>NC_071388.1:5335084-8138007 GCF_022682495.2 Desmodus rotundus | reverse complement strand
CTGAGCCAACAGGACAGCTCCGTGCCCGGCCCTCCGAACAGGGTCTCTGGGGAGGGTCAGGCGTCCCTGTCTGCAGTGAGTCCGCTCTGTTTCCAGATGTTCTGCAGGGCTCGTGTGTCCCTCTTTGTAATTACAGTGAAACGATGCATTGTTAAGCAAAATAAAGTATGAGTTACCATTGCGTTCCCAAAGCTGAATTTTTTAAAAATTGAAAAAGTCATACAGAGTAAAAACACGTTCACGTGTCCTCACAATGCTCCTCCCATTTGAGGTCGTCGGCCGTTGCACTGTGCGGGGGACCTGAGGAGGGCAGGCTCAGGGTGACTCAGCGTGCGGAGCCCATGCAGCCCTCTGCAGGGCCTGCTGGGCACAGGCTACACCCTGTCGCCCCTGGTTCTGGAGGAGGTCGGCACCCCTAGCGGGCGGTGTCCACGCCTGGGCCTCAGGCAGGGCGGGATCCCCCTCCTGGACGCCTGAGCTGGGCCTTTCTGCCCTCTGGACGCAGCAGCCCTCACAACTCAGGGTGACCCCCGCAGATGCTCCCTGGAGCCACGCCCTGCCCACTTCCCCTCCATGACTGAGCAGGGACAGGGGGACCTTCTGACTGCTCAGAAACTCAATTTTGAGATCTGGTATTGACTCAGATGTCACAATCACCACCACCCACACACGCTTACATAGGCACCCTTTCCTTGGAAGAGGTCTTCTGGAAAGTTCCCTTTACAACAAGAGGCTGAGCCCTGAACCCACGCAGAACACAGACTCGGGCACTGGCCCTGCACAGCCACACCAGTTACCCTGGTAACCGACTCAAGAATCTTCCAAAGCACACAGAGGAAATGAGAGGACTTGGGGGCCTCTAGGCAGTTAGGGGGGACCGAGGGGACCCCTTCCATCTCTTTCACATATTGGAGTTCAGATTAGGATTTCAGATAAAGAAAGCATCCACTATAGCTTTTTAAAAGAAAAGGGGGACCCCCAACGTAGAGGGGACGGCAATATTGGTTCTCCAACTCAGCCATGGGTCAGTGGCTTGGGAGCTTTAAAAGCCCCCCCACGCCCAGGCTGTGCCCCAGGTCAAGTCCATTACAACACCTCAGGGCAGGACCTGGCCATCTGGATTCTTAAAGCTGCCTGGGGCCTTCTGTGCGCAGCCAGGTCTCCAGCTGGGGTCCGAGGGGCCAGCAGCATGGGGCGCTACCTGGGAACTTGTACTTCAGCCCTGACCAAGGGATCTGAAGTCTGGGGGTGGGGTCAGCGATCTGTGCTTGGACAAGTCCCCCAGGTGATCCTGATGCTCAAGATTAAGAACAATGTTCCAGAAGGATCTAGGAAGTTCAGAGCTACTAGGTGTGAACGGTGCCTCTCCTGAGGCTCAGCAGGCCTCCCAGGGAGATGGAAACGGGGGGGGGGGGGGGGGGGTGGGGGGGAGTGGGGGGGTGGCCCATAGTCCCCACCCCCACCCCCGGCAGCCCTGGACTCACGCAGGACGCAGTAGAGACCCAGCTGCTCGAAGCCCTCGCAGCAATCTGTCACGTTCCGAGGCTCGGGCGCGTCCACTGCCAGGTACCGGGTCCTGTAGATGGTCTTGGGGCACCGCCTCCACGGGATCCATCCGCCGCAGGGGGCGTAGGTCACATGGGACACGCGGACGGTCTCCACTTTCTGGACACTTTGGGTCACGCTGTAGTTGCACAGCTGGTAGCTCAGCAAGGACAGGCCTGTCTCTAGGAGGGAGGCAGAGGATCAATGAACCAAAAAAAGAACCAACGCCAGGATCCAATGGCTGCAAAGGGTGGGTCTCTTCGCTTCTGCAGAAGCGAGTGAACCGAGTCCCCCGCACTCGGGCAGACCCTCGGAATCTGCCCATCAGCCGGCCGAGAGGTCAGTGCAGCAACGTAAACTCGAAGGGAAAAGCGTCAGCAGAGACTCTCTTGCCAAGAAAGACTCCTGTACAGGACATGGAGCTGCCAGCAGGCCGTGCTACGCTGCCCGAAGCCCCAGGGGTGCACAGAAGGGAGACACAGAGGAGTCAGACTTCTGGGGCTCCGGTCCCCATTTTCTGCTGTGAGCTCCATGATTCCGCCGCCGGCGCGCACACTTAATCTCCATGGGGCCCAGCTTGCCACGTGGGAAATGCATCAGTGACCATTCCCACGGTGACTATGTACTGGAGGCCTACTGTGCCCCAGTCTCTGGTGGCAGTGTCACTGGAAGCCTTTTATGGGATGAATGGAAGATAAACAGAAATCTCAGGCAAACAGGAGGGGTTAGAGATGGTGAAGGGCAGTCCAACCCTTACCGTTGCCATGGAGAGATGAGGGCATAGGATGGCACCCTAGGTTCCTGTGACCCCCACGACCCCCACCAGCCCTGTGCTTCTTTGTCATGGACCCTGTGGCCCTGGGGCACCCTGTCTGCCCAGAGAGCTTCTGTTGTGTCACGTGGCAGGGTCTGTTACGGGCTGAATTGTGTCCTCCGCCCACCCGAAATTCATATGTTGAAGTCCTCGCTCCCAGTACCTTAGTATGTGACCTTGTTTATACACAGGAATTTCTCAGATGGAATTAGCTAAGATGCGGTTCTGTTGGAGCGGGGTGGCCCCCATCCAACAGGACAGATGTCCTTATAAGAGGAGAAAGGTGGACACAGAACAGGAATGCACAGAACAGGGAAAGGTCGTGCAAAGATGAAGGCAGAGTTCGAGGTGATACTCCTACAAGCCAAGGAACCCTGAGCAAACCAGCAAACCAGCAGGAGGTGGAGGGGAGGATGGGACAGAATCTCTCACCGCTGTCAGGAGGAGCTGGCCCTGCTGACGCCTTGATCTCGGACTTCGGGCCTCTAGAGCTTTAAGGGGATAAACCCCCACTGTGTGAGTGCCCAGCTTGCCGTACTTGTCCAGGCGGCCCTAAGGAACTCTCACAGCCAGCATGGGGCGCTCAGTACAGGATGAAGGAATGCATGGCCTGAACACACTTCACACCTTCAGATTCTCATCCTCTGAGCTCCCAGCCTTAGGAGGCTGTACAGCCTACGAGTAGGCGCTCGGTTTTATAGAGCACACCCCGCAGTGAGAAGCTGGGTTTCTGGGGAGGGGGAGCTCGGGTTTGGCAGCAGAAACCATCCCCATCCCCAGCACCAGGCAGCACCCTGAAGAGTCCCTCATTTGGCTTCACAGCAGCCCCGAAGTGTGTAGAAAGTGAGACTTGGGGCGAGGGGCTAGTGATCCCCAGGAAGAAATGGACTGAGCCAGCCCTCAAGCCTGGGCTGACGGGAGAGCCTGCAGCCTTACTCCGGGCTGAACAGAGTGCTGAACCACCCACCCCAGATCAAGCCCACCCCACAGCCATGCGAGCCACGTGGCTGCCTCCCCATCACCACCGTGGGTGGCAGGGCCTCTGGGAATGGAGACACCTGCTGCCCGTCTGCACCAAAGGGGTGGGCGACAATAAGCTTTGAGAAGGAAGGGGTGGCCCCTTGTTATGTGGGTGGGCAGGAGAAATCAGCCTCCGAGGCCAGAGTCACTTGGCCCAGAGCTTAGAGGTGAGTTGGTTGAGGGGCTAGGGACAATGGCCCCATGAAAGTAAGTGGTCAGTAATGGAGTGGTCGACTAACAAGACAAAGCGCAGGGACGACCCGCATGGAGGACTTGGCCAAGGGGACCTAATTTTGTTTTTCATCTTACCCTAAGTCAAGATGAAACCACTAATGAAGGTTACACGTCCCTGTCTCCAGAGAGTCACTGGTCCCCATCCGATCAAGGTCCCAGCTGATCGTTAGCACACACACCACACACGTCGCCTGTGAAACTGCGCTTGGGAGCGGCTTGTTTTGTTTTTTTACATTCTCCCGGAGGCCACCGGATTCTCTCCACGCCTGGCTTCTTGGCAGAGCCCCGAGTAGAAGCCTCTGAGCAGAACCTGCCATTCATAAATCCCTTCAAGAGCCATCAGCGTGGGATTTGGGGGTCCTGGGGTCCTGTCTCAGTAGTGGGACATCCTCACACTCCAGAGTGAGCCTGGGCCCTGGGGACAGAAGACCCAGGTTCACACCAGCTTCACAAACACCAGCTGTGTGATTCCGAGCCCATTTCACACCCTCCCAGGGCCCCAGTCTTATCACTTGTGCATACTAGCTACACCCTGGGTTGCAGGATTAACTGAAACAATCCCTGAAAAGGCAATACCCAGCCTCTAGGACCAAAGAGGTGTGCGACCCCAAGCATCCCTGAGCTTCTGTCCCCTGTGTTCCCACCAGTACAACAAGGGGCTCATGAAATACCCGCTAAGTTCCCTCCTCCTGCTTCGTGATAGCCCCCTTCGTTCTGCAACTCAGCTGTGTGGTTTACACATTACCCATTCCAAAGGAAAAATCATGTAAAAACCATCACAATTAAACCAAGATCCTACTTATGGGTGAAAAAAAAAACTTGAAAATGGAACAAAACTGAAGCTGATTATAGGAACACATGGATCTGTTTGAGTTCCTGACCGAATAAGACAGATTTCAGGAGAAAAATGGTTTAAGTTTTCCGATCTCAATTCCCTAAACTCTGGGGATTTCAGAAACCCAATGTTTTTTTTTTTGCAGCTGACCATGTACCTCACAAAGGCCTTGGACAGGTGCCCTCCCTCGGCCCCTCACTCCCCTCACCCCAGGCCACTTTCGTCCTCATTTACTGCTGAGGACGAGGGGGCTGGCAGAGCCCAAGTGGAGGGGCAGCTGGATGGAGAACTGCCCCGTCAGGGTGGCCCTGGTGGAAATTCTGCCCCACAGCCAGCTGTGTGGCCTTGGGCGAGTTCCTGACCACCTGGGCCTCTGTCTCCTCCTCTTTAAGTCAAGGATACTAAGTTTTGGAGATCTCAGTTCTGTGTCTGCTCAGCCTGGCCTCTGGGCCTGCATCACCCACACATCCCTGGCAGAAAAGCACGTGGTTCTGGGCCCCCCACACCCTCAGACTCAGACTCTGCACTGCAACCCCACAGACACCCAGGTGATTCAAAGGCACTCACACCACCTCTTTTGTGGCTGCAAGAAAGTTTGGTGAGAAGAAACAGATGCTACCTCTCTGAGCAGAGGCATCTCTGCCTGCCCAGCTCTCAGCAAGGCTGCCATCCTTACTCACTGAGACGCCCTCCCAGGGAGCCCCTCCTCCAGCATCACCCACACGGAGCCTGGACCCCTCACCTGTGAAGCCACTGGCCTGGCTGGAGCCCACAGTGCTGAGCAGAGGCAGCAGGGCCAGCCCTAGGGTCCTGAGCATGGCTGGGCAGTGGTGGCAGCTCTGAGCCCCTCCTGAGCAGAAGCACAAAGGGGCCTGGGCCGCCTGGGCTGGAGAAAGAGCCCTTCTGTTCCCCGTGCTGCCAACAGTGGCAATGGCTTCACAGGGTGTGCTCTCAGGGAGCAGTCCCTTATGCCTGCTCGTTAATGCCTGCCACCGCCAGGGCCGTGTCCCCGGGGGGCGCCTGCATGTCACAGCCCATTCTCACTCCAGGCAGATGGCATCTCTGAGGAAAGGTGAGTACCCAACTGCCAAGCTGCATCTCTGGGCCCCATCTCGTTGTTACGCAGAAAACACATTTCAGACCCGAATCTGACTCCCTCCATCCAGTCCAAAGTATTCTCTGAACTTTATCATTGTGAACTGGCAGGAGAAAACAGCGTCAAATCAAAGTGGTCCATCAGATTCAGAAAAGCATCCTTCCCACGATTGGCAGGACAGATCAAAAGCCATAAAAAGTGTCCCGAAACCTTAACCCAGTGCCGGCTGCTGAGGCTCTGCCTGGGGGCCGGGAAGCTGCGCTGCCAGAGATGCTCATCAAGGTCAGGATTCAACACCGAGCAGCGGTGGGCACGATCCCGAAAGGCCGCGCGTGGGCATGAAGACCAGCGGTGGGAGGCGTGACTGAGTGACGGCTGATCCCTGCTTCACGGCAGTGGCTGTCATGTGGTCTGTGGAATGGACTTTAAAATTTTGTGTGAGGAACTGCCAGTGCTGTCTTCTCAGTTCCCCGCTGGGTTGTCCTGAATTCAGGGCTTGGGACTGAAAACCGAGGCACGAATGTTACCTTTAGATGAACATCTCATTAATTCTGCTGAGAAAACTTCCAAATAGGGCAACAAAGACCCGTGTTGGCTGTTGGTTCAGAAGTCTGAGTCCCTTGTGTCAGAAATGCCAAACAGGTCTTCCCGAAGGGAGCTTACAGCCTAGCAGCTGCATCCACGTTGCCATGTCTTTTAGCCCCAGTAGATTAGCTTCTGCGATGATTAACCGCTGCGTTTGCATGGTTGGTTAATGGCTAAATGGCACATGCTAGGACAAGAATACCAAAAAAACCCCCAAAAAACCATGGAGCTGGAAATCAATAATTGTGCAGTTAAAGGGCTCAGCGGTGGGGAGTCTTCTGGAAGATGGCACCCGTTATGGAGAACCAGGAAAGCAGGCTCGACTCACCAAGTGTGCTGGAATGGAGGTTAAAAAAAGTTTCAGTAAGGGAAGAACACATTTTAAAAGCTATAATATAACATTCAAGAAAATAAAATTTAATTAGCCCTAGCAGAAAATATATTATAATTTAGGTCAATTTGAATGTTTAAAAATGTGAGCTCAATCTGTATTATTTATATCTGTATCGATATTCTGTTATATCCCCTCTTAGAACTTTTTGCTTCTATAATGTATGACCATTTCTATAAAATATGAAGATGACATCAAGGATGATAATACATTTTAAACTGGGAATTGGTGCTGTGCCCCATTTTCCCTCCTCTTCAGGACCACCCTATGAAGTAGGTCCCTTGTTCCCATTGCACAGAAGAAGAAGCTGAGGGTCAGAGAGGCCACACAGCCAGAGAGGGAGATTCAACCCCATGCCTGAGTGCTCCACGCTCCACTCCTTGTCTCGTCCCAGTGCCAAGCAGGAGAGCAGCCAGCCACAGCCCCCAAGAGGGAGGAGCAAAGCCAAGACAGCTAGCCAGCTGGGCACTTCATGCTAATTTGGAATGATCCCTAAAATGTCATCACACATATTTTCTCCTTATATTATAACTCATATGACCAAAAAAAATCCCCCAAATCCCCCAAAAGGCCTCCAAATTGGCAGTCTGGTTCCAGCTTGGTCCTCGCTCAGCCTCCCTTTCATTCAGGCACAGAAAGGACATGTGAGTGAGTTCACTCTGCAGTGAGGGCTCTTCCTCCAGCTACATGGAGGCGTACTTTTCTGCATGGCGACTGTAGGAGGGATTTTCCACATCTGCCCTTTTCATGTAAACGCTCTGAAGGGAAAACGACCATGCGCCGTAGCCCAGCGGGGAGCGGGGTGTCCCTCCAGGGCATCATGTCTACCACCTCCAGGGTGCGCCCCGCCGCAGGTGCACCCAGCAAAGACCCCTGTTCGCTCCGTGTCCAAGGCTGGAGTCCAGGGGTAGCCACCATGGCACAGTGCTAGAGTCAAGGATACACACTCACTCACACTCATGCATGCACACGGACACATTTACACTCATACTCTCATATGTATAAATACATACAGGCTCATCCACATGCCCACACTCATGCATACTCACACTCATGTGTGCACACTCACACACCTTCACTCTCACATGTACACACGTACACCCACACTCTCTCACACTGACATATGTGTGTAGATGTACACACATACATGCTTGCACAGTTACACTTTCACGTGTAGGCGTGTACATGCAGACACACATGCTGCACACACAGAGGCATGTGCATACTCACACACTCACATATGCATGTGCAAGTGCACACTCACACAGGCACAGGCACACAGGATGCGCATGCTCCCTGTCCCTGGAACCAGTGTCTCCGTGACCTTGAACTGAACTGTGCTTTCTGCTTCCAGTGTCGTTCTGCTTGCTCTCTCCACCTGTGGATGGAGGAGGCCTTTCTCACCTTGGCTTCTGAGTTCTGTGGTCCTATGAACAGAGATTCAACAGATTCCACTATAACATCTCGTCTGTCATTACCCTCTGAGCCAAAATGCATACGCTCCCAGTGCTCTCCTGGGGTGTGGTGATGGTGTCCTGGGGGACAGATGTGCATGGCCGTTGTGGGGCTCACGGCAGCCATCTAGGGTAGAAATGGCACATGTGACATTGGGGTGTCTAGAACCAGGGGTGTCCAGGGCCCCGACCCAGACTTCGCCCTCTCTGCCTCTGCAGGTCACAGCTTCCTTCCTGTGAACCTGTTCAACATCCAGCTCTGGCAGCCACCGTCTGTCAAGCGGAGCTGGCCTGAAGGGGCCGTGCACTCTCCCGCTTCACCTGGAGTCTGGTTGGAGGAGGTGAGCACAGGAAGAGGCACGAGTGGCAGAAACACACATCCAGGGACTGTCCTGGGGGCGTGGCAACCCGCAGTGAGACCACCACCAAGGTGTCTTGGCTCCAGGGGCATGTGGTAACAGGGGTTCCCGGTGGGGATAGCATGAGGCCTGGTGACCACTCTGTTTCTTGGCAATAGATGGGGATGATGCTGCAGATGGGCTGGGGAGGCACCTTGACCTCAAAGGGGTTTCCTGGGCCCAGATACTTCCAGGGAACACTGGCCGTGATGGATGTTGTGACAAAGAGCCACAGAGGAGCTTTATAAAGTGTAAAAATGCTGCATTTGGGGGACACTGTAAGTAGTCTTGTCCCCCTTCCCACGAAATCCAGGCTGCCCTCTGCCCCTAAAACAGCGCCTCCTGGGGTGCGGTGAGGACCACTGCAGTCAGCATCACGGGGAGGGGGCTTACCAGAAACGCACGTACCTTCCCAAAGCGACACTGAGCCTTTCTGCACCTCAGTTCCCCCATCTACAGAATGGGGACACTTGTGCCTTCTGACATACCGGTGTGCTAATGCCACCAACTTTCTGAAGACCAAATAAAACAATGTGTGCACCAGTCTTCTGCAACTACAGAGCACTTTTAAGGTGACCACCTTCTAGGGTCAGTAACTGTAGAAACGGTATTCTTGGGGAAATGTAACAACAAAATCTGCCCCCTCCCCAGAAAACCTCTCACAGGGGTGCAAGAGAAAGGAGGCACCTTTATCACGGAATTAGTGTGAGCATCAGACCCGAACACCATGGGCTCCAATCTGCCAGGAGGTGACAGAGACAGACAGAAGTCTCACCTTTTCTATAACTGAGCAGACACGGCCCCTTACACCCAGGTTCTCCAGATAAGTGATAACCAGTCCCTACGTACGAGGACCTGCGGTACCATTGGTTACACTTGTTCACCCTAAGTTCACTCTAGACGTGGACGTGACCCTCTGTTAGCTCAATGACTTTATCGAGAGGACAAGCAAACTTGTCACCTCTTTAGGACACGAGGTCGTTTTGCAAATTAAAGCAAAAGGGCCACCCAAGCTAGGCTCCCGCCCTCCTACAGACACCAGAGGGTGGGTCCCATCGCCCTTGATTTTTGCATCAAAAAGAGATGCCCTGGGCCTGGAGAAAGACAATAAAGTGCCAGTGGAGTCTTCCAAAGGGTTTCTATACATTCGAAGGGAAGAGCAAGTTCTTTGGTTACAAGTTTTCTGAAGTGCAAATATGCTCCAAGAGAAAGGAGGGAGGGGGAGTCTCTCCCCTTACGTTCCGCAGGGAGAACAGGCCTCTTGTTTTCCCTGTGCGTTTGTCCTCACCGAGGGAAGGGCAGGGCGCAGTCTGCCGGGGCTGAGGGCCACGCACCCGACAAGTCTGGGCTGGATGCCTTGCCAGGCCCCTTCCACTCAGCTTCCGGACATGACGGAGGAGTTTTAGAATCTTGTAACAAGAGCACAAATACCATGATCAGGAATGACATTGCTCCTAATAAATAGTTTTCAAATATAGAATTAATGGTTCTTATAGAAACTAATGCAAGTGCAGAAACAAAAATGCATCCAAATGCAGGTCCTAGAGCATGGCAGTGGATGCGGGCTGGGCTGAGACAGGGAGTCCAGGGCTCCAGACGGGGCTCCAGCTGCTCTGTGTGAGTTGGGGACGTCTCCAGTTCTGGGACTTCAGCTCTCGACTCTGCATGATGGGAGGATGACCAGCTGTGTGTGTCCCCATCCACACCAGCACATCCTGATGGCATGGTCTCCCTCAGGACAGGTAGAGGCAGTGCTTCTAGAACCATCTGGACTGTCCAATAATGGATTCCACCATGTGGATTTAAAATGAAACAAGAGCAATATCGCCTGAACACAATCACAGTAACAGCAAGAGTGAGGGAGGCCTTCCCGAACCATCTTCAGTGGTGGCTGAGAAGTCAGACCCCGTGGCTTCTCTGTTCACAGCCCAGCCCACGTTCTCTGCTGGCCGCCCTGGGAAATCCTTGCCCGCGGCCTAATGCGTCTATAATGTCTTCATCCCACTAAAAAACGAGCGCCTTTTCCTTCTCTCACCAGAGCTCTGTTTTTGTCCTGAGGTCTTTCTTTATCATGGCTAGATAGCCCCCGGGTTCAGCATGCCAGGACCGAGGGGGAAAGTGCCAGAATACCCAGTCCTGGGGTGTCCAGGGCCCAAACCCAGACTCCGCCCTCTCTGCCTCTGCAGGTCCAGCCTCAGCCAGCTGTCCACACAGGGTTTCTCTTCGTGCTCACAAGAGAAAAGGGGGCTTGTCCTGAAGAAGACGAGTGTGCATGCTTTGGGCTGAATGTTGGTGTCCCCTCGAAATTCATAGGTTAAAGCCCTACTCCCTCCCCCCCCCCACACACACAGTGTGGTTGTATTAGGGGTAAGGAAGTTATTGAGGTTAAATGAGGTCATAAGATTGGAGTCCTGATCTGATAGCGTAAGAGGGTGCAGCCAGGGGGCCCCCAAAAGAAGGATTTGTATGGGGTCCAGAACTCAGGTTGTCCAGGAAATATTAAAAATATGGGATGTCCTCACCCCCACAAGTCTGAGCTGGGGGATGGGACACGTGGAGCAGGGCCCTATGCAGGGCTTGTTCTGCACAGCAACAGTTTTGCAGCTAACCTCTGGCACGGTCATTTAACATATCTACAACCTTTCACTGGTTTCATGGGTATGTTAAACAGCTGTGGCCTTGCTTTGAACCAGGGAGAAGGGAGTGTGACTTACACCCAGGATGTAACTGGGAGGCAATCCCCCCTGGTTACTGAGCCTGCGTAAGAGCTTGGAGATAGTTGGATCCACACCACAGGGCCACACCTGCCCCGACTTACTATGGCAGCCCAGAAAAGCTGGAAAAATCAAGTGTAGCCAATTGTGGGAGGAGTCGGAAATGGGGCTGCAGAGGAAGACTGGCGCTGGGATTTAAACCCAGGCTCGGCAGCCATAACAAGAGGAACCACGTGGCTTTGGGGCTCCCCTTGCCACTCAGCTTAGGAAGCCAGAAAGCAAGATGTAGCAGCAATGCAGAGCTCTCTCTTAGCAGTTTGGACGAATGCAGGAGAGACGCTGCAGGAAGGAAAGGGGTGAAAGGACTCTTGCTGGTGGGCCATAAGAAGGCACCACATGGGTTTGGATTGAGAACTGGAGATTGTGGCAGCGACACAGCTGATGGTGCTGGGAGCCGAGGGTGGCAGGCCAGCCGAGCACGGATTACCAGGAAGAACCGGGAGTTACCTGAACCATGGACTTCTATTTCTTTTCCTGAGATACAGTAACCCAGACAGGGCAAAGGGAAGAAGGAAGAGCTGTGTGTGTTTGTGGGTGTTTTAACAGACTTTGGGATTTTAATGAAGACATTAAGTCATTACTTTTAAGTCTGTATAACTTTTGAATAAATAATTCCTTTCCTTTTCACCAATCTCTGACATGGAGAGTGATAATTCCCTGGCGGTGGGCAAGGCGAACCTAGTACAGAGGACCCCAGGAGAAGGGGGGGCCCATTCGGTAACATTGTGTGACCCGTTCTCCGGTGGCCAATCAGGGAAAATCATGGGAGACCACATGTGCAGTGAAAGCCCCCCAAAACTAGCCGGGGGGGATCCGCCCTATAAGAACAGAGTCCTTCCAGCCCATGAGGTCAATCTGTGCTCGGAGTTGGCCTGTGCCCATGTTCTCTGCTATAAACTCTGGGTGTTCAGTTCCATTCTTTGTCCCGATCACCAAGAACCTGGTTACCTGTGCCTGCCTGTCACAATAGGACAGGTGCTCTTACAAGAGGAGACACTAGAGCCCTACCCCTCTCTCTCTTGCTCCCTCTCTTCCACGTGGGACTCAGTAAGAAGGTGGCCATGTGAACGGTAAGAAGAACCCTCACCAGAAACTGACCATGCTAGCACCTTGATCTTGGACTTCTGGCCTCCAGAACCGTGAGGAATAAGTTTCTGTTGTTTAAATCATGCAGTAGTTGGCATTGTGTCATGTGGCCCCAGCTGACTAGGACAGTGTAATTGGAGTTGGTGGCAGTAAGCACCCAGCACTGTCAGTCTTGCTGATTTCCTGAGACAAGGTCGGAGGTGAGCTCAGAGCCTCCTGAGTGAAGAAAGCTCCCAAGATCAAAGCCAGTGCCGTCCTCGCCAGACGCCCAGGCAGGGTTTTGCCCTGCAGATGAGTCGAACTAAAACAGGGCATGAGAAGGGCCTGCCTGGCCTCCGAGGACCAAGGCGGGTCTGTGTCACACCCACGGAGCTCTTCCCGCAAGCGGTTCTCAAGGGCCCGCGTCCCAGGATGACACAGGAAGCTGCTAGGGACATGTGTGGGGTCAGAGCACAGGAGAAAGCCCCGTCCCCACTTCAAGTTCAGGAAGAAGCATGCCTTCTCTGGCAGACACGTCCAGCCCTGATGGTTTCAACTTCTGAAACAGCTCAGACGAGAGGCAGGAAACAGGAAGTGAGGGTGGAGGAGGGGTGGTGAAGGCGGGAGAATACAGAGATGTCGCAGCTGAAGAAGAAGAATCAAAACAGAGAAGAAAGGAGAGGAAAAGAGAAAAATCATCAGCACAAACCACATTACTTTTGATGTGCGGACTTTTTCTTTCCAATCTGTTTGCAGGGTCAGCTCTCGGCCTGCTCATTCATCCATCCCACACACGTTCACATGTGCCTTCTGGGGCCTTGGCAGATGTCACTTAGCTAGGATGAGGTTGCGCTGGCCCTAAGTCCAACACGACTCGACTCCTTATAAGAGGGAGTCTGGATACAGATGCACAGGGAACAAATGAGTGAAGGTGAGGCAGAGATTGCAGAGCTAACAGCTGCCAGCCAAGGAGTGCCGGCCACCCCAGAAGGGACAGTCGCCCTGCCGACACCTGGATCTCAGACGCCTGGCCTCCAGACTGTGAGAGAACAAATTTCTGTTGTTTTGAGCCTCCCAGTGTGTGGTACTTGGTTAGAGCAACTGAAGAATCTGACAGAGTGCAATGGAGAAGCCTGACGTGAACCCTCATTTCACAGCCGACTGTGACGTGACGGTGGGGTCCGAGGATGAAGCTGAGACCTGCAGGCGGAGGGCACTGGCCCCAGAGCTCGGTTCCTTGAGAGACTGGTGGAGGGGAGGGACCCTGAGGCTCAGAGAGGGCAGGGTGTGGCCCGGCCCCATCACATCACTCCATCCCTCCAGCCACAACTCAGGACAGCGGGCATCTGAGGACCGAGTCTCTCCTGAAGCAGGCATCGAGGCAGAGTGCCAGTGAGGGTGGGCCCAGCCATCTCCATCCTGACCCCTCTCGGTTGGGTGTGATGAGGCCCCCGTGTCACTCAGGGCCAGGGCTGCAGAGGTCGACTTCAATCGCAGCAGGAGCTATCTGGGTCAGATAATGAGGGCTGTTAAGGGCCAGAATGCCTTATCTAGTGTGCCGTGACGAGGACAAGCTGGCACTGGGTGAACCTGCCGGAGGCAGGGGGGCTCCCCACCCATACCCCATCCAGCCTCTGTGTCTGAGATCACAGCCTCAGAGCAAGGTGCCCTTCACAGGTGGGTGGCTTCAGCAGAGAGTGAACAGGCTCTCAGCTCCTGAAACTCCTGACCCTAGAAGGGTAAGGCTAGGGGCCATTGTAGGGTAATGCTAGGGGCCACTGTAGCCGCGGCAGACCCTGAGCAGACCACCACAGCCAGAGCACAGAGGCCAAGCTGAGCGGAGGAACTGAGTCCAGGTTCCAAGCCAGCCTGAGGTTGAAGGCCAAGGTCAGGTATCACCACTGGGCTTGGCCTGAGAGACTAATGCTTAGGAAGGATGAGAGCCACCCAGTCAGGATTGGACCAACAGGGAAACAAATACTGGTCCAATCAGCACCGGCTCAAATACTAATTTACTCCTGTGCCTCCCTGCCATCACCCAGCCCCATACCTCTGCCCTCGACCTCTCTGGCCCCTTAATCTTTTATATCCATTCGAGCAAAGGCTCCTCTTCCTTGATAGACACAGGCCAACAGAACAGAAGGAATCGTGGCTGAGCCACCCCTCCTGGTACCCAGCCCAGTGTCTGGCATACAGTAGATGCTCAATAAGTACTTGTCGACTGAATGGCCTGGGGCCAGCCCGCATGCACATCAGGACATCAGCAAGCCAGGCATGTAGATGAGAGGCTCCAAGGCCAGCCTGTCCCACCCTCTGCTCAAGGACACCTCATTTTCAGGTGAATAGCCGGCCTCACAGAACAGCAGCCACACCTCCCAGAACAAATACAGCCATCAGGAAAATGCTCCATTCTGGTTTGGAAGGCTCAGGCTGGTGGCATCCTCTCTCCCACAGCGATCACCAATGGGCAGAGTTACTTTTTTGGCAGCTTTCTCCACTGACCTCTTGGCGAGGGACTCCAAGAGTGAGAGGAAGTCGTGCCAGGTGAGAAATGGGTGCCCGGTGGCACACTTGGTCTGGGGAGTACATTGACATTTAAGGTCGTTATATATTTAAAATTCGTATAAGGGCAGCAGTCCCCTCTAATTCAGACCATTTTCCAAATCATTGACCAAGAAAAGATAGAGCATCTCACCACAGGATGGAGGATGGAGCTTTTCCCTTCGTTGCTGGCCCTGCTGATGTTCCAGGCTGCCAGCATTGAGAGTGGTTCAGGACGGGCTCCAAGGGGGCGGGGCCTGGAGAGCAAGAGGACCCACAGGAGAACCGTGGCTGGGCATTCAGACCCGTGACAGCCTCACCACACAGTGCTTAGAATGTCTCCCTGGCGAGTGGAGCCACGGAGAACATTTTTCCATCCCAGAAGGAAAAAGGCAACGTAGCGTTTCCAGCGCCACTTCAGGGATCTGCTGAATGAGGCGGGGAAAAACTGTCTCTGCATCCTCTGGGGCCATTGCTCCCTCTGAGTGTCCCAAGAGGGCCTGAAGAGAAAAAGAACCAGTCAGGGGCACCCCGAGAAGGCAGAGGTACAAGAAAGGATAGTAGTTGTGGTAGGTTAGACAGTGTTTCCCCAGAATTCATGTCCACCCAGAAACTCAGAATGTGACTTTATTTGGAAATAAGACCTTTGCAGATGTAATTAAGGTGAAGCTGCACGATGCGATCATCCTGGATCAAGCTGAGCCCAGAGTCCTTAGAAGGAGGCAGACGGCACAAAGAGGCGGCAGACACCACTGGAGCGATGCAGCCACAAGCCCAGGAAGGTCAAGGACACTGGCACCAGCTGGAGCTGGAAGAGGCAGGAAGGATCATTGCCTGGAGCCTTCAGAGGGAGTGAGGCCCTACCCACAGCTTGATTCCAGAATTCTGGCCTCCAGGACAACGAAGGAATTCATTTCTCTTTGCTTTAAGCCTCACATTTTGTGGTAATTTGTTAACAGCACCCACAGGACACCATTACAAATGGAAATGACAGAAAGAGTCACACAGGACTCAGGCAGGGACCTCGCCCGTGCCTTGGCTTGTCCTTCCTCTGAAGACATCCGAACGAGGATGCGGGTTCAATGTTCGCTAGAGGCAAACCACAGAGAAGGAAATTATTCTCCTGCTGAGACCCATTTGCTCCCCGTGAAGATGAGGCCTCTGGATGCTAAATCTGGCACAAAATGTTTAAGTGATTTGCTCCGAGACTTCCCAAGCTATTTTGAGAAAATTAGGTGAGGAAACATGAGCAGGCCAGAAGTAATCTGAAAGCAGCTCCCATCCCACGCTGCAGTGTCTCTGCCTCCCTGGCCTGTGAGCCCAACAGAAGAACAGCACCTGGTCAGAAAGCGCAGGAGAAAGGCAGCATGGCCGGGCGACCGGACCAACCGGGCCAGGTCTGGCTATACCACAGCCTGAAGGGGATTAAACTGGGACACCGCCAAACAGGACCTCCAGGTCAAGTAGGCTTGTCAAGCCTGGGAGTCGGCCACACCCTCCCGGGCCTTCCAGAGCAAAGCCCAGAGACACACAGTAATTTAAAATTCTCCTTTCTCAACTTTTTTTTTTTGATATTACTTTCTTTTGTATTGTTACTGTTATTCTATCACAGTTTTCCCAAGTTTTCCCCCTTTGCCCTCCTCCACCCACTTCAGGCCTTACCCCCACCCAGCCCCACCCCACTCCCATAGGCAATCCCCACACCCCTGGTCCATGGCCCTGGGTCATTCATTCCTGTTCCTTGACTAGTCCCTTCTTCCCCTTCTTCCTCAACTTTTATAAACTAAAAAGAATATAACTTTTTGTTCTCCAATTTAGCCTCTCAGAAATACCCTTTCTTAGAAGAGTGGAAGGAAACAAAAGATGAGAAGGGGGAAGGGAAAGGGAGGAGAGTGGGAGGAAGAAAGAAGGGAGGGAGGGAGAGAGGGAGTCAGGGAGGAATCCCAGAGGGAAGGGCATGGCCTGGGGTTGGGGCCACATTCTTACTCTTTCCCTCTATTTCTCTAGCCACCGCCCCCTTTGGTTAGTGAGTCCAGCTCTGACCTTAGACCAGCAGATATTTCATGTCCTCGGGTGTCTGGAGTTCCAGCAAGGGACATCTAAGACTTGTCACTGGGGCCTTATCTCTGCAGCAGGATCCCGAATGAGACCCTCCCACCTGCAACCAGAAACTGCAGGGATTAGGGAAAGGCGGGAGGGCAAGGCTCCCTCCACCCTGCCCCCGCCCCCTCGCCCTGCCCTGGGTTCCTGCACACAAGAAGTCTCCGGTGGGGATTTTCTACCCTCGCCCGTGGGCAGTCCAGGATGGTTCCCGAGTGCCTCAGGTAGGGCTGCAAGGCAGGCACTACAGTCTCCTCTACCCTTTCCTGAGGGCTCCCCCACCCCCATTCCTAGCCCTCTGGTGTCCTCTTGCTCACAACCCTCACCCATCCCCATTACTCGTTCCACCCAGTGCCGGGGAGCCAGACCTGCCCACATGCTGACGTGATGCAGGGTGAAGGCGCATCAAAGGGGGGCCCAACTTCTGCTGCCTGTCACACCGTCCCCCGCTCTACCTTGGACACCATGCCATCCTGGATGCCCACTCCACTCTGCCTAACACTAGCTGGAATTCGGATTCTCCTGGGTCCACAGGCCCCACCACTAACTAGTTGACATACATGCAGGAGCTGAAAATATTGATGGACTGTGGACCACTTGGGCGGGGGAAGGGCATGGGCAGAGCAGGTCTGGTGCCCACAACCGAGAGGAATCCCCTTGGAGAAGACTGAAGACAGGCATGATAGCTGATGGCAAGTATTCGGAAGGTCTGTCATGGGGAAAAAGTGCATATTTATTTGGTAGAAAGCTGAAAGTTAGAACAAGGGACAATGACTGGAGGTTATCCCCAGGTGGGTTTCAGCTCAACACGGACGAGGTTTCTCATAATTACAGCTGGACAGTAATGGCCGCCTTGTGCGGTAATGAGCTCCCTGGCACTGGGAGTATTCGAGGTGACCAAAGGCCCATGTAAGGTCCTATGAGCTGCAGCATTGTGAAGGCATGCCTTGTGTGGCTGGGGACAAGCTGAAACCTTACTGGTGGTGTAACAGTAGGAAATTGTAACCCATCCACCATTCTTTGGACATTGTTTCTGTAAGTGTGGACTCCAATATGCGGCTTGTAGATAAACAGCATGTTTGTGTAAGAATCCTAGTTACTAACTTCAAAATATACAGACTCCGACCTTCAGGCATCCCAGCTCCAGGAGATTTGCTGACCTTCAACTACGGAGCCAGGATGACGTGAAGCCAGGATGACTAAACCAGGATGACGCACGTAGGACCATCACTTGCTTATCGGAATGGACCGAGCTCGTCTGCACGTAGAGAACCTTTCAACCCCCTCCCTTGATCTCTTTGTTCTGTTCCCTTCTCCCTCCTTATAAAAATCCTCTGCCTCCACTGAGAGGTGGAGATGGGCTTTGAGACGTGAGTGCCCCACTTTCCAGGTGGCCGGCATCTACAAATAAACCACGTTCCTTTACATCAGCACCTGCCTCTCGAGTATTAGCTTTCGTAGCAGCAGGCAGCTGGCCCTGCGCTCGGTTACAAGGGCAGCAGGGCTAGTCTGGTCCATGGGCTGAGACGCTGCCAGCCAGTCTCTGAAGCTCCATCAGATCTGGAAGCCTGTGAGTCAAAGCCACAAAGAATGCAAGAGGGCCAGGGGCCAGGAGGGCAAGAGTGGACACAGGATGAGCTCTCCACCTGAGCCTGTGTCCTCCACACACTGGCCACAGGGGGCTTCTGCCTGCAGGCTGCATGTCAGCGGGAAAAGCCAGGCTCAGGAATCAGCCTGGGCTCAAGCCTCAGCTTGGCTGCATAACACTTCCCAGACCTGGGCCTCAGTTTCCTTTTATGTGCAGTGAAGAATTAAGGAAATTCTGCCCAAAGCGGAGAAGTGAGCCACTGCCAAACTCATTCCCACCAAGATGGGAACACCTGCTCCCTGACTCTTTCCTGGAAACAGTGGGAGGGATGACAACCAACACCTGTGCCTAAAGGCAGACAAGTGCCAGCCAGGGCACCTTGGCCACTGAGAAGATACATTTCAGAGCCTGCACAACTTCGGTTCTCGATCTATCGATGTGGACAAATTTTCACAGGCCTTAGAAAATGGATGCAGACAAAACAGACCTTGGGTCTTTTGAGAGGCTCTTGAAGTTGCTCTCCCGAGTGGCTGACATTTAAGAAAACAACACACAATGCTGACAAGGACATGCAGCTCACACACACTGTGGGTGGAAGTGTGGAATGGAGCAACCGCTTAGGAAAAGGGTCTAGAAGATTCTTCTATAGCAGTACACACACCTACCCTAGACCCAACAATTCCAATCCTAGACATTTACCCGAGATGAATGAAAATGAATGTCTACAACAAGCCGTGTTCTTTTATGTTCATTGCAGCTGTGTTCATAATAGCCCAACCTGGGAATAACTCATGGGCCGGCCCATTAACGGGGGGTGGGGTTCTTGCAGGGGGACACGACTTGGTAATTGGAGGAAATGAACTATCGCTGAATCACAGACAACATGGGTGCCTCACAAAAATAACATGCTGAATGGAAGAAGCCAGAACAACTGAGTACACACTGTGTGTTTGCACTTATAGAATGTCCTAGAATGGGCTAAGCAAATCTGTGGCAAAAGGAGCTCAGAGTATGGTTGATCCTGAAGGATGAGCGTGGGTTCCGCTTGGGAAGGAATGTTTGGGATCTTTCTGGAGTTCTGGTGGCGTTCTTCTGTGCTTGATGGAGCTTTCCATGTTCGTTAAAACTCAGTGGGTGTACACTTAACATTTGTGTCTTTCCCCGTATGTAAACTTTATCCTGAAAAAGAAAGGAACACGAACCAATGTTGAACTGAGTGATGTAATGCGTAATGAAGTATGTAGAGTGACAGACACAGATGTCTGCAGGCGACTTTGAAATTCATCGAAAACTAGATAGCAGGGTGGAAGGGTGCGGGGTGAACAGGGGCAGACACATGATAAGATCAGTGTGGAAAAGGTTAATCGTAGAATCTAGGGTGTTCACCTTCATGGTTTTCTTTTTTTTCAACTTTCCTATGGGTTTAAATTTTCTCATAATAAATGAAAAAAAAAGCTGGCCCCTGGGAAGCCCTTGGCTGGGAGGTCTCTGCCGCTTACAAAAGCCCCCGATTCCCGCCGAGGCGGGGCTTCACTACGTTGGCTGGGTGCCCGTGAAGATCCTGCTTTTATACCTGTGACGTCACATACCCCTAAAACAACTGCCCAAGTTGAGCGACGAAGCCGTCAATGCTCGATTCCTGGTGGAAGGTGGGGTTGCAAACTCAGATCGCCTGAGCCCAGCCTCCAGTCCTGACTCAACAGGGAATCAGCTGCTTTACACGGGAACATCCACTCAAGTGAGTGTCTTTTGGGAGCCTGTCAGCTGTTAGTCAACATAGTGACAGTGCCCGGGTGATCAGGGCCACTCGCCAGCTGCCCCAGAGCTCCTGCTGTAGCTGATTTCTGCCCACACAGCACCCGGGCAGCCCTCTGCGGCCAGGTCCCACTGTGGGGACTTCTAAGGTGGTGGCCTCTGAAAGAGCCTGGCTCTGCCCCTTACCACCGAGTTATGGTGTGCAAACTTTCTCCACACCGTGTGCTTCACCTTCCTCCCCTGCAAAGAACAGGTTTTCTAGAAATGTTTATTCTTAGTAACACTATTAAAGCACATTTAGGAAGATGAGACCACCTTCAACAACCCATGTCAAAAAATCAACTGTGATAATCAACTTACCATGTCTCCAAGGCACCCTTAAAACATCTTGGACATTTTGCTGTTAGAGAAAAAGTGTTATAAATGTTTTTAAATTTTTTAAGATAGGAAAGACATTTTTGCTTGTGGTTCTCAGCAAGTCTCGCCTGTTGGAGTCTGGGATGCAGGACATCTCGGCCTGAGTCAGTCAGGAGGCTCTGGGTTGAATTCCCTGTTGGCTTGGGACCTGGAGAGGGTGACCAAGAGCGATGTCCTCATCACCTGTCCCACCCCCTAACTGCACCACACTGACCCTTGAAGATGAAGTCACCACAAAGTGTTCTGAGGTTAGGGGTGACCGACATTGCTCTGGATGAAGAATTATTTATTATTCAGTGATGGAAAGACAGGCTACTCCAGTTGAAACATGGCAAAGCACTGTTTTAGTTTAGCTGAGAATTTTCATTCCTTCATAGCTAGGGCAAAGTTTGTCATTAAATTCATGGGCAAAGAGCACAGATTGAAACCTGTCTTTTAACACAAAAACAGCACCTGCCACCAGGTTCAAGAGCAGGACCAGGTGCTGCCATCTAAGTAACAGACTCCTAACAGACCAGGGTCAGGACGATGGTGGCTCAGATACTGCCAACCTGAAGACAGGCCTTCGCACCCCGTGCTCCCCAATGTCAGCCACGTGAGGTTTGCCCAGGTCGATTTTTTTTTTAATTGTCTACTGATTGTTGGAAAGGATTTGTGGATTCCATGTCTTTAAGCAAAAGCGGCGTCTATGCCTTTGGCTCTAGTTCGGACTTTACTGAAGAAGGTGAAGATAACACTTCCGCTCTGTACCATGATGATCCCGACAAGTAAACGAAAGTGTGGCCCTGGAGAGGCTGCCCACCCGGAGAGCAGTAGCCAGAAAGGGCGCGAGATACGTGATAAACTACAAAAACGTGGAGCTCGTTGGCAGCACTTCATTATTTTCACTCAGCATCAGCGCCCGCATCTCCCCGCACTCCCCCACCCCGCCCCCCGAAAAGCATCCCTCTGTTCTCCAGAGGATGTAATCTCTGGATAAGTCATTTGAAAGTTCTTCACACCTCTTCAATGGAATAGAACAGGCAAAGAGAGCCTCCCTTATTCGTCCTGGGGAAGGAAATTGTGAGGACGATGGCATGGGCCAGCCGACCAGTGGCACCAATCCACCAGGAAGACGCCACAATGGGCCTGTGCCATGTCGTGCCATCCTGTTACTGGGCACCATGTACCCTCATTTTTTATTTGCTCAAGTGCACTGATGGTGGACTTGAGAATGGAGCACGGGATGCAGCAGTGTGGTCTCCTGACTTGGATAAATGGACTCTGGCGATGGGAGAGAATGTATTCATGTATAATTAAAATATGCACATAGACGATTGCACACATAGAAAAAAATTATATACAGGGTCCGGCAGAAGGAAGGCCTGCTTGCGTGTGGTTGGTAGGGTAATAAAATGGGTGTAATGATTTATAGTTTTATTTTGAACATTTCACCTAAAATGTCATATGGTGCATTTGAGTAGGATACTGTTATGTTATAGAATTGCATGCTTATGATTTTGTAATAAAAGATGTTGCAATAAAAGAGGGGTGTTATTTGTGCCAAATCTATATATGTGTGTGTATATCTTTATATAAAAAGATATATAGATAGAGAGAGAGAGAGTCTTCATCCATTTAGGCTGCAATAACAGGATGCCATAGACTGACTCATAGACAAAAGACATTTATTTTCACAGTTCTGATGGCTGCGAGGTCCAGATCAAGTCTCTGGCAGCTTCGATGTCTGGTGAGGACCCACTTTCTGGTTCGCAAGCCACTGTCTTCTCACTGTGTCCTCACGTGGTGGCCGGGGGAGGGAGCTCTGTTCACTCTCTCTGTTTCCCTGGACCTTACCTCTGCATAGCCCGGCACCTGGCACGGTGCAGGATCAAAAAGCGCAATAATGGAGCCGGGGTGGCGGTTCCGCTCTAACTCTGCCCTTGGCAGCAGCCAGCCAGTGACCTCACACCTGGCTTCCGTCTGAGCTTTGTGGTAATGACTTAAAGCTGGAGTGCGGCGTCTCTGACTCCAAGACAGGGCACATTGCTCAGAACATAAAGTACGGTGGTGATGACTTCAGAATCTTAAAATACATTTCATTAGGCCGCAGTCAAGTCCCTAAGGTATAGCATTGTATATCTTGATATAACCTTCCTTCTAAATTCTACGACGTGCGTGGGGTATCTTTTGTATGGATAAGGAGTAGTGAGAATTTCTCCCCCCACCTACAACCCATCCCACTGCATGGTCACCCTGGCCTTAGCACAGTGAGGTCATCCAATTCTCCGACAGATGTGGAAACCAATGGCTCCCAAATGTTTGGACTCGAGATGCTTAAACCCAGTTTTGGTTTCCCAGAATTCTTCCCCCTTCTCTCCCAGCACAGCCGCTGGTAAACCAAATATTTTTTGTTTCACTGAGACATGTTTTGAATAGATACTACCATTAAAGATTCCATCGTGATTCAAATAAACATGGAAAAGTCAGTTGCTGATTTCTGCCTTATTGTTTCAAAAACACATATTTAAGACTATGGTTCCCCACCCTGCCTCGCCCCGGAATCTGCTAAATGGCCTGTCTTTTTCCTTTGCGATTTGGGACACAGAGAGAAGACAAGTCGTGCGTGCTGATCTTTGCTCTAAAACAATGTTGAGTCAAGGAAGCAGATGTTTCTTCCTCCTGTCCTGTTGTGGTGGGGACAGGGGTGGATGCTGAGCAGAGGTCAGCTCTCAGTTCAGGCAGGAAATGCCTGAGATAAGCTTCCGGATGCTCTGGGTAGCTGGCCTTGGGTGGCTTAGGCAACAGTGGGCATGGGGACTGCAGTCGTGTAGGAATAAAAGGGTCCTCCCCCTACCTAAAGTCGCTTGACAAGTCCGGGACCTTGATGTTGGAGCCACCCGGGAATCCTTTGGGAAGCTGGGGCAGGAATGGGGACTATAAATATAATCACATTCTATACAGAAAGCAAACACCTCCAATTCCACCTGATATTTTTTTTGGCTCATTGAACTGCTATTTTTCCTACTTCCCAGTGGAAAGGGCCATTTCTGAGCCTTGCAGAAACCGTGGTGACATTCTTCACTCATAAGTCTGTTGAAGTCGCTCTTCCCCAGCTGCTTCCAAGCCACCCTGAGTCCCCAGGTGGCACATTGGGCAGATGCCATCCCCACCTCCCTCTTGCGGGTGTTTGAGGAGGGAAAATTGGGGTCACCTCAGCCTAGGCTGGGGGGTGTGGAGGGCGGGAGCCTGCATTCAAACACAAACCATGAGGATACCTGGGCTGTACTCTCTGCTGGATTCCGATAGTGAAGAAGAGCTGCCGCGTTTGAAAACGTCCATGTTCAAAGGTAACACAGCTGACTTTGGATTCTCGGCACCCCCCCGCCCCCATCTATGAGGCAGACCCCAGCCCTGGTTGTCAGACTCCAGAGAGCACCCAGACAGCAGGAAAGGGGAGTTTCCCAAGGCGGGCATGGGGGTGGGGCTTGGGGAGGGTAGTAAAAGCAAGGACACGTGGGGTCCACAGGTCTTAAAAGTCTGAAGGTGCAAAAAGAAGCTTGCAGGTACCTGCTTTCCTCCTACCCACCTTCCACGCTTCATTCACGTCAGATCTCAGCTGGCCGACTAGGAGGGAGGGAGGGGTCTGTCCCTGGCAGGAAGGTCAGGCTGTCTTCTGGGACAGCCACAGCCCACGTGATGGGACTTCACAGTGCATTAAGATGGTCACCCCGTCCCAGAGTCATCCCTGCTGATCGGTCCCTTCCTCCCCCTCACAATCAGGCAGGATGGCAATAGGCAGCGGTGTGTCAATTTCGTAGGGCAAATTAACTTAGAAACAAGTTTTTAAACATCAGAAGAACCTGGTACTTGGTGCCCTGTTATTACCCAAAGACCACAATGAGTAAATTGGACTCTATGGCAGAATGAACTGTCTCACACAGCATCACTCCCACAATCCTATATTTTCATTCTAAAAAAAAGTTTCTTAATTGATCTTTCAATTACATGGACATAACACACCCTTATTGATTTCCCAAGTAAATGGACACAATTGGCCTGGTGTGTAAGCAGGACTTTCACTAATGCCTGAGTCTGGCTTGTTCACAACAGACACTAAGACAAGTATCTGTGTGTGAGCTGTTGGTTTGGGTGGTGGTCCCCACATGCACAGGGGACAGGGGACAGGGACCCTAATGAGAGGGCCAGTCCCTCTGGGGCTCCACTGAGCGACCAGGCAGAACACACGGCACTGTTGCCCCACGGAGCCAAGAGGGAGCTGAGGCATCTCTCCAGTTCCTGTCGGGTGAGGGTCACTGCTGCCTGGGACCTTGACATCCCGTCCTTTAGCCTGTCCCGTGAGTAGGACAGGCTCTTGCCTCAGTCCAGAGAATGTCCTTGTCCTTGGCAGACAGACACAGGCAATAGCCCATTGGCGTGCACTGCACTCCCACGGAGTGCCAGGGATGTCGGGGGAGGCGACCCTGGGACGTGGCTGGGGTGCAGGCAGCCTCCAAGGAGAGGGACGGTATTTGGCTTCATCCTGTGCAAACTGGAGAGCTTCCATCTGCATGGAGGTTCATAGGACTTGGGTGCTGCTAACAGCCCCATCAGGGCTTCGCCTTCTCTCTGCTTTGTCCCTCTTTCCCGCGCCCCCATCCCACCTCTGGTGTGCGTGTCCAAAGAGGAGCCAGGCCTCCATACCCCCTTAACTCCCCTCTTCTCTGAGCTCACTCCCCACCTTAAAGGACCCCACCATGCCCTAGCTGTCCACACTGGAGATGGCGTCCCCATGGCGCTCCCATGCCCACCTCCCTCACTTCCCATCAGCCTCAGTCCAGGGAGGTTCAGCCTCCTGAACCCTCCTCTGGTCCAGCCTCTCCTCTCCCTGCCATCCCTCTGTCCTAAGCTACCACCTTCTCTGCACTCTGGATGTGAGTGGCCACTTGCCAATGTCCGCTGCCCCCATAGTCCACGTGGGGCACAGTGGCTCCAGCTGCTTTGTCCTCTGACCTGGCATCCGTAGGCAGTTCCTGAGAGAATAAGCAGATAAGTGAATGAGTGCTGTTCCTTCCAAGCATATCTGCGATCCACCCCCTGCTGCACACCCAGTCACACACAATCCCTTCACTGCCACTCGACTTTCAGCCCTTGGCCTAAACGTCACTCACCTACAGTAGATGCTATTTGTGGCTCTAAGGGCAGATGAGGTCCAGTTGTAACATCCCAGACATTCTCATCACACTCCTTATCACGACAGAATTAAAGGTTTGTATAATGTCATATTTGGTAATCACCGGTCTCCTCCTGGGACTGTGAACTCCCTGGAGGCCTGAATGACCCCGGCAGGTGGTCGGCAGCACAGCCGGTGAGTGGCACATGAATGAATCGGGTTGGATTTGAGGCGGTGAGGCCTCTGTTCGTCTGGCACTCACTGGACCTGGGCGTTCGGATGAGCTGAGAGCTCAAAGCCACTGTCAAGCAGGAAAAAAGGACTCAGCTGTGTTGGCTTCGAAGCCGAAGAGATGGGAGTCTGCTGGAGATGGCCGGGCAGGGCTTGAAGGCAGCTGGATGCGGGGAGCTTGGCTCCTGCGCTGCCACCCGTGGGCCAGGGAGGGAGGCTTGGCTGATCCATCTGCTTAGGACACAGATGACCAAGTGGAGGCTCAGCTAAGAAAACATCCAGCCTCTTCGCCCGGAATCCAAAGGCCAGGACAGCCACCAGGGGTTGGAGCCATGACACCCCAGGAAGGAGTGGGGATCCCAGACTCTGAGGACGGGGCCGGGAGAACAGGTAATGACGAGTCTGAGAACACCAGAAGACGTGGTCCAGCTGCAGTGTGGTCAAGTCCAGCCGCCTGGCCCAAGCTGCAACCTGGCCATGGCCGGGCAAGACTGATCCCTCTGAAAGAAGCAGGAAGCTCCTCGGATAAGCTTTAACAAAAGAGTCAGAGACACAGCCACGGGAAGCAGACCTGGGCCTGTTTATACAAGGGAAGGCCAGGAGCCACTAGAACTAGCGACTTTCAGGAATGTTGTTTTTTGCTCAGCCTTGCCTGATTCCCTGCCTTGGCCAGTAATAAAACCCTGGAACAGTGTATCAGTTTCCTGTCATTGCTGTGACAGTTACAATTATTGGAGCTGGTGGCTTAAAGCAACACAGATTTATTACCTTAAAGTTCTGGAGGTCAGCAGTTTAAAATCAAGGTGTTCGGTGGGGCCGCATTCCTCCCAGAGTCTCCAGGAGAGGATTCACCTCCTGCCTTTTCCAGCTTCTAGGGGCCACCTGCTCTCCTTGGCTTGTGGTCCCTCCTCCATCTTCACAGTCAGCAACTCAGCGTCTTCCCTCCTCTCTGACCTCTGCACAGGGGTCGCCCACACACACCTTCAATCCTCAGTACTTACTGAGCGCCCACTGCTGACCCTGCAGGATGCCTTCAGGGTCTCTTTAAGAGCCTCACCCCAGCCCACCTCTTTAAAGGTCCCATCTCCAAATAAGGTCACGTTCTGAGGTTAAGGAGGGGTTAGGACTTCAAAACATGACTTTGGGGGGAATATAACTCTGCCCATAACACCCCTCAAAGCCTGACTACTGTCACCATTCTCTATTTAAGGCGGTGCTAGTAATTTAATGGAACTATGCGTCAATATTTCTGCAAAACATTTCCTCTGCTCACTTCTACTTCACCAGTGTAGAGGTACATTAATACCTGTCTCAAGTGACTGGTTCCTGGAAGTTGTAACAAAGGACTTCAATGCCTCAAAAAGAGATTGTGTTCCACTATCACGCTTTTGGTGTTTCTGGAAAAAACGATTAATTTTAATATTCCTAAATGAATGAAGGAACCCCCATTTCGGGCCATGTCTCCTGAAAACCAGCTTACTCCTGATCTTCAGTTTCACCTTCATCTTAAGACTTTCAAACCAGCCCCAGCCCTGGGCCCACGCAGTCTGACCTCATCTTGTCTACATTCCTCAGCTGAGCAGCTGGATCTTGAGTTTACCAGAATAGGGACACACCTGGGCAGGTCCTGCAGACCTGAAATCAAAGGCTGGCAACGTGGAATCCTGCTGCTGTTCCATGTGCTGCTAATATTGGGAAGGAAGTGAACAGGAGCCGCACTGTAAGTAGGGGAGAATGCTCTCCACTCCTCAACTGGGGGCCAGGTGGTGCCCGGACCAGTGTCTGCAAGGACATCCAGAGCAGGGGAAGAAAAAGCCAGCTGCAGGACAAGGTAGTCCCACACCTGGAGTTTAGCTCCCTGTGAGAAGGCTTTGATCTTTGCAACTGTTCCATCGCAGAATAAAAGGGGATGTTTCCCAGAAGACTGGAGACAGGCAGGGGGCTCTCTCCTGGCTTCCCAACCCTTGGGGCCCGGATTCCTGGAGTCCAAGGTCAGAGTTTGGACACAGCCCCTGGGCTGCATGCTCAGGTGTCCTCATCTGAACGGGGAGCACATTGAACTTGAAGACCTCCAGGCTCCTTCCCATCTCCAGAGACCCGTGACTTTCCTGGGAACCAAGGAGAACCGGTCTGCTAACCAGTCCGTGGTCTGTGGGATCCAACTGAGGCCCTTGGACCTAGGAGTCCTGCACCCGAGGCCTTGTCCAGCGGGACCCTGTCCCCACCCCAGCCACAGGGAGGACCAAGACACCCGGCTCTTGTCTCCGTTTGGTCAGACACAGCTCCTTTTCCATTGGGCTCAGCCATCTGCAAACTGTTATTTGTGAAATATTAGCTCTCGTGGGGGTTTTAGAAGAGGACACCTTTCTTTTCTCTTCTTCAACTATATATAAACTTAAACATGCTTCTTAAAAAAATCTTTCTTCAGCTATCTCGGTTCAAAAGAGACTAAGAAACACGTGTGCCCTGCACTTTTTGGTGGATTAAAGAACAGCTTGACCCAATAAATGGAAATTTTAAGGCACTTCCAGGGCCTAGAAAGAAGCCAGAAGTCAATTCGAGCACAAAATGAAAACACCATCTGGTTTTGGTGACAATGAGTAACAACACTGGCTTTTCTGAGCTCAGACGATTATTGTATGGAAAAAGGTTTGTTTTCTTTTTTTAAAAAGCCTGCACAGTTAAAATGGTAAAAGATGTTTAACGATGACTAAAAAAGACAAAAATAACCCCAGTAGTCATGCATCGCACACCCTCAGACACAGGGCGTTCATCATGTCTGGAAACAGCAGCTCAGGATAGAGAATGTCGTTGAGGACACCTCAACCTGTGAAAGTGACATCATCTGTGTGTTCAGAGTTCATGGTCGCCCCATCCACCCAGCAACTGAAGAGGCGGTCAGCGGCGGGGGTGGGGGAGAGACAGGAAGAATTCCGTTGGCCAGTACTATGTATGGCATTTTGTCAAAATATTTTAACTCAGCTTAAACCAGCCTGCACGGGGGCGCCCCTTGAGGTTTGTACCCCATGGCTTTGTCTTCCCTGAGACTCTGTCCTGTCCTTAAACTGGCCAGAGGTCTTTTACCTCCCCCACATCTAGGATCTCCGGCTCCTCCAGTCCAGACCTAGACCAGCTCCGAAAGCACAAACAGTTCTCTCTTCGAAAATAAAAGCCACATTCTGTGGCTGGGGGCTGAAGGAAAGGCTGCCACCCATGGTGAGTGAGCACGAAACAGGAGTATTGAGAAGGACTACACGGGGCTGCTGGTCTCTGTGGCACGCAAGCAAGAAGGAGGCACGGACACTTTTGCTGGTGTGGTCAGAATCATAGCAGCTTCCGTTAACTGAGCCTTTGTGAGCGAGAGCAAATTCTTACTTTCAGGAAATACACACTGCAGTATTCTGGAGTCAGGCCCACGAGGTATGCGGTTTACTTTCCCATGATTCACATCCACATACCTGTACCCGCAGAGAGGGAGCAAACGCTCAGGCAAACAGGGCCAACTCGATGGCAAGTGGACTGGGCTCGGAGGGACGTGGGCATTCTCATACGCTTCCTGTGCCTGCAGATTTTCGGCAAGCTTCGAGTGACTTCCATAAAAAGGAGGGGACCGGGGGGAGGGGAGGGGGTGGAGGGGCTGAGCTTAAAGGAAAAAGGACCCATGGACATGGACAACGGTGTGGTGATTGCTAGAGAGGAGAGGGTGTATATGGGGACTAAATGGTAATGGGGAAAATACAATAAAAATATAAAACGCTCTTTGTAAAAAGCAGCTAAAGACAAAACTGTGGACACCGGGAAACCATCAGTGGGTGCTGGGGTTTGGTGGGCGGTGGGGAGGGAGGGATGAACAGGCAGCCACGGAAGATGTTTCGGGCAGGGAGGCTGCTCTCTAAGAGACAATGATGGTGAGCACATGCCGTTCACTGTACAAACCCACAGGAGGTGCACCGTGAAAAGTGCCCGCCCACTCTCGGCACCCCTGGTGTAAGCCGTGGACTTGGGGGGTGATGACGTGCTGATGCCGTTCATGGACTGTAATGAAGGCACCACTCTGGTGGGGAGCACTGACAGTGGGGGAGGCTGTGCCTGCGTGGGGGCAGGAGGTGTATGGGGAGTCTCTGTACCTTCCCTTCAATGTTGCTGTGAACCCAAAGCTGTTCTCAAAACATAGTCTTTCCAACTTTGACATGCAGCAGCCCCTGAGCCTGTAAGACACCAAGTGAGCCTGAAGAGCTCATCTCCCTGAAACCCCGAGTGGACAGCAGTCCGGGACCTTGTTCTCTCCACGACCTGCCCCAGAGGATCAGCTTCTCAGAGGCCCAGGTATCCCTGTCAGACTCTTCACCTCAGGCCCCCGACCCAGTGTGGGGGCCCTTGGGGCAGGGCCGCGTGGTTGGGAGGTGCTGTGATGGACAGAAACCAAAGACCACCCCTGTAGGTGGGAGCTGTGGGCAAGGAACCAGAGCCAAATGCCTCTGTGTAAATGCTGGGAGGGACACCCTGGCAGCCCACCCCCACGTGCAGAGTCCTCTGGAGAAAACTGGTTGGAGGCCATGGCTGACGTCTGGAGGCCTTACTGAGACGGCCCACTTACCCCCCAGACCCTCACCTTGGACTTGTTCAAGTTCATCTGCAGGGAGAAGGAGCTGACCAGGCCCCAAGATAGCATCTCCTATCTAACTCAGGACAGCCTGGCTCCACCTCCGAAGGAAAGATCCAGAAGGTGGCAGGACCCTGTCTGAGCCAAGCCCACACGACGGGAGTGCCACCCAAAGCAGGCTCAAAGCTCGGGGCTGAACTTCGGGACCTTGTGCCCTGATGTCTCGCAGTGCTGGTGGCCTGTGGCATGGGCAGTTCTCCCATGTGGGACTGGGGCTAGGGCAGCTGGGAAGAGTGTGGGCAAAAGAGCGAGCCCACCAGGGGAGGTGCCGGGGGCAAGGCACCCAATTCACTCTCTCCCCATTCTGAGGACTCGATATTGAACCTGAACTCCCAAAGGATGCACTTTCCCAATTACCGTTTTATTTCAAGGTGTATAAATATCATAGCATTGGTCAAAGTTTTGACTCTTCACTTCAAAACTACTCACCAAAACTACAGACTGATCTCACCATTTCCATTTCTTCTGCTAATAGAAGTACCCCAAAGGAGACAAGTCTCCACAAAAATGCTTCCAAAAATGGTTGGCTAATATCCTTGTTTATGGAAAAATAAGGTGTCTGTATACTAAAGCATCAGCAAAGAGCTGGAGGGAGGGAGGCAGCCAGCAAGGATTTATTACCTGTGACTTTCAGAGCCATCGTGCGGGTCCTGCTCCAACCTAAAACCCAGAAATAAAAAGACTCAGGAGGCATTGCTCTGAAATTCTGTCCTCTGGGCTTCACAGGAGAGCACAGCAAGATTTCAGAAGACATCAGAACCTTGTGAAACTGAGCTTTCAGACCTTCGGAAGGGGAGCTTGTTTTGCCTTCTTCGTGTTTTTCTCTCTAAGACAGATTTACTGAAGTGAAATGTGCATGTGGTAAAATTCATCCCTCTTGGTGTGCAGTTCCGGAAGTGTTGACAGTCATGTCACCAACACCACAGTCAAGATATACAGCATTTGCCCTGGCTGGTGGGGCTCAGAGGATTGAGCCCTGGCCTGTGAACCAAAGGGTTGCCGGTTTGATTCCCAGCCAGGGCAGATGCCTGGATTGCGGGCCTGGTCCCCACTGGGGGCGTGTGAGAAGCAACCAATTGATGTTTCTCTCCCCCTCTTTCTTCCTCTTTTCTCCTCTCTCTAAAAATAAATAAATAAAATCATTTTTTAAAAAGATATAGAGCATCCTACTGCCCTCCAGAAAATCCCTTGTGTCGCGCTGCAATCAGTCACCGCCCCCCACTCTCAGCACCCCTGACTTAAGGCCCTATAGTTTCGCCTCTCCCAGAATGCCATGGAAATAGAGTCCTACAGCATGCAGCTCTAGAGTCTGGCTTCTTTCAGTCAACACAATGCCTTTGATGTCGTCTACACTCTTGTATAGTTGCTTATGGCTGAGTGGTGCTCTGTGGGATGGACATGGCACTCTGTTTTCGTGCCAGCACGGGTTCACAGCCACTTGGGTTGTTTCCGGTTTGGGTGACAAAGCCACTGGAGGTTCCTTTTCTCTTGGGGAACGTCACTGTAGGAATGACATTGTTGCTACATACAAACACACACACCCTGACTAATGCACTGTATTTATTATTCTTCATATAAAGTGGCAGATGTTTTATGATTCACATGACATCGGCTTTTTCTCCCTTTGCAGTGATTTTGAATTTAATTGATGCCTGGGTCACCCATGGGCACCATCCATCCTCATCTGTGTGTCCAAAGAACAATGTGAGATCACTGTCCTGCCCACCCAGGGTGGGGGTGGATGAGCATGGAGGCGCCCACAGGTCCAGCCACAGGCCAGACCCAAACAGAAACTCAAACCCCCATGTCTCCCTCCTGGGCATGGGGATGAGGACATGGGAGGCCACCCTGATTTGGAATGGACAATGGGAGACTTAGGGGAGAAAAAGTTCAGGATGTACTTCAAGCCAGAGCTAAAGGCGGACCAGGGATAGATGAAAAGTGGGGAGAGGTGCAGGGAAAAACAGCATCCCACTGCTGGATATGGACCGGCCATTCCGAGGAGACGATGGCAGGACAAGGGCCAGGTCCGTTTTCTCTTTTGTGGACCGTAGGATGCAGTTAAGTATTTGTTGAATGAACAAACGAATGATTGATCTCCATAAAATCAAAATGCAGGAAGTTTCTATGCACATACAGAGGGCTTTACTTTCTCCACTCTCCCAAACCTGTTAATGAATCCTCGCCCAGCTGTGGCCGACACTCAGTGGACATGGCAACATCAGCTTGGGTCATCACTCGTCCTCATTTGTGAAATACATTTTTTAAAAATCTGTTATTACAAGTGCCTGAAATGAAAATACCTCCCCACAATTTTTAGAGGTTTCCATAAGAGACACTGCTATGGGTTGAATGTATTCCCCAAAAAGATATATTGGAGTCTGACTCCCCGATACCCATGAATGTGACCTTATTTGGAATGGAGGTCTTTGCAGATGTCATCAAGTTCATATGAGGTCACACTAGAGTAGGGCGGTCTCTAACCTAATATCTGATGTCCTTATATGAAGACACAGAGGAGACAGAGGGAGAAGGCCATGGAAGACAGGGGCGGGGATTGGAGCGATGCAGTCACAAGCCCAGGACACCAAGGAGGGCTGGCAGCCACAGGAACTGGAAGAGGCAGGAAGGAGTCTCACTTGGAGCCTTCAGAGCTAGGAGCAGGGCCCCGCTGACCCTGCGATTGTGAACTGCTGGCCTCCAGAGCCGTGAGAGAATAGAAGTCCCGTGTTTAAGCCCCCAGCCTATGGCACTATAGGAATGAGCACAGGTAGGGCAGAGAACAAGTGTTCATGCTGAACGGGAAGCTGACGTTCTGTCACATGGCCCCGTGCACACACGGCCAGTATTCTCAGTACTGCGACAGCAAAGGACCACAAACCGCATGCCTTAGCTTGAAGCCGAGGTTAGTTTATACTGGTTAAAACAATTAATGGTTTGTATTACAGCATAATTGTCTCAGTACCCACTTAGACTTTTTTTTGGCACCTGAGCCCCAAACAGGTCCCTTGCTCTACTGGCCAGTAAAGGGAAATGCAGGCAGGGAGGGCCCCCTTTCTTGCAGCACTGGGAGAGGATTTCACCTTTAATACCAAATTCTGATGCGCTATCTTCCATCCCAGGAGAAAGAGCACAGGGCTTAATTTTCGAATAGTTATTCCACTGCTGGTAGCAGAGGTAATACTATCTTAACAAGCATGCTGTCGTGATGCAGCAGCCACTCCAGCCCACTGATTGCAGGGGGAAAGGAGATCTAAAAGGAAATCAGATTTCAGAGGGATGCCCAAACATTTTTTTCCATCCTTACTTCCCTGTCGCAGACTCCAAACATCTTATTTTTGAAATGTACTTGCTTTTTTTTAAGTCAAATAGTCTTGGGAATATTTCCATTGTTATTTTGAAAATCCTAGACTTCTGACAGCCACTGATATGTCAACTGAATTAAACATGCAGACTTGGTCGAACCTCTGACGACATTACTGTGGTTCTCAGCCACTGGTCAGCACCACCTGTCACTTCTCAAAGTGTGGGAACACTGACAATAATTGGTCAACCTTAGGGGGAAAGGAAGCATCAAGGGACCAGGGCATCTATTTTTAGGCAGTAATTTTGCAGATATCAGGGAACCAGACAGGGCACCAAATCAATGGAGTCACATAGCGGGAGGGCGGGTGGTGGGGCGCTGCTCTGCAACGGAGAATGCAGATTAAGTCATTTGACCCAGTTTTCATGAGAGTGCTTTGTAAGCAAGCTTCACATTTAGAGTGCTTCCTCAAGTCTAGTTATAAAAATCACTATTGTAATATAAATTGGGGGGGGAAATACTGGTGTTTAAATGTGTCAAATTTACAGCATAAAACATGCCAAATACCCACAGGAACTTTGGCGGTGATTAAGTAGCAGGAAGTCCTGTTAAAATGAAATTTGAAGGCACGTTCATCGCTTTTTTCAGTACGGTGACTCACGTTCTGGCTCGGGACGACAAGGCTGACTCTTATTAAGAGAGAAGGGGTGAAGCTCTAAAGTCACCAAAAATTTTTTTTTTAAGGAAAGGAAAAAGAAACAGGCAAAAAACTGTCACATCTCTGCTCCTTTCTAAAAACAAGTTTCAGGATCAGATCAATCTAGTCAGCATTTTTAACCACCTCTTCATTCTGTGCACAGAGCCAGGTGAGGCTTGATGTCCGAACAGAACCAACGTGCCCGAGCTGTTGTGTGATGCCGTGGTGAGAAACGCCACCATTGCGCCGGTCGACTCTCGGTGTAACAGCTGTTGGGAACGGGCTGTCCAGGCCAAGGCCCTGTGGTCCGTGGTGAGTTCATTGCTTTCTCCTACAACCTGGTGTCTTGGTGTAGAAATCCAGAATGACAGCGGTCAGCTCCCTCCTGGCTGTCCCCGAACCAGCACAGCCTACGTCAGGGACAAAGCTGGATCCCCTGATGTGTGGTCCCTGATGTGTGGTCCTTGTACTGATGGATTCCAGAGTTCCCTTCACGGCACTGAGAGCACCGGGTCACAGAACCCCCTCCCCTCATGGCTCACGGTCCTGAGCGCATGAGCCTTGTAGCTTTTACCTCTTGCACGGATGGCTCACATCTGTTTCCCTGGCAAGGATGGCAGTGCCTTGGGGTAGTACTCATCTTTCAGTCCCAAAGCCTGGGCCATGCCAGGCACATAAATCTAATGCTGAATGGCCAAGAAACAGACGTGGACCGTATCCCCCACACTTACTTTTTTTTAAATCCTCACCTGAGGACTTTTTTTTTCATTGTTTTTAGGGAGAGAGGAAGGGAGAAAGAGAAACATTGATGTGAGAGAGAAACATCAATTGGTTGCCTCCCGCATGTACCTTGACCACAGATTGAACCCGCAACCTAGATAAGTGCCCTGAACAGGAATTGAACCCGCAACCTTTTGGTTACGGGGTGGCGCTCCAACTAACTGAGCCACACCAGCCAGGGCACACCTCACTCTTTAGGGAGTAAGTAGCTTGTCCTCTAGCTCAGTCACCAAATAATCTGTGGAGTACGAATCCGCTGCTTCTGCTCTCTTCTAGCTTATCCCCACCTGCATGCGCCTCCTCCTTTCCCGAAGCTTCTAACCAGCTCTGTGCTCTGGATTCCTCTCTTGCCAGGAGAAAAAGAAGGCAAAAGACTGACTGGTCAGCAAATTTCTACCCAATGCATCGGAAACCCTTTCAGAGCAGCTTATCTGAAGGGTCAGGGACTTCACTGTCAGACCTCGTTCCAGTCCCCACTCTCTACCTCCTCGCCTTAATGAGCCTGTTTCCAGTGTGTATCATGGGATTCGCTATTCCTAAAAAGCATGGTGGCGTATGGGTTGAATCGCAGCTGAGGGCAGATGCTTGTTCAACAGTAGCTGTCTATCTTTGCCCCATTTCTTGGCCTTGGGAAGGTGGGCTTTACCTTTACACAAGGAATCCCACGGTGCAGATCTTAAAGGAACTGTATTCCTCAGCTCCTTTCATGATAGCGACTGACAGATTACTACCTAAGAAATCCCATGTAAGTCCATTTTCTCATTGTACAGTTCAAAATCAAATGCCCAGAATTACTACTGCTATTACACGCACACATAGGCACACACACACACAGTCCTCCGATCTTGCTCAAGGCAAAAGGGCTGCTAGCAACTGGCACGGAGGAGTTGATGCGAACCAGTTCCTGCCAGTGGCAACTGTCTCCTGAACTGGAGGACTCCAAGGTGTCTTCGGTCTTAAAGGACCAGGGCGGTGAGAAGAGGCTGGAAGAGGTAAGCAGGCCCTTCTAAGAAAGGGAACCACACAGCAGAGCGATGCTGCTGGGTGGGGAGGCACTTCACCTTGGAACCCCTCTTTTTTGAAAATGATGTTTAAAGACGAGGCTTCTTGATTGTGAGAACCCAGTGGGACTTACACTGGACCCAGCCCCATCTTAACCACGCTGCCCAGAGAGCCACGCCTGCTGCAGTTCTGAGCGCGAGCACTTCACTTGGTGTTCCCAACGAAGGTGACAGTCAAACCCATTTGCACAGCCGCCTAAACTAACATTTCACCACTTCCCAGTCCCAGTCCCTTCTCTTTTTTTGTATCATATGCTTTTCAATGACCTCCCCTTCCTCCCCCCACCACTAGCACGTGCTCAGGAAAACTGTCTCACCGGTAGTAGTTTGAATACTCGCCTCCAAAGATGTCAGGTCCTAACCCCTGGATCCTGTATCATGACCTTAATCACGTCTTTGCAGACAGGATTAAGTTAAAGATTTTGAGATGGAGAGATTATCTTTGATTTTTTTTTGTGGGGGGTGGTGGGGGGTGGCTAAATGCCATCCCAAATGCCCTTATAAGAGAGAGACAGAGGGAAGAGTTGACACTCAGAGAGAAGGGAATGTGACTACAGAGGCAGAGACTGGAGGGATGTGGCCACAAGCTAAGGAATGACAGCAGCCACCAGAATCTGGAAGAGGCAGGGAGGGCTTGTCCACTAGAGCCTCCAGAAGGAGCAGGGTCCTGCCAACACCTTCGTTTCAGACCAGTGATACTGATGCTGGACTTCTGGCCTCCAGGCCTGTGAAAGAAAAAATCGTGGTTTTACTGCACCACGATTGTGGTCATTTGTGACACCAACAATAAAAAAACTAACATATCATCCTCTACCCCAACCTAATTTTTTACAGGGGCAACCTTCCAACTGACAAGCTGGGCAAATTTGGACATCTCAGTACATCTTCAAAAGAAACAGATGGTTAAGAAAACTGCAGCTGATTAAAATTTTCTGCTTCCCAAAATGGAGAGGCTTAGGCTTGTAAACACGTATAGATCTCCCTCCCCCAATTTATGAAAGGGTTGTGTGTGTTTGGTTCAGGAAATGCGAACGAACTAGGTTTTATAGTATTACCAATACCACTGAATCAGAACCCGGGTTCTGAGGGGAAACTGGCTGTCAAGAGCAGCCCTAGCAATGGGCCCAAAACTCTGAGAACACACAGGTTATTAGACAGGGTCTCTGCACTAAGGAGCCCGCAAGCTAGTGAGAAGGCTGGCTAGCCAGCAGCCAGTCACAGATGAATGGTAGAGCGTCGGAAGCGCGGAGGCAGGGGGCCTTGGGCTGGTGCTGGAGGAGCCACCAGATCTGCCAGAAGACTGAGTAGGCTAAGGGCTTCCTACATAGTGCCTGTCCTTGCCGTGCGTGGCTGAAGCTGGTGAAGGGGAGGAGCAGAGAGAAGCCATCTCAACCCTTCAACAGAGGACATCCCAGCAGACACAAGATTTGCATTTAGAAAGATAATTTGACTGAAAGCAAACTGACTTGAGAAGGGAAGGAGCAAAACCAAAGTAGGAACTTGGTTGAGCAGCTACAGTGATTAGCCAGAGACCAGGAGCAGGTTTAAGGACAGATTTAAGGGGCCATTTAAAAAATAGATTTATAGGACTTAGTGACAGCTGGTTGCAGACTTTGAGAGAGGTCTTCAAAATAACCATCAAGCTTCTGGCTTGGGTAATGAGGCAGACAGCAGCCCCATTCAATAGGACAGACTGGGAAGGAAGACCAGGTAAAGGGAAGCTAGCAGACGGGAAGTGTAGCTGTGAGTTGGCTGAGTGAGCAGTGTGGGTTATCCAGATGGGGCTGTCCAACAAGAAGCTGGCTATATAAATGTCATGAACTGTGTGTAAATAAAAATACACATGTGATGCTAGTGAACCTCTGGGATGCATCCGCTATGGATAATACTCAGTAAAAGTATGTAGCGCTCCTACCATAGCCCAGGTAGCATGCTGGGTTCTGGGCCAGCCGAGGGGGATGAGAGGGTCCTGGCAGGTTAGGAGGACAAAACAGTGATTTTGAGTTTCTGCCTTGTCTCTTTCCTGTATGACAACCTTACTCTGTCTCTTTCCTGTATGACAACCTTACTCACACCCAGAGTCCGGACATTTAGATAAGGACCTGAACTTAGGATTCCCACCCCAAGTTCCCACTCTGATTTTCTTGGGGCTCCTTTTAAATTAAAACACCACTTAGAGTTGAGCCCATGAAGAGTCAGTGACCTCCACCCCACCTCCTCATAAGTAGTAGGCACTTCCACCCTGCTATCTCTGTAAGGCAACAGAGAGCCATCACAAACTTAAGCTGGGGAATGGCATACGTTTTACTTTTTTTTTTTTTTTTTGATTACTGACTGCAGTATGACGGTGGATTAAAAGGGAAAGACCTAGAGATGGGGGGAGCTACCAGTCACAAAGTTGTTGGGGTGGAAAGTGATTACGTTATCAGAGAAACACTCAGGAGGTTGATGGACAGAACTTGGTGACAGGCGAACACTGGAGAAAAAGAGGGGCAGAGATGGTGCCCAAAGCTCCCAGCTCAGGCAGCTGGGCTAATGTCCCAGGGATGGCTGAGACTGTATCCGCTAATGAAAGGGCCACGCCAGAACCTCAGGAAACCCAAAGTGTGGGGCTGGACACAGGCAGAGGGGCCAACACAGGAACCCGAGAACCAGGGTCAGATAAGAGGGAGAAAATCCAGGGGAATGAGGCATCACTTAAGCTAGCAGATTTGAAAAAGGAATTGGTACAGAGTCACAAATCAAAGAGGCCAACAGAAAGTGAAAGGTTTCTGCTGAATTCAGCAGTCAAGTCCCTTCGAGCGGAAATGGTAAGGGCAAAAGCCTGATCACATGGCTTGAAGTGGAGACACCCACGTGTATCTTCCTGAGGCAGCCAGAAAGCCATACAGGTAGTCTGGCTCTTGCTACACTGCTCGGTATTGACCTTCTCACCTGTAACATGGGGATGATGTGTGCACTTGCCCAGCCTAAACACAGGGGACCCCAAAACCCAAGGTCCTTTGAAAGACAACCGCTGTTGCATTCTGCCTTCTTTTTAAGTCAAAGACACGTTTTGCTGTACCACCTTTCAGTTCAAAATAGACACTTCTGAAAGTTGTGGGGGAGAAAAATTTGGGTGCAAGTTTCATCCTTTGAGACAAGAATGGTCTTAAAATTAGTGAAACTATAACACTTGATAATACAGCTAGTAATTTTGAAACAAGTTGCTAAAACCTGATGCATTATCTCCTACACATACTTCTCAACACATTTCATAAATTACTTTTTCTAGGGTCATGCGCATGAATTCAACTTTAAAAATGTAAACAATTTATTTGAAAATTAAAACATTTGAACAATATTAGGCAACATGATGTTCTATTTAGCTTGTCTAACAGAACCTTTCTTTGGTGTTTACAGTTTGGCATTTGTTATACTAATTTTCTGGCTTAGATTGTAAGAGAAGTGAGTTTTCTGATTAATGGACTTGTAATATTCATGCAGAAAAACTAAGAGACGTCAAATTAGAATTGATAGGACAGGAAGTTAATTGCGCAGCTCGGTGCCTCCTAAAACGGTCGCTTTTGTCTGCGAACACGCAGTTGACAAGCATTTGCCATGAAGTTGATGAACAGAGCAGTCACCGCAGAGCGAGCCGGGAGGCCCCGTTTACTCCAATTCACTATCAATTGGTCCTTCGAGATCAGACCGTTTCAGTGGGAGAAACTGTTAGCGTTCAAGGTCAGCAAATCAGTCTCCGGCGCACGTTCTACGCGCGCTGTGAAGCTATCAGGTCTCTGGGCGACCCGACGGAGAGCCACTACGAGCCAAGCATCACTCGCGCCGGTGCCCACGACCGTCGGTGACGCCACACCCTGCTCCGCACCTCCGGGTCGCCCGCCCGGCTCCCGCGGACTAGCTTCCGCTCGGCAAACCGACCTCTGAGAGGCGTGTGGGGGAGCTGCCGCACGCGCAGGGCCGGGGGCGGGGCGAACGACCACCGCGAGCGCACTCTGTGCGCGCATCTCACGCCGCCGCCTCCTCCCCTGACGGCTGCCAAGAGTCTGCCTCGGGTGGGCAGGAGCGCGGAGCGGAAAGAAGGCAGGCAGCCGCGGGAGACCGGCTCGGGATCCCTCCCGGCAGAAGGCTGGCGCGGGAGGACGCGGACTGCGGGGCCAGCGGCGTTCCCCTCGGACCCGCCCTCGCCCCGCCCCCGGCGCCGCGCACCTCCCTCGCCCCGCCCCCTGCGCCCGGCGGCCAATCACAGCACCGCGCACGTGACGAGCGCTGCCTGCGATGACCTCATCCCTGGTGTGGGATGACGTCAAATTCAAGATGGATGGAATCACAGCGGCAGCGGCGGCTGCAGCGCGCGCGAGCCGAGTGTGAGCGGAAAGGGACCCGGCGTCTGCCTCCGGGCTGAAGACCGGTAAGTAACTGTCACGGCCCTCGCCCTAGGAGAACTGCGGGGCTCTGTGGGAGGCCATAGCCTCCCCGCAAAACGCGGCCTTTCCTGACGTAACTCTGAGGTGATTTCTCTCTTTTTTCTACCAGTGGGTTGCGGGTTCCGAGTGCTTCTGCGCGTGCGCCGGCTCCCGTCTCTCACCGAGCATGCCCCGGGCTCCCACGTCGCCCATTGTGCCTTCACATTGCGCATGCTCCTTTCCCGCACTTGGCCTCGCCCTCGCCACTGCGCACGCTCCGTCCCTCACTGGGCTTCCCTCGTTCGGCCAGGTGGCCCTGGGGGCGGGCGCGCTCGGCCTCGGCGCTAGCTGTGGCGCCGAACGGTTGGGACGCCTTCCGGTCAAGGGCGCGTGCTCCTGTCCCGCGCAGTCGTAGATGCTGGTCACTGGCCGGTGTCCGCCGAGGGGCACGCGAGCGTGCGCGGAACCTGGAGGGTCAGCGGGACGCCGCACCTGCCGCGGCCGGCGCCCCTTCCCGTCGTCCCCTCGGGCCCCGCCTGGCGGCTGCCGGCACAACCGGCCAGTAACCCAAGTTAACCCCGCTGTCCGCGCTCTTCCTCCTGGCGGGCCCTCCGCCGAACGCCCGGATCCCGGAGCGCACTCCTTTCTCTCCAGGCCTGTTGGAAGACCTGTTTCTCGGACTCTCCACCGCCCGCCGGGGAGCACAGCCCCCTCCGCTGGCCACAAGCGTTTCTGCTCAGCTTCGATGGTTCCCCACTTGAGAAAGCCCCGGTCCGAACTCTGCGGCTGGAGGCAGTGGGGAAGGGGGCTTTCAGACCGGCGGCGCTGGAGACCCCAGCTCGGAGACTTCCGTCGGTCCGAGTCCCCGTGATCTTGTGATGGGTCCTCTCCTAGCTCACACCACTTACCCGGAACAAGTTCAGTAGCTCACTACAAGAGATCATGCCGTTGACCACAGGGGAGCCCCACTGCCCTAGCTCTTAACCCCGGTTACTATGCCCTTCAGCCACAGGGCTGCGTGGTTCAGAGAGTACTTCTGCAGCAGCGCGTTTGGAGGCGGGGTGTTTCCAGGCTCTGCAGTGGGATTGCCCGACAGTGGGAGATGGGGGAGACGTCCATCCGACCCCGCAGTTAGCAGCCTGGGGTTTCTAGTGCGAGGGCCGACAGCTCTGTCGCGTCCTGCATCTGAAGCCGGAGTGTATTACAGTATAGTCCGGTGATTGTTCATAATGAAGTCCCTGAGTCATCAATAAGGAGCCTGCATTGTGTTCCGTGTACCTTCTTTAAGACAAGAAAATAGGTTAATCCGTTTTAGAAAGGTTTCTTGTTGACAATTATTTTTAAAACTCTATCCCTCCGATGTTTGGAGTAAATTCCTCGTTCATCCTTAATGACTAACAGTCATTACGTTTAAATTTATCCCTAAGTATTGCTGTTAAAAAAAATAGAAATTTGGGGCATTGGTTTACTTGAAAAGGTTATAACCCTTGCCTTCGAGGAATTGATGGTGTTTATGGCAGGAGGTATTAGGTGTGTAACAAAAGGGCTGAGTTACTGAGGGAGTCTCTGGGTGAAGAGGTCATTGAAAGGACAATTTTAGATGTCCCCAAATTTAATGGGGATGGGAGAACGGATTCTTGAGCGGTTCTCGAGCTAGGTCTGGCAGGTGGTATGACGAGCTACAAAGGAAAGAGAAGAGGCTTCAGGTTTGGAAGACCCAGTAGCTGGCAGCACACCAAACTGAATGGGGAACATGTGAGGACAAGCAGATATGGGGGTCAGGGCTAGAGGGTGTGGGTCATACCTGCCGTCCTGGACACGGGGGATGTCCTGTGATGGACGTCTGTCTTGGGCACCTGAGAGGCTGGATGGAGTTCCAAGGAGAAGTCCAAGCAGAGACACAGATTCCAAAGTGATTACCCAGTGGTAAATTAAAGCCACAAGAACTTACACACAGAGCAAAGAAAGCTCCACGTTGAGCTCTGTAGCAGATGCTGGAGCAATAAAGGTGAGCAAGTCCAGGTCTCGAGCCTTTAGTGTGATGATTTCTCTCTCTGCCCAATAGATAACCCGGCAGGCCTTGTGCTAAGCATTAGCGATACACAGGTGGAAACAAGGGTTCTCCCTTTTAGGGACTCTCGTGAAGGAGATACGGAAGCATATCGCTCAGAAATAGTTGTGTTGTTGCAGAGAGATGAACGATGGCAGTTCAGATGACTGTGCTACTAGCCACGTACAAACTACTAAACTTTATAGGAACAGTGACATTCGAGCTGGATCTTTGTGTAGAAGGTGACCAAGTAAAGGAAAGGTAAGAAAAATATTTTTACATGGTAGAAATCAGGTGTGCGGGTTTGTAGAGTGGGTAGCAAGGTATGTCCAATAAGGGCGGAGAGATCATTGAGACCAGAGTCTGAAGTCTTGTATGCCATTCCAGCATCTGGATTTTATCTAGGAAGTAGCAGGAAAATCGGTGTAATCCAGAGCAGAGCAGAGCAGTGCTGGGCCAGCTGCACGTTAGGAAACAAAGGCGTGACTTCCACCCTGCGTTTAATTGGGTGTCAGAGTACTGAGAAGTCAGTCTGTGTCGTGCGAGGTAATACCTCGAGCGTTGTGAAGAGTGTCGGAAGGTGTTAAATCGGTTCTCGGTCCTTAAACAGCTTCTAGTTCCGTCGGTGAGACACAGATGACTAACAGCGTAAGGCAGTGAATAAACGCTGTGTAAATGGTGCCACTCTGTAACGAGGGGTTGAAAGGTGCTTGCTTGTTACACACTGAGGTCGGCAGGGAAGGCGCACTGGTTTTCTTAGGCCGCCATAACAAAGCACCACAGACTGGGTGGCGTAAACAACAGAAATTTATTTTCTCACAGTTTGGGGCCTAGAAGTCCAAAATTAAGGTATCTGCAGGGTTGATTCTTCCTGAGGCTTCTCCTTGGCATGTAGACGGCGGGCTTCCCTCTGTCTTCACATGGCGTGCCTCTGTGTTTGTGTCTCCTCCTTACAAGTACACCAGCCAGATTGGAGGTGGGCCCAGGACCTCACTTTAAATTAATTACCCTTCAAAGACATTCTGAAGTACTGCGCGGTTAGCACTTCAGCATAGGAATGGGGGGTCACGCCGTCTAGCCTGTGACGGAAGGCTTAATTGGAACTTGAGCTGAGCTTTGAAAGATGATTAATGTCGAGCTGAGTGGCGTGCTGGGGAGGGGTTGGATGAGGTGTGGAACAGTCAGATTAGGTGATAGAAGCAGCCAGACGTGCAGGTTGTGGCTCAGAGGCGAAGTATCTGAAGCAGGAAGTTAATCTTCGGGATAACTGAGGGAAGAAAATCTAAAAGATAATTGGAAACCAAATTGACAGAGCCTTGGAGTACAGGTTTTTAAAAGTTTGTGTTTTGACCTAGTGGAGAACCATTGTTTTTAGTATTTTGTTTTTAGAGCCAAAGCTGGCTCTTTTCACTTAGATCTTACGTCTCAGCTAAAATATCACTTCAAGGCATTTCCTGACCGTCCTCTCCAAACCCCTAGTTACTCCACTTAGTCATAGCACCCTGTTTATTTCCATTATAACACTGAGGACAACCTGTATCAATTTTTCATTTCCTTGTTTATCATCTGATTTACTTCACTAAAACACAGGGGCCTTGTCTATTTTGTGCACCCCTGTATTTCAGGTGTGTCTTACCACACCTTGCATATGTAGTAGGAGCTCAAATAAATTGCATTAATAATAATAATATTTAATGTGTACATCTGGAGAATGATTAAAGCTTTGTTCTAGAAAGCTAAGTGGAGCAGCAGTTTATCAAGGATGGATCTGCAAGGTATGACAGAAAAATGAATACCACTTAGAAATACATGAGAGACATCTAATAACAAGAACAAAAATTGACTGGGTAGGCTGAATAGAAAAAGGAATTTATTATAAAGGTACAGTGTTGCTCATGAGGTTTAAGGAAAAGCTAAAGAATTGGACTGGGAAGGACAAAAACCATGGTAACTGCAGGAATCTGTGTAGCCAGGCACTGGCAGGCTGCACTTCCAGGCTGCTGCTGAGATAAATGAGCTCCGCTCCTTTACTGCCTGTGTCACCTCTGCCAGGCCCGTGTTCCAGAGAGAAAGTTTCCGATCAGCTTGGCTTCGGTTGTGTGCCTAACCCTGTGCAGGGGAGAGCAGGCAGCAGACTGTACCCGGAGTGAGTGCGGTTCTTCCAAAGCCAAATCAAGGGGCCTCCTGCAGCAGGAGGAGGAGTGGCTGCACCCAGAGAGGCTCCACTGGGCCTGAGCTGAGTTACAGTGGAGCCATTCAGCTGGAGGTGCAGAGAATACACCTTCAACCAAAATCAGACCTTCTCTAGCCACTGAAAGTGTGGTGAGAAGGAATCCAAGGGAGGGACTGACTGCTCTCTTGAAGGATCAGATAAGCAAAGCTGGCTTTGAAATGTGAGGAGCTTCAGAAGTTTCTGGATACCTCCATTGTCCCAGAGTGAGTGATGACAAGAACTTAACTCAGAGCCAGCTTCCTGTCACCATCTAATAGTAAAATCAAGTGGGGAGAATCGGGGCTAAATCCAGAGGTGAGGTTTTCGGGCTAAATGGGTGTGTGTGTGTGTTTCTATTCCAGCCAGATGTAGGTGCTTGGTTTCTCTGACTGTGTGCTGCCCTATTACGACACGCATTCCTTCTTTTTGTCCAGTGCCATTTTAGGACTATATAAGCAGCCCCCAGCATCCCAAAGGATCCCGTGCCCACAGTTCAATTTTAGCTTGATGTTTTAAATGTAGAGAGACATTCCCTTATAGAACTGGTAGGAAGGGTTTTGTGTGGTAGTCTTGGAGCCAGTTTGATTTATAATGTACCTTAGCTCCAATGCCACCTGAGTTTTAGTCTCCAAAACTTGAGGGTTAGCGAGGAGGTTATTCTGGTTCCTTCCCATCTCCCTTTCTGAGCCCCTTTCTCATTCCCATGTGTCTTTTTACCCAAATGCTTTTCTTCTTCCTGTTTCTGTCCCCAGAATGCTGTGAATATTAAAATTGCCTGGCTTCCACCTACCCCCTTAAAAATCTTAACTTCTTGCAACTGATCTAAATTTGGTATAAAGAGGAAATCATTGGCATTTAATTAAATTACATTAAAATATGAATTCCCCGCTCCTCTTAGCATTTAGTGTCTGAGGAATTTGAGGTGATGGTATGAATTAATTTTCTGGGGTCCAGCTGCGAAGGGCTTTGTAGCCATTCTAGGGAGCTGGCACCCCAGGCCATGGCTAGCCTTCTGGGAGTTTGGATCCCTGGTGGGATCAGATGAGTGTTTCTAGAAAGCATCTGTAGTAGAGAACAAAGAGTGGGACCTGTAGTGTTACTGTAACAGTCGAGTGAGCTGTGAGTCCCGACCCTTCCTGATGTCCCCGCTGCTCACTCGTCTGTCCTCCCACCCTGGGCCCAATTAACTGCTTCCTGAAATCAGTGTTACCATACATTTCCTGTGTCCTTCATCACGCGTGTCTGTCCTACCACGGGGAGGTGTGCTACTGGAGAACAGGCAGCCAGCCAGCTCACTCGTCTGCCGTCACAGCACCTCCTGTGATGCATGGCCTCTCGCAGGCCCACGTAACAAACCAGGAAAGGAAGAAAATAAAACACACACTTGCTATATCAGAAATACCGTATGTAGTAGGAACTTTGAAACATACTGCGTCTCGTGTTCATGAAAATCCAGTGTGAATGGGCAGTGTTAACCTGCTCATCAGGTTAAGGAAACTACTTGTACTCAGAAAGACCGAGTGATCTTTACAAGGTTGCACATCTAATAGGTGGGAAAGCCAGGAGTTGAGGCAAGTACATTGATTTGAAAGTCCCATGCAGCTGTGACTTCCATGAATTGTTAACCCTAAAGATCTCTCATTTTGATATTTCAGGAAACAACATGAGATAGAAACAATTCAGGAAGAGTTTGGGAAGATACTTGTGTGCGGGGATCCAAGTGGTAAGCAAGCCACAGCCCTGTTTCAGAGTCTGGTTTTCCTGGGGGATTTCCTCCCAGCTTTTTCTGCCACTCATAAAGGGCCTTTTCTTCACAATTCACCCACTTTTCTTTTAAGAGTCCTGAGGTTTTTCCACCATGACTAAGAGCGGTAGCAGGAACACCTGCGCTTATGAGTCAGGTAGAGATGAGCGAAGGAAAAGGTACAGGACTTGGACGCAGTTGGCAAGGTGTGTACACAAGAGTGTTCACACTTACAGTGCATTGTCTTCTGTAAGTCAGAGGCTGATCGTTCGTAATTAAAACACACGTAAGAAATTGGAGTTTGTTGAGCCAGCAGGTTTATGGTGGAGAAAGTATACCCAGTAGCAAAGCTGGCCTCATCTGGGGGCCAAAGAGCAGAAAGGGCACCAGATTTTGGGAAATCAGATTGCATGCATCTGCAGCCGTAAAGGGTTTGCTGGATTGTCTCATGACATTTAGCAGCTGTGGTTTTTCCCCCTTTTTGCCTGCATTCTTAATGTAGCATTTTATGTTTTTAGTTGTAAAACCCCATAAATGTACCAACTGTCATTAACACACAAAAGTTCAAAATGTTATCTGTCTGCAGCTCCACCAGGAAAGGGGCCATTGTTTTTAAGTTTTAAAATAATGGCCCCTTTTCAATTCAATTAAATTAATTGAATTGAAAGGTAAAAGCAAGGGCCTCGACCTGAAGGTGAGGGGCCTGCACTGCCCTGTGCTCTCCATCCTGTTGCTCCAGATATCTAGAGCCTGTCCTGAGCTACTAGAGAGGTCATGGTCCTCTAATAGCCCTCGAGTATAGCCCCAGGGCCCTCAAGCCTCTGTCCCCTCTCCAGCCTCCTTGCCTGCCTTCCCCTACATGTATGCGTTGCTGCAGCCCAACCCTCTGTCTTGTCTCTGATTTGGGGCATACTGCTCCTAACTTTGAAATGCCCTTCACTCTTCCTTCCTGACTCCTCCCACGTCCTTAACTCCTGCTTATTCATGAGGCCTCATCTTGAATGCCTTCCCTGGCCTCTCTCTCACCTGGATCAGTGCCCATCACCTGTACTCCCTCTCTACTCTGTACACACCCGTCTGGTGCTTAACATATTGGAGCATGACAACGGATTGTCCTGTTCCCATGCAAGACTTCAAGCACCGTGAGGCAGGATCGTGCTTGTCAGATTGGTACCCTCTACGTTCAGCAGGTTGTGGCACATACTAGACAGGTGCCCGACTATGAGAAGCATGTAACTTGGTGACTAACAATCCAGGCTCTGGGGCCAGGCTCCAGCCCCACTACTAACTGACTGGGTGACCTTGGGCACATTACTTGGCCTCTCGGTGCTTCCATTTCCTAATTTGTAAAACAGAGATGATGACAGTACCTGGCTCCAGTGTTTATGTGAGCATTAAAAGAGGAAACTAGAGGCCGTGGCATAGGGTTGAGAGCATGGCCTCTGAAGCAAGTCACTTGGTGTGAGTCCTGCTCTGCGGCTCAGTCTAGGTGACCCTGAGCACGTAGGTTACTCATCTGTGTTTTGTTTTCTCATCTGTAAAATGGGGGTAATAGTAGTGCCTACAGCCTAGGGTTGCTGTTAATGGTGAGTTAATGGATGAAAGTGTTTATAGGAGTGTGTGGCAGTAAATGTTCAAGTAGTGTTTGAGTGACTAGATTGGAAAATTCATACTGTATTTGTTTATCAGGCATATCATGAATTTGGACATGTTTAGCCACTTCTCAGGCAAGCAGTCTCATTGATACTCTAAATGGAGTACAGATAGTTTTAATACCCAAATAATTTTCAGGGACAGTGACTATATCTCTTACAGTTCAATTCTGAGTGACTTAAGGTTCTCTAATTCCCATATGTTTTTGTTCAAAGATTATAGGTATGTGTGGTTCAAGGGATAGGAAGTACCTACTTAGAGCAAAAACAGGGATGATCATTTGAAGAAAGCAAAGGAAGGAAACTTTCTGAACAATGAAAAAGGAAATGTTGACTTTTAGCATATAGGAGTAGGGTGCAGATGGTATGTGGAATGCCATTTGCTTCACGTTCAAGGACAGACAGTCACATTCTTGGTTTAGTCTTCACACAGTTCCTCAGCCTATACTTACAGTTTCAAATTCTCTTGGTGTCTTATTTTGGGTTCCCCAAAAGCAGACCCTGAGGCATGGGTGGAGTTCATCTAGACCCTTTTTTTAATACTGAATTAAATGCCTATTAATCCTACAAATTAATTGTACAATATTTGTCAAGTCCTTACTACATACGATACTTCCTCACCTGAACTTTGAAACAACCTTGAAGGAGGGCGCAGTTCCTGCCGTTTGAAGCAAGGGAACCTGATAATCAGAGAGGCTGATCGTCAGCACAGGAGGAGCCAGCATTTCAGCCCCAGTATCTTGGGCAGAGCCTGCACCCTCCACTAGGTTGTGTCTTACCTTTAGATTTGAAGAGACTTTCAGTGGAATACCAACTCAAACTCCTTAATTTAGAATTAGTAATAATTTAGTTTAGACCCAAGCGAGAATTTTCCTTTGTGCTGTTGCTGAACATGTGATTTGGTAAGAATAAAATATTCAGAAGATTGTAAGGGTGTTTAGCATAAAAAAGAAAACACTCTTACTCTTTAACATTTCTAACCTTCATTAAATAGTAATTAGGATACAGTAGTATTTATTTATTTATTTATTTATTTATTTATTTATTTAAAAGATTTTATTTATTTATTTTCAGACAGAGGGGAAGGGAAGGAGAGAGAGAGAGAAACCTCACTGTGGGGTTGCCTCTCATGTGCCCCCAACTGGGAACCTGGCCCAAAACCCAGGCGTGTGCCCTGACTGGGAATCGAACCGGTGACCCCTTGGTTCACAGGCCGACACTCAATCCACTGAGCCACACCAACCAAGGCAGGATACAGTAGTATTTAGCAAATCGTTTTCACTTTCAAAATTCGTACCTATTTTTATTCTTTTTTTTAATCCTCACTTGATATGTTTTTTTATTGATTTTAGAGAGAGAGAGAAACATTGATGTGAAAGAGAAACTTTGACAGGTTGCCTCCACTACATGCCCTGACTGGGAATCAAACCTGCAACTTTTTGGTGTATGGGATGATGCTCCAACCAACTGAGCCACCTGGCCAGGGCCCTAATTTGTACCTTTTAAAAAAATTTTAACTGTGGCTGGTGTGGCTCAGGGGATTGAGTGCCAGCCTACGAACCAAAGGGTCTCAGTTTGGATTTCCAGTTAGGGCACATGCCTGGGTTGCAGGCCTGGTCCCCAGTGGGGGGGCACATGAGAGGCAACCACACATTGATGTTTCTCTCCCTCTCTTTCTCCCTCCCTTCCCGTCTGTCTAAAAATAAATAAATAAAATCTTTTAAAAAAATTTAGTTCATTTTTAGAGAAAGAAGAAGGGAGGAAGAAAGAGGGAGGGAAACATCATTCAGTTGCCTCTTGGCACACCCCCAACTGAGGACCTGGCCTGCAACACAGGCATGTGTCCTGACTTCGATTCAAACTAGCGACCTTAATGTTTGCAGGCCAGCATACAACCCACTGAGCCACACCAGCCAGGGCCGTACCTATTTTTATAGGTCTGGTGAGATCTCTACTTTGCAACCCACTGTTTACAATTCACATTGCAAGTAAATATACTCAATTGTGGGGGAGGAAGAAACTTTCCTCTACCCTTCTAGGTTCTTCAGGGTAGTCTAATAATTAAATCTACGTGAGACAGGTTAACAAGAGAAAATAGTGAAGTTTAATTACCTATATACATATGGAAACCCTGCATACATGAGAGGTTCAGAGACAGGAAATGAGGTACGTGTGACATTCTGAGTTACGGATGAGGTAAGGCATCTTGGGGGCTTCAAAGTGGAGGATGGTCATTGTAGGACAATAAAAGCAGATATTCAGTAATTAGTAGTTTGTCCTGCCATCTAGGTAGGTCAGAAAGGTTATCTGATAATCTTACTATAGACAAGGTCCCTAATTCAGTTCCTCTAGCTTGTGTGGGGGCCAACTTTCTCTTGAGTCCACAGGGTCTCAGTTGCCTTCAGCTCAAAATAATCCACGCACCACAGAGACACATCTTGGGCAACTCGTTCTGAACCCCCTATGCAGTAATAAAGTGGGTTCCCTTTCAGAATTACAGAGTTAGGCAATTCAATACTTCATACTTATTCCCTGAACTAATAATAACAAGAGTAGAACCAAACAGCAAATAGGTAAAGACCCAAAATAATAAACCCTTATTTTCAAATACTGCTTCCTTACATACCCACCAAGTTCTAGCAGCCTTTGCGATGGTGTGCAAATGCCTGTGTCACAGCCCTTAGTTCCTAAAAATCCCTAAATTTTAACCATTGATGATTTGTTTACACAATGAGACTTGTTTCCTCATATTTTTTGTTATTTAAATAAGGTTGTTCCTACAAAAAGCTTTCGTGTGCCTATAATCTGCTAAATATTGGCACCTCTGAAAAGACAGCAAATGGTCCCTGCCCCTGAGGAACATTTCTCCTGGTGGAGAATTTCTGCTGCATCGTTCATAATAATCTTATACTTTGTCTTTCAGAGAACCCAAGCAATGGAGGGACTACAGCATTACATCAACCCAGCACACGCCATTTCTCTCCTGAGCGCGCTCAACGAGGAGCGCCTCAAAGGGCAGTTGTGTGATGTGCTTCTGATTGTTGGAGACCAGAAATTCCGAGCTCATAAAAATGTCTTGGCTGCTAGCAGTGAATACTTTCATAGTTTGTTCACAAATAAGGAGAATGAGTCACAAACGGTATTTCAGCTTGACTTTTGTGAACCGGATGCTTTTGATAACGTTTTGAACTACATTTATTCCTCATCTTTGTTTGTTGAGAAAGGCAGCCTTGCTGCCGTGCAAGAACTAGGCTATAGCCTTGGGATTTCCTTTCTGACTAACATCGTTTCTAAAACACCTCAAGCCCCTTTTCCAATGTGTCCCAACAGGAAAAAAGTATTCATAGAGCACGATGAAAACAGTTCTCAAAAGAGAAGTGTCATCGTCTGTCAAAGCAGGAACGAAGCACAAGGAAAAACTGTCGGTCAGAGCCCACCTGATCTAAGCCATACCTCTCGGCCTTCCCCGAGCGTTGCGGTCAAGGCCAGTACCGGTAAGCCCCACGTTCCCAAACCGATGGAACCACTTCACAACTTGTCACTGACTGAGAAGAGTTGGCCAAAAGATGGTGCAGTGGGATACACAAAGCCTCTCGAACGTTCTGGATCTCTGGACGACACCAACAGAAGCAGTCTGGTGAAAAGGAACGCAGTCCTGCCTTCCACACCGCTACAAGACAGGCAGGCAGTGGATGATAAACCAGGTGGAAGCAGTCAGCTTCCCAAAGGAAAGGCTATAGAGCTGGCATTGAAAAGGCCACGGCCACCTGTTCTGTCTCTCCGAAGCTCGTCGGAGACTCCTTATCTATTGAAAGAAACTAGCAGAGGAAGTGTCCCGGGCGAGGACAGAAACTTGTTGTACTATTCAAAGTTAGGCTTGGTGATCCCGTCCAGTGGGTCTGCTGCTGCAAGCCAAAGCATCGACAGAAGCGGCCCGCTTGTTAAGAGTCTCCTGCGACGGTCACTGTCAATGGATAGCCAGGTTCCTGTCTACTCACCCTCAATAGATTTGAAACCTTCCCAGGGGTCATCTGCAGTGCCCAGCGATGCACCAGGGAATGTGTTCTGTGCTTTATCTCAAAAGTCATGTTTAAAAGAGGGTGGTGAAAAACCAGCTCTGGGTGATGGGACTCCACAGCCACACCGTCTCAGGTCCTTCAGTGCTTCTCAGACCACAGAGAGGGAGGGTGCCCCCCCTGTCGCCGAGGTTCGAATCAAGACGGAGCCCTGCAGCCCACTGGCAGATCCCTCCGACATCATTCGGGTCACCGTGGGAGATGCTGCTGCGGTGGCGTCGGGCACGAGAGACCTTTCTCTGAAAACGGAAGATGACCAGAAAGACATGAGCAGACTCCCAGCAAAACGGAGGTTCCAGGCGGACCGCAGACTGCCGTTGAAGAAGTTAAAGGTGGATGAGCACGGCACGCTCGTGTCAGAAGATAATCTTGAGGAAGGCTCAAGCCCCACTCTCAACACAGATTTTCCAGATTCTGACTTGAATAAAGATGAATTTGGTGAGTTGGAGGGAACAAGACCAAACAAAAAATTTAAATGCAAACATTGCCTTAAGATCTTTAGATCGACAGCAGGTCTTCACCGGCACATTAACATGTACCACAACCCAGAAAAGCCCTACGCCTGTGACATCTGTCATAAGCGGTTTCACACAAACTTCAAGGTGTGGACCCACTGTCAGACCCAGCACGGCATAGTGAAGAATCCGTCACCAGCCTCTAGTTCACATGCCGTTCTGGATGAAAAATTCCAAAGAAAGTTGATTGACATAGTGAGAGAGAGAGAGATTAAGAAGGCCCTGATCATTAAGTTGAGGCGCAGCAAGCCTGGTTTTCAGGGGCAGAGTAGTTCCCCAGCTCAAGTCATCAAGAGGAACTTGAGGTCGCGAGTCAAAGGCGCGTACATTTGTACTTACTGTGGAAAGGCCTATCGCTTTCTCTCTCAGTTCAAACAGCACATAAAGATGCACCCGGGAGAGAAGCCCCTTGGAGGACACAAGGTCGCTAAGCCGAAAGCGCTCGCTCTTGATGGTCCGGTAGAAAACAAGGAGGTTTTCCAGTGCCGCCTCTGTAACGCTAAGCTCTCTTCTCTCCTAGAGCAAGGCAGCCACGAGCGACTGTGCCGAAACGCCACCGTGTGCCCCTACTGCAGCCTTAGGTTCTTTTCGCCCGAGCTCAAGCACGAGCACGAGAGCAAGTGTGAGTACAAGAAGCTGACGTGCCTGGAATGCATGCGCACGTTCAAGTCCTCCTTCAGCATTTGGCGCCACCAAGTTGAAGTCCACAATCAGAACACCATGTCTCTAGCCGAAAACTTCTCTTTACCCATCCTGGACCACAACGGTGAAGTCACCGGCTCCTCCAGGCCCCAGGCCCAGCCTGAGCCTCAGAAAGCAAACCACGTGGTCACAGCAAAAGACGACAACACATTCAGTGACTGTTCAGAGCAAGTCAACTTCGATTCAGAAGATTCCTCCTGTCTCCCGGAAGACCTTAGCCTTTCGAAGCCACTGAAGATCCAAGTCAAAGAGGAGCCTTTGGAGGAAGCTGAGGAAGTGGCGCCTGAGGCCAGTACAGCTCCCAAAGAGGCAGCTTCGAGCAAGGACTCCGGCCTGTGGCCCTGCGAGAAATGCGGCAAAACGTTCACAGTGCACAAGCAGCTGGAGCGGCACCAGGAGCTCTTGTGTTCTGTGAAACCGTTCATCTGTCACGTTTGCAACAAAGCTTTTCGTACCAATTTCCGGCTCTGGAGTCACTTCCAGTCCCATATGTCTCAGGCTACAGAGAACTCAGCACACAAAGAATCTGAAGGGGGCCCTGTTCCGACAAACTCTCCGTCGCCGCCACCTCTGCCCCCGCCACCACCACTGCCCAAGATCCAGCCCCTAGAGCCGGACAGCCCAACCGGTCTGTCTGAAAATGCGGCTCCCGCCACGGAGAAACTGTTTGTGCCCCAAGAATCAGACACGCTTTTTTACCACGCCCCGCCCCTTTCAGCGATTACATTTAAAAGACAGTTTATGTGTAAACTTTGCCATAGGACATTCAAGACTGCATTCAGTCTTTGGAGCCATGAACAAACCCACAATTAAAAGACCTGCCTTTCACCTGTAACAAAATGGGGGCAGTCCCCAGCTTTCAGCGTACATGGTGAAATGTGTCATATAAGAAGCAAAATATTTTTTACAAAAGAATAATAAAGGTTGGAAATTGTTATGTTGGAATATAAGTTTGAGGTAAACTGATGTTAATTAGTAATGTCTTTACTCAACTTAGGAAAACTAAAAAATACAGTGCTTCTGACCTTACAGTCACAGGACATTTTTACTTCATTAATGTTGAAATTTGATTGCTTTTGGTTGTTTGCATGGTTCCTCATTCCACAGTGTCAGTATAATCCTTACCTTGAGGTGGTTTTGTTTTTTCACTGATTTGCAATTAGTAAAATACTATTAAAAGCTTTCTGTTTTGATTATATCAGACACCTAAGTTTTAGTTAAGTCTTAACCATGCTCTTAAGTCCAAAACTTGTAAGGAACAAGTGGAGTAGTTTGCAGCATTAATTTAGGTCTTTAGAATACTCTAGCAATAAAAAAATGATAAACCTCAACTTTAATAAGTTATCCTGACACTTGATAAAAAATATTTGGCGTTTTGTGGTCACATAGAACTTTTTTGTATGAAAATTTTGAGAAATTTAAATCAGCAATAGTAATACTTAGATGTCTCTAAAATAAAAACTTGCTCTTGGGTCATTTAATATAATTATTGATGGAAGACGGGAAATGACAATATTAAGATTTTTAGAAGGCCCCTGGAGTCCACGTACAAAAGCTTCAGTAGCAATGGGCATTGTATCCAAACGGCTGCGGCAGGCTGTGTGTGCATCCCAGTTCTAAGTCAGTCCGTTACCGGAAGGACTGAATGTTGGGTTTCTTCTCGTTTACGCTGCCACAAATCGAGAATCCGAGTGCATTTGGGACAAAGATAACATGGCACTAATTCTGAAATTAACATTAGTATATTAGTATAACAAATAAGGGCGGGACCTACATTTAGAGAGTCAGGGTAGCTGCCCTGAATCCTGAGTTACCATTCACTTCCAGAGACTTGAAGCAGAGAGAGAAATGCCACACTGCAGTCTCACGTGCTTTTCTGAAACAATATTTACAACACAGTTTCCTACCTCTTTTTCTTGTGAAAAGCTCTGTTAGGATCTGTTGGAGTTCATTGTGGAAACACATCCGTAGTGAAACCACCCTGCTCTCAGTCCCCGCTTGGTGTTTCACAGATAGGCACGGAAGTACGACCAAGGGTCCAAGATCGGTTTTTCTTCTTTTGGCCCATAGGGTTTGGGCGGTTTCTTTCTATTTTGTATTTGAGGTTAAATTGTAATTGAAAGCCTTTCAGTAGGTGTTATCCAAAGTTCAAGGAGCTGTTTCAGAAGGTAAAATTTTTGTTTCACTTGTGTGGGGTAGTTAGATATGTAAAAGTGGAAAAATTGGGGAAATTACAAATACCTTTTAAGGTGGTGATATGGGTTAAGACTCCCAAGTTTACTTTTTTTACAAACTATGCTTTCAAATAAAGAAATCAACTACTGTGACTAAGAAATAGTTATCTGAGTTTGTGCTCCAGCAGAACAGAACTGTCCTCAGTCTCAGTGCCCACACTCCACACTGGTGCGGAGAAAGACATGCTTGTTCTTTACTTGAACTACAAGTGTTTTTATAAAATACTAACTGACTTTGTACACTATAGAAGTTACATTGGAAATTTTCCCTCTTATTCTTTCATTTGAGAACTTAGACGTCCCCAAATATTTGTGGTTACTTCCTATTTCTGTTCTTACCTAAATTTGAGGAGAAAATTAAGTTACAGTTAATGATTATTGCCATCTTTATATTTTCTTGAAGAAATCTGTGCATTTTAAAGACAAAACTAAAGCATATGATTTTATGTCAGACATTAAGTTGGATTAGCGTCCATTGAGTTCATTCCCTACATAATTTGGTATTTCTTACTCTGACACCTTGGTGGCTGTCACTTCAGAAGAAGTTTCCCTCAGAGTAATCATTACTTATGGCTGTTCAAGTGTCTAATAATTCCATGGTAGACAGTATCTTGGCATTGTAAATTTAGTATCCCAGGACTTGAACCTTTATTCTATTTTTTTGAGGTTTTTTAATAAAGTTAATTAGTAACAAATATTTTGTATCTAAATATAAGCTCTGCAAATCTGTTAGATTTTAAAAATTGCCAGTGGTTTCTCTTATTAGTTCACATTTTTGTCTAGGCAAGGAACATAAGATTTCAAATAAAATTTTGAACCAAAAACATTTATAATGCAGTTCTGGCTTTTCTATTACTTTTTATACTGTACCTTGAAAGCATTAGGCTGAAAGAGTTTATTTTGGTGGTCAAAAAATAAAATATGCTTCCACTCATGTAACTATTTTAAATGTTAAGAAGTGAAATAATGAAAGACGAGTTAATTGCTTTATTCAACAAAGAGGTTTTTAAAAACTTTCTCTCAGACAAATACTTGGTGTGAGACAGCTTCGTCTTTCATTGCAACTCTTCAGCTAGCAAATATATTCTTGGAAAAGTTTTTTCGGATTGTAATTTTTGAAAATGTAGAAAATTCATTATTCCTTGTAAGTATTCAGGATGCCTGCTTTTTTACGCAGTTGTGGAAAGAATGTAAGATGTTTTAATATATTCTTTGTTAATCTGAGAACTTGTTCTTGAATCATTTTCCTCACGTTGGGGAGGGAGGGAGGAACACCATAAAACACGTGTTAAGGTAAGCAATGGAGGTAACAAGTAGTACACATTCTTTATAGTCAAATCTCAAGATTAACAGAATATTCACCTTTAAAACTGGTAGGATTAGTACGCATTTATAATTTTACCAAAATACGCAACTCACACTTCAACAGTGAGGTCCTGTGCATTTGTGGAAAGATTAAGTTCTTGGTTTTCTGCACTATTACGGATGGTAACAGCCTTCCCTTTAAAAATAGGCCCCTGCACTTAACTGGTGATGCTGAATCCACACGCAGCGCCCACTGGTGCTGAGAAGGGAGGCAAGAATACAGCCCACGCTGTCACAGAGGCAAGGGGCGCTTCCGTGTACAGGCCGGCAGGACGGGGTGAGCGACAGACGGAAAATTCATCTGAAGTCGGCCTTTGAGCCCTCAAACGTGTGTGCACACGTGTGCCACTGTAATTGGGAACTTGAGGAAATATTTGAGTTTTCTTACTACAAAACAATTAGATGTCATTCATAACAAGTTTCTCTATAAATTGCACTAATGTCGGAATTTTATAAGTCAGTTTCATCAGTTTCTGATGTCAAATATTTTTGCAATAATTGTGAAAAACATTGTTTTAAATAATACACATTCTTTAATAAGCTCTTTAACACTGGTCTTTTTAAGTTTTAAAGATAGGTTTTTCTCTTGTGGCTTTAGCACTTTAAGAAGTTTGAGGTTTGCCTACTTTTTAGTATGTTTGCTCAGTGTTGCTCGGTGTCCCTGGCTGTGGCACTTCCACGCGGCCAGGAGGAAACTGAACAGTGAGTTAATGTCAGGCTTTTAAAAAATGCCTTTTAGAGACAGTCATTTGGGAACCAAAGTATTTTAGTGTAAATCTGTAAAATAATTCAGTTCAGTGCTTTTGGTCATTTATTAATGCTGTCCAGATTTTCCAGTTACACTTAGTTGGTACTGATTTCCAAAAAGTGATAACTTCTTAGTTGAGATTAATTCAAGACTGTTTCAAAACTAAGTTTCATTAAATAAGTGCTTATTGATAAAAGGAAAAAATGTGGTTTTATAATTGTGTATATTTTGCTGTTACATCCTTAGCAGAATAAATCATTTGGTTTTATTTAGAAATAAGCTTTTTTGGACTGAAAATTCATAGTCAAATAGGATTTCTGTGGAATGTTAATCCATTGCTTATTTGTATCCAATTCTGTTGTCTGTTTACTTTGCTTAAATCTTGACTAAAAATGATGGGAGTCAATAAATTTGTACTGTATTTTGTTTTGAGTCTCAGTCTGATTGGAATGTTTTACACTTTGACAATAACGATTAATAGCATTTAAACTTACGAATGTGAAGATAAAACCCTTCTATTTGGCAGATAGGAATAGCCATGTACAAGCTGTAAGAAATTGTCCCCAACACTTCCAGGGTGCTCGTAGAATTGTTTGCACCACGGCTTCGCTGATTTGGGCACCGCAAATATAACTAGACCCGCGTGAGCAGCAATCTGCCTATCCACTCTTTACTGTTCAAATTAGTGTTTTTTAAAATGATGGTGGGGGTAAATGCATAAAGTTTTTAAGCACCCTACATCAACATTTCAGCACAGCAAGTTGATAAGCTGGTTTTCTTTGGTAAGTTCATCTTCCTTCCGAGTGGCTCTTCCGCAACCCCAGCACTCGTTGACTCGGGTGCAGTGGGTCAGCTTGCCCTGTGGAGCGAGGCGCTGAGCGGTAGAAGGCAGGTCACCACCAGCAAGCTGGTTGTGGAGTTGGGGGAGGAAAGACCGGCTGGGGCCGTCCTAATTTCCTACCCCTGGGTTTGCACTGGCCTCTTCAGACGGTTGCCCGACACCCTAAACTAGTCTTTCTGGGGATCCTCTGGCTAAGAGTTTCCTGAACACACTGCACCAGGAATAAATGGCAAAAGCTTTATTTGAATCTCCTTTAGCCCTTCTATTGGCCACCAAATAATTTTGTTCTGAAAGTTTGCATCTGCCCTTTCTTCTGAGTAACAGGCTTCCCGAGGTTTGGGATTGTCATGTTCCCATTGCATCCTCCTTGGTCTCAGACACACGCCAGAAACGTGTTCGGGGGGTGGTGTTTTTACCAGCCAGAGAGGCGGCCTTGGCTGCTTCGGCATCAGCCCTGGGAACTGTGGAGTTCAGTGGCAGGTATTCTTCATATAAAGCTTCTGTCTGGAGAAAAACGCCCCCCCCCCCCCCCGTTGTCAGAGAAGTCCTTGGGAAATCAAGGGCAGCCGCAGCCCTGCTGTGCAGAATTCAGGTGTCAGGCTCGGCCGTGGGCTCCCGTCCTGGGCTGTGGTGTCCTCTGGCTGGTTAGTCAACCTCACGATAATGCAAACTTGCGTTTTGCCAAGCGCAGCATCTTAACGTGGTGGCTGGGAAATACTTCCCGGCGCCTGTTCTCCTGCTCCTCACCCCAGCCTGACCTAACGACCCCGACCTTGTGTTCCCAGAAACCGCCGCACAGTCCAGTCACTGCTTTGCCGCTGTGTGGTCTACACAAGACCCGGGAGGGCCCCGGCTAGGGGCTGAAACTCAGCTCTGTGTCTCCAAGGCCGGGCAAAGGGAAGGGGCCTGGTAAGTGTCTGATCAATAAATACAGCGAAGAACTCTCATCAGAGGTGAGAGACAACCGGCCCATTTATTTGAAGCCGCGATTAGAAGGAAACTTCCCGAATGTCTCGGCATATTTTCCCCAGATTTTGATTCAGCTGCTCAGCAAGAGACCCAGAGTGTTTTAAGGTTTATATGGTTCTCAGTGAGCTCTGGGAGGAACGGAAATGTTCGGGTGGCTGGTCTTGGGTGGGCGAGTCCTTCAGACTGCAGATGACACGCACTCATTTTGGGTGTGCGCGTGCTGTGTCACTGGCACTAAAGTGCCCATTACGTCACCCTAGTGTGGCGGGTTTTCTCAATAAACTCATCCATCAGTAAACCTAAGAATAGTAAGAGCTAAGCACTGGTTATTACTAGGATCACAGTAACAGCTAACAGCGAGCGCCTCCTGCTAGGTGAAGCGTCAGGCACGTGCCTATGCAGTATTCCTAAGGTAGCAACAGGCTCCTTTCCCTTCCCCCACCTTGCCTGTTCACAGCCCCGTCAGCCCTTCTCCCTTCAGTCTGGACTACTCTCAGTCTCTCCTCGACTTTTGTGGCCTCGATAATTTTGGAGATTATGGACCACTCACCTTACAGAGTGTCCCTCGATTTCACTTTGTCCAGTTTCCTCATGATTCGACCCAAGTCATGCGTTTTGTACCCGGATGTCACGGAGGCCGTGTTCTTTCCACCCCCTGTGGGCGGCATGTGGCCCCAGGTTGTCCCCTTGTGGACGGTGCTGATTTTAGTCATTTAACTAAAACCATCTCTGCCAGATTTCTCCACCATGCTTTTCGCCCTTCACAGTTAATAAATATTTTGTGGGGAGATATTTTGAGACTACTCATGCCTCATCTCAATTTCATCCATGAATTTTAGCATCTGGTGATGTTTCGTGGCCGAATTATTTTTATAGTCGTTGCCTAGTGGAGATTTCTCTCATACCTCCATTCTGTCTTCATTTATTTGAGGGCTTTCTACTGCAAGAAAAAAGTATGCCGTTATTCTCATTGGTTTATTCATTTGTCTGAGTGTTCTGGGTCCCGGAACCCTAGTCTGTTCTATGGCTTGTAATCAGTTGCCATTGTTTTTAAGTTTTGATTCTCAAACTGCAAGATTTAGCCAGTGAGAGTGTTTAACTGGCTTCTTTGACGTTTGACATGTCCCCTTTATTCTTTGAGGGTTTTCTTACTATCTCACACAATAGGATGTTCTAGGCTTCTCTTGTTTGTTCCCTGCCAGAGCCCTGAAAAAAGCCCTTTCTCCAAGGAATATGATTCCTTTTAGTGGAGAGTATTGTGTGATAACTAACATAGGGGCGTTAAGTGCGTTCCCAGTCCCTACGAGATCAGACTTAGAGGGACAGCAGACACACACACACACACACACACACACCCCTGGATTTATCTGAATTGCCTGGACCTCCCCACCACAAGCTGGGTTTGGATCTTATTTATATCTTCTATGCCCACAGTCATCACATTCGATCTTTCCTCTAGTTTCCACATGGAATACGGTTATGACAACTTCCGTTTCTTGGTCGCCTTCAATGTCTTTCTTTTCCTCCTCATTATGGGTTACATTTTCCTGCCTCTTGGCATATCTGGTAATTATTTTTGTTGGATGGCAAGCGTTGTGAACTTTCCCTTGTGGTGCCGGATACTCTGTATCCCTGTAAATGTTCTGGGGGCTTGTTTGCGGGGCATAATTAGCTTACTGGGAACCAGTTCTGCCCTTTTAGGTTTTGCTTTTATTATTTATTTATGTATTTATTTATTTATCCTCACCCAAGGATATATTCATTGATTTTAGAGAGAGAGAAACACTGATGTGAGAGAGAAACATCCATCTGTTGCCTCTCGTGCGCACCCTGACCTGGGACCAAACCCCGCAAACCAGGTGCACGCCCTGACCGGGAGCCGAACCTGCGAACCTTTCCATGGACAGGACAGCACTCCAATCAAATGAGCTCCCCAGCCAGGGCTAGGTTTTGCTTTCAAACTGTTCAAGTGGGATCAAAGCAACATTTAATCTAGAGCTAGTACTGCTCCATTACTGAGGCAAAAACAATCCTTCTACCCGTGTCCTGCGAGGTATTTCAAGCACTGCATGGGCTCCAGGGATTGTTTGTTCTGAATGCCTGCAGGTGGTCCTGTTCCTGGCCTCAGGAAGTCTCCTCGGCACGTGCAGATCAGTCCAGGGGCCGCTGTCCGAGCATCCTCCTCCTCCTCCTCCCCCCGGGCCGTCCCGCTCAGCTCCTCCGTCAGGGACGCTGCTGGTCTGCCTCCTCCCTTCCCCGTCTCTCAGTGCTCACTGTTGTCTGTTGTCTGGTGTTCAGTGACTTGAAAGTCACTCTTTCACGTATTTTGCCGGGCATTTAGCAGTTTCCTGCCAGACAGTAAACCCAGCCCTGATGACCCTGCCCTGGTCGGGAGTGGAACTGAAACATTTTATTACCAGCGGGTCAGCTAACGTGTCCTAAGCACTGAGCACCGGATGTTTGTGGGTGTCACACACACACGCACATGCCTGTGGGAGGATTTCCCAAATTCCAAGCATGGCAGGAGTCCATAGAGATTTTTCTCAATCATGACCAAAAAATCACATACACAGCTCACCAAATCCAAACTAAATGTATCCCCTCCTCTACTCCCCTGTAGTCAGGTCAAAACAAGGCTACATTCACCTCAATACCAACCTTTGTGGAAGCAATGATGGCGGAAGGGACGTTAGAATGGGAAGAGACAGACCTGTCTCTCTGTTCAGCTTACGTTTGGTCACGTTTTCATCAAATTTGCCACAGAAAGATGTTCGTGACTCGGAAGCGGTCTGTACAGGGGAGGGGCCCTGGAGCCTAAGCTCCGCTAGCTTCACAGTAAATCAACCTCTGTCTATTTTGCTCGTTTTTGGTGGAAAGCCTTGGCCACACCCCGTCATTAGCCTTCACCTCGTCCAGGTCTTCAGGCCACCTGGCCGGCAAGGACATGCTCTGTAGGAGAGGCTGAGTGGCCTCCGACTTGCTGGCCAGAGGGGCAGCCATCGTTTTTGATTCTCAACCTCCTGGGTGACAGAGGACGTGTAGTTAAAATGGCAGACACACTAGGCCTATTTTTCTCTCTCACATGATAAAGATGTTGGGAAATCAGGAAGAGACCTTATTTTATACTAGAAACAGGAATCCGGTGCATAAGGAAGCAGAGGTTTGCTTCTAATGGTCTCCGTGATGAAAAGGAGGTTTTCACAGGCATTAAAGTTGGGTCTCAAGTTGAGTTCATAGAGCTTAGTAAGACCAGTTCTGTTCACAAAATCGAAGACCAATGACAGATGATTAGATAGAGTGTAATGTTTGATGCTATTTTTGTCTGATTTCTCAGAAAAGAACATAAGGTGGAAAAATACCCTACTGGCCCTTTCATTAAAAATAAACTATTTTAGCCCAGGCCAGGTTGTCCAGTTGGTTGCAGCATCATCCCGTGCACCGAAAGGTTACAGGTTCAATCCCCAGTCAGAGCACACGCCCAGGTTGCCAGTTTGATCCCCATTCGGGATGTGTATGGGGGGCAGCTCATTGGTGTTTCTTTCTCACATTGTCCTTCCTTCCTCCTTTCCTCCCCGCTTCTTTCCTCCCTCCCTCCCTCCCTTCCTTCCTTCTTTCCTCCCTTCCTCCCTCCCTCCCTCTGTTCCTTCCTTCCTCCCTTCCTCCCTCCCTCCATTCCTTCCTTCCTTCCTACCTTCCTTCCTTCCCCCCCACTTCCTCTCTCTTTAAAATCAATAAAAACATATCCTTGGGTGAGAATTTAAAAAATAACATAATTTATACCAAGTGCTGCTGGGTCTCCTAGAAGGGCTGGCCTCTACTTCTAGCCCCTCACACCCCTATTTTAAAAACATCTAGGGAATGTTTCCTGAGGGTTTTTTATTTGTTTGTTTGTTTTGTTTTGTTTTACCTAACAGTTGGAAACAACTGTAGCTATCACTAAAGAAAGGCTTTCACAATTCAGGAGCTGAAGCTCTTTTCCTGGAGACCTATGCTGATGGGGCCAAAGAGTTACAGCTGAGAGCTCTAGAGCCGAGGAGCAGTCTTACCGTGTGTACAGCTGGAGGACTTTTGTCCGTTGGAATAACCATATTTCTAATGCCAGGACAGAGAGCTAAACATACTATGTTACCGATAAGTGGTGTTTTTTAAAATGCGTGAGAGGCAGGGCCCTGTTACAATTCTTGTGGGCCCTAGAACTTTGGGGGAGATTTTCTTCCATAAAAATATATACATTAATTCTACTTTACAACTGCATTGACATAGAGAAAAATATAACCCCGGCTGAATTAAAAATTAGAACATTTTCTTTGACCCTAAAAGCACAGTTTCTTCTTTCTGGTTTTTAAAGAAATTCAAATGCTCTTGCGGTGCCCCAGAAAAACATTTTTGTGGTTCCCTGAACGTACCATGGGCCCCAACCACTGTGCTTAATGGATAAGGCAGCCCTGATTAAGGGAAGAAACGAGGCAGGCCGTCCTGCACGCCAGCCAAGAGAAACAGACCCCGGACAGAGAGGCGGGAACTCGCGCTTCCAAATCTCTGCTAGGACAGTTTTCGGGGGGCGACAACCTCCCAACGTGTGTGTGTGTGTGTGTGTGTGTGTGTGTTTCAGCCTGATCGCTGCGATTGGGAATTCTAGTGGGGTTTTTGAAAATTCTTTAAAAATAAATAGAGAGCACTTCCATTTCTGACCCATGATGAATGAGTTGCCCCAAGGAGATTTCCTACTTCGGGAGCACTTGGATTCTGAATAAGACGCATTTTCTGCTGAATTACCAGACCGGTAAGAAGGAGGGGGACTTTCTGACCCCCACCCCCAGCTCACCCCCAGGAAGCTAACGAACTTGGAGCCAGAGTGGGGGGAGCTGGGTTGCCTGAGGGCAGAGGATCCCTGAGAACACAGAGCCTCCCTAGGGCCAGTGACAAGTGTCGGGAGTGCAGAAGGGTGCCACCGCAACCACACTGCTCTCCTAGAAAGTCTGCAAGGTTGGCCCCCAGCTCGTGTTTGGGAGCCGGGACGTGCGGAGGGCCCTGGCTGTTCCCTGGTGAGAGGGGCTCCCTGTGCCTAAGCCGTGCGCACAGCCCCCACGGTGCACGCTGAGCATGTGCTGTCCTGAAGGTCCCGGCGGAGGCGCCACCGGGCTGCTGCACAGCAAAGGGCACACTTGTTTCCAGCCCAGCAGGTGTGGCGGCATCCTGTGGGCCGGTGGCTCTCAAACCTGGCTGGACATTAAAATCGCCATGGTAACTGTCAGGAAACACAGGTGTCACGTTCACGATCCGCCAAACCGGAAGCAACCCGATGCCCTTGGGCAGTGGAAAGGTAGAGTGGCGTGTCCACTCCAGGGACTTCTGTCCAGCGATGGGGATGGACCGACCACCCCACAGCCAGCGCTGCAGGAGCGCACACTGGCCAAAGACAGACAGACAGGCAGACACGGAAGAGGACAGAGCGTCTGACTGGCTTATAGAGAGAGCAACGCAGGCAGAGCCCGGGCTGTGAGACGTCAGTATCTGGTTACCTTTGGAGGGGTGAGGGGTGGCGACGGGGAGGGCGTCTGCAGGGTCCTGGGTGCTGATCACGCTTTGACTCCTGGTCTGGGTGACAGGGGTGTGGCTCGCTGGGGGAAACCCAGGGCACTGACCACGATGCGGGCACTTTTCCTCGTGTCCATTACACTTCGGCAAACATCCAAAAGTAAACGTCAAGTACACAGTACCAGGGCCCACTGCGGACCGATCAGAAGTCCTCCCTGCGCCCCAGGCAGGAGGGAGTTTGCTCCTTTCTGTGGACTCTGCTGGGTCCAAACGGGCAGCCAAGCTCCAGAGGGCTGCTTGGGAGCAGCGCCTCCGAGACTGTTGCGGGGGTGCAAGTCTCCAGGACATCCTGAGAAAATGCAGGTTCTGCCTTCCCAGGGCTGGGCAGGGCCCGGGACTCTGCATTCTTGTTCTCACGAGAATAAGCTCCCAGCCTAGGTGGATGCCTTCCGACACAGGAGCAGCGAGGCTGTAACCCAATCTGTGTGAGTCCCTCGGAGAGCCCGGGAACCTGCATTTAAATGAGCACCCGGGATCCTTAGGCAAGTTTGGAAACCGCTGCTCGGTGTCCCAGTATTCTATTCAGATGAGGAGTTCCACAGAATGCACTGTTTTTCTTCCAATGAGACGGTTGGCTTAAGGAATCTCAAAAGCCGCTTTTTAATAGAACAACAATAAAAAGGATAAAACATTTTAAAAATTAATTTTAAAAAGGATAGGAGGAGAAATCAGCCAGGGCAGGAGCACACTCCACGCGGTAGACAGCTCCCCTCTGTGGGTGCTGTGCAGACTTGCCTGAGACCCGCAGCAGGGATGGGGAATTGGACACCAGGACCCCTGAGACCGGCCCACCGCCCTCCGCGCTCCCCGCACCCCCCATCTCCAGGGAGGTTCCACAGAGCTTCTGAGAGCACACCACCGGCTGGAGACAGACCGGAACCTCCAGCATGTCCCTAAGTGAGGCCAGGAGCTGGGGGCCCTGCTGCTCTGGCGCCCCACCTCACTCCGCAGGATGGACTGGGAGGCGGGGCGTTGTAGCCAGACCAGAGCCCTCGCGACTGCGCTGGGGGCGGGAGGGGGGCGGCAGGTCTTCAGGCCCAGGTGAGTCAACACAAAGATGCCCCAGAGCCTGCAGGCGAGCAGAGTTAGTTGTGTGGTGACCCAACCCGTCATCCTCCTGAGATGGGGCACCACGAGAGAACCCTCCTTTACTCCAATCTTTCCCACGCTGCCCCTGGGAAGGGGGCGTGGCCCTGTGATTGGCAGATTCCTAGGAGCAGGTGCATAAGTGGGAAGGAGCCGCCTACAGGAAGGGGGCCTGCCCTGCCCGCGGAGCCAGCCGGGGTTTTGGTGCCTGAATCTACCTGGCCAGAGGGCTCAGCAGTAACAGACCGACTGGGCTGAGAGACCTCAGGCCGAGCCCTGAGACTGGCTCACCAGCACTGACTGAGACCGTCTGCGCCCCTGTTTATTCACCACTCCGCTCCCCACTCAGTGCGGGGATAGCAAGAGGGGTGCTATTGGGGGAGCACTCTGAGGTCCCAACGTAAGGTGCAAATGAAAGGAGCTTTTTTCCCCTAGAAATTGCAGTCTGGTCATGTGGACATTGATCCCCGACTGCAGTTGGGATTGGATCAGTCAGCAGATGGTTTGCCGGAGACTTAGAACACAGCCCGGACCCCAGGCCAGCAGTTGGCCCAAATTGGCCCCCAGCGAACCGCTCTGGTTTTCCAGTCCCGGACCCATTGCTAGGCACCTTGGATGCGGCTGTTCCCAGCAGAACTCACCTCCCACCCCTCCAAGCTGCTCTCACCCTGCGTTTCCATGTGGTATGTCGTCCCGCCCTTGATGAGACCGGCCAGGTGTCCCGGGTTCTTTCTTCTGCGTCACCCGGCCAGACTCCTTAGTAGGTGCCATCAAGCCCTCTGCCCCCTCGTGTCTCCCAGCAGAGCGCTGACAGAACTCCAGTGCCCGACCTCCACACCACCCCAGTCAGAGCACCCCCTGCAAAGTGGCCGGGATGGGACGTCTCACATTTTAACGAGCACTGAAATTCCCCAGGCCTTGATTAAAACGCATGTTTTGGTTCCTCGAGTCTGGGGGTGTGTGTGAGGCCTGAGAATCTGCATTTCTAACAAGCTCCCAGGTGGCACCACAGCTCGAGCGAGGCTCTGAATGACATACGAACTTGGGATGCTTCCTCTGTGCCCAAGTCCTCAGGCAGTTCCCCTTTGTGTAAAACCGAACTCTCTCCGTGGTCACTTTGGGCCAGGCCCTGACTTCTCTTCCCAAACTCATTTCAGCCAGGTCCAGCAAACCCTTTCCTGTGGATCCAGGCCCAGCCAGAAACCTCCAGCACCGCGGGGGCTGTTTCCTGGCCTTTGAACACGCGGTCTAGAATGTCTGTCCCTCCCAGCCTGCTTCCTCTTCAACTTTGCTTCTGCTTCCGCTCAGGGTGCAGGTCAACCTTCCCCTGGCCTACGACCACCCGTGACGGGGTCGGGGTCTCTTTTCTTTGTGCCTCCACGCTGTGAAATACTCCTGTCAACACATGTTTGGTAAGTAATGGTTTGGGGTAACTCTGTCCATCCCACCAGGCTGTGAGCCCCCTGGGGAGGCCTTAGCCATCTCCCCAAAGAACAAGAGTTTGCTCCCCTGTGGTTTATTCTTGGAGGCAGTTATGGGGAACAGGTGGAAAAGCAAGATGGAAAAGACGCCCTGCTGGAACCCTTTGTGGACAGGTGGAGGGGCGTCTGAGAAGGCAGACAACAAGAAGGGAGGGGTCGTCCTTCATCTCCTGTCACCACTGGTCAAGGTTTGTCCCAGGGCACGTGAGAGGCTGTCATTTTAAGGTCTATGTGTGTTCTAGATGGTTGTGACAGTCCAGCGCAGAGGCGACAAAGAAATTCAGGGCAGAGACACCTGGAGCCACTGGGGCACAGGGCTGCGAGGCTCCACCTGGGCACAGCTGGCTGCCAGAGCGGAGCTGAGGCAAGAAGTGGGTCAGGAGGATCGGAGGTGGAGCCCAAAGCATCTGACACCGGGTGGGGACTGCATCTCTTTAGGTGTGGCCCAGGTCAGGGACGGTAGCTCCTGCCACAGCGTGGGTGGTGAGCCCAAGGGATGCTGAGTGAATGAAGGCGCGTACCAGTGAATGAGTGGATGAATGAATGAAAGTAAACAACCTCATTTTAATTGTGGGTCTTTTTGTCAGAATGAGAACCCAAGAAATACTCAAGGGAAGACAACTCTGTGCCCCATTGCCATTTGGAGGGCCAGCCTCAGGAACGGAGGCTGCGGACCCCGGCCATGGCTGGCGACTGTCCTGCGCCACCTCTCCCACGCCCTGGCCAGTGCTCACTCCCACTTCTTGAACCAAGACTTCCACAGCATACTGGTGTTGATCAAATTTACAGACCAAATCAAGCTGGAAGAATATCGAATCGACCATGGGCAAGGCCAAAATTAAGAAGAAATGAACTTTGCGGGAGCAGGAAAGAGAAGGGCCCTTCCAGAACTGTGTTATGCATGGGGTGGGGCGTGAGAATGGGTCCATGGAGATTCTAGCATCCCAAAGACCCCCTGTATCAAGGCATCGTGTGGGAAACGACGCCTGGCAGTGTGCCGGGGAGGCTGGCTGGGGGTGACAGCTGAAAGGGAAGCGAAGATGAACGACATTGCCGGCAGCGGGGCTTCCGCGGATGTGCCGGGTGCTCCCAGTGTGATGCCCCCTTTTATGGGAATGTTTGCATGAGTTCCTGAGACCATGCGGTTGGTGTAAATGTGGACCAGCTGACTCCTGGAACATTCTCTTCCCAGTTTCCCTTGAAGGCTCTGCTCCATGCGAGGAGGTGGGGGGGAGGTCTCATTATCACCTGTTTCCCATTCATCTGCTCCCTGTGGCTTTAAATGCTACTCCTTGGTGAGGGAGGCCACCCAGCCTGCCCCTGCTGGGTCCTGCCCCAGAGCTAGGGAGGCAGTATCAGGAAATCACCCGGCCTTCTTTTTCCTGTTCCTGCTGGGCCAGCCCGAGACCCCTGCCGCTCAGCGAAGCCTGGCTGTGCATGTGAAAGGCTGGGCATTCTCAGAGGTGCACTGCAGGGCTGTCCCTGCGGGGTGCTTTGTCTCCCTCTTGCTGGACAGAGAAGCGGGGTGTTAAAACGGTGTACATGAGTAATCAGGTGCTGGGCATTTAGAATACACGTGAGGCAGGATCACCAGGTGCTCACACAAACTGCAAGGGTGGGGACCAAGAGGGACTTTTTCTCCCCCTGGGACCCATCCGCCTTCCTTCTGTCACTTGCAGAAGAGCCTGGAGGGCCAGGACTGGGCTGCTTGCCTCCTGAGAGCTCCCTGCTTCCTCTCTGGCTCTTTAGCTCAAGGAGAACCAGGGTGGAATGGACCAGGAGGGATCTGGAGTCCCAGGCGGTGGCGTCCCTTGCTCGGCTGGCTCCTCCCTCCCCGGGGCTCCCTGAGGGGGGAGCTGTCAGAACTTCCAAAGGTGACTCTGCCAGGAAGTGATGCATCAAGAGAATGCCTGGAACGACCTCAGGGGTTCACAGGTACAGTCACACCCTCCACCCTGAGTAGCCTGGGGGATGATGCTCATCAGAATCAGTGAAAAATAGAATGAAGCCATATATTCGTGTGTACGCTTGCACTTCACTTCCGCAATGACGTCATTTAATTCCACAGGGACGTCATGCCGACTCGCTGTAGGGGGGATCTCGCAGGGAGCACGTGGGCTCGCGTCTGGCTCTGCCTCCCAGAAGCCCGGGGTATCCCTGGTGAGTTTCTATTACAGGAACCTTGCCCGGTGCTGGGCGCACAGGAGGTATCCGTGTTTCCTCTCTTCGTCACTAGACCAGTTGTTTCCCGGCTTCAGTATTTTCCGAGCCGGCGAGAGTGTTCACTCGGTCCCACTGGACGTGCCGGGGAGCCACAGCCGTAGATAGTAGCCATTTGTAAGGAGCACATTAATTATTGCTGGGAAGGCAGCTACTGCCGGGCTATTTTTAAAGTCCTTTAATAGTCATTTCCTTTAACTCTTAAAGAGGCTAATATCCCTCCAGATATTTAGTTGATTCTAGCCTTGTGCCCAGCAAGGCTTTTTAAAAAAACAACACATAACACAATGGACAATTTTAGGTCAAAATGCAGGCAAAATGTTACTCACACAGAAGGTACCTTGCCAGGGTCCCCCAGTGGATGCTGAGATGTGACCTTCCCTTCTGCATGACCAGCAGGGAGCATGCCCTGCTCTAGCTGAGCCATCCATCACGCCTGTGTTATTCTGAAGTCAGCACTGGAATGGCCAAATCAATGGGACTGAACAGGTGTATGTATCCAGCAGGTTCTAAGAAGCTCGGAGTGGCGCCCCTTGGTGTGGCCCCGGGTCCGTCCCCAGCAACAAGGCCCCACAGCAGCCACCCCCACTTGGAGCCTCTGATGCGGCCACAGCAAAGTCCCAGCAAGGGCGGGGGCTGGGCAGGGACCTGTCCTCAGTGCCTTCATCTCTCTCTTCCTCTGTGTGCTCTCCCGCCGGGATCCCGCTGCCACCAAAGGAGTCCCCGGGCCCTCGACTTCTATGCGATTCGGTGGACACACGTGCTCTGACAGTGTGTGCTCAGGTATCAGTGGACAAAGGGCACGGTCAGCATTTCCTTTGTGTCGGGAAAACGTACAATTTAGGTGGTAGCCTCCTTGAAGGCGCTTTATCAGCAAATAGAAAACACGAGGTTAAATATTCTCATTCATAAGCTGGTCCCAGCCTTGGGCGCTGGCTGCATTGCCAAACCACCCAGCCCTTGGGCAATCATTCGGGAGGGTTCACTGAGCCACCTGGCGGGGACAGAGGCGGTCATCTGGGTCACATTCCTCCGTCTGCCTGGCGTGGGCAGTGAGTTGCAGGGGCCACGTCATCGGGTGGCCCAGGGCAGGCCCTTGGCAGACTGGCTGGGCTGCAGCAGGCTGGCAGCCCTGCTTCTGACCCTGCCCCGCAGCCTCCCCGCAGCGAGGCCTGACTCAGGCTCCTGGGGGGGCGGGGTGATGGTCAGCCTACTGGCTTTCGGTGCTCAGGGTGGGCGGGGACCAGCCTGGGGGATCGTCCTCCATGGGCACCAGCAGGACGGTCCTCTGGTTGCCCAGCCATCTCCACAGCAGGCAGGCTCTGGGGTGGGACTCACCTCTGTCTTCCCCAGGCAAGGGGGGGGGGCACAGCAGAAGCCCCATCCAAGTCCTTAGAGGGATCTAAGGGAATTTCCTTCCCCTCTGGGTTTGAAAGACTCATTGTCTCCAGGACTTTGGAACACAAAGGGCAATTCGTCTTCTTTCAACAGATCTCTGCCCAAGGACAGGAGAAATGGGACCCCTTCATTTCCACCTTTTCACATGTTTCTCCTTTTACTAGAGTTTGTTTGCTTTGTAAAACTTGATGGGAAAAATGAGGGCTTTGGGGTCCATGTCCCCTGGGGTCGAACTCTCTCTGCCACTTTCTTGCTGTGTGGCCTCGGAGAAGTGGCTCAACTTCTCTGAACTCAGCTTCCTCATTTTTAAAACAGGTAATGTCATCCTCTGAGTGTTGCCATAAGAATTAGGTGGGCCCATCACGTCCAGATGTCCCTTGTGTCTGTTGGTACACACAGCTGTGACCTCTGTGTCTGCCACTCGGGGTGTGCCTGTGGGGACTGCCACCACAGGGACGTGCAGCGATGCTGCTGGAAGGAGCTTGCTGGTTGGTGACCGTCATCTCCATCATAGCACTTGTGCCAGGGTCAGCTGGCTTGTGGCCCAGCCCTCAGGCGCAGGGACTTCCTCCCAGCCCTTCTGAAGCCGTGTTTGTGGACTTCCCGCAATTAGGCTAAAAGATGGCTGCTTTTCTCCCAGGGAGGCACCATGAACAGGGTCTCAGTAAGCCATGGGAATGGTCAGTGGGGCCACTCAGGGCCTCTCCTGGAGCCCACTGCTGCTGCAGGCTCCGGCTCTGGCCACAGGTGACCTCTGACTCGGTTTAAGGCTCCGGAAATCCACCCGCAGGCACGACAGGAAACTGACCCAAAGCACACCCGGGCCTCCGGACAGTGGAAATGACTAAGCCCGTGTGATTGTAGTCAAGGAGATTGGCTACAGCCTCTACACAGACCCCACTGTGGAGGGCACGGAGCCAAGTCTTAACAGCATTCTGCTAACAGAGAATTCTCAGAATGTCTTCCTTCAAGGGCCACTGGAGGAAGCTGGCCATTTGTATCCCCAGGTTGTCCATCCAGGTCGTTCACCCCAGCCCTGCCGGGGTCCAGGGTGCTGGTCCATCGGGGCGCTGGGCATAACCTGGTAATTCAACCCATCCCACCACCACCATCATCATCATCATCCAGCAAACTGCCACAGGGTACAGAAGCTTCTCTGCCAAGTTAGAGACAAACGACAGACTCCCTTGACGCCCTCCTTTCCCCTTCTAGAAATTTGCAATAATTCATTGGAAATTTAGCAAAATTTTGGACAAGTATTTATGTATACATCCCAATTTTTGTTCAGTATTTTATAAACCCATAAGAATATCTGATTCAATGGTAATGACTAATTTCTAGTATTAATAAGTATAATTTTTATTATAGATATGAAGCCTAGATGACACCGGACATATTTATTAATTAAAAAAATGTAACTATCACAGAATCTCTTGGGCCAAGTTGGGGAAGACGTTAAAATACTTCCATCTTGGATGTATGGAGGAGGCACCCAGAGATGGGGTGACTAGGGTCAGAGATGGGGTGACTAGGGTCAGAGACAGGGTGACTAGGTGAAGATCACCCAGCAAGCAATACTTATCTCCATGAAGAGCATTTTATTTATTTTTTAAAAGATTTTATATATTTATTTTTAGAGAGGCAGGGAGGGAGGGAGGAAGAGGAAGAGAAACATGGATGTGTGAGAGATACATCTATCTGCTGTCTCTATTGGTTGCCTGTCGCACGCCCCCAACTGGGGACCTGGCCCGCAACCCAGGCTTGTGCCCTGACTGGGAATCAAATCGGCGAACTTTTGGTTCACAGGCTGGCACTCAATTCACTGAGCCACACCAGCCAGGGCCAGAAACATTTTAAAAATGAAAAACAGAACAATGGAACATTTACTCCTGTGTCTTGTGCTCCAGTCTCACAACTAGTTACCGTAGAATATTCTGAAGAGAAATTTGGAAATATAGTTTCTGTTGTTTCCTCTCTGTCCCCATGGGACCCACCTGGTCTGAGGTTCCGGAATATTCCAGGAAGGTGGCTGCTTCTGGTGGGTCCTGTAGGTGGATGTGAAGTTGGGTTCCCTAGGGCCCCTGTGAGCTGGCTTCAGCACCCCCCCATCCTTAGTGTAAGACCCAGGCTTGGGGGCAAGAGCCAGTGCCCAGACGCCCCAGGCCCTCCCTACCTGCTCACAGACGCTCAATGGGCGCGTGATGCAGCATTCGAAACACAGGGGGTTCCTTCTAGGAGCGTCAAAGCCAGCAAACGACCTCTGCAGAGCAAGGCGTGGCGGACCTGACCCATCGGAAGGTGTGCTGGGTGAGAACCAGCGTCCTTCTTGGGCGGAGCAGCAGCCTGGCCCCTTGGGTTGGAGGGATGCTGAGTGGAGGAGAGGGCAGCATGCTGGGAACAGGGAATGTCACCGCGTGAGGGGAAAATGCTGCCCTTACAGAGAGCCGAGTTGTCCAGTGTCCTCTGCACACTGGATGAATGGCACTGGGTGACCATGATGTCGGGCTGGGAGCAGAAGTGCAGGTGGCCTGGCTTTTTTCACAGATTTACACGGTGTTCCTGTGGCATGTGTTGGTCAACTGCATTTTCCTGTAAGCCCAGGTAGTTCCTTATTCCCCTCCATTTGGTTCGACACGGAGGTGATTCAGTACCTGAATGTGTACAGTCCTTTGTAAAAACTCCAAACCAGGGGTGGTTGTTAGTTTACAATTTGCTACAAGCCTCTAGATGAGCCAAGGGGGTGTGCATCCCTTGGAAAGTGGCCGTGAAGAATGAGACCGGTTCCACCAGTCACTCAGGACGGGCCCTCTCATAACTGCCACCCTGGCTACAGCCAGTGCGCACGTGTGCACGTGGACCTGTGCTGGAGTAGGGAGCCGGGGAGCCGAGGTACCCAGTGCCCCCTGGTATGCTGGCAGGGGGCCAGCAGGCTCGAGTCACTCAACTGCACGGATCCGACTGCAGATCGGGAAATAACTGGAGTCTTGCTCCAAAGAAGAGGAGGTTTCTGGGCAAAGGAGAGCCACGCCCCCAACCTTTCAGGGACTGTGGGATGAAGGGAGAGCTAGTGTTTAATGACCAGGTGACTTACAGAAAGCTCAGAGGGTCATTGTAGTTCCACTTTCTATTATCAGACCTGCCTCGTAGGGGCCGGTTCTCCCCTGCCCAGCTCACCTGGGCAGTTCGATGAGTTCAGCTCCCTACCAGCTTCCTGTTCTGCTCCTCACAAAGGGCTCTTGGTCCAGCTGCCTCCCAATTCCTTCCTTTTGCTCAAAGAAAATCAGGGCCCTCGAAACTTCTTTTGCCCTCCTGCTGCTCTCTGCTCCACAATTTCAAACTCACTCTCACCTCCTGGCCTCCAGCCTCTAAGTAAGGAACACCCTCTCCTGGGGGGCCCACCCCCGCCCCCTGCCATGCTCTAGCCTAACTAAACCCTTCTCATGGACCTCGGGGTCACCCCCTAGCTGGGCTCTCTCCCCCCTGCACTTTTTCCCAACCCAGCCTCCTCTACCTGTTGCTGGGAGTGATCTTTGTAAAGTGCAATTTTTTCACTCTGTCCTTCCAACAGTGCATTGCTTCTCTTTGTCAGTGACTCAGTCTACTACCCCGTATTCCAGTAGCAGCCCCCAGCCCACCTCCGACTGCCTCCAGCCCTCACACCACCCCCTTGCACTCTGCCTCAGGGGTACGGAGCTACACACAGGCCTCAGGGCCTTTGCACTTGCACAAGCATGCACACACACACTTCTGCATAGATGATTACACTAACCTCTCCTTTTTAGAAGGCAGCTCACTCCCTGCCTTTAGCACTTGGTATCCAGGGCAGATCCATCGCGGCACCTGTGGTTCTCTCTGTGCTGCTGTTCCAGGGACTTTGCCTAATTGGTGACAATAAATGCCACTAGCCTGGGAACCAGATTTAGATCGTAATCTCAGATCTGCCCAACTTGCCTGTCTTCTTAGAAAACTCCCCCTGGCCAGGTTCTAAGGCAACCTGTGCAGTGGCCGGGAGGGGCTGAGGAGGAACCAGTGAGCACCCCTGGGCTGCATGGGCACAGCCAGAATCACAACCGGGCTTGCCCATGAGACCGGCCCTCAGCAGACTCTGGCCAGGTAACGAAAGGCTAAATGTCAGATCCAGCCAACCCAATTCGAGGTCAAATCCCCTCAATACAGCTGCAGGAAAAAATCACTTTTATGATTTAGGCCTTGGAGAATTTTAGGCTAGTATTTTGTGGCATTGCCTAGTGACGGGGCCTGACTGCAAGGCGAGGGGCGCAGGGTGGGGCTGCCAGACACAGGTGTGCCTGCACCTTCTTAACAAATAACACATCCGTGCGCAGATGACAAGTCTCCAGGCCCTCCTGACTCTGGGGTGCGAGTCCTGGATTCCTAGGGACTTTCCACCTGTGTCAAAACCAGACACTGTCATGGTGGAGGACACCTGGTGATCCTAGAAATTACCTTTCCACACGCACAGCCTCAAATAGGCGTGCACACACACGCGCATGCACGCGCACACGCGCAGGGAAGCCGAGTCACCAGCCCCACAGCATCCCTGGAATCCGGCTAATTGGAAAGTCCCGCGCACCGCGCTGCCGCGCTGCGTCGCCACGCCGCGAGCATGTCAGCGCTGGAGAAAGCCGCGCTAGGCTCCCCCAGCAGGGCTACCGCGCTGCCGCTGCGCGCGGGAAGTCGCGGGAGGGGGCGGGTGGCGCGCGCACGTGGCCAGATCAGAGCCCAGAGCGGTGGCAGGGGCGGTGCCCACAGGAGCTGGACGCGCGGGCCCTTTAAGGGGGCGAGGGTGGCCGGGGCGCGAGCGACCCAGGCCCCTCCCCCTCGGCCCCGGCCCCGCCCCGCCTCACTGCCCCGCCCCCCAGCCGGAGTGTCTCCGGCCACCGCCGGGCAGCAGGCGGAAAGACTGGGGCGGTGCGCGCAGGAGGAAGCGCGTTGGGCTGCGGCCCCGGGAACTACCCAGACGCCGAGTCGGGAACGCCGGTCTCCGCGTCACCATTGCCAGGTGTGCGGGTTTGGGGCGCAGTCCCGGACTGTGGCCGCCGTGCGCCGGCCGGCTCTTCCTCCAGCTCGCCGCGCCTGGTCTCCCGGCTCCCGACTCCGAGCCCCGCGTCCAGGCCCCCAGGCCCGCGCCGCCAGCCTCCCAGATCCAGCCCGCCGCGCCCCTCCACGCCCCCCGCCGGCCGCTGGCTGATGTCCTGAGCTCGCCACCGCGGGCTACGCGCCCCGCCAGGGGCTGCCCTGGGAAGTTGTGGGCGAGGCGCGCCGGGTATGCGCCATCACCATGTCCCGCCTGGACTCGTGGATCGGTGAAGTCCAGTGGCTGGTCTTAGTGTCGCTTTTCGTTGTGGCCTTGGGCACGGTGGGCCTATACTTGGCGCAGTGGGCGCTGGCCAGGGTGCGATCACCGTCCCTGCGGCGGGCGGTGGAGCCTGGCGAGGACCAGCGCCCCGAGTCGGACGTGCTGCTCTCCTGGATTCTGACGCTGAACAGCTGGAGGAGCCAGTGGCAGGCCGCCTGGGTGGCCGCCCTGAATCAGGAGGCCAGACGGAAGGGGGTGAGTTTCTGTGAGGGCGGTGGTGGTGCTGCGGGTCGGGTGCGGCTGGCGGCGAGGTGCCGGCCGTCAGCGCTGAGCCTCCTCTGTAGCCTCACACAGCCTTTTACTAGTCCTAAGTGAGCCTTCCCCGGGGACGGCATCCTCGAGAGTTAGGAGAAAGACCCTGGGGAGACAAGACGAAGTGACCAGACCCTATTCACCACACGGGAGGTGTGTCAGGTGCTGGCTGTGGGAGAGACTTGTCAGCGGGGCCCATTCCCTTCTGGATCCCGCCCGCCCTTCCAGAGTCCCAGGTGGATTCTGGCTCCTGGCTGGACGCTTTCTGCGTTTGCACCTGATGTAGGAGTAATTGTGACCCAAATATGCTTCCATCGGTGGGGCTGTATCTCGCCAAGAATGCGTTTCTAAAAGGTGTGCTTGCATTTCCTGGCATATGGAATGAGTGACCATTTGTTGAGAGCCAGCTGCTTCATTGCGCCGAGGGTGTTTGGCGCACATATTCGAATCCTCACAACTCCTGGGACGGCCAACCCTTTCCAGGTGAGGAAGGGAGCCCCGGAGAGGTTCCGTGACCCGCCCAAGGTCACGCAGCCTGCCCTGGGCAGAGCTGGGATTGGAATCCAGCTACCTCCCGCCCCAAACGAAGCAAAGGGGCTTGTGACCTAACCGATGCCCTGATGCCGCACATTCCTGTGGTTTGGTTTCTTCCGGAATTAATGACATGGTGACTTATTTTTACTTTTAAGATATCTTAGTTTAGTGACAAACTCCTGCTGTCTCCTATTTCCGGGCAGGAATTAGGGCCTGGTGGGAGTGCGGAGATGCCTCCCAGCCTTTGCCGGCCCTCCTTTGCTTTCAGATCCTGCCCAGGCGTGAGCGGGTGTGGGGGGTGGGGCAGGGCAGAGCCTGTGCCACTGTGTGGAAACAGCAGTGAATGCAGTGTGCCTGGGCCCGCCAGCCTTTGAAGTGTCCCTGCGTGGGCCCTGTGCCTGGTCTCTGGGCCGCGGCCTTGACTCACACGGCCGTGGGTCTGAGAAACAAAGCCTGTAAACGAAAAGTAAATGCTACAACGTCAGTCGACTGCCGTCCGTCCTGGCACCTGGAGTCCGTGTCCCTGTTGTCCAGAGCTGGGCATTTCCTGGTCAGGGGGACCACCCCATCTCTTGTGGGAGCCCTAAAGCCATGTGACTTCACACGGGGGGCAAACACAGAGTTGTTTCCCCACCAGGCTGCCGTCACTGACCCTTGATTGACCTGGTGTCACAGGCCAGGTTCTGGAGCTCAGCCCACCTTGGCTGGTGGTGTGAGCGTGTATGAGCCTTGTCCCTGCTTGCTCTCAAATTCAAGGGAGTGTTGGGTGAGTGACCTGCAGGGTCCATCGCTCCAACCCTGGGCCTCCTCCTGGAGTCTCAAGTGCAGAGGCAGGGCCCTACCTTCTGTGTGTGAGCTGGGTTAGCCCTGCGTAACCCATTCTGCTCTCATGTCCTGCCATTTCTCGATTGGCTGCAGGAAACGGGATTGCCCTAGACACTGCTCCCAGATTGCCCTGGGGTGTTGGAAATTCCTCTCTAGAATGTCTGGTTGGCCAGGCGAAGCTGAGAACCCTAAAGGAACCGAAGATTTCGAAAGAAAACCTTTCACCAACTCACTTGAGTTTGTGGGAGCAGGGAAGGCTCTGTGTTCAGGGAGTGGAGAGAGATTGGGCTTGTCTGTGTCTTTCTGCTTTTTCTGTTCTCTCTCTGCTCTTGACCATGCACTGTAGTCGGACATTGGTGTCTGCAGACTCCTGCCTGGGAGGGGCTATAGTGCCCAGGGTCCAAGCTGAAAGCCATGCAGAGGCGTCCCTGACAGCCTTGGGTGGCTGTGGATTGGATCTGCTTGTGCTCCCCAGGGCCTGGATGAGTTGCTTGATTTGAATTCAAATGGAAGGTTCTGCAGGCAGATCGGATCCGGGGAGCTGGGCCCATTCCTCCTGACTTGTCACACACTCTCAGCTGTCCCAGGCGGTCACCGTTGCAGCACTGATGGCAGTTTGGCTGCGCAGGCTGGTGTTTCTCGGGGTTTCCTGACCCCGTCAGCCAGCTCTGCAGTTTCTCTGTGCCCTCCCTCCAATGCGATTCCCGCTAATCCCGGATTAGGGGTGACGCTCCATGCCCGCTAGGCCCAGAGAGCCACAGCTTAGTGGCCCGCTCCAGCCTGTCCTGTTATCTCTCTGCCCTGGCTGGGGAAGAGGGCACTTCTCAGCCTGTCACTGGGGGATTGAGGGCACAGGGGACACCATCAATCATATCCAGCATCTTTGTGAAAAGTGGAACTCTGTTGCATGGAGACAGTAACTCCTCTCATTCTAAGTCTTACCCAGCTTTGTATTTTAAGAGCAAAAGGAATCCTAAACTCTTCTAGCAAAGCCCCTTCCTTCTCCAGCGGGGAGACTGTGGTCCATGAGCTGGAGAGACTTGCCGAGGTTGACCTAGACCCTGGTCCAGGACTTCATGGTCCATCCACTTCTGCTCACCTTCCCCTGTGGGCAGCAAATTTGACTTGGAGACGCGGATGCCCCCTTACCTGAGGTCCAGCAAGAAAGGGTACCAAGGGGCCCTGACTGCGGTGGCTCAGCGGGTTGGGTGTTGTCCTGCAAACCGAAAGGTTGGTCACTGTTTCGATTCCCGGTCAGGGCACATGCCTGGGTTGCAGGCCAAGTCCCTGGTTGGGGGTGTGTGAGACATAGCCGATCAGTATTTCTCTCCCTCTCTTTCTTCCTCCCTTCCCCGCTGTCTAAAAAATAAATAAATAAATCATTTTTTTTTAAAGAAAGGATACAAAATGTTCCACTGTTTAACGTATCACCCCCAACTACGGGGCCCTTTCCCCTGGAGACCTGAGGATTGAGCGATAACCCGTGGGGTCTCCTTTGACTCTGGGTGACCCGTGACTGGGGCAGCCCTGTGATTCCTGACCCTCACTCCGGAGCTATTTTTAAATTAGACAGGGTGGTGAGTTGGAGAGACGCAGGAGGAAACCATTGCTGCCTTGCCAGCTGGCTGGGCAGATGCCAGGTGTGTGGGAGCACAGGTGAGCTGTCTGGAGAGCTTTGAAAAAATCCGCATGCCTCCCCCTCCCTGCAATTCGGACTCAGGAGGCTGGTGGGGGCATGGGGAGCTTCCCCACGCCAGCTTCTCACTAGGGAGAGGCTGCTGGGTACAAGCCTGTCCCGACGCCAGCTCTTAGCCGGTCTCCCGACACCGCCTGCCTCTCCGCTCCGGTGCGGCAAACACCGAATTCCAGTCCGTCTGACCACAGTGCCATGGAGAACAGAGACCCTGGAGCTGCCTCTCTCGGGCACTAGATTTGGAGCGAATGCCCTGTTACCCAAAAGCAACAGCTGAGGCTTTCCCTTTAGTTCCCCCGCGTAACACTGACATCTACAAAAGGGTTCACTAGTGACAGGTAACCCAGCGACAGTCCACACCCCTGCCACCCAGCTGGGGGCCTCTGGGTTGCCATTTCCACAGCAGCCCACTGGCTGTGGAAGCCAGGCATTGTGACCCGGAGACCCTTGCAGGTTAGCTGGGTTGCACGTCCCTCCCTGGGCGGATGCCCACACATGCTGAGTCCTGGCCCCAGAGTGGGGGCTGTCTCCTGGACTTGTCCAGCAATGGGCCGCCTGGAAGCTGTTTGTTTCTCCAGTCCTTTGCCTCGGGACATTTTTCAGATGGGTGTTCTAAATGCAAATGACCAAGACTGGGACAATTTGTGGTTTTCAGGGGAAAAAACAGGAAAGATGCTGTGTGGCTTTGAGCAGGTTATTCCTAGCTCAGACTTGCAGATGAGCTTCAGCAATTTAACATGCAAACAAAGCGACAAGCCTTCACAGCTTTCCTTCCCGTTCCACAGTACCATCCACAGTGGCCACAGTATAAGAAAGAAGTCAGTTGGCAAGAATATGAAGGCAACCTTGGATGAGAGGGGGGCACCCTTCACTGTGACCCCCACCCCCCAAACTGGGCTCACTTCTGTTGCTCAAACATTCAGGGTTCTGTCTGTGGGGGCCTTCCCACGGGTTATTCCTTTTGTCTGGAACACTTACTTCACCTTGGTCCTCATTTAACTTCTGTAAACCTTTCAGAAAGGTCCCTGGTCCTTCCATACTTCCAGGATGCTGCCCCGCCCTCACCCCTGCAGCCTGGGCTTGTGCCTGAATCGAATGGCACCTTGTGGTCACTTGTATCTCATGGGATTGTGAGCTGGGCCAGAGCCCTGCCTGTCCGGGCACAGCCCACCTGGTGTCCAGTATGAGGCTGGCTCAGAGCAGGCAGGGGTGGGTGGGGGTGGGGGAGAGGGTGGGGGTGTGGGATGAATGGTGGGGCCTGCTAGAAACTTGTTACGGGAAGGGGGAGACATGGCGGCCATGAGCATCACCCCAGCTGGATACAGGCCTTCCCTGCTTGGGAGCCAGCCAAGGCTGGGGAAAACAAGCTGTTTAATGTGCTTTGTTTTCACTTCTAAAGAATTGACATTAAAGGAGGCTGGCTCACTGATGACTTTGCAAATTGTCCATATGAAACCCAGGAATAAGCACCAGGTCAGGTTGGTTTTTGCACTCTCAACCATTCAGGGAAAGGAAGAGTGGGTGCGTTGTTCTCACTAACATGCAGCCAAAGCCAACTTGATGCCTACCTGCTCCTCTTGGGCTGCGGAGTTGGGAGGGGACTTCTTGAGCCTCTCGGAAGAGCTGTGTTCACTGCTCAGGCTGGAAGCTCTGGGGCTGTGTGACTTTGGGCAAGACCTGACCTCTCTGTGCTTCATTTGTAGAAGGGGATAAGTGTGGGTTCCATATGGAAAACAGAATCCACTCTGGATGAGAGGATATCTCTGTGAGGCTTTTAGCAAATAGAGTCAGTAAAGGCCAGCTGATTTCTTCTCAAGTCTCTTTAAAGAAAACTTTATTTCTTATTGCTCTTAGATTTATAGAAAAGTTGCAAAAATAATTCAGAGAGTTTCCATATACTTCTTACCCAGTGTCATATACCTATAGCACAATGTTACTGTAATTTATAGTAAAATGATATTAACATTATAACAGGACAAGAAACTAACACTGGCACAATGTAACTATAATTCACAGTACAATGATATTAACATTGTAACAGTGTAAGACATTAACATTGGCACCGTGTTACTATAATTCATGGTACAATGATATTAATGTAACAGGACAAGAAATTAACATAGGCACAATGTTACTATAATCCACAGGACAGTGACATTAACATTGTAACAGTATGAGATATTAACATTGACAAAGGTCTTTAACTAAACTGAAGGCCTTATGTGAATTTCGTGGATTTCTCCACCAGTATCCTTTCCTTGTTCCAGGGTCCCATTCAGGTCCCCATGACATTAAGTTGTTGCTTCCCCTTGGTCTCCGGAAGTCTGGAACAGTTCTGTAGTCTTCCCTGGGTTTCCGCAACCGTGGCCACTCTCAATAGTGTTCATTATTCTTTTGCCAAATGTCCCTCAATTTTGTGTTTTTACACAATTGGCCTGAGGTTATACCACAGAAGTGATGTGCCCCTCTGCATATACTATGTCACAGGGTTCATGATGTCATTGTAACTCACTGCTGGGGACATTGGCCCTGATCCCTTGGTAAAGGTGGTTTCTGCTGGGTTCTCTTCTGTCTTCTGTCTCCTTTTGTACCATACCATCCCCTCTGGAGTTAAAGGTTCTTTGCGGAGATACTTTGCAACCATACACATCCTGTTCTCCTTACTCTTTGTGGATTGATTTTGGCATCCATCTGTATGATGAGTCTGCAACAATTCCTTCTGCGGAGTTTGCTCAAGGGTGAGTCTTCTTCTATTTTCGTCTCTCCCACATTTATTCGTTGGAATTCCACTGTAAGAAAGAGCTGCCACTTCTCCTCCATGGATATGTTTCGTTGATTGTTCACGTCAGTGTGGACTCAGGGGTATTTATTTTATTCGGTGCGCTACATCCGACGCTGTTGCTATTTGTCTTGTTGCTTTGGTGGGAGAGGCCTTTGTGTTCTTCCATCAACGTAGAAAGTCGCGCGCGCGCGCGTGTGTGTGTGTGTGTGTGTGTGTGTGTAGCACTTCCTCACTTCCTGGGCCCACAGGTGCTTTTTCTAGACTCCTCCTGTGTTTTTTCCTCTTTCAGCCCTGGGTTCAGCCACTTCTCCAGGCACCCCGATCCCTTCTATGGGCGAGGCCTTTAGAAACCAAGGTCTGGGCATCAGGTGTGCTCATTACTGCTGGGGTCTCATTGCTTTTGCACTTTTTTAGCGGACAGAGCTGGGAAACATACACGTGCATACAATACACTCTTGCACACGTCTGTATTTCTCTATCTTTCCGTCTGTACTTTCAAAACTGTGACTCGATGCTGGTTACTTGCAACAGCACGGAGTTCATCTCATCTGGCCCTTTCCATATTTTGAACTTCCTTCTCCAGGAGGGAGGCATCGGGCACTTGTCATCTGGCACGTATTTACTTATTTGGTCAAGTCTAGCATTCACATGGAGTAGCTTCTGAACTGCTAACCTGTGCCCCTGCGAGAACACGCTCACTGCCTAGGTTACAGTGTTTGTGTGCGGTCAGGGTATTGTTTCCCAGAGCGTCTTAGGTTAGGCCTGTTAGACCTGGGTTTTTCCACCGCCTCGGGCAGTTATGATAGTCGTTTGTAATGCAGTTAGGTTCATTTATTAGTGTTTGCCTTCCATGCGGGGTTCCTCCCACATCCTGATTAAAGAGAGAATCTGTATTTACCCAGTGACCTGGGATGCTGCCCTTGTCCCGCGCTAAGTTTACACAGGTATCCGGGTCTGTTTGGGACTTTCTGCGCCTGTCCCCTGTTCCATTTGCGTGTTCATGCCCCGTCCACCCTGTCTGAAATGTAGAGGGTCTGTAGTGGGTGCTGATGGCTGGCAGGGCTAGTCCCCCTCATGGTTTTCCTCTCATAGTGCTTTCCTGGCAATTCCGTGTCGCTTTCCCAGGTGGACATGAAGTCTGGCTTTAGTCTAAGCAGGGTAGGTAGCACTTGGAATGTGAGTTTGTGGTTGAGTGCTGTGCACACGCAAGGCTTCCTGAAACTCGACAATTAGGCAATCAGAAAGGGAAAGGGAGCCCGTGTCCTCGTTTTAACTTAGTAATTTATTTCCTCTGTGAGACCACCCATTCACATTAGCTTTCCTGGCAGGATCTTTCCAGGGTTTTAATCCTCAAGGTTGCAAGGTAAGAGGGCGTGGACTGCACCCACCGAGGCCCAAGGCCTGAGGCTGCGTCCAGGAGGCTCTTGAGGCTGGGACAGAAGGTGCATTGTTACACCGTGCTGTCCGGCAGCTGTCACAGTTCTGCTGATGGGTCAGTTCCCTGCCTGGCACCGGGCTTCATGCTGGGGGCTGTTCTCTCAGCCAGCCAGCCTGGTACACGGGCCCGTGTCCTTGCCAGGCTCACAGCCTACCCCTGGCCAGCAGGTCATAGCAGAACAAGCACCAGCCGTGGAAAGTGTCAGCACAGCAGCCCCAAACTGTGATTTCATCACTCTCGGGGAGTGGATTTACTTCTCCGCTGGTGATTTTGGGGCAGCGAGGCCAGCAGGGCTGGCACAGGGTGAGGTGATCGCAAGTGTTCTGGGCCCGTTCGCTTCCCTTTGGACTGCACAGAATTCTTAAGAAGTAGCCCCTGGTGACAACATCGCCTGCTCGTTTGCGCCGTGTCTGCCAGAAGAGCTTGCGTGCCTCTTGCAGAATTTCATTTTCCCGCCCCGATCATGTCTTGTAGTTGGAACCAGCTCACCGCCACGGGGAGTCTCTGAGATGGGTGGGGAGTGGTGGGAAGCTGTGGGCAGACGTTTTCCTTGCAACCCCCAATCGGAACCTGCTTGACCACAATGCGCATCAGGAAGCCTTTTAAGAAGAGTTTCATTCCAGGGTCAAGCTGTTGGCCTAAGGGTTTGGCCTCTCGAGAGAATTTATTTTAAAACAGACAAGACCCAGCTGGCTACCCCAGCCCTGGTTTGTTCTTTCATAAACGGCAGTCGTGTTGCCTTGGGGGTCATATTAATTTAATATCACATCCCTTTCACTTGGAGATTTTTAATCGCAAGAACCTACATGGACGCAGGGTTATGAGCCACAGGGGAGTTTAAGGGAAGGGTGCGGGAGGATGGGCAGAGCCAAAGCGGGGCTGGATCAGGAGGCTGTGGGGAGTGGTAGCCCAGGAACACACTCCTCGGGCTCCTTTCCAGCCAAGGGTCCCAATTAAAGGGAGAGGCAGCAGGCCACTGCAGGGCCCCTGCCTACCCACCTCTGGGGCAGTGGGAAAAGAGAAGCGGGGTACCTTAAGCACAGTGCCAGCAACCAGGGATCAGGGAGAGGTGATTCTCTAAAAACAGAGGGTTTTCATCAGAAGAAGGGGAGGATGTAGATAAGGTGCTGGACCCTGGGACCTGCCGATCTGCACGAGCACCTCCCGCAGAGCCTGCGTTCTTTGCATGGTGAACGTGAGCATTCAGAACACGCTCATCGCCTTGACTGTGACAGCTTTGCTCTTGTTCCCATGTTTCTCTACTTCCCATCCTTGTCCCAGAACTAAATCCAGCCCGAGCCAGTCCCCAGGGGCATGCACTTACTGACTTTTGACCATTGCTGCCCTTTGGAAGCACAGGTTTAACAAAAACAAGCCATATTTTATTTTCTTAGATTTGCAGAGCTTTATAGGAAGTACATAATTTTTTCTAAAAGCCAGGCATCACCATCGTGCATCTGCTGACTGTGCTTTTCTGTCCCAGGGCCCACTGTCCCTGTCCTTCGAGGAAGATCCGCAGCAGCAGCCCCTGGAGCTGGCGGTGCAGCAAGTCTGGAGTGCGGCCAGGTCTGCCCAGGAGAAGGTGAGCTGGGAGCGGCCACCTGCGTGGGCCTTTCCTTCCCCGGGAAGCGCTTGTAACGCTGGTGGGGGTAGCTTATTCTGCCTTAGAATTATGGGAAAGGCAGACTCCTTACATTAACAAAATCTGCTCCACCAGCTGGTGAGTGGATGCATAAAAGGTGGTTTATCCGTACAATAGATTATCATTCAGCCTTAAAAGGAACGAAATTCTGACCTACACCACAGTGTGGATGAGCCTTGAACTCGTGCTCAGTGAAAGAAGCCAGACACAAAAGGCCACGTACTGTAGGGTTCCACTGATACGAAATGTCCGGGGTAGATAAATCAGCAGACACAGAAGTAGATTGGTGGTCGCCAGGGCTGGGTGCGGGTTGGGGTTCAAGGGTAGATGGCGGTGTCTACTGTGGGTGCAGGGTTTCTTTTGGGGGTGATGAAGCTGTTCTGAAAGGGATGGCAGGGGTGGTTTCATCATCCCCGTGAAGTGTAGCTTAAAAACATTTAATTCTACAGCTTAACAGGGTGAATTATATGGTATGTGAATTATCTCGGTAAAATATACATTTACATGGGTGTGTATATATGTATATGTTCTGCAATATGGTATGTAGATTTAAGCCATTCAGGTATTATGTAGAGTTCATTTTACAGTTGCTAACTGTTCACAAGCTGAAATTACGTATCATTCGTCAAATACCATAAATAATTTTACTGATTTTTTTAAAAACGGGAAGTGTCTGTACAAGAGCCTAAAAAACTTTCCCCTAAGCACAAGGCCTACCCCTGTATCTTTCTATGTTGTATTATTCCGTTAAAGCGCGCCATTAGCAGACGGTGAGGAAGGGACACCTCTGTGACCCCAGGTGGAGAGGCAGAGCGGTGCCGGCCCTGGACCCCTGCCCCCCACGTGTCTGCTCCCTGTCCCAGCTAGGGTGTCGTTCATGCATTTGAGACGTTTATCATTTTGCGTAGGCAACCCTAGCGTGAGCTTTCTCTGGATCGGATGTGGCAGTTTGAGCGTCACCAAGGCCGGTTGTGGAGCTCTGTTCACTTGCTTTAACTACCGTTCAGGGGTCTGGGTGGACCAGAGCGTCTTTCTCCATCCTCTGTCGGTGGCTAGTTAGGCTGTTCTCTCTTTTTCACAAGTGCACCGCCGCTGTAGTGAACTCGAATGTGTGCGGTGTCCTAGGCCCTCAGGCGCACGCACCGGGCTGTGTGAGGGTGGGCAGGGAATTGCCAGGCTGTAGGTGTGCGCGCTTCCGCTTCACCAGGTTTTCCAGAACAAGTGTGTGTGTGTGCGGGGGGTCTCTGGAAGTCCTTGGGGTTACAGGAAGAACCGGTGGCAACGATGCAGGATGCTGAGTCCAGCACAGCGTGTAGAGCTGGAAGGGGCGGGGCGAGCAGGGGTTCTAATGCCCGAGTCTCACAGACGGGGGCCCGAGGCGCAGACCCCCGCAGGCCTGACCCACACGAGGCTTCTGCGTGGGCAGCGCCTCCTGGTGCCGCGAGCGCCCTCTCCGTGACAGGCGCTTAGGGACCGAGTCCCTTTGGCGTGGGCAGTTTCTGTTTGGTGTTTTCTGCCACCGTGCCAGTTAAGAGAGGGACAGAGTGTTCAGGGCTGGCCCGGAGGTGAAGAGGAGGGAGCAGACACTGGAAACAGCAGGAGCCCATTTTTAAAGGTCTCACTATGTAGGTAGTGCCAGAGAAAGGGGAGGGTTAACGTGCGCTTGTTTTAATACAACCACAGAACCACTGCCTCCTCGTTAAAAAGTCACAGACAGTTTAGAAGGGTAGAAACTTTCCTTTCTTAACGTCTGCACTGAGCCCTCCTCCCTCGGCTCCCCTGGAGACCTTTCACCTACCGTAGGCAGATGGCGAAGTATACACACGGCCCTGATTTGTTTTACAAGCTTCTTCAGAGTTCTTGACTTTTGTGTTCTCGGCCAGACGAAGACATGAGAACTTGTCATTGCCTTGTGCTGTGGCTCATGCTGCCCGCCTTGGGCAAGCTGGCCAGCTGGCTGGTGGACAGGCCCCGGGGCCCTGCGCAGCATGGGACAGGGTCTGGGAGTGCAGTGTCTGGTGGGAGCACTGGGTGGCCTGGGTCCTGTGCACACCCACCAGTGGGGACACCTTGCTGGGATCTGCCTGGCTTCTGGGAAGCTGGGAGCAAGACCCACCCGGGTGCTTGGACCCTGTGCGTGGCCTTTGCCACTCTTGGACCAGCATCTTGGCTGACCACGGCACACTTCAGGGCGTCCTTTGGCAAGGGGATCCACCCAGGCTGCTCCGAGTTCCTGCTGTAACGGTCCCCGGTGGGAGGTTCCTTCACACCCCTGCACTGGATGAAGGTGAGCCCACGGCGCTAGCATTCCCGTGCTGCCTGCTGGGAGGATGCCGACGGTGCTGTCCGCCTCCTGCTTCTGGGATCTGACCTGCGCAGCTGACTCCCTCCCCCGGCTGGACCTCAAGTGTACGTCGAGGCCTATGTCCACACCGTCGTGTGTTCTCTCTGTTCGGCATAACTCCTGAGAAGGAAAAACTCACAGAACCCGAGGCCCACAAACAGCTGTTGCAAAAGGAGTACGAGGTGTGATTTTACGGACGTGGCCCTCCCCTTTCCAGTTCCCTCCACGGTGTCGGCTGTATCTCTCTGGTCTGACTCAGCCTGCCACACGTGGATGACATTTGAGCTGATGACAGAGACACGCCTTCCTGGTCCAAGGGGGTCTGGTGTGTAGCCACGTCTCTGCTCCCGTAGCCGAGAATGGGGGCTCTGGTCTGCCTTTGGGAGCCTCTTCCTGACGTGTGCTTGGTCTCCAGTCTCCCTGCAGCCCCCCAGGGTCAGAACCTGCCCTGCCCTGCCCTCTGGGTGCCCTACACTTGGACTTCCCTCCTGCAGCCCCTGAAGGCCCCCCTGTGCCAAAGTCATCGCCTTTGCAGACACCCGGTTCCTCGGCAAACCCACCTTGGTGTCCTGCACAGAAACCGGGGTCTCGCTTGGAGCAGCCAGAGCCGCCCCGCAGGCCCCCCGCACCATAGCCCGGCGGAGTCGGGTGGGCTGAGCTGTGTGCTCACAATGCTCCCGCCGCCAAGTGCGTGGGTTTTCCCTTCTGCCCAGCAACCAGTCTCCAGCTCCCAGGGCACCGGCGGGCGTTCAGCAGTTCAGCTGGACTCGCATAGTGACCAGTGCAGGGCCTGTGGGTTAAGGGCTCCGCCCCACAAGTCTGTCCCCCACCGAAGAGCCCAATCCCAGGTCAGGGCCACCCCTACTCTGAGTGACTGGCTATAAAGTCGGGGGTCCCCACTTCTCCTTGGGGTGGATAATTTGCTAGAACAGCTCACAGAACCAGGAAACCCGTTTACTTACTGTTACCAGTTTGTGGTACAGGACACAAGCTCAGGAGCAGCTGTGTGGAAGAGACGCACAGGGCAAGGTGGGGAAGGGGTCGGCTTCCAGCTCTCTCTGCGGGCACCGCCCTCCCGGCGCCTCTCATGCCGACCAACCCACAGCCTATGAACCCCTTGTCCAGGGGACCTTGTGGCGGTTCCATAATGTAGGCGGGAGTGGTTAAATCACCAGCCGTTGCTGACTGAATTCAGTCTGGCCCCTCGCCCCTCCTGGGAGGTTGGGAGTAGGGCTGGAACTTTCAGCCGCCCCTCTAGTCCCGTCTTGGTCTTGCTGGTGACCAGCCCTCCTCCCGAGCTATCCAAGGGCCCCAGCCACCAGCACTCAAAACACATCACTCGGGAGATTCCAAGGGTTTTTGGAGCAGGGTGCCAGGAACCGGGGACAAAGACCAAATATTTATTACAAGCAGCAGCCTTGCAGGGCTTGTGGCATTTTCCTAAGAAAAGTCTCCCCTGCAGGGAGCCCGTGCTGGCCTAGCCGGCTGGGCATCTTTTCAGAAGGCCTCAAGCATCCCTGTCACCTGGGCTCATCACGTGGGGGTACACACTCTGCCCAGGCTCCCCAGGCCCGGTGACCTGCGAGGGCTGTATGGAGAGGCCGCCCCTCCACCCTGGGGCGCTCTGCAGGGAACCACCACCTTTACACCCCCCTCCAGGGGCTCCCTCCACCTCCTGTCCAGTCTCCACAAGCACTGAGCACTCTTCTCTGTCCCAGACTGTAATTACGTCCTTACACAGAGCAGTGGCTTTCTACCTACATTCCCTTTCCTCACGTCCTGGGAGAGGCTCGCTCTAGAATGTGTGACCCAGAAAAAGGAAACCTTTATTTCAATATTGCCAGTGGCCTGCGAGCCAGCTCTTCCTCCGCACGATGCAGCAACAGCCCTCCCCGGCTTGTCCCTGGGCTCCGGAGTCACGTCTCTGGGCTCCAAGTCCTACGCACAGCTCCTTGCAGGTGTGAGGTCCAGGAGTACGGCGTGGAAACTTCACGTGTGTCAGGGTTTGGGGGCCTGCCCTGTGACGGGCACTCTGCTGAAGTAGCCATGGACTTCTTTTGTTTTGGAAGCAGACTAAATGTCTCTCTGAAATAACATCTACTTGGAAAGCTTGTCAGTGAACATGCTGGGAGCGATCTTTAGAGATTGACAGTGTTGCTGGCTTTCTTAGTGTGAGGCCAGGTGTCGTGTGAAGAGCATTACGTATCTTGGATTTCAGCGCCATTCATAAATAAATAGAGGCTTCTAATGAATGACTAGCTGGGGGTCAAAGTTTTAGGTAAATTTAATAACCCAGCATCACGGAGGGGCCAGCTGTGAAGCCAGGGAGACGCTGGTTGGATCTGGGCTTGTTTTGGGTGCTTCCGTCTCTCCCGAACTGCAGGTGCTGTGTGTGTGAAGTGTTAATCCGTCCCCGGCGGGGATGCGAGGGCAGCAGCCTGCGCGGTGCCCTGCAGGAAGGCAGGATGCTGCCAATTCTCCACTCCCGATGCTATCAGGTGTGGCTAGCCCTGGGCAATGGGCTCTCGTCCATCTTCTTGTGCTGAAACACTCCTCTGCCTGAACAAGTGTGGTGCCCACCGCACAGAGGGGGAAACTAAGGCAAAGAGAGTCTAAGTCACTTGGCCAAGGGGTCCAGGAGCTGTTAAGTAGCAGAGGCTGGATTTGAACCCCTGTTGGCCCCCAGAAATGAGCTCCCACCATTGCACACTGTAAGCAGCCCGTGACTATTATTTTTGCATTTTTATAGTATTATTTCACTTTAGCACTCACTCTCACCCTCACCAGGAAAGAGATAATGAAGATAGGAAAAGAGAACTGAGAGGCACTAATCAGCCTTCATTTCTATAAAGCCAAAACAACCCAGCATTGGGCAATCGCCTGGAATTTCCCCCCAGATCATTCTGCATTGCGTGTCGGGGAATCCTACAGCTGGCACTGGGTGTGCATCGTGTATTGTGGACACATGGTTTTTTCCTAAGGCTACCTGTTGTTATACATTTAAATACTGACATATGCTCTGCAAGCTTCTGGAGTCTCCACTGCTCTTTCCAAACCTCAGCGGGTCCCTTGGTTTGCAAAGGTAGCCTGTTCAAAGTTGATCATGTTTTCTCTCTATTGCAAAGAGGATGTTTGGTTGATTATTATTATTATTTTTTACTTTGCATGACTTGAAATTCCAGGTACTCCATTAACCTGGCATTTATGCTAAAATGCTAACAGGTTGTGAAATTGTTTTGAACTGGGTCTTTCCAAAGGCAGGGAGAGCTTCCTCCTGGGAGGCCCACCTGTTTGTTTGGGCTCAGTACCCATTGGGTGTAGCCTGACTACACCTGGAGAGGACGGGGCAAGAGCACCCGTGGGCCAGCTGTGGTTTTGTTTGGGTGTCGAAACAGCACGGGTGTTAGGGCTGCTTGTGACAGAGTGACCTGGCCCCAGACCAGACCCTGACAGCCAGCCTGGAAAGGAGCCAGTCTCGTGCCCTTCATCTTAAAGGAAATGTATTGCATGTGTTTCTTTTTTTTTTTTTTTTAAGTTTCCTTTTGAAGATTTTATTTATTTATTTTTAGAGAGGGGAAGGGAGAGAGAAAGAGAGGGAGAGAAACATCAAGGTGTGGTTGCCTTTCAAAGGCCCCCTACTGGGGGCTTGGCCAGCAACCCAGGCATGTGCCCTGACGGGGAAACAAACCGGCGACCCGTTGGCAGTCTAGTGCTCAAGCCACTGAGCCACACCAGCCAGGGCCGTTTCTTTGTACATAGAGTCAATGAAAGAGAGCTTCACGTTCAGATTTTGAGGCTAAAGAACGTGCACATTAAACCACACTCTGTCGTGAGAATGCCTCCTGGAAGTGGACTGTTGCTGAAAGCCTCCTTGTGCGCTTTAAAGTATCCCAAGAGAAGGGATGGATACCATGGTTGGGGGCATGGTGTTGGAGCTGGGGTGGTCCAAGCATGCCCCTTGAGCATGTACCCAGCATTCCTTGGGCTTGGCTGCCCTCTTCTTTCCAGCATTTTCCATCTCAGTCCATTGGGTGAGTTCCATACAAAAATCCACCTTCAGCCAGATATTGTGAACAAGTAAGACTTACTTTGTAGATGTTCTGATAATATTTAGCTCTAATGGATTTTATTTTTAAAACAGCCTCTGTTCTAGAGTAGAAACAATATTTTATGTCAGATCCATGCTGTCTTTTAAAAAAAATATATCTATTCTATTTTTTAGCAAGAAGGGAAGGGAGGGAGAGAGAGAGGGAGAAAAAGAAACACCCATGTGAGCCTCTCGCTGGCGCCCCCACCAGGGACTGAACCCACAACCCAGGTTCATGCCCTGACTGGGGATCGAACCAGCAACCTTTTGCTTTGCAGGATGATGCCCAACCAACTGAGCCACACCTGTCAAGGCTCGGCCCATGCTGTCTTAAGGAATCTTAACAGAGCTGAAACTAGATTGCAGAGTCGGGAATGAAATCTGACTGGGAACTCCAAATGATCAGCGAAGGATTTTTCCTTCCATTTTATTTCGGAGTTCCTCTTCTCAGGACGTTACACAGGATGATTCAAGAGAAAACTATTCAATGACATAAACCTTTTTGGATGCGTTTTTCTCGGCTGTGTTCCTAGTTCTCTTGGAGACAAAAGTAATTAAATTGTTCCCAGTTCTCCGAAGTGTTCTAAGAGAAGAAGCTGAGGCAACTGTACAAAAGGCTTAATTGAAAGAGAAAGTGGAAAGAGTCCAGGGGCGAAGACGTTAGGGGACTTTTCTGGTTGGTAAGCAATAGCAAAACTTGGGAGTGCGTGGTCTGGAATTCTTTGGCCCTGCGCTGAACAAAGGAATAGAGTTTCAAGATAAGAACTATTTGTACAGGTATGTGAGTGTTCAGGGTCTTGAAGTGGGATCGTGGTGTGCAGGTCGTGATGAAATGCTCTCGCTTTCTCATTCCGATGGTGCCTCTGTCTGCTGCCTTTTCTCTTCATCCCAGAAGTGGACCAGGGATGCCCTGACCTTCACCTGTCAGGCCAGGTGTTGGTGGACAAAAAAAAAAAAAAAAAGGTTCTATGGGAAGTAACCTCCCAGGGTGGTCTGATCTTAAATTCCTAACTGGTCAGGTCATCCTGCGTAATCAGACCCCAGGCGTGTAACTTCTTTAGTAAAAAGGCCTTAGCTTTGCCTTAGCCACGCCCTGTTCCTCCTGTCTGTACATCTAGGTTAACACACCTTTGAAACGCTCCCTTTCAGACCCCTCCTTCTAAAGCTCGACCGCCCTTCCGGCGAGCACCCGGTCTTCACCGTCCTGTAATCTGGTGCAGGTCTTGCTTTCTCCTACCATCCTGTAATCTTCCTTACGGCCTCTCCTTACCTCCACATGCATAAAAGAAGCTGCACACTGCCGTTCTAGGAAGCAGTTTTCTGAGTCTGTTGGGATCTTGCTTCTAGGTGTGTCCTCTGTTTGGCTCAAATATATTTTTATACAAATTCTCTGCAGGTTTGTATGTTTTTATGTCAACATGCTCCTGGAGTTCAAGACTTCTGCCTTTGGGACCTTTCCCACGTGTGGCCCACCCTCCCTTCAATGCCTTCCTGAGTGCAGAGGAAGGGGATTTTTCTGGAACACACAGCTCAGCCTTCTGCTACTTGACTTTGGAATGGTTTATGGAATCCAGGAGTTCCTTGCTGGCTTGGGAAAAACTATCTCAGGAATAACGCAGTGCGTTCATGGTGCCTGTTTTCACGGGCCCTCATTCCTGTGCTCTGGGGCCCTTGAGCTCACTTCTGTTCTCGGACAGGTCCTTGGTCCCAGCACAGATACGAGACCTTGATTCTCTTTAGCTTGAAAGATCCAGCGTCACTATCAGACTGCTCTGTGGGGAAGCCAAGCCTTGAGGGTGGAAGAGCTCCAGGCCGTGGGACTGTCTGAGGAGCTAACCCGGAAATGGCAGCAGGCTGGGGGACTCTGGGGTAGGTAGAGATCTGGGCCTCTGTCTGCAGTAGCTGTCAGCCCTGGACATTCTGGCCACTGAGGGAGGCTAACCAGCTGGGATGTGTTCCCTGGGGACTCTGCCTTCTGCTGGTCCAGGAGAGGGACCCTCCAGGTGGCGAGGCCTTGCCCCTGTCCCCTGGGTTGACGGAATTTAATCCCCATTGTGGATAACACCTTAGTACCCTAGAAGGAGATTACTTAATTTATAAAAGCTCCTTTGCGTTTGGTTCTCGTCCATTTGCCAAATGGGCTGTTGTTATTCTCTGGGTGGCAGGGGCAGAGGCTGGCCTGGAAAGGATGTGGCCCAGTCGTTGTCCCTGCACCTGGCCTCATGGGGACAGTGGCAGTGTTTTGTTTGGCCACATGGAACCGTCGAGGTGGGATCAATGGCGGTTTTCGTTAGCATTCCAAGCAGAGAGCTGCAGGGAGGCCAGGACACGGTTGCTGTGGGGGAAGTGGTTGTATTTAGTGGGTCGGGAGGCCGTCAGCTGGGAGGGCTCTCCAGCGGGTCAGTGGGAAGAGCCACTCGGACCCGTGGATGTGTCACTCTCTTTGGTGACGGCATGTACCTCCTTGACATGACTGGGGTGGTGACTGTGGTCCTTGGAGACTAACCTTCTGGAAATTCTAATGTCTTTTTATTTTTTTCAAGGTTTTACTTATTTATTTTTAGAGAGAGGGGAAGGGAAGGAGAAAGAGAGGGAGAGGAACATCAACGTGTGGTTGCCCCTTATGTGCCGCCCACTGGGGATCTGGCCCGCAACCCAGGCATGTGCCCTGACTGAGAATCGAACCGGCGACACTTTGGTTTGCAGGTCCGAGCTCAATCCAGCCAGGGTTGAGCTACACCAGCTACACCAGCCAGGGCTCTAATGTCTTTTAAAGTCTCTGTTTGGGTGTGTGTTTGCGTATTTATTTGGTTTTAATCAAGGGCCTGCACTGGCTGTGTATCAAGGGATGGAGCTGGAGGAAGACTCCTTGTAGAACTGGATCAAAGGAAACCATCTCTTGCTTGCTTGAGTCAGGGCACTAATAGAGTTGTCAGTTTTCTTTTTTTTTTTTTTAAGTTTTATTTTCTTTTATCCTCACCCAAGGACATTTTTTCATTGCTTTTAGAAAGAGAGGAAGGGAGAAAGAGATAGTGAGAGAGAGAGAGAGACATCGATGTGAGAGAGAAGCATCGATCCGTCACCTCCCATACACACCCGGACCAGGGATTGAACCCGCAATCCAGGCATGTGGCCTGACCCGGAATCGAACCTGCACCCCTTCAGTTACAGAAGGACATTCCAACCAAGTCACATCAGCCAGGGCTAAAGTTGTCAGTTTTCTTGGTAAAATTCTAGTTGGCTTAGTATAGAAGATCCCAAAGTAATAGGAGAAGTAAACCAGTCAATTGTCTGGCTTTTTACTTTATGCAGAAAAAAGGCGTGGGCTGCTGAGACAAGGGACAGTGAATTTTCTCTGCGTCATGTCATTCGTGTGGCGAACTCAGCTGGCATCGAACCATGCGCCTCCAAATAGGATTGTTTATAGAGCATTTATTTTTAAAAAATGAATAGATGACCTTTCTTATACAAACATTTTCTTGTTCCAACCTCTTGTGAACTCTGGAGACGCCATAATACGATGAGGATGTTGTAGCTAATCCACGTAAATTAGTCTTTTGGAGAGCGGCCTTCCAAGGACAGACAAAAATAAGGGTTGGCAATTTCCTGCCAGTATTGAGAATAGGCAAGATTTTCTTTTTCTGGGTCTGTGCCTGGAGGCCTTTTGCGGTGGCCACTGGAAATGGGTCCCTTGCTGGGGGGCCCGGGATACAGGTGTGTTTTTGTTGGTGCGGGCAGGTGGGCTTGGAGTGGGGAGATGCTGGATGTTGGGACGAAGGAGCCAGATACCAAAAAAAGGAAAGGGGGGACATTCTAGCCTGAACTTTGTGAACGAGCAGGCCCCGACTGAGGGACTGTTTTGATCATCTTTCCACTGGTATTTTCCATTCTGATAAACCCATCAGAGAATTAAAAAACGTTTTCTTTCTTCCCAAGTAGCAGCCTCCCACATGGGGTCAGCAGTTCCCTTGGGATGTGGAGGGGGTCCTGTCCTGTCCTGTGCTACTCTCGGCCTTCTGATGGCCTGGCCTTGGGCAGACATGCCGGCCACCTCTTAGCCTCCCTCCATCCTCCACCACTGCCCCGTCTGCCAACGCGTGCACCCCGGGCACCTGGCCCGGAAGTCATCGCACCCTGGGCTTGCTTGACGCTCTGCCAGAAGGGTGGCCGACCCTCGTTCTACAAGACCTGCTTCTGTAGAGGAATTCTGGGCCAGGCGCTGGGTATTTCACAACTATCGAAATCGTCCCTCTAAAACATTTGGTAACTTATTTTTTTAAAGATTTTATTTTCAGAGAGAGGGGGAGGGAGGGAGAAAGAGAGGGAGAGAAATGTCGATATGCGAGAAGTACATTCATTAATCGACTGCCTCTTGCACCCCCTGAACCATGGACCTGGCCCGCAGCCCAGGCATGTGCCCTGACTGGGAATTGAACTAGTGACCAACCCCCCAGTTTGCAGACTGGAGCTCAGTCCACTGAGCTACACCAGCCAGGGCAAATGGTTTGTGATTTGTATCAGGAGTGTGGCCTGGCTATTTCCTGGGGTAGTTACTTGTCTTCCTAAACCAGCTCATTTGATCATTCTACTTTTATCAAGTTGTATAATTTCATAACTTTACTATTTCATATGTTCTTTGAATTATTCCCACATCTTTGAAAGCCATGATAGGTTCAAGTTGATTTAGATAGAAACAATTTCTTGTGTTCTGGATACATTTTTAAAAAGAAATTTTTCCTTGTCACATCTATAACTTAATTTTCTTTTTAAGGTCCAGTTTTTAGTGAGAGCTGATGGCTAATGGGTTTCACTTTTATGAATGTGGAACTGTCTGGGGAATTTAAAATCAGCCCGTGTGGAGAAATAGGACAGAGTAATATTTAAAGAGAAGAATCTTTGCATGTGGAGAGAGCCCAACAACTAGATTTGGGGAGGAAAGACTTTAGCTCCTGAGAAATCCATCAGGAAGAAAAGATTTGAAGTATTTTTTCCAGTTTTCTGAATAATAGAAAAGATGTGAATCTGGATATTTTTCCAAGTTTGAAACTCTAAAGTCTCATCCTTGCTGATCTCTCTCTGCACCTAAAGTTCCATTAAACTTACCTTGTCCCTCCTCAGGTGGTGTCTTGTTACGTGGTGGGCAAGAGCATCCAGTTCCTGGTCAGCACGGGGCCAGCCCCGCCCGAGGACGCGGGGCGCCGGCAGTACGGCGTGCAGCTCACGCCCCTGCATTTGCAGGTGAGGCCGGGTGGGCGGTGCCAGTCGTGGGGGACAGTTCCCAGAAACCTGTAGGGCCCATTGCCGTTCATTTTCTAATTTCCCAGCTGTCACCCGCCTTCCAGGTGGTCTCTGTTGAAATAAAAAAATGAGTGCGACACGTGTATTACACACCCACACCCATACACACATGCATATGCACGCACACACAAACATGTGCGCACACATGCATGTATACATGCGTGTACACACGTGTGTGCGGTGAATTTCGAGGTTGCTCATCTGTCAGAATGGGGGGGTGGCATTGTTCGAGGTGCTGAACAGATCAGGGTGCCGCCGACTGGTGGGGGTAGGGGCAGGCGAGCGGCAGGGAAGGTGAGGGGAGTGGCTGTTTCAGAATCATCCCTGGGCCGCCGAAGTCGACTGCAACTTGGAGAATCAGCTTAGGGGCTGGACTGGGGCTTCCTTGTTTTAGTTTGAGAAAACGTCAACTTTAAAAGACCCCTTATTATCTTTATAAGTTAAAAAATGAGGATTACCATTATAATTCAGATAATAGATATTATAATTATAATAGATATATAACTATTTTATATGTCTACTCATAGTCAATGAATTGAATAGTCTATATAATTGAATTATAGAATTCAGTTACGAATATACATAATTCAACCTATAACAAATACATAATTATATATGAATCACATTGAATTATATTTATATATTTGTATTCACATATATTTATATATATGAGTCATATATTCATATACATTGTCTATGAACATTTATAATCATATACAGCGATTATGTAGAGAGGCATATATAATAATTATAGTAGACTTGTCAGTGACACTTCCGGACTACTGAGCTGCCACGTAACTGTGCGTCCCTGACGTGAAGCAGAAGCTTGCTGAAGCCCCTGTTGAGTGGTGTGTGACAGTTGTGAATCTCTGGGTGTTTTAAGGGTCACTGTCTATTCAACCCTGTGCTTCCTCCCGTCTGTCCTTGTGGTTGGCTGCTAATTTGGGGGGCTGAGCCCAAGTCACACAGGGTTCTCAACCAGAAGGGAAGACGATACTCCATAGGCTTTTCTCACAAAGCCACAGTTTTAAATAAGCTGGGCCGACAAGATTTTCTGGCCACCTAAGTAGCTTTTTTCCTTAAATCTAGCCCCCCACCCCCATGATAGCACCCCCTCTTTGAGTTGAAGAGGCTAAGTGTTGGCCTCATGGACTTCTCAGACATCAGTGCCTCCTACTCCCCCCAAATTTTTGGATGGTGTGTCTAGAAAGCAACTTCCGAGTGTGGGACTCACTTACGGGACCTCTGACACATTGCAGGACTGAGTGAGTCCAGCAAGGACCCGAAACACTAACAGGCAAGTGTGGTTTCTGGGATGGGGTTCACGTGTCATCGGAGCAGCTCAGATAGAAGCAGCACAATGTATCTTTGATCCCTTAGCGCTGTGTCAAAGCCACCTAGGGGTTGGTCCCCAGGCAGAGATCAGTCCATCATTAACGAGTGCTCAAGGCCGCAGGCTCCCGCCTCTCTTCGTTCTCCAAATGAAAGGGGCATGTAGGGGCCCGCTGTCAGCCCCGTCCCTCGCCTGGCGGGGTTACTCGGGGACCTGTGTCGACGACATGCAAGTGCACTTGTTCTGGAGTTACGTGGGAGGGCAGCCCTTCTCTTTCCCTCTCACTAGCACCAGGTGAGGGTCCTGAGTATTCAGAAATACCGAAGCCATCCTTTCCTCCCCTTGGTTGGGGGTATGGTGGAGGTTGGAGATGGGAAGAGCTGAGGCTTTTGGCTCTGGCTGAAAAGCGAAGGCTGGTGTTTTAGTTTGCTGTGGCTGTGAAAACAGATGACCACAAACTCAGCTTAACACAGCACAGAGTTATGATGTTACTGTTCTGGGGGTTTGGTTCCAACACAGGCTAAAATCCAGGTGTTGGTGGGCTTTCGGGAAGCTCCAGGGGAGAACCTGTTACTTGTTCATTCGGGTTGTTGGCAGAATCAGCTCCTTACGGTGGTAGGACGGAGGGTCGGCTCCTTGCTGGCTGTCAGCCGTGGGCAGTTCCTGGCTTCCAGAGGCAGCCTCATTGCTGGGCTCCGGGCATCCGTCCTCCATGCTCAAGCCACATATCTGGCGTGCTCTGCTGCCTTCCATTTTTAAGGGCTCATATGATCCCTTGGGCTCACCAGGACAACCCTGCCCATCTCAGGGTTCTTCCCTGCAAAGAACCTGCAAAGTCCCTTTGTGACTTTGTGAGGTCACATATTCACAGGTTGCAAGGATTGGGGCGTGGACATCTTTGGGGGCCACGTTTCTGCCACGACGGATGGGGAGGGTTGAATGGGACACTGGGAGAGATCGGAATCCAGGTAGAGGTTGTGTGGTGGCTCAGGCAAAGGAGGACCAGAATGCCAGGGCACTGTGAGCACGGCCCTCAGGGCGCGGGGCTGGCCCAGGCAGCCTGGCTCCCACCTGTCACTCCTTCCCCTTTACTGCTTGATGATGAAGAGAAATGCAGGGCACAGAGAATTTGAAATAGACTGCAGAGCTTCAGTGATATCTGGCCTTCAGCCACCAGCCCTGAGTTCCTTGCTGAGTGGTAGGTGGCGGCAGAGGAAAGTGCTGGTAGTGAAGGGGAAGGGCAGAGGGTGGGACCCTCTTTATTGCGAAAGCGCCTGGTATGGCACAGGGAGGTGATGCCATTCTCTAAGGAAACAGTGAGCACACCCAGACGCGCACACAGGGAGATGCACGGTGAAGCCCTGGTGCAGACACAGCCCTCTGATAATCCCTGCCGCTTTCTTTTTCAAGCTGGAGCTGCACATGAAAGAGAAGAGGGAGGACATTCAGATCCGGTGGTCGTTCGTCAGCATGCCAGAGATGGCCATTACGATCCGGCCCCAAGCATCGGGGGAGGTCAGTCCGTGCATTTCTGTCGGAGCCCCAGCGGTGTATTGTGAACACGTGGGTGTTGGGGTGGGTTCTGTGCCCACTCTCGCCCCGGGCTGCACCTGGAATCACCTGGCAGCCGTGCAGAATCCTGCAGGCTGCCTGCCACCCCCATGCGGGTGTAACTGAGCTGGGAAGTTTTTCAGTGTGCGTGTGCAGCTGAGGTTGCAAACCACTGAAGTGATGAAACCTTGGTTTTCCTCGGTGTTCTATCACAGCTGGTCGTCAGAGCCACTCTCCTGCTGCCGCTGGGGCTGAGCCCAGCCGGCTCCGAGGGGGGTGGTGACTGTATTTTGGAACCACACAGATGTGATGGTCATACAACACTTTGAATGCACTAAATGCCACTAAATGTGTACTGTAAAATGGTTAATTTTAGGGTATGTGTATTTCACCTCAATTAAAAAATAAGATATCAAGGACCGGTTGAAGAGAAAGGGGGCGTCAGAATGGTTGTGAAGTGCAGACCCCGGAGCCTTAACATCCGGGTCTGACTGCCTGCTCAGGCACTTCTGAGCTGTGTGACCCTCCCCTGCCAATTCACCTCTGTGCCTCAGTTTCCTCCTCTGGAAAGTAGGGACAGTGATGTTCAAGGCGGTTGTGAAGATCAAACTCGTAATTGTGAGTGTGTAAGATCAAGCCTGACACGTCCTAAGAGTGATAAGTATTAGCTATTTTGATTCTTACTAGTTCAGAGAGTAGATTTTCAGTAAATGGCAGACTTGGCCCGAGTTTGCTGTAACGAAGCCCGGCCAGCTGGTGGTCCTCTGGACACTGCAGACCAGTCTCTGAAGTCACTTCCAGCCGCACACGTAGGGAGGTTTTCAGTCTGTAGTCCTGAGCAGGGAGGGGATGGGCTGCAGCCCCACATCTAAGGTCTTTACGACAGGGGTGACAAGGGACCCCAGGGGGCCCTGGAGTCTTCAGTGGCCCAGCCAGGATCGGGACCGGCACTGCCAAGCGCCGGCAAACACTACACGGCAGCTGCTCTCCCGAAACCACGAGCGACGGCCTGGACGCCTGCACAGCCAGCCGTGTTGGACATAGTCTGTTCCAACCAGAGTCAGTTTGTAAGAGTTCAGAACAATAGCTTTAATTAATATTTAAACAAGATTTTAATTGAAGTTTTTAAAAATAGATCCTGCTTGCTTAAAGACTGTTCCTGAGAGCCCTGGCTGGTGTGGCTCAGTGGTTGAGCACCAGCCTGTGAATCAAAGGGTCACCGGTGCGATTCCCAGTCAGGGCACATGCCTGGGTGGCGGTCCAGGTCACCAGTGAGGGGCACAGGAGAGGCAACCACACATTGATGTTTCTCTCCCTCTCTTTCCCTCTCTAAGAAATAAAGTAAGTAAAATCTTAAAAAAAAAGAAGATTGTTCCTGAGATACGATATACAGAAAATTGCCCGTGTCGTCCACGCCCAGCTCCGGGCTTTCACACGCTCCCGGGTGCCCAGCACCCAGCTCAACAACGACGGGAGCAGCTCCCGAAGGACCTCCTCTGCCCCCTTCTACTCACTGCCTCCGGCCCCCCCCAAGGGTAAACTGCCCTCCTGACTTCCACCGCGTGTGGGTTATCTGTGTGTGTAACTAATCACCACGAACCTAGCAGCAAAAAACAACACGTGCGTATCATCTCCTAGTTTTTGTCCGTCAGTCTGGGCAGGGCTGAGAAGGGGCTCACAGGCGGTAATCACAGTCGTGGCCACGCTGCATCTCTCCTGAGCTCAGGGTCCTCTTCCCGGTTCGTGTGGTTGTTGGCAAAACTCTGTTCCTTCTGGCTGTAGGACTGAGGTCCCAATTCTTTGCTGGCTGTCGGCTGTGGGCTGCTCTCAGCTCCCAAGTCCCTGCCCTGTGGCCCCTTCACACGTGGAAGCTGACTGCTTCAAGGACAGCAGGAGAAATCTCCAGTGTGCTGAGAGGAAGTCATATATAACATGCGTGTTGTCATTGTGTCACCTGTGCCGTATCCACTGACGGACGGCAAGCCTCAGGGCCCGCCTGCACTCAAGGTGGGGTCATCGTGGAGTCCTTCCTGCCTGCCACAAACAGCGCAGACTGTCTGTGCCTGTTTCCGTACTTTACGTACAGGGAGCACACAGTAGGGCCTTTCTGGGTTCGGCACCTCTCCCTGCACACCACATCCGCGGGAGCCGTCTGCGTCGCGTGTGTGGCTCACGCTGTTGGTGCTCATCGCCCTGCAGCGCTGCGTTGTGTGGCGGCCCCACGATTCGTGGGTCCGTTCCGCTGTGGATGGACACGTGGGTAGTTTCCAGTTTGGGGCTGCTGTGACTCGCGGCACTGTGAACATTCTAGAATGTGTGGACACAGTGCCATTGGGGATTAATTATTGTAGCTTTAGAGATCTTGACGTCTGGCTGTGTACGTGTCCAACTTCGTTGTTCTTCTAAAAGCCTGTCTTCATTGCTGTCAGGCCTTTCCATGTGTTTGAATACTTTTTAATTTCAAAAATAATCAAATGTCCAGGAAAGAAAAACCATGTGTCTACATGTTTGGGGAAAAGGACTGAAAAGGATATACACAGAAATATTAACATTTCTTTGGTGCACGTGATTACATTTTTTAAGGTGAATTGCTTCTGAGGTCAGTGAAAAGGACCCTCTTTCCCAGATACCTCACGGGTCCTAATCTGACCTCCTGGAGCCCTGGCCGGCAACACCAAGTGCGTTCATCTCAGAACACAGTGACGCTGAGAGTCAGCATTCGCCTGTCCTTTTGCATGCGTGCGTGGCTCTGAAATGATGTGGTGACTTCCTCCTCTTTCGGCAGGACCAGGCAGCGGAGGTGAATGTCATCTGTGAAACTCTCAAGGACATCTTGAAGTACTTGGTTAGTTCCGCCTCCCCGTCGGTGGTTCTGAGCACCAAACCTGTGGACATGAGGGAAGTTCAGGTAAACTGTTCACGGGGTGTGAGCCCCCATTAGGGATTGTGGTCCGCCTCTCTGGAGAGACGGTGTGTGTTTTCCACGCCCCTCCACCCCGCCGTGATAGAGCGAGATTGCGCCAGGGCCCGCCTGCTGCCCAGTAGTAGCCATGCTCTGGGGAAGCTTTGAGTTCAGGGCACAGGCTTGCAGAGCCCCATGGGATGGCAGGAGGAGGGCCACTCAGCATAGTCTGAGTCTCCACCTTTCAGGAGTCTAAACTTGACTCTTTACTCTCCACTCAGAGACTATGATCTTGGACCTCATCCTTCCAGGACTGAGGTACCTGGGGAAACTACTTAGCCACGAGAACGTGCCCTGAAGCAGGGAGTGCAAGGCGCTGGATAGGCACACTGTCTGGTCCCGGCTGAGGACAGCCTGGGGACCCGCAGCCTGCGGAAGGCAGTCCACCGCCTCTTCAGCACCTGGCCTGGGTCAGCCCTGGGCCCACATGTTCGCTCCAGTATCACCCACAGCACGATACTGGCTGAATACTGGAGGGCCCTCTCTGGCTGAACGCATTGCTGCTTTGGGGATATAGATGGCTCCCAAGCAGGGGCACGGTTCTGGTTGATGGTGCCCCACACTCCCTTGAGGAGGGAAACTCACCGGGCAGGCCCTGCTCAGGCTCCGTTCAGGCTCCAGCCAGCACCCCGCCCTCTGCCTCCCCGCCAGTCACTGCTCCTTTTCTTCCTGCAGAATCTCCAGCGCACTCCGTCCACTTCTCAGGAACCCTGCCCTCCCAAACCTCCAAGGGCTCACGACCTCAAATTGCTGGTGAAGAACATCCGAGCCTCGCTGCTAAATGATCCTGGTGCTTCTTTAGGTGGGTGGCGGCCAGCCGGAGCTCCGGGTGATGGCGGGTGCCTGGCCAGCTATAGAAGGGCCTGTTTTGTCCCCCAGCATGAGCAGAGGGAGGGGTGACCTGGGGGTTCTCGGTGGCTCCCTCCAGTTGGGTCTGCAGTGCGAGCCTGCCTCTGAGTAAAGAGCCCCGAAAACTGGAATAATGCAACTCCACTACCGTACAACCTGGATTTTGGATACGTGAAGGAAGGAAGGAGCGCAATTGTAGCTTTGCCCTTCTCCTTGAGTCTGGAAGGCACTATCCTTCTTTTCTTTCTTTCCCCCCCCCCCATCAACCCTGAAAATGCATGTTCAGCATCCCCGACCTATCTGCTGTCCTGGAAGGTGAGGTGCCACATGAGCGGTTTACGGGTACAGAAGGGCTTTGGCCCCAGCAGGGACCCTTTGTGCAGAAAGGCTGCTGAGTGAGGATGAAAGTGATCCCCAGAGTAAATGACTTTTCAGGGGGTTCTGGATCGCTGCTGAGACCCCAAATGCGTGGTAGCCCAGGACAGGACTCAGCTCTCCCCTTCGATTCTGTTTTGCCGAGAACAGGAGTAACTTCTCTTCTCTCATCTGAGACTGATGGGGATTACTTTGTCTGCAAGGCGTTTCTTCCCGTTCCAAGTGCAGACAGGCCATGTTTAACAGCCAAGACGCTGCAAAGCTAGTTGTGGGAGGTGGTTTTGGTAAAGGCGGTTGCATGCTGCCCTCTGAGACCCCGCGCTTAGTGATTAAGAAGGGTCTTCCTGGGAGTTGGTTGGCCAGGGCTGGGGTCCCTGTCAGGGTCCGCGTCTCCTTTGGAAGCTGACTGTGAAGACTAATGAGTAAGGTGCTGTGTGTGAAACACCTAATGCCACCAGGCGCATGGTAAAGGATCAAGGGATTCCAGTGACTGTCGACCACACATTGTATTTACGGCCATGTGAGGATGGGCAGGCCTTGCCTGGAAGCAGAATCAGCTGCCCGAGCGTGGACTGTCTCATTACCTGGAACAACACCCCAGGAAAGGTTTGAAGTGAGCAGAGTCAGGTGTGAAGAACACACCTGTTGTATGTTGTATGCAGGGCAGTGGGTTCTGTGTGAGTCATCCCAGGTACCCTGCCTTTGGAGAGCGGTGAGTCTTGTCCAAAAGTGGGGGCCACGTCTCTGCCATAGTCAGGTCGCCCCCAGGAAGGGCCCCTCACTGTAAAACTGTGCCTGCAGCCAGAAACGAGGGGTGAGCAGGCACTTGGGGTCAGTCCGGGGCTGTGCCTATGAAGTGGGGGTGGAAAACCTTTAACCCCAAATGAAGTGGGGTGCCTTGAGAGCTTGTAAATGGCAAATGAAAGATAAAACGGCCCCGCAGAAGTGTGGGTGAACCAAGACCTTAGGCATTTTCTTTAGCCTTTCTTTTATGTGCAGAAGTGTCTCAGAGCAATTCACAAACCAAAGTAACAGGCAACGCGATGCCCCTCTGCTTGGTTACAGGCAAGGGTGACCTCCGCTGTGCAGCCCAGCTGGACGATCCTGTGCAGAAGTTCTCCAGCGCCCTCCCGAAAAACTCTGCTGACCTCACTTGGGAAGAAGAGTTCACCTTGTGCGTGCTGCTCGGTTGCCATGGGCCTGGGTTTCCATGGTGACACCTACTCAAGACTGCCAACTCCTGTGATCATTTTGTAGCACCAAAAAAAGTGGTTTTTTTTTTAAATATAAAAAACGTGTATTAAGCATCCAAGGTAGCTTTAAGTCAAACATAGATTTCTTTTCTTTTTTTTACTCTATTTTTATTGTTGGCACTATTACAGATGTCCCCGTTCTCCCCGCGCCCCGCCCCCCAACATAGATTCCTTTTTGAAGACAGCTCTATGGCCAAAAGATATTCAGTGACATTTAATGTCCATTTCTAATGTTAAAAATCTTAATTAGAACAAGATATATGGACATGTCTTTAAAGAGATTTTTAAGAAGTCACTGAAAGTGATAAATACCAGAAACAGTCCCACTGAAGTCAAGAGAAAGATGCCCACTGGTTGTTCCAGAAGCTCTGGTTAGTGCAGTTACATAAGATAAACTCTCTCCAACCACAGGCGAGGAGGCGGCAAAGCGGGTCGTTTCCTGGAGCTGGTACTGCATGTCTAGACTACTCGGGAGAAACAATTAACACCATTAGAAGTAGTAACGGACATAGGGTAGAAATAATAATATAAAAACTAACGTAAACAATATTTCACTAAAGTGAAAAAGTAAAATATATAAATTTTTATATATTTAAAAATATATGTTTAAAATATTTTAAATATTAAACAAATTTATATAAATATTTATATAATTATATTTTATATAAACTTATATAAAATATAAAAATATAAAAATCACATTCTGATGCTTGAACAATAGACAAGTACAAACATAGAAAATATTCCACGGAGAATATAAAGAGATTTATAAAGCATTAACAAAAATATAACGCTCTCTTAGAAAATTGGGCAAAATTTTCAAACTAGAAATAAAAAAGCAAGAACTGGAGATAGATAGAAAATATGTTTAATCTCAGAACCAGTGAAAGTAAGGCAAACTTACACAGAAGAGACTGTTTTGCACCTTTCAGGTGGGTGAAGAATAAGACAGGGAGAATGGCCGGTGGAAGTGTAAATCGGAATAACTACTTGGGAGGTCATCAGTGTGTGCAAAATAAAATTTCAAAGGCACATACCATTTGACAATTACCGTTTTCCTAAGGAAGTGATCACGCAGGTGCGTGAAGATGCGTGTAGGAGATGGTTTCGCTCAGCTGGTTGACGATGATGAAAAAGTAGAACAACTCACCCCTTCCTAAGGGTTGGTTGGTGATTGGCTAAGTGAAATCTCTTAAGGGCAAATAGTGGGATACTAGACACCTATTAACAGTAACTGTTTCTGGATAGTGAGGTTGCTGATAATCTTTATAGTTTTGGCTATACGTCACACAGGTTTTAAAATATTGATGATGACTGAGAAAATACTATTTCAAAAAAATAAGAAAGCATTTGAAGGACTCACAGCTGTTTTCCCTTTGCACAGTGAGTTGAACGCCAAGTCGAAGGAGCTGTACCTGCAGATTTCAGAGGATGGGCCGTCCTCAGAAGGTGGGTGGTGAACAGGTAGATGGAGGCGGAGACCCTGCTCTCTGGGAGGGTCATCCAGCGCCCGGCAAGGGCCGTGGGAACCCAGGGAGGGCGGGAGACCCAGAGGAGGCCCGCCCCTCCCCCAAACCATCTGGGGCTTCCCAAGGGAATGTTTAGTTGAAAGTCCATTTCAGTTGTACGTTTTGGGAAAGAGTACCATATTTTGCTGCATATAACGCGTACCTACATTTTACTATTATCTATGTATACTGCATACCCTTATTTTTCCCTCAGAAATTTGGGCGAAAACATGTGCCTTATACATGGCAAAATACGGTATATTCAACTGGTTTAGTTTTTTTATTTTGGCTTGTTTGTTTTTTTAACAAATAACCAAAATTTTTTATTTCACAGTTCTTGGCTCAGAGCATCAGTTCTCAACCCTTTTAGCCTCAATAGACCTCTTTAAGAAAACTTTCATTGTGATGAAATACATGTAACAAAATGTATCCTCTCAACCATGGTTAATTAGTATAGGTCAGCGGCCGTGAGCACAGTGGTGCGGTGGTGCGGTCATCGCCGCCCTCCGTCGCCAGAAGTTGTCCACCCTCCCAGACAGAAACCCTGTCCCTGTCACCCTCCAGCTCCCCTCCCCCCGCTGCTGGCGCCACCGTCTACTTTCTGCCCCTCTCACCTGGCTTTTCTTGTAAAATAAGCCACAGGAGTTCAAGTGGAGCACCTGCTTTAGATACAAGAAAGCAGCAATTAGAGGTAAAAAAAAAATTCTAAAGTGAATGTAAACCTGTATGAAGGACATGTGCCTGTGTACAGATCACTAGTTTTGACATTTATTAGATTTTTTGAAATCCCCATTAAACAAACCAAAATCAAGAAGTTGGGGGGCCTTACCTGGCTTACCCCAAGGTGCACCCAAGCCATTTGCTTATCTCCTAACAGTGCAAACATGCAGGAAAAAGCCATTCAGGCCTCTGCTGCTTCTCAAGAATTCTGAGGTAGCCCCCTTGGCCTGTAGTCTTGAGATAACCGGGCTGGGCTGCTCCCAGATAAGACGGGGCCGCTGTTTGCCTGGGGACAGTGACTCCCAGTTTGAGGGGCCGCTGTTTGCTGGGGGACAGTGACTCCCAGTTTGATGGGGCCACTGTTTGCCGGGGGACAGTGACTCCGCGTTTTCCCACCCCGCCTCCTGTTGGCTCCGTTGGAATGTCATCCCAGCCCAGCTGGGTGGGGACTGTGAAATTCCAAACTTAAACAAACATGCAGAACAAAGAACAAACATGCAGCCTTACTCAGACACACGTTTTAACATTTGCTCCGTTTCCTTTATTATTTGTGCTCACACTCGGTCACCCTCGCTTGCGCACGTGGTCTCTCTGTTAACACACACGCGCACGCACATTTGGGTAAACGTGGGGACCATTGGAGAGGACGTCTCTGCCGCATCGCGGTCCTTTCAGCCCTAAATTCTTCAGTGTGTGTTTCTCACGGATGGGATGTTCTCACGAGTCCATGGTGCGCTCAGATCAGTTCTCTGAGTCGATGCCGATCCAGGTCCCTAATCCAGTGTCCCCGGTTTTTGTCGTGGGACCCACTGCTGGCACTCACAGCGCTGTCTTCCACTCCGGCACAGGTTCAGCCATTGCCCGGAATCACCACACCTCTCCTCCTTTGTCCTGTTGCCCTGGACCTTTGTCAGATGTTTTCAGCTGAACAGGACAAAGCAGGAGTCGGTCTGGTCGCGGCGGCTCACACCGACCGTTTTGCTCTCGTGGAAACCTCCACAGCACTCACTGCTTGTGTCCTGCCTTTTCAGCCCTGCTGGCGACGACAGCTGTCCCTTTGGATTTGTTTAAGAAGCAGCCTTCCGGGCCACAGAGCTTTACACTGACCAGCGGGCCCTCGGCGGGCGGTTCAGTGCTGGGTTCGGTCACCGCAGAGGTAGGTGGCCCCGTTCCCACTTCAGATGAGGAGCATCTTCATTTGCGTCCATCAGTCTTGCTGTGGCTCGAGCGGGAAATAAGAAGCTCATCTGAGAAGAGCTGTGCATTTCTAGACTTGACCATGACCCTTGCTGCTTATGACCTGGTCAAGTTGTCTGCCATGTGAAATAACCTCCTGAGGCTGCGCCCCGTGGGCCTAACCCACTAAGGGCTGTTATTTCATCTGTCCCTTCAGTTTGTGTCCCCATCACATGTGTTGCGCGGCTGGGTTTGAGCGTGGTGGGTCTCTTCATCCTTTGTCGGTTCCAGGGAGCCCGGGGCTCGTTTTACCACTAACCGCAGCTCACTGAGGAGGTCAGGGGCAGCCCTCACACTGCCCACCGACACACGGCCCGCCTTCCCCGCAGTTCTGTTACGTGGAGCCCACCGAAGCGAAGTCCTGGCAGACTCCCCCGCCTGTGCCTGCTGCCAAGATAGAAAAAGACCGCACGGTGATGCCTTGTGGGACTGTGGTCACGACCGTCACTGCCGTGAAGACCAAGCCTCGCTTTGACACGGGGAGGGCGTCCCCGCTGAGCTCTGGTGAGAGGACAAAACTGTGTCCCTGTGACAGCCCTCAGGCCCCGCTTCCTGCGCATGTCTGCCCCGGGCTGCCGCGTTGCTGCTGAGGTCGGCTCGTGGCCCGGGGAGCGTGGTGCTCAGCAAGACGTTCGTGTAGCTTTTTTTTTTTAAAGAAAATCAGCTTCCTATTTTGTCACGTCAATGACAAGCTGAAGCGAGTGTCAACCCTGTACTATGTTCTGAAGCTACAATTGAGATAATGGGATGAAACAGCTGGTTAAATAGGAACTCCATCACATTTACGTGGGGACAGCTCTTGAAACATGGGATGTAGTGGTCAGTGCGAGTGTCTTACGGTACAAGTCACACACCAGAAGGCTTGATGTGCCGTCCTTTCACACGCGGCCGACTTCTGTGCCTGTCCCCACAGCCAGCGCCTTGGCCACATGTCTGCATGCGTGTGTGATTTCTTTATTTATATTAAAAATTTTTTAAAGATTTTATTTATTTACTTTTAGAGAGGGGAAGGGTAGGAGAAAGAGAGGGAGAGAAACATCAGTGTGTGGTTGGCTCTCATGCACGCCCTACTGGGGACCTGGCCCACAACCCAGGCATGTGCCCTGACTGGGAATCGAACCAGTGACCTTTTGGTTTGCAGGCCAGCGCTCAGTCCACTGAGCCACACCAGCCAGGGCTGATTCTTATTATTTTTAAATGTATACTGCCTATCTGACCATACAAAAGCATTATCGTTCCAGAATAGATTGCTTGACACAGTTCTTGAATGCAAAACGTAACATGAAATTCTCCCTTAATGAAAACACTTCTGAAATTTTATTTAAACTTGAGCTTCCTTTTTGGCACTCCCCTACCAAAAACAAAAGAATAAGAGAGATTGTTAAAAACTCTTGGGGTTCGGCCCATGCCTTTCCCAACGACATGAGAAGGAGCTGAAGTCAGGCGTGAGCTCGCTTCCCCTACCTGGATTCAGACAGCGTGGGGGGCCGTTGTAATCAGGACTTGTCCCTGGCAGAGTCTCCCCTGAGGACGCCCGTCAAGGTGAGGGTGATCGAGAAGGACATCTCCGTCCAAGCCGTCCCCTGCCACGGTGCTCCCGTCAGCAAGACCCTGTCCTCTTCAGACACAGGTAAGGGGACAGCCGCCACGCGCCCGCCCGCCGCACTCTCCTCGGGGCCGCTCACCTGGGGAGGGGCGAGCCTTGCCTTTGAGAGCCTGGGAAGTTTTTCTCAGTAACAAGGAAAAACCTGGAAGGAGACGAGGGAAGTAGAAGTTGGCTGGGCACCAGGAACGGCGTTGGCACCCTGCTGTGGCTGAGGGGGCACTGTAACAAAGTGGGCACAAAACCAGCTTCCACCTCACTGTGTGAAACTCCTGAGCGTTGTTTTCTTTCCGTGGCTCGACATACCGGTTCATGAGTCTCGTACAGTAAGCAGGACTCAGGGGACACAATCGTAAAGCCACCTTCGTCTTTGTCTCCGTGGTCCCACGAATCCTGTGGAGTCGAGTGGGTTTCCCCCCGGAACTCTGGGTTCCAAATTCCCACGATTATGGTCACTTTCAGGTAATAAATGTCTTTGAAGAGATGTGTTCCTGTCTCTTTAAATCACATCACAATCTAAATGTGGGGATTAAATCCCCCCCCACCCCACCCTCTGCCCCCCGCTTGTGGGACCTGTGGTCAGAGGAGGGGCATGTGGGCAGCTTTATTCTGGCTCTGCCCCGGTTCACTGAGTCTGTTTCTGATCTTGCCAAGGTCAAGGATGGGGCAAGGAGGAGCTGGCAGGGCCGGGGGCGGCAGGGGTTCTTACTTGACAGGTGTTGTCTTAGGGTGGTTCTGTGGCCCCTCAGCCTGATGAGAGTTGAAAATGGTCCCCACCCCTGTGGCAATGTTCACGATTCTTGGGATACAGCCCCGCAGGATTCCCCCAAGCCACAGCCTCCTGGACACAGGCAAAGTCCCGAGGGCTGTCTCTCAGCTTCTGCCCATGGCAGTGCACCCCACCGCCCCATACTGTGGGGTCCCTTCCCCTGGGCAGAGTCTGGGGCTGGCGTTTCTGCCGTGGGTCCCTCATCGTGTTCCTGTGCAGTGGAGCCAGCCCCCAGCGTCAGTTCCCACACTGAGAAGCCAGGGCTGCAGCCGCTTTCTCGGGTCCACCTGCCACCTTGTCAGGGCCTTCCGAGGACAGCATGGAACCACTGGGCTTGGCGTGCAGAGGTGGCATTCCCACACCTGCCCCTCGGTGTCCCTGGGACTCGAGGCACAGCTCTTTCCTAAAGCGCCCTCCCCACACCCCTTCTCGTGACCCTTCTCTCTTCCCACCGAGGGTGGTGGCCAGGCAGTTTTGGGCTGTGTTCATCTGGTCACCGCACCCTTTGGAAAGGCAGCATCTGTCGTCTGCAGGAACATTTTGTCATTTTAATTTCACTCAAGCAGCACAGTGTGAGTTCTCGGCATCAGCCCTGTGCCCGAGACACCTGGCTGGGCCTCTCCGCTTTGCTGCCGCCTGGCTGCCTGACAATGTCCCATTTCTCAAGTGAGGATTTAGAAACTACCTATTTCCAGGTTTGGGGGACAATTGAAATAATGTGCACAGAGCTCATGGCTTGGCCTCGTATAGGTTGAGTGTCCCCAGATGTTGACCGTGGGTGGCAGTCACCGTGGGAAGGAGCTGCTTGTGTGCCCGGGACCTTCATAGCCTGAACACTAGTGTGTGCTTCCCCAGTCTCGCCAGGGAGGAGGAGGGGATGGTACTGCCCCTCAAAGATCAAAATACTCCCAAAGGTTTGTTTACCAGCTGACATTGTCATCTCCCCCATCAAGGAAAAACTCACACACACAGGGCATCAGCTGTACACTGAGGGTCCGCAAACAGAGTTCAATTTTTGCTAAGGTGTCAACGCTGCCCTCCCCCCGCAGAACTGCTGGTGCTGAATGGCTCGGACCCAGTGGCCGAGGTCGCCATCCGACAGCTGCGTGAGTCTTCGAAGCTGAAGCTGAACTCGCCGAGGAAGAAGAGCACCATCATCATATCAGGGATCTCCAAGGTGCGTCCATCTGTGCTGTACCTATGTCTGTCCTCTCCTGCTGGCCCTCCCCTTGCAGGAGTTGGCCCGAGCTCTCCATCGACGTCCAGAAAGTTCTGTGTGCAAAAGTCAGGGCACGCCCCTCACCCAGCCAGGGGGCGATTCGTGGCATTTCATTCACGCAGCTTATCCTGTTTATGAAGGAAACGTAACCGTTTCTAACCGGGGGCGCTGTGGTTGGCCAGGGGTTGGCGAATCATTGGAAGAAAAGTTACTGAAAGAGAAAGGCAGACAGGTTGTAAGACTCCCCTTGGGGATGGAATCTCCACCTGGATCCCCACCCGATTATGGGGGACTCTCCCTTTCCACATTACACATTTCCAAACCACTTTACCTTCGTTGCAATGAATGTCTCATGCCTTCTGCAGTCCGAGAGAAACAAGCTTGTTTTTGAACAAGTCCCGATCCCCTTCCTTCTGCTCGGCTACGTTTGTGCAGAGCCGACGGTGGGTGTGAGGCCCGTCCCTTGGGGCGAGGGGCCACGTGGCAGTCCCTTACTCTTTCCGGACATTCCAGAACGAAGGAGGAGAGTGTGGGCAATGGAGGGACAGCTGGGAGATTTGATGATGGGGGAGGAAGAATTGTTGGACCTTGAGGGCGAATTGAATCTTTGAGGCCCCCCAGAGGGTGGGACAGGAGTGTAGGGCAGGCTGAAAAATCGACCTCTCAGCTACCAGGAGAAAGGCCAGAGTGGGTCACGGGAGGTGCCAGAGGTGAATCACCGGGGTTGCCATTAAACTAGGGCGTGGGTGGCCAGTGCTCAAGTCCCAACCCGCACAGACAAGCATCACCCAAGGGCCAGGTCACGCCTCTCTGGGTTTCCTGCATGCACTTCCAGCAACAGCCAGCAGGCGGCGATGGCATCTCTGGAAGCTCCCTGACCCAAGGGTTGTATTTTGGGTTTTTTTTTAAAGTTCTGAATGCATGTGAATAAAATAAGCATGAGACTTGTGACCATCTCCTCGAAGGACTTATTTCAGAATCATTAGGAACTCATGGATCTTAACATTCAATGTAGTTATTATTTCTCCTGGTGCTCCTGGTTGTCCAGCCTTGAGTCAGGGGGCACTTCTGCAAGGTGGCACTCGAGTCAGAAGAGCAGCTGCCCATTGTCACTAAACAGACACCCCTGTGTAGCTGCTCGAAGGTCAAGAACCACAGACCAGCCTCAACGGAGCCCCCCTCCCCAGTGTACCCCCCATAGTCACTTCCCATCCTCCAACAAGCCACTTTCCTGCCTGCCAGCCCCACTGGGGGGTTTAGCACCTACACAGGTTTTACACACAAGTGTAGTTCTTGGGGTACAAGGCGTGTGCCGATGAGTGTCTACTGCAGAAAAAATAAAGATGCTGTAGAAACAAAGAATCAGAGATGAACTGAATCCGGGGTTCTGAGGTCACGTCCTGGGTCACCCTGTGTTGTCTCTGAGACTTAGGAGGACGAGCTCACTTTTCCAATTCACGTCTGTCCAGGGCTTCCCACAGGGCTCCTAGGTGGCCCATCTGCTGGGGGAAGGATGTTATCTCCTTGGCAGCCCCTGCCCACCCCCCGATCCCCCCAACACTGCAAACTGAGGCTGGGCCTCTGCTCTGGTGTTGGCTGAGCTTCAGCCCCTGCTGTGCAGCTGCTGTGTTAAACGACCATTCCATGGGGGCCGGGGCCTCTTCTGACACTTTGAAATCAGTCGGATGTTTGGATGGGGCTTCTTCCCATGAATCTTTGTCCTCTTCCCTCATGCCGACTGTTCCTCTCTCCCTGGACAGACCTCCCTATCTCAGGACAGTGATGCCGCCCTGATGCTGGACTACGCGGCCTCCATGGACAGCACCCAAGAGGGGGACACCTCGTCCCAGTCGGAGATGGCCTTGGCCACTGCCCCACCCGAGGAGGAAGCCCCGGCCCAGGCCCCACTGGCCCTGGAGCCCCCGGGTTGCGAGCTGCCCTCCTGGGACTTGGAGAAGGAGTCACAGGCTGAGGCGTGGGATGGCCAAGCCTCGCTGGACCCTGATGGGGACGGGCTGTCGGAGAGCTCCCTGAGTGCCTGGGAGCCGGGTGCTCCCAAAAAGCATAAAGGTACCTGACCCCTGCACCCCCGCACCCCCACCTCCCAGCTGATGGCTTTGCTCCTGTGCCAGTTTCCAAACTCCCCGTCTCCTGACCTGCCCCCTTCCCCTTCTGTGTGGTCGGTCCATCCCGGCTCAGCGTCCCCACCCGGCACAAACCCTGCGCCGAAGGTCTGAAGCCACTGTGGGCAGGGTGGGTGCTTCAGAGTCCTTCTGCGTGGGTGGCAGGGTCATCTCTCCGCATTGGGGGACAGTTTGTGTTCATGCCCAGAGGCGGCCCCCCCTCTGTCTGCCCCCCATCCAAAGCAGAACTGTCCAGAACAAAGCCAGGCAGAGACGGGGTTCTGCAGGGTGGAGACGAGCACCTGTACTCACTCACTAGTGCCTCTCAGACTCTCCCTTCCAACGTAAAACCGAACCACCCCTCACCGCAGGGACCTAAACCACTCCGCGAGGAGAGACGCTCCCCAGAGCGTTAACCCATTAGCTTAGGATGTGTGTGGTGCTGAGGTAATCATTTCATTAGACTAGCCCCTGCTTTTCCATCCTCTCTAAAGCAGAGCTTTAAATTTGCGGATTTCCTCACTTAATGAGGTGGTGGCACGTCGGGGCCAGGGTCGGTTCCACATGTGAGACTTCGGGACTCATGGAGGCGCAGCTTCCTCCTCCGTAAACAGGGATGCCGTGCCTTCCTCCCTCCAAACCCCACCTGCCGGGCGGGGAGGGGAGCCCAGCGAGGGAGACAGCGTTGGGGACTTGAGCCAAGCTGGAAGAGACGGTGTAACTAGCTGAGCCTGTAGACGTCAGGAAATCCCCATCAGTACCCTGGTCAGCTGTCCTGCCTCAGCTGCTCTGCTCCTCTGCTCTAGGTGCCCTGGACCAGTGGTTCTCAGACAGGGTGACTGAGCCCCAGGGGCACTAGCGGTGTCTGGAGACAGTTCCCAAGGCCACAACTGGGCGTGGGAGTGCTGCTGCGTCAGGGGTGCTATTTAACACCTCTCAGTGCCCAGGGCGCCCCCAGCAGCAGCCCGTGGCCCCATGTCCATGGGGCTGAGCTTAGGAACCTACATCCCTTCTCAGCGACCTCCATCCGCGTCTGCTTCATGTCTCTCCCTTGTGACCCACCCCCTGGCTGGGGCAGAGCAGGGACAGATAGGCAAGGAGTTGAAAGTCAGAAGAAGAGAGAGAGAGGACCACTCCTGGGCACTGTGTCTAGGCCATGTGATGGTGAGGGGCCCACGGGCCTCCATCTGCCTGCTTGTATTCCAGGGCATGTCATTCCATGGACCAAGTCTGAGGACCTGGAGCAGCTTGGGGAGCTGTGACCTGCACAGTGACCTCTGGGCCCAGGTTTTGGAAGAGGTGGCCTGGATGCCGGCCCGGCTGCCGGCCCATGGGATAGCATACCCCTCTCTAGCCTGGTTTTGTCCAGGGCCAGGGCAGCCCCAGGGAGCTCACCTGGACCCCAGGCAGGTGGGTGGGTGCCCAGCAAGGTAGAAAACCAGGAGGCGCAGGGTGCCCCTTCCCTCCCTTCATTTCCACTTCTCCTCACGGAACCCAAACCTCCCACCCCGCCTTCCTGGTTCACTCAGAAAGGCCAAGCCTTGCTGACCCCTTACCCATTCAGGGGCCGCTATGCATTCATCCTCCTTTCCCTCGGCTTTTCCTTCCCTTGGGTTTCCATCCCTGCTGCGCGTGGCCATCCCGCCCCTTCCCCGCCACCAGCCAGGTGGATGGCACCCCTCCAGAAGGGCACTTTTGGGGACTGAGGTGCCAGGCAGGTGTGGTAGGGGCGCTTTTAGCCCTTGCTCCAAGTCCACTGCTCCCCACCGAGGGCTGGCATTTGGGGCCGCTGCAAGGGTGTCAGGCCCGGGGTGCTGCAGACCCGAGGCTTTAAAGGGGACAGATCCAGCGGTGTTTTAAAATGGCTTCTTCATTCCAGTGTTTCCCAAGCGATTTGCACACAGCCTTTCTATGAGGTGGTGTCAGAGCCCTCGCCAGTCACGTGGTCTGGGTGCCGAATCATTTCTCTTTCCCACCCAAGTGTTTTGGACTGGCGACACAGGGAGCAGTGGTGTGGCGTGCGGCCTCGGGCTGCAGCTCAAGCTTACGGTGTTGGCGTCAGAGCCCTCTGAGCCAGCTCTGTGCCAGGTTCCAAGAGTGGCGGCCCAGGTGGGATTCTGGAGTTTTGCTGTGAGCAAATGTACCTGTCGACAGGCTGCAGCCAATACAGGAAATCGACTCCCCGCAGTTAGGCGTGTTTTTAGCTCAACTAAACACTGACGTGGTCGCACAGTAACATGAATGACCCTCGCGCTACGGACCAGACCGTGCGTGCGCCTAGGAAAGGCTGAGAGGGTCTGTTTAAGCTCTGCGCCTTCCCGCAGAGCAGAACGGAAGTGTCAGGGAGTGAGCAGGGGCTTACCGAGTGTCCTGCCCAGTAACGGCATGCGTATGTCTAATGTGCTTCAAAACTCACTGTCTTTCGTTCTTATTTTGCGCTTGCGTACTGGTTTCCTTCTCTCCTCATCTCCTGCTCATTTCCTTTTACTTAAGAGGATCGCTATGCCAGCCAGAATTAATTCCCTACACAGTAAGTTACTTTCGTCTTCTATATTGTTCTATAAAAACTAACTGTGGTCTTGCTATAAGGGAAGCATGTATGATATAATGTAGCAGGAATCAATCCCTGCCCCTTGTTTTTTTCCCTGCCCCTTTCTAATTTTACTCCCCAGGGCGCTAGTCTTCCCACGGTCCTCCAGGAAAGGGCCCCGGGGGAGATGGGTGTAGCAGCTTCCTCTCGGCCGGTCCAGGGAGGGCATGTCTCTGTTAGCTGATGGGACAAAACCACCTCACTGTGACATGCATACAGACCGATCTCTAATTGTCCCCCACTAGTCCCTGTTAGCACCGGCCCGTCTGTGGCTCAGCCTGAAATCCAAGCCGCTCTTTGGGCGGCCGACGACAGTTTGTAACGTTGCCTTCTGTCCTGTTTCCTACCCATCAGGTTTCAGGGCAGATTCTTCAATGAGCTATTTATGTCTGTTAGGCTGTGTGGAAACAAAGAGATACATTTATTCAAGCTGAATTTAGAAGAATTTTCAAATTCTTTCATATATTGTTTATTCTTCAGCCTTTTCTTGTGATTTTTTTTTTTAAACTTTGCTAAAACCAGGGAAAGATTTTTTTTCTTTTCTTCCTGTCCCCCATTTAAGTTTTGGTTATTTGCCTCATATGACACATAAGCTGTCTCCCAGTTTTGCCTCAAGGAATCTGTGAGGTTGTGGGTGAGCCTTGCTTCTTGCCTGCTGGTGTGCAGGAGGGAGGCTGGAATGAGGGTCAGGCTTACGGAGCCCAGACAGCCTGGCTCCCCTTCATGCAGGCTTTCCTGTCAGCGAAGGTGGCAGAGTCTGTGGGCCCAAGGTCAGGGGCGACACACCAGACCATTGGGTATTGTCTGGGTCCCCAGTCAGGGCTCTCTGAGAGCCAGAACCATTTGGCTCCGTATTTCGGGGACCGGGCTCACGTGACTGGGGGCTGACGTGCAGCCAGGGGCTGGTGATGCAGGCTTGCGGCAGAACTTCTCCAGGAAACCTTGGCGTTTGCTCTTTCGGCATCTAGTTGATTGGATGAAGCCCACCCACAGTATCGAGGGTTGCCTCCTTTAGCTCGGGCCACCTGGTGTGGATGTTAACCACATCCACCAAGTGCCTTCACAGCAAGACCGAGATCAGGCTTGGGTGAATCACCGGGTGCATGGGCCAAGTCGACACAGAAAACAGACCACACAGGGTCGTTAGTCCAGGAAGCTCTGTTCAGTGTGGCTTCCCTGCTGACAAGGGTGCATGCTCGCCTGCCTGTGCTTCGAGTCCATGCCCACTGTGCAGCGTCGAGTCCCTCCAGCACTGTTTACCCCTAAGGTCACTGGGAGGTAGTGACTGAGCTTACACAGACTCACTTTTTATATTCAGAAGTGATGATGGAAGCACCTCTGTCTATGCTCATTATTCTTCCTGCTTAATGAGTTAAACAGTGGGCCCTGGAGAAGGGTTGGCCTCCCTCAAATGTCCTCTCCTACCCACACCACCAGCATGCCTCTCGAGAGATTTGCCTCGTTCCAGAAAGCCGGTTGGCGTCCATGCAGGGTGCAGGGCTCTGCCCCGTGACAGCCTCTGACGGTCGCCATCCATCGGCCCACCAGTGGCCTCCCCAGTGACTGCCTACAGACATGCCCTTACAGATTCCCAGTGGCCACTTCTCAGGGGTGGGTCCCCTCCCCTTCCAGCTCAGGTGCCACCCCAGCAGCCCAGAAGGAGAGTAATAAGAGAGCCCCACACCGTATGTCCTTCCGGAATGCCAAGCTTAACCAAAAGCAGGTGCCTACAGATCAGGAATGGCTCGAAGACCCCAGCCTGAGGTTGCCTGGTCAGGCTGGGAGCCCCCTCACTGCACCCAGGCATTTGATGTGCCAGGTAATTAACCAGTGGGCACCACTGCATGCACCCCACTGACCAGACTGCAAGGTCAAGTGCAGTTGGTGGTGGTGGTCTGCATCCTAACACACTCCGGCCTTCCATGACACTGCCTGTCCTAGGGGTTTGAACGGCTGCAGGAAGGACGCAGCCCACAGATGTCACACCTCAGGCCCGGGGACCAGAGCAGAGCCACTGGCACCCCTATACTCGCCCTCCTCCTCCATCGCCTTCCCAGCTGTCCTTGAACCCACACATGGCTCTCAACTTGAGATCATGGTAAAAAGTGCCCAGTGAGTTTTCAGAATTGACGACCTGGTTGGGCCCAGAGAGGAAAAAACATGTTTTAAAGTCTTTTCAGCAGCTCCGAGCGGATTAAATTGGTCCACTTCTTGGCGTTCTCAAGCCGCTCTGTTCTGCTGCTTAGTCAGTCTAGGCAGAACACATGGGACACAGGGTTCATCCTCAATGTCAGGTCCAGTAAGTGGCCTCTTGAAGTCACGGGCGTGCTGCTTTCCCGTGGGTGAGAGTTGATTATCCAGCGTCTGCAGACAGAGCCAGGGCAGAGAAATCAGATGCTCTTCCCCTCCCCACCCGTTTGAATAGATACGGTGGGTACTTTTGTAGGTCAAGGCCGTTGAAGAATTTGTCAAATCTATCAGGAAAAGAATGCATTGCCAAATTTACTATAAAGCCCCCTCTGTGATCTGCAGGTCTCTGTTCTTTCAAAGTCCCTCACACCTACACGCAAGTGATAATGAATTTCACAGGCTGGCTGGACAGGCTCCCGGACCAGACTGTGCTGGACCCTGGTTCCAGGATGCTAAGCTACGAAAGTGAAAGTGTAGATGAATGAGCTCCGTTGCTGTGTTAGCTTGCATTTGATCTTCAAGGAGTCTTTGCAATTGAAATTACTGGTGCTGCTGCTAATTTGTTTTTCATTCCATATTCCACTCCCTGACCTTATGTACAGATTGGTCGAGCCATCCAAAATTGAGCTTTGGTAGGTAAAAAACGGTGAAGTAACAGATATCTCACAAGATTAGCCTGATGTGGAGTTATAAAAAAATCTTAATCCCCCCAAAACACCGTGTTTTGCCATGTACAATGCACACCCACGGTTTTGTGCACATTATACACGGGATTATTATTCCCATTATCATACCCATGGCATGTAATTATTATACCCATGTGTAATGTGCATCCTTGTTTTTTCCTAAAAAGTTTGGGCAAAAAAGTGCACATTATACACAGCAAAATACGGTAAAATATTTAACTTTTCCAGGGAAGTGAACACCATTGTTCTCAGGGTCCTTTGTTTGGTTTTGGTAGCGGGACCAACCTTTGGGGGTTACCTAGGACTGCTCTGCCATCTACACCGCTCCTAATAAAGGGGAGTCGGGGGTGGAGGGCTGAGGGAACCCAAGGGGCCAAGCCGAGGACAGCCTGCCGCCACCTGGTTTGCCTAGAGTCAGTGATTTAAATACCTGCCCTGGCAGGGATACCAGGGGATAGTCCAGCTCGCTGCTGCTGCTTTCATAGTCTCATTGCTGTTTCATCTTCCGCACCAGCCAGACTCCAGTGCTTTTTCCTTGCACAAACAGCGGCGGCACACTGGAGGAGTAAAGCTGTTGCTTCTTAGGGTCATCCAAGTTTCCTCATTTCTTTTTCAACTTGGCCTAGGCACTCAGTGTCTCTCTGAGTCCACCACCCCGCTGACCAGCCCCTGTGCTTTGCTCTTCCAGGAGGCATTTTAAGGAAAAGCGCGAAGTTGTTCTTCCGCCGGCGGCATCAGCAGAAGGACCCCAGCCTGAGCCAGTCCCACAACGACCTGGTGTTCCTGCAGCAGCCGGAGGGGCCGCGGAGGAAGGGGGTCACGCTCACCAGGATCCTCAACAAGAAGCTGCTGTCCAAGCACCGAAGCAAGATCACTATGAACGGTGCCCCCGGGGACCCCGGCGTGTAGGCCGAGGGGGGCGGCCTCCTTCGCAGCAATGCTGGAGACGTGGACCCGCCAATGACCTGCCCGTGTGCAGTGGGGCGTGCCAGCGAGGTGTCAGGAGCCCATCTCGTCTAGCTGCGTTTTCCCGACAGTACCGTCTTTTAAAGGGGAGGAAAAAGTGCAGTCTCCATGGGAGACTCCCCCAGAGAGCACGGACTAAACCTGTTTACCACCAGACGTCAGAGTGGACTGGAGGCCTCCACCACGTGGGCTGTGCTCAAATCTAAGAGCCGAAGTTCAATATTAGAAGGAGAGTTACATGACGAACTAGGGAGCGCACTACAGTAGGCGGGGATGGGGCCGGTGTGGGGCCTCGGTTTCACCCATTCCGTGCTCTCACGGGTATTGTTTTGGGTCCATGCCTGGACCACGCCACCAGGAGGAGACAACCCTCTGTGCTGTCACTGTGAATGGGATACACAGGTCACCTCTTCTGTATGGCTGCTCAGGATGAACGGTGCCCCTGGCCCTGAGTGCAGAGGTGGGACATGGGCAGACGTTCGTGAACAGGAATGACGCTAGGGACGGAGACACTACGACAGACGCAGGAAGACATTTGCCTTTGCTCTTAGCCATAGAACTTGAAACAGGATGCAAATACTAAATATATCCTATGCATATTATGCTGAACACTTTTCTAAGTTTACTTGGAGCCTATTTGCAAGTGGGAACTACGTATGTAAATTCTTACATGGTTTTTACATTTTCTCCGCGGTGTCCAAAGCTCCCACCGTTCCCATGGAACAGTCAACACGAGGACTTGTCCCTGCTGGGCTCTTGCAAAACAGGAACGTAGAAAGCCTCTCTGGTGCACTTAGGGGCCGTAAGGGACAGCTAAGAGGATGTGGCACCCACACGTGCGTACCTGGATTTTCCTTAGTCCGAGGTTGGTTTGCCAGATACTGCCAGTTTTGCTGAAACAAAGTACTTTTAGGGCAAAAAAGGAAACTTGTATGTCTCAGGAATGGAAGGTTAATAAAAAGTGTCCCGAGCTGGCATCAAATTCCTTTCAGCAGCTCGTCTGAATTCTACTTTGAACAGAGCTTGACACACGTTTGGTGTCTTGATTCCCAGTGGAAAAAACGATACGCTCGGCGTGCGACTTGACTACCCCTGCCTGCCTGTCAGAGCGCTTTCCACTGGTCAATACGCCACTGAGGTTCCCCCACAGTTGTCTCGCCCCCCCCCCCCCACCCGCATGTGCCGCTTTCAGGAGATGCACTTGTGAAACAGTGTCTGTCATTAGGGTGGGCGCTTTTGACGGTTTAATGAGATTCATTTTCCCCCAGCAGGATTTCAAAGGCTGTTATGAAAACTTGACTTCTGTCACGGATGTGAAATTGGGGGCTCTCCTTCGTTCAGGCACTTTTGCTAATCCTGAAACACACATTTCAGGGGTAGTAGAGCCATTGACGAGCAAAAACGTTTATAAAAACCAAAATTATAGACTTTTTTTTTTTTTTACTTGGAGGGAGAAATTAGAAGACTGCATTAAGAATTTTATCTTAAAATGCACATTTAAAAATTCTTAGGTGTCCCAGGAATTACCAAGCAAGTGTAAAATGACTTCTTTTTTGCCATTCTTTGTTTTTGTAGATTATACTCCAATTTTAATCGTTGTAAAATAGCACCTGGCATTACAAAACACATTAACAGCAATTTAGTCCCCACGGGGCAGTAATCACTACTGGAACACTACAGTAATCACTGGTCCTTTTGGAACAGTGGTCACTTTCATGTGTTGTTTTACCTGAAGGATTTCTGTTCTTACGGTAAGCAAACATGTACCACGCAAGGATTAATTTGAAGAGGACATTATCGTCTGAAAATAAGACACTGGTCAGAACTTTTTAGTACAGTTTTGTGTTTGTTTAATCTTGAAATTGAAATGGACTCAATTTATTCGGTGTGATTTTATCAGAATTTTACATTGAGTTTTGCTTGTTCTCCCCTCCCCCCTGGAAAAAAAAAACCCACAAAAAACAAAAACTTTTTAGCCATTGCCACTTCCAGATTGACCCCAGGAGTACCCTGTTCCCTGTTTGATGTCTTTGTCAAGAGCTCTGCTTTCTCAGCTTCTCCGTGACTGGAAACCTCTCCCGGATTCTGGGCAAGTGCCCCCTTGGCTTCCTCCCTCCCTTGTGTGCGGAGCAAGTGAGTTAACACGGGCGTGGAGGATGTTGTCATGGAGATCCACGTTTCTTTGTGTCTGCGGGGTAGACGTGAGACCCCTGTGCATTTGACCATGACCCAGGAGCCCATCCTCCGGATACACACACGTTGTCTCCATAATGGCCTTTTCGGAAGTTACGGGGGACACGGAATGAAGCAGGGGACAGCAGGAGAAGAGGACGTCAGGGGAGCGCCGTGAGACAGTGGGCTGAGTTGATACTGTGAATGTTTCTTTTCCAAGCTGTGTGTCCAGGTGTGTTTTTTATTGGTGCAGGGTACTTATGTTAAAGTCAATGTCATTGAGGTGAAATGTCAATTACGGTTATACACCGGATACAAAACACGCTGATCTGTGAATACCGATTCCCTGACCTTTTTGACACACTTTAGTAGCTCCAGGGCTTTCCCTTTTATTTTTTGGTCTTGATGAAATTTTTTCAGAGTGGTATTTTAAAAGCGATTCCTCATGCACGCTAACCTGATGTGTGTATGGAAGCAGGAGTGTGTGAGGGTTTTAATGAGCTGGCAGCGCTTCTGTGCGCTTTGCAGAAGGGCGTCCTGTGGTCTTTGTGGAGGAAGGGAATGGAGCTTTAAGTAATGTAACATTAACGGAAGTATCCATCTCACTGTTCTGTTCAAAACCAGCTACGTAGACAGAGTACTTTATTTAAGTCAAGTCTTAAGTTGAAGTTCAAAATCAGCCCTTGATTCCTGGTGATGGCTACTTACCTGGCCAGTCACTGGCAACCAATCACAAATTAGAAGCCTGTCTAGATTTTTGACTGGTTCTTCAAGCCACATCTGTAGAAGAAAGTGGCAAATTTTCTTCTTGAGCAGAAGGGAAAGACTACTTTGCACTGCTGCCACCAAATGCGGATGCTTTCTGAGTAAATAATCTCATGGCCCTTGGAAACTTGGAGTTCCAGCCGGTGGACATTGGCGGTCAGACCACTTACCTCTCCCAGATGGGAAGCGGGTCTCGAGTCGGCACAGACCCTGCGGCCAGCCCACTGCCCCGAACTGCCACGGCGTGATTACCAAAGCAAGCGGCACAGGAACCACGCGCCGCTCAGTCCTGCAAAGCAAACTCAGGTCACCTCTGGTTCCTTTTCTCCAGCACTCGCGCTTTACGTGTGAAGAGGCAGGTTGGTTTAGCACTCCTGCTGTCAGCAATGTACCATTTATAACTTAGGCTTGTACTTTTTTTTGCCTGATGTCACACCTAAAGCTACATTTAAAAAAAAAATAGAAGAAACTAAAGGTTTTCTAGGCATGTGGAAAGGTTTGGCTTGTGATCCAGTGTGTTGATGAATTTACACGACAATGATTGTATTCCTTGCTGGCACTTTAAAACCTGATTCCAGCCCCGCACCAGCCCTGTGCGGTGGGTGCGTTTGGGGATGATGGGGCTGGAACGTGAATGGTCTTTAAAGGAATAAATGTACATGTGGAACACTAAAACCGAGTCGTTTTTGCCGAGCCTGCGCTGGCCCGGAGGGTTTCCCTGAGGGCTTCGGACCTGGGCTTTCCTTGGTCAGGTGCGTCAGTAGCCACTGCACATGACCAGCCTGGTCACTGGTGTAAGGGAAGAGGCTTCCTCCTTGCTGGTTCCCGGCAAAGGGCCTTCCTCCTGACATCCTTCTTATTTGACATTCAAGTCACTTAGGACCCTTTAGGCCTGGGACTAAACCACTTACTAGGACATCAGTGTTAGCAGTGAACTCCCGGGTCGTGGGGAATTGTGATTACTGCCGGTCAGGGTCTGTCTGCCTGGACTGGCCCCCTAGTGGCACAGCCTGGTGCAAGGTGCCTGCGGGACCCTTGGTGATCCCCAGAGACCTGAGAGGCGCTGTCCCCTTGAGGAGGACATCTTTATCCATCCCTTACCCTCCGTTATCAATGCCATGCCCAGCGGTGGGTGGCCCACGGGTGAGCGCAGAGCATGTGGGGCCAGAGGGTCGTGGAACCAGAGATTCATGGGACAGGTGGCTCTGCACCTGCATGGGCCTCACAGCAGTTCCTGGGTGGGGCAGGGCAGCTGGTCTAGAGTGAAACACAGACAGCCACATCCCGTATAGCCCCTGATGGCACCTCTCCATGCCAGTTATCAGGTTCTCTGCATTCAAAACTATTGATTACATTGATATCCTGAATATTGATGAGGTAAAGTTAGATGCTTAGGTGCCTTACATACAAGGTGTCTACTTGATATTTTTTATGAAAAATAGAGAAAGACTTGAGATCACAGTGATACTACCTAACACTAATTGAACACTTACTATGTACCAGGAATCATTTCCAGTGTTTTACACATCGTGGCTCCTGTACTCTTTGAGATAACCCTGTGAGTTATGATCTGGCCCAGCTTTACAGATTGGGAAATGGAGCACAGACAGGTTAAGTGACTTGCCGAAGATCACACAGCAGGTTAAGTGGTAGAAGAGAATCTGAGCCCAGGCTGTCTGGCTGGGGAATCCGTGCTCCAAGCCACGAGTCTGCTACCTTGTGTCAGAGAGAACAGGACTATGGCCTCATGTGGTCTTTGCACTGTAAGGGTAATGCTCCCTGTTATGGGTAAGAATAATATGATGTGTGATGCAATGCTTTGCACATAGTAGGATTTAAATGATCTGCTAACGGCTTCTCTCTTTATCGGGATGGGGAAAATTAGCCAGATTGAAAACAAAAGCTAGAGAGGATATAGAGAAGCGGCTTAGGATACATTATGTCCACAATGTTCTGTACTAATGGAGTTTTATACTTAAATCGGCAACCAGAGCTGATGAGATGGGTCAGACCAATGTCAGGGCCGGGAGCATCACTCCCAACCCAGGATCACACCGTAGAGTGGTAACTTCTTAATGCCACAGCTGGTCTTTGCTTGGGGAGAAGATAGTGTTCTTGGGAAAACTCACGGGTAGTAATGGAAGCTCTTCTGTTTATGGTCTTTTTTTTTTTAAATTCCCCCAGCTTAATTTTAAAATTTCAAACCTACAGAATGACCCTTTACCTAGATTCACCAATTCTGTGACATTTTGAGGTATCATGTTTCACCCTAAATTTCTTCAGAATGCATTTTCTGTGATAGGGTCCCCCTATCATATCTGGCACAATTTCCATGCGTGGAAAACTTTTCATTGATTCAATACTATTATCGAGTATCGAGTCCACATTCAAATTTCTCCAATAACATCCTTTGTAGATGGCTTTTCTTTTTATTCTGCCCGGGGCTCAAAGATTGTACATTCATTGCATCAGCTGTAATCGCTGAAAATTCAAAACTTTAAGCAACAAAGTTTTTTACCTTAAAAGTTTTGGATATCAATATGTCTTAAAAGACACCATTTCCAGCCTTCACAGAGGAATACACTGAACTCGCGGAGAACCCTTTTGAGGAGACGATGATTACATTGCAAGCCCCAGCTCCATGCCCCCGTATGGCTGTAAGAAATGCCTTTATGTGGGTTGAGCTCATCCACTTTTCCAGCCCTGTGCGACCTGTCACTTTTTCTGCGAATGACCTGTTTTGCTTTTGTGTGCCGGTACCTGGGTAGTACGCAGAGGCCCAGAGAACCAGCCGTCTGGGCATGCGGGAATTGTAATGCCACCAAAAGGGTGTGTGGGCAGGGGGAGGGGTGCACATTAGCAATAGTGGTCAGTTTGTGCCCTTAAGCGAGGTTGGGTAGCATTTGTGCAAAGACCGGGGAAACCTGGGAAAGTGTTCCAAGACGGAAGGAGTGGGTACAAAGGACTCTGAGACCATGTCTGCAGAGCAGAGGCAGGTTCGGCTAGTGTGAGCCCCACAGAGGTGAGAGGAACAAGACGGGTCTGGGAGGCTGGGGTCCAGATGGCTGAGAAGTCACTGCAGGGTATCAGGGAGGGCAGAGAAAGGAGTCCCTAGCAGCAGGGCACTCCACACGGCCCCACTCCTCCCCCTCTAGCGGTCAGCCTTCCACCTGTGGATGCGCCTTTCTGATAGGGACTTAGGACTAACCTTACACATGTACCAACTCACACAAGTGAACCTGGCGGTGGGATAAAAAACCCCTTTACACCAATTTATTCTCCCACCAGAAAAGGATGAGATAGCTGGTTTTCGATGGTCTCTTTAAAACAATGCTATTATACTTTTAAAAATCCTTGCTAATGTAACATAAAAATGATCACTGCACTTTACTTTTTCTCTTATTACAGTATTTGAACAGCTTCTCATAACCTTAAGTGCCCTGGTATTTTATTGTGAACTGTCCATAGACTGTTTTTTTTCTGTTGGATTATTTATACTTTAAAAAAAAATTGACTCGTAAGAGCTTTACATGTACCAGGCAAATGAATCCTTGTCCATGTCAATTTCAAATAACGTCCCCCCAGTTCATCGCCTCTCTCTGACATTATTAATGGCGAGTTTGGCCAGGCAGACGTGAACAAGACAGTTTACTTCTCTGGCGCTAAAAGGCCAGGACTAGGTTAAAAGACCCTCTAGTCCCTTCCATTTGATATTTTGTTCCCGAGCTCCATTGGATGGATGGGGTCAAGAGGCAGCACAAGCCCTCAAGCTTATAAAGGGAAAAGCGGGGAAGAAACACTCGGTGCCAGGGAGTGGTCTGGCCTGAACCTTCCTCTGCCCTGGGGCAGAGGTGCGTTTCTGGGACTGCCCACTTAGCAGCCCGAGCTACCAGGATTCAAGGGCCTGGCTCTGCCACTCGCCAGCCAACTGCTGGGCATCTAATACTTCAAGAGCTTGTTGGGGGCAGAGCAAGCGCTGTGTTTACCGATGGACTAGAAAGATGGCCAAGACGCGCAGCAGTCCATCGGCTACATTCCGAAGTTATGATTGGGCAGCACACCCCAGGCCCGGTTTAAAGAAAAATTCGACCCTTTCTCCCACCTAACCCCCAAGGAAGTCAAGACTCGAGGTAGCCACCGCAAGGGTAAGGAGGGCTGTGCGAGTCGTCCGCGCACGTCTCAGTCGGGGTCGCGGGGCCCGGCCCAGCCACTCCGTAACCGGTAGCGCATGGGACAGGGCAGTTGCAACGCGGCCCTCCTCTCCCGGCCGCTCCAGATCCACGCGGCCCGCTCACCCCGCGTCCCCTGCTCCCCAGTCCACGCCGCCTGCTCTCGGACCACACTGCCCGCCGCTCCATCCATACTGCCCACTCCCAATCGAAGCTACCACAACCAGGCCGCCGGCTCCCACGCCACCCGCTCCTGGGCCACGCCACCCTCGCCCCGCAGCGAACTACAACTCCCACAATGCCCCGCCACCGCCCCCCGGCTTCCGGTGCTGCGCAGTTTCCGGAGCGGATCGCAACCCGGAGTCCGGATCCGATCCCGCTCTGCACATTCCAAAGGCAGGTAAAGCCCGGGGCCCCGCGCCCGCCGGTCGTCCCCGCGCGCGCCGCCACCGCCCGGCCCGCGCTCGCTTCCTCCGCGCGCCCGTCCGTCCGCCGCCCCAGCCCCGCTCGGCCTGCTGCCGCCGCCGCCCCGGTCCATCCGCCATGCCGACTGTTCTTTGTTACATTCGCCGGCTGTGGGCACCGTGGGCGATCAGAGTCAAAACCCGGCTGGATTTCCCGGAGCCGCTCCGGGATCGCCCTGAGTGCCGCCCGCCGCCCGCCCCGCCGCCGGGGCGCTTGGGGCCCGCCGCCCGCCGCCCACCAGCCGGCGACCACCGTCCCCGGCCAGCGCGGCCCGCGGGCGCGGTTCTGGGGGCTCCTCCGCCCCCGGCCCGCCGTCCCCGCCTCCGGTGCTTTGGTCGCCGATGGCCCCCCCGGGGTGTCACTCTCTCCTTACCGGGGCACAGCCCCCGGGGCGCGCGAGAGGGCCCCTGGACCTCTGTCACCGCGGTTAGAGAAGCAGGAGCCTGGGCGATGGGGCTGCCCAGGCCCCCCAAGGGCACTCTGCATCCTATTTCTGTAAACCCCAGGGTGGAGAGGGAAGGTAGTCAAATCCGTGAGCAGGTGACATGTGCCCGCCTTCGAGTGGGTGGCTGGGCTGGGAAGGGCGCGCCCTGGCGCAGACAGGTGGAGGAGCTGGCCATGTGGCCTCTGATGAGAGGGACAGGTATTCTCGGTGAGGTCAGCTTTAGAAGTGAAAACTCATTATGGAAATACAGGTCTCCCTGATAGTTACAGTTATTATGTGTTTACCTTTATTAAGCCCTTAATGGAGTGGATGAGGGTTTTTTCCACGAATGCTCGGAAATTGCCTACTTTCCTCTCCCCTCGAGGGCAGATTAAAATGGTAGAAACAAGTGTGTGACCAACGGCAGGTGGACCCCTCGTGAAGATGCCCGGGCACAAAAACTACATTCGCTTAAGCCTCTCTCAGACAGTCCGACTCACCCGATGAGTCCAGAGAGCCCAGAGTGGTTCCTGAGGGTGTTTTTAAGGATGAAAAGTAAATGAGCAACTGGTTTTGTGATAAACCTTAAAAGGCAAGAATGAGAACTCTCTCTGGAGAGTGTACCAATGCAGACACTTTGTTTTTATAAGTGAGATCCTTCCCCCCCATTCACACACACCACACCATATTTTGTTTCAAAACCTGGACATTTCCACATTCTCCACATTTTCACTGCTCCACTCGGCTCCTCTGCATTTCCTTGACATCACTGCCTTGTGGTGAATGGTTAAGAAATAGGAGAACTACAGTTTGGATTTTGAAAGGGAAACGCAGTAAAATTTGTCCGTTACCCCCAACAGCTTTGATTCATACTTGTGCAGAAACATTGCCAACGAGGCCTATAGTATGTTTGCTCCTGGAAGCAGAAGGGACATCCTGTTATTTTTTTTTTTTTGGCAGACAAATAAATGAACACCAATAGGGGTTAATAGCTATTCTTGGAGCAATTGTATTTGAGAAAGGACTCTGTTTCCTTAGGACATACCCTTGTATTGTTCTTTTGATAACGTCTGCCTAGAAGGCCAGGAGAAGACCACTCTGCCACTTTGCAGATTGAAGGGAGATTTAAGACAACTCTTTTTGACACATGATTTCAGAGCTTAAGATTGTAAGCAGCCACTTAAATGCTTTCTCAGCTTCTTCTTTCTTTTGACATTTGTAAAGTGTGGGCGATCCCTGTCTAGTTCACCTCCTGGTTCCTGAATGTGTGCGTTCATTCGTTTGGCCATTCATTCAACAAGTATTTATTCCCTGGGCAACTGCTGTGTGCCTGGCACTATGGAGAACAAGAGAAGTATCCTGCCTGGCGGACCACTGGTCTGGAGGGAGGAAGATAAGACGACGAACAATAAGGCTGTGGCAGGTCGAGGGTGGGTAGAGCATGGAGAGGCAGGAAGGCCAGCCAGTGGAGGCCGTGGTACAGGTAGGGGTGGGTACACCTGGGCAGTTGGGACCGGAAAGGTCTGTCTGAGCTGGAGACCAGTGCTAGGGGCGCTCAGTGGAGATCTGGGGTAAGGGTGTCACTAGCAGACGAATGGCGAGTGCAAAGGCCCTGGGGTGGAAACAAGCTTTGTGTGCCCAAGGATGAGAAAGGCCAGTGTGGCCCAGGGGAGAAAGCACAGGAGGGCAGCACAGGCTGTCCTGAGTGCCAAGTGGACACCACTGGGGGCTTTGGGCAGGGAAGGGACAGAATCTGTGTCTTTTCTTTGATGACCTCGTGGCTGACACGTGGGAAATACAGGCTCCAAAGATTCCACTAGAAATGGGGAGAGGCAGAGGGGAAATGAGGACAATGTATATTTCTGGATCAAGGCAGACATTACTGCTGGTTTAGATGGGGAATGTGCGGGAGGTGACAGGAGGTGCCATTTACTAAGGTGAAGATGGCAGGTGTACCTTGGTGGGATGTGACCAGGGAGATTCAGGGCCCTGCAGAGGAGCAGCATCTTCCGACTGCCCCACTGGGGTGGAATAAACCTTTGCCCAGGGCCCAGGGTCCAGGCCCCTCGCCTTCTGGAGAAAGGGTCCCTCATACTGTCCGGGAGACAGCGACCCGCAGCCCCCAGTCTTGGTGTGGGCCGTGGCCCTGGGCTGTGGGAACCTCAGGGTGCCCACAGATGTGTGGGTGTCTGGGCAGTGCGCCCACTGTGGATAAGACCAGACTTTCAGCAGGTGGAAGGGGCTCTCCTGCTGACAGAGGAAGTGGGGACCCATTGGCATTGACAGTGGTCATGGTTAAGTGGCTGTGGGCACGTGGTCATAACCAAGCTCTTCATGTCCCATCTGCGTGTCTACGGGACGAGGTTTCCTGCACCCACACGTGTAAAAACGAAGACCGGGGCCCAGCAGAACGTTTGCCCACGATCTGTGAACCGGTTGTGGGGAAAGCCCTGCCTGCCTCAGTCAGTGACACCACGGCCCTGTGTTAGTGACCACTTACCGAAGCAGGCGCTGCATTTCTGTTCTGATTGGTGGGGTCTCAATGATGGCAGCGACAACTCAGTCCGGAAGAAATTAGCACACCATTGTGGCCATAGACAGTCCGGACTAATTGGTTTCTGTGCACATCTGCAGTATGATCGATAGAGCTGTTTCGGGCACGAATATGTAACACTGGGTTTAGCGACTGCAGTGATGGGGCTAGGAGACGCGAGAGAAGGAGGTGCCATGAACTTCCTGGCAGCCGAAGAGGAGCTCGTTCGTGTGCTTCGTAAATAGGTGGCAGTGGGCAGCACCCCTTAGAGTCTAGCGGACACGCTTAGAAGAGTGACATAACACTCTTATTTTAAGAAGTCAGTATTTATAATATACTGGAAATTTATGTCTCTTGCAGCTGTTTAAGCCAGGGATGCCAGTTTACGCTGTCAGCTCAATTGCAGAGAATAGCATCTGGTAAAACACTTTTGCAGGAATATTAGCAAAATACTTGCTGGTGCCTGGAACAAGGCATCAGGCGGAGTCTGGGGTCTTGGGAGGGCCAATCTGGAGTGGACCACGGGCTTAGGAGGTAATGGGAGTAAGTGCTGGGTGCAGAGGGAGAGAGGACCAAGGGGCCAGCTTGGTTTACCTGCTACGGTGGCTTTGGACAGGAGATGGGAACAAAGAGGGACTTAGGAAGGAGCATCCAGCAGGATGGAAAGAAACACTGGAGACCACAGAAGAAAGGTTTTCCAAAGGGAGTGTGAGGGCCCCCTGTGGAATGCTGCCCAGGGACCGGAGCTGATGGAGGGATGGATGGCCAGGTGAAATGGTGGGGGCAAGTTTTCCCATTGAAGAGAGAATGGAAGGTGAGGAAGCCCTTCGCGGGATTTTTACAACTGGAGAAAACATAAGTGGGGCAGTAGAGTGGAGGGGGAAGGGATGGTGGGTGCTGTTGGAAGCTGGTATGCATAATCCAGGGGGCGTGACTCGCTGCTGCAGCGAGGGGTGTGTGATAACAAGGGTGGGCCTCCTTGGGAAAGGTGAGTGTGGAGTGCCCGGAGGGTGTGTGGCAAATGTGGCCAAGAGGGCTTCCGGGAAGAGGGCCATTCGAATGAGGTCTTAAAGAGCAGATGGGAGTTGGGCAGAGGGAGAGTTTCCGGAGGAGGAAATAAGAAGAAGGGGGTGTAGAGGCTAGTCCTGGATGATTTAGGGTGGAGAGGAGCCCTTGGACAGGCTGGGCAGGCAGCTCACGGTCATTGTGGGGGCCCTAGTAAGATCTGAGGAAGCCCAACTCCAAATCTTCCCCTCGAGTCCTTCAGAGCCCATGGTGTCCTATTTCCACAAACTTCCATGAAATTGAAACTCGGGTTTCCCAGAGATGACACCTTCCCTCCTCACCTGAGAGGCGCCCTGTGTTTCTGGCTCCGTGTGACTTGTCCGCGCCCAGTGCAGTCTGCGTGTCCACCTTATAGCTGCAAGCGCTGATATGCCGCGGGAGTTGTCAGAACACCCTCATCAACTGGCCTTCTGCCCGTGGGGCCGCTGGCAGCAAACTCATTAGAAGTAGAGTGCCCTTCAGCCATGCTTCCTGCAAGAGGCCGGTCACTTCTTGCTTGCTCTCTGGGGAGAGGGGACTGTGCCTGACAGACAAAGAGTCTGCCTTTGAGAAGGAGTGTTCCGAGTGTTTAGTAACTAACTCTCAAGGCCTTTGGCCTGTTGTAAGTTTCCAAGAAATGGATGCTAATTAGTTACAGTAAATTTGGTTTTTGTTGTGACCAAAACCATGAAGTAATTTTAGCACCTTTTTAGTCAAGAGAGTTAGAGAAATCCCAGTCTGACCAGGCCGCTTCAGCACTGTTGACTGATCCTGTTGTCTGGCTCCCTGATGTCCCTCTTGGTCCCTCTCCCCCAGCACACCTGCCTGCTCTGGACCTGGCTCTCTGACGTGACTCATTCTCTCTACGGTGCTCTCCAACCTTGTGCTGAGGGTGCACGAGGGCCTTCCAAAGGCCCCAGTGGGCCTGGTTTTAAACCTTCTTGTCTGTCACACCAGGGCTCAGTGCTCACGTACCTCTTTTTTTGTTAAGGAAAAAGATGACTGCCCGTTAAAGCTCTAACCAACGTAAAAACGCTAATGCTACCCGAGTTTCTATTCTTAAGATGACAGAGTGAAGACCTGTCTCACCTCTTTGCTGAGAAATCCCTCTTAAAGAACCAGACATGAAAATCAGAAATACAGATGTCGTCCTTGATGAAACTAAGAGGTTAAGAAAGAGAGAACAGAAGGAATTGTAAAAGGAATCACGCGAGAAGATTTTCGGGATGAAGGACCCAAGCGCCGGGATGAAAGGGCCAGCCAGTACCCAGCATCGAGGCAGGCCATGAAACTTGAGGTCCCTGCAGCTAAAACAAAAATTCTAAAAGATCCAGAGGTCAGGAGTCACATACAAAAGTCACATACTTGCTGGCCAGAAAGACACCAGACTCGTCAGCCGTGACACTGGAAGGCAGAGGGCGATGGAGTGCTGCTTTCTGTGTTCTGTGTGAAAATGACCCCGTGCCCAGGCAAACCAGCTGTCACGTGGGATTACAATAAAGACATTTGCAGATATGGTAAGCCCTCTCAGAAGATGTACCTCCTAGGTCCTATTCTGAGGAAACTACAGGCACATGTGCTGCCCAGACTGAAGGACTAAGCCAAGAAAATGGAAGCAGGAGGCCTCAGGGAACAGGAGCTCCAGATATACCAAGAGAATGGACAAATCCAGGTGATGGTGAAGGGAAGGCCCAGCACCCGGCCGGCGTCAGACCTGACGGGCAGCCAGGACAGGAAGGATGGGCTCCATGCACCCCTGGTCCACCATTGGCCGGACGCTGTGAAAAACAAACCATAGGAGGCGCTCTTGCAGGATGGGCAAGGATGCAGCTGTGGGTACCCTGCCCACCGCCCTGCTGCCACTGCCACCAGACTCCACACACACACACACAACGTAACCTCCACACAGCCCGAAAAAGCAGCACAACAAAATCCACACACACACAACACAAGACTTACACAAAAACAACACAATAAACCCACGCACAAACAACAAATAGCACACGACAAATCCGCACACAGCCGCACGAAACCTACACACAGCACAGGAAGGCCTACGCAGAACGACCAAACCTCCCCACAAAGAGCAGAAACAGCACACGGCAAAATCTGCACCCAACAAGACCGCCACACACACAGCAACACGAGACCTGTACAAATCACGACGACGCTAACGTACACGTGAAACCAGGTAAAACCGACACTGCCGCAGCAAATAAAATGTTAGCTCGGTGGCCCCTAGAAAAGAAATGTGTTGGTGATGGACTTCAGCGTTTACTGCAGAGCAGCTTATCATGCCCTGGTAACACCTTCAGAGCCACCACACTACACACTCTGGTTTAACCAGACCTACATGGGGAGTGACGGGAGGGGAGAGCGTGTGAGAAGCTCACCATTCGTGTACCATAATAAGAACTAAAACTGCAACCCCCGAGGCTGAGACTTCTGGGGATCCCCGTAGAAGCCTGCTGTTTCAAGATGTGGAAGTGGATTTAGCAGAAGAACCCAAGGACTTGAGAGTGGCCGACCTGGGAGTGGGATCAGCAAGCAGGGAGGCAGAAGGGGAGCTTTTTGGCTTCTGCATGTGCTTTACAGTTGTTCACATTAGAGTAAAAATGATCTGATATTGGAACAAAAGCAAGCAGTGGAGGTGAGACACCCGCCCCTCTGCCATACTGAAGAGCCTTGCCCTGAGAGGTGGCTTGAGTTGGCCTGGGGGCTGGCTTTGACCATGTAGGCCATTTGGGTATGTGTCACACACTCCAGTGCCCCTGCTGTCCCCGATTCCCAGGTCTGAAGTTAGGCAGCTGCAGGCGGGCTGTCTGTGGTCACGGCAGAGACCCACTGGTCTGGGCTTCCCCCACCCACTGTCGCGACCCTCCATCAGCCTGCGGATCCCAGACTGGGAGCCGGTGGGGCAGGTGAAGTGGCTCTGGGAAAGTAGTCTCCAAGGTGATGAATGTTCTAGATACAGTGATGAATGTTCTAGATACAGTCGCCAAGCCTGGGGCTGGGCCCGGCTGTGTTGGACTCCGATGCTGCTCTCGTGGCGGCCTCACTGTGGCAGTGAGAAAGGATGTGGGCCAACCAGCGGCAGCCCGGGGTTTTACCAATGGCCCTTGCGACCACAGACAGACTGAGACAGAGAGGGAGAAAGGACCCTAACGAGACAGAGGCAGTGGTGCAGGTGGGTGGAGGGGGTGTGATGGGGGATCAGAGAAAATCCAGAAGTGGAAGCTGTTGGGGCAGGGGAGTCACTTTCTTTGGCTGCAGCAGTGCGTCACGTATCATGTGAAGTAAGATTAGAAAGAAAGGGAGGTCCCAGCCAGTTTACAGAATTGTCAGTGCCAGATGCATGAGTCTGAACCTTCTCGGTTAATACGCCTTGAGGAGTGATTGCTGAGTATGCCACTTCTTCATAACAGGAAAGCTGGCTTTTGACAAACACATCCATAGCACAGTAGTGATGCCGGGTAGAGGATTGTGGGATGGCAATCTTCGAGAGCCACCATTGCAGGAGGTCCTAACAGCGAACTGGAATGGGAAGTGGTGTGCACCTCTGCCGGCTGGGAAGGGGCTCAGTAGATATTCTCACCCTCTCCTTGCACAGACGAGGAAACTGAGGCCCACGGAGGGCAAACCAACTCGAGGCCTCCCATCCAGGAAATGGCAGGGCCAGGCTGCCTCCCTGGTTCCTGCTGCTGTCCTGTCACAACAGCTCCAGCCCCTTCCGTCATACTGACCACCCTGTGCCCCGGGCTGTGGTTCTAGCATGTGCATCGTTGGCTGCAGGGGGTTTCCGGTCCGGGTTAGTTCAGGAACCGCACGCATTCCCACAGGTTTTATTGTGGGACCTCTCAGGGCCTTAACTGTGTGCCCTTCTGTGTCAAGACTCCAGAATCGAGATTGCAACATGCCACAGACTTGCTGGTCACAGAACTGCTCTCTGCCCACCTGCTGCCCGCACCTGGGCCCCCACAGAGCACCTTTCGGGACAGTTTTGCAGCATGTTAGTGAAAATCGCTTGTTTTTTGTCAGCTTTTTTCCTTTCACGATTTTTTCCTTGATGCCTCTAATGTTGTCATGAGGGCGTGTCCTTCGGGAAACGTCCTGCTTGCTTAAAAAAGTGTTCTGTGCCTCTAGACCAGCACTGGCTGCCCAGTGCTGGTGATGTGGCTGGTCCAGATTGGGATGGGCTCACAGTTCAGATACAGGCTGGATTTCCAAGACGTCATATGGAAAAAGTTGTGAATGACTTTTAATATGAATTACATGGTGAAATGATAGTATTGGGGATATTTTCTGTTAAATAAAATGTAACCAAACTTACGTATGTGAATCCTGGCAAGGATTTTTGCCAATATAGACGAGATTGTCCTACAGTTTATGTGGAAGGACGAAGGAACTAGGATGGCTGAGAGAACTTTGAAGTAGAAGGACGCAGGAGAACCGGTCTGCCCAATTGCAGGGTTTACTATAAAGCGATGATGGACATCGAGATGGTACTGAGCGACCTCTGCCCAGTGTGGTGTTGGAGGACGGAGGGACACGGAAATCAATAGGACAGAAGCGAGAGCCCAGAAATAGACCCGCACAAACGTGGCCGACTGGTTTTGGATGTAGGTGCAAAAGCAATTTAATGGTGCTGACGCAGCTGGACAGCTATAAGCACAAAAATGAACTTGGACCACAACCTCATACATAAAAATTAACTCCAGTGGGAAACTAGACTTAATGTAAAATGTGAAACTGTAAGTCTTTTCCAAGAAGTGTAGGAGAACATCTTTGGGGCTTAGGGCCTAGTGCAGAGGTCTTAGACACGGTGCCAACACCGCGATCCATTAAAGGAAAGACTGATGGGTTGGATTCCCCCAGATCAAGAGCCTTTGTTCTGCAGAGGCCTTGTGAAGAGGATGAAAAGACGGGCTGTGAGCAGGGAGACGATATCTGCAAACAGCCCCTTTGACGAAGGATCTGGATATAAGGAACTTTCAAATCTCAGCAGTCCAAAAGCCAGACAGTCCAACTAGAACATGGGCAAAAGACAGGAGGGGACATTTTACTGAAGAGGATTTACAACGGGCAAATAAGCACGTGAAAAGATGCTCAATCTCATCAGTCGTTAGGGAAGGAAATGCAAACAAAAACCCCAGCGAGAGCCACTGCACATCTGAGAATGGCCGCAGTAACGGTTGTGAGCCCCATGCTGGCTCGAGGGGAGAAGCTGGGTCTCTGCTACGTCACCAGCCCAGCCCGACACCCACAGTGTGCAGTCTTCACCAGTTCCCGAAGGCTCATGCCTGTGGCTGCTGTTACGGAGTCACTTCATCTCGTGCGTGGTCTTCCTCTTTTCCTGCCGCCTTCCATTTTCCCAGTGTCCACTGAACACGCGGCGGCCCAGAGATTGCACTCGTGGGCATTTATCCCAGAGGGTTGACTACTTACATCCTCAGGAAAAGCCAAAGCGAAGTTTTTATAGCAGCTTTGTTTATTGTAGGCAAAAATGGGAAGAAACCCCAGTGCCTTTCAGTGAGTGAATGGTCCGGCTGTGCCGTGGAATATTATACAGCAGGAAAGAGGAATGAACTATCGATACATGCAGCAACCTGGTGGATCTCCAGGGCATTATGCGGAGGTTTTTTTTTTTTTTTTTTTTTAAAAGCTTGTCTCCAAAGATCGCACACTGTATGATTCCATTCACATGATATTCCTGAAGTGAAAAGCTACAGAGATGGAGTAAGGGGTGGTGTGAGGAACGGGAGGTGGCTGTAAAGGGGACCCACAATCGAGGGCTTCTCAGCGAAGGAACAGTCCTGAGTCTTGATTGCGGTGATGGGTGCATGAACCTACGCCTGTGAGAAAATGACACAGCATTACGTGCCCATGTGCTGGGCCAAGGTCAGTTCCCTGGTTTCCACAGCCTGCAGTTCTTAGTGCTGCATTTACATAAGAGTCTTGGTACTGTACATAGTTAGGTAAGATACAAGCCTTGGGAAAAAACTGAGTGAAAGGTACATGGGACCTCTCCGTGTTATAATTGAAACTTCCTGTGAATCTGTAATAGTTCAAAACTTAACAACAGCCAAAATAATACTGCATGTGTGGCTCACTTTCCGTTTCCCTTGCACAGTGCTGCTCTGGACCCCGACAAGGCAGTGGTAAGCCATCCAGGCCAGTGACAGATCCCAGGGCGTCAGCCTTGCTTGCCGCTCCTTTATCTGTCTCCCTCCCTCCTGTAAGTGGGCGGGGGTGTCCAGGCACTTCCCGCCAGGGTGACCAACCAGATAATCTTCATTTCACATTCACGTTGACGGCCTCCCTGAAAACGCCTTTTTCTCTGGGTTATTTTTACCTACCTGTGTTTTAATACTATAAAGGTTTTTATTTTCCAGTGTTTCAAAGCTGATTACTTTTCCTAAAGCCCAGCCTTTGTATTTTAGGTCACATTAAAAAATAATCTTTTACCACCTCACATCCATTAGGATGGCTCCTATATTTTTTAAAAATCAGAAAATACACGTGTTGGAGGGGTGTGGAGAAATGCGAACCCTTGTGTGCCATGGGGGAATGTAAAACGGTGCAGCCGCTGCGGAAAGCAGCGTGGGGGTCCCTCAGAGGACTGCAGGTGGAGCTGCCACGTGCCTGGCAACCCCCATTCTAAGCATTGGGTGGGCCCGAAAGATCCCTTGGTTTTCTCCACACGATGGCTCCTGTAGCGCTTGGTTGTCTTTAACTTCATTTGAAATTATTTTGTTAGATGGCACTGTGACAGCTGTCATATCAGAATGCATTTGAAAAAACTTACCAGATTGGTAAATTTTTGTGTAGCCATTTTAATATTGGAGATGAAAGAAAATGAGCAACATTTTCGGCATATGATGCTTTATTATTTCAAGAAAGGTAGAGCCGCAACTGAGACTCGAGAGAAGATCTGGGCTGTGCGCGGAGAAAGTGCTGGGACTGAGCGAACGTGTCAAGTGCGGTTCGAGAAGTTCCGTGCTGGAGATCTCTCACCCGGCGGTGGGTGCTCCACGGGCAGGAAGGCCAGTTGAAGTTGATAGTGATCAAATCGAGACGTTAACTGAGAACAATCAATGTTCTACCACGCGGGAGATAGCCAACATACTCAAAACATCCAAATCAATGAAATTTTGGTGAAAATGAAAAACACGTCCTTTATTTTACTGAAAAAACTCAACGGACTCTTTGGCCAACCCAGTGCATGTACCCCAAGTGCTGACATCCCTTCCGGAGGGATCTGCACCCTTGTGCTCCCGGCAGCAATTGGTCACAACGGGAGAAACGTGGAAGCAGCCCAGGCGTCCCAACAGCAAACGAACGGATAAACAAAACGAGCCCATCCAGACAATGGAGTGTTCTTCAGCCTTGAAAAGGAGGGACATTCTGGCCCCTGCTACAACGTGGGCGAACTGTGAGGACGTTATGCTGCGTGAAATCAGCCAGGCCAGCAAGACCAGTACTGTGGGACTCCGTGTGTTTGAGGGACAAGAGTAGTCACATCCGTATTAAATCATCTTGAGAAACGTTCTGGGCACATTCTGCTGCCGTGGGCTGAGCCTGCACTTCCTCCGCTCCCCTAGGACCCTTGCAGGGCCCTGTTTGCCTGGGGACTGAGTGTGGGGACCGGTGCTGGGTAAAGGGCTGCTCCCCCGACCCTCTCAGGCCAGCACTTAAAGAGCGGCAGGCTTTAGAACTCTGCGTGGTGGTGCAGAAGCGCTGTGCATTTGCAGAAATGTGTGCAAAACTTGCAGCAGTGTGGTGAGGGCTCTGTGTTTGCTACGTTGGGGGTAGCCGTGGGGTGTGTTTACATTCTCAGTCCTGGATGGTGCGCTTTTGCAGCCTAGAGAGGAGCCGGCCCCCTTACTGCCTGCCCGAGGGCCGGGCTCTGGCACCGTGGTCCCTGTGGCCCCTGGAGTGCTGGGCCATCGCTGGGGGGGAGGGGGACACGGGCTCGGCGCTCTCATGCCTCATACAGATGTGTCACTGTTTCGAACCTGCCTGGTGACCACAGGAAAGCACATTGTTCTAGATATTTCCCCCCTTCTGGAATGCATAGTGTTTCCGTGGGGAGCTGAAGTATTGCCAGCTTCTCCTTGGAAGTGGAAGATGAGGACACATTTGTTCGGCCAAATCTGGATTGTCCCCCAACCCCCTTGTTGTCCTTCCAACAGGCCCACGACGGCCCCTCATCCTGCAGCGTCTGTGGGAAGAGAGGCTCATACTTGGCCTGCCACCCCGGCTAAAGCGATCTGTTAGCATAACCTGGTGGTGGCAGCGGGTGTCCTGGGAATGCCTGGGTGAGAGAGGGACGTTGTCTTATTAGAGCTGATAAAACGTTTCAAGGACACCAGGCGCTTTCCTGAAAAGCTGCCCTTGCCTGTAGGAGCATTGCTGGTTTGCAAGATTTCTTGACTAGCAGAGATTTTCTGTTTAAACTTTCTTTCAAGTATATGTAGCTGGAAACCCGTAACCAATCTTAGTGTCCAAGGGCGGGGAGGCAGGAGCCCTGTGAAAGCAAGGACAGGCCAGTGCAGCCGCCCCCCAGGAGGCCACAGAGGAGAAGGACCTGGGCTCCCCGCCTGGTCTGCTTGGGGGTGGGACCCAGAGCCCAGCCACACAGGTGCTGAGCACGTGCAGCTGGTCCCTGCCTCTTGGCCCCCAGGCCCACTGAGGGGAGAGACAGCAGATAAGCGCACACACGTGGGTGGTCTCAGCCGTGAAAACTGTGGTGAAGGGAGATTGCGGACTGCTTGGAGGAAGAGTTACAAGGGCCCTGATTTGGGCAGGTGGATCAGAAAGTGCTGCCCAGAGAAGTGACAATTAAACTAAGACAAGAAGAACGAGTGGGCGTCCACCCGACATAGAGATGGGCTGAGGTTGAGGGCACAGGGAGCAGCATAGGGGAAGCCTGGAGGCAGAAAGGAGCTGGAGCTAAATAAACCAAGGCCACTGTGGCCAGAGAGGGTCAGCGAGGGGGAGGCAGGCACAGGAGGCTGGTGGGTTTGGGTTTGGTCCCAGGGACAGTGGGAAGCCCTTCAGTTTCAGTTTGGCAAGCGACACGATTGGGCTCATGTTCTGGAAGAGCAGTGTGCAGCGTGGGAAAAGGGTAGGACAGGAGAGCCATGTCCAGGCGGGAGAAGGCGGGGTGTGGTCAAGGGAGGTTTGTAGTAGGGACTGCAGGAAAAAATACCCCCCTGGTTATTTGTCTGTCACTTTCAGGGCAAATTGGCATTCCCGTCTCTCTGCCTTGTTTCCATGTTAACTCACTGCCACAGCGAGCCCTTCCACCCCCTCTCTTCTTCACTGATGCAAACGTGTGTTCGGCCAATCCGAGTTCTCGTTTGGACTTTGGTTGCCTGTGTGTCATTCTTCGAGCTCCTGGGTGAGGGGTGGCTTGTGGAGTAGCCTTCAGGAAGCACCATCCTGCACTCCTTCCCCAAAAGTGTCCACATCACGGGCTGGGACAAGAAGTGGTGGGATGCAGGAGGGGTACGCTGGAGTGGCCTCTCTGGGGATGGAGGGCGTGGGGGGGATCATTACGGAGCGGCACATGCTGGGTGTATCTCCCTTTCTGCTCCCCCAGAACTGCATGAGGTGAGCCTTTTTATTTCCAGGCTCTAGAATTAACCTGTCCAGATCACCCTGCAGATATGCGGGGGGCCTCAGTTCAGCTCCCCGCGGTGGAGGTGGCTCTTGAGCCGTACCTCAAAGGACGATTAGGAACTAGGAGTGACCGGGTCTGAGAGGCGTTGTGGTGAGCGGGGGGCCCTCCTCAGCAATGTCCTGGTTGCTTTCGGCCCAGGAGAACCAGGTGCTCCCTGGGTCTCAGGCACCAGCTGGCAGCTGAAGAAAAAGAGGTTGCACCAGATGTGGTTGTCCGGGAAGAATTCGCAGTCCAGTTGGGGGGGGAGTGACAATGTGAACACTGGCTCTTAAGAAATGGTGACACATTTATTTTACAAATGGAAGCATGGCTGATATAAAAAGGTAAAAGTCTGAATTCACGAAGGCTTCCTAATCTAGAAGGCACTCAAGTCAATTGCGCATATGAAGAAGCAACATTATTTTAGGCAAGAGGACATTTCAAGATCCCCAGCCCCATCCTGCCGTATGGCGGCCCACTGCTCGCTGCCGGGAAGCGCAGGCACCGGGAGGCCGCACGCAGGAACTTCCTTTCAGAAGTTCTTTGGCAAAAAGCCCGTCGTTAACGACGCTGTCTTGTGTCCTGACAGGTGGCAGCGATGGCGGAGGACGGCAGCGAGGAGATCATGTTCATCTGTGAGTGGCCGAGCCTGTCCTCCAGCGCGGGCGGGCGTGGCGCTGGCTGGCGGGGCAAAGTCGCGTCCTCGGGTCCACACTGTGTCTTTCCAGTACAGAAGCGCTGTTTCTTTTTCGGTTGAAATGATTTTTCTTGCCTTAAGAAACACGATTTATTACACGAGAAGTGTGTGGTAGGGGTGTAGTTTTAAGAAGTTCGTCTTTCCCAGAATCCCTGGCAAAGGGTACTTCGCAGGGGTGGCAGTTGATCCAGAAAAGTAGCCCAGAGCTACAGAAAGTGGTTTACGATGCGTTAGATTCGTAGTAAACACGTGCATTGGGTGCGTTTTCATTTACTGTCGTTACTCGGGAAGACTCTCCTTGCTTCGAAATGCTCCACAGAGCTGGGCCTTCCCTTGGGGGGCACGTCCAGTGTTTGCCCTGTTTTGTCCATGTGGGGGGTAGTGTCAGTCCCCTGTTGGGCTGGGAGTCCGAGCTTCCTGGGCTAGGAGCTGAGCAGTGTCCATCTGGCATCCCGCCCTGATGCTGGACATCTGTTTGCAGGGTGTGAAGACTGCAGTCAGTACCACGACTCCGAGTGTCCTGAGCTGGGCCCCGTGGTCATGGTCAAGGACTCCTTTGTGCTGAGCAGGGCCAGGTGAGTGACCGCCTCAGCTGTTCCTACAGTTCTGCCTGCCCGACGGGGTAGTCTGCGTGGCGGCTGCAGCGAGGGCCTGGCGGCCTCCACGTCCGCAGGAAGGGAGGACTCTGCCGAAGGGGGAGGACAGACTCCAGTGAGGAGTGCTGTCCTCGGCTTCCCAGGGCATCTGTGACTTCCATCCCCCGTGGGCTGCATCACGCGTCTCCAGAAGGAGCCAGGCGTGTTTCTGAGGCTGTAGAGGGGACGGCTCGTATCTGGTTCGTGGCTCTGAGGAGCCAGGCGGAGGCCCGGACAGGCACCGTGGAAGAACCGTTGGTTGGGCTGGTTTACGGGTTGAGGAGCCACGGCCAAGTGGCGGGTCTGCTCACACAGTTTCCCTGTGGCCTGATGTGGTCCTGCCCTCTTAACTGACAGACGCCCACTGTGGGCTGGGCCAGGTAGGGCGGGGCAGGGGCTGCAGTGAGTACAGGCTGAAAGACTAAGCCACAGCAGCTTCTGAATAAGCACCTGCAGATCTAGTCAGGAGGCTCGGCGGCTCTGCCATTCCATGTGTCCCTGTGGGGGCCATGTCACCTGGTGGGCCAGAGCAAGGGCTGAGTGGCTGCTGGTTCACAGCCCATGTCGGCCATGTGCCAGCTCCTTGAACTTGGATGAGGCGTTGTCTGTGCACCTCAGTTGCGTCATCTGTAAAGCAAGCAGAGTAACAGTGCCCCCTGTAAAATCACTGTGTCATTACACGTGGTCTAGTGCCTGGCACATGGAGACGAATCGTTATCGTATCAGTGCTGTTGCTAGAAGCCTCCCAACTGGTTGTCCAGCCTCTTTATTTATTTACTTTGTCCCACCATGACTTACTTTCTCAAAACAAAGACATTAATATTTTTGCCTAAAGTAGAGATTGGATCAGCTCTCCCCCAAAACCCTCAGCGGCTGCCTGCTGCTGCCCTCAGAACTCCCTAGGAACACTCAGTCCCACAGTGGGACCATCCGTCATCGGGTTCCTCGCTGATGCTTTGGCACGTGCTAGAGTCCCGGCCCCTGTGCCCTCTCCTCCAGCACCGCATCCTTGGCATTCTCCTGGTTTACTTAAAAAGGCCGCATCCTCCATGGAACCAGCCAGTTCAGCCCCCCTGGAAGCCCTTTTCTGGCCTTTGGAATGCCGCGGCTCTTCCTGTCTTTCTTGTGGAACTTTCCCCATGGCGCCTGGTCTCGGGGCTCCTGTAGTCTTCCTCCTTCCGGGACCGTGTGCTTCTGTGGGCGAGGGCTGTCCACTCCATCCCTGTTGGCCCCCCGCACCCGGCACCCGGAGTGTGGGTGTGTTGGCTCTGCCTCAGGCAGGTGGGGATTGTGACCGTCCTTTAACACGTGGCCCTCCGTTGAGTGCCCTGGGTGGTGGGTGAGCACGAGCTTTTCGTTTATCTTCACTGCCTGTGTGCTGGGTGCAGGCCTGGCTCCAGCCGGTGGCGCTCAGGGGCTGACTTCGTTACTTTTTCAGGTCGTCCCTTCCTTCCAACTTGGAGATCAGGCGACTGGAAGACGGAGCCGAAGGCGTGTTTGCTGTAACGCAGCTCGTCAAGCGGACCCAGTTTGGTCCCTTCGAGTCGAGGAGAGTCGCCAAATGGGAGAAGGAGTCTGCGTTTCCGCTGAAGGTAAAGGCCGTGCCAACGGCGCTGTGGAACCGGCGCTTCGAGACCGCCCTCTGCGCGAGCGGGCGCGGCAGCCAGAGTGCGTGGCTTTGGGATGTCCTGGGAGCAGCTCCGACGAGCGCAGTTGTGCCTACTTTCCAGCAGAACGTCCCCTTTCTTTCTTCGGGTTGCTTTTTCATGACACGGGAGCATCAAAGTTAAGGCAGCATTTTGTCATTTTCAACTTTGCAAACTCTAAAGAGAGTGCATTTAAAATGTGGGCACGAGGAGACCCAGCTGCTGCCCTCACTTCTGTTACTACTTAGGAGGACCTGACAGGCTGTAGGGGTGGGCAGTCCTGTCATTTCTTGCAGTAGTGCGCTGGCATGGCTACAGCCACACCTGTGTGGAGCGAATGTACTTTGCCCGGCTCTTTCCAAAGGGAGGTGCCTTGTTTGGGCCCTGATGGACCCCGGCACCGTGTGGCAGCTTTGAAAAGCCCATCAGGCTGGGACGGGGCAGCTCTTATGTGAAATTGAGAAGAGTGAAATAGAAGTCGCAGGGAGGGCTTACAATACTGAAATTGTGGCCCCTGGGAGCCCCACGAGTCCAGGGGACTCAGGTGTTGTTCATAGTCTGTCCCTGTGCCCTGCGTAGTTCTGGCCTCGAGCAAGCCTGAGAAGGAACAACGAGGAACAGGGCAGGGCACTGGTCGGGCTGCAGTTATCCACGGAGGTGGACTTTTCTTGGAGACCCTTAGCAGGGACCCACAGTTTGGGACAGAGACAAAATCAATGACCTCAGGTTTGGGGCAGTCCTTGGAAAATGGAACTTGCAAGGCCGATTTCAGCAAAATGAGGGAAAAGGAAAGGCACTTGATTTGTTTACCAGAGAGAAAGGAAGGAAGAGAGGCTGCTGGCCTTCATGGGACCCGGGCCACACGGTACACAGCCTCTGGGGGCTGAGACCCTTGAAACTGCCCTTCGTGTGCATCTTGGTTTCTCTTGGTGACTTAGTGCTGAGGGTCCGCATCTGGCACGCGTTGTCTTCGGCCCAGGCTCAGCATCGAGCACCTGTGTGCCTGGGGTGGCTTTCTGCCCCCTCGAGGGAGGGCGGGGGCCCACCAGGAGCATGCCCCCACAGCACCTGGGGTCACTAGGCACCTGGTGGCCCCCTTTGCCCTATCCCTAGTTTCTGAGGGCTCCCTCCTCACAGGGGCCTCCAGCTCATTAGCAGTGGGGAGCCCCTACTGGAAAAGCTCAGGAGAAGAGAGAGATTTTTCTCCTTCAGTGAGGGAGTAACAATTACATCAGAAAGTAGGGGATGAGAACCCCCTGTACTTGTGTGCTTACTTTGAACTTCAAAATACTTGTTTCTCCCCCTGCTCCCTGCTTGCACTGAATTCATAAGAAACAGCGCTCTGTTATAGAGGAGGGCGCATCTTAGGAAGACAGGGGACTTTACCAAAGTCACTGAGCACCTGTAATAGAGACTGGAGAACCCAGGTGTCCTGATGCCCATCTGGACCATGAGTATGACCTGGCATCCTAATTCCCACCTGGGCCATGCGTTGCACTCAGGAGAATTGATGATACCTGGACCAGGAATAGAGCCCAGATATCCCAATGACACCTGCACCTTGAGTACAACTCAGGCATCCCGATTCCCAACTGGGCCATGGGCAGGTGTATAGCTCAGGAGGCCGTTTTGCGCCTGGGTCAGGAGTAGAACTCGGTCATTCTAATTCCCAGTGAGGTCGTATGTAGAACTCAGGTGTCCCACTTATACCTGGACAAGGTGTAAAGCCTAACGATCCAGTGACTCGTGGACCAGGAATAGAACTCAGGAGTCCTGGCACCCCCTAGACCAGGCGTGAACTCAGATGCTTTCCTGTCCTCTTGACAACTGATTAGAGTTTGTCCACGAGTAGACCTTGAGGAGACCTCAGATGTCCCCCTGCCCAGCTCAGCCAAACATTGAACTTGGGTCTCCTGATAACTCTGGGCCTAGTTGTGAGCCTCAGGTTTCCTGGTGCCACCTGAACCACAGGCAGAACCATCCAGCCACCCACCTGGACCACAGGTCAAAATCAGGCATCCCATCCCCAGCTGAGCTGTGCATAGAACCCAAGTGTCCCAGCGACACCTGGACCAGATGTGGAGCTCAGGTCTCTCAGTTCCCACCTGGACCATGTGTAGAGAGCTTGGGTTTCCCAATGACACCTGGGTCTTTCACTCCATCTACTGCTTCCCTTTGGCCCATGACCAGCCAACCTGTCTGAGCCCCTCCTGATCACTGCAAACCCCTAAGCAGGATGGGTATGGAGCCTGATTTGGCCCCCGGGGTAGCACCGTCTAGACTGGTTGCTCAGGCCCGCGCCCTGGGCCCCCCCCTCCCCCAAGATGCTGACATACAGACTGGTGGGTAACCAGACCCTCCTTGGTGGGTATCCCCCACAGGTGTTCCAGAAGGACGGGCACCCCGTGTGCTTCGACACCTCCAATGAGGACGACTGCAACTGGATGATGCTGGTGCGGCCGGCGGCGGAGCCAGCACACCAGAACCTGACGGCCTACCAGCACGGCAGCGACGTGTACTTCACCACCTTGCGGGACATCCCGCCGGGCACCGAGCTGCGCGTGTGGTACGCGGCCTTCTACGCCAAGAAGATGGACAAGCCCATGCTGAAGCAGGCCTGCTCCGGGGCCCACGGTATGTGGTGGCCTTGCACAGGCTGGGGCCCCTGGGCTGCGTGCAGGGCCCGGCGTCAGTGCAGGGCTGTGCCTGGCGAGCTGGCTGGGCGTGGGGAGAGTGAAGGGGTGGTCTTGAGCCCGTGTGGCTGGGTCTGCTGTTCTGCTTGTACGTGTGCAGGCCGATAGACAACAGAAGAGCTTGCCCCTAAGGCAGACGCTTGCTGGTGGGAAGTTGTGCCTCTCAGCTCTGCTGCAGTAAACCCCGCCCTCGGACACAGCCGGCTAGTCCGGCCCTGCTCCCCAGGTTTCCCACACAGCAGCTCCTCCTGGTCCTCTGAGGTCGGGTGCTGTTCTGGTTTGGGGCAGAGGAAGCCGGTCACCGTGAGGGTGAGGAGCCTGCCCCGGTCACAGTGCAGGAGATGGAGGATCTGGCTCTGGGGCTGTGCGGTCCCCCTTACAGCCTCCTCCAGAATGTGGGGTACGTGCATGTGTGTGCCAGCATGTGTGCGCGCATCCAGAGAGAGACCGGATGAAGATCACATGTGCGATTGGCCCAAACCCGACGTTGCTGTTGGAAAAGCAGATCAGTCCTGTCTGGAGAAGCAGGGTCCCGGCACCACTTTGTGAAGGAGCCCCATTGAGTTTAAATCTCTCCTGCCTGTGGGTCTTGGTGGGGCAGGTCCTCTCCGCAGACCCCTGAGAGACCGGGGACATGGCTGACGCTGGACGTCTTTAACCTGTGGTAGCTGCACTGGGGCCGTGGGGGGGACCTGCTTCTTGGTGCCACGAAGATTATCGCCCTTATGCCCCCTCGTGGCAGGACTGCAACTGCGAATGGCTTGTTTCCTTTTTGTTACAAACCAGTGTGATAGGAAACGGCTCCAGGGCGAGAGCCGCCTCATTGGGAAGGTCTGTCTGTCCTGTGTGTGTGTTCATGTGGCTGAGGTCTGGCTAGCGGCCCAGGTGACACACCCGCCACTGTGTGAGGGGAGGACTCCGTGACGCTGCCCAGACAACAGGACGACACTGTCCCACAGTCTGGAGGCCAGGAGTCCGGGATTGAGGATGGCAGGGCTGGCTCCTTCCGGAGGCTCTGAGGGAGAACCCTTTCCAGGCCTCTCCTGGGTTCCGGTGCCGCGGGCAACCCTTGGCGTCCCTTGGCCTGGGGCTACATCACTCCGATCCCTGCCTTGGCTTCACAAGGCCTCTCCCTGTGTCCGTGTTCTCTTCTTGTAAGGCCAACAATCACTGGGGGTGGGGCCCGCCCTACTCCAGCCTGACCTCACCACACTTTCCTGACGACTGCAGGGGCTCTATCTAAAGCTTCTAGGTGCACCTGAGTGCGGGGTCCCTCTCCAACCCACTGCAGGCTGGGTGGGGGCTGGTGGAGTGGGGAGCCCCCGGGATTGTCCATGGGAAACGTTGGGGGCACCAGGCGGCCCCCACTCCTGGTCTGGTGGCAGCAGGAAGATAAAGGAAGCTTGGCAGTGGGGGTCTGCCCCTTCACAGAGATATTCCTGGGGAGACTAGGCTTTACGGGGTGTTCTTACTTCGATAGAGAAGTGGACAGAAAGAATTTGGAGAGACCGATGACTTTGCACCACCCTCTACGATTTGCTACAACCAGGCACCTGGCCCCTGAGGGAGGCACCGCTGTGGTGCCCCACTGGGTCAGGCGGCACTTCCCAGCATGCCGAGCTGGCCTCACCAGGCACTGCCCAAGGTCACCGGGCTCTTTCTGACCTGGTTTTCTCGTGTCCCTGATGCCTTACTGCCCAAGCAGCTGACACCGTGTGTGCCTGGGAGCAGCCCAGACTGCACATCAGGATTTGGGGTGTTAGAGGCTGACCTTGTCTCTTAGTCCTGGATGATAGCATGTCCTTCATGATGCTCAAGGTCAAGGTCAAAGCAAAGGCTGGTGTCACTTACTAGAGTTAGAGTTGTTCCGTTTGCTTTTACCTGCCGGAGAGCTCTTTCCCTGGAGCTGGTTTTTGAGAGAACAGATTTCGATGAAGTTAGCCTGGTGCCGTGTCATCCTAAGCACCGTCAGACAGGATTACGAGGGTGACCGTGTCCCTCTTCTAGGCTTCTGAGAACATGGGATGCTGTTAATGATGGGACAGCCAGCATAGGATGGGAGGTGTGGTCCCCCGGACCAGTGAATTTAGACACTCTGAAATTTTGGACACACTGTCTATGGTTGTCTGTTTTGGGACAAATGACAAGCGCTTTTTGGATGTAGTGAAAGTTACTGGCCACCACCGTGGGCCTGAGTGGGCGGCTGTGGGGCTCAGGGTGGGCCGCCCACATTGGGTCCCCACAACTGCCTTTCTAATGAAAAAGGTGAGACACACACGCATTGCATGCATGTGCGCACGTGTTTAAATCACACAGAACACCACCATTTTAACCCAACGGCTCAGTGTTTTTGACAAGCTCGTTCTAGTATTCTTTAGAGCAGCACCGGTGACGTGTGGCTGACGTACAGTAAGACTCAGCGACTTAGGGGGTGCAGGTCCGAGCTCTGACGGAGGAGTGCAGCTGTGTGAGCCCCACCACGGTCGACATGCAGAACGTGCTCTCACCCAGAGACGGGCTTCGCACGCCACGCCCTGGCGGCCGGCGAGCTCCTTCTGCCCTCTGTGTTCCGCCGTTTCTTTTCCTACTTTAAAAAGCCGTGCGTTTTCACCTGGTCGGGCCCTGCCGTGTGTGCCGTTTTGCTGCCCGCTCTCACTGACCTGCACACCTTTTCCTTGCCCCTGGTGCAGGCACTTTCCCGGTTGGCGCGGTGTCTATGGCGTTGGTTCATGGCCACCGTGTCACGTTTGGGGGACCCGCTGCTCTTGTGTTGGCCGTCAGGCATTGCCTTCTGGTTGTTGGCTGTTTTCTTCCTTAAAAGTGCTTACCTCTGGGGACACAAAGCCCTTCCCCTGATGAGGACACAGTCGTCAGCCCAGTCTCGTTAGTCCTGCTGGCCTAGCCTCAGGGGTTTCCTGCTTCAGGTCGGTTGAACTCGCGTTCACGGTGGTGGTGACGGTGGTGGTGACGTTGTTCCAGGAGCCGAACCTTGACTCACGTGGTTCAGCTTCCAGCCGACCCGTGTCTCTTCCTTTTCTGGGACTCCCTGGGCAAGGGCGGTTTTCCTTTTAGAAGCCCGTGTGTTTGAGAAGGTAAGTGAGAAACGGGAGTTTGGCTCTGACCTCTGTTCGTCCCGATGTCCCGAAACTCTCCACGTGGGGATTCCCAGAGGGTTGTGCAGAGATGGGGGGGATTGGGAGGGGGCAGCCCATCACAGTCTCCTGCTTCCCATTCCTCTTGTTCCTGACCCTCCGCTCACTGTTTGTTCTTAGTATAACAAAAGTTTCATATTGCACTTACATTTCTTTTTTTAATCTTGTAAGGACTCAGAAAGTGCATGTAAACAGTTGTAGCAAAGGTGCACATCTTTTTCTTCCATTCTTTGCAACCTTGTTGCTCGTTTTCGATACAGAAAGATCTGTGCTCGCCCCCCCCCCCCCCATAGTGAAAGCCTGTGCAGTCGCAATTCTGGATGATTTCATTAAGGACCTGGGAGTTTGCTGTGTGAGTGGCCCACGAGTGTCAGCACAGGCTATACAGTGACAGGAGTGGTGACGTGGTGGTGACGGCTGGGGCCCAGGCCAGCTTGGACAGGCTGCCAGGCGCAGTTCAGAGAAGCCGGGCCGGGCCAGGAGGTCCACTCCCTGACATTTAGGTCCCACAAGAACAGCAGTCATTTTTTAAAAAAATATATTTTATTGCTTATGCTATTACAGTTGTCCCATTTTCCCCCTTTATTCCCCTCCGCCCTGCAACCCTCCCCCCCACCCAGCATTTCTCCACCTTAGTTCATGTCCATGGGTCGTACATAAAGTTCTTTGGCTTCTCCATTTCCCACACTATTCTTAACCTGCCTCTGTCTATTTTGTACCCACCATTTATGCTGCTTATTCCCTGTACCTTCCCCCCCATTCTCCCCCACCCTCTCCCCACTGATAACCCTCCCTGTGATCTCCTCAGGCATTTTTTAGAGGAGGCTGCTGTTGGCCTCCTCCCAGCCAGGGTCTCCCTCTGTCTTCCATGGACCCTGGTCACGTTCTGCCTCCTTAGGCCCCTGTGGTTCTGCGAGGAAGAAAGACAGAGGCTCTCCCTGGACAGCAGCCACCTGCCCTGGGGGGCTATTTAAGTCTAAATTCAAATGAAACTGAATTAAAAATTCACTCCCTCTGGGGCACTAGCGCATGCGGCCGGCATCCAGGACCATGGTGTCACATGGAATTCCTGTCACGCAGAATTCCAGCGTGGTGGACAGCGCTGGGCTGAGGCCGCGGCCACACTGGCCTCGGGGCTCGCTGGCCACTGTTTGGGTCCTACTCTCTCGTGGTGTGAGCTGATAAGAGATCGAGGAATTTGATTTCTTCTGTAGGGTGCATATTTTTCCTTGAGGTCATTTGAACCGTACGCCTGGTCCCACGGGACTCACTTCTTGGAGGAAGACACGTTTCCGTGACTGGAGACAGACCCTGCATGAGGCTGCTGTGGCTCCGCCTCTCGGTGCTCAGTTTCCTTATCTGAGAAGTGGGGAGATTCACGAGGACCGAGTGAGTCCATGCGTGTAAACCCCGAGACCAGAGCGGTGCCTGGACCCTTGAAAGTGCTCACGAGCCATCGCTGCTGTTGCTGTCCCCTGTAGGGACGGGTGCATTCTCTGTGGGGCTGGGCCTTCAGGGACAGATGAGCTGCTGTAGATCACCTTGTCTCTGTTTTGAAGCTGCAGGCACCCCGGAAAACAGTGCCCCGGTGGAATCGGAGCCGAGCCAGTGGGTGTGTAAGGTGTGTTCCGCCACCTTCCTGGAGCTGCAGCTCCTGAATGGTAAGGGGGGTGCGGGGCGAGGGTCGGGTTGTGGCATTAGGCTTTTCGAAGTCCCAGGTTGGTCACTGGGATTTGCGCTGTCACTTGTACACCTCGCCTTTTGGACGGCACAACGCACGGCCGCCGGGATACTCCCCAGCCTCCTGGAGCAGCTCGGCTCCGGAGCCTGTGCCTCTCAGACCTGCCTGTGTGGGAACCAGGCCCTCCGTCCGCCCAGTACCTCCCTCAGCTCACGTTTTTATGCTTTGGCCTGAAGGTCCACTCTGAGCGTCTGGCATCACTAGGTCTTACTCTCTTTGGCTTAGTAAGCACAGCGGTGCATTAGGTCGGGGGAGGCTCTGATTGTGTCTCGTCTTTCCAAGTGTTTTCAGCCAGGCAAGTCATTGTTAGCTTGCTCTGCTGTGTGTGGCTCGGCTGCCAAACCCTTCCTCCGACAGGTGTCACGCAGCATTGCGTCTGCTGTGTGTTTCTCTCCCTCACTCGTTCTTTGCAGGCACTCTGCCAGCGCAGTGTCCCCAAATATACACCCATGAAGGCGCAACAAATACTTCATACATGGCGCCCAAGTTGAACCAGTGGAGATTCGTCCACAGTAGGAGGAACCAGTCCTTGGCCCCAGTACATGTGAGGGCGTTAGTCCCCATTTGTCCTGTGGGCCCTCCCTCCTCCTGCCTGCTGGTGCCCTGAGCCCCTGCTGGTCTGAGCCTCGCTCACCTGCCCGGGGGAGCCTGGCCACTCTCACCTGTGCACCCACCTGCCTCCTGTGTTTCGTCCAGGTCTCTCGGCTTGGGGCATCTCAGAGGCTTTCTTCGGTTGAAAACAAAGCAAAGGGGTTTTTGTTTTTATGCAGTGTTTTTAAAGACGTGAATTGAGTATTTCTCATATTCCTCTTAGAGGTTACGTTTTTAAGTGATCGTGTTATGTACTTACTGTAGAAAAATTACAAAATTCAAATAAGCTGAAAGAAGAAAATTGAGGCGGCCTGGCCCGTTACCGTCTGGAGACCATTGGTGTTCTCACATATCCTTCCGTACTTCTGTTTGCACACACGTGTGTACACAGCCTTTAGTTTGTACACACCTGTGCGTGGTGAACCTGCTCTGTTTTTTCACCTCACTGGCTTTTTAAAGCACTAGTCACGTTTGGTGCAGCGGGAATGCTTTGTTTTCAGAAGCAGTGGGAATAAAGTTTATCTACCTGTGCGGAGGGCACGTGATCAGCAAATAAAACTGAAGAAACAAACCGAGGGGGTGAGGGCGGCCACGCTGACGGGCTTCCCATGCCCTGTGCACGTGCCTCCCTCTGCTGCAGAGCATCTGCTGGGTCACTTGGAGCAAACCAAGAGCCTTGCCCCGGCCAGCCAGCAGGAGGGGGCTCTGGACAAGGAACCAGACGCGTCTCGGGGGGATCCTCCTGCGGCTCCCAAGAGCATCAGTGCCGCCAAAGAGCAGAAGAAAAAGCCTCGAAGAGGGAGAAAACCCAAAGCCTCGAAACCAGAGCAGCCACTGGTCATCATTGAAGGCAAGGAGCCAGCAGGTGAGGGCTAGTCCTGGGAGAAGAGCCAGCAGGTGAGGGCCGGTCCTGGGAGACTAGGAGGGACCTGAGGCCCTGTCATCTGTCACCTGCATTTGGGGCAAGAAAACTGAACTCTGGGAGCCCACGCGGAGGTGAAATCCAAGTCCTCTTTTTCTGTAAATTAGTTCTTTTGGAGGACAGTTTACATATGATACAGTTCACATTCCAAAGTGAGCAAGTTGTGAACTTGGGCGGGCGGGTCCACCTGTGTAAGCAGTACTTGGTTAAGACAACCTTTCCCTCTCCCAGCCACTTCCCCCGGTCTCTCATGAATCGGTCTTGCCCACCCCAGGAGTTTGTGTGAACGGCCTCCTTCAGCATGGGGTGTTTTGCGTGTGGCGTGTGGGGTGATTTGTCCATGCTGGGTTTCAGCCGCTCCTCCTTGGTGGCCAAGCAGTGTTGTCCACTGTGTGGATGCCCCAATGACAACTCCTCTGTCACCTGTGGGTGGGCACGTAGCTTGTCCCTGGCCCCGGCAGAAGCTCAGTCTCCGTGACAACATCCCCACTTGAGTTTAGAGGGAACTTTGACCCACTTCTGTGGCATGGGTCTCCTCACTGCCCTCTGTACTGACCACTGTACTTTTCTCTGTGCTGCTGTTACATCTCAGGATTCCTGTTGTAAGAGACAAAAATTCCCATTCTCTCTGAAAATTAGAAAGAGAATTAGAGGAACAGGCTTCACTCAGCATCCTCAGCTTCGCCCCTTGCTGGCCGGTGTGCAGCCCACTCTGTGGGCCCACGTGTGCTCTGTGGGGCTGGTGCGGTGGGGGGTTAGACCCCCCCTTGTCTGAACAGGGGGCCGGTGAAGGGGCAGAGCCGTTCCGTGAATGTTTCCCGGACGGGTAGTTGCATTGGGAAAACGCACGCTGGGCAAAGCAGTCGGAGAAGTGCTAACGCTTTGTGTGATCTCCCACGTCTTGTCCGTCCAGAGGTCCAGGCCAGGGCCCCTACTGCTGTGGTTACTTTGTAGCTCACTGTTGCGCTGAGTGGCTATCTGCTTCGGAATGTACCCAAGGTGGCTCGTCTAATGATAAAATTAGTATCTCTAAATCTCTGTCATGACTAATGTAATAAATTAGAAGATCCCACCAACTATCAAAATGCGGTTTTCATTTGGCATGGAGAGGGACTGAAATAGCGTTACGACTGCTGTGGCTTTAAAAAGGTATCGCAGGGCACAGCCCCAGTTTTGAGTTAAGAATATCATTCTGTTTTTCTGTATGTGCAGGTAAACATGTGGGTTCTAAAATGGTGCTGGTTTTCCTTTCTTTTCTTTTTGCCCGTGTGAATCTTGCAATCCATGCCCTGGGCCTGGCTGTGGCGCCCTTGGGCACATTGGTTGTCTCGGTTGGGTTGTGTTCTGCCCCTGCTCTGGCGATGACGTGGCCTGTCCCCTTCTGCACAGAGCAAGTGGCAGAGATCGTCACTGAGGTGCCACCGGATGAGCCTGCGGCCGCGACCCCAGAGGAGCACATCGTGGAGCTGGTTTTGGGGAAGCTGGCCGCCACCCCCAGCGACGCCGCTTCTGTGCCCAAGTGAGTCTGCCACAGCACGCGGGACAGGAAGCGCTGTGGCCGCGAATCCCATTGGGAGGGAAGGCACCTCTCAGTGGGAAGGCCTGATGACAGGGGCGGGGTGGGGGGGTTGTTTCTTGTGGTGGAAACAGACAAGCTCGGAAGCAACAGGAACCTAGGAGTTTAATGGCACTGTGAAAAAATTAAAAAATATTTTTATTGTAGTAAAACAGACCTAGCATGACATCTGTCACCTTAACCACTTTAAGAGCAGAGTTCAGTGTTTTTAAGTATATTCACATAAATTCCCCATCATCCATCTTCATAACCTCGTTATCTTCCTTAAACTGAAACTATACTTACTTAACAATTACTCCCTTCCCTTCTACTTTCTGTGTCTATGAATCTGAATACTGGAGGGACCTCGTGTAAGTGAGGTCACACAGCATTGTCCTTTTGTACCTGGCTTATGCCAGTCAGCGTGAAGCCCCCGAGGCCCATGCGGCCTTCCGTTCAAGGCTGAGTGGCACTTGGCCACGTGGGCAGACCCTCGTGGGCAGACTCTGCTTTTCCACTCCGGCTTCAGTGAGCACGCACACGGGTTGCCTCTATCTCTCGGCTGTAATGATAAAGCAGTTTTATATTTCAGTTTCTGTAAAGTTAGCACCTTACTCAGTGTCTTCCTTTTTCTTTTAGTGAACAAGGAAAAGTGTATTTTGTCTTCCGTTGTTATTCCCGGGTAATTTTCACCCTGAAGTTGAATAAGCTGGTGGCGATTTTCCCCCCTCTGGCTCTTTCTGGAGCTCCTCTTACGCCGTCACGTGTGCCCGGTCCTCCGTAGTCCGGAAACCTGTAGACGCACTGAAACGAAAGCCACGTTAGAAGTGCGGGGACCTGTTTATTACTTACAGTCTATCTTAAGTGCCCCGAGGGTTTCCATGACTTACGGCTGGAAACACGCCTCACAGGAAGAAGACATTTTAAAAATCAGGCCCAGGGAAAGTAGGAAGCAGTGAGGAAGGCCGAGTGGATGTGGCTGCCTGAGCTGAAGCACAGACTGAGCCTGAGGCTCCTGGTGGCCGGAGTTAAACTTCCTGGCACGTGTGGCTGTTACAGAGACAGCTTCCTGCGCCCTTGTGTGTTCCAGCCGCCCCTCCTTCTGGATGCGCAGGCCTCTGGAGCAGGCCCAAGCTTGTCCCCTTCCTTCTCCCAGCAAGCCAGGACGATTTGGGAGGACCCTTTCCAAGATGGCTGTAGCCCTGAACTCTTGCCCCCAGCAGCCCAGTGCCCCAGGTGTCTCACAGTTCGCCTGTCTCCCCGGCCAGGTTCCCCCATCACCAGAGCAGCAGCATCACGCTCAAGAGGAGTCTGATCCTCTCGAGCCGGCACGGCATCCGGAGGAAGCTGGTCCGGCAGCTGGGGGAGCACCGGCGCGTCTACCAGTGCAGCACCTGCAGCAAGGTCTTCCAGAACAGCAGCAACCTGAGCAGGCACGTGCGCTCGCACGGTGAGTCCCGGCTGTCGCCCCTGCCGTCGGCCGAGTGGCTGAGGGGCTGCCCGTTCCAGGCGGGCCCCATCAGCCAGCGGTTCAGGGGCACCCGTGTCTCAGGTCACACCTGCCATCAGGTCAACTTTTCACTGTTGGTTGCGCAGGTGACAAGCTGTTCAAGTGTGAGGAGTGTGCAAAGCTGTTCAGCCGTAAGGAGAGTCTGAAGCAGCACGTCTCGTACAAGCACAGCAGGAACGAGGTGGGTGCAGCGTGGGTTCCCTTCCTGGTTGCAGGGTGACGCGGGCCCTCGACCCACCGTCAGGGTGGGGGGCAGAAGTTGGAGTCGGGAAAGAGGAGCGAACTGAAACGGCCGAGCCCGGCAGCTCGGGACACATTTCGGTGGCCTGGCCAGGCACAGACGGGGAGGGCCGGAGGAGTCGGGGGTATGGGGGGCAGGTGGCCGTTGTGGGCTGTGTGGGTACCTGAGTGTGGGGTGCTCTTTCTAGGGCAATTGGGTGGGAGGAGGGAAACATTTTCATGTTCCCAAGTTGAGTAGGAGAGTCATAGAGGAGTGTTGTAAACCACACACACGTGGAAGTTGCTAGAATGTTCCATCAGGAAGCTCGTTCTGCTTGAACCTCCTCGGGCTCCTCCTCTCGCTGATGCACTGCCCTTTGCCCAGGTGGACGGCGAGTACAGGTACCGATGTGGCACCTGTGAGAAGACCTTCCGCATCGAGAGCGCACTGGAATTTCACAACTGCCGGACAGGTGAGCGGGCGCTGTCCAGCGCGGGTTCCCAGGGGACGGGATGGAGACCGTGGGGAATGTTAGAAGGGAGTAAAGATGGAGTTAACAAATAACTGTACTTCTAACCTTTCCCACCACTCATTAGCTAGTATAAAGGCCCAGATGGGAACTCCCTGCGTCTGAAAGGACTTACTTTTCTCACTTCCTGGTGTGCATGCCCTGCATTTGGGACCCCACGTCACCCTCGCTAAGTGTGGCAAGCAGCGGTGTTGCGTTTGTGCCAGGACCACGTGAGGAGTGAAGAGGGGGTGGGGTGTGCCTGCAGGAGTGCCTGTCCCTCCCTTGTTGGCAGGGTCTTCCGTAACCATTAGCCTTCCCTTCCCTTCCGTGTGAAACTGCCAGTGGCCAGAACAAGGCGCTGCACCGCCACGCCCAGACCACACTGCCCTGAGCCCACTCCTGCCCGCCAGTCTCCAAAAGTGACACAGGACCTCATTTTACTCCTTGCTGTGCCCAGGGGTCTGGACAAGCCTGCCGGGCGCTGTCTCTGGATGAGCCGGTGGCTGGCAAGCACACGTAATATAGAATTCCCCACGCACTGCAAGGAGGCAGTGGCATAGGAGCCTAGCCGGCGGAGAAAGCCCCCATCCCATCCCCTCTGCGCCCTCCCTGTGCCCGTGGGTGACTTGCGTTCTCCCTCTCTCTAGGAACCCTAGCACTCCCGGGAGAGGGGGGGACCAGTGGCAGTCGGCTTAGAGACCTACCAGGTTAGCCTCTGATACCAAACCCTTTCCTGTTGGCCCTCTGTGTGCGTCACTCGTATCTCTGTGCTGGTTCTCGGTAAGGTGGGTCTCTGGGGAATGTAGCCAGCATTAGCTCAAGCTCCACGGCCCCTCCTGCCGCAGCCAGTGCCTGGCCCAGCGGCGTCTGCTGTGTCCCTTCGTTTGGTTCATTTGTTTGTTTGTTCTGCTGTGAGGGCTCCTGTCTGAAACCATGGCTTGTCTTTCGTCCATGGTGCCTCTCTTGCTCCCATGCGGGCGAGTCTCGTTTCATCTGAGCTCCAGCTGCTCCGCAGCCTCCGTGTCCGTGACACTAAGTGACCTCAGAAGCTTTCAGACAGACTTCCAGTGTTCTGCACTGCCTGCATTCCCTGGAGCCCTGCACCCCAGGCGTTGCCACAGATCTGGGGCAAAACCACCCAGCAGTCTCCATTGCTGCACTAGCAGCAGAGACCTGCAGGTGGGACTGTGGTGCCGGGTGGGATGACTCCCCGTGTGGCCACTCGAGGATCTGCAGGAGTGCAGGAATGGGGTGGGGCTGTCGGGTGTCGGGAGCAAGAGTGGTGCCCTGCCCTGTCCAGTGCTTGGTGAGCCACCTCGGGTCCAGGAAGAGGAGTTGTCCTCTCCAACTGCTTCCTTGGTCTTGGATGAAATGGAAAGTGACAACAGAGGTCAAAGCCATGGTTGCTACGTGTCAGTTAAAGTTCTGGCCGACCAGACCTCCTTTGTTCCCGGGAAGCAGCCGAGCAGCAGTGGCTGCTCTGCTCTTTCTCTTTTCCTAAGGTGCTCTCGTTCCACAGTTTAGAATTTTTGGATGGAAAACGAAGGATAAACCTGGAAATGGAGCTCGTTTGCATGACATAGTATTCGTATACCGTTATACTTTTTATCTGTTCACATCAGGAAAATGTGTGTCTTCCATTGACCGTTAACCACGAGTGTGTACGATGTGAGGGAGGAGCTTTGGAATGTGCAGTCTGGTGGGCTTTCCTCAAGCTTTCGCTCACCACACCCTGTCTTGGGTGTGACAGGGTGTTGGTGTAACTCTTCTAAGTGGTCCCTGCACTGCCCTTGACCATCACACTCTAGGATAGCAAGGCTTCCCGTCCAGGCCCTCAAGCAAAACATAGCCCTTCAGGCTCCTGGGCAGGTCGGCTGCCCGAGAGATCCACCACCTTGTCTCGGGGTCACCCTGCGCCCGCACCCTCTGCCAGAGCCCAATGAACAGGCCTCTGCTCTCTGTTGCTGCATTCCACGGAAACATGAACGTGGAGCCCGAGGGCACCCGGATTGTTGGTGGGAGACAGTGCTGGCACCAGACACTGTCTGCGTTCCCGACCAGTGCCTGGATGCCACGGCGGGAGCAGCCGCCCTGGGTGGGGCGCTGGCGCCAGCAGCTCTGCCGCAGCTCCACTCTGGTGGGCAGAGGCCACACCTGAGCCGGGGATGGTTATAAGGGATTTCTCACCACACGCTGGGAGGGACTCGTGAGAGAGGAAGCCAAAGCCCAGGGCGCACTGCACCTTCCACGCTGTCAGTCCCCGGGGGAGTGATGCAGCTGCCCGGAGAGGGGCTCACCTGGGCGATTTAGCAGGTGTAGGCCAGGCAGGGGTCTTTGTGATCTGGCGGAACAGCCTTGTAAAGGCGGCCCTCACAGACAGGTGGCAGGCGCCCTCAGCCTGGTGGTCCCATTCCTGAGAAGCGCTGCTGGGGGAATTTAGCAGATAGGGGGAAGAAAGCTGTGTTGCTAAAGATCACTGAATTATCTGCAGTGTCAGAATAATGAAGTAAACTGTGATAAGTGAACTGGAGGGACTGTCACGTAGCCACTGAAGTAAGCGTGAACGTGTTTTGCATAAGCACACACACTGCGTACACGTGAGTGTGTGTACAGGCGATCGTGGAGGTGCACCTGGGCTGCACCTCGGCTGTGCATCGGGGCCACCTGAGAACTGTGGCCTGAGCCCCCGGGACATGTTGGTTGTCACAGCAGGCTGGGGCAAGGATGCTGCAGAACACCCACAGAGCCCAGGTCGGCCCCACAGGGAGGGTCTGGCCCACGCGTCAGCAGAGCCCAGTCGGAGACGCTGGACGTGGGGGTCCTTCCACACACCCAGGGCTCCTCTGCAGCAGTGAGACCCACATCAGATTCACTGCAGAAAACAGCAGGTGTCTGTGCGGCCTCAGGGTTGCGTGTGTTTGGCAGTGAGTGCTGACACTAGCAGAGGTCAGCAGGCTGAGCCCAGGGCCCAGACATGAGGGTGACGCAGTGTGTCTGAGGCTCTGGGTCTGGAGAGGGAGGTGCACCGTGTTGCACACTGTCAGGCCCACCTGCCCAGGGCCTGGGGGGGGGGGGGCAGTTCCTGTGGACTGAGAGCCTTGGCATCGGTGCTCCAGGAGGGCCGTGGGCAGTGAGGGCTGCCCTCCGGGGCTCCTGTAGGTGATGGACCTGTGGGCAACTGGCCGTGGGTGGGGCAAGGTGTTGTGGGGGTGGGGTGAGGAGCAGAGCAGAGAATGAGCAGAGGGCTGGGCACTGGTGCTGGGCGTGAGGCCGAGATCCCTGAGCTGAGGGGAGAGGCCAAGTGGGTCGGGCAAAGACAGACACCTGGAAAGGTGGCCACGAGGTGCAGGTGTCCAATGGCCACGCTGCTTGCGCCCACCCAGAGCAGGCCTTCAGGGGAGCCAGGAGAGCTGAGGGATGTCCTTGGCACCTGGAGGGAGAGAGTGCTGTGGGACGGAGAGAAGGGTGGGGACTGATGGAGTCCCTGACAGAGTGCTGTGTCTGCTGGAGAGGAGCCATTGGATGGCATGGGGGGGGAGGTGGGAGGTGGAGGAGGGTGGTGGGGTGAGGTTCGGTGGTGGAAGGAGGTGAGCTAGATGTTTGCTCCAGCCTGGTGCTTGGGCAGAAGCTACAGTAGCACCGGTGACACTGCTCCCTGGCCGGGTGGCCTTCGTGCATCTCCGCCCTTCGCCTGCACCCACTGCCATTCCCACGGCTGCCTCGTGGAGCCTGCATCTGATGCTGTTCACCTAAGAGCTGCTGTGTTTGCTTGCTTTCCGGACAGATGACAAGACGTTCCAATGTGAGATGTGTTTCAGATTCTTCTCCACCAACAGCAACCTCTCCAAGCACAAGAAGAAGCACGGGGACAAGAAGTTTGCTTGTGAAGTCTGCAACAAAATGTTCTACCGCAAGGATGTCATGCTTGACCACCAGCGGAGGCACCTGGAAGGTGAGCACACCTGCCCGGGGGCTGGGCTCCGGGAGGGAGGGGGGGGCGCGCCCATGTTGTCACAAGCACGCTGGATGCAGTTTGGCTCTGCCACCCTCCCAGGGAGTCATCGCACTGTGGGGATTCAGCTCAGGCAGGGAGACAGGATCCAGAGTCCCGTGCTAATGAGAACAGCGGGACACGCCCCAGGTGTTCAGAGGGGAAAGCGTGAAGGAGACCAGGCCCTTTACAGGACTGAATGTTATGCAGTCATTAACATTCTGAGCGAATGCCTTTCACATGACAGAAGGTGGGAGAAAACCAGCATATGAAATGTGTGTGGCGTGTGCTTTCCGCCACGTGCACGGGGAAGAGTGTTGCGGGTGGGCCGCTGGTGGGGCCTGTGGCTGATGTTCCCTGGCTCCTCTGCTGTCTGTGGGGGACCCTGGCCCTGCCATCTGGGGCCCAGGGGCTGCCTGTCCAGGCAGTAGGTCTCCGAGAGGTCAGGGGTGAGGGCTGCATGGACTTCAGGGGCCCAGTGATGGGATGAGCCGGGCAATGAGTCAGGGCTGGAAACAAGGTCCGGGCAGGGGTGGCTCAGACCCCAAGCTGTGTGGGTGGCACCCCGAAAGGGAGGGCATGAGCACTGAGTAGAGAACCCTCACCCCTCGGAGGCCTCCCTCCATAAGGAGCCTTCCCGGCTCACCTTCTTTCAGGGTGGCGTGTTTGTGTTGGCCGTCCTGAGTTTTTCCCTAACAAGACTCTGCTCTCCTGCTGATCAGCCCTCACTGAGCGAAGCACCTTTTCACAGAAGTTTGAAAAAAACCATTTTCTAAAGAATTGCAAATGGGGTACAGTTAAGCCCGCCGTCACCACTGTTGGCAGGTTCTGTGACTCTAAGTGAAATGACCCCTAACGGAACCGGCTCTACCATAGGCTAATTAATGGAAACGAGGTCCTTCGGCGTGTCATTAACCTTATGTTGAAATGACGTTGTTTGAGGACCTGCTGTGTGTGCTTGTTGGGAAGCAGTGTGTGAAGCCTGACTGTGCCACACAAGTGTGCGGGCACACGCATCGTCATGCCTTTGTTAAACCAGCCTGGAGTCACAGCCTGTCCGCTCCGCTGCTTCGGCTGGCTGTTCTTCATGTGGCCCCGTCAGATGCACCGCCTCTTCCTCTGGCGCATGACAGGGTGCACACAGGGACGCACGAGCCAGGTGTGGTGACTGGGTGGCGTCCGTTCCCTCACCTGCGCGTGGGACTCCCTAGGCTGGCGGATGGTTGAACCAGACCCCGCTTGTGAAGTCCGAGTGCGGCTCTACGTGCCGGCTTCATGTGCCAGCTCCACGTGCCGGCTGCCGGCCGCAGCCCTGGTGTTTCCCGACGGCCAGAGATGCCTGCACCTGGGCTGCTCCACGGCTCGGTGTTACACGTGGCGCGTCGCTCGTTATTTTGTGCTGGATGGGCAGAGCTGCCGTGGCCGTTCTGTGGCTCCCCCCCTATGCCAGAGTTAGTGCAGGCCCCGCTCCGGCCTGGTGCGCCGGGCGCCACGGCAGCCTGTGGAGACGACATATTTTCAGGCGTCCTTACACCCAGCCCCACATTTCACACCATGTTACGTAGGAATGTCCCAGAACGTGTAGAAACAGAGACGTGAGAAGTGAATTTCTCTCTTTTGTTCAAGGGTAACCTATTTCATGCCAACTTCTATAAGTGTTTTGATTCCATTTATGAACAGTTATGCTTTAAAACCATACAGATTTTATTATCATCTGAGTTTGCACCCTGATCCTGATTCAACTGATTTAATTGGAAGGATGAGTATTAGCCCCTTTTTGATAAAGAGCCTGTCTACCCAGAGCCCTCCTGAGCAGCCTGACTTTTCTCTGAACCTTTCCCTTGGGTGCAAACACCCTCCCTGCCGTCCATTGTAACTCTCCCACGCTGTGAGAGGGAAAACGCTCGCTGCTCTCAGGCTTCCCAGTGTTTCAGGTGCAAAAACCGTGTCACCGAACCTGAGGCACACGCAGTCTCTGCTCTCCCTGTGTAGGAGCGGCGGTTAGTGCTGGCCCACGTCACGTCCAAGTGACACCACCCACTCATTCATTTGTCCCCACGCCGTGGGCAGCTGTCCTCAGGAAATGACACTGGGCTGAAGCGGAACTGACCGCTGTCACGTGTTGACTCTCTCGCTGGGCGGGCGGGCTTTTCAGGAGTCAGGCGGGTGAAGAGAGAAGACCTGGAGACCAGCGGTGAGAGCTTGGTCCGCTACAAGAAGGAGCCTTCCGGATGCCCTGTGTGCGGCAAGGTAATGTGTGCGCGGCCCTGCAGCCCGAGACCCGGAGCTCGAGGTTTCCTATGTTCCGGCTCAGAGCTCTGCCCCCTGAGTCTCCGGGGGGACGTTTGGGGGGAAATGGACCCTCGGGTGGCCTTAGGCTGCACTGTCCACTCATTGGTCCCCTTGTCATTTCAAACTTTGGCTGTTGGGCTGGGTCTCTAGTGAGTGAGCTTAGAAGTGAGTGTTTTCCCTGTTAGTGCCTGTTTCCTTTTGCTGCCACCCCACCTGTGTGCTCTCACACTGTCCGCACTGAAGCAGAGACCAGAGTGAGCGCTCCAGGAGGCGGGAGGCCCTGGGGGCTCCGCCGGTCTGCTGGGGCGGGTCTCCCCCGAGGCATTTCTTAGTGACAGCCCAACAGCCCCATGGCCACAGGTGTTCCATGGCATGTTCCCTGCATGAGCGAAGGTGACGTCACCTTTGTGGGCAGACCCATCCAGGGTGTGTCTGAGGTGGGCCAGCAGAGAGGCCAAGTCAGCAGATGAATAGTACCCTAAATGTCCAGAAGTGCGCTGCCTGGCAGCGGGGCCTCGGGCCTCGTCCTGCAGGGCGGCCCGAGTCAGCCCCGTGCTGGCGCTGGCACCGCCGTCCAAGCCACAGAGAGTGCTGGCGTTCTCTGTGAATGAGCTCCGTGGCCTCGTGCTCGCCGTAGACTCACCTCCCATGACTTGCGAATGTGCCGAGGTAGGCTCTGTGCCTGGGACTAGAACTAGAGTCCCTCTCAGTATGCGGAGCTTGTGCTGCAGAGGGGGGACCCAGAGGGGTCCCAAGCGGGCTCTGCGCCACCACAGGCAGGGGGTGTGGCGGGGTGTGCCCACCGGCCTGTGTTTGGGTCCAGTTTCTGAGTCAGCCACGTGCAGTCCACGTGAGCCACCTGGTGCTGGGGCCCCGGAGCCCTGGTGCATCCTCAGCAGCCACCAGGCCAGACACTAGAGAAGCGATGGCCTCAGCTGGATGGCCAATGGCAGCTTGGCCCAGCCTGCTGCTGTGTAGCAACATTACCAGATTTTTTTTGACCTTTTCCAGAGAAAACGGAAACTGTGTTTATGGTTGTGGTTTTCCCGGCGAAGCCCGGTGTTTGGGAAAGGCGCCTTCATGCCCGGTCCTTCGGCCCACAGGTGTTCTCCTGCAGGAGCAACATGAACAAGCACCTGCTGACCCACGGCGACAAGAAGTACACCTGCGAGATCTGCGGCCGCAAGTTCTTCCGCGTGGACGTGCTCAGGGACCACATCCACGTCCACTTCAAGGTGTCGGCGGTGGCGGCGCCCTTTCCCGGCAGCTCACACGGGGCACGGTGGGCCCTCGGGCTGTGTTCTAACACACTTGCCAGCTGGGCCGCATCACCTCTTCTCCCACGAGTCCTCGTGACTATTCGTGGTCTCGTGCAGCCCCACGCAGGGCCTCCATTAAAATTCCTCCTGCCAGGTGGTGGGGTGGTGGCGTTTGCGCTGCTCCTCCCTGCCTTTGAGGAAAATGAGGAGAGGGCTGGAGCCGGGGGGCAGTGAGGACTCAAGGTCATCATTAAGGGTGAGAGAAGAGCCAATCCAGGGAAAACGAAGAGGTGATGGGGTGCTGAGGCCCGAATGCAGATAGGAGACCCCTCCCTGGAGAGCCCCACCTGCCCACAACTCAGTGACTGGGGCAGTTCCCAGTCCCAGCACAGGCTGGGGTCTCACCGGGCAGGTCTGAGAGACAGAGGGGGCGAGGCGGGAGGTTCCCAGTGGGGACCTGCGGGGTGCTACTCCTGTCACCCTCTGAGCCCCCACGTTTCCCGCCGTGAGACAGGGCCCTGAGCCCTACCATGGAAGGTGGGCTTCTCAGGGGATCAAACTAAACCCAGTGGAGGTGAGGGCCTGGCAGGTCTGAATGCTGCCCGGTATGTGGCCCCTGAACGGGTGCTCGTCCTCCTTGGGCTTGCTCTTCTCCAAGCGTTGCCCTTCCTCTGCTAATGGACAACAGGTGATCAGCTAGAGCCGCCGTGAGGATTTCCCGTAGAAGAAATGGAACTGCCGACCTCTGTGCTTTGGCGGGAGCACGGAGGGAGCAGGGGACAGAGGATAGTGAACTTTCCACCACTGCCCCCAGCGTCCTAAGTTTTGCTTTCTGATGAAACTTGGCCAGCAGTGCTGTGCATCCTGGCAGCCACTCCCTGAAAATGGGCAGTGGCCGGGTGAGTGGCCGACAGCCCTTTGTGGCCATCGGAAGGAGTGGCTAAGACGGGGAGCTGACCACCAGGCAGGGTGAGCCCCTGAAATGCTGCTTCCTCAGCTCCCGGGCTCACCCCCCACACAGCTGCTCCTCCGTGGGGTTTCCAGCCTGTGGAACGACTGTCGGAGTGTTTTTTGCAGTCTTTTTCAGAGAAGTAAATGAACTTCAGGAACTTGAGGGCAATAACCATCACATCACAGGGAGAGGCCTTAGAGTCCCACCCCATTGACAGAAGCCACCATCAAGGCCAGGGACGTGAGGTGTTTCCAAGTTCAGGCAGCACCAGGCTCACCCCCAGGCACGGGGGCAGGGAGTTCTCTGTTGCCTGCCCTCACTGCGTGGTGGCATCAGCCTGGGTTTGGCATGTCTCTCTCAATATAAGCAGGGGCCCCATGGGTTTACCATCAGGGAGGTGGGGTGTGCTCCGGTGACCCGAGGGACAGCAGCTGTCTCGGGCCCGTGCCTGTCCCACAAAGGGAGCTCGTAGGACCGCCTTCCCATCACAGAGGCACTACCTTCTCCCTGTGGCTGAACCTCACCGTAGCTGCAGAATAAATAACCCATTGAACCTCCGCCGGGCGTGTTGGAAACCGGGCTTTGTGACTCTTGCAGGACATCGCGCTGATGGATGACCACCAGAGGGAAGAGTTTATTGGCAAGATCGGGATCTCCTCAGAGGAAAACGATGACAATTCTGACGAGAGCGCAGACTCAGAGCCTCACAAGTACAGCTGCAAAAGGTGTCAGGTAACTGGCCAGCGTGGGGACATCAGGACAGGAAGCTTGGGTGCAGGGCTGCTGGACCCCTCAGGCTCAGGCTCGGTGAGCCTGGCCCTGGTGGCGGCCCCGTTCACGGGGGCCTTGTCAGAGGTGTCCCGAAAGGCTGCCCCATCACTGCCTCTTAGGGGTGGCGCATGGTCTCACTGCTGCCACGTGGATCACCCTCTCGGAACCAGTCTCCGACTGGTTTGCATTCGGCTGTGTGGCAACTGGGGGGACATCTGGCTCCGTGGAGGCCGGCTGTAGGCGGGACCTCCCCTCCTCTCTCCTTCCGCCCTCTCAGGCCAGTGGCCCTTCACCACTACCTGCCCCGTGCGTGGAAGGGGGGCCTTGCTCAGAAGCAGTGGTTTGTTCTCAGGGGACCTGGGCTCCATTTTCAGCAGCTTGCCGTACGAGTGAGCCGTGGTCCCTGCTCGGGGCTCTGCTGCTTGGGAAAGCGCAGTTAATCCCCTGTGGAGTGCAGGTGCCCCTGTTCCCTGTGAGCACTGGCATCTGTGTGCTCATCCAGGCACCTGGCCCTGCACCTGCATCAGGCAGGGGTGAGAGACAGGGAGGTCAGGTGGGTGGAGAGTAGGCGGGGTCAGGGCGCAGCTGGTCTGGAGAGGAGGCTGAGAAGCTGGGATCTGCCAGGGGGCACAGGAGGGGCTGGGGTCCACTCCTCATGGTCCTTCCACTGCAGTCTGGCCTGGCGCTGGCCCTGCCCCTGCCCCTAAGAGTTCCCTTCACACCTGCCAGGATGACAGGCTTTCATTGGCATCCCTGTGCCCTGGTGGGTGGCAGTGCGTGCTGAGCTGCGGGGGCCAGCCTGTGCACGGGGTAAGCTGTGTGCCTGTCCGCAGCTCACCTTTGGCCGTGGGAAGGAGTACCTGAAGCACATCATGGAGGTGCACAAGGAGAAGGGCTACGGCTGTAGCACCTGCAACCGGCGCTTCGCCCTGAAGGCCACCTACCACGCCCACATGGTCATCCACCGCGAGAACCTGCCGGACCCCAATGTGCAGAAGTGAGGCTCCCGGGGCTGTGGGCTGCAGTGCTGGGTGGTGGCCGAGGGAGGTGCAGGGAAGCGATGCTGGAACACGCCAGTCTGTCTGCTCTGCAGGCCCCGGCCTGGTCCCCGTTGATCCTGTTCTCTGCTAGCCTTGCCCCGGGCCCGCATACGCCCCTGCCAGGACTCCATGTGACTGGCTGCTTTCCAGGCCTGTGGAGCCACCAGAAGCCCGTCCCCCAGCGATTAGGGTCCCTGACTGGCAGCCCCACATCTGGCTGCAGCCTGGACTCGGGGCTCTGAGCCTGAGCGAGTGAATGGACGGGTGGAGGCTGCGGTAGCCAGTGCGGGCCACCGTAGCAAAGGGCCACAGACAGGGCAGCCAGAACAGCAGGAACATGCTATCCCGGTTCTGGAGGCCGAGTCTGAGGTTGTGCGTCACGGGGTTGCTTCCCTCCGGCTGTGAGAGAGAGTCTGCTCCAGGCCCCTCTCCTTGGCTCGCACTTGGCTGTCTCCCTGTGTCCTCATAGTCGTCCCTGTTACCCAGGCCCCTGTCCAAATCTCGCCTTTCCATGAGGACACCAGTCATACTGGATTGGGGCCACCTCCAATGAGCTCGTTTTCTCCCAGTCACTTGTTAAGACCCAGCCTCCAAATCTGGTCATGTTTTGGGGAGTCAGGGTTAGGGCATAGATGTGGGTTTGAGTGGGGGCCACATTAAGCCCCTGATCGCCGTAGAACCTGCGTGTCTGTGGCTATCTCCGTCATACCTTTTCGGTTCCACCTTTGCTGATTGCGGGGCTGCAGGCGGTCCCCACGCTGTGGGCCGCCCTGAGGCTTTGGTCTGGTTTCAGGTACATTCACCCGTGCGAGATCTGTGGGCGGATCTTCAACAGCATCGGGAACTTGGAGCGGCATAAACTCATCCACACGGGTAGGTGTCCCCCTCGGGGCCCGAGGCCCAGGGCTAGCCTGGCGCACTGGCCTTCTCTGCAGAGCAGTCCTGCATCGTCCCCCTCGCGTTGCATTCTTCTGTCCCTGGCTTCTCCCGTCCTGGCCACCTCGTCCACTCCCAGCATAGCCTCTCCCTGCTTGTCACCACTCCAGTCCTCGGGATGCATCCTCGCTTCCAGCTGCAGGGAGGCCGCCTTCCCTCCCGGTTTCGGCCTTTATGCTGTGACCAAGGATGCGGGCCTTACGAGCTTCAGATTTGGATGTTTGTTTGTAAGGTGTGAAGAGCCACGCCTGCGAGCAGTGTGGGAAGTCCTTCGCCAGGAAGGACATGCTGAAGGAGCACATGCGTGTGCACGACAACATCCGGGAGTACCTGTGCGCCGAGTGCGGGAAAGGTAGGTGCGGGGCCGGGTGCCCGGCCAGGTGCAGACACCGGGGTCACAGGTGTGCCGCCAGCTGCGGAGCTCTAACTGGAGGGTCTGCGAGAACTGGCACGTCAGTGGGAGGGTCACCAAGGCCATCAGAGGGAGCTCAGATGGGAGGGCAGCATTAAATGAGGGACCGAGAACAAACACAGAGTAGTCCGAAAGGCACACAGACGCGAGGAATTCAAGCCACGGGTTTTGAGAGCAGGGAAATAGTAATTGTTTGAAATACAACATAATTCTAAGAATCACTGTGCGGTCTGAGTGGAGACTTGGCCGTGAACTACTGCCGACCACAACCCACTAGGTGCTGAGACTGATTTACTCTGACCAGTGATCACTGCAACCTGTGTTTAATCAGGTGAAGTTAGTTAAATAAGCCTATCCATGAAGTATCTCCCAGCAAGTGAAATTTAAAAATAGATAACCCCAGTACACGGTAAGATTTTAACCGTGTACTACCCCGAGGACCCAGAGGCCTCACTCAGGGGCCCCGTCTTTGGCTCTTTCCAGCGGCCGCAGCGTGGAGAGCAGCAGGCCTGCCCTCGTTCTGATAAAGTTGTCCACTCTACCATTAGGGTCCGGTTGAAATTCTGTATTCCACGGAGGTTTTATTTTTTCCTTTTTTTTTATTGAAACATATCTGACACGCCACATTGTGTAAGTGTGACGCGTACAGTGCATCGGTTTGACACATTTGTATCAAACGAGGTAGGATGGCTGCAGTGGGTTGGATAACCCCCACCACATCCCGTATTTATTGTCATTTCGTTTGTGTGGAGGGCAGTTCAGCTCTAGGCTCCTAGCAGCTCTGAGGTTTGCAATGTGACAGCGTGGACTGCAGACACCACGCTGTGCATTACGTCTCCGGAACTTACTCATCTGCTCCTTGTGCCCTTAAACCACCTCTCCCTGGTCCCCCCACCCAGCCCCTTGTCACCACCGTTCTCCTCTGGTCTCACAAGTTTCACTTTTTAAGAGTCCACATATAAGTGATACATAGTATTTGTCTTTCTCTATTGGACTTACCTCACTTAGCATAATACCTTTAGCATCCATCCACATTTTTGCAAATGGCGGCATCCCCTTCTTTCTTGGGGCTGAATAATATTCCCTTGTATAGATCACATCTTTTTATCCATTCATCTATGGTGGACACTTGGGTTGTTTTCTTTCTTAGGCATTGTGATGAATGTAGCCGTGAACATAGGGGTGCAAATGTCTCTTCAAGACTCCGTTTCCATTTCTTTTGGGGACGCACCCAGAAGAGGAATTGCTGGATCATGTGGTGGTTCAATTGTTAATTTTTTGAAAACTGCCGTTCTGTTTTCCACAGCGACCGCACTAATGTTCATTTCTGCCAGCAGTACACAAGGGCTCCCTTTTCTCCCCATCCCCACCAACATTTATCATCTCTTTTCTCTTTGATAAACCACTTAAACTGGTGTGAGGTAACATTTCATTATGGTTTAAATTTGCTTTCCCTGATAATTAGGGACGCTGAGCACATGTTCATGTACCTGGTGGCCATTAGTAAGTCTTTGGAAAAATGCCTATTCAGGTCCTTAGCCCATTTGTAACTGGATTCTCTTTTCTTTCTTTCCTTTTCCTTCCTTCCTTCCTTCCTTCCTTCCTTCCTTCCTTCCTTCCTTCCTTCCTTCCTTTCTCTTCTTCTTCTTTCTTTTCTATCTTTCTCTGTTCCTCTCTCTCCCTCTCTTTCTTTCTTTTGCTATTGAGTTATACAAGTTATCATATATCTTATTTGGTATATGGTTTTTGACCATTTCCTCTGATTCTGTAAGTTGCCTTTGTGATGGTTTCCTTTGCTGTGCAGGGTTCTTTAGTTTAATGTCATCCCACACATTTGTCTTAGTTTTTGTTGTCTGTGCTTTTGTGACTTAGCCAAGTAATCATTGCCACGACCAATGTCAAGGGTCTTTTACCCTGTGTTTTCCTTTAGGAGTTTTATGTTTCGGGTCTCACATTAAATCTTTGATCCATTCAAGTTCGTCTTTGTGAGTGGTGTAAAGATGGGCGTTTATTCTTCTATGTGTGCAAACCCAGTTTTCCCAGCACCATTTGTGGAAGGGACTGTCTTCTCCCCACTGTGTGTTCTTGGTGCCCTTGTCACAGATTGGTGGGCTGTTTCTGTGAGGGTTTATTTCTGGGCTCTCTGTAGGCCTGTTTTTACACCAGTGCCATGCTGTTTTGATTACCGTTCTGTGCGATATATAATATGATGCATCGGGTATAGTGATACCTCCAACTTTGTTCTTCTTTCTCAGAATTGCTTCGGCTACTTGGGGCCTCTTGTGGTTCTAAACAAATTTTAGAGTAGTCTATTTCAGTGGAAAATGTCATTGGAACTTCTATCAGGATTGCATTGAATCTCTAGCTTGCTTTGGCTAGTGTGGGTATTTTCACCATATTAATTCTAATTCATGAACATGGTATATCTTTTCATTTGTGTGTGTCCTCTTTAATCTCTTTCATCAATGTGTTACAGTTTTCAGTGTACAGGTCTTTCACCTCCTTGGTTAAACTTATTCCTTAGTGTTTTATTGTTTTCAGTACTATTGTAAACGTGATTGCTTTCTTAATTTCTCTTTCATGTAATTTGTTGTTAGTGTATAGAAATGCAACTGATTTCTGTATATTGACTTTATACCCTACAACTTAATTCATTTATTATTTCTAATAGTATTTTTTGTATTTTATTTGATCTTTATTGTATTTTTCCCATTACCATTTAGTCCCCTTATACCCTCTCCCCCTAGCAGTCACCACACTGGTGTCCATGTCCATGAGTCCTTTTTCCGTTTTGCTCAGTCCCTCCACCTTGTACCCATGCCCCCCCCAGCTGTCATCTGCTCTCTGTCTATGAGTCTGTCTCTGTTGTGCTTGTTAGCTCAGTTTGTTCATTGGATTCCACGTATGAGTGAGATCATACAGTGTTTGTCTTTCTCTGGCTGGCTTATTTCACTGAGCATAATGTTCTCCAGGTCCATTCAAACTGTTACAAAGGGTAAAAATTTCTTCTTTCTTACAGCCAAGTAAAAGTACATTGTGTAACTGTCCCATAGTCATTTTATCCTCTCATCTACTGGTGGACCCTTGGGCCGCTTCCATATCTTGGTGATTGTAAATAACGCTGCAATGAACATGGGGGTGTTTGTGTTCTTTCCAAATTAGTGTTTTAGATTCCTTTTGATATATTCCCAGAAGTGAGATCACTGGATCAAAAGGCAGATCCATTTTTAATTTTTTGAGGTATCTCCATACTGCTTTCCACAGTGGCTGCGCCAGTCTGCATTCCCACCAACAGTACAGAAGGGCTCCCCTCTCTCCACATCCTCACCAGCACTTGTTGTTTGTTGATTTGTTGATGATAGCGACTCTGACAGGTGTGAGATGGTGTCTCATTGTGTTTTCAATTTGCATCTCTCTGATGATTAGTGACATTGAGCATCTTTTCATATATCAATTGGCCATCTGTATGTCCTCCTTGGAGAAGTGTCTATTCAGGTCCTTTGCCCATTTTTTAATTGGGTTGTTTGTTTTTTTGGTGTTGAGTTTTGTAAGTACTTTATAAATTTTGGATATTAACCCCTTATCAGATGTATCAGAGTATATGTTCCCCCATTCTGTGGGTTGTCCTTTTATTTTGTCGAAGATTCCCTTTGCTGTGCAAAAACTTTTTAGTTTGGTGTAGTTCCATTTGTTTATTTTTTCTGTTGTTTCCCTTGCCTGGGGAGATACATCTGATAAAAAATTGCTACAGGCAATGTCTGAGATTTTGCTGCCTGTGTTTTCATGTAGGATTTTTATGTTTTCGACTCCAACATTTAAATCTTTGATCCATTTTGAATTTATTCTTGTGTGTGGTGTAAGACGGAGGTCTAGTTTCATTTTTCTGCATGCATCTGTCTAATTTTCCCAACACCATTTACTGAATAAACTTTCTTTAGCCCTTTGTATATGTTTGCTTCCTTGTTGACTATTAATTGACTATAAAGGTGTGGGTTTATTTCTGGGCTCTCTACTCTGTTCCATTGATCTATGTGTCTGTTTTTATACCAGTACCATGCTGTTCTGATTACTGTGGCCTTGTAGTATAGTTTGATGTTAGGTCATGATTTTCCTACTTTGTTCTTCTTTCTCAGGATCGCTGTTGCTATGCGGGGCCTTTTGTGGTTCCATATAAATTTTTGAAATATTTGTTCTAGTTCTGTAAATACGTCATTGGAATCTTGATAGGAATTGTGTTGAATCTATATATTGCTTTGGGTAGTATGGACATTTTAATGATGTCATTTCTTCCTATCTGTGGACATGGTATGTGCTTCCACTTTTTTGTATTTTCTTCAGTGTCTTATAATTTTACAAATACAGGTCTTTCACATCCTTGGTTAGGTTTATTCTTAGGTATTTTATTCTTTTTGAAGCAATTGTGAATGGGAATGTTTTCTTTATGTCCATTTCTGTTAGTTCGTTATTGGCATATAAAAATGTAACTGATTTCTGGATATTAATTTTGTATCCTGCTACTTTGCTGAATTCCCTTATCAGTTCTAGTAGTTTCTTGGTGGAATCTTTGGGGTTCTCTGTGTACAGTATCATGTCATCTGCAAATAAAGACAGTTTTACTTCTTTCTACCTAATTTGGATACCTTGTAGTTCTTCTTCTTGTCTCACTGCTGTCACTAGGACTTCCCATAAGGATTATATTGAATAAGAGAGGTGAAAGCGAACATCCCTGTCCTGTTCCTGATCTTAAGAAGAATATTTGTAGTTTTTGCCTATTGAGTATGATGCTGGCAGTGGGTTTGTCATATACGGCCTTTATTGTGGTTAGCTATTTCCCCTCTATTCCCACTTTACTGAGAGTTTTTATCATAAATGGGGGCTGGGTTTTATCAAATGCTTTTTCTACATCTATTGATATGATCATTTGGTTTTTATGCTTCATTTTGTTTACGTGGTGAATCACATTTATTGATTTGCGAATGTTGTACCAACCTTGCATTCCTGGAACAAATCCCACTTGATCACCGTGTGTGATCTTTTTGATGCATTGCTGTATTCGATTTGCTAATATTTTGTTGAGGATTTTATTACCTATGTTCATCAGAGATATTGGCCTATAATTTTCTTTTTTCCTAGTGTCTTTATCTGGTTTTGGTATTAGGATAACGCTGTCCTGGTAAAATGAGTTTGGGATCCTTCCCTCCTCTTGAGTTTGATGAGTTCTAACAGTTTTTTAGTGGAGTGCTTAGGGTTTTCTGAATATCAGATTATGTCGTCCCTGAACAGAGATAATTTTACTCCTTCCCTTTTTGATCTGAATACCCTTTTCTTCCTTGCCTATTTGCTCCCTCTAGTACTTCTAATGTTAAGTTGAATAGAACTGGTAAGAGTGGCCATCTTTGTCTTATTCCTGATCTTAAAGGAAAGGCATTTAACTTTTCACCATTAAGTATGATGTGGGGTTGTCAAATTTGGTCTTTAGTGTGTTGAGGAACATTCCTTCCGGACCCAGTTTGTTGAGCATTTTTACCATGAAAGGGTGCCGTGTTTTGTCAGATGCTTTTTCTGCGTCTATTGAGATGCCCACACACTTTTTATATTTCATTCTATCAGTGTGGCACACGGCACGTGAATTGATTTGCAGCTGTGGAGCCATCCTTGGATCCCAGGGGTAAATCCCACTCGATCACGGTGAATGATCCTTTTAATGTGCGGTTAAATTCAGTTCACTAATATTGTGTTGAGAATTTTACATTTATATTTATCAGGGATATTGGTCTGTGGTTTCCTTGTAGTGTCTCGCATTTGGCTTTGGTCTCAGGGGAGTGCTGGCCTGGTGAAATGAATTTGGGGGTATTACCTCCTCTCTGATTTTTTTGGAAGAGTTGGAAAAGGATGGGTGTTAATTCTTTAAATGTTTGGTAGAAATCACCAGTAAAACCATCTTCCTCTATTTGGTTTTTAAAATTAAATAGAAAAGTATGAAGATAACACAAATGCCCCATAGTTCCACTCACTGGATCACCCTACGAGCCCACTTAAAATTAGACTGCATGTAAAAGGCTGTGAGAATGAACTGCCCAGAAAAGCAGAAAGCGAGGCGATGCTCCTTTCCTCTCCCCCGTCTCCCAGGATCACCTCCTGCGAGGGCAGCACGCAGGCCGTTTCACTGCGGAAGTAACTCAGGCACCCACCACGCACAAGTGGGTGTGCGAGGCCAGGTTGTTGTTGCCGCCTCAGACCTCAGTTCCGCTCTTCCGAAGATCCGTTGTTAATCTTTTGGTGGGAACATCTCTAGCAGTTTCTATGCCTGTCTTAGTGAGCACCATGCTGGCTCAGCTCCAGTCACAGCCCCGGCCTGTGCCCGAGCTCTCCCGGCCCCTGCCCCACTTGCTGCCCACCGCCTGCTCTCTCCCCCAGGTCTGGAAGAGACTGCAGAGCACGGTAGAGGTGGGTAGAGGTGGGAAGGGTTGGAGGTAGACAGGCGTGATTGAGCCTCCCTTCCAGGTAGGCAGGGAGAAACCTCACCTAGGCCCTCAGCGCTGCACACCCACCCACCCCCCACCAAGTGCCGCTCCGCAGGCCTGGCAGGGCAGGCAGGGCTGCCCAGGGCAGACACCGAGGTCAGAGCGCATCTTATAATACTATTTTCATATTTGAAATGGATCGGCTGTTTAGTTAAAAGAGTTCTTTCCTGAGCCCTGCATGCTTTCAGCAAACACCGGTGTGGATTCTCGGGCTACCACGTTGTTTTACACAGCCCTGGGGCATCGGTGCTGTGCTTTTGCTGTCACCCACGGTCACGGCACGGGCAGGCAGATGCCGTGCTTGCCTGTTTCTCCCAGGCCTTGCTATTCACGTACCTAAAAACCCATCTTAGACATCTTGCCCTGTCAGGACAGGTAGATAAGCTTTGTTTTGTCTCAAAACCTCGCCTGGATTTGGCCCTGGGCACCCTGTCAGCAGACCCTGTCACTTGTGCGTTAAGCGTTACTGTGTGGACAGCTTTCATCACCACGAATGTCCGGGGTGCCCTTGCACAGAGTTCCTTCACACTTTTCCTTAGCAAGTCGACGTCTACTGGGACTTTCAGGTGAGAGGCCGTTAGAAATAGTAGGAGTCCTGTAACCTGGCAGCCGGGGCCAGTGTGCCAGGCCCGGTGGGTTTCCACGTGCAGCAGTAGTAGCCGAGGGTCACAGGAAAATAGCTCGTTCAAAAACACGTCACGTACCATGAGACGCTCGGGACGGATCCTGGTGAGACAGCCGTGTGGCCTGCATGAGGCCGGCTCGCCAGGCCTTTGGAGATGCAAAAGGGTAAAAAGGGGCCCGCGCCAGGTTTGGGGATTCTTTTTTTTTTTTTTTTAATTTATTCTAGAGAGAAGGGAAAGGAGGGAGAAGGGGAGAGAAACGTTGATGTGAGAGAGAAATGTTTATTGGTTGCCCCTTACACATGCCCCTACTGGGGACCGAACCCGTAACCCAGGCACCGGCCTGACTGGTAATTAAACCAGCAGCCTTTCGGTTTGCAGGATGGTGCCCAACCAATTGTGCCATTCCGGCCAGGGTGGGAATTCTAAGTATTTAAGGAAGATCTATTTTCCCTGAAGGAAGTTGTGAATGTGATGCAGACTGAATTGAAATCACAGTGTGGAGCCTTAAAGCGTCTGCCCTCAAGTGGCCACCGTGTGGCAGTCGTGTGTAATTCAAAACTGTTCTCAGATTTTTTTTTTTTTTTTTTTTTTTTTAAACTGGAAAGAGAACCTTGACCGTCACCAACACTGGCTGGGACGGGGAGGTCAGCATGGGCGGTGGACTTTGTCGTCCCTTTACGTCTGAGCGTTTTCTGTTTTGTGTTTGAATGACCGTGTGTTGTTTTTGTGATTTAGACTAAGTTCGTCTTAGATGCACGTGGGAGGGACGCGCTGGTTGGGGCAAAGGGCAAAGACCAACTTCCTCTGTCCATCCATCCACTGGGTGCTGACCCCGCAGTGACTGTCCCTTCAAGGGTCAAAGCCAAGATGGCACAGCCTGGGGGAGCAACCAGTGCAGGACAGGGTGTGCTTGCTGCGTAAAGACTTAAGACATGCCCCCTGCTGCACTGCCTGTGACGGGCAGATGGGTTGAAACACTGAGGAATCAGTTACAGCGGCCTCAGGGCCTCTGCACTGGCTGATCCCCTGCCGCCCACCTCCCCCCCCCCCCCCCCAAGGAATGCTGTTCCCGCTAGTAGCTCTCGGCCCCTCCCAGTCTCCCAGGTCACTCTCAGATGCCCCGCCCCTCCCCTCCGTAAGCCAGCATCCTGGCTGCCTGCACTCCTGCCATCTTTGTTACTTTGTCCTCTTCAGTCCTTCTCACGTGGCACTCTGCCTCTGCATGTCTGCCCCTCCCCGGCGAAGCGGGGGACCTTGCTCAGCTCCCTGCTCACCCTCTGGCACTTGGTGCAGCCCTGGGTGGTGGCAGGCGCCCCTGCGTCCGCAATGAGCAGCACACGCCATGAGTGGTGCGCGCTGTTGAGAGCAGTGTGGTGGTCAGGCCGGGCCTGATAATCAAGGTGACAGCAAATGGTGGAGCCAGTGGAAGTGGCCAGACAGCAGAGGGTCCCGGAGTGTGTAGCCAGAATGTACCCAGGAGTGTGGTCCTGGAAGGACAGACTATTGGAGAGCCATCCACTGGGCTAACCTCTTGTCCCCTGTTGCTTTTCTTACTGTGAGTGTGTGTGATTTTTTAAAGGGGAAGATGCTGCCCCGCAGTCAGTGCCAGGCCCACACACGTCCTCGCCCCACCACAGCCTAGGAGCCCCCTTTCTGTGCGTACAAGTCAGGCTGAGGAGGGAGTGGCCTGGCGGTTCATCTGGGTCGGGGTTTCAGAGCCCAGTCAGGAGCTGGGTGAAGTTCACATCCCCATGGGCCGTGGCCAAGGGTTTCCTAGGTAACCTGGAAGGGCGCTGTTGACCAGTTGAAGCCTAGAGGACTCTGTGGGCGCCGGGGTCCTCCCACTGCTGTTGCTGAGGGCAGTGACGGTGGTCTGCCCCCACCACCCCCTGCAGAGGCCAGTTCCTGGGTCAGCCTGCGGCTAGGGGACTGGATGCCTCAACTGCATGCTTGTGAACCGCTGTCCCTCGGCTCCAGAGGGCCCCTGCCTGCTGCCCCGTGGTGCTTCCTGTGCAGCACTGCTCGCCTAGTGGGCGTCCCAGGCTAAGACCCTCAGCCCCTCGTTCACACCCCAAACTGGGTGATCCCTTCTCTGTGGGCCTGAGTAAGGCAGTAGCTTATTTCATTGCCTTCAGCAAAGGTTGACTTTGTGAAGTTAAACTACAGGTGGGTTGAAAGTCAGGCTTAGACCGTAAGGCTGGAACGTCAGTGACTTTATTCCTGATCTTCGTTACTTTTACAACACCAGTATCAACAGGACACTCCAGGAGGCTGTCCTGCCCTTCCCTAATGAGCCGACTGGGCCATGGCCGCACACTGGGGATGCTTGCTGACAGCTCTCATTGTTCTGAGCACTGACCGCCAGGGTGGGGTGGGCACAGCGGAGATGGGCTGGCCAGGCATTGACAGTAAATCCTAAGGACCTTCAATGGCGCCACTGCCTGTCCCCCACCTTGGTGGCGAGCCTTCCCGAGAGGAGCCCCTAGCCCTGTCCTTCCCCTTCACCCTTTCTGCCATCACTGAGACCTGTGCCTGCAGCACTGTGTGTGTGGGGGGGGGTCCTGGGAGTGGGCGGGGGGTTCCTGGGCAGGGCACTGTGCGGGGATCCTGGACAGGGGCGCTGTCGGGGGTCTGTGGCGCAGGTGGGCCGTGGCCGGCACCCACCTGCTTGTGTCCGGCAGGCATGAAGACCAAGCACGCTCTGCGCCACCACATGAAGCTGCACAAGGGCATCAAGGAGTACGAGTGCAAGGAGTGCCACCGCAAGTTCGCGCAGAAGGTCAACATGCTCAAGCACTACAAGCGGCACACGGGTGAGTCCCGGCCGCAGTGCAAGCGTGCGGCAGCCGCTACGCCTCGTGCTGGAATGGCCCGGTCAAGAGCGCCTTGCTGCTTCTCACTTTCTTTAGCTCCCATTAAACCCGGGTTCCAGCGAGCTCGGAGCTCCGGGAGGCGTGGGTAAGCAGCTGGCGCTTCCAATCCCCGCAGGCGCCCTGTCACTCGCGTCACTGCGCATGCGCACTGGAGCCGGCTGCTGCCTACTCGCCAGCGCAAGGTTGGCAACAGCTGCCAGTTCTGCAGGGCCCTTGCCCCGCTCAGCCGTTCCTCTGCAGGAATGTGTGCCCCGGAAGTAATCACACGGGTCCAGAGGGGTGTGTACACAAGCTGATGTCAGATGCTGGGACATCTTTAATGTCTGTCATTAGGACAATGGCTAAAAAAGAATGCATCCATTAAAAGTGATGAGATGCTGCTAGTTTACATAGAGTTCATGGTACAACAGGAGGAAAAGCAGCCTCTGCAACGTCACCTATGCGCCCTTGTTTATAAAACACGTGTACACGGGTAAATGTGTACGTAAGAGGGCGCTAAGATAGACGTGAGAACAGAAGGAGGCTTACCCCAGCCAGGGCTTTTGCCAGAGTGTGACATTTCTGATGGGAGCCTGTCTGCCTTGGTTCCGTGTGCTCACCAGGTTGCAGGCAAGTGGGACGATCGGCCCAGACCGAGGGACCAATGGGAGCTCTGGGATCTAGGTTGGAGCCGATGGGAACCCTAACAGTACCCACCTGAGTTTCACAAACATGTCTGCCTTCCCTGGTTGTGAGCCCGTGCAGAATAAAGCTCACTGCCTGGGTTGTGCTCGTTCGGGGTGTCTGGCAGTCCCGTGGGCGCCAGGCTGAAACTGACCTGCCACCCTTTCTGAGGAAAGGGCCTTGCCGGCCACCTCCAGAGGGCAGCCTTTCCGAGCCACAGTTTTCTGTTCACTGCCTGTGCCCCTTGGCAATCCACCTTCCCCCGCGGCCTCTCCAAATGTCAGGGACAAGACACCCGCAGTGCCTAGTAACAGCCCCTGGAAAAACCTGAAAGTGAGTGTGCTTTCCCCGCAGGGATTAAAGACTTCATGTGTGAGTTGTGCGGGAAGACTTTCAGCGAGAGGAACACGATGGAGACCCACAAGCTCATCCACACAGGTGAGCAGGTGCGGCCCGAGGGAGTGTCCGGCCACGCGCCACAGTCCCGGCACGCGTGGAGGGACGGCTGTGTTACCCTGTATGTGTTAGACTGTTTTGGGGTGTCTGGTGTCATCCTGCCCCAGTGGCAGCCCACTGCCCCCTTAACATCAGCCCAATACCACTTCCAGATATCTGGTCTGGAATTTTCAAATACTGGAGCAATGGCGTGGCTCCACACTCAGGGAGGGAGGAGACCAGTCATACTGGTCTCGGGCTGACCTGGGGGGCCATCCCGGCAGCATGTGCCGAGGAAGCAGCACCCTCCCCGCCTGTCCTGCAGGCTGTGGGACAGCCTCGCTCAAAGCCTGCGCTTGTCTTTTCCTCCTCGTGTGTGTGCGTGTCTGTGTGAAGTGGGCAAGCAGTGGACGTGCTCCGTGTGTGACAAGAAATACGTCACCGAGTACATGCTGCAGAAGCACGTACAGCTCACCCACGACAAGGTCGAGGCGCAGAGCTGCCAGCTGTGCGGGACCAAGGTGTCCACCAGGGCCTCCATGAGCAGGCACATGCGGCGCAAGCACCCGGAGGTGAGCGTCCTTCTCCCCGCCCCCACCCCACGCTGGCCTGGCCCCTTTGCCCTCCGCCCTGGGCATGCCCCTGCTACCCTGAGACTCCGCCACCCGGCTCGTGGATCTGTCTCCCTTTGCAGACCCAGAATTCCTGGAGGCAGGGCCTGGGTCTCACGTTCCCTCTGATTGCAGGGCCGGCACGTAGGAGGGAGGCACTGAACGAGTGAGCAGAAGAGCCTCACCTGGTGTTTGCTAAGGTTATAAATTAATTTTCCCTGGAATTACAGCAAGATGGAAGTGCAGCCCTGCCCTGTTTCCCCCATTCTTCCCCCTGGAGAGACGAATAAAATGTGCAGAACAGGGAGTGTCCAGGTGGTGTTGGGGACCGATTACAGGGTGGCATTGCGGACCCAGAGGGGGAAATTGTAGAGGCAAGAAGACCTGGCTTGCCTGGAAGCTTGTTCTAAAAGAAGGTCCAGGACATTAAATAATTCATTCTGCTTTAAAAAGAAGCAAGCTGGAAAATAAAACTAGCAGGAAATGCAGGTAAATAGCTCTCAGATCACCAAAAGGGAAAGACTCTCCACGCATAAGAGCAACGAAAGGCATTGTGAACAGAACACCAGTAATTTGACTACATAAACAACATCACACTGAGAACTGATGTAGCTAAAGGAACACGCAGAGGGCAAACCAGGAAGTGTGGGAGATGTCACTGTAGTCCCCAGGCGCCGCCTTCACTAGTAGAGGTGGTAGCGTTGGGTGAGAAGAGCCTGCGGAACACAGTGTGTACACGAGAGGCAGACTGTGAGAGGGAACGCACAGGAGAAACTCGCCCTCACTGAGTCCCAGAGACACGGGCGCTAACGTAGCAGGTGCCTCCCCCGCCCGCGACCCAGCAGGAGGGTTCTAGATTCGAAGTGACGGTGCGGCTGCCGTGGGTGTCCTCTGGGAGGCAGCGTGACGGGTCCCCAGTACGTGAGGAATGATTCTTTGGGCGCCTCTATGCCACGCACGAGGAGTGGGTTAAGTTAGCGTTGGCTTAGCGACATGCTGGACTCTCTAAAAACAGAATTCTCAATAAACCTGTGGAATGCTTATAGCAGCAACAGCAGGGTGCGCCGCGTGAGCGTGCACAGCGCACATCGTAGGCGTCCGTGTGTCTGCAACACTCACCTTCACCGTGTGAATGAGACGGGTGGGGAAGGAAAGGGAGAAAGCAGCACCGCACAGTGGGTTTGTCCCGTGGCGAGGGTACGGGTGTCACTTGACTCTGTGTGGAATAACCTCCTCTGATGGACGGAAGTCACTTCTGCCGTGGTGGCAAGAGCACAGCCTGCCGTACTGGGGCGGGGGGGGCATACATGCAGTGTCCTCCTCGGCGCCCAAGCCGGCAGGGCAGGGGGTCACCAGCTCTCCGGTCCTTCGACGGGCTGCATCCTCTGATATGTGGAGCTGGGGTTCCCCCCAGAACTCCCCCTGCCAGGGTTTAAACCCTGAAAAACAAAGTCCCGAGCAGGACCCTGAAGTGTCAGCAGACACGGTGGCCCGGGGCTGGGGGCTCAGAGCAGGCGCTGCAGACTCACCCAGCGGCATCCGAGGAGCCGAGTCGGAGCCCTTCTGTCACTTCGTGGGTCTCTGTCGTTCCGGGTGTTAGAAGCATGTGCCAGTCCGTGTTTGCTGACTGGGCGATGCTGGGTGGAGAGAGAGGCCTGGCACACGCAGAGGGGCTCAACAGCGTTTTTGTCCACCAAGTCCTTTTGCCGGGGATAATGATCACTTCCAAACAGATCGCTCTGCAAGGCCACCTTCTGTGGCTGCGTCTCTAACGGGGGCAGTGTGTCCCCATCACCCACTCCTCAGGCACGCCCACGCTGGCAGACCTGGCTCCTGGAAGGGGAGAGAAAGTGCCACGGGGGCTCTCCTGCCATCAGCTCAGTCCTCAGCCCCTTTGGTCTCAAGCCCGTAGCCTGCTCTCTCTGGGCTATCCTTCGGGTCGTTTCGCTGTCCTCTCTTTGTTGGTTCGGACAAATGCGTAGTAAGCGCCCACTAGTGGTGAGCGCTGCAGAGCCAGCCAACCAGGGTGAGCCCCGCCCTCCCGGAGGTGCCAGTCTCAGGTGGGAGCAGAGGGAAAGGAAGTAGGCAAGCAGCTAAGTAATTACAGGTGATGTGGAGGGGGTGACATCTGACAGAGAACGAGGCAGAGGGAGGGGCGGGCAGGGGCCCGGGGAGGGGGATGCTCTGCCAGGGTGTGAGGCCAGCTGGGTGCCAGTGTCGGTGGGCCTCGCGGCCCGTCCCGCAACAGCGCGCAGGCTTGGGACTCCGGCCGCTGGAGGCAGACTCACGGGTTCAGGTGCTGGGCGCCAATGACTTTCACGGGTTCGGGATCTTTCCTAGTTGATGCTGTGTGACGCCTTCACTGTGGGGTCGTTCCAGTGTGAATGAATGTTAACACTTTAAAAATTAAGGCACAAAAAAGTTTCCATTTATGGTCATGTTTCCTAATGAGAGTAAAGCTGACGAATGCCTTTGTGGTTGCGGCTCTGTGGTGTCAGCTTCTGGACCATGTGCCTAGGCCGCCGCTCAGGAGGAGGAGGAGGAGGATGATGGTGATGGTGATGATGATGATGATGATGGTGGTGGTAGATGTGTTGGTGGCCCTGGTTGCGGTGGTGGTGGCAGCAGTGACGGTGACAGTGGTAGCAAACCCGTCAGTGGCCTCCGGCTGCTCTTACTCAGTTCCGCAGCATCCTGGTCCCTCGTGGGCCCTCAGCGCCACCGTCAGCGTTTCCGTGCACCCGCAGCTTGCGCGCCCTTCGTTCGCGCTCCTGTTGGAGACGCCGCCAGCCCGCCACCCCAACGCTGTGCTTCCCCGGGTCTGTCTTAACCAGCCACACGCACAGCGTGGGGTCCACAATTTTCCATCTTTGTGTGCTTTAGTTGAGCAGAAACGTAGATGCTCGCAAAGCTGTTTGGATGAAGAGCCTTACAGGCAGATGCTCGGTTTTCCCTCATCTCCTGTACTTTCCATGTCCCATTTCCCCGTTTTTAGCAGCTCACCTTCACTGTGCTTTTTGGAGGGTTCATTCTCTCTCTGCTGGCATGTTCCACGGTCTCCCTTACGATTTGATTCACTTAACTAATCACAGTAGCAGGGACGGGAATCGGGGCAGGACCCGGTGACTGGCGTGAGGGACGTGTGGGCACACGGGAGGGGGTGAGCACAGTGCAGCGTCTGCACCCTCTGGGCCGGGCAGTGTGGCTCCCAGAGGGCAGGTGGGGGAGAAAGCACCCACCCATGGGGCAAATTAAAGAGCAAAGTGTTTAAAGTGTAAAGATCTCATTTTTGGTGATTCCTCGTAGGACACTGATTTGAAACAACAACAGTCACTGGAATTTTACTGACTGAAATCTCATTAATATGGGCAGAAAAAGGGAGGAAATACGGTGCACCCCACCCAGGCACTGGCGGGGGTGGGGGGGCATGGAGTGAGGCCCAGACGGGTTCAGGGGCACCCTCCACATGCAGGAGCATCACAGGCGCGTGCCATGAAGGCACGCGGTGCAAGGGGAGCCCGGGCCTGCGTGGGGTTCTGGAAGCGAGGCCCCAAGGTCAGCCCCATGTGGAGCCGGCTCAGAAACATGGGGATGCCCGTGAGGGACTACGGATATTCGTCCCGGCTCACTGCCCCACACTCTCCCGCAGGTCCTGGCCGTGAGGATCGACGACCTGGACCACCTCCCAGAGACCACCACCATCGATGCCTCCTCCATCGGCATCGTGCAGGTGAGCACAGAGTGGCCCTGCCAGCGCGGCGTCCCCAGGGACTTCCATCTATGCAGGTGCCGGCAGGGTGGGGCCTCCAGGACGCGGGCAGATGTCAGGAGCGTGTTGGGAAGGCCCTTGGTCCATGCTGCTTGTCTCCCCTTTGTCTCACACTCTGTCTTTTTGGCCCATCTTCTCCCCAAGAGCCTTTTAGCTTCTGTAAGCTTCTAGAACTGTAAGGAATCAGCTCCTGTGACACGGAGGCTGGTAAGTTTGAAACTTGCAGGGCAGAGGACAGACTGGAGACCCCGGGAAGAGTTGATGTCGCAGCTCAAGTCTGAAGGCCGACAGAGACAAGTCCCTCTTCCTCCAGGGACCACAGTCTGTTCTCGTAAGGCCTTCACCTGATTGGATGAGGCCCACCCAGAATGCAGAGGCATCTGCTTTACGCGGTGTTCGCCAATTTAAGTGTTAATCTCACCCACAGAACACCTTCACGGCAGCGTCCAGACTGCAGCCTCACCGGGCAAGCGGCACCCTAGCCCAGCCACGCTGCCACTGAGAGTTAGCCATCGCCGATGGCTTCCAGGAAAACTTGGCATGATTAGATTGATAAGAAAGCTCACTTTAAATGGTTTAGATGAGCTTACTTTTTTAAAGGAACTTTTAGTCAACATCCTTACAAAAATTTCCTTTTACTATAAAGAGAATGTGTCTCAGTCGGAGCTATTTTGAGATCGCATGATACCTCTTTCTCTTCCAATGGTGTTTGGAGCGTGGTGCTCGGGCTCCGGCTTGTGCTGCGTGGGCATGACAAGGCCAGTGGCGCCCCAGAGGCCACAGCAGCCCTGATGCGGGCAGTCCGCGATGACCGTGCCCTGGTGGGCTTCCTCCGGGTCTTTCTGCCACTGTGTCAGATCGAGTCCCGTGGTATGGCACCAGAGGTCCAGGAAGGGGCTGGGTGACCAGGGTGGAGTGCCATGCTGACCACCACTGCCTAGTGGCTGCTGTGACTCCGAGTGAGCCCGGTGTGGGTCACAAGACTGGCCACGGTGCACCAGCTCCCAGAGAGAGGAGTGTGTGGGCACCATCTGGAGCCGCCGTCATGGCTGGGCCTATTTGCTGTCCCCAAAGGAGATGACCGTCTGGTTCTTGTGGTCAAACCCATTTTGATCCAAGATTGATTTGGGGGTGAGAGCCTGATGTGGAAACATTCTCAGGGGGCTGAGCTTGTGTGGGTTGAAATGGTGGCTTAAACTTTTTTTTTTAATTTTTGTTAATATTTCAGCACAAAATATAGCTTTTAAAAATATGGTTTGTAGGTAATTTGCTCCATTTAACAAAAACTCCTGAAACTTCCATCAGTCTTTAGAAATGCAAGCTAGTGGATAAGCTGTGGTCACTCTGTTTCCTGTGGCAGCTCCATGACCCAAGAGCCTTGTCGCTGACCCTGGAGCATGTCCAGGGCCTGTTCTGGGACCACAACTGTCACCACGGGGTCATGACCCCACTGATCTGAATGCTGCTGACACTTCTTTTCCTGCAGCCTGAACTGGGTCTGGAGCAGGAGGGCTTGGCAGAAGGGAAGCCAGTGAAGGCCGCCAGGAGGAGTCACAAGAGGAAGCAGAAACCAGAGGAGGAGGCGGGGGCGCCGGTGCCTGAGGACACGGCCTTCAGCGAGTACTCAGAGAAGGAGCCTGCGTTCACGGGCGGCGTGGGCGACGAGACCGACTCTGCGGTGCAGAGCATCCAGCAGGTTGCTGCTTCCCATGCTGGAGTCAGGGCCCAGTCGCTGGGGGGCGGGAGGGGCCAGGGCCCCAGGTGCGGGAGCCCCGCATGTGCCGCTCCCTTCCCCGTCTGACAGGCCTGCAGGTGCCACCAGCACACGTTCCGTTTTCCACCTAAGCAATCCCAGTGGGGACCTAGAAATCGCACCTGTCACGGGGGCTAGCAGCATGACCTTCCAGGTGTTAAGGAGAGCCAGCCACCCTGGCTGGGAACCAGGAGATTGCCAACAGCCTAAGTGTGTCCCTTCATGGTGGGCGTGGTCCCCATGCATCTGCTGACCAGTCAGGGAAAGCGGACCTCCAAACCAAAGGGGCTGTCCAGGGAGGGTCAGAGGAAGGGGCCGATGTGCAGCCCGCCGGTCTGCTTTCCTTAATGGAATCTTCTCTTGGCTCAACCTCCATCGCTTTGGTTCAGGGCTCCCAAATCTTTCATCAGCGTGCATCTGATGCTGCCCAGACGTCTGTGTTGACTTGCCCTTTCATCCTCTGCATGTGAAAAACTGCTTTCTTTGTGGTTTACTAGCTGTTGGCGCTACGGAGTTGTTCATCGCCCGTTTAGCTTTCTAGTTGGGCTTGTCACTGACCAGCGACACTTCAGAGGAGTGAATGTGCCATGAAGACGGTGCTCTCTGTCTCTCTCATCATTGCTTTCCTCTGTTACTTTGTAGCCAGTGAGATCTTTTGTTTCTCAGTTCTACCCAGTGGCCTCTGTGATCATGTCTGTATCTTGTTACTCTGTTTTCACTGGAGTTTTGGTCTCAGGACGAAATTAACCTGATTTAATCATTCACCCAAAGGTGCTTTGCTGCTCCCCTGTGGCCGTGTGATTGCTCCAGCATGGTAGCACCGCCTGCATCTGTCACTCTCCTTTTCACCGCGACTGTTAACTGTTTTACATTGTCTGTGACTCTTCCAGGTGGTGGTGACTCTTGGTGACCCAAACGTGACCACTCCATCCAGCTCAGTTGGCTTGACCAACATCACCATGACGCCCATCACCACGGCAGCCGGGACCCAGTTCACCAACCTACAGCCGGTGGCCGTTGGACACCTAACCACCCCAGAACGTCAGCTGCAGCTGGACAACTCGATCCTGACCGTGACCTTTGATACAGTCAGTGGCTCCGCCATGTTGCACAACCGCCAGAACGACATCCAGTTGCACCCCCAGCCGGAAAGTTCGAACCCACAGTCCGTGGCCCACTTCATCAATCTGACCACCCTGGTCAACTCCATCACACCCCTGGGGAACCAGCTCAGTGACCAGCACCCGCTCACGTGGCGGGCGGTGCCGCAGACTGATGTGCTGCCAGCCCCGCAGCCACAGGCCGCCCCAGCGCAGGCGGCGCAGCCCCAGGTGCAGGCCGAGCAGCAGCAGCAGATGTACAGCTACTGAGGCACCTGGCAGAGGACTCACAGAGGGAGCCGCAGACAGGTTCCCTCGTTCCTGGTTGAGATGCGTTTGCTGGATACCAAACAAAGAGGAAAAAAATCATACGGTGGTAACGTAAGTGAGGTGGACTTAGTTTTTGCAGAATTATCTCCAAATCCCCCAGTAACCATGAAGGTCTGCCAGCCTGACTCAGGAAATGAGCCCTGGCAGGCCGGCCGTAGGTGCCAGCAGGTTGCCCGTCGGCCGGGGCCTCGCCCCCCCTGCATGGGTCTGGTGGACATGGGCCCGGGGAAGCGAAACTTGGAGAGAAGCAGGATCGTCGGAGGCCAGTGCTGTGTTATCAGGAGCTCAGTCACCGTGTCAGAATGCAGGCAGTCCTCACATGTGGCACACCAGCTGCGGAGACGGGCGGCTCTCTCCTCTGGGTGGCTTTTGCAAGCGAGCTGGTAGAAGTTCAAGAAACATTGCGTCCCTCCTGTGGAGCCCGAGTTGCGTGGGGCTTGTTTCACAACGTTGGGCGGAAACCACGTGCAAGCAGATGGCTGTGAGAGCCCACGGCCCTCCTCTGGCCTTCGGTCAGGTTCATCACGGGCAAGGGGCACGTGAGCTTGCCGACTCGGGCGCAAAGGTCTCTTAGGAATTTAATTCGTGAATTGACTTTCCGGACCGTTTTTTCACTTTTTAAAAGACCTTATTTCAAGCACATGTTGATGTATTCAAGACTCTGTAGTGGCCATGTTGTTTCTATGTTTTAACGTGCTGAAGTCGTTTGCACTGTCGGACTGTTGGTCCGTGTCCAGTTCCACACCACGCCCCAGTGCGAAGGGCACACCGTCGTGTGCAGCGAGGAAGCCCCGTGCTGTCCCTGCTTGGTGGCACCTTTGGTGTGGACGCCCTCACGTGTTCCTCATGACCGAGGCCCCGCCAAAGTCCCCTGAACTGAAGAGCTGGGGAGAAATTCACGTTTCTTTCTGTTTCAACTCTAATCCCAAAGGTCGGTGTGGTTGCAGGCCAGTTTTCGGTGACAGCGTCGAATAAGCTTGGAAAGCCTCGCTTTCCCGAACTGCGGTGGTGCCGCTGCGTCCCGCCGGGCAGGCACGCCAGCAGAGGCTAGTTCAGCAGGAGAAGCGTCGATACCCCTACTGAGCGTGCCGAGGGACAGCCAGCCCGCTCCCCCGGGGACACCGCTGCCCTGTGTGTGTGCCTGCCTCGGGGCAGCAGGGGCGGCCAGGGACACAGAAAGAAGTGTGATTGTTTTTACTCACCTGATTTTTTTTAACGCTGCCCAGAATGAAATGATAAATTTGCCTTATTTTGTCCTTGATCGCTGTTTGTCCCAGACCCTGTACGACTTGGGAGGCCGTTGTGAAGAAACACTGAGTACAGTCAGTAGTGGGTGAATGAGGCGGAGTTACCTTCTGTTGCCAGCAAGGCGAAGGACGATTTGTTATGCAGAAGGATTTTCTCAGCACTTCACTTTGTTCCAACGGGGAAGATTTTGAGGGCAGGGCTAGGATTTGTTTTGTGCAATACACGCCTTCCCGAACCGAGGAGAGTCCTCCCCCAGGCGGCCCGGGAAGGGGGCGTCTGAGTTCCCGTCGCTCACACGGCTCGTTCACACACTCACGGCTCTCACCTCGGATGAACTAATTGTGGGAGATTGTTTGACTTTTTAATTTATGATAATTATTTTTATGTTATTTATGTATATAATTAACTGCTTTTTACATAATGGTTTCATCAAAGGGATTTTGGTGGGGGGTGATACATTTTCTAAAATATTGTCTCCATTCTCCAACTGTAAGGGGTCCAGGTGTCCACAGAATCATCCAGAATGCCAGGGTTCTTGAGATTTTTTTTTTTTAAATCACTGACAATTTTTTTTTTGCATTTGCAGATAGAAAGGGCGGATGACCAACTAAAAAATTCCAAACATGATTAAACATCTGCTATCATTTATCTTTTATTCTTCTTCCCTATGAAATAAAGGCCTTTTAAATCACAGTTTTATTTTTTTAAAGAAGTTGTTTTTGTGCCAAGAGTAAGAATGCATCAAATGTTTTTAAAGAACCTAATTCAGGTTATGTGGCCTGGTGAACGACCACTGTTTATTTAAATAACGGACGCACAGGTATCCTTCTGGTTACAGTAAGTGAGAGCTCCAAATAAAAATGAAATTTACTCCTGAGTTTCCCATGGGCGTGTTTGGCCTTCATGGGGTGACTGTGTCGGGCAAATGGGCTCAGCTTGTCATCTTCAGGCAGCCGCTCTGAATGTGCCTTCGAGAAACCAGGGCAAGAAAACCAAGTTCTGCTCAGCCAGGTGTCATTCATTGAGTCTAGCTTCTGCGCCTTTGTCACTGTTTACTGATGGACATGCTCGGGTTTTTAACCGAGCCCAGGTGCACAGCTGTGTCCGTAAGAGGAAATTAGATCAAGCCTCTGTGGCCCCCTGGCTCTGTGAGGCCAGCTTGGTTATTCTGAACTAGTAAATCATGAGAATTTGTTTTGGGCCTGTGAATTTGTAACGTAGTGTAGTTCTAGGCCACAGGCGACATGGAGCTTGCCGAGCTGCCCCCCAGTTCAGACACCTGAATTCATCCGAGCTCCATGGCCAGGAGGGGACTGTCCTGTGGGATGTGTTCTCTGGGCCAGGGGACACCTCCCTGTGTCCCACGGGACACAGCTTTGGAGAGTCCGGGTGTGGGAGGCCGATTCTCACGGACTTGGCCCGTTTTCTTTTCCAGCTCTCGTGTCCAGAGGCCTAAAGCTCGCGGCTTCCCAGCTCGGGGCAGTTGTTAGTGGCTTTTGAAAGGCGATGAGATTGGAGAAGTCGGGTATATTCGGTGTCTCATCAGTTTGTTTAATGACAAATAAGAGGTGCTGTGACCTGTGTTTTTCAATCACCGGCCCTCTCTCAAACTGCCTTTTCCAAGTAATTGATTCATTTTATGGACTTCGAGAACAGTTATATTTCCTGTCACCAACAATGACATCCTTATTTCTGTGCAGTGTGGAACCCGTACAGCGCTTGGATTACTTGAAATGTCCAGTGAGGTCTCTGAAGCTTTCCCGGCGGTTTGATTCCCAGCCAGGGCACATGCCTAGGTTGCAGGTTTGGTCCCAGGGCAGGGTGTGAATGAGAGGCGATCGATCAGTGTTTCTCTCCCTCCGTTCCCTCGCTCTGAAGTCGAGAAGCCTGTCCTCGGGTGAGGATGAAAAAGAGAGAGTGAGGACAGTTGGAAAAAAATAGGAGTAGCTAGAGGGGAAAACTTAACTCAGGCATTTCTTTGGGCTGGTGGTCTGGAACGATCCCTTATTGATCAGATATTGTTATATACTCTGATTTGTTAGGGATGGCCAGTTTAAAGTAACGAGACACCTGAAACGCCATCCAACCTAATAAGGATTTGAGCTCAAAATGTTGCCATAGACACTTGAGTCATATTGTCCACAGCGCAGGTAGCAGTTGATTTGGCCACAGTCCACACACTCGGAGCACCTCCTCCCTCGCGCCAGGCCTGCGTGCGTGCTTCCCGCACGCGGCCAACCATCTGGAGTATCCACGGGCAGTGGCGGCAGTGGGTGCTGTTCGTGCACTCGGTTCATCCACACCCTGTGCTTCTGAAGTCGGATGTCGGCGGAGCGATTTGCCAGCAGCAATGCGCCACACCCACCCGTACACAATCCTTTCACACGCATCAAAAACAAATTCTGAAGGCGGGGGGCAGTGGCTGGGCCAGCGGCTGCTTCCTCTCCTCAGTTTTTGTGTCTGGCTTGAGCACGTCAATAGCCAAGGGGTCCTTGTTTTGCAATGACAGGGATGCATGAGCATACTCATGTGGTGACGCAGTCAGCACAGTTATCCCGATATGGCCACGGTTGCCCAGACAAAGAGCCGGCTGGGCCCAGCACCCCTACCCACCCCTGCTCCCCATGGGGCTGAGGCTTTGCGTCCGTATGCCCCAGTCCCAGGCGCAGGCGGCTGGCGTTCCCAGAGGACACCTGAAGCGTAGTGTTCCGCACCCACCTGGCTTGGAGCCACTTGGCCTGCTCTTTCCCTGTGGACAGACAGGTCTGCTTCCCACTGTTGCTCCGGAAAGCAGGAGATGCACGGGAAGGTGTCCTTTCCACAGGATGCAGACCCACCTGTGTCTTCACAGACAGCCCAGCCCAGCACACTGCCCTGGAAGAGGGAGGACAGAGGGCCCGCACTCCGCGCCCGCTGCATGAGGTCTGTCCCACGCGGGGCCGCCCAGCTCCTCCTGAACACTGCTGAGTCGCCACCTTGTGTGACAATCTGGAGCATGGCCCGGGCTCCAGGGCGTCTCTCCTGTTCTGAGTTTTGCCCATGAAGGTGGGACCTTTGGAAAGTGAGTAGGTGGCCCTCATGAATAGGGACAGCGCTCTTATGAAGGGGACCCCAGAAAGCTCCCTGCCCCTCCCCCCGCGGAGGACAGCAAGAAAGTGGGCCCTCACCAGACATGACATCTGCCAACACTTTGATCTTGGACTTCTAGCCTACAGGAGTGTGAAGAAAGACATTTTGGATTTTTTTTTAATAAGCCACAGAATACCAATGGCAGCGCAGCCGAGGGACTGAGTGTGTGTGCGGGCGAGTGTGTGTTAAATGCTGTACAAATCCATTGCCGGCCTTGGCTTGTGCGTCTGCCCCCCAGTCAGTATACTAAGTGTGTCACTTTCGAAGATTGGCTTCTCTGCACTGCGCAGAACACCCTTGAGGTCTGCCCCAGCTGTTTGCTCCCTCTGAGTGCGGAGTCTGTTGTGCGGAGGTACCACGGTTGGTTAAGCCCCTCACCCGCTGAAGGACTTTTTGAGTTGTTTCCAGTTCGGAAAGCTGCTCTGAACACCGGTGTGTTCGCGTTTCTGCGGACATACGTTTCCATTTCTGTAGGATAAGTCCCCGGGAGAGTGGAGCCTGACCTGTAAGATCGGTACGTGGATGCATGTGGGGAATAATTGTGGACCAGCCTGACAGCTGACGTCGGGGCATCTCAGTGCGGTTTGTGTTTTCCGTGTAACTAGCACCATACGGTGCTGAGGTGTAAGAAGTATTCGTGCTGTATTCTAAGAGGAAGACTTAAAGTCTGAGATCATGGCTTTGGGAAATCAGAAAGAGAGTTTGTCCATCTCAGGCGCACGGTGGAAAGGAAGGGCGCCCACTGCCTTGTACTTCAATCTATGTTACAATGTTTTTCCTGAGAGTTGGGAGAAACATGTTTCCTTGACTCCCAAAGCTTTGAAGCACTAAAAAGAAAAAAGCTCCCCATGTGTTACAACCAGTTGGAATTAGCACTGGAAATTCTCACTAGTGTGATGACCCAAGCAGCCCAGTCTTTCCTACGCTGCTGTCCGGGATCTTCCTGTACCAGGCTCTTAGAGTCTTGGTGGATGAAATAAAAGAACAATGCAAATTTCCAAACAATGCCACAGCGACAAGCTACCCATGCCTTGTGTTCTTAGCACCCCGGTGACCCTCGCAAAGATCTTTTTTACTGCACTTGGTCATCTTCTTGGCGATCTAGACATCAGTGGTTCTAGTTCTTTAGACTCTGGGAGCTGAGATGTGTGTGACTGGATTTGCAGCTCCTATGTGTGTCTTGTGAGCAGCAGTAACAGTCTGTAATGGAAACAAGTTGTCCTTAAATGCCCAGCTCGTCTCGGGGTAGAAGACTAATAGCTCCAGCAGGGCCTCTGCAGACTTCAGCTCAGCCAGTCCCCCAGCGAGCCCCAGGGTGGCCGTCATCTCCTGGTGCAATGATGTGGGCTTTCTCAACCAGCAGGGAGCCTCGCTGCCGGGGCGGGGAGGTCGTTACACACCACCATCTTTATGAATCCGAGATGTCCTGTTTGTGGAGCTGGGTTTCTTGTATGGAGAACAGCATCAGTATGTTTAGAGAAACTGACTTTTGAGGAGCTGCCAGCCCCCTACTTGGGCCAGATAATTCCTTTCATGAAAAGAACAACGTCAAGATTGCCCTGTCCGGTGTGGCTCAGTGGATTGAGCACCAGCCGGCGAACCAAAGGGTGGTAAGTTCAATTCCCAGTCAGGACACATGCCTGGGTTGCGGGCTGGGTCCCCAGTAGGGGGCACTCGAGAGGCAACCACACATTGATGTTTCTCTCCCTCTCTTTCTCCCACCCTTCCCCTCTCTAAAAATAAATAAATAAAATCTTTAAAAAAAGAACAATGTCAAGGTAGACAGCCATGCGAAGGGATGTTCTTAGTCTCCTGCTGGAGAGCAGCCCACCAGGATTCGTTAGAACGTTCCCCAAATAGCGGGCATCTAACTGTGGCACCAAAGAGCATGGAGGCTGCTCTTTTAAGCAGAGACCTATTTTTTTTCCCTTTTTAACTTAAAAGGCAACAACAACAAAATTAAATGTCTTTACTGGCTCCTAACTGACGGTCCTGTGTGGCTCCCATCAGCCAGCCTTCCCACTCTGGCTGTAATTAATGCCCCCCCCAACCTGCCTTCAAGTGGCGTCAAAGTCTAAATAATGTAACTGATCGCTCACCAGCCACAGTCAGACTTCTGACTCTGCAGGGCTCTCTGGCACCTCTAGTTGGCAGGGCAGGCTGCTGTGAGAACATCCACTGTTGGGGGGTGGGGGCGGGGAGACAGCTCATTCCAGGCTCCAGTGACTCAGCTGAGCCAGGCGTCTTTTTCTTCAGCTTAGACCAACTCAAATTTTATAGGCTCAGCTGCGATTTCATGCCATTACTCCAAACCAAGAACCGAACATGGGTTAACTTCCCCAGACATGGTTTATTTTGTTGTTAACGCAGCAGGGGGGAGGCCCCTCACAACGCTCCACAGTCGTCCCAGTGTCCCCGTCCAGCAGCACCCGTGGGTAGGGCCATTGAGGGCGTTTCCTTCCGTTCTACTCGCGGTAAGAAACAACAGCAAAAGATGAAGGAGAGCTGATTATAGTCTATGTCTCCTGACCTCTCACGTTGTAAGCCCAGAGCTCACTGCTCGGCCAGCCCCGCTCTTAAAGCATTCTTTGTAGATGTTCCCCCCCTCTGACCCTCAGCCTCAGGGGCCCCACGTGTGGGCTGTGGCCCCGAGGAGTTACTGTGCATATTCTAGTCAAGGGTCTGTGTGTGTGTGTGTGCGCGCGTGTGTGACTGAAGTCTAGGCACCTAGAAACTCCAAACCATTTTATCTCCATGAAACCTGGCTTTGGGGTGTGGAGATTTTCTAGAACCTATTGACTGTTGTGCTGTCTTGGTGAGGAAGTTCACAAAACATCATGGAGATGCTAACCTTTTAAAAACCCTCGCTTTTCTGGGGTGGAGAAAATAGTGATGTCACTTTCCTGTGACCTGACAGACGAACACTTACCGTGTCTCATCATTGTGATGGCTTCTGTCTACCTACAGGAATAAAGGGTGGCTTGTGGGACAATGCACCACGGCCCCGAAAGATCCTGTACAAGGGGCTCCGTTTTTTGTGGCTCAAAAACAGAGCCCTTACAGGCTTCCTATAACCAGTGAAGGGAAGGGAACTCCGCCTGCTGCTCCCCGTGGGTTCTGTTGTTTGATGCACATAAATGCTGCACTTGATCTTATGCGGTCAACTTGGTCTCTTGTTCTGGTACAAAGACAGTGCATTTCTGTGTTTCATTTTCTATCTAAACGTAGGAAATACTTTGAACTTGATTTCTTTGATGATCAGGTTTTCAGGGGAATTAAACATTTTAACTTGTCCAGCATCCAAGAAGAGCAGGTACCCACGGTGACAACTTCAGTCACTACAGTCCCATCATAACTAGAGGGGAAGCGGCACTATGTCCCACGTATGCCTTCCATTTCTCTGCCTTTGAAGTTGATGTAAATAGGTGCTCCGCTAGACAAAAGCTGTGCACACTGCCTCAGTTAATCATCTCCCACACTTGCCCTGCCTTGCAAAAAGGAACGCAGCCTTTATCCCACGGCCCAGCTGCAGGAGCTCTTTTATAGACTACCTGGACGCGCCCCATAGGGTCGGCCGAGGAGAACCGAAGGTACCTGCCCAGGACACACCCCTGAACAACGTTCGGGCTTGCCCGTCTTGTCCAGGAATGTTTTCCGAAAATAAAAGTTTTTGATCTTGTGAAACAATAGCTTCCGGAAGACAGCAAGTCAATTGCTGGGTTTTTTTTTTTCTTGTAACACATGCGATAAATGTTTTCTGTGGTCAGATTCAGTTAGGACACAAAGTGTGAAGTTGTGAAGGGTTTTGGATTGTACTCATATGCTATAGTTGGTTCTTCCTTTTGAATCTGAAATGAAGGTGATGATTCCGTGTACGTCCACAGGACGTAGGACTGCTCTGGATCGGTGGGCAGGTAATCACTCAGTCTTTGCCGTTTAGTCTCCATAACTTCCGCTGGATGAACTGGACTGACAGGACTGTGACATTGTCACGTGTCATCAGACAATGAAGTCTTACTCTAGGGACTTTAGTGCTGACGGCAGGTGGCTCGGAACCCAGGCAGACAGGCGCCGGTGTCTGCTGCATTCACGGCCTCACTTTCCTCCCAGCTGCCCTGTGAAAGCAGTGTGCAATTTGGTAGAAACACTTTTTTCAACTGATTATATTTCGATTTGAAGTTCTTTTAGGAAAGGTTTAGAATGTGCATTATTTATGCGTAAGACAGGGAAAATAGAAGTTCAGAAATTGGAGCTTTTAGAATAAAGGTTTGGAGGTGTTTGGTTTTTTTAAGAGAATGGTATATTTTTTTCTAGGGTTATTGTTTTTAATTCATTTAGAGTAACATGTTTTTAGTAGTTCAATGCACTTACTTTTGGATACCCATACAATGAATAGCTTCAACCTAAGTTAAAAATCTCTTCACATCTTTATGCTGCTGAAGATCTTTTTCTGATATTAGGATAAGGAAAGGCATTTTGCCAAGAATCTAAGATGACTTTATAGGCATTTGTCTTTCATATCTTATCATAACTTTGGGTGACTTATGGTTGACAAACTTCTTTTGTGCTGGCAAATTTGAGACAGTCTCAGAGGATGTCAGGAATCAGGGTGGCATTGGGCTTTTGGGGTACAATAGCCAGAAAAGACTTTAGGCACGATTTTTCAGAAGCATTAACTCTTTGGAACCTTCCAAATTTTGTCCTGATGTGGGGGGCTTGAGGCTCTTTCTCATAAACTACAAGCTGCTTGGTCTTTTCTATTGCATTAGAAAGGGCGAGAATACCCTTGAGTTCCGTATTTCTAAATGGGGACAATGCGTGTGCAGCACATTTTAAGATCAGGCAGTACGTGGCTGGGGCCTCTAAACCTGCCCAGTTCTGCATTCAGAACTGGGGGGCTCTGTCCCTGGGAAGGCTTCTGCATAGAAAACATCAGCTGAAATAAGGAAATATTTTTTCTATGTAGCCCAAACACACACACACACCATCACACAACACACTCTCACCCATACCTCAAGTTCAAAATTTTTAGTTAGCATTTTAGAATAGATTTTTATCTTTAATATTCATTTAATTTGTCTTTGCAAATGAATGTTTAACATTAGTACATAGGGGATAGCTTGACATGTCTTCTGAAATATTTATATTTGCTGATTATTGTGATTTTATATTAAAAATTTTTAATTGCAATTTAATTTTATTTTAATTCCTCCCATCTGTGCTTAATGTGGGCTTCCTTGTTATTTGCTTTTATCTCTTGTAGATTTCTAAGGAAAATATGAATTATATTCTTTAAGAATCTCTCATTAGACCATGCTGTACTCATGAATTTATGTTTAATTTTGGAGTGTGTCTTACCAGTATTGCAGCAAACACTTTGCCAGTAAGAGAGAGGGAGGGAGTGAGAGAGAGCATAGAGAGAGAAACATCGATTTGTTGTTCCACTTATTTATGCACTCATTGGTTGCTTCTTGCATGCGCCCTGATGCCATCAAATACTCAACGCTGCCCCGCTGGTGTGGCTCAGTGGATTGAGTCCAGCCTTCGAACTAGGAGGTTGCCGGTTCGATTCCCAGTCAGGGCACACACCTGGGTTGGGGGACAGCTCCCCGGTTGGGGGCACATGAGAGGCAATCGAATCTCTCACACATGGATGTTTCTCTCCCTCCCTTTCTCCCTTCCTTCCCCTCTCTCTAAAAAAGTAAATAAATAAAATAAAAAAACATACAAGTACTCAACCTTGGCATATCAGAATGATGCTGTACTCAGCTGAGCTACCTGGCCCAGGGCCACTTTATGAAGATTTAAGACTCAAGTAGAAAAGATATGTCACTTTAGAGTAGTCTAGGACAGGGCCAAATAAGTCAAATTTTATAATTTGGTTAAGTAGAGGCCAGGTAGCCAAGGAAGGAAAAACTGAGGTGAGTCCCTAGAGACGGTGAAGAATTCATCCTTCTTTTCTGTAAGTTGACTCCTGGCATTTTGAATTTCCTTGTAATGAGGTTCTTTTGGTGGTTTTCATTTGTTGGCACACGGGCCATGATTTGATGCTGAATAGTTTATCATAGAAAAATTAAGGTTTTCACTATCTTTCTCTCTCTCCCTATCTCTGACCACTTGCAATTTCTTGTGCCCACCCCAGTGTGGGGGACACTCCTTTCTCCCTGTACGCTTGAGTCACCAGGGAGAGCCCCTGCCAGCTGGTATTACCCACGCTGGGGGGCCTTCCCTTGTTGATGCCAGGAAGGGAGCGGGAAGCTGGCACGAAGGGGCCACGGCGCTCAGCCCTGCCTACGCTGTAGAGACCACTCTGTGGATACGGGCCGGTGGGCTGAGGGTTAAATCGCTTTAAACTACAGCTTTCAAGCATGCCATGGCCCCTGCAAGTAGTTAGGGCTTGTTGGAGAGTATCCTGCCACGAACTGTGAAAAATGGAGACATTTACTGAAGAGGACACAAGATACCAGAAAGATTGTACATAGGACAATGATGCCTCAGTCCCCGTCAAAGTAGGCACCCTGGACCTCACAACGATCTCCCAGTCAACATCAGCTGCCCCGTTGTAGTTTCCTGAATCTCATCGATGGTCCGACATCTCTTCCTTTTCAAAGGTGATTTTAGTTTTGGGAAAAGCCAGAAGTCACAGGGCACCAAATCTGGGCTGTAGGGGGCTGAGTCACCTGGGTGATTTGATGTTTCACCAAAAAACTCTGCACGAGACGTGATGCATGAGTGAGTGTGTCGTTGTGATGAAGCTGCCAATCACCAGTTGCCCACAGCTGCAGACTCCTGAGTCACCTGAATAGTTTCTGCAGAGGAATGTTCAAGCTTAACACAAAATCTGATGCAGATCCGTTGCTCTACTCACTCAGTCATTTTGAATGTGACGGCCACACAGTGCACATGCTTATTCAACAGCATCTACTGCCCCCACTGACTAGTGCAGTGAAGTCATCATTGTTCATGCATGTGCATTCCAGTCCACTGTCCTGGGCTGCCAGGTTACATCGATGGTGTGCAAACCATTCTAGTTATATTAACAATGGCTGGACTTTTTTTAGACCTCGTATACATACATTAATTGTGTTAAAAGACAATTTTTTAATATATATATTTGATATATACTGATATATGTAAATAATCTATAACTGCCTTTTAACAAAACAAAAGGCCTCATTGTTAGAGCTGTTGCAGACTTACAGAAAAATCACGGGGAAAGAACAGAACTTCCAGAGACCACCCCCTCGTCTCCCGGGTCCCTGTCCCCCTGCCATAGTTCTCCCTATTATTAACATTATTAGTGTGGTACTTGGTTATAATTTATGAGCCAATATCAATAAATTATTATAAACTGGTAATTTTGAATTAATGTTTAAACTGAGCAAACTAACATTAACAGTTAAATGAATTAATCATTTAAAATATGCGAAGGACTTTTTTTAGTTTCTATTTCTCCACATCTTTAGACCAGTTTTTAAAGACTTCCACTTTCTGTGGAAAGGATTTTTCCTGTGGCACCCGCGGGCAGTTCCACAGCATGCAACACAGGTAGAGAGCGGGTGTGCGGAGGGTCACGCTCACCTTCACGGGGTACATACCCACCGGGGAGCACCCTGCAGAGGAGGCCACGTTACAGGCGCCTGCTCCCTAAGCCCCGATGCGCCCTGATGTCAAGTTCAAGGAGACTTGCTGCTGCTCAGGCCAGAGAGTTCCATACACACGCCTGGAGAGTCTTTCAGATCTATTACATAAAAGACTGCCTGTTTACTTCAAGACAGTGGAAGGCTTGTAGTTAAGCACCCAACACCTGGCTCACGTCTGTTGTATGGGGTAGTACCCACATTCCCTGATTTGCAGCCCATCTCTGTTGTCTTCCGATGCGTCTCTTACCTGTTATCACAGAAACCTCGACAGAAGGGCCCTGCACCTCAGAGAGGAGACACTCAAACAAACCCCAGTGCCCAGTGGGCGGGTGCAGAGTGGACAGTTCGTGTGGCTAACTGAAGGGAAACTAATAGAAACATTAAAACAACGTGTTGTCGTTACTTGGAATTTTAACTCTTCATTTTGCAAAACAAAACAAAAAGCCTCTACAAGCAACCACGATGACATTTGTAGTAGTATTACATCTTAAAGGCGCAATTCAGTATCAAATACTTTTTAAAGATTGTGTTTGTTTATTTTTAGAGAGAGGAGAGGGGAAGGAGAAAGGGAGGGAGAGAAACATCGATGTGAGAGAGATACATTGATCGGTTGCCTCTCACTCATGCCCAGAAGGGAGACCAAACCCGCAACCCAAACACGTGCCCTGTCCGGGAATTGAACCAGTGACCTTTTGCTTTGGGCGACAACGCCCAACCCACACAGCCACACCAGTCAGGGCAGTATCCAATATTTTAAAAGTCTCTCTCTCTCTCTCTCTCTCTCTCTCTCTCTCTCTCACACACACACACACACACACACCACTATATGTATATGCAGGCACACGTGCATGTGTACATGTGTGCACATACTTTGGTGTAGGTATATATGTGTACGTGTGTGTGTTTATTAATGTGTACGTGTGTGTGTACATAGATATGCACGGGTGCCTATATGTAGGTGTGTACTCACATGTATGTGTGTGTGTCTGTGTATGCGCATTTATGAACGTGTACATGTGTATGTGTACATAGATATGCACGGGTGCCTGTATGTAGGTGTCTGTTCACATGTATACATGTGTATGTATGTCTGTGCACGTGCATGTATTAATGTGTACGTGTGTGCACACATACACACGGGTGCCTGTATGTAGGCATGTGTTCACATGTATATATGTGTATGTATGTCTGTGCGTGTGCATTTATTAATGTGTACATGTGTGTGTGTACCTGTATGTAGATATATAGCAAGCGTTGGTGGAGATCAGAATGGTTTGGCTTCTGTGGAGAGCTTAAAGTATCGTTTAAGGAGCAGTATCGTTTAAAGTTAACATACCTCTCCCCCGACAGCTTAGCAATTCTGCTCATAGGTCTTTGCCCAAGAGAAATGAAATCATACCATGGGGGTGACTTAAGGTGGATGTGCCCACAGGGGTGGGAGACAAGGGTGTGAGGAGATGGGGTGCTATACTGCCTTCCCTCCGTTTGCTTACTAATTTTTACTTTCACTGACGTGATACTCACGCCACGGGTCCTAGATAGCCCGGTGCTTCAGACACCTGGGAAAGCCCTACGTTCTTTCTCTGGTGACTCCCACCGGCTCATCTCCCCTCTCTTGGGAGCTCCTGCTAGTTGGATGTTGAACTACCTTAGCTTTTCCTTCAGTTTCTTATTTCTTTACCTTTTATGGTAATCTGTGGGAGATTTCTTTGGCTTTTAAAATGTCTAGTTTTGACTAGCAAGTGTTCATTTCTGAGCTCTTTCTGCTTCTCCAGTCCTCTTCCTTCCAACTCCATCTTGTTCCTCTCAGGTTTCATGTCGGGTTTTGGTTTTAGGTACGTCTTCGCCCCTTTTCTGATTGTCTCCTGCCTCTCACATAGGAGGCTTTCCTCAGATCTCCACCAGTCTGGAAGTTTCTCTGGGTACAGGCAGGGCTGGCTGGTGGGCCCATGAGCTTCCCCGGTCACTTCCCCAGAGGTCCCCAAATGCCAGGATGCAGACGTGCCAGCCAGGCTCCTGTGTGGTGAGTGATGGGTGTGGGGAACATCTGGATGACCGCGTCCTGGGGGGTCTGGGGCAGCTGAGTGGGGAGGTTCTGGTTCACACAGACACGCCTGCACACACAGCATAAAAAAAAGTGCAGTAGCCTTAGGTGGAAAGGCGGTCTGAGGATAAAGTTTTATAAAAATGAATGCATTCCTTTCATTATTCCACAGTCATTCCTTTGATGTGTTCCTGCTTCCCCCTAGATGGGTCTTACATGTGAGCCCTAGCCTTTAATAATAAACATTGACCTTTCCCTCAACGAATTAAAAGTGAGCGTTTAAATAATGCATTGCTTGTTTAAGCTTTAAATTACAAATGAGATGAGGAGTCACAAAGCAGAGATGTGTTTGAAACTAATTTAAAGATTACACTAATTAGAGTCACTTTCATCTGAGTTTCCTCCAGCTTTAGAACTGTGTGTGCTGCGTAAGGAAGCACATGGGGTGGCACCTGACCACCTGACCTCCTGCTGGGACGGGGTGGGTGACCTCACAGCACGCCCCCCCAGACCCCGGATGGGGAGTCGGGACAGGGCTCTAACGAAAACCGTGAACACCCTGACTTCTGCAGAACTTATTTTATTAGTTCCGTCTGTCCCTTGGACCTACTGTTTCATGCCTTTAAAATGATCCGCAACCATGGAAAAGTGAATATATTTTGCTGAACTTTAAAATTAATAGTAAATAAATGAGAAATCCTGATAATCTCATTGTTGCTTATGGAGAGAAGTAACCAATCAGATGAGGAGGCGGTTGGCATTTTAAGAAACTCTTAAGTAAATTTTGAGTGACGTATTTCACCTTTTGTTCTTACCATTGCCTGAAGGTGAGCTCCATGAAACAATACATGTGACTTTGGTAGAAATGGGGATTTTGTGTTTACATAGGATTAATTGACAGGAGGTACCCAGGAAGAAGAGAGGACTGTACCCCCCAGATATGTACTCGGATTACAGGGGATGACTAGCCCAATTCACAGCTTGTCTGTATTACCCATTTTTATTAATTTTGTGGATTATTCTGCATTGATTATTTCCCTTTCAAGTTCAGCTAGTAAACACCCCTCACTCACATTCTCTCTCACACAGCTCTCCGTTCCCCGTGACAGAGAAAGGCAGGGTCTGAGTATCAGGTACACACACCGGTCTCCAGAAAATAACACCCACAGCGCGAGCACTGGGAAAGCTCTAAGACCTTTCTTTCTTTTTCATAGTTCTTTTTTTCCTCAGTGTATTTTCCACTAGGGGTGACTTGCAAATTTCCACGTTTTAAAGCCGCTTGGAATAGCTGTGCTCTGGTTGGCCAGTACACTGAATGGATACACTTTTGGTTCTTTTGTCTTATTTTATTTATGATATTTACGGATTGCTTTTTAAAAGTTAATTTGTTCGATAAGTATGTAAAATAACTTCATGGTTCCAAAGTCAAACCTATGAAACAAGGCAGGTCCTTCCCCTCTCCATCCCCATAGGTATCCTTCAAAATACTTCTGACTTAGTCTCCCAATGCTTACTTTTCAAATAGAAGCAGATTAGACAGACAGACAGACAGATAGATAGATACATACATAATAGATAACAGGTAGGTAGACAGATGGGCAGAGATAGCTGGCTGCCTTCCTAGTTCCCCCTAGTCTTGGATAAATGGTGGTGTATATTTGTGCTTCCCTCCTCCTTGCTCTGTTCACAGGGAACTCTGTGATCACTGAGACAGTGGCCTCCTCCTTTTTCATGGCTGCATAGTATTCCTTCGTGTGCCTGGGTGATGATCATTCACCCAATGCCCCACTGATGGGGATTTAGGTTTCTTCCAGTCCTTTGCTTTTTATAAATTGTATAATACTTTAACAAAATGGGGCTCATTATCTAAATGCCTGTAGCTTGCTATTTCATTGAATATAATTTGATATTATTATATTTGTCTACTTCAGTCATAAAACACACCAGATGGGACAAACAGCAGATTGGACATTGTGGAATCATGGTGCATCACGGAAGGCCCATGAGAGCAGCCCAGACTGAAAGAAGAAAGGCACACAGAGCTGACACGTACACAGGGCACAGGACACACAGACTCTGTTCTGAGGGCACGTTGCCTTATTCCCACGTTAAACCCCACAATTCTGATGTAGGGGCCCTAGTTTCACCTTCCTCATTCTACAGTGGGGGAAACGGAGGCAAAAGAACTGGGCGACCTGCAGGGCTGGAATGCCGTGAGCTGCCCTGGCTGCTGCACCTTGCTGTCTGCTTCTGAGGCCCAGACCCAGAGACCCAGGAGGGCAGAGCCATCTGTGACAAGGGCCGTGCCTGGCACAGAGCAGGTGCACCACAAATATTTGCTGAGTGACTGTGGCTGGCTGGCTCACCTGTGGGGTGGTCCTGGTTCCCCAGCGACCTCAGCTGCAGTTCCTGGGCTCGGCCCACAGATGGCAGGTGGCCGCCTCGTGGAACCACTCCCTTGAGAACCTGGCAAAGGCACCAGGGTGTGTGTGAGAAGTACCTGCGGAGAATTCCTTTCTAAATAGGCATCTTGGGAAGAGAAGTCTTGGCTGGCAATGTCAGATCTGGAGCAGTGATAGGAGGGACCCCGCTGGCAGAACGACGGGCAGGCAGGGTTCCCAGCCCTTGCAGGGGACAGGACAGCCCTGGGGTGAGGTGGGGGAGGGGGCAATCTGGGCTCAGGGGGAGGTGGGAAGAGGAAGCAGTAAAAGCTGAGCCCTCCACACAGCCGGGTTCGGCTGCAAAAAGAGGAAACCTCACTTCTCCTCTTGTCGTCAGAGGACCTGTCCAGACAAGGGAAGACTGCTGTCCTGAACATGTGTTCACTGGACCTTGAACAGCAGCATCAGCCTTCATTGCAGAGGCTTAGAAATGGCTTAAAAAAAAAGAAAGAAATATAAACCACAAACGGCCTGCAAAAAGGCGACTGTACCAGTTTTGCCAATAGAATGACTGGCTGGCTTTAGAAAATGGGGTTAAGGTGAAATCAGGGTTCTCCAGAGAAATAGAACCAACAGGGTGTGTGTGTGTGTGTGTTTATTGTAAGGAATTGACTCCGTGTAATTCTAGAGGCTGATGAGTCAGTCCCAAGATCTGCAGTGTGAGTCTGCGAACCAGAGGCCCAGGACAGCCCATGTTTCAGTTCCACGGGCATCGAGCGGGACATAAAGTTACCAGCACAGATCCTCCTGCTAAGCTTATTGATCGGCTACAGGCAGCAGGCCCAGAGTGGGCACAGAAAATCAGCGTCTCCTGGTTTTGGATGAAATAAGGATTCTTGTCCCCGGGACAGAGATGGATCTAGGCAGATGTATCAGTTTCCGGAGGCTGCCACAGCCAAGTATTCACTAACGACGTGGCTTAAAACAACAAAAAAATGCACAATTTTTTTGTGCATTTCGTCTCCCGCAATTCAGAGGCATCTATGAAAAGGGAGGTTTGTGTTAGAGTAAATATTCTCCGAGGAAAGCTAGAAGGCGGAGTCAGGGCCCCCCACCCCATCCTTTCTCCCCCAGCCCCAGGGGTGGCTCCGGAAACCCTTGCCAAGGATCCTGCGTCCGGTGCCCTGTTCTCCAAATCACTCCTTCAGAATTAATGAGCGCAGGACTGCAGCCCTGAACAAGTTATGCTCTTTGGGCACATAGCATTCAAATCATGCGGGAATTTCTCAAAAGCAGCCCTGCGAGCTGCAGCAGGAGTTGTCCTTCGAGGAGAGCAAGGCTTCCTCGAGGGGGGGCGGGGAGGACCTGCCCGGCGGGAGGGGGCAGGGCTCGGAGGAGCGGCGGCGGGGGCGGGGAGACGGCGCGGCGGAGAGGCCGGTGGCCGGGAGGGGCGGGGAAGGGGAGAGGCCGGAGGAGAGGATGGGATAGGGGGCGCAGAAGACGGTCTCCACTGCCCCCTCACCGTGGGCTGGTCAAGCGGGAGGACCTCGGGGCGCTGGCTCTACTCCGGACCGGGGCCTTGCTCAGCCCAGACTCGCCGAGCCGTTCGCCCGGGGGCAGAGTGTCGGGACGCGCTGCTCGCGGGGCCCAGAAGAGGGCAGAGGCGGGTTTACACTTCAAGCCGCAGTGCGCCCACCAGAGGCGGCGGATACGCGACACTGTTACCACCCGGCACATGCCGGGCGCGCTGTCTCCTCGGAGCCCCGCGGCCATCCCGAGAAGGGACCCCTATTCCCCCACTGCAAGGACCGGCAAACTCGCCCACGGGCCGGTGCCGGGATCCCGCCCGGGGGGGTCCTCGTTCCAGCCTCGCCCTCGGCCTGCAGGGTCGGCCCGGCCCGGCGCCCACGGCGAGATGCAGAGACCGCTCCGCCCCGGGCCGGCTCGCAGGGCCAGCGCGCGGTGACAGGTGGCTGCGTGGAGAAGGGGACGTCCGCTCGCGGACGCCCGGGGACTGGGGCGGCGGAAGCGCCTGTTGAGAAGCGCTGTGCCCGGAGGAGGCGGGCTTAAGAATTCTTAGGGAACGCGGCCGCAGAAGCCTGGCGGCGGGCACTTCCCGGCCCTGCCCTCCTCCCCAGCGCTCCCCGCGGGGCGGCTGTCTGCGGTCAGAGCGCCTCGCCCTCGGCCTCCGTCTCCCCGAAATCGCCTGGCCTCGAGCCCCGCGGTGCCCCGCGTCTGTCTCGGCCACCCGGCACCGCCCAGCCTGGCACTTCCCGGACGTGTCGCGTTCCTCCGCACGACGGCCACCTCCCAAGTCCCAGATGCAAAACTCGCCCTCTTGTTCACCTGATATTTCTCTTTCACATGGTCAATTTTTTTTAACCTAAAATGTATTGAAAGTGAAACTATGCTTTGATTAAAGGTTTTCATTCATAAAAATTATTGACACTGTAGTGAGTTCAATCTTTTGAAGACTGTGAATGCTTACAAAATTATGGCTAAGATTGTTCATTAAGAAAGTTTCTACGGCTTATCAAGATGGAAAATTCAATTTACTATTCAGTTTGTCTTATTTAGTATTCTGATAAGACTTATTGTATTTTAAAGCTAATGTTGAAAGCTTTACGTTTTAATTTGTATATGCTTAATTTCATACTGTTTCCGGGATTTTTTTGAAAAAGGTTACAAGTAATAAAACATCTTCAGTTAAAAAGTGACAGCTCTTTATATTTTGTGCCTTTCGGTGATTTATTAAAGCATTCAATGAAATGCTTTGCTATTAATGTGTTCATTTAATATCTTCTCACCTAGCATGCATTTATTATGTTAAATATTTGCCCAACAAAATAAGACTAAATACTTTCTTTTCTTTTGACACTTTAGTCTCATAACTTAGTATAATACCAAGTGCCTTCTGTCTATACCTAAACTCCCTTCGGTGTGCCATGGATGGCCACGGAGTAACCAAGAAGGCTTACCGTCTGGAATTATAAAGTAAACAATGCTAAAATAATGATTAAAATATTGCCCCTGGAAGTTATGTTTCTACGCGGAAATGTCCCCTGCCAATGACCAATGACCCTTAACATAAATAACAATGACCTACAATCCCAGAGGGTGTAGAACGCTGCTGTCTTCACAATTCCGGCCCCGGCTTTTGTTTTTCTCTGACAGATGAAAACACTGGCCTTCGGGGTGGGCTGAGCGGCCTGCGTGGGGAGCGCAGCTGAGTCAGGAGCAGGATCAGAGCTGGTCCCACCCAGCCCAGGCCGGTGATCTTTGTCCCCTCTCGGCTTGCAGCTGGTGGCTGGCTGTTGAGGCCTCTGCGGAGTCTGGTGCCCTGGCTCTGGAGCCCAGGGCTGAGCCTACCACAGATAACCCGTAAATATTTGTCAAGTGAAGGGAGCAGAGGGTAAATAAACGCAGTCGGCGTGCTCCATTACTAGACCGGTGTGCACTGCCAGTCGCGGGTGCTGCTGGCTGCTCCCCGGTGAGACTAGAGTCTGCATGAGTCTAGAGAAAGAAGCCTTGAGCTGAACCCAGGAAACAGCACAAATGACTCATTTTCTAGTCAATTTTTTCCCCCACCCAAATAATGACAATGTCTACTTTCAAGTTATCTTTATTTATTTCAAAATCCCAATTATTTTGAAAGTGTTGGTTTAAACGTTAGTTAACATTTGCTGGAGATAACCATTACATGCACCCCAGTCTCAAGGAGATCAATTTTGATCTCAAGATTACGTGGAAAAGAATGTGGCAGCCTGGTCTTCTTCCTAAGAGGCCTGGGGACCAGGCCCGTTTGGTTCCCACCAAAGAGTACTCTCCACCAGGAGTGCTGGTGGGGGAGGGGAGGCAGCGGGCTGCGCACAAAGCTGAGAGGCGCCCAATGATTTGCTGTCACATGAGACGATCACATGCCCACACAGGCTAGGTAGGATCAACCTCTCCTTTTTGGGTGACTAACGCAAAAATACACTCAATGTCTTAAAACGCTTCCTCTTTTACCTCCCCATCCTGCCCTCATTATTCATCTCTGTTGGCCAAGAATAAGTCTTTGCTCACTGTACACTCGGACAGAAATGAGTGGTTTTTAGGTGTGAAAGTGTCCAACCACGCTTCTCTACCTCTGACCCAGATATCTTTCCAAGAGTGGTGTGAATTCAGGCCGGGAATATTGTCCCCCAAATGTGGAAAAAACATCTTTCCTTTTCAAGTGATCTGTTCTACATGTAAAAAAGACACTTTTTTTTTTTTTTCCTGAAGAAAGGGTGGGGAACTCCTGCTGTCTTTGGAACTTTAGATTTGCTGATGAGGTAATTAAAAAAAAAAAAAGTTACTTCCAAAGTGAAAACTTGGGTGTAAAAGAAAAAAAGACGCGAATCTCCGGGGACTTATGCTGAGTGGAAAAAGCCAGTTCCCAAAGATCCCATACTACATGACTTCTGTGTGCAAATACAACACATTTGGAAATACAACAACTTTAGAAATAGAGTGATGGCCAGGACTTGGGAGTTCGCTTATAAAGGGACCACAGGAGGGTGATGGACCGCGTGATGGAATGTTCTATGTAAAGGCACTAACCTACACAGGCGGCAGCGCTGTATAGCAGAGAAGCACAAGTAAATCTGGGGGACTCTGAATGAGAGCCTAGTTGTAATACACAATATCCTAGCTGTAACATACTTCTCTCCTACAACTGCATGTGACTCCGCAATGATCGAAATACACACGACCGCAGGACTGCCGCTGCGCGCTAGGCCGGGTCCTTTTTTCAAGTCCTGAGCGCCGGGGGAGAACGCAGTGACCCCACGCGTCCCTCGGTGGGTGTGCAGGGACCCGCTCCCGGGGCGGGGCCGGCGGGGGGCGGGGCGCGTGGAGGAAGTGACGTTTCGGGCGGGGCGCGCACCTGGGCACCTGGGCTGTCTCTGAGGCTCCGAGCGGCTCGGGCTGGCGGCGAGAGACGAGCGATGGAGGGCGACAGCGGGGTCCCGTGGGCCCTGGGGCTGCTGCGCACCTTCGACGCGAAGGAGTTCGCGGGCTGGGAGAAGGTCGGCTCCGGCGGCTTCGGGCAGGTGTACAAGGTGCGCCACGTCCACTGGAAGACATGGCTCGCCATCAAGTTGTCGTCGTCGAGAACTCTGCACGTCGACGACGGGTAAGCGCCCCAAAACGGGGGCGCCGCGCTGCGGGCGACGGGGCCGGCGTGCTTGGGTTCTGGGGTCCCCTTCTCTCCACCTGCGTTGCCTATGAAGCCGCCCCGGAGGGAAAACCAAGCGCCCGTCGAGGCCGTGAAGCCCCCGGCGGCGTCCGCGCGGCTTGCCTGGCCGAAGTGGGGAGCTTTGGGGAGCTCCGGGCCTGATTGCGCACGCCGGGTCTAGGAGCTGCGGCTCCTAGTTGCGACCTCGGTAGGCCGCGCTTGCCCGAGACGTTGTTAACGTGCCCAGTGGTGCCACCCGGCTTCCCGAGAAGCCCCGGATTTTTAGGGTCCTGCGCTCCCTTGCGTCGTTGACCCGCGCCCCTCGGAGGCGCGTCGGGCCCTCCCGGGACCCACCTTGGTACTGCGGTCTGCGCCGGGCTTAGCGAAATTGCCGTGTGGGGATCTGGGCTTTGTGAGCGAGTGAGACTCCGTTGGACTCACTTAGTAATTTACGCTGGAGCACAAATTGGTGTAAGACGGTAATTATTTCGGTCGGAAGCACTGGCTTGGCTGCGCCAGGCTTTCTCGGCACCCGGGCACTTGCGCTTCGGTGCTTGGGCCTGGCGGGCGGCCACCCAGTTCCACTGGGTGGGTCCATTGTGGTCTGCAGAATTTGGGGCATGGGGATGGGAGGAGGGCCTAGAGAAGCAGCTCTTTTGTTTGTTTTTTACCATTTGCATTCTAATAATTTATTTGCACGCTTGAATTGAGCACGTTTAAATAATTAGTTCCCCGTGGATGAAGTTTGCATTCTGTGTGGAAGTGGTGTTTATGTTCTGAACGGAGGTCCCCCTTAGGCATGCACCCCGGACACAGGCAGACTCAGAAAAGCAGCTGCGTTTAACCCCCACCTACCCTTTGCTGGCTCAGAGACCTATCCTCAGCTTACTGAATGGGGGGGCCTCTTTTCGTCTTAGGGTGGTGGTGACGTTGGAGGTGACAGTGTGTGTCCCCACGACTAAGGGACGTACAGGCCGTGTGTGCTTCTGCAGCATGTAATAACGAATAATAAGCCTGGGGAGAGGGGCCCAGCGCACCTGTGGACTTGGTGTTTTCAGACTGGCCTAGCGGATGGCGCAGGAGGGTGGTGTCCTTTTGCTGTAAGCCTCAAACCCAGTGTTTCCTGGAAACTTCAGTAGAGTGGTGACAAGTGTCACAAAAACATCTGACTGGAGGGTGAGGTGCTCGGGAAGCTGTGCCAGCCCTTTCCCCTCACCGTACCAGGCCGGGAGGGGCGCTGTGGTTATTTGGATGAAGCGCAACCCTCTTTGAATACCAGCCAGTGAGTGGTTGGATCCTGAAAGGCGAGCCCCTCTCCCTCGGGGTGTTTTTATGCCGTTGGGGATGTTCATCTGATGGGGTCTTTTGGTCGAAGGGAGTTTTGTTCCTCCGCAAAGGTTTTACCACCAGTTTCTTGTGTTGGAAGAGCTAAGTAAACAAGCCCACCCCCTGGCTGATGAGTCAGCCTGCATCCTAGAATCTGTTATTTCCAGCGACTATGCCCTTGTTCTTTGGGTGGCCCAACTGGGGGTAGGGTTCCTCCACTTGAGGCGGGTTGTTTGGGATCTTGCAGAGCCTGGTTGAAAAGTGTTTTGTCCTTTAACTGGAAGCCTTTCCTGCCCTGCCCAAACCAGGGCAGGTGGTGGCACGTATGGGGTGGCTGGGTCGATGTCCGCGTCGCCCAATAGGAAGCCACTCACCGGCACTCTGCTGGCTGTGCAGAGCAGGCCAGGGTTCTGCCTTTTCAGCACAGGTTGAGTTCTCGGCTTGAGAAGATGGTCAAAGCACCTGCTCTTGGCCAAGAAAACACCCCTGACTGAAGTATTCTCTGGGGTCAGCCTAAGCTTCTTGTTGGGGTTTGTGGCACTGCGCTGCAGGGCAGGGGGAGCTGGCTGCAGCGCAGTCTGGCAGGGTTGCAGCTAAACCTTGAAGTCGGTCTGGTTGCCTGGCCTGCCAGGTTTTGGCAGGTCGGCCTCATGGCTATTTTGATGAGCTGCCTTCCATCCCCACTCCACTCCTGGCAAGCTGTTTCCTGGAGTGGGGAATGGGGTTTTCTGGAGAACCTGGGTGCAGTCCCCAGCCCTGCACCCCTCCAGCCTAAGTCTGGACTCAACCTGTTTGAAGGTTGCTGGGTTGCAGCGCCCGGGGGAGCTTCCCAGGTGTGATCTGAAACTGGCCCCTGCACTTGGAGGGCCGGGAGACACCGCAGGAAGAAGGCAGACCACTCCAGATGGGGAGGGGCATGTGCAGCAAACATGGGAACTGACAGCTTGTCTGGGGTGATCTCAAGACTTCTGCACCTGCCCACCAAATCCTGGAAGTTCACATAGAGGCCCTTCCCGGCGGCAGACGTGGACCCTCGCCTTCCTGCTGCCCTTCCCCAGCACTGGGCCTCTTCTTTCCCAGGGCAATTGGAGTCCTTTTTCCCCTTCCACTTGTTACATTGGAACCCAGCACAGGTACAGGTGTGGGCCAGGCTGATCGTCATTGGCTGCTTGTACCTCTGGGCAGGCAGACTGGAGTTTCTTGACCCCACTGCTGCCCTGTCCCCAGCCTTCCAGCCACCCCTTAGCTACAGCAGGGCTTCATCCCCAGCACCACCCTGGGCTACTCAGAGCCGCAGGCTGCCCCAGGCCTTGTGGGCCTGAACTTCCTTACTGGAAGGTGGGGGCTGTGCAACCTCAGACATCCCCCCACCCACCCCTATGCCCAGGGCCCTGGAGCGCAGATGGCACCTGATCCTTCATTAGGACGTCCTGGGGGCCTGGGTGGAGTCTAGCGATGGGGGTGTTGCCATTAGGCCAGGACTGGTGACTCCAGGGGCCCCCTCCTCCAGCCCCAGCCCTCGGGCTAAGAGGAAGCCCTGAGTAACTGAGCGCCGGGCTGGGCACAGGCCCAGCAGCTCCGCTCCATAGGCGCCGGCTCGTTGGGACGAGCCCGAGCAGCCCTCGGCTCTGTAAGTACAGGGCTGACAATCCGACAAGCCCATTTCTTGTCAGTTTTAAAAATAGCTGTGTGGGAACCCTGGCTGGCTCCCTGGGAACAGAGCTGGGTTGGTGAGAGGTGAGAAGGCCGTGTGGAGAGTGCCAGCTATGGAAGGATGACACCATTTTCTTGCTGCCTTTTTCCCAAAAGCGGCTCCAGGCCTCTCCCTCTGTGGAGGGAGGGCTTTGTTCCTGCAGCACCTTCCACCTCCCCGTCCCGGCCCCTCTCCGCCTGCATGGGACCCCCATCCCTGGGCTGCCCCTTCCCCCTTTCCAGAGTAAATGCTTCCAGAAAGGGAGGGAAGCCATGGGAAGGCCTTGGGTGTTTGGAATCCCTGACAGCCCAGCAGCATCTCCAGCCAGTGCCTTAGAAATGATCCACCTGATGTTTGTGCCTTGTCTCCCCCTCCCCAGTGTCCTCCCTCAAAGAGAAAGCTAAATGAAACTATCCTAAGGAAGTGCCACTGAGAAAGGAGCCGTTGACACCTTGAGGCTCCCCTTGGTCCTCTTAATTCCCAGAGATTTTCTCTCTCCGTCCAGGGCAGGGCGGGGCGACCCTTGCTCCATTGCTGGTGGGAAACAGGAGTTGCAGTCCCTCCCCAGACAGCCCAGGAGATGTGTGAGATGCTTAGGGAAGAGGCACGTGCCGCCATCCCCACTGAATTGCGTCTGATTGTAGCTGTGCGTTTAGCATGGCACGGTTGTTGGGGCGTCTTCTTGAGGGCTGGTGACAACGGGTCTGGGTGGCACAGAACCTCACTCCCAACAGTGAAGAACGGGATTTGGGGACGGTGTGACCGTGACCAAGGCTTGGCCCTGGGAAGACCCCCTGAGCCCCTGGGCCCCCACCCAGCGCTGGGGCTCTGGGACTGCTTTGAAAAATCTCCAGGCCCAAAAATAATAATAGAAGTAATAACAATAATCATAATAGTAATCACAGGAATAGATCCGCAGTTCCTTCTGTGCCGTCCACGGAAACCAGAAACACTGCTTTGAGGGAAAGTGTTTAAGACATAATTGCCATTGATGAAGAACAATTGGTTGTTTCTTTCTGTAAGAGGGACACTTTTCCGTCCCTTCCAGCGGCTCCCGGAGAGGGCCCATCACAGGCTTATTGAATTGCAAATGCTGCTGGGAAATTTGATCCTGGAAGGGCTATCGCTCCCCAAGTCGGTGCAAACCCCTGGGGCCCTGAGGGTTGGGGGAGGGCGGGTCCCAGCGGGGTACCCCAGGAGCCACTGAAGGAAGGCCTGGAGCAAGGGGGTTGTTTGGATTTGGGTTTGGTGGTTATCAAAATAGAAACAGGATGAGCTCTGTGTGTGTGTGTGTGTGTGTGTGCAGACTCTTCAGGGGGCCCTGGTGAACCCAGGCCTGTGCTACGTGGCTGGCCTTCTGAGTCCCCTTGAGCCTCCTGCTGGGCGGTCCCAGGACCCACTTCCTCACCCCAGGGATGCGTGGTCACAGCAGGCCCCTCCACAGTGAGGCATTTCTTATTGCACTGTCACGAGAGAAGGTGATTCGTCCCTGGAAACAATGACTTGTTTTCCAGGAGAGCTGGTTTCCCTCGGCCAAGTGTCCTGTGTCGTTTGTGCAAAGCCTGCCTGGCACTGATCCCAAAGAGGGTGCGGGGGCTCTCAGAACGGACGGGCCATGAGCAGCTTTCCGGAGCCAGCCAGCAGCGGTGCCTCTTTTCATTTGTTTTTTGAAGTAAGGTAAATGGTTTGGTAGAAGGGCCCGGGGCTGGGGCAAGAGCAGCGCACCTGGCTGAACTGCAGGTGGGAAGGGAGGAGTGACATGCTGATGAGCTCAGCAATCAGAAGTCACCTGAGTTTTCTGTGTGAAGCCCTTTGGGCAAATGGAAGAAAACACATTTGCAGAGTGGCTGAGAGCTTTCGCTTCCTGAGACATTCAGCCATCGGGTAATTGACTTTGCTCTCTTGCAAGTTTGTTATCAGTCAGGTTTGCCGTAGAGGACTCAGTTAAAAGTGTAGTTAACAAGCCACATCACAGTTTCCCTTTATTCCTGAGATCTGGAAACGTAAACTGCTGTGCGCAGCTGGGGCGATGGCCCGGAGTTGCTGCCACAGCGAATGAACCAGCAGCTACTTGTACTGGGATCTTAGTGCAAGTTGTAAAGCAAAGTATCTATTCTGGTTGGTTAACAAATGTGTATTTGTAGCCCTTTCATGCAATAGATTGCAAGTTGTTGTTTCTCAAAAAAACCAAAACAAAGCAATGACATAGGAGAAAATTGCCTTCCTGGATAGAAATACAGAATAGCAACACTCATGGATATCACCAATAAATAATTCAGTTCTTTGAAAAACAAAGTTTCCTTAATGGCCCTCCTCACGGCCAGCCCGCAAAGCTCTCACCCGGATGGGGGTGTCTGCTCCCGCAGCAGGACACGTCGCACCCGTGGGCGTGGGGCCCCAGGAAGAGCACTCTCAGTGGATAGGAGCAGGCAGGTCACAGAACTGGCCTTCGCAGCACAGGAAATGGAGGAGCAGCGGGCGTTGAGCCCCTCCGCACAGCCGCACAGCCGCACAGCCGCACAGCCGCACAGCCGCACAGCCAGGGGCTGTAAGCAGTGGTAGCAGAGCTAGTCACGTGGAGAACAGCCCAGGTCTCCTGGAGGCAGGAGAAGGGAGCCTGTCTGGGGTGACTGGGGTGTCATTTTCTCTCCTTAAGTGGCAGGCTTCGGATGCTGGGCCTTCGCACCAGCCCTTTCCCCTCTCAGATGCCCGCTGCTCAGCACAGGGTTGGGGGTCAGAGATCAGGGTCTGTGTCATCCCGCAGCCTGACTCAGCCCTGAGGGTGTAGGGCGGGGCTGGCCAGGCCAGGCCAGGCCAGGAACCTGCAGAGGCCCTGCTGCATGAAGTGGGGGGACAGCCCTCGGCCCTGCCCAGGGACCCCGCAGCCAGCAGGGCGCTCTGGTGGGCGTCTTGTCTCCCGTCAATTGGCTGAGGGACTGGAGTGCTAATAAGCAAGTCCTGCCCGAACTCCGTTTTGTTTTGTGGTGATGCTGTGATTCACTCCTGATTCGTGTTTCACTTGTTTCTAAGGCCAGTGGGGACTCTGCTCCTGAGACTGTTAAAAACCAAACTCCTGACTGCTCCACCCCACCCTTCCCCCACTGCTGCTGCTCCCAGAAGTGGGGGGCCCCGGGGGACCAGGGTGGCCCTTCCTGCTTCTCTACTCCATGGGCAGTTGCTTGTCCTGTCTTAGTGGTTCTCCCCCAGCCTGGACTCCTGTGTGGGTCTCGGCCTCTGAGTGGCTTACGAGCCCTTGCCGCCCTTTCCCGCTAGCTAGAGGCCCCTGTATTAAATCTTTCCTAGGTTCCTGCACCTGCCCTTCACAGTACCCAGATTTCCAACTCCACTCCTGCGCTGGTATAATTTTCCATCCTCTCCCCTAGGAGAGAAACCTGGTGAAGCTGTGGAAGGGTTCTCTTTATCACCACTTCTGATATACAGAGGGTACTCCATAATGACTTGCCAATACGTGAATTTTAATTAGATACGGATCAAAATTCAAGGGAATGCTGGGAGTGCTTAAGTGGGTGGCTCCAGGCTAGTGGTTTATTTTAGATTTGGCTGAAAACACGCACACTTGGTCTATACTGGAGGTTCTCAGACTCGGCACTCTTGGTACTTGTGACTTGGGGGCTGTGCTGTGTGCCGTGTAGGTTGAGCAGCATCTCTGGCCGCCACCCTCTGCCTGCCAGTAGCAGCCCTCTTTTGTGACGACCAAATGTCTCCAGACAGTGCCCAGTGTCCTCTGGGGGCAAAGTTGCCCCTAGGTGAGAACCTGCTGGTCTGTACACAGGGTTCCTTTCCTGACACTCACCTGGGGCCTGAACAGGAGAGTGTTGAGAGCTGAGGGCAGGCCGAGCTTGGGTGCTGCAGCCTTTGGTAAGCAGTCTAATACTGGTCCTTCCTCCCCGGCTGCCTCCTTCCTGGACATTACTTTCCTAACTGTCACAGAAACCTGGGAGCATGCTGCTGTCTCAAAGAGGAGGTAGATCAATACGAAACAAACTCATTTTGCTGGTACAGTGTTGGGTTCTCCAACACGATTCTGTAGGGGGCGAGGGAGTGGGGCGGGCGCAGGTGGATGGGCAGGTGCTTCCGAGCTCCTAGGGACCCTGTGGTGGGAACTAACCTGTTGTGGGTTATGGGCAGGGCTGCGTGCACTGGAATCTGAATCTGGCCGGGGGGTCCCTGAGGCTGCCCCAGCCTGCTGCCTGCACGTCCTTCTGCAGGCGCCGAGCTGCTCAGTCCCCAGCTCCCTGTGGCTTGTCTGGGCTTGTGGTTCTGAGCTCTTCCTCTCAGAGCTGGTGGGAAAGCAGTCTCCCCAGCACCCACCCAGAAGCCATTCCCCAGGAGCAGGGCCTGGGAACCTGCATGTCATCCCGCCTGCTGGGTGCTTTGTACTGTGCCCTGGGAACCGCCCACCTAGATCGCACGCGGCCAAGCTCTGTCCTCGCAGGGTTCGGCCTCTTCCCTAAACGCTCCCTGAGACTTCGACCTGAAGTGCTGACAGCGACCGAGGCACTGGGATCTAGTCAGCAAGTCCACGGGCCCCCTCTGGAAGTGGCCTGAGACCAGGGGCAGCACACTTTCTTGAGGGGCCAGAGAGCAAATGTGTCAGACTGTGGAGGCTGGGGGCTCTGCTGCAATCCCTCGTCTCTGCCTTGAGCGAGAGTGCAGACACAGCCCGTGCGGGAGGGGGCGGCTGACACTGTCTTCCAGTCCGAGTTGCATAAAAGGCAGGCCGTGGACGACAATCTGGCAGGTTCTCAAACGGTTCGACATAGCAGGACGGTCACATGACCCAACGATTCACTCCTCGGTGTATGTCCAAAGTGAGAGCAGGCATGTGAACAGGTACTCGTGCACCACACCTTCCCAGCGGCATCAGTCACTGTAGCAAAAGGTGGAAACAACCCGCATCCATCCACAGGGGAGTGGGTAAACCTGGTGTGGCGGGTGCACACAGTGGAGTACTATGCAGGCAAGAAAAGAGTGCCATTTTGGTATGGGTCTCAGTTGAATGCATCATGACCAGTGAAGCAGGCCAATTACTGAAAGATAAATCCCACGGGTGGGGGCGGGATGCTGTGGGGAGGACGCGTTACTGTTGATTAAGTACAGAGTTTCTTTTGGGGATAATGAAAATCTTGTGTGCGGGTAAGTGGTGGCAGTTGGACCACATTGTCACTATATATATGTTTCACCTTTGAGTTGTAGACGCACGCGTGGTTAAAACGGCACATAGTGTGTTACTCTAAATTTAAAAATGGCTTGCAGAGATGGTCCTCGGGCAGCCATCCGCAGCCCCTGAGTGAGACGACTGTGCATTGATTTAAAGGGCAGGGTTGGACTCAGGCATAACGGGGCCAGCTAACGTGTCGGCCTCAACGAGGAAGGTGAGTTGGGCTCTTCAGATGGGTGATTTGTTACGGCTCTTGGTGGAACCTCAACTTCTCTTCCCTTACCCCTGCCGAAGGGACTCTCAGCGTCCACCTCATCACTCAGGCCCTGTGCTTGCGTGTCGGCTCTGTGTTGCTGGCGGGTTTCAGATAATAGTTAGGTGTGTTTGAGTAGCCGTGGGACTGAAGAAGATCTTGGACAGCCCAGAATTTAATTATGCGACGTTAAAGTGAGTCCGTGTGTGCACATGTGTGCAGGCACCCGTACATATGTGTGTGTGTGTGTGTGTGTGTGTGTTAGTGATTTGCTCAGCTCTGTGGACTCTTACCGCTCAGCCCCGGTGCTGTGTTAGTGGCCAGGTGACCAGTGTGTGTCCCTCATGGCTCTCACCTTTTTCAGGGAGCGCATGGAGCTTCTGGAAGAAGCCAAGAAGATGGAGATGGCCAAGTTCCGCTACATCTTGCCAGTGTATGGCATTTGCCAAGATCCCATGGGGCTGGTCATGGAATTCATGGAGACGGGCTCCCTGGAGAAGCTGCTGGCCTCGGAGCCGCTGCCGTGGGACCTGCGCTTCCGCATCATCCACGAGACCGCGGTGGGCATGAACTTCCTGCACTGCATGTCCCCGCCGCTGCTGCACCTGGACCTGAAGCCCGCAAACATCCTGCTGGACGCCCACTACCACGTCAAGGTGGGGGCCTCTCGTTCGGGACCTGGGTGGCAGGGCGGGGAGTGCTGGAAGAGGGCAGGGGGGCTACGTGGTCAGGAGGTACCTTCAGGGCAGTGTAGGGTGGAAAAGAGCTGGAAGCAGAGGCCTCTCTTAGGTAAGGATGTCTGGGATCTCCAGTGGTTGGTGTAAACCCCAAAGTGTGTGGCTGGAAAATAGACTCTGAATACGGGCCATGCCCCCAAATCCTGGACCATGGCTCTACATTCAGGACACCTTGGAGAAAGAGACTGGATCTGCGGGTTCTGGTCTTAGAGGATGTCTTAGGAAAACGGGTGGGAGATCAGGCCGGCTCCATGTGAAGCCGTGGTCTTGGGCTGCCTCACCTTGGCAGTCTCAGAGGCTGGGGCGGAGGGGATGTGGGGTGCTCCGAGCGGGAGGCCTTGGAGTCACGGTGAATGGGCTCCTCCGATGGGCTCCTTCTGTTCCTGTGACGTGAGTCCTGGGAGGGCTGCTCTTTTCATTCTGTTTCCAGTCAGTTTATAAAACAAAAGTATGGTGAATAATAGAACTAAAAACCAGGTGCCGGCCACCTGGAATTGGTAGTTAGGGACGCTGCGGGCTTGTGTGTCTGTGAGCGTGTGCTCCTTTGGCAAGCCTTCATGGGCTGGGTGTTGTGTGGTCCGCACCATGGGGGGCACATGCCACAGCTTTTTCCCGTGTGGTGATGCTCATGTGTTCGGGAGGCCCTCTCCCTTCATCCTGTGCGTTAGTGAGAAGGGTCCAATCCATGAACAGTTGGGGACAGAGAAGGGACTTGCCCGCGAGCTCTGACTCCTTGCTGTTCCGGCCGCACTTGCAGGGCCCCTCCCTGTGGGCCTGAGAAGGAGGGGCCAGAATTCAGTCCGGCCCTGCCTGGCCTCAGTCCTCACCTGCCACAGGGCTGTGGTACCCGCCAGCCTCACACAGCAGCTCCATGTGCCCAGGCTTTGCCGCAGGCAGCTCAGTCCTGGCTGGGCCCGCCCGAGGCCGGTGGGGAAATTCTGTTTTCACTTGGGACAGTAATTACAAGTTGTCCCTTCCGTAGGTGTCGCTCAGTAACGAGAGTTTAGCTGAGGGTGGGAGAGTATCCTGTCTGGTTTCCTCGTGGTCGGGAGTGCTGGCTGCACACCACTGACGTGAGTGTTCACTAGCAGTGTGCGGTCCCTTGGGCACCCGGTGAAGACCGGAACCTTTGCTCTCAAACTCAACAGCACTCAAGGAAGGGGAGGCAGCCACAGGCCCCTGCTGCGCACCAGGGGCCCTGCTGCAGGAGCTACCCCAATCTTCAAAGTGGGGGACCGAGTGGTTGGTGGCCTCCAGCTCCTGCCAAGCTGTGGCTCAGAGGGGTTAATAAATCATGGGGCAATGTCGCCCAGCTTGGGGTGGGGCTGGTACCGGACAGGACTGGGTCTGCACAGAGCACCAGGCTTTTCTGCTGTCAGGTGTGGGGTGCAGGTGGAGGAAGCAACCCAAGAAACTCATAGGCAATTCTGGGATTTGGGGCGGGGGGTTCCGGAAGGCCCTTCCCCCGCCCAACCTAGCGTTAGGGACTGCGGTTGTAATAGAAGGCTGCTGGGAATGCCTGTTTCTTAGCAAACGGCTGGTGGGCGGGCACCAGGTTCCAACAGGTGTGTCTGCAGCCAGGTGCCTTTGAGGTGTCTCTCCAGAGTCATGGGCCCTCATTGGTCCGGCTGGGCTTTTAACAAACTATAGAAATGATCCCCGAAAGTGTAGTCTTCGGCTGGGCTTTTATATCCACCTCTCCAAACAGGTCATGTGGAGCGTGTGGGGCCTCCCTTAGGGACACAGTGACATTGTCCTTCTCGGTGTCCCGCTTAGGAGCACAGCCCCCTGCCCCCAGCACCGCCACCTGGTGGGTGGGGTTAAAACCTCTGTTGTAGTGAGGGGTCCATGACAGTTGAGTGCCTGGCCCGTGGAGGTGCCCGGTGAGGACTTGTGTCATTGGTGTTGGTATTTCTGTGGCCAGTGGATAGCCACCTTTGCCACATCTGGGATGTTGACATTCATCTGGGGACCGTCCCCAGTGCCGGGCCCACGGCAGGCACTTCCTACTTGCTCGGTAAGGAGCGGGTGCTGCCATGTCCGACGCCGTGGCCTTGCTGTCCTTGTAGGTCATTTCTGACTGGCTCCTGAGGGGCCTCCGTGGGAACCTGCCTTCCCCTCTTACAAGCGCCCGGCGTAGCAGGCCTGGGGCTGTATGCCAGTTTAACAGACGGGTGAAGATTCTGTGAAGAGCTGAGCGGGGCCTCACTGGGGATCCTGAGCAGGGAGTGGGGTAGAGCCTGTGTGGACTGGTCTCTGTGACAGGAAGTGAGGTGACGCTGCTGCTGCCAGGCCCAGGGCACCCTGACAGGCCCGTGTGGTGGCTTTACCGTGACTCCCTCTTAATCAGGTGAGTTAGTCACCTCGCTCAGCCCCAAACAAATAAGATGTGTTTACACAACACATCTTTCATTCTCAGAAATCGCTAGCAGGGTGTGGGAGGGCAGCGCGGCCTTGTGTGGGGTGCCAAGTCATTGATTGATTGGCCAGCCGGGCACTTTTCAGTCGGTGGCTGTTTGATGCAGTAAACCTTTATTCTAGAATCTAAAGTAAGTCGGCTGGCCCTGGGCCCTCCAGACTGCCTCTCGTCCATGGGTGGGAGGACTCGGATTTCACAGGAGCTACCTACTTTGCAAAGCGTGTTAAAGACTATTAAATTCATACCTGATATGAATAGTAAATATACTAAATATCAATAGTAAAGTGCTAATTTTAATATATCAGTAGTGGCCCCAGTTCAAATGGAAGATGAAATGACTTTGGTTTAAAATCTTGTATCACCCTGGCCCGGTTCGCCCAGGTGAGACTGGATTCCGAGAGGTTCCGAGAGGTTCCGAGGGCCCTGGTCTCCTCGGTCCACAGTGAGTGGCCTTTCCCCCCAAGGCAGCACAGCCCTGCCCTGCCCTGCATTAGTCTGGCGAGCCCGGCCACATGTTTGCTACCCACAGGGATGGCCCGGGTCCCACGGTTGAAGAAGGGGGGCATGCTCTGCAGGGTGGATGGGAAAACGAGAGAGGAGAAATCTACAGGCGAAGGGTTGTCCTGCGCAAGTCAGAATTCTGATTTCTGAGTTTGCACCTTGATGTCAGAGCTTTTTACATAGAATATATGCTTCTGTTCTTTTACTGAGTACATTGGAAGCTGGTGGCTGTGCCTGAAAACAGCAGAAGTGAGGAGAAAAGGCTGCCAGTGGGGTTGGGGGCGGTGGGTGCCAAGATCCCTGCGTGGCCCCGAGCTGCTGTACGCATCTGCTGGGGTGATGGGTTCAGTCTGGGGAACGGGCGCCTTCCTTTCCAGAGTGGGGAGTCTCCTGCAGGCCAGGGAACGGGCAGTGGCAGGGGGCCCAGAAACGCCAAGCTGTCCGCCCCCAGGGACCTGGGCACTCTTGCAGGCTTCCTTCCCATCACCTCCCCTCAGATGTGGTCAGTGGTCCTGTGAAGGAGCGGGTCGTCAGTCCTAACTCCTTGCCTCCAGCGGTGGTGGTGAGGCCAGGCCATTGGCTCACCTGTGAGCTGGCACAGGAGCCCAGCATTAAGTCCTGACTCAGCCCCATTTCCTATCGCTCCACAGGTGTGTCTGAGGGGGAGCCCAGAGTTGATTAGGAGGCTGGAAGGGGTCTGGAAGCCTCGAAAAGAATATCAAGGGCCTGTTTTCCTGTGGACTCTGAACCCCTTCGTGCCAGTACCTGTGGCCTCGTCCCACCCATGGTGCTTCAGCAGCCTCCAAGGGGTGGGGGACAGAGGGCCAGCTGGTGACCCCCTGAGAGTCTGTGTGGCTTCACCTCCCCATTGTGCATGCCTGTGGGAGACAAGAAGGTGGAGGTGTGGGGCTGGGGATAGAGGAAATACGTACCAGTTCTTTATTTGGGGGCTGTGTGTTTGGTGGAGGGACCAGGAAGAGTCTGTTGATCACAGAGCGTTCCAGGTGGAGGACGAGGTTGTGGGGTGTGTTTTGCTCGCTTTAAAGGGCTCCTGGAGGTTCAGTTCCCTTTAAAGAACTTGCTGCCACCTGCCCACCCGCCCAGCTGCTGTGGTTGCATAACTGGATTTCCTTAGCACCAGGCCCGGCCGGCCTCGCTCTCACGTGTTGTCTGAAAACGCAGACTCTCTAAGCGTTGCCTTTTCCCTGCGCACTGACGCCGGCTGCCAACCACAGCGGCAGACTCGATGCCTGGCAGACGAAGGTGGTGATCCTTCTGGAGCTCTCTCTCCCCAGTGAATTCCTTGCTTAAAGCGTAATCTTCCCCCCACCCATCAAGCTCTTAACAGCCCCCCACCTGGTTCTTCCTGAGCTGCTGTGCTCACCTGCCTACCCCAGGGAGCACGGTCCTGGCTCTCGGTGTGACTCCTAAAGGTGCCTGCACTGCACCATCCACCGCTGTAGGGAGAGCATGGACCGAGCCTCTGAAACCGCGGCCCCAGTGCCTTGGCCGCCACCGCACTGTGCAGCTTGCTGAGCCTCCTCTACCTGCTGTGTTACAGATTTCCGACTTCGGGCTGGCCAAGTGCAACGGGCTGTCCCAGGACTTCGGCGTGGACGGCGTGTGCGGCACCGTCGCGTACCTGCCTCCAGAGCGCTTCGGAGAGGAGGGCCAGCTCTTTGACACCAAGCACGACGTGTACAGGTGTGTACAGGGGTGTGCAGGCGCATGGTCCCCAGGCCCCTGAGTGCCGGGCCCGGCGGGGGCTCTGCACCCCAGTTCTTCATGCTCTGAAGGGCAGTTTCCCTGAGGCTCCTTGCTGGGATCAGATACAAGGTTTAGTCCAAACGGAAGGGTTTGGGGATTTTGGCTGGCGGGTGCAGGCTGCCCCAGGTCCACAGGAGACAGACAGCTGTCTCTGGTGACTGTTGCCTGCCGAGGGCAGGGATGTGAGTGGTTGGTGCCATTGGAGGGCCAGTTATGGAACCAGACTGACAGCCTCCGCACTGTAAAAGCTTTGGCGTTCTGAGATGCGGGCTGCGCAGCTTGTCTGCCGAAAGCACCTGTGCTTGAGTGGTCTGTGGGTTCGGGCTCTCCGAAACCTGGCCCCTCCGGCCCAGCGGCTCACACCTCCTAACGCCACTCGCCTGTGACAGAGGAGCACGGACGGCCGCAGGCTGTCGATAAACGAGCATCAGTGGGATTTGTGTCCTCCATCAGGGACTTTCAACATTTTTCACGTCACGGCACAGACAAACTAATGACTAAAATTCTGCGGCACACCAAAAACTAGTGTTGATCTGACCAAAAGAATGGGTATAATTTTGATTCCTTCACCCCGTACAGCTTTTGTGGTGCTGGCTGGTGTCATTTTTTTATTTGACGATCTAAGAGAAAGGAGGTCCGTGCCCCTGACTAAACAATCAGGCACCACACGTTCAAAAACTGCCTGAGACGCACCGGGTGGGTATTGCTGCCCCAGAGGACAGTCCCCGAGTCATTCCGGCCTGCCTCTTCCCAGTTGCAAAGGTTTGGATGACAAAGAATTTACTGGAGAAGGAGGGAGGGAGGAAGGAGCTTTGCCTTTCGTCATTGCCGCTGCCTGGAGTCCTGGCCGACGGGTGTGACTCACCGTTTGCGGGTGCTTGGTGCGTGTGTGTGGCGGGGCTTTGAGCGGTAGGCTGCCGGCGAATGTACCTGGGGTGCTAGTCACAGCTTGCAGAGTTCGGGGGGGATCAGATTATTTATGTTAGAGCGAGAGTTGGGATGTTTGAACTCAGAGATTTCCGTTAATATTCAGTGGGGAATTCTCGGGTCTCTGTCAGCAGCCACTGCCGACTCAGAGCTAGGTGGTGGCTGGACATTTGGACTCCTGGGTTTTTCTATATTTACCAGATTGAGCTATTTTTTGGTGTATTCAAAGTAATTTTATATGTTACATATACAGGTGGGGCAAAAAGAGGTTTATGTTTGTGTGGAAAATGGTACAGCCATGAATAAATGCTAATGCAAGAATTAACTGGTTTGTGCGTTCACAACGGTGACCCAACTTTTGCCGTGGCCCAGACGTCATTCCCAGTAGCGAGGGGGCCCAGGGCGGGGTTGCCAGCACGTTCCCCAGCACTGTCTCCGGCCCTCCGGTGACCTCCCAGTGGGCAAGTGACCCACCAGGCCCAGCGCTGCGGTCAGCATGCGACGCCCAGTGTGTGCAGGAAAGTGGCGGTGAATTCAGCCTACGGGTGAATGCAGCCGACGGTGGCACCCCTTGGGGGGCTCTCTCCTGGAGCTGGCATGTACAGCCCCCGTTGGCCGGGTTTTGTTCATTGGTGCACGTCTGAGCCATCCTCCTGTTCCACGGTCAGCCTGTTGGCCTGTTTAAAACAGTTCCTGAGAAAGGCATTGCTGTCACCTCTCTCCTGAAGACCGCAGGGCCTTCTCTGGTATGACACTTTGTGTGAGAGCTGTAGCTCTGTCTGGGGGTCTGGCTCACAGACGCTAACCTGCCCGATTTCCCTCCAGCTTCGCCATCGTCATCTGGAGTGTGCTGACGCAGAAGAAGCCGTTTGAAGGTGAGTACACTTGCCCTCGGGGGCAGTGCCTCCGTCTCCTCCGGAACAGCGGCGGGCCCGCTGCGTGGTTCTTTCTCTGCTTAAGCTGCAGCTATGGTCTACACTCCCCCCGTGGGGGCCCTCCTGAGGGAGGGGGCTGCTCTGCCCCGCCCACCAGGTTGGCATAGAGACCCACGGCCGGCCGCCTCATCGAGGTGGCCCTGTGTGCCGTCTGACACAGTGCTCTGAGGTGTGATGCACTCGCGGGAAAAGCACAGGTGGGCAGGGCTCTGGTCGGTGGGGTTTTTAGGGGCCACCAGATTCTGACATGAGTGTGATATAATACACAAAGAAAACTGGTCACTGTAACCATTTCAAGTGTACAATTCATTGGCATTAAGTACATTCACAGCGTTGTGCAATCAACACCACTGTCTAGTTCCAGAACATTCTCATCCCCCAGAAGGGGGGTGCCCGTTAAGTAGTCACTCCCTGTCCCCCACCTCCAGCCCCCAACGACTTCAGCCTGCTTTCTGTCTCTGGATTTGCCTGTTGTGCTTATTTCCAGCTAGTTTTTTTTTCTAATTTTCTAATTTTTAATGGTGATCAAATACCCAGGACCCGACATTTACCATCGTCACCATTTGTAAGCGTACAGTTTGGTCGTGTGAAGTACCTTCGCAGTGCTGGGCAACCAGTGCCAGAAACTTTGCGTGGATTTTGGCACGATGGGCGACCCAGGTCGCCAACGCCACTCCAGATCTGTCTGTTGCCCTTCTTCTCCTTTCCAGGCAACTCCTGTTCTGGCCCCTGCCCTCCGAGTGTTAGTGCCCTGGCTCGGTGAAGTCAAGTACTTTTTGCCCTATTGGAGAGTTTCATTTCCTCTGTCGGGATATCTGGGCCACTCATAATACAGTGGCCTGACCAAAAATACCTAAAAACGCAGGGCACCGTCAGTGTGTGGCCCCAGGTCGTGGAACCTTTGCTGGCAGAGATGTAGACGAGGCCGTTGTAGGGTCAAGTCCATGTTGTCTTTCTGCCTGTCACCCCGTCTCCCTAACTCCTCCTCCTCCTCCTCCGTGGAGGTCCAGGGTCTGGGTTATTTTAGTGTGGCAGCATGCCAGTCCGGCATGAAATTATCTGATGGACGCGACACCCAAGGCCAGGTACATGGTATCAACACCGAGAGCTGAGGCCTGCTGCTCTGTTGCTGGGTAGATAGGGAGGAGTTCAAGGTGCAGAGGCGGAAGGTGTCTCCTGGACTTTCTCTGTCTGCGTTTGGCAGCAGAACATCCTCTAGGTGCTCAGGTTACTTTTGCTGTATTCAGAAACCCTGCTGGGTGTTTGGAAGCCTGAGTTCTCATGGAAATAACGTGTAGATACCTACAATAGTTATTGCACAAGGTTTAACGGGAAAGCAGAACGAAACATCAGAGTGGAGCCTGGCAGCCGTTGGGGGCTTGGGGCCAATTTCCCACACCTGCTCCTCTGCTGGGACTCTCCAGGCTTGCAGGAGCTCCTGGCCGTGGGTGTGCTGGGAACTGGAGTGGGGGCAGGTCTGCTGGGGACAAAGTGCTTGGAGTGCAGCTTGACGGACAGTGTGGTTTTAGGCTGAGTGGAGAAAACCGTCTGGCCCACTGAGGGCCCCCTGGGGACCCTCAGTCTCACCAAGGTGATGAGCCCAGGCACATTTCTGAAGGAGGTTGGAAAGGACAGGTGGGGCCCCACGTTACGAATTTGGGAGACCCTGTTTGCACGCCCCGTACTCGAACACTGCTGAGGCCAGCCCCCGGTCTGCACTCTGGGACAGGAATCGGAGTTCAGGGCGACCTTGTCATCGCAGGGAGATTTGGATGCACGTGGGGCCGGACCGTGTGACTCCGGCATGCACGCATGGTGCCTCCCTTTGACAGGCACGGCCACTTTGGAACATGTCTCGTCAGATATATTCCTCCTTCGAACTCCGTTTTCCTTTGAGTTTGCTGCCCAGAAAGATTTGCTCTGTGATACAGCCCAAGGTTTCCATTTAGTGTCTCAAACCAGGAAGGCAGAGAACAGGTGTGCCCAGGAAGAGAAGGTTAACGAAAGCTCCACGCTCTGAGAAGGAGCTGGGTGGGGTCTCCAGGCCGCAGCGTGAGGAGGGGCAGGGGCACGGGCACGTGTCCCTCGGCGCCTTCCCACAGCTGTGGTCCCTCCTGGAGCTAAGGGAGCGAGCTAAGGGAGCCAGCCCCGGCCGCCCTGACGTGCGTGCCTTCCCTTCGCAGATGACAGAAACTTCCTGCACATCATGATGAAGGTGTCGAAGGGCCACCGCCCGGAGCTGCCTCCCGTCTGCAGGGCCAGGCCACGCGGCTGCAGCAAGCTCTTGCACCTCATGCAAAGGTGCTGGCATGGGGACCCGCGCCAGCGGCCCACCTTCCAAGGTGAGTGCCCGCAGACGGCTCCCAGTGCAGTGCTCCCGAATGTTGCTGCTTGGTTGATTGGCTGGGGTCCCAGGAGAGAGTGGATGACCAGGACAGGATCTGGGGTGGGGGCTGGCCCCGAGCGGGGGAGGGCTGTGCAGAGACAGCGTACCCAGGCAAGCCGCGCAGGGATAGCAGGGCCTCGGCATCTCAGTGCACAGGGCTGGGCCAGGTGACTGGAACTTTAGGTCAACGCTCGCCACCCACCCCCGCTGCAGCCGGGGCTGGGCTGGCTGCCTGGAGGAGCCTGCCCTTGGTGTTTCAGGTTTGCTCACAGCAATGCACCTTTGGGGGACTGGCGTGACCGCTGGCCCGCAGCTTTCTTTCCCTTTTTCTCGGGGTCTTGTCCCCATGGAACAGATGTGTCATTTGGTTAGGACGTGATCTTGGTGGATTTGAAACTGATCATTGCATTTAAAACACAGGTGGACCCATTAGTGAGGTGGTACGGGGTGGGGTGGGGGCCCATGTGCTGGGTGCTGGCGGGTCTCACACTCTTCCCCCAGCTCTGGAAGGCTGCTTTGGGACACTGGAGCACTGTGACTCCTTGAGTCTGGTGAGACCTGCACAGGGTGGCTGATGGGAGGCCCCGGGGTGGGCTGCGAGGTCAGCTGGGGGGCCCGCAGTGAGGGAAGTCACCGGGCTGACCGAGTCCTTGAGTTGCAGGTGCTTCGGGTGTCGCCTCTGGCACCCCGGCCTGTGGTGGCATGTTTCTGTAAAGTGCACGCCAAGGTCATTGTCCAAGTGACACGTCCTGTTTTGTTTTCTCCCCGAAAGAAATCACTTCTGAAACCGAGGATCTGGGCGACAAGCCCAATGAGGAGGTGAAAGACACAACTCAAGACCCAGATGTAAACGACGCTCCGGAGCCCAGGAGTGAGGTATGGGGTGGGGGGGTGCCGAGGGGCAAACCTTGCTCCGCATGGGGGTTGAGCTTTCCAAATCGAGGCCTCTCCTCTGCAGGCTCCCCTGCCAGCCTAGGCCCCTCGTCCCCGCGTTCCAGGGCTCCTGACCTCTGAGCCCCGTTCTGCGTCAGACGGTCACGGCAGCCCTGTGCTCAGTGATAGGAGGGCAGTCTCGGTGGCCCCAGATTTATTCCCACCCCGACTGTGCCCGGTCCCCACCACCTGTCTGGCGACACATGAACAGTGTGGGCCCGTGTGTAATATTAAAGCACTAAAGCCACCAGGTGGGTGCTCTGAACCAGGGGACTGAGGGCCCCTGGCAGGCCTGGTCGGCAGGGACAGGGGAGACCTGGGCTCTGAGGGTCTTCACAGCTCTGGTTTGGGGACCGTCTCATACATAGTCTGTTCAGTGAGCATCACATGGGCGATGTAAGATGCGGTGAGGAGCTCCCAGTGCCGGGGCTTATGGAACACCTTTGTAAAGCATGGCCCGATAACCAACCTTTAAACGTGTGGTCTGCATCGGGCAGTCCACCCGAGGCTGTTGGTGTAAGGCTGGGAGATAAGCGAACATTTATGGTGCTTCCACTGTCTGAACAGCGTGTGCCTGAGGTTGTGGAGCAAAGGTGCCCTGGGGAGGCGACTGGGTCCCCTGATAAGGAATGTGTGCGCACCGGACAAATGGGTGTGGTTCGTACACAACACACCCGGTCAGCGCAGGTCAGCACCTCCCTAGGAGAGGGAGGATTCGGGGTCAAACGGGCATGAGTCAGGAAGAGTCCCGAAGTCGGCTGGAAGTCTGCCTTTGTGGATGTCTTTGCGGAAGCCCCCCAAAGGCTGAGTCGCAGCGCTGTCCCCATAGCTGGGCCCCAACCCCGCCCTCCCTGTGCTCACACAGCCCTGAGCCAGGCTTGCACAGGAGAGGGCGCAGGTTGTAGGCAGTGTTGGGGGTGGGGGCGAGAGGAAGGGTGTGCCCCAGTCCCCCAGCCCCCCAGTCCCTCCTCTTTTTTTGTTTCGTACCCATGTTGACCTGCTCCATGAACACTGCCCAGCACCCAGTTTCACGTGCTTGCAGCCTGTTCATGTTCCCACTTTTTGTCCCCATAATCTGCCAGGGCACGGAGGGGCCCAGGGTAGCCTGGTGGTGGACTTGGCATTTTTTTTATCAAGTCAGGCTTTACTTACAAGGTCTTTCTGCTCCATGGGCCAGTGCGGTGTCATTGGGCTCCACTGGGCCACACGTAGGATAGCAGGAGTTCAGTTCCCTGCATGACGAACTGGGGACCATGTACTCCCCTTCCTTTCCTCCGCCTTCCCCCATTGGGTGGTGGAGGGAGCCTCATGCCCCTCCCTCTGTGCGTCCTTGCAGGCACCCGTGTCCACGCCCCTCAAGCGAGCCTCAGCCCCAGCCTTCGATAAGGACTACAGCCTGTCCGAGCTGTTGTCCCAGCTGGACTCTGGCATCTCCCAGACGCTCGAGGGCCCGGACGAGCTCAGCCGCAGCTCTTCCGAGTCCAAACTTCCGTCGGCAAACAGCGACAAGCGGCTGTCGGGGGTGTCCTCCGTCGACTCTGCCTTCTCCTCCAGAGGGTCCCTGTCCCTGTCTTTCGAGCGGGAGCCTTCCACGGGCGGTGAGTGGAGGGCCCTGTTCTGGGGGAGGTGAAGAGCGTCATTATGGGGGTGGTGGCAGGCAGGGTGCTGTGACGTCCAGAGCAACCAAAAAGAACGAGGTACCCTGGTTCCTGACCCAATTCCTGGTTCTTTGCTTCCTCCCTCTCTTCACTGATTTGTTTGGGTTGTCTGTCGCACGGTTGGCTCCCTGAGCCCAAATCCCGAGATGCGCCCTGGCCAGGCTGGTGACAGTTAAGTGTTAACAGGCCACACATCTGGCTGTGCAGGAAGGACTTACCTGTGCCAAGGCCTGTGCAGGAGGGAGGGAGAGAGGAGCCCCCAGCTCCCCCTCAGAGCTGCCTGCTCCCAGCTCAACCTCCAAATGGGGCCCTGCACCCCTCTCCCCATTAGCAGTCCCTGCCATCTCTGACGAGCCACCCGTACAGGATGGTGAGTATGCTTTTTATTTTGCAAATTGACAAAAGGACCCCTTGAGGTCATTCATTGGCCTTCCCACTACATCTAAGATCAAACCAGCAGGGACAACAGGACACTTTCAGGGAAAAAGTGACCTGGAGGCCGTGGGGAGACACAGGCCCCATCTGGCCGCCAGCCTGGCTCGGGGGAAGCCTGCGGGCAGCAGCCTCGTCTGACCGTTCCCGGCATCTGCTCTCCCCACAGACCTTGGCACCACCGACGTTCAGAGGAAGAAGCTTGTGGATGCCGTCGTGAGTGGGGACACCAACCGGCTGATGAAGATCCTGCAGCCCCAGGACGTCGACCTGGTCCTGGAGGGCGGCACCAGCCTGCTGCACCTGGCCGTGGAGGCCGGGCAGGAGGAGTGTGTCAAGTGGCTGCTCCTCAACAACGCCAACCCCAACCTGACCAACAGGAAGGGCTCTACCCCCCTGCACCTGGCCGTGGAGAAGAGGGTGCGGGGCGTGGTGGAGCTCCTGCTGGCCCGGAAGGTCAGTGTCAACGCCACGGACGAGGACCAGTGGACGGCCCTGCACTTCGCGGCCCAGAGCGGAGACGAGGGCAGCACGCGGCTGCTGCTGGAGAGGAACGCCTCCATCAACGAGGTGGACTTCGAGGGCCGCACGCCCATGCACGTGGCCTGCCAGCACGGGCAGGAGAGCGTCGTCCGCATCCTGCTGCGCCGAGGCGTCGATGTGGGCCTGCAGGGCAAGGATGCCTGGCTGCCGCTGCACTACGCCGCCTGGCAGGGCCACCTGCCCATCGTCAAGCTGCTGGCCAAGCAGCCGGGGGTGAGCGTGAACGCCCAGACGCTGGACGGGAGGACTCCCCTGCACCTGGCCGCCCAGCGAGGGCACTACCGCGTGGCCCGCATCCTCATCGACCTGCACTCCGATGTCAATGTCCGCAGCCTGCTTGCGCAGACGCCCCTGCATGTGGCCGCGGAGACTGGGCACACAAGCACCGCCAGGCTGCTCCTGCATCGGGGTGCCATCAGGGAGGCGGTGACCTCGGAGGGCTTCACTGCCCTGCACCTGGCTGCTCGGAACGGGCACCTGGCGACCGTCAAGCTGCTGGTGGAAGAGAAGGCTGACGTGCTGGCTCTGGGACCCCGGAACCAGACGGCGCTGCACCTGGCTGCGGCCCACGGGCACGCGGAGGTGGTGGAGGAGTTGGTCAGTGCTGACGTGCTCGACCTGTCTGATGAGCAGGGGCTCAGCGCCCTGCACCTGGCCGCCCGGGGCAGGCACGCCAAGACGGTGGAGACGCTGCTCAAGCACGGGGCGCACGTCAACCTGCAGGGCCTCAAGTTCCAGGGCAGCCAGGGCCCTGCCGCCACGCTGCTCCGGCGAAACAAGACCTAGCTTGCTGCCCTCGGGGGCCGGGGCCCCACTCGGGGTCCTAGTCCTATCGTCACGATGCACGGTGGGGACAGAGTGACGCTGTGCTGGCCAGCAGCCCTCACCTTGTTGATGGCCTGGTGGCACGTCAACCGAACAGGCCATCAAGAGGCTGCTGACTCTGGACACGTGCCCGGAGTCAGTCTGTGTGGGTGACCCTCCAAATGAAGGTGGTTAAACGGTGCTGATCCATCCCCCCCTCAGTGTGCCCAGTGTCAGAGGCACGATGGGTGGAGATCATTTCGCTGTGCTCCTGCTTCTGAGGCGGGTCCCTCGGTGATAGTCATGGGTGCTGTCAAGTCTGCTGTGTCCCGAGCGGAGCCTCTGGGTTGCCCCAGCCTGAGGATGCAGGGGCGGGAGGAGCTGTGTCTTCGATCTTCATTTGCAGCAGCCAACGAAGCAAATTGTTTCAGAGTGTGTTGGTGGAATTCTTGTGTTAGGGAACACCCTCACATCAGCTGTTCCTTTAAACTCTTAAAAATGTTCGTAGCATCTGATAGTCTGGCCTGTGCATATTGTGTAAAAACTGATACTGTTTGTTTGTCAAAGCCGGTCAGTTTCCATCTCTGACACTGAGGTTGCGTCTCCATTGTTCCTTGGGACACCTCGCCTTCCAGCGGGCCTATTGCTGTCATTCATGTCTTATTGCATAAAATGCGTTTTGAACCCTAGAGCCAACTATGCAAGAGGCATTTAAAAATTCACCTGTCACCTCAGTTTTGTATTCAAAACAGTATTACTTAGTTAGATGAACTCCTTACTTGTTGGCATCTCTCCAGCTGCCATTTTGGGGGTCTCAGGCTTTCTGACCTGCCTGCAAACCTCCAAGCTGAATAACACCCCAACGCGGCCCCAGGAGACCAGTCAACACTCTCGGCTACAAAAGATGCGGTGACCTAGCCCTGCACACCCCTGTCACATGTGCCCCATATGGTGTGTACCCTGACTTTGTTACGAGAGTGCATTTGCTGCGGGAGATGGTCCTGTTTGCGAACGTGACTTGTGCTGTGTGATACAGAGATTGATATTAATATACCATGTATATTAATGTGAGTCTGTGGGCTGGATATTTCTTTTCTATGACAGGAAGTATCCAGACTGCTTAGGACTGGCTATGTTTTAATATGCCTCTTGCTTTCACTAGGATTTGCTCTACTGTTTTGAAGATTGCTTGTAACATGAAAGCTTGGATGTAAATAAATAAAGCCAGGTTTTTGTTTACCGTTTTTGAAGTCAGTGAGACGACTTTTTCTTCTGAATGGACTTGAGTAGCTGGACGTCTGGAAACCAGAGGTTCGGGCAGTCACGTGTGGGTGGAGATGCCCTTGCAGGCCAGTCCCAGGGCACTGAGTTAGCCACGTGACGTGGGGGGATGAAGGGAGCGGGAGCGGGAGCGGGAGGGGGGACCCGGGCTTCCTGCCTCCTTCCCTGGACCCTGCCGTCTGTGTGTAAACCAGAGGGGAGGTGGTTTAGCACTGACAGAAGGAGCTGCCAGCACCAAAGTTTCTTTCTAAGAATTTATACTTCTTATTTTCATTTGTTAACTTTACAATTTGAGGTAATTTCAAATTACAGAAAAGTGACGGACTAGTACAAAGAAGTCAGGTGTACCCTTCACCCAGATTCCCCAGTTCACATTTTCAGCTCATTTGCCTGATTGTTCTGTTTTCTTTCTCATGTACCCTCTACCCATTCATCCATGTACCTGTCCCTCCACCCACCCACCTATTCACCCACTTATCTATCAGCTACCCATCCATCCACCTGTTTAGATTGCAGACCGTGTGCCCCATGACCCCAAATAGTTGTATTTCCTAAAAACAAGGACTTTCTCCTATATAGTCACTGGAACCAAACCCACATTGTCTTGGAGGCCTGCCTGTATTTACATCAGTGTGGGTTCAATCCACTGTTATCATTATCTTCATGTTCAAGTTGACCCCAGTGTGGCCAGGTTGCCTTCACGCTGGCTCTTGTGTGCCTTGGCTGCATCCCCACCACCCTTGACCATTTCATGCTCTCTGATGCAACGGGAACTCCAGGCTCATCTTGCTCTTCCCCAACCCCAGCCTCAGAAGCAGCCATTTCTCCGAGGTAACAGGTTTCTTTTCGTGGAGAATGGCACTTAGAAACCAAGATCTGGGTGTTAGATGTGCTCATTGTTCCTGGGGTGCCGCCGCTCTCAGCAGACAGACCTGGGAAGTGTGTGTAGCTTGCATGTGTGTAAACATACACACGTCTTATCTTTTATTGAGGCCCACGCCGATGCCTTCAGTTACAGTCTTAACTCCCCCGGGTTATCCTAGTTAATCCATGTTATATCTGCTTCCTCTGACAGAGGGTTGACCCTCGTCACCCTCAACGTGTGTGTATAGTCGATCCACCTCTGTGTACAAGGAATCTCCCTGCCACCGCGCTGGTGGCCTCAGCCTGTGTCCATGCATGTGGGCTGAGCCAGCCTTGTGCCCAGCAGTGTGCCAGTGAAAGTTGCTGACCTATGAAGTGATGGGGTGGTTTTTCTAAAGCCTTTTGTGCCAGGAATCAAGAATTTTTCTCACTAAAACTCTGCCCTCTGGCTTATCTTTCCCTTTTTTCCACCAGGTACTTCCACATTTTCCTTTATCCCTCAAGATAGTAAGAGTTTAACAAGGTTACAATTTTTTCCCAGAAAGCTTGGGCATTATTTTCCCCTTCCCTTGGAGCCCTACCCCATGCTTTTTCTTTCAGGAGCACACTCTGGTTTGAAGACTGCGTGAACTTTTCTCCTAGACCACCTACTTCAGGTCAAAACGGCCCCTTTGTGCCTGGGAGGAAATCACAGGGAGGCTTAAATGGTATGTGCTGTGGCTCTGAGGCTGGGTCCTCTGGACACCCTCCGCTGGTCCCTCCTGGGCCCCAGCCCAGGGCGGTGTCAGAGATGCCAGCCTTCCTTCTGCAGTTCTGAGACCTGGAGATGGCAGGTCCCAGGAGAAGTGTTGCCCTGGCTGAGCCCTCCATGCACAGGGCAGCGCCCTCCTGCACCGACACGCGTGCTCACGGGTGATCTTGCTCACTGCAGTCTGGCAGCCGGGGGATGACGCCAGAACCAGGGGACACAGCAGCATACCGGCCCTGGTTACGGACCAGGGTGTCGGGTTAGGGACACCAGCCGAGGTCTCAGCCTCGTTTTCAATCCTGTCACTGTTCACATTCTGCCAGCTGGGCACAAAGAGCCCAAGTCTGTGCAACGCTTATACCCATCTCTCCTCCAGCCAACCAAGAGGCGTAGCCCCTGGGCTCCGGTGCCTTGTGACTGTTGCTGGTGCCCTCACAGACACACGCCTGAAGCCACACTCTCCAAGAGCAGAAAGCATGGACACCTGACCCAGTAATGGCATGTCCCTTCTGGTGCCACAGTTCTGTGACTCTGTCCTACAAATCGTAGGGATTTGGGTGCAGGGTCCTGAAGCCCCAGCCGGGTGAGGGCAGCTGTCAGTCAGCCTCCCGGTGCCCTCACCTGGAGGACTGGCCTCACGAGCACCTGAGTATCCCAGGGCTTCCTTAGCGAACACCTGGCTGACTCCTTGGCCACTGCACTCCCCAGCGCTGAGCAGCTAAGGGTCACTGTCTGCCAGGTCACTGAACCTGATTCCTGCTCTCCGGGGCCTTTGCTTGCCACGGGCATTTCTCTGGGCCAGGCATTAACTGCTTGTTTCAAAAGCATGGGTGTGGTGGGTGGGGTTACTAAGGCTGCCCGTTGGCACTGCAGCAGAAAGGAAGCAGGCGTTGCAGAAGTTGCCATGCCGAGGAAAGGGAATCCTTGCCTCCTCGCAGCTTATGTTTGGGCAGCCAGGTTCTGGAGAACTTGGACTCTTAATCCTGGACTTTTTCCCTCCGCTTACTCTTCTCCCTTCCTTCCCTCCCTCTAGCCACCTTCCCACTGTTCTCCTCCTCCTCCCTCTCTTCCTCTGTCCCTCCCCCCGTTGGTGATTAGTTGCCAAGTGAAGTCAGGGGTTCAGAACTCCACCAGACAAGGCCCTGCACCAACATTCGCAGGCACACAAACACTGCAATCAGGGGCACAGCGGCACTGATGGTGACAGAGTGAGGAGGGACAAGAGACACTGGCTGAGCAGTCTGTTCCACATGATGATACTAGTCACTGCTCTAGGCCATGGCAAAGAAAAGTGACAGTGTCAGGAATGGTTGGATCTAGGTGTTCCCACAGCGCTGCCTTTCCTCAATGTTGGTCTCACCACTGGGTGGGCTCCTTTGCTAGGAAAGTGGCCCTAACACCTCCAAGCTTAAGGAACCGCAGCTCGAGGATCCCAGTAGAAAGGGAGCTTTTTTCCCTTCCAAAGCCCCACATGAAACATAATTCATAGGTTCTTAAGCACTTCTTTTTTTGTTTGTTTGTTTTTTGTTTTGTTTTGTTTTGTTTTGTTTTTAGCCCTGAGAGTTACAGCATCTTACAATTGAAATGGGCATCATGTTTTACTTTTAGAGGTGCTTTTGATAATGATACATTTTATTTATAACACACAGCATCCCAGGATTGATGCAATGTGGCTGACCTCTGCCTGGCTCTGCCCTCTGGCAAAACCGTTTGTGGGGAGAGACTGTTCTGGCTGACCGAGCTGGCTCAGGCCAGTCGATTCTCCCTGACCGTGGGGCGAGGTAGTTACCTAAAGGAAAATCAGGGTAGTTTCCCTACTGGAAAAGGGGGCAGGGGGCTGGTAGTTACAGCCACATGGAGCCCCTCTGGAGAGGCCACAGAAGAGCCGGAACAACCTGCAGACGACAGGTGTTGTGCGTGGAATGTGAGTCTGCCTTTTCTCAGGGACATGGACAGCGGGCTCCCTGACCCACAGCGCCCCTCTGGGAACCCTGGGAGAAGGGCGGTGGGTGTTCTGGAAGGACCACCTGTCAGCCCAGCAGTGGAGACATTGCCTGGTGGCTTTGAAGACACAGTGGGTGGGTCAGAGGGAGAACCTGCATCCCCCCAGATGTATCAGAACTGGGGGAAGAACCCTGTTCTGGAGCTCAGTGAAGACCCCACACCAACCTTGGAGTGAGGAAGAAGGAAGTCTCCAGTCACTGAGCTCCACCTGAGAGAGGAGGTGCAGAGCCGGGGTCCCTGCTCAGAGCTGGGGTGCTTGCACAGAGCTGGGGTCCCCACCAAGGAGAGTGGCACCCACATGTTCCTAAGCCAAAGGGGACACCTAAGAAAGCACCTACATAACTAAAGGGGATGAAGCCCCCAAGCAATGGAGGAAAGCTCGTTTGGAACAACCCCCTCGCTGGGATGACCGCCTCCAGCTGGCTGCAGGAGGGAAGAGCCACTCTGGAGCTGCCGGGTGACTGCTGGTGAAAGGGTCCACAGAGTGAGTCATCTGCCTGGCCGGTGGCAGGTGCTGAAATCTATGTCATAAATGCACTAAAAGGAAGCAAGCTCAGATTCGAAAGAATGAGTTTAGATGCCCGATTAGGATGAGGAAACCTGCAATAGGCAAGCAGCCTGCCGGACAGGATGCCCACTTCTCTCCTCACACGCGGGGCTGTGTGGTTAAAGAACGAATACATAGCACGTGTGGCTCCTCGGTAAGACACCCCAGGGTGGGAGTGGTGCAGCCCAGAGAGTGTGGGCCCAGGGTGCTAGGGGGACCCCACGTTTTGTACGACAACATCTGGATTGGATGCTGACACTTGGAATGGAGCCTGGAGGTTTCAACAAGCCTCGGTCCTCTGTGGCAACCAGAAAGAATTCGGTCTCCCTGAGGGTGTCTTCCTTCTTCCTTGTGCCACCGTCTGCACCCAGCTGTGCCACTGGAAAAACAAGACCCAGGTGAGGTGGCACCCAGCGGAACTGTTAGTGAGGCCAGTGGGGAGGTGGCCCCAGCTCCGGGAGAAAGCTGACTCGGGGTGGCAGCTGCCTCCTCCGCGGCTGTGGCCGTGGGACCTCCTCTGTCTTGCTGTCCTCCCTGGGTGGCTGTGGGGAGACAGGCTGTGCACAGTGAAAGCCTGCTAAGGAATGAAGGCCAACCAGCCACCCCACAGAAGAATTCTCCCTTGCCTCCCTGCCTCTCCTGCGCCTCCTAGGAACACAGCTGGCTGAGGAGGAGGGACTCACCATGTGAGGGCTGCCTGGGAGGCACGGGGAAGGGCACAGAGCATGTGAGACCCCGTCTTGGCCTTCAGGGGAAGGGAGAGGCAAGTGATGTGGGATGACGCTGGAGGACCCCATGCTGGTGACGTGCCCAAACACAAGGAGCCCAAACAGGAGGTGCCCAAACACGAGGCTGAGCTGGTCTTTCCAGGGTGGATGGGAAGGGTCAACAGAGGAGCGAAGCCATTCATTCTGTCTGGAATGGAAGGGTCCGTGGGAGGGAGGGGACAGAGGACATGTCCCAAGGGAGATGCTTATAAACACCTTCTGCAGTGACAGCAGAAGGTGGCTTCCTGGGGTTTCCCTTTACCCAGTGACCAGGCAGAGTTGTGTTGTGACAAGCCCACCTGGTCCGCATGACGAAGATTTTCTCAGCTGGATGGGGCTGTTTCCGGAAGTGGTCACCTGTGGCCATCCAGGGCCTGGCTGACACTTACGTGGCAAGATGGTGTGAATCAGTCTGCTGGCCATGTGGTCTGCGAACTTCTTTCCTGGTCCATGACAAGAGAAACACAGACACTGAGAAAAAGCTTCTGGGACATTAATAACCATTAGATGAGAGAGTTTATGATGGTTAGATCTGATAATAACAATGTGAATCTTCGGGGGTGAAGGCACCAGACTCCAAAGGGAGAGAAGATGGGAGAGAAATGGGACCAAGGAACGTCTCCATCAGGAGCTGGGAGACCCAGGCCTCTCCCGCCCTGCACAGCTGCCTCTCCCTCCCTGCCGGCACTCCATCAAAGAGAGTCAGGCTTGAATCACCCGGGGCCTGGACCCGGTGACTCCAAGTGTGGGGGTGGAGAAGGAGCTCAGTAAGAGGAATTAGGTTGATTCTATATATGAGGTGGGGGACCCAAAAAACCTGGAATTATCTTCTGGAGGGCAGTCCCCTGGTAGTACAGGCTTCCCCCACTAGGTGAGTGTTCCAGGAACCAACTGTATCAGTGTACCAGCTGGAGTTGTTGTGAGAGGCTGAGTTCGGCTTCAGGGAATTTTTTTTTTTAAGACTCTTCCAATGCATTTGCCCATTTCATGATGGGTGATTTATGAGTGCGCTGAGCCACACCGCACTGAGTGTTCTGCAGTTTTTGATTAAAAACAGCCTGACCCCTATTCACCCCATCCTTCCTAGTCACCTGATCTTGCCCCAAGTGACTTTTTTTTTTTGTTTCCCCCAATGAAAAAAAATCCTCAAAGGGAAACATTTTGCCATCTTGGAATAAGTGAAACAAAAAACAGCAGAAGCACCAAAAAGCATCAAAATCGACAAGTTCAAAAACTGTTTCGTGCAATGGAAAAAAACCTCTCGATAGGTATATTGTATCACATGGAGAGTACTTTGAAGGTGACTGAAGTTTAAACATATAAGGATAAATATGCAATTTTTAATAAATTCCGGGTTTTGGGGGTTCCCCTCGTACCCAAAGGTGTGAGCTGAGCCTCTCCCAGCCCTGCAGCCTCTCCATTCTCTCCTCACCCAGCACCTCCAAACAGGAAAACGTCTGCAGCCTGACACTTAAAGGTCCCGCACCCCACATCCTGCAGTAACACCCACCATTGAGGAGCCTCACCCATGTACACGGGACTTCCGGACAGCTGTCAGCAGCTCATGTCTGGGAAACAAACAGGGAGCCCACTGGACACAAAGAGCGCCCCTCACATGAACGGCAAGGACGCCATTCCCAACCAACCCAACGAGCAGAGAAAGAAATCAGATGAAAACAGATAAAGTGTGGGTCCGGAGACACGTGTGAAAAATCTACACTTATCTCAGAGAGAAAAGAGGAGGTTTCAAATAAATGGAAACCAGAACAGGAGTGTGTGTGTGTGTGTGAACATTTAAAGAACAGAAATTGGAAATTTTTTAATATGATGAAAGAAATATAGCTCCTTAAAGAAGAAAAAAAGGTCTGAGTCGTTCCCTGGGGCCCAGCATCCTGATGCTAGGAGTTCCAGAAACAGAGAGAGAAGGTAATGTCCCCACAGGAAAGGACATGAGTCTCGGACAGAGAAGGCCACTGTGTGTGCCAAGACCAGGGGTCAGTGCCCTGGAACGTCAGAGCGGGATGGAGAGGTGGCCCTAAAGCTTCCAGGGGTGTGGGTGGGCTTCTCAGTCTGAGGCCACAGGCCATGTGCAGCCAAGGACAACCTGGAAGACCAGACAATGATTCCACCCACATTCTGCGAAAGTGATTTTTAAAAATCTAGAACTCCTTTTAATGTCCTCCTTCAGTTCTCAACTTCCTGTTCAGATTCCGATCTTTTGATTTCCCTGTGCTACCTTCTGCCTACTTGACCTTGAAGGAGGAGCTGTGTCTTCTGGTTGCTGGGCGGAGCTGACCACGGGGCAGCCACGCTGCGTCTACTCTGTCGTTGACCTGCTGGGTGAGATTGTCATTTCACTCGCTATCGCTTTCACTTCTCAAAGTCCCACTTCAACGCTTCTGAGTCCGCCTTCCCCCGCCCCCAGTAGTGTCTCGTTCAATTCCTCATTTTACACCCGTAATCATTTTATTTTATTTCAATCCCTATATCTTTCATTTACTTATTTTTTCTGCCTTGCCGCACACCCAAGGACTTGTCCGCACTGGATGAGTAGAAGCGGTCATAGTAAACACTGTTGTCCTTGATTTTGAGGGAGTGGTTTTGACACTTGACCATAGCGTGTGATGTTTGATGTAGTTTTCCCCTCACACCTGTCTGTCAAGGCCGTTATCTGACATTCCTGTCAGTGGAGATTCTTAGGGGTCTGTTTCTCTGTTGATTGGTCTGCTGGGGGACTGTTTCCTTATTTTGTAGTTTTGGGTCGTGAGCTCATTCTCGTCAGGGGTCTACCGGCGGGAATCCCTTGTGAGTGGGCTGAGCATGTGCCTTTTTTGAGAGTTTGTGTTTGAAGACTCCCAGCTGGACTGCCAGCCTGCGGTCACTTTTATGCTAGTCTCAGGGCTGTGTGGTGTCAGACCGTGTAGGCTGCACACAGTTCAGTTCCAAACCTGAACACGACGGGCCCATCTCTGCCAATTTCTCAAGGGGGATTTTTTCCACCCATGGCACAGGTCGAGGTAGATCCAATTTGGGATCTTATCCTGCTAGTAGGTGGATATATTCCCTCGGGGGGCCCTTCGGGGGTGTCCCGTACAGTTCTCTGCCTGCCATGGACCCTGGCCTTGTCTCCTGCCCCTGGGACATTCAGGCCCAGGTCCCCTGCGACAGCCCCGTGCAGTTTCCCAGTCTGAAGCCCTGTGTGCCCCAGGCCGGCCTTCATTTCTCCCTTCCCTTTTGGCTCCTCCTGGTAGGTGTGGCCAGTCATTTAAAATAATTCTCACATTCTTTGTGACATTTCCAGCTGTGCAGTAGGAAAGTCTTCACATTAGTCCACCCAGGCCAGGGCTGGGCCCGACCACACCGACCGAGTCACAGTGATGTATAAACAGCGAATTTTGATTCCTTTGTCAATGATGACATAACTATGCTGAGTGGCTGTGGGTGTGGGTGGGGTTTTTGTGAAAGAGCTAAGTCTCCATGTTCCACGGTTGGAAATTAATACCGAAGATATTAACAGAAGAAGCAGACAGACAGCAGTGCATGCACGTGCTGGGTGAACACGAGGGGCAAGGGCAGCAAGCTGGGGGTGTGGCCGCCGGACAGGTGAGAGTGGGTGGGTGGGCCACCCAAGGGCAGGAAACCGCCATCTCCATCTTTCTCGAGTTTTTGACTGTTTACACTGCGTGTTCTTCCTGTTTTGATTAAAAAGCATACACAACATAAGAGAGACTGAAAGTGCCGCCTACCCTTGTTTGATTACTGATGGGATGGAAAATGAGGGGCAGGGAGGGTGTGTTGGCGGGAGTAAACTACACCCTCCCTCTGATGGATGCCCGGTTCCAGGAATTGCCGGGCTCTGCCCTCACTTTTTAGGGCAGCTGCCTTGCGTTTCAACATCAATTCGACATTCCTGGGCCGGTGACCGGGTTGGGTGCTGAGAATTCCATGGCTGGATGTACAACTTCAATGATCCCAAGACCTGCTCCATTGATTTAGAACTGATCGATTGGCTTAGTAATCTCTCTGCCTGTATTTCTCTTTCAACGCAGATAAATATCAGAGGCCCACGGCGGCTTCCTGGGAAGGTGGCTTTACCAGGGGACGTTCCTTTAGCCCCGAGTGGGAATAATCCATGTTTACTTGCTGCTGAGTAACTGGGTGAGGCTTCCCTAACGAGCTCGTTCCTCCAGCTCCCTGCCCTCCACCCAGACTCCTGATTAGGCTTCCAAGGAAGCAAAGGCCTCCGCCTCTGGCCTCAGGAGGCTTGAATCTTGACCTCCCTCTGAGGCCCTAACAAGGTTGCCTCTAGCTGCCCCTGTGTGTGGGCAAACACGTCTATTTCTTGGGGCCTTGGTGGGCAGGGGAAGGCGATGGGGCCCCACCTCTGACAATGCCACCGAGGCCTGGACTGCTGGGTGTTGCCCAGCCGACTAAGGTGAATGGAACACACCTTCCATTGCCTTCCATGGGACCATCATCATCTGGGGGACTGTTGCAAAGAGATCTCAGTCTCGGGTCTGGCCTGTTTGCACCAGCCTCCCAGTACCGTTGCCGAGTGGCCGCGTGAGGACTGACTTCCCAGGCTGGGGACCTCTGGCCTACTCCCCTTCACTCTCCTTGAGGCCAGCTCCCTCCATCACCCACCGTCCTTCATAGAGGGACAGAGAAGGCAGTGGGCTGGGGGCGACGCCCTCTATAAACAAGATGACAGGAAATGACCAACGCTGCTTGGTGGGAACGTGACCCTGTGCCAGAAACATCAATCAACACATTGTGGAAGTGACCAGTGAATGAATGAAAAAGAATGAATGAATGAAAAAGAATGAAGGAATGCATGCATGCTTTAGTCTGACTCCTTTATACCACACAACTGGGTTCCGTGACTTTCCTACACCTGCAAAAGCAATTGGCAAACCGAAACCCAGAAAACCAACCTGAGAAGTGGGAGCGCAGCGGCTGGATTCCGAGGGAGAGCCACTCCCCTCGCCATGCTAGCGGGCCTGGGAGAGAGTGACACGAACGAATGAGCGGCTGTTTGCTTGTGTTACTTCAGCTTCTGGCAGTCGTAGCACTTGCTTTGGCTGGGGGGCCAATTTTTTAAGTCCATGTATTGAGGGGACAGGTACACAATATAAAATAAGCCATTTTAGGAGCCCAGCCCGCAGCATTCAGTACATTTGCAAAGCCGTGAGAGCCCCTGTGTCTAAACTTCACGGCATTTCCGTCCCTCCAAAGTAAAACCCTGCGCCCATTAATCAGCTTTCCCCTCTCCCTCTGCCCCCCACCCCCGGCAGCCAGCAGTCTGCCGCGTGGATTCGCCGGTTCTGGTCACTCCATACAAATGAAATCACGCAGTAGGTTGCCTATTGCGCGTGTCTCCCTTCACTGAACAGCAACTTGGAGGGCCACCCACATTGTAGCCCGCATCGGTGTGGCCTCCCTTTTCATGGCCGAATACTATTCCCCTGGGTGGGTGGACCGCATGTGTTCCTTCGTTCACGCAGTGATGGGTGTTTGGGTGTTTCCACTTTGGCTGTTGTGAGCGCGGTCTACGTGTGCTCACTGGAGTCCCTGTTCGCCATCCCTTCGGGCATACGCCACCAGCAGGTTTTCATAGTCCATGAAACTGCACCCCATGCATTTTCAGCTGCTTTCCTCAAAGGTCCATGTTTTAAATGTTAATCTCAACCAAAACACCCTCCTAGTAACAGTCAGAATAATGTGTGACCGAATGCCTGGGCTTCGAGGCCCAGCCACGGTGACACATACAGCTAACCATCACCTTGTCCTTCCCTGATCGGCAGCCCTGGGTGCTGTGGGCCGCACAGGTCACCGAGTTACTTGACTCAGGGTCCCAGTGAGTCCCCCTTGCAATTGGATGAGCATCATTGTCCCCACTCAGTGTCCAGGTAAACTCAGGGGACCAAAGGGCCCGTGGACGCCGGGCCCTGCCTCTGACCCAGGGAGGAAACGCTGGGAGGGAAGGAGTTAACGCAGACAGCCACGCAGCAGCTTCGAGGCTGGCCAGTCACCAGAACCGCTTCTACTTATCCGGGCACATTTTTCCTTCATTTATCAAAGCCAGTGGTGGCCTGTTGGGACCTGCCACAGGAAATTGTCACCTGGGCCGACCTGAAGGCGGCCTTCCTGGGTCGGGAGGCCTCCACCTTACAGGTGGCCTCCTTATTGCCTTCACAGCTGGCCTCTCCCTCCACTTTCAGCCCAGGGGAAGGGCTGTGGTCTCACTGGCCCTGGATGGAAGTTTCCAGGTTTGCTTGAGCCAGGGCCCATGTGCCCTGACCTTGTTCGTTAACACTGAGCCAGTGCCACCATGCCAGGGGATTAGGAGGAGGTGGGCATTGTGTCTGTGTTCGCTGAAGAGCAGGGGCAGCCCGGGGCCCTGGGCCCTGCGTTCCTCCTGCACACGAACAGGGGCCTTGGTGTCAGGGACCTGGCATTCAGGACAGCCCTTAATGACGAGGGCTAAAATTTGTCCCTGCCACTCCCTTTCTCTCACTGGCCTTTCCCTTTCCTGCCTCTACCTCTGGCACAGTGTCCCCCCAGCCACCTAGGCTAGGCCACCTGCAGTGTCCCTCAGCCTCCCCCAGCCCTGCCTCTCTGCCTCCTAACTGCTTCCAGAACTTGCCTTTTGCTCTCTGTCCTTCCCACCAGGCCTCAGCCCACAGTCAACCACCTCTCTAGAGCATTTCCTGGGATACCCCTGACCTTTACCCCCGACCTTCACCCCCGACCTTCATGTCCTTTAGCTGACAAGGGAGGCCTCAGGGCTCTGCTCTGGGCCCCACCGGCCTTCTGGCCTTCAGCCCTCAGGGAGGAGCACACCTGGTCCTGGAGGGGTATTGCCCCCACTGTGTCCCTGCAATTCCCTCTCAGGGCTCAAGGCTCACCCATCCTGGGCTTCAGCGCCCCCTGCAGGGTGTACAGCTTGACCTTCCTGAGATGTGGGGCCTCTCATTGCCTGCACCCCTTCCCCATCAGAATAGCACCAGACTAAATGCGATGACAGCATGGGGTGCCAGCACTGGGAGGGTCCTGGCACCCCACTTTACAGGTGGTACGACTGAGCTCCGAGGATGGTAAGGCTGGGGCCAAAGATCAAGACTGTCTTCTGGAAGAGCCAGGGGTGGAGCTCAGGCCACCTGCCACCTGCCAGCCATCACTCTCAGATGGTGTCGTCCACGTCCGGCTGCTGGTGTGTCTCGTGTGCCGGGTGGGTGCGTGTGAGCAGCAGGTGGTGAGACACCGCCAGTCCTTAGTGATGGAGGCTGCAAGGGCACCGAGCACCACGGGCTTGTTAGAGCTGCCAGCAGGTTCAGTCAGCAAAATCCAGGACAGAGAAGAATGCAGGCCAGTCACTCTGGAGTGTCAGATAAACATGGAAGGCGTTCTTTAGTGTAAGTGTGCCCCAAGGAGTGCCCGAGACACACTTATACAAAAACATTCTCCGTGAGGCTGCTTATTAACTTTTTAATTAAAATTTAAATTCTTAATGTTTTTGAATTGAAAAACTTGAAATTTCTCAATTCGAAAAATTTTTATTAAAATTTCTCTCTTGAAATTTTTATTAAAAGTTATTTGTAATTTTTTTTCTATATCCCGAACACTGCATGGGACTTATAAAAGTTTATGAATGATTTATGAATATTTATAATTTATGCTTGTACTTTGTTATTTATACAATAAGTACTTCTACTAAAAATGGTTTGTTGTTCACTTGAAATTCACTTTTGACCAGGCGCCCTGTATTTTATTTGGCGACTTTACTTACAGAACATCTTCCTAGCGATGCTTGGTTATTTGAAAAGCATAAAGCTTGGGTTTTCAATGCTCCACAACTTGAAATTTTCCCAAGTGAGTTCATTCCGTAGGTTTTACTGAACTCGCAAGTACCGTGACCCCATTAGCACGGAGGGGCGTTTCCTGCACAGCAGACAGCGCTTTGTCCTTGTGACACTGGACAGACCGGGAGCCAAAAGGGCTCTCCTCAAAACAGGAAGTCCCTTGTTTCTTGTCATTGGTCACACGGGGTAAGGACTTTGGGGGTGCTGACGGGATCCCCGTCTGAGCACTGGGCCGGGGACACAGTGGGGAAAACTGGGGAGGAAAGTCGGATCCGCCCCACCCCAAGTCCCTGCGAGACTACCTGACGGGTCCGGGGGACCCCTGCAAGTTGCTAAGCCCCTGAGGGAGGGCGTCGGGTGGGGAGGCCCATCCCCACCCCCACCCCCACCGAGGGCCTGGCAGGGTCCTGTGGGGTCCGGTGGGAAGTGTGCGGGGAGTGTCAGCACTGCAGTGGGTGCTCAGCCCCCCGCAGCCATTGGCCAAGGGGGTCTGCTTCCTGTCCCGCTGACACTTTGCCTTTTCCTTCCTGGTGGCAGGAATTAACCCTGAGGTTAACTCAGGGCACCAGCCAGGCCCTCTAAGAGGCTCCAGGCCTCCAGCCCTCTCTTCCTTCAGCAACCAGCCCCTCGAAAGCAACCGGACTTTCATTCCCAGGCCTGAAGACTCCCCTGGCCCTTCAGTGGCCTCTTTGTCCCCATGAAGGCTCCTCCCCATAGCCAGTCTTTGGCCCCATTTTGGGCCACCATCCTTGACCTTCATCTCAGCCCTTCTTGCACACCTGTCCCTTTTCTCCTGGACATCCTGCCTGGCCCGCAGCCCCGCCCTCCTCCTCCCCGACTCAGTCCCCGTGCTTTCTGCAGACAGCCTTCCCGCCCCACACCCAGGTGTGCGTCCTGCCTTGGACCCCGTAGGAGGATGCACCTCCCCAGCGAGTGCACTTTCCCAGGTGCAATTAAAGGAGCCAGTGAGGCGTTTCCCAGACAGCTCTCCCCCAGCCACCCAAGAATTCCATAGTAAGTGCCACCTCCCCGTCAAGAGAAAAGTCTTGCTCTTTCTAGCAGATGCTGGGGATGTGGACGTCATAAACGGCGGAGAGCTGGAGGTGGTGAGGGGGGGAAGTGCCTGGGCAAGGACTGGCAGTGGGGCGAGAGTCAGGGCGGGGACTTTAATCCACAGTGCTCAGGGCAGCCTTCTGGGGAGTGAGCTTCTACAGGGACTGAGAAATGGGAAGGAAGGATGGCGTGTGTGTGTGTGTGTGTGTGTGTGTATGTATGTATGTGTGAGTGTGTGGTGCTTTCTGAAATCTAACCCTCCCGAACTCTAAACACCAATCAGATTCCTTTGGGCTCTGCGAGGCGCCCTGTCTACTCTGGAGTGGAGGCAGGGCAGGAGCTGCTTTTTCCCCCGTTATATCCCCTGTCCCAGAGCAAAGCTGAGCCTGTGATCGTTCTCCACAGGTGATCGGAACGAGGGTGGATGCAAGGTGCGCTGGGCAGAATTCTAACAGCCCCCACCCCATGTGTCCTGTCCCTGGTGCACACACACCTTCTCCCAGCTGTCCAAACAACAAACTACTCTTGGTGCTGCTGAAGGCGATTTTGCAGGTGTAATTAAGGTCCCAAATCAGTGGACCCAGAGCTGAGATGACTCAGGTGGGCCTGGCCTAATCACATGAGCCCTCCAGGTGTGGGTCCGGCATCAGAGGAAGAGGAAGTCAGAGATTTCAAGTGTGAGAAGGACCAGCAGGAGGCAGGGTGGTTCTCCGCTCCTGGCACTGACCATGGGGGGACCAGGGAGCCTGGGACATGGGGGACGGCGCGGAGCTGAGAGGGGCCCTCAGCTGGCTGCCGGCTAAGAAAAGGAGGACTGGGTCCTACAACCGCGGGGACTGAGGGGGCCTGGAAGTGGATTCTTCTCCAGAACCTCCTGGTAAGAAGCTGATCAGGCTGCACAACAGTGCGTGAGTAAGCGAGCGTTTTAGGTTTGTTTGGTTTTTTTTATTGTTTTTTTATTTTTTTAATTTTTATTGTTATTCAGTTACAGTTGTATGACTTCTCCCCATCCCTCCACCCCACCCCAGCTGAACACATTTTAGGTTTTTACGTTTGTGGTAATTTGTCACCTACCAGCAGAAAAGGAGCCCAGGTGTCTGTTATTTGGGGTCTTTTTTGAAGCAATCTGAAGACAGAGAGAGAGAGAATCATTGATTGGTTGCCCCTCCACACGCCCTCACTGGGAATGGAACCTGCAACCCTTTAGTGCAGGGGTGTCAAACGCATTGTCACCGGGGGCCACATCGGCCTTGCAGTTGCCTTCAAAGGGCCAAATGTCATTTTAGGACTGTATAAATGTAACTGCTCCTTAACTGTTAGGTGAGAGCTCAGCGCTGCCGCCGGGTAGAAACAAGGAGCTGAGCCGGATCAAACAAGGTGGAGGGCTGGACTCGGCCCGTGGGCCTTGTGTCTGCCACCTGTGCTTCAGTGTATGGGACGATGCTCCAATTAACCGAGCCACCTGGCCAGGGCCCACCTGTTTATTTTCAAAATCATTGGAACTTTCTCTAAAAAAGAGGTAAAAATGGCGAATAAGCACATGAAAAGATGCTGAAGGTGTTAGTCAGAAGGGAAACGCAAGTCAAAGCCACAATGAGAAGTCATCGCCCGCCTGTCAGAACAGCTGGCGTGCTGGTGGGGGGTGGGGGCCCTGGGGGCGTGCCCACGGCTGGTGGGAATGGGGTGCCACCTGGCAGTTCCGCAAATGACCGAGTGCACAGTAGCCGTGTGACCCAGCAGTCCCTCCTCTGGGTACATGCCCGAGAGAAATGAAGACGCCTGTCCTCACCAAAACATGCACCAATGTCCCCAGCAGCACAGTCCATAATAGGCGAGAGGTGGGGACAACCCCAAAGTCCGGAGGGGACAATGTGATCCGGGGGAACCACACAGCGTTGTTGCCCATTGGCCGCAGACAGGACCTGAGGTGCGGCCACATGGGACAACCTGGGTGGAAGCGTGGAGCAACGCGGAGGTAGCCAGCAGCAAATGGCCATGCGGTATGTGATTCCACTCGCGCGAGAGGTCCAGGATAGGCCGACCCGTTGAGACAGGAAGTCGATGATCAGTCACCAGGGGCCAAACGACACACAGGACTTGTGGGCTGGCAGCTGAAAGGTAGGGGCTTTCTTTCTGAAGTGACAAAAGAGTTCTAACACTGACTGGAGGCGGCTGCCCATCCTACATACGCTAAACACTGCTGGACGCAGAGCAAGCCACTGGGCCACACACCCGGAGTGGGTGGCTTGTGGGGTGTGTGAGCTCTGTCTCTGCGCTGCTGCCCAGTGCCCAGCCCCCGGCGTCTCCCTGGTGCGTGCGCCTGGTGCATGTTTGGGGTGAACAAGACAGATGCTGTTAGGAAGCACTGGAGGAGGCCACCCTGTCCCCACAGCGCGAGACCCCTTCACGTGTCCCTGAGGCACCGGGACCCACCCCTCCCTCCCAGCGGCCCCTTAGCTGACAATCGTGCAAATGGGCTGCGGCAGCCTCTGGGGCCGGTACTCCTGATTCTATCCTCACGTGGAGGGGGACAGGCAGACTTCCGGGCCACCCGGGAAATGTTAACTGTCATTTTCTGAGGGCTGTGTAAGACAGAGGCCATTGCCTTTGTGAGCTGTGGCCACAGCCAAGCCCTGCGGATATCAGCACACATTCCACAAGGGCACCACGGGGAAGAGGCTGAGTGAGATGCCATAGATGCCATAGGGGCCGAGCCAGGACACCGACCCCCGCCTCTGGTGCTGACCTTCTGGCCCCTCTGCCCATGGTTTCTGGCCACAGAGGGACACCCCAACCAGCAGCAGGTGCTGTTTCTATGGCCCTCTGAGGGGGCGGTGAGCAGGCTGCTGCATGGTCCTGTGCAGAGGCTGGGGGCGGGGGTGTCCTCGAGGATGAGGGGGCTGGAGCACTGTTCTTTAGCTCGGTGTGCTGCATTGCACAGCGGCTCCCAAGAGATTCGTCCCAGCCTTAAACCCCAGTGTCTGTGAATGGGGCCTATTTGGAATTCCATCTTTGCAGATGGAATTAATTTAAGGGTCTCAGGATGGATCACCCTGGAGTCGGGCAGGCCCTGAACCCGATGACTGGTGTCCTTGTGAGAGGCAGGAGGAGACCAGCAGACAGCAGAGGAGCAGGGAGACCATGGCACAGGAGGAACGTTCTGGGGAGGTGGAGGCAGGGATTGGGGCGACATGTCTACAAGCCAAGGAACACCACGGAGTGCCAGGAGCCACCAGAAGCTGAGAAAGGGGCCCAGAACAGGTTCCCCCTCAGAGCCTCCGGGAGCCAACCCCATGACCTTGACCTCAGACTTCTGGCCTCCAGACAGTGAGAGAATACGTGTCTGTGTTTAAGCGCCCAGCCTGTGGCCCGTGTTACAACAGCCCCACAGACTCGTACTCCCGGGGAATGTAGAGACCGAAAGACAGGGAAGATATTCACAGTTCCTGGGCAACGACTGGGTGGCCCTCCCTCCCACACAGTGCGTTTCAAAGTACAGGCCACCTGCGTGGTGTTGGGGGAGGGTCCCCGAAAGGAGCCACACACACGTTGAGTCTTTCCGCAGTGCCAGGTTTATTAGGGGAGTCCCCCCCTCAGTGCCCTAGTAGAGTCGCACGTATGTCATACATAGCGGGGGTAAGCCCACATGTGTGCTTACACAGTGTAAACACGCAGGATGAGTCTCTGTTGGTGTCCGTAGGTGGAGGGGCAGGTGGACACGTGTCCAGTGGAGTGGAAGTCCCCTGGGGCCTGCGCTCAACCTGTGGTGCCGCTGGGCTTGAGTGTGGGGTGGTCCGAGCTCTGAGTTCTTCCAGCCCTCCAGGGCGCAGGTCCCACTCCTGTGGGCGTCCAGATGGAGTCCTTACCCAGGTGTCTAGACTTGTGGTTTTGGGCTTTCCAGGCCCCTCCTGTGGGTGTTCACTCTGTCTTGACGTAGCCCCTGAGACACGTGTCATGGCTGACAGGGACCCCGTACTGGGTTATTCACGGTGTCCCAAAAGCCTGCTGTGCTCTTGCTCTTTACAAATAGGCTCCGTAGTGGGAAGAGGAGTGAGTGGAGCCTGATTCCCGGAGGGGTCTCAAAGGCAGACCTTGAGGAGCAGTGTTGGTGGCCAACTTCAGGCTGCATGAGCCCTTTCTCGGCTTCAGAGTCCCCACTATAAATCCAGACCGTCAGAGCAGGGGCCTGCAGGGGCCTGTCTGCCTCTCAAACTGGATTCCCTGAGCTCAGAGGCCACCTTGTGAGGGGAGAGCCTGGGAAGCTGCAAGGAGGGAAGCCGGAGCCAGCAGGAGGAGGGCCGGCCCAAGTGCGTGCTGGGGACAAGAAGGTTGGAGGACGCGGATGGTTTCCTGCCGCTGCCGAACCATGTTATCACAGGAGTGGCTTAAAACCACAGCATTTACCATCTTACAGAAGCATCTGGTCAGAAGTCTGAAATGGGCCTTGCAGGGGTAAATTCAGGGAGTCAGCATGGCCGGCTCCTCCAGGTGGGGGGTCTAAGGATGAATTCTTCCCTTGAGTTTCCCAACTTGATGGGCCTCCCCCATTCCGTTCCATCCTAAAGCCACTAACTGCCTCAGTCACTCCAACCTCTGCTTTCCTCGTGCTGGGGGTGCTCCTCCTCTGACTCTCCCCCCGCCCTCTTGTAAGGGCCCTGTGGTGACATCAACCCCATGGGCCGATGTGGCATAATACCACCAGCTCAAGGTCTCTAACTGAACCACAGCTGCAAGGTCCCTGTTGACATTTAAGTGGGACACACAGTGGGGACGTCATCATCCCAGGGGCCCTCACTCTGCCTGCCACCCATGAGCAGAGAAATGGCAGGTGCTTGACGAACCTGTGCTGAGTGGCAGAGTAAGTGGCTGGACAGACAGGTAACAAGAGCGGGGTGAGCAGGGCACTCATTCTGTGGGGGCCTTGTAAATGCTTCTACCCCCCTGCCTGCTGCGTTGCCCGGAGTCAGCAGGTCTGAGAGTTCTAGAAATGGAACTTGTTTTGCATACCTCTGGCCCGGCTGCCCAGGTCCAGTCACGCGGTGGGGGCATCGGGGTGCAGGCTTCCCCTTGGGTGTCATCGCGTGCTCCTGGGGGTGCCAATCAGCAGATCAGCGTCACCTCTGACCCTGGGGCCTCCAGCCAGATGCACCTGCAGGCTCCCCTGCTGAGACATACCCAGGAGACAAAGGAAAAGAGCTGTGAAGACAAGGAGGGTGGCCCTGGGCAGGCCCGTGTCCCTGCTACTGGGGGAAAAGTCAGTAACTAGACCGTTGTGTGCAAACAATAATAATCAGGCATTAAAGAGAAGGGCCTGTGGGTCTGCCTCCCCACCCCCACCCCCAGGACTGAACCTTTGACCCCACGGAAAGCCCTGCCTCCACTGCAGGTGTCCTGGTCTCCGTGGCAACCAGGACTTATTTCACAAGCAGAAGGTTCTGGCCCTGGGGGAATGGGAAGGTGAGGACATTTCAAGGGGCAAAGTTTTCGTTTATAGCACCTTGGTCTGAAGGTGTCAGGTAAGGTCTCAGAGCCAAATTCTACCCAGAATGCCTAAGTGCAGAGAGCAAGAACACGCAGTCTGACCTCCTGACCTTTTGCCAATAAGCGGAATGACTCTGGTCACAGGGTGCTATGGTTAGGATGGTTTTGGCCACAAATAATAGAATTTCTGTCTTGCAGGAGCTGAAGCAATACTTTCAATTTCTTTATGAAGTCTGGAGGCATCGAGTTGGTGAGATTTTCTTGGCTTTCCCTACGCTGGTAGAATGGCTGCAGGGGCTCCAGGCATCACACCCTTTCAGGACAACATCCAATGCAGGAAGTAGGAGCAGGCAGCAAAGGGGCTTCTCTCATCACAGCTCTTGCATCACAGAGTCCTACCTTGTCCAGAAGCCCCCAGCAACTTCACCTTACTTCTCATTGGCCAGGGTGAATTTCACAGCCACCCCTGGACACCATCTCCCAGACAGAGGAAAGGGTGTTGCCAGGGGCTGAGAGCCCAGATACCCTCCACCTACACGTTCCAAAAAGACGAATGAGGCCTGTGTGGTCGGGGTGAAGCTTGGGGAGCACTTCATCCTTCTTCCTCCTTCCAGCTCTGGCCAGTACCTCCATTGTCCCAGCCCAGCCACAGCCAGCTGACTGGGCAGCCTGGGAGACGCAGGTGTGCTGGGTCTCCACGTGCCGGGGAGTCTGTCGGCCAATTCTATTCCAGGCTCAGTGACCTGCTGCCTCCACCTAGAACTTGACCCAGACAGAGAGACGCTAGACTGAGGTCAGATGTGAACTGCCTTCGGGACAAATCACAGAAAGGTGTCAGCTCTGCTTCACTTAGTACTCTTCCCTCTGCAGGTTAGCACCGTGGAGATTTCGTGTCCTAACTGTGCATTTTAATGCCCTGTGTTCTGTCTGCCCGGCACGTTTTATTGACACAAACCACAGAAATGAACCAGGCGGGTCTGCAGCCGACAGGGCCTCTCCGTCTTCCTACAGTTCTCCCTCCCTCTTCTCTCCTCTATGGCTCTATTAGGAACTGAGCAGTGCTGAGGGTTGACTGATGCGCCCCCCCCAAAAGATATGTTAGGGTCCTGACCCCCCAGGACCTCAGAGTGTGACCTTATTTGGAGACAGAGTCTGCTCACAGGTGATCTAATGGAAACCAAGTCAGTAGGGTGGCCCTAACCCAATGTGAGCGGCATTCTCCTGCGAAGGGGAACTTTGGACAGAGGCAGACCTACACAGAGGGACGCAGTGGGAAGACACGGGAGAAGACAGCAGCCAGGTGCCTGCTGTCACATCTACAAGCCATGGGATGTGATGAGGACTCTGGGGACCCTCCCGTAAAGCTGTCAGGGAGCACCTGGCCCGCCAGCACCTGGGGTGGGAGTCCCGGTCTCTAGAGCTGCGAGAGAGCACGTGTCTGGTCTTCCAGCTCCCCCTTCATGGTGCCTCCCTCAATCAGGTGGCCTGGGAAACAAAGACGGGGAGTGAGCTCACCAGGCACCAGGGCTAGAAACGTCTTTTCAAACACTACCTCGAACAAGGGGAATACTTTACCCGATTATCTGTCCTAGTTTATGAGACAGTTGCACGCCAGCCCAAATTTTGAGAAACTGGGTATATTCTCAGGACTCAAAAGGTTTGCTTGCTGAGAATTTGTCTGACCAATAAAGAATCCCTCTGTAGGCCACTTTTATAGATGCACTTGGTCTATAATGTCACTGATTTGGTTTTCTCAGAAACAAGAAATGCATGAATTTCAACATCACAGCGTTTTCAAACGGGCGCGAGGGCAGCTCCTCCCCTGGCGCTGAGTGTGACCACGGCGGTGGCCCACCCGCCGCTGACAAGAGCTTGGAAACCACGCTGGGAAGTCCAGCAGCCACCCTCCAGCTCTGAGCACATCCCTCTGCCCACGGGGAAGTCAGAGACTCATCGCCAACCTGTGCTGGTGCCTGCTGTGGAAAATGGGATGGTATTGATTCTGGCTGCAGGCTGGAACTGTTTTTAGCAGCTGGACTGGCCAGCAGGAGTCCCTGGGGCTGATTCCATGTGGGTTGGGGGAGGTACCAAGCCTCCCCTGGAAGTCTCTGGCGAGGAAACAGCACCCACTCTGCGGCTGGCACCTTCCTTGGCAGCGGGAACCCATGTGAACGTTTCCTGTGTGGGCTGAGTCATCCCCTTCTAACTGTGCTTGGGAAACACCTGGAAGGGCACTGACGTGGGACGTGAACAGGGCGGATTCCGCAGGGCAAGTGGTCCGAACCTTGTTCTGTTCTATCTGGTGCTGGGCTCTGACCCCCTAGGAGGCCTTCTCGGGGCCTGGACTCTGCCCTTGGCCAGGGATGAGGGGCTGAAGGACGTATGTTGGAATCCTGGCTTCGCCATGCCCCACTACACACAGAGGATGTCACAGCTCCTTCAAGGAGGCCTTGTGAAATGGACACATGCTACTTAGCCCACGAGAAAGTGGCCAACCAGCGTTCCCATTAATGCTGGTGGTTGGGGTCACCTGGCTGGCATCAGACTCTGAGGGTAGGGCTGGCACTGTCCTCAGACCTGGAACTCAGTGGCCCTCCCCTGTGACAGCTGCCCTTTCCCAGTGGGTGTGGACCCACACGTGGCCTGCCCACCTGCCTTGCATCCTATACCGGAGAAGAACCAAGTCTGTCTCTCACAGTGGTAGGGGGGTTGGCCCTCTGCAAAGGAACCTAAGTGCCGAGCCCGATAACCACTTCCTGGAGTTGCTGTCAGGGAGGACATTATCCCAGCCCACCTGAAGGTCAGGGACTACCTGCACTGCAGGGTTCAAGATCATCAGGCCTGAGGTCTGTCAACGTGTGCCACTTGGGGAGAGGCTTGGAGGACGACTCCCCTCGGCAAATGGCCTGCAGGGCTTCTCCAGGCCTTGACTCTGCTCTTGTGTCCAGGGACCCCATACACAGGGCCATGGGCGCAGCACTTCCCCGGCGTGCTCGACTTCAACTGATGTTTACAAGTCAAGTTTATTGAATATAACTGACATACAGTAACACTCATCCTTTTTAGTGCACAGTCCTGTGAGTTTTGACAAAGGCACAGAGTTGAGTTCCCACCGTCACAATCAAGCCATAGGACACATATATCGATCACCCCCAGCCCAGTCTCCATGGTCCTTGGGGGTCAGCGTCCTCCCACCCGAACCCTGGCAGCCACCGTTTGGCCTTTTCCAGAAGTCAGCGCATCGGAATTGTACAGATGTAGCTCTCTGCGTCTGGCTTCCTTCACTCAGCGGGACGCACCAGAGCTCGTCCCCGTTGCTGCGTGTGTCACAGCATGTCCCTTCTTATTGCTGAGTAGCGTCCACTGTCGGTGTTCTAAGAGTTTGTTCATCTACAAGGCGATGGACATTGGAGCTGTCCTCGGTTTGGGGTGATTATGAATAAGACTGCCATAACCATTTGTAGACAAGTTTGGGTGTAAACATTAGTTTTCATTTCTTGGGGAAATTGCTGGATCCTTTGCTAAGTATTTGTTTAACTTTGTAAGAAACTGTCAACCTGTTTTCCGAAGTGGCTATCCAGTGATTTGTGCAAGCTTCATTGGTTCTGCGTCCTCACCAGTACTCGGTATTGTGAGATTATTATTGTCCTTGTTATTATTTTAGCCATTCCAGTGGATGTGTAGTAGTAGTATCTTATTGTAGTTTTAATTTGCATCCCTCTGATGATTAATGATCGAGCATCTTTCCATGGGCTTCTGTGCATCTGTCACTTCCAGCAATACTTCCTTTTTGTCCTCCATGGGAGTATATCATGGGAAATGCTCTCTTGACCCAGTCTCTTCATTTTAAAGACGAAGGCTCTTTTCCTTCATAGCAATGTAGTGAGAGAAGGGATAAAACCCAAAGCAACTGAGCAAGATTCCTCCCCTCAACTCAAACTATGAAACGCCCCCATCCATAAGGAAATAAGTTAACTCAATGGTCCTTGACCTTTCCTGGGACTTCAGGTTAAACCTGGTAGGTTGAATATATTCACTATTTCTGCTCCTTTAAAACATCCTTTAAAATACCAGCATTGGAAGAGTAAGAAGTCCACCCATAAGAACAAAGAGAAAGAGACAGTGACAGGCAAGAGGTGTCCACAAAAATGTGGATGGACAGGTCTAACTTTCTGTGATGGACAATGTTAGTGGCCTCCCCAACATCCTTTCTCTCTTCTTCCTTGCTGACATATCCCAGTTTGGTTGGGGCAGCAATGTTCCCAGGTAACATGTTTCCCAGCACCGCTTGTCCTTAAAGATGTCCACATGATCCCGTGCAAGTGGAAGTCTGCTGGTGATCACAGGAAAATACGGCTCCTAAAGTTGGAGCCACTCCTTCTTCCTCACCATTTCTCTTCCCCCTTCTTTTATCTACTTTCAAACTTTGAAATTTCAAAACACTGGGGCTTAAAAAGAAGACCCTTAATATTTATAGAAGAAAAACAATAGGATAAATTCAAAGGTTCAGAAATGCCTTCAAAATTCTAAAAAAAAAAAAAAAAAGTGTTATTGGGAATTGTTTATCTATACAAACCACTAATAAATGGGTGGAACAAAGTTGTTTGAAGATATGTGAGACTTAAAATTGTACCTCACAGGTATCTTTTCTCAAGAAGTTACCGGGGACATGCTTTACTCAAGCAAGGAAATAAACCCAGAAAGAGAAAGACGTGAGTGCATGAAAAAAGGAGGCAATAGTGAACTCCAGGAAAAACAAAAAGTTGCACAAGAAAGGAAAGACAGTCTTAGCGCCCTAAGTGGCTTAGTTGCAAGAACATTTAGGGAGTCATAACGATGTCAACATTAATCATTTATTTGGCCAAAGACTCTGACGTAACTAAGTTGTGAAGATGGTGAGTCGGATGAAAGAGGTTGAGAGTGGGGAGTTGTGATATAAGTGAGATTACCCCCCCCAAATTATAGGATGATTATGTTTGTTAAAATGTGGAGGGACCACTAAAAAACAATGAAGGGATTTGAAAGGAGGTAACTGCAGGGAGAGGAAATTGGAGGTGCAGGGGGGAACAGTAACAACCTCTGTTTACCACAAGCCTTGCCACGCTGTTTGACTTTTTAAACAATGTTATAACATTCAATCTAAAAAGGAAGAAATTATAACCTGAAAGTTTTGTTCTCTCTTCTCCAGAGAAAATCAGCACACACACATGGGTGTGGCTGCTGAGCTGACTTTAGAAACCCACGCCCAGTGTGTGGCCTGTGGGGCACGGCCTGAGGTTCTCGTGTTTTGCTGTGTCCGGTGGCTCCACCGGCCCTGGTCACTGAGCAGGCTCAAGTCTGAGCGCAGGCATACGTGACTAAGTCAGAATCATCCCTGCCTTTGGCAGGTTTATGAGCGGGTACAAGTGGATTTATTGCTGCACAGCCAGCTGCCAATAAACAAGTGAGAGGTTCCAACAGGTAGGACTGGCGACACAGACAGTGGGGGAAGTGAAGACTGCTCATTGACTTTGTTCTCCTTTTCCTACTGTCTTCCGCAGACTCCTGTTTTCTCTCCCAGTGGGGCCCAAATGCTGGCATTTACGCAGCGAAGGAGCTTGGGGACTTTCTCCTGCCATAAGATGGGTCCGGCTGTCATTTCCTGTCCTTGGGTGTTGGGTGGGTGATCTCCTGCAGCCAGGTCCCTAGGGGGACTCCTTGGGTCCTGCTGCCCCAGGGGAGGGTGTGGAAGGGAAGGGTGGCCAGCTCTCGGGCAGACTCACCCCTCTGCTCAGACCACAGGTCCCATCTGATTTTGTGTCCAACTCCAAGAAATTGGAACCGAGCTGTTTACCTGCCTTGGTATACTGTGGCTGTTGTAACAGATTCTACAACCCAGGGGCTTCCACAACACAAATGCTATACTCTCATGGTTCTGGAGGCCAGAAATCCAAAATCAAGGTGCTGGCAGGGTCCTGCTCCTTCTGAAGGCTCTGGGGAGACCCCTCCATGCCTCTTCCTGAGCATCTGGTGGCTGCTGGCACTCCTTGGCTTGGAGATGGCGTCCTGCCCCTCTGTCCCCGTCTTCACATGGCCTTCTGCCTGTGTGGCTCTTCACATTGTCCCGTCTCTCTGTGTGTCTCTCTGTGTGCATCTGCGTCCAGATTTCCTTTTCTGTTTATAGACACCAGTCACATTGGATTTGGGGCCCACACTAAATCTTACCCAGATGACAACTGCCAAGACCCTTCTTCCCAATAAGGCCACACTCAAGGGTTCTGAAGGAGGTCAGCAGGTGGACATATCTTTTGGGGGACACAATTTAATACACTCCTTGTTGGTTCTACCCTAGCGCTGCCAGGATGTCTGCACCCTGAAAAACTTCTTCCTTCAACAGGCTGTCCCTAGAAGCTATATTCCTGTCATCATCTCTCTTCTCTCGTCACCAAACTTGAAAAAGTCCTTTTCTTCTCTGCTTTCCCAACCGCACCATCCACCCAACCTATGCTCTCTTGAAGGACCCTGAGTGCTTTTCCTCATGTTTGGTTCTTCTCACACGCTGTGCCTTTGAGACAGTTGTCAAGTCAGAACCCCTCCTCCCGGCTCTGCTTAGGCTCCTGCACCCCAGGTTGGGGCCATGCCTGGCACACGGTTCGTGCTCCATGGTGGCCCAGCTCTGCTGCTAATGGCCTTCTCCTTGAGGGCAGGCAGCTCTGTGTCCTCTGCAGTGCTCAGCCAGGCACAGAACAGACCACAGAGAACTTAGTCTAAGTCACCCCAGTGCTTCCACAGCCATTATTTGGGGTGGGAGTTCCCCTTGGGTCAGAGGTTGCCTCCACTCTCAAAAGAATGCTGAACTTCACGGAGAGCAGGCACTCAGTGCTTGTCTGCTGAGCAAATTCAGACCTCACAGGGTTAGGTGAGAACAAAATGAGCGAGTACCCTGCGCTGGTGCTGGGACAGGTGAGCTTCCTGTGAGGAGTCACCACTGAGGGAGCGGGGGACTCCGGGGTTCTTCCCACAAGGCGGGTCTGCTCTGGGCACCGCCTCTGCCCCATGTAACCTGTGGACGAAATGGTAGGAAACGCAGCAGAACAGGCCAGTGAGCCTGCCTCTAGAGGCTGACACATGGGGTGTGGTGCCAGCAGGCTGTGGACCAGCCTGGTGATCCAAACACACTCAGCTTCCTGCAGACCTGCCCGACTGGTCCCCACACCTTCTTGAGCATCCCCCAGGAGGTGGCCATGGGTGGTGACATGGCAGGTCCTGTTGGCTGCAGCGTGTTCTGGGGACTGAAGCCACCCTCTGCAGAAGCCATCTCTGCAACACCACCACTCTGTCGTGTGACCCCCATGGCAACCCACGGGGAAGGCACTGCGGCAATCTCTCCGCTCACTGTTACTATGGAACATTGCCAGGACCTGATTCCAGAATGACAACCCCTGGGGCTCCTTCTGTGTAGAGAATGGGTGCCTTGACGGTGCTGAAGGACCCAAAGGTGAGGGGTGGTCTTCTCAAGCTGAGGCCCAAGGCTGGGGACAGGGGTGAGGGGTGGGGGGCTTGCTTCTGCTCTGCTGACCTGCAGCTGCCAAGGTGCTCTGACCTGTGGGTGCCCCTGCACCCCGCCTCCTCCCTGAGGGACCGAGGGCTTTAGGTGTCAAACCCCAAAGACAATGAGAGCTCTGTGACTCTCAGGGCCTTTCATCTTGGCCACTCAGGTGAGGCCACTCCACCTCACCAATGTGCTGACCTGATTTTTGTCCCAGGACAAAGCCAACCCGGCTGGGGGCGGAGGGGAAGGTGGCGGGGAAGGAGGTGGGTGGAGGAGCAGGTATGCATGGCTTTATTGAGAGAAAAGTGAAATGACGTCATGGAACAAGTGTCTCCCTCAGCAGGAATTGCGGGTCCGGCGGCATGCCTGAAGGTTAAGGTCTGCCAGCAATCCGCTAAGACGGGCTAACAGAACAACGCCTGGGTCCCAGGTGGCGGGGGAGGTGGGTCAGAGCGGCCACCGCCCCCTGCCCGGGTGGGAGATGCCCCCCAGCCCGCCCTTCCGTCGGGCACAGAAAAGGAAAGTGGAATTCTCTGCGAGGGACAAATGGAAGCCCTGTGGACAGGGACCCCAGGCCCGCACCTCTTTTCCTCCAGCTCAGCGAAGAGGGAAGTTACCAGACAGGGAGGAGCAAGGAATAGACTCCTCCGCGTGTGAGGAGCATTGTCACATTTAGACAGCACAACGAGCATGTCGGGACCTCAGCTTTCCCCTCGGTCATCTGGGAAGACAAGTAAAATGGGAATCATGGTTTATTTATTTGCGGATGAGGAATTCTAAATGCATGAGAATCGGACCATTGCTCTGGCTAAGCTGGTCTCCTCAGCCCTTCATCGGGGCTCCACTGCGGCTCTGACCTTGGGCAAGTTACTTAAACTCCAAGTTATGCCTCAGTTTCCTCATCAGGTGGGGATGAGGCTTGAATGAGTCAGCATGTGCGAAGGCTTTCATCAGAGCCCCATACACAGTAAGCGCTAAGTTCGTACTGGCCATTTAAAGCTTCCTATTGTTCTTCCTGCCACACCGGAGCCGGCAAAGCTAGCTGAAAACATACCTCATTATGTCACCTCCTGTTCTTAAATCCATAAAGGAGAATTATTCTCCAAATGGTGCTGCAAAAAGATCAGGTTAGATCCTTCCTACTAACTTAAACCAAAAGTCTGTTTGTGAATGAGATAAATGTTTTTTTTTAATTTAATTTTTAAAAATTATTGTTCAAGTACAGTTGTCTCCATTTCCCCCCTACCACTACCCCCACCCCAGCCATCCCCACCTCCCACCCTCGATCCCACCCCGCCCTGGCTCTGTCCATGTGTTCTTTGCAGATGTTCCTGAAACCCTTCCCCCTCCCACCATTACTCCCCCATTTTCCCCTCCAGTTACTGTCAGTTTGATAAATGTAAGAGTCGAATTATTTTTTTAAAATGGAGACAAAAGTATTTAATTGATCTCAGTTCTGGGAATGAGTTGCTGGCCTAAACTTACTGGAGGGAATCATAAACCTATGAGTATGTTTGTCTGCATGAAATAAAAGTCTCCTGGAGTAAAACCAATGCAAAATAAACGGTAAATGTTAAGAAAATAATCTGCATAAGCATGGGCAAGCAAAGGGATGGATTCCCGAATATATGGAAAAGCTCTTATAAATCAATGTGAGAAATTCGCTTCAGCCAAAAAATGGTGAAAAACCACACATAGACTATTTGAGCAGAAAACATTAAGGTCTAAGAACTCCAATAACTGTGAGGGTCTTGTTTATACAGCACTCGGGGCCCAGATGGTCCTCCCAATGGCTCTGAGGGGCACCCCTGCCTGACCCCCCATTTGCTGATGGACACAGAGGGTCAGATGGGTTACAGATTCTCCCTCAAGTCTCCAAGTTCTAACCCACAGAGCCAAGACTTGAGCTCATCTTGCATTCCAAAGCCTTTAACCACTGTGCTGTATAACTAAACTTTTAACGTTATACTACTTTTTATAAACTCAGTCTCACTAACAGTCAATGAAATGCAAACCAAAGCGATGGAGAAGTAGCATCTTCAGCTATGGAACCGCATACTCCTTGAAATGAAGTCGCTCCATCCTGGTGAGGCTGGGGGTGGGGCAGACATGCCCACACATGGGTGCAGAGCGCAAGGTGTACACCTTGTTCCTGAAAAATCTAGGAAGAGCCTTAAAATACATTCTCACTCTCTGACCTAGAGAAATCCACCATAAAGAAACGGAGATATGATACAAAATTGTGAATGAGAAGGCTTATCAAAGCATTATTTATAATACAATTGCTGAAACCTAAATACAGCTATACTTCAGTACTCATCAGCTTCAAATCTCATCAAACCCTGTACTCATGGTATTTGGAAGAGAAAAAAAAAATGTTTCAGCACTCAGCGCTTGCTCCGGACTTGTCACACTCGCTAGAACTTGTGTGACTCACCACACTGCCCCGCAAGAGAAAATGCTTCGTCGTTCCTACTCGTCACGAGTTCTGGAGCGAACTAACGACTGTACTCCCAAACCAAGGATTGATAATATAAGTTATGGTGCTTCCATATGGAAATATTATGCACATTTTTGAAGAGCTTGGGAAGCACCAACAAAATCTTAGAAGCAGACAGGCAGCGCTGTGAGATTCAGGCGGGAAGATGATTGAACTGGGTTTTGAGGAATGGGGGGAGTTTCCCCAGCAAAGATGGTGGTGAGACCGCTGTAGACAGAATCCGAGGTGCACAAGGGCTGCGGTTTGAGGGGCCCTGGTTTTCTGGGGTGGGGTGGGGGTCTTGGACAGGGCAATGGTGGGAGGTGGGTTAGTTCAGGTGCAGAAGGGGCACAAAGACCAACCAGACTTTGAGCAATAAGCAAATACAAATAAGGAAGTGCTTTTTCAACTGCACTCCTGTTATGAAAATGAGAAAGTCTGAGGGCAGACAATTTGGACAATATAAACATAGTGCATGAGAAGGTCGAGCGCTCCCATCTCACCGGCTCGGTGACAGAGTTTCTCACCCTCCAAGAACGTGCCGGCAGCATTCTGTTCTGGGATGTGGATGGATGGACCGATCGTTTACACAATAAATCATTGGAATTTTACATCTATTCTAACATCAATAATTCTCTATGATTCTGTGTCCCACAGGGCTAGAGTGTGGACTGCTCAAAATGAGGGACTGTGTTATACTGAACTTTAGAATCTGAGCATCAGGCAGGATTCCTGCTAAATCACGCTGTGGGTGGGTGGGTGGGTAGATGAATGCATGGATGGATGAATGGATGCGTACATGGATGGATGGGTAGATGGGCAGATGTGTGGATGGATGGATGGATAGGTAGGGTTTTCTTCTGTGAAGTCATCTTTACCCAATCCCAGGTGCCCCTCTGGGAGTGGGGTGACCTGGTGGGACCCCAGGGTAGGATGGCTCTGCCACCCCCCGGGGGGCACTTGGGTAGGCGTGTCCCTCTCTCCCTGACAGCAGTGAGAGCCTGCAAGTACTGATGCGGGGCCCCCTCAGACGCCCAGAGTTGTCCTATGGTTATTTTAAGCCCAAGACATTTGATATTCAATAGATGCAGAAAAAAAGCCTCTTTGAAACTTCCCTTATCGGGAAACTTCCCTTATTGACTAAAAGCAGCAACGTCTGGGAAATGAGGCAGCCATAAATTCTCTCCCTGGGCCCCACGGAAGACAGAAGAAAATCCACTCATACCTGTTTAGAGGAGCATCATCACACATTTCCTCCCATCTCTTCCCCTAAAAACTCATTCGTCTTTCCTGAAGACGTCTATTTGTTTTTCCCATCGATAAAGAAGCCCATAAAAACCATTTTCCCCCTCCCTTTTTCCCATGAACTTAGGTGCATACCCCTTTAACTTTAACCATTTAGTGAGCCAGCTACTTCTTTTGTTGGCTTCGATATGCATATTTAATAAGCCGTTTTCTCTGGGTAGTGGCTTTTCTCAGTTTCATTTGCAGGCCCCAGTGACAGCACCTGAGGGCAGAGAAGTTTTTGTCCCCTACATAGATAATGGCCAGAGCGTAGGTGACAAGAGACTGACCCACATCCTCTGCAGCACGGAGTGGTGAGGACTTGGTCAGTGAGTGCCAGCCTTGCTCATTTTTATTCTCACTTCCGAGGGCCAATCAGACAAAGTCAAATGTGTCCCCCTAACCAATGACACAGGACGCCCCACTTCTAGTGAGCCTGCCCAGCTTCCTCGTGAGGCCAGCCTTGCTGGGGACACCTGACGGCTTCCTGTGGATCCTCCATGAAGCTCTTTCCCAGTCCCTCGCCTGCCTCTGCATCTCCACCAACACAGTGATGGGTGCCGATCCCCTTGTGTAACGAACAGCCTGGGCTCGTTTTCATTTGGGTGGTCCTGTTTATTCCCACAGCAGCGGTAACAGTCACTTCATACTCATCCGGCAGTGCACGGTCCCTGCTGTCCTGCTTTGGAGCAAGAGACACCTCTGAGAAACTGGAGAGGATTTGAAGATGTAAACATTTGCACGTGCTGTTTCCATTGGCAACTGCTCAACAGAGACAGGCTGAGCAGCAGGGACAGGGAAAGGCTGCAGCTGCGAGTCCAAAGCAGCCGACAGTCTGGCAGCAAGATACAGAGCAGCTTCTGCAAGCTGGACTCTGGATTCAGAGCTGGGTCCAAGTCCCAGCTGTTGCCCATCGGGCACTTCCCTGGTCACTACAACCAGCCTGGTCCCAGTGCCTGTGCCCCAGGACCCGTGTGGACTCGAAGGAGGCCGCAGGCTGAGACTTGGAGGGCTGAGTAAAGGCACGCAGTTACTCACTCTTCCCCTCATCCATCATCCTCCCTGGCAAGGCCATGGCTCCAGGCGAGGGCTGAGCCTGGGAAAGGAATTTCGAAAGTGGCTCCAAAGGCAAGTGGGCGCTGCTGCGGGTAGTGAAGATCAATAGTGGTAGTCTGCCCACGTGGGGAGAGGAAGGAAGCAGCCAGCCCTTGCCCGAGGGATGAGATAAGGGAAGAAGTGGAAAGTGTCCAGAAGGAAAGACCCCGGGGCGCTTCACCTCCGCCTGGGGCCAGGCTGGGAGGGCCTGGCAGGGGAGGTCTCTGACCCTGCTGGTTTTGTGGCCTGAGGCTGCTCCCAGGACAGCTGAGGTTCCCACACCTGTGCCAGTGGCCTGGCCAGGTGGCAGACACAGCTGGGCCAGCTGTGAGAGGAGGGGTCGCCATTGCCCTGCTGCCCTCAGCCCTCCAGTGAGCTGGTGGGTGAGGCGGTGGAAACCACAGTGTGAAAATGGCATGTGGGTGTGGAAGTCTGGTCACCAGGCGGGTCCCTTTGCACTCCTCAGGTGGGGGTGAGGTGTCCTGCTGCGGGGTTTTGAGAGGCTCTCATAGACTCTGTCCCCTCTTGTATTCTCCTTGTTTTTAGCAAACCTCCCTCGGGGGAGGCATCACCTCAATCTGAACTTTTATCCTGCCAGAGCCTGGAGCAGGTACTGCAAGCTCCGCCTGGTGAAGGAGGGCCCAGGTGTGAGGGGGTACAGTACTCCATCTACCCATCCACGACTTTGTTGTCACCAAGGGGGAAAGACAGTTTCAAACCTGGATGGAGGGGATTCCCATCTCACCGGGGGCCCACACTTGCCCTTGCGTGAAACTTGGCCTCTAGCAGACCCCTGCCAGACCTCCGTGCCCAGAGTGTGAGCACCGTATTCATTTCCTGTGGCCGCTGTCACAAATTACCACAAATGTAGCAGCTTCTGATGGCACAAACTTATTTTCTTACAGTTCTGGGAGACAGAAGCCCACAAAGGGTCCTTAGAGAGCTGAAACACAGGTGCTGGCTGGGCTGGTTCCCTTTGGAAGCTCCAGGGGAGCATTCTGGCCTCTTCCAGCCACTAGAGGCTTCTGGCTGCATCACTCCATTCTCTGCTTCAGTCATCGGAGGGCCTGCTTGTAACCTTGACCTTCTGCTTCCCTCTTAGAAGGATCTCTGGGATGACATTGGGCCCACCTGGGTAATCCAGGAAACTCTCCCAGCTCGAGGTCCTTGATTGAACCCCATCTGTGAAGTAATTCCCTGTTGCTGTGTAAGGGATATAGCCACAAGTCCAGGGGTTAGGGTGCGGGCCCCTTTGGGAGGGTGTCATTACTCTGTCTACCAGACCCCCAAAGTCAGATTTGGGTGTGTCTGGTTGCACCTGTGCATCTCAGGAACAGCTTTTAAGAAGCAAAACTTGGGCCAAAAGAGTTCCTGTGTCGACATAGGAAGACAGAAACACCCTGTTTCTAGACCGGAATACACACAGAAAGTGGCAACCAACCCAGGGCAACAGAAAGAGCCCATCTCTCTGTGTGTTCCCCGCCCGCCTAAGGCTGAGGGCCCAGGGGGACCTCTGCAGGTGCGCTGCGGCAACCCAGTTCAGGCGCAGAATTTGGAGGGTGGTTCCTGGCATGTGTCAGTGCTCTCTCCCAGTGCCTGCTGTCCTGTCCTGGTGGACCTGCGTCAGGCTGTCTGAGATGGCGGCAGGACAGGGCTTCCTCCACAGGAACCTTGTGTGGGCCACGGGAGCCGTTGTTCCAAGCGTGGTGAGAAACACGCGCTTCTGAGCTGGTGCAGCTGTGGCCACTCACCTGGCGGCGTTTCCCCGAGAATGAGGGTCCATTTGCCCTGATCCATTCACACTCCCTATCTTAGAAGTAAGAGGACAACGCCTGACCCAGGTTGGTGCACCTCTCAGGCCAGGTAACGGGATTGCGACCCGACCCTCTGTGCCCTCCACGAGGACCCCGAGCTCACTCACATCAGGTGCAGCTCGAGGCAGCCCCGGGAATGTGGAGGGGAAAAGGACACAGGTAATGAGAAGTTGAGCGGGGTGCCCTGGCCCCCACAATGACCCGGATGGCTCACCTGCCAATGTCTGGGGTGTGTCAGTTAGGAGGCTGCCCTACCTACTAGAATAATACTGTTTTCAATAGTGAGAAAGAAAAAGAGGAAAGCAGAAGTTTTAGGGCAAAAGCTCCATCAGCGGGACTCCTCATGAATGACTAACACCAGCTCCTCGTTCAAACCCAGGCATGGTGACACTAGTCGTGATGAGGGTAACCAGGGGACGTTCCACCCTCCTTGAATGTAGTGGGACAGTTATTATCATCATTATTATTATTTTTCTGCATTGACTCCTTTTGTAACTCCAGGTGCGATCCGTCTTTAGCTGTGCCACAAGAAGCTGTCCTGCCTAGCACGAGGGGCAGTCGGCCTACCCAGGGTGGAGCCTCGGCCACCAGCTGTCTTCTCCTCTCCCAGGCTCTCTCAGGCTCCGGTTGAGGCCACACACTTCAGAAGGGCGGGGAACCTCTGGTGGGCCAGGCTGGTGGCCACAGGTGTCAGGTTTGCTTTGTGCACCTGGAGTTCCTGGGGGCCAGCCATGTCCCCAGCCATCTTTCCTTGGCTTGTCCGTTTTTTAGAAAACCATTTAATAATCAGACACCCTTGCCCATGTGTCTCCACTACATGGGCCACTTCAGGTTCTTGAAATGGGGAGATTCTGAGCACATGTGCCCCTGAGCGTGAGGAGGAGGGGTGTGGCAGTTCGGTAGCTGAGGCTCTGGGGCGGAAAACCCAGCTGAAGAGCGGCTCCTCAATCCTCAGGATGGCCTTTAGCTGAGTGGCCTCGATTGTCCCCATTTACAGGTGAGAAGGCTGATGTATACGGAGTTCGGCAAGTTGCCCGAGGACTCGAGCACAGCCGGACTGTGAACCTGGGCTCTCTGCCTCCAGCGCCGTGCCTGGCTCTGGGCGCAGGTCAGATGGCCACAGGCTGGGTTGCGCTTGAGGCTCCCCGGGGGCTTCAGATCTGTGGGTGGGCTCATCGAACCTGGTGATCGGTCCTGGTTACTGCTCTGGGTCCAGGAGCTGGGAAGGTAGTTAGAAATGTTGGCACAAAGTCATATGCCATTTTTTTATTTTTTATTTTTATTTTTTATATTATGTTTTATTGATTATGCTATTACAGTTTTCCCAATTTCCCCTCTTTTATCCCCCCTCCATCCTGGACCCCCAACCCTCCAGCATCCCCCCTCTTAGTTCATGTCCATGGGTTGTACCAATAAGTTGAGTTCTCCGTTTCCTATACCATTTTTGACCTCTCCCTGTCTATTTAATGCCTACCAATTATGCTTCTTCTTCCCTGTACCTTCTCCCTTCTATTCCTCCCCTCCCCGCCCCCACTGAAAACCCTCCACGTGATGTCAATTTCTCTGATTCTGTTCCTGTTCTAGTTGTTCGCTTAGTTTTTGTTTTCACTGTTTTTCTTTATTTTTTTAGGTTCATTTGTTGATAGTTGTGAGTTTGTTGTCATTTTACTGTTCATATTTTTGATCTTCTTTTTATTAGATAAGTCCCTTTAACATTTCATATAATAATGGCTTGGCGATGATAAACTCCTTTAACTTGACCTTATCTGGGAAGCACTTTATCTGCCCTTCCATTCTAAATGAAAGCTTTGCTGGAGAGAGTCATCTTGGATGTAGGTCCTTGCCTTTCATGACTTGGAATACTTCTTTCCAGCCCCTTCTTGACTGTAAGGATTCTTTTGAGAAATCAGCTGAGTCTTATTAATTTTTAGAATAGGTAATGTTTCGAAGTTTTCCTCCCTCCTTTCGCCATCACAGGCCCTGTCTCAGGCACAGGGAATTGGACACAAAAAACCACGCTCCCGCCCTCAAGTCCCCCCCCCAACTGCCCCCATACCCACTAGTGGTGACTTGTTGCCGAGCGTCAACTATAAACAAAGCTGGGCACCCACTAAAGTGGGAAGGACAGACTTCAACACCGCGGCATGGGGAGGAGAGCCCAGCAGAGCTAGCTGCATTTGGCTTCAATGTGTAGCGAGGTGACAGCGCATTTTAAAGGGGGAAGGAAGGGACAGGGAGGGATGAGCGGGGGCTCAGTGGAGTGGGGGGGGTGAAAAATGACGGACAGAAGGAGAGGAGGCTAGCCCACAGGAAACACTTCTGCTCTGAGAGGGGCACCGTCTCGGGGTGTGGGCTCGAACAGACAGTGCTTTCGGCAGCCTTGAGTTCCCTCCGGCACCGGACAGGGGCCAGGCCTTCCCAGGGATGTGGCCTTGAGCTGTTAGAAGCAATGCTAGTGTTCATTCGAGTCCATACAGGCCAAGGTTGAGGCCTGGTGGAGAAGAGGGCTCAGAGGAGCCTGGCTAGAGCACAGGCAAGGAGAGAGCTGGTCACGGGCACTCAGCAGACGACAAACAGAAAATACAGGCCGACTCTGGAGATGTTGTGGGCTGGGTTCCAGAGCACCGCAGAAAAGCGAATACTGCAATAAAGTGAATCGCGGGAAGCTTTGGTTTCCCAGTGCATAGGAAAGTTTTGTTTATATAATGCTGCAGTCTCTTAAGTGTGTGTGCAATAGTGTTATGTCTAAAAAAACAAACAAACAAAAGAACCAATGCACCTACCTTAATTTAAAAATACTTTAGTGCTGAAAGATGGTAACCACCATCTGAGCCTTCAGTGAGTCCTGACTGTTCTGCTGGGGGTCTGGTTAATATCACAATATCTGCGAAGAGCTAAGAGCGAGCACAATAAAATGAGGCATGTGGATTAGAAACACAGCCTCCCCCGCGACAGAAAGCCCTGCCGACATCCCAAGAATGGTCCGTGGTTCGAGATGGTGTGCAAACGCGAGAACCCATGGACTTAGGATGCACCCGCCAGCTGATACCATCAAACACACATTTCCCCCACTTTGGGGAAGCAGTTATGGGTGCTGGCCAACAAGGTGGTGCTTAGGGTCAGGGATGTGGCGCTGCACCTGTGGGAGCTATTTAAAGTCCAAACCAACTGCCCGTCTGGCAGCTGCTAATTACAGAGGAGTGAGCCAGACAGTTAACCCGCATACCTGCTCTGGGCTCTCAGGGCCCGTCGTGGGGGTTCCCAGGTGCTGGCTGATGGCCGTGAACGCAGGGGTGGGCTCCCCTTGGGGAAGTCTGCACTGTTGCCTCTGTCCTGAGGGCCAGGCTGGTCCCTGTAGACAAGTGTGCAGCCGGTGGGCAGAGACCCCACGTGGTCTTCCTGGCCATGAGCCATTCTCACGGTTGCCTTTGCTTCCATCACCATCTCTGCTCCTGGTCCTAATGTGAGCTTAGCCAGGACTGTGGGTGTTAGACCGGGGGTGGGTCCCAGGCCCCACCAAGACGCCAGGTGTATAGGAAGGAGTGTCCAGGTGCAGGAGAGAGGAAGATGCTGGAGCAACCCTGTGGTTGGCAAGGTGGGGTCCCAGGGAGGTGTTGGGGCCACCCTGGCAGCTGAGCAAAGCAAGAGGCAGGGCCAGCTGGTGGGAAGCCATAGGAGGTGGTGGGGGGCAGGCAGGAAGGAGTTGTCATTCAGGACATGTGCTGGGAAGTGGTGAAATGCCACAGGCCTGGGGCCCAGGGCTGGCTCCACTGCCTAGAAAGGCATGAAGTGTCCCGTGAATTTTGGGGGACCAGGGAGCCTAGCTCTGGAAAAGCCATGGTTCCTGGCAGGGTTACCGGCACTGGAAACATTGTGGGGGATGCATGCTAGGTCATGTACCAGATGGGGCTTCTTAAGAAGGTAGGCCAGGCCCTCGCCAGTAGGGCTCAGTTGGTTGGAGCGTTGTCCCGTTGTCCCGTACACCAGAAAGTTGAGAGTTCTATTCCCGGTCAGGGTGTGTCCCTAGGTTGCGAATCTGATCCCTGGTTGGGGCTCCTGTGGGGGCAACCAATTGATGCTTCTCTCTCCCATTGATGTTTCTCTCTCTCTAAAGTCAATAAACACATTACAATATAATAATAAAATAAAAAAATAAAAATAAAGAAGAAGGTGGGTCAGAACTGAATGCACAGTTGATCTGGCATCATTCACTGGGCTAAGCCCCTTAACTAGCCCTTCTCTCCCCCTACTCAGGTGTGGTCCCTGTGGTAGCCTGAACAATGGCCCCCAAAGAACCTCATCCTAACTTCTGGAATCTGTGAATGTGACCTCATATGGCAAAGAAAGGACTTTGCTTGTGTAATTACATTAAAGACCTCGAGATGGGCAGATACTCCTGGATTATCCAGATGGGCCCCGAATGCCACCACAAGCATCCTCACAAGAAGGAAGCAGAGGGAGACTTGACTACAGAAGGTGAGGTGGCCATGTGGCCAGGGAGGCAGAGACTCAGTGATGTGGCCATAAGCCAAGGAACACGGGCAGACACCAGAAACTGGATGAGGAACAAAGGATTCTCCCTTGGAGTCTCCAGAAGGAGCCATCCCTGCTGTTGCCTGGATTTTAGTGCCTTAAGACTCGCTGTGGACTTCTGGTCTCTTAAACTTCAAGAGAGCCCTGGCTGGTGTGTCTCAGTGGATTGAGTGCCGGCCTGCAAACCAAAGGGTTGCCGGTTCAATTCTCAGTCTAGGGCACATGCCTGGGTTGCAGGCCAGGTCCCCAGGAGGGGGCATGTGAGAGGCAACCACACACTGATGTTTTTCTACCTCTCTTTCTCCCTCCATTCCCCTCTCTCTAAATAAATAAATAAATAATCTTTAAAAAATAAAAAATAACTATGAGAGAATATGTCTTTGCTCTTCTAAGCCACTGAGTGTGTGGCATTTGTTACAGCAGCCCCAGGAGACGCATACCGTCCCAGGGCGGAGAGCTGGCTGAGCTCTGGGATGGGCTTAGGGACCCCAAGTTGCCGTCAGAGCGAACTGCAAGTCAGACCAGTGGCCTCCCTGCTATCCCGGAAACAGAGATCATGTGAGGAATATCGTGGGGCTTGGGCAGGGAGAGTTTCTCTCTCATTGTTTTGTGCCTTCCTGTACTGGTTGGAACCTCTACCAATAAATGCCTTTATTTTTCAAAGTGTTCAGTGGGAGTGAGCTGGAGGGGGAGATTTTGTGTTCCCTCATTTGTACCTGTCTACGGCAGAGGGACACTGGTGGGCCCACCACCTAGGGAATGCTGTGTTCTGGGGAATTTCACATGTGAGCCCCCTGGCTGCTCCCTCTCTGTCTCTCCCCCACCCCCCTACTCATCTTACTTGCCTCTCCTTGTGGGAGGAGCTGCCCTCTTTTCTCTGGGCACCCAGGTCCTCAGGTGCCTTTTTAAGGGTGCATTTTCCTGAACAAAGGTGATTCCTTTTTTACCCGAGTATCCTGGCTCCTGGCCATTCAGCGTGTTTTCACCCTGTTGCACACATTTGTTGCACACTTATTTTAAACCATGCAGTGTGTTCAGGGCTTAACAAACACTCTTCCTACCTTCATAATCATTTCATAAAGTGGCTGGTAGCACCCCAGTTTTGAAGATGAGAGAACTAACTGTGGGAAGGTTGGAGACTGGCCCAAATCCACGTAGCCAGTGCTGGCTGGCTGGCGGCTGATCTCACGGTCCACGCACACAGGCGGACACTGCCTGCTGAGGGAGATGTCTGCAGTGGGCCAGACACCCCTGGGGCAGTGGGGGTCGCTCCAAGTCCTTGGGGAGGGACCCCCTCCCCTCACTCCCCTATTCCCTCAGCTGGGCGCAGACTGAGGCCAGAACCGTCCCGGGGGAGGCCCTAGCGGGGCTCTGACATGCCCGGCAGTTTGCACAGCATTCGTGTGCACGGCCTCCTGTCTTAGAAGTTGACCTTGGGCAGGGACCGCTCCCATTTAGCTCCGGTTTTCACTTGCACTGCGGCTTACAACCGTTTTTCTCTCTTGCCCTCAGAATCACAGGTGGAGGGCAAGGGGCCTCTTCCACCACCGTTTTCTGTGGGTTTCCAAGTGTCGAGGACACACAAACTTGTGCACATGGGCACATGTGTGGACCACGAGTTACCTACAGTCATGCATTCTTGAGCCTGAACTAGCCTCCATTATGTGAAAATCTGAAGCAAAAAGATAAAACCTGGTGTGCTGTTTGGGCTTACAACACATGTGTAATGTGTGCATGCACCTGTGTGTGCGTGCTCATGCGCCGTGTGTGTTACGTGTGTGTGTGCATGTGTATGCCCGTGCGGGGGGTGTGTGTGTGTGTGTGTGTGATAGATGTGTGTCTGTGGGCTGTTAGGTCTCTGCCCCAAAATTCAGCTCCAGAGCCGTTAGGGACAACGGACGAGCAAGGCCACACCAGCCCTTTGACGGAGGCAGAATGTCGTCTGGTAACTCAGTGAGCAGCCAGGTGAGGAGAGTTTCTGTCCCCACCCCCCAGCCACCGCCCCATCCCCCAGCCCCATCTCCCACAGATCCGTTTGTAACTCAGTCCACTGACAAGTATTGTATGCCTTCTGAAGACAATGCAGGGGGAAGAGGGTGACAAGAGACAGGTGTCCTATCCACCCCAGCCCTGGCCACCAGGAAGAAAAACAGACTAAGGTCAGTCACCCCCAGAATGTCAAAACGCAAAACCCAGGCCTATCCCAGCAGCTCCTGCCTCCTTCGGTGGCCTGGATGTGCCGAACCTAAGGCGTTAGCACATCCAAACCAAGAACCTTCTAGTCTGGAGGGCAGGTCCAGATGGCTTCTAATGAGTAGGCAAGAGAAAGGAATGTTCTAGAACAGACACAGAGAGCGCCGGCTGGGTAGGGGCCTGTGAGCCAGGACAGCTGCCCAGAGCTGTGGAAATGCACAGTGTGACCACCCTGCTCTTTGCTTCGTCCTCCCTGCAGGTGGGCTCCCCAAGTGGGCTTCTGACAGGTGGCCTGTCTGCTGGCGAAGTAGGGAGCGGGTCATCACCTCGGCTGCCTGGTGCTGTTTTTTCTCAGAAGCTGGGCCCTCACTCTGCCTCCTCTCGGGTGGGCGTGCCTGTGCCCGGCTGCTCTTACTCTTCTGAGTCAGAGGTTAGCCCCATTTTGCAAACAAGCAATCAGAGGCTCTGAGAGCTGCACGAACTTGCCCCAGCTTGTTGATGAGGCTGGAACGGGGTCGCTGATCCTCAGAGCCCAGAGCTCATCCCTCAAGCAGCGTGGGGGTGAGTTGGCCACATCAGATGCGGCTCGAGTTTCAGACCCTGCCTCTGCGGTGAACAGGAGGCTTATTGTGGAGGCTTCTCCTTTCGGGGCGCGGGGAGGGTCCAGATGTGAGAGCAGGCCACTGTCTAAAGTAGGCCAGGGCTCAGTTACATAAACAGTGGCAGCCCCAGCACAGGGTGGTGACCGCAGAGATGAGTGTGACCGTCAGAGCTCCCTGAAGCAGGCTCACTGGGAAGCTGGCCTCAGGAGTCGGCGGGTGGGCAGGTGCAGAGGGAACAGCAGGTGCAAAGGCATGGAGGTGGGAAATGCCCCGATGCTTGATGGTCCCCAGACAGAGGGAGATAGGGACAGAGTGGTGTGGGAGGAGGTGGGAGGGCTGGGCAGCTTATGAGGAGCCATCTGGTGAGCATTGAACAGTGATGATGGTGGCTACGGGATCTCTGTTCCAGAGAGTTCTCCAGCGGCTCAGGTAGGGATTTTGAGGAGAAAGAAAGGACGAAGGGAGAGAGATGTACTGGAAAGTTTTCAGTCCCAGGCTGCAGAGCAGCCCCAGGCACACAGAAAGGAAGTGGCTTCATTCCTCCAGGGAGAATACCATCAGCAAAGTGGGTGCAGCTGTTCCTGGGGGAGGTCGACCACCTGGCCTTGCCTTGGACCCTGAGCCTGAGAGCAGAGACTTCTGGGAAGGTGGTGTGGGAGTGTCCAGGGGATGGGGGAGAGGTACAGACTCTGTGGGAAACAGATGAAGTGTGCGACACAGCACCTCTTTACAGCTGCCCTGGGCTCGCTTAAATTCCTCTACAGGGCTCTCTCCTTCTGCCCTCCCCCTTTCCATGCCGGGGTTTATTCTGCACGCAGAGGAACTGGCTCTCCCGGTTCTGTAAGTGCAGGTGATTGAAGCCCTGGCTAGGGAGTCTAAATTTGACCTTGAGATCTTCTTGCCTAGGGGAGCCAGGGCCTGTGCCTATGGCCAGTTCCCTGGACAGGGCTGGGGTCCCCCGCACTCCAGCCCAGCAGGTGGGGAACAGAAGGTAAGAAAGGACGCTCAGGGGTGGCAGAGCTCTGCTTCTTCCCTCCCCGCTGTACTTAACTACATTTTAAATAATGCTGATGTGTCATTTGCCATGTGGGTTAGGTATTAATGTTCTCCCAGCTTCACAGATGAGGAAACTGAGGCAGAGAGAGGCCGAGGGGCTTGTCCCCCACTGTGAACCCAGTTGCCCTCAGAGTCACACTGTATAGCCAGGCTGTTGGCACCGGAAACACACTTTCACCCTCTAAGCCAGGGGTTCTCCAAGTGGGGTCCCCAGCCAGCAGCATCTGCAGCACCTGGAACTCATGGGGAATGCAAGTTCTCGGGCCCCACTCCGAGCCCACCGACTCTGAAGGGGCTCAGTAGCCTGGCTTCCAAGCTGGGCATTCTGACGCTCGCCTGGCGTTCCTTCAATTACTTGCCACCTCTGGAGCACCCAGTTCCTGTAGGAGCCATGGACTCCCGCAAATACATCATTGGTGGCTGTGCAGTTCCATTGTGTTCTTTGCAGGACAAGGAGGAAGCAGGAACCCAGCAGGCTGACATGGGTCCAGAGAGCTCCCGTCACCTGCCGATGAGACCTCCAGGGACCCACCGGTGAAAAGGGCTGAGTCTCCAGGGCTGACGGAGCGTGCCTGTTAACACTCCCCGTTATGTTTTATTTGGGGGTCTGTTAGTAAAATTTAAAGATACAGCAGGTTCACATTGGTAGCTGCGTGGATCGTGTGTTTTTGCTTCAGCATTTTGGCTACTGGATGGTTTTAAGGACAAAATACAGGGTCTGGCAGAAGTAATGCCTGCCTGAGTGTAGTTGGTAGGGTAATAATATGGGTGCAATAATTTATAGTTTTAATTTGGACATTTCACCTAAAATGTCATATGGCATGCTTGAGTGTGATGTTGTTATGTTACAGAATCACATGCTTATGACTTTGTAAAAACACAGGGGCTATTTGTGCTGGACCCTGTAGCACTATCTGGTGGCCCATGTTCCTGATGTCCAGGCTCCGGGCTGGGAGCTGCTGCAGAGCCTGGAAGAGCAGGCCGGGTGCTAGGCTGCAGAGCTTCTCACTCCTCTAGGCCCAATCCACCTCCCCATGTACTGAGCCTCAGTTACAGAGACCAGGGGAGAGGGCAGGCCCTCAGCTCCCCCCAACAACAAAAGAAAGCATCTTTTGTGCAAAGAGTAGGGAGATGACTTAAAACCAAAAGCAAACAACCTGGAAACACTCTAGCCATCCTTTTTATAAAGACAGCCAGTGAAGGCCTGCCCCAGCCCGCCCCAAACTCCTCTGCAGGCCCCACAGCCTCTGTCTGCGGGCTGGAAAGGGGCTTCCTTCAGTCCTGCTGCTCTGGCGCGCTTGAACGCGCTACACCTGCAAATTCCGCCGGTCCTACTGAGTGACCCAAAGACACCTGTGGGGCAGGTGTGCCCCCGCCCCAGAGTCCAGTCCTCCGTGAACACCCTGCCATGACAGACAGGATCTTAACGTTATTCCTTCATGTCTCTGAAGAGCCCGCTTCCCGTCCAGGTGACATTCCCATGTGGGGAGAGTGTATATGGCCTTTGGCCTTGGGCAGTCCTCCGGGCCGAGCTGTCTGGCCTTCGCCATTGATCCCCTGGGCCGTTTATGTCACACCTCTAGGCTCTGCCATTTTGCGCCCTCACCAGCAGAAGCAACAGGCCTCACCTTGGCACGATGGCACCTGTGTGGCAGACCATTGGCCAGCTCGAGTCCCAGGCCTGCCCAGGTTCCAGGCATGTGGAACAGACTCTGCCTCAGGGAAGAGAAGCTGCAAAGTCACATTGCAAAGGGGCATGGGTCAGAGGGGGACAAGGGTGGCTGTTTTTGCAAGTAATCTACTGCACAGGGATCACTGCACTTAATCCTCACAACAACCTCTTGGTCAGAGGGGAAACTGAGGCACGGAGAAGTTGACTTCCTTGTCTTGGCCAGGAACTGGAACATAACCCCAGTCTGGGCTCTTGCTCCTTCCTCTCAGGCCTGAGCTGTGTGCTGGGGACCAGAGACACGTGCCCTTGCCCTTGCTCCCATCGCTCCCCGCCCTCACCTCCTAGCGACCACTATCATGATTAGGCATCTGGAAACAGTGGGAGGCAGGAGTGGATTTTTCTGGCCACCTCTGGCTGTCCCAGAGAAGTGGCTGTCCAATCCCTCCTCCCTCTCCTCTTCCTCTTCCGAGGAAGCTTGTGGCCCTCATCTGAGTTCCAGGCACCCTGTGTGGGGTTGCAGACAGGCTGTCCCCTCAGTGGCCTTCATCAGAACCCCATCCGTGTGTACATTGGGCTCATAAAAAATCCAGGCTGGCAGTTCTCCAGGGAGGAAGCAAACATACCATGCTTATAGCCTGGGCAGGCTGCGACAAGAGCCAGGTGAGTCATGCTGCAGGTGGGGAAGCCGGAGCAGGGCGTCCGCGAGAACATGCCCGCTCTCCCAGAGTTCCAGGTGGGCTCTGGATCGTGCTTGTCTTTCAGAATCTGTGCACCAGGCTCCCTCGGGTGCTTAGAATGACTGTGGGATGCCTGCCTCCACCCCAGAGGATGGAGAGCTAAATGCTCACTCACTGGGGCAGCCTCCCTTTGGACCAGAGGGAACTTGACCACAGCTCTGCAGCAGCTACCTTGTGACCTTGAGAAAAGAGCTGAGAACTGCTGAGGTGCTGGCTCCAAAGAGATGAACCTCAGGAGCTTCCAGCAGGGACACACCCGCAGTCAACTTGTGCTGGGAGAAAGGCGGCCCCCGTTTGCTGAAGGCACAGTTGATGGGCTATTCTGTTACTTGCAGCCCAAGGCATCCTAATTGATAATGAGAGCCACTGGCAGGTGTCTGCCATGTCTTTCTGACATGTTTGATTTCTGTTCACTCCAGCAGGCCTAAGCACGTGGCTGGTTTCAATTACCTTCTATTGCCCTGGATACCACTTCCATGGTTTCCTGCCTAGTCCACCTCTTAGGCTATGAGAATTAGCCATCTAGAAGCAGGGCTGCCTTCCTCCTATTGATCACCAGGAGTTTTAAGAAAAATGGGAAAAGAGAAAAGAAAGAAACGCTGCCGCAGTGCAAGTGTTAAGTGAGGGCCGTGAGAAACACATTCATCTCCTACCTCTGACCTTCTTCATGGCCGTTCTCGACCGGGGTATTTTGCAGACTCTACTGCCCTTAAAGCCTTGGATACAAGGTGCTGACTGCTGTGAGTCTCTCTCATCCTTAAGCCCAACTCAAAATCAACTTCTTCCACTGGCCAGGGACCTAGCTGGTGGAGGTAATGGATTCTCCCACCCAGAGTGCACCTGCCTGGCCAGGTATCCTCCCTGTCACACAGGAGACCAGGGCTCGGTGGGAGGGAGGGAGGCTGGGGTCAGGGGCGTAGGGCAGGGCTCTGGGCGGGTTACCTGGCCTCACTCACCTGCTTTATTTTACAGCAGATGCTCACCTGGTACGGATGTTTGGAGTGTGTTCAGGTGGCACTGAGTACAGACAGGCACCATAATTGTCAGATGTCACTAGGCACCACAAGGCTTTCCTTTTTAAATGCCATCACCCCGTCTCTGCTTCCTTTTGGACATTCACAGTACTTTTCCTGCATTATACTTACCCGAACGTATTTGCTTTTCCTCTGGTAGCAGGCAGTTAGTTGCTTAAGAGTGGGGTTCTTGCCCTCAACCAGGGCCTGGAAGAGAAACACTCAATCGTGTTGACTTTATAGGCCGACTGACTCCCTCCCTGCTCCCTCCAACCCTTCCCACCCCCTGCCCTTCCTTCTTTCCTCTGGCTTATCTGTTCATTCATTAATGCAGTCAGAAACTCAGAAATCCATATTTACGCCAGGAAATCCAATTGCCTTTGATCCAGAGCTCTCCCATCCAGGCTCCTGTCCCCAGACTGTATTAGGAAGAGTCATTTTGATCTTTGCCAAACCACCGGAGAATAACCCGCAGACACAAAGATGAGCTCACCATCTAACAGTTTACATAACCTGCTCCTAATCCGTGCACTCCTGATCAAAGGGTGCCCCCCCCCCCCCGCCCGGCCACGTGAGCGCACGCTGGCCTCTCCCTCCCTCCCAGTCTCGAGGGCTCCAGGAACCTGTTTACGTTCCCCATCCTCCTCTGAAGAACATGTGAGCTGGGACCTGTGCCATTGATGACGCACGGCAGTAGAGCCCCTTCTGGAAGACTGTCAGACACACCAAACATCCCAGCAGGTCAAAACACAATCGCTGTGAGATTCTTGTTTTGAGTGACTGTTGTTTCAAAGGGACCGCAGAGGCCCACGGGGTGGTCCCACAGAGGGGACCCCACATTCACCATGACCGTCCTCTGTGACCATACAGAGTCCCCACCTGGTTGCTGGGTAGGTCATGGGCTTGGTGACTGATTCTCCACATGGAGGGTGCTCTCAAGCCTTCCCTCCCCAGACAGGGCCCTGGCCCTGCTGCCCTGTCTGTGACCCAGTGGATGCCTGGGCCCAGGTCTTTCTGTGTTCCCCGTGACGCTTGCTCCTTTGGGGGCTCATTAATGCCTAGAGCTGGTGTAGCGAGTTCATTACAGTAAATTATAAAATAGCCCTTAAATGGATTGCCCTCACTTGGCTAGCTGGTGGATGAGCAAATGTTCTTAGCAGAAGCTCACTTGAGAGAGAATGGGCGTATGTGTGTGGGGCGAGGGGAGAGGGGCAGGGATGGTTTTTAAATTGGATTTAATAAGTGAGTGCTTAGTGTTGCCAGAAAGAGTGACCTTTTCCATTTGCCTCGATCAGCTGATCAGATCTTGCAAGTAGAACCATCACCATTCCCCAAGTTAGTACTGTGTACTAGATTTTTAACAATTTAATTACTCAGTCTTTCAAGTTCCTATTTAAGTTGGGGGTTATCTCCACTCTACAGAGGTGAGAAGGACCTTAGTTGTTTGTCCCTGGAAAATGAGAATCCTCATTTTGCTCTGGGACCTGGGAGGTGTCATCTCCAGCCTCACCTGGAGGGGGCACGTGTCTCCTGCTTGGTGAACCGGAGCCCTGAGCGGCAGGCCAGGAGTCCGGTCCTGGGCCCTGGACAGACTGCTACCCCGGGGTGCAGCGTGCTGCTCCTGCAGTGAGGGACTTGACATTTCCATTCATCACATTTCCATTTCCTGTGTGGCTGATGAAGATAAACGTCTCCTCGCACAGGCCTAGAGGGGCCTCCACAGTCTGAGTTTCTGTTTCCAGACTTCCCCTCCTGTGAACTCTTCTCTTGGGCCAAGGTCCCCGTAAGGAAGGGGGGTGTTCTTCCTTTAAGACTTTGTTTTGTCTCAATTACCGTGGGAGCTTTCAACACCCACCTTCATTCTTATTTCTATCTACTGAGGCACAACCATCCTGGACTGTAGGCTACCGCTTCCAGGAAGCCCTCCATCAGGTTCTGCCCCTATGGAACTCTAAGCCCAGCACTTAGTTTCCTTGGAGAGACAACTCCGTGCTGGGTTCTTGGTGGGCACACCTGTGTGCACGGTTCCTCCTGCTCCTAGAGTGTGTGCCCGGGAAGGGCCCGGCTGCGGGCTGGGACTTCGGACATGGATTTGAATGAGTAAGTTTAAGTAGGTGCTGCTTGGATAAATATATGTTTGGCATCTCTGGGGAGTTGGGAAGGGGACAGAAAGAAGCCCTGTGGTCATGTACGAAGAACTGGGGTAAAGACCCCCAAAGACCCATGTATGCACGAGATTCATTAAGTGCCAAATGGGGTGACTTAATAATGTGCATGAGAAAAGCCCAGCTGGAAGTGGCTTAGGCAATAGGAAACGTTTTTACTGCTTACACAAAGAGGGAAAATTGTCCTCTTGCATAACTCAGTCTTGCAGTAGGACGATCACTTCACTGGCTCAGCAGTGTCCACACGGACCGGGTTCCCTCCATCTTTGCTCCCCTGTCCTTGCAGCTGGCTTGTCCTGTTTCCTGTTCAGTGGATTCCCTCTCCTGGTGCCCAGTCAGCTGCCCCTGCTCCCGACATCGGGTGCAGACAATATTCAGAGTGGAAGAGGAATTCTCCATCCCATGTCCCTTTTCAGGAATGAGGGAAATATTCTCCCAGAAGCCCCCACTAGGTCTCTGGGTCTCATTGGCCAGAATTGATCACTTGCCCACACCTCTTTCTTGTTTGCTTTTAGTTTCTATTTTAAATGGCCTTTTTTGTTAGAGAAGTTTTAGGTTCACAGCAAAATTGAACAGAAGAGATCTCCCATACCTCCCTGGTCCCTGCCACACACACCCACAACCTCCCCCACTCTCAGCGTCCCCCACAGGAGTGGCACACTTGTGACAGCCGATGAGCCTACATGGGCAGCGGCGTCACCCGGAGTCTGTTGTTCATGTGAAGGGTCACCCTTCACGTGGCACGTTCTGTGGCTCGGACAAAAGTATGACTTGTGTCCACCACTAGAGAAGTTCCGCCGCCCCCAGAGTCCTCTGTGCTCTCCCTACTCATCCCTCCTTTCTTTTTTTTTTTTAAAGGAATTTCAAATCTATTTAAAAGTAGACAGAATAGTAAATTCGACATGCGTGATCGTGTTTTCCAGGCCCAGCAATTTTGCCACTTTGGCTGTAGCCATCTTTATTCTTTCCTTCTTTTCCAATAAAGTATTTTAAAGCAAATCGGAGACATCGTACCTTGTCACCCCCTACATAATTTAGTATTCCTCATAGCGATGCAAAAACTTATGAGCGCTTTCCTACATAATAACAATGCCACTTCCTCCTCTAATGAAGTTAATGCTATTCCCTGGGAACTATCTAAAAATGAGTCCATATTCAAATTCCCCCAATTGTCTCACAAAGGTCCCTTTTCTGGTTTGTTGGTTTGGGTCAGGATCTTGATGAGGCACGCTCACTACACTCAGCTGTGAGATCTCTTCGGTCTCTTCTAATCTAGGGAAACTCTCCCCTTGTTAAAAGAGCAAATGAACGAACAAACAATCTGTAGCCTTGCAGAAACCAGGTGACTTGTCCTGTAGAATGGGCTACATTCTGGGATCGCCTATTCCTTCCTTGTTGTCATTTAACTTCTCCCTCTTGCCTTCATGCTTCCTGTAAATGGACGTCAGACTGAAATTTGGGCTCGAGTGTTTGGCAGTATTTCACAGGTGATGGTGTCTTTCATTCTGCATCACACACGAAGTGTGGAATGCCTTGTGCCAGTCTTGCTAACGTTGAGCCTGGTCCCTGGATCCAGGAAGTGACAGCCTGGTCTCTCCATGGTCACTTCAAACTCAGGAACTGGAACTCTCATGCACTGCTCTCAGGAATACAAAACGGTAGAACCCCTTTGGAAAACCACGTGGCGGTTTCTTGAAGAGCTGAACCTACACCTACGACATGACCCAGGTGCTCCCCTGCTAGGTATTGACCGAGAGAAATGAAAGCATATGTCCATCTGAAGACTCTTGCACAGATGTTTACAGCAGCTTCTCTTATGATTGCTGAGAGCAGAGACCACTCAGCTGTCCCTCCCCAGGCCGGATGATCAGCGAGCTGTGTCTCCCTTCAGTGGGAGGATGGATAAGATATGTTTACTCTCCTCACTGGGGCGATGGTGTCAACTGCCTGTGCATGTCAACTGCCTGCACGTGTCAACTGCCTGTGCATGTCAACTGCCTGCACATGTCAACTGCCTGTCCATGTCAACTGCCTGCACATGTCAACTGCCTGTCCATGTCAACTGCCTGCACATGTCAACTGCCTGCACATGTCAACTGCCTGTCCATGTCAACTGCCTGCACATGTCAACTGCCTGCGCATGTCAACTGCCTGCACATGTCAAAGACACATCATACTTTCACTAGGTACACATGCCTACTGGCATTCATACCTCAATAAAGTTGTTTAAAAAGTTTTTTAAATGCAGTCAGAATGAGTGGTCCTTAGGGTCAGGGCTCAGGAGAGGGATGCAAGAAACCCAGGAAACGCTAGGAGCCCGAGAGGGATGGACAGTCCTCCATCTGCATTGTGGCAGTGGCTGCATAATGGTTTACAATTGCCCAGCTCACCAAATGGCACACTCAGAATGGGTGGATTTAATTGGATGTAAATGATAACTCCATAAAGCCAGGGGGAAATAAATTTGCTCTATAAGAAACCTTCGCTTATAAAGATAAGGGAAAAATACAATGGGGCTATGTAAGTGTCTTTCTAATAAAGCGAAAACTGCACTTACTGAGAAAAAAGGAAATACTTTCTACAAAATAAAAATAACATTTGTTACCTTAAAGCCAAAAAAGCCTTCTTTGCATTACTTATCTAGATATTTAAAGCAAACTATGAGCTGAATAATTATTATTGACAAATATTCACCTTCTTTCATCAGTTTTTAACCTTGCTGACTTGAATCACCACTTTAGTGGAATTTTTCAGAAGGATGTATTACTTTCAGAATTGCCTTGCTACTTTTGACTTTTCACAAAACGGACTGCCTGGAGTCTTCTCGAAGAAGGCAAGTTGTGACGAATAATTTGCGTTTGCCGATGAGCTACACGGCGCCTTCTCTGTGAGCCTGATCTTATCAGAAGCACAGATGGCCGGCGCACGCTGCTGCCTGCCTCCGGAGCTCTGCAGGAAGAACAGCCTCACGGTTTTTGTCATAAAAGTCTCAGTGATTCAGCCCAGATGCTTTCACAGGTCCTGGGTCTGGGCTTCCATCCAGGGAATTTTTCTTTCATAAATGTTCTTATAAGGGGAAATGTGTCAAATGGGCATTTTTTCATGATGATTTTTGGAATGCTTTGTCAAATTTCAATGCTGAAAATCCTAGACCTACCTACTTTTATTCCACTCTGATACCTCAAATATATATATACATATATATATAAAATATTCGTCCAATTAAAATACAAGCTCTACCAAAAATCCCCCCATAAATGGCGATATTCCCAGGAGCAATTTCAGAATTCCAGCCGTTCTCGCCCACTGTTTGGGCAGGCACCATGTGACTTACTCAGCTCTTCCTTTCGCAGCTATAAATTTAAACATCCTTTCAGCTTGCAATCTTGTTTTCCACAACTGCGATAATTTGCCAAACATTCCCAGAGAAGAAGGTTTTGGCTAGCTGACTAGTTTGAACAAAATGCAAGCCGCGTCTAGAAGACTCACAGGCAAATCCAGTGCCATTGTAAGTGATTCAAGCCGATTCACAGACGGCTTTTTCGAAGGCCACGTGTGGCCTGTGAACCTCTGAGGGCGGACCTCCAGGGAGGAGAGCACGCACTGCCCCGATAGAGTACTCTTTGTTCGTAGTCTACGTTAGCTTCGTCCCACACGTTTCAGAGTTCAGTTACTCCAACTCTCCATACGGAAAAATATGTGTAAGTTTTGATATCTGCAGCTTTCACGTCAATTAGAGATAAGTGGCCGTCTGTTGAGGCTCGTTTTGGAATTACGCGTTCGCTACAGGTCATTGCAGCTGTTTCTGCTCCACGCTCGCAATTTAATGACAGCGCATTTTTGCGACGATGCTGTGTGCCACTCACGTTGATCGCGACGAAAACAAACGATATTGTCCTTATTAAAGACTTCATTGAAGTTACACTTCCCGTTTGCATTTTTAACAACATTAAGCGACACACCTTCAACAGCATAAATGTTAAAAGCTTTACTTTTATTTAGTGACTTGAATAAAAATTAAATAATTATTCCAATTAATTTAATTGGCTTTTCTACTTGAAATATCTGATAACCCATTACACTGGCACCGTCCAACCGTTGGTGAAATCCCCCTGCTCACGCAGCCAGCACAGTAACGGCTATCGCTGCATCTTGGGAGTGCACGCGGAGGCTTGAGTATGAACGGAATCAGAGTCGTCATTTGAACTAAATAGAAGGTCGTTATCTTCAGACAGTGACGGCCAGACTCGGTGGTGTGCGTCCAGTCTCTGTCTTCTGACAGTCGTAGAAGAAACCCTGGCTTCGCAGATCAGACCTTTGCCCGCCAGTTTTCGCACGCCCAGGACGTCTCTGCCCACGCTGTGGGTGATACATTTTGACAAGTATTTTGTGTAAGTCAGGCATGCACATCAACTCTCTTGAGAAACAGAAATCCAATCATCCTTTTGACTTAACATGTTACTTTATTATTATTTTTTTAGTTAGCTGTGGCCAAAAGGGTTTATTAGAAATACAAAAAATAGCCCTGGCTGGTGTGACTCAGTGGACTGAGAGTCAGTTGGATTCCCTGCAACGTGCCTGGGTTGTGGACCCGGTCCCCAGTAGGGGGCACGTGAGAGGTAACCACACATTGATGTTTTTCTCCCTTTCTCCCTCCCTTCCCCTCTCTCTAAAAATAAACAAATAAAATCTTTAAACTAATTTGCAAACTGATGGGAAACAAACAATTTCAGAGTTATGCGGTAAAGGACCTAAGGACCCACCCGCGTGGCAGAGACCCCACAGCTCTCTGTAAGGGCCACGGCTGGACCGTGCCTCCTTTCCTGAACGGACGTCCCAGCAGTGCCCAACCTATCATTTCGGGCTGCGGCCCACTTACCTGGCCGGCTGGGGGCCGGGTAGCTTTCTGGTTCTGGCTCCAGCTGGACAGCAGGAACCGCAGCACCAAACCCCCACCTGGCCCCAGGACTGAAGGGGATTCCTGGCCTGAGCCCGTTGTGCCTGGGTGCAGTTTGCTCTGTCAGGAGACCTGAGCGTTGCCCTTAAAGAGAAGTTGATAGAAGAAAGAAATGGCTCATCGCTGGTGCCAGTCCCCTTCCCAGATTTGGCTCCGTGTCTGAGTGGGAGATTTGCTCACTGCCCTCACCTCCCCGCCCCCCCAGGAGAGTCCGTGGGGAACTCGGGAGCCTCAAGTGAGCTCCCGCAGGGAGATGCTGGGTCTCAGGTAGTTCCAGCAGGTAAGGCCACCCTTCCCCTCTACTTTCACCAATGATGTCACCCACCGAGGCATGTTGCGCTTCTATACCCTCAGTAAGGGCTGGAAAATGGGCATTTGTTATTCTATCGCTCCCCCGACTTTTATCAGCTCGAATTCCCTATAAGGAGGAACTTAGCCACAACATCTAGGGCTCTGTTTCAGCCCTGAAATAAAGCTCACCTGGGAACAGTAAGATGCGTACTTACCTCCTTCAAATGGTTATGCTTAGAGGGAGAGACGGGTGTCCTAGCTGTGTCACAGGTGGCAATGAGGTGGGCTTTCGGAGGGCATCCTTGGGAACCCGTGGGGGTTTATACATTTGGGGTACCTTGGTCAATGGTGTTTGTTTTCCTTTGGAAGCTCAATTTCCCCATCCTTGGCTGACGATGCCCTTTCCTGGCAGCCCCTTCGTCCTCCTGACGTGGGGGACAGAGCCCTTGCTTTCTGGCCCAACAAGAAGCGGTGGGCCCATCTGGTGCTGTTCTTGCTCTGGACCTGGAGTTGGCCATTCCCCTGGGAGCTCATAGCGAGGAGTGGAAGACGGGGGTCCCCAGTCAGGGCGTAAGCCCTTCACTTTGATGGCCAGAGAGGTGAATTCACTTACTTGAGGTCACACGCTGGCTTGCGGCGGGCAAGCCCCATCTCCTGACCCCATATGTTCAGTGATCTTCCCCCGTGCTTCCTGTGGCTTCCATTCGTGGGGCCCTGTGGGCTGGGTCCCTGAGGCAGCCTGGTGCTCATGGGGTCAGAGCAGCGACATGGAGGGGGCCACGGAGTGGGGGTGATGCCCGCAGGCAGGGGCTTAGGTGGGGCCAGGCTCCCATGGAAGACTTGACAACATGGCCACGTCCCCTCCTTGGAAAGGAAAGGAGCTATAGCCAGGAACTGGTCCCCCACCTTTTTTTGTAAACGTGTCATCCAGGGTCAGAGGCAACAGGAGACCCACCTGTCGCTTTGTTGCGGGAGAGGATTTGCTCCAAGAGACCTGCTGACACTCTTACTAGTGTCACCTTCTGTCTTTGTCCTGGCCCGCTGGGGTTGTGTGTGCCTCCTGTTCTCGCACGTGGCAGATGCCCTGCTGCTGCTGGTGGCCTTCCAGACACGGACAGGCCACGGCCGGGGGACAGAGAAGCCAGGACTGACGCCAGCGCTCCCCAGTGACCACACTCCCGGTGCGTAGGCCGGCCCAGGAGCCCCCAGGGCTGGTCTGGGAAATGGGGTCCATCAGCTGCCACAGCTTCATTTCCTTAGGCATTCTGGGGTGGCCACTGGCACCCTCCTTTGCCAAGGTATTCCCTGTCTTCTTCAAAAACCTCAGTGGGTGTCACAGCCAGACCAGGACCAAGAACGGGACAAAGAAAACTAAGCTCCATTCTTTGCCTTTAACCCCTTCCTGCCCAGGGTACCTGGGCCTCGGTCACCTTAACACTAACACCCAAGTAACTCCTCCCTGCCCCCAGGCAGACCCCACAGGGACTTGGCGAGGGAACTGAGCGAAGTTCTGTGCAGGCCCTGCATTCCTTGCAGGTAGATGCTCCATAAATCCAAGCTGTCATTATAACAAAACACCGGCCTCACAGCGAGGGCCTAATTAGAAGACCATCGGAAACATGAGGATGGGTCCTTCCGACAGACAGGCGGTGCTTCTGCGTTTTGGAGAGACAGCTGACCGCCCCCTGTGAGTATCGGCTCAGTCTTACCTGGAGTCGGCATGCCTTTCAGCCTGGTGCTGGGGTCTGCACTGGCCCAGCTGGTGCTTGGCTGGGCACTTGTGATCTCTACTCCTGATTCCAGGCCCAGGTGCCCCATGGTGCCTTCCCGTTGCCTCCCCCGGTCTGGTGTGAGGATTTGGTTTGATATCTTCCCATCCCCAAAGAAGAGGTGGTCTAGAGGAGGAGGTGGAGAGGATGGTGTGTCCACCGGCTGAGTCAGAGATTTACTTCCCCAGCCCCCTGGCCAGCTGTCCCTGACCCTCAGCCTGCTGCTGGAGCCCCGAGGCTCGGGACAGCCAGAGGCTGAGCCCTTTTGTAAATCTGCTCAGACCGGGCATTCCACGCCTGGTGAATGCTGTTTTTTTAAAGAAGACAAACTGACTCTGAAGGAGCCGGATTTTTAGGAACTGCATGCTTTTGTTTCAAGGCCACTTTCAATCAAAAAAGAAGAAAGAAGGAAAGACAAGAAACAATTTCCCCACAGTTGATGCCCCTCTCCCTCATCTCTGCCAGTGCCGGCCTTTCTCGAGGTCTGACCCGGAGGAGCCCTGAAGCTTTCAGAGGGTTGTCGGCACTGAAAACGTCGCACACTTTCCCCATCACGTGGCGGTAAGTTCTCACTTTCTCCAGCTTTCTCTTGGGGAAGAGGTGCTGGGTTTCTGGCTCACCACCGTGGGCCTGAGTGACAGTGGACAAAAGCCAGCGGCACACACACTGCGGGCTGGCTGCTACTTTGGGGGGTGTTGAGAACTGTAAGGTGCAACCCCAAGTCCCTGAACTTGGAGTCTCATTGGGGAGACAGAGAAAGGGCACAGTAATGAGGGCTCATGAGGCGAGGGTGCGGCTGTGGTGTGTGAGGGTCTGCGGACCCTCCCAGTGCCCCAGCGGGTGGTGGCTCAGAGTAGGTGCTCAACAAGCATTGCAGGATGGACACAGCGTGCCGGGACAGGAGTGGGGTGGGGAGAGCTATCTGAACGGAGGTCCCGGGGCAGGCGTCTTGCCCGACAGCCCTCCCTCCAGGCCTGCAGTGCCCAGCAACATCTTCCTCATGCCCAGCAGGCCTGTGTGGACGTTTGCGGATGGTTTCTGATGCTGTAACAGAGGGGTGTCCGCCCCATTGTTCAGGCCTGGGAGGCTTCCTGGAGAAAGCAGGGGAAGTCTCTCTTTGTGGGATGTGTCGAGTTTCTGAGGGGAGTGTTATGGGCTGAACTGTATCCCTGGAAATTCACATATTGAAGTCCTCCTGACCCCCAGTACCTCAGAATGTGCCTGTGCCTGTGTTTGTTTGGAGATGGGGTCATTTACGTATGTTGACTTTAGAGAGGGGAGGAGGGAGAAAGAGAAACACCCATTTGTTGTTCCACCTGGTTGATTCTTGTGTGTGCCCTGCCTGACCTGGGGATTGAACCTGCTACCTTGGCATATCTGGATGATGCTCTAAGCAACTGAGCTACCGAGGGCCTTTTAGAGAGGCAATCAAGTTAGAATGAGATCATAGAGCCCTAGTTTAATCCAACTGGTGTCCTTGCAGGAAGAGAGGTGAGGACGCAGACACACACAGAGGGACCGCCCTGTGAGGACGCAGGGAGAGGGCGGCTGTCTACAAGCCCACGGCAGAGGCCCTGGAAGGAACCAGCCCTCCTGATGCCTTGATCCTGGACTTCCAGCCTCCAGAACGGGGAGAACATCAGCTGCAGTTAAAGCGGCGCAACCCGCGGCAGACCGAGGCGACCAATACAGGAGTCCCTGCCAGGACGCCTGTGGATCACGGTCCGCGGCCCTGCAGACTGTGCCCCGGGAGGGCAGGGAGCAGAGGGACATCCCTGTGGAAACCTGGGAGCCTTGCTCTTGTTTCACGGGAGCTCCATTTTTCTTCGATTGGACAGTGCCTGAGAGTGACTGAAAATGACAGTGCTGGGCCCCAGTAGGTCATGAGAGTCTTGGGGAGCTGAGACCATCCCTCCCATGTGACTTTAAGGCACCATGGAGCACCCTTTCATCAAGGACAGTCCAGAGCACTATGAACAGTGGTCTCGGCATGCAAGGGCCAGCTTCCTCCTGTCCTGTGCTCTCCAGACTTGTGACCCAGAGGCGGCAGGATGTCTCACAGCTCCTCCATGTGGCGAGGACACAGCTGGGAAGGTGGGTGCTGAGCTTGCTCCCCTGAACCTCACGCGGGGACTCTCACGGTCCACCTGTGGGCTGTTGTTCAGCTGAGCTCAGCGCTCCCAGGACTGAGCATTGGCAGCTGCACACAGGAAAGTTCTGGATGGGACTGGAGATAACAGGTGTCTGAAAGCCCCAAGCCCCAGGAGCCAACTCTCAGGGCTGGAAACCTCAGTGGCCACAGGTTCAGCCTCAGGGGATGGGGCTGGTGGGCTCCTGCTTGCCCATGGGAGTTAGTCAGAGGGGCTGAGTCCCCGCACGCCAGGCTCCCTGCTCAGGGCCATGGACCCACACCAGGCGCTCGGCAGCGTGAAGTCATGAATCCCCACACCTTCCCTGTGAGGTAAGTGTTATTATCTCCAGGTCCCAACAAGACAAGGCAGGCTGGATGGCCCCATAAACCAGAACACTGGGCCCCTGGCTCCAGCAAGCCGGCGGGGTGGGGGAGTAGGGCATCAGTGTGGGGGACAGCAGACTGGTGACAGGAGCTCAGGCCGCTCCACCCCCACCCCACCTGCGGTAGCTCCTCCCCCAGCTTGCCCTCCCTTCACGGTGCCCTGAAGACAGACTCCCATGCTCTCCTTGTGTGGCTGGCGGTTTAGGGGGCTCCTTTGGGGACGTGGGGTGCTCCAGGCCACGCTGATCGTGGTTGGTGGGGTTTAAGGACACAGTGAAACAGGACAGCCTCCGGGGTCTTCGAGCTGGGACTGGGTGGCCACTGCATGCAGGGGCACATGGGGCATGCCTTGCCTGGGCATTTCTTTTTGGGGAGAAAAAAAAGCTTGATGCCTTTGCACACCCCCTGCCCCCACCCCCGTGGAGAACGTGTTTTCTGAAGCCAGATGACAAGGTGGAGCTGGCTTCCGGCACCCTCCACGTCTGCGGCCTGAGCTGGGGGCCCGTCCCTGCTGGGGGCTCTCAGTGCTGGGGGCTGTGGCTGGCAATGTTTGTTCCCCTCAGAAACACCTGCCTGGGGGATCCGCTCCTTCCTGCCATCCTGGAAATGTTAACTCTGACCCCACTCAGCTGGCTGGGGACGAGAACAGGACTAGGAAGTGAGGATTCTGGGGTCGAGTTGGAATTCTGCCCCCAACCGGTCACTTTTCCATTCTGGGCCTTGGGTTCCCTGTGGGGCCAATGGGGAGAGCCCTAAATGGTCTCCGGAGTCCCCCATTCCCACCCCCTTCATCTGCTCAAACTGCAGAATTCCTTCCAGCCCTTTTCCATTTTTGTTGGGGCTGCCTCCCCCCTGCACCCCGATGCTGAGGCCTCAGAGTCCGGATGATCTCATGCCCCTGACCTTTGCTAAGACCTGTTGGCCTCGCCACTCTTCACTTGAGGGAAAAATAAAGTCACACCTTATTTTTAGTAACTTCTGAATGAAACTTAGAACTTCCTTCATTTTGAATGTCAACCAGTCACAGTAGTGTGAGCGGTACCTGGGGCCACGTCCCCGTAGTGGTCACAGATATTTCCCTGTCACAGAGCACTTGCCTCTTCTCTCCTCTGGGACAGTGGCTGGAGCCCTGGCGGCCTGGCCTCCCGGTCAGCTGTGCTCCCCGACCAGGTGCCGCCCTGATGTCTCCTGCGGTTTTCATGTGCTGGTAACTGTAGCTGAGCATCGTTGGTTTCCTTTGGAATCCACACATTATCTTTTTTTTTTAGAGAGAGAGATTTTATTTATTTAGTCTTAGAGAAAGGGGGAGGGAAGGAAAAAGAGAAAGAGAGAAACAGTGATTGGTTGCTTCTCGTACACACCACAACTGGGGACCGAACCTACAACCCAGCCATGTGCCCTGACCAGGAATCAAACCAGTGACCTTTCGCTTTGCGGGATGACGACACCCAACCCACTGAGCCACACCAGCCAGGGCCCACGTGTGTTATTTTAGTGCGTTAATCTGAGAAGTGTTCCTGGCATTAAAAAGGTCAGGAACCTCCTCTGTACATCAATGCCATCTCCATCCCCACCCCCATGGCCCCTTCTCCATGGGGGCCACCGTCCTCCCTCCTGGCCAGCTTGTCCCTCTCCTCAGGCTCTGCCTGGGCCGAGCTCTGGCTAGACACAGTTTTGTTTTGTTTTTAACCAAAAAAGCCTTAATCCCCCAAACCTGAAAATCCAGGCCCTCTGGGAGCTGCCCCACCCCATACCCAGGCTTACCCCCGATCTGACTTACCTGGCCCCTGGGCCCAGGAAGGCGTAGTTTCTGCAGAAGGAGTTTGATGAGGTGCTTAGCAATCAACATTCCAAAGCAGGCTGGGGTCAGTGGTGCCCGGGCTCCCCGGTCCTCCTCTTCCCACACAGGTGTCCCCCAAGACTCCTTCCCTTCTGTAAAGCAGGCTGAGCCCTGTGTTCTGTCTGCTGGTGGCAGAGATGAGGTCATCGTTGGAGCTCCCCAGGGGTAGACTGGAGTTGGCACTGTTATAATCTTAGCAGACCCTTCCCACAGGGTGCTCCAACCCATGCTGGAGCCCACGCCCCACCCACAGGGGCAGGTGGAGGGGGAAGCTGAGAGGGCTCATCCCCTCTGACTCTAATGGACAGCCCAGCAGGAAGGGACACCCCTCCAGGTTCTGTGGAAAGTGGGCTTCCTGTCCATGGTCCCTTCTGCTGGCTTGTTGTTGCTCCCTGGCACTGGGGTGACATAGGTGAGCGCAGGTGTCCAAGGGTGTCTACCTGGGGAGCCATAGAGTGTAGGGAAGAGAGCAAAGCTTTGGGGGCTGTCGATCTCCAGCCCCAGCGGCGGGATGGCCGGTGCCTTGGCCTTGCTGGACACCAGTTTCCCCCCACATACACGGGCTTATGTCTCCTGCTGGGGTTGCAAATGCGGTGAACCTGGAAAGACCCCATTCCTCCCACACCCCCCCGCTGTGTGCCTGGCTCAGGTGGCACTTCGTGTGGAGGCAGTTCTTCCCACGTCGACGGAAAGGTGATGAGGACTGGCTGGCGAGCTGAGGACTCCTGGGTGCCCTGCCCTGTGGACACACAGGACCCCAGCAGAGGTTGGTCCTGCTCGGGCTGGTGCTGTGACCACGGGGACTCGGGACAACCAGCCCGTCTCCCCATGGGCATAAGCCAGCCTGGTAACTGCCCTCTGCCCCAGAGGGAGTTTGGGCTCTGCTCATGGACAAGGGCAGGCTGCTGTGGGAACAGCTGGGGCCCCTGGAGTGGCCACCCTGCAACCTCCGGCTGCGTGCCAGTCTCCAGCTGGGCCCTGGAGTGGGTGTCCCTCCGTGGCTGACACACCAGTCTGGAAGGAGCCCTGGGCCTGGCTCCCTGCATGGCTGGAACCAGGGAAGGGGGGAGGGAACCGCCCTGCAGGCGGGTGAGGGTCCTGGGGCTCTCACACAAAAGACCGGGGAGAACATAGGGCAAAATTGCTTCAAACGGTGCTGCCCCCTCTCCCCCCAGAGCAGGGCTGCTGCTCCCAACAGTCTTGTCTTTTGGGCAAAAAAGTCACAGAAAGCCCTCTAGGGACCTTTTGAAGAGAACTGACACCAGAGGCCGTTGGGCCAATTGTTCTTGTTTGTTTGCAGGAGCACAGCTCTCTCTCTCTCTCTCTCTCTCTCTCTCTTTCTCTCTCTCCCTCTCTCTCTCTCTCTCTCCATCTGTAAAGGTGCTGAATAACATGGAGTGGGTCCCCCACTCTGCTGCCCGCCTCCCGCTGTCTCCTCTGCACGTGAGGAAATGGAGGCCCAGGCCGGCGAGGTGACCGGCCCAAGGCAGGTCCCTGTCACGTCCAGTGCCCACACACCGGGGCGGACATGGCCCGTTTTGTACCAAAGTTGATTGGAACCCGGCACAGCCGCGTCTCTCGTATCGTCTAGGGCTCCGCTTTCTCCCTGCAGCAGCAGCGGCTGCGGGGGAGCCGAGGGGTTGTGAGAGTTCCCGCAGATCCTTCGCCTCTGGCCACTCCCGGGACCAGTTTGCTGACCCCTGCCGGGAGCAAACCGGCAAAAAGCCCTGGTGGGGCGTCCAGTAAGGAGAAGGCACGACTTGGGGTGGGAGGGGCTGACCGTGACCCAGACAGACACGAGTCTAAACGCTGTGTCGAAGGTTGGCTTTGAAAATCTTCTGTCTGGGCAGCTTATTCCACAGCGTGAACTTGCGGGGCCCCATGGGCGGGACCCAGTGCCTTTCCTTTGACAAAGTCATCGTTGTCATGACCAAGGGGGCCACAGGGTGCAGCGGCCACAGGACCCTTCCGCTGGAGGAGAGTTAAGGAGCAGCAGAGGGGTCAAGCCTGGCCTCACGCCCTCTGATTGGACACATGCTGCTTCTTCTGGGGTATCATTTGTGACTCCTGGCAGCCTCTGGAGGGGCCGAGAAGGTAGGCAGTGGGGGCAGATCACGCTTCGGGAGGTGGCCGTGCATGTTTTAGGTGCACTCTTGCCCCCTTGCTGGACAAGCAGAAACGCCCTGCGTGGATGACGTCTCCCAGAGTGCAGCGGTCCTTCCCATGGGCACCACATTGTTCCCCGGAAGCAATTCCACCCGCGGTGGCCTCGGCAGATTTCAGAGAACACACATGAGTCCCTTTAATTAAGAAAAAAATGTCCTCACCTTGAGCATAGAGGAGTGAGCAGGAGGACTAGGAGGTCAGAGGGCGACACACCCTGTTAGTAACAAACACACCCACCCTGGTATGTCTGTTCACCTCACGCAGAAGGGACGTGAATGCACGGCTCTTTCCTGTGAGCAGAGCCTGGCGGGTGTGATGCCTGCCGCTTCCGCAGGAAATGTTGGTAGCGGGAAGAACACATCCCGTTGGCATGAGGGGGCAACGTGCTCTTCCCAGACGGGAAGCCCAGTGTCCCTGCAGAGGTCCTGTCACTCAGCTTCAGATGCCTTGGCTTCAGGTCAAGGGCAGCAGGTCTCTCCCACCCTCTGTTTGAGCCAGGGACCCCACCTGGAGGAGCCCTTCCACACCTGGCCCTGACCAAGGGGGAACAAGGGCACCTGTATCAGGACCGTCTCCTGCTCCAGGTGTGGCTTCCAAGGAGACACCCACGTCTGTGGGTGCTCTGAGGCCCCTAGAACACATTAGCTTCCTTACAAAGGCCAGGGGTCACTGCTAGGGCACACGGACAGGGAAGTTCAGGAGCGGGGTCAACTCTCATAGGTCTTACTTGGAAGTGGAGTGATGTACCTGAGGCATCCAGGTGACCGGGGAGAGATGGAGACACAGAATGTCAGGGGACAGGGCTGGAGGGCTTGAGGTAGCTGCTTCTTCCTATTGACACCCTTACGCCAGGGAAAAGCCCTTCTTTTCTTTTTCCCTCCAGCCCTCCCACCCTTTTCTTGGACGTTCCCCACTCCTTGGATGCCGTCCTGTTTTTACGAACATCCGCTAATTCTGAAGCTACTTTTTCAAAAAGTCCGATATGATCCCAGGTGACAGAGATAAGGATAAGGAGATTTGGAGGTAAAGTCCCGTCCGTGGACCTGAGACTGGTGTTGGCGGATTCAAACGCAGGCCTGCAGGACATCTGCCGCCCTGACCACCACACTTACTCCCTGCGCCCCCCTTCCCGAGACCCGGCCCCGGGGCCACTGCTAATTCCGCAGAGAGGTTCTGGGCACAGCAGGGGGAGTTGGACCAGAGAGGAGGGATTCACATTGGATTCTGGGTGAAGGATTAATGAGGTCCTGTCCCGTAGAAGCCTCCTTGTGTTGAATTCCTGGGCTCCCGCCAACATTCCAGTCCCATATCAGGCTTCTGATAAGGAGATACTTCAGGTCCCTCTTTGTGCTTCAGCTTTTCTCCTCTGAAGGAGGGGAGAGTTTCAAAGAAGGCCCTGTTGTACGCACATTTTTCTTGGGGCTTTGGTGGGGCCACAAAGTGCAGGGCGAGGTTTTGTGGTGAGTCATGAGAATCCAGGAGAATAAGAGATGGCTCCCAATTCTCTGTGCACCTCAGCAGAGGCAGCTGTTCTCCAGATGGGGCCGGGAACCCCGAGAGCCGGACATCCTGTCCTCTGCGCAGGCCCGGGCCTGAGCTCCCTGCCTGTGGACTGGCCTTCCACCTTACGGTACTGTCGGAGGACACCCCGCACCGCCCGAAGGGACGGAGAAACCAGCCATCCCAAGCCCACTCGAGGAGACCTTAAGCCCGGGAGGGTATGCACGCTGGGTACCTCACTCCACCCTCTGTGGGAGGCTCTCTAGCCCCGTCCCTGTGACAAAATTCGGGCAGTTATTGTAAGAGGGAATAAAATCTTTATGCTACTCTGACTTCCCATGATATAGAATTACAGTAAGATGTACTAACACACCGATAAAAAGAACTCACACACTGACAATTTCTTTACAAGCATAGAGCAGGCACCAGCAGTCCTGGTTCCTGCTTGTACAAGAAACAGCCTTGACCATGACTGTGGGTGATGAGATCACCCAGCTGCAGGAACTCAGCTGGCACTGGCCAGTTCCAGGATGCCGACGTTAAAGATCCACATTGGGACCAGCAAGGACACTGCCTGCGGGTCCACAGCCCCTCCCCTGGTCTCTTTGTTCTGCTTCCCCTCCCCCCCTCAGAAACACCCCTGTCTGCGCTGAGATGTTAAGATGGGCTTTGAGGGCACGAATCCTCCGTCTTCTCAAGTCCTGGCACTTGGATAAACCACTTTCCTTCTCACCGGCACCTGTCTCACGAGTTTGGCTTTCTCTGTGGCAGGCAGCTGAACTTGGGTTTGGTTTCATTATGACATTTGTCACATGCTGATGGGCATGAGAGGAGGACAAGTGGGAGGCAAGGAAATTCTCTCTGGGTGTACCTCCACCAGCTGATCTTGAGAATCACCTGGAAAACCTCCAGAAACTGCAGGTGCCTGGTCCATCCCGGGACGCCAGACCTGGGATAAAGACTCAGACCTGAGTGGGGGGAGCCAGGTGGGAGCTGCAGGGAGGCTCCCCCACGGTGGCTAAGGGGAGTCCAGTAGGCATGTGGACCCTGGCGTGAAGAATGTGCCGTGGGTAAGAGAAAAGGCCAATGGCAGAACAATAGGGGCAGCCTGAGTCCAGTTTTGGGAAACGAAAACCAAAAATGACTCCATGTTCATGGGCACATGTGTCTGTGCAGACCCTGGTCAGAGGGCACCCAGGGGCCCATCATGTTGGTGCATTTTTTAGGGTGACTGGGACCATGAACTGTCCCTCCAAAGTAAAGGACACGCTGTTGCACCCTGCCCCTCCTGCCATGGAGACACTAGCACAGTGCCAGACTGGCCCTTGGGCTTGGGGACAGCTCATTCTGTGTCCTGGGACGCCACTCTGATCCTAGCGGGGGCTGGGGCAGCGGGGGTGGAAGGCTGCCAGTGGAGAGCAAGGCCAGGGTAAGGAAAGGCTGCAGGAGCAGGTCTAGGCCAAGTGTAAGCAGTCCTGTTGTTTGGGGCATGGCAGATCCCTTGTCACTAAAGGTATCTGAAGTAGAGAAAGATGTCAGGTGAGCCTTCAGCAAGACTCCACAAGCGAGTCCCAGAGAAGACTCCCAGAGTCTGAGAGCTAAGTCATTCTAGCATCCCAGAGAACTGCCTGGTATTCAGAGGCAGCACTGGGGGAAAGCTTCCCTGGGTGTGCTGCCTGGCCTTGGGAGAAGCAGGACATCTGTCCATGGGTCCATGGGACATAGCCATGGGCTGCAGTAGACATAGGATGGAGTAGCCATAGGATGGAGTAGCCATGGGATGGAATACACATAGGATGAAGTAGCATATGTTGGTATTGTCATAGGATGCAGTAGCATAGGATGGAGTAGACATAGGATGGAGCAGACATAGGAGGGAGTAGCCATAGGAGGGAGTAGACATAGGAGGGAGTAGCCATAGGATGGAGTAGATATAGGAGGGAGTAGCCATAGGAGGGAGTAGCCGTATGGTGGTCCAGCCATCCATGGGTGGTCACCCAGCCATAGAAAGGGCAGACACTCTGACACACTGCAGCCTGGGTGAGCTTTGAGGACGTCATGCTCAGTGAAAGAGACCAGTCACAGAGGCCACATTATGTGGAATGTACAAAACCTACAAATCCACAGAGACAGAAAGTAGGGCAGTGGCTGCCTAGGCCTGTGGGGGCCGGTGGGCCTGGGGTGCAGGGTTTCCTGCTGAGGCAATGAGAACGTTCTAATATTGACTGTGGTGATGAGCACACAACGGCGAGTATACTAACAACCACTGAGTTGTGTACTTTACATGGGTGAAGTGTACGGCACGTGAACTGTGTATCAATAACTGTTTAAAAAATGATGTCTAACAAAAAAATGAAAAAAAAAAAACAATCAAACCACTGCACTAACACACTAGCAGGTGCTGATGCCTCAAGTCCAATGCAGACAGTGCTCTGTCCTCCACCTGCCACCCCCCTGCCTCTTAGCGCTGTTGGGGGTGGGGCCAGGGCTCCCCAGGACTGGGCAGCAGGCCTGAGGGGCCACCTCCAGCGCCGCAGCTGGGTCTTGTGCAGTGCCTGGCTCTGACCCTTCCCTCCCCATCCAGCTGACTCGGCTCCGCCTCAGGCCCAAGATCCAGAAGAACTGGATTCCAGCCCCGGCTCTGCTGCCAGCTGTGTGATCTTGGGTAAATTGTTCCACCTCTCTGGTTTGTCCTCTCTTTCTTCACCTGTAAATTACAGACAGCACCCTGGGTCTACAGTCATCAGATCTGACTTTAAATGCTTTGTTTGTGGGTATGTTAGGAAAGAATGAGAAAGAGTCACGAACATTTCATTCTCTTTCCTTTCAGAATTACTGTTTTATAAATTAGTAAGATGTTTACCAGGAAGAGATCTTTCCCGAGACCCTCAGTTTCTAGAAGGTGCCCCTGAGAGAGGCTCTACCCTGGCCAGAGCCCCAGGCTGGGGGAGGGGCCTCCAGGATGCAGCCAAACTTGATGAACCCCTGAACTGCTCACTGCCCCTGCACCTCCACTCCCTGGCTGACAGCTGGAGACCACTCACAGCGGGGAAGGAGGAAACAGATTTGCTGTTGTTTTGTATTTTGAGATCAACATGGAATAGTCATGTCTACCCCTTGGACTTCAAAACTGTGGCCGGGGGCGTCTCAGTAAACTGCAGAGCTGTTTCTCCTTGGCCTTTGCAAAGCAGGATGCAAGTCCCTGTCCCTTCCTGGGATTTGGAAGGAGGGGTGCAGGGATGAAGGCGCCATCCCTGTGCTCCCGACTGGTTTCCCTTCCTGCTTGGTTGTTCTTCTGTTACCCCCTTCTGCTACTCGAAGGGTTTTTTCTTAAGGCGCACCTCGGTCTTGCAGAGTTTATGGCAAAATCGACGTGTAGGGTCCTGGCTGAAGGGGGTGGCAGGTGGCCGCCTACAGAATTTGCAGAGCCCGGCACAGAATGAAAATGCAGTGCTCCTTGCTCAAGAAGTATTAAGAAAGTCAGGACACTGATAGCAGAGCTTAAGCTGAGCTTGGCGCCCCTCTGAGCGGGGGCCTTTGTTGTGTATTTCCCCGGTGGGCGGTCACAGGAGTTGCCAGCCTGAGGAATGGACAAGAAAGGAACAGGGGGTATTTGTGTTCTGTGTACCATGGAGATGCGCGTTCGTGCAGCTAAGCAACGCCCACGGAAGGTGCTGCGCCCGTCCAAACCACCTGCTCGACCACCGTCACCCATGGAGAAGGCAGGCACACGTCAACCTAAAGGTAAAAGTGCCTTTCAAAGTGAGGGGCAGGAAGCATGTATTTGAGATCAATAAGCATAGCTACTTGGGGAGCACTGACTCAGGCAGAAGCCCGAAGGATGTTCTGATGAGGAGACAGAGGCCAGGGGTGTTGAGGAGAACGGGAACGACCACCTCGGGAGAAGGAAGACACTTCCATTGGTGCAGAGGACGTCCCATAGTGATGCTAATTCTAAACCATGTTTTTAGTTTTCAGTCCTGTGATCCTCAGTCCAGGAGTCATCATAGCTGTCCTCTTGTTACCCCTGGGTCACAAGGCGGCTCAGGCTCAGTCAGAGGGGATTTTGCCCCGTTCCAGAAGTTTGAGGCATCAGGCGTGCAGGGCAGTCCCTCCAGGTTGGCAGCTCCAGCGCCATTTTAAAGTGGCTCCATTTACATTATTGTTTACACCTGGGAAGCACCCAGGGCCAACCTCATTGGGGGTTAAAATGGGGCCTGGCCATGGCGCATAATCAAAAATCAACTCATGAGGTTTATATGGAGTTATGAGACTTTGCAGATTGGCCTCAATGTGGTAAACAGGTATTTCTGTTGTTTAAGATTTTATTTATTTATTTTTAGAGAGAGGAGAAAGGAGGGAGAAAGAGAGGGAGAGAAACAATGATGTGTGAGAAATACCTCAATTGGTTGTCTCTTGCATTCCACCAACCAGGGGCCTGGCCTGCAACCCAGGCATGTGCCCTGACTGGGAATCAAACCGGTGACCTTTTGGTTCACAGGCTGGTGCTCAATCCACTGAGCCACACCAGCCAGGGCTCAGGTTTTAGAAAACACAGTAAAAACCAGATTTTTTCCCTCTACCAGGGCAACATCAGAGTCTGAGGCGAGGACACACAGTGGGTGCAAACATCCCATGAGGATACACAGAGGGTGCACACATCCCATGCAGTAACAGACCCAGCCGCGGGCGAAGCTACAGAAGCGAGCTTCCTACCTGACACCTGCTAGCCGCCTGCACTCACCTCCCATCTTTCCATCCTCCCAGTCATCCTGGGAGTTAGGAGCAAATTTGCGTTATCTCATTTCCCTAAACTGAGATTAAGTAACCTGCTTAAGGTCAAATGGATACTAAATGCCTGAGTCAGGGGGAAATTTTCCAGATTTTCTGAATCCACATGAGACATTCTTTCCTCCTACAGGTGATGAATGGTGGAAACAGCACACTTCCTGTAAATTCTGAATCAGGATCCTTGATGTGCTTGCTCCTGTGCAGCGTGAGAGTGCCTGCAGGCTGGCTGAGCAAAGCCCCGCCCCCTGCCCCGCCCCTGTGGCTCTGCCGGTGTCTAACCCATTCATTCCACGGAGCCAGGAGCTGTCTCCATAGGAATCAAGGGAAACTCCTTGGGTGAACCTGGATTCAAACTGTTTTTCTCTTTAACTTTATAATTAATTTTTTAATATATATTTTATTTATTTATTTTTAGAGAGGGAAGGGAGGGAGAAAGTGAGGGAGCAGAACATTGATCGGTTACCTCTCACACGCCCCCAATTGGGGGCCTGGCCCGCAACCCAGGCATGTGCGGTGACTGGGAGTTGAACCAGTGACCTGTAGGTTCAGGCCGGTGCTCAGTCCACTGAGCCACACCAGCCAGAGCTAATAATTAATCTTTATTGCCGAATCCTTTTGCTGTTGTTGTTGCTTAAAATTTAGCTTTTAAAAACTACAAATAAATGTTTATACAAAACTGGGATCATGCTGTGCATAAAGTAAATTATTTTCATAGGTCATGAACATTTTCCCTTATTAAATAGCCTCTGACCCTGGCTGGTGTGGCTCAGCGGGTTGAACGTCGTTCTGCAAACTGAAGGGTTGCGGGTTCGATTCCTGGTTGAGGCACATGCCTGGGTTGCAGGTCAGGCCCCACCCCATTGGGGGCGTGTGAGAGGCAACCAATCGATGCTTCCCTCACACGTCGATGTTTCTCTCCCTTTAAGTAAAACCGTTTTATTTGAACAATTCCCGAATGAGGTCCCTTGACTCGGGACTTGGGAAAGACAAAGGGATTTTGGGAGAGTATTCAGTACTCTGGCCGAGCTAGGTCCAGGACCGCACAACAACGAAGAGCAGCGCGTGTGAGTAATTCTCAGGCCTGCAGTGCCGGCCTGGCCTTGCGGTGCCCTGGCTCCCGCCCTCGCGCACTGGGAACTCTGCTGGTCGCAGGGCGGGCAGAGGAGCCCGGGCACTGGGGGTCTTTCTCCTTGGCGCCGGGGTTTCCTATCACAGTCCCTCCGCTTCCTCCAGGCGCTCAGTTGTTCATTTGTTGTCCTGAAGAGCGGCCACTTCTCTGCCGCTCCCGCTGCCGGCACTGTTGTTCCCCATCTCTCCGCCTCGGACCTCCACGGCCACGTCACTCCATGTTGGCATCGTTTTGCCTGGGTTTTCACCCTCGGACTCTGTTGACAACATGACTTTACTGTCAATGTGGAGCCAGACAGAGCTAGGAAAATGTGCCGGATCCCCGGGGACACCATTTTGATACTCACACCTGTTGCGGCCCTGGTCGACAGCAAGGTGAGGAAGGGAGCCGATTGGCTGAGTCTGATCAGGGGATGTCTGGGTCTGGCATGCTCAGCCTGTGCCCTTCACCCGGGGTCCGAATGGCAAGTCCAGCTCCAGCCAGAAGGAAGCAGAAAAGGAAAGGAGGCGGTGTCCACCCAAGGAACAGTGTAGACATTGCCCGTTCCACGTCCCCTTCCTTCCATGGCCAGACCTTTGTCACAGGGAGTGGGGGTGGGGAGGCTGTCTGCATGGCTGTATGTCCGGCCAGAAAGTGGAGAATGATGATGACACAGGAAGAAGAAGACAAGGGACAGTGGGGGAACTGCCACAGGGGCGGTGCAGTCTCCATCCAGACAGGAGTGGGGCCCGAGGCTGCCCACATGCGGGCGCCGCGGTGCCTCCCAAAGGGCTCCGCAGGGCTGCCTGCGTCTCCAGGAGGGTCGGACTCCAAGCCGAGAGTCTCCGGTTTGGAGTCCAACCCTCAAGGGGAAGCTGAGGCTGCCTCGGAAGGTACATTTTTCTTTTTTGACAAGAGTTTTTTTTAATACTGGGAAAGCTTAGAATTGAATATATAAATGATGAGTAAATCAACCACAAATGTTCATATTGGTGGATTAAGCTTATAATAAAAGTACTGGGCATGTTTGGCAATTAAAAGTGTTTGAAGTAGCGTATCAAGAGAATCTGGCCTATTAAGAGACCCACTGGATGGTCTTTGTGATTTGGATTTAAATTATGTTATTGAGTCTTTGATGTGACCCCTGTGATTTAAGTAGAGAAGTGTCGGAGTATTTTATTAAATCTGTACACAGTCTTGGGGGCAGAAGTGGAGAGACTTCAGTTCTTGGGAAGATTTGCTTCTTTGAGCCATTTGTAGTGAGAGGACACATTGACACTTGCAGTTTAAAAGGTTAAAGATTTACTAGGTTTGCAAAGGTGAATCGGCTGGCGGGAGTTAGGAGTTCACACTGAGCTGTTCAAATGCGAACCCAGCGAAGCCTCCTTCAGAGTGATAATAAATTTCCTGAATTCGTAATAAAATAATTCGATGTACAGTTTGAACTTTAAAACCCAAGGAGAACTGGATTTGAGAATGGGAAACGGTACACTTGATAGTAATCTTGAGTTAAAAAAAAAAAAACCCACCATCAATGGTCGTTTTATCACAAAAACTGCCCCAAGGACATCCCAGATCTCACCCTAACGGTTTCCCTGTCATCTCTGCCTTCAGATCGTAGCCCACAGGCCAGGCCACCCAAGGTCACCCACAGACAATCTCACGGCTCATCTGAGTTAATTCTGTGGTCATTGGAGAGTTGCCCTGTGGTTTTGAGCGGAAAATATGGCTTTCTGATGGAATTCCTTAAACACTATTCCATGAGAAAAATCCTCTTCCTCTGAATCTGGATGGTTCAGACCCAACCATCCCTCCTAGAAAGCCCGGCCCCTCGGAGAAGCTTTAGTAGTCCCTCCGTGCTGCCCCAGGAGCTCCCAGGCCGAAGGGTGGGTGAGCTGCTCCTTGTCTGTCAGGGTGGGGCGTGGGCTCACAGCTCCGCAAGAGGGCCACCCTGAAACATGTTGGAGACCACCCGCAACCCCATGGGCACGGGTCCTTTGTGCTATTCTCTGTCGATTGGAGGGGTTGACAATTCTGCTGGGTTCCTATTACCTTGTAGGAAACCGATGGTGATGCAGATGATTCTGTCTGGTGGCAACATGATTAGATTTCAGCCTGTAGAGACGGTGGTAGTTTATTAACCCGTGGACCACCCGCGGGGACAGGCAGCTGCACTGGGGAGCCCTGTGCAGTCAGCGACACGCCTTCTATCAGACGCTCTGGTCTTTCATGGGACCCGCTTGACCACCATGCTGGCCCCTTGTTCTTAAGATCAATAAATCACTGACAGATGCTGACTGTGTACAAGAGTCATCTTTTGACTTTTTAAAAATCCTACTTCATCGCCATGGCTGGTGTGGCTCAGTGGATTGAGTGCAGGCTTGCAAACCAAAGGGTCACCGGTTCGATTCCCAGGTTTGATTCCCAGTCAGGCACATATCTGAGTTGTGGGCCAGGTCCCCAGTAGGGGATGCTCAAGAGGCAACCACACATTGATGTTTCTTTCCCTCTCTCCCTCCTTTCCCCTCTCTCTAAAAAATAAATAAAATCTTAAAAAAAATTCTACTTTATCAATATCATTCTCTGTTCTCCTTCCACCTCAGGGGCCAGGCCTTCTCCATTTCCTGGTTTATCCACCTCACATACCTGCAGGGGCCAGGCCTTCTCCATTTCCTGGTTTATCCACCTCACATACCTGCAGAGGTAGAGTGCTCTGTGGGGGGTGGGGGGGATGTCTTAAGCTGGGAAGGCAAGTGTGAGAGTAACCTGCAGGTGAGACGGGATGAGAAAGGGATGGGGGCAGTGGGCAAGGGGGAGCCATCGCCAGGTGGGTAGAGAGAAGAGATGGAGAGGAGACAGAGACCCTGGGTGAAGTGGACTGAGGCAGGCGGCTTTGAAGGGTTACCCAATCGCAGGCCCAATTACTTCTAATAACAGCGGTACCTTTCCCCCGGGAGCTCAAAGCCTTCTGCTGACACTGTGAAGTTGCAGGATATTCCATTGTGGGAGACACTCTCAGCATCATGGCCATTTAATGGGGAAGGCAATGGGATCGGAGAAATGGAGGGACTCGCCCAAGGCCACAGGCTGCTCCCAGCGACTAAGGGAGCCGGTCCCTCTGTTAACATCTGCCTGCCGCTCAAGCTCTCAGAGGGCGCCCAGCTATGCATGCATAAGAATTAGTAAGTCCCTGGTTCTCACAACACAAGGGGAGGACTCCCTGACTTGGAGGACAGGAAGCAGGTGACACCTCCTAAGTCACTCGGTATGTCAAGGCTGGAACTGAGACAGACACAGTTCAGGATGTGGAGGCCCAGGAGTATCCTTGGGCAGAAGAAAACCACGTCAGGCACCACGGGGCCTCAGAGGACCCGCAGGGCTGCCTGGCTCATCCTTTGTCTGCCCTCACTACCTGGGGCCTCATGCCACCTTGCTCCTCTGGGCCTCAGCACCCCGTGTCACCCTTCCTACTGCTGTGGTGAGCTCCCCTCATCTCAGCGTGCCCTTCCACACCCCTCCCCGCTAACGCTTAACCACGCTCCTTGTCATCGCCAAGCCCTGGCTGAGGGGTCTGTCTACCAGTCAGGTGGTGGCAGCATGCCTCAGGCTGAGTCAAAGAGGTAAACTCCCAAATAAGCCAGCTCCCTCCCTCAAAAACGCCCACAATCCCCAACATTGCAGCCAAGAATGTACCTGAAAGGGCGTGATGTCTTGTTTCCCAGCTCCAGAAGTACCCTTCGTGCCTTTATTAAAATGAGAAGAATGCAGAGCATTCTTGAGCTGCTGTGGCCGCGGGGGAAGTCCTGTGGAGACTGGCAGAGGCAGGCTGCTGATCCCCCTGGCCCGAGGTGCAAGGTGAGCACTCCTCCAGCAGGTTCCCAGGCTTCAGAACAGGGAGGGAGCAGTGGGGGGGGGGGGCGGGCAGCAGGGCAGAGGGGTGCTCCCTACCTTGAGTGCAGGACTGTTGAGAAACAGGCCTAAGAGCAAGAGAATGAAGGTGGAGGTGGCAGCTCACTAGTTGTGCCACGCTTGTGACACTGTACCCACAACCGCAGATGACCCCTATCAGACGTGCTCGGTCTGCTTCCTCAGGAGACCAAAGGCTCCATGGCAGCGGGACTCTGGTCTCAAAACCCTTTGTAGATCCAGGAACAAGCACCGCCCCTGGCACATGAGAAGATGCTCAGTGCTTTCTGTGAGGCGGGTGGGTGATGAATGATGAATGGATAGTGGCTAAGTGAATGGATGACGGTGGATGAATGATGAGTAGATAAATGGATGATGGATGGGTGGATAAATAAATAGATGGAGAGATGATGGATAAATGATGGGTGGTGAATAGATGATGAATGGCTGATGGGTAATGAATAAGGATTGGGTAATGGATGGATAATGCGTGGATGGATGGATGGCCAAATGAACAGGATTCTGGGACATAAGGAAGAGACCTGGGATTCTGCCCAAATCCCCACTGCAGCAGCAGATCATGAGGTAACTTACTCAGAAGGGCCAAGCTTAATGTGGGGTGTGTAGGAAGGTACCCCCCTGCCACTGTGTCCTACATAAGCAGCCCTTTTGGGACAACTGTCTACCTTAGTAGCCATGGGACTTAGACAGACAGGGGGCAGAGCAGGGGAGAGGAATGAACGAGGGAGGAAGGGGAGGCCGAGAACTGGGGCAGCATGGCCTTCCTGCTCTCCTGACCTCCGGCAGTGCTCCACTCTGCCCCCCAAATCAGGCCAGCTGGCCCCTGCCAGGTTGGCAGTCCTTGGGAAGATCCAGCTGGGGCCTGGCTCTGCCCTGACCACAGGGGGCCCGATTGCACCTGTCCGTTCGCTGGCACCTTCCATCTGGCTGACTCACAGCAGTGGAGGTGATTATATACCCATCTCAGAAGGGGTATAAAACAGCGGTGTCCAGAACGTGCCTTTCAACTGTGTCGTGACTTTACGAGCTGCTGGGGAAGTTCTGGGAGCTGGAGCGTTGCGGGGGGAAGGGAACTAATTACATGTTGCTGCTGAGGGAGCCCTCCCCCCTGCCCCTGTAGTTGGTTCTGCGTGGGATGACTGGGAAGCAGACAGAGGTTGAGAGGCAAAGGAGGAACATGGGCAGAGCGGTCTGGCTGGGCCTGGCTCCCAGGCCACGGTCGCCTCCAACCTCCAGCCGAGCCAGAGTGCTGCTCCTCCCCGCCATGAGAGTCTGGCACCCACACTGCCCCTCGGCTCCCTTCCCATCTGGAGGGCCTGAAAGCACACCTCCTTTCCAGGCAGAGAGAAGCTTACCTGCGGATGAATGAGGGCGAGCCCCAGGACCCTCGTCTGCAGGCCCCGGGGGTGCCCAGAGCTGGGAGCTACAGAGAATTGCAGGTGTGGAAGGGATGGCAGAATGCAATTTATGGAAGCATTTCTGGTAAATTGCCTAAAGAGACTGCATACAGAAGTCACCTGAATTTCTACAGCTCTCATAATATCTTGCGATTTGTTAGCATTCTTAAAAGGAATTCATATTTGAACCTAATTTTGATTTAATCATTGCTGTTTTCTTTGCTTTACAGAGGGCCCATAAACCATACAGACCTACAAACCTAGACGGGCTCCTGATTACAGGCCCATCTGTATTTCAATGGCACACTGTTGCGAACTTGAGGTGAGACCCACCCTCGCAGTCCTGGGCCCACGGACCCCTTCAACCACACAGAGCACGGAACCTGTGTCGCTCAAGGACGGGGACTGTGCAGGCTGCTGTCCTCCTCTGCTCGGTTCCTCCCAGCATGGAGCTAGCTGTGTGGCCACATGCAACCTGGGCCTCCTTGGGCCTCTGTCCCAGCCAGCTCTGCACTCAGGGGGCCAGAGAGGCTGCATAGGAAGCTGAAGCTCTCTTGCTGCTCAGAAATACTTTTTGGACGACACGGAACGTAGGAGTCCCTGCCACATGCCACTCCCCGGCCAGCAGCTCAGCTACCCCTTATCAGCGCCTCCCACAGGCCAGGGGCCTGTATGCAACTCTCCGTGCATAAGTGTGTCCATTTCTCTTGTTTCTGGATGTTTCGGGTTGCATGGTGTCCTCCCCAGATATGTCCACTCCTTACCCCCCAAACCTATGAATGTGACCTTATTTGGAAACAGGGTCTTTGCAGGGGATATTGAGGAAAGGTGAGGTAAGGTGAGTTCAGGCTGGATTAGGGTGGCCCATAAGTCCAATATGGTTGGTGTCCACACGAACAAAAGGAAATTGGGACCGAGACATGGGGACACCGCCATGTGAAGGCAGGGACAGAGACTGGAGGGATGTCTCTACAAGCCAAGGAACACCAAGAATGGCTGGCAGCCGCCAGAGCCTGGGATAGAGGCAAGGAGCACATTTCCCCTCGGAGCCTCCAGCAGGAACCAGCCCTGCCTGCTCCCTGGGTTTGGACTCTGGCCTCCAGACTGGGACAGAATCAATGTCTGTTCCTGTAAGCCACCCAGTCTGAGGTACTCTGCACCCCAGCAGCCCCAGGGATCTAACGGCTTTGTGGGGGGAAGGAGGGAGCTATAAACCAGAAATAAAATTCCAGCTTTTAGGGCAAACATTTTGGACCGTGAGCAGTTCGCAAGAGGCCATGGAGCGGCAATACTGACTCTCCAGCTGTGTTTGTAACGATGCCGTGATTTGCGCTGAGGATTGTGCAACAGTTTTAAATCCCTAGGAACAAAACAGCAAAGATCCCGTCAACACAACCTCCACGCCTTCATGCTCCGCCAGGAACGCTGGGGGATGGAAACATTTTTATTTCTTTTTCATCATAGCTGCCCGGATTGCTCACCATTTCTTAGAGGGCCCGAGAAGAGAAGGCAGACACGCTGCCTCACGAACGTCTCCAGAGTCCTGCAAGGAGCTCCGTGAGTCACTCGAGGGCTTTTATGGGTGAGTAGCTGGTGAACGGCTTCTCAGGGAGATTAGCTGTATGTCACGGCTGTGCTTGCTGGGCTGGGCACTGCAGAGCTGACTCACGGGGACCAGACACAGGGTCGGGGCGGCAGCGGCCTGACCCGGAGCCCTGAAAGTTGAGCATCCACCGTGTCCGCACGTGTGGGGGCATTTCTCTGTTTTGTTGTTTCTTTTCACTGCCATATACAGTCTACAGTGCAGAAACAGATATCCCGTACGCATAGGTATTCACCAGTATATGTCTGTGTGTGTCTCTGTCCCTTTCTCTCCCCTTCATATGTATACACACACCCCCTTACATAGGTGTACTATATATTGCGTATACTATAGGTATAGCATAGCAAGTGGAGCTGAACCAGTGGTTTTCAGGTTTTTAAAGCTGGAGGACTTTCTTCACTGTGAACCATGATCTACACAGAGGAACACGCACAGAATGAAAAGGCACAGCTCAGTGAAAGTTCACAAAGCAGAGTGACCACCATGTGAGTTTCGCCCGGCCCCTGCTGTGGGAGTTCACCCACACTGCCTCAAGGAAAAAAAAAAAACCTGCTAAAAGAAAAAGAAAGCTTGCTTTTTAGGGAGGTGCACTGAGGTGCTAATTATGACCAGGAAGTTATTCCTGCCCAGAGCAAGGGAGGAGAAAGGAGGAAAGGGGGAGGGGGGGCTTAGGTTGGGGAAGGAGCACAGGCAGCCAGAACTTGCCAGCCCCCAGAATTGCCCCTGTGCCCCCATCCCTCCATGGAGTTATGCGTGGCAGTACGCTGTTCTTTTTCGGGGCTGTATAATATTCCACTGAGTGCCTATACCACCAGGTATCCATTCTATTGTTAATGTCATTTTGGATTGTTTGCAGCTTGGGGCTATTATGAATAAATGGCTATTAACATTCTATTCTCATCTTACTAGGTGTTACATGAAGGCCGACACATTTCCCTCTCCTTCCTTCCTTCTTCCCTTTCTTCCTCCCATCCTCCTTTCCACTCCTCTCTCCCTGGCTTTCTTTTCCTCTCCTGTCCCCTCTCTCCACCATGCCAGGCACCCAGGACAGGCCAGGACCACAAGCCCCTGTGCCCGGGACAGCGCTGGAGCCCAGTGCCCTCTCTGCGGGGCTGCACCTGGGAGGGCAGGCTGTGCCTGGTCTCGGGAACATCCTCAATGCCTGTGCCCCCACCCCAGCAAGGGTGCACTTTATACCCAATTTCCTGCCTTCACTACCAAATCCTCTCCTGAGAATGCGTTTGCTTGGCGTGTTTTTGTTGTGAGCAGCCTGTGGCCTCAGGGTCCTTAAAGGACCCAGTCTTGGGTGGCTTCTTACCTGGATGAACCCCCTCTATTGCTGCAGACCTATAGCCCACCTCCTCCAGGAAGCCTCTGGGGGGCACCCTAGCCCCTAGGAACACTCCACCTTGTGTTCCTGGTGCCCTGGGACCTACAATTTGTCTCTCAGCCCGCACTCTGTGGGAGGATGGGCACGCAAATCCCGCATCCTTTCTGGATGGCATTTCGTTCTATTCCTCCCAAAGTTAAATATGTCCATACTCCCTGGAGGGACAGCCCCCTTCCTGGAATCCATTCTACAGAAATGTTACCCAAGTGCTTCAAGACGAATGGATGAGAATATTCATTGCAATGGCGGCCATAAACACAGAGCATTGGAGAAAAGTTGACCCTTGAACAACACTGGGGTTAGGGCGCCAACCCCCTGCGTGGCTAAAAATTCACATATAACTTCTGACTTCCCCCAAAACTTAAGGTGTCCCTCAATATCTGTGGGGGATTGGTTCCAGGACCCCTTTGGATACCAAAATCTGCTGATGCTCCAGTCCATTTGTAATGGGGTGTAGGCTTGGAGGTCCCAGGGCCCCCCAAAGGGGCTTTGTAATGGGGTATTTGTAAATGTGTGGGAATTTGGATATCCCCCATAGGCCTGGCTGGGGGAAAGGAGAGTGGAGCAGGGCTTTTGAGAGTTATTTTGCACATAAATAACAGTAGACCAGCTTCATATCTGATATGCAAAAACAGTTATTTTGCATATCAACAGCAGGCCAGCTAGGGAGATGGGCGTGACTTTAACCCCTGATGTAACTGGGAGGCAGCTCCCCCTGGTCACAGCGCCTGCCTGAGAGCTTGGAGATGGTTTGCTCCACACCACAGGGCCACGCCCGTCTGGACTAACTATGGTAACGGGAAAGGCTGAAAAAAAATACCAAAGTGCTGGCAGGTGTAGCCAATTGTGGGAGGAGCGGAAATGGGGTTGCAGAGGAAGATTCGCGCCAGGATTTAAACCCAGGTGCAGCAGCCATGCTGGATATTAACCACGCAGTTTTGGGAGCAGAGAGGGCACTCCCTTGACCACATGGCTTAGGAGGCAGGAAAGCAAGATGGTGCAGCCATGCAGAACTCTCTGTTAGAGGTTTGAAAGAATGCAGGAGGACAATGGGAGACCAAGCAGGAAGAAAAGGGGTGAAAGTGAAGCAGGGTGCAGCCAAGGGTGGGGCCAAGAGGAGGGCCCCAAGAAGGGATTTGTAATGGGGTCCAGGACGCGGGGTGTCCAGGAAATATTAGAAAAATGTATGTAGGATGTCCTCACCCCCACAGGCCTGAGCCAGGGGGGATGGGACACATGGAACAGGGCCATTCAGAGCTGTTTTGGGTAGCAAGAGCTTTGCAGCTAACCCCTGGCACAGTCATTTAACATATCTATAACCTTTAACTGGTTTCATGGATGTGTTAAGTAGCTGTGGCCATGCTTTGAGCCAGGGGGATGGGACCAAATTCCACCCAAGATGGGTCTGGGAAGCAACTCCCCCTGGTTACAGGGCCTGTGTGAGAGCTTGGAGATGATTGGCTCCACGCCATGGGGCCACACCTGCCCAGACTTACTATGGCAGCCCAGTAAAGCTGGAGGAATACGAGGATGCTGGCAGGTGTAGCTGACTGTAGGAGGAGTCGGAAATGGGGCTGCAAAGGAAGATGGGTGCTGGGATTTAAACCTAGGCGCGGCAGCCATAGAAGGGGGAGGACCACAAGGTTTTGGAGTGCTTCTTTTTGCCACGCGGCTTAGGCAGCAGGAGAGACTTTGCCGGGAAGAAAAGGGGAGAAAGGACTCTTGCTGGTGGGCCATGAGAAGGTGCCACATGGCTTTGGATTAACTGGAGATCGCAGCAGCCACACAGCTGATGGTGCCGGGAGCCTGAATCACGGACTTCTACTTCTTTTCCTGAGACACGGTACCCCGGACTGGGCACAGGGAGAGGGAAGGACTGTGCATCTGTGGGTATTCTAAAGGACTTTAGTATCTTATTGAAGACATTAGGTCATTATTCTAAGTTTATGTAACTTTTAAATAAACAATTCCTTTCCTTTTCACCAGTCTCTGGCATTGAGAGACGTCTTTCCTCTGGCGGTGGGCATTTCGAACCTAGCAGGTGGGCGTGGGGGAAGGAACCTCCAGAGACAGAAAGGGGGAATTCTTTTGAAGCAGGGTGCAGCCAAGAGGAGGGCCCCAAGAAGGGATTTGTGATGGGGTCCAGGACTCGGGGTGTTCAGGAAATATTAGAAAAATGTATATAGGATGTCCTCACCCCCACAGGCCTGAGCCAAGGGGGATGGGACACATGGAACAGGGCCATTCAGAGCTGTTTTGGGTAGCAAGAGCTTTGCAGCTAACCCCTGGCACAGTCATTTAACATATCTATAACCTTTAACTGGTTTCATGGATGTGTTAAGTAGCTGTGGCCATGCCTTGAGCCAGGGGGATGGGACCAAATTCCACCCAGGATGGGACTGGGAAGTAACTCCCCCTGGTTACAGGGCCTGCGTGAGAGCTTGGAGATGATTGGCTCCACGCCATGGGGCCACACCTGCCCAGACTTACTATGGCAGCCCAGTAAAGCTGGAAGAATACAAGGATGCTGGCAGGTGTAACTGACTGTAGGAGTCGGAAATGGGGCTGCAAAGGAAGATGGGCACTAGGATTTAAAACCTAGGCCCGGCAGCCATAGAGTAGAGGAGACCATGCGGCTCTGAAGGAAGGAGTAGACCACATGGCTCCGAAGTAAAGAGAGAGTAGACCATGCAGCTCTGAAGTGAATAGGAGGTCCACAAGGTTTTGGGGGAGAAAAGAGTAGACCACGCGGCTCTGAAGTAAATAGGGGGCCACACGGTTCTGAAGTAAATAGAACCACGAGGTTCTGAGGGGAAAGGAAGAGGACCACGCAGTTCTGAAATGGGGAAAAGGACCACAAGGTTCTGAAGGAGAGTAGAGAGGACCACGAGGTTTTGGAGTGCTTGTTTTTGCCACGCGGCTTAGGCAGCAGGAGAGACTTTGCCGGGAAGAAAAGGGGAGAAAGGACTTGCTGGTGGGCCGTGAGAAGGTGCCGCATGGCTTTGGATTAACTGGAGATTGCGGCAGCCACACAGCTGATGGTGCCGGGAGCCTGAATCACGGACTTCTACTTCCTTTCCTGAGACACGGTACCCCGGACTGGGCACAGGGAGAGGGAAGGACTGTGCATCTGTGGGTATTCTAGAGGACTTTAGTATCTTATGGAAGACATTAAGTCATTACTCTTAAGTTTGTGTAACTTTTAAATAAACAATTCCTTTCCTTTTCACCAGTCTCTGGCATTGAGAGACGTCTTTCCTCTGGCGGTGGGCATTTCGAACCTAGCAGGTGGGCGTGTGGGAAGGAACCTCCAGAGACAGAAAGGGGGAATCCTTTCTGTAATAATTTATTGTGAACCACCCCCTGCCTTGCTCTGTAACAGTTTGGCTGAAAACTGGTTTCTGAACACTGATTTGGAATAATGGAGTTGTGGGTTATAGTTTGGTTAATATGCTGCCTCCAGGTTGCCCCTGTCTGCTTGCTTACACCTCATATAAAACAGCGTAGAACAATGTAGGCTGTCGGCCTTCCCTGCCCTCTGATCCCCGACCTCGGACCAAAAATACTGTTTTCCATCTGTGGTTAGTCGAATCCTTGGATGGGAAACCCAGGGATCTGGAGGGCCGATTGCAAATTTACTGAAAAATATCCGTGTGAAAGTGCACCCATGTAGTTCACACCCGTGTTGCTCATGGTCAAGGGTATCTCAAAGTCTCCTGGTAAGAAAATATATAAATAAACCTTGGCACTCAATAGAATACCCCACAGCCATCAGAGAATCTGAGGGAGATGTCCGTGGACTCCAGAGAAGTGGAAAGCCAGTGTCAAGGCCCCTCGTCTAGCACACTTCCTTGTTTAGAGAAACCCCAGGCCCACAAGTGTGCAAGTGCCGTGTGCACAGGGCACACTCAGGGCGCACACACCTGCTGTGTTAGTGCGGCCCTCGGGAAAGTCCGATGGCAGGTGGAGAACCTTTGCTTTTGTAATTAAAAAATAACAAGGATACATTTTAAGTGAAGGAGTAAAATAATTTGTCAAAACCTGTAGACTGTCCACCCCGAGAGTGAGCCCTAATGTGAATTACGGACTTTATTCATCCAGTGCGACCAACGAAGTTGTTACTGGAGGGGAATTGTGTGCGGGGCCCTCTGTATCTGCACCATTTTTCTGTAAACCTAAAACTGTTCTAAAATTTTATTTAAAGAAAAAGAAATAAAGTGATTAATGCATACTTGGAGAAGAACACAGATTGGCTTTTTTTTTTTTTTTTTTTGTAAAGGGCCCGATAGTAAGTAGCTTGGCTTTGAAGACCATACGGTCTCTCAAAGTACTCAGGTACTTTGAAGACCATACGGTCTCAAGTACTCAGATTTGCTGCTGTCGTGCAAAGGGGCCCCGTGGGCAATACAGCTTTATCTACATAAACAAGCAGTGGGTGGAGCTGTAGTCCACAGGCCCCTGGGGCCTGCAGGGGTTTGGGTGAGTTTCTTGTTAGGTTGAGGAGGAAGCTGAGAAGTCACCCATACCTCAGATAGGCTGCAAACTCAGAAAGCAGTGGGGTTCTTTTCCTGGTACTGTATATGGCTTTTACCAGAGTCAGTGGCAAAGCGGATGTTAAAATTGACCTGTGTGAGCTCAATTGGACACTGCCTGATCCCGAAGAGCAGAGGGTCACCACTAGCTGAAGATGCAGAGAGAGCAAATGCAAATAATTTAGCTGGAAGAGCTTCTTAAAAAGTAACTGCCCTCCATCCTTGTGCAGCAGACACAGTGGCGGCCTCTGCAGGTCTCTCCCTGCAAATGCAGCGGTGATTCCCAGGGCCTGATACAGCCCCTGCCGGCCCTGTCTTCATCTGAGTGCCTTGGAGGTGCTGTGGTGAAGGTCAGGTATGCTGAATACCTGAAACTAAGACCAAATAATGGGGAATGTAAACTGTAATTTAAAGCAACCATTTTTATTTTACAAGATTAAGAAGAGATGATACAAAATACTTTTGGCAAATAGTGAGGCCGTGGGGGCAGGAACAAAGGAGAAACTTGAAGTATTCAACCCTCAGAATTGCCACGCTGCCCTAGACTGCGATGGTAAAGGACAGGGGACTTAGTGAGTTGGTCCTCTCATCGGAAGGGACGGAGCAGATGAAGGTCCCCTGTATGTGGGCTATGACGTCACAGGTCAGGCCTGAGCTGCGTGAGCTCCTTGCAGTAGCTTGTGTGACCCTCAAAGCGACCCTATGAATTAAGAAGTACAAACCCATTTTGCAGATGATGAGCAGAGACTTTGAAAATCATAGTAACTTCTCTCAAGAAAGTAGTTTTAAAATTGCTAAAAATGGAGCTGATCTGAGCCCACCACCGCCAGTCCACCCGATCCCTGTGTGTACCCAGCGCCAGTGCAAGGCCCACGAAAGTGTGTCTCACGTCACATCAGGTGGCTCTGGGGCATGTTCGCCTGCAACTTTGCGAGGCTCAGGCTGAGTCGCGGCGGTCAACAGCGTTCCCAGGTAACATTCTGGGCTACGGCTTCGTCAGAGTTCCCAAAGTGGTGTGAGTGAAGTCTAAACATCTGTGTCCTTCCTTTCCTGGTTGTTCTCGACCCCCAGGCTCTGGGCTCTGCCTGTGTGTGCACGTGTGTTGCCCCAGCTGTGACATGGGTGTGCGTGTCACCACCTCAGGGGCAGGCCCAACTCAGAATCTGCTAAGAGACACCGGCTGGAGCTGCCCATACCTGCGGAGCTATGAGGAAGAGCAGAGGGAGTTTCCATGGTCCTGACTCAGACCCAGCGTGGAGGGAAGGGCGGCTTGGAAGTGAAGTTACTGAGCGAGCTGAAGGCGGAAGGGGTGGCAGATGAGCCCCAAGAGAGGGTCGGAGACATGGGAGGCTCAGCTCATTGTCAGCTGGGTCATTACCTTCCGTGACCGCTGTGTCGCTGGTGTAACCACACGCTGAGAGTGCTGGACCCAGGGCCACACTGCCCGTCCCAACTAAGCAGGGGGATGGCAGCCCCGAACGTGGGACTCATCACGCTGCAGGCCACTGGGCCCCTGTCTGCCACACAGGATGACGTGTAGGGCTGTGTCTCTTCCCCCCTATACAGGGGGGAACCCCAAATAACCCGGAACTTATTTATAAAAAACTGTGTATTTATTCTCACATGTTTAAACTTCAGTCACCTTTGAAGTACTCTCCTTTGGATGCAATGCACATATGGAGACGTTTTTTCCTCTGCTTGAAATAGTTTCTGAACTTGTCAATTTTGATGTCTTTTGGTGCTTCTGCTGTTGTTTGTTTCACCTCTTCCACATCAGCAAAACGTTTCCCTTTGAGGACTTTTTTTCATCTGGGAAAACAAAAAAAGTCACTGGGGGTGAGATCAGGTGAAAAGGGAGGGGGTGGGGCATGGGGATCATGCCATTTTGGGTCAAAAACTGCTGAACACTCAGTGTGATGTGGGCAGGTGCACTTGTAAATCACCCATCATGAAATGGGCAAATGCACTGGAAAAAGTTTTCAAAAAAAAAAAATTCACTGAAGCCAAACACAGCCTCTCACAATAATGCCAGCTGGTACACTGATACAGATGAGTTCCTAGAACACTCACCTAGAGGGAGAAGCTTATGCTATGAGGGGCCTGTCTCCAGAAAATAATTCTGGGTTTTTTTGTGTCCCCCCTTGAAGGTATTAGCTTGAATAGTGTTCCCCCAACCCCCAGAATTCATGTCCACACAGAATCTCAGACTGTGACCTTAAGTAGAAATAGGGTCTTTCCAGGTGGAATTAATTAAATTAAAGAGGTCATATTGCTCAGGCCAGTGTGGTTCAGTTGATTGGAGCATCGTCCCATACACCAAAAGGTCTTGGGTTCGATTCCCAGTCAGGGCACATGCCTAGGTTGTGAGTTCGCTCCGCAGTTGGGGTGCATACAAGAGGCACCCTATTGATGTTTCTCTCTCATATCAGTATTTCTCTCTCTCCCTTCCTCTCTCTCTAAAACTTAATGGACATATCCTCATGTAGGGAATTCATCATCATCATCATCATCATCATCATCATCTTGGCTCTCCTGGCCCTGTCATAAAAGGAAGACTCTAGGCCACGGTGCAGTCTTCACGGCCACGTGGGGAAGATTTTCTTGCTCAGAAGGCCAGCCAGTAATGTTCAGAGAAAATTTCTCCCTCTGAATGTCCTTGTGCACTTGGGGAGAAGGGCCTCAGCCCTGGGCAGCCTTCGGGGTGATGTGTCCAGGCTGTGGATTTCTAAGAATGTCCTCCACAAGCCCTGTGGGGCAGCAGCTTTGGGGAAAGAGTCCACTGCGGGGAGAGAGGCAGGACAGTGTGAAATGTGGGCTTGGTTACCAGGTGGGACTGGGGTTCGAATCCCACCCCTCCATCCGCAGCTTTGTGACTAAGTGATAAAGATAGCTGCCGTATCTGACGCTGTCAGCGTACAGTGAACCTAAGTACAACCCCTGGTGCCTAATAAAGTCTTGATAAAAGATAGTTTTCAAAAGATTCCTCGTGAAGCAATAGTCAATTGAATCGGGCAGCAATGTTTAAATCCTCTTTTTTATAAGGTTGTAATGAGTCAGGTCCCACCTGCCCTTGGCCTGTGACCCCAAACATGGTGCACGTCCCAGAAAGGGGTGGGCAGAGGCAGCTCCCTGGGAATAAGGAGACATGCTCATCTCCCTTCCTGACCAGAATCGAGGCCTCTTGCTCCAGCATCAGGGGAAGTCCACGCTCTCCCCTCCTCTGGGAAGAAGAGTGGGGACGGCAGCAGAGGACCAATCCTACCCCCGAACACGGTCACTGCCACCCTACTGGGGCCCGACCTCCTCAGCGCCAGCCCCCTGGTTCCCGTCACCACACGTGTCACATCCCGGATTCGACACCCATTTCTGTGCTGATTGTCCGTCCCCGGAAGTAGAACATCCACCCAAGGGGGCAGGGCCTGCTGTGTGTACTCATCCGGTGTCACCAGCCCTTGCAACAATGCCTGGCACCCTCGCATGCACTACTTTTTAAAAGGTTTTACTTATTTATTTTCGGAGAGAGAGAGGGAGAGAAACACCGATGTGTGAGAGCAACATTGATTGGCTGCCTCTCGCCCCTCAGGAGGCTGATCCTGCGACCCAGGCATGTGCCCCCACTGGGAATGAACCGGCAACCTTCTGCTTTGCGGGTCAATGCCCAACCCACCGAGCTATGCCAGTCAGGGCTGCGTGCACAGTTAAAAAACCAAAAAATGATTGTGCTTTCTTACTATATGAATTAAAAAGCTAACATCTCCCCTCCTTCCAAAGTTGCCCCCAAATAAACCATTTTAACCATCTGTTACCAACTCTTCCGCTTCTTAGAGCCTATGTTAACTTAAAAACAACAATAAGATCCCGTCACTGCAGCTTGCTTAGCCACGTGTCTCGGACTTTCGTCCCGTACGCACATAGATGCAGATCCACCCATCCTTTGGGGGGCCACACAGTCTGCCAGTGTGTCGAAGCGCCATAGGCGTGCCGCCAGCCTCCGCTGCTGGAAGTCTGGGTTGTTTCCACATTTGGCTCTTACATGCCTGCTGTCAATAGCCTGCAACACGCATGTCTCTGTGCCCTTGGGGAGTGACGGACGCCCTTCAGGAGCTGGGCCAGTGGGCACGGAGGTTTTACGTTTTGTCTGACTTTGTCAGATTGCTCCTCAGAATCCCGCACCCGTTTACCTTCCCTCCAACGGCATCTGACAGTGAGGCCTGCCCACGACTCACCGGCAGCAGACGCTGTCACACTTTTACAATTTTATTTACAAGGCTTTCAACACACTGTTTTAGGACCAGGTGCCTTCTTGGTGCCATCTTAAATGTGTGCTTTCGTTCTTGTATTTACAAGTGGGCGTATGTGCTTGCAGGGGAATGTGTGTGCACGCACACACATGTGTGTGCATGTGTCTGTGTCACGCACACTGGGGGTCATTTGGATGACCACTTTAAATTCTCTGCCTCCACACAACCTCATCACCTACTTACACCGGGGTTTTCATCATAGTCACATTGGCCAAACATGGGCGTGAAGGCTTTGTAGCCGGCCAAGCACAGCTGGCCAAGCACAGCCGGCCAAGGTCGCCTTGACACGGATGGGAGGAGGCGTCCGACCTCCGCAGAGACCCTGCCCTGCTCCGCAGCCGCAGGACGGCCCCCCACCGGGGAGGACACGTGGTGGGGTTCTGTCCCTCCCGTAGGAGCTCCCAGTAGTTGGTTAGCAGCAAGTGTAGTAGAAAAAAACACACTAGAGACTTTCTTATTACAAGTTACTTTTTTGTGGTGTTTTGGAGGGAACGTCCACATTTGTAGGAGCATCAAAGTACACGAAGCCCTCACCCAGCGCGGTCAGGGGGGTCAGCGACTTTGCGAGGATGGCCTGGAATGAAAGCGGTTTCACCACAGGCCAGGCGGCGTGGACAGGAGCGAAGTTTCTCTGGCGTCTCCTCACTGCGGAAACCAAGCGACAGTGAACAAAAGGATGTCACCCTGCTGTAATAGGTTAGAGGTGAAGGGGGGGTCCCTTGCTGAAGAAACAGATTTAGTTACAACAGCGTTAGCTCCAAAGAGGAATCATTATTCTCAAAGCCGAAGGAATCAAGTTTGCACATTAAATATGAAAACAATATAAATATTTAAAAGAGAATGTTAAACCCAACATCGGGGGTTTAGTTTGAACGGAAGAGCATCATCCACTACGTTCAGTTTATATTGTGAAGTTGAACGGGATTAGTGTTACGGTTTTGTTTTGCTTCCTTTATAAACCACTTTGGTTACAGTTACATGAGAGCTATACATGTAATATATGTATGCATACTCTAGCCTTGCTACGGTATAAATAACATAAAAGTGATTCAGCAAAAACCGGGAAGCTCACACAACTTTTTGGTTAAAGGGATCCATACATGCCAGTTCGAGAAACATGGTTTAAGGAAACGGAGCTGAATGTTGGCCGCTGCAGGTTGCTCTGTCTTGGGCAGACAGGAGGGAAGTCCGTCTGAGCGGCTGGGAGGCGCCAGGTGGTGTGAGATGCTCCATGGTAGCTCAGCTGCGGCTCTGGGTGACTTCCTTCACTCACAGGATGGGGGCCAAGTGCTGCTGGCATTTGGGGCGGGAGGCGCAGCCCAGAGACCAGGGACCAGCAAGAGCTAGCTGGGACGTGATGGGATCCTGAGCCATCCTGCCAGACCACAGAAGGACTCTGAAGGCAGGAGACCAGAGCACAGTAGTGGGGTGGGAAGCCATCGTCACGGGGTAGAGGGTAGTGACTCGGAGTCGTTCCAGCCCTCAGACTCGACTCAGGAGCTCCCTGGAGGTCTGGCCTGTGCAGGAAGACGACCGCCTCCCGAGAGCTCTCTGCCTCGGTTCTCAGGGGTCAGTCCCTCGGACGATGCAGGAGTCACAGGGCCGGCAGGGGACAGTTTTCACTTGCCATAACTATGACTTAATAGCATATTATCTCTTAAATTTTCCAGGCCCCCCAAATCATCTCACTGGGGAGCAGAACATAGGCTTCTAATTAAATGCTTGTCCTGGACTTAATGAAGCAGATTCAAGTTTTTGGCCTTTCCCATGGGCAAGCTGCCCAATGGAGGCCATCTCCGCCCCGTGGTGCCCACCTCTGATGACGACAGCTGTTGTCTCCTCGTCCTTAACTGGGGCATTTTGTTCGCTTTCTATCCGCAACACAACAGACGGGAATGGGTGTTCTTGGGTGAACCGGGCTGATTTCTAGTTCTTGCCAAAAATATCTTTGAGACGGCTGTGCCTGAACAGAAATTGTCTCAACGCCCAGCCATCTGTTTTCATCTTCCAGGGGTCACGCTGCCGGAGGTTAAAAATCATCAGAAAGCACACACTACCTGAGCTTTGTCTGCCCCGAGTAAATCACTTCCCTGAGCAGCATAAGAACTGTCCCCGTTGCCTGCCAAACAGGAAGAACAAGCCACGGCGCCCCAAATGAAGGTGTGGGAAACACGGTCCTGGATGGCGGACAGTTCGAGGGGGACCCACGACCTCGGCAGAGTGTGGGGAAGCGCACTCTCCTCAAACGTTGCTGGCCATTCCCACCAGAGTCACAGAGGCACAGATCTGCTTTGACTCCATACTCTGACCTCTGGGAATCCTCCCAGCATCTCTACCTGCCACATGCGAAAGGGTGTTATGTCCAAGGTCATTCTTTGCAGTGTTTTTTAAATAAGGGTGACAGATTGGGAAGAAGCAGATTCCCATGAGCGGAGGAGTAGATAAGCACATTTATAAAACTTCTCTGCTATGCACTGTGCATTATCATTTACCTGTAAAAATGCACCACCAAGGGACTCTCTAGGTATGAGAGGCAGGCTAACAGCCCCCCCAAACGTTCATGTCCCCATCTCTGGAACGAGGTCACTCTGCATGGCATTGGGGCCCTGCAGATGGGGAGAGTGTCCCAGATCTCCAGGTGGGACACTGTCACCACACGGGTACTTCATGGACGCAAGAGGCAGAAGAGGGGAGAAGCTGGGGTGATGAAAGCAGGGGTCTGATTATGGCTTTGAAGGTGGGGGGGCCGGGAAAGTGGGTGTCCCCGGAAGCTGAAAAGACAAGGAAATGGATTCTCCCTTAGCTTCTAGAAGGCAAGGCGGCCCAGCGACACAGCCGTGTTAGCCCAGGGAAACCCACTGTGGGCCTTTGACTTACGAACTGTAAGATAATGAATGTGTGTTGTTTTAAGCCACACATTTGTGGTCATTTGTTACAATAGCAATAGGAAGCTAGTATACTAAGGGAGGATACATTGTTCAGTTAAAAAACAAAAGAATAAAAGAAAGAAGAAAGACAGAGGGAAGAGAGGAAGAGAGAGAGAAGGAGAGAGAGAGCAAAGCCGGGGAGCTCCATCAGACAGGTTTGGTGCCCATGAAGCGCCCAGACCCTGAATCATTTATTGACTGCGTGATGAAGGGCAGGTCACTTACCCTCCCCGGGCCTGGGGTCCTTGTCTGTGAAGCCGAGTCAATCATTTTTTGCCACCCTGGGCTGTTGTGAAGGTTAAATGAGTGAATCCGTGGAAGGCCTGAGGACCCTGCCTCTGTGGGTGAGCGCTTTGTAAATGCTAGCCAGCGTCATACCGCAGGCTGGCTTCCATGTGAAAGGGGAGCGGGGAGCCCTGGCTGGTGCAGCTCAGTGGATTGAGTGCCAGCCTGCGAACCAAAGTGTCGCTGGTTCAACTCCTACTCAGGGCTCATGCCTGGGTTGTGGGCCAGGTCCCCAGTGGGGGGTGTACGTGGGAGAGGCAACGCACATTGATGTTTCTCTCCCTCTCTTTCTCCCTCCCTCCCCCTCTCTAAATAAATAAAATCTTTAAAGAAAAATGAGAGTGGGGAATAAGGGGGTCTATTTTTCATTTGTTTGTATTTACTTAAAGAAGCTCTTGAAAGATACACAGGAAACTAAGGGAGAGGGTGTGGGGATGGGCTGACAGAGGAGGTGAAGGGACTTTTCGCTGTTTGTATAATAAATGGTGAGTGAGTGTATGCATTTCATCCAGTGTGTATGTATTTGAAAATGCAGTTACACTACGTGAAAGTGTCACCTACGCAAACACATACACATGTACGCATATCTGGAATGCCTTCTGGGATTTCTCAGTGTTGCGCAGGTGAGGGGCAGCTCTTCCTGATGCTGGGCCTCTTCCCCGACAGGTGCCTGGGAAGCGGGAGGCAGCTCTCACCTGCAGGAATTGGCTCATCGCAGACACCTGTGCATCTTCTCTCCCCGTGGTTTCTGTTCTCACTTTTAACTGTAATGTAACTCTCCTGATTTATATGCTTTGACTCCCATCCTTCTCGGGCAGATGGCGAGCCTTCTGTGTCACAAAAATAAGTCAATGTGCAAATACTAACAAAAACTTCTGTTTCTGGAGCTGCTCTTAAAAGCCAGACAGTGCGAGGATGTTTTACCCTCACCCTCCGGGGTCATCACGGTGGCCCTGAATTTGAGACCCGGCCAGGCTGAGCAGCCGCCCTGAGTTGGACAGCGGGTTAGCGGAGAGTCTGCCCGGCTGCAGCACCCACACGCCTCAGGCAGCTCAGGGCCTGGCTGGAGAAGCTACCTGCCCTCCCTGCCACGGACCCACCTGCCTCCTCCTCACCCCACCCTGCATGGACAGATGGTGACCCAGCGTCACATACTTCCTGCCCCACCCTCACTCACAGAAGGCAGGTCCTGTGGGTTTTCAGAGCGTCCCTGTTCATAAGCAAGCTTATTCATCTCATGGTGCTGCACTCAAACTTAGCCCAGGAGAAAGTGGTTTTGTCAGGGTGTATCAGCTGCCTTCTGCTGCTGTAACAAACTAGCACAAGCTTAGTGGCCTAAACAGCACATGTTCATCATCTAACACCTCTGGAGGCCGGAGTCTGCCGTGGGCCTACCTGGGCTCAGGTCAAGGTATGGGCGGGCCTGGCTCCTCATGGAGGCTCTAGGGCGAGTAGGCTTCATTGTCTTTTCCAGCTTCCAGGGGCTTCCCACAGTCATTGGCTCCTGGCTCCTTCCTCCACCTTCTCACCAGCTACCTCAGGTCGGGTCCTCCCCCTTTTAAGGATCATCTATCTCCGTGAAGGTCAGTTGTTTAGCCATCTTCGTTCTGCCTGCAACCTGAGCTCCCCTTGGCCAGGTGATGTCACACGCCCGCAGGCTATAAGGATTGGGATGTGGGCATCACTGGGGGTCTATACTTTGCCTACACACAGGGTCCCTGGGGGACTGGGACAAGCCAGGCGTTCCCCACTCAGGATCTCTGGGGTCCTCTGCCAGGACAACGTCTCCATTCCCTGCGTGGCTCCCCCTCCTATCCCAGGTCTTGGCTCCCAGAGGGCTCCTCCCAGCTGCCCGTTCCAGGTGGGCTCCCGATATGTCACCTTCCCTGGACCACACGCTCTGGAGGCAGCCGACCGTGCAGCCCTGAACAGACCACCCTGGTCAGCGAAGCCGATGACAACGTATACGTCACATTCTAACTTTCCTAAATACCCTGCATCACCTCCCTTCAAGTCTCTTTGGCCACCCTCCTGCCTCCTGACTGGGGACCTCAGGCGACTTTTCACCCCACCCTGTCCGCCTGCCAGCTGGCGTCTGCCACCTCAACTCAGACTGTGTCACCTGCCGTGCATCGTCTCAGGTGTCTTTCCTATTCTATTGTTACCGATGAGACCGGAGCTAGAAAACCACCGATGTTATACAAAGTAATAATAAACATCTGCTTTAATTACCAAGTAAACAGCGTTGCTATTATAGGCCAATACTGTTACTTAGTTACAATACTGGCCAATACTGTTACTTCTTTATCTCTTTCAGGGTCTTATATGACATTTCGCAATTAAATTAGTCCCCTTCATTCCTTTGTTTTTTCCATTGCCCGGCATTTTCTCACAGGACAAAATACGTTCTCACTCACCCTGAGAGAAGTCAGTTCTATTGCCTCGGGAAGAAAAACAGATTAATAGTAGCAGCAAAGGATGGACAAGCGTGCAGGAGCACACGGCCTGGCTACCCTCTGCCGCGTGCTCTAGGGGCACGCGGATCCCTTTATCTTCCCACTGACTCTTCTCACAGCTGAAGAGCTTTCATGAATATTCATCTCTGTTTTCTAGGGCAGCACTATTCAGGCTGCAATACCTGTTTGAGTACTGTTTTCTGGAACACCTGGGTGCATTTTTCAAAGCACATTTTTAAAAAATGTACAATGCAAAGTTCTATTCTTATCACTTTTGAAGTGGCACACCTCCTTTTCTAAGTTGTTTTCAATGTTTTTGTATGTATAAAAAATATATGACGTACACGTCCAGCAGTCTGTCTAACATGTGTGCATGTTAACAGAACCTCGAACCATAAACGACGTTCAACACATATATACTAACGAAGGAATAGCTTCTTTGGCGTCTTTGGCAGGTCCAAATTACATGTTTATTCCGCTCCCTTGTATGTGGTCAAGGCAATGCAAATCAAAACAAGCACGAGATACCACTATTGGAACGCCATCCCACCTGTTAGAATGGCCACGGCCCAGAGCCCTGACACCGCCCAATGCCGGCGAGGATGCAGAGCCACAGGGACTCGGTGGGAGCGCAGGATGGGGCGGCCGCGGCAGAAGACAGTGTGGCGGTTTTTCTTACACAACTGAACATTATCTTACCGTGCGGTCCAGCAGTTGTGCTCCTTGGCGTTTACCCAAAGGAGCTGGAGACTTACGTCCACGTGAAAAGCTGGTTACACAGTGGTTAACCAGCAGCTGTGTGCGTAACTGCCCGAACTTGGAAGAAACCAAGCTGCCCTTGAGCAGGTGAGTGGGTAAGCGGTGGTCCCACCGCACAACAGAGTGTCACTCGGCGCTAAAAGGCCATGAGCTATTGTCATGAAATAATAGGATGGAATCTTAAATGCATATTATTAAGTGAAAGAAGCCAATCTGAGGTGGCTTCCAACTATAGGACAGTCTGGAAAAGGCAAAGCTCTGGCAACAATAAATAGCGGAGTAGTTTCCCGGGGTCGTGGGGAGGAGGGTCAACAGGCAGAGCACAGGATTTTTCGGGCAGTGCACGGCCTTTGTATGATACTGGAAGGTGGACCCATGTCATCATACACCTGCCCAAACCCGCAGCACATACAGCTCCAGGAGTGAGCCCCCAGGTAAACTACGGACTCCGGGTGATTATAATGTGTCAATGCGGGTCCATCCTTGGTCAAAAATGTATCCCTCTGATGTTGGTAACAGGGTGTCCATGCAAGGGTGGCACAGGGAAATGTGGGAAATTTCTGTACCCTCCTCCCAAATATACTGTAAACCTAAAACTGCTCTAAAAAAAAATAAAGTCTTATATTTAACAAAAATTCCATTCCTAAGGATGTTCTGTCTCTCCCACATACAAACGACAGAGGCTAGAAATGTCACACCCTGAACACTTCCACTCCACTCACATCTTCTGGGTTGAGTTCCGGGGAGAGGTCGTTGACAGGAGCCTCACACAGACCCTTCTCTATCCCGGCAGGAAGCACGGCACCGTGGTTGTGAATGAAGCAGGGATGGGTCAATGAAGGAGCGACTAGCAGGCAAGGGCTGCTTTGCAATGTAAGTGACAAGGAGAGGGATGAAGGGAGCTTGGATTCTGTGAACGCATGGATATGCGTGAAAGCTCTCAGAACCGTGGAAGTCTCTCAGAGCCTCCAGGGCCAGACGCTGGAATGCGCGGTCCGCACATGGATGTCTGAAGCCTGGTCCTACAGGATGGGTGTTCATCCTGGAGTCTCGGGCCGGCCTCGCTGCCCCGCCACGGAGGACGGCAGGGCAGGGGACCAGCTGGAATGCCTGGGCTTGTTCCAAGGCCCGAGCAGCAGCAAGCTTCCCGGTTCTGGGATCCAGAGCAAAGCCCCATCCAGGTCTCGTGGCTGGAGCTGCTATGTGTTTTGGCAGGGAGGCTTCCCAGCAGATGGCAGGGAAGGAATCCGGGAGGCGCTGCTTTTTCTAGGAGCAGGGTGCATTCTAAATCCAACACATACCCTCCACCAGGCAGAGGCTTGGAACCTGTGGGAAGGCCAGGGACACTGGGACTGTGGGTTATGCTGCCACAGCGCCCCCTACTGTCAGTTCAGCCCTACTGTCAGTGCGAGTGTGTGTGTGGGGAAGTGAGGGGTGTCAGACCAGTGAGACAGACCCTCTCACCCAAATGCCTGGACCCTAGAGAGTGCAGCCTGCTGGCTTGCATTGCTCATGCTCGGCTAACCTGCAGCAGGTACAGGAAGACGAGGACTCCAGACTAGCAATCAGCAGCGTCCAGTTTTGCTGAAAACAACAGAAGAAAACGCCTTATTGTTTCAGTGCTCACGACAAGGGCAGGGAATGTCCACGTCACTTTCTCGAACCCCCAGGACTGCAGACTGTGTGTGCAAGGAGACAAGAGGTGGGCTTCAGAATTCCTGCCGCCCCCCATCTCCCAGGTCGGGGTGCTGCTCCGTGTCCAGCACCCTGTATTTCTGGGCGCCTGTGAGCAGAGGCGGGATCACTGCCAGCTTCACCTGATGCTGCAGGTGTGACACAGCAGGGGCGGGGCTCCCTCATTGGGAAGCTGCAGCTCAGAACTCAGGTGTCTGTCCTGCTCAGGTGCAGCCAGTTCCAGCAAACAGGGACCACAGAGAGGCCTTTCCCTCCTGGTTTGAGGCACGTCGCCTCTGGTGCATCTTCCCTGCGCAGAGAACCAGCAGGCCCATTCACAGCACGCGTGCGGGGAAGCTGGGGCTACGGGGCTGCGTCCCTGAGGGGCTGATGCTCCGTGCTGATGCTCCGTGCCAGGGCGGGGGCCTCTGTCTTTGGCCTGTGGACCACCGCACCTTCTGCTTCACAGCGAGACCCTCAAGCCCCTTTTCACAGGATCCAGAGGTGCCTCCACTGCCCGGCAGCTTGGGGCAAGGGCTCGCCATCTTTATCCAATGGTGCTTGTACAGGATGCAAGCACTTTATGGTGTTCCCTCTGCTCGTATAAGAATCAGAGGCTATTGAGCTCCGGCTGGGTGGCTCAGTTGGTTAGAGTGTCGTCCCGTACACAAAAAGGTTGCAGGTTCGATGCCAGGTCAGGGCATATAACTAGGCTGTGGGCTTGATCCCCAGTTGGGGCACGTACAGGGGGCAAAGTGATTAATGTTTCTCTCTCTCCCATCAAGATTTCTCTGTCTTGCTCTTCCTCTCTCTCTAAAATCAATAAACATATCCTTGGGTGACGATTTAAAAAAAAGGATTAGAAGTAGTTGAAAAATCAAGGTGAGCAAGAACATTATCATTTCTTAACCCTCCAGACCTGGGGTCTGATGTTTGTGCCTCTGTGCCTGAAGGGTACATTCTGTGCAGGGGTGAGGACGGCCACATCCTGGCTGGCCGGCTGAGCCCCTGGCTGCCCACAGGCCCTGCGGGGAAATGCTGGGAGAGGAAGGAAGGCATCTTCCAAGGCAGGCATTTGCAATACTGACTTGATACATTAAAAATACATAAGCAAATGCAGATGAAAGTAAGAAGACCTCAGAGAACTTTCTAGAATGACTTGTAAACTCTCAGTCCTTGAAGCAGTGGGCAAACACAAGTCACTGATGTATAATCGATCACTTTTTGCACATGCCTTAATTCTTCCCCAAAAGTATGAACCCATTCTGGTTATTTCTCCTGGCTCCTGGCTTATAGGTGCCCCATTGTCTCGCTCTCTTTACTTTCTGTTACCCCCTCATACTGTATCAATACTGTCAGTATCTTTCCATGAACACGTCTCGATGCATTCCTGCTATTTGACCGTGGCTCCATTTTACTTAGAAACAGGCATGAATCCTCTTCGGAAAGTGAACTCGTGAGGTCTGTCCAGAAAGTATCCAGCCGTGTAATTTGAAAAATAGAGACACTTATTGAAGAAGATACAAGAAACATTGTACATAGGACAATGGCGCCTCAGTCCCCTTCAAAGTAGGCACCTTGGGACCTCACACAGTTCTCCCAGTAGCCATCAGCTGCACTGTGGTATTTTCCAGAATCTCATCAAGGATCTGAAATCTCTTCCCTCTTTTTCAAAGGTGATTTTAGTTTTGGGAAAATGCCAGAAGTTTCAGGGCACCAAATATGGGCTGCAGGGGGGCTGAGTCACCTGGGTGATTTGATGTTTCACCAAAAAAACTCTGCACGAGACGTGATGCATGAGTGGGCGTGTTGTTGTGATGAAGCTGCCAATCACCAGTTGCCCACAGCTGCAGCCTTCTGAGTCATCCAGATGGTTTCTGTGGAGGAATTTCAAGCTTAATGAAAAATCTGAAGCAGATTCGTTGTTCTACTCGCTCAGTCATTTTGAATGTGACGGACACACAGTACACAGGCTCACTCAACAGTGTCTACTGCCCCCACTGACTAGTACAGTGAAGTCATCATTGTTCACCATGAGAAATCCAGTCCACTCCCCTTGGCTGCCAGGTCGCATTGATGTTGTGCAAACCGTTCTCCTTGTATTAACAATGGCTGGGCTTTTCCCAGACAGACCTTGTGCATCATCTCAAGTCCTTGCGATCCCTCCCCACCATGAACAGTAGCCTCAAAAAAACCAGGCCAGCCAACCAAACAAACAAAAAAAACAAGAACGAAAGCCCCCAAGCACCATCCAACCTTCCTAATAAAAGAACCCTGCTAAGCATTTGTTCTTAAGCAGCAAGGCCCAGCCAGGGCGGGGACAGACACGTGCCATACTGCCCCCTGCTGGCCAAATGTCCAAGTCTCCCCCACTCCTCTGCAATTCTTCTCCACCTGGAAGCTGGAGAGGGCTGGGAGGGAGCCTGTACCTCCAACAGCGACAGTCGATGTCTTCTGTTCATAAGAGAAGGTTGGACTGTAATCTGAAGGCTCTTCAACCCACCCCAGGCCCTCTGGGAAGCCCACGAGCTTGCACAGCTGTCAGCAGGACTTGTTCTGGTATAAAACCTCCAGTGATGCCTGCCTTCTATCAGCAGGCATTTCCCGGCCACCGGCCACGTGCTCAGCGCTGTGCTGGGCCAGGCAGGGTCCTAGAAAGTGTGAATCCCTTGTCCCTCAACGACTAACAACTCGACTTACCAAGGACATCATGACCTTCCCCCAGAGATCTGCTTCCTCCCATGGGGCGGGGCCAGGGTGTGCCGGAGGCTGGAGGATTAATGAGCCATTAATGCCAAGCTCCATAAAGTGGAGCAAGTGGAAAGAGAAGGAAAACAGGGACTTTGCTTTTGGGCTGGGGGCTCCCCACGTGTGCAGGCCATTGTTACTAGAGATATTGATGAGCGCTTCTCCTCTCATGGCCCCCCCGCCTGCACCCTGTACCCAACATGAGCAGCCCACGAGCCTCAGGGAGTTTGCGTCTCCCAGGCCCTATAAGCTGAAACCATCTCGGGGGGCCTGGGAGGGGCTGAGGTGAGGGAACCGAGGTCCTGCCACAGCTCCGGCTGGTGGAGTAGGAGGCCCGCCATGAGGGAGGGGAGCCCAGGTATGGGGTTGAGCTTTCTGGTAGCCACATCAAAAGATAGTTTAAAAATAAAGCAGGTGAAGTTCATCTTAATAGGATATTTTATTTAACTCCATGTATCCAAAATATCACGTTTTATACTCTTTGCTCTGTGCTGTCTTTGAAGGTCAGTGTGTGTTGTCTGCCCACGTCCTGCCTCCATCAGCCCGCCATCTCGCATGGCCCCTGGATCTGTCGGCACCTCAGCTCTGTGCAGGCCTGGGCCTCGTCCTGCCCCCCTCCTGTCCGAGGAGCTCAGCCACTCAGCCAAGGAGGAGCTGGTGCGGAGGAAAATGCGCAGAAAACCTGCAGAGTTCATGTTCACATCTTTTTTCCAAAATTCACATACTATGCATTGCATTAAACTTGACTCTGTGTTGCAAAAAGAAATGAGTGACTCTCCTTAGGCCACACGTTTGTCTCGGATCTGCCAGACCCCCTCGTGTTCCTTCTTCATCCGGGAAGATAGTGCGTTACAGCGCAGACCCGAGTGCCGAGACCCATGTCTGGGACCAGCCCTGCGGCCTCGGCAAGTCTCTGCGGCGCAGCTGGTCTCAACATCTGCGCTTTGAGTGCGGTATCCCCAAGTGTGTCTGCGCTTCTTCTTCACTGATTTATTATCCAGTGTTAGATTAAAGGAAAGATTCTATTGATAAAAAGCCTATAAAAACTCTGGCTTTAAGTTTTCTATCTCTTCCAGCACGTCTCACATCCGGTGATGTGCTAATATGAACATCCCTGCATAGCGTGGCCCTGGCGTCACCCAGCCTGGCACTTCTTCTCTCAAGCACTGCTTCCTGTCTTCAGGGGCTGTAGGTGTCATGGGACAGCATGAAGGGGGCTGGACCAGAGGTCCTCTGACTTCGCCTGCTAACATGCTATGACCGTGGGGGTTCTTTATGGGGTGGGGGGGTTGATTTAGATTTATGGACAAAGAGATGCCCAGGGGTTTGGTTGCTAGGACATCATAACAAATTACCACAAACTGTGCTTCTGACAAGGAAGTGTATTCTTATGGATCTGGGGGCCAGAGGTCTGAAATCGAGGTGTGGGCATCTCAGGTTCCCTCCGGAGGCTCTGGGGGGGACTCTGTCCCAGGCCTGCCTCCCAGCCTCGCTGTTGCGGCCACCTCGGTGCTCCTTGGGTTGTAGGTGCATCACTCCAATCACTGTCCCGTCTTCACATTGCTGTCTCTCCATGTGTCTCCTCTTCTGCAAAGGACGCCAGTCACAGGATTCAGGGCCCACCCGCTGATCTCATCTTTAGGGCCTTAACCTATTACACCTGCGAAGACCCTGTTTCCAAATGAGGTTTTGGGTGGATGTGAACTCGGAGGGTTACCATTCCCTCGGCTACACCAGGAGGCCACATGTCCCCATGCCTCAATGACAGCAAGCAGAGTGCAGGCTCGTTTCTGAACCCCTGTGTCTGGTCAGAGGACTTCTGTACACTGATGACCTTAGGTCAAGGTCACTGATCCCTGGGCTAAGAGGACAGACTCACCTGGTTGGGCTGAAGCAATGGAGGCCATCCCTGCAGCTTGGGGAGGTCCATCCCCCTCAAACTCAGGTCCCTGTTATGCTGTCCTATTGCAGGAACTCACAGAACTTCTGTGAAGTTCAAGACACGAGGGTCCTCTGCCACATGAGCTTGCGACAGGGGCTGACAGCTCAGCCCGAGCAGGCATGTGACCACCAGGGCCTGAGAAAGCTCCAACCCTGTCACTGGGTCACAAAAAAGGGACCTGAGGATGGAGGAGAAGGGCCACAGAGATCCTGGCAGCGGTGAGGTCAGGTCAGGATAGGAGTGTCCTTGAGCTGCCAGACCAGAGCACCATTGGATGGGGGGCTCGAGCAGCAGAAAGGTGTTGTCTCACCCTTTGGAGGCCTGAAGGCCAAGATCAAGGTGTCGTCGGCAGGGCCGCGCTCTCTCCAAGGTCTCTGGGGGAGGATGCCAGCCTCTGTCCTGGCTGCTGGTGTTACTGGCAGCCCTCGTCGTTCTTCAGCTTGTGATGCGGTCTCTGCCCCTGTCTTCCCAAGGGCTCTCTCTGTGTGCCTGCCTGTGTTCTTCTTACAAGGACACGGGTCCTCAGATTAGAGACCACCTGCCCCCGCCTGACTTCATCTCACCCCCACGACATCTGCAAAGGCCCTGTTTCCAAAAATGGTCACGTGCACAGGTACTGAGGGGTAGGACTTGGCTGGGACGTTAGGGAGAGACACAATGCACCCCACACCAATGGGGGAGAAGCCCCACATAGCAGGCAAGCACTGCCTCAGACTTTGTCCCTCAGCATGGCTGAGGCCATTTGCAAAAACAAGCATGTTTCCCCCGGGAACTTGGGGCGGGGAGAACCCTGCCAGCAGCTACAGGGTATAGCTGTGAAACCTGAGGAATGCGGAGCCCCAAACTTCCTTAACTTGAGACAGTGAGAAATCCCACAGCAAAGCCATCCCAGCACAATGCCCTGAGCTAGGGGTGTCTTCTCCCTGCTATCTCATGTCAGGCTTCAACACGTTTAGAATCTCAGCACCGCTTTTAACCCCTGCCAGCACTGCAGGGCTGTGTGCCAGGAGCTTGCCCGGGCCACCCACAGCCCGGGGGTGGGAGGGCTCAGGGAGGGGGTGGGCTTCTGCTTGTGGCTGGCCTTGCTGCCAGACAGTGGCTTTGGTGTAGCTGCTCTACAGCATGCTCAGGGCGCCCCCTGGTGGACAGCCTGGCCTGGCGACAGCCTGGAGAGTGGCTCCATGCCAGGGGAGCGGCTGAGCTGGGCATCCAGAGTCCTGTGGGTCTGAGCGCTGGCTCATGGGGGGACTGGTAAGTCGTGGCAGCCTTGCCTCGGGGTCGACTTTGTCCCAGCCCAGCTCTGCCTCTGCAGCTTCAGGAATTTGGGAAAAGGCCTCAGCCTAGGGGTGGCTCGGTGTCCCCATCTATGAAGTGGTCTCATAGGAGTCCCCCTCCATGGGGCCCTGGTGGGATTAAGTGACACAGTGCCTGTAAGGTACGAACGGCTCTCAACAGTGATGCTATTACCTTTATTAGTCTCGACCTCACTTTCCTCATTTGCACGGCAGTGAGAGAGGCTCAGGACCCCTCCCGGGTGCTGGCATTACCTGTTCCTGCTCCCAGGCACAGCTTCCCTCCAGTGGCACAAGATCGGCTGAGGCATGTTAAACATTTTGAGCTTGTCTGAGCAAAACTGGATTGGAATGGGGCAGCACGAGACCGGAAGTGCGGGGTGGGGGAAGGCTCGCAAGAAGTGGGGAGTGAAGGAGGAGTGGTTGGGTAGGCTGCGTACAGCTGAGGGCCTGCTGGGCTGCTTCCATTGGTCGTCCTTCGTGGCTTGGTTTTGCAACTTTGAGGCCTTTACAGGCTTAGGTTTTGGTTTGCTGATGTAGCCCCGCAGGGGCATGAGGCCACCTCTGTCAAGGCCGTCTTGTTTAACTTAACACCTGCCTGCTCGACAGAGCCAGGCTTTCTTTTTTCTCCAAACATTAAGCTACTCCGAGCTGAGGGCTGAGCCGGGGAGACTGTGCCCCCCTCTCTTGGTCCTGCCCACGTCGCCTCGTCTGCCTCCAGCCTGAACTTGTACAGGAAGGACTGTCTTCTCCAGTTTGACAAATGGTTAGCAGGGCTGTGGGTGGAGCAGGAGAGCATACCCCGGGGCCTGTCCCACACCACATAACCTCAAGTCGGGCGTGTCTAGCACCGGGCGGCCTCTGCATCACTCACTTATCCAGGATGGGTTCGGCCTTCCTACAGCTGCATGGTACCGGGCACTGGTCAATCAGATGGGCACTGGCCATGGTGTGGTGCAGAAGGAGGGCCCTAGGGACCCCCATGAGCCAGGGATGACCTCTTTAGAGAGGTCCCCATGGGAGCACTTGAAGGGTCTTGGGGAAGCAGCGAGACCCACAGTATTTCAGAGACAAGCTGCACAGCCCTGCCAGTGTGTCCAGCTGAGCCCCGTCTTCATCCTCAGCTCTGTCTGTAAGACCGTGTGCCCTGCATGAGCTGGCACTGGGCCTCACAGTCCTTGGAGGTCCCGTTACCCCTTCCGCAGATGTCGTGGGGGGCTTACCATTTCCGAAGAGCGGGACCAGCTCGTATTTTGACTTTAGATTCCCACAGGCTCTTTGCGGGCAGCACGTGTTAATAAACACACGGGAGTCGAGGAAATGCATTTCTGTTGGCTGAACAGACAACTCTGCAGGCAGAGGGAGGGGCTGGTTCTGTGTTAGGAGCTAGTGCTGCGTAGCTGAGCAATCCAGACTGCAGCGGCTCAGAACACCTCTCCTCTCGCAGCTTCTGTGGGTCAGGAATCCAGGCACAGCGTACGCCTAAATGCTCTTCAGAGCTCAAGGTTACAGTCAACGTGTCGGTTGGGGTCACAGTCATCTGAAGGTTCAACTGGGACGCACCTGCCTGTGTGCCCACTCAGCCCTTGTCAGCAAGATTCAGTCCTCTAGGGCTGGCTGTTGGCCGGAGGGACTCAGTTTCTCCCTGGCTATTGGCCAGAGGCTGCCCTGAATTTCTTGCCTCATCGGCCTGGGCCTCCGCAACCTGGCTGCTTGCTCCATTGGGGCGTGCAGGCTGGGAAGGTGCAGAGAAGCAGTCCCAGAGGACTGAAATCAGGCTTAAAACCTACTCATAGAGGTAACACCCTGTCACTCTGGCTGTGTCTGATTTCATTAGTCCAGCCCCTCCCAGGGGGAAGGGACGACACCAGACGTGAACACCAGGGCCATTGAGGGCCGTCTGGGAGCTTGCCCACCCTGCACTGCTCATCAGGGTGGAGCTGGCCAGAAACAGCTGGGAAGGACACTCCCCAGCTGTCACCGTGTCCCAGCCCCTGTGCTGGACGTAAACTTCCTCCCACGTCAGGACGTCTGTCCTGTCGGTGTCTCCGCTTAACGTGAATAACGCAGGGACGCAGAGCAGGTGCTTTTCCACTTTGACTAACGAGGGGCAAAGCCTGCTGCTGACCCAGAGCTCCCGCCACTGTCATCAGGATCTAAACGCCGATTCCTTACATTTCAGGGCTCTCCCTACCTGGTACAGCGGACCGTTTTAAATAGCAGAGCGCTGTGCAGATGGCATCGAGGACCCGCGATGGGAGGATGAGGGCCACCCTGGCAAATGGCTTTTGCAAACAGGTCTGTATCACAAACAAGGCTTTTCTGAGGGAAAAAACAAACAACAAACAAACATTTGTTTTTGTTGGAAAACAAAGGTATTCCGACACGATGACGCCAACCTTATAAGAAGAGCAAGCACATTCTTCCCCCGCAACAACAGATACTCATGCTACAGAAGAAAGAACTTTTTAAACACACCAAAAACTCAGCAGATGTTCTCTGGGAGTAGGACTGTGGGGTGACTTCTTTCCCTTTCCTTTTTCGAGAGCGTTCGACTTGCAGGTTAGAGGCATCCTCGTGGCCTGTCCTGCAGCACTGAGCTGGAGCCGGGAGTGATGTGAAATCTCTATTCTTTGTGTGTACGAGTGGGGAGGTGGTGCCCGTTTACTATAGGTGGAGAGCGGCCAGACCAAGTTTCCCCAGGGCACACCTTAAAGTTCCCCAGCTACCCAAGCTGATCTAGAATTACCTCCAGCCGGTAGAAATGGCTCTTTGAAAAGTCTTTCTACCGCTGTGTCCACAGGAGCCCTTGGTTAAAACGTCAATTATTAACACATTCTTATAGAAACAGACAGGGCAGGACCGAGTGCTATATCGCAGTTACCTACACCATATTACTTTGCAGCTGCCTGATTTATTGACAAAGTATAAAGGCTGTGAATGCCCAGGGAGGCAGGCCAGCCAGCATCCCATTTGCAAGGCAGCTTTGCAGATTAGAAAGTAAATGGCATGGCTCATATTTCAAAGAGTTTTCTTAACACCTATTGTCTACTTGCCCAAGGAATCTTGTTGGTTTAGGAAGAAAGGGTTTTTTTTTCTTTTTTCTTTTTTTCCCCCCAAGAACTGAAAATCTAGTATAGTTCAGACCCTTTCCCAAAGCTATGCTCCAGCCCCTTGGTGACTGTAGAGAAGTAGTTTTTTCTTTAAGGTACGTTGTCACCTCTCCAGGTTGTGCTAATAATCAACCAGAGTTAAGCATCGCAGGAGTGGAACAGAATAGTCTGAGGACGTCATTGCCCTTCTTCGGTTGCTAGGCAATGCCTCCTTCGCAGAGATGGACAAAACAGGTTGGGGGAGATACCAGAAAAGAAGCCTTCGTGTTCCAGGTCAACCCCACTGTCCCCGGGAAGGAGACAAGACAGGAGAGCCTCTCTCGGGGCCACCCACTCCAGAGGCATTGTTGTCCTCTCTCCTCCCGAGTCCGCTATTCAATGGAATGGACCTCGAAGTCCCTGGGTGTGGCTGGTGTGTGTTACCAGGAGCGATCCCTGGAGGAATTCTGCTGCCTCATCATCCGCCATCGCCTCATCACAGCTCTGCCAAATGTGGGGGGGGGGGCGGCTTACAGGCTCCATCAGGTTGCTGGATGCCAATTTGAGAAATGTCGCTCAACCACAGGGAGGCTCATGATGCCAAGTCAGCGACTGTAGGGTTCAGACGCCTGCAGTGGCTGGCAGCTGGGTGGGACGTTCTGCAGCCCCCTCCCCAGGTGTTTACAGTCAGTTCGCTCTGGAGAGTCCCCAGAGCCGGGGGCAGTGCCGGAAATGGGAGACGTGACTGGCTTCTGAACGGCGGCTCTGCTAAGCACTGACTGCAGCCTGCGGCAGTCAGCCTTCCTGAGCAGGGTTCCTTTTCCTTAAAAAAAACACACACAGTATTTTCTCCTGAGAATCAGCTTAACAGAAATGCTTGCACCAAGACAGACGTAAAAGGTGTTTACGATCACAGTGCGATAGCAACAGCAGAAAAGGAGGCAAGATGAAGACCACGAATAGAGGAATAATGTTATTTTGGCGTATCTATATAATAAATATTACACGGGCATTAAAAAGAACAGGGTAGAGCCCTGGCTGGGTGGCTCAATTGGAAGGAGCGTCATCCTGTACACCAAAATGTCGTGGGTTCCATCCCCGGGCAGGACGCATACCTGGGTCATAGGTTTGACCCAAGGTGGGGTGTGTATGGGACACAACCAATTGATGTTTCTCACGTCGGTGTTTCTCTCTCTCTCTCTCTCTCTCTCTCTCTCTCTCTCTCCCCCACTTCCTCTCTCTCTGAAAGCAATAAATATATCCTTGGGTGAGGATTTTAAAAAAGAAGAAGAATGGTATAGATAGGTCTGTGTGTGTGGACACGGGAAGAAGTCCTTGATACTTTACCAGAAGGGGCAAATGAAGTATAAACACACTGTAACAACCTCTGCATGGGTTGGCATAGGTGTCTGTCATACGTAATGTATATACTGTGAACTTTATACCAGCTTGAACCCTTAAGCTCTAAACAGTGTTAATCTCGTCTATTTAATTTATTCTGATCATCTAGAAAAAGACGAATTGTTGATCTGTTCAAACTGGACGGAGCCCCAACCCGGCTCGTGCCTGGCGTGCAGGTGACGCTGCTGACCGACAGCTACCCTTGCAGCATTTCTTTGTTGAGGAAGTCTAATTATCTGTCCTGGGGAGTGTCCGGCACCCCGGATCATGGGTTTGTGTCTTTAAGGTACTATTTAAAATGTCCCTCCACCTCCTGCATTTCCTGTAAAATGGGGGGAGACCTGCAGTCGGCTGAAATGTAGGCACAACTCTTTGACTCTTCGACGAGACTACTTCGCAGGCAGAGTTGTGCGTTGCCCAGGGCAGCACGTCAACAGACCGGTGACGTCTGGTTGCCTCAGTTTTGGGGGTGGACGTTGGCCCCTGGGTCAGGTGACGTCTGCCTGTTTCCCCCAAGCCTTCCGGCCTTGGGCTGAGCAGCCCCTTGGACCACGGCTTAGAGCCACAGCGTCACTGGGCCTGCAGAATGGCGATGGCCTGAGTCTACCATTCCTTTTACACTTTTTGGCTAAAATTTTTCTACAGAAAATAACTTTCATGCATAGTTGGTTACCTAAAATACTGTTTTTATAAGAAAGACTGGATACATGATTCATTCTGTCCTTTTGATCAATTTTTAGAATAATTTTTTTAGTGTTCTGGTAACCTCTGTAGATCTCCAATTATACACACAGATACATCCAAATGTGTGAGTGTATATATATATACACACACACAAACACACACACACACAGCAGGCCTGCAGCTCACAGGCAGGCACACGGAGGACTGGCAAGAGGGAGCCATGCACACAATGGGTTTGCAGCTCATGGGCACACAGCAGGTGGTCTGGCAGCTCACCGGCACATACACAGCTGGCTTGCAGCCCACGGGCAGGCACACGGAGGACTGGCAGGGGCTGGGCGAGCAGCAGCCAGCCTGGCAGCCTGTGGAGCAGCTGGCGTGGCACATGTTGTCGTGGGGCTGGCTGGTGTGGCGTGAAGGGAGGTGGTGACTGCAGGCTCCTTCCCTGGCAGCCTTTATACCCGGGCTGTGGCCGTCCTGGCCCGACTGTTGATCCCCCATGGCTGTTTACACGTGTTTCCCCAGCATCTTCTTTCCTGGGACGAGCACTGTCCTGGGTTGGGCTCCCCAAGAATAAGCTTGGCTTGGAGGCCCGGTTCCCGTTCTGCAAACAGGGTGAGCTGGCTTGGTGACGTGGCCCCGTGTGGTTTCCCCAGGCCATTATCGTGCACGGAGCCCCTGGCTCGGCGCAGAGTGCTGTGTCCTTCTGGTCACTTTTGTCTCCTGCCATCAGGGAAGACTTGAGGCAGTAACGTAGTTTGAACTTTTATTCGCATGGGAAACACTAAAGCAGGAATCTGCAAACCGCGGTCTGCGGTGAGTCTGGCCTGCTGCTGCCCGTTTGCTAATAAAATTTCCACTGGCCGCAGCCCTGCCTGCGTCTCTGTGGCCATCTAAGGCTGCTTTCCCACGAGCCTGCCGAGCACTCGCGGGAGAGACCGTGGGACAGCAAAGCCTGAAATGCTTACTGTCTGCCCTTCACAGAACAGTCACCCAGAATCCACACAGAAATGGACTTGTTTATGCAACAAAGGGCGCACACTGTGTGCTGGCCCCGAGAGCCTGCCAGGGTGATAAATAAATGAGTGACCAGGGTGTCTTCCATTCCTGGTCTGGTCCCATCTGCCTGGCCTTTGCTGTTCCCCTGCTCCTGTGGTCCCCCTTGGTCTGTTCCTGATGAGGGCTTAAGGGAGAAGTAGGGCACCCGGCGCTGCCTCGTCAGTCTAACTGGTGTCTTGACTAGTGGTCCACTGAGACTGCAGGCTCATCCTCCCCCATGATCCTGAGGGTGTATTCACAGGTGTCTTTTTGCTCTGTGCCTCCTCAATCAGGCCTTGAGACCTGAGCAGAATGAGTGATGTCTGAAACGAGCTTTGCACTCCTCTTGGGGCCCCCGGGGTCTTCTTGATGCTCAGGGCGTCAGCCCCTGTGCCTGGACCAGCACGCAAGCACTCCTCTCTCCCAGGAAGTGAGCGCTGTGCTAGGTGCTGCTCTGTCAGTTCCTGGGCGGCAAGGTTTCTGCTGCTCCACAACTCACCCTGAACCTGGATGGGCAGGGGGGTGGGTGTGGGCAGGACCCCAAGTCCACTCGGGGTCCCTGTCCCCAGCATCCACTCCCACCTCCTGGGCCCAGCCTGGGAGGGCTGTCCACTGTGGGGAGGGTGGGCTGCTGGGGTCGGGAAGGGAAACGAGCGGGCAGATGGCATCGCTCCCAGATCTTGTTGCTCAGCTGCTCTGAACCCGGATTTGAGACCCTGGCTTTATTGTGTCACTTCTACCAGATGGAACACCCACAGCCCAGATCTGGAGTCTCAGGAGCTCAGGAGAGGAAGGGAAACCAAACGCATATTTCCTGGCACAAGCATTTATTTGATTATAAGAGTTGGCCTTTGTCACGTAGAAAGCAAACAATCAGTCCTGCAAAGGGGGGTCCCGGGAGCCTGCACTCCACCTCCTGGTGAGTGATTTGTGGGTGATCTTTTGTCAAAAAGGGATGGGTGGCATGTTCAAATCTGCATTAAGCAGAACCTGTGTGTCCCCCGATGGGAGAGGGGAGGTCTGGGCACCAGCCGAGGAGCCCCAGAGGCTCCCAGGAACGGAGAGCTGTGCTCAGGAGCGAGGGCAGCAGCTCAAGATGAAGCTGGTCAGCAGCAGGATGTCTGGACTGCCGGGGCAGGGACACAGCATGCAGGTCTGCACACGGGGCGGCAGATGAGGGACATGCAGGAGGCTGGGCGGCAGCAGCTGGGCTGGCAGCAGGAGGGGGCACAGCAGGAGGAGACGGGCACACAGCAGGCGGGTTTGCACACAGGGCGGCAGATGAGGGACACAGAGGAGGAGGGTCTACAGCAGGATGAGGGGCAGGGGGTAGGCTGGCAGCAGTAGGGGGCTGAGCAGGGGGTGGCCCCAGAGCAGATGGGCACAGAACACACGGGCTTGCAGCAGACAGGTGTGCAGCAGGTGGGCTTGCAGCAGACAGATGTGCAACAGACAGGTGTGCAGCAGACAGGCTTGCAGCAGATGGGTGTGCAGCAGGCCTGTTGGCAGGGGGAAGAGGTGCAGCAGGAGGGCTGGCAGCAGCTGGGAACACAGCAGATGGACTGGCAACAGCTGGGGGTGCAGCAGCTGGGGGTGCAGCAGATGGGCTGACAACAGCTGGGAACGCAGCAGGTGGACTGGCAGCAGCTGGGGGTGCAGCAGGTGGGCTGGCAGCAGCTGGGGACACAGCAGGTGGAAGGGCAGCAGCTGGAGGTGCAGCAGGAGGGCTCACAGCAGCTCTCTGGACAGTCGTCCACCTGCCAGGAGGAGTCGGTGCAAGAGTCACTGGAACCGGGCAGGCAGGCACGGCTGCTGTAGCTCAGGTCACTGGAGCAGACGGACAGGGTGGAGGTGGCCATGGTGGGCGGTGGGACCGGAGGTGAGCTGGGAGGTGTGAGTGTGTGAAGGTGAGTGCGTGTGTGAGGTGCTGGGACTGCCCAGCTTTTATACCCCTCCTGATGTGTGTGTGTGTTGCTCCAGCAGGAGGCCCCCAAGCCCTCTCTTCCTTGTTGTTGTTTAGACGAGTTGCCAGAGAACCCTCATTAGCGCTGGTTTATTTTCTATAATTAGTTTTTACTCATTAAACCTGAGAGTATGTTGCAGGACTCTTTTCCTGTACGGTCTTTTTTTGGCTTCAGAAAACTTGTGAAAACTATGAGGCAAGTGTTTGCTGAGTGACTGCCGCGGGGTCTAATGTCACATTCACGGAGGGACAGGGTGTGAGATGAATTCACAGCTCCTGAGAGCCCCCGCCCCACCAGCCGTGCCCACGTGAGGGTGCTGTGGGAGAGACGCCCAGCGCCGTCGCAGCCCAAACCGTAAAGCACCCGAGAGGACAGGTAAGAGGGTCAGACGTGAACGGAATAGTAACACTTGACCAAAAACCACACACGGAGTATGCCCACGGGGACCTGAGGTAGTCGTGGGCAAAACCTCAGGGCCGTGTAGTCCTCTGCTCTCTCCGGTCGATCCATCACTGGCATCACTTCAAGTAAAGCCCAAAGGGGCCTTCTTGGGTGTACAAAACGAAGATCTTGAGCTGCCAGAAAACACTTGCCGTGTGTACGATAGACGAAAGTTTAGTATGAACATTGAAAAGTCCTTACAACTAAAACAGAGTATAATCCAAAAGAAACAAATCAAAATTCAAATCATTGAAACGATCAATAACCATCGGCAAAGCTATTGGATCTCGTTAATAATTGAAGTTTCTCAAATTAAAGCACAGATGTCCCTTTAACCGAGGTTCACAACGCCGATCAACCGAGGTTCACAACGCCGAGGTTCACAACGCAGATCACGCCCAGGGCTGCTGAGCGGGGTGGGGGGGCCTCACCCTCGCCGCCCTCAGCAGGGGTGTTTTCCATGTGTGTGTGATAACACATAATACATAGTTCACCATTTTCGCCATTTTAAAGTGTGTAACTCCGGGGCATCTAGTACAGTCACAGTGCTGTGCAACCGTGACCTCGCTCCAGTTCCAGAACCTTCCCACCACTACAAAGGAAATCCCGTGCTATTAAGCAGTCCCTCCCTGTGCCTGTCAATCACTGCTCTGCTTTCTGTCTGTATGGATTTGCCCATCTGCACATTTCATGTAAAAATCCCTACAGTGTGTGGCCTTTCGTGTCTGGCTTATTTCATTCATCATGAAGTTTCAAGTTCATCCCACTGTAGACGTGTCCACGCTCCGCTCCCATGTGTGGGTGAGTGATGTTCCGCTGTGCGGGTGGGCCACATTCTGTTTATCCACTCGTCCATCAGCTCATGGGCATTTGAGTTGTTTTCGCCTTTTGACTAATGCGAACATTTATTTTTGTATAAACGTCTGTTCGAACACGTCTTTTCAGTTCTCTCAGAGGCACACCCAGGGGTGGGATTGCTGGGCTGTGTGGGGACTACGTTTAACTTCTGAGGAGCTGCCAGACTGTTTTCTACGGCGGCTGCATCGTTTTACATCTGCAACACCAATGGACCAGGGTTCCGATTTCTCCACGGGCTCGCTGGCGTGGTATTCGATTGGCATTGTTAGAGCTGCCCTAGTGGGTACGAAGGGGCATCTCCTTGAGGTTTCGATTTGCATTTCCCTAATAACCAACGATATTAGGCTTCCTTTCATGTGCTTGTTGGCCATTTGCATATCCTCTTTGAATAAATCAAAGAATACATCTATCAAAAACACTTTGCCCATTTTTAATTGGGTTGTTTGTCTTTTCGTTGTTGAGTTATACGTGCTCTTTATGCCTTCTGAATCCTATTATGATTTGCAGATATTTTCTCCCATTCTGTGGGATGTATTTTCCTCTCTTGATGGTGTCATTTGATACATAAAACTTTTTAATATTTATGAAGTCCAATTTATCTACATTTTGCTGATTGTGCATTTGATGTCATATCTAGAAACCATTGCCAAATCTAAGGTCGTGCCGATTTACCCCTCGGTTTTCTTCTAAGAGTTTTACCAGCACCATTGTTGAAGAGCCCATTCTTTCCCCACTGAGTGATCTTGACGCCCTTGTTGAAAATCAATTGACCACAGATGTCCAAGTGTCTTTCCAGGCTCTCGATTTCATCCCCTTGATCTACGTGTCTGTCTTCATGAGCGTCCCGCTGTTTCCACCGCTGCAGCTTTGTGGTAGGTTCCACTTCTTCCTTTCTCATTGGAGACCTTTATTTCTTTTTCCTGCCTAACTTACCAGGCTACGGCTTCTAACGCGGTGTTTAACGGAAGTGGTGAGAGTGGCCACTCTTGCCTTGTTCCTGATCCTGGTGGGAAAGCTTTAGTCTTTCACCACCGAGCACGGTGTTGGCTGTGGGTTTTCATAATGCCCGCTATTGGGTTGAGAGCGTTCCCTTCTCGTCCTAGTTTGTCGAATGTTGTTATCAGGAAAGAGCGTTGGCTTTTGTCAGAGGCTTTTCCTGCTTCGGTTGAAATGAACTTGTGGGTTTCCCCCTTTATTCTATTAACACAGTGCTTTATACTGATTGCTTCTCCTATTTTTCACTCCTGCATCGCTGGGATAAATTCCATCTGGTTGTGGTGTACAACCCTTTTAATATGCTGCTGGGTGTGGTTTGATTGGGTCAAAGTCTCAGGGTCCTGAGTAGTGACCCTTCCCCCGGAGCTGCCACAAATCCCAAATGGCACTTCTCCCCCCACTGACACTTCTGTCACGATGCGGCCTGCTGGCCCCACCAGGGACAACTGGCTTTAGGGCCTGAACCTGCTGCCGATTCCTTTCTCTCTCTAGGCTGTCCTCTCATCACCTCGTGTACGGGTCCAGGTGTGCTCCCAGATGTAGAATCAGTGTTACTTTCGGAATACAAAGATGCCTGTCAGGGATCGTGCCTCCTTCTTCGTGGCGTTTCCCACAAGACGCAGTAATTTATCCTTTGCTTTGGAGACAATGTTGCAGTGTGCTCCAGAATAGTTTTTAAACATTTTACTCCTGCAGCAGGCCTCTGAATTTTTGTAGGGTTTATCTCCAATCTTCTGGAGCACACGTCTTACCAAGGCCTCCAGCATAGTAGCCACTTCTCGCTCGTGAGGGTCCAGTAGCATGATGTCCCTGATACAGTGGACCGGTGCGATGTCCTTCCCCAAGATGTCCTGGAGGTTCAGATCTGCTTTGAGTACGTTATGTCCCGAGTCTACAAAACCGTAAATGTAGACTTTCTGTTTGATAGGAATACAAACTCTTCACGAGCCTCTTCCATGACGGGATGGAAAAGCACGCATTCACCAAATCCGTGGTGGCTTACCACGCCCCGAAGGAATGCGGGTGAGCTTCTCTGGAAAACACAGCTCGCCTGCCACGGCAGCCGCAGCGGGCCTACCACTATTTGGCTGAGTCTGCAGTCCAGCCATCCTCCAGGGTCCGCCTTGTTTTACAGGCACCAGACTGCAGATGTGAGGATGCTCCCCCCAACCACCGCCACATACACGCACAGCCTTCAGGCCTTTAAGGCGGCACCGATTGCTGCCATTGCCTGCAGGCTTAATGCTGTTTTTGAATCACTATCGTGACTTGGGTCGGGTGGGGGTGGGGTGGGGGTGGGAGAACAGTTTCCGAGTTTCTACTCCACCTCCCTCAATATGATGGCTCCTTCCCCAAAGCCTAGAAATGAATGTTAGGATTTGTATCAACTACCAAGGGTGTCCACTTCAATTATACATCCAGGGACCCGGAAATGGCCACTGGGTTTGTCCGTGGGCCCAATGGCATCACTCGGAGCCGGATGCAGCCAGGACGGCACTCACTCCCCTCTTCCCATGTCTCGGTTTGAAGGGAGCCCATACAGAGGTTTCAGGAATCCAGGATCCATCTGAACTTGAACCCTGTGTTCCATGGCCCTTGAAACGCTAGGGCGCTCCCCTTTTCTGGTGTACCAGTGAATGTGTGAGCTCCGGAGTGGGGAGACTGGGAGAAGCACCCCTCTGTGCACTGGTCTTGATTACAGGGTCCTTCCTTCTGGGGTCTCCCATTTACACCAAGGAAGTTGGCAAACGCCACAAATCATGCTTCTTTTTTTTGGAAGGTTAGCACATCACTCACATGCTCTTCAAAATCTGCAAAAAACAAAAACAGAAATCAAGCCTGGATGATCAGAAAGGGGAGGATAATCCCCCCACCCATAGAGAGCCTTGACTGATCCCTTGCCCACTTCCTGGGTCTGAGCCAGCCCTCAGACAGAAACACCTCGACTGCCCCCAAGGTAAAGTTACCAATGGTTTAAGAACCAACTGGCAAAATTCTTGAATATTTACTGTTCAAGGCAGTACAAGCCAGCTCCAGTGACCTCCGGCCACAGCCGTCAGGAATCTGATTGGCTGCTCAGCTCGCCCGCCTACCTCCCCGGGGAGTCTGTGTTCTGAAAACCACCTCCAGCAGCTCCCCACCAGGCAGGCCCCTTCCCCCAGGTCTGGCTTGCAGCCCAGTGCCTCCCCCTCTCACCCCCTGCTGTTTCCTTATCCCCTTGGTTGTAATAGCTTTATTAACTTCTGGTTTATCTTTCCATTTGTTTACATATAACAAAAAATATGGGTGTATTCTTCCCCTTTCTTACACAAAGGGGGGCATGGATGCGCACTGGACTGTATCTGGCATTTGTCACTCACCAGCCTGTCCTGGCGGTCACTCTGCCGCGTCCTGAGACCTCCCTCCCTTTTCACAGAGGCACGTGCTCCATGCATGACCACCGCTGGCCTGTGCAGCCGGTCCCCTGCTGATGGACAGTGGCTTTTCCTTCAGCGCTTAGCTGCTCTGAAGAATGCAGCAAGGGGCGGGTGCCACTGACAGCACTGAAGGATTTGACAGAGTGTCTTTAGGATAAGTTCCTAGAATTTGTTTTTATTATTTATCACCGGGTCATTAGGTGTGTTTGGTAGGCAGTCTCAAATTCCCCTCTGCATTGCTTCTTCCATTGTGCAATCCCACAGGTAGTGCATGAGGATGCCTTTTTGTTGTTTTAAAGATTTTATTTATTTATTTTTTTAGAGAGAAGGGAAGGGAGGGAGGGAGGGAGAGAGAGAGAAAAACATCCATCTGCTGCCTTTCATGTGCCCCCAACTGAGGACCCAGGCCCGGCCCACACCCCAGGCACGTGCCCGGACCAGGAATCGAACCGGTGACCCTTCAGTAGGCAGTACGACATCCAACCCACTGAGCTGTGGTTCAGGGCCAGATGCCTTTCTTCCAACAGAATGTGTCCAAAACCTTGTGGTTTTTTAGTCAGTCTGAGAGCTGGGAGATAGTACGTGTTCCTTAAAAATTCGCTTTTCTCTCAATGTGAGTTTGAGCAGGTTTTTGTAATGTTAAGGCCACTTGCATTTCTTTTTCTGTAACCTGCTGTTCATACCTCTTGCCCATGGAAAAAAATGGATTTGTTGATCTTTCTCTTCCTTGATTTCTGGTAGCATTTAAATATTATGGATATAGCACATTTTCTGTGGTCCAAGGAGTAGCTATTTTCTCCTAAATTTTTTTGGTCTTAAACCTTTTATTATGGTGTTATTTTTACCATTCTACCTATCTATCTATCTATTTTTATGTAGAGCAAAACTTAGTTGAAAACTTTTACAGCTCACGGGTGTTTCTGTTTTTCCCAGTTTAGTTCGCTTCCTTTACGGTACAATCACATCCTTTCCTCCGTGGCTGGGTGCGCTGAGGAGAGGGAAGAACATCAGTAATCGCCCTGTCAAAGGACAAGCACAGGAAGTGCTTTCTGTAGAAGCAGAGCGCCTGTATCTAGTTCCTCATAGCATCACCCTGGGGACCTAATGAGCCTCCGTGTATTTCTCACACTTCACCTGTACAGGGGAACAGCGAAGGCTCTCTGACCTCCCTCCCTTCCCCCCACCTGCACCCCTCCTCTGCTCAGGCCTCTAACTGCCCTTATTTTAAGGCTCTTACATTATAGGCTTCTAGAGCCACTCCCCACACATCTCAGAGAGTCCCCGATGCCTAGGGACCTTGTCCATCCATAGGAGGGAGGCCGGAAGAGCCCAGGCTGACAGGAGGGAGCCCAGCCTCCTCACTTCGAGGTGGACTGTCCACGCCAGTGCCCTGTGGGCTCAGGCTGAGCCCAGGACTCACCTTCTTCCTGTCCCCTGGCCTGCTTGCCCAGCTCCTTTACTAGTTTCTCCAGGAAGCTCTTCCAGAGCCTACAAATTGTACGTGAACCTTGTCTCAGGAGGGACTTCCGGACACCCTCCAGCTCCCAGTGCTGGATGGTCTTGGTGTTAAATTTATTTCATGTGTATGAATCTGGTTTATCCAACATGATGTCACACATCAAGTCAAGATAAACAACTCCTATATGTCATGGACTGAGAGCCACGTTTTAACTTCTCTGAACTGGGGAGACAACTTCCGAAAGATGACGTGTCCTGGTTTAGTTGACAGCTGCCACTTTTGCTGAGAGGTGCATAAATAATGGGGCATCTGACTGTGGGTGAGAGCTCAGTCTTGATAAAAGACGGCCTGTCGAGGACCTGGGTGCATGCTTTAGTGCTTTGCCCCCCAGTGGCCCACTGTGAAGGAACATGAAACACCTCGTGGTGTGAATCACCTGAAATCTAAAATCAAGAGCGTAAATTATGGTAGCATCACCAGATTTCTTTCTGCATTTCAAGAGCAAAGAAGAGCCCTTTTCTTCAAAGCCCAAAACCATGTCTTTATTTCAAATAGAAAAGGGGCACCTCAACGCAACAAGAATTGAGCGACTACTGCATGCAATCAATCACCATGCCTCGAGCCAGGGATACTAAATTAACGGGATGGCCCTGACATCCTGGTGTGTACAGACAGACTGGTTGTTGCCTCCCCCCCCAAATGTCCTATGAGCAGTCAAAGCTGTCTGCAGGAGCAATGGAAACAAGAACTCTATTGCTGATTAGTACGAGGTGCGGGTGAGAATGCCCCCCACTGCTGCATTTGGGATATCAGGGGGCCGGCACAGGTGGCCCCCTTCCGGTGGTGATGGGGCTTGGTGCCACTGGCAGCCCCCGATAAAGCCCCAGCAGCCCTTCCTGAGGGAGGCAGAAGGGCATTTCATGTGTGACCTGTGACCTGTGACCCACTGCTTGGTCAGCTCATGGAGTGCAGCTGGATGGGTCTGGACAGAGGCCGAGTGTTTGTAGGATGGCCATGAGGTGCGGTCACTCCGCGACATCTCAGGAGACTCACTGGGCCAGTGGGGTCAAAGTCCCTGTGTGGCCACCCTGTGGAGTGCCAGCCTTCTCGGAGCCGGGCAGGGCATTCTTTCCCCTCACAGGCTGTCCCCTGGCTGGTCAGCTGTCCGGAGAGCAGGACCAATTCGTCTGGAATGTAAATATTTGGGTTGAGGGTGACTGAGTTCATGCCAACACCAGTTCTACTTGTAAAACAGGAAGAAAAAAATAGAACACTTCTCTGATAAAAACAGTGCTGTTTTATGTGACAACGCCTCCCTGCCTCCACCCCCAACATGGTTATCAGAGTTGGAAAAGGTTTTCCAAGGAAATTTCTCTCCCCTTTCATCCTCCATCAACTGGCCGTCTTGCCCTCCTTGACTCGGAGTATAGAGAAGGTCAGATCTGGAAGAAATCCTCGCTGAGAGTGACACAAAAGAAAGTCAATCAAAGCAATGAAAACATGGCCAGAGAAGCAGAGACTCTACCTCCGTGTCGCCCAGCTCTTCAGTGGACCCCACAGAAACTGGCTACCATCCCACTGCATGCAGCCCCAGGTGAAGGGCTCTGGGGACAGACAAAACCTTGCAACGCCAACTCCGCAGTTGACTTCTGTCCAGGGGACCCCATCAGCGTCTTTACCGTGGGTGTGTCCTATGCCCTTATCTGGATCAACACAGCAGTGACCGCAGTGACCGGACAAAATGTCCTCTTAACTGCAACCCAGGTAAATTCTGATCCCATCACAAAGCCTCCCGTATAAACTCCAGTACATCCTAGGGGCATTCTCTGGCAAATAACATACAACCTGACTCACCCAGACCCCCCATTAGGGCAGTGGCCAGCGATGCTGCCTGGGACCCTTGCTCTTTCCGTCTTTCTCCTCTCCCGTCATGGATGTTGGCTTTCATTCTCTAGATCATTGCTTTGTGATCACAAGACGGCTGCCGCAGCTCCGGACATTGCTTCTGTGTCCCAAGAGAAATGGGAAAAGAAAGGATAGTATCTGTTTCAAGGAAGTAAAAATGTCCCCAGAAGCCCTAGCAGATTTCTGCTTAAGGTCTTGTTTCCCAGAAGTGTCACATGCCACCCCTAGCTTCAAGAGCATCTGAAAAGGTGAGTACTTTCAGCTGGACATGTGTCTGTCTGGACCATTGAGGCCCTGTTAGTTGGGATATAGGGGAATGGATTTAGGTCGACAACTGATGGTGTCTGCCCCCTGAATGAGTGGGGGAACTGGAATGAATCTCTCTGCCCAGGGGTGAGGCGTGTGCTTTAATAAGCAATAAATTCAGTGTGGGGAGGGGCTAGCACACACTCTCAGGCAGTATTTTCTTTGTGTCTTGCAAAAATTATAGGGTCTTACTGCTAAATGTTCCCATTCTTTGGGGAATATTAGATTTTCAACCTTGAAGACTTGAAGAGGCTGGTGCATTTCAGCAAAATGACTCTGTTCAGCTGCCCTGCAGAGCTCCCTGGGTTGAAACCGAGCGTGGTGCTCTGCTGGGCAAAACGGAGAGAGGGCTGGCTCGAGACGGGGTGCCTTCCGGCTGGAAGGTGGCCTTGATGTGGGGAGGGTCCGAGGGCACTCATGACCTGCCCAGGTCACCCGCCCTCGCCCCGCAGAGTTTTCAGCCCAGGTGTGCAGCCAGCGGAGAAACCCGACGCCCCTCGTAGCATCACTCCGGGTCCAACTTCCCTGACTCACTTTAATCTCTGAAGTAAACACCCAAATCTCAGAGGTGTCTATTGTTTGAAAAAAAAAATACAACAAAGAATGGCAAATATTGATACCAGTGCCCTGGTGACGTGCCAGGCACTGCCCTGGGGCTCACCCAGGTGACACGCTCTGTGGCGATCTCTGTGCATGCTGGAGGAAAACAGGGGTGTCGCCTACCTTGGAAACCCTCAGTTCACACCTGTACGTGTCCCCCGAAACAGGACCTGCCTGTGGCCAGAGTGCTGTCAGGACTGCTGTCTGTCGGCTGTGTCTGCAGGAGGCCTCTCTCGGCCTGTGGGCCCGGCCCCGTGTGCTTCTGTGCGCCCTCCTCGCTGGGTATCCGTTAGTAAGAGCACTTCCATGGGGAGCAAGGCCCTCTCCACCCCCTGACCACGCAGCCTGGCGGAGAGCAGACTGGCTGCTCCTCAGCACCTTCCTGCCTTGCAGTCAGATGACTGTTCCCTTTTCTCTGCACACCTGTAAGGAAATCATTGCTCAGACAGGCCAAGGGCTCCGGGTCTCTGTCCCACTGTCACTGGTGGAAGGGAGACTAGGCCCTGAGTTCAAACTCTGGGGACAGTGGTGGTCCCAGCATGTCAGTAGGTCAGCAGACAGGACACAGTGCATGAGGTGTGTAAGGGGCACAAAGGTGTGTAAGGAGCAATTCTCGCTGCAGTTCTCCACTCCCTAACTTGCATGGACTGGGGCTGGGCTCCTGGGCCCCTGGGGCAAGGGGGGTGGGAGCTGGGAAGGGCCTGATTGTGACTTGGCAGTATCTCCCAGGGGTGGGCCAGGATCCCTCCCTCTGAATGAGTCTGCATGCTGACCCCTGCCCAGGTCAGCCTGGCGCCTCCCAGGCAGTGAGCAGCCGCTGGGCCCAGACGCCAGCCCCTGCCACCCCTGACACCTCCATGGCCCCACCTGCCCCATGCCTCCCAACTCAGTTAGACCCCTCATCCTGTTAGAGGGTCTGGGTTCTGAAACCAAGGCATGGTCTGGTCCCGAGGATAAGGGACTCCCAAGATTCTAGGCCACGGGGAGGCCAGAAGACAGATGTGACACAGACTGAACCGAGGGCATATGGAAATGCCATGTCTGGCTGAAGAACTGGAGGTCACCGAGTGGACACTGGCCCCTGGCTTCCCTTGCAGGCAACTGGGCAGTCCCTCTGGGGTGCGGCCCTGGGGTCTGACGGAGCCCTGACGCCCTCCCCCTCCTACTATCTTGCGCCCCTCCCTGGCTCTGCTGTTCATCGTCACATGTGAGGATGTCTGTGAGCCTTTCAACCCTGGAACAAGGTAGATGAGTGATCGACAGGAACAGAGCAGAGTGGCGTGCCAGAGGAAGGCCGAGCAGGTCACAGACGGGCACCACGGGCCCTCTCCCTGCCTGGAAACTACACATGGGCCTCGGACCCTCAGGCAACCGCCCAGCACGGCTGTTTGCGTGGGTGGTTTGGCTACTGGTATTTCTTCTCCAGTGGAGCATCGCCTAGCCAGGTCACCATCCCAAATGCAGGGAGAGAGAGAGAGACAGAGGCAGAGACAGAGACAGGGCCACAGACAGCGCCACAGACGGGGAGGGACAGAAAGAGGGAGCACGACTCTTTCTGTTGCCCAGGGTGTGGAGGAAGCTGTCCGGACAGGCCTCTCCGAGTGGCTTTCCCGGTGGCTCCAGCGACGTCATCAGCCTGCAGCTCGCCCTGACCCACCCAGGAGGCCCAGTGGCTTTGCGCACGGGCTGCACCCACCTGCCTCTCCGGGTAGCGGAGGGGTGTTTTTTCTGGTCCACACCTGACTGAGTCACGGGCAAGGCCCTTTGAGGAAGAGGGAAACCAGGGTGTTGTCAGTGCCGCAGGGAGCCAGGAGGACAGGGACCTGAGCCCTTGGTGACCCCGAGCGCAGTCTCCTGCTGCACAGGCGCAGAAACAGAGGTCAGCTCTGCTCACGGCCTTGTCCCTGGCTCTTCTCCCACCTGTCCAGAGAGCCACTCTTCCTGTCCCTCTCAGGGCTGCCGTCCTCTGCCTGGGCCCAAAGGAGGATGTCCTGGGGTTCCTCTTCTCCTCCCACACCCCTGCCAGGCCTCAATACCCCTGTCAAAGGCTGGCAGTCCTCTGGCTTCCAGCCGCCCAGGGAGTCTGCTTGTCTATCTGCTCCTGGGGACTCGGAGGCCCCAGCACCTGTGGGCCCTCAATGTGGCTGGGACGGACTTCAGCAGGGTGTTGAAGTGAGGGCAGGGTCACATTGGACAAGAGGAAGGAAAGTCTGAGGAGCCATTGGTTTCATCGAGGCCTTTGCTGGCATCACTGAGCCAAGTTGGAACCGTGTCCCCCCTGCACGCTGTCCTGAATTATTTCCTCAGGAGAAATAGCCCAGGCCTCTCGCCTGCAAACCCCAGGCCCTAACAGTCCCTGGCTTCTAGTGCAGCTGCCCCTGCAGGGCCCTCTGCAAACGGACAGCCAGCGGTGTCGGCCTCTGTTCATAGATGACACAGATTATGTCCCGGAACTCGTTCCTCTGAGAGGACAACAGCAAGTTGGGTGCCCAAAGCCCTGGTCGGCATGAAGCCCCCAATCCAGAGGAGGTTAGGTGGGGTTCCGAGAAGTCCCTGAGCACAGGAGAGCAGACCTGCCTTATTGCCTCCTCCTCCCTTTCTCCTCCTCTTCAGAGTGACTCATAGGTCAGTGAACAGATTTGTACGTTTTTGAAGACTTCAGCAACAGACGCTATTACAACGAGCAGACAATAAACCTTTCTGATAAGGAGAGAGATTTGCCAGGTGTACTTGTAACAGTTCCACAGGGAAATCCAAGCCGTCTGGGGGGGTGGCACCCCACACGCCTGCAAGGGGAATTACTGTGATGAGCTCACTACTCCGATTGTTCTGGTCCCCCTTTCCCTCTTTTCCAGGCGAGCTGAGTGAGGTGACTACAGAGATGACAGTCAGCACTGTCACAGCAGGCACTAGACGACCTTAGGGCCATCTCCGACTCCTTTCCGTCTCTTACGCCCCAAACCGGTCAACCTTGATGTTCTAAGGCTTATTCCCTCTCTCCATTTCCCCACTCCAGCTCTAACCCATGTCACCCTCCCCTCCTTCCCAGACCAGCACGGTGAACTTCTAATCTCCTCCCCTGGCCAGCCTGACCCATCCGATCCAGTGTCCCTGCAGCAGTGACTGTGGCCTGGCAGACACCCTTCCCCCACAGAGAATGTCAGAATGCTGGATGGGAACCTCCCTGATCCTCCTGTGTAGCTCAGCTCGGTCAAGTGTAATATTCAGACAAAGGAAAAAGGTGTTTAATTCTTTGTGAGTTCTCTCTGAATAGAATGAGTTATTCCATAGCACATGGAAAAACTATTTGAAATCCCTTCTTGTCTCTCTCAATAGCTGGCCCAAAGATCCCTGTGTCTTCCAATGCCCCCAGCCTCCATCCAGCCCCACCCCTGCTTCAGCTTCTAGCAGCTCTGGTCTTTCTCTAAGCCCCTCCATGCACTCACCATGGGGCGGATTCTAGAAATTAAGCAAGGACCGGTCACCAGCCAGAGTCCTTGAGAAGAGTCTTATTAATTCCTCCATCTTCTCCTGGAGGTCTGAGGTCTCCCCTCAGGCTGCCTTCTTATTTGGTTAGATTTTACTTTGGTTGTTTAGCTCTAAAGACCCTTGAACTTAATGGGAATCCTGAGTCCTTTTTTGTATTTTTCCCATCTCTCAGTGCCCCCCAGTTTCTAGACATTGAAATGAAATCCTATTGAATCGCGACACCTCGTATCTTTGCTAACCCCACAGTTCCAGCTGCTGACGTTGCAAAAACCACCTCCCTATACCCCCCCACCCCGATGTGTGTGCCCCCTACTTCAGAGCATTCTTCTGCCGTCTGAGCCCCTTCACCCCGCCCCACCCGGACGTCAGTTCTGCATGCTGACACTTGAATTTTCGCATCACACATGGGCAGGCAGGAGGTCCGTGTGGGCAGAGGGAAGGGAGACTGGGGTTGGCGGGGGCGGGGTGTGGGGACAGGCTGGAAAAGCTCGCCGTGGACATTTCAAGCCCCTCCTGCACCACCACCCACCACCACCTCTGGTAGAGACTCTGCCAAAGGCCCCTCCTTCCCCTGTTACCCACAAGCTCCCAGCCCCAACAGCAGAGGTGTAAGTGGGTGTTTGCATTACAAACCTTCTCCTAGAACCCGGCCCCTGTTCTCCTTAACAGACTCAGCAACTGCCGATTCGGATCCAGTCCGTCCGGCTGTGTGTTTGTGATTGGAATCAGTGACCCCGCTTCCTGCTGCGTGGAGAAGTGTGACTGAGTGGCAAAGAGTGTGCACCGAACCATGGTTGCCGTGGGAGTCGTAGTTAACGCTTTGGTCCTGAGTCAGTGACAGTGAGTGGCCGTGGATCGTAACTGTGACAGAAATATGTGAAGTGTGGAGCACTATTTGACCAGGACTTGGAGGGACACAGTCATGAAAAGAGAGAGTGTGACGGCTCACGTTTGCTCACCGGGGGCGTAAGTGCACTCCACTCCGGTTACCCGGACTGCACAGGTGGTCTGGGGCAGCGGCCCCGGTGACAACAACCCCGGGCTGGGTAGGATGTCTTTTAACCCTGCTGAGAGGAATTGGAGGCCCACAAGGCGGTAAAACTGTGTGGATGAAGGTCTGGGCAAACGTGGAAACCAGAGAGATTTGGCCAGATGCGGCGGCTGCCGTTGGCCGGGGGTGTCTGCTGATTGAGGAAGAGGAGGAGAGAAGCTGCACAGTGCTCTGGCCCCTTGTTGAGGCAGGAGGGCGAGAGCAGGAGTCAGGCCTTCCCAGGGTCAGGGTCTTCATGACTCCTGAAGCTTGGAAGCCCCGTGAGTGAGATGGCAGGAGGAAGGAGGGACAAAAACCAGCCCTCCCGTGGACAACAGCTCAGTGTCAAGTCACCTGAGTGGCCCCAGACATGTCGGCCACTGAAACTGTGTTCAGATGATCCAGGTGGATGGTGTTATTTTCATCTTTTAACCTTTCATTTTGAAATAATTCCAGGCTTCCGAGAATGTCGCAAAAACAGGACACAGACCCTGGCCGGTGTGGCTCATTTGGGCGTCGTCCTGCAAACCCAAAACTGTTGGGGTCAGTTTCCGGTCAGGGCACGTGCCTGGGCTGTGGGCCAGGTCCCTGGCTGGCGGTGTGCAAGAGGCAACCAACTGATGTTTCTCTCCCTCTCTTTCTCCCTCCCTTGCCTTTCTCTAAAAACAAATAAATAAAATCTTTAGAGAAAAAACAGGACACACAATTCTCACATACCCTTCACTCAGCTGCCCCAGATGTCTGCATCTTCCCCAACCGCTGCACGTCAGCACGGCCAGGACGGGACGTTGGCACAGTGCTGCCATCTCTTCCAGCCCTACTCACACCCTACCAGGGTCCCACGAACGTCCTTCCTCTTGTCCAGAATCACAGACTCGCATGTGGCTGTCCTGTCTATTCAGGCTCCCTAACCTGAGCTTCCTTATCTGTTGTTCTCTTTGACTTGATGACCTTAACTCTTTCGAGGAGGACTAACTGGTCATTTAGAAACACGTCCTGCAGTCTGGGTTTTCTAGTGTTTCCCCGTGACCTGAGTCATGCTGTGTGTTTTTGGCAGACATGCCACCGAGGTGATGCGTGCCCTTCCTGGTGCCTCATACGCGGAAGCTCTGACGTCAGGTGTCCTGTTCCTGGGGGTGTTGCCTGTAATCACTGGGTCAGGTGACGCCTGCCCTCAGGTCACCAGCCCTCCCCACACAGAGCACCTATAGGGATATACTTTGCCGCAGGGCAAACATCCTGCTTCTTACCGTATTTTTGCCCCTTAGTTTCAGCATCCAGTGACGAGTCTTGCTTGAAACAGAGGTTTCGGTGCTGTTGGCCTAGTGGAGATTAGCCATGTCTCTCATCCCTTTCTTGGTTATTGGTTGGAGCTCTAAGGAAGGGCTTTCCCCTCTCTGCCACCACGGGGTTTTCAATTCTCATTGTTGTCACTTTAATTTGGGGGTGATCCATTTGATGCTTTTAACATCTGCACTGTTGCTTTTTTATCCACTCCTACGGGCAAGCTTTCTTTTTCTCGATACGAAGGAAACACACTTAAACAGAGATTTCTGGCCATTCCAAGGTCTGAAGACTCTGTGGGTCTGAGCTTGCTGTCTGTTGTTTTTACTTCCTCTCCCTGTGAGTTCTGTGATTTTTTTTATTTTTTTTGGCAGGGGGTGGGGACCAGAGACCACTCATTTTTCTAAGAACTTTATCTGTACGAATACTTTGGGGACCAGGTTGAAGATGTGATTTCTGGAGAACTTGACCATGTGTCTCTCCTCACCCGGAACACTGCAAACCCTTCCAGTTCACCCTTCTGCTGCAGGATCTGGGGACCACGTACATAGTGAACTTGGGTGCTGGGGTGGTGACTTCTCATAAGAGACTTTTTGTCCTTCTCACACAAAACAAGCTCACTACAGGAGTGGGCGGTGGGCTTATTTCTCACGCACCTGCACGCCCAGCATATACTGGCTATATCAAGATGGTTCGTGAAAGTTGACGTTACTTTTCACAACATTTTAATTGGACTTGGAGTTACAGGCTCTTTCACAATGTTATAAAATACTGGATTTGTTTCATAACGTTCCTGTAAAGTAGATGGAGCACTATTTTCATTTTATGTAATAAGCTGAGCAAACAGACAACTGGCTTCTGCTTATATGGCCCGTCAGCAACTAAGCAGAGAGGAAAATTCCAGAACTGCTGGTTCCCAGCATGTTGGCAAAGTCCACAGCTTGGGACCTTGGGTTTGTCCCCTCCCAGCCCCTCCCCAGGGCACTCCCTACCCCCACCCCCTGGCCCACCTGGGATGAAAGAGAATGAGCAAAGAGCCTAGGGAGTGGGGAGGGAGCAGGCAGGTTGGTGAAGAGGAGAGGAAATGCTCATTCGCAGCCCAGGAGGCACTGGGAGGCACCGGACTGCGGGCAGGTTGCTCCCCAGCTGCTCATTGGTCGTCTGCCTCTTAGCTTTACCCTGAGCACAAGTGGGCTGCTAACACTCTATCCATAGCCTCCCTGTGGAGCAGCCAGAATGTCATCCAATCTCCCGTAATAAATCTCCCGAGAGACATGAGGTATGTTCGCACCCTGGCTAACAGAGCGGTGGCCTGATCCCCCTCATCCTGGAGCCCACTCAAACATAGACACACTGTCTGGGGACACCCAAACCTCCGAGCAGGGCAGCTCAGCACAGAGGAGCCTTTTGGGGTTCCCCGAAGAACACACACCCATGTCCTCTGGGTTGGGATCAGGTCTGCTCAGTGCCATCTGTCCCAGAGAAGGGAGTGGCAGAAGTGAGTTGATCCTAAAGCCAGGCTTGGTCTTTCAAGGGTTCCGATTCTTTATGGTCGCTTCTCCAGGACTTTCAGCTGAGGTGGGGCAACCCCGCAAAGATTGTAAATGGGACAGAGATTGTATTCAGGGTCCTTCTGTTCCCTCCTGGCACTTTAGATCCCTCAGCCTTGTGGAACCCAGATGTCCCCTCGCCCTTCTTTGTACGCAGCCAGCTGTCAACCAGCAGGGGGAGGGCAAACTAATACTAATTCTCACTCAAGTATAAAAGACTGGTAAGGATTGTAGTGAGTTACACCTCATGACAGAATCCCGTTTAACATAGAAGCCAATCTCTAAAAGCAGCACCCAGGTTATCACTGCAAGGCTGATAGAATTCATTCATCCATTAGTCCATTCATTCATTGAATTTCACTGTGGAAGCAGCTGAAAACCCCTCCCACATGGAGGAGGGCACAGGACATGCCTTCGCTCTGTGTGGACACACGTGCCCATTTCTCCTGCCTTCCCCAAGATTTCCTAGAGGTGGGGGCCTGGGAGCTGGCCCCCTGGCCGCTCCCTGCAAGAGAGCCCCACCTAGGTCACTCTCTCAGGGTTACAAGTCAGGCTTCGAGGAGCCCCGAGGGAAGTAAGTTTTAGGACAACTGCCTGGATTACTCAGCCAAAGCCATGTCTCATTTAAGAAAATGTTGACAAGTCTTTAGCTCAATGGTTAAGAGTCTGGCTTTAGAATTTGGAGTCTACCGTTCACCATCCTTGGACTTTGGACAACAGATTTGCTCTCCCTAAGCCTCAATTTCCTCCTCCACAAAAGGAGGTGGTGGTGGCCCGGCCACTCCCATCCTAGGGCCCCCCACCCCACAGGTTTGTGGCGTGAACTCACCATGATAAACTCACAAAACACTGAGGACAGCGGGTCCCTCATTTGGCAGCTCGGCCTCTGCATGGCCTGTGCCTGCTCCCCTGGGCAGGAGCAGGTGTGGACAGATGTCCAGTCCTGCAGACCAACTGCAAGGGGTGGGGGGCACTCTCCAAGCAGGAGTCTGTGGATGTGAGCCCATCAGGAGGTCAGAGAAAGCTTCACCCGCCCAGGAAGGGGGTTTCTGAGGCCAGAGTGAGGGCAATTCGGGCAAAGAAGGGGGAGGAGGGAACAGCATTCAGGGAGAAGGATCAGCATGTGCAGGGTCCCTGAGGTCAGAGGGAGCAGGCAGCGGGCGTGGCTGGAGGGGAAAGAGCTGGAGCGAGGGGTTCATCCTTGTTCTAAACCACTGGGGCGGTTTTCTCAAGGAGGGGACTGGCTCGGACATTGCAGTTAGTCACCGTCTCCCTTCTCACCATATGTCTCCATGCATTAGACCTAAAAGTCCATCTGAAAATCGATCTCTCCTCTGTTGTTCTTCATTGGATTGTTGTCACTTCTGTTATGTTGCGACAGGAACAAATAACACCTTTTATAAAGTTCAAATAGAGCAAGTGGGTCCCAGAACACACGCAATTTCAAAAACCCTGCATTTTGTGTCATTTGAGGGAGATCCGAATGACAAGCTGTGAACTCTGCCAGCTAATTTTAAACATGGCCTGGGCTTGGCGGACATAACTTAATGGTGCATTGACGGCTGCCTGAGACACTACAGCTGATGTTGTGCAAATAACGTCAGCTTGGCTGCATTTGTGGACTGAAACAGCGCAGGTCTCAGCAGCAACCTTTGAATCATATTCTGGGGGGGGATCTATGGCAGAATTGGGGGAAAGGTAGGGGGAATGGGGAGAATAGACAACAACAGGTGGGCTCTACACTGAAGTGCCAGGTGTTAGGGGCGATCCTGCAGCCGCAGGAAGTCCAGGTACCTTGCTCTGGAGCAGTCGGGATGATAAATCCCTGACAGGAGGAAGGGCGGTGGGAACGCCCTGAGGAAGTTAATGCCACACTAAGTATCCAGCAAACGCCGTTTGAAGAGAAAGCTTTGAAACAACATCCCCGCCCCCTGCCGGCCCCCAAACCCTAGATTTAATAACCAGGAAACAGGCAGGCGTTTGGGGAGCCACACTTAGCTCTAGCTTCCAGGTACAAGTGATTCATATACACCTTAGTCACCACTGGAAACCACTTTGCTGAACTCGGGGGAGAAACCTAGGAAGGTGTTGTCCAGAGGGCAAGTGCACGGTAGGCACTTCCGGGATCCTGCAGCCGTGACTCGAGTGTGTTCAGCAAGACACTGGGCTGGGAGGGGTGGACGTGACCAGAGCCAGAGCCCCAACCCCGCTCAGGTCGCGCTGCAAGCCCCCTGCAGCTCGTCCCGCCCCGCCCCAGCCAGACAGCAGGCCACGGGTCTCGCCCAGACAAGGAAATGGGCTTGGTTACATGTGCAACTTCACAGAAAATCCTACCCTCCAGCTGGAAACATGTATCAAGTCTAAACTCAAAGACAAGATGAATGAATATATCTTCTTTCTGGAAGCTGAATAAAAGTGAAGAATTTTATTTCAGGAGAGATAGAGAGAGGAGGAGGAGGAAGAGCTGAAGAAGAAGGAGGCAGAGGAGGAGGGGAAGAAGGGAAGAAGAAGAACAAGGAGGAGGAGGGGGAGAAGGAGGACAAGGAGAAGGGGGAGAAGAGGGAGAGGAAGGGGAGTTGTGTGCATTTCAAAGATCTCCGTGTGGAAACGCCCCACGTGCTGCTTGCTCATCTTCCTTCCCCGCCCAGCTCTCCTCACTGTCTCCGTGATATTCCCTCACATCCTCTTCCTCCTCCCACCTTGGTGGAAAGTGCCCATCACCTAAAGGGTTCTCGGTTTTCGAGGCTCTTCTCTCACCTTCTCTTATCCCCTTTCCATGGGCCTTCCTCGTAGCCCTGTGGTTCCCTCCAGTTCTCCTAGGACCTCTTTCCTACCTTCCCATCAGCTTCCGGACACAGCATTGCCAACTGCAGCCTCTCTCGGCTCCCTGCTCTTCATGGTTTGCCGTCTGTAACTCAGTGGAAGCTGCAGGAGGGGGGAAATCTAAGAATACCTGCCTGCAAGAGCACTTTCTCCATGCCTATGGGGGTGCCCACAACCCGCCCAGGGCTCATTCTGGCTACCAGAAGTGGAGGCCCCAATCCCAGTCCCTGGCCCTCCCTTATCCACATTGCTTGGGGGACAGTGAGGGGACAGTGGGATGAGGCTAACACTGACCTGGGTCACCTTCCTGTCCTCCCTGCAGAACTGTGATCTGGGCCAGATAGACCAATGGCAGCCATTAATCTGGGAGGCATGTGTGTGCATGTGTGTGTGTGTGAGAGAGAGAGAGAGGGGGAGGTGGGGAGAGAGAGAGAGAGAGAGAGCTATAAGCCCATTACCTTCCTGAGAAACAAGAAGCATATTTACAGCCCAGCCAAATTCCATTCTAGAAAATTCCTGAGAAGTGTGAGTGATTCTGCCCCAGGAAAAAGGTCAAGTCCCTTTACTAGCAAGAGGAGCTGGGGGCTCTCCACACCTCAGCTGGGCCACACTCCTAGGCTTTGGAAACATTGGATGGGTTTGTTGGCCCAGAAAGTCAGTGAACTGCAGACCTACTGTGCTGGTCCTAGAAGCCCTCAAAATGTGGGAAGCCGCTCTTGCCTCGCACCCAGACATGGAAGAGTGTGACCAACGAAAATCTGGGAAGAGTCTGGTGGAGCCGAAAGGAAACAGACTAAAGCTCCTGGACTGAAGTGGAGGGGCTGGTTCTGTCTCAGAGCCGGGGTCTGGGCAAGCCAGTCCCCATAGTAAGCCTCAGTTTCCCCACATGGAAAGGAGGGAATCGACCCAGTCCAACATTCTTGGAGACACACAGACAAACCAGCTCTCCCTGCAGCGAGCGCCCTGTTAGCTGCCTCCCCACCATGGGACTGGATGGCCTTTCGTGGTGACAGCTGTCACCCATGGCAAGTGAGTCTCCAGCAGCAAAGTTTCCATACTCAAAGTGTTCCAGGAAAGAAACGATACATTACAGTTTCTTATTCCCGCGGTAGTCACTCAGCTGCAGGGCGGATTTCAGGGCATTGGAGAAGTGGCCCTTGCCTGGCAGATGTTGGTGTCAGGAGACTCCCCTGGCCGGAGGAGGAGGGGGCCCGCAGGGAGGAGGGGGCAAACCTTCAGGGGAAGGCGCAGTGCTCCTCCAAGTGGGACTCTGGTGTAAAATGCAGATTCCAGGCCCTGCTCCAGACCCACTGCCAGCCTCGGAGGGTGGGCCCAGGGCATCTGCAATTTACACCTCACACGTGCGGGGTTTTCATGCATACGAAGTGTGGAAAACCCCGAGAGGCTGGGCAGCAATGTTTGCTTTATAAAAGGAAACCCCTGAGTCCTTCCGAAGGTGGCCAGCTTTTGAGTGAAGTGTCTCCCCACAGCCCAGAAATGCCCTCGGTGTAGACGGCGGGCCGTGTTGATGAACACCTGGGTTCAAGTGCCCGTATCAACAACACCCTCCCGCGAGCCTGCCTTCCAGGCCCACGCCGCGTCCTCATTGGATTCCTGAGGCAGTGACGTTCATGGCGCCTGTTCCCAGCATAGTCATCTGAGACGGAGTTCAAGTTTCAGGGCAGAAATGCCACCTTCCTCATCCTGGACTCGTTTATGTCAGCGCAGGAGGCTGAGGGTGCTCTGCACATATGTCGAAATAAATTAAAATGAAATTCTTGGACAAAGGCCGCTAGACTTCCACAGAAGCCCCAGGCAACCTCCTTATCTTCCATAACTACATTAGCTCTTAAGAAAGTAACACCACCAAATAATAAGCTGATTTGTTCAAAGTCCTCCAACTGAGATAAGGGTTCTGGGCCCTTGTCACCCTCCAGATATGAAAGCCAAAGGAGGCCCCAAAGAAATATAAGTAAGCAATTCTTTATCTACAAATTCTCTAGATATTTCCCACCTGCTCAGAAAAGATTAATTTGGTTAATGCGTGAATTCTTTGTCTAACATCATGGTGAAAATGAGCCCTACTTGTACCTTTTAAAAGACACAACCCGTGATATCTAAGAGGTTTCCAGGACTGTTCATCAGACTCGATGCTTCGGTCTTCTCTGCTTCTCCTGGTGTCCTTGGCACAGACAACGCCTGACTCAGTGGTTCCCAAGCTTGGCTGCCCCTGGGGGCACTTGAAAGCTCCTGTCACTGAGCCCTTCTTCCCTATGGATTAATGCAGGACTTCAGGAAGTGAGCCCCGAGGAATAGAATGAACCAAGCAAAATTCAGAGTGTCCCATAACTCCCTCCCCTGAACCAATAACATTATTGCGGGAGGGTCCCCCCTCACCACAAACAATAGTTAATGGCATGAACTGATGTAGGTTACCAATTTGTGTGCTCTTGGTAAAATCTGGTTTTGTTTTCCATCCACCTAAAGTGATTAGGTAGAAGAGCGATTTCAACCCTGGTGGGACATCAGAATGGCGGAGGGAGACAAGAAAGGACTGACACTCACCTCTGGAATGTGGCCTGGGCACTGGGATTTAAAACTTCCCCCGGGCCTTCCCCGGTGTGGCTCAGTGGGTGGGGCATCATCCTGCAAGGTGAGGGGCCCCCGGTTCCGTTCCTGGTCGGAGCATATGCCTGGGGTGTGGGTTCAGTCCCCGGTCAGTTGGGGTACCTGCGGGAGACAAACCATCAATGTTTCTCTCCCTCTCTTTCTCCCTTCCTTCCCCCTCTCTAAAAGTAAGTAAATGAAATATTTGTAAATAAATAAAATTTTCCAGGTGGTTTAGTGAGCTTCAAGGTTGAGCGCCCCTGATTCTGCGGTTCTTTCATCAAAGCCTCCGTGTTTTTGAGTCCAAAGAGCTTACTGTGCATTCAATCTCAATCACAGTTCGGCTGTTTACAGAGTTCTGGGCGGAAAGACATTTTCCTCTGCCTTTGGAGAGCTTCCATTCCCCACTTCTACCTCTTGGTGAAAGGTCCTCGGTTTCTGTACCTAGGACAGAATGGGTATCTCTAAGTGTCACCCTGAAGATTGGAGGGGATCTGTGTCTCCCGAGGACGCCCCTGCCTGGTGGGGGCATCGACCGGGCTGAGGCACAGCCCTGGGACCGGCCCTCGTCCTCTGGCCCTTCCATGCTGCAGCCTTTGACCGCCATCAGAGGCCTGGGGGGCGCTCAGCGTGGGCCCAACGCAAACGGTGTCGAGGGCCAAGTTCCACAACCCTTCTCCCTTTCTGTGGGACTGGACTTTGAGACAGTTTTTAACTTCAAGATGTATTATTCAAGTCATTTTCTTCATGACAAGAGAAATGAGGAGTTCCGTGAACCATCTCAGATCATTCCATGAAACCATGAAAGGGTGATTATATGTGGAACAAGTGAAACTTGGATGACCCTTCACACCCTTCCCTCTTCTCTGCCTCCCCCTCACCCACTCCCCCTGGGTGAACCTTGACTTAGAGAGTTGTTGAAGAGGAAGCAAGGGATGATGGGTGTTTGTATGTAAGTGTGTGCACATGCGTGTTTGTGTCATTATGCCCCAGCATATATACATGCATGTCTATATATACACGTGGGTGTGCACATGTGAGGTTTGTGGGCATGTAAACAGGTGAGTGTGTATACATGCATGTGCAAGAGCGTGTGCACAAGTGTGAGAGACCATATGTGCGTGTGTGTGCACCCACACACAACTACGCTCTCCACTGTGCGCATATCTCCCGGGCTCCTAGAAATCAATGTTTTTTTGATCCCAATATATTTCATTAGAGCAAAGGACAACCTCTGCCAACCGCTACCCATTTGCATTCTGCAGTGGAAAATTACCTGGTGACAGCAACAGCAGCAATCGGTCACCTTGAAATGCGTCTCTACGGCAGAAGGGCTATTGTAAACTGGTTATTTTAAAGAAACAAGACTCAGAAAGAACCTTTGACCTCCCCCTCACTGCTACAAGGACTTCGTAGAGGACCTGCCCCAGGAAGGGAGCTGTCCTGTGGGTAACTACAGTTCAATGTGAACTGGTGTGATAGGGACAAGGGTGGGGGGACACCTGGCAAGGCCTGTTCGATCAAAGTCCTCTCTGTGTCCCATTGTTAAGCTGGCCCAGGGAATGTTTATCAGACATTTGTTTTTCCATGTAAAAGGTCTTCTTCCCCTTTGAAGTTCAAACGACTACCCCCTTTCTCCTCAAACTGGCATAGAAACCTTAACTGCCCAATTTGTCCTTGGTCCCGTGTTCTCCTGGAACCTCTGTGTGTACATATAGAATTAAATGTAATTTTTTTCTTCTGCTAATCTGTCTGATGTCATTTTTTTCTTTCTTTTCTTAATCCTCACCCAAGGGCATTTTTTTCATTGCTTTTTTTTTTAAAGAGAGAGGAAGGGAGAGAAAGAAAAACATCCATGTGAGAGAGAAGCGTCTGGGTTGCCTCCTGTATGTGCCCAGACTGGGGCTCGAACCCTCAACCTACTTACGTGGCCTGACAGAATCAAACCCTAGACTTTTCAGCTACAAGACGACGCTCCAACCCATTGGGTCACACCGATCAGGGCTGTCTGATGTGATTTTAATTATTCGAGCAGTCAGAAGAACCAGGAGGGGAAAGGGGACATTCCCCACCCTGACATTTATTTGTGCCTCCATTAGAGAACAACATCAACCTCTACATATTTATTACTCCGTATTATAAACAGTGCTCTGTGAAATGTCCAACAACCAATCACTGCAGTCTACTTGCCTTGAGAAAACGTTCGACTACTTGAACCTGCGACCTCACGGCCCCAGCAGGCTGCTGCGCGGGAGGCCTCCCTCCAGGCACATCAGGACGGGCCAGGCGACCACCCTGACCGCCAGCCAGCGGGACAGGGTGTAGTATTAGAAAATGCTACTTCAAACATTCCGCTGATGCTTTGCCCTTTAAATAACCAGAAAACCCCAAACAAATTAAATGGATAATAAAATAACTAACAAAAGAGTCATTCATAAATAGAGAGATGAAACCAGCAACTGAAAACCACAGCCAACCCCAAACTGCACAAACAGTGCCCTGAAATCCAAATCCTCAGGGGGCACCGTCACCGCATATATCTCTGAAGTGCCCCCCGCAAAAAAATCACCCCCCAGAAAATATTTGCTCGCTTTTTAGTATTTCAGTTCTTACAAGCTTTCTCATATCTTAGGTAGGGCTCTCACACTTGGTTTCAAATTAATGTTTTTATTGTGAAATATAACACTTGCTGCTCCCCGCTGCCGCCCGAAAAGCAAGCTTCTTTTTCCTGGAAGCACAGTGGCCTGAAAGGACCCCAGTCAGCGCTTGGTTGGGGTGCTAAGGGTGGCCACCTGGTTGGCTCACTGGCAGAAGATATTTACCTTGATTAAATTATTATTCCAGGCTGTTGGATCTCACATTCAGAGGATTAGAGTTTTAAAAACAAGGTTTTAAAAAGCCACCTTGAAAGCAATAGGGTGTCTATGTTATATAAATTCCCCCACAGAAGGAATGAAAAAGATGCAATGCTCTCATAGTGTGTAAAGAGATACTTGACAGTCTGGGATAAGGTTTCTAGTGACAACACCCTGCTTGAGTCGGTTCGCCGGGGCCCAAAGAAACTGGACGAAACCGAAGACCATTACTGGGCCCTAGAGAACTCTCAGACAGCTCCAAAGTGGCGGCGGTCGCGGCCAGGAAACGGGAGGACAAATGTGGTGGTAGAGTTTGAATACAGTGGCTTCATCGGGTGGTAGTAAGGAACTGGGAATTTTCCTATGTGACATTGGATTTTTTTTTAATGCGTGCAGTAAAATTAATGCACTTTATATCTTCAAGGGCAGATTGGACTGTTTAATCGGAGTCATTAAATCTTTTATAGCTTTTCTTATATGAAAATGCCTGTAATGGTCAGTGTCCCCGGTCTTCAGGGACATGCAGCATTGTCATGAATTTAGGCAAGTCGGGGACACGCTGGGCTGCAGGGGTGCAGAGCGAGTCAGCCCACGTGCCTCAGTGGGATACAGATTGTTTTGAGCGAAAGGCAATTTTAGCTTCCGGCTCAAGAGAAACTTCTGCCCCTCCCTTTATTATTTTTTAAAGTTCTTAGAGTTAAGTTTGTTGAGGTAACATTAGATAATAGGATCATACAGGTTTTGAGTGTACATGTCTATGATACAAGATCTGTACGTCGCACCGTGTGTCCCCCACCCCAAGTCCAACCATCTTCTCTCACCATGTATCAGCCCCCTCCACCCCCAGCCCCTTCCATCCAGCACCCACTCGCTGCTGTCTGTGCCCACGAATTTCAGTTTTATATCCCACATCTGAGTAGCTCTTTCTGACTGACGTATCTCACTTAGCGCACTATTCTCCAGGTGCGCCCACATCTCCGCAAATGGCAGCACTTCATCTTTTCTCATGGCTGAGTGGTATTCCATCGTGTGTACGGACGGCATCGTCTGTATCCGGTCCTCAATCACAGGGCACTTTGGTTGTCTCCGTGTCTCGGCCTCTGTGAATCGTGCTGCCATGAACAGGGGGGTGCATATATGTCCCTAAGTTTGTCTTTTTCTGAAAGAGGATCCCCAATTGTATCTGCTTCAGGCCCCGCAGAACGCAGGTCCTGCCAAATCCACTAGAGAGGACGAAGAGGCCAAGCGCCAGCATGTTAGCGCAAGTTAGGAATAACCTGGGTAGGGCTGGCGATCAAAACATTAATGATGTTTGAGAGAATTTAGACTATTCCAGAATATAACAGATTAGACTTGTGATTTCAACTTAATGTGTATTTGAGGAATTGATTCAGATCTTTGATATCAAGCTGAAAGAATTTTACTGCCTTTTAAAACAGTATTAAAATCCTTAAGACAGGTTACAAGTCACTGTGTTTATAAGGTTAGGTTGTTCAAAATCCCATTGGTGCTTCGAGAAGTTTCATTTGTGAGACAATCGAAGTGCCTGAAACAAAACGAAAAATACTTAAAAATAAGGAATACAATTCAAAATGTTTAAGGACATTTAATAAACAATTTTTGAGCCCCCATCCCAAGGGGCTATCAATGTTCTCCGTATGTATAAGAATAAGATAAATTGATCCTAAAAGTCTAAGGATAGAACAGGTTGTGCAATGTGTAACTGTTGATAAATCAAATATTAAATCTTTCACAAAAAGTATTTGCAAATTGCCTTTTCCCTGTGCGAAAGACGTTCTCCAGGACACCACGGAGCCTGGGTGGACAAAAAAGAGTTCCTCCTTCAGTCACCCCGTGAACGGTCTTACATCCCTATTTTAAAGTCTATGCCAAGTCTTCTGAAAAATTAATTTGCCCGGAGAGAATGCATGCCACGCAGGTCCGTTTTCTTGTGCGGCTCCCAGCACTGGAGTTCCCAGTGGAGTTTTGTCACCCAGCGCCTATGAGGTGAGCTTACCCTTCAGAGCCCTCGATTCTGTGGCTGCCTCCCCCTGGCCCGCTGCTCCCCATCCAGAGCCAGGTCCAACCCCCCCTGTGAGGCCCCTGCCCTGCGCTCACTGGGGAGCTGCTGCCAGAGGCTGGGTTTCTCCCTTTCCTGCTGAAGCTCCCTGTGCCCAGGCCGGCAGCGGCTGGTCTCCTGAGGACATCCCAGGAGGGAGGTCTGTAGATTATTCCAGTCGGTGCCCCAAGCCCCCAGTCCGAGTCTGGCTTCTCATCTCTCTGGATGCCCCATGCTCTCTGCAACCCCCAGGAAGCATCCCCTAGGTCTGTGATGGTCTCGGGGCAGGAGCTCCACATCCGCCCCACGAAGGCCGCATCTTTCTGTTCTCTCTTTGCGCATGTTGTGGGTCGTCGCTGTGTGTTTCCAGACAACAAAAAATCTCAAGGTACCACACCTTGTAGCAACCTCTATTTTCCTCTTTATATTTTCTGCAACATTTGAACTCGTTGTAAACACTTATCTGCTGTTTATTACCAGAAAAAGATTTCAAAACACAGATGGGGAAGGAGGGACGTTGTCAGCTGTCACCTGACGCGACCTGTAGAGGCACTGGGCACAACAATCATGATGGATCCTGGCCTCCATCCGTGAGGCACCCTTTCCCCTGGGCTCCCACCACCGCACCTGTCCCAGGCTGCTCAGGCTGCTGTGACCCAGAGCCACAGACCGAGCATCTGAACAACAGAACCGTGTTCTGTCACAGCCCTGAAGTCAGAGACGAAGGTGTCGGCAGACTTGGTTCCCCTGCAGCCTCTCTCCGTGTCGGGCCGATGGCCAACCTGTCCCCATACGGGCCACATGGTCTGTGCATGGGCAACCCAGGGGTCTCTCTCTTGTGTCTGCCCCTCCTCTTCCTATAAGGGCACCAGTGGGTAGGATTAGGGCCTGCGGCCCAGAGCTCCCTCCCAGCTCCAGACTCTACTGTCCCCTCTTGGGTGCCGGGCGTGCGCCGCAGATCTAACTTGTCCACACTGGAGCTGACAATCTCCCCCCCAGACTTGCCACGCCTCACCTCAGTTGAGGACAACTCCATCCTTCCCACTGGTCAGGCCCAAACCCCGGAGCGTAGCCCTGTGTGCTGTTCCTGTGCAGTAATAAGTGGGGCTTTCCTCTAAGTAACCGAGCCAGGTGGCAGGTAAATCAAGGCACAGAGGCCTGTAATCCTGGAAGGTGCCCAGCAGACTGTAGGTCTGTGCTTGGTCCTGGCTCCTCTGTCTCCTGCATAAACAGAGGCCAGAAGGGCTTGGTGGGGTCCAGGTGGTGTCTTCCCAGCAGGTTCCTGCTGGCTCGGTGGGCAGCGGTGTCTGTCCCAGGCAGCAGCCCTGTAGGGGTTCCGGCGCTTCCCGAGGAGGAGCACAGAGCAGGGTTTACTTGTAAGCCAAGGCAGCGGCAGCCCTGGAGCCCTGGAGCCCTGGGACTGTGCTCCCATGACATAACATTTTGCAAACGCTGCAAAAGGAAGATGCCATTTCAACTGCAGTCGTAAGGACCACGGTCTTTGAGCTCATGCTCTCCCTCTACTCTGGTTCTGCTGGTGATGCTGCAGAACCAAGTAAGTCACCACGGCTTATTTGGGTGGGTGCTAAAGAGAGCTGAGTTGGGGATACCTGTCAGTCAGGATGAGTAATTTTTATGTTGTCTGCCATCATGCGCAGGTAATTTGTTGTGTACTGTGAGGTGTGGGAATGGCTTCCAGAATGTTCCTACCACCCCGTGCCAGCAGGGGAGCAAGGGTGCAGGCCAGGCGTCTCCTCAGGGTGCCCAGCACCCTACATTGGTGGGGAGGGGAGGAGAGAAAGCTTTCCAAAGGTGTGGAGGCCGAAGCTACCACGCCCTCCTTACTATCCTCTTGACAGAAACGCTGTTTGAGAATTCTTACAAGAAGTAAAAAGCGTGCACCCAGAAGTGTAGTTACAAAGTTATTATAAAGTTAATAAAACCCTTACGTTATTTTCCCTGGATTTGTGATATTGCGGTTTGTGAGCGTTTTAGAGTTTGTAATTTCTTGTGGTTGTTCTTCTCATTCGGAATAGATGTCTGCTTTTGATGTGCTCTTGTGTTTACAATTTTCTATCTTGCTTCTTCACGAAGGTTCCCCCAACTTGTATAAGCTTCAGCCCCCACTGGCGTGGGTCTGGCTCCCGGCACTGAACGCAGGTCTTGTGTAAACAGCCAGTTTATTTTGCCGCTGTTGACACAGGGAAGAGCTTGAGGGAGCTGATTTCAAGGAATCCTTTACCTCCCGCCTGCCCCCAGTTACCTGTCCCTGCGGGTTGGGGCTGTGGTTTCCTGTTTGGTTCTGTGCATTGCTTCCCACTTTCTTCTCTTTTCAGCACCCCTTCACAGGCATCATTGGTGAGGACATGTCACCAGGTGCCTGCACAGAGGACACTGGCCAAGGCTGAGGCCACGTCCTTGGTAGGTCGACACCCCGCTGGAAACTGGGGGACTGGCATCCAAACCCAGGTTTCCTGGGCACTTCAGTCCTTGCCTGGTGCGGACAGGTCTAGAGAGGGGCACACTCTGAAATCTCTCCTCTGAACCCCAGGGGTTAACATGCCTCTGCCCGCGTTTCTGGTCCAACTGGAAAAACCAGCCAGGGGGCTCTCAGAGACTGCAGGCTGCCGGTGGGAAAAGGAGAAAAGTTCCCAATGGAAGCAGCAAGAAAAGGAGAGAAAAGAAGTGCAATTGTTCACATAAGTAAACAGAGACCACCCAGATTCCCTCCCGCAGGCGGGGGTGGGGGCAGCATGGGGCCCTTGTGTCCAGGAACCAGACTGTGGACACGGCCCAGTGCGGAAGTGCCTGGGCTCACTTTGGGTGTCTGTCTCTCCTCTCCCTCGCAGAGTCCCTGATTTCTGCCAGCTCCCCCAGCTCTTCCCTGAATCCCAGCTACCAGCAAACTCCTGGATCAGACAGGTGACCGAGCGCTTCTTCTAAGGACCTGACCAGTGGCCGATGTCTCCGTGGCCTAGACATCAACTGGGACCTGCAGGAACTGGGTCGTCCCCCATGCTGGGTCATGTGGGAGCAGAGGGACAGCTCCGAGACTCATGCCTGGGCGTGACTTCCCTACCACCATTTCCAGGTCCCGGGGTGCTGGCCTGGAGCCTCTGCCATGTCTCTCTCACCTGGAGCACAGCCCCCTGGCCACATGGGTGCCCAGCCCGGCTACCCAACTACACTGAAGGACAGGTGGTGGGCATGGGCCCCATGCCCTCTCCTCGCACGAATCCTGGCCCAGCCCTGACTGACCACCGTGCAGCTCTGGACAACATGCACCAACTCCGCCTGGTCTGTCAAACAGGGCTGATAACACCTAACTCTCCACGCCATTCCCAAAATCCACAGAGACCACATTCAGGAAGCACAATTCGAGTACCAAGCACATGGCAGATAAACCCTCCTCACACTGAAAAAATAAAAAAATTAAACTGATATTCTTAGTCCATTCCAGCGGCTGTAACAAAGATACCACAGACTGGTGGCTCAAACAGCAAACATTTCGTTCCCGCAGCCCTGGAGCCTGGAAGTCCAAGATCAGGGCATGGGCAGATTCACTGCCTGGTGAGGTCCCGCTTCCCGGTTATAGGTGGACGTCTTTTCCCTGTGACCTCACATGGCAGAAAGGAGGAGGCAGCCCTCTGGGGTCTCCTTCATAAAGACACAAATCCCATTCTTGAGGGCTCCGCTCTCACAACCTAGTCACCTCCCAAAGGCTTCCCTGCAGATACGGACACCTTAGGGGTTACGATTTCAATATATAAAGTTGGGGAGGGGGGACAAACATTCAGTAGCACCTATTTGATCATAATTCCATCATAAATAATACAAATTTTAAATTTAAATATTTGTTGTAATTACCTAATACAATTGGCACAAAGATTATATTTTCTAAAAGGATTGACCATGAACTCTTTCTTCTGAAATATTTTTTTCAGTTGCTTTGGGTGCCACTTTCTGCCCCTGAATGAGAACCAACGCAGCGCCATGAAAACCCTTTATCCTCTCAAACTCCCTCCCGGTCCAGGGGTGTGGGTTAGTTTCTTCCTGCAGGAAACGCCATCAGGCTGGGATTTGTGAAACACAAGAAGGCGTGTGGTTTCCTCTCCCTGCCTCTTCATTAAATGTCAGGAGAAGGGAAGGCACATGCACACAGAGGTCAAGCTACCATTGGGTAGGGGTCAAGGTCTAGGTCAACATCACCAACACCACAGATGAAAGTATGAGTCTAGAGTGTATAGACAACCAGACCAAAGCGCCCAGGTTCTGAGAACGGGCCCACAGGCTTCTTTCTCAAGACCTGGCCCTCAGGGTTTCGATTCCTTGGGCTGGTTCTCCTCGTTCATTCCCTTTGCTTCTGCATCCAGCTGTCCTCAACGTTCTCCCCTTAAAGGAGGAAGACTCCTTGCCTCTCCACCTTCTTGGGTGACTTGGGCCTGCAGAGCACCTGTTCACGAATCTTGATTGTCAGATGCGGTCAAGGACGACGAGAGCAGGCTGCCCTTATTCAGCATCCAGCAAGCACGGTGCCATTGTCCTTACGTACCCTGCGTCCTTTCACCTTCCCAATAGCCTGGGGGGGGGGGGTGCTATTTGTCTCCTGTTATGGAGGAGGGTTCGAGAATTTAAATAACAGCGTTAGTTAGGCTTGCCTGACTTGAAAAATCAATATTTGACCAACTTGAAGTGCCCACGCTGGCCGGCCAGGCTCTTTTTAGTGGGCACACCTTGTTCCAGTACGGACTTAACTATGGGGTCAGAGGTGTCCAAGGGGCGTGTCCTCACGGAGTTAGCCAGCAAAACCATCTCCCAAGTCAAGAGTATTTCTGTGAATGGCCGGGAGTCATCCCGATCATTTGCTTTGCTCTCTGCTTCTCGTCCTGCCTCACACTTTTCTAGCCACCACCACCTCCCGCTCCTGTGTTGGGAGGCACCACGATGGATTCTGCCCCCTTCCCTCCCCCAAATGCTCTCCTCTGCACATCACCTGCCAGTCCCCTTAAGCTTGCTACCAAGTCTCCTGACATGCCACCCAGCCACCTGGCCCAGGTGAGCCCTCTCCGATTCCCCACTCAATGTTTCTGTTGCTCATCCACCACATTGAAAAGGAGAGTCAGGCTGGCTTTCACCATGATGTGGAAAATACAAAATGTGACCCTTTGACAACTTGTCATGGGATGGAGCTTAAATCTACTCCCCTTTTTATGTCCCCGCTGAGGGCGCTTCAGAGACAGCAGGCTGAAGACCAAGTGGAGACCTTTGTAAAAATAATGTTGCATGACTCCGATTTTAGACTCACTGTCACAGCGTCAGTGTCAAAGTGAGGCTGCAGACCGATGGCTGGGAATATGTCATTGCTTTCCTGATGATTTAAAATTTGAATTAGTAAAAGACAGCCAGCAAGACAGTGAGCTCTGGAGCGTGGATTATCCAGGTGCTGCCCCCGGAGGCCAGGAGGACACCCCTGGTGAAGTCTCCACGCAGAGCTGACCCTATCCCTACAGATGAGGCCCCACTAGAGGTAAACCCCCTTGGGGCAGCCTGACAACCCCCATGCCCAGAGACTACTGGGGGGAGGGGCAAATGTGTCTTGGACCTTGGGACCACTGAAGCAGGCTCTCTGAGGCAGGGCCCAGAAATGTGAGAATGACTGGAGACATTACACAAACACACACACACACACACACACACACACATGAGCGCGTGCATGCAAGGGGACTGTCCAGAAGGTATCTGGCCATGTACTAAGAAAAATAGAGAAAAATAAAGAAGACACAAGATATGAGAAATACTGTACACAGGACAATGGTGCCTCAGTCTCCTTCAAAGTAGGCACCTTGGGAGCTCACACAGTTCTAATCACCATCAGCTGCCCCGTCGTATTTTCCCACATCTCACTGATGGTCTGAAATCTTTGTCCTTTCAAAGACGATTTCAGTTTTGGGAAAAGCCAGAAGTCACAGGGTGCCAAATCTGGGCTGTAGAGGGGCTGAGTCACCTGGGTGATTTAATGTTTCACCAAAAAACTCTGCACGAGACGTGATGTATGAGTGGGCGTGTTGTCATGATGAAGCTGCCAGTCACCAGTTGCCCATAGCTGCGGCCTTCTGAGTCATCCGAACAGTTTCCTTGGAGGAATTTTCAAGCTTAATGCTAAATTTGAAGCAGATCTATTGCTCTACTCACTCAGTCATTTTTAATGTGACGGTCACACAGTACACAGGCTCACTCAATGGTGTCTACCACCCCCACTGACAAGTGCAGTGAAGTCATCATTGTTCACACATGCGCATTCCAGCCCACTCTCCTTGGTTGCCAGGTTACACGGATTTCGCACAAACCATTCTTGTTGTAGTAACAATGGCCGGAAATTTTCCGGACAGACCTCATACACGCATATGACCTCTGTGATGGTATTTTTTCTAACCTCCCGGGGCTGACCAACCCCTCTCCTGAGTGGCACATTCCCCCATCGTGTCTGTGTTTCCACGTTCCACCGGATGAAGGTGAAGTCTTGCTGGCACTGAGCTGCTCTCCCTCCAGACGTGGCACCGAGTTCCTGCGCGCTGGCCCGCCGTGACTTCCACCATTTCACTGTCACACAGCAGTTGTTTCACACTGTCCACGTTCTTGGGTCACCTCCTTGTCATTCCCTGGGTGGCCACAAATGCTTTTACTGTTAAAAGTCTGATGTCTCGCTCAGTCTCACCGAGCTAAGCCAGTCTGCGCAGCCACCTACGCCCACGCGGTGGTGGTGGTCGTGGTTTCTTGTGTGGCTGCACAGTCAGGTATGAATCCATACATTGTCTTACAGTTTCTTCACCCCTCCCTTGTTCAGAGGGGAGCTGGCAATGGAGTGACTGATGGTGGGAAGTGGCCAGAAGGGGTGCTTTGTGGCTTTGTTTATGCACCAGCTCTAGAAGAACCTTTTAGTCAGTGCCTTATATTTTTAAAGGCTGTAAAATGGAGGGAGGAAAGAATTTGCGGAGAGGGCAGGGACATTCCCTTTTCCGGAAGAAAGAGAAGAGAGAGGGCGGGGAGGTGGGAGGTTTGCTATGCACGCTAAGTGGAGACTAATTAGTTTCAACTTCCTCTTGTACATGCAGCGGATCACCCTCACCCGAGGGGATGTAAGTCTGCTGTGCACAGGGCCACTCCATCGGTACCCTGCATGGCAAGACCCATTTATCAGTGTGTGGTGTCCTCTGTCACAGCTCGGCCCACGGACGCAGCTTCTGCCCCATCCGAATGGTGAGCCCATGGTCAGCCCCATCTCCCGGGTTTTCCAGAGAAGCTGGAAAGCTGGATTTTACCTGAAATCTCCTGATTTTAAAGTGTCAGTTTCAATGTTTTTAGAATTCGCTGTGTTTCTATGGTAAGATAGGTCTTGCCTGGTTTGGCCCATGGCAACCAGTAAGATCGGTCTGACATTTCTTGACACATTTTTGGAAAGTGATCAGTGCTCTTTCTTCCGACCTCTGGTCATACATTTAAGTCAAAGAGCAATTAAAATCCAGAACTGTGACCCGACTCTACTCTCCGTCTCTAGGAGAGTGCTGTGTTAAGGTTAGTCTCTCCCATTTTACAAACGGGGCCTGGACAGGATGGTGCTGGACAAGAAGTCTCCGTGTGAGCTCGTTTGGTGGTTTCACCTGAATTAGAATAATCATCTTTCCCCCACGACATTGGCTGGTATCTGCTGGGAAACTCTCGGGGTAAAATCCACATCCCTCGTTACTACCTGAGTGGGAAGCACCCCCTCTTGGTGGGCTGTTCCTAGGCTGCATGCCACACATGACAGCTTAGGCCCTCCCTAGCCCACGCCCGCCCTGGCTTGGTTTGATTTGCCTCAATTCCTGCCTCAATAGGTTGGTGCGATTTGTCTCCACTCGTTGAGACACATGAATACTTTGTATTTGCCCAGCTCTTCACATGTACACAGTCTCCTCATTTGCTGGCTAATTTAACCCGCAATGGTCCAGAAATGTGGTGTTAGGCCGAATTCTCAGAGGACCTGATTCTCGGAGAAGTTCAGGGACCTGCCTAGGAGATTGCGGGAGTTAGCTACTTTTGAGCTTTAAGACTCTGACCTCAGGGCCCCCAGGAGGTCGGGATGTCTCACCCTGAGTGACTCTGCTCCCTTTTCCTTTCCACGTGTGGGTGCTCTCACGCCCACCCCAGCACCCGCAGCCCTCGCTGGGGCCGATCTCCAGCCCCCCCACGACATTGCCAGCAGGTCCCTGGTGTAGGGGTTCAGAATGAGTCACCTCAAAGTACACCTCTGTGGTATGTGGATTATTTCAAGTTAAAAGCAACAAGGACCCTGCAGGCTCAAGAGGAATTTCTGCTGCCCCCTCCACGACTAAATACTAGAAGAATTTAAATTAGGGGCCTGGCCCATGATACACGTATCGGCAAAAATGACTTTTTACCTATCTACGTGGCAGGGCAAACTACTAATTACTAAAGTGTGCTTCCCCTGCAGTGACCTCCTGAAGCCCCAGGTGGCTTACCTCACCCTTAGCTTAGAATGTCCCCCCGTGCCCACGCCCCCTTCTCCTGCACGAGGGGCTCCCAGACAAGTGCATGTGATTAAGTTGGGCTATTTTCTCTTGCTGATCTGTCTCAAGTCTGTTTGATGATTAGACCACCCGGAAGAACCTGGGAGGTAGAGGAACCTCCTCCCAACCCTGGGGACCACTGTTCCCCGTGTGCAGTCCTTTTTTGAGGACGTGGTCAGTAAAGGAGAAAGTGGATTTTTGTCTTCTTCCTTCTTGGTAGCAGAATGATCAACTGCTTCACCGCAGACATTTTGTACCGAGCGCCGGGAGCATTACAAACGGGAACGTGGCCACTGTTTAATTTTTTTATTAGCTTTATCGAGTAATTTATCACAGTCTAGCTACTCGACACCGGTCCATTATTGTCAGGAGCGGGCTCCGCAGTTAACTACTGAGACAAGACAAAGCCCAGGTCCTTAGTCATGGGGACAAGGCAGAGCCCGTAGTGACGGGCAGGGAAGGCAGGTGGGGTCACTGGAGAACTGGGGGTTCGGGTGAAGGCACGGCCTGCGGAGTGGGGGGCAGGGCAGGACCGGGGCGGGGGTGATGAGGGCAGGCTGTGCTACGACAGCCGACCCTGGTGGAAAGAGCCAGGTTCGGAGTTTGAGGCAGTGATACAAAGACTCTTCACACCCTGACTGGTGTGGCTCCGTGGGCTGGGCATCATCCTGCAAACAGAAAGGTCACTGGTTTGATTCCTGGTCAAGGCCCATGTCTGGGTTATGGGTTTGGGCCCTGGTTGGGGCATGTATGTGAGGCACTTACGGTGCTTCTCCCCTTCTCTTTCTCCCTCCCTTCCTTTCCCTCTAAATTTTTTTTTAAAAAGACTCGTAAAGGGTGAAAATTGTTGCTTCTTTCCGCCGAGGAGCTGGTGGGCCTTTGGGGGGTTTCAGGAATGAATGATCGCGTCTTTTGCCCGGGCTCCCACCATAGTAAAGTCAGGCTGATCGAAGCCAGCAAACTGCTTCCGGCTGGGTGTGGGCGGCTTCCGCCCTCATTTTCTAAAGTGCAGATTTGCTAACACAGCTGTGGTTTCCACAAGCCAGCGAGACAAATGACCCTCATCTGTGGCTTGGAAATTTCAAAAATACAGGGTCCAGCAGAAGGAAGGCCTGCTTGAGTATGGTTGGTAGGGTAATAGTATGGGTGTGATAATTTATAATTTAATTTGAACATCTCACCTAAAATGTCACAGGGTGTGCTTGAGTGTGATATAATTATGTTACAGAATGACATGCTGATGATTGTGTAAGAAAAGAGTTTGTAACAAAAAGAGGGGCGTTATTTGTGCCAGACCCTGTACACACACATACCTATCATATATGTGGCGTGAGTACGCCAAACCCTGAGTTCATTCGTGTATTGTTATTGAATTATTGCGTTATTTTCCATACAAACAACTGTGAACCTACCTTTGCCCCACCCTGTGTGTGTGTCTTTCTCTCTCTATATATGCACACACAAATATGTGTACGTGCACACACATACACACATATAAACATGTATATGCATGCATATTTATATGCATATTTTGGTCTTAGCATGTCATATATTCAAAATCCATCAGACTAGAGGTGTTCAAGTCAAAATGAACTATGCTGCTGATTGATCAGTTATGGTTTGTTTCTATCACCATTTGTTTCCACTCGTAAATGGTGATAGCTGAGTACAGTTGCCACCGGCGCATCCTCATGCCCCGGGGAATGGAAGGAGGGCCACCCAGAGAGTCCTGGTCAGCTCCGGGCACGTCGCCCCCATCCTGAAGGCCATCCTGAGGGCCTCATGTCCACCTTGCACCGGCCTTTGCAGGTGGGACGTCATGAGTCTCTGGGCGACAGAGACTCGAGGGTTTTACGAACGTGGCCGTGACCAGCAAAACAACAACAACGACCGAAAACAGGGGCAGCTCCCTGAACTGCCTTCCTGGCTCAGAGCAGCAGGGCTGGGTGGGAGGGGGCTGGCGAGGGGTGATAAATTCAACAGCAGAGACTAGAATGATCCTGGCTGGCTTAATTGTTTTTTAAAGCTATTTGTGTGCTTTTTAGCCAGAATAAAGAAATCATGCATAAGTATAAAAATAAGCATGTTTTATAATGAGAGAAACTTGTGGGGGAAAAAACTTTAAGTTTTAGATTTTTAAGAACTTGTTATGAGTGAAATAATATTTTTAATATTTCTCTTTTCAAAGAAGGCAATTATTCAGATACCTGAAAAGACTCCGCTGTGTTGGGTGGGTGGGGAAGGGTGTGGGAGGGTGTAGACCCAGGACTCACATCTGGGGGCCCGTGTGGCCCATTTCATGAATAAATTTCCTGGAAATACAGTTGCATTTGATACTATATTTTAATTTCACTTGAAAGACCTAAGTAATGTACATTCTGAAACGAATAACAAAAACTGTACGACTTAGAAACACATTTTCATAAAATTCTTTCAAAAGGGGAGGGTAGAAGATGATTTTTGGTGCAACTAAAGCTTAAAACCCCTCCCCTGGGCTTCAGCGAGCACCTCACAGAGCACCCCCTGCCCCCACAGAGACTCTCAGAGGCACTTCCCCCACTGCGGTGTCCCTGGGTGGGGCGGAGCCCTGCGAGCAGGCAAACAGCACAGGTGTGAAGTTACCGTATCTCTGCTCTGACACCCTCACGGATGGCCCTGCTCTGAGGTCAGGCCAGCTGTTTGGATGGCTCTGGGAAGCTCCCAAGTCTGACCCAGGCTCCAGAGGTTTTCAAGCCGCAGCATAGATTCTTCAGGGTAAATCTTGCACCTGCTCTGCAAAGTAGACCCATGCAGAGGTGGACAAGGACAGCGTCCAGACCTGTGGTGCCCTCCCTGCCTTGGTCCCCATCCGAAGCATCAACTCCATGCCCCTGTGGCACCTGCCCTGCCCCAACCTTCTCCGAGCACCTGTAGAATTAGCTCGTGTGTGTGTGTTCACTGGGGGACAGGAGGGAGAAGCAGCTCCTTCTGTCCACATTGTAGCCACTCGTGGCCACCCTCGCCCCTGCCCCCTTGCCAAGGCTGCCAGCCGGGCCTTAGTCTTGGGTCTTTTTCTCCTGGAAATCATGTTGCTTAAAAGAACAGGATCCCTATCAGTGGTCTCACCTTCATGCCTCACCAGTCCTGACTTATCTAACTTGGCATTCAAAGCCGTGCTTATCAGAAAGCCCGGGATGTGGGTTTGAAATAAAACTGTAGAGGCTGACCTTTAATGAAGTTTGCTTAACAATAAACGGTGGCGGTTAGAACCGGCACTGCTTCTGCTGAAACGCTGCAAAGGGCACAGCAGGTACCCACGTAGGCTTAGCTCTCGCACTGTACCTGGGCGTCTGCAATTGTTCCATTTACTGTCTAAAATGCTGGCGTTCAACAGTGTGATAAGAATATTAGTCTTGACATGATAAAAAAAAAAAAAGTGTTTTATTCAACAAGGCGGAGAGAACAGACACCGCTGGCTTCCCGAGGGAGGGTAGGTGCAGGGGCGCTGGTGATAACAGCCTTCGATGGTCCCAGGTGAAAAAGTGGTTGGAAAACACCCGGAGCTTGACACTCTCCAGGCTGAGCTCCATGGTTCACCCATCGGGGGTTCATTCTAGAAGGGGTTAGTGAAAAATGCATTGATTCACATGATTTCAGGAAGTGAATATCTTTAATTTGGGGTTCTTAGAGCCATGGCAGCCATCTTGAAAGTCTAGACTACATCACAGTAATGAAGCGGGTATGAGTAAGGGAGGCGCTTTGCTAAAAGCTACTGCAGGCCGTGTTTCAGAGGAAGGTGGTGCGTCCTGAGTGGTAGTATTAGCAGCAGCAGCAGCAGCAGTAGCCGTAGCAGCAGTATCAGTGGCAGTAGCGGCAGTAATAGTACTCCTAGTAGGAATAGCAGTGGCAGGAGCTGCAGCCGCAGCATCAATAGTAGTAACGGTAGTAACAGTACTACGAGTAGTAACAGCAGTGGCAGTAGCAGCAGCAGTAATAGTAGCAGTAGCATTAGCAGCGGCAGCATTGATAGTAGTAACAGTACTACTAGTGGTAACAGTAGCAGTCGCGGTGGCGGTGGTAGTAATTGGGCGTTTAGTAGGTGCCAGCTACCCTCTTAAGCCTTTTAGATATTGTCACTCATGTCAACCTAACTACATGGCTACGAGGCTTTACAAAGGAGGAAACTGAGGCACCAAGAGGTTATGTAACTTCTTTCCTGTGCCCGGATTCCTGGGATGCAAGAGGTTTCCTGAGGAGTGTTGTTGGGGGCAACCCTCTGGGCACTGAAGGAAGCAGAGTTGGGCAGAGGAAAACATGAAGCTGAGGTATAGGCACCGCAGGGGCCTCAGTCACCACCTGGGGGGCCTGGGAGTTCTGATCTGCTGTCACTGGGTGCAGACCCCCTGCAGAGAGGGGCAGCAGTCCCAGGCTAGGTGGCTGTCTCCAGGGAAGTTTGTAGGGTGGGGTGGGAGAGGATGGGGATGGGATTAGGGTCAGGGTGGGTGCTGACGATGGGCATTTGGGCACACGCAGCCAGGAGCCATCCAGGGTAGGATCCAAGAGTCTGTACCCTTGGAGATGCAGGACTGTGTCACTTGTCCCTACATCCTGAGCTGGCCTGTTAGCTCAGGAACTTGTTATCTGTACAGGAGAAATAGCACCATGCAAGGAAAGAGTCACAAAGTCACGTGAAAGGCCAGAGCGTGGTGTGTCTGTCCACCTGGACTGGCTCAGACAGGGGAGGTCTACAAGGCAGGCAGTGGGACCTCTACACAGAACCCTTTGCTCTGTAACAGGACACCAGCCGGTGAGGGCCAGCCAGACCAAGCCTGAGTCTAGCTCTGAGGAGCTTGTCTAACCAGAACTCTGGTAGATGGGAACCAACCCCCCAGGAAGCCTGCCACCGGCCCACAGCCAGAGAAGCCAGGTCCCGCCAGGAAAGCCTGTGACCTTGCGGCAGTCCTGGATCGCTGCCAGGCACAGCAGGGCTTGCCCTCCCACCTAAGGAAGTCCCCCAGGGCAGAGCTGGGGCCACCAGGATGTCTCAGTACCGCAGCACAGGGAGCCTGGTCCTTCCTGCTGGACCAGGTGCACAAAAGGGCAGGTGGCCACCAAATGCTGCCTCTCCTCTGCTTTCCAAGTGGGATTTTTTTTTGTTTGTTTTGCAATTTTCCTGTTTTTCCTCCATCATTAGGAGTTGGGTGTGTTGGGGACAAAGTTATAACTGCCCCCAGAGTCAGGCTTAAGGGGCCCTGCCAATCTCAGTGAGCACCTATCAGCCAGCACCCTGATGTGGGGAGTCTCCCCATGGAGGAGAGAGTGCTGGGGTGGGTGGGGACCAAGGTCAGACACTGGCACTCAGGGGCCTGGAGGAGGATGCGGAAAGGGGAGTGTTGGCCCTCCCCACACCCCTTTCCCCTACAACTGCCTCCTGCTGGTTCTGAAGCAAGAGGCCTATGGGCCTTGGGGTCTCTAGGGACAGACTGGGAACAGGGGCCCTTCCCAAGTCTTGGTGACAAGAGTCCAGGCCCCTGATTCTGATCCAGCCGCCCATGAGCCGGTCATTCCCACAGACCCATCCCTGGCCTCAGCCCACCTGTGGGCCAGGCAGGTCAGGCATGTCCCCGAGCCCGTGTCTTCAGCTGTAGAGTGGAGAACTCAAAGTACCTATCTCTCCAAGAGCATGGTGACGGGCACAGTAAATGTTTAATAAAAGGTAATTGTTCTTTTATAGGCCAGAGACCCAGGGCATGCTGAGCCTGGGGCCAAGCTTTAGAATATGCTTCAACCATGACGAATGACAAGTACCAAAACCTGTTTTGGTCTGAACTGCTGGGATCTGCATTCCTCCCTAGAACCTGCCGAAAGCACGTGGCTGTGCCAAGAGGCCCACGGGGGGCAAGCGCTCCCGGAGTGGGCAAGGGCCCTCAACCCCCTCTTAGGGACACACCAGAGGGCCCCGGGCTCACCAAGAGCTTCCTGGGGCTTCTAAAAACAAAGTGCGGAACCTCCTCTTACATCATGTTGCCTAGCAACACATTCTCTGTGTCCTGGACCCTGTATTTCAAGGAACTAGTTAATTCTCTTTTGCTCGTCTGACTATGGGCACCCATGGGACTCTCGGAGCTGGTTAACCTCAAACCTCCCAGAATTATCGTCTCTGTCCTAAGCAGCATGGGACCAAGGATCAATAGCCCCATCATTCCTACCAAGGGACTCATTTCCTGGTACAGACCTTTTAAAAACAGTTCGTTAATTATTGTACATACATCATTTATAAAATAATGAAATATTCCATATATACAACAGAATATAGTTAATGTAAAAAGGTATAAAAAAAATAAAGTGACCACCTATGGTGTCACTGTCCAGCTTAAGAAATGAATTGTCGCCAATACCATTACATCCAGAACCCAGTTTCTGGCCTGGTCCATTCCTGCCAGGGGAAACCACCACACTGAATCACGTGTTTATTCGTTTCTTTCTCTTTTTCAGTTCTATCGTATGCCTTTAAACAAATTTAATGTTTCTATGAATGCTCAGCGTTGGTGGGACTCGTCTGTGGCGGTGGGGACAGCTTTGGCTTTCCCATTTTCGTTGCTCTGTGGAGTTCCACCCTATGACTGTACCACCGGTTCCTGTCAGCACTTGGGCTGCTTCCAGGTCTCTGCAGTAGAAATAGTGTTTCCGTGGACATTCCTGTGGAAGCTCCTGAGCACTCTGCAAGAATCTTTAGGGCACACACTTAGGAGTGGAATTTCTGGGAGAAATTTTGTGTCCCCTCGAGACAGTGCTGCACGATACTGGAAAGTTTCCCAGAGTGGCTGTGCCAAACTAGACCCTCCTCCTTTCTTCTCGCCTTCCCTCCAGCTGACTACATTTTGGCCATACACAGTGTTGGTGTTGAGTAACTTTACTTATTTTTGCCAGTTTAGCACTTGTTTGTGTTTGGAGTGAAATAGACACTACATGAAATTTACCGTTTTAACCATTTCCAAGTGCACAGTTCAGCGGCATTAAGTACATTCACTGAGCAGCCGTCACCGCCGTCTGGGTCCAGAGCTTCCCACCCTCCCAAACTGAAACATCGTCCCCATTAAACGCTCACTCCCCATCCCCCACCCTGGGTACTGCCACCTGTTTTCTGGCTCTGTGGGGTTTGACCACCCGGGGACCTTGCAGAAATGGAGCCATAGTGCTTGTCCTTCTCTGTCTGGCTCACTTCACTCAGCTGGATGTCCCCCTCGCTGTTCTCCCCTGTCCCGCATACTGTGAGGAGGTGTCCTTACAAGGACTTGGTTAGAGGACTTGGCCTCCTGCAGTGGAGGGAGCTGCCTGACCAGACTCCACATGAGTCTGGTCTTCGATGCTGAGGCCGAAGCCTGAAGATCCCAGGGCAGGGAAGGAGGCTGTCTTAGGCGGCCCAGGCTGCCTGGCGAAATACTGCAGGGTGGGGGGCTGAACCAACAGACATTTATTTTCTCGCAGTTCTGGAGGCTGGAAGTCCGAGGTCAGGGTGCCAGCCTGTTCCATACCTGGTGAGGGGTCTCTTCCTGGCTTGCAGGTGGATGTCTCCTTGTGGTGTCCTCACGTGGCCTTTCCTCGGGGAGTGGACATGGAGAGAGAGGCAGAGACACAGATACACAGAGAGAGAGAGAGAGAGAGAGAGAGATCTCTATTTTTCCCATAAGGGCCGTCAATCCTATCACCCACCAATCCACCCCAAGACCTTATTGAACCTTAATTACCTAAAAGCTCTATCACTATATAGAGTTACCTTAGAGTTCGGACTTCAACATATGGCCTGGGGTGGAGGTCATCACTCAGTCCACAGCACATGTAAAATCGGGGAGATCAGGACAAGCTGGGACCCATATACATGAGCTGAAGCCCACAGAGCCAGACTGTAGCCCTGACCTTGACAAGTTTTTCCTGAAGAAGTGGGGGAGGGGAGGTGGCAGCCACCTTATCATCGCAGAGCTAAACACACATGGGGTGCAGGAGCTGGGCAAGCTGGGGAGCTGGGGGAAAGGGGGCTGTGCAGGCCTGGCCACTGCCTCCTGGGAGGAGGTGAGCCCGCTGACCAGTGTCAAGGTGTGGGAGCAAAACTGGCCCTGCTTCATTTCTGCCCTCCAAATCTCCCAAGATCTCTCACGGTCCAGCCTAACCAGAAATGCATTCTGGTGAAGCTCTCACAGTGCAAAGCCACCGTGTCTTCTAAAAGATCTGACACTATATTTTCACATATGGTCTTTCATTCACCCGTGCTGATTTACGTGTATGATGTGATGTAGGATACTCACTCCATGTTTTTCCATTTGGATAATGGGTTTTCCCATGAGACTTCTGCACTGATCTGCATGCCCCCCCCCCCTTCCCCTTCACCCCGTGACCTTCATGCCTCCACATACACCTGATTCTCCTATGCGCTCCGTTCTTTCCCATTGCTGCTTCTTTGCCCTACACCAACACCATTTCAGAGCTTCTACAATGATGTTATCACCCTCAGTCTCTTACATTCGATTTTCTGAATGGGGTGGTTTATTTGGGAATAATCCTGCCAAGTCTTTGCTGCTCTTCCACTGTGTCTTGGTGATTCTTGGCCCTTTATCCTGTCATGCTCTTGCATATTTATTTTAGACTGAGCTCGTCAATGCACTCCAAGACACATGTATTAGAATTTTGGTTGTAATTGTATTAAATCCATTATGTCGATTTAAAGAAACAGTTGTTATAACATTGAGGCTTCTATAATATTGTATTTTCTACACATGATTGCATATCTCTCCATTTATTCAGTCTTTGTTACCTTTCAGTAAAGGCTTATACTTTTCTCCATAGTAGTTTTCACATATTTTGATAGATCTATTTAATTAAGGCAACAAATTTTTCGTTGCCATTTAAGTGGTATACCTTTGCAGTTTTTCTCAGTTTTTTATGACCCATCTCAAATATGCAGACGATAAGAAGATTAGTACAAGGAAAACATGTGCACCCTCCTCCCAGACCCAACAGTTATTAGCATGTTTCCGTACGTGGCTTTTTCTTGATGAACCATTTGAAATTAAGATGCAGACATTGTGACAGGCCTCTTCAAGATCTCCTGCCAGCTCACACAGCCGTTTTCACAGTGAGCGGCACGTGTAATATTTGCATTTCCCACGCTTAGTTGGTGTATGGAAGAATGCGAGTTATCTTTGTGTGTTTACTCTGTTCGTATCTAGTACAGGCAGCTAAGCTTCCTTAATTCTCATGACTTTTTCTTGATTCTTTGAGGTTTTTGTGGGTATACATTATATCTTCAAATAATGACAGAATTGTCTCTTCTTTTGTAATTTTCACTGGTTTAATTTCCTTTTCCTCATCGACTACCTAGGCTTAAACCTTCAGCACGATGCTGGGCCGGGTGTTTCTAGAAGTAAGGCTTTCCTTTTTTTTTTTTTTTAGATTTTATTTATTTATTTTTAGAGGGGGAAGGGAGGCAGAAAGAGAGGGAAACATCTACGTGTGGTTGCCTCTCAAGCGCCCCCTACTGGGAACCTGACCCACAACCAAGGCATGTACCCGGACTGGGAATCTAACTGGCGACCCTTTGGTTGGAAGGCCAGCGTTCAATCCACGAAGCCACACCAGCCAGGGCATAATCTTTTTCATTTTATCATCAAGGGTATTTTGCAGGATTTATATAGATGTCTTTTATCAGGTAAGAAAGTTTTCTTTTACTTCACTTTTGCAAAGGACTTTTTGCAAAATCCTTCTGGATGTGTGTTGAATTTTATTAAATGGTCATTCTAAATATGTTAAGACGACTCTATAATTTTTCTGTTTTAATGTGTTATTGTGTTGGAATATACCGAAAGCTGCTTTTCTAATGTTAAAGCAATGTTACATTCCTAGGATAAACCCATCTTGGTCATAATCTTTTTAAGGCATTGTTAGACGCATTTTCCTAATATTTGTTTGGGATTTGACATTTATATTTATGAATTAGTTGGGCTTGTGATTTTCCTCAAACTATCCCCCTGGCTTAGGCATTGATGAGTTGAACAGTATTTTCTATATACCTATTCCTTTGAAGAATTTTTAAAACTCTGGAATAGCGTGCTTCTTAACTGTTTCTAAGAAATAACCTGGAAAACCATCTGGCTAATTATTTCACGCAGGTGTCTATGTATGCCCATTAATGGCTTGCTCATTGTGTTCTTCAAATCTTCTCTATTTTTGCTGTTTGAGTTTTGTTGGTTGCTTGGTTGGGTCACTTGACCTTTCGTGACTACAAGGGAGGAAGGTGAATTTGTGAAGATCTTGTGATTCTAGACATTTTTTCTTTAAATATTTTGGAAACTATGTTGTTAGGTATACACAAGCTCACAGCGGTAATGCTGTCCGACTGATTTGTATATTTTGTCATTATAAAGCGACTCTCCTTATTCTCGGTGCAACTTTTTATTCTAAAGTCTATTTTTCACTATTAATATAGCCAAACCAGCTTTCTTTTACCTGTGCCCATTCCACATAAATAACTTATAGCTGTCTCAAAAATTAGATAATTTGATCATTTATATTTTAAAAAATTCTGTTCATATAAGCTGGACCGTTTGGAGCACTTGCATGCATTGTGATAACTGATGAATTTGCATATAGCTCTACATTTACCTTTGCGTTGTTTTTCTGGGTTCAGTTTCGCTCCTCCTCCTCCCCTCATCCTTCTCCTTTGCTTTACTGCCCTTGGTATCGTTGACTTTTCCCCCGTATCCCATTGTTTCTGTGTTAGGTTTAGAAACAATCAACATACAGTCTATTTTCATTCTTTCGTATTATCCTTTTAACAAACACACTCAACAAAGTCTAAAGTTAATCAGTGTGTTTATTCTTCTCCAGAATAATACAATCATTGAAATGCTTTAATTTCGTTCATTCCACTAGGGGTGATACTATGTTTTCGTGCTCTTATTTTCCAGCATTTTACTTCTACTTTTTTGTTGCTGATGTCGTTTCCTTACCTTTACAAATTAAACATTTTCAATGGTGTTAGTTTATGCTGTCCATGTTTGGTTGGACTTACCCATATTATTACCATTTTCTTGGTCACCATTTCCTCTGGCATTTCCTTCTGGGATTATTTTATGTTTTACTGAACTGCATGCTTTTCAGGTGTCTTTATTGTGGTCAGCACTGTCTGGATTGGTCTGGCAATGTCTTCGCCCTCCTTCTTGAAGGATACTTGTTGTACAGTAAATAAAATTCTAGGTTGACAATCACTTCTCCCCACCACTCTAAATGTTTTATTCTACCATATTCTACCTTCTGTTTGGGGATATTTTGTTTCAAGGTGTTTTTTAGTTCTTGTCTTTATTTGGGGGGTTCTGTATTTTCACTATATTATGTTTAGCTGTGGATCCCTCTTTTTTCCTGTTGGGATTTGTTTTGCTTCGATAATCTAAAAATTCATGACTTTCATCAATTTGGGGAAATTCTCAATCACTATTACTTCAAATGTCGTTTCTACCTTGTTCTCTTATTATCACATTTGGAGATCGAATCAGATGTATTTTAGATTGTCATCCCTCTGCTTCATACGACTTCGCTTCTGCAACTTAGTCCCCGTGTGTGAATTTCTTCAGGTTTATATTTCGCGTCATTGATTCCTTCTTCAGTTATTGGAAATTTGCACCTTTTTTATTCCTAAAAGTTCTCTTTAGTGTTCTCTGCCCATTTCTGCCAGGTAATTTTAAACAATCTTTTCTTCATATTCACTTTTTAGATTCTCTTTTATTTTATTTAAATAGTAAACATGCTTACTTTCTCATCTGTGTCTAATAATGGCAATATCTATGATTATATTGCTTGCTGTTTTGGTCTACTTTTATATCGTATTTTAATTGCTTTTAATTAAATCTCATTGTGATTGTGGCTGTGTGGGGGTTTATCCTGGGTTAAGGGGTGTATTAGTTAGGGTTCTCCAAAGGAAGCACAAGTGATCGGTGTGTGTGTGTGTATTACAGAATTGACTCATGTGATTATGAAGACCCAGAAGCCCCATGCCCTGTGACCTGCAAGCTGGAGAACCAGGAAAGCTGGCGGTGTCATTCAGTGTGAGCCCAAAGACCCGAGAACCAGGGGTGCCGATGGCTGAGGGCAGAGACAGCAAATTCCCCCTTCCTCTGCCTCCTTGTTCTATGTAGCCCCTCAAAGGATTGGGTGACGCCCACCCCATTGGGGAGGACAGATCTTCCTCACTCAGACTGTTGACTGAAATGTTAACCCCCTTCCTAACACAACCTCGCAGACACACCCAGAAAGAACAGTTTACCAGCTGTCTGGCCATCGCTTAGTGAAGTTGAGTTGGCACGTGAAATTAGCCACCGCGGCAATGTTCCACTAGAGAGGATATGAATTTGCTTCTGCCATATGCCTGGGGCACTGCCAGCCTAGGACCACTGGGTGGAGTTGCCTCCCCAAGCTGGTGGTCTGCTCCTGTGGGCTGTGTGGACCCCAACGAAAATTCCAGAATGTTGCCAAAAGAAGGGGAAATGAGTGTTGAGAAAGCAACCACCACAGGAGGGCTGAATGTAGAGACACACCCAGACTCCCTGGTGTGTAGCAGACATCGGGCTTTGGGGAACAGTGGTGTCCGTCATTCCCAGGGGCTCCAAACCCACTAGTCAAAGCAGGTGAGAGAGCTGCCACCACAGGAAGGCATGACCTGTTTGGTCTTGGAGGGTCTTCTGCTTCGACAAGCCGGACACCAGTGAAGTGTGAGAGATGGGCAGGACTGGGCTGGATGCAGGACAATCCCCTATTGTGGGTGTAAGGGGGAGGGCCCAGGGACGGGTGGAAGAACTTACTAGGGAAGTCCAGCTCCCAGGGACACCAGGCCAGGAAGGAGCGCTGAGCCAAGGCAGCACGTGACTTGGAATGAAGTCGGTTTTCTAGTCTTTCCTCCTTATTCTAAAGTAATCCACATTGTTTGGTGTATTGCAAACACGACTGGAATGAGTCTCTTAATGGGGGCTGCTGGCTGGTGGGGAGCTATGCCTTCTGGACTAAGGTTTATCTGTCTCGCTGCTTTTCCTCCCTTTGCCTTTGGTGGGCGGGAAGTCCTAGCGCTACTTCTGGGGATGTTCAGAGGTGGGGGGAAGGAACTTAAGACCTGAGAGCAGAGAAAGGCGGCTCAAGAGGACCGCGGAGGGGCCTGCGCACGCGGCGCTGCGTCCTTCGGCGCTAGCGCCCGGGTCAGCGGTCCCCAGCGGCCGACTCCTGGGTCCTCGCCGCGGCACAGAGGCCAGGCGGGGCTCGGGGACCTGGCTCGGGCCGGCCGTCTACAGGAGCTCGAGAAGTAGCAGCTCCTGGCTTTACAAGGGGTCTAGTCAGCGCTTGCCGGGACCCCTCTCCTCAACCCAAATGGAGTCCTCGGGCTGGAAGCGCCCGCGACAGACGAGGTCCAACTGACTTGGAGAGGGAAATGCGCTGCTCTCCAGCCCCAAACTGCGGGCGGGGAATCGAGGCCCGGGGAGCGTCCCCGGAGCTCCCTCTCCGTCCCGCCGCAGGCCAGGGCCAGGAGCGCGTCCCGAGCTTTCCCCAGGGGAACGCCTCCTCCCGCCGCCCCCGCCCCGCCCGGACCGGCCCAGCGGGAGCCGCGGCTCCGGCCGGCCCCTCCCTCCGCCAGAGGTGACCCGTACCTGCACTGGGGGTGTCGCCCTGGGCACTCGGACACCGCCTCCTGGGATTAAAGCGAGAGCCGGGGAGGGTCGGAGACTCCCTGGCGGGGCCGAGGAGGACACGGGCTCAGTGGGAGGCGGAGGAGGAGGAAGGACGAGGGGCGGGAGTACCGCGTCCGGGGAGCTGCAGGTAAGCGTCTCTGCGGCGGGTACGGGTTGAGGGCTCCTGGGGGCAAGAGTGAGGACCTGGGCGCCGAGGGCGACCCCCGCACTCGGTGGGAGTGTGGGAGGTGAGGCCAGGTGTGCTCAGCGCGAGCGCGGCAGGTGCGGGACTCAAGGAGCCGAGCGGAGCAAAGCGCCCTCCGTGGGGGCTGGGAGGATGCCGCGTGCCTGGGACCCCTTGGCGCGCCGCTCCGAGGCCCCTGGCAGCGTGCGTCTGGGGCAGGTTGCCCTGGAGTCCCTGACTAACTGACCTAAGAAGAGGGTGCCTCGGGGGTTCCTCGGGTGGATCATTTCGGACCGAACCGACTCCTACGCCACTTGCTCTCTGTAGCCCCGAGATGGGGACCAGGGGCGCACATTTCTCCTTCGGGAACGAGGAAGAGGAGGGGATTGTGGATCCTTTTCTTTGTTTCGGGAAAATCTCTGCAGCCCAGAGTGTTACCTGAACTCCTGCTTCTTGGTTCCCTCCGGAGGTGGGGAGAAACTGGAACCTCGCAGAGATGCCCAGAGCGATACGGCCGGCGTGGCGGGGACGGTTCCTGCGCGAGGCACGAACGGCTCGGCGGCCCCCGGGGAGGGACTGCCCTTAGCCCGAGCCCATTGCCGCGCCCCGGCAGCGGCGATGAAAGCCGTCTACCTGGGCACTGGGCCCCGCAGGAACCGGTCGGGTGGAGCAGTCCTGGACTTTCGGCGCTCGCTCCCTGCAGGAGAAGTTCGGGCACCGAGGAGCTTCGGTCCATCGCATGTGGGAGTCGGGGCAGTCGCCGGGCAGCCAAGCGCACCAGCCAGGCAGTGGGCACCTTGCTTGCGGCCCCACGGCCCCTGCGGGAGAATTGCTTTACGGCCTGAAAGTTTGCGCGTCCGCCCAGAGAGGCCCTGTTTGCCGGTGGCTCTGGGCACTGGCTCATGCCCAGGCATTTACGTGTTCGAAGCCACGAGCGGGAGGGGCACAGAGCGGCCCCGCCTGATGGCACAGCGCCGTGGTCCCGAACTCGGTTTGGGGTGCACAGACGACAGCCCTGGTGGGGTTTGGGGTGCCCGAGGTCGGCCTGCTAGGCATGGTTGCCCAGGGCTCTGCCTCCAGGCTGCAGCACCCCTCCATTCAAACACGCTCGGTATTCCTGGGGCTAAGGTCAGGGGCACCCACAGGCGTGCCGAACCGTGTGTTCCTGGCGCTCACAGCTGTGGAGAGCCACTCAAAGAATGGAAAATTACAGAGACAGTAAAGAGGAGTTCCATGATGTTTAGAAAACCTGAAGTGAGGGGAGGGTTGTTGACTTTGCCTGGGAGGTGGGACCGGTGGCCAGGAAGTGAGAATAGAGCCAACCTCCCCACCACCATCCCCCCACTAAGGGTGGGGACAGGGAATGTGGCTCAGAGTCTTCTGAGGACAGGGGACCTGAGTGCGCAGGCACTGAAGAAGCCCAGGCTCCTGGGCCATCCCTGCTGCTGAGGGGGAGGGGAAGGTTGAGGGGGGTGGTTCTGGTAGGCCAGGTGATTGGGAGCCTCCCAGGAATTCACCAGAGCTTGCTCCCTGCTCCCCCAGCTTTACCAGAGGTGAGGTCTGCCTCCACCCCCTGCCCCAGCAGATGCTACTGGGCAGATGAGGTTAGAGCGGGAGGCAAGGGCCCCACTGAGCAAGCAAACACTCAGCTCTGGGCCCCTGCGGATAGGTCATTGAAACCTCTCTTTCTGTTTTTCAAAAATAGCAACAGGTGAACAGCATGGGCCTTGGCTCTTGGTTTGGACATTTGTTTTGTTCCCCAGCAACTTCCTTTTTATGGATGCCCCCAAGGTCAACCTTCTAACAGCTGGCTGTGCTGTTCCTGGAGTGCCTTGGAGATTGGCACCTCACACCCTGGCTGCCCCGCCTGCCCTAGGCAGGCACCTTAGTTGTAGGAGCAAATTGGACCATACCGGTATTAGGATAACAGCAAATATGGATGTGGCACTTTCTTTTAGACAGGCGTTATTCCTTACCTATTTAATGACGTTAAAAGGAAGCTGGCAGAGAGGTGAGCTCACGTGTCCAAGTTCCTTTAGGGGACCTGGGGATGAGGGCCGGCCGTCTGGCTCTTGCCTCCCTTAAGGGGGGTTGAGTGCAGGAAAGCCAGTGGAGAGAAGGAGGCAGGGATTCTGAGAACAAGGCTTGGGGATCCTCACCGGAAGGGGGCTTACTTGTGGGCCAGGCTAATGGCCCCCTAACCTGAGGCCAGCCCCCCTGGGCTGTGTGCCGCCCCCTTCCAGTGTGACCCGGCAGTGTGCCTGGAACTCCTCAGTGGGCCTGACCATCCTGGGGGATGAGGCATCCAGGGACAAGATGCTGGTGAAATGTCTTATAGAGTGAGAAACCTAGACGCCCACAGGACATTGTGCCAGGAATACTCATCACCTTGTAAGTGTGCAGACTGTCCCTCTGGGTCTGCCAGGAAGCACAAACCAGCACCCTGGCCGGCGACTCTCACTCTTTTCCGCCTAAACCTGCGGCAGGAGTCCTGGGGGGACTTTGTAACAATGTGGGATCCTTGCCCTGGTTCCAGCTGCTGCAGCAGACTCTGGGAGCGGGGAGTCTATTTTTCTAAATCGTTCAGAAACTCCCCCTCCTCTCTAAGCCTTGGGCATGGACACAGAAAGGGAAGGCAATTTATCGACTTGGTTGGTTTGGGTTACTTAAGGATCGGAAGCTGTCCCAGCTGGGGAGTGCTGTTGCGGAGGGTCTGGAGGGGCATTGCCCACCACTGTTCTCAGTCACTGCTCTGGGTTCCGCCAGGGTGGCCCCACTTCCCACAATTGCTGAGCCATTACTGCTCTCCCTGGCCCCTCCTTACTTTCCAGGGTACCTGCCAGGGACCCCTGAGATTGGGCCTGCCCCAGAACAAATTAGGTGGCTGCTGGTCATGGGCCTAAGAGATGGGATCTGTACTGGGCTGGGCTTGCTGAGCCCCTTCCTGACTTCAGGTTGGGGAGCCCCAGAGGTCATCTTGGGGAGCTCTGGCTGGCAAGTCCTTAGGACAGTGGGTGCTGGTGTAAGACAAGGGGACACACGGTGCCCCTAGGACCCCCACTACAGGGGAAGCCCCTGAAGCCCCTAGCAGAAGGCTGGGCTGCTCATGCAGGCGGCCTGGGGACCGTCTAGAGCAGGGGTCTGAGGTCGGGAGGGAGAAGAGCCCAGCCTGGGACCTGGCTTGTCCTAGCCACCAGACAGTGGTCGGGAGAAGAGGAACTGGGACGCTGGCGGGGGGGTTGTCACAGGCAGTGGCAGAAGTACCTCGGGAGGAAGGCAGACACCGATTTTCAGGAGGGGGAGCTTGAAGAAAGGAGGTGACCCAAAGACATGCTTTTGCTCTTATTAGAGGTGAGCTAGGGAGGAAGAGGAGGAAAGGACTTGCTCCAGGGGACAATGGCAGGCATTTGGTTTGGGTGTCCGGGTGGAGGAAAGGCCTCAGACATCAATGGGGAGGGGGTGGCGTTGGGTGGGGTGAAAGAGGGGGTGTGGGTACAGAAGTGTGATAAGGAAGACAAAATGTTTGGAGGCACCAGGTGTTCGCAGGTGTGCCTGCTGACGTCTGGAAGTTCACGCAAGGACAGAACAGACGGGAGACTGAGGGCGCCCGGGGAGGCCGGAAAGACAGGGCGCGGTGCTGGCGGTTTAGTAGACGCTTGCTGGAAACATGTTTCCGAGTGGGAGCTGAACTGGGAGATGAAACAAAGCCCGGTCTTTATTGCTGCTGGTTCGTTTGTGGCTTGAGACCCAGTGTCGGGTTCCCTCTCAGGTCACTGCCTTCCAAGGGGCCTTCCTGGCCGGGCGCCGCCCCTGACCTCATTTCAGCCCTCGGTCTGGGTTTTCTAGGGACGACGGGCTTCACTCTTCAAGTTTCTGACCACACAGAAGAAAAGGTCATCACGGCTGGCCTCCCAGCTGAAGCCCAGTTCTGTTCTAGAATATTCTTGAGAAATGATCTTCCAGTATTAAATCAAACATTTTTAGGATTGATAACTCTGTCCTTTCCAAGGCAACCCAGTTGACGTTTGAACTTTCTCTTGGTTGAAACATGGTTTCCCTGGACTGAGTTAAACCCACCTTGCTGGCACTTCTGACCATTTTCATCCTGGTTTCGTCCTTTGGGTTTACACGGAGTCAGTGGAGCCCCCTTCCCCAGGACAGCCCCTTAGATACAGGAAGGTGGACCCTAGCTGCCGACGTTGTGTTAGGGCGGAGCGCTCCCCCTGTGTTGGGCATGTCCTTCTGCTAACCTTGTTTATTGATATTATCCCCATTTCCCAGACCGACTGGGGCAAGTTCTTTAGCCAGCAGCCTTCGACACTCCCTCCTGGAGGGACCTGGGGCCGTCTGGTCAGGTGGGTACCTGGGGCTCAGTCACTCAGGGGTGCACTCAGCTTTGGGCACCTGGACCTGCGGGGTTTTGTCCAGGTGCGGAGGCTTTCCAGCTCTCTCGCTCTTACATTGCATCTGACTCATTTGGCCTTTGGAACTCAAAAAAACACTGGAACCATTTCTTTGTGAGACACTAGCTAGATTTAAAACAAATAAAAATAAAAAGGGACCACACCCAATGCCTGCCCTGAAACATGTGTGGGGACAATGAGACATTCATCGAAAAAGAACTGTGGATGTGGCAGGCAACGCCTCTCCGGAGGTGACATCTGTCTGTCTCTCTCATCACTGTGTATATGCCGTTTGTCAACTTCCCTTACGCATGTTTGTGTAGAACTGTTATTTAAACCTACCACTGCCTGTTAACTTTAACCCTGCATGGTGTCCCCACAGGCCTGAGAGCATCGTTTTGTGTAATGTGATTTTGTTGCGCATTCGAGACGTAAGGGACTTTCGTGGGCCATCTGTTCACTGTGTAGGGAGTACCTGCTGTGGTTGCTTGCTTTGGAGTTTGAAGAAGGGACATAGAATCTGAGGCCCCGGAAGGTGGGGCTTGTTGGCCTGTCACACCTTGTCACCCCTGCCGCCCCTTGAAGGCGCCCAGTGGGGCTCCGTGCCACAGTGGATGCATGCATGGGGGTGAGTGGGAAAGTTGGCGCAGCCTCCGTCTTAGGGAACACCCCTGAGCCCCTGCGTAGGAACCAGCATCTGGGAGAGTAGGCTCGTTTGTATTAGTTTGGGGGTTTCCAGAGGAGGCTCCAGCAGACGTGTGCTGGGGTGCCCAGAGGGAAGACACCTTGAGAAGAGACTGCTCTTGTTTGGGAATGCTCTGTCAGGTCATGGGGTGCAGCTAGTAGGAGTCCACGGCACCATCGCAGGTGACTCAGGTGTGACTCGGCTTCTGGAAAGGAAGGCCCACAGTGGACCGAAACGAGACCTGTTCTGTGGCGTGACTCACGTGGAGGATGGTGGAAGTGGTTGACAACAAGGTGGGCTTAGGGCCTTCGAGGCTCATCTGCCTTTTTGTCACTTAAAGGAAAAGTGCTTCATTGTGGCTGGCATTTGGAAGGAAGAACCATCACCCATGTCCTTTAAATGACAGCAAAGAACATTCGTGGCAGCGTTCTTTCTCTCTCTCTCCCCCTTCCTCCCCCTCTCGTTTTCTCTCTCTTTCCCGTATCTAAGTGGCCTGGCTCCTTTCAGGAACCAGTTAGAGACTTGCTATCTTGTGTGGGCGTGGACATGCCGTTGGGAGAGAGGAGCCAGACCCAAGGAGCTCTCCGGGTCTTCTTTCAGACCCAGTTCCATTGTGGGAACCTCCCTCCTCCCTGCTGCTTGGCCGGAGAACGTTACCGGCAGCACGGGTCTTGCCTTCTGTTCCAAAGTCCAGGGAGCCTCACTGGGCACACTCAGTGTTTTGGTTCTAAGTTTTGTGGGCCGTGGGATCGCTGGATGAGACAGAATATCCTGCCGTTCCTCTGGGTCCTCGGGATTTTGCTGGACAATTCGTGGCCGCGGCTCCCTGTGTGCCTTCCTCTCTGCTCCCGGCTGCCTTGTCTCGCTGTTAGGGATCTTGAATGAATAGGAAGCCTGGATTTGGAGCATCGATTCCTTTCAGAGGGCTCCTCGCCTGGGAAAGCCGCCAGTGGGATCGAATGTTCGTTTCCTGAAACTTCATCCAAATCTATAACTGGTGAGATAGCTCAGAGGCACAGGCGGTGACTGCCACCCGAGAGCAGATGAACCAGAGCGGCAAGAAAGTTAGCTTGGCCAGGGCTCTTCTGAAAGTAATCTTAGGAAGGTGACGAATTTATTCCTGCTTAGACCAGAGGGGAGTGGAGCTTATTGCGTGGGTGTTGAGTCTTAGAAGGCTCTCTCCTCAAGGGGCAGAGGCAGGACAGGTATTCCTGTGTGATAAGCACACCGTTTAAAGGCTGAATTGTTAGACTGATATTCTAAATGGTGGCCCCTCCCTCTTGCATACCAATCAGTTCTCTCTCCTCTTACGCAGAAAGCTACTGACTTTTATTTAAAAAGTCTTCAAAAACCTCAGTGCTATCAATATGCCCTTGTTCTTATATTTTATCTACGTGAAGAAGAAAAAAATGATCTGGTGTATTTGGGGGAATCTGTTCACTGAGGTTTCCCAAAATGAAAAAAAATCCTCGTATTTTTTCCATGTTATTTTTGGATCATTGAATCAGATGATAATTTTGCTAAGGAGACAGCAAGGCAGTAGGTGTGCGGGCTCTGTTGCCTTGGGCTTGGCTGGATTCTCAGAGCTGGTTGACGTCAAGCTGGTAGCTCTGGAGCACTTACCAGGTGCAAATCTGCAAATGCCACGGTTGCCCCCTCCCCTCCTCCTGCCCCCAGCAGGCGGCAACAGTCATCAGCCTTTCAATCACTTTTGTTTAAAAGAGAAATAGCCTTGGCTGGGGTGGCTCAGTGGACTGAGTGCCAGCCTGTGAACCAAAGGGTTGCCTGTTCGATTCCCAGTCAGGGCACACGCCTGGGTTGCGGGCCAGGCCCCCAGTAGGGGCCACTCCGGAGGCAACCACACATTGATGTTTCTCTCCCTTTCTTTCTCCCTCCCTTCCCCTCACTTAAGTAAGTAAGTAAATACTTAGTAATTAAATAAAAGAGAACCGTACCCAGCACGTATTGTGTGTCAGGCACTAAGAGCTTCACCAGCATCCACACGTCTACCAACACCCATCTGTTACTGTCATCGCCTTTTGCTGGCACACAACCGTTCACTGACTTGCCCCGGGTCACAGCTAGTGAAGGACTGAGGTGGGGTCTGGATCCAGAGGCTAGTCCCAGAGGTCGTGGGCTTAGCCACACGCTGTGCTGCCTGCTGCTGTTGGAGCACCTGCTGTATGCCTGGTGTCTGAAAGTAGTCAGACCTGATCTGGCCAGCTTCGAAGTCCAGAGCTCTCTCGTTGGAACATGGTCTTGTGGACGGATGGATGGTTGCAAAGGCCCTTCCTTGAAGCTTCTTTGGTTGTGGCCGGAAAGCAGGGAAGAGGCCTCGTTTGCGCCCAGGAGGGAGAGCGACATCAGATGGGGCTTTCCTATAGAGCTTTGAATGTTGACGGTCTTTCTAGATGTTACTGTGAACTATTCAGAGACATCAGCAAACAAATGGCCCGGGGCTTTCCTTTCCTTCGAAACCACCCAAAGGACTAGTTCTGAATTTCTTTTGTTCCTGGATTTAGGCCAGTAGATGGAGGAGTGGGTGGGTGTGGATGTGTTTTATTTTTTAAGTATGTGTTTATTAAGAAATGGAAGATTTCATATGGCTTCTTTAAAAAGTCAGGTGTGGCCTCTACCTGGTCCTAAGTCCTAGACCACCTGCTCAGGGTGCGTGGCCCCTTCCTCTCCTTGCGCCCGCGGGTGCTCTCTGTGTGTCTGATGGCACCCGCTGTCACTTGGCGCCGGGCACTGCCTGTACGCTATCACTGAATCCTCAACAGAACAAGACAGTGTCCATGACTACGTCCGTCCTGTCCCAGATTCAGAGAGGTTCAGCCGTTGCCCAGTGGTACCTTCAGGAAGTGGCCCTGCCAGAGCTGGCCCCAGGTGTTCGCCTCCCTGTGGCCTTTGCGGAACCTGAGGCTTCCAGTCACCTAATGTAGGCGTCTAGTCCCCGGCTTCTCCTTTAGGCAGAGGTCACCTAGGGGAGGGCGTGACCGCGCCCCCAGACTTCTGCAGTGACTAGCTGTTGGGAGGACGTGGCTGTTTGTTCTGGAGAGAGGTAACTCTCACCTAGACAGAGTCTTCTAGTTCTTTCTAGAAGGAAACTGGTATGGAAATTACAGTCTTATCATTCTTTCTTCTAGGTTATCTTGAACGTTCGAAATACCTACCCTTACCTGATGCTGCCGATAAAGTTGGAATGGCTTTAAACTCAGTAAGTGATTAACTACTATCTTCCTGGACTTTTCTTTGTTCCCTTCTGTTATTTCCCGGGGCGTGTGTTGCTCGGCTTGTTCAGAGCTTTGGGTCCCGCCTGCCTGCGTGCGATCCGAGGGCACTGGGCAAGGTCTTCTGTACGTTACAGGTGCGCAGGAGCCAGGGTGTGGCCGCACAGCAGCTGCGCAGATGGGAGTCTCAAAGCTGTGGGTGGGTGTGTGGGGGGGGGATGTGGGTCCTTGCCTTGGCCTGTTCTCTCCCTGCTCTGACGGTGAGGAGGGGGCAGAGGACAACGTCAGTGTGGGGACCGATGGGGGCAGGACGGTGCTAAGAGGAGGTAAGTGCAGGGTGCGTGGGCCAGCGGACCGTTGTGTAGACCAGCTTCCTCATACGCCGGGGCAGAGCATGACTGACTGGGGTGTTGGGCGGGCTCTGTCTCCCTGGACGCCGCCCCCCCATTGGAGACAGTGCACTCTCTGTGTTCACCATCCCATCTCACCGGCTCCTTTTACCTCTTGTACACCTGGGAATAACTGCACTTAGTAAAGAGATGTGGTTGACAACAATTTTCTTGATCCTGTAGATGGAAAATACATTTGTCCCCCCCTACCCCCCACACACCCCTTTACTTGTTACTGCTATATATACTCCCTGGGCCCATTTTAAATTTCAAATCCACTGCACGGGAATCCACCAGGACGAACGACTGGGCTTGCTGCAGCCTTTCCTGGGTGGATGGCATGTTCTCAGAGGCTGCCAAGAGAGGCCAAACCTGCGTACTGCCTGTTTTTGCCTCTGGTGCCCTGGTTAGATGGGAGATTGCATCTCATTTTCTCTTCCTGTCTGCTGCATAGTCTTTGGACTTTTGAAGGAGGGCGTTGGTGAGTTATTAAGCTGGGAGCCTGCGTGTGGCTCCTTTCTTTATAATCACACTTCCCGGGAGGCTCCGTTTAAAATTCTCAGCATTGAGTTGCCTCTGTTCAGAGTAGCTGTCCTCTCTGAGATCGCAATCAATAAGAGATAAGTGGAGAAATTAATGAGTGGGAAGAAGGCCTGCGTGAGGACCTCAGTTGCTGATAGAGGGGCAAGTGTGGCTTCCCAGCCGGCGGGTGACTGAGGGGTGCTGACACAGGGAAGATCGTAGGCTGGTGGGGTCTAGACTTTGGGACCCAGAAATTCCATGCACAGGGACAGAGCTACAGAAGTCCACACACTCTCCAAGGAAAAAACCACGCATGTGCTGTACAGGGAGATTGTTTTAGGCAGAACTGCTCGGCAGCCCCCAGTTGTAAACCAAGTGCATGCCTTTAATAAGGGATGGTGAGGAAGTAGGATACGTTTTTATAAGGTAAGAGGAGATAGAAAAGGAATTGGCAAATAACATGCATAGGTAAATTTCTTAACCTGTGTCACTCACGCGTCTCTGAAAAATGGGTATATTTACAATTCTGGCATCGCTAGTTCGTAACTTGCACCCCATTCTCCAGGTATTGTTGACTCATCCCCAGACTTCTATACTTTTTCTTAAAACCTGAGTGTGTGAAATGGGCAAAGAGGGTCAAAAAGGTACAAACTGCTCATTATATGGTAAAAAGTCTGGGGCGTCAACTGTACGGCGGGGTGACTGCGGTTAACACCACTGCCTTGTGTGTTTGAAAGCTGCTAAGGACACAGATCTTAGAGAGCTCTCATCGTACGAGAAAAAATTGTAACTGTGGGGGGTGATGAACGTTAACTAGATTTATCGTGATGATCGTTTCATAATTTGTACAAACATCGAGTTATTATGTTGCATACCAGAAACTAATACCTTACATGTCCATTATACCTCAATAAAAAAAATGAATAGGAAACAAAGAAAACTAAAACCTATGGACAGTGAACTAAAACTTCTGGCTAGCTTTTGCTCTAGGTAAGTTTAGCTTTGGGCATCATTACAGATGCCCTAAAAGAACCTGCTGACTGCTTCCAACGTGGTGTCCATGCGCAGTGGGGCGGACAGGGTCCGGCAGAAGTAACGCCCATGCGAGGGTGGTTGGTAGGGTAATGTTGTGGGTGTAATAGTTTATGGTTTTAATTTTAGGCGAACACATCACCTAAAATGTCACATGGTGTGCTTGAGTGGGATATAGTTATGTTACAGAATTACGTGCTTATGATTTTGTGAGAAAAGATTTTGTAATAAAAAAGGGACATCATTTGTACTGGACCCTGTATTTAACCTTTAGGGTCATCAGGGTTTCATATTATTCATCTTCTTTTTAATTGTTTAGGGATTGCCGCCTGGTGTTGGACCTTACTACGAAAACCATGGCTTCCAGCCCGAAAGCCTGTACCCGCCGCAGCCTGCCAGGGCCCCCAGCGCCTTCTCGGTGTACCCCGCTCACTACTACCCACCTGAAGTGCCCCACTACACCGTGAGGGTGCTGACGAACACTTCGACACCCGCCATCCGCACGCAGCCCAAATCCTCCTCAGGGACATCGTGCACCTCAAGTAGGACCCTTTTTTGCATTTATTTCCTATACTGGAACCCAAATTTGGGGTCCCTCATCTTCTCTGGTGGGCTCTCTATCCCCACCAGCTCTATGGCCAACTCTCCTGCACTGCTGGGGCTGGTCTGCTTAACAGGCCTTCCCCCCTCCTCAGCTGTGTCCTAGCTGTTTGCTGTCGGGTGCCGCCTCCTGCCCCCAGGCCTTTCTCGGAAGCCTCTAGGCTACAGATCTTGGTGCTCCCTAACTCCTCGGTCCCAGCTTTGCTTCCCAGGATCATCTTTCAGGCTGGGCCTCTCTCACCGATCCTCGCCTGTGTGGTTTATCGTAAATAAATAAATGGCAAGCTCGGGACGCAGGAATCCACTATCTAACCTTTCCTTGTGGCACAGTTCCCTAGGCCCAGCCCACTGTGGTCGATCTCAATAAGGATTTTGTACTTAGGGAGTGAAGGGGCTTGTGAGGCTGTCTCGGCTTTAACGACCTGTAGGCGGACCTGCGTGGGCTGTAGGAACGAGGGCTGAGGGATCCACAGCGCTGTGTCCTTTGCTCATCACTTGATCGTGTGCCTCTTGGGCCCTCTCGGTCATCTCCGTTCTTTGCATGTGACTTTGTCTCCTTCCTCCCCGGACCCCTTCTTTTTCTTCTTAAGTGAAGAACTGCCCAGTGCCCCAGTGGACCGGACCAACCAGTCCTCTCCTGCAGTCCATGCAGTGGCCATCTCAACTAACGCGGGCACGGGCAATGTTTTGTTTACCTGGGGAGATGTGCATGCGTGTGTACAACTTATGTGGTTCCCGGTGAATGACAAAGCGAGTCTCCGTGGGCTCACCGCAGCATAGGTCATTGGAATGCATAGTGCCCGTGCTGTCGGGGCCCTGTGTTCCCTGCTGTCAGCCAGCCCTGGCCGGCACTCCTGGATTTTTGCTACCCTCCCCCTTCACAGGGCTCATTCTACATGCTCATTCTCTCTGCCGACTTCTGGTCCCTTCTATTCCAGCGTTTGCTACCCCCTCCCTGGTTCCAGCCCCTCAATCGTCTCTTCTCCTTGCCTGTGAGCTTCTCTGTTCCCTCCGAGCTTCCTCCCTGCCCCTCCATTACTATCTCTGCTCAAAGAAATGCTTGTCTCCACGCTGATGTCTTTCTCATGGTGGTTGGGTAGGTTGAGACCAGTGGTTCTCCATCGGGGGTGATTTTGACCCCCAGGGATATTTGTCTGGAGACAGTTCTGGTTGTTATAACTGGGGGGAGGGGGTTGCTGCTGGCCTCTCCTGAGTGGGTGCCAGGGATGCTGCTGAACATCCTGCTGTATATAGGATACCCCCAAACCAAGAAGGATCCAGCCGAGATGCCAGTCTGAGAGCTTCATTGGTCAGGGTGGTTGGGAAGGAAGCCAGGTGAAGAGGTTTAAGGAACCCCTCACAGCGGTACCTGCCTCCTGAAGGGGGAGGACAGCGCTCAGAAACAAGGGGTCCCTTCCTGAGGTCAGCACCTCTAGCCGGCGGCATCCATACCAATGACTAAAACCCAGGCCGACTAGAAGAGCCCGAGCCTGTGTTCACTTTTCCGGGATCTGGGGGAAACTTGGTAACGACGGGCAGCTGGATAGGAATGTAAATCTCTTGCCAGTCACTTTTATAAGAGAAGACTATGAGCCTACACATACAGTTTTTGCATTCTAAAATTGTCCTTTAACCTCTAAAATAGCTTACTGAACTCACCTTGGTATTATTTTCAGAACATTTTGTTGGGTTATTACCATATAAACCATGCAGGGTCCGGCACAAATAACACCTGTTTTTATTACAGAATCTTTTCTTACAAAATCATAAGCACGTAATTCTGTAACATAACAGTATCCCACTCAAGCACAGCCCGTGACTTTCTAGGTGACATGTTCGAATTACAACTATAAATTATCACACCCACATTATTACGCTACCAACCACACTCGAGCAGGCGTTACTTCTGCCGGACCCTGTGTATTTTATAAGTGGAATGTTTGGCCTTGGAAGTATTTTTTTCAGTAACATACTGTTATTGTTAGAGTAGTTGCAGGCTTACAGAAAAATTGAGTGTAGCAAGTCCGTGTGTACCTCCTCTCACCCCGAATTCTCCCGTTGTCTTGCTTCGGTGTGGGACGTCTGTGAAAATCCGACAGCCAACGTTGATATATTCTTATTAACTGAAGTCCCAGTTTTAAGTTAGAATTACACTGTTTTTATCACATATTCTGTTGGGTTTGACAAGTGGATAACGGCACATGCCCGTCACCGTCGCAGCACCCTACCGAATGGTTTCATGCCCTGAAAACCACCTGCTCAGCCTCCCTCTCGCCCCCCAACACTGGCCACCCCTGACCGCCTTACTGTCTCCGTAGTTCTGACTTTTCCAGAACGTCACAGAGTGGGAATCATACAGTATGTGGCCTGTCAGAGCCCTGACCGGACTTCGCATGTTACTTCCATAGCACAAATCCGAAGATCCCCTCCCCAGGAGTACGAGGGACATTCTTGGACTTGATGCCTCTGTTTGCTGTAGCTACGGTCACAGTGTGTACACATCTCACAGTTTAGGTTCAGAGAGTGAGGCTCAGCCAGCCTACGGTGCTGTTTCTAGTGAGTCCTAGAACCTGTGGGGCTGGATCAACGAGAGGCTCCATTGATAACAACGAAGGTAAATGAACAGTTAAGTCATCATTAAACTCAGCAGCAGACGCAGCTGCAACCAGCCCTGGGTCAAGTCTGGGCTGAGCAGGCACAGATGATAGAATGCTTGTCCACCAAAGATAACCCGGGAGGGCCCACTGCCCGTCATGAGAGCTGGGCGGATTTCCTGCCCCACACCCGAGAGGATACGACCACCTAATTTAATATCCCTTAACTCACCAGGCAAGCTGTTTTTCTTTTTCTCAAATAAAATGGCATACATGGAAGTCGTCCAAAGGAAACCACTCTCCTTGGCCAATGGGTGGTACTGGCCATGGGGATGTCTCCAGAGAGAGCGGCCCCTTTGACTCCACTCTGCCTGCCTAAGACGGAGTCCCGGTAGGCCAGGTTCTGAGAACGTGGCGGGGTGGCACTTGGCATTCCTCAAGACCTGTGGCCTTGACCTCACCTGTGAGCCTGGCAGAGCTGCAGGTTCATGCCTCCCTCACCCCCATCTGAATCAGAATCTCTGGCTGTGGGCCACAGCCGGGAAACTGGTCAGCAGGCTCCCCAGGTGTCCCTAAGCCTGCTGCAGTCTGTGAACAGACTGGAACTCGAAGAATGTGATAGCGTGGAGAGGCGTGGCTTTGAGCCCCAGTCACAGGGGTCAGCTCTGGTCTCTCCACTCCGGAGGCAGGCTAACCCTGCTTGACTTCCAGAAGCACAGAGGTGTACTTGCGGGTGTACCAGGCCTCCCCATGCCGACTTCCTCTCCAGCCTGGTGTCCTCCTCTATAAACTGAGGCGGTTGGTTGGAGGTTTGTTGAAATGCCTCCTGCCCCATCTCCCCTCTACCTCTCCACCTTCCTTCCCAGGAGGCTGCCAGGAAGACTGGGCCTGGGCTGCGCTCCGTGGAGGAACGGCTGGGTGTGAGGGCGTCTGGCGCTGCCCTCTGAACTTTGACACAACTTTTGGCTTATGTCCTGACCCATGATGGCATGTCAGTTAGTGTTCACTAGTGGACACTGGTTACATTTTCCAGAGTCTTAGTTCTTAGCTGAAAATGTTCCTGCTCTCAGACCAAAGTGCTGGTGTCAGCGCTGCCCAGCAGAGGGCCACACCGACAGCATGGTAGCCAGTGCCCACAGGGACCCCTGAGCACCTGACTTTACATAACTCTGTGGTCTCTGAGCCGTAAGTAGGGGAAGTGCAAACCCCCACACGTGGCTAGCGGCTGGAGCAGGCTGGTGAGGGTCGTGCACTGACAGCCTGTGGGGAGACTGCCCTGGGGGTGGTAGTTTTGGGGACATTATTATTATTTTGCTTATGCTTGTAATTACTGAAACAAGGTACTTTTCCTCTTTCAGGCAATTTTTTTACAGTAATCAGTAACAATTTTACAACCATAGTTTATTTTTTTCTTTAAAAAAAATTTTTTTTAGTTGTTCAATTACAGTTGTCCCTATTTTCCCCTCATTGCTCTCCTCTGCCCCGCCCTTCCCCCCTCTGCTACATTCAGTCCTCCCTTCCCGTTGTCCTTGTCCTTGGGTCCTTTATATGCATGTTCCTTCACTTGACCCTTCTCCTTCTTTCCTCTGTTAAAGATCATACTTTAAAATGTTAAAAAAGTTATTGATTGATTTGAGAGAGAGACACTGATTTTGTTGCTCCACTTGCTGATGTATATTCATTAGTTGATTCTTGCATGTGCCCTGATCAGGGTTTGAACCCTTGACCTTGGCACATCGAGACAACACTGTAATCAATTGAGCTACTGAGCCAGGGCGTGACCATACTTTTTAAAACAGCCTGACTTTATTGCATGCTGCGTTATATCATGGCTTCCTGCTTTTTGTCTCCAAAAAGCATCAGGGTTACTTTCATGGAACAATGAAGACCTCCTAGGATATGTCCTTAAAAGTCACATTTTTAAGTGCCTAAGAAATCATTATTTCTTGATATACTAGATGATAAAAGCAGTAGATAAAATTCGAGAGTGTGACTTCAGAAAAAACTTTGCGGAACATCTATAAAGGACACAGGGACAAAACGAAAGGGGGGGTAGGATCAAGGGTGGGAATTGGGGATGGCTGGGGTGGGGGGATTGGTGGGAGAGGATGGAGACAATGGTACTTGAACAACAACAAAAAATGTGGAAAAAATAAAAATAACTTATAAAACACACACACACACAAACTTTGCAATAAATTGTAAGCTTGTGTCTTTTTCTCAGAGACTAAGAAGGCGCTGTGCATCACCTTCGCCCTGGTGGCCATTCTCTCCGGGGCCGTGGTGGCCTCAGTCTTGCTCTGGAAGTTTAGTAAGTGCGGAGCCGCCCGGAGGCTGGAGAGGGTGCGACTCAAGGCCGGGGGTGGGTGCTCAGGCTGTCTCGGTGTGGTGTGCTGACCGTTCCGTGGCCCTGCTCTCTGGGCTGGGAATCCCTCCCACAGCCCTTCCTGGCGTTTCTCTCATAGAAACGAGCTGCTCTCTCTTTGCTTCTGTCTAGTCATGGTGTCGCAGAGTAACCACTCTTGGAAGCGGGCACACCTTTGTCCGGCTTGCATGCTTCTTCCTAACCCCATACCTTCTGCTTGCCGTGATGCACGGCGGGAGAAGTACTTCAAGTTCACCCCGTGCTTTGGGACACTCAGTGCCCTTGGCACTCTGAGCGCGGGCTCCCACCTTGGGGCCACACCCCGTCCCCTGCACCCCAGTGTGCAGCAGTGGCCACTGCTGGCCCCGCGTGCCCTCCCCCTGCCACCAGCCCTTTTCCACCAGCCTGGGGCCGCACAGACCCCCAGGGATCACCATGGGGCAGAGAAGATGGGGAGCCTGTCCAAGGCCAGGAGTCCTTCCCTCGCCCTGAAAGGAAGGCTCCCTTGGGGCTCTGTATCGTTGGCCTGTGGCCCCGTTTTCTTCAATATGTAGCAGCAAGGACATGCCCTGCCTCGTTAAAATTAAGGGGCAAGTTTCTTCCCCCTTGTTATGTGGGGTGGATGACAGAACTCTGGTGGGCTGGGGCAGTTTCCTTGGTTTCCGAGCCTGATGGCTGTCTCCCTCCCACCTCTCTGCCAGTGGACAGCAAGTGCGCAGGGTCGGGGATGGAGTGTGGCTCCTCGGGGACCTGCGTCAGCGCCTTTCAGTGGTGCGACGGGATCCTTCACTGCCCCAGCGGGGAGGACGAGAACCAGTGCGGTGAGTGGGGGAGTGCACGCAGTGGGGGGCGGGGGGCCGCCATGTCTGGTGCGTGATGGTGCAGGCCTGTGCCCTGCATGTCGGTGCATTCCGTCATGAGGCCCTACCTGGAGCCTTGGGTTAACTCCGACTTTCAGAGGAGGAGATGGGCTCAGAGAGGGCGTGCTCCTCGCCCTGCATCACACAGCTGTGGGGGGGACAAGACAGGGCCAGTCCCTGGTCCACGTCTGCTCCCACCTGCCACAGGACATCACTACCCAGCACTGGCCACGAGCAGCAGCTGTAAGGTGTGAAGTGGGGAGCACATGGAGTGTTTGTGGGTGTAACAGGGGAGGTGATGCTTATGGGCTGGGGGGGCTGCTGCCACTGACACCACACCCTCGAGCTGATAGCACCTCCCACGGTTGGTGCTAGGGAAAGACTGTCCACTTTGTGGTCATCTTCCCTCCCCTGCAGTTGTCCTCGGCGAGCTTCCCCTTCCTGCACATCCTCGCTTGCAGGTCAGGACAGCTGTGTGGGATGCGCCGTCTGTCCTGGCTGGTGGATTCCACCCTGACAAAGCCTGTGTCCAGGATGGGCCTCTGCCGCCCATGTGGCCCTGTGTCCCCGGGTGAATGCCTCGGACTCTGCGCCAGGGGCTCCCGGTTGGGAGTGTTTGTATTTGCAAGTGACTCATTCTTCAAACTTTGGGCACACTTTATTTTAGTGATGATGATAATATGTCTCCATTTCCGTACATGGAGCGGGGAGTTTTTGAGGCTATACACAAACACACATGTAAAGTACATACTCCCACACACTCACAGACACACCACACATACGAACACACACTGTCATGTCCACATAGCAGGTGTGCAAACACACGCTCTTGCAGACACACAGGTGTATGCACACACACACACGCCTGTTCGCCAGCCACTAACAGTTTATCTTCGAAGCAACAAATATGAGTTTTTGTTTCTCCTTCAAGCGAGATTTTGCATAAAAAAGCAAATATTGTTCGCATGTTAAGGCCATTTCCCAATGGTTACCATCCAGCTGACTCTGTAGCACATGCTGACAAATAAGCATCTGGGAAACGGGACACAGGCTCCTCCCCCTTTCCTACTGCGGCCCGGAGCTCTGCGTGTGGACACGCCCTCCTTACCAGTCCCTTCCCGGCGGGCGTTTGGTTCTGCCGAGCCTTCGCTGGCACTCGCTCGTGCCAAGTCCACGAGCACATGGTAGGAAACGTTCCCAGAAGTAAGCCGCTGCATCGGAGGGTTGTGCACCTGTGGCGTGCTAGGTCCTCCTCACTGGGGCGCTAATTTCTACATCGATAATTCATATAAAACCAAGTGGACAAACGTGACGTGTGTGATCTCTGCTGGAGCAGATGGTGCATGTGACGGGCCTCCAATCTGTCCTTGTGGGGAGGAAATACTTTTCCATGGGGTGTTCGTCTTCAGACATTGAGGAACGCCACCCAGCCCATGGAGAACATTCCAGAATGTGTAGAGGTTTCTTTCCAAGGGCCTCTATATGTAAATATAGAGAATATATATTCTTAACGTTAATTCTCCTTTCTACGTCTATTGCTGTGCTCTCTGTGAGTGTTAAGATGTCAGCGGAGGAACGGAAGGACCACTTGAGGTGGCACAGCTGGCAGACGGTTCGGACACCTGAGATTTGCTACAAGGGCAGATCTAAGTGCTCTCACCACAAAAGGCGGGCGGGCGGGAGGGAAGGAAACAAAGAAACAAGTTGCAGTGATGCATGTGTAATTCGTTTGACCCTGGCGATTATTGCCCAATGCATATGTCCGTGAAACACCAAGTCATACACCTCAAATATCTACAAATTTTACTTGTCCATTATACATCGGTAAAGCTGAAAAAAATCATGATACTTAAAAAAAAAAAAAAGCCCGCTTGAGACAAGCGCAGGCTCTCGGTTGCTTCAGCTGTCCTCCTAGTTTGCATTTGAATGCAACTAGTTGGAAGGGGGGGGGGAATCTCCCAAATTATCCACAAATCAAAAATGAAATGTCTCCTTTACTTTCTTTTTTTTAAAAAAAAAAGATTTTATTTATTTATTTTTTACAGAGAGGGGAAGGGAAGGAGAAAGAGAGGGAGAGAAACGTCAATGTGTGGTTACCTCTCACACGCCTCCAACTGGGGACCTGGCCCACAACCCAGGCATGCGTCCCAGACCGGTTCGCAGGCTGGCACCAAATCCACTGAGCCACACCAGCCACGGCTGTCTCCCTTACTGCCTGCCGTGCCAGGTTAAGGTTTATTTCCAATTTGGGAAGTATGTTTAATTCTGGTTACTTGTAAAAAGTAAGCAGACTGTTTTTTAGAGCGTGTCAGTTGTGCAGACGTTGAGCTGAGTACAGAGTTCCCGCGCCGCCCCACAGCTGCCTTTGTTTCTGATAGCCTGCCTGCGTGGGTACCTGCCTTACCGGGGATGAGCCAGCATTGATACGTTATTATCAACTAAAGTCCTGCGGTCACGGAAGGGTTCACTCTCGACATTGCGGACAAATGTCTAATGACATGTCTCCATTTTCACAGGGTCCCACAGAGTAATTTCACTGTCCTGAACTTCCCCAGTGCCCCACCTGTTCATCCCTCCCCCACCCCCACTGATCTTTGTACTGTCTCCATGGTTTCGCGTTTTCTGAGTGCCACAGAGTTGGAACCCTACAGTATGTAGCCTTTTCAGACCGGCGTCTTTCCCCTAGTAACATGCATTTTTGTGGCTTCATTGCTCATTGCTCTTTTAGCCCCGAGTCATGTTCTATTGTCTGGATCCAGTAGCTTTGCTTACCCCCTCACCCCAAACACATGGCTGGCTCACACGTGGCACATGGAATCACGCATCATGGAAGTGTTGGGAAATCATTAGACCAAGGTCGATAGGTCACGGAGGAATGTCAGTCACACAGTCCAGCCGGGCAGGGGCCACAGACGGGAGGCGACAGTGAGGGTCCCGCCGTGTACACTTCCAAGCCCACACACATTCCCCCCAAGCCACGGAGTTGGGTTTGGACCACGCTCTGGTCAGTCCAAGTCACGTAGCACCCCTCTCTGTGAGCGCCCGCCCAACTTTTCTCCCACAGGACGAAATGTTCTCAGAATTCTGAGTTGCGGCCACTTCTAGGGAGAGAAAGGAATGGAACTGGGAGGGGCTCACTCTGTATTTATAAAGTTTGACCTCTTTAAAAAGCTGCGGTTTTGGCAAAATGTGGATGAATTTCGAGGCAGAGCCTCACACGAGGTGCTGGCTCAGCCCTGGGTGCTCTGCCCGGGTCCAGGGTTTGGGCAAGAGACAGTCAACGTGCTGCTCGAAGTGACTGTCGAAAGAGCATTTTTCAAAAACCCTTTTATCTCATTCATTTATTTCTTGAAAGCAGTCTCGTCGAGATATAATTCACGTACCATAAGATTCGTCCATTCAAACGGTACAGTTCAGGGGGGTTTACATATTCAGACGTGTGCCGCCATCACCGCGATCGATTCTGGAATATTTTTGTCTCTTCAGAAGGAATCCTTGAGCTGGCACCCCTATCCCTCCTCCCAGCCCCTAAGCCCTAAGCCACCACCGATCTCCTTTGGGTCCCTGCAGAGTCCGACTCCAGACATTTCAGAAATGGAACCCTCCCCTCGTGTCTGGCTTCTGTCACTCAGCAGTGTCTTTGGGGGTCACAGATGTTTCTCGGGTGTCGGTGCTGCTTTCCCCTTTGTGGCTGAGTAGCATTCCATTGCACGCAGGGACCGTGCAGGGTGCGTTCACCCCTCGATGGACACTTGGGTTGTTTTGGCCGTTTGGCTGTGTAACTGTGCTGCCGGGAACACCCGTGGTCGAAGTTTTGCCTGAATCGCTGTTTTCAGTTCTTTGGGGTGAAGAGCCCTTTTCAGGAGGAGAGAAGAGTTTCGCGGCACCTCTCCTGGGTGGTCAGTGTGTGGGGAGAGGGAACTGGCCACCCCCGAGCCTTTGTGTCTCAGGTACGGGTGGGGCTCACGCGGCAGTTGGGTCGATTGCCTGGCACTCACGGGGCCTCTCTCTCCATGCAGTTCGTCTCTACGGTCCAAACTTCATCCTGCAAGTGTACTCGCCCCAGAGGAAGTCCTGGCACCCTGTGTGCCAGGACAACTGGAGCGAGAGCTACGGGAGGGCAGCGTGCCAGGACATGGGCTACAGGTGAGTTTGGAGCCCCACGGCCTCCCAGGGGGTGCTGGGGCACCCCAAGGAGAGTGACAGGCAGCAGAAACTTAGGAAAGACCAGTGGTTCTCGCTGCCCTTCCCTGGAAGTGCCAGTTGCAGACAGTTGTCTCCTTCCCAGAGCTAATTTGTCCAGTGGACGTGGAGCCCTGCCTGGACCTCCATCCACTCCTGGTTCCTCAGGACCCTCCAGTGCTGTGGTCCCCAGGGTCCAGGATGCTGATGGAGGGACTGCTGGGGTGGTGGGGCGTGAACGGGGAAGGTCAGCAAGAATAGACCCTGCACAACCTTCAGAGCATGCACGTGGGAGGCTATTGAATGGGAGGGAATTGGTCATCAGATTTATACAGGAGAGAATTATTTCCTGCACACAGCCACAGGGAAGGTGGGGGAGAAGCCAGTGTCCCCTCCCAGAGAGTCCCAGCCGAGTCTCACCAGAGCATGTCCGGGAAATGCTTGGCAGCCGTCTGGCTTCATGAGGAAAGGCTGTGGGACTTTGTGACCAGCGTCTCTTCCTGGGAGTGTCCCTGTGTAACCACCTGATAAGAACATTGGCATCTTAGCTAACGGAACACTTGGAAACGCCGCCCCCACTGCAGGGCTGAGTGACAGAGCGAAGCCCCCGCTCAGGACCCACGTTGACAACGGGGCGCGTTTTGGCATCTGGGCGATTTGTCGGATCATGTGCACACACGGGCCTTGCTCCCGTTTGTTTTCTTCTTCTGATCTTTAAGTTTTTCCGTGACCATTCAGCCCCCCACCCCCAATCACCAGGCGCTCGTCCACGTCCACAAGTCCTTTTTCCTTTTTGCTCAGTCCCTCCACCCACTCACCTCCCCCGCCCCTCCCTGAGCTGTCACCCTGCTCCCCATCTGTGAGTCTGTCCCCATTTTCGTTTCTTTATCCTTATCCAAACTAGATTAGAAACTTGACTGGTGGAGGATTCGACCTGATGCTTCAGGTTTATCAGATCGGGATGGTCATCACACAGTCACTTGTTTAAATCTCGTGATTTTGTCGTCCAAAATGCCAAGGTGTTTTTCTGCCCCGGCTTCGCACGCAGGCGGAGTTGTGATACAGCACAGGATTTGGGGTCGCTTACGACTTACCCATTCTTTTCAATGTGACTTGCTGTCCTTCTCAGGAACAGTTTCTACTCTAGCCGAGGAATAGCGGATGACAGCGGGGCCACCAGCTTCATGAAGCTGAACCTGAGCGCCAGCCACACCGACCTGTACCAGCAGCTCTACCACAGGTGTGTTTCTGTTCTCCTTTGGACAGTTTGTGATGAGGACGGCAGGGGGTGTCACGGGGCATCGCGGTCCCCAGCCTGGCCTTTCTGAGCTGCCATGCTGGGTTTGGCTGAGTTCTCACGGCAAGGAGCAAGGTTTACGCGCCGTTTCGTTGTGCCCTCTGCCCTCTGCCCTCTGTGTATTGGGTGATGTTGCCAAACCGAGCATCCACGCTGTTCTCTTTACTATCTGGACGTTAGAGCGCACCTGCTGTGCGTCAGGGAGGGCCTCTAGAACTGAGAGCACCTCCGGTTCTGGCCTGGTGACCCGCCCACCCCGCTTGCCAGGGACTGGGCTGGATTTAGCACTTAAAGTCCTTAGGGTCATTATTAGCAGAGGTAGTGTTCTTTCTTGTAAAAGACACAGTGTCCTTTGTGATTAAACCTTCCTCAGCTCCCAGGTCCCTGTCACAGCCCCCCCCCCCCCCCCCCCCCCCCGCCCGGTGGTTAGCCAGGCTGTCCACAGTGTCCACAGGCCAGGTGCTGTTTTAGGGAAGGGTGAGTTAATCACTCCGCCCCTCCTTTCCCGTGAGCAGGAGCAGGAGGCTGGGAGCAGGTACGCATTCCTGTCCGCTCTGGCCGAGGTGGCCCGGGGGGGTGGGGGGGGGGGGGCGACTTCTTCCCGAGGTTGGCTGTCCCAGGGAATGTGACAGAGTGAGCCCAGGAGGAGGGGCGTGCACAGCCAGGTGTGCCCATCAGAGCAGTGGGGCTGTGGTTCGCCCAGGTGAGACGCTGACACAGCTGCCTGGGCTGTCTGTGAAGGCTGAGTGTCCCTTTGTCTTCCTGGGTCACGTGAGGATTCTGGGCTGAGCAGGGCGGGAAGAAGGCTGCCCTCTCTCCGTGAGCTTCGTGAGCTCGGCGGAGCTGCGGCCTTTGGAAGAGGAGACTGTCATCGCCTGGCACATAGTCTCTCCTGTCGGTGGCAGAGGTGGCAAAGACTTTCCTTTGGTTTCCAGAAGTTGCCCTTCGATATAGTGGATGAAAAAGGGGCCACACACTAAACCTGAGGAGCTCGGGGGAGGCCTGCATGGTGGCCTTACAAACGCAGAGGTCGAAAGTAACCACAGAGGATGGCCTGAAAGTAGAACTTCCTACTTAAAAGTAGTTCAGGGAAGGTAGTCTTGTCCTCGGGCGGTATGTTTCTCTAACGAAGGCCAATCTTAACCGTAACTGAGCCTGTCTCTTATCTTTTTGCATCTCAGATAACACACCGTATAACAGACCTTTGGGATATCAAAGTAATTTGCTTTTTTTCCCAGACCCGTCAAAACACAATCAGTACCAGAGTTAACATGTTCATTGTTGACTGTTAACTCACCAATGCAAACAAGTGTGTCCCTGTTTTTCTCGATCTCATTCCAGAGATTTCTCCACTTTGCTTCCTCCCACCTCCCTAATCGATCATCAGTAAATTTCCTGGAGCCCCCTCATGCCTCCTCCTTGGACGCTAACGTATAAAATAAGGTGCAAAACTGCCCTTCTCCCGAGCATTTTCTCAGTCCGTTGAGATTTTGCTTCCTGGAAACTCATCAGATTGGCGCAAATAAACTCATAAAGCATTCTTTTGGGTTTGGGCATTTCCTGCATTGACAATATCTGAGTCTCTTGGCTCCCAGGGGGGTTCACCCGAGGGGCCACACGGCGCTGCTGTGTTGTCAAGGAGGATCGACCTCACGATTCTTAGGAAACACCTTGTCTTGGGAACGTGTTCTCTTGGCATTGCCAGGGTCCCTCAGCCAAAGGGCACCAGGCCTCACCTAAAGTCCGGGGGACCACGGAGCCTCTCTGTTGGAAGGTGTTGGAAAGGACTTTGAGGGTTTGGGCTCCGTCCGGGTCATTTGGGGAAAGGGTCAAAGAAGCAGGGATTCGCTTTGGATTGGCTGCTGTCAGGAATTGAGGGTGATTCTCAGGTTGGCATCTGTGGGCTTCTTTTCTTGGAAGGGGTGGCAGGAGGCCAGGCTACCTCCGGGGCTGGCAGATGAGCTGTAGCCGGCGGGTGGTCGCTGGTTTGGACCAGGCTGCCGGTGTGTCTGTTCTCGCAGGAGCCTGCAGCGCGCTTGCCTGTGGGCTGGCCTGATGCTGGTGTCCCCTGTGGGTGTGCAGTGGGGTGCGGCCAGCCGTGCCTGCGGGAGGGCAGGGGCGGCTTCTGTCCTCCTCAGCACCTTAGGAGGACACGCTGTGACAGGATGTGTGCTACTTCTTCCTCGTCCCTCACCTCGCGTGGTTACCTCCCGAACAAGTACCTTTCTTTGCTTCTGCTCCCAGGCAAGTAATCGACAGTGTTGTTTTCTGTGCAGATGTAAAGCAGCCATAAAAACCAAAGTTCACCAATGGTTCCCTTAAAAACTTAGAGGACGATTTTAAATTCCAGATGAAAAATAACGGCTTCTCTCTCTCTCTTCCTCCCATCCTCTCTCTCTAAAAAGGCAATGAAAAAATGTCCTTGCGTGAGGATAATAATAATAATAATATAATAATAATAATAGCTGACGCTGTTGTGTGCTTGCCCTCAAAACCGCCTTATGAGTTGGTGCTGTAAGTGGCCCATTCTGCACATGGGAAACCGAGGCACAGAGGTTAAGTAACTTGCCCAGGGACACACGAACCCACGCTCCGTGTCTGCCCTTCACCACTGCCCCCCGAGGGGACTCGCTCTCCTGACGAGCCCTCAGTTACCGGCCCTTCCACGTCTGGGAGGCGGGGGCTGGGACGTCGGAAGAAAATGTCCATTCCTGCGTGTGTGTGACCAACATTCTCTTTCTTCTTTCGCAGTGATGCCTGTTCTTCAAAAACCGTGGTTTCTTTACGCTGTATAGGTAAGGGAGTCCTGCTTTCCCTTTTTGTGTTTCAAGAAGGGACACCTTCTGTGCATTCGGACAGGTACCCCTGTGTCTTTGGGAAGGTGGGGAGAGAAGGGGCCACACTCTTGAGCCACTCTGAGGTGGGGCCGGAGGCCTGCGGGTGCCCGCATGCTGGGTCTGGGTTACTCAGGGTTTCTGAACCCATTAGCAGCAGGGAAGGCTCTGTCCCTGTGTGCCCTCTCTGGGACGGCCTTGTCCTGTTCTTTTAGGGGCTCTTGGTCTTGAAGTTCAGCTTTTCTGTTTGAAGGGGTGAGGCCAGCAGGTGCCACCAATGGCCGCATGTCCCAGTGGTCCTGGCAGGGGCTTCCCAGCCAGACTGGGCTTCTTTAGGTACCAAGAGAGCATGGTGCCCATCCTGCCCTCGGGCCCTACTGGCCACCTGCTGGGGAATGTGACCAGCACACAGGAAGAAATTCCTCCTTCACTTAGTTCAGGCATCTTGAGCATTCCGTCGCTCCAGAGGATCCCAGGGCCTTGGTCATCCAGGAGCCCCTAGCTGGGCATCTGGAATCTCAGTGGCAGCAGACATGGTGCTTCCCGGGGTGGGGGTGGGAGTCCCAGGGGGCTGGAGCAGTGTCCTGGCATCCCACTAACCAGAAAGAAACCAGGACATGTTCTCGACAAGTCAGATCCCAAAGCGGCTGAATGAGAGGGGGCAGCAGCTGTCCACCAGCCTGGTGGGACCTCTGGGACGGGAGCCGTTGGGGCGCACTCTGTGCGGGTGGGTGTCGGGATGGGGCGGGGGGCCCAGATTCTGCTCCCTGGCCAGCTGCATTGTGCTTGTCATCTTCAGAGTGCGGGGTCAACAGGAAGATGGGCCGCCAGGGTCGGATCGTGGGCGGGACGAGCGCCGCCCCGGGGGACTGGCCCTGGCAGGTCAGCCTGCACGTCCAGAACGTCCATGTTTGCGGAGGCTCCATCATCACCCGCGACTGGGTCGTGACGGCCGCCCACTGCGTGGAAGAGTATGTTCACGGTGGGATGAGGGCTCCTGGGTTTGGAGGTGACTCTGTGACCATGTGACCCTGGGCAAAATCTTTTGACCTTTTAAGCTCCGGTTTCCTTGTGTATAATTGGGGGGTCCTAATGGTGCCCAACTTTGTGGCATTGCTGGGAGGGTCAGATGAGCTGCTACACATGAAACATGTGGCCAAGCCCAGCCCTCAGCCAGCACGCACACAGCGCCCCCCACATGCAGGGTTCTGGGAGCAGGGATGCCGGGTGCGGCTGGGGGGGCCACTGTCCTTTCCTGCCATCTCGGGGGCTCTGGGTGATCAACCTCGGAGACAGCCACTCAGACACGCTCAGAATTTTGGGGTCACGTGTCAAGTTTTGAGGAAACCTCACTCACCAGAGCTCTTTTTCTGGTTCAGAGTGTGGCTGGGCTGGCTCGGCTGTATGGCCTCGGGCAGTTCACTCAAGGCATCTGAGCCTGGCGTCTGATCGACGTGTCTGCACCCATGGGGCAGGTGTGCCTGCTCCGCCTGACCCCCGAGGGCTGTGGGGGAGGCTGAAGGGAGCAGTGCTTGTTCCCCAAGCTTCACCCCTCTTTCCCTCCCCTGATCGCTTGCTAGGGTTTGGGGTGCTCTTCATGAGAAGCACCTAGACAAGGTAATGCCTAGATGGCTGTAGACCTAGAGTCTATCCCTCACCACACATTTATTAAGCACCTACTGTGTGTCAGGAAATGGCCTAGCATATATAGGTAGGAAAGACCTGGTCCTGCTAGAAGTGAGGTGTAAACCTCTGAGAGGCATCGAGTCCAAGAAAAAACGTTCTTGGAATTGCTGCTGCCGGGGCTTAGAAGAGGCACAGGACCCGCCGGGGAGGTGGAGCGGGGGCTGGAAGGAGGGAAGGTGGAGGCCGTGCTGGGGTGCGGTGAGGACAGCCCGAGGCCTCCTCGCCTGTCCCTCTGGGTCGTACAGGCCGTGTCAGTCCTGGGACCCTTGGCTTCCGCAGATGGCTTTTGACCCTTGAGTGAGAGCTTCACGCCTGTGGCTCCGAGGTGCTGAGTGGCCTTCATGTCTCTCTTCCAGGCCTCTGAACAATCCACGGCACTGGACGGCCTTCGCGGGAATCTTGAAACAGTCTTCCATGTTCTATGGTGACGGCTACCGAGTAGAAAAAGTGATTTCTCATCCGAACTATGACTCCAAGACCAAGAACAATGACATCGCTCTTATGAAGCTGCAGACGCCTCTGCCTTTCAACGGTACGTTCCTTTGTTCGTGGGGCTCGAGGTGTGTGAGCAGTGTTGACCAGATCGGAAGGAGAGGTTGATTGGAAATAAACGTGTGCTGTGATAAGCAGAAGGAAGGAATTTGTGTCGAGTTTGGGGGGATGTGCGGGAGGGTTGGCTGATGGCAGTGCGCTCCCCAGAAGCCAGATCACCCGAAAACATGCCCCTGTGTGTAGGGGGAAGCAGTGACCAGCACGCTTTCCTCCGCGGCAGTTTAGTCAACGCAGGAGCTGCAGAGAAGGGTTTCAGCCACTGCGCCCTGCCGCCCGGGGCTGGCTAATTCTTTGTGGGGGGCTGTGCACTGCTGGGCCCTGCCCACTAGCTCATGGTATGTTTTCTTCTTGAGACAGACAGAGTGAAACCTGTGTGTCTGCCCAACCCAGGCATGATGTTGGAGCCAAAGCAGCCCTGCTGGATTTCCGGGTGGGGGGCCACCTACGAGAAAGGTGAGGCTCCCGGGCACGTGAGTCTGCGGGTCCCGTGACACAGCGCTGGGTTTGGAAGTGGGAGACCCGGGTCTCCATCCGGGTGCTGCTCCTGAATGGTTGGATGGCTCGGGGCAGTTCTCAGTCCTTGTGCCTCAGTCTCGCCCTCTGCTGACTGGGAAGAATCCTACCTGCCCTACTTAACACACCGCGTTTGTGTCAAGGTCAAATGGGACAAGGTGTGGAAACTGCTTTTCCCGGAATAACGGCTTTGTGAGTGTGAGAAGTGTAAAATCACCCTGTGGTCGTGTTTTGTGGTTGCTGACAGGCCACCCTGGAAGTCAGCTGCCCTCTGATGGCTGAGGGATAATGGACTTGGTGGGGGTGGGCATGCGTGGCCCGTGATGGCCTTTGTCCTGACCCCCCCAGAGAGGGAGAAGGAGCTAGACCCCCACCTCCAGCATAGGCCTGCTCCACTTCCTTCAGCTGTAATTTCCTTCCATCTCAGATGATTTTCAGATGAAGGGACTCTGGCTGTTTCGTTTCTGTGGAGTGCGGGAGTGCCTGGTGGTGCAGGGGAGCATATATATCGCTCACACCCTTCTTCCTAACAGTGTTCAGGGTGCACATACAATGAATCCTTAGAACAAGGTGCAGAGGACAAGGGCTGGCGATGTGCGGGCTCTTTGGGAGACAGTGGTGGTGGGTGCCTCATCTAAAGGAAGTTACTACAGCCGAGCCTTCAGCTGCAGGCAAGGCTGCACAGCAGCCAAGGTGAAAAGGAAAAGCAGCAGATCGTGGGTGGAGCCCCTGCTGTGGTGGGAATGTACCAGTGAGCGAAGTAAGATGGAAATCTCTGCCCTCAGAAACTTCCCTTCCTCACGTGGATGTCTGAGGCAGGATGAGGTCTGACCAACTGGAAACATAACTATGGTTGCTTTGAAGGGGGCTGGCTGGAGGTGTGGTCAGGGAAGACTTCTTGGAAGAGGTGACACTTGAGCTAACATTCTAATGACAAAAATGTGTAAGGAGCAGAAGGGCCAGTGTGGCTGGGGCATGACAAGCCAGGGGCAAAGGGTGGGTTTGTGCCAGGCCTTGTAGGTTATGCTCGGGGCACCGGCTTTTATCCCTTGCAAGATGGGGAGTGTCTACAGTTTCCAGTAAGGGAGTGACAGATCTGATGGCTGTCCCAGAAAGGATGTGGGCAAGAGTAGGCAGAACATGAGGGTGAGGGGACCCCTGCTGTGGTCCTCCATGACGAGTTGGCGGCTCAGGCTTGGGTTTGGGCACAGACGAAGAGACCGTGTAGATTTGGGATAGAGCCACCAGATCTGCTGATGGATTGAATGTCAGCAGGGGCAAGAGTGACAAGTCAAGGGAGGACGGCTTCCCACTTTGTGACAGGAGCCCCAGGGGGGTGGCGTGCCATGTCTGAGCCAGGGGGCACAGATGGTAAGGATGGCAGTGGAGGATGGGCAATGTGAAGTTCGCTTTCAGCTCAGTGAGCCCGTGGCGCCCAGAAGCCACCACGTGGAGATAGCAAGGTGGGAAGGGAGAAGTGGGGACAGCAAGTGCCGGTGATTGTGCGGAGAAGTTTGAGAAGTGAGGCAGCGCGTGGAGGAGGGTGCGGGATCGAGAAAGGCCGGTTCGCTGATGGTCCAGCCATGAGGGAGGCAGGTTGCTCCGACAGAAGCCAGTCCCTGAGTGATGACCGGGGGTGCTCCCGGAACACGGGTGGAGTTCCACAGCCCCACGGCAGGCCGTCTTCTGCCTGAAACCAGAATCTAGAGCTGCATTTGGCACAGACCCGCCAGCCAGCTGCGAGGATGCCCCAGGCTCCCCAGATGATGGCTTGGGAGGTGGAAGGAAGGAGGGGCAGGGGCAGGGAGTCCCCCCTCGTTCTAGTGTCTGCTGCGCCTAGCCCCAGGAGGGGGTCCACTCCTCCCGTGAGGGCCGGTGGCCGCACTGGTTCCGCCACAGCACGGTCTGTCTGTCTCAGGGAAAACGTCGGACTTGCTGAACGCGGTGATGGTGCCCCTGATCGAGCCCGCGCTGTGTAACCACAGATACGTGTACAACAACCTCATCACGCCCAGCATGATCTGCGCCGGGTACCTGCAGGGGAACGTCGACTCCTGCCAGGTGACTGCAACTTTCCGCTCGCCCTTTGGGCCTCGCCCACCCCACCGAGCGGATGAGCCCCTCTCTCCGCCGACGAGAGAGAGGGTTCCATGTCCCTGGGACATGGTGTCAGCTCTGGGGCAGCTGGGGAACATCCTGGCAGCTGATGGTTATGGTGCGAAAGGTTCTGTACTATCGACCGCACCCCAGGTCCCTGCTTCCTCCAGAAGGGTTTTTTACCCAACTCTTAGCTGACATAGACTGAAGTTCATCGCTGGTATAGTCTCTTTGGGGGCTTATATTATGTGCTCTTACCTGTTGGAGGAGATGGGAAACCCACAACCCACTCGGACGTCCTGCTGAGAACCCCGCCTGACCCCCTGACCCCCGTACCAGGTCAGTGGTGCGTGCGCAGTTGTGCATTTGAACTTCCGTTCTGTTCCTTGCTCTGCCCCCCAGGGTGACAGTGGCGGTCCTCTGGTCACTCTGAAGAACAGTGTCTGGTGGTTGATTGGGGAAACGAGCTGGGGGTCCGGCTGTGCCAAGGCGAATAGACCAGGAGTGTACGGAAACATGACGGTGTTTACAGACTGGATTCACCAACAAATGAGGGTAATTGTCCCGTCCTCCTGACCAAGACGCTGTGTCAAAGCCCGGGTGTCCACAGCTGTGGCCCCGCTGCGGGGAGCCGACTGCCGCCCACCTGTTGGCGTGACGCAAACAACGCCTCTCTTGACGATTTGCATTTAGCATCGCCCGCCCCCCAGCCGCCCCTGCCCATGTCCCCTGTCACCACTGGTTGGCCTCGCTTACGCGCTGCCCAGTGGCACTTGGATGAAAAAAGTCTGGGGCTCAGCTTGGCAGGGAGAACCTTACACATGGGCTTGTGCTCTGCTCTGTGGGCCCGCTGACCTGCACAGTGCTGGCTCAGCGGTGGGGAGCCAGCCTCCTCACATGCAAATTTTGGTGAAGGGCAGAAAGCACAGACTCGCAAATCTGAGTTGTGACTTTGCCCTGTCCTTTTTTGGACTGTTGAATGCACCCTGGGCAGGTCCCATAGTTTGGGGGTGGGGAGCAGCGGGGGTCCTGTGCAAACAGAGATGGTGAAGATGGGAGGTCCCAGGGGCTGCCCGTGCGGCCCTGCCCTCTGGGACTCCAGGCCCAACCATGCTGCTTAGCAGAGGCGTCTTCCTGGGCACTGCTCACATCCTTCAAAGGGCTGAAGTAATTTTAGGACTGTATAAAGGTAACTACTCCTTAACTGTTAAGGAGTTGAAATTACATTCGGCCCTTTGAAGGCAATGGCGAGGCTGATGTGGCCCCCGGGGATAATGAGTCTGACACCCCTGCTGTAGGGGAATCATTTCCTTTTGTCCCGTTCAGCTTGCTCATTTGGTGTATGAGTGCCTTGTCAATGGGGGGGGGGGGGGAAATAATTTCCTACTTTTGTTTATCTTAAGAAAATAATATCATTTCTTCTTCCTTTTGAACAGGCAAACAGCTAATGTGCCTGGCCCTGTCCTTGACACCGTTCCGTGAGAAAATGAAGGGGCTGATGTTTAACTCCCTGAGCATAATGTATTTTTAGAAATGATTCGGAGGTCCTTTCATTTTGATTAAATAGTGAACTTGTCTGTCGTTGGCACTCTTCACAGTTCTGTGTGGGCCACGGTGGCTGCTCCCTGGGTCGTGCTCCCCGACCTCTAGTCCAAAAGGGGTGACAGGTCGGCTGGATGTGGGTGCCGAGGACTGATGCAGGGCAGAAGGATGGAGTTCGCCACTGGCATCTTTCTTCCGAGCCCACCCAGAGGATGCCCATGGGGCGGGGGGCCTCCCAGCCACTGTGGGGCAGCTTGAGACAAAGCCAGGTGGGACAGCCACCCTCTGGGACCCTGCTACAGAGGGCCATGTGGGGTAGCCCCAGGGCCTGTCCCCACCCTGCAAACGTTTTTACTGATCATTTTTTAAGTGCCTTCTTAGCAGCCCAGGATGGTGGCTAGAAATAAAGGGACCAGCCCTTCATGGGTGATGACTTGATTGTCACTTGAAAGGGCATCAGAAACCTTTTCTTTTTCTTGGGGGGTGGTGGTGAGTGTACAGACAGAGCCCCTGGAGCAAGGACCACCATTGCCGCTGAGCACTGTGGGGGGCTGGTGGCCACCGCCGGTTGGGTGCGGCTCCATCCTGGTGCACCAGCCTTACCCTCTCGCCCTCCTCCCCAGCCCGCCTCCCGCCCTCCTGGGAGAGATGTGCTGGCCCCGTGGTTCTCACAGGAGGGCCGAGTGCACAGCGTGCTGACCCTCTTCTGCCTGCTAATCACAGGAACTTGCGGTCACCTGGGGAGATCAGGGATGTGTGATTCACGGCACACTGTTTCCACGGAGCGTTTCCACGGAACGTTTCCACGCGTTACTACCTCAGTGCTCATGGAATCTGGGCTGTGATGCCTCTAAGTAGTTGCTACATTTGGTTCTTTGAAATTACTGTCCTTGCCAATTCGAGCTGCTTTCACAAGGGACTGGCTTGTAATTTCATGTTCTGGAAATGAGTTTGCTGAAGAACAGAACCGTACTTGCAACAAAGAAGACAAAGGTGTATTTTGGACTCTGTGTGGCCCCTCCCGGCCCCAAGGTTCCCCTGGAGGGGGGGGTCATGCTTGACTCGCCAAGGAGGGGGAGGGTCAATGGTCTTCTGGGACTATTTCCCCCGAGGTTCTGCTTTTGGTCCCGAGCACTGCTTTCCAAGAATGAAATGATTCTCCTGCTAGGAGTCGGAATGTAAGGTTACACAACCCCGTTCTCAGGGCGCTCTGTTCCTCGGGCGGGGCAGTGGCGTTCCCAGAGGTCTCCCAGACATACGGCACTGAGGGGCCTGCCCCCCCAAAGCCCGTTATTTAATGAGCCCTGTCTTTGTGAGAATGTGTTTCTCTGCCAGTGCATCTTTTTATTTATGTGACCCCTGTTTGTCTTCTGTTTTGTATCGTTTTTTAACTGTAAAATTGAATTGTGAAATGTACAAATAAATTATACTTTTTCCCCCCAAATATTTACCGAGTCTTTGGAGCCGTGGTCGGCCTCGGCGGAGGATGACGAGTGCAGACTTTCGCCACATTCACAAAAGCACTGCTAGTGTGGAACGGCGGGTCACGACTGAATGTTAGTGAAGAGGCAGGCTCCCAAACAAGAGATCGTGAGTGATGAGGGAGTATCTGAAAACGTCCACGCGGGCAGTTGATCATCTTTTCCGTTATGTTTTTCACTTTGGATCCATCCTGTGAATGGTTTTCCCTCAGGATGGGGCCGGCTTCATCTAAAGGATCTAGCCAGAATGCGGGGACCAGGGAAATTCTGGTATTTTTGTATGTAAAGCTTTATAAAAACCAGTTCATTTGCTTACTATAAAATGATCCAAAATGCTAATAGTCGAGTGCAAACATGAGTATTAATGAAAGTGCGTAATTTGTGCTGATCCTTTTGTGGCCACTCGCATCTGAGCCCGAGGGAAGTTCCTAGCCTGGAAACACGCCCCACCTGGATTCCCCTCCTGCTGACTTGTTCTCAGAACCAACCATCTGGCTTTACACTGGGGCTGGTCTGTTTGCAGCTTTCTCTCTGTTTTGCGTCCCAATCCGACTCTGATTTCAGAGCCCTTTTCCATTTGGACTGAGGTGTGATCTGGAGCCTGATTTTGTAAAGAGCCACAAATCCCAAGACCACAGCCCTCGGCTGCTTTGGATGCACAGGGAGGGCAAAGTGGCTTCCAGAGCCCAGGATTCCGATGCTCCAGGCATTTTCAGAAAAGGGTGGAATCTATGCTACTTCTAAAGTAACATTTAAGAAATCCACAGAGGTACCAGCTGTCTCGTGTTAAAAGAATGAGCTCTGTAAATAGTGGTGTGTGGGTCCACACTTTGCTTTGCAGGCTGGTCACTCCCTGAACAGCCCCTGCACCATTCAGATCCAACGGAAAGCCAAGGCATGCCCCTTGGCTGCTTCTCCTGTACCTGGGGTAGGATCTGACGCTCGGATTGGAGTGCTTTTGGCTTTGCTTTTGCTTGGGAAGGAGAGTGACAAAGGCAGGTGCCCCGTAGCATCTTAGAGGATAACCCCAAATCCAGAAAGTCATTTGAACAAGGGCCCGGCATCTCCCATACCTCCTTCCCTCGCACAGCATTTATTAAGCTCCTGCAGCACGCCAGACCATGTGTTCTGGAAAATGAAGCTTTTGCGCAGTCCAGGTCTCTCCAGCCCTTCACTGTGTTCTGCTCCAAACTCAGCCCAATGCTGTGGGCTAGCCGAGCCCCAGATGTGCCCGGAAGGCTCCATGAGTGGGCATCGTTAACATTTGGGTATATCCTGCACAGGTTGATGACCTTCCAGCTGGCGGGTGCTACAGGTTGGACAGTAGACTCTGAGATGTCCCTTATGGGTGTGGGGCAGGGGTGGGGGACATCAGGGGCCATTCAGCCCCTTGCCCGAGTCCTGCCACCTGAAGGAATCACCCAGAGTGGACTATGGCTATTTCTTCCTGTGTCCTGAACACTTGGGAGGAGGGACAGTGAGCTTCTCACTTATTGATGGCTGACAGCACAGGCCTGGGAGACCCCTGGACACCTGCTCTTTCTGGCCAAAAGGAAAGATTGTGAGCACCTCCTGAGTCCCCTTCAGATTCACCCCCCGCCCCCATCCCTGCCCCACGGGGGAAATTCCCATCTGGAGCACGCACTACCGTCTTTCTTTCTCCACCTTCCCTGCGACTGCCAGGACATTTTAGCAGCAAAGCACCCTTGGCAACACTGCCACCTGTGTCCCTGGTCTCCCAGAATCTTTGCTCAGTGGTGAGGACACCTGGTACTGGAGAAGTTACTCAGGTTGGCCATGAGGGGGCACCAGTGCCCAGGCACCAAGGTGAGAAGCTGGCCTAGTCTCCTAAAGGGTCATGGCCAGTACTGGTCTGGGGACACGTGCACTGCCTGCTTACCCTTGTTCTTACAAAAGTCCGTGCATATTGGTATAATGTTCCCTTTAAATATGAGCCAAGCTGGCTCCTGTGAGCACTTGGTCCTGCGTCAACCTGCAGGTGTTTGGCACCTGGGAGAGGCACAGAGGTGCTGCCCCAGAGGTGCACTGTTCTCCTGGCATTCCCTCTTGTAAGTAAATTCTCATATTGTCCCAAGGCCTGGAACAGCATTGAGTGTCAGAAGTGATCTGGTGGGGGGATTGATGGGAGGGGACAGTGTAATGAAGCCTGCCTCTGCAGCCCCGACAAGCAGTTGCCAGGCTTGGCCACAAGCCTTTCCTTTCTGGACATCTTGGTGGAAACGGCTCCCTCTGCCTGCGCTGGCTGTGCAGAGTGGGTCTCTCCAGAAAGGCTTCGCTCACGGGTCCTCCTCTTTAGCACAGCTGGCACACACCTCCTCTCTCTGCTTGTCCCCTGGCCTTCTCTCCTGTAGGCTTGTGATGCTTCAATTCACTTTAAAGGACATGGTACAGGTCCTTTTGGACACCCCCCACCCCCAGCTACAGCCCAGTTCAGGGTCTTCCCACTGAGCCGGCTGTGGCTAGGTATCTGCAAGCGTCTTCACCCCCACTAGACCAGGAGTCACGGCCACTGAGCCCCTGCAACATAATCATGCCGAGTGTCCCACTGCCTCTGCTCCCCAGACCCCCCCAGCCAGAGCGTCTGCCTGCTGGGCCACCTCTCCGGACTTGGGCCTTGTCTTTAACACCAAGTAGGTGCCCAGGGATTTACCAGTTGGACACTCGACCAGTGCACACGACAAACAAGCGATGCTGCTTGCGTCACGCTGTTTCCCTCCATGCCTCATCTCCCTTCAGACTGTGGTGCATAACCAGACCGCCATCGTTTACTCAACGCCCTCATCCCGACCTGGCCCAGCCACAGGGGGCAGCATCTGCTCCCTGGGGTTCCCACCTGCTGCTGTTTTCAGATTTTTCCCCCCAATAAAAAGGGCGTCAGAGAAATGTCTGTTAGAAAGAGTTTAATACAAATGGATGAGGTATGCCTCCTACAGCATGCATATACATGGTACTAATGGTCCCCAAACATCGTGTGAGTGAAAGAAAGCTTGTGGAAAAAAGGCAGGAAATAGCCCTTCTATGGTGCTCATGTGTGTCGGTGTCTGATGCAGACATGGAGAGTGCCTGGGAAGACGACAGCATCCACCCAACCTAAGCCACATCCTTCATGAGGGCGGGCCCTTGAGTCTCATGCTAGACACTACCTGGCTCATCACAGGCTCCTGCTGGGCTGTGGGCGACTAGTAAAGGCAGCTCTTGGGGAAAGCAGTCACGGAGACACGAGTGGGACAGAGCCCAACTTAACCGGGGAATTTGGATAACTGGCGCCGAGCCTTTGTTAGCCGTGCAAGCTGCTCCTTCAAGAACTTCCTCTTGTCGCTGGTGTCACTGCACTCTGTGAGGAGCAAGTTGTAGTTCTCCTTGTTCTGCAGCAGCTGCAACGTGGCGTTGTTCAGCTTCTGGCCATACGACCGGAGCATGAAGAACTGGATGATCAGAGGGATTTGGCTGGACAGGCGTTTGCTGGCCTCCTGGAAGGAACAATTCCCAGAGGGGTTGAGGGGACATTGTAAGGGAAAGATTCCCTCTTCACCACGTGAGCACCAGGAGGGACCTGGACCTGGCAGGTTTCAATCCCCTGTGCTCAGGGCAGCAGGGGACCACCACCCCAGAGGGTAGAGGGCACTGGCCCAGACTCAGGGGCCAGCTAAACTCCCACTGGCTTGTCCTTATTATTAAAGGGTTATTTCTAGTGGAAGAGGGTAAAATGTGCTCCAAAAAGGTAAATGGACAGAGTCCAAAAACTACACTTTCAAATTAGTTACAACTTTGCCAAAAAGATTTTATGACCTAAAAAAAATCAACACTGAGATTATTTAGCAGAACAGAGGCTAAGCTATCAAAAGTCACAGAAAGGAGCCCTGTGAGTTCTGTGCAGGTTGAAAGGTACTTTCAACCTTTCCTCCTGTCCCCCAGCACCCCCAATCCCACCTGTTAGTGAAAACTTTCTCTTTCCTAAGACAAGTGTTCTCTCAGGAGGCTAATACATACTCACGCTTAGCAAGCACTGTGACCTCTCTGTGCCTCAGTTTACTTTTCTATAAAATATTAGTTCTGGGCCTCATGGGATGATTAAAGAAGTTCAATGAGCTAAAAGATAAAAGTTTAGAAAGATGCTGGGTGTGGAATAAGCACTCAGTGAATTTAATCCAGAGGGTCAGCGAGATGGACAGGGCACACATATGCTATGTGTATTATTAGAAGGGGAGTAAGCCAGGAGGGTGGCCTGTTCCCCAACTGAAGCGGAGGAAAGAAGATAAGGGACAGGATGATAGGAGGCATTTAAGAGGGGTATTGGGGGCCACAGGCATTGAAGTCTGATGTTGGAGAACAGACACAAGCCGAAAGGGATGGTTAATATCTGGATGACAAAATCAGGCACCTGAAATATCTTTCGAGACTTCTGATACCAATATGGCTGCCAGAGTCATTTCTTCATTCTCCTGGAGATTGTCCCAAACATCAAAGTTTGGGTGGAAGCAGGAGATAGGTACCACACAACCCCTGACCCACATGTAATAAGAACAGTGGCCATCAGGCAGAGCCACCTGGGAGGAGGGGACAGAGGAAGGGTGGAAAGGGAGCAGCGTGTATCAGATTCCTGAAGGGGATCTAACTGGTGAGCAAGGCTGGAGGTAGAAGTTCCCCCTGGCTGGCACCAAGTCGCTGCCACAGAGAGACTCTCACAGATGGGCCGTGTTTGCATGAAACTCTCTCTGGTAGATGGGAAGACATTTTTAAGTGGTGAAAACCAACTCCTCTGGACCTCTCCCCTGTGCCCACAAGGACACTGTGCACATCGCTGACCCAGGGAAGTCCAAGCCATTTCATGATGCATGTGCTGAGGTAACAATGGCTCCAAACATGGCCATCATAGACTCTACGAACGCATTCACTCTCACTGCAAAGGGGAGGTGAGGCTGCAGGTGCAAGGAAGATTGCTAATCAGCTGACAGCAAAACAGGGAGATGATCCTGGATTATCTGGTGGATCCAATGTGAAGGGGGGAGGCAGACAGGAGAGTCAGAGGACGTGTGACTACAGAGCAGGAGAGATGCCTACATTCTGGCTGTGAAGATGGAAGAGGGGCCATGAGCCAAGGAGCAAGGGCACCTCTAGAAGCTGGACCAGGCAAAGAAACGATGAGGCCTCGAGAAGGAACACAGCCCCGCCAACACCTTGATCTGAGCTGGTGAGAATGATGCTTAATAGGGAAGAGTGGCTGGCATTCCTGTTAAAATCCGAAGCAAGACAAGGCCACCTATTAGTTTCGCCATTGTTTCAAGTTGCACTAAAGGGACCCGAGAAGGCAAGAAGAGGAAATTGGAGGTTCAAGAGTGGAAAGGGGAGGGAATGGCAAGCTCCCACCAACTGCAGGGGGCTGAGCGTTCACTGGGAAAACTCCAAGCTACTACCATAGACAACGGGAGGGGTGGATGGATGGAAAGTACCCCTCCCAACAGCAAACGGAGTAAGAGTACGAGGGAAGACTCATTCACAGGAAGGACAAAGCTGAGAACACGTGCAGGAAGAAACTGCAGAAATGGGCACAGTCTGCCTAAGAAGAACGTTCAACCCTTCCGAGCCCCTAGAAATGGAAAGACCCACGAAGGTCTCGGACAGGAAGATGTACGGTCGTGACGGCATCCACTCTCGCTCTGCAGATCTATAAAGTGGGTGTAATCCTAGTGGGAACGCAAACACTCCTTTCTTCAGAGGGAACTGGACGCATTCACTCTACAATTTATATTAAAGCCCAAACAAACAGGAACAGCAGGCGAATCTGCAGAGGGGCGAGCGCAGGCCGCCGTATGCCCACGTTCACAGCAGCACCACGCAGAGCGGCGCAAGGTCGGGCCAGCGCAACGGGCATGGAACGCAGAGATGAGCGTGGGCCGTCCAGACCACAGACTGTGATTCTACGTTAAAAGGAAGGGAATTCTGACACACGCTGGGATGGGCAGGAACATTATGCTGAGCGAAAATAAGCCGGACTCTAAAGGACAAATGTTATCCGAGGCCGCTTATATAAGGTCCCTGATAGGAAAATTCGTGGACTCAGAAAGTAGAATGGTGCGGGAGAGGGATGGGGAGTTAGTGTTTAATGGGAACAAAGTTTCCGTTTGGGAAGATGAGGAAGCCTGGACACGGGTGGGCGTGGTGGCTGGCGGCACCGCCATGTGAGTGTGCTGAATGCCGCTGAACCGGGCGCTGCAGAAGGGTTCCAACAGTAAATTCTATGCGATGTACGTTTGACCACAATATACGAAAAAGAAGTGGGGGCCATGGGGACCACTTATTGGACTAGATAATTACACACTGTATAAAGACCCACTAATGTTCATGTCGATGCTGACATACGAGTAGCAAACAGAACGGAATTCAGGGTCTGGAAAAAGACCAACATACACAGGGAGAGAGTGTGAAATGGGTGTATTACCCACTAGTGGGGACAAGAGAGACTCTTCAGGGACAGTACTGGGACAACTATTAGCCACCTGGAGTAAATCTCTTTCTTGACATCAGACAATTCCAAAGGGATCAAAGGTCTAAATATGGAAGTTACTTGAAGAAAATACTTTCTGTATAAAACTCAGAGAGACAAAGTCCTTTCAAAGTATGACAGAAAGCACAGAAGCCCCAAAAGAAAGGATCCTTAAATCCAATCCACAAATCTAGATAACTCCAGCATGGTCTAAAACCACCAGAAACCGAGTCAGAGGGCAAATGACAAATGTCACAGGGTGTGCATCACGACCCTCCAGGGGCTGACACCACACTGTAAAACGAGCCCTGACTAACCCTGACCTGGTGTTGCTCAGTGGGTTGGAGCGTTGTCCCACAAAGAGAAAGGCTGCTAGTTTGATTCCCAGTCAGGGCACGTGCCTGGGCTGCGGGTTTGGTCCTGCCAGGGAAGAAGCAGCCGATTAATGTTTCTCTCCCTCTCTTTCTTCCTCCCTTCTCCTCTCTCTAAAAGTAAATAAAAATTTTAAACATGAATCCTCTTAAAAAAAAAAAAGAAAAGCTCTGGCTGGATCGACAGTTCATGGAACAGGAAACAGAAATAACTGCTATGTTATAGAAAGATGTATCTCATCGTAACAAGAGAAATGCAAATTAAAACTACAATGAGATACCATCTCTCACCTATCATACTCTCCAAAACACCCGACAATTTCCGTAAAGACCAAATTGGCAAGTGTGGGAAGAAACAGGCCTTCTACAGGTGATACTTATCGACATAAAGCAGGTACTCTCTTGCCCCAGCAGGGATGGTCACTTTCACGTATCAGCTTGGCCAGATGATAGCGCCCAGATATTCAATCAAACACCAGCTGAGGTGTTCTGTAGATATGCTTACCATCTAAGTCAAATGACTTTAATAAAGGAGGGTACCCTCGATAATGTGGGTGGGCCTCATCCAATCCGCTGAAGGCCTTACGAGCAAAACAGAAGGAAATCCTGCCGGTAGACAGCAGCTTGAGCTCCTGCCCAAGAATCTCCAGCCTGCCTTTCCTGCCCTGCCCAGCCAGCCCCCGCAATCCGTTAGCCAGTTCCTCGGAACGCATTTCTTTATCTGCGGGCATATCCTACTGGTTCTGTGTCCGTGCTACGGCCCTGACTGACAACACGCCAGGAACCTCGTTCTTGGTCCAGACACATGATGTGTGAGCAAGACTCTTCACTGCAACAACCCTGTGTCAGCAAAAGGCTGGAAACAAAACTACGTCTGCGAATAGGGAAATGGCTCAGTAGGCTACCTCCGTACAACGGGAGACTCAGCCGCCGTGAGAGAATAGGGTGTCCCCACGTGAACTGAAGTGCAACCATCTCCAAGGTCCAGGAAAGGAAGCAAGAGGCGGATCGGTACACTCTGCTAACCTTGGTGTAAAAACAGTCTGCACACGTACACACATGGCACACACACGTCAGCTGTCCCGCAGAGGATATAAAGAAATTGGAGGACTGCTTCTGCGGCCTCCCGGGAGGGGACACGGCGGGTGGGAGCCCCACTCTGCACTGTCCCTCATTCTCATTGTCGCATTGTGTGCCTGCATTACCTCCTCTAACAGGTTCTACGAGGCGGGTGAGAGGACAGGAGGTAAGCTTGGCTGTAGCTTATGGAGAAGCCAAGGTGCACAGTGTCCTTCTGGCTTGGCCTCCACTGGCTTCACTCCCAAGTGCACCCCCTGCCAGGGCTTGTGGGAAACACAGTTCGACCCTCGGGACTCAGCCTGGCTGCTCGGAGCCTGGGAGCACGGTCTCTCGCCGGCAGCACGGCATTCCCCTGGGAGCCTGCCTCAGACCTGCGGCCCACCCCTGCATTTCAGTAAGACCCCAGGAGGTCAAGTTTGAGGAGCACTGCCTTCAGCACACGAAGAATGGAATGATGGAGACACTTGGTAAAGCAAGAGATTCCTCGTGGCTTCGTCTGACCAGAGTTTCACATATCGCCGCGGCTCTCACCAAAGTGTGCTCAGCGGAGCTGTGCAGCCTTCCCGGGATGAGTCAGCTGACCCTTCATAGGACTGGAAATCCAGAATAGCAATCAAAGCACACAGCTCCACGAGTAGCTACCACGTGGCGAGCCGCCACTGCAACCCACCGCTGCGCTAAGGGACTTCTGCACACTTGCCCCACTGAATAGTCACTAGAAACCTATGAGGAGAGACCATTTTACAGAGAAGAAAGCTGAGGCTCAGGGACCTTAAGGAACCTGGCCGGGGCCAGACAGCCGATCAACACCAGATGTGAGTGGCTGGCTCTAAGCCGCAACTTTTCCTCATCTCTAAGGCGAGTTGTTTCTATGGTGGCTAACAAAGGGCTGAGAGACAGAGCTGGCCCGTGGGCATCTTAGAGAGACAGTGAGACAGGAAATGGGATGAAAACCACCTTTCGGAGGCAGGCGCAGACTCACCTGGTGGTAGGCCCACAGGTGTTGGTGGATTTCATCGAGGAAGCTTTGTGACAAAATGTTTTCACAGGGCACAAAGCCTAATTTCTTTTTTTGTTGTTCTACTTCCTTCTCTCTGATCTTCTGCAGCCACGCCCGATACTCTTGATCTTGGCAGTAGACTATCTGCTCCATTTGGAAATGAAGTCGGATGGTCTTCTCAGCCTCTTCTTCTTGTTTTGCCTTAATGTCTTCCACGTTGGCCTAATGCACACGAGAAACACAAATTTCCCTCGAGAAATGAATCGCTGGATCTTAGGAAAAATAGGCGCTTTGTCAAGTCCACAGAGAGCAGGCTCTCCGACTCGAATTAAAACAGCACACTGCCTGGGGGCAGCCTTCTGCACCCCGCCTTGGCTTATCTAAGATAGGGTTTCCATCCCCCCACCCCCCTGCAGGGCCAGAATCTCCTGAAGAGGCTGGGCCACACCTGTGACCAGACCCCTGGTCTCCAGGGCCTGGGAACCCCCAGGGCTGTTTCAGGGCCTGAGGGGAGCAGCTTCTCTCTGTCCTGTCACGGGCTTTCTCATCCGATGCGGAGTGTGTCTCCGTCAGAGAGCTCACTGGGGTGTGGTGAAGTATGAATTGAAATAAGTCTGATTCTCTCTTTTTTTGTTTCTGGGCTTTAGAGAAACAGGCTGTCTGAAAGTCAGGGAGCTCTTTCACACAGAAAACACCTGGAACCCCCACCCACCCCCGCAGACCTCACTGAGTGCCACGGCGCGAGGTGTGTTCTCAGCCTTCCACGGAAGCCACTTGCGCCAGCGGTTTGCGGATGGGGGGCTGGAGGTGCAGTCAGCCTCCAAGGCCGGCCCTAGACCTCCAGTGTGTGTGGACCAGAGCCGGCCCACCCATCTGTGTGGGGTGCTAGGGACTGAATGTTTGCATTCCCCCAAAGTCATCCATTAAAAGCCTAATTCCAATGTGATGGTACCGTATTCTGTCGTGTATAACGCACAATTTTTAAGCCCAAATTTTTGAGGGAAAAATAAGGATGCACATTAAGCATGGGAATCTCAATTACATACCGTGGGTATAATAATCCTGTGTATGATGTGCACAAAGCCACGGGTGCTCATTATACATGGCAAAATACGGTATTTGGGGGTTGGGTGGCTTTTGCAGGCCTAGGTCCTGGGAATGGAGTCCTCACAATTAATGGGGTTGGCGCCTTTATAAAAAGAGGCACCATAGGTCTGACTCTGTCTCCATCTCTCTCTGAATCTTTTATTGCTTTTAATCAGACTTCACTGGTCATATAACTAGTAAGATTCACTAATAAGCTTCATTATTTGATTCCCAAAATATACAGTAAAATTGCAATGGTCTTAATCCAAGATACCTATTTTCTAGTGTCAGGATTAATTACTATTATTTTTAAAAAATAACAAATGGTCAGTTTTACCTTGCAGACTTTGAGGAGGTTGAAAAATTCCTCATAATTTTTCTTGGTAACATCTGAGAAGGCAAGATGGACTATTTCTGATGAAAGAAAGACAAAAAAAAAAGTCTGTAGAATCATCCATCATCCTTACAAATTGCAGAGAATAAGAGGATGAAGCAGCAGGGAAGAAGCACCCTTCATCTGTACCCCCAACCTCACCTGCGTCGCTCCCCTCCTGTTTTCACTCCAGGAGGAAGGCGTAACTTTTTGCTCAATAACTCCCTAGAAGAATTATGAAACTCAAATGTCCCCCGGCATACTTATTTAACACTTAAAGTTTTCATCCTAAGTATAAATAGTTGCAAAGAATATAACTTCCAGTAAGTTATAAATGTATCAATATTTTGTAGTGAAACCTTACGTCACTCTTTTAAATTTATCAGTGGGATCTAAATGTCCACATTATCTATTCAAAAAGAAATACATGAACAAGTCCTTAAATCAGAAAATTTACATTATTTTTATTTTTGAAAACTGTACTTCCATTTGACTTTCTCACAGAATTTTATCCTAAGATGAGGTACAGTATCTTTATGCTTAAAAATCTTTTGTTGACTCCACAGCTTATCTTTCTAAAACAGAAGTTTACACACACACACACACACACATATTTTCGAGTTACTTATGACTGTAAGGCTCTTAGCACTGTGTATTTTCTTCAGGAATGGATAAGAGAGCACAATTGGTCAACACAACACAATGTCAGATTTTGGCATATAATTATTGAGCCGAAAGGTAAAAACTTTATTAGAAATATATCTTTTAATGAGTCATCATGAGGCCCTGATTGGTGTGCTTCAGTTGCTTGGGGCATCGCCCCCCCAAATCAAAAGGTCACCAGTTCTATTCCCGGTCAGGGCACGTGCCCGGGTTGTGGGCTTGGTCTCCCCTCGGGGTACATACAAGAGGCAACCAATGGATGCTTCTCCCCCACATCGATGTTTTTCTCCCTCTCTATCTCCCCCCCACCTCCTCCAAAAATAAATAAATATTTTTCTAAATGAGCCGTTACGAGGCCATCCCCCACTAATGCATGAGGGATTACTGCTTATCGCTAAAATGAGGCCGCTGAAGCCTGCGTGTGGTAGTGTCAGCTGAGGAGTGGGTGAAGAGAAGAGATTTGGTAACACCCCAGAAGCCGAGGAGCAAAGCATGTGAAAAAGAGCGCGGTCAGTACCCTAAACATTGCATTTGTCCTCATGAGCTGCTGACAGTGTCCTGTCTGCACATGACAAAGGTAAGACCACGCAAAGAAGGCCCCAGACACTCAGAGATTTCAGACAGACAGAGTATGCTGAGACTGGAAAGTGGCCACAGCAGGGGAACAGAGGGGAGGTGTTGCATCCTAAGAAATATATATTTGGCCTTTGACCCTGGTTCCTGACCCAGAGCTCCTAGATCCCTCGGGATTTCCTGGGGGATAAGAGCATCTCTCGTTGTAATGAGGGGACTCTGGGTGGCCCGGCATAGCTTCAGGGTGGAGGCTGGAGGCCAGGAAGAGCAAGCGTTGATCAGAAGCCTGGAACTTTCAGCCCAACCTTCCTCCCCTCCCCAGCCTCTGGGGAGACGGGCTGGCAGGAGGGATGAAGGCTGAGTTAACAGCTGATTACGCCTACGAGATCACTGATCGTACCTCCATAAAATCTCCTAAATGACAGGGTTCGAAGAGTGTCTAGGTTAATGACACAAATATATGCCAAGAAGGCGGTGGCCTCCAACTCCATGGGACCTGGACTTGGGACACCTCCAGGCCTTGCCCTAGGTATCTCTATCATTTGCTTTCTTTGTGATCAGTCCTTGATGATAAATCAGTAAAGGTAAGTTAAGTGTGGTCCTGTGAGCTGTTCCAGCAAATTATTGACCCTGGGGGGAGCACAGGAACTCCGACTTATAGAGGACAGGTGACTGCCACCAGAAGTGGGGCAGTCCTGGGGGACTGAGCCCTTAGGCTGTGGGCTCTGTGCTGACTCTGGGGAGTTAGTGCCAGAACTGAGTTGAATCGTTGAATACCCAGTTGACATCCAGGGAATTAGAGAACTGGTTGGGTTTGGGAAAAAATCATATCAACAGAGCCACCTTAAAATGGAGAAACTACCTCCCATGTCTTATGCCTCAAACTTTGGAATGTTAAAACAGGCAAAATAACCTTTGGACTGGGCCTAGGGCAACATTGTGTCCTAAAGGACTGCTTGCAAAGATAACAAGAAAGCAGATATGATGATGGCAACACTGGAAATTCAAAAACATTGTTTAGAATTAGCATCACTGTATTATCTGAAACGACAGCAACGCCTTCCTTCTATGGGTGTAGCTGTCCCCCCTCCCTTTCTCCTCAATACCCCTGGCCTTTGCCTCCTAATCAGAACACTATTTGGGCTCCTGCTTGAATCAATGTTTCCAGAATAGCTATTCTTATATTTGCAACTCAAATAAAATAATGTTGCCTCTCAATTTGGCTTTTTATTTTTAGGTTAACAGGCTCTTGGTATTGGAAAACAGCCCAGGGGAGAGCTCAGAAGGCCCTCACTGTCCTAAAAGGGAAAGCAAGGACTCACTGGTTACGGCATGCAGCATGTCCAAAGCGGGCTCTTCCAGTGTTCTGAGTTGCTCTCTTACAAGGTTCTCAAATGTCTTGTAATTCACAAATCCTGGCAGCTCTCTGCCACGATGCCGATTTTCAAATTCCACGATCTTGTTTACAATTTTCTTATAACCTACCGTCAGACAGAAGAGATCTGAATTATGTTACAGAAATCACATGGCAGTTGTTTTCTCAACACAATACCGTTCTGGACTTTCTGAAAGCACAGAGGAGCAAGGGAAAAAGTCAAAGCTGAGTTGCAAATCGAAAAATATCAGGGGCTGCAACAAAGAAACAGATCTCAAATACTTTTCCTTGTTCACCTTGAGCGGGCAAGGACAGAGCCGGGATGGAATGCCAGAAAGCATGAATGCAGACTTTTTCAAATTCTGAAAAAGGAACTTGAGTATGAAATTTCATAATTCAAATTTGATTTTTACCAAAGCAATTGTATCATAATAGAATATTAGGACCTGCAGTTCCTTTCAAAAGTAGGATTGGCCCCTGCCAGTGTGGCTCAGTTGGTTGGAATCATTCCGCCAACCCAGAGGATGCCGTTTAGATTCCTGGGTCAGCACACCTGCCTGGGTTGCGGGTTTGGTCCCCCATCGGGGCACAGTGGGAGGCAACAGATCGATGTTTCTTTCTTACGCCAATGTCTCTCCCTCCCCTCCCCTCTTTCTAAAAAAATTTTTAAAAATTGTTTTAAAGTAGGGTTGACCATGAATACCATCTGGAATCAGCTACATGTCACTTCTTCGAGTGCTTCACCCAAGTAGGAAGTATTTATAGATCCAAGGGGATAACAGAGGACTCGGGCACACAACCTCACATTAATGTGACATGGTATCACTGTTTACTAGATAAAAACCACTTAATGTTTTCTCTATACTTTTGAAATTCTTTTTACTCTCAATGTACTAGATGGTGGAGAAAAATACCCCCATAGGGGAGAATATTCAGCAGGGCTCTGGGTCCTCTTTTTGAAGAACTAACCAGGGATGGCAACCTGGGTACCTTTTCTTGGTCAGGAGATATTTTCTCATCAAAACAATGTAAAGTGAGCTACAATTTCTGTATTATAGGGTGCACCCTATTAGAGTGCACAACTCAGTGGCTTTTAGCATGTTCGCAGTCATGCAATCATTGCCTCTCTCGAATCCTCAAAACTTTCCATCATCCCCAGAACCCCGTTCTCACCAGCAGGTACTCCCCCCCACCTCCCTCCTCAGCCCCTGGAAACCACAGACCTCCTTTCTGCCTCTATGGATCTGCCTACTCTGCACATTTCGTATGAATGGAATCCTGTAGGCAACACGTGGCTTTCTGGTGTCTCACTTCTTTCACTTAGCATGAGTCTTCAAGCTTCATCCATGTTGTGGCCTGTGTTAGGACTTCATGCCTTTCTGTGGCTCAGTGATATTCCATTGTACAGTGTTATAGTGTTACAGGGAGAAGAAGCCAAGGAGAGAGGCCTCAGGAGGAACTAACCCTGACCATACCTTGATCTTGAACTTCCTAACCTCCAGCACTGGAAGATAAGACATTTCCGTTGTTGAATAAGACAACCAATCTATGGTACTTTGCTGTAGCTGCTCTAGCAGACTGATACACCTGAATATGCCATGTTCTCTTTATCCAATCATCAGATGATGGACATTCGAGTTGTTCCTGCTTTTTTTGACTCAATGAATAATTCCGCCCAGCCGATGCATATACAAATTTTACGCGAACACGTTTTCATTCTTTGCGTAGATACCCACTAGTGAAACTGCTGGCCCACGGGCTTTGTGAGGAACTGCCATGTTTCTCAAAGCGGTTGTACCCCTGACGTTTCCTCCAGTATGTAGCAGTGTTCTCATCCCTCCACACTCTTGCCAACACTTCTCATCTGTCTTTTCGATGATAGCCATCCCCATACATGTGAGATGGGATCTCATTTTGGGTTGGGTTTACAACTTCTGATGGCTAATGACACTGAGCTTCTTTTCATGTGCTTATTGGCCACCTACATGTCTTATTTTTGGAGAAATGCCTATTCCAACCCTTTCACCATCTTTAAATCAGATCATTTGTCTTTTTGTTCTTTATATAGTCTGGGTACTAGAACCTTATCAGATCTATGATTTGCAACGATCTCCTCCCATTCTGTGGGCTACCTAAACACACAAAAAAATTTAATTTTCAGGAAGTCCAATTTATCTACTTTTTCTTTTGTTGTTCATGCTTCAGGCATCCTACCTAACAAACCATTGCCTTGTCCCAGATCACGAAGATTTAGCCCTATGTCCTTCTGAGTATTATAGTTTTAGCTCTTACATTTTAGTTGTTGATCCATTTTGAGTTAATTTTTGTATAAGGGGTGAGTTAAGGGTCCAAATTCTCTTGCTTGTGGGTATCCAGTGATTTGTAAGTGATAATTGGCTGGGAAGAATATAGCATTAAAAAAAGAAAAAGAGCTCTTTCCTCACAGGCTGCACACCATAAACACCAATGATGTAATATGCTGGCTGAGCAACCCACGAGGGGTTGGCCGGAATCAAGCTCTGTGCTCCTCCTCGAAAGGGGTGAAAAAGGTCTTTTCCTCGAGTGAAAATGCACACAGCAGGGGTTCAACCCTCTGCCCTGTTGATGGCAAGTGACCACCCCAGAAATGCGCTTCCCTATCTTTCTCCATGAGGCACACTGTTACCCATCTTGTCTCGCCCTCCACCTCTCTGCCAAGGAACAAATGCACTCAAAGGTGTGGCCCAGAGCTATGGAAAAAATTGTACGATATATTCTCCCATGTACACCACTCAAAGCCAAGAGGTGTCTATTTGAACCTCTGCTCAGCTGAAGTAAATTATGGAACCCCGCCATTTTGCTGGAACAAAAGCACAATTACTAGACATTTCCCTCGGCTGCTATAGCTTTATCATTGGCCACCACAGGATTTTCTTTAGGTTCCTTGAAATGTTAAAAAATAAATTTCAGACCACATTTCCACCTTTTTGAAACTCTTGAGGATTTAATGATGCAAGGGTGGCCCCTAGTACATTTTTCTTTTTTATCACTGTGACTATGAAGCCCACTAAGATACATGCCCCACTTCAAAACTTGGCCAGTTAACCAAGATCGATCTGGGTTATTTCAGTATTTGCAACGCAAAGAGCGTGACACACAGACCACGAGGACCCACTGGTTCTCTTCGAAGCCTCTATCAAGATCCTTTGAAATAGATGCTCGCTGGCTCAAGTTCCGTGACGTGGAGCAGAGCAAGTGTGGCTCTCCCGTCACTAACTCCTCATGCCCACTGCCCTTACCAACTGCATCCCCTGCCTCCCCTGACCCCCGCTTCAGCCCAGCACGCCAGGTTGGCAGTGTCACCTTGCACTCACCCTCGTCAAAACTTGAATGAACCATGATGCTCCATTTGCAAAACTCATTCCGGACTTTGTTGAACATCCGAGTGTCGTCCTCCTCCACGAATTCCTCCCCGTCTATTAAAGTGCAGATGTCCTCATTAAATGCTTTAATTTTCTGTGAAGAAGAACCATAAGTGGAGCTATTGCAAACACAAGCGTTGAGGGGGTTTGAAGTCATGTGTGCTGAGGGTGGGTGAGTCATTCTTTGCTGCCAATGGGCCACTGTGCAGTAGTGGGAAAGGAGAGGCTTGACCACCAGATCACCCCACTCTCCACTTATCGCCTTTGGGGTCTTGGGTGAGTCACATGATGAAAAGTCAAGGGCAATGTGACCTTCCACCCTCTACACCCCACCCCACTCTGCCCCCAGTCCCTCAACCCCAGCCCCTTCCTGCTGCACAGTGGGCAGAAGGAGAAAGAAGGGCATGGGGCACCCGGCCCCTTTCATACATTCCACGCATGACTCTCCAGCGTGATGCAACGGGCAAGACTTACTTCAATCAGAAAGACCATTTTTTCACTTTCTTCTTCCGGTACGTCCATTCCACACTTCTGTAAATCCTCTGTAACTTTCTGCTGCTTCTCCTTTATTTGCTTTTCTAGCTGGGGCAGAGATTTCTGAAGAAAATAGAGACAAGGTATTGGAAATACATAAATATGAACAGGGAATGAAAAGAAGGTCCCCGGTGCAGGGCGGCTGAGCAGCATATCTGACCTCTTGGCTCCTCTAGAAAGATTTTCCAGAAGGAGGGAGGGCACTGTTACCCCCCAGGCCTGCCCGCTCTCCTGCTCCTGGGCCAAGAGCTGCAGAGCCCTGATGAGACCACTCTGCACGGATCCCGGGCCCTGTAAAAGCCACGCAAGGAACAATCCCTTTCCTGACTGACTAACACAGACTCTGCAGGGAGGTTAAAGAGCCACTTGTCCAGCGGGTCCTGAAAAAGTGGCAGTTGCAACAATGTGAGATTCAGCAACTTGTATGTTGTTTAGAGATGAAAAGTTATCAGGGACTTTTGACCCTAATGATATGGCTGATTGCACGTGCTGGCTCCACATTCCACCGCAAACATCTCAAAAACACTGGCTCACATGTCACAAGCACTCCTTTAAATGTGTCAGTCAGCTGGCAGGTATGTCACAGACACTCAGAAGCTACAGCCAGGTGACAGTGAGCGTCCATGAATGCAAGAGGAAAGCCAGGTTTAGCCTCAAGGACGTTTGTAGGAGAGCAAACTTGAGCTCCCTGTTCAGAGCCTGACTTGGTGCTGAGGCAAAGGAGAAATCCCTGTGGGCTTGCTCCAGGCAGGAATCTAATGAGCGAGCACCTTCTCTCTACGTAGAGCTGGGACCCCAACAGCTAGGTTCTCATGGTAAGATAGGCACAACCCTGCCCACCAGCCTGCCCTGCAGGGCTGCATGCGACACTGGAACTCTGGGGCCACGTGGAGGGAAAAAGAAAACCTCCACAGAGAAGCCAGCCCTCAAACAGGTGTGCTGCCCAAATTCACACTCGCTGAATGGCCCCCCAAACCTCAAGCTAAAAAGCTAAAGTGGTTCAAGCTCAAAGCCCCTCCAGCTGTCTGGAGAAGCAAACCCTGCCTCCCCCTGAAGAAACCCCATTTGAATACAGGCTTCCAAAAATATCCACAGGCCAAGTTCCAAGAGAGACAGGCTCACGTCAAAAGTCTGGCCCAAGTCAATGTGGGTGATGGCCAGCAGAGCCCAGCACACCAGGTTTCTGATACTGGATTCGTGAAGGTCAAGATACAATAGAAGTATGTGCAAAGACATATTTTAAAAGGACTGCAAGGGTGAACAAGCAAGAGACTGTCCAGACAGATTGGGAAAGAACCAGAAAAGTTTAAGACACGAAATACGACCATTGCAATTACGGAGACATGAGGGTAGTGGTTGGTGATGAGAAAGGAAGAGTTAGTGCAGTGCTGAGAAGATTCCGATTTTTAATTCGGCCAAGTGGACCCAGTCTGTCAGCTTCCCGCTTACTGTGCGTTCTTCTGACAAGCACCCCCACACGACCCGGGCCCTCTTTAGACATGGAGGATTTCAGGCTGCACCCCAGGCCCACCAAACCGGGGCCCGGGACCGCACAAAGATCCTTAGGAACTGCCTGTGCGCGCTGACACTCCAGCCGTCACCACGGTTCCACTGCGTGTTGGTGGGAATCTACCCAGAGAACAGACAGCTCTCCATGCACTTACACAGATGTGTGCGATGAGCTCCGTGGTCAGTCGTTCCGCCAGGCAGGGCACTGTGGCTCTTCCCTCCTTCAGGAGATCCCTGCAAGAGCAGACAACACACATGTCCATCCTGGTGTGGCCGCAAGATGCCAGTCAGCTTTGTGCTGCCGGGGAAGTCACAGCGACCCCGCTAGCCTCCAACTAGACGGAACGTCCTGCAGCTGGAGCCCTGTCCACGTTCAGGATTGGATCATACAGAATTGTGACTGCGTTTGAGTAAACTTGGATCACTCCAAAGTGGTGTAGAATGTCCCCTTGCAGCTGGTATATCAAGTGCGTCTTTATAAGAAGAGTCACCTATTAGAAGTTTTCACCACATGCTCACACACACACCCTCTTGTGTGTAGCACATGCGCTAGGTGGGCCAAAATGTGCGTTTAGATTTTCCGTACGATGGCTCTAGTAGCACTTCGTCATCTTTAACTTCACTTGAAACAATTTTATTAGATCGTATTGTGACAGCTGTCCTATCAGCGTGCATTTAAAAAACCATCAAAATTGGTGAATTTTTGTGCAGTGTCTGGAGAAGGTGCTATGACTGATCAAACGTGTCCAAAGTGGTTTGCGAAGTTTCTTGGCACTATTGACATTTTGGCCAAATGACTCTCTGCTGTGGGGCTGTCTGACGCACGGGAAGATGTTTAGCAGCGCCCCTGGCCTCTACCCACTGGAGGCCAATAGCAGGAGCTAGCTGACATATTCAGAATATCCAAATCGATAAAGTTATTGGTAAAAATGAAAAATGCCTTTTATTTTACAGAAAAAAACTAATTGGATGTTTTGGCTAACCCCATATAAAATATATATATATATAATGCATATAGGTATAGGGCTTCATAAAAATATATTGACCCACATTTGCAGAGGTGTGTGGAGGAACACTGAACCAGGGACACACCCTTCCCCGAGAGGAGAGCTGAACCCGAGGCTGCCTGGAGGAAGGAAGCCAGCCCCTGTTCTTGCCCAGTGCAGACCTGGGGGCCAGGGTGCGTTGTTACGACGGGGCGTTGACACTGTAAAGAACTCTCCAGGGTAGCAGGCAGGGAGTCTGTGGGCAGGCCTTATTGTGAGATTACACGCAAACCTGAGTTTCCCGTTCCACACCTGTCACGTTGTGTAGTGGTCGGAAAACACACATCACACAGAACTCACCATTTTACCTGTCGCTAAGTGCGCAGGTCGGGGTTATTAAGTCCACTCGCTTCGCTGCGCAACCATCCCCACCATCCATCTCCAGAATGCTCCATTTTCCCAAACTGAAACTCTGTCCCCAACGAACACTAACCGCCCACCTCCACCCCCGTCCCCAGGCCCAGGCACCCACCCTTCTGTCCTCTGTCTCTATGAGTATGACCCTTCCAGGGACCTTACGGAAATCGCACAGTACTGTCTTTTTGTGGCCGGCTTATTTCACTCAGTGTAATGCCCTCACCGTCATCCGCGCTGCAGCAGGCGTCAGAATGTCCTTCCTGTTTAAGGCTAGTGTTCCAGCGTCTGGATAGACCACATTTGGTTGATCCAGCCATCCACCGGGGGACACGTGGGTTTGCTTTACCTTCCGGCTTTTGCGACCAGCGCTGCTGTGCACCATGGCGTGCAGGTATCTGTTTACACACCTGTCAGTCCTGAACAAGGCCTCCCCACAGGCTCCTGGGAGAACTGACTACAATAACGTTAGCGTGCGTGGGGCTCCCCTGCCACACGTGTGTGCACGCAGGGGCCTCAGCACCCCGCAAGCACCTTCTCACTGACATCTTCCCGCCCGGTACCAAAGCGCCTCGCAGACATTGTGCCGGCAGGCTCCCAGCTGCAGCGGAGGGAGCCAGGCTCCGCCTTTCCCGCCAACTCTGCGTCTCCTCAGTATTTTCAATCTAGCCAATTTACCAGTCTTTCCCCTTTTTTAAACAAAAAAATTGCCTTTGGCACTAGGGTTAGAAAGATCTTTATCCTGGGATTCTAAACTCTAAGCTTCGACCGATGTTTATTTTGGTGTGATGTGTTAAGTCAGGGCATGATCTTATTTTTCCCCTAAATATTAAAAAAAAAATTTCAATGCAACCGATGAATAATTAAACTGACATAGCCCATGGATTTGAAATGCCACATTGATCATTTATCACATGCGTGTATCTGGGTCTATTTCTGGGTTTTCTACTATTTTCCTATTCTGTCATTTTTATGCTTTTATTCTGGCTCTAGCACCATACTATTTAAGTTACTGCAACGAGTTCACTCTTTAAATTTGATTTATTTTAAAGTTTTGTGGGTTTTTTTTGCCATGCACATGAATTCCTCCAGTATTCTTCCAGGCAAACCCCATGGTCATTGTCAAGGAACAAACACTCTCATACACACCCCCCAGCTACCTGCTTTTGGAAAGCGGCAGTTTTCCCCGGAGAGGATGGAGGTGCTCGGTCTGGGTGGGACCTTGGGAAAACAGAGCCTGCCATACCTGTAATGTGGGTGTTCCTCGAAGAAGGCCTTCTCTTTACACAGAGCCTTGGTCAGGCTCATCTTGTCCTGGATGTCCTGTTGACCCCGGCACTTGACAATCATGTAGCCCTTCTTCAGGTGGCAGACGAGGTTTCGCACCACGTCTACTATCTTGTCTTCGGTGCCTTTGTCTACCAGGTCGGGCTTTGTCAGGATTCCTGGGAACCAGAGCTTTTCAGTTAGAGGATACTCCCAGCTGCATTGGCATAAGAAGTGGACAGCTCACTCCACTGGGGGAGAAGAGTCTCGGGACCATGCTTGGACCCAACCTTGCTTGAGGGCAGGCAATAGAGCTTGTAGAACCCAGACGCAAGGCGCAGAACTTTCCATCTTCCCCATCTGATACTCTGGCCCCGTTAAACACTAACTCCCCATTTTCCCCCTGCCAATCAGCCCCTGGCACCCACCACTCTACTCTCTGCCTCTATGAATCTGACTCCTCTGGGGACCTAATATACATGGTATTTGTCCTTTTGTATCTGGCTTATTTCACTTAGCAAAATGTCTTCAAAGTTATCCATGTTGTGGCATGTGTCACAATGTCCTTCCTTTTTTTCCACCTCAAATCCATGAACTGACAGAATGACTCTCTGTTTCTGACCCACCCCCTGAGCTCACCATGCCTTTTATAAGCAGGTAGACTAGCGTTATGAGCCAACTTGCGGCCAACAACGGTCCATCTGACCCATATCACCTAGTTTCAGCGGCACCAAACCAGACATCTTAGCAGTTCTCATCTGCTAGGGGTAGGTCCTCGCCCTGCGTGTGTGCCAAAAAACGCCCATTTGGATTCAAGGGGCACATTTCCCATATCAGACCTCCTAGCATTTTTAGGTTCTTCCCTCTTCTCACCTATGGTCCTGTCTCCCTCGGGGTCCACCTCCTGGGCCATGCTCAGCGCCTCTGTGGTGGCGATGTCCACATTACAGGGGACCACCACCAGGTTGATGGTCTCCTGCCTCTGGATGTACTTCCTGATGAGTTTCTTAATCTGTAAAAAAAAAAAAAAAATGAGAAGGTGTGAGAGTTAAGATGGGTGCTAACCTTGAACTTGCTTCAGGCCCTTGGAATCCTAGGGATATTTCCCTCCCACCCAAAATGAACCCACAACACAAGCCTGGTGGCACTTCCTGAGCCAGAGTTATGAAGAACTGAGTTCTTTGTGGCAGAAAGAACTCTGAGGGCAGGAAAAACCAAGGTTTTCACTCTAACCATCTTCTAAAACCTCAAGTCTGACGGTCACAATGAAAAAGGAGATGCCACAGGAGTTGACTCTTCCCTAAATCGTTTATCCACAGGATGAGAGTCATTGATACGGAAGTATCATTATATTGTTTCTAATGCTCTGTCTTCCCATGTAAGACCTTCCCTAGTACATGCCAGTTTAGATTTGCCACAAATGTGACTATAGCCAAAAATGAGTCACTGTACAAAACACAAAACGTATAAAACCTATCTCCAGTTTTGCCTCACTCTCTCCAGAGAGGCCTCCACCGGACCTGACGGAGGAAATTATAACCATCATGTGCTCCAGATTCCTCACTCACCCCTCCTCATATCACCCTTCAGCCTCAGCCCTAAAAGCACTGTTGTTCTAATCTAATGCAGCCTCCCCTCCCCCCAGGACCAAGGACAGGATGGAGCCTGAGATCTCACCTGCTGTCCGATGTCAGCTGGCTGGTTGCCCACAGCCACCCTGGTGATACCAGGAAGGTCTATCAGGGTCAGGTCTGGGACATTCGGGGAGCTGACTTCCAGACTGATTAGCTCATGACTGATCCCCACACCTTCCCCGGCAATGACATTCTGGGCTAAAGAAGAGGAAAAAAAGAAAACCCTAGTACTCAGGATGAAAGTTACTCATTATAGTGAATCCTCGGAAAGCAACACCTACCAGCCACTTTTGTACCTTCCCGAAATGATTGAAAATTATGCGGCGTGCTAGGAAGAAATTCGAGCCAGTGGGGAAAAGTTATCTATCCATCTCAGTCACACTTAGCAGCAACTAACTGTGTCACTCCTTCATCTATGTCAACTTCAAGTGTGATTCCTCCCTTTGGATGTTTCAGATTGATCAAATGACCTGTGTGGTTTACATTTACTGAGACCTGCCACAGACTAGTTGACACAAGTAAACACATCTATTCTGCTCCTGGAGAAAAAGGCCCACCCCGATTCCTCTCCATCGGGTCTGTGGAATGGGGAAGCCCTTGAATTAAAAAAAGAAAGAAAGAAAGAAAAAAAACACCTCAATATTTAGAGACAAGCTTTAAATGTTAAAAATCACATTATTCTTACATTCTTTGTATATAAGTGATTCACCTAACTTACATACAAAACGATATATTACTGACATCAGATTCTGTCCAAAAGCACTGGTCTTAGTGAGGGAAAAGAAGAGAAAACACAAAGAAGCTGGGGCCTGATGTACAGGAGGGAGGGAGGGAGGGAGGGAGGACTGGTTCCCAAGGGTGCAAGACAGGCCCAGAAAGGAGAGAGTGACAGACAGACCCCACCCACGTCACATGGTTTGACCTGACCTCTAAATAGGTGAGGATGAATGAACACAGGGTACTTACACTTGGTGATTTCTTTCTCTACCTCTGAAGGTGCTGAAAGGTTAATCTCGATATCCTTGTAACTGATTTTGCCTCTCCACTTCTCTTCACTCCTGAGTTTTTTCAGTTTCAGCACCAGGGGGCATCTTGTCACAATACCTAGGGGACGATGTGCACATCAGTTCCATACTCTGCTCTTAAACGTCCTATGTGGTGGCCTGAGACCAGGGTCTCAAAGTGTTATGCAGTCTGGGAACTATGCACACTGCAAACGTTCGTCCCATCAGAGGATGCCTGATGTCTGGGGTGGCCTCCGGAATATGCTCTTCGAATGTGCATGCGTGGTGATTTTTGGCTCCTGGATGCGTGAAAGCCACCGTTTTAAGCTTCTCACTTCATCCCAGTGTTTTCCCGAGCCAGCAGCTTGGGCAGGAGACGGCAACATGTGCAAACAGCCTCCATTGTCTCCCAGGGTACGTGCAAATTCCTGTCAGGAAAGCACACTGCTCCCACTAGGCCACCTTGCTGGAAACTCCTCCCACATCTCACCCGTCTTCCACCTCCAGGGCATGTCAAGACCCACCTCAGGTCTGTCTGTGTCCTCTGAGCCCTCACCGATTGCCTTGGCCTTGTAGCTCAAACAGCACCACTAACCAGAACACCAATCTTTCCCTCCCAGACAGACAGTCAGCTCTCGGGAGGGGCTCAGGAAAGATGCATAGAACTCTGAGCTGGGGACCCGTATGCTTTTACTGGAGACCTTCCACAAAGTGCAGGTGACACAAAAATGTGTAGTGAGTGAGTGCTATGGACTTAACTGTGTCCCCCTCAACATTTACATTGTTGAAACCTCAACCTCCAATGTGACTGTATTTGGAGAGAGGGCCCTCTTTTAAAGAGGTGATTAAGGTCAAATAAGGTCAAAGGGCGGAGCCCTAACCAACATGAGTGCCATGCTTATAAAAAAGAGAAAGAGACACCACCCCTGTGTGCACACAGAGAAAAGGCCCCAGGAGGACTTGGAAGACAGTCATCCGCACGAGGAGAGAGGCCTTGGGAGAAACGAAGCCTGCTGACACCTTGATCTTGAGCTTCCAGCCTCCGGAACTGGGAGAAGCAAGCTTGTGTTGTCTAAGCCCCCGGCCTGTGCTAGTGTGTTACGGGAGCGGGAGCTGACTGACAGAGAGGGCACATGCTCACCGCTGCCTCTGGGGAGGGCGACACCCGACAGGGCCTCCAGCACGGAGCTCTTGCCCGAGCTCTGGTCCCCGATGACGGCGATGGCGGGCAGGGCCAGGTCCTGCTCCACGCCCAGGGCCCGCAGGGAGTCGACGAGGTCGATGCAGGGCCGCACCTTCTCCTCGTACTGGCTGCACAGGTGGTGCTTGGGCCTCTGGGGAAAGCAGAATCAAGAGAATGTTGTCATGACCTGCAGGTCCTGTTGCATCAAAGGTGGACAACATCCACGGGCCTAATATACAGGTTATGGGGCTACCAAAAAAGAGAGTGGGAAAGAAAAGAGAAATTGAAGAAATAATAGATAAAAATTTCCCAGACTTGATGAAAACTACGAACCCAAAGATCCAAGAAACTCAATGAACAAGAAATATAAAGGAAACGACATCAATCTAGTCAAACCGCTCAAAACCAGCGATATGGAGAAAGCGTTTGAAGCAGCCAGAGAACGGCATGTTATGAGCAGAGGGGCAGAGATTTCAGCAGATTTCTCATCAGAAGTAATGCGAGCGAGAAGATAGTGGAGCAGCACTTTTAAAGTCCTGAATACACTTTTTAAAAATGAAGGCGAAATAAAGACTTTTGCAGACATACCAAAGGTGAATAAATCCATCAGTGCCAGAGCTGCACCCCAGGGAATGTTAAATCCCTTCCAGCGGAAGAAAAATGGTAATGAATGGTAATCTTCTTCTACACAGGGGAATCTATACCATTTTTTAAGTTACTTGAGCATGTTTAAAAGATATTGGACTATTGAACAAAAATAAGAAGGTATTGTGGGGGTTATGGTATAGGTAAAGTGAAAACGCATGACAAAAACAGCATGAAGGCTGGGAGGGGAGACATGAAAGCATACTGTCATAAGGTTCTCATGTTAAACAGGAAGTCGTGTAGTATCCCTTGAAGGTAGACTTGATCAGTTAATGATGTTTAATATAAACAGTAAGACAGGTCTTGGTGTTTATACTTAATAAGCCAACAAAGAAGATACAATGAAATCATGAATAATACTTGATTAATTCAAAGGAAGGTAGAAAAAGAAGAAATGAAGAACAGAAACAGTAAACAGAAAACAACTAGCAAAATGATCTTCTCAAACCCAATTATTAATATTAACAATCACAATAAATATAAATGGTCTCGATACTGCTAGAACAGTTTAAATGACTTTGAAAAGGAAGAGCAAAATTACCATATTTCAGTAATCGTTATAAAGCTTCAGTAACCCAGCCAACGTGAAAACTGGTATAAAAATGGAAAAAGAAGTTAACAGAACAGATACATATTCCAGAAATAAACGGACACATACGTGAACAACTGACAAAAGGTCATGGATGATGCAGTGGACAAAGGATCAGCTTTTTAACAAATGGTATTGTGAAAATCTAATTATCTACACGCAAAAGAGAAAAAAAAGAACTCATATCTATACAAGGGGGGACCGAAAAAATCCCAAAATTTACTTATAAAAATGTGTATTTATTCTTATATGTTTAAACTTCCGTCACCTTCAAAGTGCCCTCCATGTGATGCAATGCACCTGTCGAGATATTTTTTTCACTGCTCAAAACTTTGGAACTTGTCAATTTTGATGCCTTTTAGTGCTTCTACTGTTTTTTGTTTCACCTCTTCCACATTGGCAAAATGCTTCCCTTTGAGGACTTTTTTCATCCAGGAAACAAGTAAAAGTCTCTAGGGGCAAGAGCAGGTGAGAATAGGGAGGGTGGGGCATGGAGGGCGGGGACCACACTTGGAGAACCGAGGCCTGCTACACCTAGAAGTAGAATGGCCCGATCATAAGACACCTTCTGTTCCACTTGCCTGGAGAAGGGAAAGCCACTTCCAAGCAAGTGGGTGTGAGCTGTGTGAATTCTGACTGCCCCATACACTCACTACCCGTTTCAGCAAGGCCGGAGACAGTTTCGTTAGGGAGGGGGAAAGATGGGTGGACCTTTTATTTTTCTACGTCCTTCGACATGGTTTTAAATATTGCTTAAAATATGGATAACATTGATTATGAAAAGAAGTCACCTTGCATGAAGCTGGCGATCCGTGGCTTTAAAACACGTTAATGGCAAGCAAAGGAGCTTTTCCTAAGTGGGCAGACCACCTGAGTTCACTCCTCTCAGTAGCCACAGGAAGTAAACCCTGTTAGCACGCCCCCCAGAAAAGGGAAGCCTGGGCTTTTAAAGGGAGGGCCAACGCCAAGATCACACAGCTGCAGGTGTCGGTGTTGGGACCAAATTTATGCCGGGTTGATTCCAGAAGCCACATTTGGTTCCCAAGGAAAATATGCCTTGATTCTGGGAAAAAGAGACACCACGTGGATACCCTGTGCTTGAATGTCATAATGACACCTTAGAGGGTGGCAGCGGAGACTGACCTATGGTGTGGACTCTCGGTTAACACAGGGCTCTCTGGGCTCAAAAGCCCAGGCTAAACCCTATGCAAGCCAATCAGCATCTTGCCTGGTTTCCCTGGCCAAAACTGCACCTCGACCTGCATAGCCGAAGGCAGAAAGGTCTGCATTTGGTTGCAAGAAGTGCTCCCGGCCCTGCTCAGGGAGAGGTGAGGGAGCAGGCCTCTCAGGCCACAGGGACAGCGCCCGGCACAAGGGCAGCCCCGAAACGGACACAGATCACATCGGCATGGAGAAGGATTTTCAGGCAGCAACTTACTGTTTCCAGATTTTTCTTTAACTTATCAGCATTTTCATTTGATAGTTGATGATTGGATGTAGAGGCCAAATTGGGATTTTCTGTTTGCAGGTCAGAACGAACCATCGTCTTCCTTTATCAGTTCAGCTTACAACTGAGCAGATCAGGAGAACACAAGTCAGAAGCCGGGCGCATTCAATCATGGAACCAAGCCCCCCCCCCCACGCTTTATTGACTGGGAAAAAAAATGGCATGAGGGCCCCCAGGAAGCAAATGTCGGATGGAGACAAAGGCCATGTTGCAGCTCAGTGGTCTTCTTCACACATGGGATTCCAGACCCCAGAGATTTTTCTTTTTAAGATTTTATTTAGTTATTTCTAGAGAGAGGTGAAAGGAGGGAGAAGTAGGAGCGAAACTTCGATCAGTTGCCTCTTGTACGCAACCCGACTGGGGATCGTACTTGCAGCCCAGCCATGTGCCCCGGACCAGATATCAAACTGATGACCTTTCACCTGATGGGACGGCGCCCGGCCCACTCAGCCACAAGGGTTGGGGCTCCAAAGGTTTTTTTTTAAGTAGGTATTTCCTGTCACAATTTTAGGTTAAACATCAAACGTTTTTTCATAAAAAATGTAGATAGTGCCAAGGAATGAAATTTATGATGCATTTTTTAAATTTACCTTTAAAAATAAAATTATTATAGAACATATTCTAATGTCGCCAAAAGAATCCAGTTATGGTAATTGATAGGCAAACCTATGGTTTAAAAAAATATATGAGCTCCAAGTCATTTTTCCTGTCCTTTTTGATCCTTGATTTTTATCTTTGCTCCATTTCTCCCACATACGTGTATCTTAATGTTATTCATTTCCTTTCTGAAAGCATTTAATTGACCACGCTATCACACTTGCCTGTATCCAAAGTATATGCATGTATTGGAAATTTATTGGAAAATTTTTCTGGGACCACAAGTCTCTAAATATTAAATTTTATACATCTAATAATCTTGGATACGAGTAAGTAAAAATCTTTCTCCTTTGATTTGAAATAAGTCTTATAAAAAATACAAAGCACATACTTACCCCAATATCTCTTCCTTTTCCTTAATGCTGTAACGCTGATGAGTTAGACAGAAATGCAGAGCTGTTCCCCTACACTTCCTTGAAATATTGCAAAACATATGAATTAGACCAAAACCTGGGCAAATAAACAAGAGTATTCATCCAGGTACATTCCCAAAGCGTCCCATGGTGCACATGCAGAGGGGACACGGGGGACCTGCTTTGAAGCCAGTTCATGGTTCCCGGAATCCTCTTAGGAAACCTTGACTATTTTAAATCGAAGACAGACGGATAAGGCCCAGAACCTTGCTGAACATTTTCTGCTCGAGTCCGTACTTTTTTTTCTGATGCTTCTTTTCACTAGACTCTCCCCCAAGAGCTGTGCTGTCAGCGGGTGGGGTGGGGAGAAATAGGGGTGCATTCCTTTTATTGTGAAGGGAGAGAACGGTGATCTTGAAAGGCGATCAATTTTAAAGAATATTATGGAATTTTGCAATCTAGAAATTCATTCCCTAACCCCATGCTTTTGGAAAAACTTTTGTGCTCAGGGAGTCCCATGAAAGGTATTTATAAATACGTTTCCTTCCTGTTTTTTTTTTTTTTTCCCCTAGTCATACTTTCCTCTGGCCATGCATGCCTTGTCTACTCTGGGTCCCAAGGTCCTCTAGGGACAAGTGTTCAGGTCAGAAATGGCAGTTGTATTCATTTGTGGCTTTCGAGATGCCAGAAGGTATTAGAATTTTTAAAATTCCCAGTCAGGAAAAGAGAACACCAGCCGTTGGGGGTCAGAGTCACTTTCTGCCTCCAACACATTTCGCACTGTAAAGGTTTTGTACTGCTTGTTTCGTACGCCTTTGGTAGGGCTGCGGTTCCTTCCACCTGGAGACAAGACAACACCTAACTCCCCATAGACCCCAATGCCCACAGGACTCATGGCTCTCTTACCCACACACAGTCTCAGCAAGGAGTGATTTTAAATATAATTACTATGCGCCCTGGCCAGTGTGGCTCAGTGGGTTGCAGCGGGGCCGATTCCCAGTCAGGGCACATGCCTAGGGTGCGGGATCCATCCTCGGTGGGTGGGGCTTTTTGGGGAGTCAACTGACGCAGTTTCTCTCTCACCTGGAGGTTTCTCTCTCCCTCTCTCTCTCGTTCCCCCTCCCCCTCTCTAGAAAAATCAGTAAGCATGCCTTCAGGTGAGGATAAACAAATAAATTACTAGGAGTTTTGTGTCTTTTTCTCAGCATTGTCCAATCACACCGGCATGGGGCCTGGCACAGAGAAAGTGCTCAGTGAAACCTGAATCCATGAATCGAAGGCCACAGTCCTTGCCCTCAAGGAGTCTATTGCCATCCACATCGACTCCACGTAAATAAGCCAAGACAAGAAATACAAACAATTCTGTGTAAAGATTTTGCAAAAAAGCCGCGGCGGGCCGGGGGGGGGGGGGGGGGCGGGGAGGGGCGCGGGCGCGTATTTGATCGGTCACCCAGGAGCCTCAGCAGCCTGAAAGTCTGAATTAGAATCAAGCGTGCTCTGAGCCCGGCCGCCAGCACCGTTATTATTACGACTAGTATTATTATTGCTAGATCCCCGCAATGCCCACACCCCGGAGAGCTTGTCTCCGCAGCCAGCAGCCCAAACACCCCTTTCTGAACTGCCCTTCCCCACCTCCCCGCCTCGCAGCCTGGCAGGCTGGAAGGTGCGCGCGGACCGGGCAGCGCGACACTCACCCTTCCCCTCGCACGCGCAGCCGGGAGTGGGCAAGCCCGTCGTCGCTCCTCCGCTTTATGCAGCGCTTGCTCCGCCCCTCCATCCTTGCCCGCCCCCGGCGGCGGAGAAACGAAAGTCCAACATGGGAAAAATCCGAGGGGCCGAAGGCTCAGAAACGAAACTGAACTGCCTCCGCTGAGCCTGCCCTAAGCTGCAGCCTCCCCAGGCTCTCCAAGGGTGCCCCAGGCACCAGAGCATCCACAGCTCTGGGTGTTTTCGGGGAGTGCAGATTCTGGGCCTCATTCCAGACCTACCGAATCAGAAACTGGCGCTGGGCCCAGTAGCCTGATGATTCTGCTACGCTGTTGGGAGAACCGCTACTCTAAAAAGCCTTGAGTCATCCAAAGATGAACATAGCCTTGAACCTGGAGGGTGCCTTAACCACCCCCCCCCCCCCCCCCCGGTCTCTGAACAGTTGCATTGACAGTAATTGGGGGTTTTAAGTTCCTGTGGGAGGTTCCCCGTGATCATTCCAGCATCAACAGGGATTCTCAAGCATTTTACATTAATGGAGTTTCCCCCGTCGCCCTGTCCCTGCTGACCCACGTCATCTTCCTTCTCTCTCCATTCTTGTACACCTCAAGGCTCCCTGGCTCATCTGATTTCTCTGGGGTGGAAATGGCTGAAAAGTGGGGACGGAGGTCAAGCTGACCCACGAGTGGCATTCCTTGTGCCAACTCAGTGAGTGGGGAGTGACATTTCTCTTTGGAAAAGGTATTTTCTACCCCCATTCTCCTTAGCTCAGACAACAAGATTCCCCCAAGACTCCTGTGATTAGGAAGGGTTACCCCCACTCCACTCAGAGAGCCCAAACCAGGCCTAGCTCCAAGTCTTGGGGTCAGGAAAAGCCTGGATGGAACCAAATTCAAAGTGGTTGCCTCCAAGAGAATGGGAAGAGGCCCCATAGCACAGCCTGGGGTCCCACCTTGTCCTGCAGGGTTCACTGCTGGGGTCTGGGCAATGCCACCCAGGGTGGCCTGGTGGGACAACACATGCTGTCTCAGGAATTAATGAGAAACCTTTGTCCGACCACTCAGGGGGCAGGGAGTGGGGGTGGAGGGGGGTTAGGGGGCAGGACTTTTCCTCTGTGCTAAAAGAAATTAACACATTTTCTCCCGCCTTTTAAGTTTTCTAGCTGGGCTAAGGCAGATTAACAGGAGAAAATCAAATTCTAGTATGTGGGCATGGGGAATTCACATATGCATGAAAATGCCAGACAGCTAGGTAACATTGGGTATATACGACATTTTGGAAAAAGGGGAAGAGGAGAATAGGTGATTAACGGGTAGTTGAGAAAGAGCGGAACACAGGTGGCTGCTGAAATACAGGAGAAAGTGGGAGCAAGGCGGGCCTGGGCTGGACACTTTACTCCCACAGACATGTGACACTGCCTCTTCCAGCAGCAGGAGTCTCTCCCTGTGACTCCTGTTAGGGAGTGAAATGAGAAAGAGCCACCGCCAGCGCCAGGAGCCAGGAGTTGGCAGTCAGGTGAGGTACCTGAGGAACAAAATTTAAGGAGCCGCCTCTAAGTAGGTGCAAATGCCTGCTTAATTATGGTGCCTCCCCAGGCCTTTGCACCTCCCGGTTTCTAACATTCGGATTATATGGCAGTTCCTTGAAGAGCCCAGGCCGAGTGTCTGGCCTGTGATTCAGTAATCATATAGCAATAGTTGTCAACCAATGGCTGTCGGTACCTTTCAATGCCAACAGGAATTTCCAATTTGGGGTGCAGTGACGAAGAAAACTGTATTCTGTGCAAACAGCTCAATTGTGATACAGCAGGGCTGTGAGGCAGCTCCACAGCGCTGCTACAGCTCAGCTATGAAGCAGCACCGCTGCGGGACAGCAAGACCTGGAGCAGGCCCTCAGCGGAATGGTACGAGGGGGACCAGGCCCCTCTCTGGTTAGACAGCTCTGCTCTGCTCTTCCCTTTGCGGCACTGGGCCCATTTCCAGAACACAGCTCCCCTCTGCCCTTCTCTAGGCCGAGTAGACTTGCTCCATGGGAGCCCCATGGTCCCTTCCCACCTCCAGTCCTCAAAACATGACCGGTTTACACTGCATTGGCCTCTGTGACTGTGAACGCCAGGCTGTCAATGGGGCAGGAACAGATGTGTGGTGTTCACTGTTGCACTTGGAATCCAATTTATTTTCAAGCATAGTGTTCAATAAGTGTTTCTAGAATGAATGAATGCATGCATGCATGCTTGAGTGAATGAATGAATGATGAGTAGGAGGACTCGCTCTGGGCATGCAGAAGGGGTCCTCGGGTGACCTCCGGAGAATTTCCCTAGGCCAGCCTCTCCTCCACCATTTCCCGTTTCCTACTTAACTTAGATTCGGTTTCGGTTTCCTTTCCTTGGTTACAGGCAGGAAGGTCAGATTGGAGACGCTCTAGTTTTCTAAGCCCAGGGCCCGGGGCTGGCTGGCAGAAGGCGGCAAAGAGAAGGAAGCGGGGGAGGTCCCTGGGGAGGGGGCAGAGCCGGGAGGAGAAGGGGGCGGCTCTGGGTGGTGGAATGGGCGGGGCCCGGGGCAGAGGGGAGGTGGGCTGGGGAAAGCAGGGAACCCGGAGAAGTTTGCCGGCCTGAGAAGTCGCTCAGGTGTCAGGCGGAGCCTGGACACGGTTTTGCTGGTGCCCCGGGGAGTGGGGGGGGGGGGGGGCGGTCAGAGGGGTCTCGGGACTGCGGGGCAGACCTTAACCCCCAAACAGTGTGCGCACGTCTGTTGGTCTGGCCCACGGGCAGAGCAGCGCGCTCCCGCCCTCTCTCGCAGACGCAGCACCGCCAGTCCAGGGTCAGGTGTGGTTTGCCCCGTTTCGTTTCCTCCTCTGTGTCTGTGACCTCGACCAGTGCTTCTCAAAGGGTAGTCCCGGGACCAGCAGCATTGGCTTCAGATCTGGGGCCACCCCAAGACAATTGAATCAATTCTCATTTTAAGGGGATTCTCCCGGTGATTCATTAGCAATTCACGAGAAGCCTGGTGTCTGCAAGGTTGCTGTTGCCTGGTCTTCTAGGTCCAGGCCCGGCTTTGGCTTTGCCTTCTTGTCTGACACCCGCGCGCCCCCCTCCCCCGCCCAGTAAGGAGCTGAGCTGAGGGCCAGGAGCCCTGGCTTGGTGTACACGTGGCCCAATGTGCAGTCATTGGGGGAAGACTAGTGGCCATTCCAAATCGTTTTTCTGGGACAGAGCCACCTGTTCTGGCATTCGCCTGGTGATAAGCATATTGTAAAAGTTTCTTTTTTCTCCCTGACAGGTGAGGCTCAGTGGGTTGGGCATTGTCCTGCAAAATGAAAGGTCGCAGCTTCCATTCCCAGTCAGGGCACATACCTGGGCTGCGGGTTTGGTGAGGGAGTATGGGGACACGTAAGAGAGGCAACAGACAACCAACCAAACGACCTTCCTCTCCCTTTCTTCCTCTCTTCCCCTCTCTCTAAAAATAAATAAATAAAATCTTTTAAAAAGTGTATTTTTCATATGGTGAAGGCAATAGCATGCCTCACCTGCCTTTCCAGGATCTCTCCCCAGGGGGTTATGGGAATTGGCCCAGCCTGTTCTTTCTATCAATTCTTTAAATTCCAGCTCAGGCTGTTTCATGCCCCCTCTGCTGCAGCTGGGCTCCATGTTTTATAGGTTCATGGAGAGACCCCAGTGCAATATCTCTGTATTAAAAATGCCACCTTTTGGTTGTGGAGCATCTGCGGAGTACCGACCCCGTCGGGCACTGGGCTAATTTCTCTACGCACACGCTCTCCAGTATCACAAAAACCAGTCGAATAGGATATGGAGACTCAGAGAGATGGATTCTTCTGCTGAACGTCACACAGCTAGTGAGGAAAGGAAACTGGTCCTGTTGACCTTAAAAAAAATAGCCAGATAGTTTTCCAGCAAAATGGATTCATTTGGGAACAACAAAGAATTTCAATTCAGGACATGCCGTCCAATGGCAAGTCATGTGCAGGCCCAGAGGACCAAGGAGAGGAACATTGCTTTACAGAGAAAAGGAGGGCATTCAGAGGGGCTGTTGTAAGCAAAGAGTCCCCTGGAGGAAACTAGGGGTTTGTCTGAAGTGTAGTGGCTTTTCATTGGCTAAGTGGTTGCCAGGCAAACAGATCCTCCTTTCTCCTGCTGGAGTAGTAGAGCAGAAAACATCTTCTTGCTGGAGGTAGGAAGTAAGGTCTTTTCCTGTTTGAGGTAATTGGCCATGAGAGGTAGAGCATAAGAGCTTCCCCTATAGCCCTTCCCTTTTCACATTTTCATGTGGTCCTGTTCTCTCTGCTGCCATTGCAATTACCTGCCAGCCATTTCTCATTGCTCCAAAAAACACTTCTGAAGTGTCTGCTATATGTCAGGTACCATTATAGGAGCCTACTGCTTTTGCATCAACAAGGATATTGTGGCATTGCACATTGTCCTAGGTCAAATGGACTTAACTGATATATATATATATATATATATATATATATATATATATATATATATATATATATATATAGAGAGAGAGAGAGAGAGAGAGAGAGAGAGAGAGAACCTTTCATCCCAAAGAGCAAAATACACATTCTTTTCTAATGCATGTGGAATATTTTCAGATAGATCACATGATAGGACACAAAACAAGCCTCACCAAATTCAAGAAAATTGAAATCATATTAAGCATCTTTTTAGGCCACAAGGGCCTGAAACTAGAAACCAACCTCAAGGAAAAAACTCAAAAACACTCAAATTCATGGAGATTGAATAGCGTGCTATTAAACAATGAATGGGTTAAGAATGAGATCAAGGAAGAAATCAAAAAGTTTCTGGAAACAAATGAAAATGAACTCACAACAGTCCAAAACTTATAGGACACAGCGAAGGCAGTCCTGAGAGGTAAATTCATAGTGATACAGGCCTACCTAAAAAAGATAGAAACATTTCAAATAAACAGCCTAACTCTGCACCTACAAGAACTGGAGGAACAACAACAAACAAAGCCCAGAGCAAGTAGAAGGATTGAAATAACCAAGATCAGAGCAGAATTAAATGACATAGAGACTAAAAGAACAACTCTAAGGATTAATAAATCCAGGAGCTGGCTCTTTGAAAATATAAACAAAATCAACAAGCCTTTAAACAAACTCATCAAGAAAAAAAGAGTGAAGACCTAAATAAACAAAATCAGAAATGAAAGAGGAGAGATTACAACTGATATCACAGAAATACAAAGGATTGTAATAAATTATTACAAAGAACTACATGCCAAGAAATTTGAAAACCTAGGTGAAATGGACAAATTTCTAGAAAAATGTAATCTTCCAAAACTGAATGAAGAAGAAGCAGAAAGCCTGAACAGACCAATAAAAAGCTGATGAAATCCAAGCAGTAATCAAAAAACCACTGGCACACAAAAGCCCTGGACCAGATGGTTTCACAGGAGAACTTTACAAAACATTTAAAGAAGAACTAACCCCTATCCTTCACAGACTATTCCAAAAAAATCCAAGAAGAGGGAAGACTCCCAAACTCTTTTTTGAAGCCAGCATAATCCTAATCCCCAAACCAGATAAAGACACAAGAAAGAAAGAAAACTACAGGCCAATATCACTGATGAACACAGATGCTAAAATCCTCAACAAAATATCGGCAAATCGCATCCAGCAATACATTAAAAAGATCGTACACCATGATTGAGTGGGATTCATTCTAGGGATGCCAGGATGGTGCAATATTCACAAATCAATAATTATAATACAGCACATAAACAAAAGGAAAGATAAAAATCACATGATCATATCAATAGATGGGAAAAAGCATTTTATGATGTACAGCACTCATTTGTGATAAAAACACTCAGCAAAGTGGGAATAGAGGGAGCATTCCTCAATATAATAAAGGCCATATATGAAAGACCTACAGCTAACATCATACTCAATGGGTAAAAACTTAGAGCTTTCCCACTAAGATCAAGAACAAGACAAGGATGTCCACTTTCACCACTTCAACATAGTATTGGAAGTCCTAGCCACAGCAATCAGACAAGAAAAAGAAATAAAAGGCATCCAAATTGGAAAGGAGGAAACAGAACTGTCATTGTTTGCAGATGACATGATAGTGTACACAGAAAATCCTATAGAATCCACCAAAAAACTATTCCACCTAATAAGTGAATTTGGCAAAACAGTGGGATACAAAGTCAATACTCAGAAATCAAAGGCATTTTTGTATACAAACAATGAAATATCAGAAACACAAATCAGAAAAAAAAAACCCATTTGATATAGCAACAAGAAAAATAAAGTACCTAGGAATAAACCTAACCAAGGAGGTAAAAGACCTGTACTCAGAAAACTGCACAACACTGGGGAAAGAAATTAAGGAACACACAAACAAATGGAAGCATGCACTGTGTTCATGGATTGGAAGAATTAACATCATCAGAATGTCCATGCTACCCAAAGCAATTTATAGATTCAACGCAACCGCTATTAAAGTACCAATGACGTATTTCACAGATATAGAACAAACATTTCAAAAATTTATATGGAACCATAAATGACCCTGAATAGCCACAGCAATTTTGAGAAAGAAGAACAAAGTAGGCGGGATCACAATATCTGATATCAAACTATATTACAAGGCCACAGTAATCAAAACAGTCTGGTAGTGGGATAAGAACAGACACATAGATCAATGGAACAGAGTAGAGAGCCCAGAAATAAACCCAAGTCTATATGGTCAATTAATATTCGACAAAGGGGACAGAAGCATAAAATGGAGTAAAAGTAGCCTCTTCAACAAATGGTGTTGGGAAATCTAGACAGCTACATGCAAAAAAAAAAAAAGAAAGAAAGAAAGAAAGAAAGAAACCCAACCACCAACTTACACCATACACAAAAATAAACTCAAGATAGATAAAAGATTTAAATATAAGTCATGACACCATAAAAGTCCTAGAGGAGAACATAGGCAGGAAAATCTCAGATATCCCACGCAGCAATATTTTCACCGGTATGTCACCTCAAGCAAGGGACATAAAGGAAAGAATAAACAAATGGGACTTCATCAAAATAAAAAGCTTGGCTAAAAAGCTCTGCATGACTAAAGAAAACATCAGCAAAATGAAAAAGAACCAACTGTATGGGAAAATATATTTGCAAATGATACCTCGGACAAGGGTTTGATCTCCAAAATATATAAACAACTCACATGACTCCACTCCAGGAAGACAAACAACCCTCCAAAAATGGGCAAAGGAGACCTGAACAGAAACTTCTCCAAGGAGAACATACAGAGGGTACAGAAACATATGAAAGGATGATCAGCATCCCTAGCCATCAGAGAGATGCAAATTAAAACCACAGTGAGACACCACTTCACACCAGTTAGAATGGCCATCATAAACAAATCAACAAACAAGAAGTGTTGGTGAGGCTGTGGAGAAAAAGGAACCCTAGTACACTGTTGGTGGGAATGTAGACTGGCGCAGCCACTGTGGAAAACAGTGTGGAATTTCCTCAGAAAACTAAAAATGAAACTGCCTTTTGACCCAGCAATTCCACTGCTGGGACTGTACCCTAAGAATCCTGATACACCAATTTAAAAGAACCTATCCACCCCAATGTTCATAGCAGCACAATTTTCAATATCCAAGTTCTGGAAGCAACCTAAGTGCCCATCAGTAAATGAGTGGATCAAAAAACTATGGTACATTTACACAATGGAATACTACACAGTAGAAAGAAAGAAGGAGCTCCTACCCTTCGTGACAGCATGGATAGAACTGGAGAGTATTATGCTAAGTGATATAAGCCAGGCAGTGAAAGACAAATACCATATGATCTCACCTATGAGTGGAACCTAATCAACAAAACAAACAAGCAAGCAAAATATAACCAGAGACATTGAAATTATGAATGAAATGACATTGACCAGAGGGGAGGTGGAGGGGATAATAGGGGGAAAAGCGGGAAGGGTTGTTAAGGAACATGTATAAAGGACCTATGGACAAAGCCAAAGAGAGGTAGTATTGAGGGTGGGAGGTGGGGATGGCTGGGATGGGGTGGAGTTGTGGGGGCAAAATGGAGACAACTGTACCTGAATAAAAAATTTTAAAAATATTAAAATATAAATAAATAAAAATAAAAAGGCAAATGGATACAATGGAGGAGAGAAATAGGTGGACACAAGCTGGACTTATAGTGAGGGGTGGGGATAGTTTGCCAACCCAAAATATGCCTTTTGGGATGTTGATTATTTTAAGCTGAATATTTTTAAGAAATGAAAAACTCAGGAAAAGCTTTAACCTTCCTTTTACTGGCCTAAAAGAATTTAGCTAAGAGGACCCGATCCAGGAAGAGAGCTCTTACCATAGATACCGATAGTGTAATATGAACTATAGTTTAATATGAGCCTCACGGGGCTCCTTCGATCAAAGTCCTCTCTGTGCCCTGTTGTTGCAAGAGGGCCCACCAAGCATTTATTCACTAAACATCAACTCTTTTTATCTCCACGTGAATTGCCTTACTTCACTTTGAAGTCCTATATTCCTACTTCTTCCTTCTTAGTTCATAACGCCATATATACCTCATTTTGCCTTGCTGTCCTTGCAACGTAACATGCTTCTGTGATTTCCCCATGTGCACGTATTAAAACTCGATTTTCTCTTGTTTAAAAAAAAAATCATTCCCACACCTACCTGTTATCACAATCACTTGGGCAGCTTTAAGAAAAAAATTAATCAAATCCATTTTATTTGCAAAATGCCATCCTGAGAATTCTATAGACCTTTCCATTTGGGCTGCCATGTGTGGCAGAGTCCCAATCTGGGACGTGAGGATAAAGAACGGCTGCCTCCACCCAGCAGCCCCGAGGGCCTGAAGCCTGTCACCAGCCAGGTGAGTGTGCTTGGAGGCTGTGTTAGTTTCCCATGGCTGCTGGAACACATGACCACAAACTCTTTGCCTTATAAAAGGCAACACTGATTCTCTTACGGTTCTGGAGGCCAGCAGTCCAAGACCAGTGTCTTGGGCTGCAGACACGCCGTTCACAGGGCTGCGGTCCCCCTGGGGACCCTCTGCAGAATGCCTTTCCTTGCCTTTTCCAGCTTCTAGAGCTGCTTGTCCTGCATTTCTTGGCTTGTGGACTCTTTTCCCACCTTCAAAGCCAGCAGCGTAACATCTTCAAACCTCCCCGTCTGTTCTGTCTGTACATTGACTTACTTCTCTGTCATCAGGGCTCCCTCTGCCTCCCTCTTACAAGAACAAGTGATTCTGTTCAGGACCCATCTGGATATCCAGGGCTATCTCTGTTTTAGGATTTTTAACTTAATCAGCTCTGCAAAGACCAGCTGTCCATAAGGCTGACTCTCCATATAAGGTAACATCCACAGGCTCCAGGGACTGGGGCCTGGCTATTTAGGGGGGCCACTAATTAACCCCACCACCTGCAGTGGAGCCTTGAGTGAAGAGAGCTAAGCATGCAGCTGCCTGGCCCCCAGCTAGACTGCAGCTTCATGAAAGACCCTGAGCCAGAGGCGCCCAGATGCACACATGTGAATTCCTCTCCAAACAAACTAATAGGAGAAGAGCCCCCTTTTCAGGCCCTCTTTTCCAGAGCTGGCTGGACCCCAGAAAGCATGACTGACATGAATTGTTTTGTGAGCCTTTATCCCCAGGCCTAGAAAATCACTGGAAGCGCCCTGAAGGCGCAGAGGCCCGGGGAACTTACCAGACCTGGACCCTGCACCCAGAGATGACATCGAAACAAGATGCAGCCCAACTGAAACATCCTGCGCTACAACCGCCCCATCACCCGATGAAAGCTCGAAGTCCTAACCCCCCGTGCTGGTGCTGCTGGTGCATTGCTCTTCACCCAGCCCTTTCCCTCCCTTGGGAAAGTAAAATGAAAACTTTGCGTGTTTACATTTTCTTCTCTTTGTGAATTCTTTCGCAGCCTGCCTCGCGGACCACCCTAATAGAAACTGAGATCAGAAGTTTCAGGGGTACAATTGGGGATGATTTGTGATGTAACAATAGATAACCAGTACATCATGTCACTGTGCATGACAAAAGGGGCGTTGTGGGGTCTCAAGGGATAGGGACACAATAGGAAATTCAAACTTGTTCGTCCCATCTGTTGATACCTTTTCATGGATACTTCCTGGTTGTATCACTATGCCACGGAGGAAAACACACCTTCCCCCAAACCCTCAACCAGAAGAGCAGCTCCCGCCCCTGTGAGGAACCTGGGGATAGCCTTGAACACGGAGCGGGGTCGGGGAGGCGTGGATCATAGGCCCAGGGAGATTGGCAGACACTTGGACCAAAGTGGATTCGCCTGCAGAAGCACATCTACAGTGTCCAGGGCAGAGGAGAGAGGAAGGTCACACGAGGTCAGGTCAGCTGTGAGAGAGTGAATGTACACAGGCACAATGGCCAGACCACATGTAAGCAGAACCCCGACCCCCAGCCTGCAGTAACCAGCCCAGGGAGCTGGCTGCTGTGAGCTGGACCTGTAGGACGTCAGGCCACTATCCCCAGTGACCATTTCAGGAAGCCGAATGATGACCCCCTTAACAACTGACCCAAAATAGACAGGACCTGATTAATAACTGAGAGCTTCTCTAATTTTTGTTCCCACTTTCAAGTTAGGACCAACCAGGGAAAGCTAAATATGCACCCTCACCAATCACTCAGGATGCCCCCCTCCTAGGTAACTCCCTGCCCCCCAGTGTCCCCAGCCCACAGCTTTTATTGTGGCACACTGGGGCCTTCCCTTCCCTCCACTATGATGCCACCCACTCCTCACGTGCCTGTGAGTCTCCGCCAGACACAAGTGATAGGGGCTGACCCCTTGCTAGTCAGCTGTGGGTAAATAACTTGGCTTGTTTACAGCCGGGTAGTCTTCCTTTATTTCCTCACTTGTTAGGAACAAAACCCCAGGTCCACAGTAACACTAAAGGAAGAAACTGCTGTGTGTGGGGGGTGGGGTAGGGGGCGTGTTTGAGTGAGCAAATGAGCCTGGGATAAGAAGGAAGAGCAGGAAACACATCTGTGTTAGGGACAGGTGTGGCAATGCCCAAATCTTGTTCCTTCTTTCTCCCATCCATTTAGCTGGACCACATTTCCCAGCCTGCCGTGCATTAGGTGTGGCCACAGGCCTGAGTTCCGCCCATAGAGTGTGGAAGTGATATACCTTGCTCCAGGAGACCTCCCTGGTGACCCTCTACACTTTCTTGCCTGATATAGAAGCTTGAAAGCCCCCACGATGGTGGCACCACTAGATGGAAGGAAGCTGGTGCCTGAAGGGCCCGAGTGGATCAGAACCCTGCCAACCCACCTTTAAAAGCCCCGAGGTGAGTGGGGAACACATTTCTGTTAAGTCCCAGTGGTCTTAAAGTGATCGCTGCATCAGTTAGCTCGTTCTAACGAAAACATGGGCCATCTACCCAGCTCCGTGCTCGGACCTGCTGGGCTAATTGTGTCTCCCTAAAGGATATGTTCAAATCCCAAACCCCGGAGATTGTAAGTTTGACTTTATTTGGAATTGATGTCTTTGCAGATGTCATTAAGAATCTTGAGATGAGATCATCCCGCTTTAGGGTGAGCTCTTAATCCAATGACCAGTATCTTCAAAAGAGAAGGGAAAGGGAGATGTGCTCAAGGGAGACACAGAGAGTGTCCTGTGAAGACGAGGCAGTTGCTGGAGTGATGTGGCCACAAGCCAAGGAACGCCACTCATAGCTGGAGCCACCCAAGCTGGGAGAGAGCCCGGGGCAGGATCTCCCTCGGAGCTCCGGAAGGAACCAACCTGCCGACATCTTGATGTTAGACTCCCGGCCTCCAGAACTGTGAGAGAAATAGCTTCTGTGGTTTTAAGCCACCCTATTTGTGGCACTTTGCTAGGGCAGCCCCCAGAAATGGCCCCAAGCGTCTTCCCTGGACACCTCAAACCTGGATTTTGGGATCAGTCCTGAGGTGGTGAATGAGAAGTTTTGGTTGAAGCTGTGTGTGTGTGTACATATGTGTGAAACATGTTGAAGCTTTAGGGGAAGATCGAATATACAATTTATGGAACGAATATTAAGTATCAGGCTTTATTTTTCTGAGACTGTTTTTACAACAGCATTTGTAATTTGAAGAGAGTTGATTCTTCTCTTTAGTTCTGCTACTGACTATCTGTACATGTGAGCTAACTCATAAAATAGGGGGGAAAAGTCAAATTAAAAAAGAGTGAAGAATACCTAAATTAAGACCAATGTTCTGTCTTTTCAATTCTCTTCATCTTTAGCTTCAATATAACAAAAGTCCTTTAAAACCAGAATAACTTTATAAGATAAAGATCCCCACTTTTTCCATTTTCATTCATTGCAGTGTTAGAAATTCTAGCCTAAGCAATTAAGCAAAATAAAGAAATAAAATTATCTCTGTTCACAGATGAGATGACCTTATATGTAAGAAGGCCATAAGGATTCCACAAAATAACTGTCATTACTAATAAATGAATTTAACAAAGTGGCAAGATATAAAATGAACACATAAAAATTAGTTGCATTTTGTAGAGTAATAATGAATAACCTGAAAAGAAAATTAAGAAAAGAGTTACATTTATAATAGCATCAAAAGGAATAAAATACTTAGGAACTACCTCAACCAAGAAAGTGAAAGACTTATACAGTAAAACCTACAAAATATTGCTTAAAGGAATTAACACAGACATAAATAAATGGAAAGACTTCTGTGTTTATATAATGGAAGACTTAATATTGTGGAGCTGCAAATACTACCCAAAGCAATCTATGGATTTAATGCAATTTCTATCAAATTCCAACATTTTTTGCAGAGATTAAAAAAAAAAAAAGAAAACCCATCCTAAAATTCATATGCAGTCTTAAGGGACCACAAATAGCCAAAACAGTTCTGAAAAAGAGGAATAAAGCCAAAGGAATCACACTTCCTAGTTTCAAAACTTACTACAAAGCTGCAGTTATCGAAATGGTGGTCCTGGCATACAGACAGACACAGGCCAAATGGGACAGAACGGAGGGCCCACAAATAAACCCTGGCACAGATGGTCCAACTATTTTTGACAAGAGTGCCAAGGCCAATGAGGGAAAGGACAGTTTTCTCAACAAATGGGGCTGGGAAAACTGAATATCCACATGTAAAAGAATGAAATTAGACTCTTATCCAACACCATATACAAAATTGACTCAAAAAGTAATCCAAGAGCTCAACGTAAGTGCTGGCTGAAGAGCTTCGGGAGTGAAGGGTGCTCTAGTGACCTGGAGGTAAAGAAAAAAAGAGGTCTTTGATGGAGGGAAGAACTGATGGCCTTTTTGCATGCACGCTCTGGGTCAGGCAGTTTTTAGAAATGGTTCTACCTAACTCTTAAAATTCCTATCTGGTAGTATCACTTAGCGTGAAAAAGGAAATAAAATGAGTCATAATCCTCCAATCTAGAGATGACCACTGGCATGAAGCCCTATATTTTTCTTTAAACAATGTTTGTTATTATTCATTTTCCTTTAAGACTTAACACAAAACCAATGTGACCCCAATAAATTCAATTAAAAAGTAAACAAAAAAGCCAAAAAACAACATAGCAACGGGAACTTGTCACAACTAGGGAAACAATATAAATTCATAATAGTATCGTTCAGACCTGTTTCTCTCTGGGGCAGGGCGTGGGAAACATAATCTCAGCAGATGGCATGACCTAATTCATCTGAAAGTGACTGGCTAAGGGACACCATCCCCAACAAACAAAGGTTGATTTAAGCCATGGCCTCAGGTAATCTCCACCTTTCATTTGTTCAATGAGACATCACTTATAGAGTGGCTACTATGTCCCAGGTGCCATGCAAGGTTCTGGAAATTCAGAAGAATATAATGCTGACGTTCCCCCTCCGGGGTCTCCTAACCTGATGGGTGGGGGGAGACAAATGAACAAAGAATGATAGCAGTAGTTAAGAAAGCTGTGACTGGAGGCTGTGAGGCACAAGGACTGGAGAGACACCTGTTCATGGACGTGGATGGAGGTAACAGCTCCAAGCACGCGTGGACTTCAGATCTAGACTCAGGTGTTGAGTGCAGTACAGTGAAGACGGACAGACAGGAACAGAAAGGCTCATCCCAAACGAGAAGCCAGGTCCTGTACCATCTCCCCTCACAAAGAACACACGTAACATAAAACCCTGAAGTACTGTTGCTCTTCCATCTATCTACCCCCTTTAATAGGAGAGTTTATAGAGAGCACGCCGCGCTTGAGTGAGCCGGTAAATTTTCTCCTTAAGGACTCTCCTCTTGTGGGCTGTCTCACTCTGCTCCTGAAGCAGCCAGGAATAGTGCTCTTTTTCCTGTAGGACCTGCATCATGGCCTTCTGCAAGTGATCGCTGTTCTCTTGGAGCATAAAGTACTGAATTATGAATGGGATCTGGTTGGCGAGTCGCTTGCTGGTCTCCTGGAAGAGGGGATAAGAAGGGTCAGCTAGAAGGGTCTGGGCCCAAGGCCAGCGGCTGCACAGAGAGGCCGTGGGGTTCTAGATGTGCACATGGTCATTTTGCAAAGTCCTGTTGGCCCCGCCCACCCCACTCCAGTGTTCGGAATCAAACCGACCTCGAGAACCTTCTGTCTGGGCTGTCCAATTTTGTGACCTAAGGGTTCTCTCTGGCACTAAGAAACCACCCAGTAGGCGAGCAAACCCAAGGTGCACTGTGGGCATCCCAGCCCTCCTAGGAGCCCCCTCCCAACCTCGCTCTGCCTCTCCATTAGACTTCCTGGAGATCCCTAGCTTGGTTCTGGAAACAGATTGGGACCTGCTTCATTCCTCACCTCATGCTCTCTCTGCATAGGCGTGTCCAGCTTGCCTGGCAGCTGGACTCCACATCTGGGTAACTCAACTCTTTATTCTGATTAAGAAAAGGCTTCAGTAGTTGGGCTTCTTTGCAGTTTAAAAGCTACCTTCTCTTCTGTGTGCCCCAATACTTCAGTCTGTGCGTGGGGCGGGGCATTTAGAAACCATGAAGTTGATTGGGTCACAAAATCTAGGGAAAGGAATTTCATTCCTGTTCTGTGATGTTGGTGAGTTTCCAGCACTTTGAGAGCTGAATGCCTTCTAAACATCGACCAGTAAGGCTGGTTGTATTTTTGTTGTATTTTGCTGTATTCTGATAATGTTAATTTTGTACATCATGCACAGCATAAAATATAAAGAAGTTTGGGGTTTGAATTACTCTCAAGTACATGTTCTGCCACATGAAGAACCTGATTTGGGGCACATTAATTAAAAGTGTCTTCATAGGGTTTCTGTCCAGTTACAGATGAGATAATATGTGAGTAGTTTATCAGAGAGGAAAGGGTTTAATACCTGGCAATGGTCCCTCCCTTCTTTGCTCAGTTAAGCAACTATCAATCAAGACACCCTGGCAAAGGCCACCACGCACCCACACTCACCCAGAAGTACGCATTCAGATGCACTGAGATCTCAGTGAGGGCAGAAACGGCAGGCTCCTGAGTCTGGGAAGCATTTCTGAGTGGGTTAAAAATCTCTTCCCGCTTTTTCTGCAGAACTGTGCTGTAAATCTGGTCTTGACAATAAACGAGCTTCTCCATCCTGAATTGAAGGAGGATAGTATTTTCTGCTGTTGCTGACTGTTTTGTTTTTATGTCTTCAATCTTGCTCTGGTTGTATGAGAAAGAGAAGCATGTCACGTTTTGTTTTTTTGGGTTTTTTTGCCCCCACCCATTGTTTAGACAACTCAGGAAGTACTATGATGTTGAACACAGAATTAAAAATAATTTAAGGTTAAAGGAGCGCTGAGACTTTAATGGTGACTTTCAGAGGGTCCCTACTGCATTCTCTGTCACTCTCCTCCCCATCCCGTTTTGTCACTCCATCCCTTGCCTGTGCCCTCCCACCTGTCTCTACCCATTCTTTCTCCCCACCCTCACCTCCATTCAACTCAAGTCACCACCCTTCTGCCTCCTTAACTGTGGCTCAGTTTACATTTTTATGTCCACCACTCTTGCCTCTGTGGTTGGCTTGAATCCAAGCCTTCAGGAATGACCCCAGTGTGCAGTGAACACAGTGAGGTAACAGCTTGATCTTTGCCCAAAATCCTGTGACTCCTACATCGCCCCCATAGTTAAAGGCAGTATGGGAAGGGAATGGATGACACAGTGGAGAAAAGTCACTTTTTGGCTTCTGAGTTCCAAACAGACTTTTGTACTTTCAAGACAGATACTGATCTGAGAGAGAGAGAGAGCGAGAGAGCGAGCATGAACTAGTGAGTTTCACAGGGGCCGGCTCTTTCTTTTTGCAGTGTATGGGGCAAACAACAATGTATGCGGTGTTTCCCCTTGCAGGTTTGGGGCTTGAAAGCAGAAATGACCTGTGTGTCACTTCCAAGAGGAGTGACATGAGAGGTGACAAGCCGCCTGGTGCTGACGAGGCTCGAGAGGAGCAGAGTGCAGTGGCAGAGGGGTGTGTCTGGGCTGGTGGCCTCAGATTTCTCCAGGAGCTACAATGAACTTCTTAGCTATCTGAGGATGGCACCAAGGGGTGGAGGCCCTGGTGGGCACTGGAATGTCCTTGGCCCCAGGGTGACTGTGTGTGCAACAGGGTGCTCCTGTACCCTGGCCCAGATGGAAAGAGCTCAGCACAACCAGCCCTGCTGTTGGGAGCGTGGGGGACCAGGGGACCAACTACTGAGGCCCAGGAAGAAAGCCCTACATCCTGGAAGCTTCCAGCATGGGGACATGGCAACCAAGGACCAGACACGTCACCCACTCCATGGGGAGGCGACCCCAGGACCCAAACACAGCCTCTGGGAAAGTTGGAGAGCTCAGAAGTGAGATTCAGTTTTCACTAACTGGAAAAAGAGATGAAAGAAGAAATTAGATTGTGTTGTGGGAAAATGACCAAAATTCTCCTCCTTGCCCACCCAAAGGAGATTGCGGAATGAGATTCTGACCCGTAGAGCAGGCCTGGGCAGAGGAGGGTTTGTACCCAGAACCCTTCTCTCCCCTGTACCGAGAGTGGGATTCTGGGAGAGTCGCTAAGTGGAAACCCACACAATGCTATCCTTCCACTGTGTAGGGAAAAGATCCAAAATACCTCTGGGCCACTAGGGGCAGTCACACATTCAGGGGAGTCCTGTCCTGCTGCAGGAGATTGTGAGCAAGAACAAGGTCAGGTGGAAGCTGAACTGCAGATGCCGCTCAGGTGGCCAGCTCAGCACACCTGCAGTTATAACCCTGGCCCTGTGTTTCCAAATGACCGTACACATGCACCTTCTTTCAAAGGCCGGACCTTGGTAAATCAGTACAGGTGACCAGCAGGTGAACTGTGGGTACTTACTTGGGCTGTTTGATTAAGGTTGGAAAATTCCTCAAAATGATTTCTGGCCATGTCAACAAAAGTTTGCCGAACAATTTCTGACCAAAGGAAAAACCAAACATCAGTGAAATGCAAGCGGGAATAAAATGGGTTAAAAACACAGAGAGGAGAAATCACAGAACATGGCCCTCTCCTAAGGCCCTGCTCCCCAAATTTATATTCCAAGAGAGGAGTGGGGAGTGGTACACAGTCTCAGGGAGACACAAAACCCATCGCCACCACCCACCCTGAGCAGGCCCCATCAATTTCCTGTCCTTTCATGGAGTATGTGATCTCCCCTGGGTTGGCATCCGATTCTTCCTCACGCAGCTGCGTGGAGGGGCAGGTCCAATCAGATGAAGCTCACACACACTCTTGCCCTCCTCCCCCAAGTGGGCAGCAGAGATCTGCAGGCCGTGTTTGGTCACTGCATTCCAACCTCTCCCTCTAAGGCACTGAGACCCACTGGAGGTGCTGGGAGGGCCCCTCGTGAGAGATGCTCACCTACAATCTTCTGCAGCATGTCGAGCGCGGGGCCTACCAGCTGGTCGATGTAGTGCTGCACGATGGCCTGGAACGTCTTGTAGTTGACAAAGCCGAGGAGTTCTTTGCCGCGATACTGCTTTTCGTATTTTGAGACTTCTTCGTGAACAATGTTATTAACTGCAACACAAAACCAACCCCAGACATTTTGAAGATAAAAACATTTTTTTAAAGTCTTGCTTACCTACTGTATGTACCCAAAGGCAATGCTTCTAAACAGAAGTTTTTCTTTTAATAATGAAAAAGAAAAATACATGGCCCGACAGTGACTTTTAAGAAACAATATCTGCCCTGGCTGTTGTAGCTCAGTGGATTGAGCACAGGCTGCAAACCAAAGGGTCGCCGGTTCAATTCCCAGTCAGGGCACATGCCTGGGTTGCAGGCCAGGTTCCCAGTAGGGAATGAATGAGAGGCAACCACACAGTGATGTTTCTCTCCCTCTTTCTCCTTCCTTCCCCTCTCTCTGAAAATAAATAAATAAATAAAATCTTAAAAAAAAAAAAAAGAAACAAAATCTTATTCTTAAAACATGTGTTTCAGTTGAAAGTCATCACCCCAAGAGAGAAGTTCAGTGTTTATAGTCGACAGGAAAAAATCGGATTAGTTCAATCAAAATAGAAAGTTACATACTCTCGTTTCACTCACAGGTCTCTCGAGAATTCAGCCCACTAGGGCTGGAGGAATTCTACCATGGAAATGAATAGCGCTGTTTTTATCGAGTGCCCAGATGGGCAAAGATGCAACACACGCACACACACGCACATGCACATGCACACAGATGCACACACAGGCATCCTACTGCCATCTATGCTGGAGCAGAATGGAAGCTGGACAAGAGGGTTCCTGACGGAGCATTGACCTCTGTGACTCGGGTTAAGGGTGACAAGGAGGGAGAGATGGGTTAAGCGGAATTGTCTAACTCAAAACAAAAATGCAAGAAGGAAGTCGGGGAAGTGGGATGGTTTTCTGCTGACCTGGTGAGAGCGATGCTCTGCGTTGACCGGGGAAGCAGCCAGGGAGACTAAGGGGCCTGGGATCTCTTGTGCGGACATGCTAGCTCTTTGCTCACTCTGCATGTGCTGGACGTAGCTTCCGGCCTTGGGGAGTAAGGCACTGCCTTTGGGGGAGCCCCCCCCCAGGACTTACCGTTCTGGGTACTGGCTGCCAGCACACGTGCCCAGTTTTTAAACTCCTCTCTGAGTTTGTTGATTAAGCGAGTCTCTTCCTCCTTCACAATATCTTCTCCTTCTACTAACTTTTCAACGTCCCGATTAAACATTTTAATTTTCTGAAAATGAGGTAAAGTCATGAATCTGTGCTGTAACCACACTGCGGACGGAGGTCCCTAGGCAACAGTGTGGGGTGCTGGGGTGTGGGGTCAGGTCACCCACCCAACCACCTCATCTTCCAGATGAACAGGGCTCCCGGCGGGGCACAGGCGGGCATGCACAGAAGGCCACCTGGAAGGATGTGGCCAGCCAGCTCAAGGGATCTGGTGCTTGAGAGGCCACGTGGAGGCCCCGGAAATCCTCACCTCAATCAGAAAGAACATGACGTCGGTGTCACTGGTGGGGATGTTCTCACCACACTGGCGCAGCTCCTCTGTTGCAGTCTGGAGGCTCACTCTTATTTGCTCTTCCAACAACGGGAGGGATTTCTGAACAAAATAATAGCAAACAATGAAACTCCACAGCTTGAAATCAGCCGACAGGGTTCTTGGGTGGAGGAGCAGGACCCCACGTGAAAGCATTCGAGGGGACGCAGAGTTTCTATTACTGTGCAAGGCTTGTTGCATGAAGGCCCGTGAAGGCGCCCATGGAGGGCTTTGCACGCGAGGGGCGTGCGCTCCAGCGGGCGCGTCTGTGTCAGTTCCGGAGTTCCGTCGTGCAGGTGGAGTGTGGGGAGTTGGGGATGGATGGTTTTCAGTTTTCATTTGAATAAGTGTTTTGTGTTTCGAGAACAATTATGCTGGAATACAATGTAAGCTTTCTGTAGTCCAGCGTCCTGGGGGTGACCTTTTGAGGGTTAAACATTAATAAATGGTGCTTTGGTAGAAGCTATGTCTTGGGTGTTCGTGTCAGGCCAGGTGGTCCTGACCAGTCAATGATGACAAGTGACGAGAAGTAAGCTGAGAAGGGCCCAGAGTGGCACTGCGGAGGCTCGTCTATGGGCCCCGTGCTGTCAGGCAGCCTCACACGGCATAAAGCACGTGGCTTCACGGCCTCTTTTTACCAGGCAGGAACCTCAGGCTCTGAGAGGCAAGCTGCTTGATGTGATCGCTCAGCTAATAAGTGGCAGAGTGCCAATTTGCACCCAGGTCACCACGCCCAAGGCCCACACAGGGGAACACTGCAGGTGAAGACACCTGAGTGAGCAGTGTCCCCCATCTCTGCTTCGGTGCCTGAGGGCACGGCAGCCTGCCTGGCAGGGTGAGTTCACCGGGGTTGGGGTTTTCAAGGATACGTGAAGTGATGATGAAGGTGGGTGACACCAAGAAGTTAAACTGAGTCTTGATATAAATTTTAAAGATCAAAGTATCACATAAGTTATCGAAATGCAACAACTTTTTGCGAAATAATGTTTTCAATTAGACGGGGTTATGTCTTTTCGAGCCTCCTTCTGGAAATTGAGGGGATTCCACTAGAATCAGTACTTCTCCAAGTCTGCTCCATAGGTCCCCTGGGAACTTATAAGTGCAAATTCATGGCCCCCCCAACACCTCCTAACTCAGAAACTCTGCATGTGGGGCCCAGGAGTATGAGATTTTATTTATTTTTTTTATTCCTCACCAAGGATGTTTATTGATTTTAGAAGACAGAGAAAGAAACATTGGTGTGAGAGAAACATCGATTGGTTGCCTCCTGTAAGTGACCCAACCAGGGATTGAACCCACAACCTAGGTGTGTGCCCTGACCGGGAATCGAACCCACAACATTTCAGTGTACGGGATGATATTCCAACCAGCTGACCTGCCTGGCCAGGCCCAGGAATATGAGTGTTAATGAAATTTCCAGGTGCTTCTTGTGCGCACTGCAGTTTCAGAACCACTGCCTCCTTCCAACCGAGTATGTTTTGAGTAATGTGTTTCCTGGCTCAAAAGTACTCTTGGCTTTTGTCTGACATGCACTTTAGCGTGGACTAGAACCCGGGCCCTGGGATCATGTCCGCTCTAAGGGTTAACCTTCAGTCTTGCCGTGTTGTTCGACCTCATGCAGTAAGGTCCAGGCGAGCCCTACAAATATTCCGTATCTCAAGAAGCACTAAGCCACACTTGTACTGTCTCTAATGACATGTCTGCAGTTGCCGATTTTTGGGAATCTGTGACAACTGAGCACGTCCTCCTTACAAGTGTCAGGCTGGCAAAATGTTTTATGTCCCGTGAAGTGTTAAGAGTGTATGGAAGAGAGAAAACCTAGCTAACTTGGTGTTTCGTTCCCTTTTACACTGCTGGACTGGTATTATGATTTCCCTTTTCACTTCCCCCAAATTACTGATTCAACTTTTTGGTGCAAGATTGTGCAGCTCTTCCCTCCTTGTTTCTGAAGCTTTCCTGTGAGCCTCTGTCCAGGAGCAGTTGGTTTTCAGAATGTGCTTGTTTGTTTGCTTATTTGGGCAGATCAGTGCGGTGTCTTAGCCCACCCATGGCCTCGAGAGTGGCTTGGGCAGGCTGCAGTTGTTATAACTTGCAACCGCCTCTTGACTCACCGTGATGTGCGAGATGAGCTCGGTGGTGAGTCTTTCTGCCAGGCGGGGCACCGTAGCCTTTCCTTCCTGCAGGAGCGCCCTAAAAAGACACAGCACGCGTGAATTCAGGAAGGGCCCAGGAGGTCATTTTCCCGGTACTGGGCTTGGCAAGTGGGTGGGTGAGCTCAGCTCTCCAGGGCGACACGTGGCATTAGGAAAGCCTGGCAGTGCACGAGAAAGACAGTTGCTCGCTATGGGCTGAGCTAGGCAAGCATGGTGCTGGGAGGGCTACGTTCACTTTCTCCTTTTGCCATCCCAGCAAGCTGATGGATAAGCGATCATTTTACCTCTGGGAGAACACACACACCTAACTTCATAGAAGTTCAGGGACTTGTCCAAACTGGGATTTTATTTCTTGTGACAACTTTTTATCCCCGAGTAGCCAAAGCAATCTTGAGGAAGAAGAACCAAGTGGAAGGCATCATACATCCTGATTTCAAACTATCTTCAGAAGCTCAGTTTACTAATCCAAAAAAGTACGGCGCTAGAATAAAGGCAGACATGTACCAGATAAAGAGTCCAGAAATAAATCCGTGCGTATACGGTCCACTGATTTTCAAAAATGGTGCCAAGGAGACACATGTGGAAAGGGTACTACTGTCTTCGACAAACGTTGGGAAAAGTACACACCTCCATGCAAAAGAATGAAATTGGATCCTTATCTCAGACCATACACCAAAGTCAAATGAAAATTTATCAAAGGCTTAAACATAAGATATGAAATGTTAAAGTCGTAGAAAAAAAACACAGGGGAAAATCTTTATGATATTGGTCTCGGAAATGATTTCATCAAAAGCACAGACAAGAAAAGCAAAAATAAATTATGAAGTGGGACTACATCAAACTGAAAAGCTTCTGCATAGCAAAGAAACAATTAACAGGGAACCTACAAAACGGGAGAAAATATTTGTAAATGATGTATTTGACAGGGAGTTCATTTTCAAAATATGTAGGTAACTCCTACACCTCAATAGCAAAAAACCCTCCAAAAACTAATCATCCAATTAAAAAATGGGCTAAAGCATTGGATAAAGATTTTTTCAGAGAAAACATGTCAATGGTCCACGGGTACATGGAAAAGATGCTTAACATCACTAACCATCAGGAAAATGCAAATTAAAGCATGCGGAATGCCACATATGTTAGGATATATACTATAAAAAAACAAGAACAAACGAAAGACAAGCAGTGGCGAGGATGTGGAACACTCGGGACCCTCGTACAGTGTTGGTGGAAATGCAAAACGGTGAGGCCACTATGCAAAGCAGCATGGCAGTTACTCAAAAAATTAAAAATAGACCCCCCATGGGATGAGCAATCCCATGTATGCATATTTATCCAACAGAATGAAAATCAAAATCTCAAAGTGACAGTGTTGTTCCTGCATTCACAGCAGTGCTATTCACAATGGCTATGACTTGGAAATAACCTGCACGTCCACGGGCAGATGAGTGGGTCCAGAAAATATGGTACATACACGCCGTCAGAAGTCCAGAAAAAAATGGATGCAACACCGATGAGCCCTGGGAGTCGTGATCAGTAGGAGTGTATCGTGCACACAGCAAGACCACCATTTGCACACCAGGAGCTCTCCAACCAAATCAGGGAGTGAGGCTCAGAGACGGGCTGCTATGAAGCGGCATGTGTATGAGAAAGCAGTGGCAGTTTACACCCCCCGGTGATTGGTTCTAGTTCTAGAATTTTCTTAAATGTAAGGAAATTGGTTTGTGGTTACTTCACCTCAATTCTGGGGAACAATTTAAGTTTCATTTATGATTTTCAGAAGCCTGAACAGGAAGAGCTGTGTGCACTTGCTTGTACAGGGAAAAGAAGCTAAATTAAGATTTGCTTGCATGATGAGTCTGGTTTTGCCTACTCCAGGAATTTCCAAGTCTGGCTTCTGTTTGTGGTTAATTTTAACAATACAGCGGAATAGGATTTGGCCTTATAGAAGAAGAAAATTCTGTCCTAGGTGACTATGAATAAACCTTGAGGACATTATGCTAAGTGATAAATGCCAGTCACAATAGAACAAGTACTATATGATTTCACTCACATAAGAAATCTATTTAAAAAATTTTTCATGGGGGCAAGGGAGAGAGAGAGAGAGAGAGAGAAACATCAGTGTGTGGTTGCCTCTCGCGGGCCCCCTACTGGGCACCTGCCCGCAACCCAAGCATGTGCTCTGATTGGGAATCAAACCAGCGACCCCTTGCTTCACAGGCTGGCACTCAGTCCACTGAGCCACCCCAGACAGGGCTGAAATCTAAAATAGTCAAAGTCACACAATCTGACAGTGGGATGGTGGTTGCCAGGGTTGGGGGTGGGCGGGCAGGCAGCTGACAAGCAATGGGCCTCCAGGTTCAGTGACGCAAGCTGAGTACGTTCTAGAGACTGCCGAACAACGGCCCAGGCCCTTGAGCAGTGGTTGTCAAAGTGGGATGCCTGGACCAGCAATAACCAGCCTCAACTGGAAACCTGATAGAAACACAAGCTCCTGGGCTCCACCCCAGACCCCAGAAACTGGACAGGACACAACCAGCTGGATCTTAACAAACTCTCCAGGAGGTTCTGCTGCTCAGGGTTGAGAACCATGGGTGTGATTACTCCAGAATCTGTTCTCTGCTCCACGAGCAGTTAGTTGTCTCTCCGTGTGGGCCTCCAATGCTGCTATTGCAAACGAGCGGTTTCTTCCATTTAAGGCAGGAGCAGAGAGGACGAAAGGAGGAGCTGGGTAGGATTTATGGAGTGCGGGCTCTCAGTGCACCAGGGCCTTTGCATGTGTCCTACTACGTAGTCGGAAACACAATCCTATGAAGCAGTCATGTGGCACTCCCTGAGCTGATGAGAAAACAAAAGCTCAGAGAGGTCGGGCCATTTCCCAAGGGCACACAGTGAGTAGCTAACCTGGTCGGCCCACATTCTGGTCACCCACTGTCTCTCTCCTTAAGGCAGAAGTGACCTCTGGGTTTCACTATGCTGTTGCCACATCACTTGGAACCGTCAAGCTCCTGAATAAAATAAAAGCGCAAAGTGCCCAACACAATGGGGACAAAGCCAGTGTCTTGCAAACTGCTGTGTCTCTACAAGATAATTTATATTTAATACAACCGGTGAGTCTGCAGGCTCTGAAGCACGTTTTAATGTGCACCAGTTACGATGGGCAGCATTAGTTTCTGGAAGCTAGGATATCTGTTTCCAGTCCCGTTTCTATTCACTATTGGTTCGACCTCATTATCCTTAGCTATAAAAATGGGAAGAAGCTCACCTGCTGTACATATGTCTTACAATTTTGTGGGATGCAAGTGAGAAAGCAAGTGAAAACGTTTTGGAACACCAAAGTGCCCTGTGCTCTGTGAAATGCCATATTACAATTTTTAATCAGCCCTGTCATAACAGCCCACGAGAAAATGTTTTGTTTAAACAAGCCAATGCATTTAACGCTAAAATAAAGACAAAGATAGGTTCTGCTACACTGTATAATTTTTATATGCAGTTTGGTTCTCACTTTGGCCAATTCTGGTAGGTGCGGCTGGCTTCCACAGAGTCTGCTTCTGGGCTGTCCTGCAGAACCTCACCTGAAATACGGATGTGCCTGGAAGAACATCATTTCCTTCTTGGTGGCCTCTGCCAAGCTCTGCTTGTCTGTGATGTCCTGCTGGCCCCGGCACTTCACTATCATGTAGCCCTTCTTGAGACGGTACGTGAGGTTCTGCGCCACATTCACGACATTTTTTTCAGTGCCTTTGTCCACTAGGTCTGGTTTGGTCAGGATGCCTGGGAGGTGATTAGGGAAGGACACAGACAGAAAAGTCAGTTCTCTTCTCAAATATATTTGAACCCTGCTGGGCTATGGGACCAAGAAAGTCTTCTGCAGCCTTGGTGGCCCAGTGCCTGACAGTCACTCATTCATTCACTCCTTCTGCCATCAGCCCTCATCTTTGCTCCCGCCACCCACTCAGTTCACTAACTGCCTTGTGTCACTTAGCAAAGGTTTGTGGGGCGCCTGCTGTATACCAGCACTGGGGCAGCTGGCGTCATCACGACTGACCGGCTACATCGCCATGTTTCTAAGAAGCTTTCCTGGCACTTGAGCAGTTGAATTTCTCTGCTTTCTTACCCAAAGGTGTTATTTGAGAGCACACAGCCTTATCCTCACAGACCTTGGTGTTACTGACAGACTAAGGCATCTTTGAATCTACATTTGCACCTTCCATTGGGAGGGGAAATAGCAGCCAGGAATGCCCTTCTCTGGAACCAGCAATCATTCATGGACGCCTACATCCGGTACTTTATTCTGAGACAAAGGAGTAAGTTAACAAAAATGGAGGTTGGCAGTTAGAATTCCCCCTAGCTGGGGAGACAGGGCCTTCTCGTACTGTGCCTCGACTTGAAAGAGAACTTGTCATGCCTCCATCTACAGAATTAGCTCATAAGCCTCATTTAATGACTCAACCACTGAGCCCCAGAACCCCCAAGGGTGCCCTTGTGGTGATTTGTGACACTTTATTGCAGAATCCAGTTCCGCATAGCGCCCCTAGTGGCAGGCGTGCTGATAGCAATTTTTAGATGCTTAATTTTTTTCTCTTTTATTTATTCCTGAATACATTACACATATGTATTAACTTAATAAATATTCACTAAGCACCCTGCTGTCGATATTAAGTAGGTGGCAGTGAACAAGACTGCAAAGTCCCTGATTTCATGAATATCCCTCCATCTTCTAGTGGCAAAAGCCAGATAAATTAATCTAGTAAACAAAGCAGAAATAAACAAAAATGTCTAATATTGGTAAGTGCTATGCAGAGAATTAAAATAAAAGCAAAGAAATGACAATAGGCAGGGTGAATGCACAGGTTTAGGCTAGGTGTTCAGAGACGGCCTCTGAATAAGAGGATGGAGAAAGAACATTCCAGGCCATTCCAACTAACTGTGCGGTCCAGAGGCGTCGAGCACATCCACTGTGCCGTGCAGCCGCCACCATCCAGGATGGTCATGAGTGCAAAGGAGGGGTGAGAAGAAGAGGGTGAAGAACCAGATTCTGGCCACTCATCTCACCCCGACCGAGAGTGAGGATGACCCGTCCCGGCTGCATGGATGCCCCCGGGGCGCACGGGGCTGTTGTTGGAACTGCACTTGGACCTGACGTCGGATGTGGCCATCTCTAACAGTGCACCTCATTCCCAGACCTTCCCCATATACGAGAAGGTTCCCCCTCCCTCCCCATCTCCTGGAAGCTTGATTCTTTCTTCTCACCTATGGTCCTGTCTCCCTCGGGGTCCACCTCCTGGGCCATGCTCAGCGCCTCTGTGGTGGCGATGTCCACATTACAGGGGACTACCACCAGGTTGATGGTCTCCTGCCTCTGGATGTACTTCCTGATGAGTGCCTTGGTCTGAGGCCAGAGAATCACACAAAGGAAGAACGCATCTCTGGTTACCGAGCGACACAGCGAGACACCCCCGTCGCTGTTGTCCCAGAGCAGGACCCAGTTTTCACACTCCTGAGCTGTGGCTTGGCCTGCCCTCTTTCTTTGGAATGCCCACCCTACCTGCCCCTATGGAGTTCTCTGTTGATTTCCTACTTACTCCTCAAAGCCCGTCACTGGTATTGTTTCTCTCCCAAAGACTCTGATTCCTGTAGCCGGATGAAACCTCTCCTTCCTCTCTACATCTCTCCTGGGAGGCTTCTGCGATTATTAGTAATCTATTAGCGTGATTTGTTTCTGTGTGGTGCCTGCCCCAGAAGCCCAGGGGTGCCCTTGTAGTGATTTGTGGCACCTTATTGCAGAATCCAGTTCAGCACAACGCCCCTGGTGGCAGGTGCTCTGTGCCCGCTCACAGCAGTATCTGAGGACAACACCTCCACATGTTCACGCCTAATATTAACGACTTTTTCTGCAGTTTGTTCTTGGAAGGAGTCTAACTCATTCAAATGAGAGAACTCCAATAACATTTCTTAGAATTTGTAAGCAAAAGGGAGATGTGGGCAACAAGAGCCTTCAAACGACAAATTTGAGTAATATTTCCCCCGTGGACAATACACACCACCGTGGGAAAGGTTGGCACCTTGGGGCATATTTCTTTAAGTTTGGCACAATTTATATGCAGTTTTGCTCATACAATGCCCTAACTAATTATTTTAGTTAGCCACAAAATGCGACATTTGCATCACAGAAGCACAAACTAGAGTCACGTAAACAATGCAGGCCTGGGGTGAAATAAAAAGGCCAACTGTGCCCTGGCTAGTGTAGCTCAGTGGATTGAGTGTGGGCTATGAACCAGAGGGTTGCCAGTTCAGTTCCTGGTCAGGGCACATGCTTGGGTTACAGGCCTGGTCCCCAGTGGGGCCCATGTGAGAGGCAACCACACATTGCTGTTTCTCTCCCTCTTCCTCCCTCCCTATAAAATAAATAAATAAAATCTTTTAAAAAAATGCCAACTGTAAAACAGGCCCAGTTTAGTCTTGGCCATGGAAGACTTTAACTGCCTACAGTTACAAGCGGCCTTTATCAGTGAGCTGTAAAGTTAGCTGTCCATAAATGGAAAGGTATCTTGTTGGTGCCTGCTCCCTCCGTCACAGCCGTGTGATGGTCCTGCAGACGTCTGCACGTGAACAGGCCCCCAATCCAGGACGCTCCGCTTCCGCTCTGTCGACGATATCAATCAGTCTGTGTGGTGGGCGGCCGTCCCGTGCATTGTAAAATATTTGGCTGCATCTCTGGTCTCTACCCACTGGGTGCTGGTGGCAACCCCACTTTCCCAAGTTGTGACAACCAAATATATCTCAGACATTGCCAATGCCCCTTAGGGGTGACGCAGACTTGGGTTGGGAACCTCTGTACGAGACACTCCCCTTCGCATGCATTTTGACAGGTTGTTGGGTGTGATAACCGCGCCCCACAATGTCTGCCTACATAGATAAGCCCCACAGAGAGCACCTATTCATGCACCAAATGGTTATTGGGTGCCCACCAGGTACGGAGCCCATTAGAGATTCAGCATTGACTGTACAGGCAATCCCCTAAGGGCTAACATCCCAGGAGGGAATAGGGGCCAAATGCACTCCATAAGGAGGGTAAGTGAAATCAGAAGGGCCAGGTACAGGCTATCAGATACCAGGAAGGGCACCCAGATAAGGTGGCACTTAGGCGGAGCCCTGAAGATAAAAGAAGGTGCCATGTGGAAGCCTGCGTGGGGAGAGCATGTCAGGGAGAGAAAAGGGCAGGTGCAGAGATGGAGGGGTGAGGGTGGGGTGGGGTGCCCAAGGACAGGCCTTGCCCAAAGATCACGTGTGACTCAAGCATCGCGGTAAGACTGTGTTCTCAAGCAACTTTACGTGGGAAGGCCTTGGGAAAAGCAGCAACAGGCTCGGCAGCTCTTGGTCTGCCCTGTGGCTGCCATCCCTCCCCGTGGGGCTGGCCTTCTTACACCCCAACCAGAGATCACAGACCATGTTCTGACTATTTTACATTGTGTTAATTCTTTTAAATTGTTGCTAAAATTGGCAGATTTTATGTCAAAATCCAAAATTATGGCTGCTTCATTGTCTTTTTAAAAAAATCGATACATTTACTGATTTTTAGAGAGAAGGGACAGAGAAAACATCGATGCGAAAAAGAAACATGGATTGGTTGCCTCCCACATGTGCTCCAACTGGGGATCAAACCTGTAACCTTTTGGTTTATGGGATGATGCTCCAATCATCTGAGCCACCCGGCCAAGGCAAATTTCTGGCTTCTTCCCACTTTCAAGACAGTTGGTAACACTGGGCTGATATTCTCACACGTTAGGCAGGGTGTGAGCTGTCCCGTGCACCCCCAGTCCCACCATGACATCTTCCCTTGACCTGCCAGGCGCTCTCTCATCAGATCCTGAGTATGAGGCCCTGCCCTGGAGGACTACCCCACTCTCCTCCCCACCCACTTAGAACGAGGGCTGGGAACGCACACCAGACCCTTGGGATGGCCAGCAGAGATCTCAAAGTCTCCCCAGCTTCAGCCCGGCCCATTTCCAAGTTCCAGAAAGGCTCACCTGCTGTCCGATGTCCACGGGCTGATTCCCCACAGGCACCCTGGTGATGCCGGGAAGATCGATGAGGGTCAAATCTGGAACGTCAGGGGAGGAGATCTCCAGACTGATGAGTTCGTGACTAATGCCAACTCCATTCCCGGCCACGATGTTTTGGGCTGTGGAGGCCAAGACAGGAGAAACCCAGAGTCTAAATTAATGACCCACCTGAGAAGAAGCAGTTGTTCTTGAAGGTGATGGTTTACATTCGGAATATGGGAGCTTCAGAGAGGCCGTGGTGCCAAGAAACATTTCCCAGAAGCCTGCAGAGTGATCTGAGGCCACTAAGGTGGCCGCGTGCGTATGCAGGGGCAGCGTGCGATGTGCTCTCAAAAACTCCAGAGCAAAAGCTACCACATCGACATGGTGGAGGGGTTCTGTCCTCCTCCTTTATGTTTTTAAATATTCTTCACTGGGTGTGGCGATGGTTTTGAAATATGTCCACAAATCCTTCAACAGCCCTCCCACCAAAAGTGGGGCCTTGAGTAGGGGCTGGACAGAGGGACTTATAGGTCTAAAGAATAGATGTGGGGGAAGCAACAGTGATACCAGGTCATAGAAGGCACCCTGGCTTACTCCTACTTTCTATTGGATGCTTCCCCCTGGGGGAGGCTAGCTGCCCCATCATAAGAACCTACAGAGGACCTACAGAGAGGCCCACAAATGTGGGGGACAATAGCATCTTTGCCAGCAGCCAGCAAGAAGCAACCGTGGCCCCTGTTAAAGCCAAGGTGAGAGAGTTCACGGGCCCCAGGCGAGCCTTCCGATAACACAGCCCCAGCCAACATCTCAACTGCAGCTGTCTGGACCCGGAGCCAGAGCCGCCCAGCGGACTTTGCACCCCTGACGCTCATGCGCTGTGTGAGGGTCATGCTTGTGTTGTAAGGTGCTGATTTTGGTGTGATTTGTTATGGAGCAATAGATAACTAATAGCGGTATGTATTACTTCTGTGACCAGAAAAATGTGTATATATAAATACAAATGCAAATACACATATAGTGTGTGTGTGTGTTCTAGGACAGTATTACAGGGTCTTCCGTCTCTTTATATCTACCCAACTCTTTGAACACATACATAAATGCATACAAACATACCCTAGTACATAAATGTGCACGCACGAACATTTTATGTGCATAAATGTGCAACATACATAAACACATGTGACAAACGCCACACGTGAAATTCCCCTGCCAGGTATGTTCGCGGCAGCGTAGATACCCCTCCAATCCAGGACACTTCAGGCAAAGCCTGTCTGCCCACTTCTGTCTGTTGGGAACCAGAGCCAATCTAAAGGCCAATGGTCAGTCTGGGGCTAAGCAGACACCCGAGAGGGGATATCCTCCCAAAGACAACTGCCAGCTACCCCAGGGCCTGCTGCAGGGACCGCAGAGGAACTCAAGGAGGCAGGACCCCTTGGCTAGACGAGATCACGTAACCGAGTGGGGCACGTCGCTAACAGGCATTGTCACTGTTCAGTAGTATTTGCTGTTTATCTTTGGTCATGAAAGATTTTGTAGTAACCCTACTGTACTGTCCCTCGGGGGTTAAAGGGTGTTGAAGGAAGGAGAGGGAAAGGAAGGAAGTAGTCCTGGGAAGAAGAAGGGAAGAGAAATTATTTCTTCTCTTGAATTCTATCTGAAAATGGATTATTTGCTATAGGAGGTTTAAAAGATCTCTTCTTGAGAACTATACACGATTAATTTATTACATACTTCACATATACCCCAAACTTCAAGTTTATAATAAACAGTGATTTGATTATGATTATTTTACACTGAGCCCTTCAAATCATGTAGCCAGTCTTGCTCTGGTCAGGGTTTCTCAAAATGTAAGCGCAAGGGATGGAGACGTCAGAGGTCTGGTTACCACCCAGATTCTGACTCAGCAGGTCTGGGCTGCAGCTGGAGACCATGCAGTTCCAAAAATCCCCAGGTGATGTCGCTGCGGCAAACCAGGACCCACCCTGGGAAGCCAGGAGCTAAGAGAACCTGTAAAAACATCTTGAAATGAGTCTAACCCTAGGGATAGTCTAGGTGAGGGGGGGATACATAGAACACGCATGCCAAGGACAAGACAAGGACACAAGGTCACTGGTCACCAGCTCAGGGGAAGCATGAAAGCGTGAGGTGATGCTCCCTAGGGCCCCCCAGTTCCTTGTCAGGTCATGGAGGGTGTCTGTGTCCTCAACACCTCCCACCTTCCTTCCCCTCTCAGAATTTGCCTTCGCACCCTCCCTGGGGCAGAAAGTGGGTCCTGGGATACCCTCCTCTCTCCAGCAGCCTTGCCTGCTGGGCACCGAGTCTGCATTTGCTACATGGTAAACTCACTGGACGTGTGATTTATTTGTGGCCAGTTCTGCCTGACTCCAGAGTTTTAGGTACAGGCCCCCTGGGAAGGCTGCGAGGTTGGGACCTCCAGGGGGCACTGCCATCATAAGTTATGCTGGTGCCCACCCCAGAGACACTGAGGGTTCTCCCTGAGTGGGCTGCCGGGCCCCAGCCTGCTGAAGGAGACACGCTGGCACCTTTCTGGGCACAGCAGTGAAATCTGGGGGCAATGACACATTTCTCCTACATTCGGGGACAGCCCCGATCTGAGAAACAGGGGAGCAGCTGAAGCCACAGCCCCAGTTCATTGCCTAATCCTGTGGACATGGAACCAGGAGCTTGTGGAAAACCAGGCTGTGCCTTCGTAAACTTTTCCTGCCCTAGTTACTATTTCACAGTCACTACTTAAGATACGGCTTTCGTCACTTCGCACTGAAGTGTAACATGTGTAGAGAAATACTCCTTGTCTTAAATGCAAGGCTTGATGTGTTTCATGGGCTGAGTACACCAGGGTGACCGACACCCGGACCAAGAAACAGAGCATGGTTGGCCCCCGGAAGCCCCTCCCGCTCCAGACAGTCATTAGTCTCCACTGAGAGTGACCGCTATCCCGGCCACTACCAGCATCCATTCCTTTGGCCCATAATTGAATTTCATATGCAGTTAAGCCAAACGAGTTTGCTGATATGGGACCATTTTCAATACGAGAATGACAACTTCATGGGGTCCCACGCCATTATAAATGGAATCATAAGCCACGTGCTCCCTCACATCCAGCTCTTTCACTCAATGTTATGTTTGGAAGATGCGCCCACATCAGAGCCTGTAGCCGGGGTACCCTGTGCAATGGTGCCTCAGTCCAGTCTGCCACCGAGGGACCTCCGGGTGCTTCCAGCGTGCGGCTATCGCAGGAGTGCTGCTATGAGTGGCCTCGGGCCTGGCTTTCGGGGCACTTTCTGGCCGGGTGACACTCAGGAGCGGTATATTGGAGCATCAGGGGTGCGCAACCCCAGCCTCAGTGGATATTGCCAGTTTCCAAAGTGGCTGCACCGACTCACACCCCCCAGCAGCAGATGGGACTTCCAGATGCTATTCTGCACACGCCTTGTGACGGCTCGCTCACCACACACTCTCACACAAAGCCGTTGGCCAGCACACACCCATGTGTGCTGAGCTCTGCCGTGGGGCGAGCGCCCAGCCCTCCTGGTCCTGCCCACAGAGCTGGGGAAAGGTGTCAGCAAACACTGCAGAGTGCAAGGGTGCCAGGCAGCCCCAGGACGGCTGTTGCAGGCACAGCTGGCCACAGAGCTGTGATTTCAAGCTAGGAGACTTGCCAATTGCGGGTCTCTAGCAGCTTCTATATTTGGGGGTAAACACTAGAATTGGGGCCAGCACCTTTCCATTCTGGGAAGGATCCCTCTGGTGAACCTACAGATGTGGGGTTCTCCGGGAGCTGAGCCCAGGGTGTCATGGAAAGGCCTCCCCCTCAAGCGCTGGGTCCTTTGTTTACTAGCAGGAAAAGCCCGTCTTCCTGGAACTGAGGCTGAGCCTGCAGAGTCTTATTGTGATCGGTGTCACCTTTGCCTGCCTGGCTGAGACCAAACATCAGGGAACGGGCAGGGGCACGGGCAGGCTCTGGTGTCGTGGGTGGGCAGTGACCTCCAGGGCCCCTCCTGGGGTGCGGAGGTGGACTCCAGGAGCACCTGAACCTTTGTATCACTCTGTCGTTACCTGAAACTGGTCTCAAGCTTTGACAGACTTTGTTCAAAGGTCGGGGGATGGCTGTGTTTCCAGGAATGACAGGTGGCTTGGATTGGTGTTGGGGAAGCTGCGTGGAGACATGGCTACCAGGTGACCAGCCAGGGTTAGGTTAGCGCAGCGACTCAGGACAGCTGATGAGGACAGCTGATGAGGACAGCCGGGGTGCAGGGTGGGGTCCTGCGGGGGACACTTCCCAAGGGGTGAGGGGAAACTGAGACCCAAAGGAAGAATAGGAATTCGGTGGAAGGAGGCTGGGGCACCAGCATGTGGGAGTGCCCGGAAGGAGGAGAGCGTGGCGACCCTACCTTTGTTGATTTCCCTCTCCACCTGGGAGGGGTCCTGAAGCTGGAGCTCTGTCTTCTGGTAGCTGATCTTCCCCCTCCAAGAGATCTCACTCGAGAGCTGCTTTTTCAGCTTTAGCACCAGCGGACACCTGGTTACAATTCCTGAGAGAGAGTGTCCCAAACACCCTAAGTTTTCTTTAAAAAGAAGTGTCAAAGGTGCCCTTTGCTCTCACACCTCAGGACCTGCCCCACCATCCCCAGAGGCCTCGTCTGACATTTCTGCCCCTGTCTAGGGCCCCATTCAGATGCCCCCCACTCACTACCCAGCCCTAGAAACCTGTGGGCATTGGCCTCTGGACCTAGGTTGTCCAGGTGGCAGCCCAGGAGGGGGACAGATGGAAGCAGTGAGACCCCTGAGTGATGATGACCACCCAACCCTCCCAAGATGTAGGGGTAAGGTGGCGAGAGCCTGCGGAGGAGCCAGACATTTGGAAGGAGGGGTCCCAGGACCTTCTAAGAGCGTGGTCTGTGGAGGTGCTAGGTGGGGAGGGAGGACGGACCCTGCCATGCAGCTGGAGCTCAGAAAGGCTGGAGCTGCCCAGAGCTTCCTGGGGCCGAAGTCCGAGTGCCTGCAGCGTGAGTGAGTACTGTCCCGCAAGGAGGGCCATCTCTCACCCAGCCAGGGAACACACAAGGGTCACATGCCTGCCACTGGCTCCTGGCACCCAGGCTCTCCTCCTGTCATGCCTCTCCCCAAAACGGTGAACCCAGAAAAGAGAGAAGGAGTCCCTGCTCCTGAATCTCACTCTCAAGGATCAGGTGCCCAGCTAACGGGGGCCTCCAGGAGCCCCTGCTGTCAAGGACCAGGCTGCCTGCGGCTGGGAGGGAGCACAGACCGAGTGCCTGGCATGCAGACTATTGTGGGGGACTGTGCAGCTCTCTGGGGTCCCCACACCCTCCTCTGTGCCGGGGGACAGCCCTGGCAGGGTGGCATCGGGGCCTCCCAGCCCCTGGGCAGGGCTGACCAGACATGGGAGCAAGGGGGTCCAGGATCACCTCATCTACCACTGTGAGGATATTGTCTTTCTCCTGCTTATTTCCCCTTATAAATATCTTACTAAATTGTACAACAGCTCCTTTATGTTTTTTAAATAAAAGCATGTGTCTTATCACACATGATCCTAGCTAACAGCTTCTCAAAACGCTGAGAAAATTCATTCTTCAAAGGGACTTCGCTTGTCACCTGACACAAATGCAACCCGGTCAGAGAGGAAATGCTCCCACACCCTTGCAAAGACCTCCAGGGAGAAGGAGCCAGGTTCCAGGACCTTGACCGGCTCGGGCCGGTGATGGCTATCGCCAGGTGAAGGTGGACTTGGAAAACTTGGGGCAGAGTGGGCCACCCAGGCCACAATCTCCAGACCAAAGCTGCCCAGGGCCTGCCCTCCCGGGGGCCTCCCCAGCAGCCTGCCTCTTACTCCACAGGTACCCCGCAGACGCTCTGGGGTCTGCAGGAGGCCAGCCACTCACCGCTGCCCCTGGGGAGGGCGACGCCCGACAGGGCCTCCAGCACGGAGCTCTTGCCCGAGCTCTGGTCCCCAATGACAGCGATGGCAGGCAGGGCCAGGTCCTGCTCCACGCCCAGGGCCCGCAGGGAGTCGATGAGGTCAATGCAGGGGCGCACCTTCTCCTCGTACTGGTTGTACAGGGTGGTCTCGGGTCCCTGGAAGAGGCAGAACAGACTTCACATCCTTGGCCTCTGAGAAGGCTCCTGCCACGGTGGGGACTTTGTACAGATGTGGGCATCTGCTGATGTGGGGCCGCGGGCAGCACAGCGAGAGGTGGGTCTAGGAGGGCCTCCAGGGAGGTCCCTGTGCTTCGTTCCTATGGAGGCTTTGCCTCCACTGAAGAGGGGATACTTGGCAGGGGGTGGAGGTGCCTGACTGAAGTACCAAGAGGTGGGAACTGCCAGCCAGAGGCAGGGGCTGAGCCCTGGGGCTGCAGAGCTGGAGGAGGTTGGCCACTATGACCTGGCAGGAGTAGCTGGAGGAGAAGCTCCTGGAAGGAGACCCCCCCCCCCCTGCCACAGAACAGAAGCCCCCAGACTCACTTCAAGGAAGGTCCTGAGACTGGGTAAGTCTGACCTATTTGTGGGACGTGTGTGGGAGAGCTGGGGGCACCCGCTGTGACATTTTTGCAGGTGGTGGGCCAGTGACCAGAACATGTCTTTCCTGAATGTCCTTCTGACTTACCTTTGTCCCCTGCTGTCCCTTGCTTTCTCCTGGCTGCTGAGAGTTTAATGTCATCGAGTTGAAGTTCTTGCTGAGATGAACTTGGTCCTTGTCTCCCCCTGGCTTGTTGGGGGGAAACCTCGCTTGCCCTCCTGGTGTGAACAGTGGCGGCTGTTGCGGGAAGGGGTTCATTTCTACGTGCGGGTGGTTTTGGGAAGAAAACTGATTGTGTCCCTGCTGTGGCCAAGACCTGTGGGCTTTTGGCATCGGCTGGCAGCCAGGTGGAGTTGGTGGGTGCGTTCCCTGTTGCTCAGCACCTGTGATCTTAACAAGCTCTGCAGAGACACAGAATGAGACAGTGGCCCAAAGTCACCCCCGAGTGGTCCTTCCCAGGGCTGTACCTTGCCAGCCCCAGTTCATGCAGCCCCAGGACAACCCACCACTGCACAGAGGCATGGGGGAGCCCAGGGTCCTGGCAGAGGACCCCTGTCTGCGGGAGGGGTTGTGGGTGGCAAATACACACAGAGAACAAGTGGGGTCTCCATGGGTCCCCAGGGCTTGGGGACAGGGGCAGTGGACTCCACATTTCCATGGGAGAGTGTGGATGTCCCCCTGTACTCTGAGACACCTGTGGCTCAGGATCAAGCAGGAGACTGCTAGGTGTGGAGAGATGGGAGGTGGCATCTGTCAGGCCCTCTGGAAGCCAGCCCTGGTGCCCTCCCCCACCCCTGCCACTGTTTGTCCCCCAGACTCGGTCAGTCTGCTGGGGAGTCTGCGAGGGGTGAGGGTGTGAGTCTCCTTTCCCAGGGTCTGTGGCCTGGAATCAGATAAAGGCAGCACTGTGAGAAACAGTTGGTGGTGGGGGGGGCAGGGGCTGGCCTCACCCACCTAGGGCTGCTCTACTATGCTTGTTTTGTTTTGACAACAGTCCTACATGTTAGTTGCTAATCTGCGTTCTGCCTTTTCCGGGTCAGGAAACTTAAATACAGGAAGCTCCCGGTGTTGGTGAAATCAGGGCTCAGGCCCCAGCAGGCAACTGGAGGCAACGTGAGCCCTCCTGCACCTCCCACTCCACCTGCACAGACCCTCCCCTCTAGGAAAGGACTGAGGCAGTTCCTCCAAAGGTGGCTCCTCCACCCCGTCAGCTTCATGGCCACCTGGAATCCTGAATGTGACTTTATTTAGAAAAAGGGTGTTTGCATATGTAATTAAGGTAAGGATATGCAAATGACAGCGGGCCCTAAATCCATAAGGCAAGCAGGGGGAAGTTTGAGATGCTGAGACCCAGGGCGGTAGAGGCCACGGGAAGACAGAGGCTGAGACTGGGGTGACAGACCCCCCCCCCACACACACACACACAAGCACACGGAGGAGCCACCTGAAGGAGTCTCTGGAAGAAGCTAACCCCGCGAACACCTTGATCAGAAGCTCTGGGCTCCAGACTGGGAGACAGTCCGTTTCTGTTGTTCCAGCTGCCAGGCTCCAGTAATTTGCTACGCAGCCTCGGGGCACTGATGCAGTGTGGGGGACTAGAGTCTCAAGGCCTCGGGCACTCCTTCAGTTGGACTTGGGAAATTCCATTTACACTCCTTCTTCAGCTGCAATCCCTCAGCCCCACCCCTCCCTCTCTCCCTCCTGACATTGGGCAGAGGCACCCTGACTTCCTGGGCCGGATCTCGAGTCAATACTCCTTCTAGAAATTTTGGTGTCCTTTTCTCAGAACCAAGTCCCTAAAAAGTGTGGCCCCAACTGAATTTTCCTGTATCGACGGCACCTCTTCTCTGAATGCTGGGCCCAAATCTTCCCTCTCCTCAAAACACATGCGCACATCCGCAGTTTTGTGTGTGTCAGGCCCGCTTAGAAAACGGAGGCCGCCCTGGCTGGTGTGGCTCAGTGGTTGAGCACCGGACTGTGAATGAAAAGGTCGCCGGTTCGATTCCCAGTCAGGGCACGTGCCTGGGTTGCGGGCCAGGTCCCCACTAGGGGGCTTGTGAGAGGCAGCCACACACTGATGTTTCTTTCTCCCTCCCTTTCCCTCTCTCTAAAAATAAATAAATAAAATCTTAAAAAAGAAAAGGAGGCCTAGTTCATGCGTTCATTCAAGAAATACTTGTTGAGGATTGTTAGGGGCTGAACTGTGTGTCCCCCCACCGGGGCTTCATTGGAGATGGGCCTTCAAAGAGGTGAAAAGGTAAAAATGAGGCCGTGAGGTCAGGCCCTAATCCCATGTAGCTGGTGTCCTGTGAGAAGAGAGGACCAGGCCCCAGGGTTGGGGACAGGCTGTCTATACCCCAAGGAGGGGGCCTCAGAAGCACGGCCCTGCTGCACCCTGACCTGAGACTTCCACTGTCCGGAGTGTGAGGGAATAACCATCTGTTGTTTAAGCTGCCCTCACCTGGGGCATCTGGGGATGACAGCCCCAGGAAAGCAATTCCAGGGCCCAGTCTGCACACCAGTGGGGCAGGCACATCCCCGCCCACACCAGCCTTGTAAAATCCCGCTCCCAGCATCTCCATTCTAGCGGGAGGCCCTGAAGTAAACAAGCCAACCAACAAAGAACGGGTTCTGGGAGGAAGACAGCAAGCGGGGTAGATATACTGGGGGTGGTGTTATTTCCCCGGGTCAAGTCTTCACGGAAGAAGTATTTGAGGATGTGCCTGCAAACCAGAAATGTGGAGCCAACCTTTGATGGCCTGTAGGGCGGAGCCTTCCGGCAGAGGCTGGAGTTTCAGGGACCTGAGAGTGCCACATTGTGCTCTGTGGGGAAGTTGTGGCTTGCGTATGTGTCCTCCTGCTGAACTCTCCTCTGACAGCAGTTAGAACAGGCCCTAGTTTATATTTTGCAGCCTTCTTTGAATACATGCCATCAGCCATCAGTCATGGGGACACCAGAATTCTGCTGACAAAATTATTCCATTCTGTTCCATGATCCCCACGGATTAGAGCAGGCGTGGTTTCTCTTTCCAGCCCACACCTCCTCGTCATGGGTCTGCATCACCCACCCACGAGAGCCTAAATCAACCCTGCACTTGGAACTGTCCTAGCCTGGTCACTCCTTCACTGGGGCTGCCATAGCCAAGCGCACAGCCTGGGGGCTGGTTCCGGATGAGGCTGTGAAGAAGAACCTGCTCCAGGCCTCTGTCCTTGGCTTGTAGGTGGCTGTCTTCTCCCTGTGTCTGCACTGTCTCCAGGAAGGGGGTCAGGCAGAAGTCCCAGGGGCCCAGGGCTTGCTCCTCAGGGGCCCCAGACAGAGGTATGTGTTCTGCTCACTTCAGTTACATCATCCTGAATTTTCCATGCAGGGGAGTTCAGACAAGTTAAGCAATAGGGGTACTGTCCCCCCCCACTGGAAGGTCAGAGCCTTGGGTTGCCAATGGACAATAGTTCACGTTGACATCAAGGAAACAGTAAAGCTATTCAGATTTTGGAACCACGTGGCAGAATGCCACCAGTGACAGGCAGATTTCAGAAATGCCCCTCTAGGAGACCGCTCCCCTGCCCTGAGCCTCTTTCTCTGGACTGTTTTTGACTTGAGTGTGTTTCGAGCTTCCCACACACTGGCTGCACTGAGCCTGCGGGGAGTCCTGGAAGGACCGATGACGGGCCTGAATCCCAGCGCCCTGCGTGCATTCCCAGGCCTGCCTGGCCTCCTGGATGCACGGCAGCCCGGGTCTGCTGCGGAGGCCACACCGCAGGGAGGAGAGAGCTGCTGTATTTCAGAACATCCCTCCCTAGGCCCGGCATCTTGTGCTACATCTTCATGATCCCTCAGGTGGGCCTGGGGGGGTGTTCTGCCTGCTTTCCCACTCATGAGGAATTAGTTTCTCTTCAAAGCAGCATGCAACAACAAACGGGCCCACTGAGATTTTATCACAGTTTCCAGGAAAGAGAAAGGAAGTGGAGACCAAGTCTGAGCCTTTCCTCCGCTGAACCTCGCGGCTCTTTGTGAAGGGCAGGGGGACTGCAAGCTGTCTGACCGTCCGGTAATATCTGCCAGGTTGGTCGTGTGTCATGGGTGACCATGTGGCCTGGGTTTCTTCTTGCAGGTGGCATGACCTGAAGGGGCCACCACAGCATCTGGAGATATTGTCCCAGACAAAGCCAAGGATTGCTGGCAAAGACCAGACACTGGAAGAGACAAGGAAGGATTCTAGGAAGAGTCTCAGAAGGAGCCACCCCTGCCGAAACCTTGATCTCAGATAGCAGCCTCCAGAGCCGGGGGGAATCAGTTTCTACCGTTTATGTCACTGAGCTGTGGCACCTTGTTACAGCAGCCTCAGGGCGCTAATGCTCCAGGATTTACATCCAGTCTGTTCCCCCCAGATGCCACTGCTTTCCGGGAACACTTGGCCTCAATGTCTCCAAGTAAAAATCGGAAGGCATAGTAAGTCACCGCACGTTACAACAGGGCATCAGCAAATGCTAGAAATCGGTGCCTTGTCCTCCTCAGGAGGGTGGCCCTCTGCCACCAGAACCACACAAAGGGCTCCCGAAGCCCAGGGACCAGGCTCTGATTCTGACACCAATCCCTACGTGTCCCCACCCCCCACCCCCACGGCCCCAATGCTATCTGCCTGGAGATTGCACTGGACTACACAACGCTGTGCCTGCCCATGCCCCCTTCCCACCCGCTTCAGACACCAAGGCCAAGTCCAGGTTGTCACTGGTGTTTCTGACCAACTGGCTATAGATCAGAGGTTCTAACGACCCCTTCCTTGGTTTCCAATAATTTGCTAGAGCGGCTCACAGAACTCGGAGGAACATGTTCCTTCCCAAATCACTGGTGTATCACAAAAGAATGTAACTCAGGAACCGGCAGACAGAGGAGCACATAGGGCGAGGTGTGGGGAAAAGGGCACGGGCCCCCCACGCCCTCTCCAGGTCCTCTGCTCTCCCCAAATCTCCACGTGTTCACCAATCCCCACCCTCGGGGTTTTTATGGAGGCTTCAAAACAGGCACGACTGATGGAATCAGACTCTGGGTGACTGATTCGGCCTCCTCCGGAGTCATCGGTGACAGGTTGTCCCCTCCCTGGAGGTTGGGGGTGGAGCTGACAGTTGGGGACCCTCTAATCACAGCATTGGGTGACCAGCTCCCATTCAGCAGCTGTCTAAATGTGACCTCATTCACCTCACAAACCACAACATTCTCATCACCGAGGAAATCCCTAGGGTTTTAGGAGCTCTGTGACGGGAACTGAGACACAGGCCAAAAAATAGACTGTATTTCTTTTTTTTTTTTTTTTATATTTGCATATTTTGTGAACCGATCAGCCCAGTAAGTGTAGTTAACACCCCGTCCACACACGGTTACAACATTCTTTTCCTGGGACGAGGAGGACTTTTGAGATCTATTCTCTCGGCAACGGTCAGACACACAATTCAGTGTGATTAACTGTGGGCTGTAACATACTGCACGGTGACTACAGTCAATACATTTCGTGTTGTTATAAACCCCAGTATCACACAGGCCCAAAGCTCCCCCCCACCCCCAGATGGGTGCGCCTCACAGACCCCGCAAGGAAGGAGGGCCGCACTGGGCTTCCTGAGCAGCCACTCCCTTTCTGGAATGTGTCCTCCGGGGGCTGGCCAGCGGTGAGTGGGGGTGAAGGAATGGGGGAGCAGCACCCACACGGGTCTTAACAAGATAAGAAACTTATCTTATGGCTCCTGCCTTCCAGCACCAGCCAGGTTTACCAGGAAATCCTTTGGAAAGTCAAATCCGGGGTGAAGAGGCAAGGGGATTAAGAAGTACAAACACGTAGTTACAGAGTAGCCATGGGGATGTGGAGTACAGCATAGGAAATGGAGTAGCCAAAGCATTTATGACAAAGAACTTAATGTGAACCATGGTGGGGGGGTTGCCGAGGGGGTGGACATTGCTGGGTGGAGGGGGGACACAAGGGGAGAAATCAGGACAACCGTAATAGCATAATCAATAAAATATCATTAAAAATAAAAACAGAAAAGTCACATCTGTTTGTTAAGACATTGTAAGGCAGCCCTCCCGGCCCGGCCAGCCCTTACCTGCAAGCCTTCAGGATGGGGACCCAGGGGTCTGAAAATCACGTCTCTCCTTTCCAGCGTTTCCCTTTTATTTGGCGTGTGAATCACACTCCTCTCCACTCTTCACCAACAGACAGAGAAATGAAACCAATGTCCTGACCACAGAAATGAAACTGAAAGATCAACATCTTTCTTCTAATGAGTCTCCCCAGGGTGTCTGGGAACAGAGAGCTCCCCCCACCCCCACCCCCAGGGACTGCGGCCGGTGCTCTGGGGCGTGGACCACAATCTGCATTGCTAACAAGTCTTGGGGGAGGCTGCCCTGGGGCCGCTTTCAGAGAGCCAGGGACTTAGGGCAGTGCTGTCCCAGGGGACTTTTCTGCAGTGGTGGGACTGTTCTATTCTGTGCTGTCTATCACCAGCCACAGAAGGCCACTGAACCCTTGAAATGTGGCTCATGTGACTGAGGAACTGAGAGTTTCACTGTTTCTTTCAAATGCGTGTAGATGGCCCCTGGGTATGTGATGCCCATTCTGGGCCTCTGGGGCACGGGGTGTTTACTCATGTATATGCTTCGAAAGTCCTGAGACATTCTGCTGGTTTCAAGCCTGAGTCGCACCAGACAGATGTCGCCCCTTCTCACCGCCCTGCGATAAGTGCTGGCTACCCAGTGAGGGGAAGTGAACAGATTCCCGTAAAACCGGAGAGTTCGCAGGCAGCTGGGTGAGACAGGAAAAGGGCGGAGCCAGGCTCAACCCCAGGCTCCAGGCCTGGGACTGCAACCCTAATCCTGACCCTAATCCTAACTCCGCCAGAGCCTGCGTGGTCCTCTGATCTTCAGGTACTTCACCTGCCGAGAGGCAGGGGGCCCCCCCACACGTCCCAAGGTTCCCCAGGGCTCTGATGGGAGTGGAGAGACCCCAACCCTTGCCACCACCAGAGCAGCGGTGGAAACCCCTCGGAGCCCCCCGGGTGTGGGGCTGGGGCAGGGGAGGGGGAGCCGGCCTCAGGTCTGTTTCTACTCCCACCCTCTTTCCAAAACTCTATGAATTAAGAAAAAATAATCCTTTTTTTTTAAAGTGACTCGAAGTGGAGCAGTCCCTACCTCTCTGGGAAGCAGAAGGTCCTGGGGGTGGGGACTAAGGGGAGGAGGAGCGGCAGGACTGATGGCAGGTGGCTTGGGGAGAGAAAATAATCTTGAGCACCTCTTTACTTAAAGCTTTTGTGGGCAAGTTTTTCTTTGTAGAAGGAATTCAGAGGCTTAGAAAATGTTTTTTAAAAATATATTGGAAGGGAGGGAGAAAATCATCCATCTGTTGCCCCTCATGCACCCCGACCCAGGGACCTGGCCGGCAACCCAGGAATGTGCCCTGACCGGGAATTGAAACTGCCGCCTTCCTGTTGGCAGCCGGCACCCAATCCACTGAGCCACAGCAGCCAGGGTGAAAATGGAGGCATTAGGAGGTCATGGGGCGTCTTCATGGTCTGTCCTCCAGGACCCAATACTGGCCCCACCACCCCAGAGTCCCAGTGGGAGCTGAGGACCTGGGTCCTCTGGGCAGACCCAGCAACTCTGCAGGGTGAAGTTTCTGTTGTTGCACGGATAGCTTTTCTAATGGGCCAGCACCTCCACTGCTCTAGGAAAGACACAAGTGTTAAAAGACCAAAATTCAACAGAGTAGCCCTGGCCGGGTGCTCCAGTAGGTTAGAGCATCATCCCGGAGCACCAAAAAGATGGGTTTGATCCTTGGTCTGTGCTCATAAGGGAGGCAAATGATGGATGTTTCTCCCCCCCTCCATTGCTTTCTCTCTAAAATCAATAAACATATCCTCAGGGGAGGATTAAAACAATTCAACTGAGTGAATTTAAAAATCAAAATGGCTTTAATGATTTGCGAATGGGGCAGCCTCCCATCTCGCACGCAGATAGAGAGAAGACAAGCTCTCCGTGGCTGCTTGAGTGAAAGGTCTCCATAGGCAGAAGGGGCGGAAGACGGAAAAAAAGAATTGTGGCATCTTTCTTTGGGGGACCGAAGGGGCCTATCCTGGAGAACACCTAACTGCTGTGGACCCTGCAATTGCAGACTGACCAGTTAGGGTTGCTACATCCTTGGGAAGAACTGCAGTCCGGTTAGTTTTTAAGGCTCGGTTTGGTGACATGGGCTTAGCACGAGTGACCCATTTGGGCTGCTTGTTTCTTTTTTTTAACAGAAGGCACCTTTGAAGCTGGACAGAGTGATGCTAGTTCAGCACGAACACCTGGGGGACCCTCCATTCCCCATCAGCACAGCACCCCCTCACACACCCCTCACCCGCAGCTGCTCACCTGCACGCTCTGACTGCAGGACACGGGGTCCTTGTTGCCAGAGGGTGGTGACAGGCCCCGGGAAGGAACCCCACGCCATAAGCAGCCTCAGAGCACAGGGCCGGTTCTCGGCGCCCCTGTGAGCTCACTGGGCCGCCAGCCCACTGAGCCAGAGCGGGCCCACTCTCTGACGGACCTCTCCTTCCAGGTGCATGTTCCCCACATACAAAGGAGACCAGGCAAACCGTTTCCCCAAGTCAACGAGGTGGAGGGAACTGTGGGTGAAAAAGGGGGCCACACACTGAGCCCCACCAGCTCAGGGGAGGCCTGCATGGCGGTCTTAGAAACTCAGAGACGCTCTGAAGTGAAAACTTTCTAACCAAAGTCCATTCATGGCAGTCAGGTCCGAGGGCAGTGTTTTCCCACGAAGGTCATCTTTACTCTGACTGAGCTGTCCGGGTCTGTGTATGCGTGTGTGTCTAGGATAATATGCTAGATAACATACCTTCAGGATATCAAAGTCATTTGCCTTTTTCCAGAATCTCACGGCACAACCAGGGAGCCAGAGCAGAGACCATAAATCCCCTCATTGTTATCATCATGTTAATTGTTAACTGTTAACCATCCCATACCCACAAATGTAAAAGAAGGATGCGGCTATTGCTTTTACTTTTTATCCAGTCCCAGAGATCCCTGCCCCCTTTGCTTTCTCCCACCTCCCTAATCTCTACCAACGGATTTCTTGTAACTCCCGCACAGTTCGCTTTGATAGCCCTGTGTAAAATGAAGTGCGGAACTGCCCTTCTCCGCAGCATTTTTTCAGTCCGTTGAGATTCTGCTTCCTGGCCATTGTCTTCCCTCCCCACCCCGTTAAACAGGGGCTGGCCAGTGGTGTGTCACCCCTGCAGGAAGGGAGGCAGAGACTGTGTCCCTTCACTACGGCACCCCCGGTGGCAGAAGGCAGAAGGCAGTAGGTGCCCAGATTTGTGCATGGACCCACAGGAAGAGAGCAAGGGCTCAAATGGAGTTGGGCGAGGTGGAATTGCTAAGCGCTCTGACTGTTGCCTGTTCTCCCAGGAGCTGACTGCCCAGCTGAGGGGCTGCTCAGTGATGACGGAGTCAAGGTTTTCTCTTGGCAGAGCTGTCGGGACTGCAGGGTCCAGATGCGATCACAAAGAATACTCCACACACGGGCACGCAGTGGCTACCTCCCCCTACCATCTCCTTTCCGGGGTGGATCCCTTCATTTAACAATTTCCACCCATTGCAGTCTTCCTGCTCATGGATATCTTCACACACACAGATTGGCATAAAAATACTGCGTGCTGAGCCACCAGCAAATATTGGTTGGTTGATGACAAAACCTAAAACATCAAATATTGACTGTTGGGTAAGATTCACAGGCCACTCCATGATCCATTTGTCTATAAAAAACCATTTATTGTCTGCATAATGTTAGCTTGGTTCTTTCGGTACACAGCCTTCTATCTGGATTTCTGCGGGCCAGCCCAAGTATCTGTTATTTGCATCATCAGAGTGGTTGATCTGTGGAAAAGAAAGAAAAGAATTTTCCTGTTTTGCTAATCAACAAATATTTAATGTGTCAGCCATGAGCAAAGTCCTATAGCTAGGAGGTTATCCTCTTGATTGCTTCCTAGAATGGAATTTGCTCCAACTCGCTCTGGGTGCTTGATTTTCTCTCAACGTGCTTCCAAATACTATTAGAGCCAGGTGTTAATGCAGCTCCAGAACGTTCTGCAATGATGTAAACATTCTGTGATCGACACTGTCCAGCAGAGTAGGCACCAGCCTCGTTCGGCTATAATGCACTTGAAATGCACCTAGTGGGAGTGATGAACTGAATTTAAGTTCTATTTAATTGTAATAAATGCAATGCCCACTTAATAAACGTAAATGCAAGTTTGGCTCGCCGCTGCTGGACTGAACAGCATAGCTGCAATGTTGAGTTTCTAGTTCTTCGGGAGTGGGACTATGTATTTTTTTAGGTAACTGCAGAATTCCTAGCTCAGCAAAGGCGAGTTCATATTGATGCAGGCTTAGCCTTTTACATCTTCAGTTCTTTCGCAGATAATGGAGTGCCTTCACTTACACTCCAGAAGAATAATATGCATTCTAACCTTTGGAATTCTAGTTACACACTCTTTCTATATAACAGCGTTGAGATATAACGTGCACCCTACAAAATACACCCAAAGTGTGCACTTCAATGGCTTTCACTATATTCACAGAGGCAGGCAACTGTCATAATCAATTTTAGAATGTTTTCCTCCCCTGCACAAGAAACCACACACCCACAGGCAGTCACTCCCCACCCCTCACAGCCCTAGGGACCCGCTAGTCTATTTTCTCTCTCTGTGGATTTTCTCTACTCTAGAAATTTCATATACCATATTTTGCCATGTACAATGTATACTCACATTTTTGGCCCAGACTTTCAGGAAAAAAAATCTTTTGTTTGAATTTTTTAATTTGATTTTTAGTTTATTTATATTTAGATACTTGTTTTTTGTATTATAAAGAATTTGAGCATTTATTTTTGAAGATATAATGGCAGAAGAAATTTTATGTAACAAATAATTACAAAACCCAAGAACAGATACAGGTGTTTCAGGCACTACCCACGTATAATGTGCATCCTTATTTCTCCCTCCAAATTGTGGGCACAAAAGTGCACATTATACACGGAAAAATACGGTAAGTGAAATGAGCGGTCTTTTGTGTTTGGTTGCTGCCCCCAGCGTGCTTTCCAGGCCCATCCATACTGCGGGTGTATCGGCACTTCATCCCTCCTCATGGCTGAACGACATTCCAGTGTACGGCCACACCGTATATTATTTACATATTTTTATACACTAAGTCATTTGACTTGTTTCTACTTTTTGGTAATTATGAATAAGGCTGCTATGCACGTTCATGTCCACTTTCTTTTAATGCGCATATTTTTTGTGCACATGTTTTCATCCTCTTCGGTGTATATCTAGGAGCGGAATTATTAGGTCACCTGGTAACTATATGCCTAATTTTTCTTGAAAAAGGGACAGAATGTTTCCCAAAGCAGCTCTAATATTACATTTCTTGCAGCAGGGCCTGAAAGTTCGAAATTCTCTACACCCTTGCGAACCCGTCTTAGGGTGTGTTTTTCACTACAGCCCACCTAGGAGGGTGAGGCAGTGTCTCCCTGCGGCGTTTGTTTGCATTTCCTGATGGCCGATTATGAGCATCTTCTCATGTGCCTCTGGGCCATCTGTATGTCTTCTTTGAAGACATGTGTATTCAGATCCTCCACCCACTTTAATTGGGTCATTTGTCTTTTTATTAGTGAGCTCTGAGAGTTCTCTATACATTTTGGGTGTAAGTCCTTTATTCGCAATGTTTTTCTCCCATTTTGTAGGTTATCTTTTTATGTTCTTGGTGGTATTCTTTGATGCATAAAAGTTTTGAGTTTTGATTGAATGCAAGGTATCTGTTTTTTCCTTTTGTTGTTCGTGCTTTTGGTGTTGTATCTGAGAAATCACTGCCTAATCTGAGGTCACAGAGATTTATGGCTACATTTTCTCTTCTAAGAGTTTAGGGTTCTAGCTCCTAAATTTAGTCATCTGACTGATTTGGACTTAATGTCCCCAAATGGTGTGACACAGGGCTCCAGGTTCATCCTCTTGCACGTGGGTGACCCGTTGTCTCAGCGCCAGAAGGCGAAAAGACCACTCATTCTCCACGCAGTGGTTTTGGCACTCCTGTCCAAGGTCAACTGGCCAAAAAAGTGAGGTTTTCTTTCTGGACTCTCGATTCTGCTCCATGGGTTGATAGGTCTGCCTTACTTCAGTACCACACTGTCTTGATTACCGTGGCTTTGTAGCGAGTTTGGAAGTTGGAAAATGTTCTTCTTTTTCCAGATTGTTTTGGCTATCTGGATCCTTTGAATTTCCGTATGAATTTTAGGATCTGCTTGGCCATGGCTATAAAACAGCCAGCTGGGATGTGAAGGGGGAGTGTGGATGTGCACATGGGCCAGGGCCTCCACTTCCTCAGAAAACAGTCAGTGCAGTGGGTGCACCCTCCCCGTACATCGGAACCCCCTTCGGGCCCCTCCCTCTGAGACTCTAGTCCAGTTGGCCTGGGCGTCTGTGTTTTTTGGGGGAGGCTTAGGTTGGGAAGGACAGTTTGGGGAGGATGGGTTGGAAAGAGCAGGGGAAGCTAAGGAAAGTCCCAGTTGCTCTGGATTTCAGGGCTCTATGCTCAGCTCCTTGCTGAGCCCCACATGTTGCTCCCCCTTGTCCTTATCGACTCTTGTAAGATGCGGGAGCTGTCTTTACCCCTTTCTCACAGGGGATGATTCTGAGGCACAGAGGGGTTAACTAACCTGCCTACAGCCACACAGCTACATAGGTTAAGTCTGGAGATCCATAAGATGCCGGATTGGTACATGGGATGGAAGAGAAGGTGGTCCTGATTCACTCCACAGAGCCAGCCCGAGGAAGGCCAAGGGTCAGTGGGGCACACACCCACATCTCAGCTGCTGAAGAATTACCTAGCTTTCAGTTCCTTACGCAGATCAGAAAACTCAAGCCCCGGGAGGCGAAGTGGCTGTTCAGGATCACATGTGGCCCCTGACGAACCTGACCCTGGACACCAAGCCCCCTCTCCCAGCCGTGCCAGCTCATCTCACCCGCCTGCAGGTCCAGGCAGTGGTAGCCCAGGGAGAGCCACCACCCAGAGTCCCGGGAATGCCTCACTCGTGAGGACAAGTCCGTGAGGTCTCAAGCACATGGGGTGTCCAAACCTGATCATTAGTAATGAGAGGTCGAGGTGTTGAGAGCTAGGAAAGAGGGCTAGCCAATTTTAAGCATTGCTAAGCAGAAAACCTCTTGAAGGTCACCAGAATAGATAGGGGAGAGAAACAACATTGTTGGCCAAAGTAAGGGTAAAGGTAAACAATATGTGATTTGCAGAGGGCTTATTCTGAGTTACAGCCAATTAGAGGGCCATAAAACTTTGGGTGCCAGACTCATCTCGGGTCTGGACCCTTATCTTTAAACTGAGGGTACAAATTAAGTGGGACAGACAGATGGTTCTTATCAACAGGAGACAGACAGATAGTTCCTCCTGACCCCAGAGCTATGCAGAGATAACCGCAACTCCCACTTTTGTAACTTGCTTGCTTGCTTCTCACCGTATAAAAGAGCTAGCCTGTGAGCGTTCGGCGCGACTCCCCTTTGCAGCCTTAACGGGCACCCTGGGAGTTCGCCCCTGCGCAGGTAAAAATAAAGTACCATCTAAGTGCACTCCACACGTCTCCATTTGATTTTCTGCTCGCGTACGGGATACAACATTTGGAGGCCCCAGCGGGATCTCCCTTTTGGGAGTTTTGCTTTTGGAGACTGGGTGGACAGTTCGAACTCAGTAAGTAATTTGTCAGGATCCTGTTTTGGTTTTGGTTTCAGTCCTCCGGAGGCTTTGCCCTGAGGTAGTAGGCAGGACGCTGCCGGAACCCTACCCAGGGGTTCGGAGAATAGTGGGACGCCACTTCCGAATATAGGTTTTGTCTCTGTGCCGCGCGGCCTTGTCGTGTTTGTCTGTGTTATGTTGTCGGAGGTATGTTATTAATGTAGTGAGAATGAGAGTGTGATTGTGTCTGTGGCTCCACCGGCATCAGCCTACGGAGTGTGCGTGGGCCCCAACCTGCGGTTCCTTAGTCTGTCATACGGCATAACGGCTGGGAGTTTAACCCGAATTCTACGCGGGCAGCCTTAGCTAAGACAGACCTAAGTCCTCGCGAGAGGAGAGGCCAGGCGGGCGAGGCGAATATCCTCCGACCTCGTTAGCTGTTTGTCTCGATATTGTGCTTGTCTCAGTTACGTGAAACTAACCCTTGTGAAAATGGGCCAGCGGGAGTCCACCCCCGAACTCCCCGCTTGATTGCATCTTGAATAACTTTTCTGATTTCCAGCGTCGTGCACGCGGCTACGTGAGCGTGCAGCTCGATCCGGAGTTCCTGCGGACTCTTTGCCAGCTAGAGTGGCTGACTTTTGGTGTCGGATGGCCTGCAGAGGGGACTTTCGACCTCCCGGTATTGTTTGCAGTTCGGGCCACAGTTTATAGAGCCCCACACCCCGATCAGATAGTTTACATCAATGTGTGGGTAGATATAGCCCCAGACAAGCCAGGCTATATTCAGAAATGTCTAAGAAGGAGTGCTTCCCGCGGAAGAACGGTTCTGTTAGCCGGGGGAAGAGGAAAACAAAAAGAAATTCCCGGAGCCCTCCGCGCCTAGAGGGCGGAGGGTGCCTAAACTCTACCCCCACCACTACCAGGACCTGGGGAGGACATGTTAGACCCCTTGAATGCGCTCCCTCCCTACCCTAGGAGGGAAGTGCCGCATTCTACCCAGCCGGAGGAGGGAGGGACACTCTCGAGCCCTCCTCACACCCGAGGGGGAACTAGAGAAGGGGAGGAGGCTCTAGTATTCCCAGCACCTCCGGCACTTCTGCCACTCCGTGAGGCACCGCCCAGACCGGGTGCCCCTGCTGGAGCACCCCCTCGGTTGATATATGTTCCTTTCTCCACTAGTGATCTGTATAATTAGAAACACCAGAATCCCCCATTTTCTGAGAAACCGCAGGGATTAATTTCCCTACTAGAAACTATATTTAGGACTCACCAGCCAACCTGGGATGATTGTCAGACTCTATTTACCTCAGAAGAAAGGGAAAGAATTTATAGGGAGGTTGCAAAGATTGTGTTGGGAGAAGGGGAGGGAGGAATCTCCCGCTGCTTTCCTAGAAAGATTACTACAGGCAGGTGCGGTAGTTCTTAGGAGCAATAGGATAGTGCCGCCTCTGGATTCTAGGGTTTGCAGAATTGGCCAAGCCTCTCCATGAACTTACGAGGGGAAAAGAGGGAAATATAACTTGAACTGAAAAAGAGAACCAAGCCTTTGAGGCGCTTAAGGCAGCTTTGGTATCTGCACCTGCCAAATTTAGGAAAGCCGTTCCAGCCGTTTGTGGCAGAAAACGGAGGCATTGCAAAGAGAGTGCTGAGCCAGGCTTTAGGACCCTGGGGAAGGCCCGTGGCCTATTTGTCCAAGAGATTGGACCCAGTAGCCTCAGGGTGGCCAACCTGCTTACGAGCTCTAGTTGCCACAGCCATGCTAGTGAAGGAGGCCAGCAAGCTCACCCTTGGACAGAATTTGCAGATAATTGGGGAGCATCATATAGAGAGAATTTTGAAATCCTCTCCTGATCGCTGGTTGTCTAATGCACGGCTAACTCAGTACCAGGTGCAGTTGCTGAATTCCCCATCAGTCCAGTTCCTGAAAAGTGCCGCCTTGAATCCAGCCACCCTGCTTCCAGCCCCTGATCCAACCATCATGCATAGCTGCCATGAAATATTAGAGCAGGTCACAGGCATGCGCCCAGACTTGCGGGATGAGGCATACAAAAAACCAGAGCTCGCTCTGTTCTCGGATAGCAGTAGTTTCCTTAAGGAAGGGCAGCGGTACACGGGGGCTGCGGTAACCACGGAAACTGAAGTCCTTTGGCAGCAAGCCCTGCCAAAAGGAACTTCAGCCCAGAGGGCGGAGTTGATGGGGCGTTTGCAAGGTCTAATCTTAAGAAAGCTGCAGGATATCTCTGCATATCTAGGGACTTTGAGTAGAAGATGCCTGTACTGGTAGGGACTTTTGGCTGCCACGTACTGAGTTTAAGTGCTGAGTTTAAGTACAGTCCTTCCCAGGGTGGGAAAGGAGCAGGGATTAAAGGTAGACTGTAGTTAAATCTGGATGGGCAAAAATATGTAGAAAGGTTGTGAAAGTTTTAAACCTGGAGGAAAGGAAACCTCAACTACTTGTTTTCTGGTTTTATGGTAATGTAGTTTCATTTTGCTTCCGTTTCTAATCAGAAACCCCCTGTATCTGAAGACCTAGTTAGGGTCACCTGAATACCTAGTGAAGGTCGCCTGTAACCGGTTGGAGAGAATGCCTTTGCCACTCAGGACCCAGGAAGGGTCATTTGGGCCTGATGTGTGTTTCAGCCTGAGGCAAAGGAGCATGTCTCTGCCAAGAGACCGGACCTGAAGGGCATGTCTCTGCGGAGGCTCCAGTAGACGCACCGGTGCAAGAGGATGCCTCTACCTGTGTGCTGTTCTTATAGAACTCCGTCTGTGTTTTAGATTTTGTTCTGTATCTTCTCTGAAAAGAAAATTGAGGATTCCAGGGATAGTTAAAACTTCACACTCTGTAGGAAAGTGAACAAGGGAAAGTGCAAGATATGTAAATGAAGATGTATGAAAGGATACAGAAGGTTAGTGGATGTTGCAGAAGGTCTATGGGAAGCTGTAAAGATAGAAGAGGGTTTGTAAAAAGGTGTGTAAAAGGTTATAAAAGTTTGTGAAAGTTTTGGAAAGAAAGTGTGTGGGGCCAGTAATAGAAGGTATAAGGCATAGAGATGCAATCTTAGTAGATATCAGAAGGAAAAGGATTTTCCTTCGCACTTGGTATTTTTCTCCCTACCTGATCCCTCCAGAATTTGGCATTCTGAAGGAGTGAGTAATGACATAAGGTTTCTCTGCATAAATCCATTAAGACCAGTCATTAATAGTTTGTTAACCGATGCTTTGACTGGAATGTCACGCCTGAAGGAGGCATGTCTGGGTTCTGGTTGTCACCAGGAAGCCCCGAGGAACTGGGATTGACTTGAGAAGCTAGCAAAAGCCCACAGGAAGAAGCCTGGCACCTTGGTTGATTGTGTGGTTCGTGGCAGTCTTTCCAGGGAAGGAACGAAGGTTGCTTTCCTGAAAGATGGATAAAAAGGAACCTGTAGGCACAACGAAAGCCTCAAGGATTTAAGTGAAACAACTGGTACAGGTGAAGCCAGGTGGCAGATGTGTGGCTCTGCTTCTGTGCCCTGAGGGGCAGACTGAAGTCAGTCTAAAGGTTCCCTGAGTGAGTTCCAGCGAAGCGAACTTAAAGATCATAGGCGATCCAGGCTGCTCTTGGTGTGTTTATGCAAACGAACAGGCAGAATTAAACGTTGGACTCAAAGTAGTCTCTTTAATAACGATGAGGGTGCTCTTAAGGAGAAAAATCATGGTCTAAGGAAAATCACAATGCTCAGTATTGGATATAGGAATCATGCAGCTGTCTTGAAAGTTTGCTTTCATTTGAAAGTTGAAACTGGGTTTGTAATATTACCGAAGATGTTCAATTTACAGGCACGAAGGGCCTGTCAAATTGCCATTGCTGTATGTCATCGCAGCAAGGGCCTTGCAACTGAATGTCTTCCCAAAAGACAGTCTCACCAGCATAGAGACTGGCTTGGGAGTGGTTGTGTAAATTAACCTGCGTGTTCCTCCTTCTGTTTTCATAGGGCGTGGGACTATGGCCTCATTACCTGAGAGAATGGTTGCAATATAGGCCTCACTTAAGGAGCCCATCTTCATCATCTACCCCTGAGACTCAGCTAGTTTGGTTAAACTAGGTAGTTGGGTTGGTAAAGGGTTTGAGAGATCTGTGGGCTTCACTTCAGAGCTTATCTTCCCTTTTCTGTCCTAATAGCCAAGACAGAAAGGGCCCAGAGATCTGAAAGGAGAGAAATCCTGATATATTCCCCTCAGCCTGAGTGAAGTGTAGTGAGCCACAGGGTTTTGGATAGGTGTAGCATGTCTCATACACCTTCCCTTCCTCCAGATAAGCCATTCTTTACCTAGGTGCCTGCCTTTCTGATTCGGTAATTATGATTTAATTGTGCCTTCCAACTCTCTTGCCAAATCTGTCACCTCCAGAATACGACGAGGATGCCAACTGTCCAGTAATGCCAGCCTTTGGACACCGAGCTTGCAACTTCGCAGTGACAGCCAACTGACTTGGATTAAATAAGGTCCTTCCCCTTACAGGAAAGGACTACCTCCGTGCTGCACCCCCTTTCAGGGCACCCCTGACCCAAGGTTAGGTAGGACAACGTCCATGTCCAGCCGGAAGCAGTTACAAGAAGATGAGACCTTCGCCCATTGTCCTTTATATAATTATAAAGGGGTTATATATCTGAAAGGAAGGATTGAAGCAGGGTGCAGCCAAGAGGAGGTCCCAGGAAGGGATTTGTAATAGGGTCCAGAACTCAAGGTGTACCATTCCTAGGCCCCTTACTCATAATTCTTCTGGGGATTAAGCCTAGGGCCTTGCATCCTACAGACCCTAGTTCAGAATCTAGAAGCCACAGTCACTCGTACTGCAGTAGCTAAGGTGCTGGCCCTTCAGAATTATCAGCATCAGTACCAGAAACTAAGGCAGTTTACTGATACCCAGAACTATGGCCAGCTCTATAGTGATGCTAAAGGAGCCGAGAACAACTTTTTGCATCAAAAGGGGGGAATATAGTAGATAATGGTTTAGTTAGTATGCTGCTCCCAGTTACTATGCTGCTTCCAGGTTGCCCCTGGCTGCTCACTTACAGGTTCAGTGAGCCCAGGTGGCACTAAGGGAACCTGTGCTCAGGTTTGGGGAGGAAGTGAACCCCTAGGCTCTATAAGCTGAGCCTGCATGAATATTAGGAATTGGATACTAAGCCATGTAGGTACACCACCATTTTAGGTAAGCCGATTATAGAAATCGTTGTTTAACAACAAGGAACATGACCCACTCCTCCGAAAAGAATCCAGGATTACTGAAAGCCCCTGAGGGTATTTGGTTTATATGCCTCCAAGGAATATATCTTTGTTTGCCACCAATTTCTTATCAAGAATTTCGTGTAACTGGGTACATAATTCCCCAAGTGTATCTCTATGCAGGAAACCCAGATTTTGTTCTCCCCTCTAGGACTAGGAAAAAAAAACTCCCCTTCTTATACCCATAGTAGCCACTGTTAGGATCTTAGGGTCCCCCGCACTCAGTGCTGCAGCCCTCATTCGGGAGATTTAGAGTTAAGGCAGCTTTTGCAGACTTTCTCTAAGGACATATCTCTGCTGCAAGATCAGGTAGCTGATTTAGAAAGACTGGTAGACTCCTTAGCAGAGGTAGCTGTCCAAAATCGGAGAGGATTAGATGTATTGTTCTTAAGGAAAGAAGGATTATGTGCAGCATTAGGAGAAACTTGTTGCTTTTATGCTAATCATTCAGGGATAATTAGAGATAGTATCAAGGTCTTAACCCAGAGACTAAAAGAATGAGAAAATCTAGAAGAACCAACGCAGGAATCTATTAAGATGTCCCCATAGTTGACTACCCTGATTTCCTCTATTAGTGGGCCTTTATTAATTATACTCCTCTGTTTAACCTGTGGCCCCATCATTAGTATGATTCAAGGATTTGACTCATAAGTGCCAACAAGGAAATGGGGGAATGTTGAGAGCTAGGAAAGAGGGCTAGCCAATTTTAAGCATTGCTAAGCAGAAAACCTCTTGAAGGTCACCAGAATAGATAGGGGAGAGAAACAACATTGTTGGCCAAAGTAAGGGTAAAGGTAAACAATATGTGATTTGCAGAGGGCTTATTCTGAGTTACAGCCAATTAGAGGGCCATAAAACTTTGGGTGCCAGACTCATCTCGGGTCTGGACCCTTATCTTTAAACTGAGGGTACAAATTAAGTGGGACAGACAGATGGTTCTTATCAACAGGAGACAGACAGATAGTTCCTCCTGACCCCAGAGCTATGCAGAGATAACCGCAACTCCCACTTTTGTAACTTGCTTGCTTGCTTCTCACCGTATAAAAGAGCTAGCCTGTGAGCGTTCGGCGCGACTCCCCTTTGCAGCCTTAACGGGCACCCTGGGAGTTCGCCCCTGCGCAGGTAAAAATAAAGTACCATCTAAGTGCACTCCACACGTCTCCATTTGATTTTCTGCTCGCGTACGGGATACAACAGAGGCAGGGGCCTCGGGTAAGTGTTTCTACAGGACTGGCTTCCTGGATGCAGAAGAACATGGGGGTTACACAGAGAAAGCATGCTCTTTGAGATGCGTGCTGAAATTTCCATGAATTCTGAGCTTCCGGAGGGTGACAACAGGGGCATCAGAGAAGCTGCTGAACTTCCGTTGGGCGTCAGTCATGAGTTACCTGGCTGTGTGGCCACACTGAAATCACACCCATCTGGCCCCCTTCCTCTCCACCCCCAGGGGCCCGCCTGCTTCTGTCTGTCTTCCTTCCCAGACCCATCACCATACTGGACAGCCTGACCAGGGCACCGGGACCAAATGTCCTCGCCTGCGGTCAGAAGCCACCTGTGGGCCCTGCTGGAGACATTCATCTCTCTGCCTCCTCTGAGTTTGCAGCTCACGGAAAGAAGAGAAGACCCTTTTCTGAAGGAAGAGTCAGACGTCTCGCTCCTTGGCAGGCTGCCAGCTCCCTCCCTTTCTGTTCCCAGGGCAGCACTGTCTGAGAGACACTGTGTCATCATCCCTGGGGGCATCAGCTTATAGATCCCATGACATGTCCCCACCCGTCAGCTGGAATTTTCACAGGCGACCAAGTTAACACATTAGGACTTCATTCTCCTGCTGTTCACTTCGGGAAATAAAAGGACTTCAAATCAGTCACGAACAGGTTATGACAACAGCAGCAGCAGCAGCAGCGAGAGCTGTGTTTGTCCAGCGTCCGGTGTCCTCCCCGTCAGATGAGCTTCAGGGGCACAGGCACGGGTGGCCGCCGACCCACCTTAACGGTGAGTCCCACCGAGATCTGATCCCCACGAGGGGGCCAAGGAGAGAGAGGACTGTGGGGGCTGCAGCGTGATGGAAAATCAATTCCAATAGCCCATTCGGAATTTTCTACTTCAAAGAGATTTGAGAATTGAAATTTCAGCCAAGAGCCTTTCTAATGCTGATCTAACGGGGAAGGTTTCCAAACTTCTTAGCATGGCAGGTTTTCCCTGGAATGATGTTATCAAGCATCTACTGAGTGGATGGTGGGACGTTTCCCAGACTTAGGAATGAGGAACCCTCAGCGGAGAACCAAGGGGTCAGGCCAAGGGACCATCTCCGTAGTGCCCTGTGTGGTGTGTCCTGTACACAAGGCTGTATTCAGAGACAGAGTCGTAACCCACCAGCAAATCACAGCCCGCACTACACTAACCAGCTGTGGGGAGGGATGTTTAAAAACCAACCCCCTTGTGCTAAGTTTGCATGACTTACTGTGGTGACTACATTGTAAGGTATGTAAATGTTGAATCCCTGTATCGTCTACCTGGAACTAATACAGGGTCCGGCACAAGTAACACCCCTTTTTTATTACATAAAAATCTTGTATTGCCCTGGCTGGTGTAGCTCAGTGGACTGCACGTGGGCTGCGAACCAAAGGGTCGCTGGTTTGATTCCCAGTCAGGGCACATGCCTGGGTTGCAGGCCAGGTCTCCAGTAGGGACCACGTGAGAGGCAACCACACGTTGATGTTTTTCTCCCTCTCTTTCTCCCTCCCTTCCTCTCTCTCTAAAAATAAATAAGTAAAATCTTTTAAAAAAATCTTTTTTTACAAAATCATAAGCATTTAATTCTGTACATAACAATATCACACTCAAGCACACCGTATGACATTTTAGGTGAAATGTTCAAACTGCCGTCCATCTCGTGCGCGGCATTCATGTACCCTCCCAACCACGCTCAGTGGTGTTGCTTCTGCCAGACCCCGTATGACATCATATACCAACTGTACTTAAAAAAACACCACTGCCACTTACCTTCTCTCTCTGAATTCCTGCAGGAAGTTCAAAGCCTTTCGCTGTGAGAAATACCCAGCTTGACCTGAATTGCATGCTCCTGATTTCTTTGCTCCCAAGTTCTTCTATAGCCTTCTTGGCATCCTCCTTCAGTCTGGGGGACAAAAGGGAGCGCGTCTGAACATCTCGCGTGGGGACCCCCGTGTGCCACAGCGCGTTTGTCCTAGACGGAGGGTTCTGAAGCCGCTCCTCTCCGGGTATAACCAGGCTGAGTTTACATGCCGGTCGAGTATGCCAGATTTCTAGTGAAACGTGTGGCGACATCCAGGACTCTGCGGGACTCAGTTTGGGGCACAGACTTTAAATTCTTAGCTCTGAAAAGCCCTTGTGTCGTCCGGTGCAGTCACACCCACGCTCTCAGACGACACCATTCCCTTGCTGACCCTCCTGCTCACTGACCACAAGATAAGGTGGCAGAAGTTGCGGAAAGATGAAAGCAAAGGTCAAAACTGTCCCTTTCCTATTCAGAAAGGCCAGTATCCAAAAAGAAAAAAAAATCTAAAAATTATTCCCATTGCACAAGGGTGCAGCGTGAGTGAGCCACGGAAGGTGGGTAGGAAGGAAAAGAAAAAAGTAACAAGTTCAGATTTTCCAAACTGGGTTAAATCTGAGTTTTTCCACATATGCATCAAAAAAACTTCAGTCTGGTAAGAAGTTCTATTAAAAATAAAATCTTGCCCAGGCTGGTGTGGCTCAGTGCTGGCTTGTGAACTGAAAAAGTCACTGGTTCCATTCCTGACTGTCAAGTCTTGAGTCATGGCACAGACCTGGGTTGTGGGCCGGGTCTCCAACTGGGCGTGTGCAAGAGGCAACCAATCAATGTATTTCTCGCACATCAACGTTCTTCTCCCTCTCTTTTTCCCTTCCTTCCCCTCTCTCTAAAAATAAATAAATAAAATCTTTAAAAAAATAAAACCTGAGGTTAAAGTAATCCAGGAAATGCTGTGTTCAGGAGCCCCGTGTTGGAAATTCACAGTAACTCAAATAAGCACTTCGAGATTCTTGGAAGGTCAGCAGAGAAGATTCACCTTTACTTAGACAAGCAGGGGTGGAGAAACCCGGGGTCAGATCAGCTTCTCCCCAGGGAAAACATTGCATGTGTGTGTGTGCGTGCACATGTGTGTGTACGTGTGTGTTTCCTTCTTTGGCTCCGCCTATAAGAGAAATGTTCTCAATTTCCTTTCCTGTTTCTGTAAGTCCCCCGTGGGTGTAGCTTTCCTGGCTGCGCCACTCTAATTATGCTCAGCCGTGGCTCTGTCGTGTGACCGGACAGAACCCTTCTAGTACTGAGGGGCTCCACTGGCTGGTCGTGTCTTTGAAACGCAGTCTGCTTCATCACAGTCTCCACCCCTTTTCCTTAAAGAAGCATCACGCCTCCTGGCCTCTTGTTTCCTAGAGGGTGCAGAGGGAGCCTGACCGGGCCGGCCCACTCGGTCCCACTGGCTTGCCTTGTCCCCCCGCATGGCTGTGAAGACGCTGCGCACACTCACCGGCTGCTGCCATCATCGTGGGTCACCATGAAGAGCAGAGACTTCACTGGAGCACCCCGAATAAACTGTGTCATTGCGCCGGAGTTATCTGTGGGGTCAATGCAAACCAGTTTTAGGGGCGTGATTCACCGGGACTGTGGCCCTGTGTGCTGTGCTATTTCTGCCCTCAGTGCCTGCATCCACTGGGAGGCCTCTGATTCTCAGAACTCCCCTCTCGACCATGCCGAGGGCACGAGGGCACGCCAGCTCTTTACTAGTAAAGGGCTGCTGGGCTTTCAGGGCGGGGCCATCTGAGGTCAGGGCACCATCAGGTCCCAAAGATCTGCTGATCTAACTTGAAACAAGCTGCAACCTTGGCGGCCCAGGTGGAGCGTTCCCTGCAGAGACTCCTGCGGCCCAGACCCACGCGTGAGCATCTTAGATCAGAGCAGCTCCAGGTACGGATGTGCAGACCGGAGTGGGAATACAGACCAGACCCTGCGTGGGGCAGTCTTCGAGAGGGGGCCTGTCTATGCCTTACAGGAAAAAAGAAAGGTGAGTCTCTAACCCCATTACTTTCCACCGGCGCTTGCTCTTCACAGTTACGCGTAAGTTAGCTGCAGAGCAAAATGCCTAATTCCCGTGAATGGCACCCTGGCTTTTCTCATTGCTCTTCTCCATTATCTTTATAGAGACTAATTTTTTACCATATTTTTGCCGTGTGTAATGCACATTTTTTTGCCCAAATTTTTGAGGGGAAAATAAGGATGCATGTTATACATGGGTATAATGATTACATGCCATGGGTATGATAATGGGTATAATAATCCCGTGTATACTGTGCACAGAACCGTGGGTGTGCATTGTACACGGCAAAACACGGCAATAACTCCCAGCGTTAAATAAAAATAAGAGGGGCTGGTATGTCCTGACTGGCAACTGTAGCCAAGACGCAGCGCCCAGAATGGAGAGAGCATGAAGGAGAGTGGGCACCAAGGCCCCTGGGCGCCAGACACAGGGTGCGGATGATGGGGGGCTGGGTGCTGATGGTATTATCTGACAGATACTCGATGTAAAGGTGTCTCTTTCCCATTATCCAATGAGGGAACAGAAGGAAAGATCCAGGAGAAGTGTGACCAGAGAAAAGGAATTTTCTAGACAATGCCTTCAAACTGTAGTACATGAACTCAGAGACTAAGAGGACGTATGGATGACCATTCTAAAATACTCAACATGAGCCCTGGCTGGTGTGTGTCAGTGGACTGAGTGCCAGCTTGCGAACCAAAGGGTCGCTGGTTCGATTCCCAGTCAGCACATGCCTGGGTTGTGGGCCAGGTCCCCAGCGGGGGGCTTGTGAAAGGCAACCACACATTGATGTTTCTCTCTCTTTCTCCCTCCCTTCCCCTCTCTCTAAAACTAAATAAACAAAATCTTTAAAATACTCAACATGAACTTCTCACAATTTCCTTAGCAGACAAAATAAGAATGCTTGGCATTTGTTTGATTTTTTTAAATCTTAATTTAGTTTTACAATTCCTTTAAATTGTAACAGGAAAAGAATTTTCTTACCACCTTCATACATGTCAAAATACTGTGTTGCTATCACTTTCGCAGTTGTATCTGAAAATAAAAGGAACAGTTTCTATAAGTTCATCGGGACTCGCGGTGGGCTTATGGCATCAGAATTCTCAGTGTGGCTTGTGTCTTCCCTTGTCCTTCCAGGGAGCGTGGCTGCTGTGAGGACCGCACCTGTGAGGTGGCTGCCTGCCCTGGAGGGCGGTTCCGATGTGGGCGGAGAGACACGGACCCTCAGCGGCTCTGCAACTTCCTGCCGCCTGCTTCCCAGGAGATCTGATGCTGCCCTTCCCTGTCCTACCTGCCTCTTCCCACAGAGACCCCGGAGTCCCCCCTCAGCCCTTTCTGCTTCGTTGGGGTCCCCTCCCGATGATCATATGGGGCCATTCTGTCTTGGGTGCCTACCGCCCCCTCCTCCTGGACGGTGTGCTCGGCTTGCTCCCAGGGACGCGGCAGGAGAGCCCTGTCCCAGACCCACTGCGGTTGTTATTGTTGGGGGTCCCTGGCGGCCACCCATCGTGGAGATCCTGACAGGACGTTGTTTCCCAGGCCTGAGAGGAGGCCGAGCGTTGCTTCCCCTGAAGCCCTAGTTTCTGGGCCACCTGGAATCCGAGAGCAGAAGTGGGGCTCAGATCCGGAGGGGGGCGGCCTGTGGGCCCAGGTCTGCTTGCATGTTTTCACCCTGCCTCTGCCAGTCCTTTGTTTTGGTTTGTTCTTAAATCTATATTTGGTTTCAGGCCTGTGATTTTTTTAGGAACCATAAATAATCTGTAGAGCGAGGTGTTGCAAAAATAATTAAATACATATTTTAAAAATGCATTAAAATAAAAACCTAGAGTAGATCAAGTGCAAAGACCATGGAAAACCCAAGGTGCCTTTGGAAATCCAATCACAGGGCTTTTAGAGGAGTTTTAAAGAAAACGTTTGATAACTTACAATTGACAATGGCAATGTTTATTCCTCTCCCAACGTTTCCAGTCTTTTCTCCTATGAGCCTGAAAGGCAAACAAACGTGAGTGAAAGAATTCCTTTCTTAGCAGGCAGAGGGAGCCCTCCCTGCCAGGTCAGGTTTTCACTTGGCAGAGTCCCTGCCCAGCCACCACGACACACCGACCTGTCCCTTGCAGACATGCAGCGGCCTGAGCCAGCTCCTGGGACAGTCACCCCCCACGCTCACTTCACACACACCTATCCCCAACTTCCTGCGGACTCAGTCCCTCGGGGAACCTGGAAACTGCATTCCTCTTAGAATTTAGACAAAGGTTTTCCTGTCCCACGCCGGCACTTACAGCTCATCCTCAAAGCAGATTTTGGCGTACTTGTCCCGGCCACCGCCGCTGAGCACCCGGTAGGCATAGGTGTTCGGGGGGCACGCGGCCCAGTGGTCACATTTTTGCCTTTTGGGGACTGGGGCTGCAATGAGCAAGGACATAACAAGGTCATGTCAGGCTTTATCAAAAAGAGCTCACTGCTTGACCGTGAACGCAGCCGTTCTGCCCCAGGACTTCACCCCCCGCATGTCGCAAGGTTATGGGCCGCAGTGGGGGGAGGGGGGACAGAAGGGGGCAGAAATAGGAAAGGAGTCACCAGTTTTGATGAGGAGCTTCGGAAATTCGCCTAAAGATACGAGGTTAATTTAATCTGCTTTTGTCTTAAAATCACAAGTATATAAAATGGAGAGGGTGTTTTGCAGGCGTGACAATTTTAGGAGCTGGGGTTCCCTGCCCATGGCTCGCTGTCAAACAGACACGCTCGGCTCTGCCAAAGGCCTGGTGCTGATGGCAGCTCACAGGGGAAGCCGTGTCCAGCACAGACTTCTGATTTCGGAAGAAAAGTGGGGAGAATGAGAGCGTGAGCCCTCGGAGGGCCCCCCCCCCCCCCCCCCCCCCCCCCCCCCCCCCGTGCCGGGCTCCACCCTGGACTGTGTGCAGCTGGTCTCTCTGGTCCCGGGCAAATCCACTGTGGAAACCTTATCAGATGCCAACACCCCGGCCACAGTCAATTCCTAGAAAGTTCTTTTTATTTTTTTCATCCTAAAAGGTAATTCAACTTGATAAAGAATGGCTTCTACCAAAAACTTTTTTATCGTTACTCAGTTTTTTGTATTTGTTTAAATTAATTTTGTATAATCATTTCTATATTAAAAACATGCCAGCATATCTACTCCCGAGATTTTGTAAAGCGGTACAGATTATTACTTTCACGCCCCACACCTTATCCAACGTCATTTTGAATGACTATTTTATAATTTCCAATTTGAGTTGCATCCCAAATACGCAGTTTTACTTAACACAACCTGCATGTAAAGTTTCTCTGCTTTCCCAACATCACGGGCTGCCTTGGAGTCTCCCTCGGGAGGAGCAGGCACCGAAACAAAAGGAGCACATACTTCCTCCTCCTCATTGTCATTACCATCACCTGGAAGTGGCCAGAAGCCACTGCCCGCCACCGCGCCGCACTGCAGAGATGTCCTTCTGCCGGGACCCGCAGCACTGACCTTTGAGGATGGGCCTCTGGCTGATGCTCTGGATGCAATAGCCCACGCCAGTCAGGGAGACGTCCGGAATGAGCTCTGCCAGCAGGTACCCGGCGTACCAGGCGCACACACAAGTGCCGGCGAAGAGCACTGCCCTCAGAGTGCCTGCAGACACACAAGGCGGGGGTGGGTGCTCAGCCCTCTGGGGCTGTTCCTCCGTTCCACGCGTCCTGTCTCAGCCCTGCCGGACTCCACCGGCCAGTTCTGCTGAATTATGGGGTCTAAAGGAGTTGTGGGGTTTCCCAAGTTCTCAGCCGGTTGGTGGCAAGGGCGAGCTGTCCCGAGACTCTGGTGGCTAGCAGCTGAAGAGAGGGCAGCTGGTGGGGGCTTCGCTCTTAACCTGCAGGGTCTACACTAACTGCTGGGGGTCAGTGTCAGGACCGAACTGAACTGCGGGACACCCGGTGGCTGCCAGAGGGTTGGTGTCTCCCCACCCAGCACCCAGAGCAGAGATGACGGGGTGGTGCTCCCGGGCCCTCTTTTCCAAGTTCATAGCCATTGTCACAGAGGCAGGACCCCAGCCCCCCAGCACACAGCCCAAGGCTTCCCTAGCGGTAACGACATGCAAACCTGTGTCTGTCATATGCAAACCTGTGTCTGTCACTCTGACCTCAGCCCTCAGGAATCTCTGCTCCTGTCATTTCCTGCACCCACAGGTCCCCGTTTCTCCCGTGAGTGAGCACAGCTGTCTGTGGGCCCTCCCCTGCTGTGCTTTATCAAGTCTGTGCTCACTCGTGCGTGGCTCCTTAGCTTAGGTCATCACGCTCAGGGGACTGGACACTTCTATTTCCCCTTAACGACACATTTCAGCATCAATAATTTTTCCCATTTTCCAAACCACGCGGAGCCCAAGGTGGTTAGAATGTTGTGCACAGAGGGCTTCCTGAGGCCAACTACCCGGACTGTGTGGCCACTGCTGTTTCTTGGACTCAAGGGACATCGCAAAGCTGGAAAAAGCAGCCACACACTACGAATGAGAGCCCCGGGGACTGCGGTGCCTGTTCTGGAATTCCCGGGGGGCTGTGCGCTCAGCTGTGCTGACCTGCTTTGGAGCAGTGTGCCCCTCTGCCTTGGGGTGCTGTCCCACACAGACCCCCACCCATCTCCCTCTCCTCCTCTCCAAGGCTCCCCGACGCACCACCTGGCCCCACCTTGGTGCAGCCTGCCACGCACCTGTGGCCCGCACAGGCCCCCCATGGCAGCCCTTCACACGCCTTGCTGGTGTGGCACACAAGGGTCCCTCCCCTGCAGGGCTGTGCCCGCACACCTAGGATAGCGCGTGCTCCACAGGGTGTCCCGGAAAGTGCCACGGGGCACACGCAGGGGGAGCTGTGAGAGGCAACAGCTGGCGACCCCCGTCAGCACCGGCGGTGTCAGGTTCAGCGGAAACGATGGCCCGCTGTGTCCTCTGTGTGTTGGGTCACAGCAGGACTACTTTATCCAGGTGTCGTATTTGAAGAAAATTGGCAAACCAGGGACTGGCTTAGATGAGACTGAGAGGGAGCATGATGCCACCTGTCACATGTGTGAAGGACGGCCACATGGAAGGAAGACCCAGTTGGTCACCACGTGAACAAGGACAGGTCGATGGAAGTGACCGGGAAGAAAGTGAAGGATGAACAGAAGGCCTGCGGGTCCTCAAGCAGAACTGGAAGTGGGGGCTGACCCACCTGTGAGGCAACGGCCACCTGTCCCCACACTTTTCAGGGCTCCTAGGAAGGCTGAAAAGTACCTGTGGGCCGGGCAAGAGGTGCCACTGATGACCTCTAGGCTGGGGACAGCCTGGTTTCCTGTGGTGGCTGGGAGAAGCCAAGGCCTAGAGCCAGAGCCACTCCAGGGTGGGAGGGCAGGTCCAGCAGCAAAGACGGGGCGCGGGCTGGTGGTGGGCCACGTGTAACCCGTGCACAGGTCTGACGCAAGTCACGGAAGCATCCAGAGTGCTGAAGGGAGACAGGCTTAGGAGCCAGGAGGCGAGGGACAAGGAGCAGGCCAGCAGCACCTGGAGAGCTGTGGCCCAGTGTCCTTGGGCCGAACAGCAGCAGTGGGAGCTCAGTCCCTGAGGGTGACTGCAGAGTGGGTAGGACACGAGAGGCAGAGAAGAACTCAGCAGCCAGGCAGGCACATGTAAGGATTCGTCTTGGGAAAGGGGGAAGTCCAGGGACTCCGCTAAGACAGTTCCTGGGCCCCAGGTAGGCCTGCTATGGTGGGAGTGAGTCCAGCAGCTTCAGAGGTTAGCCGGGGAAAGGAACACACAAAGTCCAGGAGACTGGGGAGCTTCTGTGATTCTGTAATCAGAATCTGACCTTTCTCCCAAGAAAATCAAGTCCTCATCAGCCCACAACCTCCCACAGCCTCCTCCTGAGGGCAAAGGCCAGTCTGAGCACAGGCAGGAAGTCTGTGAACTTCCTCCTTGAGACCCTCACTTAGTGCACAGGTGTGTACGTGTGCAGGCCTGCGTGCTCATATGCGGGTGTGCGGGCGCCTGTGTGTGTGTGCCCTACCTTCATCCCACCTGCTGGTCCTCAGGGGTCTCAGGCTGGTCCTGGAAGCTAACACTGGAGAAGAGTCCTCAAACCAGCTACAGGTAGGGGGAGGTCTCGGGACGCCCCCACCCCTCCAGTCCAGGGGCCCTGAAGAGAGCCCTTCTGAAGACACTTGCAGGGGGGAGTTCCTTCAACCCATGGGAACAAGGGCGAGGTGGAAGGAGGAAGCTTTGGTCCCTGGCAGCCTGGCCAAGACAATGCCCTCACCCTGGAGGAGTCCCTGAGGGGGCAGGAGGGCTGTGGATCACAGGTGATGGGTGTTGGCCGCTTAACTTATTTTGCCCATTGAACCTGAACTGTGAGCTGCCCCGAGCCAGACCTGGTGTTGGACCGCATCCTCTGAAACGTTGCTTCCAGGGACTCGGCCAAGCCTTTAGCTCGCAGAGTCAAAGGTGACATGGCTCCCAGCTTCTGTACCTGACTTCTCTCCCAGCCTCACACACCGACAAACACCTGGTGTCACAGCCAAGCTTTAGGTGAGCGGACCTCACAGCCCATGAGTGAATCATGAGGCTGCGGGTACGGAAAAGCCGTGGGTGGGAGAGGCAACCTGACAATATTCAGCATTTTCTACTCAGTAACCAGTGAAATGATAAGTATGTAATATGGAAATGATGAAAAAGTCTTCCAAGATATCCGTCATGAAAGTCAGTGCCCCAAGGGAGGTGTTTGCTCCTCCAAAAAGAGACGTGTATGCCTCCCCCCATTTACCCTACAATCCACACAAGTCCCCGAAAACAGTTCACAAATAAATGGTTTTAGAGAAAACATGACTATTTTACACAATAAATTAAAAAGAAATCTTAGAATTTGGCTTTCCTACACTTTGGGAATGGAGCAGAAAGGTGGTGTGTAGAACTTTCTGGAGTGTGAACAACCACACAAGAGACACTAGTGCTAGAAGTGCTAGCCTTGCAAACACCTCCCGGCTGACGACCTGTCCCCAAGGCAGGGCAACGACCCCTGCAGAGGCCAAGAGAACCCTGTTTTCTTGTCCTGCCTTGCTGCCTCCCCTAAGGAGGAACCCAGACTCCTCAGGTGACAGAAAGAAAACAGCAAAACCCGTTAGGAAGGGCACGCATGACAGAGGTAGGTGGTTCACACCTGAACCCCAGAACGCCTGTAGAGAGAGATAGGCAAGTGACAGAGGACAGAGGCCACCGTCATAAAGACGGGCTTTGAGGGATAAAATGATTGAGGAAATAATTGCTTTTTTTTCCCCTTTTCCTATTTTTTACCCCAAACATCCCACAGTCCCAAGCCGTTTGACAAATGGAGAAAATGAAATCAGCCCGATAAAAAGATGCAGCTGGACAGCTAGAATTAGCGACAAGGGGCATGCCGTGTTAACGAGTCCCCGCTTCTCACCCACCCATATCCTCCAGTGGCATGGAGACGGCTGTCTCACTTGTCCCTTCATTGGACATGTGCCTAATGACTCAGCAGAGGAACCTCAGGTGGAGTCCACAAGTGCCTCTAACTGCAGGTGACAGCACCCTGCTGGCCCAGGAGGTCCAGGGCCCCACTGCAGGCACCTGCTCTCCCAGGAAAGGGCCCTCGAGCTCGGACCCCTCCCTGCCCCACCTTGAGTCCCACTCTGCCTGCGATCAGCAAATACCTACTTTCAAGCCTCAACATCACACTCACTGATTCCCCTGCCCTGAATCCCAGCTGGGCGCCTGGAGACAGGCAGGGGGAGCCCCAGGAAACGCTGTAGGGTACTTGATCAGAACCCACCCCTGGCCCCCCCACCCCATTCACCTCTGCTGGACTAGCTTTCTGCATTCCCAGTCCCAGATCTGAGAGATCAGCCACAGCGCCAGCCCCACCCTCCGGCTCAGTGGGGTGGAATTGCAAGGTGTGACTCTCCCCCTGCCTGGGTCCCTGTTTTCCTCCTTTGGTGGTGGGGGTTGCAACTCACCGACAGCCACTGGGCGCATCTTCCAGGTGCTGCTGCCCGCCCTCCTGGCCCTAGGCGGCAGCTGCTGGTGGACTGGGGACCTCCTACCAGCTACGAGGAGGACTGGGAGGCAACTAGCTCTGGAGCAGGTGGCGGGGAGGGCAGGCTAAAGGCAGACACCGGGCCGGGCAGGTGCAGACTAGGAAGTTCGCAGGCTGTCCGGCAGGTGCACTGGGTGGAGCCCAGGAGCTCCCTGTCTGCAGCCCCTGAGCTCTTTGCTCCTCCACTGGGGGTGAGACAGAATGAACAGGGTTTGTTCTGAAGGGAGGACACTGTGTCCCTTAACGATTCATGGACCCAGGCCCCAGTTTAATATCTCACAAAGGGAAATGGCTGCAAAGATAAACAGGACTTAAGCCTTTTAAACTTGAAAGCTGAGTTCCAGTGGCCCTGGGCCACCACCCCAGGGTTCTTTGCTTCTCCCAGATCAGCTTCCCTGTCCACTGCTTTATCACAGCCCAGCATGGGTGCAGCACCTCTGCTACTTTCTTTACACGGTGGGGAGGGGGGGAAGCCTGGGGAGGGGCTGACTAGGGAAAATGGGGTAAGGACCATGCTCCAGGCCCCAAGGTCAGTGTTAGGTCTGCAGGTCCTCTTGTTTACTCAGAGGCTGGGGGGAGGCAGGGTGGGGTCAGGCAGGTATTTGAAGAAAGCACTGCTCTTCTTCAAGTTTTTGCAATATTTTGAGAAGGATAGGTGTCAATCCTTCTCTGAATGTTTGGTAAAAATCACCTGTGAGGCGGTCCCATCTAGGGCTTTTGTTTGTTGGGAGTTTTTTGATTACTGACTCAATGTCATCGCTAGTAATCAGTCTGATCAGATTTTCTGTTTCTTCCTGCTTCAGTCTCAGAAGTTTGTATGGTTCTAGAAATGTAGCCATTTTTTCCTAGATTGTCCCATTTGTCTGCATCTAATTGTCCACAGTGTTCTTTGGTGACCCTGAGTCTTTCTGTAGTGCCAGGTGGATTTCTCTCTCATTTCTGATTTTATTTATTCCTCCCTTTTTTTCTTGATGAGTCTGGCTAGAGCTTTGTCAATTTTATTTATCCTTTCAAGCAACCAGCTCTTAGTTTCACTGATCTTTTCTTTTGCTTCTTTAGTCTCAATGTCATTTATTTCCACTCTGAGCTTCATTATTTCCTTTCTTCTACGTACGCTGGGTTTGCTTTGCTCTTCCACGTCTAGTTCTTTTAGGTGTAAATTTAGTTTATTTATTTGAGATTTTCTCGTTTCTTAAGGTAGGCCTCTAAAGCTATGAACTTCCCTCTTAGAATTTCTTCTGCTGCATTCCATAAATTTTGGAAAGTTGTGTTTTCATTTTCATTTGTCTCAAGGTAGTTTTGAGTTCTTGTTTGATTTCCTCTCCGATCCATTGGTTGTTTAGTCTCCACATATTTGTGTTTCTCGCCCAGGAGATGAAATTCAAGAGCCGACGAAGCTAATTTATGGTGACAGAGGACGGAACAGTGGTTTCCCTGGAGCGTCGGGGAGGGAAGGAGCGTGGGGCAACTCACTGGTGTGATGAAAAGTTCTTTATCTTTCCCTGGACAGTGAGGACACAAGAATACTAAGCAAAATGTTATAGGGCTGTATACATTTAGGATTTGTGTGCTTTACTGCATATACATTATACTTCAGTAAAGTATGTTATCAAAAAAAGAAAACAACGAACACATAAAAGTGATAAAGCCGAACAGGAGAGGGAGCCTGCGCAGGTCCCTGAGCCCCAGACGACATTTATGGCTCGGTCTAGCTACCGCAGCACCCACCAGCTGCCCCGTCAGGTGTCATTCCAGGCGCGGGGTGGCCCCTCTGAAGCCTGCTCTTAGCTCTGGCTGGTGGCACATTCTATGAGCTATCTTCACCATTCTTCAGCAGCATTGGAGTGCTCCACCTGTGGCCCCACCTCAACCTGGATGAACTTGCCCACTCTCTCCTGCCCTCCCTTCGAGGCTACCCCACCAAGCCTCTCCTCCTCTCTGCCACCCTCTCCCCTGGCCCTACAGGCCTCTGGTCACCCCAAACTCTCCAGCCACCCGTGAGCTTATGGGAGGGTGGTGTCCAGAGCCACGGAAGGGGTGTGATTTGGGGTCACAGGCAGCCAGCTGCCTAGGTCAGTCAAGTGTAGACCTAGAGGTTTTTTGTTTTTCTTTTTAACTGTTTCGTAACTTCTCTGCGCTCGTATCTTCATTTGTCCTTCCTTAGTTTCACATACTGAATTGAACATATTTCCGTTTCCATTTTAAATGTTAAGGTTATCAGACTGGACTTCTTATTCCTCCCGCAACTGCTCACAGGACTTTGCATTCAGTGGCCATCCCTTCATACCACAGACCCGGGGTTCCCTCGGGGGTGGTCTGGGGGCCCTGGGCGTCCAGGAGACGCTCCAGGAGTTGATGAGGCCAGAACTTAATACTATGACATCGAAAAAATACCCTGACATCGGTTGCCTTTTCCAGTCTCACCCTCTCAGGAGCGTTCAGTAGGGTTTTCCAACCGTAGAGCGAGAAGATCCGTGTGACTCAGCAACCCACCATTTCCCAAATGGCGGGTTGATGAAATACACAATCACGCCAGGGCAAAAGATCCAATCAGAGTGAACAGAACAAAACCTTTGAGCACAGCAGTTAGGAAAATCCACCTTTAAAAATTCTACAGTGCAACGAATCTTAAAAGAAACTACCCTTGTTGAGTTTTAGTTTAGCATCAAGGAAGAATATCCATAGTCCTCGGAAAAGGACACTGAGGTTCCGCTTACCATCCCAGCTACGTGCCTCTGGAAGGCCAGACTGTTTGCCAACAGACCAGATGCAAGAGGAGCTATGAGAACCCAGCTGTCTTCTGTTAAGGACATTAGAGAGATTAGCAAAAATGTAAAACGAAGCCGTTCTTTTCACTACATGTTTTGTTCCAGAAAATAAAATTATTTTTCATGAAGATATGTTAGCATGCAAAGGAGTGCTGTGTTATCATTTCTGAATGCATTGACAGATACTTTAAAAAGGCCCCACTGTTCATTATGAATGCACCTTCTACAGAAACAAAGGCTCCAGGTGCCCCGATCACATTCGGGGTGCAACGGGACCCTGACACGGAAACCCCTGAGGCCCGCTGCTCTGGACTGCCCGGCCGAAATGCTGAGCGGGCCCCCTTTAGCCCCCAAAGGGTCAGATCACCTGGGCTTGGAGTCAGGCAGACCTGGGTTTCAACCCCTGTTCCACCACATTAAGGCGTTTAGAGCAACTGATTTACTACCCTCGATCCTCGTGTTTTTTCTTTTCAATCTGTGAAATGGGAAGAACAACAGTTTCAGAACTGCTAAGGTGTAAGGAGCTCGTGCACGGCACACGCTCACAGAGCAGGCAGGAGGCGCTCAGACACGTCACTGTTCATGGGAGCCGCACTGTCTCATCAGGCCGGAGGCTAAGTTGGGGTGCAGTTGTTCAGAATCCTGGCCAGCTGACTGGCTACCAGCAAAGCAAAGACTCTCCACGTCTGGGACACACCCGGGGACGGCCACAGTGCAGCGGAAGAGCTGACCCGCAGAGCTCTTCCAACCTTGGTGGAGGAAGTGTTCGTCTTTTGAGGGGCTGGCATCCCAGACAGAGCAGCTCTGTGAAAGGTAGAGGTCTCACTTCAGTTCAATTCATTTTGTCAAATGTTTACGAAGCACGCTCAGATGCCAGGCACTGTTTAAGCCCCAGAGGTGCATCAGGGAACAAAATGACAAAGATACAGAACTTGGACAGCTCACCTTCTGGTGCAAAGTTTGGGAAAGTGAAGCAACAACAGATTCCCAAGGAGGACAGAGTGCAGACAGGGGCATGACCCACAGAAAGCCCTTGGCAAGAGAGAGGGGCTGAGTTTGTGCAGTGCCCCCCCCCCCCACCGCCGCAAAGGCTGCTGCACCTTGGATAGTGAGGAGAGGCGCTGGTTATGTTGGGGAGCTGGAGCCGGGATGCTGGAGGTGGTGACAAGAAGACATGAGGCTGCTCCAGAGCAAGATGAGAGAGAGAACGGGAAGGAGCCTGAAGCTGGGGAAGGCACCTTTTGGGTGAAAACTTTCAACCTTCTAAATCATAACTCTGTCAGCAGCATCCAGGGGCCTGGGAACTCCTGGCAGAAAGCCCAGGTAGTATAGAAATCTCTGAGTCTGAACAGGGCAGGAGAGAGGGGAGCTGAGAGTATAAATGGGTGTTTGGCCAATTCTTTCAGCTGCCATACTGGGCTGCTCCCTTTTGTCTGGGTTGCTACTTGGACAGGCCAGATGGTGACGCCCACATGGAGGTTCCTTGTGGACCGTCCACCTGCTGGTCCGTGAACAGCCATTGCTCTTAGGAAGGGCTGGCGGGTGCGTGTCTAAGCTTCTGCTGATGGTCTCGGTTATGCTATTTGTAAGCTCTGATTTGCAGACTGTTTCTCCGAGAATCTCCCGAAGGTGCCAGATGTGTTTCTGCAGATAGTGCAGAAAGTCCAGAGGGTTTCCTCTGGAAAGGTGTTACCTGCAGAAACCACGTGCTGGGTCACACCCTTAGCTGCAGAGATCCACCTTGAAACACACACTTAAGGTTTTCGGGAGCATCCACATTTCTGGACTGTCTTTGGCCCCTGTAATTGTGACGGGGAGGTTTACATCCCACAGTTCAAATGACTGCTTACACGTTTTCTGCATCATCATGGTGCTCACAGCCAGCGCGGTGGATGGGAGAAACTGAAGCACAGTTCACACTTCTCACGCAAGAGGCCCTCAGGTAGGAGCGGCTCATTTGTGGAAAGAAAAGGCACCTGATTTTCCTGAGCTTGAGCGGCACAGAAACAAGAGAACAACTCTGAAGGGGCGCCCGGTAGAGTAATCGCTGCCCACTGGGAAAGAGGGTTTGGCCACTTCAGGTTTCGGTGCTATAATGTACGGGATCTGATCGGCCGGTCCGGAGTGGACGTTACTCAGTGCTCCCTCGAACAGTATGGCATCCTGTGCTCAACGCCAGGTCCCTGGTCACCCCCTTTGGTATAGTGAGGCAGCTGAAAGTGCAAAGGGTACATTAGTAGCCTGTGGCCACTCAGCTGGAACCTGGGTCTTCTAAGTCCCAAAACCTGCAGTCAGTGTCCTCGATTCCTGGAGTGCCATGTCCGCTTTCATGAAGATGCATCCTCACTGAGGCGACCCAGGTGCTCAAGGGCCAAGGCGAGAGTGCACCACGCATCACGTGTCTTCCTCCTCGCCCTCACCGTTCTTCTGGGACCTGATGACTTGCACCTGGCTTGGAGCGAGAGCTGTGTGAGAAACCAAACCAAACCGGAAACCCAATATCCAAAGTCACGTCTTTTGCCGCTGGTACTCACTCTTTAGGGAAGAATTTTTCCTGGCTTCAGTGGCTGAAACTTTTAGGAGGAAGAGCATGGAAACTGGATCAGACTAACCGGGATCTCTGAGTTCTGTGGTCTGGGATATGAGCCAATGGGGGTCACAACGCCCATCTCAGGGGTGAGAGAACAGAAGGAAGGTACACGGAACAATGCAGAGAGGCACCCCATAAATGGTCACTACTGTTACCTTAATGGGGCGTCTTGTCTTTCACTGTCTTAGCAATCGAGAGAAAAAGTAGATGAATTTGTCTTGATTTACAAAGAATTATGAGGGAACTACCAAAGAAACACTGTGTGACACCTGTCCTAGAATATTCCAAAGAGAAAAAAAATGTGTCTTAAAGCTGAGACCTTGGGGAGAAACAAGATAAAACATCTCTACAGCATATGAACGTAATAGTCCAAAACTGCTAAACAGAAAACAGTGATTTCTGAAACACAGCGATTCACAGGTTGGACGAGACACAGCCCTCATCTGTGTCGGGCTGCCTGACCCTCTCCTGTCACCCCAGCTGTCACTCATCAAGCCAAGAGCATCCTGCCTGGACCCCCGACCCCAGCCAAGGGCATCTTCTTTTCCTGTGAAGCGCTGGGAAAGATGGCAGCCCTCTTGCTCAGCCTCCAGACACCTAGCCTGCCCGCAGGGGCTCCAGGCCTGGAAAGCACCATCTGAACACCTTGGAAAAGAAACCAAGCACCAGGGAGGTCCCCAATCCCATGCACTCAGTCCCTTCGCTAACATGGAAGTCACCTGGGGTCCCACACTGCCCTCTACTCCTACCTGTCCCTATGTCATGCGCTTCTGAGGACATCACGGACAGCCCCTGCCCAACCTGGTTGCCCTTGACAACACCTAACTTGTCCCCTACCTGTTGCCACGCCTCTTTTCCGGATGTCCTGCACATGCTCGTGGGGAACCTTGTTAAAACCTCCAGGGAAAAGCATGAGGAGCTGATCCTAAAGCACTCACACCTCCCTCCCAGCAGCTTCTGGAACCCTCTGCCAGGGGCAGGGTCCCTTGCCACCAGTGGGGTCAGGGGCACAGGTGGAGGCCAGCCTAGAGGTCCTGGGTCAAGGCCGGCCTGCTGTTCGTGCCCAGGCCCAGCAGGGTGCGGAGGGGCTCAGGTCTCCCACCCGCTGGGGTGTCTAAGGGAGTCCGGCTCTCGTATGCATCCCCGGACAACCAGCTTCGCGAGACCCTAGGGCTTCTCCCCACGAATCCCAGGCCAGTCCCCTCTGACCCCTCGGGTCCAGGCCTGCAGGGCAGTCCTTCGTCCCAACGCAGGCCGGGTCCCAGGTATGAGTCTGACCCTGACCCAACCCCGACCCGGACCTCCACCACTGTCCTGCCGGGATCCCTCTCACCCAGTTGCCGCCTCGGGTTTCTGCGTCCCAGGAGCAGTCTGTGCCTCCGCGCCCACGCCATCCCAGCCGAGGCCGCGCACGCGCGGTGCGTCTATGCGCCTCCTTGCGGCTCTTGGCGCGGCAGCACAAGGTGTCCTTGCGCCCATTCCCTCGGTGGATCCAAGGGAAGGAGGCAGCTCCCTTGTCGCAGACTCCACGTGTGGCTGTTGGGTCCATCTCCACCTTTCCACCCCTCTCCCCCAACGTGTCGCGTGGGGGCCCTCCAGCCTTTACTGGTCCCCCATGTGCCTTGGGCCCACCATTGCCTTTCCTGCTGTGCAGCGTCCTTCCCCAGGCTGCCCTACCCCAGGTCCCCCGACTGCCTTAAGCTTTCCTGAGGTTGTGCCTGCGGAAATTGCTCAACCAAGTGACAGTCCGTGAAAGTCCCCCAGGGAAGTGCCTGAGGCTGAGAAGTACGTGTAGAAAGGCTGGGCGCTGCCATGGCCGCTTTGGGAAAGATGGCCGCCCTCTTGGCCAGCCTCCAGACATCTAGCCTGCCCGCAGCGGCTCCCGGAGAGCTCAAGATGCACGGGTGTGTGAGCCCTCTTCCTGCGAAGCCCCCTTTGGGGCTCGGGCGATGCACTGGCCCACATCGACCCTCACATCTGGGGGAGCTTCATCAAGTCGGGGCTTAGCTTCCTCTCTGCTATCCTCAGCCCTTTTATAATCGTGTCTCATTAAAAATAAATTTTTCAAAAGTTCGAGGAGCCTCAGTTGAAGTACATTAGAATTAATTTCCATCTTAAACTGTTTTTGAGAAAATGCTTCCCTGCTGACTTCTGATCCACGCCCCCATGCCCAGGATTTTCACGTATTTGTCATCAAGTGGGGGTGAGGGCTCCTTTGCACGTCAGGTCACCTGCTGGCCTGTGGGTTTCTCGAAGGCAGGGACCGTGTTTATTTCTCCATGTCCCCAGTGCCCTGCAGGGTGGGGCGCTCAGCAAGCATCAGGAATTAGATGTCGAATGAATGGCTACTAAAAGGCAGAGCTGGTAAACAGTCCAGAATTCACTTAGGTCAACCCCATCCAGCATTTTTCTTCTTTTTATTTTTTTAAATTGTATTTATTGGGGTGACACTGGTCAACAAGATCATATAGGCTTCAGCTGCACCCCCTGCTGCATCATCGCATCTCCCGTGGTGCGCCCACCACTCAAGGTCCAATCATCTTCCGCCACCGTATATCTGGCCCCTTCACCCCATACAACCGCCCCACCCCCTTCCCTCCCGCAGCCACCATCTCTTGTCTGTGCCCGTGGGTTTCAGTTTCATATCCCATGTATGAGTAAAATCATATGGTTCTTACCTTTTTCTGGCTGGCTTATCTCACTTAGCATGGTATTCTCAAGGTCCATCCACGTTGTTGCAAGGGGCAGCCTTTCGTCTCTTCCCACGGCTGAGTAGTAGCGTTTATGGGCCGCGTCCTCTGTGTCCAGTCCTCTGTCGAAGGGCACTTTGTTTGTCTCCATGTCTCGGCCACTGTGAACCAGGGTGCACCGAGGCATTTTTCCTTTGACTGTAGTTGCATTATTAGGGCTGCTGTAACAGGTCCTGCAGATCAGTGTCTTAACCCATAGACGTTAATTTTCTGTAGTTCTGGAGGTTAGAAGTCCAAGATCAAGGTGCCTGCAGCTCAGCTTCTTGGGGAAGTCTGCCTTTCTCGAAGGCAGACAGCTGCCATTGCACTATGGCCTCTGGGTGTGCCAGAGTGAGCTCCCTCTGGTGTCTCGTCCTCTTCTCAGAGGGCGCTAATCTCATCACGAGGGCTCCACCCTCGTGCCCTCATCTACACCTAGTTGTCCCATGTCTAAATACATGCACCTTGTTGGGGGTTAGGGCTTCAACATATGACTTGGTGGGGGGGGCACATGTATTCAGTCTATAACAGCAGGCTTATCCAAACCTAGGGTCACACAACCTTCCAGGAGTTGGAGGGAGGCTTCTTATGGGGAGTCTGCTCTCCAAACTCTTAACCTGCGGATAGGGAAACTGAGAATCCCTGTAAGGTGACTTGTCAATGGCGATGCTTTGCGCACACATGTGTTATGTATAAATCTTATCTCTTTTGGAGGCCTGATCTTCAAGGGCCTCTAACTGGATTCAGCTGGGAGTAATAATAATCTGATAATTTTTGGAACAATGTTTGTTACATAAAATAATGCTTCTGGCTCCTACCAGTAATTGCAATTTGAGTTCAGGCCACAAGGATCAGGAAAAGGGGGTTGATGCTCTGAAAATTAATAAAGGAAACCTCAATTAAAATTGGAGTTATGAGGGCCTATAGGGGAGCTCTCAGGCTCTACCATTCATTCTTAATTGCCCCAGGTAGGAAAAGGCAAACCTTGTCTCCAACAGGAAGATGTTTCTCTATTTTACTACCCCAGCAGGAAGTAGGAAGGTTTTCTCCTTGCCCCGCAACAGCCCAGTCCATGAGAGACAGTCATAACTCAGCCGATGAAAAGCCACTACACTTGGAACTCCTGTTTTCCTCCAACGGACTGTGTAATAGCCCCTCCCAACTCCCTCTTTCCTCTGTGAAAAGAACAATCCTCTCCTTTGTTTTCCAGGCTTACCTATGGTTTTGCTGTTAAGCCGAATGTCCAGAATGACAATTCGTTGCTGGTAAAACAGCTGTTTGATTTGTTTAGGTCACAATGCCATGCCTGCAATAATCCTGGTCATCGATGCTGACAGCTAAGGTGTGTTTGATCAGCACAGGCTTTTCTGGACAAAACAGTTTGCTGAGAGAAATAAAAACACTAAACTCATCCTCAAAGTTTGTTCTTGATCTCATCGTGCAGAACTGAAGTCAAAATACCTGCTTAGGGATCAAAAGCAAATCTCCTTGCCACACGGCCTTACAACAGCCCTGCCGACGAACCCGGCTTCTTTTGTTCTTATAAAGGACGTCTCCCTTGGAGATGTGAGCCGAGAGCCACTTTTCCTTTATAAAGTGAGACGGTGCTGGGTGGAGTGGAAAAAACTGAAACACACACACCTCTTTTTTAGAGATGACAAGAAACCTTCAAAAACCTCTTTAATAAAAATGGCTGCCTTCTTTCTAAAGGGAGAAATACGTCTTCACGTTTTTATTGACCAAGTCTGTCTGTTTATCCAATACAGTATCTTAACGAAGCAGGCGAATGAATGACCAAACAGTGACTTTGGACCTGTCCCTCCGGCGGTGTCATCGTGTTGTCAGAGTCCGGGGAGGGGAGGGTTCACACCCACTGTACAGAGGACAGGTGTGGGGAGCCACGCGGCTGGTGGGACTCAGCATGAGGGCAGCACTTGGGCCCCCTTCTTCGGGCTCCTCTAGGGACACTTATCACACTGTGTTGTAATGATCTGTATGGGTCACACTCCCGCCCACGTACCTGTGTGTTACTGGTGGGCAAAGACTCTGTAAGACTTGTTTATCCAGCAACTAAAATGAGACTTGGCCCATAGCCAATGGTCAACGTGTTTTGAATGAATGAATGAATGAAGAAACAAATAAACTCTATGAAAGCAACGGAAGAAAGTGAAGACTTTGATTTGAATGTACACATTCTAGGTTCTAATATGAGCTGTGCCATTTTTCTAGCTAGCCCACTAATTCTCCTGGCCCTTCATCTTCTCACCGGTGACATCACATGATGGTGATGGTTGTCATTAACCATCCACCTCCATAGTTTCCATAAAGATGGAACAAGAGCACCCTTGTGGTCCCCGTGGTGTTTGAAGCCAATAACAACAGATGTTGTGTGCAATGGAGCTACTGCAAGGGGAGAAGAAGAGAACCCCAGCCAGCGATCCCTTGCACCAGGGCAGTCAGAACCTTCCTTCCCCCTCATTCCCCCACACAGAGGGTCCCTCACATTCCCCCAAGTGGCGTGTCTTCAGGTTGCCCCACACCCCATTGGCCAGTGTTAGGAAAAATGTGTGCTGTGCAATTATGGGGAATGTAAAAAGCCCCCAAATATGAGCCCTCTTCCTTGCCTCTGATTTTCATGGTTACAGTCAATGGTGGTGGAGGCTGCGGTCTCAGCTGGAGTGCACACTGGAGCCCCCGTTTGCACGTGAAAGCACAGAACCGAGGCCTCACCCCAAATATGCCAAGGCCCTTGTTTGGGAGAGGCCCTGGGACTGACGTTTAGAACTCCAGGGAACTCTGGTGTATAGACAGAACTGAATACTTCTGGGTTAGTGTGCAGGGTCTCACCCTGGGCACAATATTCTGGACCAGATGCTTCTTTGCTGTGGGGGTGGCCCTGTGCATGGTAGGACGCTTAGCGGCATTCCTGTTGTCTGTCCACTACTTGGCCAGGGGCAGCTCCCCCGTTGTGACACCAAAAGTTGTCTTTCTGGGAGGCACCGCTGCCCCCAGCTGAGAACCACTGAGTCTGATAGTAAAGGATGGGAGGAGAGGCACTACTGCAGCTTTTGATGTTCAGCGTGGGGGTGGAGGTAGGCCCAGGACCTGCACCGCCTGGGAGCTTGTTAGAACGGCAGACCCCCCACCCCAAGTGGAGTCCTTGTTTTCACAAGATGCCTGGCAAGTTACGTGCATGTGACCGTGCAAGAGCACTGCCAGGCCACCAGTGTGCCCCCACCCCTATCCCCCGGAAGCACGTGGTCTATTAAAATAGCACTTGATCATCTGTATCCAGAGGATGTGAGATTAGAGCCACAGGGTGTCAAGGTGGGAAGCACCAGGAAGTCACTAAACCTCCCAGGAAGGACCCTGTGGTGCTTTGGCTCCTTGCAGTCGGGCTCATTTGGGCGAGAGGCGCCTAAGGTGGGGACAGCTGAATAAGGGGAACCTGAATGACTGTAATAACCAGGAAGCTGGAAGAGGGAGTCTGCTGCTGTCACAGAGACAGGCTGTCCCTCCCTTGTAGACGTCTTGAAAATTACAGTAATGCCGGGCCAGAGCTCTCCGGGTGTATGAGCAAGGGGCTGTCCCCTGGGGCAGCAAGGGTGAGTGGAGAAGCCTGGGTGGGACTGAACTGGCCTGGCCAGAGCCACCAGCGCAGGGCTGGTAGGGAATGGAGAGCAGACCTGCCGACTGGCACTCCACCCCGTTTCCAGGAAGAACAGGCCCTGGAGTTCCCTCTGACCTCCCCTGACATATGTGCAGGGGAGAGCTTGCTGGAACACACATCTCAAGGTTAACTCTGAAGGGTGGGGGAGGCCACCGAAGGGTAGCCTGAGTGGGAGGTACTGTGGAAATGGGCCATGGTGATATTTACAGAAAGTCTCCATCACTCTCTCCCATCGCTCCCTCTTTGTCCTCTGCCCTTTGTCCCCCCTCCCTAGCCCGGAGCACTACCTGGCATCATTTTTGACATTTTCTTGTTAACTTACTATCTAGAATGTAAGCCCCTGTCCGATAGACTGCAGGTTCCATGTGGATGGGGGGCTTTGGGTCACAGCTGAATGACCAGGGCCTAGGGCAGGACCTGGGTATGGTCAGCACTCCCCAAATATTTGTTCAATGACTGGACAAATGAGCCGAGAGATAAACACCCGGGTTATTTTAACGACAACTGAAGGAACCACGCCTTCCTTTCCCCACTCCTTTCTGATGACTGATTCACTGAATATTTACCTGCTTTCCACAAAGGTACTTGGAGTTTCCCCAGCCGAGGACTGAGAATTTCGCTCTTCCTGGGGGATAGTTCTGTTGGTTGGATTCATCTCTTCTCTTTCAAAGACATAAAAAAAACCCCCAAAAAACCCAACCCTGCTTTTATTAATACCTCCCATTTCCCTTCTAAGTGTTTGGCTTTGCAAGTTCATGCATGCATGTATTCATTCATTCATTCATTCATACATTCAACGAAATAGTATCCAGTGAGAACTACTATCTGTCAGGCCACAGGCCAAGTGCTGGGACAGAAAAGTAGGCAAAGGCATAACCTCTGTCATGCAAACCTGAGCTGTCATTGGTACAGTGGGTGTTAGCGTCCCCATCTTATGGGCAAGGGATGTCAGAGGGCCCTCCCTTGTCTGACCATGGAGGCTGGTGTACAGCCGGCCTGCGTCTCAGAGCGCGAGTTAGTTTCAAAGGGCATGAGAAGCAAAGGTCTTTTTGGTAGTGGAAGCAAGGCTGACCATCGGGAATCATGAAGAAACGCCCCAGGCCACTACACATATAACCCAGGCCACCGCCTTCTTCCTCCTGGAGCGTAAGTTCACGGTGCTGCTCCCTCCTGGGTACTCCGACTGGTGGGTGGGAGGGTGGGAGGGCGCAGGGGGCAGGGCCTGGAAGGGGCTGGGTGGTGTGGGTGGATGTGGGGAGAATCACCGCAGCTCTCCAAGGATGAAACCAGGGTGCATGGTACAGACACGGATCTGGACACACGCATACCTAGAGTTTTTCTGCTGCCTGGGGTTTGAAAACGTCGTGATGAGATTGTAAAATGCTCAGACAAATGCGGGCAAGTAACCAACCACTCATTCACTGATGCATGAGAGAGCGAGACAGCTCTCTGTATCTGCGGATCAAAAATATTCCAGAAAAATTTCCAGGAAGTTGACCCTTCAACAATACAGTGTAACAAGTATTTACATAGCAATTATATTGCATTGGGTGTTGTGAGTAACCTAGAGATTTAAAGGAGTGCAGGGGAGCATGGGCTTGTGTGCAAATACCAATCCATCGATTTTAGCATCTGAGGCAGGTCCTGGAACTAAGCCCCTGCAGATACAGGGGGATGACCGTAGTATCACCATCCCCAAGCCAGACATAGCGCAGGATTCTGGTGGAACAATGGTGACCACACTTCCCGGTTCCCAGCAGGCATGGGATACAGGATGAGCTCATTGACATCATCATGGGGGATGCTCAGTTTTCATCCCAGCTCAGGAGAACCTGGAGGGCTTCCAGGAAGAGGCAAGGCCAGGCTGGGGTCTGAAGGATGATGAGAGGCAGTAACCATGTAGGGTGTTTACTGAAGGTGGGATGGGGGACAGGAGGGAACCTAGACCTTGCTACTTAACAGGATCCCTGGACCAGTGGCAACCCTTTGCCAGAAAGGCCCTGCCCCAGACCTACCAAACCAGGGTGTGCATTTTAACAAGATCCTGGTGTGATTTATGTGGTTTATCCACGTGTTAAACCCAGAAAAGCTCGACCAAGAGAACTCTGAGAGGGAGGGAGAGAGAGCGAGCAAGCGAGAGCAAACCACTGCTCCAGGTCCATCTCCCTTTCTCCTGAGTGCGGCCAGCAACACCGAGATGGTTTCCTTCCACTCACCCAGGTCAGGGTTTTGTTGGTGTCTTTTTTCTCTGTTGCGGAGACTTCTGCTTCAAGTGAGGGAAATACAATCAATAAACAAGATATTGATTCAGAGACTCTTGGCTCTCCTTTCAGTGTCTGCACTCTGGGCCGTGGGTGTGAATGTTTCCCCCTCACGTACGAAGAGTTCAGCTCACCCATGAAAGCATTAACGCTCTTAGGCAGAGCAACCCTGAAACCCCACGTGGAAAGGGGGCCAAGGAAACGAAGCACAGTTCACAAATACAGGATGCACAGAAAAAATAATCTTACCAACAAGCAGATGCCTCTGCAATGAGCAAGCATTTGACAAATCATATTAGCAAGTCAGGTGACCTATCCCGTCCACTGCTGAGGGGAGGTGAGTTTGGATATCATCACAGGAAAAGAATCCAGGCCACTGACCCTACAGACCGTCCGTGTCCTATAACCCGGCCATGCCATCTGCTCCAGCCCTCTAATGAAGTTGTCACAAAGGTCCACGGAAAAAGGGAAAGTAGGGAGATAGCACCTGAGCATTTCCTGTCCTTACACACTATTCAACGGATCAAAACACGAATCAGCTGTTTGGATGGTTGAGTGCAGGGACCTGGGGAGAAAAAGTCATCATTCATTCAGAATGGCTTAGTTCAGTCTGGAACTGGGTGCTGGGTGCTGAACGGAGCCAGCTTTCCCCCACCCCCCTGCCCCTGCTTCACCCACTTAAGCCACATCTACCGAGCAGGACAGATGCAGCCAGCCCAAAGCCGCTGGCACAACCGGCATTAGTTTGGTGGTTCGTCGGCTGTTGTGTGCCAGTAATTACATAACTTGTTGGCTGTTCCCAGCTCCAGGCACGGTGCTGGAATGCAGGCTGGGAGTGGTACAAACCACAGAGAAGGTGGGTTCCAGGTGGGAGAGGCAAAGGGCCTGGAGAGAAATAGGAAACCAACTCGAGAGTCTAAACGACAGGTCTTTGGAACAAGCCTGGTGAGGGGGGTGAGATTTGAGCCCTTTTGGAGGAAGAACTGAAAGAATTGATGAGCAGGTCAGTGTGGGCAGTGGAGGGGAAGAACTAAGAGTGACTCGGTTTCCTGCCAGGGTTGTGGGTGGGTGGGGGGCCACCCATCACGACAGAATGAAAACCTAACAGGATGAGGTTTGAGGAACAGAAAAAAGACCATGAGCAAGGTTTTAAAATGTATTTTGCATAGAGTTTTCTGATTATAAAAGTACAGTATACATCCCTGGCTGGTGTGGCTCAGTGCACTGAGTGCAAGCCTGCACTCAGAAAGGTTGCTGGTTCGATTCCCAGTCAGGACACATGCCTGGGTTGCGGGCCAGGTCCTCATCTGGGGGCTTGTGAGAGGCAACTGATGTTTCTCTCACACATCAATCTTTCTCCCCCTCTTTTTCTCTTTCTCTTTCCTTCTCTCTAAAAATAAATAAATAAAATCTTTTAAAAAGAGTACGATATAGAGGGTGGGAAAAGTAGGTTTACAGTTTTTCATATGGAAAATGATACAATTAATAAATAATAATAAAAGAATAAACCCTGTGTTTTGTGTCCTCACAACTGTAAACTGACTTTTGCCTCACCCTGCATTTAGGAAATAGAGTATATTTGAAAGAATATTTAAAACCACCTGTAGTTCCGTTAGAGATAACTGCTTCGACTTCTGGGTGCCTTGGTCTCCAGGCTTTGGCCCCTTTTTCTCTGTGTGTGTGTGTGCCTCTGTAGGAGTGTGTGGGGGTGCATTGAAAATTGTTGCTCTCTGGGGAGAAAAGGCATACAACTGTAATTGAATAACAATAAAAATTTAAAAAAAAAGAAAATTGTTGCTCTCGCTGCACAGTTTATATTATTTCCCTCTTAAAATAATCATCTCCTGATCTTTAAATTACTAGCACATATTTTCCATGGTTCCTGAGGGCTCCACCCTGCGGACGTGTGAAGGTGACTGTTTCTTTACTGTTGAATGGTTAGATCCTGTATTTTTTTCACCCCGAATAGCCCAGCAATGAATATGTTTAATACACTTTGAACCTTCAATAAAAAATTTAAACATATTTAAATAACCAAACTAAAAACATTTCTGTGGAAAAAAAAGATAAGCCCAATAAAATGATGTCGAAATACAGTACGAACCAAAGGCCAAACTTCCGGTATGAACATGGATGTCAGCAACTTCCTCCTTCTACTCTTGGAAATTGTAGAAGAGAAACAAGAGAAATGAAACAAGAAATAAACCACAGGCCTTGAAGCCGACATTTTTAGTGAAAGTAGGAGGGAGAGATCAGTTGCAGGCTGGGAAGAACAAGTCGATGCTTCCAAAAGCAGCTGAGATAAGGTGGGGCGGACAGGCAGAGAACAGCAGGTGGCCGTAGGGGCCAGCAGTGGCCAACCTCAGAAGGCACCAGAAAACACTCAGTTTCCCAGACAAGGGGCTCGCCCCGCAGTGCGAAAGCCTCGCTCCTTCTTTTTGGCTGTGGGGAAGGGAAAGAAGAGGGCACGGGGCCGGCGGTGCCTCTCAGACACTCAGAAGAGTCGGGCCTGTGCAAGGATGCACACACACACACACAGGTTCCAGTTTCCAGAAGGCAGTCCTCTCGTCGGCCACCAAGCAAGCGTCCCTGCTGTGAAACCTGGTCTCCGTCTTTGCCCACCGGAGCCTCCCGCAAACGGCTGGCGAGTGAGCGACAGATTTACTAAAGCATCTCAGGCAGCACTGGTGAGCAAACGTTGTTACAAAATATGAGAAAGAGTAGCAAAACTTACCATCCAATGAAGAACGTTCACCAGCAAAAAGGTTTTCAAAGAGCAAACAAAAAACATGCATTTCATCCCAGTTTATCACAAATTCAGCAGCAGCGGCAGCAACAACTTATGGGATGAATTCTTTCAACAGAGGCCCATGACGAAGAAATGCAATTGGAGGAAGAAAGCAAAATAACAGGAGGTGAAATTCGGGCGGACCAAACTCAACGTAAAAGAAAAGACAAAATCATGAAAAGAAGCCCCAGAGGAAATAGATACTCATGAAGACGTAGCAAGGAACACAGTAGCTAGAAATGCAGCAAGTAAAAAACTGCATGAAAATAAGTATTTTTAAAACACTGTAATATGATAGATATGGAAGATAAGCAAAGCACATCTAACATCTGTGGAACTGAGGTCCACGTAAACAGGAGGATCGGAAGAAATATTCAAATTTCCTGGCACAGGAAGTATGAACCCAAATGGTTAGCATGAGTGCTTGCTTAGACTTACAGAGCTTTAAAGATAAGAACAGTACCTTTTGGGCAGCCAGGAAAAAAATGTGAAGTCACTTAAAATAAGAGAGGCCACGTGAGAGCTGTCTCAGCTTCTCCCAACACAACGTGCAAACCAGCAGGCCGCGCTGTCAGACCTGCAGGCAGCCAAAGAAAGTCAGAACGAGGCCTCTCTATCCAGCCAAGGTTTTCTGTATGTATAAAGGCTACAAATAGTTTTAACAAGCAAGAGCTCAGCAACTTTTATTTCTGTAAGTCCCTTTTGAGGAAACTACTAGAAGAAAACTTTATCCAATCCAGAGGCAACTGGGGAAGCTGGCAAAAATACAATGGTGAACACCCAGGGTTAAAGAAATGTTTTTTAGTTTTTAGTAACAGTGTGTACCTGTGAGGGCTGTTCTGAGGATAAAATGTTGTAATATATCTCATACGTATGTCTAGAATCTGCTGTTCGATAAATGTAAGCTTCTGCCCTGATATATTTGTTACAAATATATCCTCCCATATTTCCCCTTGTAGCATTTGGACTGTAGCGTACATCACTCTTACTTAAAAAATGATTTTCCTTTCAACTTCCAATGTTTAACCTGATGAAGAGAGTAGCATTATGGTTGAGAACAGGGGTCTGGTGGTCAGACAAGCTGGTTTTTTGACTCTGGACTCTGCCACCGACAGGGAGAACCTGCAGACTTTATGGCACCTCTGCGACTCAGTTTTCTTCCCTGTGGGACAGACAGCGAGGAGGACAGGCCAGGGCTGGAGAGGCTATTGTGGATTACCCCCAAGGTTTACTAGACGTCTAGCCAGCATATTCTGCAGATTGCATTTTAGAGAAGAATGGAGGGCTGAGCAGCTTTAACTAGTTGCTGGGATGTAGTTTAATGGTATGCGCCCACGTGATAAAAGCTGCCTGTGAAAGCCACACAGAGTGGGGGTGGGAAAAAAAGGCAGCACTAACTCATGCCCCAAAGTCCTACAACAGCACCACCTAGTGACAAACATGCAAAATCACATTTGCCCGGCCACTGAGTTTACATGTGGAAAAACGTAACAAACGAGCTTAGAAAACCAGTGAAAACGGAAATCAAATGATCTCCTGTGGTATTAGAAAGCACATATCCTATTCTGTTTTTCAAGTAACTGTTGCTTCACTTCCTAATGTTTTGAAATTTCTCTTTTTTAAAAAAATCTTGTCTGGATATCATCAAACAAAAAGTGTCCAGTCATGGAAAGAAATGTATTTTTCAAGGATATGTGTAGCAACTAGATCACCACTGGTGGGTGATGTCGTCTCCATTCATCATTTCTGACTCACCCGACCTGATGCATACCCCTCTGGAGACTGACCCACTCAGCAGGACCCTCACGTTTCCGGAAGGCGTGAGTCAGCACCTCGTGAGTGATGCAGAGAGAGAATTGCTTTTGGAGGCGGAGGGTGTCCTCCCAAGGCAAACACTTTTCTGGCCTGTTCTTCTGGGCGTGCGACTAGGAGCTGGTTTCTTGTCTGTAGAGTTTGGAGAACACCATCTCCTTTGCGGTGGGGGGTGGGGGGGGAAGTTTGTGTGGGGGGGGAGGGGCACAGGAGTTTCCTGTCCGGCCATATTCTGTCTCCAGCACCAGGCTGCATACCCTGTCCCATCCCTACCACCACTTAAATGTACTTCCTGGGTGTCCCATCGACACGAGCTTCTCTCCACTCCGAGGACGGGTCTCTCATTCTAGTGCACTTGATGTTTCTCCCATTTTCAGTATGCTTCACATCTTAGTGATCGAGCTTGGGCCCCGCCTCCATTCAATTTTGTATTTGATCCTTCCCAGGAACCTCCACAAAGTAGTGGACCTCGGCACATCGCCGTTGTCACTCCAGAAGCGTGACTTGAACTAGGAATCAAAAAAATTCCAAACCCAACAAATTGTGAATATTATTTATTCAAACAAGCCAAAGTTTTTTTTTTTACTCTTACATGTGTGGGGCATGTAAGTACAAAAATAACGATTTTAGAAAACTAGTTGACGGGCGCAATTTGGACAGTATCTACCGTTCCTCTTCTGAGACAGAGCAAATACCTCTTGACTCCAACTCTGGGTCGTAACACAATTTTAAATCAACACGGTGTACTAAAAATAGAGGAAAACTCCAAAAGGGAGGTATAAAATAAACTTGAGTATTTCTAAGTTACACTTAAGAATTGTGCATCAAAGGCTGTTAATCTGAGATACACACAATACATTTTGCAAAGCGCGCCCTCTAGCGTCCGTTTTAGACTACGACGTTCGCAGCTCTTCCGCCTGCACAGAAACATTAACGCAGGAGCAAAGTCCCCTAGCTTTACAAAAAAATGAGTGGCTGCTTTGAATGGCTGAACACAACGATTTTAAACTTTCAGTATTTTTAACTGTGCAATGAGCAAAAATAGTAGGAAATGCATTATTTTACATTACAAAAAATCAGCTTTTATTACATGACCAGTCTCATGCATTCTCTTTCCAACCTCCCTGATAAGAACATTGCATCTACAGTAAGGAAAGTGGGGAAAAATTCCAGGTCGATACCACCAGCAACAAAGAACACGGCACTGTGTAAGGAACTGAAGTTAAGAAAGTTTATTCTGGGTGATTTTCGTTATAGAATAATAGATCCTTCATTGATTTGCATAATTTTTTCTTTATCACAAAAAGATTATCCTTTCATGTTTTCTTAACTTTCTTTCAGAAACGTTCACTTCAGAAATGTGAGGCTCATGTGCACTTCTACTGCAATAGGTGAAAGGAGCAAGCTGAACCCTCGTTTATATCTGCAAACTTTCAACCGCCTCACAAACAGCACTTAACAGGGAAAAAAAGTAAGGCCTGGCGCCTGATGGGGACACTGGCCTTCTCGTGATAATCTGACCTGTGCCTCCGTCATGAATAAAAATACAAAAATTCCAACCGAAACAAAGGAGATTCTGTGGGAAAACACCAATGGTGAAGAATAGGCTCGAAAGGTGCACAAGCTTTCAAGCCTCCTTGTAGTGATCGATACCCGGGCAGCTGGGCCCGACAGACTCAAAATCCACTTTATAAATCTGGGTGATCGGTACCTATAGACTCACACATCGGCTTTACTCAGATACTCAGACTGACGTGCGTGGGGTACCCCTGTGTGGAAACTACAATTGAGACTCCACCCAGTTGGTCTGATACAAATAGTTCTCCACCTGCAAAGGGAACCGCCCACTTCCCATCACTGCTTCACAGGCGTCCGCAACTCGGTCCAGCAGGTGTCCAGGGGCCAGACAGATATTTTATCACTCTCTCTCCTCTACCCCGAGATGCTCACTGGACACCTGCAGAACCACTGCTTTGGCAATGGTGCCCCAACAAGCCTTGGGAGGCTTTGCCTGGGACGCCTTCCTCTCTGTGCCCCTTGGCCCACCCCGTAGCTAACTGGCACTCTTTTAAGAGCGAGCGTGCAGCGAAATCACACAGTCCAATGTCGTTCAGAAACACAGGCCATCTGCATGTAATATCTCATCATAAGCTCAGAGCTGGTGAGACATCGGTTAAACTGGGTGCCCTGGAGACATTCACACAGGGCAGGGCAAAAGCAGGCTTCCAGTTGGGAGTACGCAAAACACAAGAGTTTATTCTCGGATTGTTATTTATTAATTACCGGCTTATCTTCCATATGAACAACGGTCAACCTACCTTTGCCCCGCACTGTGTTTAATTCCAGTAACTAAGGGGACGAGAGGTTTGGCAGACACACCGAGGGGCAGACACACCGAGGCCACCGCCAGGCCTGGCTTTGCTCTCACGTGCACAAATCCAGGTGACTGTGGTGTCAGGCTGTCTTCCCCTGCCCAGGATGACAATCTCACCGGCCCGGGCCCGGGCACTTGCTCAAGGTCAAATGCACAGTTTGTGCTCATTAGAGTCACTCGGGGCGCCCACTGAGGTGCACGGACCCTGAACAGCACCGGGTGAGATCCAGGATGGCATGGACCTTTGGGTGATGCCCAGCACCTGGCTGGGGCAATGCCATCCAAGTTGCTGTTGGGCTCAGGAACCGAGCTGGAATATTCCTGAAGTTTGGGGTTTGCAACTGTGTAAAATCATTTCCATCCCCAATGGATTCCACAACTTTAAAGGTAAAAGAAATCTGTAGATTCCTGGAATTAAAGCTACTTTGCAAAAGAGCAATTTCTGCTTGTTTTCTTACATACTTTTAACTTGTTTTTATTTTCCTCCCCTGCTCTCAAAATGGATTTTTCCCGTGTGCTGTGTAATTGGTATACAGTAGTCAGTTCAAATGTGAATTTCTCAGGACTCACCAGAAACGTACACAGCAACTTCCACTGTGTGCCGTTTTCTTGGCACTAAATACCTAGTATCTTTCTTGGCAAAACCATGTTTCTACATTTTTATGGTGTCTAGTTGTTTTTCCTAAAAGGAGAAAAAAACTTTTAGTGGCAAGTTTTAATTCTGAACAGTTCCGTAATCAATTCTACCAAGTTTGTGTGAGTGAAAACACAGCTGGGGTCCCGCGCGGTGATCTGGTTTCCACTAATCAGGATGACGCCTATGAAACTCGATTATGGTCGTTGATGGAGCAGGCTGTGGGGCAGCCGTTTATTCCCGGTGACATCGAGTGGCACGAGGCCAGAACTCAGAAGGGAACCGTGCTTGGCAGCTCCACCACATGGGGGACCCGGAAAGGGGAAATTAACAAAATTTCATTCTCTCAGGGAACCTACTGAATAATGAAACGCTCCTGCCTCGCGTCTTAAATGAGATACTACAATCTCCTAATCACAATTGCTTTGCAAAATCTATGATTCAAAGGTCTGCGGAGTGAGCGATGCTGCTGGGAACTACTTTCATAGTTCCGGACTGCGATTAACCCCACATTTACCTCCAACCGAGCTGCTGCGCGTCACGATGCACCAGGTGAAATCCTTCTTCACGGCAGGGCGTGCGCTGGGTTCAGGAAACCTCCTCTGCTGTCCCTCGCTGCATACTTGTTTTGGGTGCAGAAGAAATGCAAAATCGTGCTTTGGAAATAGCAGATGACCCCCAATCCATCACTTGGTGGTGCTTTTAAATTTCCAAGGGGGAAAAAAAAACCCCACTCACTCCCCATCCTGCTTCTTGTTCTTTTTCATAAACAGTTTCAGTTGCTGAAGACAGGATCTCGTTTTACATTTCCACATACCTTATCAGGAATATAAAGCATCACCAGGTTAAAAAAAAGTTTTGTTTATGTATGTTCATGTAGGAGCATCCCTTACCCCTCAGAGAGCTGACAGGGCTTGACAGCAACCTAATGCTAAGTCGCAGTTTTCAGGAAAGAACCACCTTCCAGGATGATACCCTCAAATGGCTGCTACCACTTCCTTTCCTGCTGAATGCACAAGCCTCCTTGAAGGTCCCCGAGCCCCCACCCCCACAACTCAGTCTCAATTTACAAAACTCCAGGAGGTGGGAGTCCCGAACAGGGTTTTGACTCAAAGTTCCATTTTCAGCAGCCAGGCATGCCAGGAAAATGTCCCACATTTAATTGTCTATTTCATTCTTGTTGCTAAATTATACTTTCGTAATTTAAGTGTTCCCATTAAAATGTCACACTCAATGACATCAGAGATGAAAAGGAAGAGAAATCCGATACAAAATACAAAGAATTATAGCAAGCTTCATTCAAATACCCAGGCTTGGAATCTAACTTGCTATTATCATGTACTGTGGGAACAGGGTCTGCTGACTGGCTGCGGCAGGAAGATTCTGGGCTTAGAAACCCGACAAGGGAAACAGAACGCAGGACACCTGATGAAGAAACAAGAAGCAACACTAACCAGCCCACACCTGCAATCTCCTTTTTTGATTTCAGGGGTTCAGAGTTTTCACGGCCAGGGGAAGGCCCCACCTACGGGGGCTGCCTTCATTTCTATGCAAAGTGGTCCCCAGAACAGCAGCCAGGGAAAATGCCAATAAGGCAAAAGAGGACTGCAATTCCAGAGACTTCTAACTCTGAAATAGATTTTGGATTATTGCCCCTCCGCTCGCCGAGACTGGCTGTGATGAGGAGCATCTCTAATTCTGTCCCACCAGCCCACCCCGAGAGGGGCTCCTTCCCGCCATGCTTCTACTGCACGGTGGATAACAGAGAATTCAGGCTCTCCTCCACAAGGGTCTGCGAGCGCTGGACAGTCTGCGAGGACACCAGGACATGTGTAAGTGACCTCACACCTCTTTGCCCCTGTTGTCTACTTCTCAAGATGGAGGTGGCCCCGGGGTCCGGTGAGCAAAGCGCAGGGCGGAGACATCCACCTGAGCCCACAGGGAACACAAGTAACACTCCAGCCGGAGGAGACTCCACAGTTAGCCCTTCCAGTGGAATTTTATTACATACGCAACTCCTCGCGATAGCAAAGCAAAGTGAACATTGAACTTGGCACACGGACGGGAGAGAAGGGTGCTGGCTTTGAACCCTTCTCCTAATTACATGGGATCATATAAGGCGAATTATATCGAGTTACAGGTTTCTGCTTGTCTTTGGCAAAGGCCTCAAATAACAGCAAGAGAAGATTTCCCCAAATAAGGACACCACTGCTCACCCAGTGGGGCACCTAGGACAAGCCCAGCAAAGGGAGGGAGCATGTGGGCCGGCGGCTCCACAGATCTGTTTAAGCTGATTCTCCTGGGCGTGCTGGAGTCCAGGCGGCTCTGCAAGTGGAAACACAGGGTTTCAGAGCATGGGAACAACGAGACGGCCCCTCCGGGCACTTTGGGTGTCTTGCATCTTCCGTCCCCCAAGAGCTGCTCAGGCGCACGGCCGCTTAGCCCTTTCTCTGTTTTGCTAAAGGGTGATAATCAAAGAAGATTTGGAAAAAGGAACAACTAAGCTAGTGACATAGAATTTGCTTTTCTCACTGAAGCGCTATTTACTGATTTTGAGTAAGATACGCATTTGAGCTAAAGACCAGCTTGGTGACAGAAGTCCTTGATGTACATCCGGCTCAGCACCACTTCCATTTGGCTGGGTGGAAGAAGGATTCTTTCAGGAGTGGGTGACGGCTGGAACCGGCCCCCTGTGCCCCCACCTGGGCGAGGACCCTGGGCAGAGTCTCAACAGAGGTAGTTTTTTGAAACTTGTATACCAACAACACTATGGAAGCATCGAGTACAAAAGGGTGGGCTTCCTTCTCACCCCACCGTGGTGGGCAAAGGCGTTCCATCTTCAGAAAAGGCTGGTGAGGACCATTGGGTGGTGATCTCCATTCAGGGCACAGAAAGACCCAGGAAAGGGGCCTGCTGCTGTTTCCGACTCAGAAGGGGCAGGCCGTGCGGCCATCAGGCCCCAGGCTGCTTCTCCTGTAGTCATATTGGGAGCCTTCTCAGACCATTGGGACCCTGGTTGACACCTGGTGCAAAATACCATTAAGTGCAATTCGTACAGAAAGGTGGCCGTGAGCTGAGCAGAGTGGTGAGCGCCTTGCACTCGTTTCTCCAGAGACGGACGGCAGCGAGGAGAGCGAGCCACGGCTTGCTTTTTATCTCGAGGCACATCAAGACGGTTTGGTATACCAGTCGCAGAAAGTCTGAAGCCCAATTCACTCTGTTTTGGTTTAGAATGAGGTGTTTTTTATTACCATTTTTCTTGGAAGAAGGAAGTTAAGAAATCAAGAATCAAAATACAGTGAATTCTGGAAGGCATCTGGGAGCAGAACAGAGATTTAAGACTAACGGACAGAGGAAGAAACCTGGCCTGGCAACCCCTGGCCTGCTGCGCTTGAAATTTAATTGTCTTCATAGCTGAGTTCAAGGCCGCCCGAGTTCAGGCTCTGTTCTTCATTTCCAGCGATGCCGGACAAGAGAGGACTCGTCGTTGACCACCTCGGGGCGGCGGGCGCCCAGCTGGCACCGGACCGGGACCAGCAGCAGGATGATTAAGATAAGAAGGATGATCCCACACACACTCATGAGGGTGTAGGAGACGATCCACAAAATGGGCTCGTTCAAGGGCAGGGCGGGGACGCAGTTGCTGGCTATGTCCTCTGTTGAGAAGGGCCCCGCAATTTCAGACACCGGCATGCCTGCGATTTCTGAGGAGACAGAAGGGGGAAATCCACAGCTGTGAAACGAGCAGTCCATCTCGAACACACGACAAGAGAGATGACCCTGGGCTTTATCAAACCACAGTCACCCTGGCCCCAGGTGCCAATGGCTTAGCCATCTGAGTGTGCACCGGGATGGGGTGGGGGGGGGCTCTCGGTGGCAGCGTGTCTTCAGCGGGTCCAGTCCCCTGTGACTGGAATGACAGCATATTTCAAGGTTGCTGGTGTGGAACCTGCATGGTAGGAGGCGCACACAGAAGCACCAGGTGCTTCGCACAGGGCTGGTGGGGCAGGAGAGCTCTGCAGCTGAGCATCGCGGCTGAGTGGGCCGGCTGTGGGAAGGGGAGAGAGCGGTAGCGTCCATGGCCACAAGCTCAGCTGGACCTGCCTGAGTCACGGGGACGTCCCTGGCAGAGTCCCATGCCCCGTGCTCCCTGGTGGATTCTAATTCTACGTCATGGAAGTTCTACTTTTGGTTTTTTGATGACTCTCTATACTGTTTTTCATAATGGCTGCCCCATACAACCCGGCAATCCCGGGTATTTATCCAAAGAAAGCAAAAACCATAATTTGGAAAGACATATGTACCCCTGTGTTCACTGTGGCATTATTTTATAATAGCCGAGATATGGAAGCAGCCTTGGTGTCCACTCATGGATGGATGGATGGATGGACATGCGGTACATATGTACGACAGGATGTTAGTCAGCCGTATAAAAACGACATCTTGCCAGTCGTGACGACACGGATGGACCCAAAAGGGTTACGCTGAGTGACATAACCCAGACAGAGAAAGACAAACACGGCATGGTTTTGGTTACATGTGGAATTAAAAAACAAACAAACAAGAAACGGACTCAGAGATGGAGATCAAACTGAAGGTTCCGGAGGGGAGGAGGGGGAGAGGGGATGAAAACGGCGAAGGGGAATGTGGTTAATGTTGCGATGCATGGTGACGGATGATTGCTCGGCTTGGTGTGCTAATCACATTGTAAGGTATGCAAACATCCAATCACTGTGTTGTACCCTTGAAACTAATATCCTATGGTATGTCAGCTACACTTACATTTAAAACGTTTGAAAAGAGTGTATTAAGCAACCGCAAAACTTTCTACAATAGATATGGCCTTACACTAGTCTAAACCCCAACTTTTTAAAAAAAGATTTTATTTATTTTTTAAAGGGAAGGGGAAAGGGGGGGAGAAAGAGAGGGAAAGAAACATTGATGTAGGTTGCCTTTCCCGCTCCCCCAACAGAGCCACCCTGCCCACAACCCAGGGATGTGCCCAGACCGGAAATCGAGCCAGCAGCCTTTTGGTTCACAGGCTGACACTCAACCCACTGAGCCACAACAGCCCGGTGTGACCCACACTGTTCATGGAGTCCATGACCCCTGGGTCAGACTGGCCCAGGAGGCCCCTCTACCCCACATTTGTCCTATGTGCCACCCACAGTGGACGGAGGACCCAGAATCAAGAGTGGTGCACGGGCACCCCAGGGAGTTAATGACGCAATGGGAGAACCAAGGGAAATGCAGCTGAAACTCGGATGGTGCTCTCACTGGGCGGCCGGTGCGGGGGCAGTTGAGATGATTTCTGAAAGCAGTTTTGGGGATTATCAGTATTTTATTGATCTACACGAGTCTTACCTGCCCCTTTCAGGAATACAGAATTTGTTTAGTGTTTGACGTTTTATTTAGGAAAAGAAAAAGCCCTCGTTATCCATTGTGTGCATATTTAATTGCAGAAATAAACATTTAGGCACCAGATACTCAAGTTGCTAAGCATTTAATTTTTCTGTAACTAAAGCGTCAGGGCCCTAAGGGTTGTCAATTAGGACCCTTTTCTGACTGAGGAAAGAAAACGTCCAAATAACAATGGAATAATGGCTTTAAGAGAATGGTTTAAAATGAGGGTGAGAAAGAAAACCTTGATCAATACATTGTCTTGCTAATGGAATTCCACTGTAGATTCTTGGTTTTCTCTCATTATGCTGGGAGAGAGCAGCAAGGAATGCAAGTCTGCAAATACCTACGAACAGAGGGGGGGGCCTTCACGAAATCCAGACACCCAAGGGGTGGCGAGAAGAGACACCCTACCCGCCAAGTCTGGCCTGCCATCTCTTTTTGCAAATCAAGTTTTGTTGGAACACAGCCTCATTCCTTCATTTCCATACTGTCTGTGGCGGCCGTCTCCCTACAACAGCAGAGTGGAGCAGCTGCGACCGAGACCATCTGGCCCACAGGCCTAAAGGATTGGCCGCCTGGCCCTTTGTGGCAGTAAAAGCTGGCCAATCCCTGGCCTGTAGCATAAAAATGCAAACCGTGAACAAACGTGGGAGATAACTAAAAATAAGCCTACTCTTATTACAAAGGCAATGCCATACATATTTATGGTACAAAACTTGAAAGTACAAGTGAAAGTATGGAAATTAAAACATATAAATTCACCACTCAGAAATAATCAGTATTTATATTTTAGAATGCAATCTTTTTCTACACATCAGTTTTTTAAAAATAAAACAAAGTTGGATCGTGTAGGACATGCTGTTTCGTAAACTATATTTTCACTTCACGTGCGATAACAATCTTTTCCTGTCATTTAATTTTCAACCATACCACTTTTTATGACTACCCACACACACAAAAAGCCACATCGTGGGTGTGTCAACTTCGCTCACCAATCCCTATGTATGACCCTGTAAGAAGTTCCCAGCGCTCTTTCCACTGTAAACACTGGTGTACGAAATGTCTTGTCCCTTTTTCAGAATGAGTTACTACAAGTAAAGTGATGGGTCAAGGTAGGCTCACTTTGAAGCATCCGCATATTTGCTGAAAAATCGCCCACAAGAGAGGCCCAGCCAGTATCCACGCCCACCAGAGTGCGGGGGAACAGCCCCTGCCCACTCACTGGCACTGGAAACGTAAGGTGTAACGGCGGTCCTCAACCCGAAACCATAAAGCCTTCAATTATTTGTTTACTAGGAGGGGAAACCACTTAAGGAATACACTCATTGGCCATTTACCCTTTTTTTTATTATAATTTCTGTAATTTTCTCATTGATTTGTACGAATCCTTTATATGGCAAAATTTCTTGTGCTGCAAATGTCTTTTCACAGTGGGTCCTTTGTCTTTCAAAAAATGTATTGACTTTGTAAATAAAGATGCTTTCACAGACGCACTGATGAGAGTGACACATACTCAGTGCAGAGACCCTAACCCGGCGAGGCATCAAGAAATTAAAAATCACCTGAAACCACCTCTGCTTCCAGACAAGATGAAGTACGAGGGACCAGATCTACCCTCCCCCCTGAAATAACTAAAAAACGGGACAAAGTATATAGAAAAGTGTAAGACTGAAGATCTTGGAAGCTGGGCGGGGAGAGACAGTAAGTGCTGAGAGATGAGAAAGGAATGATGTGAGTCGCACGAGTGCCCGGCTTACTGACCTGAGAAAGTTTCTGGGTTATGGCCCGGGGAACAGAGACACAGGCGGAGACCAGCGGAGCTCCCCCTGTTGGGGAGGCAGAGGGAGAGAAAACCGTTCCCGTTTGCAGGGAGAGCAGCGGACAGAGGACAGCTGCCCACAGGGAAACCCCACACCGTCCAGAGCGCCTCCCTCTGGCCTTCAGCTGAGTGCTGACGGAACGAGTGAGTGAAGGCCCCTAAAAGAACCACCAGAGAGGCTCAGGAGGAACAGTGCTTGGGGCTCACACACAGGGCTGGGGACGGTGCCTACTGCCAGCCGCTTCCTGTTCACTCAGTTTTCCGGAGAGAAAGAGAAAAGAACAAGCCAATTCACAGGGTATCACCTAGAGCGCCACGGGTCTTTCGTCTGTAATAGGAAAATTTAACCACAGACTAACCACGCCTCTGAGCCCTTCTCGTGAAGCTTAAAAGCAACATGAGACTGGATCAACTCTTTCTAAAGTAACTTAACTGTAACCAAGAACAAACCTCAGGAATATTCGTCAGGACACAAAAGCATTGCACTCTTTGGGGCTCCTGCGCCCAACTTCAGTGAGGGTGGGGGGGTGGCTCCAACACCAGCGAGCAATTCTTGCTCACCAGCAAGGCGTCCAAGAATTCAACTCAGTGCCGACACTAGCTATAAAAAAAGACCTAAATCAAACTTCCAGATATAAAAACTGCAATATGTAAGATGGGAAATATACTACATTGTGTGAACAAGACTATGCACTGAGGAAAACAAGACTAGTGCACTTGGAAACATAATAGAAACGATCCAAAATGAAATACAGAGGAGAAACATATATACAGAGAGCATCGGTAAACAGTAGGACTACTTAAAGTGCCTGTACATCCATGCCATTAGCCTACCCAAGTGAGAGACGGGGATGAGGAGCAGAAAAAAGATCTAACACAAATTTGCTAAACATGATGGAAACTGTAAACCACAGATCCAAGAGGCTTGAAGACCTCCAAGCACAAGAAACATGAAGTAGACTACACCAGTGAATCGCTAAACACCAGTGATACAGAGGAAAATCTTAAAAGCAGAGAGAGAGAGAGAGAGAGGGAAAATATTTTGTACAGGGACAAAAAGGATTAAAGACGATTTCATGCCAGAAATAATGCAAGCGGTAAGGCACGGGGTGGGGGGAAACCCTGTCAACCAAAATTCTAATCAAGCAAAAATATCTTTCAAAAACAAAGAAAAAATAAAGGCATTTTGAGACATATACAAGCTGCGAGAATTCATCACAAGCAGATGTGTGCACACACACACACGTACACTGGAATATCATCCAGCCTCAAAAAAGAAGAACCCTGCCGTTTGTGACACCCTGGACAGCCCTGGAGGACATCGCGCTAAGGGAAAGAAGCCAGACGCAGAAGGACAAACACTGTAGGATGTCATTTATGTGTGGAATCTCAAATAGTCACCTAAGCAGCCTGGAGCAGACTGTGGTTTCCAGGGGCCGAAGGGCATAAAGTGTCAGGAATGCAAGATGAATCAGTTTGGAGAGCTGATGTACGGCACAGTGAGTATAGTTAACAATATCGTATCACATACTTAAAGTTTGCTAAGGGGGTAGGTCTTAAATGTTCTTACCACCACCGAAACAAAAGAGAAAGAAAGCAAATGGCAACTAGGTGGGGGATGCGTTTCTTCATTCGTCTGATGGTGGCGATCGTTTTACACCGCATGTGTTATAAAAACACCTGAAATATATATAACTTTTACTCTTCAATTATACCTCAGCAAAGCCAAAGGAAAGGGAAAAAATCATCACCACCGGCCTGCACTATAAAATGCACTGAAGGAAGCCCTGCAAGCAGATCCACGGAATCGGACGGAAACCTAGAGCTCCGCAAAGCAACGGTAAACACCAGGAACCATAACTGCGGAGGCAAATATACCACCTGCATTCTTAACGGTAAATACGTAGGAAGGTAATTGGCTGAAAGCAAGACCAATAACAGCGTCCTGGGTGGTTTACGATACCGGCATAGGGGAGCTGCACACCGCAGCAGCCCGGAGAGCCACGGGGAGAAGAGAAGCTCACTGCTGCAGCTTCTTTTACTGCAGGAAGCAGCGGTGATAAATCGAGAGCAGATACTACAGACCCTAAGGTGAACACTAAAACAGCACAGCAAAGAGCAGTAGCTAACAAACTGGCCAAGGAGAGAAAACTAGAAATACTCAGTCCAAAAGAAGGCAGCAAAAGAAGAAAACCGGGTGGGGTGGGGGAAGAACAGATAAGACAAAGAGAACACAAACAGCCACATGGTAGACACAACCGTATCAATCACCACATTAAATGTAGTCTAACCCGGGGTTGGCAAACTCTTTCTCTGAAGGACCAGACAGAAAATATGTTAGGCTTTTTTGGGCCACGTGTGACTTCTGTGATATAGTCTTCTCAATTATTTTTACATAAACTTTTAAAAATGTAAAAACCATTCTTAGTTCTAAAACAGGCGACTTGCCAGGTCTGGCTGGCACGCTGGTGTCTGCCAGTCTGTGGTCTGAACACCCCAACGAGTAAGCAGAGACTGTCTAGTCAGATAAAAAGCGACGTTTAATTTTGTGACCATATGCTGCCTACAAGAAGCCCGCTTTAAATGTAAATACTCAAATATATTAAAAGACAAAGGACGCAGAAAGATGTATCACGCTAATACTAATCAAAAGAACCCCAGCGTGCCCATGTTAACGCGAGACAGAATCGAGTCAGATGGTAATTTCGCGGCGATAAAATGTTCAACTCATAAATAGGACAGAACGATACTAAACGTTTATGTGCCTAGGAAGGGTTTCAAAACACATGGAAGAAGAATGATGAAGCTGCACGGAGAAACCAGCAAATCCACAGAGGCAGCCCAAGGTTTCTCCACGTCTTTCTCAACAATAGAGAGAGCGAGGAGACAGGAGAGGTAAGGATACGGCCTCACTGGACAGCACTACCAGCCAGCTTGACCTAAGTGACAATTTATTTTACAGGATACTCCGCCCAACAGCTGCATATACACTGTTTTCAAGGGCACATTAAATATTCACGAGGACGGGCTGTAACACAGCCCGTAAGACAGGTTCAGTGCACGTACAAGACTTGTTTTATACTGTGTTCTCTGACCGTGGTGCAAACAGACTAGGAGTCAGTAACAGAAAGACATTTGGAAAAATCCCTAATTATCTAGAAACTAAATAACACATTTCTAAAACTATAAACATTCTGTAAGAAAACACAGGAGAAAATGTCCTTGAGTTAGGCCAAAAATTTCTTAATTACAACAGCAAAAAGTACCAACCACAAAAGAAAAAAATGATACATTTTATTTTATCAAAATTAAGAGCTCTTTGAAAGATAATATTAAGAGACAAGAAAAGATTGGGAGAAAATACTTGCAAGTTACATTTCTCATAAGGGGTTTGAATTCTGAACATAAAGAACCCTGACACTCACTAATAAGAAAATAAAAAATTCAATGTAAAATGGGCGAGAAAGTCTGAAAAGATGGTTCACCAAAGAAGATGCGTGAAAGGCAACACACACATGACAAGATGATCAAGATTGTTAGTCATTAAGGCAACGCAAATTGAAACCGCAATGAGGTATCACCGAACAGCTAGTAAAATGGGAAGAAGGACCGACCATCTCAAAGGTGGGTGAGGCTATAGAGGAGCCGGAACTCAGACACTGCTGGTGGGAACATAACTCTGAAAACCAGTTCGGCAGTTTCTCAGGAAGGGAAACATACATTTCTGTCACATGACCCAGCCATTCCACTCCATGGATTTACCCAGGAAAGACGAAAAGGTAAGTCCAAGGACTTCTACACTGCTGTTCATAGCTGCTGTATCTGGAACAGCGCAGACACTTGGACAAGACCCCAAAGTTCAACGGGTGCATGGGGGCAAACCACCCTCGGTATATCCACACAATTAAACATTGCTCAGCAGTGAAAATGGCTCAACTATTAATACATGAGACAAAACGAGTACATTTCAATAACTGTGCCGAATGGAAGAAGTCAGACAAAAGGGGATGCATACCGTGACTCCACTGATATGAAACTCTCAAAGTGGAAAGTAATCTATAGTTTCGACAGAAGGCAGACTGGGGGTCACCTGGGCGTGGGGGTGGTCAGCAAGGGCTTGGGGCAGGCAGAACGAACAAGTACGAGGGGACTTTTGGGCTTGTTGGAAATATGTATTGTCTCAGGTGTGGTGATGGTTCCAAGGGTACATATATGTGTAAAACTTATCAAGTTCTACCCCGTAACACGAACTGTTCATTTTATACTGTTTATATCTAAATAAAGCTGTTTAAAAAAATGAAAAGAACAAGATAGCCAAAAAAGTATGTCAGAGAACAACACCTGTGATATGATCACCTTTGGGTTAAAAAAGAAAAACAGAACCACGCCCAGCTACCCGGGTACGTGGGGGATCGACTTTACCATGGCTCTTCAAGGGGAACACCTGAGTTACACACTGTTTCATATGTGCTGCCGATATAGACGAGAAAACTGTAAACCCCAACAAAATCAAACTTTCCTCAAGCATGTGTTACTTCTATAATCAGAAAAGTTACATATATTTTTTAAAGCTTTTGTAAACCACCCCCAGTTTATATGTTGTCAGACATACTGTGCAATCTGGAAGCACCTGTGTCTTGCACTGGCGAACTAGCCACTCACCATTAAAGGGAAGGCGATTTAAAAACACCCCTGTAGGGCCTGACTGGTGTGGCTCAGTGGGTGGGGCATCGTCCTGCAGAGGGTAAAGGTAGCTGGTTCAATTCCTGGTCAGGGCACATGCCTGGATTGAGGGTTCAGTTCCCGGTCATGGTGCAAATGAGGGGTGGCCAATCAATCTTTCTTTCCCTCTCTTCCTCCCTCCCTTCCCCTCTCTCTAAAATAAATAAAATAAAATAAATATAGTCTTTAAAACATACTTCTGTAGGGTGTGTTCTAGGAATGCCATTCACCAAACATTTATTTCATATACTACTAGTTCTACGGTCATGGAATAGATTTTAATTTTCCATATGGCATTTATTTATGAGAGGCTAGAGTAAGCAGTTGCTCCAAGCACGGACCCTGGGGCCAGACTTCTGGGGCTTGGATCTGAGCTCCCACTTATGAACTGTGGCATCTTGGCCAAGTCACGTATCTTCTCTGCCCCTCAGGCTCCTCATCTGCTCATGGTGATGACAACAGCACCTTCAAGTCAACGTCTTTTGTATGTGGTTAACCAAGTGAATAGGAAGTTAAGCCCTTATCACAGGGCCTGGGGTAAGGCCACGCCTCCTAAGAATCACCCGTTAACCTAGTGCTATGTTTAATTCTTTCATCAACGTCTTGGATTAAAATTCAAATCACGTGTTTTCTCTGCCTTGTGGCCCAGATCAGGGCCCAGTGGATGATGGGTGTCTGAGGAAGAAACACCAATTTCCCTCCGATAACAATTGTAACGGTCAGATGTGTTCGCCACAGCCTACAAAACAAAGCGAACTGTCTCCCCAGACCAGTGATTTGGTACGGGGGTGAGGTCCGAGGAGTGTTCTGGAGTTCCGGGACAGGCGTCAGGATGCAGGGCCCTTTGGCTGCACCGATTTGCTGTGCAGCCTCAGAACCCTCTCCTGACGAACGGGGCCCAGTGGCTCTCACATCTTTGGACCGCATTCTAAATAGAAGGCGTGAGCACAGCTCTGCAGCTCTGTTCTGACCAGCGCGCATGCCTATTTTTACACGGGAACATGTGCCAGAGGATCTACTTTCAGCAAAGAAACTTCACAGTGAAACGACTGCCAAGTCCATGATGTGTCTCGAGGTGTCTAAGCTGAAACCTACACAGCTCGGGGAGGGGGCTGCCGACGTCGCCATCTATAAAAAGAGATGGGTGGTGTTTCAGAAGCTTTGGCTGCATGAAGAGGGTTGTCAATTTTCACACTCGAGTATTTTCCTAGCCCCAGGGTGCTGGGCCCTGGGCACCGGGCAGTTGCTCCTGCTCCAGTCTCTGATATCCGTTCCCAAGGTGTGAGGAGGATCCAGGTTAGCCAGCTCCGTGACACGCGGGGACGGCCCCCTTGTTCCTCTGGCTCTGACCTGAGACTAGAACAGCGACTCTCTGTTGGGGTGGGGGCGGGGAGTTGAAAGGAGGCAGCACAACAGAAACACGTGGGGATCTTCTCCCCAAATCCCCACCGCCATCCTGACAGCCCCTGGTGGAAAAAGGAGGCGAGGGCGAGAACCACGTGCGTGCGTTTTCAAAGGCTCCCACGGAGACTGACTCTTCAAAGTGATCTCTCACTCAGTGGTCTCCTTCCTGCCCTGTCCCCACCCCTGCAGAGAAGCCAAATCCTCTGAGCTAAGTGACGTCTGTCAAACAGAGATTATTAATGCCAGCCAAAATAAGAGGCACTGGGAGGCAAGGGCAGCTCCCGAAGGTTATGGCTCCGTCATGTGCTAGTTGGCACAAGGGTGGAAATGCCTCCAGCGCTAACATATACAAATGAGGAGAAAATATAATTCCCAATTTTTAAATATGGAGCTGAGCCCAGAAATAGGCCCCATGGCTGGGGTTCTGAAGCCAAGATGTGTATGTGGTGGGGAGAGGGGCAGAAGACTTAACTGAGCATCAAGGAGACCCGAGAGCCCAGAGGCCCGTGAAGTGCTGGTCTGTGGGTGGGAGGAGCTGGAAAACCCCACCGACATGGAAGGTGGACTGTCCAAGGCCTGAGGAGTGGGGGGTGAGGAAGACAAGAAAGACTCTCCCATGAGAAATGGAACCTCCACAACGCTACCTCAAGGTTCCATGGCTGGGATCTAAATTTGCACAGTTTGCAGAAAACCTGAAGTTTTCATGATCTGAGGAACTCAGCAGAAGCAAATGCACAATTGCTCATTAACAGCATTTGTACAACCCAGAGTGCAATGAATTCTCCCAGAGGGCAGGGGCGTGGGGAATGGGGAGGAACTCTCACGAAACAAACTCACAACAAAAAAAATTGCAAGCCAGCAAGAAAAAAATTCACCATGAGAGAACAAGTCCACAGACATAAAGATGAGATTAACTATCCATCTAAGACAGAAACTAGAAAAATCTGCTTGAGATCACACAATGGTTGTTTAAAAGGACTAAAAACTCACTAAAATACCAACAAGATGTTTTTTAACTAAACAAGCTAATTCAAAAGTTCAGAAAGGAAAGAAAGTTAAGAAAGAATAGCAGGGAAGTTTTAGAAAAGACAAATAATCAAAAGAAACGAATACTGTAAGATACCTCAGTGGAACAGAATAGAAAACCTAGAAATAATCATATATCTCCGACATATTTACTGATGTCATGGTGAGATTTCAAATGAGTAACGAGAAGATGCGTCATTCAATAAATGTTATGGGGGCACTGGGGTTGTCCTCTTGGGAGAAAATAGTTTAATGCAAACATTCTGTGCCAGAGTAAATCGAACATGAAAGTTCTTGAATAAATCCCCAAAAAAATTTTACTGAGGAAGGTCATTTGACATGTGACATTAAACCTAAGAGCCTTAAAGCAAAAGATCGCTATGTTTAAACACATGAAAGTAAACGTTTTATGTTAAAGTTCATTATGTTCCAAAATAATTGATATGAGATATTTCCCCAGACAAATGGTTAATTTCTTACTCACATAAAGAGCTCCTACAGAAAAATACAGAGAAATAAAAACCCAACAGAAAAATACACGGGAAAAAGACACGAGTGGTTAGTTCACAGAAAAGGAAAAACAAACGCCCTTAGAAATATGAAAATACGAAAATAAAATCCACCTCACCCAAATAAGGAAAACAAATTAAAATGACTCTGTGACAATGGTCTCCAACTATCAGATGGGAAAGTTACCCACAGTGTGGTGACACCAGGCTGGCGAGGCTGCCTGGAGAAACGGGCTGTCACAGGCACAGCCAGAGAGCTGGCTTAGCCAGATGTAAGCCCGTGTGACCTCTGCGGAGGCCACGTGACCATATTCACCACAGAGACAGATGCTGTGCGCTTTAACCCAGCAATTCTACTTCTAATAATCTCACCCAGAGGCATGCTTCCGCATGAGGGAGCAGATATGTGTAAATGTATCCACTGAGGGACTGGAAACAGCCTAAACGCCTACCAATAATGATTGGCGAAGTACACTGGGGACCATCCACAGAACGGAAGATGGGAAGGCTGAAAAAATAATAACGAGGGAGCACGTTGTGACTCATGTGACTGTGTCGGACTGGGGCAGTAGGTAATTCATCGTAGCACTTAAATACCACCTGGCCAACTTTGCAAGTTGAATTAAAAATAATAATGGGTATAAAGAAAATACAAGCCACACCAAATTACAGAACACGCCCAAAAAGTGAGCTAGTATGTCTGGAAAAGTGTAAGGTAGTATTTCTAGAAATGAAATATGTAGTCAGTGTAATTAAAAATTCACTAAATAGATTAAAAAGATTGAAGACAGCTGAAGAGAGAGTGGCCAATACACATGTTAAAATTTTTCATAATAAAATATTGAGAAGAGTCAGAGGAGAAACTACATGTTCAGTAAATGATGCTGAGAAAATTGAATATCCATGTATAAAGATTCGGTTCCTACTTCACATTTTAGGAAAAAAAATTAGAAAGTATATAGTATCTTTTAAAAAAGATAACTCTATTTTCTTAGATTAAGGAATTTCTTAAATAAAAGCAGAGTAAAAGTTGTAAGAAAGATTAGTAAATTTTATTTCACTAAATTTAAGAAAAAATGTAAATAAAGACACCCCAAAACCAAGTGAAAAAGGCCAGAGAGATTAAGAGGTTTACCATGCACATAACCCAGCAAAATCAATCTCAAATATTTAAGAACTCATATATATCAATAAAAAGGGTAAGTAGAAAAACATGCAAAAATGGTTAATAGAAAAATCAACTATCAAAGAAGCTCCAACATCCCATAGACACATCAGGAGGTAAGTCATCTCAGCAGTAATCAGTGAAAATAATACTGTTTCACACACTTAGATAGCAAGACACCAAAACGACTATGATGACCCTTTGACAGAATGGAAATTCTGATGCAGTTCTGGTGGTCCACCTGCTTCGGGGACAAATGTGACAGTGCCCAGCACTGCTGACCGGAGCGCCAGATCATCTAGAAATTCCACCTCTCGAAGACCTCAGCCCCGTGCACAAGCTGCTCACCACAGAACTGCTGAGGACTGCGAACGTTAGAGACGGGCACACGTGAGCGCAGGCGGGACGGGGGAGGCCCCTGGGTGTACTCACACGACCGCACACTACACAGCAGTCAAGAAGAGCGGCCCAGCTCTCGGGGCAGCAATGTGGGAAGTCTAGAAAACGTAATGTTGGAGAAGAAAAGCAGGTTGACAAAGGGCACGTGCCGTACGGCAGCATTCCTATAAGTTAAGAAATACCGAGAAATCCAAACGACCAACCCTTGTTTTGTCATAAATACTTACTTACAGGTATATGATGGTCTGTTTCTAGGGTGCCCCTCAATGGCCCACTTCCTGGCTTGTACTCCCCTCCCCCACCCACCAATCGAATAGGGCAGAAGGGACACCATGTCACTTCCAAGATCAGTTTATAAAATGACTGGCTTCTGTCTTAGAGGCTCAGTTGCCCCCCCCTCTCTCTGGGATCACTTAATCTGGGGTGACCACGGACGCATCTAGAGGACATTCAGACAGGCCAGGCGCAAGGTCCACATGGTAAGGAAGGAGGGGTCCTGCAACCACCCCATCACTGAGCTTGGGAGGGGGCCCCCAGCCTTCAGTGCTGCAGGCTCAGGGGAGACCCTGGACCAGAACCACCTGGCTGAGCCCCCCTCAGTTCCCCAAACACGCTCTTAAAGGGCTAACCTGGGGACAAGTGGGTCCACAGCAACAGAAAAGAATCCAAGGTACTTGTAAGGATGCGGTGAAGTTGTTACGTGCCGCAAATGTGAGAAGAACATACACCAGCCTCAGGAGAGAGGTAACTCTAGGGAGGGCGGTGAGGCGGGGCCTTAGCTATCCTTATTTTTTCATTTCTATGACAAACATTTGCAGAAAATACAACAGAATCTTAGCATTTCTTAAATCTGGGTGATCTGTAAGTGTGTGCACAGTACACAATTTCCTGTGATTTTAAGCATTTTCTCTGTTATTTAAAACATGTTATAAATTAAAAATAAACACTTGGAGACAGAAAAAAAGGGCAGGCTATCTCTTCCGTTTGTTAGGAGCCACAGACACCGCCTGGCTCCGAACCGCGGCCCGAGGGAAGCAATTACTTTAATGGCTAACCCACCAGCACTGAAGTGGATGCGCATCAGTGTGCCTTCCCACCGCTGCTAAAATCGAATGGCTAAGCACCCAAACCTTAAATACCTTTCAAAAAACAGCCACATCAAACTTCCGTGAGAGCCCCTAACCAAGAATCCACGGTGAAATTCAGGGGAACGTCTCTGCCTACAGATACTGAGTGATCAACAGTTTCCGACAGCACTTCCCATAGCAACGGACGGGGCTGACGGCGGCTCGGCTGTATTAACCGAAGTGGACGTGTGACCGCTGTTGCCATAGTAGCCTCTCCTTTGATGGTATTTAACGAGAGAACGGGAATTGTAGGGAAAATTGCTTTGGTTCTTAGATTCTCTGGGTTAAGAGAAGTAAGATGTCTACAGCTGGGAGATACGGTGTTTCTGGTTGCAAACAGCCCCAGCCAACACACGGAGGGCGATCTCCCTCCACAAACAGCACACGGGCTGAAAGAGTTAATGCCCACCTGAAAGGTCCCATCTGCTCATGGCCGAGATTGAAACAAGACAAGTCCCAAGGCCCCCGAGTCTGGTCACCAACACGAAAAACTCTGCCCGGACATTTCAGAAAGTACATCACACACAACACTGAAACATGTACGTGGATTGGGGATTGTGCTTACACAGACTAGGAACTGGCCTAAGATCCCAGGTGTAATGTTCCCTTTTCATACTTCTCTTCTGTTCTCCAAATCACTTAATGCTGCAGGAGTGAGCGTGCTCAGACAAGAAAATGAAGCATCACTTACCTACTGGGTTTCCCGGACTCCCATTTTAAGAGCACAGCATGGGGAGTAAGGGCTGAAATCTCTCCCTCCCGAATAAATCAGCAGTGATGGGCATTTTGCCTGCACGCCACCTCTCCCCTAAACTCTGGTGGGTGTGAGGTCAGAGTGAAGGCCTAGTTGGTAGGTGAGCATTCCTGCCCAGCCTACAACTACTGTATTTTGCTGTGTATAATGTGCACCCACATTTCTGGCCCAAACTTTCAGGAAAAAAAGCTTTTAAATCAAATTATTTATTTATTTATATTTTGATACTTGTTTTTTTGTATTATAAAGGGATTTTAGCATTTATTTTTGAACATGTTATGGTATAAGAAATTTTATGTAACAAACAATTACCAAACACAAGAACAGATGTGAGGTATTTCAGGTACTGCCCATGTATAGTGTGCATCCTTATTTTCCCTCAAAAACGTGGGCAAAAAGTGCACATTATACACGGCAAAATACGGTAGATCTCAGGTGGAGGGCTTTCTTTCATCCTCTTCCCTCTCCCTCAGGACGGGTTTCACTATAAACCCCAATTTATTTCTTTTCCTTCCGTTTCCTGGTCATTAGCTCTTTTCCCTACCTCACAACTGCTTAGCTGTTCTAGCCCTTGGCATATTAGGAGCGCAGCTTAGGATTTCCCTCAGTTCCTGACCTTGACCTATGCACCAGACATTGTCAGTCCTCTGACACCCTCCCTGCGCACACACTTTCTCCCCAGTCTCCCTCGTTCCATCGCTGACTTGCATGTTCCTGGGTAGCTCGACTGATAGTCAGAAGTACCTGATCCTCCCACCAAACCACCAAACCACCAAACCGTGGGCAGTGGGGACACTCCCTTCCAAGCTGGCTGTCAGGCCTGAAGACGTCTTCAGGTTCAGGGAGTTTACCCATCCTGCCCACTTTGCTGGGCTCTTCTGGCTTTTCTGAAGACCTGGCCAAGCCTCAGGCCAGGCTTCGCAGAGTAACGCTGTTGTGCCACCCTCGTGCCGTGTCGTCAAAGGAATTCTATCAGAAATCGGGTTCCTGGGTCTCGTTTGGAGAACCAGCGAAGACAGGTGTGTACTTCTTATTTCATAGATTTCTTTGAGGGGAAAGATATATGTGGCTTATCTATGAATTTTCTTTTTTATCCTTCCATGTCCGCTGTCAAACACTATACCTCATCCCCCAGGCCCCTTGGAGCATTTTTATTCCTGGAACAAGGCACCAACACAAGTTTAACATGGGAGGGAAGGGTGGTGCCAACGCTTACCGAGCGTCTGCCGTGCGCCCAGTCCTGTGCCGCAATCGCACACGGGTGATCTTACCTTTCCCGCTCAGCCATGCACAGTGCATTTTATCCATAAGACTTTGATTGCAGATAATGGGCAGGAGAGAATCAATTCAATGGCAACTGGCTGATCAAGAAGTTCTTCCAAGTGAGCAAACTGACATGAGGACTCTAGTTCTGCCTCACTGTCCAAGGCGAGCATCGCTTACCTGCGCAGGGGCTGGCCGCAAAGCCCACCCTCTTCCGAGCTCGGTCGAATACCACGTAGAAGCCCTCCATCACGGTAGCACCGATCACCAGCGCGTTTGAGGACGGTGAAATGCCGAATCGGTAGCATTCGTAATTCAGGCCAGCGCCCATCATGGGCTGAATGTAAAGCTGTTCGTGTAAGAGGAAAGAAGCAAGAAAAAGCAAAAGTCAGGCAACATCACACGATTGTTATGGACACATGTCCCTCCAAGGGTCATGTGTTCAGGACCCTCCAAGGTGCTATGGGACACTACAGAGAAAGAAGAAGACACCAGCCCAGCCATCGAGGAGTTGAGATCATAAGCACGGTGACAAACATTACTGAAAGTGACAGAAATATGTATGCCACCTGTGACTATACACGGGTACAACCATACAAAGATTTCATCCACCCATCCATCCAGTCATCCATCCATCCATCCACCATCCATTCACCTGTCCATCCATTCAACCACTTGCCCACCAGTTATTTATTGAGCCCTTCAGATGGCCATGATAGTGTCCTTGGTACCAGTAACACAAAGATGAGTGACGCATGGCTCCTGCCCGGGTAAAGCTCCCCATCTCTGGGGGTGGCAGGTTCTGTCTCCCTCAGTCCATGACACAGCCACGCCTCAGACCTCAGAGTGCTGGGTCAGTGTCTCCTCCCTTCCACGCAACCTGGACCAGTGCCTTCCTCTGAAACACGGCCCATGTCTCTCCCTTCTCCCTTCTCCCTCTCCACCACCCTGGCCTAGGTCAGCCCTGTGGGGAACCATTCCAAGTGTGGGAAATGTGGCTCAGCCCCCACTCGGAAAAGCCAGTGGGGAGCGAGGTTGGCGGGCAGGACCCACGTCCATGGATAAGTTCTCCAGTGGGAAATCAGGCCTGCATTGTACTTAGACTGCTATGAGACTTGCTCTTGCTAAAAAACTCCCTCACCCTGAATTGAGGAAGCAAATGTTTACTGAGTATTTTTATCTTCCAAGAATCTGGGCTAGACCCTCCAGGTATGGGACAGAGCCCTTTCGACCATTTCTCCTTTTACATTGCAAATGTCTTCCTTTGATGTATTCAGTGACATCCTCTCTGTTGTCAGCAAAAGATAACCACCCAAGACAAGCCTTTGTATAGTCAAGGAGGACCTTCTTTGATGTTAAGAGCCTAAAAACCTATAAAGGCTGGTGATGGCAATGCTCTGGGTGCTCCCCCCTTGAGGGAGTGGCCGAGGCAATCGGAGGCACTCTCCTCCTGAGAGAGTGGCCGCCGTCCCTTTTCCCCCACAGGACCTCTGTAGTCCGTGTGTATGTGTATTGGAATACTGAAACCTCAACAGCAGATCTTGCGGGCCGAGATCTGCGTCAAGCCCCGCCCTCTCCTCTCTTGGTCTACGACACAGGGCCGTAACCCAGCCCAGGATGCCATCTTTCCAAAGTGATGGTGTCACCCTCCATCTGAGGGGCAGCATGACACAGCTGAGATGACTTCCTCAGCGTGACAGGGACAAGCCACCACAGTCGAGAGAGGACACAGCCAGCATCACCAGACCAGGCGTTCTCACCGCGGGAGGACCGTGCCCTACAGGGCTAGGTACCTTAAATAAACACCAGATGTGGCCCCTGAGATCCCCTGGAGGCGGCAGTCTCTCGGGCCTTGAGTCAAAACTTAAAACACTCAGTGAGAAATCAGTACCATATCAGTGACAACATTCCCTCTGGTTTTTAGGGGCAAAGTATTAACAGGTACGCAATTAAGAGAACTGGAGTGCCTGAGGAGGGCATACTGACAATTGGAAAAAAAGCAATAAAGCACCAAATAAGGGAGAAGGACTTTGCCGTAAAGGACAAAAGCCCTAAGAAAAACTTGGAGACTCACAGATAGGTGGCCTTGGGCCCTGTGGCTGGCGGGAATATGAGGTGGGGAATGTGGAGACCAGTGGGGGGCAGGGGGTGGGGGGTGGACTGCTGTCACGTGCAGGCGAGACTGGAAGGAGAGGAGTCTTAGGGCAGAGAGGGAGCAAGGACACAGGGGGCTGTTCCTGGAGTCGCCAGCTGCTAGGCACCCAGCAGCTGCTGTGTCCAGGGAGCTGTTCCAGCAGTTAGGACCCAGCACAGATTGCTTTGTCCGGCTGTAAACCCTGCTTCAAGGCAAAGAATTGTTCTTTCTGTTCCTCACTATACGCCTGGCGTCTGGGCACCCAGCGTATGCCAGGCAGATAGGAAGACCTCAATGCATGTGCGTAAAATGAATGAGCGAGCTAAGCTTTGATCAGTTTTAAACGAAATATACAACTTCTCATGAGGATCAGTTTAAATTAAAGGGGGGTATGCTTAGCTGCCACAGAAACACACATACACCCCTACCTTTGAATGAACTAATTCCATAATGAAACCCGAGCAATTACCAAGTACGATGCAACTGATGCTTTCGATGCAGACAGAGTTTGTATGTCACTCTGTCCTTTCTGTGTGTCCCAGTCGACTTCCAATAGAAGCTCCAGATTGTAAATTTGTAACTTGTTAGGGAAGCGTCAGTATTGCTGGATCTCAGAATAAACTGTCTGCCTTGAACTAAAATGAACACAAATAGACGAACCCGCGGCATTTAGACTGAAACTGTTTACACGTATAGGGCTATGTGGAAAAAAAGTCAGAATTTGTCTGTGAGCTGGGGATTGGCTTTTTAACAGGCCAAAGAGGATTTAGCTCATGCATGTTTGGAAAACGGTGCCAGTGACAGACCAAGTTTAAGGCCATTCATTGCCTTTGATACAACTCCCATCTGCCCTAGCAGTCATTTGTCCAGCTATTACTGCCGGTGCCCGAAAGGTCCCGGGTAGGGGCCCCGGTCTAGTACTTTGGTGACAGGGAGCCCTGTGATTGCCCTAATGTTAGGTTTGCACAGCCCAGGTTTAGATGACACCAGAGCTGTCCTTACGCAGATGTGTCACCAGCAGAGGGCGCGTGCGAGGTTCTCATCAGGTGATTGGTCCTAGCGCCCATCTGTGTCCTTCCTAACTAGGCAACGGAAAGCGAATGTGGTGCTGTTGCATTAAAAAAATATTAATAAATAAAAAACAGTGGGGAAAGTTGAATTTTAAAAATCTAAAATGTGACCACATCAAAGTGAAACAAAAAAAATCCAGTCTCCTAAGTCCGAATAAGACGGAATTCTTCTGCAGACGGAAGCGATCCTTCTAACGCCACCTCCTATATTCCACGCTCACCCAGTGCCGCGTCCTGAAGGCAGTGACAGTCCCCAGTGAACCTTCAGTTTTGATGGCTGCCGGGTGTGATAGATTTTCCCCGGAATGCCTGCCTTTTCCTCCTGCTTCTTAGGAGTCCCTGACTCTGCCAACCACCCACATGCCATTTATCTGCCGGGACACGTCCACCTTTGTCCTCCAGTCAGGTTTCCACTTTAGTTCCAAACCACACTGATGAAATAATGTCCACGTTTGGCCGGTTGGCAGACCAAAATGCAATCATAAAGGGTACATGATTGTAAAGACGCCGAAAACATATCATGCTAACTCACTCTTTGCAGCGCCATTCACCCAAGGATACGGCCGCCTTCTGAAATGTCATTAGTGAGAACTGTGCCATCACTTCTCCTTGACAGTTAAAGAGGCAGACGCAGAAAGAGCGAAGTGATTTGCTCAGAGTGATTGTGTGAGTCACGGGCAGGGCCTCTCGCTCTCTGCGTCTGTGTGCTCTGTTGGGCTATATTTCCATCCTTTCCCCAACAGGAATGCCCCCCACCCCCAATATAAAGTTGGAAAGGGAAAAAGGCAGTATTATCATTTCCTTGTTTCTTCTGAAATTAGTCCTCCTCTCCTATCCCCCCACTCCCGCTCCCAGTCCTTTATCCCAAATTCACCAGATTACAACAGAGACACCACGGCTCATCCATTTAAAAAATTGTTATCGGACCCAAGGTATACGGCAGGGCACTGTTAGGGATGGCTTTTAAAAGTCATGGTTCTCTGGGGCGGGGTGGAGGGATGGGGAGAAAAGGCACACAACTGTAATTGAATAACAATAAAAAATTAAAATTAAAAATAAATAAATAAATAAATAATAAATTTAAAAAAAATTCATGGTTCTCATCTTCGAGGAAATAATTTAACTGAGAAAGAAATACGTGTGTGTGTGTTTTCAGAAAACAGAAATCAAAGGAAAAAGACAAGAACAAAACACACCCGAAGATATGACCCCAGGCCAGACGAGCAGCCTAGAAAACGCGCATTATGAGTTTGAAGGGCAAGCTCACAAGCGGGTTATTCTGCTCGACAGAAATTCAACAGAAGACGGGTTGTTTGAGTCGGGTCTTAGAGGATGGGAAGAATTTAGATACACAGATGGAGTGGGACCAGAGGGCATTTCAGGCCAGGGGTGGCAGGGGTGGGGGGGTGGAGGGGGGTGGCGGAAACAGATTAGGAGATGGGAGCAGGCGCAGGGACCAATGAGTGGAGGACCACGGGTGTGGCAGGCAATAGGCTGGAGAGCAAGGAAGGGTCCAGCGTGGAGGTCATCGAAAGCCACATCAGGGAAAGCGGCTGTCAGCATTTGAATAATGGGGTGGAAAGCTGTGGTTTAGGAAGATTAGTTTCAACACAAAAACAGTGGTGACATGGGATGCCTGGAGGGCACTCTGGAGGGTCCTGAAGTGGTGGAGAGGGGGCGTGAGTGACACGAGTGATGAGAGCTACAGGAAGGAGAGGACAAGGATGAGGTGAGAACCTGGCTAAGGGACAGAGCTGGGTCTATTTAATCAGATGCTTGGGATGAAGAGGGAGTCAAGGATTTAGTGAATACTGCAAAAACTGATGCCTTCATCTCTGAGAATCCACGTTTCTTCTTTATTTCTAAATGAAGAGGAAAGACCCATATATTGGTGTTGTGGTAGATGCTGCAAAAATGTCCTCAATTCTTGACCTCTCCTGTAGCCTCACCCCCGAGATAGGAGATGGCAGCTCCCCACACTGGGGAGGTGGCTTCTACTTCCCCACCCAGGAATCTGGGCTGGCCTTGGCTTCATGTGGGCAGCCCTGTGTGGGAGATGGTGGCTAGTTCTGGGCCTACATTCAGGAACCCTGAGTTTCTTCTCTCTCAGCACCCGGTCGCCACTATACGAGTCAGCTGCTGGACGGTGAGACACAGGCTCATCACTCCACTGACTCAGCCACCAGGTGTGTGAGGGTCAGACCACCCTAGATCCAGGCCAGCCTAGACCCAGCCACGCATAGGTGAGCAAGCCCACGAGATCGGCCGGCCTGCCCTGGGCCAGGAGCAGGAGTGAATGCTCACTGATGGAAGCGGCTGTTTGTCCCGCAGCGCCACTGTGTCCCTCCTCGTGGACACACACACAAATGTGATACCGAGATGCACCCATCATGCACGAAATGTTTCACTTCTGCAGGTTACACATCAGAGGGAGAAAAGCACCAGCCCACGCTCCTACCTGAGACAGGATAGTGATGCGGAAGGATCTGCTGGAGTTCTCGGCTCTCAGGTAGATGGAGATTTTAGGAAAGTAAGACCAAGGTGTGTCGGAACTCGTCCAGCATGCCAGTTGGGATCCGGTCCAGAAACCGTCAGAAAATTTTGGAATCTAGACAAAACATGATCACGAGAGGAACGACTAGTCTAGCACGTCAACAGGAAATAGCTCCCAGCTCTCCCTGCCAGATGCCCGCAGGGATAAACAACGTTTAATTTGGACTGCGAGATGGAGACATCAGTCCTCTGGAAGAGGAACGGGGATGACAAAGTAACAACGATTAAAATTACCAAGGCCTGTGGGGCGCTTACTAGCATTAGGCACCATTATAAGTGCTTTGCTGTAATAATGACTATAATTCTCAAACACCGCCATCAGTGTGGTAACATCATCCCTTCTGCTTTACAGATGAGGAAACCAAAGCACAGAGAGGTACGGTGACTTGCCTAAGGTAACACCGTAGTTGGCAATGACCCTTTAAAACAGAGACCAGATCCTCAATGTGGCCCCCAAGGACCTTTCTGGCATCACCTCTCTTTTGCATTCCCTGCGCCCAGCAAGCTTCCTCCTGGTGCAGAGCCCTCTGTGGGTTCTCCACTCTTCTGGAACATCTTTCTCCTCCTCCAGAAAGATGGCAGCTCAGAAGATGCCTCGTCCAGGAAGCCCTCCCCGATTCCCCCAAATAACGCTGGATCCCCATTGGGTGTCCCCTTCCTGTAGTGGCTACAGTTTGACATTTACTGTGATTAGTTAACTTCTGATTCCTGCTCTAGGATCTGAGTCCTCTAAGGACAGAGGCCTGCTGTCCCCATCCTCTTGGGGTCCTAACTCCCAGCCCGTCTGAGAGACTCAGGAAAGATTTGTGGGAAATATGAAGGTATGGGAACACAGGTTGTCCATCTGTGCCTCTCATCAGGAGACTGGAAGGGCAGTGGCACCCATGCACGCCCACCACTTGCTGAATCTGTAGGTTAATTACACGTTCCAGCCACACCATCTCTCTAGGACCCGCGAAGGTGCCTGGGAGGGTCTGCCCGGTGCCTGCCAGCTCCCAGAGGGAAGGCTGCGCTGGAGGCTCCTGTTCCAGCAGAGAGCCCTGCTCGGTGACCTTCTTCACTGCTGGAGGAGTCAGATGGGAGCGGAGCTAGAAGAGTACTGATGGGGAGGAAGGGAGGTGTTTGTTCAGGGAGTGTCCCAGGTAGAAACACCTGAGCTGAGTTGAGGGACCAGTGGGCGCTGGTGAGGAATGGTCAGGGAGAGAGGGCAGAGCAGGGGTTATGCCCCTCTGGATGACAATGATGACAGCCATGGGGGCTGGTGCCGAGGACAGGAAGGGGCCAGGGACAGGCTGGGAGAGAACCAGGGCACCCTTGTGCATGTATCAGAGAGCATTTGTCAGAGACCTGAGCTCTGCAGCACACTGGGTATATGGCTAAGGCATCCAAGCCTGATGTGTGTCGGTCACTTGTTCTCTGAGTCCAGATTCCAGGGGTGGGGCCAAGCAAGAAAGCTGAATTCCAGAGTCCAGATGGGAGGGTAAATGACCATGTGGCTGTGGATGGGATCCCGTAGGAGAGAGTAAGAGGAGAGGGGCCTAGGCCCCACCCAGAAAAATGGGCCAGCCAAAGAAACCCTCTCACCCCCTAAGAGGGGCCCAGGGAAGGGAGGAGGGCCGGGGGGAGGGTGCCGAGGCGGGTAAGCCAGGATGCAGCGGAGATCAAGCGGGGCGAGGACTGAGGACGCCTCGCTGTCACAGGATGAACCCGGGGTGTCGGGTGCTATGCGACCACACACACAGGCACCGCAGTTGGGCAGGAAGAGAGCCCAGGTCTCCCCGAACACAACCCCCCCACCGAGCTCAGTGCAGACCTACAAACCATTCCTTTCTAAAATCCCACCTCGACAACCCAGTGCCGGGAGCCAGGGCCCAACATTCACACTGTTTTTCTTCTCTGAAGCCAGCCCTGTCCTCAACCAGAGAGAAAACCCACAGAGAGCGCAGCTCCGACGGGCCCTGCAGATGGCAAGAACAAACACTGCTTTTGTGCGGACGCAAGGGACAGAGGCACCACCCACTCCTGTCGGGCTCTCTCTGCCCAAGACAAACAGCCTCCCCAGCTTTCTCCTTCCTGACGCAGACACCAAAATCACGGGATCCTTTTCGACCAGGCAAACGCATTTTGGAATTTCCTTCCTTCCACCTCGTGGTGTTCTTACAAAGTCAGTCACTGCCGAACACATGGTACGTGGCCTCAGGGATGCCAGAGCCTCTCAGCCATGGGCCAGCATCCTCATGGCCCTGAGAAGGGCTCTGCGAGGCTTGTCAGAGTCACGTCCCAATGCCTCGAGCCTTTCCTTGGCACGGCGGTAAAGCGTGTAAAGCTCAGAATGTTCCATGGGAAGACGCCTGTGTTCGCTCCGCTGAGGACATTTTCACTGTTGAGGAAAGTCAGCAGCTCTCTTCATGTGTCCAGAGCGGTCTGGCGTGCAGCTGGCCTTCTAAATTTAAGGCTCTCACAACTTCAAAGCCATTTTTTTTTCCTGGTTCAGCAGATACTACGCTGCTCTGGGCTGCTGCCTTGAAGACCCTTCAGGTCCAAAAGCAACTCCGTGTTTGTTCTCATTCATTTCCCTGCTGTACTCTTCTTGTTTGCTGCTGCTCTTCTCAGGCAGATGGAGACTTTTGACGTTTTGGTCCAGGACAACCACAAGCCCTCTGTCCCTTCCCAAGTTCCCACCATCAGCTGTAACAAAGTAACTACTCCACATTCTCCTATCAACTGTTCTTTGAACTCAGCCATCCCCATGGAAGAGTGAAATCATCAGCCTGAGTCAGTGCAGGAAACTCTCCTTTTTCAGGGACTTTGCAAGGGTGGCCTGGTGTGGACAGATGCTTTTAAAGACTCCCCAGAAGCTGAGGGAAATGTTTATCGTGCATTCAAACAGTAGCAGCACCGGGGTTTGGACATGAGATAGAAGCTTCTCTTTACTGAGCACGTGCTGGGCCAGGCACTTGACCCCAAACCTCAGAAGGACCCTGCTGAGAGCGTGGAGGCTCTCGGAGGGCAGAGACCCTTCCCCAGGCCCTCTGCTAACACTTGCCATGTAATTCCTTCTGACTCCCAAAGCTGTGTTCTTCCCCATCAATGCCATTTGGTCCCCTCTGATGCCCTGAACTGGAAAGCTGGGGTCACACTGGGAACACCATCAGCCAGGTCCCTAGAAGGCGAACTTCCTTGACCGGGATTTCATTGGGTTGCTGGGCGTGGCCATACAGTAATTATTACATGGGCCGGCTGGTCCTTGTTTTCCGTGAATCCCATCCTTTCACAGAATTAAAATCCCCACGCAGCTTGAATGAAGGCCTAGAAGCAGTATGATCTTTGGTTTATTTATTTCTTTAGTTTTAAAGGCTACACACATATTCCTGGTTTACTATTTACTTTAAGGTGGTATACTACCAAGTGGTTTTTTTTTTTTTAGATTAAAAAGGTGTTGCACCAACTACACTATTATTTGATCTAAGTCCTCCCAGGTTAAAACAGAAGAATTTTTTGCTGGTTAACATCAAAGAATAAGACTGTGAACTTTATAAGTAATAGTTAAAAAAAACAAACAGCCCTTCAAAATCCTCAGGAGAGACCACTAGAGTGCATGGTGATGCCGCCCAGCACGTAGTCATGACCTGGGTTCCCCGAGATTCCTCAGCGTCCCGAGAACTCACCAGAGACGTGCGGGCCACGGCTTCGACCACCGCATCAAACACCTTCTGGGGCAGGCGCAGCAGTGTGGTGCCACTGTCCACGATGGCCTTGTCCGCATTGTACTAGAGAGGGGCGGGGGTGGGGGAAGGCAAATGAGTGACATGGCCCCCCACGGCTCCAGCCCCCCATCCCTGTGCATTTGCTGTACAGAAATTCGGGCAGCCATGGGGCCTCCTCGGTGGCTACAACTAATCTTATTTTCTCAGACCTTGGAAACCAAGGATCTTTTAGCCCAAAGTTCTTACTTCACAGACAAAGAACCTGAGGCCGGGAAAGTGATGTGGCCAAAATCCACAGCCCTCCTCGCGCAGAGTGGTCCCTTACGCAGAGGTGCCCAAACTCCCTTGTCAAAGAGGGAGTTCCACGGGCAAAGAGGCAAGACCCACTTGTCTTCAGAGGTTGCAATGACATGTTCAATGCCATTGTCACAGATCACACAAAGTCAACTCTCTATCATGCTGCCAATGGAACAGGAGAACCAGAGCTGCATTCAGTAAGAGAATCACACACACACACACACACACACACACAGAGTTTAGATTTTATTTTGTTTGTATTTTATTTCAGGCCCTTTGATTCTACCACTGGATTCCTTAACGGCAAATACATGCCTCTTGACAATGAACTCGGATCTGTGGACTTGGCACTATCACAGTGGAATGGACCATCATTTATCGAGTGTTCGTGGGTTTCTCAGAGGCACCCTTGTGCACGGGCCTTTGGGGTGGACTGAGAGGGTACATGTGAAAGGGAGGGATGACCAGGCGGGAGGTGTAAGGTCGGAATACAGAGTCTGGCACAAATAATACCCCTTTTTCATTCCAAAATCATAAGCGTGCAATTCTGCAACATAACAATATCACACTCAAGCACACCATATGACAGTGTAGGTGAACTGTTCAGATTAAAACTGTAAACCCTTACATCCATATTATTTCCCTGCCAACCGCACTCAGGTAGGCGCTACTTCTGCTGGACCCTGTAGAACGAAATGCTAGTAGTTTTCCTAAACCATTCTGAAAATGTTGCAGCAAAGGGAGACCCCCTCAGGACATGAGAATCATAATGGCCTTGTGTGCCACAAACAAGCCAAACCGCAGGGAGAGGATGTGAACAGGTTCAGGAGACTGGGTCTCACAGCTCTGCACACCTGCCTCCTTTCAGCACGCCGCCGTCCGAATCCCGAGAGCATAACTAATGCTTTTCTTTGAGTGAGAGTTAGATCCTGGGGGGGTGGGGGGGATGGGGATTAGCTCTGAATGAAAGATAAAGCTGGTGATTTACTTTTGGCTTCAGTTGGCTTGTTTTTAGTCCCCCTCTGTCCCCTCACACTGATAAAAACTTATATAGTGCCTCCCCTTCAACAGAGTTCAGGGACCAGCAGGCCAAGGTGAATGCAAAAGGTGTAGCTCTAGATCCTTCTGACTCTCCATTTTATGCTAATTTTCCCCTTAAGCCAAGTGGTGGTAAGAAAACTTTTTTTTTCTTTAGAAAGGGGTCGTTGATTTAGACTTGTCATACAAAAAGGCCCTGGAACTTTTAACGTCACGAATCTTTGATTTATCTTGTAATGTAATGCACCCTCTGATTTCACAGTCAGGCCCCAGCTGTAATATCTAGGTGACTCAGGCACACACAGACAGGCAGGCACAAAGAGCTCCCGGTGTGGATACCTCTCTGCAGTCCAGATTAAGGCTCTGGCCTCCGATTTCCAGTTTCAGAATTTCTATCTGATAATACCACTCCTCCTTAATCGGGGTATACCAGATGTCTCCTTTGTACAAACTTGGTTCGATTCCACCCAGGACCTGGGGAGGAAAGGAGTCACAGGGGTAAGAGAAGAAAGACACAGGCACACAACACGTTACACAAAACAGCACGCACTTGCAAGGCGAGGCTTCATCGGAACCAGTACTTGCGCTTCAGTCTGATGTTACAAAAGAAATACATGTGCTTGAAAATTAAACAGGGAACGTTCGGGGGCCACGTATCCAAAGGTCAAGCAGAATTCTGCCCTAGTCTAATCAAGATGCTCTGGCGGTTTTGCTATTGTCAAGGAAGCACATGTATCTCTAGCTTTACAAAGTGGAGATTTCGCCCCCAGAGACACACAGTAAAACTGTGAACCATGCAGACTGACAATCATTCAGCACCTCAGAAGACAGAGGAGGACCTCTTCCCCCTAACACATCTGCATGGAAAGCAGAGCAAAATGGAGCTTCCTCAATCCAAACTTCATTTTGCAAAACTACGTAGCCCTGCTCTACAACGCCTCGGCTACCCTCTCCCCTGGAAGGGAGGGTAGACAGGTGTTGAGAACAGAGGCGCTGTTAGCAGTGGAAATAGCTGAGCCAGCTTCTCACAGCTGGGGAACAAAGGTGGTGGCTGCAGCCACCCGGAGGGAGGCCCCTCTTGTGCATTCTCCTGTCACCTCCTACTTTAGACGTCTGTGTGCAGGTTCCATTAAGGGGACACTGAGTGCTGATGGCCTTGAATGATTCTGTGTCATTAACACGCACTTCTGCTGTGTGTGTTTGTTGAGAGAGAAAGAAAGGATATACAGGGGTCCCTGTCTCTCCAAACTTATGAACGCATAGGTATCCCCCTTTGCCTCCCCTCCCCAGAGTAAGGCCCACCTGCTACACCCTCCCATTACTCTCTTGCCCCTCCCCCACCCATCAAAGACAGTTGCCTTTCAAAGGGAAATTTTAAAAAGCTTTAATGGAATTTGGGGGAAGCAACGAGAATCATCTTTGGCATGGCAGGCACATTAGGAAAGATGAAAATACTTCTATCAGCATCTTTAAACAGAAGAAAGAGCCCCAACGATGTGTGAGTTTCGCCTCTTCGAGACTAAAAGATACCCACAAGACTACCTCCGTTGGTACCGGCGCCGGTTGCTGGCCATCCCGCCCCGCACATCTGCATGGAGAAGACGTTGGGGATCTTTGCTTGTGTGACGAGGGAATCAAAGAATGTCTCCAGAGAGCTTGACGGCTGTAAGAGGATGAGAAGGGACAATGCTTCATGACTCACAGTCTACGTAGGGATGACCCAGTGCGGACACCACTTGATATTTAGTTTTTTCCTCGCTAAACAATGAGTCTTATGATGAAGTACCTTCAACAATAATTCAGAAACCTCCAACGGGACTTGCTACAACTTGGCATTATTCCTTTTGGTCCGGCTGGGCTGTAAGAATTAGAGCACTTCCGGAAACTACTGGGATGCTATCACATTGTTCATTACGACAGCCCCGGGCGGGCGCCGGCGTGGGAAGAGGTGGGAGTGGGCTCCCGAGGCAGGTGGTGGAGTCTGACTGCAGACATCTCGGAGTAAGGAGAGAACGGGGCCTCCTGGAGCGGGAGTTTGCATTGACCTCTTTCAGCTGCAGTTGCGTAAGAGGTGCTTGGCCCAGGGGACAGTTCAGCCCAGATCCCAGACCACGACACATGGCTTAGCTGGGCCAGCTGCCTGTGGAACTCTGGTGAGCAGGGCATCGCAGAAAAGGAACAACACTATCGTCCTCAAGTTGAAAAGCTGTATTATTTGCCATTGCCGTATTTGACCCTGTGCCTCCCTGACATGTAGCCACACATTCAGAGGATGCCCCCATTTCTCCAGGACTCAAAAGAAAGAGGGATGGTGTGGGGACAGCTCTGAGTTGGGGGTGGGCCAGGGGTGCTGGTGGGCATAAGGGAAGGTCATGGACTTGCGTTAGGATGTTGGCTTTGACAACCGGAAGGTACAAGAGTTAGTACACAAGTGTTGTCAGTTCTTGGGGAAAACTTAACTGCAGTAGCAGTAGTGGATGCTACAAGCACATTCAAACCACCCAGGGTTAACAGGAGGCACGGCACTTATTATCTACAACGTGATAAAATCGTTACCTATAATTCTGGAGGCAGGAAGAAGAGCGCCCCATTGTCTGAAAGATACAAATCTTCCCATTTGTTGAGTCCGTTTGTACTCTTTCCCACTCAGCCCCGGTGGATCTGGGAGAATTTGAATTACAATCTCTACGGGTAATCTTTGTCACGGCCTTTGTGTTTGGGTGACTCTTGAGTGGGTGGGGCCGGGTGCTGACCACTCTGGGGCTCCTCTTTCGTCTGTCTCTGGCCCGGAACTGAATCCTGGCTCCACCGCCTGCCAACCCCGTGACTCGCCCCTTTTGTTTCCTTATCTGTAAAATGGGGACCATATCAGGCTCCCAGAGCTATTCTGGGGCTTAAGTGGGTCGGCGCCACGTGAAGGGCTCAGCCCAGTGCCTGGCACACGGTGAGGGGTCTGCCCCTATTCCATCAAGTCATTCTTCAGTAGGACGGTGCCCAGGATCCCTGCACAGGTTTCAAAGCGCACCGTTTCCACGACCAGGAGACCCTGACTCAGAGGCGTGTGGTCAGACCCAGGTATCTGCCGTGGGAGAGAGCCCGTGGGGGGCTCTGACACACAAGTCTGGTGGGCGGCATCTGGGGAGTGCCACACACTATGGCCACCACCCCCTGCTCGCTCAGACTACTTCAGAAATGCCTCTGGGCCACGACCAGGACCGCCCTGCCCGCCCCGTGGCCAGCTCTGCTTTCTACACGCCTATGACTGTCTTCTGAATGCCCAGAACATGGAGTCACTTGTTGGTGATCTTGAAATTCCATAGATGAAAGATAAAAGGTCATGTGGGGAGTCGGGACAGGACCCCCCAAAGTCCCAAGTAGTTTGTTCCCGAGGGGAGATTTACATATGATTAATTCCAGATGCTTCCTCTACCATCTTCCAAATAACCAGCATAAAAACAGACATACCCACATCTTTCATTTTCAAAGTCACAGGACGATGACATGTTTTGTCCAAGGTCACATCGTCAGTGAAAACATTCTTAGGAATTGAGTTATTACTAGTTCTGAGTCTCACATTAAGCTCGGCCTATGGTATTGAGAAAAGAGGGGGCTCCAGGACCAGCCTGGGTCCTGTGGACAGAGCAGGACATGACACAGGGGCTCTGGTGGCCCTGGGCAAGGGGGAGACCCCTGGCCCTCAGTGTGCACGGTTTGAAAGTGGGGCTAACTCGGTCTTACGGAGTCTGCCTCCTGCGGGTGTCTGATGTTCTCCACCTCGGGAAGTCACAGGGCCAGGGACCCCCTGCTTGCCGCCCCCCCACCATCCCCTCCCCTCACCTGGCCTGCACCGTTTGCTAGGGAACTTGAGCTGGAACAAAAGTTCTTAGGAGGAGAAAACAAGCCTTCCCTTGGGGATCCTCGTGGACCAGTGGGGCTCTGTTGCCACCGGGCTGCTTCTCCTCCAAGCAGGCTTCTTTTTTGTTTCCCACTCAGCTCTGGCTCAACGCCTGACCCTGAGCAACAGGGTGTGGTACCCGATTACAGGCAGGAGGGGTGACCTCCTTCTGCTTTGCTGAGTGTCCTGCCCAGAGGCACCCCTGGCATCCAGCCTGCCTGCCTCTGGCCACCTTTCTCGGTGGAAATTCCCCAGGCTTTGGGGAGCCAGCCTCCCTCCTCACACCAGCATGGCTTCCCTTGGGTGGGCCCAGAAAAAATATCAGAGACCATTCACTTCTGCCTTTCCCTGTTTTGTGAAGGTTCCAATGCTGACGGAAGCCGGGCTCCAAACCGTTCCTCCTGGGCACGGTTCTCCTTCAAGCGGCCGGCGACCCCAGGCCAGGTTTTCCTGTTGTCCTGCTTTGGTGGCCAGTATCCCCTCAAGGGGGTCTGGAGCCACAGGGAGGCAGCCTGAGGCTCTCTCAGCCTGCTGGGGCCACCTCCCCCTCCAAGGTCCCAGTGTCTCCCGTGGGCTCCGTCTTCATGGAAATGCATGAATTGAATAAACCTGTTTTCTTTTAATCCTACGCTAATCAAAACTCCTAGACAAAACCACAATCAAAGTGATTCAGATTTTATTAGTGCAATATTTTTGAACTCTACAAGTAAAACAGATAAGAACAAAGACAAAAAAAGGAACGGCCCCAGTCTGTCTTGCAGTAAGGCTCAAAGAACCGTGCCACGTACCTTTAATCTTACAACGCTTTGAAGTCTATTCGTGGTGTGATCAGGGCCCTGCTTCAACCCCGTGATCCTAGCTGACCGCCTCCGACAGCCTGGACCCACGCGTCGGCCCCTCTGCTGAGGGGGTTTCAGAATCTCCTCGCGCCACTCGATTTACCGAGAACCCGGGACCCGTCTTACCTTGGCCAGGGCAGCGTAAGCCAGTCCGAGGATCCCATTCCACTTAATCCCAGGCAGAAAGAAATTGTCTGACTCGAAGATGGTGGCGATGTTGACGAGGAAAGAACTATTGAAGCCTTTTGGGATGGTGACAAGGTCCTCCCCAACCAGGCCAGTCCAGCTCCCTTGTGTGTATTTCACGGTGACCTCAAGGCCCTTGGGACGGTACGTGCTGGACCTGGAGGAAGAAGAGAAAGCATCGTGTTGGGTCTGGGGGTCCCTGTCTCAGGAGGTGGCCCAGCGACAGCTGTCCTAAACCCAGACTCAACAGGAAGCGATTCCTAACAGTGTTCCCACCGACAAAGCTACATGTCCCACCAAAGGTAATCACTACTGTTTGGGTGACAGTGCTTCTGTGTCCAGTGTAAGGAAACACTGGGGGCTAACATGAGGCCCCTACGTATAACACTTCTCTGTGCACCAGACAACCCGGAGGTCAGGTGCTTTACTTAACCGTGTTAGCCTGTGAAGGCACCACCGATCCCGGGCCCCTGCCTGGCCATCTGGCTATGTGGGGACACGGCATCACTGCTTTGTGACACAGGGAGGGGCTAGTAGCCTAGAACGAGGAGCCACCAGCGTGTGCCAGAAGTGGTCTAGGGTTCAGGTTCATACAAACAACCCGTGTGATGAATAAAGATGGAGCCATGCCCGCCAATGCCGTGGGCCTTCCTCTCAGGCCCCACACGGCCTCCTGGCCTCACGGCTCTCCTTCAAGGCTCTCCTCCGATGCCCCAAAGCTGATTAGACTCACAGCAAAGTGTGGGGGATGAGGTAGATGGCACGCTTTGACGCAAAGCACTGGGACGCCCTCTGCAGCCCCATGGGCATGGAGCCCTGAGGGTAGGAGTTACTCTAACACAGTCAGGGGGCCGGGAAGCAGAGACAGACAGCAGGCACGTGGACACAGGAAATTCCGGACAGTGAGGAGAGCTACCCTGGGAATAGCGCAGGGTGGGGGAGGGCAGGTTGGCTGTACATAGTGAGGAGCCCAAGGAAGATCTCTGGGCAAAAATCTGGGCATTGAAAGCACATTCCTGCAAGGAGAATGACCAGATTCCTAAGAGAAATGTTGCATCACCAAACAGATCACTCTGGAGCGTTCTGGTTGGTTTGCATTTTTCGTTTCACTCTGTTTAATAGCGAGTCTCTAAACAGTGAGGTTACCAAGGCTTTGTTTCAGCTACAGGAGCAAGTGCAGCCTTCTTGGGAATTCAGTCAGAAACGACAAGAACTTCTTTTTTGGTGCATCTGAGACGTTTTAAAATGATGGTCTTTAGCCCTGACTGGTGTGGCTCAGTGGACTGAGTGCTGGCTTGTGAACCAAAAGGTTGCCTGTTCGATTCCCAGTCAGGGCACATGCCTGGGTTGTGGGCCAGGTTCCCAGTTGGGGGCGTGCGAGAGGCAACCGATAGATATATCTCTGGCACATCAATGTTTCTCTCCCTCCCCCTCTTTCTAAAAATAAACAAATAAAATCTTTTAGAAAAACGACAACCTTTAATTCAGTAAATTGAACTTCTGAGAATCTGATCTTTAGCAAATGCCCAGGAAGCAGACAGAGGTTTATGTACAAAGACAGACAGTCATTATGTTTTATTGATCACAGCAAACAGTTAGAAACCACCTCCATGCCCAGCGAAAAGGAAATTGTTTAGTAAATTATCGTATATCCATATGATTAAATATTACACAGCACTAAAAAACAGTATTTACTAAGAGATTTTCAATGACGTAAAAAAATTAACGTAACGAAGTATCTATGTGGCAGAATCTTCTTCAAGACCATGATTTACACTCAGATGTCAGCAGAGGCTACCCCTGCACTGCATGGTGAGCTTTCCGGGGCGGAAATGCTCCCTCTAGTGGTTAGGCCCTTCCACATTTTCTGCATATACAACTTTTTTAATTAGGGGGGAAATTATTTTTAAAATGTCCGGCAGACAAATTTTGGAGAATTTTTATTCATTCTGACTTCATAATGAAATATAAAATGTGAAAATGTGAGCTTTAATATTTACTGTGGTAGCTCACACACCTTAGAGGGAGAGCAGCATGGAGTGAACGTTTTGGGGGCACACCTCCAGATAAGGGCTGGCACAGATGGATGTGAGAGTGGGCGGGCCCTGGGACCCTCCAGAAATGACACAGGTAATGCACAGAGTCTGCTCACGGAGAGGTGGGCCCCCGAGGAGTGGTGAGATGACCAGCTGTAGTGCCAGCGGAGATTCCAGTGTGCTTGGCAGACAGCCAGAGCTGCACTTATTTATGCTGAATAGTAACACAAATAATAAACTATTCAGTCCCTTTTGACAATTTGGGGTCATTGCTCAAGTTCAAAAATACACTATTGCTAGCAGAAGATGCTGATTATTTTGAAATGCTTAGAGAATGCAATCTAGCACAGGGCCCACACCCTTTTTCTGTAAAGAGCCAGAGAATAAAAGTTTCAGCTTTTGTGGGTCACGTGACTTCCGTTACAACTGTTACCACCCTTCAGCTCTGCAAGGATAATGAGTAAGCAGCCTCGCAGGTAAGCCAATGTGCTTGGCTGTGTTCCAATAAAACTTTATTTACAAAACAGACAGCAGGTCTGATGTAGACTGTGGGTCCTCATTTGCCAACTCTTGATCTTGAAGACTAGTTATCCCCTCAAACAGCAGAAAGTACCATGACTTTCTTTTGAGAAGTTGTTTTACTGTTACTGTATCCGGGCTACCAAACACATCAGAGTCTGCTAGTGTTAACGAGAAGAGACTGAACACCTATGGAGCACGTCTAATACAGCTTCTGACCGGGTTGCTATTCCCCTCTTGGGGGGAACATTCAGGATATTTGGGTGCCATTTGCTGAGAGACGACAGGCAGCTGGAGTTACGTGGCTCAGGTCCGACTGCCGGTCCCACCACGTGTGAGCTCAGACTGCGGGCCAAGCTATTTAACCTCCCTCGCCTCCGTTTCCTCAACTGAAGAATGGGACTAATGTAGTGCCATTAACCTCGCGGGGTTACTTCCGAGGATTAAAAGAGTGAATATCGCAAAGCATTTAGAACAAACCCCTGGAACACAGCAGGCACGCAACAAAAGTAGCTGCTGTTATTACAATGACCTAATCACTTGCTACCTTTATCCAATGTATGAACTAGTGAAAAGTGTAAGTTTTTTTCCCTAGAAAATGCTTCTCTAGTGTTACTCTTACTGAATATCAAAAACTGCCTCATTTTGAATTCTAACTGTCCCCACGGAAAGGGGAAAGTGTATGGGAGAAGACTTGGTTAAGGTGGCTGGGGAGGTGGAGGGAGGTAGAGGAGCTTTGCGGGTTTGTTTCCTTCTTTCTTTCTTTTTTTATCCTCATCTGAGGACATGCTCATTGATTTTAGAGTGGGGGAGGGAGAGAGAGGGGTAGGGAGAGAGAGGGAGAGAGACACCAATCAGTTGCCTCTAACATGTGCCCCGACTGGGGACTGAACCCACAAAGTAGGCATGTGCCCTGACTGGGAATCGAACCTGCGATCTTCCAGTTTACAGGATGCTGCTCCAACCTACTGAGCCACACCAGCCAGGGCACCTTGCAGGTTTTTAAAAGGTAGAGTTGTGGTGTTCCGGACCAGCACTGCCCAAGAGACACTGCTGTAAGAAACAGACTGTACTGACGGCATCCAATACGGCAGTCACAGGTGGCTACTGAGCACTTACGATGTGATGACAGTTTGACTGAAACACCAAACACTCATTTAACATTAAATTAAATAGCCGCATGTGGCTAATGGCTACCCTTGAGGAAAGCACAGTGCTAGCTAATGGGAGAAAAGTAGCCCTATATTCGTATTCCCCGGGATCCTCAAACTACACCACACAGAGCAAAAGCCCCAGGGATGAACTGCAAGCAGCTCTCAGGTTCATTAACACACAGTCTCCAGCACTAAGTTAAAAAACAAGCATGTTCCTCCCTCTCCACGTTCTAACCCACTACTCTTGGCATTGAAAGGCCTTGGCTCTCGATTACCCTGCACATTAATTAACCAAACCAAGAGAGAGCCCAGATTGGCTTCTCCTTTGCAGCATCCGTTCTGTGTGCTTAGAAACAGCAATCAATCAAGGATGTGAGGAGCCAGGAAAAAGTCCACTCACAGCAGTAAAATCACTTTGGAGCAAATTCAGGAGACATTCTCCCTCTCCTAAGAGAGTCCAGGAAATGCGGGATTGGAAAGTGAAATCAACTGATTTGAGGAGAAAAGAGTCCAGCACATTTCATTTTCATAAAATAACAGGACTGTTTTCAGAGAACGTGGAGAAGGCACAAGGGCAGAGCTCGGGAGCTGAGCCTTCGGGTCAGCCCTGCTTCTCCTAAGTCACTCCCGTACCCCCCACCGCCCAGGGGAGGCCCTGAGACCTCTGCCGACACTTTCCTGGGTGAGTCTGCACATTTTAGAGGGTTACCTTCAGGGTGGTTGGTCTGACCCGGGGACCAGATACCCTTGGGACTCTTCCATAGTTCTGGAAGTGACTGGAATGGTGGGTCCCGATGGCCCAGGGGCTCTTGGTCAGCCTGGTCAACCTGGTGGTTCCTCAACGTTCTCCACCACAGCAAAGGCTGCTGGGGTCCCATATGATGAGTCCCCCCCACCCAGACACCCAAACACCGGCACGCTTGAGCAGTTAGCTAAAGGATCAGACAAGAATGGCTGTCATTGTCACCTGGGCAGAAGAGGCCCAGGTCAGCCTCTCTAAGGAGGTCACCAGGTACTTCTAGCATATTCTAATTCCATTGACAGGCGTCAGTGGAGGAAAAGGAATTGCTCCCTCACCGTGGCTGCTGTGTGGGCTTCACCCCAGGTGGGCATGGGAGGAGAGATTTCAGTAGAAATGTACTTAATTTCCCGAATAGATTAGTAGGTCAGAGGGATGAGTATACTGACTCTGATCGAGCCAACTGGCTGGAGGCTGTTTGATTGGCTAAAAAAGAAGCACATCTTTCAAAACACCCTGTTTTCTTCCTGCTACATGGTAACTCACTGAACACTCACCACCATGAAAAGCGGGCTTCTGATGGGAACAGGCACCGAAATGACCAATGGTAGCCTGACGTCTCATTCCACAAATCAAAGAGATCTTGTCAAAGAACCCCAGGCCAGATCTCCAATTACTGGGGAAATGTTTCAGGAGGCCCTAAACTCTAACCCCCAAGTCTGGGGGACTTGAATCAGAGGCTGAAAAAACCCAACCAGAACCCTTATTATAACTACGGGAGATCAGAGAGACAAGCAAACACAGGAACATCACAGCTCAGAGCGGCCTCTCAGAGCAGACCTTTGTGAAAACTGGGAAAAGCAGAGAGAACATTCTCTTAGCTTCCATCAAGTGCCACGGTGGAAAGTGTACCGTAGCCAACTCCAAAGTTACCCAAATGCATCAGACAAATGAATCAAAGGTAATTTACACAGAGAATGAATTATGTGCATAGTTCGCAGCTTTGCAATAATAAATCTGTGTTAATACACGTCTATGAAAGCAAGGGAAAACCCAGGACAGGAGAGGAGAGAAGGCAATGTGCACCTCAGCATGGGGCAGGGACGCAGCCAGTGGCACAGAACCTGCCTGCAGGTCGGAGACGTGCTGCCCCAAGCTGGCTGAGCTAAGAAGAAACCCCGCAGCCCTGTTGAAGAATGGTTCTCTTTACAAGAGAGGCAGCATCAGGGACAGAAGCCAAATGAGAACCATGTTCTCCAGATCTGAAGGAAATCTCAGCAATACTCGCAGAGGAGGATGTCTGGCCGAGGTCTGGGTGACGGGGCACCAATGGGCTGAAACTGACAAGGCAGTTGTGGGGGGAACCGTTGCCGAGGTTCTTTGCTGATCTGGAGAATCACGTCGTGAACCCACTGTTCTGGGTGCCTGAGTCTATCTCAGTCCGCTTTTTATCAGTGTGCCCCGGCGCTTCCTGCCTGGGGTGGGGTCACAGGGCCCCCTACGTCGCGTGTCTCTGGCAGTTGAACCAGAGTGTTCACGTACTGAGGTGCTGATCCCCTCTCTACAAATGACCTCCTTTTACTCTCCCCTATATTACATCAGGACAATCAGAATTATGTATGTAGGTTAAGTTACATTACGCTTGCCCTTCATTTCAGGGCATCGTGAAGAAACTCCTTGTAGAAACTACCGGCAGCACAAAGGGGCTTTCCAATCAGCTCAGGCCCCGGCGCAGACAGCCTCATACTCTCGCCCAGTGCCCCTGTCCCTGCCCGAGCTGCCTCCACTTTAGGACCAGAACGGCCCACTAAGCATGGAAGGGTTGCGTGCGCCCTGCAGCTTGGGTGCAGCTACAAAGTTGCGGTCCCACTTGCATTTTCCTAAAGCAAATCTTGGGAGATGTACAGAGACCATTAGAATTCCCTACGGATCCCCCCGGAATGAACACACACACACACACGTCACACACACACACTACATGTCACACACAACCACACACATGTGTATACACACATACTACATGTCACACACAACCATGCACACACACACACAGATACACCACACACAACCACAAACATGTGCACACACTACATACATGCCACAAATGTGTATACACACATACACCACACATTATACATGCAACCACACACACATGTGCATACGCGTACACTATACACACACTCACAAACATGTACACAGACACACAGCTTCCTTAAAATGAAACAGACTTTTGGCTGTTTTGCTCCCGGGTACTTGGAAGTATTGGTTAGGTGCCCCCAAACCTGGCCCGCAGATCCATCACTCACCTCTCCGTGTCAAAGTAGGAGTCTATGTAAGAATGTGGGGCGCCAGCCACAGCGAAGTTGCTGCTCCCAGTGTCAACGAGAATCTGCAGCTTTTATTTTTAAGGGGAAAAGAGAGACACTGTCAGGTTACTTGAATAAGGCCATGCTCTTGAATGATTCTTTTAAAAACTAAGTCCCAATAACTTATTACTTGGAAAAACATCAATTAGAAAAAAAATTTTAAAAGCTGTTACAAAATTGAGATCTGAGCACAGTGCATTGGGAAGCTTGCAGCAGGGAGGGGACACCGTTTTGCCCCCGATACACAGCAAGCCTTACAGAAAACAAACTCCATGAAATAACCGCAGTTTCCCTTTAAAGCCACCGCTGCAAACCAGGCAGAACCCTCTCTCCCCCTGGGCTGCTGTCCAGGCCTGTCACCTGCCTGGGCTCCCCAACTCCTGCCTTTCCAATCTCATTTGGAAACCCTGATCCAACGGGGCCTCCCCTCACTTCCGCTGCACGGCACCTGGGGACACCTGCCATGGGTGTCAGTCACTCTTTAGTTTTAATGAGGTATAATTTACATGTAATAAAAATGCGAGATCTTAGATCTTCCACTGGTGAGTTTAGACGTGCCTGTGTACCCAAACCAAGCTATTCTTTCCAAAAGGTCCCTTTATGCCCCTTCCCCGTCGATCCCTCCTGTTCGGCAGTTCCCACCCCTTCCTACTTCACATTCTGTTTTAATCTTGTCATTTAGGATTTTTATGGAGACCTCATCCCTGGGCATAATTGATCAAATCTTTGTCTACTGGTGATCGATTCCTCCAGCCCCTCTCTGCCCCCGGGAGGCGAGGCTGAAGGTCCTCTAATCCCAGGGTAGGTTTCCAAAGCCAGCTCGTACAGTACCCAGGGTGTGGCTGAAAGGGCCTTGTTGTGAATAACAAAAGTCCTTTGTCACTGCAATCACTGGGGAGTGTCCAAGGGTTCCTGGACCTCTGCCAGGAACTGGGCCAAACACAGAAGGTCCAGCATAAATAACACCCATTTTTATTACAAAATCATAAGCATGTAATTCAGTAATGTAGCAATATCACACTCAAGCACACCATGTGACATTTGTGGTGCAATGTTCCAATTGAAACTCTAAATTATTACCCTACCAACCACACTCAAGCAGGCCTTACTGCTGCCCGACCCCATACATTCCTTCCTATAAACTGCAGTATCAGACGTGGTCCATGGGAAAACAGCAAGCGCCCCAACCATATCCACCATCCGAACCAAGTCCAAATGCAACCTGTCAAGCACCAAGGCCACGGTCCTAACAGCAGGCACCTGGTCCAGGCGGACGGAAGCTAACAGATGTAGCTCACAGGGCCCTACCACAGAATTCCTTCCTGAGCCCTGACTGGTGCGGCTCAGTGGGCTGGGCGTCCTCCCACAAAGCGAAAGGTCACCGGTGGGATTCCAGGTCAAGGCACGTGCCTGTGTTGTGGGGTTTGGTCCCCGGTTGGGGTGCATGTAGGAGGCAAGAGATCAATATTTCTCTCTCACATCAATGTTCCTCTCCATCTCTTTCTCTTTTTCTCCTCCCACTAAAATATTAATTAATTATTAAAAAAAATTCCTTCCTGAGGCAAATCAGAGAATTCCAGCTTTTCAGAGAAGAGCGTGCAGCTGATAGTGAAGACACAGGGAGCCTCCTGGAGAAGGCGCAATGACCAGCACCCTTTCCCAGTCATTACAAGTCACAGATATAAACAGAGGACAGACTCCTGGGCCCGCACCTCTCTGAGCTCGTGCTCCATGAGGTAAGATTCCCATTGGTACAATGGTTTCCTGGGTCTCGCTGGCCACCACACAGCCAGCAGGCCGGCAGGACGCTGTGCCAAGACCCGGGCACCCGGAGGCCCGGGTTCCCAGGCTGGCATTCCGCATCCCCACCCCAAACTCCTGAGCAACTGGGCATGGTCAACATACACAAGACTATTGTCCTTGGCATAATGGCTCCAGTGACGGGGAACTGTCTCGGACAGTTTCACTCTTCTTTCCTGAGTGTGGAATTCTACCCACAGCCTCTGCATCGTACCAGAACCGAGTCCCTTCCCACACCACGCTGCTCGCCGGCCCCTCTTGACAGAAGCAGGGCCCACAAAGGCAGAGGAAGCTGCCCCAAGCACAGGATGCGCCGCTTCACACAGACAGCTAATCGCCCAGACATTCTGCACAGACTTCCGAGCTAGTGCAGCAGGAGCCGGCCTTCAAGAAAACTCAGGTCAGAGTCACAGCTAGGCAAAGCGGTCACCACCTCGCTTGTTCCTAGAGGAGACAGACCACCCCGGTAAACGAGGCAGCCACAACGTCTGGCAAGGGACGGACATGCAGGGAGCAGTAAGTGCTCCGGCCTGGGCCGCAAGGCAAGTTTCTGAGCGGCAAACCAGCCAACACCTTTTTTCGGCTTGATGACGCAGCCAACAGACATTTCTCAGGTGGATTTCTCCCCAGGGCTGTGATTCCCTCGTTGCAAGTAGTCTCAACTGAAAAGGAAAAAATAACAATAATGCCACTTGCCCTATAACGTTGCAGGATCCACTGTAAAATGGCGGAACACAGAGGCTCAGGGTGCAGGTCCCTCCTGGACACCTGACCCCAGTCCACAGGCCAGCAACGTCACCTGCTGCTTCTATTATCCCGGGAATTCCCCAAGTCACTTCCTGCCTCCTGGGTTCGGGGGCACACAGGTGGAAATCTCCCCCCAAACTACGCGCCATTCAGCCTGCGAGAGACACTGAACACACACACAGAGCCTCGAATTCCTGGAATGTTTGTGCTCTCAAAGCTCCGCTGACAATGACTCAGAAGAGCTGCAGGAAGATACTATCTGTGCTGCAGGAAGATGCTATCTGTGCTCCGCAGGGAGGAATGCAGAAATGCATTGTTTTTTAAAAGTGTGTGGAGTGACAGGGAGAAGGCCTTCAAAATTAAACTTTTAACAGGGCAAGCAGCAGAGATGGGGGGAGGTGCAGTCCAGCAGGGAAGAACTGAAGTGTCCCTGGGCCTCCCCCTAAAACCTGCCTGAGCTCCAAGTGGCAGGACGCAGGCAGGTTCCGAACTACGTGCAGGAGTTGACCGAGCAAGGTTTTGGTGCACTGCGTCCAAAACGGCAAACACGCTGCCTCCCGCTCCTGCCTTCCCCCCTCCCGGCCAAGCATCACCAGGGCCTCTCCCCTCTCAGGTCTCTTCTCCCCACGGCCTGCCGAGATGGAGCTTCGGCCTCACCGTCCAGTGCCAGCCAAGGCCACCAGCGACCTCAGTGCACTAACCCTGCCATCACCCCCTGCAGCCTTCTAGCTCCACTGGCCACTACCGACCAGCCCCTCCTTGAAGCTTCAAAAGCACCACCTTCCTGGTGTCCCCGTACGGCCCTCCCTTCTCAGTCTCTGCGGCCAAGGTCTCCCTCCTCTAGCTGTGCTTTGGAAACACCTTACATATGGCTTCTGAGAATTCTCCATCCTCAGCCCCTGCTGCATCATTGTCATTCTAGAATCCAGCTGCCTTCTCCAGATTATGTCCCCAGCACGGGGCACCCTCCATGACAGCAAGGCTTGTGTATGGTTCATCAGTTCCTCTCTAGTACCATGGACAGTGCCCAGGGCTTAGTAGGTGCTCAGTAAACAGTTATCGAATAATTGAAGGAGACTGGGGGACGGAGAGACTTCCACCGAGTGGAGACTAAGTAGCAGAAATGCATGTTCTGAGAAAAAGGAACATGTTGATACATTTATGACAAGTCTGCATTGTGCACCTACTGATTATACACAGAATATTAAGAGGGCGGAAGATTTTAAACTGTCTGTTCTCGAAGACAAGAAAGATGTATGAAAATTCTATTTCCACCCCCCCCCCCAAACAAAACCTTTCTTCTTTGGCAGTATTCTCCACTCCCAGCAGCCCTACCCAAACTTGCTTAATAAGATTGTACGAAGTAAGCACAAAACAAGAATGACCATTACGCACACGCCACATGTGGGTGGGAGCTGAACATGTTTCGAAGGTGATCAGGGGTGATTTTTCTCCCATGGTGAGAGTGCTGACTTCACGTCAACAGACCTCTTCACTCTGCCGAGCTGTGACATACACGCGGGGCGTGGGGCAAGTGCCCCTCCACCACTCGCGGGTCTGGGCAGCTCCTTCTCCTGTTTCTCTGCTCCCTCATCTAGGAAGGGGGTGCTCGGCCACGCTCACAGGCCCTGGTGAGGAGTGAACACAGTCACGGGGGTTAACTGCAGGCTCTCGGGCCAGTGAGTGGGAAATGCCAGTGTTCAGTACACGCCCAGTTCTCAGCAGGAGACAGGAGGACTGAGGTCAGTTATCAGTAGCCGTGGGGACAGACTCCGCACCTTCCCAAAGAGCCTCTGCCCCAGGGCTGGTTCCAGAGGGATTTGAGTCCAACAGCTTCTTTAGGAAGATTCCTTTTGGAACACTCTTGGGGACAGTTAGTACCTTATCGCCACGCCTTGCTCTGCCCAGACAAAGCTCATTCACTTTTAAACTGAAACATATTGTGGGGCTTTATTTTTCTCATTTTGTTCTAATGCATTTTGTCACCCCTGGTGACATCTTTTATTGCCTTCAAATTTCTTCGCTCGATCTTTCCTCTCAGTGAGCTCCTCCTACATGTTTGAAGACAAAGTCCTCTTTCCTTGTCTCTTTCTGATGGTCCCCAGAGCGAGGACAAGAGGGACCCACTAATTACTGTTCCTAAGACGGGGAGGAAGAGTATGTGAGGTGGTCAAACCTGCAGAAAAGCTGAAAGAAGCCGGAGAGAATTCACCAGGCCAAATTCACAATACATTTGTGCAAACAATTTATTCAGATTTTTTTAGAACTGGTTAGGATGGACTACCCTCATTAATGTCCCACCTGCTCTATAAAATAAACACACACCACCTCTTAAACATCTAAGGATAACCAAAGTTAGAAGTGAGAAGATAGCAGAGGCTGAGGGTGCCCACCATGGGCCCTGGCAGCTTTTCCTAGCTGCAGGAGCAACCTCTCCACCGTCCAGCATCCGGGGCAGGCCCAGAGTGAAGGTCACAGAGTGAAGGTCACAGAGTGAAGGTCATAGAGTGAACGGTGCTGGGAGCGACCTCAACCCCAAATACACAGCAGCTGATGGACTGTGACCTCTGTTTCTTCGCTCCTCCAGTGGACAGCTTAGAGTGTGCCCCACCACCCCCTAGAAGTCCCCCCAGCAGGACTGAGCCCAGCGCCCACTGCTCCTCGGGACCCGTCCTTTCTGCCTTCCCCTCCATGAATGCCTCATGTAGAGAGACGAGGGGAGGCCGAGCCGTGCAGACTTTGCCTTATGCAGCCCAGAGCCCAAATATCTGCTAACTCAGACCCCGAACAAACGAACACAGAGCGGTCAGAAAAGCTAAGATCTTCCCAGGGAGAAGCACCATCCACCACACCCCGGGCTCCCACTGGCTGAGCTGGCACAGAGGCTGCATGCCTCCACTGTCCCTTCTCGGCCTTCTGTTGATGCATCGGGCAGTAACTGCGCAGAAAGCCAGTTGCTAATTGCTGCGATGAGGTAAAACGTTGCTTTAAAGGAAAGAACTGCGTGATACATCTAGTTACTGATGAGCAGCCCACGATTTCTCAGATATCACTGTCTCTTTTGCAGCAGGTTAATAGGAAAATTAGCAGATAATTTAAATAATGACTCATTTAACACAACGATTCCTAATTACATTAGCGGCCCATCTGCTGGAGGCTGCCGGCAAGAGAACCCACAGCAGCGTCCTTTCCGGCCCGGCCACACGGGCTGTTTGCCCACAGTTATTACCCGTGATTGTCGGTGCCGATCTTGTTAATCAGGTTCTTTCAGCGCTTCAATTCTAGAAATGAATCTCATTTACTTAAACACATCTTGTTGAAGAAAGCAAAAATAATTGCCACGCGCCACTTCTCTACAATCTAAAATTAAGGTTGTTGTTATAAAGAAGGGGGAAAATCGTTTCCAAAGGGCTCCACTTAACACAACCAGATGTTGGAGAACTTCGCTGAGAGGAGCTTGATGGTGCCATTTATTCAGGCTCTGCGTGTGTGTGTGAGCATGTGTGCCCATGCACGCCTGTGCTTCCACTATTGCACCACGGGCCCTCCTAGGAAAACACAAGTCAAGAACCATGCAGATTCCTTGGCTCCTTCTGAAAAATCCCCAACCTGCCAAATGCGTGGTGGGGAGGGGCCCAGGCTCAGCTGCCTGGTTCCAGCCACGGTGACTGTTTTCCAGGGAACGCTCAGGGCTGGGTAGGTTGAGGCGGGCGCAGGAGGTTGAGGCTGAGACAGCAGGATCTGGAGTGTGAGAGGGTTGGTGTAGGGTCCCTGTTTGAAGAGCCAAAAAGTCGTCCCTAGATCAGAATCCTTCTGGACATGGGAGCTGCCACACCCTCTGCAGCTGAAACCTGTCCCTGGGTGGTGGGGCATCTACTGGGGGGGAGAGGTGCTCCCGATGTTTTGCAGCCTTTCAAAGCACCCGTCCCTGTTAGGAAGAGTAGAAAGGGAAAGGGGGTGAGATTTTATCAGGCACCCACAGCCTTAAACGTGCTGGCAAGGACTGCCCGTTCCTAGGATGCTGGCATTTTCGTTTTCCACCTAGGGTCCCAGGATGCACCTTGCACTGTCTCTAAGGCAGAATAGCATGAAAACTACCAGCTTAGGGCCCTTGACACCTGGACCCGAGCCCTGGCTCAGCCTCCTGTGGGCTGAGGAGCCTCAGGTAAGTTGCACACCCTCTCTGAGCCTCAGTGTAAGGCAGGGTGTGGCAGAGGGGCACATGGGGTGAGTGCGATGCAGCCAGACGAGCGCCCGGCGCACTCGGTGACATCATTTCTCTGAGAGGGCGGAGTGACTTTGTCTCTCCTCTGGTGGCAGGGCTGACTTCCCCCATCACAGGGCCCACACGACCTGCATCCTGTTCCCACCAGGCCCCCCCCCCCCCCCCCCCCCCGCATGGCGTCTCTGCATGGAGGTTAGTGCATGCGCAGACCTGAGGTGGCGTGTGCAAGCCGCACACTTGGGAGGCCGAGCTCAGCAGTCCTTCCTGGTGTGCAGCAGCTGCGGCCGAGATGGACATGACCACCTGCTGAAGCATGGGGAGGGGGGGACAGAGCCCGCACTCAGCTGGAATCCCAGGGTCCGCGATCCTGTTTTTGTTCTGCCTGCCTTTTCTTCCCCACTCTGTCCCCTGGGTGCCCAAGCTCCCCCATTCCCTTTCCCTCTGCCTCCAACTCCACGAATCCATGTGTCTTGTCTCTTCTACTTCTGGAATCTTCTTGAAGCTGCTCATGTTCCTCTGTCCCCCTTGCTACTCCAGAGGTCACCCCAGCGGCTTCGTGTTGTGAGCTCTGAGCAGTGCTGGGCATACAGTAAGTGCTCAATAAGGGCCGTTGAATGAAGGAATGGCGCCCAAACATCACTGAGGCCATCCTAGCCCGAGAGACTGAAGTCCAGTTAGTTTGAGCTCTGTGGCCTGGGTTTCTCAGGTTCCATTGCCCTCCCCAGGGTTCTGGTGAGTCCAGGAGTCTTCCAGTCCCAGAGCATGCTGGGCGCTGAGGACATTTTTTAACAGGAGAGTAGCAATAGCATTACAGCATCCTTGGGAGAGAGAGAAGACCGTCCTCTAAACCCGCCGCCCCCGTGAAGCTGTCTGTGGATTTCCCGCTCAGTCTCCTGCTGACCTGTGAGAGCTGACTCCTACCTGGTTCCACTTCCTATTCTGAGGCTCCCGCTATCCTTTTAGGCAGCTGAGACTCGGAGATGACATCCGCATGCAAGTCCCAGGGCTGTGATCACACACCCAGGGCTGGCCCTGGGCCAGGGGCCAGCAGGTCCAGGGCCAGAACTGGGCACTGATTCCCCACTGGGCTCAGAGCTCATGGAGCACCCAGGGTCCCACCGGTGGGAGGCATCCGTTTGCCGTTGTTTCTGCATGTGGTGGCTTTATCTTCAGAGATCACAACATCCAGTGCCTGGTTCTCTGCCTCTCAGACGCAGAAGCCAAGCAGGAACTCAGAGGGGAACTGCCCTGAGCAGCCTCATGCCAGCCGAGCTTCTGGAAGTCAGAGCAGGAAGCCAGAAAGTGCTTGTTTGTTTGTAGAGGATATTCGGTGACAGAAGTCTGGGTGCTTCCATGCTCTCAGCCAGTCCTTCTCTCTCTGTAGGCAAAATTGGGAGGGGTCTGGGGGGGGCAGAGAAGAGCACAGGGGCCCCCTTTCTGTGGAGGATGTCATGGCGCCCGGATGTCCCTGCCTGGGCTGAGGGCGTTTCCCTCAGCCTCCGAGGTCACACAACGTACCTGCTGGCAGGACTCCAACACACTGGCTGAGGAATGAAGGCGGAGATTTAAGAGTCTTGCGAGAGAGTCACAAGGCTGAACCTTATTCACAGACGCTGGTAAGAATAATGACCCCTCTTCCCACGTTCACACCGAACCGCTGCTCAGAAAGCCCCGAGTACAAAGGACAAAAGCAGGTCTGTCCCCATATTTTGGTGATTATGGGGGAAAGGGAACAGGCAGGGAAACCTCTATTAGAGTGCAAGCTAGTCTTCTCTTCCCTGGAGAGACAACTAAAACCACTCCCTAACACCCTTCCTGCCTTTTCAGGGGTTTCAGATGTCATTTTAACTAAAAATCAGCTCTTTTCTGCACATGTTCCAAAGGAGTTTAAACAGATTATCATCAAAAGTTCAATGTCTTCACTCTCAGGATATTTCTGGAGGTTCACTAAATGGTCCCTCCTGCTTACAAGTTGCCAATGGCAATTGAAAAGCCATTTCGGCCCCGGCTGGGTGGCTAAGTTGGTGGGAGCATCATCCCATACATCCAAAAGGTCATGGGTTCGATCCCCAGTCGGGGTGTGTGCAGGAGGCAACTGACTGAGGTTTCTCTCTCCCTTCCCCTCTCTCTCAAATCAGCAATAATACTAACAAATTCTCCAGTGAGGATTTAAAAAAAAAGAAGGAAAAACTATTTCAGATATGAATTTTCTTTTAAAAAAACAAGGGATTACCCCTAGTTCCCAACACTAAGATATTGTCAGTTTTGGGTAAATGTTTAAAAATAAAATGGAAAGAGAAAGTGCAGCCACAGGCAGGATTGCCGAGTCACTATTGCTGTAGGATGGTGAGGCCTCACTGTCACTCGGGGCGCTAAGATGCCTTTCTTTACGTGTGGTAAAGCACACGTAACGTGAAGTTTGCCAGCTGACCCCTTTTCGAGTGTGCGGTTGAGCGGTGTCAAGTGCACCGACACTGTTGTGCAGCCACCACCACCACCCAGAACTCCATTTACCTGGCAGAACCAAAACTGTCCCCGTTAAACAAGCCCCCCGCCCCTCTCCCCCAGCGCCCGGCCCCTTCCAGGCTCCTTTCTGACTCCATGAACTTGGCTATTCTCTGTACCTAATAAGTGACTGGCTTTTTTTACTGCACGCGACGTCCGCAAGGCTCATCCACACTCTCTAGCAGGTGTCAGAGGGTCCTCTGCCCTCTAAGGCTGAATGTTAACACATTGTCCGTGTAGGCTGCGTTTTAAAAGTCCATCAGGGGACGCGTGGGCTGCCCCCACCTTCTGGCTGTTACTGTAATGCTGCTTGACCACAGGTGCACAAGGATCTCTTTGAAAGCCTGTTTCACGTCTTCTGGGAGGACTTTTTTTCAACAAATATTTAGTGAGCAGTTACCACATGCTTGGACCATGGGGACCAAGAAGGTACAGTGTCCCTTACGGAACTGACCACCTAACATTCAGACAAGAGACCGGCTTTCTCTTTATGATGATTTTCAGTCTGTTGAATCGACTAAAGGATTGGTGAGGAATAAAGCGCAGGGAGCTGGAGCGGACTCATTTAAGGTTTAGCTACTGACTTAAAAGTTTCCTGTCTCAGCCCTTTCCCCTGCCACTTAATACACTTAAAAAATAATGCCCTGGGTTTATTATATTTGTCAAGGTAGTATCACCAGTTTTAATACCATGTACAACAAGAATCAGGAAAGCAAATTTCCAATAGGGTGACGGACAGCCAATCACACACTCCGTTACTCTGAGGGGTGCCTACAGATGAACACGGAGTGACTGGGCAGTATTTAAAACTCACCCAGCAAGGGGCCTGCTCCGCCAGCCTCTCCGAGCCCGTTCTACGAAAATACACGTACGATATGATCATTAAGTGCTTTGAAAGCAGAAAATGTGACTTTAGCCCTCAGTGTCACAAAGGGACCAGCACCTTCTAGCTAAGTGATGTCTGTACTTGAGTGTGTGAATGGTAATGACCCGTAATTCGAGATCCCTCAGGTGTTCGGCTCAGTGGGGGATGCTGTGACCCGGCATTTCCGCTGACACCTTCTTCACATCTGAAACATTATCCCAGCTCACACTCTCGGTGCCTGCTGCTCTGGTTGGCCCACACTGCGACTTGGAACCCCAAAAGCCCACTGCTTCCCAGTTTGCTGCCCTGCACTAACTTCAGGCCAGCCACTTACGAAACTGGCTATTTGTATGTGGTTTGCAAAAGGCTTTGCTATTTTTTCCTTGTTAAATCCACAAGGGAAGGAGAAAGTATTTTAATAGGTCTAGAGTGATCAAAGACATCATCCTCTGCTAAAGAAATTTTTTAAAGCCCTTCCAAGTAAATTCCTTTCAGGAACAACCTTAAATCTCCATCGATCTCCCATTTTTATGGTGTCCAGATATTCTGAAAGAATGTTAACTCAGAGGAGAAATAACATATAACACTCCTCTTTTGCTTCTATGCCAGCTACACACAGATGTGTTCCTCATTAGGGTCTAGAAGAGGCACACAGAAATCTTCCAGAGCACTCTAGAGAGGAGAAACTAAGGAGGCTAGGCAAAAGAAGAAAAAGAAAAAGCGCAACATATTAACCTTGGCAAAGTCTTCCTGCCCCTTCCCCATCATGGTATCTTCTCAGGGTCCATTTAATGTCACTATCCAGCCTCATTTCAGCTTCCAACCATCCACTGATCAAACACCTTATTACCAAGTTCCATACAAGTCAACTAAACATCATTCAGGTCACGACATGCACAGCGAACACCGGATTATAGTCACACTTGCCCTTGAGTGCAAAGACCTGTGAAAATAATTCTTAGTAAAAATTGTATTATATGATTTCACAATTCCCTAAAACATTAAAAACAGTATAAAAGCCAACACAGGACAGAGGTGGGGTTTGCACTTGAGGCAGATGGATGTTTTTCAGCATCCAATACACCTGCCCTATCCAATCAGAGCCTCTAACTGGTAGCATCCAACTGAACGAAGTTTTAAAACAATCAAGTTATAGTTTTAATTACTGACAATGATCCTAAAAAAATGCTGGGTTTGCTAGTTGGGAAAATATTGATTACTCTTTGAAACTGCCCAGATTAACTCAAATGGCCTTGTCCACGGCCAACACAGATATCAGCACACAAGTGCCTGAACTCTGATTTTTAGGAAAGGTCTCCCAGCCTTGCTACCGTGTTATGCCCTGTTTGCACACCTGTGATGCCCCTCAGTTCTGGGGCACAGTGGAGATGTGAGTGGGCTGCCCAATTTGAAATGTCCTCTCCCCGGAGGGACGCCGGGCTTGGAGATCAATGAAGTGCTGAGACGGGGATGAGACGCTACGAGCTGCAGCAGAAAGCCCCGTGCTCTTAAGTGGCAGGTTTTGTACAAAACATTTCAATCCATTTTGTTCCAAGAGCTCAGAAGGGCAGGCAGCAAGATGGTCCTGGCCCCCGGAGGACCGGCTCAAAAAGAAGCCATAGTTTTCTGGGTCGCCGGGATGTCACGATTTTGCCCCAAGTAGATGTGTCTTGATTTGTGAAAAACAAACTTAACGCTAGGAAGCACGCTTCCCTTCGCCCTGCCTTCAGTGCGGTAAGAGTGGGTGCACAGTGGGTGTCGGTGGGTTTCCGTTACAGTAACATCCATTTGTTGAAGAACAAAAGACTTAATAAGACAAATAGTTTCTATGATCCAGAAAATAGGCCAGGGGGAATATGATAGCATAGAGGCGATTCTATCCAGACAGCCCCCACCCTCATTCCCGCCAACCTCAAGTGATCTGGCCAGGCCCCACAGAATGGCAGGGGTGGGGGACCTGGGCCCCCGCACCCGGAACCAGAGTGAGGGCGGAGGCAGAGCTGGAAGGGCCGTGTGCATTAGGTTCCCCTCAGGGGCTGGGACGTCTGAGTATTAATTTGTGTGGCCGCCGTGACAAAACACCAGACTGGAGAGGCTCCAACAACAGAAACTCCTCTCTGCACAGCTCTGAGAGCTGAGGTCCGAGGTGCCAGCAGGGCTGAGTTCTCCTGCCGCCCCTCGCCTTGGCTTGCAGATGCCTTCCCTCTTCCTGCCTCTCCCCGTGGTGGTCCCTCCGTGAACACACATGCCTGGTGCCTCTCTCTCTCTGTCTCGGCCTCTTCTTATAAGGTCACCACTCAGATAGGAATAGGGACCGCCCTGACAGCCTCATTATAACTTAATGGCCCTAACAAGGCCTTCCCCTCAATGCAGGCACATTAAGGTTCTGGTGTGGGGAACTCAACATGTGATTTGGGGGGGACACAATTCCCCCCATGGCAGGAGGTGGGCCAGCACACGCAGGGACGAGGCTGAGACCCTGCACAGCACCTGGTTTCAGTCCCACTCCATGGCTCTGTGAACACTGAGGAGACGGCGGCAAGCAGATTCGACTGTGACCTTGGCCCCTTCTTCAGCTCAGTATATTCACTACAAACCCACTAAGGTATAAACTGTGGCCTGAGTTAAAAAGTTTGGTCGGAATCGTGAACTAAACAAAGTTTTGATCTCATTGTCATTATCACCAGCCATGCTAGGCAGAGCCCAGCAGGAGAGAGATTCTACCCCGGGCTCATGGGAGGGGTGGTGGAGGGCTACCTGTGGGGTATGGACAGGGCTCGGAGGGGCACAGGCTAGGGCACTCAGAGCCCCACAGCAGCCCCGGCACTCTCCCATCCCGGCTGGAAGGGGCAGGTTGGGAGCCAGAGGTGGTAAGGGACCTGCTGTCAGCAGCTGCTGCTGTGGAGGAAAATGCAGCCATGTTCAAACTGGAAGGGAAGGTGCTTGGGCTTCTCTCTTGTCCTAATGGGCCTGATCCAAAGCCAGGAGTAAAGGGAGCTGAGTGGGACCGTTCCTGGGAACTGGCCACACTGACGGGACAGAAGGGCCCATTGAGTCCCCTGGGTGTGCCATTTTCATCCAGCACCAGACCCGATGTCTCCTGCTAGGCCCTGGGCAGGGTCGTGCTGCCACCCACAGAGGGGTTCCTAGCACCTCCTCCAGGCCAATCTCCTCCTCCTCCCCGATCTGGCTCCCAGTGGAAGAAGGTGGGGAGGAGGGAGAGGCATGGCCACAGGAAGGCAGAGGGGCTGAGCAGGCTCAGGCAGCCAACCCGCCTCCCACGAACGCAGGTGGGAAGAAATGAGCAGATGCCAAGCTGCACCTTGACTTCTGAGATTGATCCTGTACAAAAGTGGGTGGTGCTAAAACTCAAGGGGGTGAAATTCATACCTGCTAATTGGGGAGAGGGGTAATTAGATCAAGCTTTCAATGGCTCCCTTCTATTCTGGGACTGCTCTGCTAGAGGACCTTATTAAAGAAGGTGGCCAGTGTACTCTCCAGAAGGCCAAGGGCCAGGGACAGACCAGCACACGGGCAAAGGAACGGCTGTTTGCTGAGCATCTGTGCTGACCCAAGAACTGCCTTGAGTACCCGCACACGTTGGCTCTGTTCAGCCACGGGCCGCTTCCCTTGAACCAAACCAGGCCACCCTTCCCACAAAGGCTCCTGAATTCTCACGGAACAATGACTGAAAGTTTTGGGGTTAAATATGCCATCAGGAAAAAATATTTCTCAGCACTGAACCCTATCTACGAGCATTTACTTCTATACCTCACGCGCTAGCAGGCAGCTTGCGCGCTGGTTTGGAGCACTCGGTCGGGGACCAGCCCACCGTCTCAAACCCTGGCTCTGCCCTCGTGAGTGGCATTGCCTCAGCAATGGAACCGTCCGAGCCTCAGTTTCCTCAGCTGTAAAATGGGGATAGTGGATGGTAATCCCTCATCTTCCCTAACGCCCATCAGTAGCTCTAGCAAATTAACCAGAAAGTACTACTTGCCTCTAGGCTTTTTTTTTTTTTTTTTTAAAGGACTGGAATGGTTTGGAAGACTTTTACACAGGTTGTAAATTCTGTTTCCAGATTAAAGGTTCAAAGTGGTTTTTGGTGTGTGTGTGTGTGTGTGTGTGTTTGCAGGAAGCAAACTGCTATCATCTTTGGTGGTAGAAAAATCAAAGAATAATGGAAATATTCAGACATATCTTCAAAAGACTCTCTCCATAGCTGGATTTTCTTCTGAAAAGCAGCGTTTAACTCAGTGTTAAAATACCACCTCAGAGGGACACATTTTAAATGTGTTTATTTTTTTCAACACCTCCTAAGTAGCATGCCCCTGCCAGCCAGTTGTGATTGCCTGTAAGTGCCAGCCACTCTGGGCCGCAGCTTTCTGGGCAAGGAAAGCCCGGAACTCATCTTTAGAGGTCTTCCTTTTTAACCCAAACCAGACCGATGAAGTGCTGAAGTCTGCAAACGGACACCCCAGGCTGCAAGCAAAGGGACACGGGAGGGAAGAGAGGTCGTGCTCGCTGACCTGCACGATGCCCCCATCTTTGGAGACCTTTGTCTGGGACAGATTCTCAAGCAGGGTGCCTATGCGAGTATGTCCGCTTTCTTAGATGAGTAGACACGTCATCCACTCTCTTCTCCATCAGCTTTCCCCACCTGGAGTTCTCCAGAGTCCTCATTCATTCCAGTCGCACCGCGTTGGGTGGCCTATGTCTGTCACGGTGCCAGTCGGTGACTTTTTGACGAGTGCTCGGGTTGTTACAATCCGAGTTATTGCTATTATAGTACAAGTAGTGTTACAATGAACAGGCTTGTGAATTGCTCTTCATATTTTTTCCCAATGTAACTTTTGTGCAAGCTCCCAGAAGTGGATTTCTGAGTCCAAGGATAAATGCATATGGAAATTGGCCCGATATCTCCAAAATTCCCTCTGCAGGGTTTGCATGATGAGATAGCATTTTAATAGCCCTTTCCCTTGCCACACAGCTGCCTTTAGACAAGCTCTGCAAATTGTTCTTCTCCATCCTTGAGTGAAATCTTCGGCAAAGCTTATAAGTTTTCTGATAGCTTTGTGGTAATACCTTTATTTTTAGGTATTATAAGTCTAGTCCTAGCTAACATCAGCACTGCGATCTGGAATCCAATATCATGGGCTTGTCTTGGGTTCAGAGACCTCCCGGAGGGAAGGGGAGGCGTGGCGGAACTCATTTCCACGTCCCCATGTTGCTTATGACAATGTCTCTGATTCCTCCAGGATGGAAGGAGGAGTAAAGGGAGGGACATTCTTATTGGACGTCATGGTTGGCATGTTCTGGGTGTGGCTGGTGCCTGCAGACTCAGCCTTTCTTTTGTGGGGCATGCGTTGGGTTCCTCAGAGCCACTGCCTCCCCTGCCCTGTACCTACCAGGTGTGACCCCACCTGCGACTTCCAGATGTGGGCAAAACCCCTGCTGGCCAGTTGGCCGCTTATGCTCCCTCCCTAGTCTCTAGCACCTGACAGGCGAATCCCAAGGACAGCAAAGGTTTTCTGTATGCAGGTAGTGAGGAAGGCAGGCTTTGGCAACTTGGGGACTGCCTCAGCTACTCAATTCTGACATTGTCGCGGGGAAGCAGTCACAGACAATGTGAAGACAAATCAGCATGCCCGTGTTCCAATAAACCTCTATTGGAATCTGCCTGATTTTTACCAAATCAGGCAGATTTAGTTTGCCGACACCCAATCTAGCCCATACAGACCCCCTCTGGTGGTCTTCTCATGTGGGGCTCCTTTTGTGGTGACCGAAGTTTAGCCCCCTCGGACAGGGTCCACGTCTTGCCCACTGGAAACAGTGTCTTGCCAACAACAGTGACAAAGAAAATAATAAAAGAGTTTAGACTTGTCTTCTTTTCTGGAGATTTCCAGGAGAAGAAAAGAATGGCAAATTGCCTTCAACATTTTAAAAATCATCTCTTTTTCCCCTCTCTAAAAGTTATGACGGTGCATCATTTGGAATATTTTGGGCTGGAAGTAAACAGGAAAGTACAGATTTAGAGTGGATCAAACAAGGAGAGGCTCGTTTTTTCCCTAGAAGTCTCTAGGGCTTGCTGGTGTTAGATCAACGTCTCAGGGAAAGTCAGTGTCAGGTCCCTGCCCTCTCCCTTGACCTCTCACTCAAGGTCAGAAGCTGCTGTCCCTGTTGAAGGCCTTGCGTTTTTATCAAAGGCAGGAAGGAGGAGAAATGATCATTTCAGCCACATCTGGCACTTTTATCAGGAAAACAGAAGCTTTCCCTGAAATCTCCCTGGAGACTCCCCCCTTTCGGTGCACGTCCCCAGCTGAGTCCTTTGTCGCAAATGAGGCTGCAGCGACAGCTTCGGCCTGGAGAGAACTTCCTGTTGGGAAGGTGAGTAGGTTTGATTAGCCAACTGAAAACACCTGCCCCAGGTCAGGTGACAGAATCGTCCTTGCCACGTTTCAAAAACTACAGTCGGACATAAATGATGAAAACAAACTCTATCTAGGGGTGTCCGACTGGTGGCCCACGGGCCGCATGCAGCCCAGGATGGCTGTGACTGTGGCCCAACACAAAGTCACACATTTACTTAAAACATTAGGAGATTTTTGTGTGTGTGTGTGATTACAATGTATTTAATGTGTGGCCAATAAAACTCTTCTTCCAGTGTGGCACAGAGACGCTAAAAGATTGGACACCCCTCCCCGATAGAGCCCCGTGCTTCCAATCTGCCTTTGAACGCTTCTCTTCTAAATACAGGCAGCCAGGACTCACCAGGTGTCTGAGGAAAGCCGCTAGCACCAGGCAGGCACCTTGACAAACACCCCGAGGAAAGGAACTCAGAGACAGCAGAGAAAAGGCAGGAAGCAGAATGAAAACTTCAAAAAAATCATATTTCCTCAGAGCAACAGGAGACACACAACTCTGAAACGAGAATGGGGAGCAACAACAGCAACAAAATCATTCTCAGGCAAACAAAGGGCTACTGGAAACTAAAGTTTAGACAGGAGAAATGAATATAGAGAATAGAATTAAAAGACAGAAATGCAAGCCAGGAGTCACCAAACGATGTGGCCCAACACATGGATAATAGGAGATCAAAAAAGAGAGAATACACATTTTACTAGAAATTTTCTCAGAACTGAGTGTCATGCTTCTAACCTGAAAAGACTCAGCAAGCGCCCAGCATTAAAAAAAATAAAAAAGGAAAGCCACCCTAAGACAATGTCATGAAATTTCAGAACACCGGGCCTGATAATAACACATCTACAATATCTCCTATACTTCAGCATCTCATCTACAGTTAGCATACAAAGAATCAGACAGCACCATTTCTAATCAACGGCACCAACGCAGGAGATAATGTCAAAACAGCTTCGGGACTCTGGGGGATGCTTAGCTGACCGGCGGGCGGGCCCGCACTGCTGGGCCCTGCGTCTCCAGCCACTCAAGTGGGTATTTGCACAGTCATTGTAAGGCCTTTGTTCTAGTGAAATCTAACTCCAAGGCACAATTGTAAAGTCAGCGAAAGAGGAGCTGCTCCCAAAGCTGGACCTAAGGGAGATGCTCCCACTCCCAGGTGGGGCCTTCACCTGTCTGGCTTCAAACTGAACATGGTTCCCCCAACCTCTCAAGGCTGGGTCCTCTCTTCTGCTCTTACACCTCAAACTGTACCTCCTCAGAAAAGTCTTCTTGAGCAGTCCTTTCTAAAAAAAGTCTTTTGCCCCCTTTCTTACATCCACGCCCATTACCACATTGCATTGTCTTCAGAGCCCTTGACTAAATTCTGTTTACCTTCTTACAGTCTGCCTTCCCAGTAAGCACACGGGTTCTATAAAAGCAAGGAGCACCTTTGTCTACTTGCTATTGCCTCCCAGGTCTTAGAACAGGGACTGGCATACAGACGGCGCTTAATAAATATGTTGAAGGATTGAAAGCATGCTCATTCTTTGAGTCTAATTCAAAATTCTTCCTTCTCTGTAATCCCCAATCATTCCGGTTAGAAGTGATTTTTAACTCTCCTGATTCCTTGCTGTTCCTGGCAAGAGGAAGATGATGCTAGGACAAGACAGGAGTGTAAAGGGAGGGGAGGGATGAACAGGTGTCAACAGGTGTCAGCATGCTGCCCCTCCCTACTTGTGCCCAGAGCAGGTGCTTCCAACAGACAGCTTCCCCTCACCGCTCTGGCCAGCTGCTCCCAGGCCAGTGGAGCTGGTGCGTTGAGCTACTAGGAACTCTCATCCTTGGCACTGTTGACATTTGGGGGCAGGCAGGTGTGCGTGTCACAGGGCAGGGTGCCCTGTGCACTGCAGGACGCTGAGCAGCATCTCTGGCCTCCACCCACTAGCTACCAGTGGCACCACCCAACTTATAACAACCAAAACTGTCTCCAGAGAGTGTCAAGTCGCCTGCAGGGCACAATGTCCTGGGTTAAGAACCACTGAGTCAGACCACTCGCCACCCCTGGGGTAAAGCTCCAGTCCCAGCCTCTCTTGAAAGGGCTAGGAATGCCAGAACCCAACACTACCACATTTCCGGCTTGCTTTAGCAAAAATAACCACTGAAGGGAGGAGGCCCCCAAACGAATCTGCTAAGGGACCCATTTGTAACAACTTTTAACTGGTCCAGCACATACACGTTTAGAGCCCTGAGTCCGCTAAGGCACTAACCCACAACAGCTACACATCGGCAACAAAGTACCCGGCAACAATCCAGGGGAGACCCAGGAGAGGAAGCCCCAGAACTTTGAGATGAGCGCAACAGAGCAGCAATTTTCAACCTTTTTCATTTCACGACACACATAAACTAACTACAAAAATTATGTGACACAGCAAAATATATATATATTTTGTCGATCTGACAAAAAGTAGGTATAATTTTGATTCATTCTCCTTGGAGCTGCGTTGGCTGTTGTCACACACACACACACATATATATATATAAATATATATATAAATATATATAATACATATGTATATATGTCTATATATATGTCTATATATATACACAAATATATATATATATGTATATATATATATATATTTGACAATCTAAGGGAGGGAGGTCAGGGCCCCTGACTGAAAAATAGTCAGATGTTGCATGTTTTAAAAATTCTAGCGGCACACCAGTCGAAAATTGCTGCAACAGAGAAACGGGATGTCTGCTGAATCCAATAATTTAAGAAGTGGCGCTTGTGTCTGCCCGTCTTTCTTTAAATTTTGTTTGCCTAGTTGTTCATTTTTATTGATTTACAAATTATTTTTCTGTGAAACCAGAAATTTGTGCCGAGACTGAGCAGCCGGGCTTCAGAGCACTTTCCGGAAGAAACCCGCTCCAGGCTCCACCCTGCCAACACGAGGAAGCTCTGGGAACACAGTCTGCGTGAGGTGGAGCTTTTCCAAACGGGCAGAGGAAACATTTAGCCAAACAACTACGTTTAGGAGTTTGAAAAACATACCTATTTTGTACAGAACACCAGAACAGAGGAGAATCAGGCCTCTCTGGTAGCCTCAGAATAGTGTCTAAGAGTTAGGGCCAGGCTGGCTGCTTGGGCAGGTGGCAGGTGGGGCTGGGGGGTGGGGGGAGCGGGCAATGGGGGGCACAATAAGATGCAGATTCTCAAGCTCCAGGGCAGCAGGCCTCACCCAGGAAGTCTGACTGGGGCCCCAGGAGTCTGTATTTTTACCCAACTCCCGGCATTCTTAGCCTTCGCCAGTGGTCAGCTGGCTTTGTGAAGCAAGAACCCCAGCTGTGGCCTGAGACCCACGGTCCACCCTGCCCATTCTCCCTCGCCCCCCAACACCCCACAGTGATCCAGGTTCTGTACTTGAACAGATCCCTGGGGGCTTACCTGCATATAACTGAGGAAAATTAAAGCTACTAAACCCCCTCGTAAATAAAATGGATTATGTTGGTGCATTAGAGCTTGTAGGAGGAATCCCAGGTCCCCTGGTCAAATCGCCTAATTTACAATACAGGTGAGGAAACTGAGGCTTCGAGAGGGTGAATCTGTGCTCCACACCCAGCACTTGGCAAGCAGCAGACCTGGGATCAGCACCCAAAATGCCTAACCCCTCAAAGGCTGTGTGAACCACACAGTTCTGCCTGCTCCCCAGGAGCCTGTCCAATTGGAAAAAGCCGACGAGTTTCCCCAGGAGGCAGCTGATGTGGTGGAAAGGGCTCTGGGTGCCCCGCGGAGGCTTCTGGAATCCTAGCCCATCTTCACCAAGAAGCAGCTTCTGTTCTAGCCACAAGTCCTCCTCACCTTGCCAAAGGGTCAGGCCAGAGGCTCCCGCCCTCTGTGCTACCAGGGAAAGGTTTTGATTCAGTACTTTCCACCTTTTCTCCCCAGGCACCACCTTCGGAGGGGGCTGCCCTGCGGGCTGTTTTCTTCGGATTCTGGCGGGGGGGCTGCGTGGCGGGTTAACAGAAGGGGCTGCTTGCCTACTGCCAAGAAGGCCATTTAGCCCCTTATGTTTGGGAGGGGCTGGAGGTGACCGTGGGAGCACGAGGCAGTCCTTGGGAGGCCAGGTGTCAATTCTCCCCTCTGCCATTCTAAGTCCAGTGGGAAGCGGACGGAGAGGTTCCCACGGCCCTGTCCGGCCCCCTGGAATGATGCAGCTGGCCCCAGTCCTGCCTTCTTCCCTCTTCGGACAGTCCCCTTCGTCTTCCTCCAGCGGCAGCGCTGAGACGGCACATTCCCAGGTACAGGTATATCACGTGCCGCGTGATACAAATCTGGAAACACCTGCCCCAGGGTCTGTGCTGGATACGGAGCATTCACTCGAAAGCAAACCTACTAGGTTTGTTTTCTGACTGTGGTCATTTCAGCACTGGGAGAGTAGTTCCTCCTCTGTGAGAATTCCAAGAGCCAAAAAGCAACCCCTTTTTATTGAGTAGCAATAGGCAAAAGAATGCATTAGTCCATCTGGGCCAAGGAGAGGATGAAGGGGAGCCAAGTGACAAGCAGTCCAACTGTGCATCACACACAAATCTTCCACAGCCTGGGAAACCAGCCCAGAAGCTGGGCATGCACCCTCACTCACGCTCCGGCCCCACACCCGTGTGCACGAAGGTGCAGGAGCCAGGTGGGCCACCCACCTGCCTCACAGGTGCGCTGTTTTCCAGGTGGTATCTGCTGTCACTAGTGTACAATGAGCCCTGGTGTCAACGCCAAGTCCAGGCTGGACAAGCAGAACAGAGGGAGAGTGAGGAGGAATCTGTGACAGGTGGCACTGGAGCCAAGTGTAAGCAGAGGGCCCATTGTTTGTGGTAAAAGCAGCTCTTTAGGTGGAGTGGACAAGTGCCTTGCTCCCTGTCGCACAGGACCCAGCGCCTGCTCCTGCTGCACTCTGTGTGGGGCTGGGACAAGAGCCGGCAGCCACCAACCACACCCTCAGCCTAGGTGGCCGCTGAATCCAGGGAGCGAGGGCTTGACCTGCCCCGTTCAGAGTCTGAGATATAAAATGAACCCCAAAGCGCACTGCCAGACACCACAGGGAAGGAAAAACGCCACCCCTAAGTTCCCCTCCTGGGGTCCAGCACGGCCAGTCGGTCCTACCATGGAGGAGAAGTCACTAACGTAATAGCTAGCCTTGGTCTTTCCCTTTTGGTCTTTAGTTAGAAGGGTCAGCAGTCATTCCAGCAGGAAAGAGGCAGCCCAGAGCAGGGTAAGCCCACCTTCCTGTAACAAAGAAAAGCAGACAGAAGTCAAGACAGCGCTGGGTTAAGCGGGAAGATGAACTTAGGAGAAAAGGTGTGCATTTCCCATCAAATGCACCAGATTTGAACAGATGCCTTATAAAGTCCTCCGAACCTGAAGTACAGGTTTCCTTTCAAGCCTTTCCTCACCTGCCTCGTTCACACCTTGGAATGCATCCGTCATAGGCACGTAAATGCCAGGGATATGGACTTGCGCAAATAGAACGGGACTTTCCCACATTATGCAATAATTCTAGCAATTCCAGAATTAGTGCACCATGATAAGAGACTCCTTAAAATTGTAAGCAACCCTGACGGGCATGGCTCACTTGGTTGGGCATCGTCCTACAAAGTGAAAGGTCACCGGTTCCATTCCCAGTCAGGGCACATGCCTGGGGTGTGAGTTCGATCCCTAGTCAGGCCATGTGAGAGGCAACCGATCAATATTTCTCTCTCACATCGATGTTTTCCCCCCTCTCTTTCTCCCTCCCTTCCCCTCACTCTAAAAATAAATAGGTAAAATCTTTAACAACCAAAAAAAAAATTGTTGTAGGGAGGAAACCAACACAGAAATCCAGAAAAAGAATCCAAAATCCCCCCTCCGCCTGCCACTCGCCTGTCCCCTTACGGCAAGATCTTGTCACAGGCTCCTAGAGAATACAGTGCCAAAAGCACAATTTGCGAGGCCTTCAGTGAGAACTGTATGAATTCCAAATAAAGGTACTGGCAATTAAAAGATGGTATAGAACGAAAGAAAAACATCTGCAGAACAATACACTTAGAACACATTTGTGCATTAAATTATGTCCCCTCCTCCTCCTCCAAAAAAAAAAAAAAAAGACACGTCGAAGTTCTAAACCCTGGCACCTGTCTTTATAGATGCCATCCAGCTAAGAGGAGGTCAGACTGGATCGGGGTGGGTCCCTGGGCAGTGACTGAGACGCACAGCGGGGAAAGTCAGGGGAAGAGGGAGGCAGAGATCGGGGTGATGCCGCTAAGAGCCAAGGAAAGCCAGGCACTGCAGGCAGCCCTGGAGCTGGGAGAGGCGGACGCGCCTTCCCCTGGAACCCTTAGCGGGAGCAGCACCCTGTGCACACCCCAGTTTTGAACATCTGGCCTCCAGAACAGTGAGAGAATACATTTCTGTTGTTTTAAGTCACCTAGTTTGCGGTCCTGTGTTACAGCGGCTGCAGGAAAAGAAAAACTCCAAGATCGTGACTGGATGAGGAAAGGAGAACTCAGGGAGGTCGAGCCCTGCCCTTGGTCACGTGTGCGATGCAACCAGCATCAGGCCCCTGCAACCAGCCCAGACTGCTTCCCCCGACACCCACGTCATTCACAGCTAAGGAAGGCGGTGCTGTGTAAGAGCCCACAGACAGGGCAGGAGCCGCGGCGCGCCTTGGGCTGTGGAACTGGGCAGAGCCGACCACTGTCCCAGCACTGCCACTCACCAGCGTGGCCTTGGACAAATTCCTTGGCTGGCCTCTCGGAGTCATAGTTTCCTCGGCTGAAAATGAAGTCAGACAGTCATACAAACTTCAAGGGCTATGGCCAGGATTCAACGAGGCGATCTGTGCGGACACTTAGCATGGTGCCCAACATGCAACACGCCTGAGATAAAGGTCAGCTGTTAATGTTACGGTTGTTACTCGTTTCTCAGACTGTCCCTCCAAGTTGATTTGAGCGGATGTCTTGTGTTGGCCTTTGGCAGTCCTTCTTAATAGTGCCTTTGATGTTGAATTCTTTCTCTCCAGCTCAGGGGCTGCCACCTTTCACTCAAAAAAGTTGGTGAGAACCTGGTTTTGACTTTCTGGTTCTTTCAACCCCAGTAATCTTTTCTTTTTTCTCTTAATTGTTTACCTTCTCGTTTTGTCCTATCACCTCTCTCCTTGCTGCCATTGCCTTCCTTTTTTCAGCCTCGCTGGCAGTGAGCTTCATGTACTTTGGGGACACTGGATGGCTTACTCTGCAACAGACAAACTCCTACATTGGAGTTCGCATTTTCAGTCCAAATTCTTCCCCAAAGTTGTGTACCAAGTGATACCCAAGCCAACGCACCATGATTAAAGTGCGAGTCCCCAAAATAATTTCTTGGGTTTTTTTTCACATTCAAATGTTTAACTATGAAAATTGTTTTGCTGTCTGTTTTATCCGCAGTAGTACAGAAGACAGAAAACCTTTCAACAGAACCCCGAACAGCCTTTCTGTGGCCATTACAAGGTATGTAAATGGAGACCTTTAGCATCTTCGGTTGGAATTATTGTGTTAGCATGGAAGTCCTTTTTTTTTTTATCATGGAAATTGCTGTAATTATAATCATTTTAGAACACCATTATTATTATTAACAAGACCAAATTGCACAGTTCAAGCAGATGCTGGTTCTCTCCTGTTAGAAGTCACATAATGGTATCAAACACCCAGCACTCATCGCCATGCCAACGGGGTCCTGCTCTCACCCTGGCTTCTGGGCACGTGTGTCCGCTGCCTTGAAGAGTGTCAGGCAGAACAAGGGACCCTCAGTTCTTGATTCAAGCATTCATGGAACCAGCATATGTCCAACAGTTGGTTTCCCCATAGAGGAGGGTCGGTGGAACTCTGGTTCCTGCTGAATCTTTGCCTGCATCCAACTATTCATTATGCCCCAAAGGAAGGGGGAACAGCAGGGGTTGGGAAGAGTCCAGTGTTGGACTCTCTTAACAGTCATATGTTAAGTCCTTAACCCTTTGGGATGCAAGGTTCAGGGATCTTTGGCTGGAAAGGGCAGTTTGAGGCCAACAGGCAAAGAAAAGAAGCCAGGAGGCAGGAAGGCAAGGGAGCAGGTGGTTCAGAATTTGGATTCTGGAATCCAGCTCCCGGGTTCAACTTCTGATTCTTCTGCTTTCTTATCCTGTTGCCCTGGACAAGTCATTCAACCTCTCCAAGCTCCAGTCCTCCACTCCTCTCAACGGGTCTGAGAACCAGGAGGCGGTTGTCAGGGTTCTCAGGGGCAGCGCACACACGCCACACGGCTCAGCTCTCGCCGGGAGGAGAGTCCTTCACCCCATCTGTGACTATTACTTAATTCTCGAAAAACTCCTGGTTCTTCACTGCTTGGATTTACAATTCCATTTTTCTCTCCACCTAAGCAAGTTTTATTCTAGGCTTCAGGGAATCTGCAGAGAATAAATGCATGACCCTTGGCCATGAGAGAGCAGGAAAACTCACTCCAGGATCAGAAGTCACCCTGTGGCTGGCTGCCCCTCTGACCGGCTGCAGCACCCTGCCGGTAGTCAGGCATTTTCTGGGACACGGGGGGGGGGAAAAAATGAATCCTAATGCACTTGTCACTATCACCTAAGAGTTTACAGCAGGCATTTGGAGAGATCCTACACATAGATTTTGCTATAACGCAGCTTATTACTAAATCAGGCCAAGAAGGAGGCTCAGAATATTTCATTTCCTGTCAAAATGTAAAAATTAAATCTGCATTGTTAAAAACAGCCTTCTCTGGGAACCTGCTAATGTTTAACTGAGAAATAACCTTGAATGAACCACTTCCTTGGCCAAGGAAAAGATATAAGCATTAAGTACTGAATACATTCCTGTAATGTAAACTTCCTCATTTTAAAGTGAAGGTCATTGGATTTAAATAATAAAGACAAGTGATTATTTATGAAGTTTGTTTGTTTTTGAGAGCCCTAGAGCTATATATATATATGTGTGTATATATATAGTTTCAGTTCTTCTTGAGGTTTCCCTCCCCCCTTCCTCTCTTCTCTGGAGGGGGGAGACAAGTACCAGCACCCATTTAGTGCAGCCCCCAAGTCTGCTTGACTTTAGTAAGGAGAATTCCAGCCCCCCCCAAAACCAACAAGAGTCGTTCATCAAGGCACACCTTTCTCAAACGGAGAGTCATGTGGGGCCTGTTGCACCAGGTATCTTTAGGCCACAGAAGAGGTCCAGCCTCCGTATCTTGTGAAAGGGGAACTGTACAAGGTTCGCCCTGACTGGTGTGGCTCAGTGGGTTGGGCTTTGTCCCCGCAAACTGAAAGGTCACCAGTTCCATTCCCAGCCAGGGCACATGCCTGGGTTGGGGGCCAAGTGCCGGGTTGGGCCATGGGAGAGACAACCAATCCTTCGTGGGGTTGGTGTGTCTCTCACACAACGATGTCTCTCTCCCTCCCTTCCCCTCTCTCTGAAAATAAATAAATAAAATAAAAAAAAAAACAGTGCTATTAAAAAGAAAATGTACAAGGGTCTCACTACCAGCACATGTTTTCACGTGGTGGCTCTTACCAGCACCAACATCTTGTGGTCCAGTTAAGCCTCCTCAGCTGACTTCCTCCCACTTCCTGAGCTGCCCTCCCTCCAGCCTCCAGGCCCCCCCCCCCCCCAGATCCAATAGACAACACTCAGATGAAGGGCGACTGGAATCAAAGTTTTCAGCAGAATACATGTTTGAAGGTTAAAAAAAAAACCTAATTAAGCAAATATAGAAGTTACTCAGTAGAGTTTCTTTTTTTAAAGGAATTAGCATGGCATGCCTTCCCTCTTAAGTCTTGAATAATTTAATTAGAATTACGCCAAAGTCATGAGTCTGTTCTATTTATGGGGGAATCATCGCTGAATTAAAACGCAAATGACAACGTTAGAAATAAAAATAAAGTGTCTTCAGACAGTGTATTCTACTGACAAGAACAACTTGAGTTCAAATCACACTTCGAGTAGAAGTTGGAGAACGGGCTGGAACGATTCCGGGGTTTTGTCTTAAGATTACCGAGCCCGGGCACATTCATTTCTTGCTACAAAAAGTGCTAATAAATGAAAACCATCCTGAGAATGAGAAAAAAGAAAGCTGTTTGGTTTCATTTTGTCACTGGGAGGCCACTTGGTCCCCAGAAGCCTAGCTCGGCCGGTCTGTTTTCCCAGGAGCTTTGCTGCATTTAACACTTTTCACACACGTGTGCAGACACTTCCTCCAGTGCAGAGGGGCTGGGCAGCCAAACGAGCCAGGAGGCAGCAGCGGGACCGGACGCCTCCGGGGGAGGACAGCCGAGGACAGCCGCGCGGTGGGAAGGCGGCTCGCTCCGCAGCAACCCGCCCCTCGGACCCAGCGGCTCCCTTTCCAAGGGTACTGTGCCGTGGGAGGCCGGCCACCGGCCTCCTTAGCAATCGCACAGCGAGCCGGGGGTGGGGGAGGTTGGCGGGGGAGGAAGGGTACGGAGGGGGTGTGTAAATAGTAATACGAAGTGATTCCCCCGAAATAACAGCATCGTGCCCAGGCCCACGGCACAGTCTCCGCAATGGAAGGAGATGAGGTCCGACAGAAGAAAATCCCTTGAGATGGAAGTTACGGGTCTCCTCTCGTTGCCCGGCCACGAGGAACGGGGAGCGAACAAGTTCTGAAACACGTGCACACACCCCTGGGCTGCACCCCCCAGGGTCGCCAGCGCTCCGCCACCCGAGTGCGCCCGCCCCGCTCCGGCCAGTGGCACCCTCTGCGCCCCTCCACCCCACCCCCAGTCTGCTTTGGGGCCACGCTAAGCGGCGCGGAGGCTCGGCTGGGCGCTCCCACGAGCCCCCCCCAAAAGCTCGCGGCTGCTGCCGAGGGACCACAGGAGCTGCAGGGCGCCGGTCCGTGTGGGTGGGCGAGCGCCCACCGACTTACCTTCTGCGGGGGGGTCCCGATCAGCACATCCAGGTAGTAGCCGCGGCCAGAGTCCCCCTGCAGGTTGTCAACCATGGCTAAGAAGTTGGCCGCACCCCCTGCAGGCTCCAGGGCGAACGCCAGGCCGTCGGCGCGGGGTTGAGCGGGGGGCCCGGGCCCGGGAGTGGGCGCAGCCCCGGGGCTAGTGGCCGTGGCCACGCGGAGAGGCAGCGTGAAGGGTGCCGGGGCCAGCGCCGGGGCGGCGTGCAGGAGCCACTGGGCCACCAGCGGCAGCAGCAGCGCCCGGGCCAGCGCGCCCATGCCGGCGGCGGGGCCCGGGGAACGCTCCGGGCCCGGTCCGTCCTGTCCCGTCGGGCGACTCGGCGACTCGGCGACTCAGCGCGGGGCTGCGGGAACCGGCTGGGCGCGCCCCGGGCCGGCGGCGGCTGCGACGGCGGAGGAGAGGAGGGCCGAGGGAGGAGGCTCGGGGAAGAGGAGGAGGCGCCGGAGCCGCCTCAGCCCGCGCCGCCAAGTTGTGCAAGTTGGTCGCCGCTGCCCCCTCTGGCGGGCGGTGGCTGCCCCGCAAGGGCCGGGCCGCGCCAGCGCCCGCCCCGCCCGCGCCCCGCCCCCGCCGCCAAGGTCACCGCGCGGCTCGCGGTCCGCGGGGTCCGCGCCGGCCGGTGGGCGCAGCCCACCCTGGCAGGTCTCGGGCCGCGCCCCTTCCCGGGGAAACTCGTGTCCCGAACTTCCTCGGAGCGCGCCCAGGCGGCCACGGCCAACGGATGTGACGAGGCTCCTCTGATTCCAGGGGGGAAAGTTTCGGGAACCCTTAAAGGGGAAGCGAGGGCCTGCCCTGCACCCCCGGCCCCGCGCGCGCGGGCGCCCCGCCGAAGTCCTCCGGGCCCGCGGGCGCAGGGGCTGCCAGGGGCGCCTCGGGGTCAGAGGGGAGAGTAGCGGGGGGATCGTAAAAGGGCGGTGAGCAGCGAGAGCCAGCGAGTCTGCGCCTCCCCTCGCCAAGCGCATTCCTGCCGCCCTCCAGCCCTCCGGAGTCTGGCGGCTTCCTGGTGCATTTGCCGCGCGCCGACCCCCGCCCCCGGCCCCCACTCCTGCCCCTTCCCCCTTCCGCGTCCCACTTCGGCCTCTGTGTGCTGTTGAGGTGGTCTGGGTGGAGGCTGGGGGAGGGTCAAGGTCTGGGGAAGACGGGCGAGGACGCGAGAGCTTCGGAGACGCCTCGGTGGAGATTCCGGGGGCGGGGGGAAGTGGGGGGTGGGGGCTTGTCGGCTCTGGCCGCTGCCGGAGCTTCGGTTCTCCTGCGCCCACCGTTTCCCGCTGGGGGCCGCGCGTGGAGTCCACAGCTGGCTTTGACTCGGGGTTTCTCGGCACCACGCTCGTCCATGACGCGGGTTCGGTGCTGCTGGGAGCCGCCGGCTCACCGCTTCCAGGAGGCCCTCGGTCCACCTAGCAAGTCGCTGTCAGCATCCAATTTCAGGGCCCGGGGTCCCGCTGCACCTTCCCCACTCCCCCAGCGGCTCTAGGCGGCGGGTTATCTAATTAATACCTGCTCAGCGCTGGGCTCCGGGGCCGCAGTGGAGCGGTCGGTAATTCAAGCAATGAGGTTATTTTATTTTAGATACTAAAGGCAGGGAGGACGATTACACACGCTGAGCCCATCGATTTCTCCTGCAACAGGAGTAGAAAAATCCTTCCATCTCCTCCAGCTGAATTGTGTCGGGCATTTTAAAAAACAAATAAGTCCGTCTTCACAGGGCAATTCCCTTCTCACAGCGATTTCCAGTGACTTCTCCTCAAGATTTGATTTTTATTCCTGTCTTAATTTTAGACTCAGGTCTGACTCTGCTAGGGGCCCCTGTGTCAGAGCGCGTCTGCTGCATCGATTTTCAGATGGCTTTAACTGTAAATCACATTTCCCCCAAACTATATCCCACCTTTAACAAGTTCCCAGCCACACAAAGAAAGGCCTGGTTGGGTGCCCTGATGGAACCTAAATTGATATGCCCCATAAATCTGCATAGTTATTCCAGAGCTGTTACAGTCATATATTCCCATTTCAAAATCAAGGCTGTGGAGGGAGTGTACTTAAAAAAATACTATTTGTACTCCTCGGTGTCCAGTCTTGAGGGGCCTGAAAAGCCATTCAGATGGCTCCCAGAAGGAGGTAACCTTATAAAAAGCACACGGAAAGCATTAAGGACTTTGATAAAGGGGAATGTGATGGGTAAGTTCAACATCAGAGACATTTGCTCTCTCTAATAATTAAGAGCCACAAGGGAAATTTTAAAAAATCAAGTCTAATTAAGGTTTGTCCTTCGTGAAACTCCTGGCTCCATCTGGTGTGCGCCTGAGCTTTCATTTGAGGGGGGCTAGCTCGGGTTTGCAGGTGAACCGGCGCCTGGAAGAGCTGGCCACAGAGCAGCCGAGGCCGTCTTACTAGATGGCAGAGCTGTCTCATCGGAAAGTAGTGCCCGCCCAAGTGACAGCACCCGATGACCGGCCCCTTGGTGGACTCTGCTGTTACAAATGTCTGAGAGTTCTTGATCCCTACGCGGAATGACGGCGCTGGCCAGATTTGGGGAGCAATGATTTTCTTTCTAGGTGTTTTCGTGGAAATCATGCGTGTCAGTCCTCTGGTGGGGTAGCATCGGTTTTTCTTCCTACCCTTCCTGATGCACTTCTCCAAGAAAGCAGCCACTTCCCATGTAGTGGGCAGCCATGCAGAAGGAGGGAGGAGAGGGTGAACCCCTCACTCCCGGACAGCACCCCCCACATCCTTTTGACACTGGCCCACTGCCGGTCAGTGCACCCTAGGCTTCCCCTCCTCTCTCCGGCTCCAGCTCCTTCTCCTTCCTCTGTCTCCTCCCTCTCCCCTTTCCCCAAGCCTCTGTTTCCAGCCACACACTTCCTTGGTCCCCTGGGAAACAAAGCCCTGCTGTGAGATGGGCCCACCCCCCTCACAAAGAGGGGGCCTGGCCAGTAAGCACATCCCTGAAGGTGAGAGAGGGTCCCCCCTCCAGCCCATGGGAGCTAGCCAGAGATTTCTTCCAGAAGTGTGTGGTGCTTGGCCAGGGAGACGGCCATCACGGTTGGTCTGACCACCGTGGCTACTAGCTTTGACTTCCTGTGACCCTGGCCGCCCCTAACTTTTGGTTCTTAGGGCCCCTTTATTCTCTTAAAAATTGAGGACCCCAACAGTTACCAAATTAGGAAATAAAACTGAGAAAATTTAACAATATGTAGCAATTCATTTAATAATAATAGTAATACAATTACACAGCAACATAACTAACATTTTAATTAAAACCATACTTTAAAAAACAGTGAGAAGAATGACATTATTTTACATATTCTGGCTTTAATAGAAGGCAGCTGGATTCTCCTATGTCCTGCATCCTGTCTGTTAGGAAGCATCTGGAAAATTCTATCCACATGTATGACCATAAGTATAGTTTGGAGCTAAAGGACTCCCTTGGAAAATCCCTGTTTTGTTTTATCTTTCTTTGGTTTCTGTGTTTGTGTCCTGTGTCATTGTCAGCATGTGACCGTTCCTCCCTCTGGCATGGCGTTGACATGAAGAGCAAAAGGCAAAACCAGAGCTGAGCCTTGTGTGTACAGGTGAAGGGGACCAAAGTTTTGCCATCACCCCTCCGCTCAGAAGGAAAAAAAAGCTGTGCCTTTGGGGATATCGATTTTTAAGCTGGTTATTTTTAAAAAAAGACCCAGAAAGAACCTTTGACCCTCCCCCCTTTCCTTCCCAAGGGATTTGGGTAGAAAAACCTGTTTCAGGAAGGGAACCTTAGTGTTAGACAGGAAGACTCCGAGGAGAGCCTGTGGCCCCCCAGCGCCCACCCCCCAGGGTTTCTGGCTTGCCCAGCAAAAAGCTGCCTGCCACTGGTGTTCTGCTGTTCCTCAACTACCTGCAGCCCCCCACCTTCACTGCTGAAATCTGAGACCCCGTTCCCCCCACCTTTTCTCCTTTGTCCAAAATGTCATATACGTACTCTCTTCAGAACTTTCATGCCTATGTGAATTTTCCTTGTGCATGTATTAAAATTTGACTTTTCTCCTGTTAATGGGATTGCTAACCAAGCTAAAAGAACTTAGAAGGTAGGAGAAAAAGGTTTTTTTTTTTTTTTTTTTTAGTCCCTACCCAGACTAGATCAAGGGACACCTTTCCTCTCTGTCTATTCAGTGCCTCCCAGACTTAGCAGGCAAAGGGCAATGGCCCTTGCAGCCCAGTGGAAGCCATCAGCTCTCTCCTGCAGCTTCGCTTTCCCACCTGCCTCCTGGCTCCTTCTCTCTCTCTCTCTCTCTCTCTCCCCTCCCCTCTCTTTTGTAACCTTTCTAGACCCTACTCTGCCCCACAGTGCCCTCCCCTTATAGCCACACTTACTGAAAGCGCTGCCTGTGCTCCTTACCACAGCCCCCTCCTCCTTCATTCATTCCTCACCTGCCCCCCCCCAAACTGACCATCTGTAGGCTTTGCTCCTTATTCTCGCCCAGTCCCCGGGCAGCACTCCAAGCCAGCTCTTCATTACAATCAGGGTGTATGTACGTGCGGGGAGGCGGGGGGGGGGGGGGGGGGGGGGGTTGTTGCCCACACATCTTCCCTAGAGGTTCCCCCGGCAGTTACTTTGGGATGGCTCCAGAACCAGTCGTTTTAAAAGCCCCCAGGTGGACCTGGAATCGGAGCCTGGGAGAAATGAGGGGCAAGCGTCAGACTGAAGAGTCAAGTAGCCTTGTGAACTGATTTGGAAATTTTTGTAGGTATTTCTGAGGTCTTTCATTTTTAAAAATCTCTTCCTTGGCCAGGCTGACCAAAAAGGCCTAGAATCCAGGAACACCTCTAGAGACCAAATCACGGTTTCTAAATACGGTTCTCCTGTGAACTGGGTTCCTGGAGAAGACAAACTCCAGGGCCAGGGCAGAAGGTCTGGAAGCCAACCCTGAGACCCCGCACCATGCCAGAAAGCAAGGATGAGCCGGCCAGAGCTGCTACAATTTAAAGACAAGCAGTAACTGCAGTGGCTCGAAAACACCGTGATTGTGTTGAAACGGATTCGCTCGCATTGTTCTTTTAAAACGTACATTGATTATCTCTGAAGAATGTTCAAGCACCCAACTCCCTGTTAAAAACTGGCAGAGAAACGAAGAGAATTGAGCATTTACTATTTCGACTTTCCTGTACGAACTCTACCTCACTATTACCAAGTAATTGAGGAAGGGAACTTTCTCCTCATAGAAATATTACAGCTCATAAATGAAGAAAGGAGGGCAGAATTAGAATATGGCCGTTTTGCCATCCCCAATAAGCTCATGGATCTGGGCGTTTAACTCATAGGGGACAACATCACACACAAAATAAGAGCAACGGCCCATCACCTCGTGCCTCCAGATGGGAGTCCACCACGCTACCTGTTCTTGCCAGCAAATCAAACCTGAATCTGACGTAGCCTCTACCCCACAGGTTGGCAACCTCATCCATGGGGCCAGATCTGACCTGCTGCCTGTTTTTTTAAATAAAGCCTTATTGTAACACAGCTTTGTGTACATAGTTGCTACAGAGGCCCTGTGGCCCCTGCAACATAAAATATTACTGTCTTCCCCTTTACAGAGAGAGTTTGCCAGTCCCTGCTCTAGATCTACAGACCTAAGACCTTCATCAATCAGTTACCACAACAGGAACTTATGTGGATTCGGACTGGAAGAAAATGAAAGTTACCAATGGGACAACTGGGGAAATTTGAACACTGGTTGGATGATGTTATGGAATTGTTGTTAATATTTTTAGATGTAATAATGGTGTTATGAGTGTGTGTGTGTGTGTAAGTGTTCTTATCGAGCAGAGACATGCTGCAATGTTTATGAATAAAATCAGGTTTCAGAATAATATGGGTTTGGAGGGGAACATGCCAGGCAGTGTGCTCAATGGAATACAGAATTCTAAAAACAGCCCTATAATGGGCACCATGAGTACGCCCATTTTACAGATGAGAAACTGAGGCACAGAGTTGATATTCGACTGCTGGTGGTGGGAAGGGGATTCAAAGTCTGGGGTCTGATTTCCCAGCCTGCGCCCCTCACCGTGGGCAAGGGCCTTTGATGGGGCCTTCCTGAAGACCACTGCGTGGTCACGAAGATGACCTCCAGAGAAACACAGAGGATGTGACCGGCCGGGGAGATCCGACAGTGTCCCCTTGTCCACATTGCTTGCTTATCTGTATGGCTGGGATTTGGGGTGCTGATGTGCATGTCATTCTTCCTTTTTACTTGGTTCCAGGGCTTGGTCCCCATGTCCTCTTCTCCCCTGTGACCTCACTCTTCTGTCTTCTCCACCGCAATGAGAACAGGTCCCATGTGTCCTCCCAGAGGCTGGGAGTTGTCGGTGAGGATCCCACGGAGAGAAAGTGGACTCCTCTTCCCCATATCTAGTATTCTTCTGGAGTTCACGGTTGTCTTTTACATCATCGTGGTTAATTAATATTAATGTCAATGCCGGCAGCAGCGGCAGCAGAAGTGGGTTGCTGGCGCAGACCCACTCATTTGGCTGCACAGGCGTCTTCTTCAAAGTGCTTAATTTATTTTGGTCCCATCTGAGAGTCTTCATCGCTTCCCTTTCCTGATAGACGTCTGCAGGTGGACAAATTCATTCCAGCGAATGCCTACAGAAGCATCTGATTTGACAGGGGCCATTTGGAGAATGGAACTGTCCTTCGTGAGGATTTAACTGTCCTTTGTGAGCATTTAACTGTCCTTTGTGAGCTTGTTGGAGGAAAAAAGAGAAGTGAAGGAGGGAGGGAGGGAGGAAGCGAAGGAGAAAAATGAGGAAGAGAGGGCAGGAGGCAACGCAAGCCAGGCTGCAGTGGGTGGAGGACAGTGGGGAAGCTGCATCATCACCACCCCTCCCAGGGCATTCCTGTGCTTTTGAGGTTTCAGAACTCCTGGCTAGTCTGGTTTCATCCCCCCACCAGAGAGAGAAGCAATGTGGGCCCCCGAAACCAAGCTCAGTGTGCAGAAGTCCAGCCATGGCACTTGACCTCTATTGGCCCCATGGGCTGTCTGCTCTGGGGTGAGGGACATCTATCTGGTCTGGCAGGGCCCTCAGCAGGCCTCAGAGACACAGGGGGAAGAGGGGCGGGCTGCAGTGACCTTCAGGGTGCCACAGCAAAGAGGTAGGGGAGGGCCCCAGGCAGCAGCGGAGTGCCCAAACATGCCCAGCCCCTGCGGCGAGCTTCTCTGGCCCTCCTCTTGACCCTCAGAGACAGCGAGAAAATCCCACCAGGAGAGAGGCTGGCAGTGTGGGTGGACACGCCTGGAGCAGTTACGGGAAAATTCATTAAAAACCTCAGGAACTGCACACAGTGACCCTCAGCCTTTGCCTACACCCCGGAAGGGCCCATGGCCACCTACGTGGCTCAAGAGTACAGCCATCCCCTGTGAGCTGGTTCTGAGCTGGGCCCTCCTGCCACCGCCCCAGCCTCCGCACCACCCCCAGAGCAAGCCTGTCGGCTGATTCCAGCCCCCCAGTTCCATTCTCTACTCTCTCCCAAAGACCCCCACGCCCCCACGAACCAGCTGCAGAGATTCCGCACTAGCTTTTACCTACACACATGTGCAGACAGTAAAAGGTTCCCCGACAGGGGCCACTCAGCAGCGGGGAGGACTTAACATTTCATTCTGGTATGTTTTCCCTGAGGAAAATTTCAGAATTTATTAAAGGAAGGAAATAATGGCTTTGGTTGTTAAAATAAGAACCATTAGAGCTCAAAAAAGAATTCTTGGACATCAAAGCATAATGTTGGAGGATAAAGGACAAACTCAGTAAATGGTGGAAGGGACGGGCCTGAGCGCTGATGGTGAGGAATTCTGCTCAGTGCAATTCAAGGAAGTGTAGCAAGCCCAGGGCGAGAAGGCAAACAGGTGAGGACTACACAGGGATGCTTTATGGAGCAGGGGAAGCAGGAGACCCTTTCTCGGTCACATCACAGGTTCCAGGAAGGGGGAGTGGAAGTGGTGGAGGTGAAGCAATGATCAGAGAAACAAGATGTTCTCCTCGAGCTGGAGACATCGGATCCCGAATGCTCCCCAATGCTGGGTGGAATTCCTTTAAAAGGCACCTAGGAATTCAGGGATAGAGAGAGAGTTTTTAAAATATGGGTGTCCGGCTGGCATGGGTGTGTCTCTAGAAGACCGCCTGGCAGGAGTTAGCAGAACGCTGAGGTCCAGTCTAGCATCCAGGATAGCGGAGCCAACAGAGGAAAGTGTGAGGTGCAGGGAGGGACCCCTTCTGAAAGAGGCCTGACTCCCGAAAGACTTCGACCAATGGAAAAGAACAAATCAGAAGGAGGAATTCAAGAAAAAGAAGGTGTCATTTATAAGAAAGGGACCAATGATATGAAGAACACTTAGACTTGGCTCTGAACAGCTGTTGATAATATGACTGAAGGGCTTCAGACAGCTGTTAAGTTTCTCGAAACCGAGGAGGCGTGATGTGGGAAAAAAGAAGACTCCAAAACCACTGAGAACCCAAATTCTGGATTGTCTCCCCAAGCTTTTTCAGTCTGGCGGAGCGGTCTGTCTGGGGGAGGGTGGGCTGCATTGGATGGTAGGGGGCTGGGGTAGTTCGAGGAAGGCTTATTTGGAGAAAGAGGGGACACATCTCGTCCACCACAAGGACTGCGTCCTGCAGTTTGCCTTTTTGCACCGCCTTAGCCTCCTCCTACGTAAAAAGGGAGATGAAGCTCCCTTCACTGGAGACCGTGAAATCAAGACATTGCTCATCGCCTCACATGGGGCTGGCACACGTTAAGTGTTTAACAGTCGCTAGCTATTACTTTAATTAATACCAATTATTATTATTATTGATGGTGATAGGAAAATATAGATTCAGCCATATTTAGATTTGTTTTGTTTTAAAGACCTAGGACTTCAGTTATGCCATTACAGGAACTTGCCAGAAACTTTTCTAGTGTACCATTTGGGTTTGAAATATCGACCTTCCCTGCCTAGTGATAAACCTGTGCCCCGAGGGGTCCTGTGGAGTGAATCCCTCTCCTGAGGACCTGGGGGAGGCAGGCAGGGTACCCTGTCTCTGAGAGACAGCCCTGCAGCTGGAGCCTGGCTGACCAGGGCTGAGTTGGGTTTGGTTTCGTGGGTGGAGTTTGTTTGCTCTTTTTATGGGTTTGGGGCGTCTCCCCCTCAGATGTGGGAGGCCAAGTCCAGAGCCAACAAAAAAGCACCTGACAAGGAACATCTCCCCTCGAAAACTCTCCTTCAGGGCAAAGAGCAGGAGGCAGACAGTGTTCACAGCTGGATGGCAGCCATCGCTTTCAGACCACGGGCTCCGGAACTAACTCACGTGAAAGACAGCTGCACGCAGTGGCTGCCTTCCAGTGCCCGGTGCCTGCTAAGGGCCTCTTCTCTGTGTGAAGAGGAGAACAAGGCTCCTGGGGGCCCCTCCCAGGGCCCCGGGACCAGGTGCTCTCATCTGGGGAACCCTCCCTTAAGGGTCGCTTAGTAACAGTGCGAGTTTTGGTCAGGGGCGGGCACAGGCCCAGCGATGAAGGCAGGACTGGACTTTGTGACTTCCTGGGGTGTTGGCGCAGGAGGACCTTGGGTGGAAATTGATCTTGGGTGAATTTAAAGTCAGAGAGTCACCATTAGAACAGTTACTATTTATCAGCTGCTACCTGCCAGGATTTTACACACTTTATCTCATTTAATCCTTAAGCAACGGTGGGCATTATCATCCCCACTCAGGTGCCCCGATTTACGCGTGAGGCACCTGAGACCCGGCGAAGTTCAGGTACTTGTCCCATAGTCGGGGAGGGAGATGTGGGACCTCAGTGCTGGACCAACTGGTCCATCGTGTCACTTCAGCATGATTTTGAGGGCAACAGATTTATTTAGGCCTTTCCCTTATATTTTTAGATTATTTTCTTTTATTCGGTTTTGAAAGAAAATGCTCCAGTGCATCCATAGTTTGTAAGGCTTTAGAACATTAAAGACCCGCGCCCCTTGGAATGGAAACAATGTTGCCTATCAGCTCTTGAAGGCTGGCTGCTGTCTATTTATGAACTTGGCCACTGCGGGGTGGACTTCATTCTGCTTGGGGATGCGGTGGCTGGCGTGTTTTTATTTTTCTAACACTCTGTGATAACCTCGGGCTGGGTCACTTTGTACTGGAAGCTTACAGCTCAATAAATAAGCTCCTGTCCTTGCCTCCCTGTTGTCACCACATTGGACGTTGAACTCGAAGGGGTCCCTTAATGGAAACCAAGTGTGAACCCCGGGGATGAGCTTTCACACCCCAGGAAGGACAACCAAGGGCGTGAAAAGAGTCTTTGGCTCTGAGCCCCAGATGGAGTTGGTGAGTTTTCGTGTCCATCTGACCTGAGTCTTTGTCAGCATTTGCTCCAGGGCTGGCCATTCCCCTTCACTCTCTCCTTCCTTTATTTCTCCGTCCCCTCTCTCCTCTGGCTCTCCTCTACCCCCTGGGGTCTCCCCCCTGGTTCTGGCTCTCCTCTCCTCAGCCCCTGCAGTTGGAGACACCAGGGGTCAGTCCTTGGTCCTCTCTTGTGCCCTGCGGGGTCTCGCCCAGAACCATGGCTTGAAATACTGTGCCAGGTTAGAGTTCCCGCTAATCCCCTCCTCAACTGCCAGCCCTGGGACTCTGTAGCCTTCGCCCCCTTGACGACCCACTGGGGTTTCTAATAGACATCTCAAGTTCAGGATCAAAGTGGAACTTCTGCTTCATGCCCTGCCCCCCAACCCTCTACCGGCCAGTGCTCTTCACTTCATCCTTCCAGGTGTTCAGACCATGAATTCGGGAGGTACCTGGACTCTTAATGCCCTCACACTCCACATCCAATCATCAGGAATCATGGGCTCTGAACACCCACTTTTCATTCTTCTGCTGCCACCTGGTCCGACCTGCCATCTCCCACCTGCCCTAGCCCCCTAGCTGGTCTCCCTCACTTCCCACAAGTTTTGCTCAGAGGTCGCTGCTGCCTACTTGGGATCACACCTGCCCCCTTTCTCCCCACCCTGGCCCAGGCACTCCCTGACACTTACCCTCACCCTCACCCTCTTCTACTATTTTGTCTTCCAACCAGCCTTTCTCCCTCCCTCCCTCCCTCCTTCTCGCCTTTCCACCTTTCTTTTTTTCTCTCTTTCTTTCCAACCACAGTACTTATCACTTCGTATCAAACCATAAAATGAATCACGTGTTCTGTTCACTGTTCTGGTCTCCCTGCACGCCTCCCTTCCCCAGCACATCAGCTCCAGGTGGGCTGAAGTCTTTATCTGTTTTCTTTATTGACACATGCTGAATGCCTCGGGCAGAGTTTCGCTGGCTCTAGGCACTCAGTGTGTATTTACTGAAGGAAGGAATGAAGGAATTGCAGGGGCCCCAAAGATTGCCCCCAGGGCCCCTCTTGGCTGCTGTGCTTCCTGCCACCGCAGGCTGCTCCTGCGTCTCCTGAGCCCTGCCGGCCACCCTGGAGCCCAGGGATGCCGCTCTTGTGCACGAGAGGCTTCACGGCTTCCTAGTTGGGTGGAATGGTCTATTCAGCTGTGAAACGGCGGGCTTTGGGCCCAGCAGGTGTGGTGGGAACTGCTCTTAGTCTTCGCCCGGGATGGACAATCCAGGTGCAGACTGAAGGAAACGTCTACAAGGCAAAGCCTGCAGGAGCCAACGAGGACACTGGAAATCTTGTTTATTTTTCTGGTAACAAGAAAATCCCAATAAATAAAACTTTTATGAGCAATAATGGTATAGGGTTTTAGGTCATTTTCCAGTGAGTGGGCACTAAGACTTTTATTGATACCTTGTGGCAAAATATTGATGATACAAGTTTTCTTCATTTGTCAGTAAATGTTTAGGATATTACTGTGTATAACTCCCCTGTGAGATGTTTATGAAAATCAACACATTTCGAAGCTATGATTCTTTGAAGCCCATGTATTTCCCACATTCAATGCCTACTCCCTATATCACATACTTTTGCGCTAAAGTGTGTTTGAAAAAAGTCACGTTCTTTGGAGTTAAGATATATGAACTCTGAAAATACTGTTGATGGGAGCGGGTCTGGGTGTGGGCGTTCAGGGTGAGTGGTTTCCAACTGCACCCCTGTCAGAGAGCACAGGGGGTGCCGGCGCGGCCCTGGCTTCTGGATGCTGGGAGGTTCTACTTTTTAACTCCTTGACACTCTCTGGGGCTCACTTTGGTGGATGTCCTCTGTCAGCCAGGCCGACTGACCCCAGAACCTCAGGTCCAAGCATCTGGAGTAAAGCAGGAGACCTGCCCAGTGGAGACCAGCTTGGGAGGCAGGCTAACGTTTGAGGCTCTCGCTGCGTACACTTTGTTAAGACACTTATGAACCATCCACCCTGTTTCACAGAAGCGGAAACTAGGGTTCAAGAGGGTCAGCATGTAGCCCGAAGAGTAAGTGGTGGGTAGGTTACTGGTGTGAGATGATTCTGTATTTGAGAATATTTTGCAAAATGTGAAATCCTATGCAAACTTAAAGAAAACACCAGAGCTTTCTTATTTGTGTATCTCCGGAACACAGGAAGAATAGATTATTCCAATGACCGAATAAAGTATTTCGCTGCAGGAATATATTACAATATTAAAGAAACAATATCACAGGGCACAATTAACCATATCTTTAAGGGCTTCACTAGCAACACCTGGGAGCTCTTACTATGTAACGGGAGCTTTGTATGAAAGTCCTAACCCTCCCTAGAGCCCAAAGGGCCCTCATCCTCGTCGCTTCTTGGTGGGCGAGGGCTCAGTGATGGCTGCTCCTTCCTGCGCTCCCACCGCTCTGGACTCCCAGCTCTGCGTCTGGTTGCTGAAAGCCATCTGGGGGCCGCTTTCCCAACAGTAGCTCAGACAGGCCCCATCTGCCCTCCAGGCTGATGAACACTACCAAGTCCTGCTGTGCTTGGAGGCTCCTGAGCAGCCCAGCCCAGCCCACAGCGACCTCTGCCCTCCTCCATCCTGCACGTGCACACCCCCCACAGCACACACACATGCACAGCACACACGCGTGCACGTCACATACCACCGACACACACGCACGTACAGGAGCAGACGATCTGAGAATGAATTGTAAGCCACAAGCCACTTAGCATCTGCTCTCAGTGTGTTGATGCTGGTCCCACCTGGCCCTGCCCAGCACCTGGACTTGGGGCCTATAGTTCTGGAATAAAAGGCAGTTCTCCCAAAAGCGTCAGCAGAGACGGGCTAGGGCCTTTGGGGGCCCTTGGAGTCATGGTGGACATGGGGACGGTGCGCGTAGCTATCCTCAGGGGGCACTGCATGGTCTCCCTGGGAAGAGTAACCTATAAGTTGTGCCATTTGCCTGAAAAGGGGGTTCATCACTGATCCCACTGATATGTGGTCATTCCCAGACACCCCCATTTCTACAAGAGCAGCTCTGCCTCGAACTCATAGAAAATGCCTTATGTATGGGGAAAATTGACCGTGTTGGTTTATCCAAGATGAATCTACCCACCAGAGGAATTTATAAACCTTGGCCCACATTTTGCCTGCAAACATTTCTCTTCCACGGCAGTCACGTCATTGACGAAGCTTCGGAAGAGCCAGCTAGTCTGGCTGTGCTCCCCCAGCACGGGCACCTTCTCTGTAGCCCGGAGGTTCGGTCTCCAGGGCTGGAGGAATCCGTAAGGTCTTTTTTTCTTTCAGTTTTATCTTCTGTGGATTTCAGCCGTACAGCTTAGTGGTTTGGCCATCATACACTTTCCACGGTGTTCCCATAAACATCCGGCAGGGCCTTGCCTGCAGTCCACCTTAGGAGGCGCAGGAAGAACTGAAAATCGCTCAAGGGACACTTGGGCTCGTTTCCGACCAGGTGCACCTTGGGAAATCCCCTTTGTGGCAAACATTCAGTCGCCCCAGGGCGCTGCTTCAGCAGGGTCATCAGGCAGGGGACCCTTTGAAAAATACAGATGCAGAGACGGATATCAGATCAGTTTGAGTGAGTTCAGTCTCCCATGGATTTTTCCTTCCCCTGAAGCAAACTTTCTTTTTTTTCTGGGCTAGAATATTTTGGGGAAAAAAAAAAAAGGTGTCTGTTGGTTTGTCCGCTTTGTGCGCTTCTTTCAGCAGTGAGGACAAGGAATGCCTCTTCTTTGGATTCTGCAAGCCCCGGCTTTTATCTCCTCTCTGCGAGTCCCAGTGTGTAGCCCTGTGCCAGGTAATGAAAGGGTTTTCTTATGTTTCCGTTCTCTGCTTTGAGGGAACAACAGAGAGCGGGTATTTCCAGGCACGTGAGTCAAGTCCCAGAATCAAGCGGCCACGGCAAGAGAATCCTGGAGAACAAAGTTGAGTTGAAGAAACCACCTGCCACATGTCCAAAGGATGACTCACCGCATTCCTCCCAGAGTGCCAGGCACAGGGCCACCAGAGCAGCCTGGTCCTATAGGAACCCAGTTTTCAGACCCTTCCCCAAGCAGAGCCTCCTGGTACCCTTTCTAGCTTCAGGGCACCATTCCTAGCAGGGTCCACGGGAATTCGGGCCTGAGGCCTGTACTGTCCACACCCAGCTCCCTGGAGGCCTCCTGGGCTCGGAGCCAAGAGAAAATACCAGTTTCATCATGCTAATTAGATTAATGACCTGCTGGTCTCTCGCAGGGAGAAGCAGGAGCCTCCCTGCTCAGCAGGACCACAGTGAGAATGAGGTAGCTTTCAGTAGACCCTCTGTGAGCCCATCTGCCCTCGGCCCCAGGAACACGTCCGAAGGCATCAGTCAGCCCAGCCGAGCTCTCAGCTGTCACCTGCTTCATCATCCTCTCCTGGTGGGGTGTCCTAGGATATAAAGGTGACAGTCATCCAGCAGAGTCCGATCCACAATGAGAAGGATGCCGAGTTCCGGCAGCTGTGGGCTCAAAGGTCAGGAAGGAAGGTGGGCAAGTGCCAGGTGTCAGGATTTTGACATAATGACTTGACAACTACCTGAGGCAGGACAGGTGTCTCAGGATGAAGTTGTGTTTCCTGACCTTTTCTGGGTCAGAGGTTCCTGATGTTCCTGTCCTCTGCCCAGGGAGGTCCCCTGCTCAGGTGTGACCCAGAGTCTAGTCTTTTGAGAAAGAATAAAGGTATCTCGGGGGGCAGGGGGCTCCTCCCCCGCCCAGGGAATCTCTGTGCACTGTCCCCCTTCTTTCTTCCACCTTCCTCCCTTTTATGGCTAGCATCCTGTTCCCGCCCCTCCCCCCCACACCTTCTCTTTCCTTAGCATCCAGTGTAATCATCCCTCCCTCTGGTGGCACTCAGGACTGGCCCCTTGCTGCCTCCTGGCCCACACCGCTACGGACATCAGCAAGACACAGGAATGGCTTTTCAGATTTCCGGGAGGGCTCAGCTATGCGGGGTCCTTTCTCCTCACCACATCCACGCGACAATGGGAAGACCCTGGACCCTTTCTAAAGAAGCATTTATTAGGTTTTAATAAACACTGGGTTGTTTTCCAGGCATCACATATTTAAAAAAAAGATTTTTTGGATCAAAATACAATAAAGTGTTTAGGGGTTTATATAATCTGGGCTCCATCTTTACTGTCATAAAGCCTTGGAGGAGACTGTGAAATAACGACCCCAGTTACTCTCATTTTTCCCTTTGCTTCAGGGCAAGAATAAATACATTGCATTTTTACTGTGCTTTATATTTTATAAAAGCATATTCAATTCGCAGTATAATGGGATTGGCTCAGCAATCCTGGGAGGTAGGGGAGCAAGAATTATCCTCTCTGGTTTACAGATCGAGGGGACTGCGGCTCACAGAGCAGAATGGTTCGTTTGGAATCTCAAGTAATGCGTAGATAGCAGAGCTAGAAGTTGATTTGAGATTTTTCTGACGTTTTTTAGTACAGACCTCAATTCTTCCCTAAAATCACGGTTTCTGGACAGGGGTACAGAACAAAAGGCCTGTGTGCCTGCGCCCCCTGCTCTGCTGGCAAAGGCAGCCGCTCAGGGGTGCTCCCGTCACGGCCCATTTCAGGTGTCCTATGGGACGCACACCCCTAACCGCTCCCCGGCACACACCTCCCACTAGTGTTTGACGCTTTTTTCTCCAGTTAGTGTCACGGAAGCTGATCCATTGACACACACAGTCTCTGGTGGCTCCCCTGTCTGCGGTGTGGCACTGGAGACAGACCTGCTGCTCCTAACGTGGTCCAGAGTGGCCTGGCTGGGCTCACCCCTTCACCTGGGCCAGGAGGCTTTCTGGACACTTTTCCTGCAGAATAAACAAGAGCATCCCCGTAAGCTGATGATTTAAGAAAATGATCGTCACCACCTATCCTACCTGAAACACTGGTATTGAAATGGTCTCAGTAATATGCCCTTTTTACTGGACGGTGACCACGATGTCTTCTCTGCCCTGAGTGCCTCAGAGTGCTGCGTGCTGTGAGCTCCCTGAGAAGGGACAGGCCCTGGGGTGGACTTGAGCGCATTGGTCAGTCAGCTCAGCAGACATGGAGCCCCAGGGACCCGGTGTCCGGCCCTGCGGGCGGGGTGGGGGCGTGGGGAGTCAGAACATGTTGTGAGGCCAGAGGCACTCTGGGATTGGGACAGGGTGAGGGGGAAGGTGGACCATAGGGAGGAGACTTCAGCCGTAGTCCCAGAAGGACTGGTGGGTGAGGAAGGCCTGCTGAGTCCTCAGGGCCCCTGAGGTCACTTTGAGGCTTTAGAGAAAACCGGGAAAACCAGTTTGGTGACCCATCTTGCTTTCTTTTTGTCTGTACTTTTTTTTTTTTTTTTAAGATTTTATTTATTTATTTTTAGAGGGGAAGGGTGGGAGAAAGAGGAAGAGAAACATCAATCTGTGGTTGCCTCTTGCGCGCCCCCTACTGGGGACCCCGCCTGCCACCCAAGCATGTGTCCTGACTGGGAATCAAGCCAGCGACCCTTTGGTTTGCAGACCGGTGCTCAATCCACTGAGCCAACACCAGCCAGGGTTTCTTATCTGTTCTTTTTGAAAGGAACTCTGAAATATTCAGGTCCCCTCCACCGCAGGGAGCTAGCGTGCCCCTCCCCACACAAGTGGGAGTCTGATGCTCCCCAGCGTTTTCTCCCTGAGCCCCTTGTCAGCTGGGTCCCCATCATCATCTTGTCACAGCTGCCTTCATGCCTGCAATCTCCAAGCTACGTTCACTAGGGTTTAAAAAGCCCTCCATTGTCCTCCCTTGTTAGTTCTTCACAAAACCGTGACCGCACCAGCAGGGCGGAGCGGGAAGAGCTCCCCGCCCTTCAGCCCCGCCCCTCAGCCCACCGCCAGGTGAGACGGGATTTGCTGATTTAAAACGCAGGTCTGCTGCCTTCGTTTTCTCGGAGGTATGGAGGAGCCAGTTGAAACAGCACTTCCGTGTCATACAAAGGGCACAGCCTTGGAAGTCAAACATCCTGGTGTCACCTCCTCCTGCCTGAGGGACACTGGGTAAAGCTTCTCACCCTCTCTGGACCTCAATTTCCTTTTCTGTGAATCCGGCCAAATCGTGAGCCTGGCATGTGGGCCCCGCCAAGGCTGCTTTGCTTCCTCCGCCCTTCTTCCCACCGCTTTAGCCCAAGAACCAAGGACACGTGAAAAACTCACAATTTACTGTGAATCATTTAAAAATGTCAACGCCGACGTGACCAACATCAGAACACAGGCCCACTCTGCTTCACTGTGTACACAGGGAAATTCTGAACACCTTTGCTTTCAAACGGCCTGCAAATCCGCTGGATCCGGGGCCAGCCCCAGCCCCTGGTTGACCGGAGGGAGGAGATCTGGACGTTTAATAAAGCATCTGATGGGATTCTTCTCCAAAGCGCTGAGCCGTCCACGCTGGGAGGGCTCGAGTGTAGTGCTGGCAGGTGGAAATCATGGGGCTCAGAGGCTGGAAGGCTCCTGACCCCACTTCGACACCCACGGCCAGACGCCCTTCGACACCCTTTCCCCCTGGCCCGTTTATGCCAACTCCGGAAGGACACGTGGCCTTCTGTGCTGAGGTCACGTTTGTCAGATCAGGGAGACAGTGTGGTTGTCAGGCTGGCGAGTGGGTGAAGGACTGTGGGGCACACCACAGCCCCTCGGCGCCCCAGGAAGTGAACACACCTCTGAGCTTCCCTGATGTACACACGGAAGACTTTCCTCCACCTGTGAGTCCTTCTAACAACCCGGCCGACCATGCCACTCACAGAGTGCGTGACCCACTTCTCAGTCGTGCAGTCGAGGCAAAGCTGTCCGGCCAATGACATCTGTGAGATCGCCAAAGGCTGCTCACCCCAGGGCAGTGTGGTGGCCTCTGTGGCACCTTCACAGTGGAGGCTGTCCCTGCAGTGCGGAGTGAAGGTGGTGGCAGGGAGGCCAGGCTGTGGCTCCAGGGCAGCGCGGGGAGAGGTGAGGGTGACCTGTTGCAGGAACCCAGTGCCGCCCTTGGTGCTCCGGCTGCTGTGCTACTTCCACTAGGGTGCCATACAGACAAGGACGCCCTGGTTTGCCCCAGGGGCCCCGGGGGGTTCAGCAGCCCACTCCCACTTTCCACAGGGTCTTTCCCCTTTTTCCAGTGTCCCACACTGGGTGTTTAAAGAAAGACCCTTGTCCAAACTCCTGTGGAGGGCGTGAAGAGCCCACGTTCAACTGTGTCCTGGGAAGGAGGGGGAGTGAATGGGGCTGCAACAGAGGTGATTGTTCTGAGGGAGGCTGCGGGGAGAGTTTGTTTGCTGCGTTGTCAGAAAGCAGGAACAGTCAGGGACTTCTGTGTCTAGAAATTAAGCTTCTTGCTTTTAAACAGGTATTTTTTAAATGATTTTATTTATTTACTTTTAGAGAGAAGGGAAGGGAGGGAGAGAGGAAGGGAAACATCATCAGTTGCCTCTCCCATGCCCCCAAGCATGCCCCCCAACTGGGACCAGGCCTGCAACCCAGACATGTGCCCTGACTTCGGAATAGAGCCAGTAAACTTTCAGTTTGCAGGACGATCCCCTGACCCACTGAGCTACACCAGTCAGGGCTAAACAAGTGAACTGCAGTAGAGGGAAAGAAGCCCCTTTGCTCCTGAAACAAAGCAAGAAAGTTGAGGCTGTTAAATGCCTCAGTTACATCTACCCTAAATGTGGAAAAACAATTGCTGTGGGTTGAATTTTGTGTTCCCCTCCCACCCAAATCTATATGCCGAAGAACTAATCCCCCCCTCCCTAGGACCAGTGAATGTGCCCTTGTTTGGAAATACGGTCTTTGAGATGTATTGGGTGGGCCAAAGTGTTCCAGTGGCCTTTTCCGTACGATGGCTCTAGTAGTGCTTAGTTGTCTTTAACTTCACGTGAAACAATTTTGTTAGATTGTATTGTGACAGCTGTCATATCAGCATGCCTTAAAAAAAAACTTATCAAAACTGCTGATTTTTTTGTGTAGCCCTTCTAATATTGAAGATGGAAGAAAATAAGCAACATTCTAGGCATAGTATGCTTTATTATTTCAAGAAAGGTAAATATGCAACTGAGACACAAAAAAAGATTTGTGCAGTGAGTGGAGAAAGTGCTGTGACTGATCGAATGTGTCAAAAACAGTTCCATGCTGGAGATTTCTTATTGGACGATGCTCCATGGTCACGTAGACCAGTTGAAGTTGATAGCAACCAAATCAAGACATTAGTTAAGAATAACCAAGGTTATACCATGCGGGAGACAGCTGACATACTCAAAATATCCAAATCAATAAAGTTATTGGTGAAAATTAAAAATGTGTCTTTTATTTTATGGAAAAAACAAAACCGACTCTTTGGCCAACCCCCAAGTTCCTGGAGTAGGGTGGGCCTAACCCAGTTATGACGGTGTCCTTGTAGAGAGGAGAAATTTGCACAGAGACACACAACGGAAGAGGCCATATGAAGACATTTCAGGGGTGACACATCTACAAGCCAAGGAACCCAAGAATGGCCAGCAACCACCAGAAGCTGGGGGAGAGGACGGGACAGAGGCATCCTCATGGACCCCTGTGGACACCTTGATCTTGAACTTCCATTCTCCAGAGTTGTGAGATGGGGACTTCCTGTTGTTTTAAGCCACGCCATTTGTTAGGGCAGCCTTAGGACATTCATATAAGAATCCTGACTGGGGGTCAGTCCTGGTCCCTCGTTTCTGTCCTGGGCAAAGCGTGAGGCCGTGTGAACCTGTACTGCCTTGACACAGGGACACCCTGGCTGTTGTCTCGACCCCAAATATTAGTGCCAGGAGTGTGGGACCGCCCCTTTGACCAGCTGCGCCCCGCATACAGATTGGGCCGGGGTTCCTGGGATGCCATGTGGCGGCTTCTGGCCCTGAGCCTCCCAGGCCAGTGAGGGAAACCGCTCATGTTTGCCTGCTCTAAACAGGTTTCCGAGCAAGGTTTCTTCGGAAGAAAAGATTCTGTGGAGGGAAAAAACCGCACACAGCTGATCCAAGCCACGGCCTTTGTTACCCAGGTGACTTGACTTGCCGGGGTCGTGCTGCCCTCCATCTCTCGGCTTGTTGTCCACGGCTCCCTCCCTCCACCAGTGGGCAGGGCGGGGGGGACTGGGCAGCTTGGCTGTTCTGGTGTGAATCCATGCTTATTTTTGAGACTCACTGCTCTCTCTCCTGCCTGTCCCTCTTTCTTTCCAGAAACGCCTCTTCTCTTTTCTCCCAATGGTAACACAGCCTACCATCTTCCCTGATTTGTTCTTCCATGTCAAACAAGCACCAGGTGTTTTGAGGGTCACGGTGCCCTGGGGTTGACATCAGGTGGGCATTTATAACCAAGTAAATATCAAAATTACCCACAAAGCAAATGTTAGCGGTGACCATCAGGATTGAAACCAAGGACAATGGGAGACTGCCTTCTGACATTCTGTCCAATGGCAGCTGCCAATCCTCAGGCTTCAGAGCTTCAGAGGACACAGAGAAACCCTCCTCGTTCCCAAATGGGCTGTGCCCTCCCCAGCCTGGTCTGCCTGGCCGTCCTCAGAGCCAGGCGAGGACAGGAGGGCTGGTGTGGATTCTCTAAGATGTCTAGAGTGGCAGAACCTGGAACTCAGTGGCCTCTTGACACATGTGTGTTGGTTTAAAGGAGTCAGAAAAATCTCCCTGCTTCCCAGTGTCAAGGACAGATGAAAGAGAGTCAGTTCCGGAAGGCCCTGAATGCAGAAGCTTCCAGCAATTGTCTTCTAACTCCCTCTCATTAGCAGAAGGGCAATCCAACCAGCTCCTTGACCACCTTGTGGTCAGAAGAGCTCCGTGTGTCGGGAGAGCTTGAGGACGGCTCTGGAGCAGAGGCCTGGGAAGGAATCCTGGCTTGGCCGTCTGCCCGCTGGGTGGCCTTGGGCAATCCCTTAGCTTGAGCCTCAGTCTCACCTGCTGTAAAATGGGAATAATCATAATATCAACCTGCAGGTTGTATGCTATTCATGTCCATGAGGCACCTAGAACAGTGCCAGGCCCGGCACGTGCTTGTGAAAATGAGGCTGTAGAGCCGGCAGCTGGCGGGGGCAGCGGGGGGCAGAGAGGCAGTCGCATGGGATGACTGGGACACAGGACGGTGGGCATCTGGGGGAAAAGCATGCTGCAAGGTGAACTTTACCTGCCTCACTGTGCTTGCTTCCCCGCCCCGGCTCTCTCTCCCCATCCGGACGGGAATATCACGGCAGACTCACACCGTGGACTCCTTTTTCTGCCAAACGCCTCTTCTAGGCAGTGAGCAAGAGAGTCATTTGCATGGAGGATGCCAAAGGCCCACATGGCAAGAAGGCTGCTTTGGAAAACGATCGGTGCGTGGGCTGGGATGCGTTTTCATGACCTCCTCGGCCTCACGGGAGCCAGGCTGAGCCGTGCTCCGCTGAGCGAAGGCCGGGCGGCAGATGGACAGAGACTTGTCTCAGACTTCTCTCTGAATCAATGTCAAAATACAAAGAGGAAAAAGAACCTTGCTGTCACTTTCAGTTGTGAGGTTTCAGATGAGACGCGATTTTGATTCCTTTTTTCCTCCCAGTCAGATGTTTGGAGATGGAGGGACTGGGAAGAAACTGGTAAATTTCTTGAGGAATTTCTCACCCCAAAACCCATACCCTTTCCTATACTTTTCACCGCCCATCATTCAAGAAGCAGGTGAGTAGGTTTTTGCTAAAGTGTGTGTGTGGGTGTTTGTGTGTGTGTGTGTGTGTGTGTGTGTGTGAGTGAGAGAGAGAGAGAGAGAGAGGGATGTTCAAAATGATTACAGTAAATTTGAACTAATTATGTGAAAGTAAATAGGCAGAGACAGGAGTTTTTGGTCTGCTCACTTCTTGGCTCATGCAAGTCAGCCATCCAATTGATTGCCTGCTCGCTCGCTCACTTGGTTGACTGACCACTTACTGAACACCCACTGTAGCCAGGCATGGGGCTAGGCACTGGGAACCAGCAATGAATGGAGCAGGAAGGAAGCTGCCCGTGTGGACCTGACACTGGCGAGGGGTGGGGAGCCGTGAGGTGGAGAGGCCACATGGAAGGCCATCCCAACACAAGCCACAGCCCACAGGGAAGGGCCGAGGTGCTGCTGGGCGAGTGTGGCTCTTTCACAGAGCTGTGAGAAGAGCATTTCAGGAAACTCACATGTGGGGTGGAAATAGAAGGCTGTCCCTGGGTTCCTGATGTCCCATTTCCATCCGTCCTACTGCAGAAAAAGTCCAATCTTGTCTCCATCAAGCTCAAAACAATGGCTAAGATCCAAAAGTTCTGTGCCATTGGTTCAGTTCCTGTGAAAGCTGAGTCCCGTCAAGCCTTTATCGTCATCAGTCACAGGCAGCTGCTAGTCCCACACAGCCAGCTGCTAAGGAGAGAGACCGAAGGGGGCTGCGAGTGAGGAGTGAGGGTTAGCAGGTGAGAGCGAGTGAGGGCTTCCCTTTTATACTGGTATTGTATTCTCTCGGGCTTGGGAAGGACCAGGCACTTCTTCAAACTAGCCAATCAACTTCCCACACTTTCACAGTCTTCTGATGGGTCCACTCCATGTTTCCTACATGTTCCAGGGTCCTGCATCCTTTATCCAATCCGGTCCTTCTCCCTGGTTAGACAGACAGGCCTCTATGGTTGCCATTTTGGCTCCCACTGCGCATGCGTCATAGAAGCACCTCCCCCTGCCCTCCCCTCCCCCACAGTTCCCCACAAGGGGTAAGGGAGGGGTGTTTATCCCCTTGGTGGGGCAATGCAGCAGTCCCCTGGAGTGGGTGAGGATGTAGCTTCCAGGTGGAGCAAGTAGGCTTATGCTCCCTAGTTTACTATGGTTAATAATGTCTGGTTTCCTTTGTCCCCTTCCGTTGTTAATACCTAGCTGCCTGCACCAACAGAGGGGCTTGTCTGGAGCTCTTTCCCCACCTGCTCCCACGCGCTTCCGTTTTCTTGCAGGGTCTCTTTCGCTGGCCCCATGCAGATGGAACCCCCGCTGTGCCTTCTTTAGGGAATTAGACTCACCTGGGTTCAGATCTAGGCTCAGTCCTCTTTCTGAGACTCAGTTTCTACCTGCACAAGAGGAAGCTGACACCTCTCCGTGGAGCTGGCCTGAGAAGGAGGGACTACAGACGAAATCCTGGCCTGGGGCCGCTGTGCACTTGACCTCTGGTAAGTGCTGCAGCGCCTACTAGTCTTCCCAGTGTTTCCGGCTTGAGGGCCTAGAAAGGCCTGAGGAGCGGAGGATCTGTCGTTTGCCCGGAGCCCAGGGATAGACAGTGGGGCTGTGGGCAAACGACAGATCCTCCACAGGCTGCCCCACACCTTCTCTGGGGCCTGGAGACGGGGAGGAGGGCCTGAGGAAAGAGCTTTCTTGGCCAGGTGGGCCATGGAGACCCTTCTTTTGAGAGACCCCTGGCTCTCACGTGTCTGTGTCTGTGTCCACTTATTTGGGGGTTCTGAACCAGGGGCAGGTGCATAGTGCAGCTGCCCCTACCTAACAGGGAGGCCCTAAGACTCTGGGACTGCTCAGGACCCCGGGATTCACCATCTCCACCTGGGGAGGAGCCAGTATGCAGGGGGCAGGGACTGCCACCTGCCGGCACTCAGGCTTAGCTCCTGCCAGGCCTTGGGGGTGCTGAGTCCACCCACCTTTCTGAGTTGACTGACTTACTGGGAGACTGCAGGCTCAGTTTAAAGCTGGGTCTCCCCCTTCTTGTGGCTTCTCTCCTGAAAGATGGGTACAAGGAACACTCTCGGGGTTGTTTCCTGCTCAGGCGCCCAGCGAGTCAGGGCATCGTCCTTTACCAAGCTGCGCCCAGAGCTGCTGGGCAGTAAGTGGAGGACCAGTGCCCCCTCCCCGGCCCCGCACTCCTGACAGCCGGGCACTGGGGGGTCTTCCCTTGACCGGCAGAGTCTGAGCCAGGCAGAATGGGACAGAGGAGGTTGCCGGGGGAGGCTGCGTCCGGCAGGCTGGCACCTTCGTGGGGTGGGGTCCCTCGGCAGGGACGTCCCCTGGGCCAGGAGTCCTCACTCATACCACCTCCATCACCTGCTCCCACTGCTTTGACTCAACTGATGACCTCAGGCACGAGCTGCATAAATCAGCAAGTGTTAGCCTGCTGGTGCTATTCATTTGCTTTTAATTTAGTAGCATTAACTCTGAAGGGACATCTCCCACCAGTCCTTGTTTACAGTGTGTCAGGCACATGCCTGGGACGGGGAAAGGTAAGGGGGCACAGTACACTTGATGATTGGAGTTCCGGAATGTTCCATATCTGAATAGTTCTGGGTTTTCAATGCCCCTAGGACTCAAACAACAACAGTAAAGCAACAAGAAAACCCGACACGTCACCACCACCACCATCCCAACAACACAACACAGTTACAACATAACAGCCCCATCGCCCCACAGCAGGACCTGGCCGGGGAGTGTGAGTGGCTCCGGAGGGGAGCCCCACCCTCCAAGTGGCCCATTCCCCGCCCCCCCCCCCCCCCCCCCCCGTAGGGTGAGGGCCGAAGCCCAAGCTTTCCCCAGAACAGCTGAGAAGCACAGAGGTGTCAGGAGTCAAGGTTAGAAATAAAACAAAGCAGAGAAACCCTGCCGCGCTCCAGGGTGCATCAAGCAGGAGCTGACTCTGCTCCACCTCAGACCCGTGCGGGGCCCTCGTGCCCTGTGTTCTTTTCGAGGGGGGGGTCTGACCGCTTCACATACCTGCGCCCTGCTGCCGCCTGGGCCTCCCCTCCCACCCGGCTCTCCTGTCCATGCCACCTGCTGTACCCTTGGAGCCACTCTCCTCCAGCTGCTGGGAGATGGGGGTGGAGGTGGGGCTGGGTCCCTCCACTGGCTCCCAGTGAGGTTGGCCGGCTTCTGGGGCGCTGTCCTGGGGAGCCTGCAATTGGTGGCAGAGGCCAATTGGATGACCTGCCTCACCAGCCTCCCCACTCCTGACCTTACTCCCCGTCTCTCCGTCTGCCCTTGAACTTTACTCACTGCTCAGGCAATAGCTGTGAGCATGCTTCCCCTGGCTCTGCCTTCCAAGGAGCCTGGGGTCCCACCAAAGGCATCCCGGCCCCTGAGACCTGCCCTGTGGGGTGCGGGGCTCACCGGACAGCAGGAGCAATCGCCCAGATGTCTCCTTTAGTTTGCACACATGTGAAGTAGGTGGGATCTTGCCTGATGTGGAGATGAGGGAGCTGGAAGGCAGGGCTGGGTGATGTAGCCCCGATCTGTAGCTTCTCCCCAGGGAGTGGAGAGCAAGCAGCGGGGGTGGGGGGGCTGCAGGTGTTGGGGAGGAGCTCATGAGCTACAGGACTGCACACGCCCGTGAGGGTCTCTGGGTCAGAGGCATAAGCAGAAAACCCTGTGTGTATGTCTGTGTGCATGGTGCATGTGCTGCATGCACACATGTGTGTTACATACATACCTGTTCTAAAGCTCAGGATGTCCTGAGGCAGTCTGTGTCTCGTGTGTGGTCACACCCCCTGGTGGTGTTCAGTAACGTGGGGGTGACCGATGTGACCTCACATCGCCTGGTGGAAGTCTGTGCATAGACCTGGGAAGTCCGGGGCTGTGAACTACGTGGTGTGCCCATGGGAAGGGGAGAAAGGGCTGGGGGACCCGGGTGTGCTGCGGACTGGCAGCCTCTTTCACACAGCTGGGCACCCCGTGTGAGCCCTGTGCCCGAGGGCAGTGTGCGGGGCGATGTCACATGGTGGAGAGGATTCAGGGAACCCAGTGGTGGACTGTGCCTGGTATTCGCGCAGCATCAGGCCAGAGGGAAGGCTCTTCTGCGGAGCTTAAATGTGGTTGGAGAGAAGACAGTTCAGCTCACGGCAGTGTGTGTGTCTACCTGAGTAATGAGGATAGGGGCGCAGCGGGCGTGTGGACAGAGGTAGGGGTGTGTCCAGGGGTTGGCCGGACTCTGGTCTAGACATTTGGACCCCTTTTGGAAGGGTAAAGTAGCCACAGGTGCGATGGCCGCAATGCAGGACATAAAATGTGCTGCGACAGAGCGCGAGGGAAGGGTGGGCTGCAGGACAGCATGGGGTCCTCCAAGGGGGTGACCCTCCCATGAACTCTGTTTTTAGGGGGACTTCAAAATTAGACCCTTTATTTTTGAATTGTCACCAAAAGTCACTCTGGCTTTTAGGCACCTTGTGAAATGTCAGAGGAGAAGTGGGTCCACAGGAGACAGGAGAAGGGCGCACAGAGCTGACCGTTTCCTTAGGGGGAGGCAAACCGGCCACAGAGCAGAATTCCTACCACAGGCTCGCTGTGCAAAGCACAGAGCAAAGGAAAGGGAGAGGTGGTCAGCACAGAGGCTCGTGCATGGAGGCAGCATGATGTAGCGCCGGTGGTGGCCACAGCCACCGTGCCTTCCTCATTGGCCTCCACAAAGGACCTGCGCATGACCTTGGACAGAAGCAGTTCTCTCTGGGATGACATTCCAGAAAAGTCTGCCCCGTCCGGCTTGAAGACATGAGTCACACCCAGAGAGCGAAGGACTTCCTCCATATCATAATTCTCCTCCAGTTAAAATTGAGGGAGGAACGCTTTCCCCTCTTCTTCATCCATCATCTCTGGCCTGGTGCATTCTGTGAGCTTCTCAGAAGTCAGTTCTTTTCCCACTATTTCCAGATGGGCACTGTTATTGGGAAGCATGCTGATCCTGCCCAGCTCTGTGGGCATGAGGCAGCAGCAGAATTTTGGTGAATGTTTCTCCTCTGCAGGCGATATTAAGGGGAGATTTATTATGCATCATTTGCACAGGTCTTTCCACATTCTTGCTGACTCTGAGTGGTTCTTCCTGGGTCAGCTGTCTGTCAAATGAATCATCCCAACTTCCTTTGAAGTATTTAGATGGCATTTGCGAGAACCAGATGAGTAACTTGATTGACTGAATTTGGAGACAGCAGCTCTGCAGTTTCACCTTCCGCCTTGTTAGCTACACAGGTGTTGATGTGTTTTCTAGTCTCCTTTGGAGCTCTGAAGAAGCCGAGTCCTTCCATCTCGGCTTGGCAGAATTTGTGGCAGGAATCTTTGAAAGATGAGTTGAAATCGCAAGCCTTTTCTCCAAAGAGCCTGTTGGCAGTTCTCAGCCATGCTGCACGCCAGTCCTGGGAACTTGGGGAGAAGCGATCAGAAACCCTGGCGGACATCTTCCCCTCCGCCTCCACTTTTACTTACGGACAGTGCCTGGACCCTCTGGGCTGCGGTGTTTCCCTTTGCCCCCAGGAGGGCCATGGCCATGGCCAGGGCAGAGGAGATGCTTGTGGGTGAGAAAAACACGTTTTTTGAGTTGTCTTCGCCTAGATTTTTCAAAGGGTTTAAGGTGAGAGTGCCATTTGCTTCCAACAGAGCATCCGTGGGGGTGAGTCCTGGAGGGCTGGTGATGCCGCCCGAGCAGAGGCAGGAGCTCCCTTGTTCTTGATGGGTGAGGAAGAGCCAGCCAGGTGAAGATCAGCCCTCAACAGCATTTTAGGAAAGAAGAACTTTGGCAGATTTGGGGGGGAAAAGGAAGACCTGGTGGCTGAAGCCTGATGAGAGATGAGAGAGAGCAAACACGTCTGGAGCTGAGCTGGCTCGGGGACCTTGTTCTGGCTGAGGGGGTGCTGCTGGAGGGTGTTGGTCAGAGGAGAGGGATAGCATAGCCCTTCCCGAGGCCGCCTGGCTGCCCATCTGTTGGGGGCTGAGAAGGGAAGGAGAGCAACAATTAAGGGGCTGCTGTGCTGTTATCCCAGGGGGCACCTTGTCACGCTGGTGGAGGGAGGAGAAAGGTGAACAGACCTGGGGACAGTTTGAAGTTCGAGCAGTAGGTCTTGCTGGTGGATTGGATGTGGGACACAAGGAAATGGAGATGCTGAGGTTGACCTGAGTGACTGGCGCCGGCGGTTCCATGTGCTGAGACGGGAAGGTGAAGAGGTTGAAGTGGGGTTGGGGCAGCAACATTTTCTGTTCTGTTCAGGGTCCTGTGACTCCTACAACTTAACTTGGATGCCCTCTGAAAGTGGGCCTTGTGACAAGAGCATATAGGCATATAATTTATTTGGGGACATGGTCCCAGGGGCTGGGAAGAGGTGAAACCCGGGAGGAGGACAGCCACTCTGTGGGTGTGGTCTCGAGTTCCCACAGTGGGCCCCCAGCTCACACCTGCTGGGGAATGGGGAGGTTTGATCGCCCACCGGCTCTCATCCCCCACTCTCAGGGGTCACCCCATTCTCCTGATGTCCCAGGTGTACTGTTGTTCCCACTTGGCCTAGCCAGTGGGCTCCATGGATTCTCCACCGAACAGCCACAGAGAAGTCCTGGGGAGGGAGGAGACCAAGGATGCGCAGGGCCACAGGGCCAGGAGCTGCCAGCAGCTCCCGAGGGCAGCTGGTGGCACAGCAATGGCCAGAGCAGAAGGCAGCTGAGAGGACACGAGGTGACACTTGAAAGATGTCCAGAGCAACATCCAAAAGAGAGGCCCAGTGAACACTCGTACAAAGGAGCCTGGAGCTCAGAGAGAGGTTAGGCTGAGCTATAAATGTAGGAAATGAGGGCAGATGAGGTAAGTGGGTGTCATGGAATCCTGAGAAGTGAAATCAGGACAGGAGAGTCACCTGCAAGTCCCTGGGGAGCTTGTCAGGAGTGCCTTCAGTGCAGCAGTGAGGAGCAGCCTGACTGGAGGGTGGAGGAGAGGCCGCACACGGCTCCAAAGGTCTGGGCTCTAAGGGAGCAGACAGCGAGGCCGACAGGGTGCCGGGCACCTGGTGTGTGGCTCAGGTGGAGGAGAGGCCCCGCCCTGTCCCCGCTTGCTGTGCATGCTCCATCTCAGCCCTACCTCCTGCATCATCTGTTATTATTCATATTTACAGAAATGGTTGTGGAAGACAAAACTTCCAGAAGATGGTATTACTTGCCCATGTTCCAATGGGTAAAGGGCAGGGAGGGGATTTGAACCCAGTGTCATGGACTTTGGTGTCCAGTTTCTTTTCGTGACTACCCCTGATGCAGAAGGGGCAAAAGCCTGGGGTGACCCTCGTGCAGAAGGGTAAGGGGCAGGAGTCCATTCTCAAGGTGGTGTTTCTCTTTGTAGGAACTCAGGCCCTGGAAGTTTACCTTAAAAATTCTAAGCTCTTTTCCTGAATGGCAAATAACAATATGGTTTTCTGCCCCTGGCATTTCCATGATGGGCTGGTCATTGCGGCACCGCTGATGCCATCGGAACATTGGAAGAACGCGGTGGAAAATCAAGAGCAGGCATTCGGCATGAGATGTTCTCAAAACCATTTCTCCATGACCCCACAGCCCCGCTCCCCGCTCCCACGCCCTCCCATTTGCCCTGCCGAAGACCCAAGAGCTCAGCTTGGGGATCATTTGTGAACATAAGGTGAATGGGTAAGAGTCGGGAACATTCCCGTGTGTTCGCTTTTTTGTCATCAATGCTTGCACAGTAGGGCTGTGTGAATGTCGCTCACCCACCAACTCCAGGGAGCGGCAATGGAGATGCAGGGAGGGACCTAAACAGGTGTCGGCTGGATTACAGACACGGCTGCCCAGAGACATCGGTGTATGTCTTGACGTCTTCACGAGAGCCATGGAAATGGAACGCACACGAGAGGCAGCCCCCTCAGGGAAAACAGCTCGGCAAGTCTCTCTCCACTTCAAGGAGTTGTCACCAACCACCAACGATGACCTGGAAGTGACCAGCAGATGTCAGCATAACGTAGGGCTGGCCAGACCTGCTTCTAGAGATTGCCACCTGCTCGGGGAGAGCTGCTCTCAGACCCTCAGGGCCCCAGGTGGGAAGGGCTGGCCTCCGTCTGCAAAATCATGGGGTGGCCTATTCTTGCTGGTGCCCCAGCGTGGACAACTATTTGAGGAAAATCGCTTCCTAGTTCAAGGAAAATGCAAAAAATATTCAAAGAACTGAAAAAATAGAAAGCAAATATTTACTTACGTTAACCTCATTCATAAGCCTTAAGGTAAATATAGGCTAAAAGAAAAAGCCAACGAAACCAGATATGATAGGATATTCTAGAACATTCTAGAAATATGTTTGTGGCTATTAAGGCTGTCTGGCATATTGTTGGTGTTTTTTAAAAATACATTAAATTAGCATGCACAAGCTAATCTTTTATAAAATGTTCATTCTATACATTTTAATTTTGGAAAATTAAATAAAAAGATTTTCTTTTGTTCAAAAATAATAAAGTTCTTGAAGAAACCCACGGTGTGGCTTCTCTCAGGCAAAGCTACACACCTGGACTCATTCTTCCCCTTTCTTTGTGAGGACAGGAGGTTCATGTTGGTTGTTTTCTTGGCTGCCATTTCTCTCTGAAGCTAGAAAGGGGGCAGACCAGTTGCTTACTTTTTTCCTGGTTTCACATTACTTGACCTTAGATTTTTCTAGCTCAGCACAAAAGAAAAAATGCTTCAGAAAGGTTAGTTAAAAAAAAAAGATGAATAAGCTTCAGTCGTATCCCATGGGAGTTTGCACCTGGAAGGAGACAGAACATACAAATATCAGTGAATATGGTAAACGCTGCTCCTCTGCCTGGATGCTCTGCTTCCCTCCCGCCTCACCTGACCGCTCAGGTTTGCTCACCAGCACCTCCCGGAAGCCTTCCCGAGCCCCTCACGTTATCTGAGGGTGTGACTCCCTCTCAGTGACATTAATGATGTCACCTTAGTGACAGTAATAATGTCTCTCAGGGACATTAGTCACTCTTGTGCCTCTTCTCTGTCCCAGCGCCTTCGTACAGAGCACAGGGCCAACTGAACGTGCCAGGGGATGGCATCGTCCAGAGCAGCCGTTCGTCCGAGGTGGTGGGAGATGGTGGCAAACACCAGCTCCTTCCCCCTCAGTAGGACAGCCTGAAGGCAGGGACCACGTCTCCCTGACAACCCCCAGCAGGGTTGGTTGGGCCCAGGTGACCACAGCAGCAGCCACACTGTGCATGGGCCCTCCCCTTCTCTATGTCATTTCCTCACCTCCACATTCTTTGTTCCAGCTGGTGATCTGGTGTCTTTATGGCAGACACACGTGAGTCTAGTCTTCTTCCAGCAGGAGCCTTGAGACCTCACTGCGTGGTCCATTTGCACGAGCTGTTCCTTCTCCCTGGAGCTGCCCCTGAAGCATTCCCCCCATCCTGCTCCCTGGGCCTGGCCAACCGCTCCCACTCGGCTTTGCTAGTGGGACACCCACTCTGAGGAGCTTTATAAACACGAAGGTCTGCAGAGGCTGGCCCAGCCCGGCGTGCCCCTCCCCCCCGTGCCCGTCTCTGTTGCTGCCCTTCAATGAATGTCAACTTCCTGTCCTTCCTACCAGAGTGCTTTACTTCTAGTGATCTCTCCATGAGCGACTGCTCAACAGTGTAACCCTTCCTGTGCTGGGGCTGCTTCGTCTGTGCCGTGCATTGTCCTCCCTCCCACGTTATCACCCCACGGTTGTTACTTTTGCTGTTACCGGCTCGTTAACTTTTAAAGATGCCTTATTTTAAAAAGAGTTTTTATACCTACCCTCATTTTTGTCTGTTGTTCCCATTTCTGGAACTCTGCATTCCTTCGTGAATGTCTGTTTCCACGCGGCATCGCTGCACTGTCTGTGAGAACCTTCCTTAATATTTCTGGTTGTCCTTGTGTGATCAAAGGCCTTGGCTTTAGTTTGTCCGAGAAATGCTCTTATTTCACCTTCATTGTAGAACGATGTTTTTTGGATATAAAATTACAGATTGACAGACTTTTCTTGTTTTTTAAAACTGTGTTCTTCATTAAGCGATGCTCTTTTTCCTGATAAGAAAAAAGGGCAATCTTATCATCTCTTCATTGTTTTTCTGTGTATAATGTGCCTTTCTTCCCCTCTGGTGGATTTTGGGGTGACATAGTATCACTAGTTCTCAGCACTCGGATTACGATGTGCCCTGGTATTTGTTTTCCTTAGGAGTTTGTGGGTTTCTGTTTTCCATGAAATCTGGGAACATTTTGGCCATTCTTTCTTCAAATACTTTTTATGCTCTAATAACTCTTTCCTCTCCTTCTGAGACTCTAATTATTTATTAGATGATTTTATCTTGTCCCATAGGCTACCGAGGTCCTCTTCATTTACCTTCCACCTTTTTTCCTCTTTGTCTTTAAGTTCAGATAATTTCTGCTGCTCAGTCTTCAAGTTCATTGATCTTTTCTGCCAAGGTCTCAAAATTGCTGCTAGATCCAGCCAGTGACTATTTTATTTTACATACTATGTTTTTTTGTTGTAGAATTCCCTCTCTGTTCTGTTTCACAGCTTCCACTTCTCTACGGAGGGTTCCCATATGTTCCATTATTATGTCCCTGGGTTTTCTCTAAGTCTGTGACCATATTTATAATAGTTACTTTGAAGTCCTGCCTGCTAGTTCCAGAATTCTCGTTATGTCTGGGTCTTTTTCCAATGACTGATTTTTCTTCAGGTAGCAGTCCAGTTTTTATCAGCACATGCCTACTAATTATCCGGTTTCATGTTGGCTGTTGTGGACGCTACCTTGTCAAGTGTTTGGATTACACTGTCTTCCATAAAGAGTGTTGAGCTTTCTCCTGGCAAGTAGCGGATTTACTGGCAGTTCAGTACAATTCATTCAAGGCTTGTTTTTAAGCTTTGTTAGGGTGCGTACAGAGTAGCTTTTACTCCAGGGCCAGAGATCCAGTTTCTGGGGTGTGACATTTCTGAGGTGTCAATGTAGAGTGTTCATTGAGATCTATTAATTCTGGCAAGCTGGAACCCCTGTGCCTCCACCTCTTCGCAAGTTCCAGAGTCTCTCTTTGGCCCAGGGGTCCCTGGTTGTCGTTCTTTGCCTGGCCCTGTGGAACTTTGCTACAGACCCGTAGCTTAGTATTCAGACAGACTCAAGGGGACCCCTATGCAAATTTCTGGGGCCCCTCCTGTGGGGCTCCCCCATCCTGGGCTCTGCATCGCACACCCTCATTGTCTTAGCACCCCAACTCCAATCTTTGTCTTCTCTGCGTAGCAAGGTCACTGTGCCCTGTTTGGGTTTGTTTCCCCGTATCACGATCTGGAGAGTGCCTTAAAGCATAACACTGGGGAAATGGTGGGGCTCCCTCATGTCTCCTGTCTCCTGGCTCAGAGATCTCAGTCCTGCCTTGCTGGGTGACAACATCGCACACCGTTGTTTTAGGTACTGGGTCCAGTTTTACAGTTCTTTCCGGTGGGAGGGCTGGTCTGGTTCCACTTACTCCCTTTGACCTCTCTGGGTGTTAGGAGTTCAGGAGGCAGAGACATGGATTTTAAATCTGCGCGCCCTCGGCTCTCACAGAGACACAGGCTCATGGCTGATTCCTGTGGCATGGCCCCACCCAAAGATGCCCACAACTCAGTCCCCAGAACCTGTGACCAGGTCACCTTATATGGCAAAAGGGACTTGGCCGGTGAGATTAAAATAAGGACCTTGAGAGGGGAGATTACTCTGGATTATTTGGATGTGCCAACCAATCACAGGGTCCTTTCAAGAAGGAGGCAGGGGTGACAGAGCAGGAAAGGCGGTGTGATGACGGAGCAGGAGCAGAGTGATGAACTGGGAAGATGGAAGGAGAGGTCATAAGCGAAGAAGTGCAGCAGCCACTGGGTCCTGAATGAAGCAAGGACACAGATGCTCCCTGAAGGTTCCAGAAGGAATGCAGCCCTGCCAACTCCTCGATTTTAGACTTCTGGTCTCCAGAGCTGTAAGAGCGTAAGTTTGTGTTGTTTTAAACCACAGTCTGCAGTAATTTGTTACAGGAGCCACAGGAAACTAATAGAATGCCTTATAAATACTTGTTCAACAGACTAAGTAGAAAAGTCTTGAGGATATAAAGTTTCCTTGATATTAATGCCTTGGTGATAATTAGCTAAAAATTCTTTACAATTTTTGACAAGTTAGATATGGAACCAGAGGAGAATTCTTCCAAAGATGAAGACCTGCAAAGAGGCAGGCACGGCCCAGAATGTGAATTGGGGAACGGGGTCTGGGGGAAGCTGGCCCAGCCTCTCCTCCTCTTGACACGTGACAAAGGGGAGGGGATACTTTTGAGCTCATCCCGTGGATACCAGAGTCAGGACGTTCCCGTATCTGCTGAAATAATTCTTCTCCAGCATCTGTCTCCCAAATCTTAGCTCGGCTCCTTGGACTCAGAGGGTCAGGGACCTTGAATGCAAAAGTCCTAGAGTAATTGAAGGTATTAGTAGAAATGGAAACTATTGACCAGCTATAGTATATTGCACAGGTACACTGAAGTGACTTGAATCAACTCGCACTGAGATGGGATCACACCCAGGCCTTTCTGACTCTGAAGCTCTGGGTCTGAGTAACCTCGCAGTGCGTCCCTGGTGAAGAACCAGGCCGAGGCAAGCATCCCTGGGGCGTTGCTTTAGCTTTACCTGGACAGGTAAGCCCATGCATTAACACCTGAGTCCTTCCACTAACTCTTCAGGAATAAACTACCTGCTTATTTTACTTCTCAATTTTCCCTCCTTGGAAATGAAACCCAGCTCTGTCAATAGAAGAACCATTTTAGCCCTGGCTGGTGTGGCTCAGCGGATTGAGTGCCGGCCTGTGAACCAAAGGGTTGCCGGTTCAATTCCAAGTCAGGGCACATGCCTGGGTTGTGGGCCGGGTCCCCAATAGAGGATGTGCAAAAGGCAACCACACATTGATGTTCCTCTCCCTCTCTTTCTCCCTCCCTTCCCCTCTCTCTAAAAATAAAGAAATAAAATCTTAAAAAAAAGAAAGGAACCATTTTATTCATACCCCTGAGCCTAGGCCCCCTCCAAAATTCCTCTCTTGGTATCCATGACTCTGAAAGGTACTAAAATACCATCCCAGCAGTGACTAAAAGAAAGGGGGCCTTCGGGTTCTTTTCGGTCTCCCCTCTCTCTGTGGAGGGTGGCTGGTGGCTTACTGCTACTGGCCGTGTCCTGCGAGGGCTTACCTCTTTCCATGCGGCCACTGCCCCGGGCTCTCACCTACAGGGCTGCACGCGGGTGGTGGGGGCTCGTCTGCCCACAGTTGGCAGCGGCCACTACACTATGCCTCATTTAAGTCTCAGTCCCCGAGCTAGAAATGAGTCTGCCTTTGTCCACACTTAACTCCATTCCCCAGTCTCAGCGCGATTATAAATAGCTCTGTGGGTTCCAGGCCAAGTAATTCAAGACTCACACTCTGGTCACCGTTTGATTGTAATTATATAATCACATCTGTGCACACTGCGTGCGTCTTGATGGGAAGTGATAAATACCAGCTTGCTGGCGCTCACGACTGGCACCTTGGCCGAGGTAGTTGTGTTTCTTCTCGTCCCCAAGAAACGGGTGTCAGGCCAGATGTTCAGCAATTATGGAATATTATACACAGGATTCCAACTGCCACTTGCAAACACCAGGGAAGACCTTCTGCTATGTTGGAAGTTGATCTTTTCTGGCATAATCTGAAAATATGAGGGGAGAGAGCAGAGTGTGGAGTATTTCTTGATTAAGCCACACAGACCAAATTAATTCTAGAGACGGCATTAACTTTAGAAAGCTTGTCACGTGCTTGAATGTGGATGGCAATTTTAATACTCCTGTGTGCTTGACTTTTAAATGTCTCGCTGAAGATTTTATTGGACACACATATTAATTTAGTGCTTGCTCTAGCAAGCAGATGCTAGTCAGGTGCTAGGGTGTATTTCTGGGAAGAGTGAAGCGCAAACAGAGATATTTCTAAGATGATCATCTTTGCCTGATGTACGATGATTTCCTGTTAGCATTTCAAATCAATTCCTGATGTTGATTTGGTATTAAATATTGGGTACCCTCCCTTTCCTCCAAAGGACAGAATAGCTAAGGGGGAAGGGCTTATTTGGACACCTGGTGGGCTCATCCCCAAGGTGAATGTAAAATCATGATTGGTGATACGTGTGCTCTTTGAAAGACTTATATTCCAAGTTTGAAAAAAGCAAAGAGGCTTGCATTAAGTAGGTAACTCGTGTATTTTCTCTTTGTCCATTTGGACGGTTGCCTCCGCACTCTTGGAGGACGCTCCTTACCTCAGGCCCTCAGCCTCCTGTGAACTCCCAGGGAAACAGTCGTCCCTGCTTCATTAGCTCACTCATTCAGGAAACATGAAGCCTGTCTTGTGTGCCAGGCTGTGTTCTAGACGCTGAACAAAATTCCCTCCGTCATGGAGCCTACATTCCAGGGACTCTGCTTCTGTGACAGCAGAGAGGTGCTGGACAGGCCTCCATCAGGGTTCGGCCACCGGGCAGCAGGAAGTGCGCGGCTCTGGCCAGGGCGAAGCTGGTCTGTCACTGCTGAGCAAACCACACAGCACTACCCAGGGGTGCGGGGGAGTCGCGTGGTGGCACTGGGAGCCCTTCAGAGCAGAGTTGCAGGGAAGGCCTCAGCAAGCTTGTCACCAGGCTGAGTCTCAGAGGGATGTGCTCTGGGCCAAAGTCTGGGGCCCGTCCCCCAGGATGTCCTCACTCCTACGCCCTGACCCCCTTTAGATGCCAGAAATAGCAGGAAGCCTCTCCCTTCCACATGTCCTTCCAGCGCCCTCTACTGAGAAAACTTAATACTGTGCTTGCTTGAAAGGAGAACCTCTTGAAAGAATTCTGTGGGTGGTCACTGAGCAGGACACAGAGCCGAGTGTGTTAACTTAAAAAGGCCTTTCAAAGTTAGAGGCAAACACACACTATTTGAGATTGATGAGAATAGCTACTGGGGAAGCACTGATTCAGGCAGAAGCCCAATGCTGCTCCGATTTGGAGACAAAGGCCAGGGGCTCTGATGAGAAAGGCAGGGGAACAAGTTCATTCAGAGAAGGAAGGCATCGCTCCTGGTGCAGGTAACATACCATAATCATGTTAATTCTAAATCATTTAAAACACTTAAGCTGGTAGTCAGCACATCTGCTCTCTTGTTATCCTTGCAAACAGTTCTTTGGGGCACAAGGTAGCTGAGGCACAGCCAAAGGTGATCTGGCCTGTTCTAACATTCCGGGGCTTGAGGCATCCCACGTGCGGGGCAGTTCTTCCTGGGTGACAGCTCCCGCTCTATTTTAAAGTGGCCCCATTTACATTATTGTTTACAGGTGTGCTCATTGCTGAGCGGCAGTGAATGGATGCTGTCCACCCCCACACTCCACTCTCTGTTAAAATACAGAAAACACAGAAAACACAGCCAGGCTAAGTCATGGGGAAATCACCCATCTGCACCTGACACTCAGCCCTTCTGAAGAATTGCTGGACTCTGGGCAATGTTTATGGAGCACCTAGTGTGTACCAGATACCGTTCCGGGTGCTGAGGGGACCCAGGGGTCAAGATGGGCAAGGCCTTGTGCCCACGGGGCTCGCATTCTCGGGAGGGAGTTAGGTGAGTAAACTCACACTCGAGAGCATCTCAGGCAACGCGTAGTGCCACGTGGAGGAAAACGGGGCCGTGGTTGGTCCAGGACGTACTCTCTGAGGGGCGCCGTTGAATGTGAGGTCTAAGAGTCAGAAAGGGCACTGCCAGAGGAACACGTGGAGGAAGGGGGTCTCAGGCGCGGGGGGCTCAGCCTGGAATGCTAACATACATCTCTAACACTCTAAATACGTGTAATTCCACTGACACTTCCCATTATAGAGATAAAAGAAAATTGTATGTGGTTGATAGCGGAACCTATTACTTTACGTAGGTCTGCGTTTTATTTTGCTGGGCATTTTCAGAAAACAGCAGCTCTTAAATCCTCTGCTGTATTTCCTCCGGGATTCTCAGCTTTTCTGGGTGAAATGTACCCGTGGCTGGGTTGCAGATCTGCTCACACAGGGGATGGGGTGAGAAAGGAGGCCACCTCTTGGGGTGCGCCCCTCCTCTACCTGGGCACTGGGAGAGACAGCCGCTCCCTTCTCTCTTTCTCCTTTGCCTTCACTCTCTTCCTTCCTGGGGTGGCACCCGTCTGGGCGGCCATCGGTGCCCTTCCGCTCCTTTCCTGGATGCCTCCATTCAGTACTATTCTGCTGAGAAGAGCACCATGCCTCAGAACTGCCCTCACCTTCCCTTCCATCTGTCCCCACCAATTCTCCCATCCAGTCAGTGACCATGTCTCAGACAGCTGTCACCAAGAGCATGGGAGTGGTGGGCTCCTGTTCTGTGCCAGCCATTAGAGGGTAGCATGCTGCCATGTGCTACTCAGTCCCGGCTAGACTGGGGACAGAAACGTGATTTTCTACAGGGGTGCCTTTGGCATCAGCCCCGGGCAGCTGGGAGAGATAGGTACCTGTGGGTCAGCTAGAGGATTCTTCCCCGTGCATGCCCCAGGCTGGCCCAAAGTAAAGCAAAATGAGTGCATTTTTCTTCTCGTGTGTGTATGGGATCCAGCGGTCTCATTTGATCTTCTGTCTCGTTAGACTTTCTTGTTGGCACCCCCCCCAACAGCAACAAATGAATGTATAAACAAAAGGTGATACATATGCACAGTGAATATTATTAGACAGTTTTCAACAGGAAGGAAATTCTGAAGCACAATGCGATAGGGATGAATCTTAAAGACACAGTGCCGAGCCAAGTACGGCCGTCACACATGACCTCCGCGGTGTGATTCCACCACCAGGCCGTGCCTGCAGAAGCCACATGCACAGAGACAGAACGCCGAGTAGAACGGTGGTTGCCCAGGTCTGGGGAGAGAATGGGGAGTTAGTGTTTAGGGGGGATAGGGTTCAGCTTGGGATGATGGGAAGTTCTGGAGACCAGTGCACTGCAAAGTGGATGTGCTCCACGCCGCTGAACTGTATGCTTCATAACCGTTAAGGTGATAAATTTTGTGTTGGGCGTGTTTTACCACAGTCAAAATAAAATCAAAAGGTCTCAAGTCCTGAGGCCGCAGACTCGGCTGGTTTCAGCAGAAGGAAGAGGGGTGGAGCAGCAGTACTTCTTCCCCGAGGCTGACACCCCATGGGGACAGCCCTAGGCTCTGGGGTGGCGCCTTATCTGGGGAATGAGTGCCACATCTTTCTTTGGCTACAGCAAGCGCTGTGTGCACAGATGCCTTTCTTCCTGTCCTAGTGTGGCCTGAGCACGGAGCTCCTGCTGGGGATTGGCCTTGGCTCTGCAAGTTCTCCCAGCCCAGGCTCTGGCAGAGCAGGGGAGCTAACAGCTGACTGGGACGGACCACTGGCAGGAGCAGGTTCTGCGGAGTCCTTGTGCCTTTTGCATGGTTGATTGTTGTTGAGAAACGCAAACCCCACCCCAATTAGCGGAGCAGGCATGGGGTACTTCCTTCATTATTCGAGCATCCAAACAACGTTTTGCCAACATAAATGGCAGTTTGTGACAGATTGTAGCTCTTATTGGATGGGTCTCAGCGCTCTCATTTGGCTGAGTCCTGAGCATATTGCAATATGCCTCCCCTCCAAAGACTTTGCTGGGTTTCTGCCATTTCCCAGAATGTATATAAAGAGATGGCTATTTCCTCTAATTGCATCCCTCTCGAACATATATAAAACACATTTACCAATTAGCAAGCTATAGATGGGTGGCCAAACCTTAAGTGTCTGATTGATTGACACCATTTCAAGGAGCAGGTTTCAGGAGGGCTACTGATTACCATTATATTGGATACGACAGATTATTTCACACTCATTCTATGGAGATTTGATTAGTCAGAAGTCTGTGCACTCATGGAGGGAGCAAAACTCACCAACTCGTGGAATCCTAAGCCATCTGGAAGAAGGACAGCCACCAGTCAAAATTCTCTGACGTTGGCCCGTTGCTATGGCATCAGAAGAAGCCTCACGCATGTGAGAAATGTCAGAACTGGCAGCACGTTGAAAGCGACAGTTGTGAATGCTGTCCGGACCAGTGTAGACACGCTGTAGAAAGCCAGGCGCTCAGCCGCGATGTTTCGCTGCCCTCAGTTCCCTTGGATTTCGGAGGATATACGCTTGGAACCAACAGCTAGGTTACTGGAGTTTGCCTGTCATTGATTGCACATGTTCTTACCTGCTTTTCTTGATTTTTAATAGAGTTTATAGAACGAAACAACCCTCAAACCACAGCTCTTCCTTCCCCAAAACATACATGTGGAAGGTGCTAAAGGTCGATTGGAGAAACACAGAAATTCACAGCAGTGCATGTGTGCGGGGAGGGAAGGAGGAGGGCGGTGTCCCAGTTGGGTGGGGAAGGACGTCAGCTCTATCTGAATATTGTATCCATCTTGCTGAACAGCAAAACAAATAGGTTAAGTATTGCTTAATTCTTAGAGTACAGGGGCAGTGGCTATATTACAGTTTTCTTTTTTTTGTTGTAAATTAAAAAATTATCTACAAAACCACAAAACACACTCATCTCAGGTCCTTGGCACTGGCACACTCGCCTGGTGTCCTGGCTACGTCCAGTTGCTCCTTCTCCATGGGTCGGTGGCTTCATCGTCCCGCACCTGGAAACCAGTGCTCCTTGGCGCTCTTCAGTTTGCGCAAAGTCCTGAACCGTCTCAGGCACGCCTGTGGTTTCAGTGCTAACCCACCCTGGTAACTCCCCAAACCGCGTTTATACCCTAGACCTTTCTCCCCAGCTTCCGCTCACGTGAGCCACCCTTGCCCACGAGACAACTCCGTGGTTGTGTCATGGACTTCTCACACTCAACACTGTCTCAGATGGTAATGAATTCCTTGCCCCAAACCCCATTTTACCCCTCAAATTTCTGTCTCAGGGAATATGGTGACATCTTCCATCACGTAGCCCAAGCCAGAAACCAGGGTGTCTTCCTGGATCGCTCTCTTTCCCCTCCCACTTCCCACAATCAACCCTTCACTTCCTTGCCTTGTTTCTAGAAGGATCGTTGCAAATATTTAGTTCTTTCCATGCCATAGTAACTCCCCTCTTCCATCATCTTAGACCTGTATTATTATTATATCAGCTCCCAGGTGTCTGCAGACGAGAAACGTCCCCATGCAGCCAGAGCGGTCCCTCAGAAATGCAAATATGGCCACGTGTCAGTTTGTTTGAACCCTTCAAAGGCTCCCCATACCCTCATCCGTGCAGTAGGGGGCCTTTCTCTCTGGAACCACCTCTCGCCTCTGCGACTCAGCCCTATCGTGGTGGACAGCTCACCACCCACAGGCATGGTGCCTGCTGTTGTTCCCATTCTTGTTTTCTCCCTCCCCCTGGCTCTCTAACTCTAGGCTAAGCCTTTGTCTTCAGGGGTCTACTTGGCCGCTTCCTGGGCAACCTGGTCCTCCCTGCATCCCCACCCTTGGTTGACCAAGCCAACTCTTGCCATCCATCCATCAGGACCGACTTCACCCTGTCTCGAGAACACCCCCAACCCCACACGTCATGCTCCCTTTGTAACACTTTACCTCTTTGTAACACTTGCCTGCTTTTCACCAGTGACTCCTTACTCATCACGCCCCTCTCCAGTCCGTAAGCTCTGATCTGTTTGGTTCGCTGCTCTGTTCTTGGTGGCTAGCCATCAGAGGTGTTTAATAGTATTTGTTCAGTGGATGAGTAAATGGGGGGTGATGTGGGAGTTCAGCGGAATACTGCGCGTGGCCCACACCCAGCTCATTCAAAAACAGGTAGGTCTGACTGCTCACCCTCCTCATATAAATAGGATCGCGCTGTATTTGTCCTTCTGTTAGGCTTAATCCACTCAGCAGTCTGTCCTCCAGGTTACTAATTCTGTATCGTACACTTACAAATTTGCAAATATTTAGTTCTTTCCATGCCATAGTAACTCCCCTCTTCCATCATCTTAGACCTGTATTATTATTATTATATCAGCTCCCAAGTGGCTCCAGACGAGAAACTTCCCCATGCAGCCAGAGCGGTCCCTCAGAAATGCAAATATGGCCACGTGTCGTGTTCTTATTGCACACACACACACACGAATAAAGAGGGCAGGGGGAGGCTTTGGGAGGTGATGGGTATGCTTAGGGCATTGACTGTGGGGATGGGAAGGCGGGCATGAATGTATCTCCAAACTCATCAAGTAGTATGCATTGAATATGTGCAGCTTCTTGCAAGTCAGTTATACCTCAATCAAGTGGTTTTTTAAAAATTCAAAAACAGGTAGATGGTATTATTCCTATAGAGGGCAATGATGCTAAGGCCCAGTGTGTGGAGGTCGTCGCCACCCACGCAGGGCCTCCGTGGGCACAGGAAGGTCACGGCAGGACTGGGCCCGTGGGGGCTGCTGCTCGTGGAAGGGCCAGGGCTCCCAAATGCTCAGTTGCCCTGAAGAAATGGTTCAAGTCATAGCTGGATGCGGATTTCTGTCCCTCATGGGAAACGTCACCTCGTTTCACATCAAACTCGGGGAGATACAAGGCCTCGCGGCAGGAGCGCTGGGAAGGGGCCTCGGTCCTCAGGGAAGACACGGTCTCAGGTCCCAGTGAAGGGCCGACCTTTTCTCCTTCAGATCTCGCTTGGGCCTGTGGGGGGCGGAGGGGGGAGGAGGAGGAAGAATGCCGAAATTCACTTTTAGGGCATGTAAAGACATATTTAGGTGTTTTTGGGGCACTGTTTAAAGATGTCCCGCGCTTCCGTGCGGTTCATTGTAGAAATCATCCTCTCTGACCTTGGACAGATCTCTTATACTTTCTCACCCTGCGTCTCCTCTTCTGTGAAGTCAGGCTATTTCTGCTCATCCAAAAGGCGCACTAGAGACTAGAAGTGAAAGCAGATGTTGTTCCTTCTCCTTGGCTCGTGCTGGGCGCCCAGCTGTTTCCTGTTAACCGCAGACCCCACGGCACGGCGGTGTGGAGCCCCCAGGTGTGTGGAGTCCGGATGGGACACAGGGGCACCTGCTGGTGGGCAGCACTGGGCCGTCACCTCGTCGTCGTCATACATGTGTCTTAGCTTGTGGTTGGAGCCACAGAAGGAAGGATGAAGCAGGACGAAGACCAGCTAGTGTTGGGCTGTTGAATTCTTCAGCGGTAAGCAGATTTGCCACCCCCCCCCCCCCCCCCGTGGCTTAGTGAGGCAGGGTGCAGACCCTGGAACCAGGCTCCCCCCCAACTCCCCGCTTCGGTGTGCAGCAGGGTCCTTACCTGCTACCTGGGAAGGTAACAATTTTGACCTCATGGGAGAGCTGTGAGTTCCCTTGAACTCATGTAAGTGGGGCCCTTGGGACACTGACTGGCTCAGGATTAGCACTTGATGGATGCTAGTCATCATCACCACCACCACCATCATCATCACCATCATCATCATCTTCGTCATCTTCGTCAATGAAAGAGTGAGAAAATCCAACTTCCAAATAGTCTGTTGGTTCACTGTAATCACAGGACTCTGTGTTGCTTGGCGTGACAATTTCCTTGAGAGTTAAAGTAAGTTTCACAAATCATGGAAACAAAATGATGGTTTAAAGGTCCCTGACGAGTCACCAGAGAGAAGTGCTGACTGAAAAGCTGTGCAGCAGGAGACCCCGTGGCCATGACCGGCAGTGAAAGAACAAGGGCACCGTGGGGCGTATCCAGGAGGCCCGAGCATCCGGGCTGCGGCCTCCGTTGCACTTCTGAGCGTCAGGCCCTCAGAACTGTGGAAGAGAGACGGGGCCCCGGGAGAAGCAGAGGACATTTCGGGAATAGGTATCTGCTTAAATGCTGAGGTTCTACATGCAGGTAGTTGTTATCCTCAGTTGTTATCCTCACTGAAGGTGGTGGTTGTTTTACTTACATGCAGGCCGATTTGTGCCATCCTACCGCCAACTTATTTTACGGAAGAACGCCCCAAAGGCAGGTCATTACAGGAAAGACATCCATGAGGATCTGAACTTCGGAGAATACCCCCCACACCACCACTTCCTTGTTTTCATTTTTCTTCATTTCTTTTACTCTAACAGATTAAGAAATTTTAAGTATTTAAGTTAGATAATTTGAAAATAAGTTCAGATACATAAATTAAATATGTAATTGTTCTAACAAATTCAAACATAATTGTTCTAAATTCAAACAAACTCACACTTAAGTAAAATGTGAGTTCCCCACCAAATTCTAAACTCCTTCATCTCTGCCCCCCAAGATCCCTTGGGGGCCTTTACTCCCTGCTGTCAAAAGCCAGTTTTTAGTCCTCCTTCCCCTTCCTTTCCTAACTGCACGCCCATGCACCTACTTCTCTGCCTTGACGATTTCCCTTTGTTCATTTAACAAGATATTGCAATTGTCTGTCAATACCATTGCATACAGATTGTTTTGAAAACAGCGGGGTCACACAGGAATGCAGGTTCTTTCCATTGTTGTCGCTAGCGGTTACAAACGCTGCTCCGTGACCACCCTCATCGCCGTGTCTCTGCTCCCCTGCGCTGCTATTGCTCCTCCGGCCCCTCTCCAGCTGCTTAGGTTCTAATCCCACAGGAACCCCTGCTCCCCAAACACACGAGTGCCTGCTCCTCCCCTGAACCCACCTTTTAACTTTGGTCATAGGTGTCTTCCCATGTGGGGTGTTGCATCTTTGATACTCTTTTACGACTCCTGTGCTCTGCTGGTGCAGCAGCCGGCTCTCAGCCTTGCAGGAGGCCAGGTTGGATTTGCAGTACCGGGCTCTGCTCTAACAGTCGGCGAGACTGGGGAATCCGACAATGGCCATGCGTCCGGCCCTGAGGGAGGCCGAGGCTTGCATCTGTGAGCAGTGGTCCCTCCGGCTCCTCACCACGCTGCCTCGACAGGGTCCCCTCCTTGTGGTGTCCAGCAGAGGGACACGCAGAGGTAGTGAGGACTGGCCCCAGCCCCAGTGTGATCCTGGGAAAAGAAAAACAAAACAAAACAAAACGACGCTGGTTTCTGTGTTTGCTGGTTTGCAGCAGCGAAGCCAAACTGGGGAGGGAGTTTCGTGTCCTCAGTTCTCCGACCCGCGTGTAAATGATCTCTCGTACATTTATCCGGCTTGTTTGCAAAGAACCGCCAGACTAGACTTTGTGGTGGCTCCAGAGAGTTTCTGCCAGTGTTTGTTATATTTCTGCAGCAAAATGTGGGCCTGCTGATAGCACCCACCTGGCATCTGAATGAAGGGGAAATAGGTGAGTTGGTTACCTGGGGACTGGTCCAGCTGATGACGACAGTGTCACTATGGAAAGTGGCATACATGTGAGTTCCCTTAAGTCATGATTGTTATTGGCATGAAGAATGTCTGGAAGTCATGTGTGGAAGCAAAATGATCAAACCCCGACAGGGGAAGAGAAAGACACAAGGCGTCCCTTGACACTCTTGGTCACCTTGAAGAGATTTGTTTTTTTTTGTATGGGTCTCCATGCAGCTACATGTGGACCTTGTCTGTTACCATGGGGACCCAGATTCTGGGCGAGTTCTGTCTGCAGAGTTTGGTGTAGGAGGGACTGGATGTACCAGCCTCCTTCAGGGAGCGCCAAGATGGCAGCAGAGGGCTGTGGCAGAGGTGAGGCCCGAGGGCACCTGTGCAAACCCAGCCCCTTCCTCTCTCTGAAATGGCGCCAGGGGCTCTGTGACCACTCTTGGAGGTGCTGGCCAAGCCCTGCCAGTGGTTCACGGGGAAACAGGGCTGTGCTCTGTCCTCCCTGGTCTGCTGGCTGCTCCGCCAACATGCATGTACTCTCATGTCCTCCCAGCTCCCCCTGGTTGCACTGGCTTTCTCCCAGGAATGCTTTCCCCACCTTGGGCATATGGCCAGGTCTAACCGTCAGCTCACAGAGATGTTCTGGAAGACGTCTGTCTTGGTCCCCTGTGCCCCTTCCTCTGGCGTCATGTGAGTTAGGTCACCTATGCGCTCCTGTAACATCCTATCCTCATCTTGCGCTGTCTGCTGCCTCCCTTTCTCTAGGGTGGAGGTTCTGTAGGCATTTCTATGCTTTTAGCCTCTAGTTGGTAACTCGCACAAAGAAGGGAATAGATGCTTGTTTCGATGGATGGATGAAGGGACAGCCCAGAGCCCTGAGTGAGACAGGTCTCTGGGCCGACGTGGAGAGCGAACGCTACAGCAGAACTTGCTGATGCCTGCTGGGCGGGAAGCTGGATGGTGGGGTGCAGCCCAGAGGTTATGTCCAGGCTGGGACGTAGATAGTATGTGATGATATGTTGATGGTTGTGATGTGTAGAATCGTTTGCATACCTGCTAAGTGGTGCTCATTAAATAGATGTTTCCTTGGCCATTTGTCTTGACATTGAAGTGTCGTTGTGGGCGCAGGACAGGGGCCCCTACAGGAAGTTGTTTTGGAAAGATCTCTGCTGTGCCCACCCAGAGAAAGACGCTCCCCAAGGAGAGCTGTAGCAACTTAGCACAGACCTGCCGGTGGGGAAGGGTGGTATAGACACGACTTGGGGCTACGTGTGATGAATCTCGTTATAGCAAACAAATCACGCAAAACTGAGACCAAGGAGTTTTCCAGCAAATAGGAGACGTGTGTGTGTCTGAAATGATGGCACTTCTCCTTCCAGGGGAAGAGAACACTTGGCTCTGGGTCTTAGGGTCTGAACTTGAATAATCTTTGAATTTGGGGTAACCCACAGGTGTTCCTTCCATTGATTGGCAGCTACCATGGTGACAGCTTGAATTCTATGTTATCCTTGTTAGAATTTCACCCATTTTCCTGTGGCATTGGAGACCCCCAGCTTACCTGGTCAGGGCACTGGACTAGCACCTGAAACAGGAGGTGGATTTCCTGCCTGAGGCAGCAGACTGTGTGGAGCTTGGAGAGCAGGGTGGAGGAGGTGAGAGTTCAGTGAGGAAAGACTGTATAATTAATGGAATTTTGCTCCAAACTAATTGGAGTCAGACCTTTAAATAAATATATTGAAACTTAAACCAGCTCCATGGTTATATGACACTGTAGAATCAGAAGGAGTACAGGCAGACAGATGTGTCTGAGTCATCACTCTTCGTTTTAGGGAGACGTCCCCTCCCCCCAGAATCTGGATTAAACCGTCTCCTGGAACTAATCACAAAAATCCAAGGAGCACAAATAAGACAGCGTCTTTTTATTGACCGCCTCTCCTATGGTCTTCTCTTTAAGGGGAGATGACCTGTGACATAGAATCATCCCCGAAGGAAACAGCTGGAGCAGGAATTCTCTGGGGTTAAAAGAGCAGCGAGGGTTTGCAGGGCAGATTCTAGCAGGGGCCTTTGCTACAACTCGATCCGTGCTCACCAGCTACGTGCTTCGTTGTGGTCCTTCTGCTGGGGAGGAAATAGTTCAGGATCTGGTTCACCTCCATTCTCTTGCTCACCGTGAACAAGTCTAAACATGTTGCCTCTTGTCCAGTTTCCATGCAGCAAGGCCCTGCGGTTGGGGAGCGCGCTCACGAAGGCAGTGGCCAGCTGGGTAATTCCTGGCTTAGGCTTTGAACATCTGGCCTCTGAATCTGATGGCAAGTAATTACAGCAGGGCAGCTGGATGGCTGGGGATTAAGGTGTAATCTTCCAGCATATGTTCCCATTTAACCTCGCTTCCCTCTCCTCTTCACGCACACACACAGGGAGCATGTCATGGCAGCCTGGGAAGCCCACCCCTGCACAGGTGGTCTCCCTTGAGCATTGCTGGGCTTTCCTGAGGAACCCACAGGCCCGGCAGGTCACGGTGTCAAACAGAGCATCTCGTGCCTTTCCAATGGTTCCTATTCAGCCCTTGTGTTTTCATGCCTTGTTCAGAAGATTGGCGAGCTAGCAAGTGTGATTGTAGCCCAGAAAGTGAAGAGCCTTACAATTCATTGTTTCACTTGGAAAAATGCAGGTTCTGTTTTCATTACAGTGGCTGCTGCATCACACGTAGCCAGGTCTTGTTGACATCCTTTGTACAAGTCTTCATGGACATTGAGTGAGTGGGTGGGTGTTGGGAGGCTTCAGAGCCAGATGCGAGCCCTAGTTTCTTGGGTGGAGGATGTTGCATGTACCTTGTTGGAGGTACGATGCGCCCCCCAGGGTAAAATCCAGAGGAATTATACGAATTACTAGGTGCAAATGCTCTGGCAGACATCGAATTTTCACAAGCATCTCTGAATCATCGTCACATAGTCGTTCTTGGCATATGGTGGGTGCTTAAAAACAGCAGCTATTATAGACGTGTGGAGAGTGTGAAATGGCCAAAATGTAAACAGCCGATTAAAAATAAAAGGGAAATTGGGAATGTTAGTCAGCTAACTGAAGACTCAAACTCCTGTCATCTGACATTTTTCTCATGCCGCCACATGTCCTTGGCACTGGGCCGTCCAATAACCAAAAACTCATCGCATCGCCCCTCAGATGAGAAAGGTTCATGATACATAATGCTTGTTTTTCATTTGCGATCCTGGGCTTTACATAGAACTAACATGCTGGGAAATTTGAGTAACGAAACAAATGTCCACGACACTGTCAAGAAAGCAGACCATCACTATATTCTCCTCAAAGTTCTTGGTTTGTTCATGGTGTAGGTATTGGGACACCAGCCAGGGCAACAGATGCCACTGGGATGTGCAGGAGAAGCAGGAGTTGACAGGCAGCCCTTTGTCTAAGTGTGGCTGCAGCTTCTCACCAAGCCATGGGTTCTATTCCAGCTGGTCAGACTCTCGCTACTGCTCCCCAAAGTGTTCTCATCTGTGCCCTTGGAAATCTCTATTTCTGACCCTGCTGGGTGGCATAATGGCCCCTCAAGATGTCCACCTCCTAATCTCTGGAACCTGCAACTATTACCTTACATGATGGACTTTGTGGGGCTCATTAAGTTAAGGATATTGAGATAGGGAGATTATTCTGGGTTATCTGGGTGGGCTCTAAATGCAGTGACAAGTGTCCTTATAAAAGAGAGGCTGAGGGAGATTTGAGAGAGAATAGAGAAGACCATGCGATTGTGGGTGGAGATATTGAGCAATGTGGCCACAAGCCAAGGAGTGCTGGCAACCACCAGAAGCTGGAAGAGGCAAGAAACGGAGTCTCCCCTGGAGACTCCAGAAGGACCACAGATGTGCTAACACCTTGAATTCAGCCCAGGGATGGGAAAGAGGATAGCTGGTTGGTGAGAAGAGAAGGAGAAAGACAAAGGTTGTTGAAGACTTCACTGTAGGCTTGCAGCATAAAAGCTCTCCCAGTCTCCCTTGCAGAATTGTCTGGAAATTCTGCACTGCTCTTTGAAATTTAAGGAAAATGCATCGACTCATGGGAACCTGAAGAGGAGGAAGTGGGATTACCACGCCCCAATGCCAATCCTCCATCTCCACGTTCTCTCGACTATTAAGAACAATTTCCTTCTACTTGTCTTTGTGCACGTCATTTCAGAATAAATGCCACAGACTCTGCAAAGGGGAACATGGGTTTTTAGCATAAGAAAGTACATTTCAAGTACCTCTTACTTCAGATGTTTCTGGAGAATTTTCTGGTATTGTGGGAGGAATTACTAAAGCCTTTGGGTTGCCTTTAGCTACATGGAAGTGGGCTCCAGTAATGAGGACCTTCGGCATGCGGGAGTGTTGCTGTAAGAAAGGAACACTTTTAATTTTTTCCTGAGAACTGAACTATCATAATGCTAATTTCCCTTTAACGTTACCACCTCTAAACCCAAGTCTCTCTCATGATTCCAAACTTACCTGGTGCTGCTCAAGCATGTACACTTCACCTGTCTATATCTGTCTATGTATCTATGCATCTACATATTCTTTATCTATTAATTTTCAATAAAGAGGTTCCAACTAGACTCGATAGAATCCTGTTCTAGTCCAGGTAGGTTAATTTTAGAAACAAATCACTCCCTTGTCCCAGTGGCTTAACATGGGTTTATTTATCGTTCAGATGAGTCTGATGTGGGCAGGTGGCTTTCTTGGGTGGTTCTCTTCCAACGGTTAACTGAAGAATCCAAGTTTCCTTCACCAAGTAGCTCTGCCCCATCGAGTCCTTCGTGTTTGGCACAGTGGTGAGAGAGTGAGGGCATGGAGGGTCACAGGGGACACTTCTGGGGCCAGGTGGAAGTGGCATTGCTCCTACATTCACTGACCAGAGCCCAGGGGGATGGTCCCAACAAAATTGCAGAAGAGGTTGGAGAACGAAGACATTCCTTGTGCCCAGGGAGGCACGTAGGGATTTGGTTTGTATCTAGCTCGTCTCTGACACTCATTGTTAAGGAAGGTCTTGTGTCATCGGTACCTGTCAATCATGTATGTAATTCCCATAAGGTAACATGCACGTTGCTGTGTTCTTCTAGGAGAGTTGGGGGCATGACACCCCTAAGATCGTGGCACACTCGCATCATTGCGGTGTGGGAGGTGCATCTTTCTTCACTCTCCCTCCGTACACTAGCCCCCTCTCCCTCCTTCTCTTATAGCCCCCCTAGTGTACTTATTATATGTTCTTGAATATTCAGGTATCTTGTAGAACAGGCAGTGTGGGACAGAAAGTTTCCTTGTCTCCAGATGCTTCCCAACTCTGGGAATTATTTACTATGTCGGTAGAGTGGTCTCTCATGGTGGTTTTATTTTGATCATTAGGGATTTTGATGCCCATTTGTACATATCCTTCTGTAATTGTTTGTGTGTTTTTAATAGGTTTTCAATTTTCTCCAGGGTTTTCTTTTTCATTGATGTATATGACTCCTTGTATGTTCTGGACATTAACATGCTGCTGATTTTTGATGTGGCAAATATCTTCTCTTAGCTTGGCATCTCTCTGGTAAGTGTGTGTGGCATTCCTCATGTCAACGGAAGAAAAATCCAAACCTGTAAGAGTGTTTATGAGTTTATTGGAGGCAAACTGATGACAGTTACCAGGAAGCAAAACCTCAGTGGATTGAGAAAATGCTCCAGAAAATGGCAGTTTTGCATCTTATTTTATACATTACAATTAAAAGGGAAGATGTAAATAGGTTACAAGAAATCCACTGGTGACAGATTAGGGAGGAGGCGGGAGAAAGCAACGTGGGAAAATTTCTGGGCTTTGATAAACAATAAAATGACAGACACAGACTTCTTTTACATGGGTGGGTACAGGGTAGTTATCAGTCAACAATGACCACAATAACAGTAACAACAAGGGGGGTCTGTGCTCTGCCCCTGGTGTGGTGTCTGTGCTTTGAGGGGTCCGGGAAAAGGAAATCTGACATTCCAAAGATATGTTATCATAGAGGCAAAAAGACAACAGACAGGCTCAGTTATGGTAAAGATTGACTTTTGTCAGGGAAGATTCTAGCCTAGGGTGTGACTGCCCACCAGGCTTGCTTTCAGTTAGAAAGCTTTTAATTTCAGACCATTCTACATGGTTAATTCAGGTGTCTGAGCTTTCAAGGCTGCCACGCAGGCCTCCCCTGGGCTTGTTAGTGTTAGTATGTGGCCCCTTTCTCGTCCACACTCACTTCACAAAAAGTATTGATTTTGATGTAGCCAAATCCATCCGTTGGTACGTTATTTCATGGCTTGTTCTTTTGGTTCTTGTTTAAATAGTCTTGTGCTGATTTTGAGGCATGAACACATATTCCGACATCTCTGCAATTATGTTTAACATTTAGATTTTTAAAAAGATTTTATTTACTTATTTTTAGAGAGGGGGGAAGGGAGGGAGAAAGGGAAGGAGAGAAACGGGGCTGTGAGAGGGCAACATCGATTGGCGGCCTCTTGTGCTCCCTCTGGGGACTGAACCCTCAACCCACGCATGCGCCCTGACTGGGAAAGAACGGGGGGCGGGGGGGGTGGGCTTTCATGTGGTAGAACAATGCCCAGCCCACTGAGCCACACCGGTCAGGGCAAACATTTAGATTTTTAACAGTTTCGAGTTTAAGCCTTTATACAGTATTAGCTGAGAATACAGCTCTAATTTTCTCTGTAGCGATTCAGTTTCTCACACGCCATCTACGAAGCCTGCTTATCTACTCGTCTGCTTGTCCAGATCTGTCCCAGAACCACACTGCTTTTGTTACAATAGTTTTCTCGTGTCCGCCCTGATCCTTACCTTTATTCCTCATTGTCAGGAGCCATTTAGCTATTTGTGGTTCTTTTTGTCTTTATATACATTTAAAAATTATGTTGGACTCATAAAAAATCCAGCTGGAAGGTCAGTTAGGATTGCATTGAATATATAGATGAATTTGGGGATAACTGGTATATCTACCATATTAGGTGTACTGTATTTTACTAATTTATACCAGGAACATGCATAAATATCCATTTATTTATTTTTATTTTTTTATTTTTTGGCTTGTGAAGGGTATTTTTTTGTTTGTTTAATACATCTGAAAAGAATGCATATACAAAGAATTGAGACATGAGAAAGCATCGGTTCAACACTAATGAATCTACAAGAATTAGGATTTGGAGAAGATGGAGAAGATTTCCTAAACATTTTTAAAAATTGGAAACTGCAACCAAAAGAAGCTGATAAAATCCCTATTAACACTTAGGTAGAGTCTTCATAAGACTCTCTCCATGATTTTTGTTGAACTAGAGAGCCTCAACTGGCTGCTCTAGGGTTCCTCATGCAAAACAGAAATAAGGGGAGTCCCCTGACTGGTCCCCATGTTGTTAAATGTTCTCCCCACCCCACCCCTAGCTTCTTAATGAAGCAGGTCTCCATCCTCCTAACTTGAAAGAGGATGTGAATCATTCCACAGACATCTGTCTTCCAGCACCACCCCTCATATACAGCAGGTCTTCAGCTGTGTTCTAGAACACCATATCATACACTATTAAGCTGCAAATCTATGCTAAGCATGTAAGACAATGACTGACAAGGAAAAAATGTTTTTTAAATTATGTACTCAACTCATTTGGCATTATTTCAAAAAGTGCAATACTTTTCTTATCAATGAAAGAAGTTAGAAAGTAACTTCAAAAAAAATCAGCCCCCAAAAATCAGCAAATGGCTAACAAATTTCCTTGACAGTCAGTCACATATATAGTGCATCCTAGAAAAGGGGAGGGGCAAGACAGGCTCCACCCACTTTCATGAGTTTCATCAAATACTGAACCTACTCAAGGGTGGAGAGAAAAGGCAACTTTCAAAAAGGAGGATGTTATTAAATGAGGCTTTTACTCTACTCCTTCCTAACAGCACCAGGTGGGGAACATGTTTGGTAAACTAGATCTAGGGAGTGGGATGTGGAATCACTCCATCCTCCTCCCCTAAAGGGCTGTCCAGTGGTTAATGAATTTTTTAAAAAATGACTAAATAAAAACAAACCGCACACACCCCCCACCCCCCAAAAAAGAAAGAAAAAAATAATAAAACTAGATGTCCCAGATCACTCTCCAGAGTGGAACCCGGGAGCAGCTTCAACAACCCGAATTAGTTACAGAGTCATCACAAGCATGCCTTGCTTTTAGACAAACTAACAAAAAAAATTTTTTTTCAAAACAACAAAACAAAAACTAGTACTGATCCCTTTTCTGACAATGCACAATTACTCAAAATTAACTAGCACTGAGAGGGGGAAAGGAACCATACCTATGGGCCTTGTTTCATACGAGTGCATATGGGTAGGTGCAGGGCGTTTGTCATTATTGCAAAAATGAATTTTAATTTTTAATCTTTAGTTTGATTTAAACATTGCTTTTAGTATGATGCCAGCACCAGCTGTGCAGAAAGGACTCTGGAGAGATGTTCACGGCAGCACACACCTGCGGCTCTTCTTCGGTTCTGGAGGCTCCGGGGCAGCCAATACTGCTTGGTCAAATACAGTCTTTAGGCCTTTCTGTGTGAGTGCAGGACACTCTAGGTACTTGGCAGCCTTCAGGTCCCGGGCCAGCTTGTCAGCAGTCGCCGGAGTGATAGGCTTCTGTTTGTTCGTGGCAAGTTTCTCAACAGTTGAGGGGTCGTCTCTGAGATCAATTTGGGTCCCAACAAGCAAGAAAGGAGTCTTTGGACAGTGGTGAGTTATCTCAGGCACCCACTTTTCTTTCACATTTTCAAATGAGGATGGAAAACAGACCAGAAATACATCTGTTTGTGGATAACTCGGCGGTCGTCATCTGTCATAACCCTCTTGCCCCGTAGTATCAAAAAGTCCGAGAGTACACGGCTCTCCACCAGTCATAACTGTGACCGCATAGTTGTCAAACACAGTCGGTACACACTCAGATGGAAATTTGTTTGTCGTGTAGGATATCAGGAGACATGTTTTACCAACGGCACCATCACCCACAACAACGCACTTAATGGTCTGCATTGCTGAAACAGTTTTCTATCCACTTTAAATATTTCAAATCTGATGATGACCCCAGCTTTTCCGCCGGGGCCAATATCCATTTATTTATTATTAATATCCACTGTTAATTTTTTTCATAAAGGTATCACGTACTCCCTCTTAGGCTAATTATTTTAAAGCACTGTATTAGGCGTAAGAAAATGTAATTGGGGGGGTGCATTCTGGTGAGGAGCTTCTTTGGTGTTCCATCACGAAAATCAGCCAGAGCGGGCATGCTCAAGGTGAATTTCCAACCTTCCTCCTAGATGGGATCTTTGGAAAACTTCAGAAGCTCTAATTGAATATATTAACTGCACCCTGGGGATCTGATTTAAGACAAGAGCTCTGCCTGAGCAGAAAAATTTCAGCCGACCAGCATGCAGTCACCAGCCCTGACACCCCCCCCCCCCCCATGCTCTGGGACCTTTGCTTGGCTTATCACAGTGACCTGCGTTTGCAAATGAGGAAGCTGGTAGTAAGGGTTCTTTTGGAGAAAAACTCGGGGCTCCTCAAACTTCTCCACCATAATTTTTGCAATGGAAAAAGAGGAGAATTTATACCCCTAGGGTGTCTAAGAAGCCAGACTAGGGTGATCTGAGGCCGAGACACATTTTATTTTGAAGTCCTGTGCTTTAATAGTAAAATTTTATTCAAAATTTTAATTCTTCTCCAAAATACGTTGGTGTCTTTCTTTTTTTTCTAGGGATAACATAGTGTGAGTTAAAGTGGACTTTCCAGGTCATTGAACTGCATTTAACCCGTGGCTTTGTGAACCCCCTAATCCCATGGCCAGGTGTGGGGGGTGGGCAGCCTGAGCAGAACGATTTGATGGATATTTGCTACAGTTTGCTTAGGGTGTGTTTGCTTAGGGTGTGTTAGGGGCAGAATTGTGTCCCCTGAGCATTCATATGTTAAAGCTCTGGCCCCTGGTACCTCAGACTGACTGTAGTTGGAGATACGGCTTTTAAAGAGGTAATTGAATTAAAAGGAGGCGGTTAAGTAAGCTCTACTCTAATCTGTCTGGTGTCCTTATAAGAAGACATCAGGACACAGACACACACACAGGGGTGTCCATGTGAGGACACAGGGAGAGGACAGCCATCTACACACCAAAGGGAGAGGCCCCAGAAGGGGCAAACCCTGCCAACACCTTGATCTTGGACTTCTAGCCTCCAGAACTACAAGAAAAGAAGTTTCTGTTCAAGCCATCCACTCCATGCTATTTTGTTACAGTAGCCTGATCTGACTAATACAGAGATGGAGTTGTAGTTTAGGTTTTTAAGAAGATATCTCTGCAACCCAGCAGTCCTCCAGCCTTCCCTGGCCCTTTTACAAATTACTGGGTTATTGGAATTAAATGCCAGAAGGAGCTTCGTATGGGCCAGAGGGAGGAAGAAGGAAGCATGAGGAATACTAGGTAGTCCAGGGTGTGCTACCTACCAGTGGATGGGAAGACGGGGACTCTCTCTAGTGGTGAAGACTTTCTAGAGAATTCTGAGGAAGCAGGTCACTGGTTGCAACATGATCATCATACTAGGATTAGAACAGTAAGTGAGAAAGGCCATTCTGCCGGGGTCAGGGTCTCAGTGGGGGACTGGACTGAGAGGCAACACAACAACCCCCAGGGAAGGGGGCTGGGGGCAGAACAGATGTCAGGCCACGCTGGTGTCCAATTCTACAACCCCTGGTGATCCTAGGGTGCTGTTGGGTAGGGAAGGCCAGTGAAAGATGGATAGCCCAGCATGAACAAAGCCAGCACTCCCGAAGAGTTTGGGTGCAGGTTGTGGGGACCTGACCAGTGCATCTATGATCGGAAGTGGGAGACCCAGCTGAGCGTGGCTGGGCTCCAACTTGGCGGAAACTGGGCTCAAGGTGGGGCTCGGTGATGGGAGTCTGAGAAGACACAAGAGCAAGCAGGACATTCGTGCGTTGCACGTGTGTGTGCAGTAACTTGCAGAAGGGTCTCCCAGGATTCAGGCACTGGGGAAAGTGCTGGACGATAAATTGGCTTGTTTCCAGTCGCATCAGCTACTGAACTGGGACCTTGCCACTTTCCTTTCACTCGACACAGAATAATCCTGGAAGCTTGAGCTGGGACCTAGCCTACAGGCAGGAGAAGGAACTTTTCAGCTTCTGGGAGTTGAACGGCGAGGGCAAGAGCCACAGGAAGGTGATTTCAAGGGGGGACTGAGCGGCTGTTTGGAGGTGAATTCTACACTGAGGACAAAGAGCCTGAAGCTCTCTAAATGTGGACTCTGACTGGACATGTGGGATCCAGCCCCAGGGAGAGGGAGGTTGGCACTTAGTGACAGGACAAAACCCAACGCTGTAAGATTTGAAAACAAACAATTATTTTAGCAGAAAATGAGAGACCAGCTTCAAGTTTTCTTGTTAAGGGCTTGTTTCTAAACAGCTGAATAATTACCGTCGTCTATTTAAGATTTCCAGATGGTTTCTAAATTTTTCTGCTTTCTTCAAAATTTCTCAGCCTTTTTACACTTGTCTCGAAGATTGCTATAACATATCTAATTGGATCACTGCATTTACAACAAACATTTCTTCATGGCCCCCTTGCTAAATGCTGCTGAGTGAGATGCATGTAAACTTCCGGGGCTATTTTAAGGAGAGACGAGGGTTTGTATGGTTTAGTATTGTTAGGTTTTTTCCCTCCATTATTTCTCTAGTAAGTCAATACTGACAAATCAAATACTGGTTTGATAAGTTGTCTAATTCTGGAAAAAATGGAAAATTTCATCATTTGCCCATAAAATGACATTTTAAGTTGACTTTACTACTTGTTTATTTATTTGAAAGACTTTTTCTGACATTTATTCAAATGTTCCCAAACCAGAGTTGCTATAAAAATCTCCCTCCCATCAAGTTGCCTTTAAAAACACAGAATAGGAACAATTTGTGTTTTATTATCCTACATAAGCACTATGGGTTTTTCTAGTCTTTTGCAGGAAAATTAAGTTTTTTGAGGATTCTCTAGTTTCTAATTTTTTCACTCAGAAAATAAGCAAACATGTCTCAAGGTCCAGAGGGGCCCCCAGGCCCACGATGTTGCATGTCACAAATATTTGTCATCGGTGTGGTGTTTCAAGTCCATGGGTTTCACGAATCAAATTTGAGGCTTACGTATGCTGCGCACGTCCCTCTAAATTTAATGCGCAAAGCATGGCTGCAAACACGCAGCGACAGGAGATGCTTGTCTCTGTTACTACAAAGTTGGCAAAGGGCTTGTAGCTTGTCGAAGTGGAGTTTCAGGGGAATGTGAAGGAGCCGGCACGTGTCTGAGGTGGCGTCTGTCTTCATGAATACAATCAGTTGGATCTGCCACTGTGGGCACAAGAAAGGCCCAGGGATGCCCTGTGTCTTTACAAGGTGCTAGAATCCAGTTTGCAGGCAGCCTTGGCATAGGCGAGGCTGAAGTTCGGCTGCTGAGTGTCCCGGAGGCACTTACTGACACCGCGTTCCATGTGACCTACAGCTTATTACCTGTCTTTAGCCTGTTTTATGGATGCTGCAGGCTGTGGCATTGGCAGATGACAAGTAAGTGTTCCCGTGTGAGATGTAAATTTACCAGAACCTTGCCAAATTTCTCACGATCCCGTTTTCTCCTGGGTTTTAGAAAAAGACAACCCCTGTGTCTGTCTGTCTCTCTTTTTAAATTCACATGAAATTTAGAGTTTAAAACAAGGGCTCCATTGAAGGAATAAACTAAGAGATGGTTGATAATTTAGTTCTTTCCTTTGATATGTATCACCTGTTAAAAAAATCTAATGGTTTGTGCAGTGCATGCCCCCAACACATGCACCCTTTCAACTCCCTGAGACTGGCCTTCCTGCTAATCCCAAACCCCACAACCCCACCTTCTACATAGCCAAGGGCAAACGCGGGCTCTGGGCCTCAACCTGACCCTGAGACAGGCGCAGCAGCCTACTCTAAAGCAGAGGGCGGGCACAAGGTAGACCAGCAGCCTCCCCTGCCTCTAGTCTGTTCCCCTTTTCTACTTCAATGTCCCTTTCCTGTCCTCTCTGTCCCACCTGCCCTCTCCCTCCCTCTCCTCTCCTCACCTTCCTTTCCTCCTGAGAGGGAGGCCCAGGCAGAGGCAGGGAGACCCATGCCCATTTGTTTCCTGTTTTGAACTTGGCCTCCTGAGTCAGGAAATCTTCCATGTTCAAACAAACTTCTTTGGGTGACTCTGAACCTGGGTCATCTGCACCCCCCATGTCTCTTTCCTCCGCTGTTCAGAGTGCCGAGTCTGTTTCCCAACCCTCTGACCACTCTCTGAACAGTTAGAATAATGGGGTGGGACATATCGGTTTCTCCAGAGCCCTCTGTGGGGCCAGTTCTGGGGCCACCATGTGTCTGTCTCACATTCTGGACAGAGTGAGGAGGTAGACGGAGAGGAGGGACACTTCCCTCCGTGTCCTTGACGACCAGGCCTGGCCCTCTTTTTCTCTTCCCTGTCATGGGACCTCCCCACCCAGGGACTGGCCCTGGGTACCCACTGGGACCCCTCGTCGGTCCAGGCCATGTGGACCCCCGCCCAGCAGAGACGTAAGAAGCTTCCAGGGGATCGGGTACACGTTTGATTCCTAAGCATAATGCGCTTTTCATTCCCTTGTCCTCTCTGACACCGTTTTCCTCTGTGTGCATCATTTATTTTAGTGTGACAAATATGTGGAACATAAAATGTACCATTTTAACTATTTTTAAGTGTACAGTTCAGTGCTCCCATCGTCCCACCCTGTGTGTGTCATTTTTCACAAGTGTGTTTCAATAAGTCACTTCCTGCCCTCTGTAAGTCATTGGGGATATTTCTGGGCAGTGGTGGCTGACCCACATAAAGGAGAGAATTAAGTAAAATGGCCCTGCAGAAAAAGTAGCTGAAACCCACTGGGGTTTTAAGTGGCTGATTCAGCCAGGCCATTTACTCCTCACTGCCAGCAGAGGGGGCCAGTGAGTTCTTATTCCTTCCCGCAGGCCCCGAAGCCAGGGAGGAAGACGTGCAGGCAGGGCAGAGAGAAGTCGGCATTTACCGAGCAAACACCCACTGTCTAAAGAACACTGGATTTGGATTCGGACAATGTTTAGTTGTTTAATGTATTTTTTCACTAATTTTCATGGGTGACAGAAATCATCAAGAAAGAACAATAATTCTCCCCTCTCTCCCAGAGGCTTCCTTCTTTGATTCCTAGTTCTCTTGCCCTGGGAGGCAATTAACAGAATTATTTGGGTATTTTAAGCCTGGTGAACTGTTCTTGGGTGTCACCCAAGTCAAGGAGAGAGACCCATGGTTTGTTGCCAACTTTGGTGTGGAATTTAAATCGATTTAGAGAACGCGAAGTACCGAGGGGCATTTCTTGTGCCTGGAACAGTGTGGGGCTAACTGTGGATGCTGGGACCCGCCACTGCTCAGCCTTTCTGCGTGGTGCCGGCAGCTGTGCATCGCAGAACTTAGAGACGGCAGAGAAATCGGGGCTTCTAGTCTCCGAGGTCCCAGAGTGGGTCCAGCTGTGAATGACAGGCCAGTCCACTTGCAGGCGGATAGGACATTTGTAGCAAATTACCCACAGTACCTGGAAGAATAATTTCCTATTATTTGTTAGGAAATAAGCCCCTGGCAATGACAGCCACAGATGGCCAGATAAAAATGGGGGGTATTGTCGACCAAGAAAGTAAAAAAAGATAACTCGATTAATTTTAAACCTGATAACCTAGAGTTAGTTGAGAAGGAAACTCGACTTAAATACAAAGTGAGGGAAAGATGAAAGCCAGAAGCCACAATCCTTAACAAACCTTTACTCCAAAGCAACTCATTATCTGGCACTAAGAAGCACTTTTTCTCCTTGCCCATGTATTTACTCTTTATCTGTGAACAATTTCCGGAGTTGAAGATAAAAACAGCAATAACGAGAGAAAACAGGAAACCAAAACCCCCAACATCTGTTCCGAGGTGCTTTTACTCCTCCTTCCTGAACCACACTTCCAGGGCCGCCTTGCTTCACTCCTAGCAAACATGCGCTGAGCTTTGGGATTCCCTTTCTTTCCTCTCCGTGGCTGGAAAATGAAGTTCTTTATGCAAATTATTGCCTTACCTCTGGCTGTCTTGAGCCCATGTAATGGGGTTGCCGACATTTCTTTGACCTCCTAGTGGAATAATTAGGTGCTCCAGTTACCAAGCAACAGAAAGTCAGATGACCCAGGAGCTTGAGACCTGGGTAGACTCAATGGAAGGATAAATCGGCTTCCGGAAGAGCAGCCATCCCATACGGGGGTGGTGAGCTTTTGGCCAGGGAGGCTGACGCTCCCAGGTGGCCCCCTCACCGCCACTGTCCCCAACAGGGCACCGGCAGGACGCCAGCCCGTGTGCAGAATTCAGTAATCCTTTGTGTTTAATTGATTACTTTTCATGAGGTTAAACACACACACACACACACACACACACACACACACACAACATGTGATCTACCCTCTGAACAAATTCAGGGCCCAGGACAGGATCGTTATTATAAACATGATGTTGTTCGGGAGCTCTGGGATGTCTTCATCTTGTGTGACTGAGACTTTATAGCCATTGAACAGCCATACCCCATCTTTCCGCCCGGCCCCTGGGGCCCACCACACACTCTCTGCGACCCTGCGTTTGAGTGCTTCACAGACGCCAGGAACGGGGGAATCGCGCCTCTGTGGCCTCCTGGGACCGGCTTGTTTCATTTTGAGTCGGGGCTTCTCCGAGTGCCTGGTCGCCAGCTGCTTACCTCTCTGGGATTAAACCCTCAGCCAGGCAGAGTGAGACCAACCCGTGCCCTGGGGGTGAGGTGTGGGGTGGGTGGTGCGGAGAAGGGAAGTTGTGATGGATGAATTTTGTGATTCAGACCCCAAAACCCCCAAGAGAAAAAACACAGCGCCAGACAACTGAGTCTTCCTCCACGTTTCGTCCCATGAAACCGCATAGCTCGGCAATGTGGCATGTCAGGAATGTCCCTGAGCTGAAAAGACAGCATCAAGCAGAGCCGTGTATGCGCGGTGCATCTTTCCCAAACCGTATGTGTGTTTAGGACAAACAAACAAACAAACAAAACATCCCAGACCATAAAGGCCGTGTCCCAGAATGCCAACTGTAACTTTGCCCAGTGTTGGGATTATGTGATTATGAATAACTCCTAATTATATTTATACTTTCCTGTATTTTTCAAATTTCCTACACTTGACATTGCCTTTATATTAGTACATATAAACATGTAAAAATGGATGTATGCATATGGTATATATTGTATGTACAAGGGGGGGACCCCACCCCAAATGGAAGTATCTTGCAGTACAGCTCCCCTTGCTACTAGGTGAGTGAGTGTTCTAGGAATGCATCTGTATCAGTGTACCAGCTGGCGTTGTTGTGAGAGGCTGCATTTGGCTGCAGTGAATTTTTTTAAGACTCTGTCAATGTGTTTGCCCATTTCATGACAGGTGATTTACAAACACACCTGCCTACACCACGCTGAGTGTTCAGCAGTTTTTGGCCAAAATCGGCATGATTCCTAATGCCCCACTCTCCCTATTCACCCAATGTTACCCCAAGCTACTTTTTTTTGTTTCCCCGGATGAAAAAAGTCCTCAAAGGGGAATGCTTTGCCCATGTGGAAGAGGTGAAACAAAAAACAACCCTAAAAGGCATCCGAACTGGTGAGTTCAAAAGCTGTTCTGAGCAGTGGAAAAAGTCTCGGTAGGTGTAGTGTGTCACATGGAGAGCACTTTGAAGGTGGCTGAAGTTTGCACTTGTGAGAATAAACACACAGTTTTTTACAAATTCCATTTTCTGGGTTCCCCCTCGTATGTGTATGTATGCGTGTGTTGTATCTGTGTATACTGTCCAGGGGTGTGCTCTCCAAAGAGTGGTCCTCTGTAAAAATAAGTTGTCATGACATAAATCTACCTGTTCTTCCAAGGGGAGAAGTGAAGCTCCTTCTGAGCAGTGACCTGAACTGTCCCGGTCACTGGCAGGGATCAGCCATCCGGCTCAGAAGGTAGTAATCCCGTGCTCAGCCCCGCAACACACCAGCTGCATGCCTCGTCCACTTTGCTGAGACAGAGTCTTCAGCCATAACTGGTAAAAGTGAGAGCCAAGACTCGCTGCGCACTAACCATTTCCAGACCTGCTAAACATTTGCTCCCATCCTCCTTACCCCACACCTGAGAGGGAGGGTGGCCATCACCCCGTTTTCCAGATGAAAAAACAGAGGCACGAACAACCAGGTGATTTGCTACACTGCCCAGCGGGGAGCTGAGTCCAGGAAGTGGCCTTCAGGGCCCATGCTCCCACCACCAGGTTGTCCTGCCCCTTTAAGACAGGGGGCAGGTGCCGGGAGAGCCCTCGGGGCGTGTGCGACTTACAGAAATGGTACTGAAGAGGCCCTCGGGGCCGAAGAGCACAGCAAGTTTAGTTATTTCAGGTACATTGAAAATTTTGCTGTTTGCGGTAGAGTCCAAAGTCTTGGCTTCCAGGCCTGGGTGAGAAGGTCGCCTTCTTGTGGGATCTGGTTGGGTTAACAGGGCCAGCAGGATTCTACGTGGACACAATAATTGCCTGGCCCAGCTCTCTTTCCATCAGCCTCCTCCTGTTGCCCTGCGACCGATCTGACCTGTGAGCATGTGAGTGACCAGGACCTACCCCAGGCCAGGCCCCGGGGGGAAAGACTAAAGCAAAGGACTCCAGGATTTCCCTTCCCCTCCATGGCTTCTCTGGAGGCAAAAACCTCGATGTTGCTCTGGAGCTAAGGTGTAGCAGAGTAGGTAGTGTATTGACTGATCTACACCCATATTCAAGAGCGTGGCTGTCTCAGTCAGCCTGGCTGCTCTGACAGAATACCCCAGACTGGGTGGCTCCTAAATAATGGATCTTTATTGTTCCCAGTTCTGGAGGCCGGGAGTCTGAGATCAGGGAGCCATCATGGTTGGGTTCTTGAGGAGGGAGCCTGTCTTTTCTCTGGGCCCTCACATGGTGGAGGGAGAATGAGCTCCCTCTAGTGTTGCCTCTTACAAGGGCGCGAACCCCACTCGTGAGGACTCCACCCCCACAACCCCACGACTTCCCATGGCCCCACCTCCCACACCGCCCCCATTGGGGATTAGGGTTTCAACGTACGAATTTGGGGGAATGCAAAGATTCAGTTCATAGCGGTGGCCGATATAAAATATTTCCCTGAGAACAAATTTGAAGAAGTTTCATGTTAATAATTTTAACTCGCAATCACTCTAGAGCAATAATAGGAAAGTTGAGTTGGTCTCTGTCTGCCGCAGACACACACAGAATCATCTCTCTCTCTAAAGACACAGATTCTGGAACCACGATGGCCGGACTGCCTTTAGACACATCACGTGAAACAGCAGCATGATGGAAACGTTGGCCCAGCCCTGAGCAACGTGGTGAAAGAAGTTTGGGAGAGGCTCCTGGGATCCTCACTTCTGGTCACCTGTAGTCACGGCGTGACTCTGAATGACCACAGCCACTCAACCATGCCCTTGCTTCTAAAGTCACCCAGTTCTGACAACTGTTCTCTTCTGATTATCATGCATTAGAAAAGACCACTTTGTAGCTATTCTTCCCTTCATACGTTGTACGAAGTCTTTTCGGCCAAAGGCAAACACTCTGTGGTGATAGGTGGCAGGTCTCTGCTCAGATCTGAGCAGTCATTTATTCAGCCAACAAACATTTGTTGAAACATAAGGAAGAAGCAGAAGATAATTCTCTGTCTTCAAGATTCTCCCAAACTTGTGGAGATGCCCACAGCCCTGGAAACAGTTTCTCCTCTCTCTCTTTCTCTCTCTCCCCCCCACCAAAGAGAAGGGGATGCTTGGGTCAGGGCTGAACAGAACCATTTAGGGACTAAATGCGTTTCTCTGTGGCTTTGGAGCTGGCCTGGCTGTGCCAGAGCTGAACACAAATAAGGTTTAAATTACGTGCAATTAGAAATTTTCACTTTCCCCTTTTGTCTGGGTTTGCTCATTTCTAATGCCATTTCTTACTCTCATGCCCATCATTGAGCCTGCCATCAACTTAGCAGAACAATGTCTATAAAATTAAATTCACAAAGGCCTCAGCAGCTAATTGCAGATCCAGCTTTGATGTCGTCTAGACCCTGGGCTGAAGCCAACTGGTAGACCTGGTAGTGGGGCTGCAGAGCAGATAGCTGAACACCCATTTTAGACTAATTTTTCAATCCTGTCCGGCAGGATAGGTGGGTGGCAAAAAGCTCCTGATGCACAGAGAAACTCTGGGGATGGTCGAAAACCTTCAGTTTGCTTCTTCTGGAACACTAATCCCCAGTTTCAAGTAAGTCGGGTCTGGAGAGGGAGCCTGCCCTTTTTAATGTCAGGCCCAAGGGTCAGTCAGTTGCTTCAAAACACCCAGTGCCAACAACCAGGATCCCAGGAGCCTAGTTCCATGATTTTTTCACTCTGCCAATTTTCTTAGGGCCGGACAATCCCCATCATCCATGTATTCCCCCCTTTCTTTCTCCAGCTGAATCATTCAAGTTTTGTAAAACAGAGTTACAAAAGGTGATTGTTTCGAGCCTGTTGGGGGATTGGCTATGTAACAGGCCTTTTAATTCCCAAGAAAATGCCTTGCTCTGTGCAAAATGTACTGTACCATTTCCTTCTTAACTCAGCCGTTTCCATTCTGACACAGGCTCCTTTCACATTCGACACGTGGTATGTAAATGAGAGCCAACAACCAAAAACTCCTTTTGAAAATAGAGACTTAATATTTCTCTTTGAAGATCCTCACCTCTTTTAGACAGGAAATTACTGTCAACTTTCTTGCTGCCTGGCAGTTGTTAACGGAGCTTTCTCCCCAATTTTTGAAAGAAAATGTGCCAGAGACCATTTCTAGGAAGACGTCTACATTTAAAAATAATTATCTTCAAAAATAGGCATCCAAAGTCATTGACGGTGCTGTATTCACATCAAGCCGCTGAAGTACAGGTTAAACATCTTTCCATTGTCTGTGGACTTGGTACCTCGGGGTCTATTTTAGAATGCTTTAGTTCAGGGTAATTACTGCAGTTTTCACGGGAGTTTCTGTGTAATTACCACACAGTTTATTGCACAGGAACTATGCAATTAAGTTGTCCCACTTCTCTAAACGGAAAATACTATAATTCTCACCCAAATGGTTTGGATGCTAGCTTTCTCAACCGTACTTTAAAATATCTGTATTTTGCATGCTTTCTTCATTTTCATCCTTTTCTTTCTTCAAATATCGTATCTGGTTTTAGTTAATTAGGTTTTGCTTTTTTTGCACCAAAGAAAAGCAAGGTCGCTGAAATTTGATTGGGCAGCCCCGAATCATCAAGAAGTCTGTTGGGACATAGAAAAATAACGACGGGAGCTGCAGGATCCGCACAAGTGGGCGCGGGGCCTGGAAACGGTCGGTGGGGGTCTGATGGAAATGGGGTCATGAGTCCGGAAGAAAATCAACACATTTGTCTCTACCTCTCATTATGTTAGAACTAGCTTTTGGGAGGGGATTTGTTGGATTTGGGCCCTTTGTGTTTTCTGCTGTGAAGGTGAAGGTGGCTTTCAGAGGATGTCCCCGGCCACATTCCCTCCTGTTGTTTAAGGCACAGGCTGGGGAGATGGAACTGGGCACTAACAAGAGGCTTTGAAAAGTGACCCCAGTGCTAATGACAACCTCAGGGAAGATGAGACATGTCAACACATAGAAATTTTCAAAAATTCATTTCGTTTGTTCCTGTCTGTATGACCCGTACAGATGGCATGTATATGGCCCATCGAGATGACTGGTGACTTCATTTCTAAAAGCAAATCAACTCACCTGTCAAGCCATGGGCCCCAGGGCCAGCCCTGGGCATAATTCTTGCTCTTCTAATCTAATGCATCCATCTGCCCACCCATCTATTCAAACACCCAATATATATGGACTGCCTCGGTGCTGGGGATAAAGAACACATGCTTCCTGCCCTTGAGGACCTCACAAGGCTTCCTGCCCTTGGGGGCGGGGCTGCAGTCAGGGACCCAGAGATTAGAATATAGCAAGGGAGCATCGTGATGGCCAATGCAGATGAGCTGTGAGGACGCGCTCTCCATTTCCACAAACGCTCTGCAAGTGTGCTAGGCTCCTCCTCAGTGCTGGGCGCTATTCTTTGTTCAGGAGATCCAATTAGGAACGGGACTCACGAGATCCTGATCCTCATGGGGTTGCCATTGTGCTAGGAAGACAGAAAATAAACAGGTCAACAGGTGCCCCAGCTGCAGGAAACATGTGCTGAAAGGGGCTGGGGGTGGAGTAAGGAATGGGGGGCTGGACAGGGTGGTCAGGGAAGGCTTCTCTGAGAAAGTGACATTCCAGCGACATAAATGAAGTCAGGGCATGAAACCCTCAGAAGATGGGGAGGAAACATGGTCTCTAAGGCGGGACCAGCAAACGCTAAAGCGAGGAGGAACGGTAAGGCTGGAGAGCAGGGCGCCGGGGAGAGAGCCCCCAGAAACGAGGCCAGAGGGAGGGGCTGAGTCCAGGAGCATGTGTGGCCGTGTGAACATCACAGGGAGCTTGGGATTTCACTGTTTGTCTGTCTTTGTATATTTTTTCTTGTGTCTTTTATTTATTTTTCAATTTAATCTTTATTACATTTTTTCCATTACCATTTAGTCCCCTTATAACCCCTTCCCCCAGCAATCACCACACTGTTGTCCATGTCCATGAGTCCTTTTTCCTTTTTGCTCAATCCCTCCACCCCCTAACACCCTCTCCCACCGCATACTAGCTATCATCTGTTCTCCATCTATGAGTCTGTCTCTGTTTTGCTTGTTAGCTCAGTTTGTTCATTGGATTCCACATATGAGTGACATCATATGGTATTTGTCTTTCTCTGACTGGCTTATTTAACTGAGCATAATGTTCTCCAGGTCCATCCATACTGTTACAAAGGGTAAAAATTTCTTCTTTCTTATAGCCGAGTAGTAGTACATTGTGTAACTGTCCCATAGTCATTTTATCCTCTCATCTACTAATGGACCCTTGGGCCTCTTCCATATCTTGGTGATTGTAAATAACGCTGCAATGAACATGGGGATGCCTGTGTTCTTTCCAATTAGTGTTTTGGGTTCTTTTGTATATATTCCCAGAAGTGAGATCACTGGATCAAAAGGCAGATCCATTTTTAATTTTTTGAGGTATCTCCATACTGCTTTCCACAGTGGCTGCGCCAGTCTGCATTCCCACCAACAGTACAGAAGGGCTCCCCTCTCTCCACATCCTCACCAGCACTTGTTGTTTGTTGATTTGTTGATGATAGCGACTCTGACAGGTGTGAGATGGTGTCTCATTGTGTTTTCAATTTGCATCTCTCTGATGATTAGTGTCATTGAGCACCTTTTCATATGTCTATTGGCCATCTGTATGTCCTGTTTGGAGAAGTGTCTATTCAAGTCATTTGCCCATTTTTAAATTGAAGTTGCTTGTTTTTTTGGTGTTGAGGTTTGTAAAGTACTTTATAAATTTTGGATATTAGCCCTTTATTAGATGTATCAGCAAATATGTTCTCCCATTCTGTGGGTTGTCTTTTTATTTTGTTGATGATTTCCTTTGCTGTGCAAAGCCTTTTTGGTTTGATGTCGTACCATTTGTTTATTTTTTTCTTTTGCTTCCCTTGCCTGGGGAGACATATCTGATAAAAAATTTCTATGAGCAGTGTCTGATATTTTGCTGCCTATGTTTTCTTCTAGGATTTTTATACTTTTGGGTCTAACATTTAAGTCTTTGATCCATTTTGAATGTATTCTTGTGTGTGGTGTAAGAATGTGGCCTATTTTCATTTTTCTGCATCTATCTGTCCAATTTTTCCAACACCATTTATTGAATAAACAATCTTTAGCCCATCGTATGTGCTTGCTTCCTCTGTTGGATATTAATTGACTATAAGGGTATGGGTTTATTTCTGGGCTCTCTACTCTGTTTCATTTATCTATGTGTTGTCTATTTTTATGCCAGTACCAGGCTGTTTTGATTACTATGGCCTTGTAAGTATAGTTTGATACTAGGTAACATGATTCCTCCAACTTCTTTGTATATTTTTGTGTGGAATAGAAAGTCATGGGAAGATTTTATTCAGGGAAAGACAAGATCTGATTTTTGTTTTTTTAAAAGAAAAAGTGCTAGTCTTTGGCTCCCGCATCAAAACCACACCATAGAGGAAGTAAGAGGGGAAGCCAGTAATAGTGTGTATGGTATTAAGGGTGGAGGATGCAGTGGCTTAGGTTGGGGTGTTTGTGGTGGAGGTTATGCAAAGTACACAGAGACTTCTTGATAGGTCTAGATTGTACAGCCAAGAGGTCATGCTGCTGAGCTGGATGCGAAGGAGCAGAGAATGAGTGAAGGCAAAGATGGCACTAGAATTATGGCTTGAACAACCAGAAGAACGGATCTCTGGAATGGGGAGTGCTTTGGGGTTAGCAGGTCTGGAGTTGATGAACCAAGTTTCATCGTTAGGCATGCTGTGTCCGAGATGTCTGCTTGACGATGGTCATAGTAAAGTGAGTCATTTCACTAGCCTTGTTGCCATGGCAGTAGGAAGAAATGCTCTCAGCTCTGTGCTCTGCCCTGTGCCTAGTGGCCAAGGCACTGATCCCCATCTTTCTGCCCCTTTCCACAAGCAGAAGGTCTGCAGGATCCGCATGGCTGACTTAGGCTTTACAGCAGACAAGCCAAAGGCCTTCCACTCATCTCCTGGGGATTTCAACATTTCCTCTATTTAAAAGTTGGGACTCCTGCAAGGCGATCCCCAGAAGGCTGCCATGGAGTGGCTTTATGGCATTGCTGCTGTTTGAAACTAGGTTAAGCTGTTGATGCCCTTCTTCCCTAATGTTTTTGTTACTAAAACCCACACATTAATTTTCTCCATGTGCGTCCTTGGATGATTGTGTGCTGGGTGGAATTGTAGAAACCAGAGGTACATGTGAATTGTGCTTAGTCAGAAGGCACTAACTACCTGGGTTGGGGAGCTTAACTACCTGGGCTGGGGGGCTGATGGAAAGTGGTTTTCATTCTTTTCTATAAACTTCTACTTGCAGTGCCACTACTCTTTGTGGTTAGAAACAGGAAAGTGGAGTTGCCCGTGTTCTCTCGTTCTTAAGTCATATAGGAAGCTGCCATCCTAAAGTGGGAGTTACAGTATCATCCAATCACAGCTCTACAGTGAGAAGGTCAGCCAATCAGGAGGCTTAGCTTCAGCCAATCAGGAGGCTTTGCTGAATGCTATGAAATGAGATGCATTTGCATTTTGAGTTGGAATTCTGAAATGCTCCAATCGAGTCCATAAACTAAAACAAGGAAAACAGGGCAGGAACGTAAGATGGGAGAACTTGAAGGATGCCTCCCTGGTGAGTTAAGAGTTAGGGGCTTTAGTGATAAAGAAGGTGGGGAGAGAACTCTGGCCAGCTGCATCTGGGTCCTTTGCTTTGTTAGGCCTGTGGCAGGGTGAGGGGGGTCAAAGCCTGTGGTTTAAGTCACTGATGAGGCAAGTCAGAACTGCGCCTCTTGGGACTGAGCACAGGAGTCTCGGGAGAAGGCTGGGTGACCTCTGCGCATGGCCATGGGGGGAAGCCCCAGCTGGCGGTCACCAATGGGCACCTTAGGCATGCCAGTGGGGTGCAGAAGTGGCTTCTGTGGAAAACGATGTTCCCACCAGTGGATCAGCAGATCGGGCACCTCTGTAGTGAAGCCTGTAAACACCCTCCACTCCCACCCCCAGGTGGGGAAAGGATCGCTGCTTCTGGGTTTCTACCATATCCCCTTACACTTTTCTGGTCTGATGTTTGCTTGTCATTGTCCTCATTGCGTTGCAAGCTTCTTAGGAGCCGGGCTAGTATGTCACTTATCCTAGAGCCCCAGTGTGCCTCCCAATGCCTGGGGACCTTCAGTAAATGTTGGATGCATGAACAAGAGAGATCCTCTAAGTTAGATGTTAACAAACTATGGTCCTTGGGCCAAGTCTGGCCCCTGGTCTGTTTTTGTAAATAAAGTTTTATTGAAACCCAGCTGCACTCATTCATGTGCATTTGGTCTATGTGCACCCCACAAAGGCAGAGTGGAGCAATTGTTACTCTCTCACCAGTGATGCCAAAAATATTTACTCTCTGGCGCTCTTTATTAAACGATTACTGACCCACGCTCTCAGGAAATTGCATCTTCTCTTAGAAATTATATTTTAAAGCAAATTACAATGATCCATCGAGAATATTTTAGAAATTTCCTAATTTGATAAATACTTGAAATACTCGGGGACAGCCTCAGCCAAGTACATCCAGGGTTGAGAATTAACTCCAGCTGTTCCTTTTGTGCAGGGCTGGACTGTCCTTGGAATCTGAAGAATTTCCTACACCCCAGCATCTTGGCAGGGCTCAGCAGGGCTAGCCTAATGCAAGAAATCCTGCAAACAGCATTCTCACCCCAAGTTATTTCCTCGCTCACTTGTGCATGCCACCTAAAATTTCATAAAGTACCCCTGTGAGTATTGCCAACCCTACTGATTTATACTTTACCTTTCAGTATGCTTTCCCTTTACCCTGACCTCAGATGAGGAATGATGGTGCAATAGGGTCTTGGAGAAGGTCTAGGTGTGTGGTCCCCATGGTGGTGGTGAGGGAGCCCCGTGGAGAACATGGGAGATAGCACAGTTATTTTGGACTTGAGCCTCTTTGGAGGGAGAAGCCCTGGGTGCTTTCTGAGAGCTGGGACTCCGCGCGGAGAGGGCAACAGGCCCTGGGCTCCGGGGTGGCGGGGGGACAAAGGGGGTCATAGACACGTTTCTCTACTTCTGGTGTGTGTCCTGGGCCAACAGCTGACAACAGGACCTGCTCACTAACAGGGCCAATACATCTAGCCCCGGGGCTCCCAATGGGTGGGGCGTATATTTTGCCTCACAGGGCACTTTTGACAATGTGCAGAAACATTTTGTGTTGTCAAAACTGGGCATGGATGAACGTTACTGTCATCAGTGAGTGGAGACCAGGGAGGCTGCTAAACATCCCACAATGCACAGGGAAGTCCCATCCCCCCCGGAACACACACACTCCCCGAAGCACGCATCCACAAGAAAAAGATCACCCGCCTCCCTGAGTCAGTGGTGCGGAGGCTGAGAAACCCCGATCAAATCCTCTGTGTGTCCGCACACTTCCTGCGACATCAGGAAAGAGGCAGCCTGGAGAGAAGCTGCCCACGGAAAGGTGTGCACTCGGCTGGGGCCTCGTGAGCGTGTCTGCTGAGGAGACTGCGGAGTAATTAGGTGGGGCGCACATTCTGTTGGGGAAGAATGGGAAGATTATCTTGTCACCACGGGGCAATTATCCTGTGAATATTTTGGCAGCACATTGTGTTTTCCTGTGTAATTGCAATTAACATGAAAGTGATCTAGTATTCTGGTGTGTGTCGTTGCTGCCCAGAAAATGCATGACTCAGGCTAAGGGGACAGGTACACATGTGTGACACATGTCTAAAGAAGAGGTGGCACAGGAATGAGACATGTTGTTGGCTTCTTACCCGGCCGGCGCCCAAGCCCTCGAACGGTCACGTTTTTAGAATGAAAAGCAGTGGTAAATTATCCATGTTGAGCGTGGTTGTGTGAATATGCCATTTTCCTGTCTCTTAGAAACACTTCCAGGTCCAATGCTGATTCTTTTAAAAGGCCAACATATTCTTTTAAAAGCATTTTTAAAATTATTTTTAATATTTTAAATTTTCAATCACAGCTGACATCCAGTATTATATTTCATTAATTTCAGGAGTACAGCATAGTGGTTAGAGAGAGATAATTGATGAAGCGATCGGCCCGATAAGTCTAGTGCCCACCTGACACCACACATAGTTATTCCAATAGTATCGACTGTATTCCCTGTTCTTTACATCCCTGTGGCCCCTCACCATGTTCAGGCCAGCATATTCTTGATGGCAGAGAATGTTCTGTTCTTGTGTCAGCAGAGTGCAATTTCTGTTGCTACACCTTTAACTGTCCCAATCTGGATTTAAAAAATATATATATAAAACAACTGTGGATCTTATTTTTCTACTAGAATTTTTAAGGTGTAAATTTTTCTTTAAGGCTCAGTTCTGATATACAATAGTTTCTGTCATTGTGTGTTTTTGAGTATCTACTAAAATAATTTTTCTCTGAATTTTCAATAGTGATTTGCTAATTTTCTTCAACGAGTAAATTTTCCGAACATTTTATTTTGAATGAGATTTCTTTTCTTCTTCATAGGCAGTTATAGCAGCCAAGTCGGGAAGTGAGCTTGTGTGTTTGGATGTTGAGTGGAGGTGTGGCAAGACCCTGGCATATAAGCAGAGGGTCCTGGCTGGGGGCCACTGGTTGGAATTAGGGAGGAAGCCCTGGCTTATGCTAAACCTGGTTCCCTTATCGAGCACGTGGTTGAGAATCAGCATGGTGGGGAGCCCCTAGCTCTGCTGCCCACCCCTTTGGATCTGGGGACTCATTGTCTCAGAGCCTGTGACAGTCATCAGGGCCTTGGAGGCCTTACTCACAGGCACCACACCTGCACAAGGGTGCTGCGTAAACCCTCAGGTGATCCCAGCCCTCGGCGCTTCCATGGAGACTGAATCAGTTATGGTCCCTTGCTCCCCTGTCCATACACCCTAGCTTGGCTTCCCCCCATAACCACCCAGTTATTTGGTGACGACAACAGCCTATTTTAGTTATCTAGGCTCACGTGGGCTGGTTTCTGATGCCAGAGGTCTTTATCTTCTACGTACAACCACCCACCAAATTGCAGGATTGTTTTCCGCGTTTGTTTATCTCACCTCCTGCACCCATCCACGCGCTTGCTTTCGGTCCTGCAGCCTTATCACCTAAAAGTCAGGTAGGGGCTGCGGCAGTGATCTAACCAGGCCGGCACATCCCAGATGCAGCAGCCGGATTCACCGTCCAAAGCACAGACACACAAAACACAAAACCCCAGGACAAAGCATCATTTTACACGAGAACCCTTCTTTTCCAAAAGAAGGAATCGATACTGTTTTCCTGTCCTTGGGAGGGTACCTATTGGGCTTTAAAAATCAGATTAGAACTGGAGTCACAGCTGAGCTGTGCAGACTTGCTATCCTTAACCATTGATATTTTTGTGTTTTAAAATTAAAAAAACAACCACCATCCATTGTATATGTATTATCTCCCCTGGTGCACTTAACACATAATTTGACTTTCCAAAAAGATTTATTTACAATTTTTTTCCAGAAAAGCACAGCATATGCCGATTTTGATTCAACAAAGCGAGATGTGAGCTACCGTATGTGAGTGTGCAAAGCTGGTCATCTTTGTACACCTTTCGGTCAAGCCGCGGACCGAAGCTGAGGCCTCGCTCTGGCTGCTAGATCTGTTGCTCGCTTTAACCACCCCCAGGCTCCCCGTGTCCTCTCTAATTAGAGACCGATGCTGCCCTCTCCCTTCCGTGCAATAATTTCATAATGGTGCCGTCGGAGCTGCTAGTTTAATAATTGAGATAATAACACGCTTTATGCGGAGTCATTGATAATAGCAGCGTATTTGTAATCCACGCTGTGAATGTTTTCATCTTGAGAAACGCAATAATGTATTTCTTGTACCAATTTGGAATCCCTACAGGATCTTATTTGCTTTCCATCAGCGGGTTTCTTCTCGCCGATACTGCCGTCACTGCGGGTCAGAACGCTGCGGGGGATGCCTCGCCTGCATTCACCGTCCCATTGCCGGGGTCCCCTGCTTCCAACGTCCCAGGTTTCAGTCACGTTCCTTCCCCTCCTTCAGCACCTCCGGCATTCGGGAAACACAACCAGATGCCTCTCGTTTCAGCGTGCACATTCTAAGATTAAAAACACTCACAGTCCAATTTCTACTTAATAAGTGGGGACCCATCTAAAGTTTTTGTAGGATGCCTTGGACTTTTCCTGAGCTCTGAGGAGGTGACACACCTGTTCGTGGTGACGGCCCGCTTGTCCTGCCACTCTCTGAATCAGCCACTCTCTGATTCCTCTGGGTGTGCCCAGGAGACCCTGGCTCATGGTGTGTGTGTGTGTGTGTGTGTGTGTGAGGCACAGCTGAACTTGCAATGGCTGATCTCACCAGTGACATCTTGAGTCATTTATTAAAAAGTTAAACAAATGGTAACTGTGCTTAGCTGTTGTGTTCCAGTCAACATTGCTATAAAATGTTCACAAGGGTAGCATTTTGGTAAGCTCGACAGAAGTACAAAAGCTTCTATCCGGCTTAGGTAGTATGAGCTGGGCTTAGCTAGACGTTCTTTCTGAAGTGAGTTAGCCAATAACCAGTACACCACGAGCCCATATCAGAAGTGGCTAGCAGGTGGCTTGCAAACACATTGCAACGGGGGTGTCCATCCCCAGGAGCTGCATGGATTCGCTCCGCACAAACTAGGTGAGGCAGACTAGTCCCCTCCCGCGAGGCCAGCTCTGCGTCTCCCGGAACATGCACATCACACACTGTCTCCGCCCCTCTCTTGCCCCCTGTTCACTTCTGGGGAAATGTTTTATGCATTTGTATATATGGTGGGGCAAAAGCAGGTTTACAGTTCTGAGTATGAGAAACACGGAATTTATTCTTGTGTAATTACTTATTAATTATTGTGTTATTTTCCATGCGAACAACTGTAAACTTTTGCCCACCCCATACACACACACACACACATTTGGTTAAATGTTATTGTTATTTGAAATTGTGACAATTTCACGGAAATAAATGGTTAAAACCAAGTCAAAGTTACACACCGAATCCTGCATGGTGTTCGTATAATCCGAACACAGAGCAATTTGCTGCTGACGCGCCCACGGCCACAGAGGCAGTGCGGCGAGTGGACGGCATGGAGACGTCGCTTTGCCGACGCTTGTCTTTTCACTGTCATAGAAATACATCGTTGTAGATTTCAAGAGCATAAAAAATGTGAAGAACTAGAGTAAGTCACCCCAAGCCCACCGTGGCGGAACAACCTGTGTTGACAGTTGCACGTTCTCTTCCCGCCTTTAGAAAATACACTAATTCTTGTTTTAACATAGCTGAGGACACACGGATACATGTATTCATCCTGACAGGCAAAAACAGTGGGCAGAAATCAATAAAATCACATATATTTATGTATCTATACATTCATATGTAACATATTATATATGTATATTATAAGTTACATAATTATATATTTTATGGAATATCATATTCCACCATGTGTACTGTGTACTTTTTTACCCGAATGTTTGAGGGAAAAATAAGGATGCACACTGTACATGGGTATAATGATTACCTACCATGGGTGTAGTAATGGGTATAATAATCTGTGTATAAAGTGCATAAAAACGTGGGTGCACATTATACACAGGAGCGTATCATACACGGCAAAAAATATGGGTCCATTCAAATTCGGATGAATGGAATGATGACATTTTGTTCAGTAAGTATTTGTACAGACACTAGCTTCGAGAGGGGCCTGGCTTAGTGCAGGTGAAGAGTATCGTGTTGGTTTGTGTCGCTGTCGTCGATTGCCCGCTGAATGTGAGGAGACGGCGCCACGCCAGCCTTAACCTCGGGTGAGGAGAACACTGTGTCCGGGTCAGGCAGGCGACCGGCAGCATTTTTGGTGGCGTGGAGCCATTTGGAAACAATTCTGGGCGTGTGTTCCAATACGCACATATTTATTAGTTAATTATGTAAAGACAACTATAGTAATATGTTTTACTTTGATGTATTGCACTTTTACTCACCCTATATACATATGCACATACATACACATGCAATTATATACATGAAACGATAGTATTTTATACATAAATATATAAATGCATAACATAAAACTATAAAGTATATAATTATATAATTTATAAATACACATAATGTGTTATATAGGAATGCGTAAGTATGTAAATATATAAAATACATCACTACAGTTACATGTAGGTAGCTAATAGGGATATATGTATGTCCTATATATTTCCTACATTCTGACTGATCATCTTGGACATTTACGTCAGCAATTATTGCTCTAAAATCCTGTGCTTTGATCTGGGTGTGTCAGTGTGTGACTCTTACTACAGTACATTCTTTGGATGGTGAAGTGTCTGGGAATTGAGTCACGGGGCAGCTGGGAGACTGGGTCTGCTCAGCAACTCTGCCAGAGACTTGAGACCCAGGGCCACTAGAAGTCCCTGCGTTCTGGTGCCAAGGCAGGTGGCAGATTCCTCCCCTCCCTCTTGACTTTTACCTCTTCTGTGACCATGCCCTCTGGGTGCAGTGTGACACTTATGGCTGTACCCTAGCACTTCCAGAACACAGGGAGGCCTGTTGAGTCACTCGTGATGTTCAAAAGAACCCACTGGAAACATTGCACAATTACAGAAGTGGCCCCAAGTGGAACGTGTGAACACTCGAATCCCATCACATCCACGTGATCAAGGCACGTCGTTCCGAAACCCACATTCTCGAAGCTGGCAACTTTAGGCTTAATAAGGGTGGGGAAATTGGAATGATAGACCTTTGATTTTCTTTAAAGATGTGTCTTGGGATCTTAATACAGAGTCCAATTGTCATGGAAGGGCCTAGGGGGGGCCTGCCAGAGAGCCAGGCGCTGTTGACACGTCACCCCACTCTTTGGTGCCTCCTGTGCCTGTACTCTGAGAGAGAGCTATTGCTTCTCCAGGGTGTCTCCATCCCCGCTCTCGCCAGTGGCTCGCTTCGGGCCATTCACTCGTGTAGGAAGAGGAAGGGCTCCACCAGTGCACAAGAGCTCCTCACTGTGACAGGGAGCAGAGGGCCACCTGGGTCTCTGCAAAAGAGGGTGCTGGGGGGTCAGTGGGCTCATTCTCCAGCCAAACAATTTGCTCCAACGTGCCAGCTTCCTGGCTGGCAACCAAATATAGGCCTTGGCGAAATCACACATAATTTTATGGCATGGACACTGGGGATCGGGAAGAACAGAAAATGGCAATGTTGAATGTTGAGGGGAACATGCAATCTCCTTTATTTCTCCTTAGTTATCTGGCCTCCTGGGTATGCCCTTGAGAACACCCTATAGTAGCAGAGGTTCCAGGTATCTCAGGTAGGATCTCATTACCCATCTTGTTTGGCAGAAGAGGAGCTTGAGGCTGGGGATTGGCCCTGGGAGGTGGCGGGAGAACCCCGATCCTGCCGTTCATGCCTCTGTGTCCTTGTGTCCGCAATGGCAGCGAGGGGACCACCTTAGTGGGAATTGGCACAGCACACCCAGAATTCATAAGACAATGCGGAGCGCAGTCATCCCCCCTAAGCAGGAATCCAGGATCCCTGAGTCATGATCCTGCTATGTCTTCAAAGCCGCAGCTCTGGCCTTGCCCGTCTGTCTGAGGCTACAGGCTTGACCAGTGGCCATGAAAAATGCCATTCACAACTCCTCATAACACAGTTGTCCTATTTTTCTAAAAAAAATCACTATTTTTCCTTTTTATTTCTTACAGCATCATCATTTGTAAGAAACCTAAATTCAGAGGGAAAAATTGCCATGTGTGAGTTCTGTGAGTCAGTACAAAATTTCCTTATAGTAAGATAATGACCAAAAAGTCTCTCTGTAATAAACAAAAAGTATTGTGTATAATTTCCCACTGGTCTTTTTTGTTAATTGGGCTCCTTGCTGAAGCCTTTAATGTAGAGAATAAATGAATAACTAGCTTTTATGCACGGCCTCCTCTCATTATATATGAGGGCTTCAAATTTACAGTGAACTATTTTTAGATCTTACATTACAATATAAAAGATTGCTTATTGCTGGTAATGCAGGAAGCAAATTGCATTTCTGCTCCCGCCTGGTTTCTCTGGGCGGCTTCCGCGAGCTTCCACTCCTGCTGATTCATCCTGTCCCAAAACGACCTGAGTAAAATCTGGTAATTTTGAACGTGGAAGGGAGTTCTCAGACATTTCCAGTACAGCTCAAGTTCAAATTCTGCTTTGGCCAGTCAGGGTGGTGGTTCTTAGATGAACCAAAGTTAAGATGTTCTTATGTGAGCCCTGTTGGGGTAAACCCCCCAGGAAGTGGGATGCTATGTAAGAGGAAGGAACGTCCCCATGATGGCTTTCGCTTCAAAGGTGAGATCTTTCCACCCTCCCTCCTTTTCCTCCTCCAAATCCCTTCTTTCTCTCCAGCTTTTCTCCCTTTCTTCCGATTCATGTTCCAATATTATGACTGTTTTTTAAATGTGACAGTACGTCATGGTACCTCGACTGAGGGTCTTGTATTCTAGTACCTGCTGACTTAAAACTAGAAATGGCACACAGACAATGACTATGAATGCAGCAACCTCTTACACGAAGGTTATTTCACCCACCACATTGCTTTCTATATACCTTTAACAATACATTCTACATAAACATGCAAACAATAATTTTTTTTTTTTAATTATGGGCCAATATGGACCCAGGGAAACTTCACAACAGAGCCGCGGCTGCCCGAAGGCTGGGAGCCAGTGAACTCAGGATGCCCAAGTTTCCATTTGTTCACTCACTGCCTGCTTATGGGCTGCTGCTGATGTACTGGGCCCTGTGGGTAAGTCTGTGGGCAGGAGGCTGTCCAGCCGTTGGGTGGACACGTGGGAACCAGTGGAGGCTGGGTGTGTGGTGGCTGGGTTGGAGCCCCTCTCCCAGTGCTCAGCTGTGTCTCCCTAGACAAGTTGGTCCGTCTCTTTGGATGTCAGTTTTCTCATCCATGAGGAGCCTCCTTCGTTGGGCCGAAGTAAGAATTAAGTGAGTGACGGCCAGGGAAGCACTTGGAAGTGGCCGGTGTTTAAGAACACAGTGTCACTTTGTTGTTCGTACAGAGGGGAGGGTGTGACCACCAGTCCCAGCACCCCCAGCCTGTGTGTGCACAGGAAGACCTTACGGTTGGGTGTATGATGGCTCTCAGGCCTGCTCCCCTTAGCATCCCAACAAGGTAGAGGAGAGGGTGCAAGAGGTTTATGGGGAGGGATGGAGGGCAAGGAGCAGAGTGGGTGGCTGGGGGAACCCTCAGACTACCATGCCCTTGAGAGAAAGTCTCCATGCTGTGACAGGGTGCCCCAGAGCAGAGGCTGTGTCACTGGACTGTCCAGGAGAGCTCGTCCTCGGGCTCTGGCTGCGGTGGGTCCTGCGTGGGCAGAGGCTGGGCCGGCAGCTCAGGATGCTCCTGGTGGCAGGTTCTCCCCAGAGGGAGGGCACCTCCATGGCAGCCTCTGGGGCCCTCAGCCTTCCCTTGAACCTCCACACACTTCCCTAGGGACCCCAGGTGTACGTCAGGGAGGGAAGTCTGTCCAGGGCTGCGGTCTCAGCTGGCCTCTCAGTGTCCCGGCCACGCGGGCACTTGCTCGGCGCTGTGTGCAGCACCTCTCCTCCCCGAGGGCAGGTGTTGCACCGCAGTGGGAACGGGCAATGAAACTCGGCGCTGTTTTGCTCCGAACTGTCCGGTGCTCGGAGCAAAGGCGCATGCTCGGTGGACCTCAGACTTGGGGTGCCTCCAAGTCACCTGGAGGACTTTTAAAAACACAGATGACTAGGTCCCATCCAGAGTTTCTGTTCAGTGGGCCCCAGGCACGGCCCCCCTAATCTGCCTTTTTAGCTAGTTCCCAGTGGGGCTGATACTGCTGGTCCAGGGCCCATACTTGGGGAACCTCCGTGTGCAGCGTGCCGGGAACACTGTGTGGCTCTGGGTCACTGCTTCCCTGACATGCCAAGATGTTTCTGCCTCCTTCTTGAGGGCTGGCGGGGACTGATTTATAAAACCCCCTTTAGCTACTTCTTGAAGATGCCCTTTCGTACCTAATTATCCCTTTCCTGGGTCAGTGTAGACAGCTGCATTGTCCTCTAATGTTAGAATATAACAATAAAGAGCGTTTGTCTTTTGCTTTCCCACTTTGCCACATTTTATTTGCCTCTTTAAATACTCAGGATTCAAGGCATTGACTAATGTATTTGAAGGGATCACCCCCCCCCCCGCCCCCCTCTCTGGAGCCCGGGGTTGTAGCCCTGCCCCTCCAAACAGCTAACTCCGTTGACTCTGGTGAAGATGGGGAAAATAAGGCTCAAGCCTAATTTCTCTGGTCTGGGAGTCTGCGGGCGCAGGTGATGTGTGCTCCCCTCCCTCTCACATCTCCCAGGTGCGGCTCTCACCGGAAGGGTCAGTGTTGGGGCCAGAGGGCTAGTCTTTGGCTAAGGGCCCTCCAGGGACCAGAGTCCCCTCTGAGTCGGCACACAATGAGCTCTTTGGACGGCAAAACATCTCCCCTCCCCCAAACAGGAGTCTTGTTTCTAATGAGAAAGTGAAGTGATTTCTGGAAATGTGGTGGAAGTTCTCATTCACAATTGCTGCAGCGTTGACATCCTAAAATACATTCCAAGTCGGGACTCCCTGTTTTTGTAAATGGCCCAGTACTGCCCGTAGAGATGTAGATGAATCTGCAGAGAGGAGTATGTGAGCCGGTCAGCCTGACTCGGAGCTGTCTCCGGGCCATATCTTGGTTTTGAAAGTGGGGTTTGGGCACCCGTGAAGCCCTGCTGAGGGCCGGGTGCGCCCTGCACTTCGGGGGAACTGCCAGCAGAGGGGCAGGAGAGGCCCGGATCCCTCGGAGGGCGCCCCACAACCGCACGCTGGACTGTGCAGAGCCCCAGCCGCCCCTGCCGCAGAGCAAGCCGCGCACGGAGGTGGCGACACGGGGACTTCACGCCAGGCTGTCCCGGCAGGCTGGTGCACCCTGCCTGCTGTGCTCACGAAGCCATCTTGCTGCTCCGACTGCCGCCCCGCCAGTGGCAAGACAGGCTCAGGCCCTTCCTCCGGCCGCAGGGCCGCAGGGCCACGGGCTCGCACCGTTTCGTGCCGCCTGCCTTCTGCGGGTGGACCCGTGCGCTGCAGAGCAGGCTCTCTCTCTGCTCACCGCGCCTGCGTCCTCGCTCCGGCTTCATTAAAATTTAAATATCGAATGTCTCTAAAACAATACAACTGCCTCTAGGATGGAGGATGTCCTGGCTGATTTTTTATTTGTACCTGATTTGTGGTCAGATAGGATGGTTATAAAAGGATGCTGAGGAGGACCGAGAAACACCAAGTAAACGTCGGCATAAGCAATTAAAATGCGCCCTGCTGCCCCCGTTAGGAGTCTGTCGGAGGCGCCACAACAATGGCTCTTTTCAAGAGGCTGATACTGTCAGCTGGTCATTGTCACTCTGGGCTGCAGCTTAATTGGCCACCGTTTTGCATCCTTGGAGCTTCTTTAATTTTGTAAATGCTGTTATTTGTCTTTTAGAAGCAAGTGGTTAAAATTAGTCGTTTGTTCTCTTACAGGGGCATGAGATGATTCAAAAATTATTGCTAAGAGATGTACCATTTTCTCTGGCTAGGGGGACTTGCCCCCTCCTGCTCCCTCCAGCTGCCCCTCCAGCTGCCCCTTCTGGATCCCTGCCTCCTCCTTCCCCCTCTGGCTGCCCCCACCCCCAGGAATATTTGAGAGCAAACCCTGAGCTAGACTTCGCACAATTAGGATTGTGCAATTACCTGCCTCTATGGGCAGAAATTGCTTTAAAAAAAAATTCCGTGTGAAGTTCACCTTCATTACCATATTCCTTTATGTGGAGGACTCATGTCTGTGATTTAAAGCACTTCAGACTCCACTAAATAAAGAACCAGTGAGAGATGTGAACAACTTTTCAGTGTGTGGCAAGGCCAAATATTTTGAGGATGTGATCGCTTCCTTCTCTCAACACACGCAGTCTCTGAGAAGCGCAGATGGAAGGTCACCGCTGCCCTCTCCACTGTCTCACACACGAGGGTGCGTTGCTTGGGAGCAGATTTCTGCCCGCGTTCACTTGTCTGCTGGTGTCTGTCTCGCGCATTCTGCATTTGATCCCCGAGCCTCACACACCTGGTTGAGAAATCCCAGACACTGTGTTTATCTGCACACAGGCCTCTGCCGGCACTGTTTTCACCTTGGTCTTCTGCTTTTCACTTTGCTCCCCATGCAGTTTCCCTACCCAGCTCCTTTCCTTATTTCATTCATTTGATAGATCTCTACTTTAGGGTTCGTAGCCAAAGTCCCCATCCCATGAAGCTTTCTCCTACCCCTCCAGGGCAGAACCAGTGACTCTGGTAGGGTGTTTACCTACTGTAAGTGTCCGTGTTTTCCTCTCTGAGAAACTGTAGCTCTGTGGGTCAGTGAGCCTCTGGCCTCATGGAAATCCACAGAGCAGAGGCTGAGCAATTTTACCGAAAATAAAAATTTTATGAAAGGAAAAGGAAGAGACACATCCACACATACGTGAGAGAAAAGGCCCTAAAGAAAATAGACACAGGTAATTATAGGTAATTAACAAGGACCTAGGTTCACATAACATGAACAGTGCCTTAGAAATTATGCCCTAAGGTCCTGTCTCCTCTTTAATAGGACGAAAGCTTTTGGCTCAGTGTCTAGCACGTAGTAAAGGCTTATTACATGCTAACTATGCTGATGATGGTGAAGGTGAAGAAGACAAGGAGGAAGAGGAGGCAGAAGATGAAGACAAAGATGAAGAAGAAGGAAGAGGAAGGGGTAGGGGAGGAGAGAAGAGATGAAAGATAAGAAGTGATGATGGTAAAGATAAAAATGGTGATGATAGTGTTAATGACGGCGATGATGGTGATGATGATAATAGTGGTGATGATGATGGAGGTGATGGAGATGATGATGGAGGTGATGGAGATGATGATGGTGATGATGATAATAGTGGTGATGATGATGGAGGTGATGGAAATGATGGTGATGATGGTGATGATGATGATGGAGGTGATAGCGATGCTAACGGTGATTGGTGCATAACTCTCTTACTAAAAAACTCACTGTAGTTTCTTGCCATCCATCACAGCTCAAAGCCCCTGTAATTCAGTCCTCTCAGTAGCTCTGTAGAACTGCCAAAGAAGCAGAGGCCACAGAGATTAAAAGATTTTCCCAGAGTTCACATAGCTAGTAAATGATTAGAATGGAATTAAATCTAAGTCTGTCCAACACAAAAGCACGGGCTGGTTGGTAATGACTACATGCGTTTAAACCAATTGAATATGCATGTGTACATACATATATTTATATGTAACGTGCATATACACAATACTATTTCAATTTTATTTTCTTAGCAAAAACTGTCCTGTGCACAGAGTTACTGTGTATCAGAGGCAACACAGTATTTGACTTATTTAGGGTTATTTTCAAAAGTATTTTGCTTTTTTGAACCTTATCATTATTGTCTTTTCTACTTCTTGGAAAAGTACACATGGACTGTAAAATGGAAAATTAATTTTAGGTAATCTGAAATACACAACATGTGGCTCATTCCACTATCACAGTAACTAGGAGTATAGACTCTCTCCAACTACCTGCCGAAGGGACACGCCACAGAGGTGATATGGCCCTGATCTGTGGCCCGTGCCGAGCCCTTTCCCAAACCCTCACCTCAGTCTGCTCTGCATCTTGCAAGTGAACTGTGGATGTCGAAAAAAAAGGCCACTAATTCTTTGCAGCTTCTCCCACAAAGAGCCAGAGTCCCTCCCCCCACCCGGAATGTGGGAAGGTCTCAGGACACTCTGCCCAATGGAGAGCAGTGGAAGGGATGGTGTAGGATTTCCCTGTCTTGGCAGAGAGAGGAAGATAGGACCCTCTGCCTTCCCAAACCCAAGCAGGAGCTGAACAAAAGCCAGGTAGCCAGGATTCTAGAATTACAATACAAAAAGAAATGGAGCAATAAAAAAATCTATTCAATCTAACATTCTAACTGTTTAAAAAATAATGATAACTATTCAGGCTTCATCTAACTAGAAATTAATTTTTCCTCTTGTCTCCTGCCACGCTCTGTCCTTCAACACATTACCCAGGATTTAATACCTGTGTTTGCACTTCCTTTGTTGCCCTTCCGTCTAATTTTTGTCAAATGAAGTCCACCTCTTTGCAGGGGGTCCTTTACTTAACTAATGGCACATGATCAATAAAATAGGATGGCCATTCCTTGCAGATGGTCCAGGATCGAGTTCCGCCCCTGCACTGGGGCAACAGTGGCACAGGGTGGGAAAGGTGGGCGTGTTTACTTGGACTGAGTGGTTTGCGGTTCACATGGTAGGTTTTTGCACACACGTCCATTGCACCAACTACCATCGAGGCCGGGGTCTCCGGCCCTGGCTCAGGACGCTGCCATTTCCTCCTGCTTATCTACCATTCTGATGGCTTGTTTCATCTTTCCGTTTCCCAATATGGCCCCTCTTCCTCTTTCTACCCTCCCAGTCATTTATCAGCAACCCCTCTTTTCCTCTCTCTGCCTGCTCTCATTGGATTTTAACCAAATCTTTACCACCAGCCTCAACCTCTGAACTTCAGACTCATTGATGTATCTCATCCAGTGGTTTTCAGCCACATGTGCACAGAAGAAGCACCCAGGCTGCAACCCAAAGCTATCAGCATCTGGGTTCTATGCTCATCCACCGGGATCGGAGTGCCTGAGATGCAGCCTGGAGATGTATACTTTTGGACAGCTCACCCCGATGGAGTGAGTGGGGACCCAGAGTTACAATGCCTGGGTGCAGAGGTAGATCTCAGGGCTACTCACACCCAACGCTCCATCTTTCCAACATGTTATCTTTCCTCAGCACCTGTGTCTCTCTGAGATCCTGCCTCCCTTTGCGGTTCTGGAGCTTTATCCAGTCTTATGTCTCTTCAATCCAGGTTCCATGAACTGCCAGAGAGACCATTCTAATACACAGATTTGCTTGTGCCTGGCCCACCTTCCTAAAATGTCCCTGCTTCTGATCACTTGCATGGTAAAGCCAAGCTCTTGAGAGCACACGAAGCTCCCACTCACTTCTTCAGACGAGTCCCCTCCACACCCTACTTCAGTTGATGTTCTAGCTACATGTGTTTCTGTTAAATATTGAAGCCCCAACATACTGAAGTCCCAGAATCTCAAAGTCTCAGCATCTCAAAATCCAGGGACTCTGGACTCAGCTCTTGGCAAATCCAAAGTAACTGGAAATTCCAATTGTCCAACATGGTGTCACTTACCTATGGCCACTTAACAAAGCATTCCAGAACTTGGTGGTTTGGGAAAGCAGTCATTTCATTTGCCCAAAACTCATGGGTCAGCTGGGGTCAGCTGAGCGGTTCTTCTGTTGGTCTCAGGTGAGAGGAGTCACACAGCCACAGTCATCAGACAGCTCAGCGGGGATGATGACCGAAGGCGGCCTCGGTGCTGGGCTGAGGAGTGCTCCCACTGGCTAGCCCAGGCTTCTTCACCACTCCACAGGGCTGGGGGCAGAAACCCCTGAATAGCCATCGTGGGAATCTAACCAAGTTCCTGGTAGGGAGTAGGTGCTTAAAAGAAACTGTAGAATTCATTCACGAACGAATCAACAGAGGAATGGATGGCCCGTTCTGCATGGGATCTGGTTCCATGGAGGTGCGAGCAGCGCAGGAATGGAATATGCAGCAGAGCGTTCCCGACTCTGGGTTCGCCGTAGGAGCAGGACAAAACAGGGTAGTACCATTCCACTTCCGTGTACACTTTAGAACCACCCTGTCAATTCCACGCACAAAACCTGTTGAGATGTTGGTTGGTGTTCTGCTGGATCTATAGATTAGTTTGAGGAGAATAGACATCTTAACAATATCGAGCTTTGCCATTTGTGATCGTTGTATATTTCTCCATTGACTTACGTCTTTTTCTGTTTCTTAGGAATGTCTTGTAGCTTTCACGACAGTGGGCCGACATAGATTTTGCTGTATTTATCCCTAGGCATTTAATTTTGGGGGGTGACATTGTAAATAGTATTTTTTCTTTCCAATTTTAGGATGTAACTGACATAAACACTGTGTACATTTAGGATGTGCAGCGCCGTGACTCGCCACACAGCTATTGCAAAATGACGGCCATGCCGAGTTTAGTTAATGCCCATCACCTCATAGAGTTACTGCTTTTGTTTTCCTTGTGATGAGAACTTTTAAGACCTACTCTCTCAGGGATGTGCAAACATCCCGCACGGCAGTGCTAACGATAGTCGCATGCTGTCCGTTACATCCCCAGGACCATTTATCTTATAACTGGAAGGCAAAAGGACCAAACTTCCAGCTATAACGCAAGGGCTTTGGATGGGTTTCGATGAAGACATATAATGGCTTAGAGCCTAACAGGCCTAGAATTGAAAACTAGTTCCACCACTACCCGGAGGTGAAGTCCGGGCAAGTTTCCGAAGCTCTCCGACCCTCGGTCTCCTCGTCGTGTGAGGAGTTGGCTGTTTTGACTGGGCGGCAGGCAGCGAACTGCCCCTTCTCTAGTAACGCCCCGCACAATGCCACAGCGTCCCCAGGGTCTCCGGGACGCGTCCTCCAAATACCACCCAGCCCTGCACTTGAGATGTGCAGTTACTAGGAAAAAGGACCTCTGCGACCAGCATTTTATAAATGTGGGAGCAGACAGAAAGACCATGAGGAAGGTACATTGTTCCCACGGGGGGAGGGGCAGGGATGGCATGCCCCAGGGGAACTCACGAATCAGGGGGATTCTAAGATTACTACAATATCAGAGCAGAGATATGTAAATGTATTTTGAGAAATAAGGCTGCCTCACCCACCTGAGGAAAAAAAACTAGTCTTGACTAATCATGTAAATAGTATTTTTAAAATTTTTATTTAGAAATTATTTATTGTGTTAGAAACCTAGGCTTGAGTTCCAACTCTCCCATTTACTAGCTTTGTGTCTTTGGACACTTTACCTGCCTCAGTTTTCTTGCTTGTAGATGGAGTTACAACAGCTCCTTCACTGGTGTATTATTGGGAGGGTCAGTAAACGTCAGGCCCAGGCTGAGAGACGTTCCCCGCTTGGCTGTTACCTTGAGCAGGTCGTGGGCCTTTCTCAGGTCCAAGGTCTAGGAAGACTCAGCAGTTATGACTTGCTTTCCACGCATTCCCTTGTGAAGCGAGAGACTCTCTCTCTCTGTGAGAAAATCAAATTGTCAGATCCTTAAAGTGGATGAGGCCCTGCAGAATGCCTGAATAAGTCTGTTATTGGTTTAAGGGTTCCCATTCTTGGAAGGGGGAGTGGCTTTCTTGATTCTGTAATTTTTGCAGTTCCTGGCCGGGAAGCCGGCCGGAGAGCTCAGTATCATCAGCCTTTCGCAGAAGCGTCTGCCCCATCATCGCCATTGGGGACATCACTGCCCAAATATCCCCAGCACATGTTCCACATGGGCTGTTTTCCTAAGTAGATGGTTTCCTTTTGGTCATAGAAATTGAAACTCTACACCCTGAAGGGGTTTCTGGACAGTGGGGGCTTGGGGGACAATCACTCACAGAGCAGGAAAATTATCTGAGAGGCCGGGCTTTCTGGTGGATTATGGAAAATAAACTTCCTAGCTCAGCTGGCCACTTTGATCCCCCTGTACCCCATTTTTGTCCAGGTCTGACCAGGCCCTTGCTTTTCCCCTCCAACTTCTCTGCCAGCTCCACCGATCTTTGACTTCTCCGTATACCATTTGGGGTGGTGCTCAGTCCATTGAGGGGATGGCATACCAAGGCCTGCCTTTCCCCACCCACACTCAAGCCTGCCTTACAGCTGGGGAAACCCTCTCCCGTAAACGTTTCTGACCTCATAGACCCGCCCCACCCCCCCTTCTCCACACCCCAGGCAGCTGAGGCCCCTCAGGGCTGCATCTGGCTCCATCTCTTGTCCATACTCCGCATTCCCTTCCCTCCCCTGCTCACACACTCTCTCTCCAGCTACTGAATGAGGACTCAGACTCTCGCCACGCCTGCCCATTTCACCCAACCTCACACATGCACCTTTTAATAAAAGGCATTCTGGATCTAAATAGAAAAAAAAGAAAATGAGTTAAATCTGAAGTTCAACAACTCAGAATATGCTTGTCAGTTACGGTGACTCGTGCCTCACTTCTAGAGAAAACGTTGAGAAGCGCCCCTTGTTACTTAGACAACCGTGAGCTGCCCAGCTGCTGGCATTGCTCCTCATGCAGCACGGGGGCTGCGTGGGAGTGGGGGCTGGGCACTTGCCCGGCCGGCGTTTCCATCTTGGGAGCCAAACACAGTTCTCACGATGCTTTAGGAGTCCTTGCTGACAAGGGCCATGTGGCAGACAGACTGCGAGTCACAGGCAGTGGCTCACCAGTGGATGGCCCGTGGGCCAGAGCAGGGACCATCGGTGCCTGGAGCTCATGGGCCCTATGCAGATTTTACTTGTTTCGGTGTTTTGGGTCTCAGGGCTAATCTGGGCCCTCCCTGGGAAATGGCTCCCACTTTCCTCCTGCGTAGAAACAGTTGGTGGGGAGAGGAAGGAGGAGCCTCCAGCAGTAGAACATTCTACTGTGTGACGGGAAGTAAGAAATCTGCCCTACTTTAGGGCACATCTGAGAAGGGGCTCTGAGCCTAGGTCTTTGTCCCAGAGATGCCATTTCACACTGAGAAACTTAGACTCTTTGGGCTTGGAAGAGGCCTTGGTCGTCTTTACCTACCACCACGTAGCTGCCTGTCAGTGGGTGACTGTCACATAAATTCACACGGGGTGAACCTGCAACAGGGTCTGTGAGGCTCTCTAGCTCACCCCTACCCCTTCATTCTCAGGCAAAGAACATGAGCCCCAAACTTGGCTACCTGGTTGCATAGCAATTTGGTGATGACAGCTAGGACTTGGGCCTTCTGCCCATGTCCCTGCTTCCCCAGGTAGGCCACGTAGCCTCTTAGGGTCCTGGACAGAGAGGAGCATGGCTGGGGTGGCTCGGGGTGGGCCCAATCTCCCACCTGCCTTGTGCTCACGTGCTGTCCTGGGAAAGCTGGTGAGGCTGAGCCGGCACTAGCACTGTGATGGGGAGGGAACTCAGCTGTCCCCAGAAAGTGAGGTCAGCAGGCTTGTAGCAGCATTCCGAGCGTCGTGCCTGCCCAGGGGTCTCTTTTCAATGAACAGGGGCTGCAGCTCTCGGAGGCTCCCACAGAGAACGGGTGTCCAGTGCTTTCTTGTGCCGCCATGTCTTCATCTGCAACAGGTGTGACAATAATCCCTCGCTCACTGGGTTTTTGTAAGGATGTCCTACACTCTGAACAGGCCGGCATAGGGCACAAACACGGGAGATGTGAGGAGTGTTTGTTTCCCTTCCTTACAGGACAACTTGGTCAGCACGTCCAGTGCTGGTGAAAACAGCGGGTCCTCCCAGTGGTTGGAGAGATGGAAGACACTCTCTTTGTCAAGGACACTTGGAGGACATTCATATCTAAGTGCTTGCAAATGGACCGGATGGGCTCTCCGGGTGCCGCTGGGCGTGTCTGTTTAAGATAATCTGTAAAATGTTTGAAAGAAAGAGAGTTTAGTTGCCTGGGCTTCTTTTTCTTTTTCTTTTTTCTCTTTTCTTTTCTCTCTGTGTGTTTTAATCAGATACTTTGTGGCAAATAAATGAGATGTTCTGATCTCTCTTATGAGGGATATTTTGAAGGTTAATATAACTCCATCTTCTGATTCCCTTAACCCGCCTCCAAACCCCACCCCCCCAAAGACTATCAGTTTATACCCACCTCCTCTCCGGGAGCTAAACAGTAAATCATCGCGTCAGGTTATCAATGCTCACCCAGAGGATTGTAGCAGAGTCATTAAATCTTATTACAAAGCGAAGTGCAGAAAGTAATTGCACATATTTGTAAGTAGCTTAGAATTGATTAAAAATGCATAAAGAAAATCTGCAAAATGCTCCGCAGGCCCGAGGATGCTACCCCCTCAGGGAAACTCTCACAGCTGCTCATTCTCTGAGTACCCTTCTCTGTCTCCCTGTGAATGGCGCTGAGGGCGAGCTCGCAGCTCTGCAGCCCCTCAGAGCGGAGCTGGCTGCAGCCCGGCCAGAGAGGTTGCCATGGCTCCCCGAGCCCGGGAGGAGTGGAATTCACATTCCATTTGTGCGGCCTCAATGAGAGCGCATCCTACTGAATGGATCCAGACTTACCAGCTCGTGTTCTCAACCTGAGAGGCTGCGCTTCTGCAAGGCGGCCTGTGCTACCAGGGGGGGTTGGAAGGAGAGAAATGGAGACAAAATATTGGGAGGCTTCTGGGAAGAGAAGTCACCCATATGCGCATGATGAGCTCAGCAGAGAAGCTGGTATTTTTAGTGGGATTTCAGCACATTTCCAGGGAAATCCACTGCTATTTGTCTCTCCCATGGACACCCTCGTGGTAATCACTACCTACGGCTGTCAGTCCCCCATCGTGCTGGCTTTGGGCCCTCCGCGTAGGGACCACTGCGATGGACGGACAGGAGGGTGAGAAATGGCTTTAGTCAGCACACTTTTACGGAACACCTTTTGTGATGGAAGAGCTGTGTAAGGTGTGAAAACAGCCCCGACCTCAGCAAGTTCATGCTGTGGGAGACGGAGTGACGCTGGCTGTTGATGGATGTGCACACAGGTGCTGCGCGCCCACGGGGAGTGTATCAGTTAGGTCAGCGCTGGGGCGAGGAACACGAAAGATCTCTGGATCTCAGAGGCTGGGTACACAAAGGTTCCTTTCCTTCTTCCCTCCCGCCCTCCCTCCCTTTTTCCCTCCCTCTGTCCTTCCATTCCTCCCTCCTTCCTTTCTTTCCTTTCTTCTTTTCCTCTCTCCCTCTCTCTCTCACACACACATGTGCGTGCACACGTGCGCACACACACACACACCCTCATTGAATATCTACCATGACACAGTCAATATTCCAGGTACCAGAAATACTGGATCGGCAGTTCTTGTTTCCAAGGAATTCAGGGTCTTTACTCTAGGTTTTCTTCTGGCAATATACTCTTAAGAGAAGGATATTTGAAATATCTTTTCCTCATTCTTCTTTTTATTTCTTTCCCTTTTTATAATAGATGTATTACTGAAATGCAGATTAGAAACGTTATGAGTACAGCTGGTCAAATTTCCTAAAGGGCACACACCCATGTAAACCCAGATCAAGGAATAAGACATTTTCTGCACCCGAAGCCCTCGTCTGCACCCTCTCTCTGTGATTACACCCCTGAGTGACACTATGGACTGTTTTTGGTATTGTGTCCTTCATAAATAAAATCACACTTTCACAACAGGATTACAATCTACACTTAAACATAGACAGATTCTAAAAATGACCACATATATCTGAAAACACCTAGGCATGGATTTTAGTGCAACTGGTTTGGTGCTTTCTGATCTGGCTGCAGGTATCACAACTACTGGCAGACTTACCACCTCCATCAGATTTCTTCTGACAAATTTAAAAGCCATGAATTCCCCCTGCTTACCCAGAGTCCAAGGCTTCTACCCCTGGAATGCCACCTTTTCTCCCTTTTTGCCATTCTGCTTTTTTTTTCATGACTATCCACACCTATTTTGCAAAACAAATTTGAGTGTTGCACTCAAAACCATACATGGGTGCATTCAGATATATTTGTTCACTTTCGAAAGTCCATATACAGTCAAATGTACATTTACAGCATGTTGATGAACATCTGTCACTTGCAGCAGAACATAAATTCCTTTGGGGCAAGGACCAAATCTCCAACCCCACGTGCTTGTAAAGCCCTTTATTAGTCCAGCACCATACTTGGAACAAAGTGTTCCCTGAGAAAATGTCATTGAATGGAATTCCTTATTTTAATTGATGTTTTGGAATAACTGACAAAATCTTATTCCTTTTTTGGGGAGGTAATTACTTCCAAAAATGACTCCTAGTTCAGAATGAGAGGCTAAGCCATATATGTTTCTTTTCTCTTCCTCTCAAAGTCCTACTAAAAAGAGAGTAAAGAAATTAAAATTATTAGCTTACAATCCTAAAGAGAATTGGTGGGGAACAATGAAGGACAGCTTTCTGTGTGTTTCCTGAAGGTGACAAGGAGTGGAGCCACAGTGACTGATGAATCAGGGTGGGGGGTCCAGAGGGGACTGTGACTAGAAGAGACCCCAAACTACTCATCTGTGTGAATGCTGGTAGACTTCCTCAGAAGCTTTGAACTCAGGCACATTTGGGGGTGGGAGGGAGCTGTGAGAGGTTTAACCAAGAGTTGAGCCCTGACAACTTCCTTTCTACCCCTGGAGAACAGAAGAGCCAACAGGCAGATGTTTACCCCTCAGGCAACAAAGCAAAGCGTGCTTATTAACTAAGGAAACTGAGCAAATTGTCTGAGAAGTAGCAGGAAGGCTGGTGAGGGCTGGTGCCCCAAAGCAGTGCATTCTGGGGCCCCAGGAGTGTCGCTTGTTTCTGTCCTGCTCACGCTGCAGTGAAACCTTCCAGGTGAGGGGCCTTTCTTACAGGTAGAGCCCACAGCCGTTCCACTGCAGCATTTTAAAATATAAACGGACAGCAAGGGGTCATGAACATTTGGAGAGAGCCTGCAAGGCAAAGGAGAAAGGCAGAGATAAACAAGCCGAAGAAGATGACCCGGGAGGAAACAAATCACTCAAGGAATAAAAGTGTGTTTTTAAAAATCCTAATTGGTGTCCTCAGAGAGATATGAGATGGTATCAAATCCATAATATATAAACAAGATTTAAAAAAAAAAAAGACTATCAGATAACAAGAATGATCTTGTGGAAAGAAAAAAAAAAACATTTTTCAAAGTTCAAAATTTAACACAAGATTTAACAATGGAATCAAGGATATCTCTTATAAAGTGGGGCCAATACAAAACAAAGAAACAGAAATATGTCCAAGCACCTCAAAAACAACAAAGATCAATTTAAAGGGCTAAAAGACAATCAAGAGAATTTCCAGGAAGAAAGAGACCAAAAAAAGCCACAGAGGAGCCAGTTTTTGAAGTAATATTAGAAGGTTATTTTCTAGAGCTGAAAAAGGCACATGTCCTGTGAAATCCTCCTCTGGTCCTAGCATAAGCACGAGAAAGACAACATTGAGGCACAATGTAGTGAAGGTCCGAGAATCTTCTATCAACTAATAGAAGATTCTGAAAGCCCCCAGAGAGTAAAACTTGTTCACCTATGAAGGATCAGAGTCAGACTGCCTGTGGAATTCTTACAAGAAACAACATTACAAGACAAGGAGGAATGTCTTCTAAATTCTGAGGTAAGCGATTTATAGCCTAGAATTCTACATTCAATACAATTATCAACTAAGTGTGAAAAGAGATTATGCAAAAACCCAGAAGTTTTATTTCCAAGAAACCTTTGTGACAAAGCTATACAAGGATGTGCTCCAACAAAACCGGGGAGTGAGCCAAAAGTGGAAGACTTAAGGTCCACGAAGAATAGATTTTATGCAGGTTGATAGTTGTGCAGCAGAACTAGAGGGAGATTAGTCTGGAGCAAAAGGCTCCAAAAAGATAAGATAAGAGAAGAAAACAGATTCTGTATATTTGAAAATGTTCTTGAAACATTAGATGATGGTAAGGATCTGATAAAAGCAGACATTACAAGATAGATAGATAGATAGATAGACAGATAGATAGATAGATAATTAAGTACTCCAGAAAAAATAAAATCCATACAAAAGGGAAAATTTATTGTAGCATTATTTTGGATGTTACAGATTTTTATATTTCAAGATCCACCTACAGACAACTTACAATAATGATTATAGAACAAAATTTATATACTGTGTTAACCTTGGCAATAAAAAAAGCAAAGTTAACAATCTGAAAAAGTTTAAACAGTTTGGAAAAGTTTAAACCTGGATTTAAAATCAATCTCTTATTTTATAACTTTCTCTTCACTATTCTGGAGTGTGTTCTGATCACTGAGATTTCTTGGATGTTCCCATTGTGTACCAACAAATGTGACACAAGGGAGGTACATGCACCTGTAGTTGTGAAGCTCCCCAGAAACATCCTCAGTCTCTTCCTAACAGCTGTAGTTTGGGCTTGGAATCAATGAGCAGGCTTCTGTTTGGCCTATTTTCCTTCCCTAGCATCCTCAGATCTTACCTCCACAGACTATTTCTTTAGATAGCAATCTGCCTTTGTCTGTCTCCTTCTTTTTCTTTTTAACCGTTTTGGACCCATGCAGCCTTCTTGCTTGTGGCTCTACCTCCCATAAAGGCTCCATTCCCTGAGCACCTGTACGGTGATGGCCCATATTCCACAGTGCAGAGCTATTTTCACCTGTAAAGAAGAGGCTGTGGGCTGAAGGAGGTACCTAATTACTACATTTGGCTTTAGTATTAGACGCAATGCCATATTTATTTGTGTTGGCCAGGCTTTCTCTTCCGGAAATGTCGGAAAGGTCACGTTCAAAGTGGACACCAAAGAGGCGATTGTTCAGGTGTACTGACTGATGAGTGCAACTGTATTCCCGGGGCGGGGTAACGGAGTTGGGTGGAGGTCATGGGATTTTACTGCCTCCATATTTTATCCATCTGCATTATTAAACGCTTTTTCTTGGTATTGGACACTTGTTTTTGCCGGGCTAACAGTTACGTGTGCCTATAGCATAAAGCATCATGCCTGTGATTTCTCTTTTCTGCAAGTACTGAAAAATGGGCATCTCCAAATTCATCCACCAAGACCCTGTAGTGGAGATTTGGCTCAGCGTGTTCAACTTTTCACTGCAGGACTTGATAGTGGTGAAAGTGTGGGGAGGAGCCTGATGAGAAGTAGGAACGAGTGCCTCGTCCCCACTGGTGGAGGAGTTCCCCCTTCCTCTGGCAGAAGGCGGCTCTGGTCAGCTGGTTAGTGCCCACGAAGGGGTGGGGCTAGGCCCCCAGAGCAGCACCTGCCGCTGCCATCCTTTTCCTGGGGTCTGAGCGCAAGCACCAGGGTGGAGGTGAGGAAGGCATGGGAGTGTGTGGGTGAAAGAAGATAGGGAAGAAAAAGGGCACAGAGGGTGGCCTGTACCCCTATTAAATGCATCGACATATATATATTTCCTATTCATTTTCACAACATGCATATTTTGTGGAAAAAAAAGACAACCCAAACATTTCAGAAGTACATTCAAATGCCGTGTGCAGAAGGCACACATTCTTAATTGTTCAGTATTTATCCTCTGCACCGTTTCCGTGTCCTGAAACTTCCTCTTTTTCTGTGGTGTTACAGCCACCAACAACATGTCTAGATCTGAAGGTGACTGTTCCCTTGTGTTCCCGGTCATGCGTGCCTAAGATCTCCTGTCCTCTAGCCACTGTTGCCAGTGTCCTGCCTGGTTTTTCAGGGTGGCGTTCCCCTGCTCTTGAGCTCTGGCCAGCATCCTGACCATTTGCCAAGATCAGCAGGGGCAGGGCTGTGCCCAAAGGGGACAGCTGGTTCCCTCACTGTGAGTGGCTCATTGTCCTGCTGCCCAGGATTCAAACCTCATTGAGTAATTTTCTGGTATCAGATTTCTTAAAGGAAGATGGCCCTCTGTATGTGTGTGTGTGTGTGCACATGATGAGCTTGGAAACATTTAAATGGAATCTCTCTCGCACACAGGCAAGCTTCGCCAAAGCTCCCAAGAGAAAGGCTTCATTGCCCTCAATGCTGAGATCCCAGGAAAGGCTTTTGCAGTGCAAATAATGTACATTATGCTCAAACCAAATGCTCAGTTGATTTCTCAAAGATGGTCCTTTCTAGAGCCCCCCCCCCCCCATTTTATTCCCGTTTCCAACAGTGCCCTCCCTGTGTTGCATTCACTGGACTGATGCCTCTGTGCCTCGCTTTCCGAACGTGATGACTCATGTGGAGCCACAGTTGTTATTTTTTGCCCTTTTCTCTTTTGTACCAGCAAGAAACGCTAGAAAAATAGAGAGAAAATGTAATGCTTTCTCATCTACCAAGGGATAGAGCAGGTTTCGGCCAAACACCATGATCTTTACCAGTTTCTGGGAAAAGCCTGTTTTCTTCAACTGATTGGATTTTAGTACCTGAAACCTTAGTCAGAAGGCTGCCCCGGATGCAGGAGCCCCCAGCAGAGGGCTGATGCTCAGTGAGTGCCAGGTTAATCACTGTGGCCCTGGGGGCTATAGTGGCGGCAGTGATGATGCTGATGTGATGATGGTGATGTAGATGATAATGACGTGATGATGACGGTGGTGATGTTGATTATAACGGTGATGGTGATGGTGACGGTGATGCTGAGGAGGATGGATGATGGTGGTGATGATGATGATAATCATCAGAATGATGAAGGTGTGATGGTGATGATTACAATTGTGATGGTGATGGTGATGCTGAGGAGGATGGATGATGGTGATGATGATGATGATAATGATGAAGGTGTGATGGTGATGATTACAATTGTGATGGTGATAGTGAGGAGGATGGACGACGGTGATGGTGATGATGGCAAGTGCTGCACTAGACCCCGAGGAACTGAGTTAAGGACGCACACCCGTCTAGTGTCTGGCAGTCAGCATCAGTGTAATAAAGGGGGGCAGGAACATGTTTGGTCACTTTCTTTCCTGCCTATTATTATACTTTAACAGGCTTATTATTATAAAAAGGCTTATCAGAGTCACTAAATGGTTTTGAACATTAGAGGGCTTAATTTTTTCCTTTTTACAAAAGTGATGCTTTTTTTAAACAAAAACATCAGAAAATAAGGAAAAAGTAAAATAATATGCATTACCTCCTCCATCTTTAGGTACTCTTCTTATATAATTTTCAACTTAGATATACACATAGAAATCACTAAAACTGCATCATATTGTATAAGTTTGGAAACTGGTTTTTCACTTAAAATTTGAACACTATTGTTCCTAAAGATGGTTCTACAACATTGTTGGTATCTGCAATCATCTTAGGGATATTTTATAATTCATTTTAATCAGTTCTCTACTCTGATATTGTTTAATTTTTTAAAGCGAGATGTGAATTATTACAGTTTTGTGAATGATCCAGCCCAACATTCTGCTTTGACCTTAATATTTAAATAATGAATGGAAGAAAGTAGGGCCCTCTAGGGCAGTGTGCATGCATGTGGGGGGGGGCGCAGTGATGTTTTAGGTAAGTCCTTTAGGCTCCCTGTTCCATACGGCCAGGTCTCATTGCCAGTTACCTTGCTACCTTTTGTTCTCTGGAACCTGGAGGGGTGCCACAGGGAGGTGCATATAGAACTATATTGTGACGTTCATGTTCTAGAAACCTGCAATCAGCTTTTCCTCCACACGAGATGCTGTGAAATCAACTCCCTGCCCCTTCGGCCAGAATTCGAGTGCATTCCTCCCTGGGAATGGAGCGAAGATGCCTTCATGAAAAATCATGACTTCAGCGGAGACCGTGAGCGCTGGGATGCGCTAACCTTTATAACCGATGGACCATGGTTACACAGTGTAGCTCACTGAAATCCTAATGATATCACTAGATGCGACTGGAGGTTTCCATGGCAACTGAAATGATTCGCTAGCCCTTGAACAAACAGGGTGTCACAGGAGGTCCATGAACCAGAGAGGATGGATGTGGGCATGAAGCAGGAAGCCCCACCTTTCCCGCATTAGTGGGGGTGCTGGCACTGGCCCACATTGTCAAGTTGGGAAGTTTGTCCTCAGCACCTTCCTGCATCTCCTCCCCCCCCCCCCCCCCCCCCCCGTTTCCTCTCTCAGCCCCGCCCTGAGGGTAACTCCACCTGGCTCCCAAGCTAGGAGGCACCCCAACGGCCAGGCCCGGGTGTTCCCCCTGACCTTTGGCAGGCCGTTTCTCCACCGCCCCTCCAAGGGGTGATGGTGCTGACTGAAGCGCTCCCCCGTCTGGAAGGCCTCGGAGGGCAAATAGCCGCTGCTGAAGTATCTTTGACAGCGTTTCGCAGCAGTAGGAGATTTCCATAGATACACTGCCTCTTCCCAGCAGCGACCCCTAGGGTTCCTTGGGGCTCCAGCCCTAGCTTTGCTGGTTGGTGACTGCTGAGGACTATGAGACTGCGCCCAGTTTGAGGAAAGGCACCATGATCTAAGAGTGACATCTGCCACGTGTGTGGGAAGGAAGCTGGTGACAGGCGAGACAGGCACTGGCTAGTCTTCAATACAACTGTGTCACATTTACTATCTCACAGCTTTGGGGTCAGAAGTCCCAAAAGAAGGAGTCGGCAGGGCTGGTTTTCTGACGTCTCTGAGGTCTGTTTCCCAGCCTTTTCCAGCTTCTAAACATCATCTGCATTTCTTTGCTTGTGGTCTCTTCCTCCACCTTTAAAACCAATGGCATAGAATCTTCAGCCTCTGTGCTCTCTCTGACTCAAACCTCTATTCTCTGGTCACATCTCTGTGTCTCTGTCCCTCCTGCTTCCCTTTTGTAACTATCATAGTGATCAGAAGGGGTCATCTTAGAGAATCCAGAAAAATCTCCCCATTTCAAAATCCTTAACCCCAGCTGTAAATTCCCTGTTGCCACATAAGGTGACATATTCACGGGTCCCAGGGATGAGGACAGGAACATCTTCAGGGGCCATTATTCTGCTACCACACTAAGGACCAGGGTTCCCTGTGGCCCACTCCCAGCAGGGTCCCGGCAGCCTGGCTGAGATTCTTCCGGTTCTCTCACGAGCGGGTTGCTACTGGGTGAGATTCTGCCCTGGAGACCGACTCTCACCTTGAAGAGAACAATGGCAAAACCCTTTGCTATACAACAATAGAGACAATGGAATCGTTCTTTCTCATCCCAAATACTCACTGGGGCTCTTCGTGAATTAAGGCAATTAGATTTTTTTCTAACTTACTACATTTTATTCTTTTTTTAATTGTTGTTCATGTACAGTTGTCTCCATTTTCCAGGCACCACTTTCCCCTCCCACCTGCCACCCTCCATCCCCGCCCCCCTTGCCTTTGTCCAGGGGTCCTTCATACAAACTAGATCTTCAGAGAGAAGATGAACGCTCTCAAGACAGCCCCTTCGAACAGGGCAGTTTTCCCAATCACAGGCCCGCAGCGCATGGTGGCGCAGGAGCCACACTGGCCCTCCTGCTGTGAGGCAAGCACCGCAAGGCTTGCTTTTTGTGTGTTTGTTTGGTTTTTTCAGAATTCCTCCCCGGCACTGAGAGATCTGATCTCGAAGGTCAGTGGACTTGTCCCAGTGGTGGGCACACCAACTGATTCTGTGCACAGCTGCTGTTTCCTTTCCCAGAGCTGGGTCGCTTTCAACACAGCAGTGAGCGAGGGGTGATCACCTCTGACAGCAGCAGGCTCAGGGGTGTGTAATCAAGGCTGGGCTGGAACCCCCGAGTGCTCAGCCTGGCCCCTCAGCTGAGCAGATTCCCCTGGGGGGGAACGGTTAGCGCAGGCCTCTTGCGGGGCCTCTCGAAGCCCCTCCACGCTTGATAACAGAAACAGAAGCTTCCCCGACTGGGCTGCCTCGGCAATCAGCACAGTTGTTTCAGCTGCACTACACACCGTTCCAACCAGTTCTCGGTAAACACATTAGTCCTCTTTAAAAGACAGGGAGTGAGAGAAGAGAAATTTCATTTTGAATTTCCTGCCCGGAGCTGTCAGCACCGCGGCTCAGCTGGGTGGATGTTTCCCACACACAGACGAGCTTAAGGTTTCCCCGTGCTGTGGCAGAGACACCCCCCCCCCCCCACCTCACTCCCCGCGCAGGGTCCTGGCTTTGTCCCCGGCTGGCTGAGGCCTGGGCCTTCTGCAACCCAAGGGCTGGGGAAACTCTCTGGGGTCTTTTAAAAAATATTATGGAATGGGTCTAGAGTAGCCTTTTGGGGGGCTAGTTTATCCGTCTCCTAAGATACAGCCCTCCTGCTGTCTGTGATGATCACCCCACGGACTCAGAGAACAATCACCATTTGGTGGGGACCTGAGTGATTTGCGGTCCTACCGAGCTCTGGAACTTTCTAGGCTGCAATGACCGCAGATGAGTTTTCCTTCCGCACTACCTATTCCTGGCCCAGCCTTGTGGATTTTCACCCTGGGCCGGTGCAGACTCACATTCCAGGGACCCCAGGCGCAGATTTTTAGAACTCTTTTCTCTGTGTAGCCTCTTCCTTCTCTCTCCGGCTCCCAGCTGCACCAGTTCTAGCTGCCACACGCTTCCTGAACTGTAGTCTTCCTGAGGCATTGCTGGGATCTGTTAGGGTATCCCTTCCCTGTCTCGGGGTCTGGAAATTGCCTCTAGGCAGAGAGCGGGGACAGCCCTTGTGCTTACCTCATTTGTTGCCCTTGAACCACAGCTGTGTACTGTGTATTTAGACTGACGTCTAAAAATACCTACTTTATATGCTTTTCTCTAGTCTGTTTTAATGGCAAGGGTGTAAATACTCTATCAGTTACTCTTCCCTGGGCTAAAAGCTGGAGTGTGTATTTTTAAATTTAATTCGTATAAGCCTAAGAGGTTAGTATTATTATTAATCCTATTTAAAAAAAACGTCAGCACTGAGCGTTTAGCAAATCGATTATGTCACTTAGCTAACAATTACTTAGCTTTGTACCAGTGACTGATTGACTGATTCAGCAAGTACTGAGCACTGACTTTGTTCCACGCAACAGGCTGAGTGTACAGTGATGAATAAAGCATCTGTACTTTTTTAGCTTGCAATTTCCTGGTGATGCCCAGCATAGCGCCTGGTCTGTTGTACAAGGTAAGCAAAGATTTGTTGAATGTATAACAGTATGTACAATTGATGTCATAAGTTCCGCAGCTAACGTGTGGATGGAGGGCCCCAGTCCTGGTTCCCCACTCAGTGAACTTCTCCCGTGTTCCTGGTTTGTGGAGTTTTAGCTTTGGCTTGGTTGCTTCCCATGACCGGGAGCTCATTATCACACAGGGCAGTGCACCCCATTTTGGAACTCTAATTATCCTTGCTGGAAGGTTCCCCAACAAGGATATAAGTGGGTACTAGGCAGATGAAAAAGTGTGGAGATTTTCTGCAGAGGAGAAAGGGCGTAGAGTTGGGAATCTGGGAGCCATGAAGACAGACTTCATTTATCACTTTTCCCAGTGCCAGTTTGTGCTGTTCATCTTCCAGTCCCCCAGGTCCCTCCCTCTGCGTCCTCACGCAGCAGCCGAATGACAGTTTGTCAGAGATGCAGGGCAAGGAATGTGTTGTGTATGCTGTGTGAGTGGTGGGCTGCGCTGGACCCGGCGACCTCTGAGTTTCTTCAGACGTCTGAGAACCTCCCATTCAAGCTCTCTTTTTTACTTCCAGGTAGAAGCTTTATTTACAGCCAGACCCAAATAGTGTGAAAGCTAATTTCTGCATACACACCTCATAAAGGATTTATTTAAAGTCTGTCCAGTGTTGTCCTCTGTACTCTATGATTGCATTTCATCTGGCCCATTTCCACCTTTTCCCCCTTATTTTTTCTGAGTTCTAGCTTCCACCCTCAAATTCTATTGCATGCAGCTGATCTGGAATCCCAGAGGCAACAAGACTGTTCTCAGTAACAAGGGCCTTAGAAATTCATGTCCCTATGTCTCCCTCTGGGACTTGGACAGACAGCCAGGAAATATGAGTCTCCCATGTATGTGTGCTGTTTGTAAACGGAGAAGTTTCTCCAGAAAGTTTTCTTTATTTTAATAAAGCATTTTAGTTTACTGTGGAGGAAACAAAAGAAATCTAATTGAAAATAAGGAATAAGATTATCCTACGAATAACATTCCTCCATCATAGTGATTTCAGGCTTTGAGTAACCTTGTTAACTCAATTCAACTATGTGCCTGGACTAGCGGAGCTGATGCTTAATCCAAGGAGACAACGGGGTAAATTGGATTGCTGGGAGCTAAAGCACACTTCCTGTCCTGCTGGCCGGCTCCTCTCGGAGGACAGCAGACGATGCCAGCCCTTTGGCTTTGGCCATAAATAGACCACCTGCTCCACTAATGGAGGAATATAGTTAACTGAGAGAAGGGACCTTTAGAAGATAATATCGTGGTGGATGACTTTCTGCATAAATATTTCAAATAAAATGGATGAGCCAAAAATGCTGATGGTCAAGGCTGGTAGTACTGAAAAGCAAATGCCTCTGCCGTGCCTCATAGACAAGCCTGGTTCAATCCTGCAGCCGGGCCAGTCACTAGGAAGCCCCGTGTACAGGTCTCCGGTGAAGGGTTTACAGGTCCATCAGCAGTTCAGGTAGGAAGTCCCAATTTCCGGAACACCCAACCTGACTTTGAGAATGTTCTGTGATCTGATATTTGATGTGCATGAACTCTGTATGGCTAGAAAGCTCACAGTCTTCCCGGTAACAGTCTTCCCGCTAAATTTAACTCCTTCGGCTGTTTGTACTTCTCATTAATCATACATGCATCTTAACTCTCAAAACCAAGGGACTGATTCTGTAAGAAATTCTCTCTATGTGGCCTCGCATCAATAGTACTAATTATTTTTGCTTTACGTTCTTCCCCAAAGCCATATCCTGACTTTTTATCTTTTTCGCCCCTAAAGACTTAGCCCTGTACATGAATACAAAATTACTTTTTCAAGGGGGAAGACAGCTTTGAAGATTGCCTAGGTTATTGGGGTTGTTTCGAGGGGGGAAAGACTTTTTAAAATTGTACTGTTAAACACAGAAGATCCAGAAAACTGCACAAAACACATGCATAGCTGAATTAGTCACTCTAATGTGAACACAGTTGCAACTAACACCCAAGTCCCAAATCAAAAATAGTACTTTGCTCCTCCATGTTCACTATTCCAATCACACCAGATTCCCCAAAGTAACTGCTGTCCTCACTTTTGTGGCTTTCTTTTCTTTTTTGTTTTTAGATTTTATTTTTAGAGAGAGGGGAAGGGAGGGAGAAAGAAAGGGAGAGAAACATCAATGTGAAAGAGAAACATTGATCAGCTGCCTCTTGAATGTGCCCCAACTGGGGACCAAACCTGCAACCCAGGCATGTGCCCTGACAGGAATCGAACCAGCTCCCTCCACCCCCGCCTTCCGGTGTGACGCCCAACCAACTGAGCCACACCAAGGCAGGGCTCCCTCGCGTTTCTGTAGAGTTGAACCCTCAGTTGTGAATCCCTAGACAGCACAACTTAGTTTTATTTATTTTTTGTAATCTGACAGTTTCTTAAGTCTATTTGAATCTTCGGGTTTCTCTTCCAACCCTTTCTCGTCCTTACAATTCACCTGTTGAGGCACCTGAGCTGTTTGAACTGCAGACTTTTCCAGGTTAGATTTTGCTAAGTGCACCCCCAGCGGTGCAGCCCAGCCCAGCGGTGCAGCCCAGAATGTTGCTCTGCCTTTGTAATTCCTGCGCATGGGGAGCTGGAGCCTGAAGTTCGATCGGATGGAGATTTTCAGAAAACTAGGCAAGAGCACCAGGCATTCTGAAAGGAAGGAAGCGTGCCAGGTCTCTCCCATTGCTGTAACTCGCCTCCAGCTCCCAACCCAGTTTGCTTTGGGGCTGTCTGTCTTTAGACTCAGGAGAAGAGCAGGCTCCTGGAGTCCCAGCTTCTGAAATGCAAGTTTTTATGTTTTGTGCCTGATATCTTCCATCTCTCTCTCTCTCTCTCTCTCTCTCCATCCTATCACCTATTTATCTTTGTGTGTGTGGCATAGACCTTTACACATATGTTTGTATTTGTATACATATGTACATACTCACACCCCCCATCCATACCCTACATCTGCATCTATATTTATATCTATATAATAGCTTTTAGGCTGTCCCCCGCTCCCCCCAGGAGTTAAGAGTGATTTCCAGGTAGCAGGCCAGGATAATTTGGTGGAGACGCCTTGGCTGTGCACTTGCGGGCGGCGTTCACCGCTCCTGCGCCTGCTCCTCAGTCTGGGGTCTGCCTCAGAGCAGCCCTGGAAGTCCCCACCGAAAGGAAGTCCCCGAAGGGCCCTGGTGGCCCTGCAGATGGCTCCTGTCTTACCGGCTCTTTCTTACAAAGAAAAAAGCCCCTTGCCACTCCTGTGAAAACCTTGGGCTTGTCTAAATAAAATGGCTTTGTTCCCTTACGGCAAACCACCCCTCCAGCTGCTTTTTCATATCCCTTATTTATAGAACAGTTGTGGAGTGAAACATTTGAAACATAGAAATAAGCTTAAAAAATAAAAACATTTTAAATAAATTCTTGGCCCTCTCCTCAGGCTATGCATGACATCATGCTGGGCTTCAATTTCATCACAGTGACCCAGCAATGAGATGGGACTTCTCGGATCTGGTCTTAGGAGTGTCTCTTGCATCCCTGCGCCGTGGCCACATCTGCAGGACCCCCTCAGCTGACTCATTAACTCCTAATCACTCTCTTTCCAGAGCAAGTTCAATGGGCTCTTTTCTGTCTTTTTCATCTGATGAGCCCTTCCCTTGAGGCTTCCTGGGCCCTCCTGGCTGTTGCCTGGCGCGTCAGTCCTCCAATCAGCTCGGATGTACTTCCCAGGCTTGGTGTGCGGCAGGTGGCTGTTTCCCCCAATTTGCTCTTTCATAATCTCAAGCCAGTCGCTCTACTCGGCGGCTCCATTTGTCTCCCTACCTAGGGGACTCATAGCAACGTCGCACCCATGGCAGGCATCCCGGGCAAAGCTGGAGGTGATTTATTGACTGGGGCAGGTGGAAGGGAAGAGCTTGGTAAACTCAGGTGGCAGCCTTGAAAGGTGCAGAGTGGAGCCTTTGTCTCATGAGACCGTGAAGAACCGCCTGTCCAGGCAGACGCGGCCCCGCTGTTATTTCCTTTGTTTCTCTCGTTTCATTTTAATGGGCTCCATGGGTGTGACTTGAGCCCTGACTGTTCATTCTGGCTGTTCTGGCAGAAAAGGACGGTGCTGGCCATGTTGAAGGTACAACTCCACTTCTGATCTTGAGTGAGGAAAGCTACCATTTTTCAATCATTCATCAAGGCTCAGTCAGCTGAGGATTTGACATTTGCCTCTCGTAACCATGTGCCTCTTTGCACCTGTGACAGTTGAGCAGCGTCTCTAAGAAGTTAGGTAACTGGCCTCTGCCAAGGCTAGTGCCCAGCCACGTGACCGGCCCCATAGCATGGAGAGTGGGTACTCGACACGGAGGCCCAATGGCCTGGGGTAAATCCAATCTTTCCACTTACCGTCCGAGAGACCATTTCCTCTCAGAATACTTTCTTTTCTATAGAATGTGGGTGGTCAAGGGCCTCTTGTCACCCTGGTGTAAACAGTAATGAGTGAAAGTACCACAGCTCTTAGAACAGCACCCCGCACATCAGCACCCATGTCACGTATAAGGACCAGATGTGGTGGTGGCAGCGTCACCTGAAGCAGGAAAAAACATTTCTTAGAGAGATACAGAGTTGCCCATTTTAGGGGTTTGATAATCAGCGCCCAGGCAAACTTTTTAAAATTTTATCTGCCCCTTTATTTTGGCAGGGTTGTCACAGCACCCTAGATTCCTACTGTGCCCGGCATCTATCTTTTACGTACTCACAGTGCCCAGAGTGTAGGCAGGGGCGTTGTGATACCCTATGAGTCCAGACCTGTCACATCTGCATGAATGAAGGTCGGTTACTCACATGGTCATTACGTTGCATTTTGGGGACCGCAGCTTTAGAGAAGCCCTTCATTTTTACAGTGAACACGTATAGTCCCCGGTGACAAAGGAGATGCCTTTGACTCAGTCCTCTCTCCTTTCCTGGACAAACAAGGCAGGAACGGAAGGGGTGACACTCAGCATCTCCAACTCAGACCTTACAGTCCCCTTTGTCCCTTTGTCCCTTTGTGTTTAAGCCACATCCACTGACCACAGCTCTTGTTCCCCTTACCTGTCTCCCACCTCCCATTCTGTGCTGGACGTCTGCCCATGGGATGGACCCGGGAGCCCAGGTCAATGACAGGAGCTTTGTATTGTACCCCTTCTGCCTTTTCCTTGCCCAGGCTCTTGAGAACATTGACCCTTCTGGGCTCCCTCCTCTACTCATGTCCACATGCTTCATTTTTGTTGGGTACTGTTATGGGATAAATTGTGCCCCCCTCTAAATTCGTATGTCGAAGCTCTAATCCCTCCGAGATGGGGGTCTTCAAATAGATAATAAATGTAACACAAATGAGGTCACTAGGGTGGCCATCATGTAATCAGCCTGGTGTCCTTATCGGAAGAGGAGATCAGGACACAGTCACACACAGAGGGACGCCCAGGTGAGGACACAGGGAGGGGATGGCCATCTATGAGCCAAGAAGAGAGGCCTCAGGAGAAACTAACCCTGCTGACACCTTGATCTTAGACTTTCCAGCCTCCAGAACTTTCTCTTGTTTAAGTCATCCAGTCTGTGGAGCTTGGTTGTGGCAGCCCAAGCAAATTAATACAGGCATTAAGTGCCAGGTACCAAAGGTCAGTTTTAATTCTCTGATCATTCGAGTGACCAGAATAACAGACACAACTGTTGGCGAGGGCGCTCTCTGCTCCCATTCTAAGTCAGATGCAGAACCTCTCGGGAGAGTTGGGGCAGGACAAGGAGACAACCGGTTAGCTGAGAATATTTTTATGTTGAGTGTTCCCCATCCTTCACTCCATAGTAAATAACTGTTGTTGCATTTCAATCAATAATATGTACACCTCATCTTCCTTTATTATTGTTTGTATTGAAGTATTGTTGATGTCTAACATTATATTAGCTTCAGGTGTACGGCATAATGGTTCAATATTTGTATGCATTGCGAAGTAATCACCACAATAAGTCTAGTTAACAGGCATCAGCACACGTGATGATACATATATTTTAGAAGCAAGATAGTACTGTGTTTGCCACTGGGCATGTTCACTCTAATTTTTGAGAAGAGTGAGGGTGATATTCAGAGTTTTGGTAATGCCATATTTTGCCACATATAATGTGCAGTTTTTGGTCAAATTTTTGATGGAAAAATAAGGATGTGCATTTTTCATAGGTATAATGATTACACAGCATACAGATAATAATGGGTATAATAATCCCATTTATAGTGCACACAAAAAATGTGGGTGAATATTATACACAGCAATATATGGTCCATTCTAAGAATCCCCTTTGAATTCAATGGGGTAACCCTTCAGAGGGTGCTGTAGTGCCTTATGTCCTATCTTCTGAGAATGAATTTAACAGAGGAAAGATATGTGCAGAAAGTAATTGAGGGAGGAAGGAAAGTTTATTTTAATATTCCGGGAATTTTTAAAGAAACCATGCAACATCATGTGACTCTATTTTGTGCGAGAAAGAAAATACCTTTTAGTAAAAAAAAACCCACTGGGCTTTCCTGAAACATAAAGCGCTGTATTTCCAAATCTCACACATGGAGTTGTTTCCGGAATATTCTACGGCTTCAGACTAGGATGAGCAAGCAGTGACCTCACCTCTGGAACCTCTAGTGGTGCTAAGCACAGCCCCGCACGTGCGGTATGGGTCCTTAACATACCTTACTTCCAGTTGGTTCACGAACAAGGGCAGCAGTCTCGTGTGGCCTTCACCTCCTGTCCCGGATATGCCAGAGAGTGAAACTGCAGCACAAACAACCCAGTTTCGGCCCTCACTGGGTTTCAGCCTTCTTGTCCATGGGATGAAACATCATTCAATCTAGTTGCCCTTAGAAACCCAGGCCCATCACTGAGGCCTGCCCTCCACTTCTCCTGTTACAAATCAGAATCGGAGCGATGCTTTTCTGCTTGAACCCCCTCAGGGACTCTCAAAGAATAAAATCCAAACCAACCAGCACCTGCAGGATCTGCCCTTGTTGGAGGCTTAGCCTTGCCTTAGACTGCTTGTCCTCAAGGCATGTGGCCCCAAAGACCACTGTTGAGTTTTTCCAATATTCTAAGCCTTTTCCGGCTTCAGAGTTGTACTGTCAACAGATCAGAGAGGTCACCCCAACCTCCCAGCCTGGCTGGTGAGCCCTGTTGCATTGCTTCTTGGTTTCCTACACTTGTCCTTTATAGTGCTGACAATACTAATTGTGTGTGATCAGGTAATATCTATCTCCCTCTCAACCATAGGTTCCCCAGGGGCCGGGTCCTCCTATCTCTTCTGTTCACTCTTTTCCTCCAGACTGATAGCCATCCTTGGAGTCTCACTAGTTGTTGCCTATATCAATTAATGAGGCCCAGAACTGTTGTTTTAATGATAATGTATACCGATCTCCTGAGCTTTTTTTCCTTAGGAAAAGAATGCTGTCTTGGGACACTCCCTATTTTGCTGATATTCATTAGCAGCTGGGAATGAATTTTTAAGCAGTTTGAGCTGGAGGACACATTCATCACCGGAGGAGAAAAATTACTCTATTGCAGTCTTAAATGAGGTCTCCTAAGAACACTCCCTTGACCTTGGGCCATTGTGCATTTTCCTTACATGCAAATGAGGTAACTTAGATAGCCTTTCCCTGGCCACAACATTAACGTTGATAAGACCATAAACAACTATAATAGAATGCCTATGCTTGTGTAGCATTTAAGAGTTTACAAAATAGGAGTTTTGATGTGCATGTGGATTCCGGGGAAGAAAGTGTTGCGTGTATACCTGTTTATAATTATTGATTCCCATCCATGAAGGCCTCTCCGCCACGCTGCGCAGCCGGACATGTCCTTCTTCTGGTTGAGCTTCTGTCTCTAATAGGACTTGGGCTCTGAAGCTCTGGATGACGGTATGAAGTGGCCGTCTGTGATTGTATCGGGCTGCAGAGCCCAGGGATCTACCACCGACAGGCCACCGGCCAAATCCAGTCCACTGTCTGTTCTTGTGTACCCTGTGAGCTAAAAATGACCTTTACATTTTTAATTGGTTGAAAAAAACCACCAAAGGAGAGTATTTTGTGACACCTGAAAATCACACAAAATTCAAATTTCAGTGTCCCACTTCTGTTGTTTTCTCGTTGTCTATGGTTTGTGCTCTAAGAGCAGAGTTGAGTGGTGATGACAGACGTGGCCTGCAAAGTCCAAAATATTTCCTAGATGGTCCTCTGCAGAAAAGGTTTGCCAGCACCTTGCTGACACACTGACCCCCCTCGACTCCCGCCCAGGTTTTCATCCTGCCTGCTGGCAGCTGTACCACTCATTCTTTGGCATCTCGGAGTCAATGCAGTTTCTCCTGGGAAGCCTCCCTCCAGGTCCCCTGTCCCTATTTTCTTGTGACTCCTGCCCCCTCCCCCCCACACACCGTGCCTTTGCATCCTAACACTGGCTACAGTTAACGTGAGGCATTCGGAAAGCCCACCCCCCTCTATAGACTGTGAGCTCGAGGGGGAGGCGGTGCGTGTGTGTCTCACGCGCTGTTATGTCATGGGTAGTCAACAGCACAGAAGTGTCTGTAGCATGAATGGCAGAGGTTTTGAATGGTGTCTCATACAAAGGAGAAGAACAATTTCATATCTAAGAGGAGGGACCGCTAGGAACTTGGCCACCGGGACCCATCCTTTGTACCACACACTGTCCATGGTCATGGGCCACAAGGCAATCATGGATAATTAGATCCATGGGTACAGCCCATTTGCTTTAACTCAGGAATGCTCCCAGGAATTGCTAGTCAGAAGCAAAATAACCAATGTTTACACTACTCGATGGAAATTTTTATCAAACCATGGGGCAAGCAGCAGCACGCAGCCCCAGTGATGAGCTCATAGCGACTGGTACGTATATTATTACATCAGGGCTAAGTTTCATGGGGATTAAGAGGCAGTTATCCTAGGCCCATGTTACAGATGCAAAATGCAGGTGAGAGAGCACTATCCTCATCCAGAGTCTGGATTAAAATCTAGCTCTTATTTGCCCATTGCCCCCTAAGTGGGTAAGTAGCTCCTGAATAGGGTAGAGTGTAAGTCTCCTCGACTAAGTGCTAGTTCCAAAAGTGGGCCAACACCTTGATGCTCCCCGGGGGCTGTCGGGTGCTCCAATGACATGTGAAAAGTGGGTCCCAAACAAGAGCAGCTGGAGGCTACAGCGCACCTTGCTTGGACCTGAGGATATGTTTATAACACCGCACTGTGAAAATTATCCATTTAGAAGGTATTTTTCTCAAGATTTCCCCTGGGTAATTCTGAAGGGCAAAGTAATTTTGAAGCCAGGAGCACACAGTATTTGTGGTGCCACCTTGTAATGGGAACAATGTCAGCATAACTGCTTGGGGCCTCTGAATTCAAAATGAAGCTAAGGGGTCCATGTAATAGACCTTCCCTAAGACCAGGTAACGCTTATAAACCACACATATTGGATACAGTAAATACAACTTCTGACCATCGTCAGCGGAGCAACTCCTAGTCAATATACTTTTCTTCACCTCCATATCCAACCTGACAGGCCGCAGCCGGGACGACAGTCTTCCTCGGGTTATGTAGAGTCCAGTCTCCAACTTACACAATTTTCCTCTTTCCCAGAGGACTTATTTTGCCATTTCATGCAGCACAGATCTGGCAGCCATGAATTCATTCATTCTCTGTCTGGAGAAGTCTTTATTATCCTTCACTTAACAAAGAGGCATCAGACTTTATGCATTATTAAGTGAATATATTCGTGGGATAGTCAAACCATTAATCATATATTAGGCCATAAAGAAAATATTAATTCTCAGAGGAATAATTCTAAAGACTACATTTTTTAAAAAAACCAGAATATAGGGAGACTGAAAATGAGTGTCAATATTCTAAAAAAATTACTTAAACAGAAACATTTATCTCATATATTATATAAAGTCATTGATTTTCAGTTTGTTGAGGTGTTTCTTGTTTTAAGTATTTAAAAAATAAATCACACATGCTTTAGATAATATCTTCTCTATCCTCTATGGTCAATATAGGACGAAGGGCTGATCACATCAATCCAACTAAGATTATATCTTACATTGGGGCTAAACTGCAATTTTAGCAAGTCTTTTTTTTCCTGTCTGCTAAGTTCCTGTTTCTTGGGTGTGCTTACAAGTTTCTGCTTGATCATCTCATCCCAGAATGTTCTATGCTTGGGGCTGTCGAGCCCCTCACCTTATACAAGTTCAGAAAATGTGGCAAATGTCTTGGCCCCGCCTATGTTTTTTTTTTTTGCGGTCCCCTCCCTCTCTCAGGATGGGGATGTCGTCTCCTCAGGGCCCCAGGGGACATTTCACTTTGCTGTCACGCCGAGCCCCTCATGGGGGGTGACTTTCCCAGACATCTGATTGACAGCCTCTGGTTCCTCAGCTCTGAACACTTTGCCCTCCAGTTTCAGAGCTTAGCTCTCCCCTCACATGACTTCCAACGCGGCTGATGACTTGAGCGGGAAACTGGCTTTGTTTTGGTGGTTGAGCTTCTGTCTCGAATAGGACTTGGTCTCTGAAGCTCTGGATGACGGTATGAAGTGGCCGTCTGTGATTGTATCGGGCTGCAGAGCTCAGCAAACATCTCACAGGGAAGACATGCAAGTTCAGGGGTTCTGCTCACCCTATTCCAGCACTCCCTCCACAGCAGACTGCCCCGCGTCTGCCAGCAGCATCCTTCGCTCTGGGCCAAGCCTGCTCTTCACGTCACGTCCAGGCCTGGCAAATACGCCAAGAGAAGAAGAGTCAGTAGTTCTCACCTCACCTAGTAGAGCCCTTGTACCCCGGAGGCTTGGTTCTCCTCATCTTCTTCACTTCCTGAGTGTTCCAACCTTTTAAAAACAGCAGTTACATAATTTTTAGAAAAACTTCATAGTGGTCGTACAGGTCTGCCATGTCTCACTACGTCTACCTGGAATCCGAAGACTTAGATTGTTATTTTTTAATAAGAAAAACCATAATGCTTCCATTTTGGCCTTTGCCCGTGTGGACCACTCTGGCGGTAGATATCAGCAAGGCTGTCTAACCCTCATCTATGGGCTCATCAGATCGGTTGGGAACACGCAGTCACCCCCACATGTTTCGTGCTGATCTGTCAAGAAGAGTAGGAATCCGCGGTTGGTGTTTCCAACTTCGAAAGGTGTCGTAAACATACATCTGTCTACGGTTCTTATGGGCCTTTAAGGCAACGCGGTGGAGGAGAATTCAGCATCCATAACGAGGAGCAGGGAGCACAGTGTTACACGGAGCAGAAGAAAACTGGCGCGTCCTGTGGGGCACTTTAATTAGAGCCCAGAAAACTGCAGTTTCTTTAGGAACAACGCGAAGGACAGGAAACCCGCAGTGCAGAGCCACAGAGGACTACTTGGAGGCAGACCAAGAAAAGTGCGCCGGAAACGACAAACAGGGGAGAGAAACTGCAAAACAAAAGGGAAAAAGAGAATAATTAACTTAAAAAGCAATCTCAAAATGTTTCAACATTCTGTAACACCCATCGGGTCAGCGTGCGGCAGAGACACCGGGAAGCCGCCGTCTTCATTTCTCAGCGTCCCTGGCAGGGTTGTGAGCTGTGAAGCACTCGAGACAGCGGCAAAACAAATAGCCTGTGTGACGTTGAAGGAGTTGGAGTGCAGGGTGACGGCGGGTGGGCGGGGGAGTGACAGTGTGAGTCTTTGACTGCAAACAGGTGTTTGTTCATTGGGGGGTTCCTTAAGGGTGGAATGTCTGCCTGTTCAAAATATGGAAACGCATCACACACATGTGTTGGTGATGTGTGTGTGAACTCAAGCAAAGCCCAAACAATTCTGAGTTCTAGTTTTACACTCAGGTGCGGAAACTCTCCTTCCCAAGTACGAATGAGAATGATCTGGCGTGTGGATGTGTACCAAGGGGCCCCGAGGGCCAGAGTATCTGCCATCAGTAAGGTCCTGGGAAAGTTCCAGGCACATCGGGATGCTGTGCCTGGACAGAGAGAACGTGGTTGTGGGAGTCAGACGTGGGTTCACATCCTGACACCACACTTAACTAGCGGATGAGAATGAGCAAGTCACTAACCTTTCTGAGCTTCGGTCTCCTCCTGGTGGGGTGGAAATCCCATCTACACCGAAGGGGTTTTGTGGCGATCACATGGTTAGCACCAAGCACAGTGCTGGGTACCCGATGGGCGTTCCATAGACCACAGCTCTCATAACTACGCAGTGCACAGGGAACGGGACTCGTCAGGGCGCTGTTAGCAGGGCGTGGCTGGAAGTGTGGCAGGTCAGGTTGAGGGGAGAGGGTCAGTGGGGGCACGTGAACTACATGGAGTCCCTAGGAGATTAGAGGTAGGGGGAGCAGAGCTGGAAGGTGAAGGAGTCTGGTGCAGATATTACAAGAAAGCATGGGTCCCAGGAAGATAAGGAAGACAGATGATGAAACATGGAGGATGCAGGTGGGAAGATGGTGGTCAACCCCCAGAGGCTCCTTTCAGGTTCTGCTGAGCTGTGATTGGGTTGTGGCCCTGTCTTCCCACCAGTTGAAATAAACTGTCCTGGAGGCAGTCCACTGTCTCCAGGGCTGTCTCTGTAGAGCTAGTCTGGGGGCTGGTAAAGTTAAGGATTCACATGTGACCTAATTTGGCTCACCTGAGGTCCACTACATGACCCTTGGCAAGTTGCTGGTGTTCCCACTATCCTCATTTGTAAGTGGAGGGGGCTGATGTCTTTGAAGACTTTTACAAATCCATGATGCCTAAGTTGACAAAACACCTGGTAATATTTCCAAAAAAAGGATCAAAGTAAGAAAAGAAGTGTAGAAGTGTAATATGCAATGAGAGGTAAAACAAATTTCAGGCAACTGCTGTGAGAATAAGAGGAAAACGATGCCGTGGTCATAGTGGGCCACAAGCCAGGTGCACATCTGCAGTTGTGGCCCCATTGAGAAACAGGGTAATTGGGGGCAGGGGTGGGAAGAAGGAGTGATTCCAATTTATGCAGTGAGGTCGAATAACCATCTTGGTGAGCCGTGGGGCTGAGGGGAGATGGAGGTCAAGGGAGGAAAGAAGCCAACTCGGAACCTAGTACTCCAGGAAGTGAGGGACCGTAGCTTCTTCTCCTCAACAAAGTCACTGTGTAGAAAGGTCTAGAATGTGGCTCACTTTTGCTTCTGTGGCTGGGAGGACTTTTTCTCCCTCTATTTTTAGCCTTTGGCATGATCGGGCAAGCTGAGTAACCAGCCTCTTAATTAAATGTACCTGATGAAGGAAACATTTTGTGCTGAGTCAAACCAGGGAGGAGGACGGGGACTGGAAGCACAGCAGTGAGGGGGAACAAATGCACTTCTCACGCAGTCAGAAAAGAATTCCGAGGAAAAATCCAAAAGAAATCGGTCAAAGTCGATGAGGGAGGGATGAACCAGGGTTCCAGGAGCTGAAGCTTCCATGCGTGACCCCTCATTCTGAACGAAGATGTTGGCTGTGCACAAGGTCAAGCCAAGGGCATTTTGTCCTGCCTGGGGGTGAGAAAGAGGGAGTTAATGTGATCTCGGGTTTCCTCCCACACCTCAAGTTCATGACACAGTAACATTTCAATCCAGCGGTTCGGAAGTGATTGGACTGTCTTCCCTACCTCCAGCCCCACCCCCACTCCCGATCCCATTCTTTGTAGGCAGTAGGTCAGAGTGATGAATGAATGAGATGGGACCCTGCCCTCTGGCCTGGAGACCTACTGCCTTGCGACCAGCTGCGTGGAAAAGGGGATCGCCATCTTGTAGCTCACTTTTTTCTCTTTAGCTTTTCTCTTCAATGCAGAATAGCCATAATTGTTGCAAAGTGATGGTACCACACACGTCCCTTGCAAACAGCTGCAGGGAAGCTGTGCAGGGGACAGATGCTACAATTCTTATTTTATTCCCTCCTGTGGTAGATCCCCAGCTGACCCCCCATGAAACCTGCCTCCTGGTGTTCATGCCTTTGTGAAATCCCCTTCCAGCAAGTCTGGGTGGGGTCTATGATTTGCCTCTAGTGAATAGAATACGGCAAAGGAGGGGGATGTCTCCCCGGTGATCGCATTACGTTATAACAGGGCTCTGTCTTACTAGAAGACTGGCTCCTGCTCTCCCGCAGGCCTTGAGAAACCACACTGTGGAGAGGGCCGCGTGGCAGGCAACGGCGGGAACATGTCGGACCTGGGGACAGCCCCTGGCCCGCAGCCACGGAGGAACTGGAACTCTCATTCCCGTAACTGCAAGAAAATGAATCCTGCCAACCACCTGCGTGACCCTGGAAGCCCTCCCCAGTCCAGCTTCCAGATGAAACCTCAGGCCAGCTGACACCTTGCCTGCGGCCTGTGATACCCTGAGCAGAAGACCCAGGTGAGCTGTGCTTGAGAATCCTGAACCCCAGAAACTGTGAGGTGATAACTAGGTGTTGTTTTAAGCCACCAAGGTTGTGGCAATTTGTTACACTACGTAGAAAACACACACACCTCCCCAGACTACATTCTCCACGGGGATTGGATGCCTTCCTGTTGAGAGCCCTTGAGGCTGTGGGTGATGGCGCCCAGCTCTCTCATCTCGTGGACTATCCACATGCTGGTATGCATGGCCCTCCAGGATGGGAGGACCTTCTGAAACACATCTGTAATCTCGAGGTGCAGCCACAGACATGGCCCACAATCTGCCCAGAACTTAAGGAAGACAGTGCTTCTCTCAGGCATAGATTCACCTACTTCCCGATCCTCCTATTGGGTCAGACTCTGGGCTGGCACCTCTGCAGAAATAGGAATGGTGAAGACAAGGAACTGCTCACAAAAACTTACCACCCCAGGGAGGAGAAAAGCAGTTAGGCCAATAACCTCGATCTAGGCACATCTGTGGTCCAGACAATGAGGCAGTGCGAGGACTGTAGGGACCAGGGAAGGGTGCTGGCCGTCGGGGCTCCGTCTGCCGTGTCCTCACACAGGCCGACACCTCTGCCTTCGTTCATGCTCTGAAACTGGTCACCCAGTGGCCTCAGTCCCATCCCAGATGGGGCTGATTTTTATGGTGTTCTCCAGTGCTGTGCATTCTGTTTTCTACATATTTCATTGCTCGGTGGTGCTCATGCTTTGCAAAATTCTGTATTAAGTGAATCTCACCTCTGGCACCTTTGGTCTTAATTCCTGCATCCTTTCCCCCCCAGAAGTCTGATACCTTCCTCTCCATCCAATGCTGGTCTCAAAAAAAAAAAAAAAATCTGCTATGTGAGCCCTCTACTCTGTCATTGTCTTTCAAGTGCAGCTATATCAGGAAGACCTTCCCCAGGGGCAGTTGCAGGTCAAGTTTATCACTGTGGATTAAAAGGTTTGGTTACCGTTTGAATGGGGCTAGCCTATGGGAGTGTCTAGGAAGGTCTCCGCAGATCAATAGGTAATAACCCAATTTCTTTGTGCATAAGACTACCTCCTCCAAAGTCACCCATGGCTAGTGCTGTGTGATGCATAGACATGGAGTCACCTGTGCATTTATGACAGTGATTCTCAACCGGAGCGACTTTGCCCCCTGCTGGACACCTGGCAATGTCTGGAGACATGTTTTGGTTGTCACAACTCAGGGGTGGGGTTGTGTCTACTGGCCTGTGGTTCATAGAGGCCAGGGTTCCTGCTAAGCCTCCTACAATGCCCAGGACAGTCCCTAGCAATGAAGAATTGTCCAGCCCGAATCGTTAGGAGTGCTGAGGTTGAGAAGCCCTATTTTAACAGACTTAAAGTCAACTCCATATATGTGGCAAAGAAAACAGCACTAAATGAGGATTCATTCCACTGACCCCAGTCTCGCCCTTCAAACCAGCCCTTCTCACCCCTCGACCAGTGGCAAGTGAAGCTCAAGGAGAAATTAAGTAGGCTAACTTTTCCCTTTGAACTGCCTTTGGGTTTTAATATTTGTCTTTGTGAACTTTATTTTGAATGTGTACTTGAGGAGTTCTGGGTTAGACACCGATGATCCTATTCCTTTAGAAAGCCCTGAGTCTTCCCCCGCTGTGGTGGAGTGACGAGAGCCAGACCGAATGTCCTACATGCACATACGTCAAAGCCTTCATCTAGGTAAAGAACGAATGTTCTCCCCTCCCTGCCCGAAAGGAAAGAGAAAAACCTGTGTTCCTGGGGGTGGAAGAGAAAGGAACCCAGGTTCTCATTATAACCTCATGGAATATGAACACATCCCTTCAAGGCCTGGTGGGCCCTGGGGTCCAGCTTCGGGGACCTGGAGAGGTCCCCCAGTTCCCAGGCCCTATTTCTCCTTGAAATGGAAACATACTTCCAGAGCCCAGTAAATCTCTCTGGGGCCATCACTCTCTCTCTACAGCTGCGCGTTAACTCCCCAGGCTCGCTGTGAGCCCAGGACCCCAAGTTTGCAGACACATGTGTCCAGAAAGCCCCAGTGCAACCATAACACACAAATATTTTCTGTACACCCAAACATTTCCAGGGGCTCTGGGGACTTAGGGATGATGTTAGGGTCTTGGCCACCTGCTCCTTCCCTTCTGTGACCATCCATGTGAGGTAGGCCCTCCTGTCACACAAGACCAGCAAGGCCACTTGTCCAGGAAGCATTCCTGAGTAACATCCCACAACGATGCTTCCCACAAACCCAATCAGAAAATCCTCCTGAGTTAGGTAGCGGTATTGATTGAGGTGACCCTCCTTCCACGGCATGCGTACAGTTTCGGAGGGGCCTGGGCGAGTCAGTGACCACTGGCCCAGAGGATTATGGCATGGTGGGAATGTGGCCCCGAGGCTCTGGTGGTGGGCACACTTCTAAGTTCCCCCGAAATCAGTTTGGAGGGACTTGTGTCACTGGCACCCGAGTGACTGGCAGCTCTGTGTCCCTGTATGGCGTAGAGACCCCTGCCGCTGCAGTACACGCAGCCCACGGCCAGCAGCCCGGGCCTCAGAGCCGGTCAATACAGTCGTCACACAGTCTTAGCACTTGGGGAGCATTAGAAATAGGGATAGAAATTAAGGGAAAGTCCTTCTACGATGCCTTCAAATTGCACTAGCTGCACTCTGCACGATCTCCAAGGGAAACAAATACTGTTGTGAGTCGCTCCTGAATACCTGGAATAGAGGCCACGAGGAAGCAGGGTTTATACTCGATGAAATAACGCTTGAAGCGAAGCATATTAAATATATTACTCACACTCTGTTTTGGAGGTTTAAGTGTTCACTGGGGAGACATTGCTGATAAGAAACCAGATGCTAAGCTTGGATTCTGTCTGTCATCCACGCTGAATCCCCTGAGTGTGAGGGGCCATTCACTCGGCATCCGTTTTTGAGGAGCCCGGTGACAAGGCAGGCTGTCAGACCCCTTTTGTCCAGAGAGCCACAGAGACAATGGCAGTAGATTGTGAGGGTGAGCTATCAAGCACGCTATTCTGAGAGTCATGTGACCAGAAGCTCATTCTGGATTTTCTTTAAAGTAATAAGTAGGTATTTTCAAAGTGTATCCAACTGACAGCTGAGTATATGGCTAGCCCAGGAAGAAGCTAAGAAAGGGCACAATGTCCTCCTGGTTCCAGGACAGCAAAGAACCGGTCACCTGCACATAACCGAGTTTAAGAGTACTCAGTGAGATGTCCTGAGCTCACTGCCCCGACAGTTGCTGTTGGGTGGTACCAGGTGGCTCCAGGATGGGGGCAAGAACAAGGCGGATCAAATCCCTTCCCCCTTAGTGTTTATAATTGAATGGAGGAGGAAGACATTGAAATCAGGTGGCAACTATGAAGTTCAACGAGCACCCAAGGAAGACACAGCCTGCTCCAGGGGTCAGGGGCAGCTTCGCCTAAGAAGCTCTGTTGGAACTGAGAGGTGAGGGTGGGGTGAGTTCACCAAGCAGATGCGGGCCACTGCCTGGGGTGTGCTCGGACTGTGGAGGACCTTGAGCAGGGGGGTCTGTGACAGGTAAAATAGCTTAAAGTTTATCCTTTTGTCTCCTGTAGTTAGGGAAACCCACAATGCCCCTCCCACTTCATCTGTGGAGGCCATTTTATAGGAGGTGGTGTTTTTTAAAATAGTTTCTCCCTCCCCTCCCTTCCCCCTTTTCTTTCTTCCTTCCTTCCTTCCTTCCTTCCTTCCCCTCCCCCTTCCCCTCCCCCTTCCCCTCCCCCTCCTCCTTCCCCTTCCCTTTCCCCTTTCACCCTTCCTCCCTTCCTTTCTTCTATTTTTTTTTTTTTTTTTTTTGTAGAAAACATCAGCCAAACTCATTCACACCATGGCCTTTCAACCTCTGCTCGGGACAGTTTAGCAATCAGACATCCTGCAAGACAACTGGAGCTGGGAGAGTAAAGAGGCTGAGCGCTTGCCACCTGAGGCTGAAGCCAGCACTGTGCTGTGAGGGCAGGAGGGAGGGGTCACTACCATGAGAAACAAACTCTGGTTGACACGCACTCAGTCAATTTAGCAGCTGCTGGCAAACAGTTTTTATTATGATCCTTGATGTATATTTGGCTGTTGTCTGCTATGCTTGTGCTTTGTCTTTACAAAAACCCAATGATGGAGCCCTTCCTGGATCACGAGATCCAGAGATCTGGAACTGATGAGCGGGCACGGGACCCACTGGTCTGGTGCCCGGGAAGCAGCCCTCGATACAGCCCGGTATCTGAGTGGGTGATCAGGAGTCTGTTTCTCTTTCCACTACACACTCCTGACAGGTTTCCCAGGGAGAAGCGTCTGGGCAGGAGGGCTTCCCTCCTCTTGCTCTGAGACCCTCTGGTTCTTAATAATAGAGCTTGACTGGTCTCAGCGCTAACCCGGAATCACGGAGCAAAATCCTGCAGGCTTTGCCCAGATGGCAGGGCCCCTCTAGAGGGGCTCCCGCTGCACACAGGGTCGGAGGAAACCAGACGTGGCCCCGTTTTACGATAACCTATTAATTAAGGGGTGGGAAATAGGCCACCTAGACATAGTGGCTTACAGAGTTTCAAATAACACACAAATCCGAATTTGACGCCGTAAAATAATATCTTTTTGTGTCAGTTTGGTGTGCTTACCCGGACAGCTGTGATGACAGAAAGGCTGTTTGTGAGCACAGCCTTTGAGCCCTGGGATGTGGCCCGATGGTACCAGGCACAGATTTTTAATCAGTAACTTTGTGAGTCTTTTTTTTTTTTTTTTTTTTTGAGTAAGGTAAATGTGGGCCATTATTCCCATGGCCTCATGTTAACGCCGGCATGCTTTGCAAGGAGTCTCATTACATTACTTATTTCAGAGTCAAAGTGCTTACGTTACAAAGCGGCTAAAATTTCACCTGTAGGAAAATTGGCACAATTCCATATTTTCCTCTCCTTGGTGCCAAGCATAAAAAATGTATTTTCTGTTTGGGTAATTTTGCACAGCAGAAACTTTAAATTATTTACAGCTTTCCTTATCTGGAACCAGAGGGAGCACACCATTTTCCATGCCACGATTTATACTGTGCCATGTTTTTAGAAAAAAAAAAAATGGGAGTAAATAACTGTTAGGTACAAGAACGAGAAGGAACAAAGGCACGCCCCGAAACAAGGGGTGGCTTTCTCTTGCTGTGACCAAGGCAGACCCGAGAGACCCTTCCTGGGCAGCAAACACGAAGACGACTGGAAATTGCATTGCTGTTGGAGGCTTCTGCAAAATGGCTCCAAACCAGTTGCTGTGAGTGACCGAAAGCTTGAGTGATGTGAACAAACCCTGGGTGTGAACTTGGAAGCAGTGTGGGCCGAGGCATTGGCAGGTGGGGAGGTGGTGGCATGAAGGTTGGTCCATGTTTTGTGGGAGACTGCCAGCCAAGGACACGCATTTTAGGACCTCGGTCCTCTTGTTTCCCAGGCAGAGCATCCGCACACCTGGACAGGCACAGGGAGAACCAGAAGGCATGCTCCCTTCCTCCCTTCTCCGCTCTCAGACTCTCGTCGCCTGCTGACCATGTGCTCTTCTCACTGGCTAGCCCTGCGGGCCTGGGGGCATCCTCCAAATACTGTTACTGAGCACTGCCATATGTTAATCAGTCTTAGCCCCCACTGCTAATTAAGAATTTCACATCTCGTTTTTGAGTTGATCTCCTCTCAATTTAATCAGTGAGAAGGAATCCGTTAAGAGTCTGGACCGCCGCTGTTAAAGGCCTCCCCTTACTAAGGAGGGAAGGGTGCAGGCGCTGTGGTTCCTGGGCCCCCCTTCTCCTCCTGTTCATTGACTCAGTTCAGCTAACCAGGACGACAGGAACCGTAACACTGTATTCACCGAGCAGGCATCCCGATGAGTATCGTAGGCTTACCGTCCTTCATCCTTACCCCGGTCACATGCGTAGACGAACAGAGCTCACAGTTAGAGAAGCCAACACTCACGTAGGTGGGAAGAGGTGTTGCTAGGATCCCAACTCGACACTCTTGCTGCAGAGACCACCCTCCCAACGGCCCTGCTGGACTGAGGCGCCAGCAAGCCCGCCCCAGCGCGAGTTACTGTTCGATGTGCTGCAACTCATGGAGTCCTCCCTGTGCATCCGTTTAGCCTGTCAATACCCACTGCAATAACACTACTGACAACAAAATATTTCCTCGTACGCTGTAATTTGCAGAATGTTTTCTCATTCAATTTGCTTTTGAGCCTCGTGGCAAGCTCTTGGGGAGACAGGGCAAACGTTTTAGCCCTGGTTTATGAGACGGTAGTGTAACTCAAGAAGCTGTGCTGAAGATTACTTGCCAAATGAGCGAAAGAACCAAACGTAACCCAAGGCCTGAGTACTTTGCTCTATATCATGAGCCCAACATCTCTCTCCAGTTCTAGAGTGTCTGTTCCCAATCAATAACATCATCTTCATCAAATTTCGGCAATAGCGTGTGTCAGAGTTCCAGCAGATAAAGCGCAGTGATGGGCAGCCAGGCAGCAAAAGGTGTCAAAACTCATCTGGTTCATTTCCACTCGGGTCTCACGCCCCAGCCAGGAGGCATGCCAGCGCTCAGGGCAAAGAAGGCTTGAGTCTTGGAAAACGAAAGTTGCCCCTGGCAAGCCTGGGCATGGTCTCCTGATGACAGCACAGGAGGCTGGCACGCAGTGCTTCAATTAACGCTAATAGAGCAAAAAGAGACTTGGGTATTATAATTATTATTAATTTTGTTATGCTTGATAATGCTTGTGTCTATGCAGAGGGATATTGTGATTTGGGGGGGAGCCATGATCTCTGTAATATACTTGAACACATTATATATGGAATGTTTTATACACACACACTTATATATGAGTGGGGACCCCCAAAACTGGTACTTATTTATAAAAAGTTGTGTATTCCTACCTGTTTATACTTCAGTCACCTTCAAAGTGCGCTCCATTTGATGCAGTACACCTATCGAGCTGTTTTTTTTTTCCATTGCTCAGAACAGTGTTTGAACTTGTCGATTTTGTTGCCTTTTAGGGCTTCTGCCATTGTGTGTTTTGTCTCTTCCACATTGGCAACAAATTTCCCTTTGAGGACTTTTTTTTCATCTGGGGAAACAAAAAAAGTCACTCAGGGTGAGATTGTGTTAATAGGGAGAATGGGGCATGGGAGTCAGGCTGATTTTGGTCAAAAACTGCTGAACACTCAGCGCGGTGTGGGCGGGTGCGCTCATAAATCACCCATCATGAAATGGGCAAATGCATTGGAAGAGTCTTCAAAAAAATTCACTGAAGCTGAACTCAACCTCTCACAACAACGCCAGCTGGTGCACTGATACAGATGAGTTCCTAGAATACTCGCCTAGTGGGGGAAGCCTGTGCTACAAGGGGCCTGCCCTCCAGAAGGTAATCCTGTTTTTTTGGGTCCCCTTTCATATATTTCTGTATGTTTCTCCATACATGTTATATGTATTGTGTGTGTAAAGTCAACAAGGTAGGGTGTGGGCAGTTGTTGATCCTGGTTGTTGGGTTGAAGACAACTGTGACAGAACACGGCTTTCTCGATAAACAGAACAGCGGACTTTGTGCTTGGACAGGACTCCATGCACCAGAATCGTTCTCCCTTCTTAGCCTCTGCACTCGGTTCCCTTGCTCACACATCTAATGGCATTAAGTGCTACTAGGAGTGAACAAGCTTTCTGAGAAAGAATTTTTAAAAATTGCAATAATTAAATTAGTAGAAAAGATGGGTAAGTGAAAAGGAGTCTTATGCACAGACCCAATTAAATCTAAGAATTTAAAGATGGCATTTTCAATTAGAGAGGAAACCATTATGTATTAAATAAGGATTGCGGATAACTAGATAGTATTTGGAAAAAATAAATTGTAGAAAACAAATTTTCAATTTTGTTGAAAATTTATATTTATATAAATTTATATTTCCATTTATATTTCCATTCAATTTATATTTCCAGCTCAAACTGGAAATATACAAAAACTGAGAAACAAAAGCATTAAAAAACACGAAATGAGAAGTTCCCCTTTAAATATTACACAAGACCTGGATCGATACATTTGACTACATAAAGCCCAGAACTGGGGAACACTTCATCACAAATTCAAAGAACAGATACAACTTTGCAAAAATGTTCGCAATTTTTATCATGAGTGAGGGGTTACTTTTGCTAGCAAACCAATGAGAAAATACTTGCAATAAACTAGAAATTGAGTACAGGGTATGCAGGTAGTTTGGAGGGTCCTTCCCAACACAAACACAGATAGCTTCTAGACACGTGGGGATGTGTTACTCCACATTCGAATTAAGATTCTCACAAAACCCAAAATCCCTGAGAACTGAAATTATGTCCCGATTCTGTTGTTCACCTATCAGATGGACACGGTTCAAGGAAACACCCCTTTGGGGAAGACAGGAAAGAGGTTCGCTCTGGTGGTGCAGCTGAGGGTAGACACCGTGCTTTTCCTAAGGTAAATTTGGCAATACTTATTATAAATTTTAACTATGTTTAAGTTATGTTGACTCATATTTACACTTAATATATCAATATGTTATATGCTAGTAATATGTTAATTGATGTATAATGTTTAATTATAAAATAAATGTAGCTCTCCTCTGACTTAGGAATTCCTCTCGCAGTCATTTATTTGCAGATCTGTTCCCACATATACAAATTCATGCTTGTAAAGGTTTTGCAGGTTTTTTAAAAATAATATAAAGCTAGTAGAAAAAAAGAAACACATGCTAAGTATCTGTGTTAGGAAACATGTAAATTTATTATGACGTGTTCATTTGGTGGCAGCTTTAAAAAGGATGAGTTAAGCCTTTCATTCTGACGCTAAGGCATCTCCAAAGCCAGTCTGCAGTGAGACGAACCAAGGACAGAACACGGAGCTCGGGAGGCCGTCACGCGTGTCCCGTTCACGTGGACTGTTCTTGCACACATGCGTGGGACATGTGTTTCTATGGGACACTCACGCCGAGGTAACTGTGCTTGCCTCTCAGGTAAGGCTGTGAAAGGTGATCAGGGAGAAGTGGCGTCCTACTGTGTGACATTTTCATCTTAAGTCTGTATCACCTGCACATACTCTTTAGTCAGATTACGAAAACAAAATAAAACATAACAACTACCATAGCCAATGCGCCTTCACTCTGGGCCAGGCGCTGTTCTGAGTACCTGCGACAGGTCCACCGGCACCGCCCTCACAACAGCCTCAGCGGGTGGTACAGTCACTCTGGCGGTGCAACCCGGTGCAAGGCTCGTGGCTGCTGGGTGCGCAGGGGACTGGCTTGCATCCAGCCGCTGGCCTCGGAGTCTCTGCTGCTTGGGCTGTTTGTGGCGGAAGCACCAGGACAAAGGGGATCTTTCTGTGGTCGAAGATGCAGATAAGAGGGGATACCAACTATAGAAAGGAGGGCCCTGTAGAGGTGTGAGGGGATGGTGTCCAGGACTCAAGACGAGGGTGGACCTGGCGGAGAAGGGAAGGATCCAGTAAACATTGATGCAATTGGCAAGATCTCTTTCTTTTTTATTGCTGCATAATAATATTCCATTGTGTGTGTGTGCATGTGTGTGTGTATATCTCCATTATCCATTCCTCTATCAACGGACATGATCTTGTGATAAGTTTGCACCGTGACAGATCATTACTAGAATTAGTGGGGTGATCACATTGTAAGGTATAGAAATGTCCAGTCTCTATACTGTGCACTTGAAACTAATAGAACTAATATAATCTTGTATACCAACTACACTTAAATAAAAAACAGACCGATACAATCGTCCGAAGTTTTTAATGTTGATACCAAAGGAATGTGTCATAATGGATTTACTTGTTTCCCAACATAGGTATTTACGGTTGGCATTAATTTTCCAAATATAGATGTCTACTGTCTATTATGTTTTATTATACTTTATATACTTGCATTTTCATTTATATTTTATAAGGAGCCCCAGGATAGGCAGCGGGGAGCAGCCCTAGGGCTGGAGATGGGGGTCTGAGCCAGCTGGCTGCCTGAGGCCTGAGGCTGAGGGCTCAGGAGAAATCAGGTTGCTAGAGCGTGTGGTCACACCGGGCCCTGCAGATAGGGGGCCTGTCCAGTAGCCCTCAGCAGACAGGGTGGAGGAGCGCCCTCTGTGTTTTAAACAGAAGCTAGAAGAATGCAGGTTGTTCTCCGCTTGCTGAACTTGGTGGGTCCCCTGCATGTGTGGATGGGAGGAGCCCTGTCTGAAGGGCGTCATGCCCTGACGACACATTGCTGCCAACCCCACTGTCCCTGGAGGGGCTGTGCACCCTGGCTCTCTCTGCCCGTCAGTGCAGATGCCGTCCCAGCCCTAATTGTCATCATTACAAGAACACGTGGTGCCCCGACTTTGTTCCTGGAGCTCTGTGACCACCTTTGCGTAGGTAGCTTTTTAACTTCCACAGCAGGGACCCTGTTACTCAATGCCACTTTATGGACTCAGCAGCATTGGTAGCCTGTTCAGACCCCTCATCTAGGGCGCTTTGAGATTTGAGTGTGGGGTCCGGCTCCCAGGTTGGTGGGATTTGCAATGTCCCATGCCACATCTTCATGTGTTCGGTTAGTGCGCGCTGACCACCCACCTGTGCCAGGTACACACGCTGGCGGTGAGAATACACAGGTGGCCTCGAGGTGCTTGCAAACCAATGGGGGACACCTCACCTGCCTGTGAACCAGTCACAGCCACCCTCTGCACAGGAGGCAAGACTGTTCCAAGACAACTTGACACAGACGTTTTGATGCCGCTGTTGACATCAGCTGGGTCATGATAACCCTGTCAACAGGGAAAATCACCGTTCTTCAAAGAACCATTCAGGAAAGGCACTCCTGGGCACGCCCACATCCTTAACGCCTGCCCACGCTAAAAGGGATTTGTATTTTCTAGGGCAGCAATTTCTGTGGTGTTTCTTCCCTCCCTCCCTCCTTTCCTTCTCCCTCCCTTCTCCCTCCCTCCCTCCTTTCCTTTCTCCCTCCCTCCCTCCCTCCCTCCTTTCCTTCCTCCCTTCCTCACTCCCTCCCTTCCTTCCTTCCTTCCTTTTTCTGTCCCTGAGAAGTTACTGCTCTTATGATAAGAAAAAGAATAAGGATTAAAAAAAATTTTAGTAGATCAGGATTCACTTCTAAGGACTATCACCCAGTCACCCAAAATTATACTTTTTAAAGGGATTTGGTGATACTCAATATATTACAGGACAGTAGAATGAACATTCAGTTATTGAATTAAGGGTTTCCTGCCATAGCTAGATGCTAATAATGAACGGTTTTGTGGCACAATGTCCTTTCCTTCTTCCTCCCCAGGCCCGTGGCTAAATGGTGTCTGTAGACAGTCAAAAGGAGAGCATCACCGTGAGCCCACACAATGCAGGGTTTGCAGTGTGAATAGGATATTTTTATTTTTTAATAATATTCCTCTTCTAGATGATAGAGTCTTACAATTTTTTACATGACACATTTGCATGATGTTTACAAAATATGTAAGAAATGTGTCATTTTCCTTCAGTTCTTCCCTCCAGACACCCAGCTCCCCTCCCTGGAGGTGGCTGAGCTATGACATCCAGAAGCAACCTTTTACACACACACACACACACACACACACTCATTATGCATATGCACACGCCAGTAGTGATGCGTCCATCAATGCAGATACAATATAGATTACAGCTATGGATTACATGTTCTACACGGATAGTAGCAATTATACGCGGTGCTTCGTGCTCTCCGTTCATCGTCTTTCACGAATCCTGCTCTAATGAACAATATTCTACAAACTGACATCAGCTGGTCTCAGATGCCTGAATAATAAGACACACTATTATTTTATGTGTCATTAAAAAAAGGAAAAAAAATGCCGCTAATTAAACTAAGCCACAGCATTGTTTGTAAAACTCACTCCAATTTCTAAGATACATTTTAAGAATGAAGGAAATACAGCAGATTGTCCATCAAAGCCATACGATAAATTCCCAGGAGTTGAACTGCAAGTTCCAAGTGTCAGTTGGTGTATAATTTTTAAATACCTAATTGCGCCCACAGAGGCTCTGCCAATTTACACTCGGACCAGCCAATGTGTGAAAATGCCCGCGCCCCGCTCCTTGTCAAATTCAGCGTGTAAACAAACACTTCATTTTTTCATCTGATAAATACTAAATGGGACCTCAGTGTAATTTTATTTTGTGCTTTTTTCCTTCTAAGGGGTGACACTGCGTGTCACTTACACGCTATTTGAGTTTTCTCTTCTGAGAACTATTATATTCTCTGCTTATTTTTTTATTGATTTGTTTCTTTTTTTGGCTTTATAGGTGCTTTTTTCTATTTTCAGAAATTAGCCCTTTGTGTGTGATATGAGGTACGAGTAATTTTTTTTTTTGGAGTTTTCCAGTTGTCTTTTACTTTGATTATGGTGTTTGTTATGCAGATTAAAAAAATTGTCATATTTACCCGTCTTGCAAGGCTTCTAGGTTTTGCATTGTACTTAAAAAGGCCTTTTGAACTTCAAGATAATTAAAAACAATTCAGCCATGTTTATTCATGATCTTTTATTATTTGCATCTTTAAAAAATCTGCAATTTGTTTTGATTTATGAATTTAAATGCAGATTCATAATTTTCCTAAATGGCTATTAAGTTCCCTATAATATGAAATGTCACCCTAAACATATGATGAAGTCCACGCGTGTGGGTCTATTTTTGGAATCCTCCCAGGTTCTCATGACATTATCACTTATTTCCATTCTTGATTCTTGTATTTTTCTCCTGGACTCTGTCCATTGACTTTTGGACTTGAAGAAGGTTTTTTATTTCCCATGAAATAATACACTCCCTCGACCCTCACCATCTACTGCGCATGTGAGTCTACACATTTTCACCAGGCTTCTAGAGAAAAACTACATTTCTCTGTTTCCTGACTTTGGGTTCACTCCTCAGCTCTCTGCGATCTGGACTCCACCCAACGCTACACTGAAATCATTCTTACTGAAGCCCCCAGTCACCCTGAGTCCCCCACCTACTTCATCCTTTTGGTAGCTCTCAACGCGGCTGGCCTCTGTGCTCAGCCCCTGTGGCAGCATGTGTCTGGGACCTTTCACCCCTTGGGCGGGCCCCAGACAAATCTTTGATTTCATGTATGGGATGGACCTTATCGAGCTGTTCATTGTAGTCTCTTGAGGCCTGGGTTCAGCTCCTCTTCCCCCACTTAGCTGCTGTCTCCCTGGGGGATCCTCCCCCCCTGCCCCTCCCCTCCCTACAGCTTCCTTCCCATCCCCGGCCATCCTCAGAGCTGGTCCAGATTGGTATACTGACTGCTGTCTGGCCATCTCCACTTGGAGGTTGGGTGGACATGTCCAGCTTGACATGTCTGATGCTAATGCCAGGATCCCACCCGAACACCTCCCCCTCCATGCTGACCTGGTTTTCCATTATGGAAATGGAAACTCACTCTGAGTGAGTGACAGGACAGCTTTCCGGTTATGTGAGCCAAGCCTCTAGCTGCATCCCTTGAGCCTCTGTTTTCTGTGTGAGTTGTATCCAGGAGTTGGCTGGTCTTGCCTCGTGACAGCTGATAGTGAAATTTTCCAGTGTTCTTTGAGCTGAGTTTTAGATATCAAATTACAAAATGTAATTGTTAAAAATCAAATGACATTAACTTACAAGCAAATACATGACACTAAAAATAAATGTAATAAATATTTGAGACCCTCACTTGCTATTTTACTACATACCGTGAGAGTCAACTTGCTGTGTGGCATTGACAATAAAGGACATTGTACACAGTGTTATTATTTGTAAGTGACGTGGTGTAGTTCTGCCTGAGAGTCAAACTTACTACCTTAGCCCAGTCCCTGCCACCTCTCCAATGAACTGCTAGGTTATTTCCTAAGGGGCCTCCTTATAGCCACCCTTGCCCCCTCCAATCTTTTGAAACTTAAACGTGCTCATTCACTTTTTCTTTTGATGAATCCTTTATTGATTCATCAAAAAAGAGGGCTAGGGAAGGCAGGTGGCAGGTGTGCCCCCAAAATAATAAAAATTGCACAACAATATGGCTGCATACCATTGTCCCAGGGACCTGCTCTGGCTCCACCCCTTACTGTTGCTCTTGAACCGAGTTTGTCCATTCTACTTGACCTTGGTGGTAGGTCTCCCCAGCCCCACCCTGTGGCAGCTTTCCCTCTTCCCTCATCCAAGGTCCCACGTAGCCATTGAGAACCCAGGCCTGTGAAAGCCCCAGGCTTATCATTTGCTTGAGAAAGGAATTTGAATAAAAATCTGAAGCCTTAGTCTTAGTTCAAGTAAAATTTGTTACCTGACAGTGATTGCTGGAGGGGAAATGTCTAGGGTGAACTAAAATGTCATTGCAACTGCACATGTTTTAAATGCAGCAGGTGGAATTATATTGTGCAGCGTGATGACGAAGCTGCACAAGGGGTGCCTTATGCAGATGAGCCTTTCCTTCAAGGCCACTGCACCTGCTCCTAGTGGAGTAGCCCGCCTGGAAGTGTCTTGGCTGGTGAGAAGGGCCTTTTCCTTCACAATGGCTGAGAAAGTATGTTAGTTCTCTCTTGCTGCTGTAGGAATCACCACTAACTCAAGGGCTTATGACCCGAATCTATTACATCACAGGTCTATCTAGAAGAAGTCTAGCATGGCATGGCTGGACTCTCTTCTCAGGGCTTCCATAATCCAGGTGTTGGCCAGGCTGGGCTTTTATCTGGAGGCTCTGGGGAAGGACCCTCGCTCTCCAGGCTCACTCAGGCATTGGAAGAATTCAGTTCCATGCACCGATAGGCCAGAATTCCTTGTTTCCTTGCTGGCTGACCGCTAGAAGTCATTCTCAGTTTCTAGGGACCCCCACATTCTTTGGCTCACGGCCCCCTCCATCTTCAAAGCCAGCAATGGCCTACTGAACACCTCTCCCACTTTGAAACTCCTTGGCTCCCCCTGCTGTTACTCTGAAAGGCCCTCTAGTTATACTGGGTCCACCAAGGTAATCTAGCATAACCTTTCTATCTTGAGGTCATTTGCTGAATAGCGTAATGACATCTGAAATGTCCCTTGTGCCATCTTATGCAACATATTCATGGCATAACACCAGGACTCTAAGTCGTGGCGACTGAAGTTCTGCCCACTGCAGTCTGTCCTGTGGTCCCCAAGGGTTGCGCCCACCCCTCACGCATCTTGAAGCCCTCAAAGGTCTCATCCCACCAGTGCATCAACTCCAAGTCCACAATCTCCTTAGTTTTATAAACCAAATATTTTTAGAAGTGCAAGAATAACAGTTGGGGTTTCAACAAACTGGAAACACTCACGTGTGTGCATATTTTTACACAGACACACACATGCACATCCTTCTAATGTGCGCTTTTGTGATTTCTCTAGCGCACTCGAGCTGAAATCCGCACATGGCCACAAAGTAGGAGGAAGAGCCCAGTGTTAATCAGGTCGGGCAGTTATCACTGCATTTCCAGAATCGAGGAAGGCTCACACATTAAAGCCCTAAGACGGTCGGCCCCAAAGGGGACTCGGTTCTGAGATCCTGATGTTCAGATTTAGAGGGCCCTAGCCTTGGTGACAGATGATCAGGGAAAGTTATGTTTCAGCTGAGCACGGCTATCTCTGGTCATCGGTTTAAGAAAAGATATTCTTCGAATTCCTTATTTGTCAGGTTATGAGGATGAGAAATGCCACTGATGAAGTGAGGTGAATTTCCGCTGCATCCCTCTCTGCTGCCTGTGAAGGGGACTTGTTTTTAAGGCTGCTGGGGAAGAGGGGCCATTGTCGGGGGTCTGGGTGCTGTGTGTCAATTCACATAGGACAGAAAAGGGTTCACTGGGGAAGAGGAAGAAGAGGAAGAGGAAGAAGAGGAAGAGGAAGAAGAGGAAGAGCCAGTATGGGCAGGGTTAGCAGGAATTCAGGGGAGTCAGGGGAGAAAAATCAGAGATGTACCGCTAAACATGTGATAGATATCAGTGTGGTGGGGTGCCTGGTGACCTCCAAAAGATGTATTTACAGAATCTTGTGCCCGTGAACTTACTCAAACAAGTTTCTTTGAAAATGTGATTAAGCTAAGGGTCTCAGGGGAGATCCTCCTGGTTTAGGGCGGGTCTTAGATGAATGGCAGGTGTCCTTCAAAGAGAAGAGAAGGGAAACAAATGGATAAGGAGCAGAGGACAGGAGGAAGCGGGTAGAAATTGGTGTGACTCAGCTGTAACTCAGAGACCACCCAGGACTGACAGCAGAAACTAGGACAAAGGTTAGGAAAGGATGCTCCCTCCGAACCTTCAGAAGGAACCAACCCTGATAACACCGTGTTTCACACGTCTGGCCTCCAGAACTGTAAGAGGACAAATGTCTGTGGCTGGAAGCCACCAAGTTCACGGTAAATTGTCATGGCAGCCCCAGGGAAGTAATACACCATGATGTATGGAGTGGGGCAGAGAGGAAGAGAAAAAGGGGAAAATGAGAGAGTAAAGAAACAAAGAATTGTAAAGGGGATTTCAACTTTTAAAGAATTTTAGTACACAGATTTCAGTATTTTAATTCATTTAATAAAAGCAATCACAAGTTCCTATTCTATGCTCTGGACTGTTCCAGGCACCTGGGCTTCCACAGTGGACAGAACAGATCCAGTAACCCTTGGCTTCATGCGCCATGGATTCTTTTTGACTGTCACATCATCCTAAGGTGAGGACCAAATTGAGCAACTTCGCAGGAGTTACATTTTGAGGGCCCACCAGTTATTTTCATCTCAGATACCTTCCCGCCTGGTCACCCTGTGAGTTACCATCAGCCTGGACACCGCTATGGCTGTGCTGCTGGGTGAGTTTTAAAGACTTCCGTGACTATTTAGGTGGCATTTCAATACTTACCTGGTCTTCCTTGACACTGTCACCACACAGAGGTGATCCTTCAGGTGAGAGCCAGAGGGTCTGATTTTCTCCGGAGTATAGCAGCTGCTTGTGAAGCAGACCTAAAAAAACCTTTCCTTCCAAGCAGGCTAGTATTTAATAAGCCTTATATTGATTGATGCATAATTTCCCTGCAGGCCAGAAAGAGTTCAAAGGAATTGAAACGTGCTGCCCAGTCTCTTGGAGAAGCTGAGTCATAAAGGTTCTGATGCCGAGTCACGTGCACAGAGCTCAGTGCATCCGGCACTGGCTGCTGTACCTTATGCAGAAAGAAAGTTTCCTGTAAACATCAAGCTTCCCACACTCCGCTGTCCTCGGATGCACACCCACGTTTGATGGCCTCTGATTCTCTTTTGGAAATTCCCTTTGGTAAATCCGGTTCACTGCAGAGCAGAGGTCGCCTGCCCCAATGAGCTCTGAATTACCGACAGAGAGAGGAGCCGCATCTCAAGGAGTTTTGGCTACATTATGAACAATAAGTCTGAGTTAAAGGAAACGAAAGTTTCATCATGTGTTGTTCGGCACTTGACTGCTACCACAATGTATGGGGGAGGCCTCATTTTATGTTTTTTTCTTCTGTAAAAGTGAAACTTGCATGGAAGAATAGTAATTAAAATTTTATCTCACGGATCAACTGTTCCTTATATTTACCAATTTTGGTTCAGTTTATCTTCCTTCATCCCGCAGATATTTCTCAGATTCCTACTGTGTGCCAAACTGACTGCGCCGGTTGATCGTATACATTTCTTTTCACGGTTCCGGCGGCTTGCTCTCTGTTCCAGTCCTTGGCTCCCTTCGTCTGTGTGGTGGCCTCCTCCAGCTCCTGTTTATCGTGAAGCATATTGTTAAAATCTGAATTCACGTCTCTAAAGCAGTAGCGATAATGATTATGAGTATAAGAGGTCAAACTGCTTTAATATATTCAAATATTGACTTCCTTGCTCATTTCAACGCCAACAGATTTTAAATCTCTCATACGAAAAGGGTTAATGTGACCAGAAAAACAAAACTCAGGTGTGTTGTGCCCATCAACGACCCTTTGAGCTTGTCATAAAATCTTTTAAATCTTGAAAGGATGAAATATATAACTGGAGAGAGACATTTTAAAAAATCACATGCAGTTATAATAACACACTCAGCTCACTAATGGGGCCAGCCTGCAGGAAAGGCCCAACCGGACGTCCAGCCCCCAGGCCACAGAACGCGTCCACAGTGTGGCTTTGTGTGCTCGTGGGACGCGGAGGGCGTGATGTGAAAATTACCCCTCCGTCGGAACCCTTGGAGACAGGGTTGGTCGGGGCTGTGTTTTCAAAAGAAAGCAAGTGCACTTTTAAAAAAATTAAAATGTTAGAGACAATGGTTTTACCAAAATGGTGGGGATTAGGTGGACTTAGCTGTAATTTTAGACCCAACACGGTTAATTTCAGGAGAGTCTCCACCAGGAGTTTTAAGAAGTTAAAGAAATCGGGCTCATGCAGAGAAGTTCCATGCTGGCTGCCTGGTGACAGGATGAATGCATGGCCTCAGCTCAGAACAATAACAAGTGGTTGTTGAGACCAAAGGAAATCAAAATATTATATATAGAGTGTACCTAGAGTTTTTACAGGAGTCTTATGGTTCTGGGGTTTTTTTGTTTTTTTTTTTACTGAAATTACCTATTCCAGTAGAAAAAGCTGAAATTACATTGCGTCTTCCAGTGGAAAATCAAAGCAAGTGTTAAACAACGCAGGTCAAGAGGAACACTTCTCTAAAATCAGTCCATCCATCCATCCATCCATCCATCCATCCATCCATCCATCCATCTGACATTAGAGCCAGAGGGGGTTGTCGTGCACCTCATTCCATACAGCAGCTGGCTGGGTCTTTGCTGTGTGGCCACATTCTTACAGTAAGTTTGGTCTGAGGGTTTACTATTTTCCTACCAGCCACAGGAATGCTACGCTTTTTACCCAGGAGTTTGCAGCCTCCTCTCTCTAGCCTCCTGTTACCTGTGAACTCTGATTCTTCCAGCTTGTGCATTATGGACAGGAGGGTCTCCTTCCTGTCCACTTCCTTGTCTTCCTTTTTCTCTCCTTTCTGTTGCCTCAGGACCCACCATATTCATTAAGACCTGAGCCCTTGACTCACACTAAGCCTGGAAGCCCCTGTCCTCTCTTACCTGTCTGACAGCCCTTTTATTAAGGGCCTCTGCTAGTTTCCTGTGCCTGCTGTAACCCATTATGACAAACTACATGGCTAAACACAACAAAAAAATCATTCTCCTCCAGTTCTGGAGGTCAGAAATCCAAAATGAGTCTCACGGGGGTAAACTGAGGGTGGTGGCGGGGCTGGTTTCTTCTGGAGACTCCAAGGGAAAATCCCTTCTTCTGCTGTTAGGTCAGAATGTTTGTGTTTCCTTCCCATTCACACGTTGAAATCCTACCTCTCATCGTGATGGTATTAGGAGGTGGGGCCTTTGAGAGGTGGAAAGGTCATGAGGATGGGACCCTCATGAACAGGATTAGTGCCTTCATAAAATAGACCCCGGGGAGCTCTAGCTCTAACACCTGAGGACAGGTAGATGTCGGCCATATGCAATGGCGAAGAGGGCTCTTACCCGGACTAGACCGTGCTGGTGCCCTGATCTCAGACTTCCAGCCTCCAGAACTATGAGAAATAATACTTGTTGTTTGACCACTTGGTTTGTGGTATTCTGCCATAGAGGGTCTAGCTGACTGAGACACTTGCTTTTCTCGGCCTCTAGAAGCTACCTGCATTCTTTGGCTTGTGGCCCCTTCTTTGCATCCCCCTGATGTCTGCTCCCCTCATCATATCTCCTACTGTCCCCTCATCTACTGCCTCCCTTATAAAGACCCTCTTGATTTCATGGGTCTTGCGTAGATGCTCCAGGATAACTCTCCTCTCACGAGGTCCTCATTTAACCACATCTATACTTTCTTGTACTGTGTTGGGTGACATCGTCACCAGGAATTGAGATGTGGACACCCTCAGGGCCATTACTCTGCCCACCACAGGGCTCAGCAAATTCTGTATCACAAGGTGTCCTGTCTTCTGCACCTGCCACATTCTCCGCACTGTCTGTCTCCTATGGCAGCCGTGAGCTAATGATTTTAGTTACTTATTCATGTGCCTGAGAAGTCTCCAGCCCTTACAATACATACTGGCCCCTGTCCACTGTCAGATCCTGTTTTTGGCCATTCTGAGCTCTGCTTCTCAACACAGTGGTGCTGGACCCACAACCAAGTCCCCGGGCCATCAGCTGGTTTCATTCAGGCTGAGTTCCTGCCGTGGAGAAGGAGGGAGCCAGGGCACTGCTCATCTTCTCTCTGGGGGGCTGGAGCTCCTGGCATTGGCTGCATGTCCTCCATGGAGCCCCTCTTGTTGGTGGCTCCTCTCCTGCTTTTGTCCCCTCGCCTTTACCCTCCAGCCAAGGGGTGGTGGCAGCTTTCTTGTGTTGCTGATCCCTGGGTTCCCTCACTTCCCCTTATGTGCTCTTTCAATCTTATAAACACCTTTGTATTTAGTTCTCCAAATTATATTCCTTCTATTTAATTATCTGATGGAGATTTTGTGTTCCTGGCAAGACCCTGGTGGATTTCAGCAGTGTGGGGGAGGCAGAGACAAAAAGTGGCTTAATCCGTGTTCTCAGAGGCTGATGGGTAGCTGAGGACACCTGGAAGCAAAGGGCGCCCTGCAGTCCCCGATGAAAAAGGCTGCACTCCTGCCCCAACAAGGTGCCATGGGGCATAGAGACGGGATTCTGCCAGCGACCTGAAGCTTGACGGCCATTTGATTTTGAAGGTTGGGGAAAATTTCAAGATGATAGGTGGGAAAAAAACATTGCAAGGGGAGGGGAAAGAACCAGCAGGAGCAGGGAGGCAGGAAGGGGCAGGGGGTGCAGGGAATGGGGAGTAGCCTAGTTTGGCTGCAGGGCCATGTGCAGGGATGGAGGAAAAAGGGGCCATGGTAGGGAGGCAGGCTGTGTGTCAGATTCCTGGGGCTGTTGTCACATAGGGCCACAAACTGAATGTCTTAAAATGACAGAATGTATTGTGCCTCATTTCTGAAAGCAAGAAGTCCCATATCATGCTGCCGTGGGGCCAAAAGCTCCTCCCATCTCTGGTGGGTCCCGGCAATGCTTGGTGTCCCTGGCTTATGGAAGCATCACTCCAGTCTCTGCCTCTGTTGTCCCATAGCATTCCCCCCCAGTGTGTGTCTTTGTCTTTGTCCAAATTTCCCTCTTTTTATAAGGACACCAGTCGTGGATCTGGGGCCCACCCTAATGCAGCCTGACCTCATTTTAACTTGATTACATTTTGCCAAAACACCATTTCCAAATAAGCTCACTCCCATAGGTACTAGATGTTAGGGCATAGGGTGGGGTGTGACTCAGCCAACAACGGGCTGATGCATGGAGAGTCCCCTGTGTCCCCCCGAGGCATGTGTATTTGGGGGTGGGCTATGGTTTTAGCAGGGGAGTGACCCATGGTGTTCTTGTCTGCTGGTATATTTTCATGAGCATTTAAACCAATGTCCTTTATGAACAAAGACAAAATCAAATTGTCCCTCTTCTTAGGAGACACCTTGTCCACACTCACCGTCCTTACTTCCACAGCCCCATCCACTCCTTCGCCCTCTGAAATTTAGATTCTGTTCCCACTACTCTTACTGCTCTCCGTGTGCCACCTGCCATCTTCCCACCTGTTTCCTGATGGTACTTATTCTGCTAAGTAGTGCCACTTACCTGCCCCACCGCACCTGCGACTCAGCATCTCCAAACAGAACTACTTTCCTTCCCAGCCTCGAGTCCTCTGAGGCAGTCAGTGACCCCACTGATGCCCCCCTCCTTGCACCCTGTCACTCATGCAATATCCCTACAGCCTGTAGTTCCACATCTCCCATCTCTACAGAGTTCCGGGACCCTCAGTGTAGCGGCCCCAACATGCTCGGAGCGGCCAAGTGATCATTCATGACATCATTCTGTCTTGTGACTCTCCTGCTTAAAACCCCCCGGTGCTCAGTGACATAAGTCAGACAGAGAAAGACAGATACCATATGACTTCACTTACATGTGGAATCTAAAGAACAAAACAAACAAACAAAATAGAGACAGATTCAGAGATACGGAGAACAGACTGAGGGTTGCCAGAGTGGGGCCAATTGGGGGGATGGGAGAAAAAGGTGAAGGGATGGAGAAGTACCAGTTGGTAGTGACACAACAGTCACAGGGACGTGAAGCACAGCACAGGGAATACAGTCAATAATATCATAATAACTGTGTGTGCTCTGAGGTGGAAAGACTGGAGTGGTCGCTGTGTAAAGCATGTGACTGTCTGGCCAATATGCTATACACCCAACCAAGAAAAAATAATCCTGATTGTAAACTGTAATTGAAAAATAAAAAACTAAAAATAAGTAAAAAACAAAAAGCTCTTCGTGCCTCTGATTACCTGGAAGACACACACCAACACAGCTTATTTCCATTTCTCACCCAGCAGGGGCTGTGTTGCTCGGCATAGGCTCTCTCAAATGCTGTGCAGCTGACGTTTCTGTCCCCTAAACATGCTGCTTCTCTTCTCTTCCCTCAGTAACCTTGTCCAAGGGAGAAAGACCTCCTCCCCCCTTCACTGGTTTTATTTCAATGAGGCACTAAGCAGGGAGGGCAGGTGAAAAGTGGACGCTTCCATTATCATTCTGTAACTCCCTGCTCCTCCTCCCTCCAGTTCTCTTCACTTAGGACAAAACCCAGGTGCCCCTTCTCCTGACACCGCAGGACCAGGCCTACCATGAACACAGAGCCAGCAGCCAGCACCGCAACACCCCCCCCAACCCTGCCCCCGCCCCCGCGCATGCCCAGAGGCCATGTCCAGCCGAGAGGAGCATTTCAGATACCGGTGGGATCCAAAATGGACGGGGTAGAATTGGCAGTTCAAATAACTCTTTGATTTCCAAGCCAAGAAGAAATAATTTACATCAATGACAGACAATCATGCTCCTTCACATCAAAGCCCCTTCAGCAGGGACCTTCCCCTGTGGGCAGGGGTGGCTAACCGAACCCACGCCTAGAAGAACATCCAGGTGAAATTCACCGAGTCATATTTGGGGAGAGAACAATGAGAGCAGTGCTGAAAAGGCCCCAGTCGTCACCTGGTCCAACCACTCAGCTCAGCACGGACGAGAGCGGATGGGTGTAGACAGCACACTCAAGGTGACTTAGCTCATTAAGGGAACGGCAGACACAGGTACCCTGTGTCTCGAGCCCCATGCGAGTGTCACTTTAACAGGCACTTGTCCTTTCTAATGACTTCCCACCCCCATGGCAGCAGAGTGAAAAACAAGCCATGAGAGACTGGGAGCCTGCTCCCCAGCTCTGTGGTCCTGAGGAAACTGCTCATTTAGCCGAGTGCCGTGCGCTGTAACACACGCTCAGGTAAAACGGCACCTCTCTGGCTGTGCTGCCCAAGCACCGTGGAACCGCAGAGCTCCTTGACGTGCATGGGAATGGCTGGGGCCCGGGCGTGCTGTCAGAGATGCTCTTGGTTGGGAAGGGCCGGCCTGTGTCTGTGACATTGGGCGGTGGCCTCAGTTTGCTCCAGATGTCGCTAGCCAATACACTGTGATGCCAATATGCCAATATGCTCTTAGTCCTCTGGGGCCGCCATGACACAATACCACAAACTAGGGGCTGCGACCACAAACATTTATTTTATCACAGTGCCTGAGGGTAGAAGTTCAAGATCAAGGTGATGACCAGTTCTGTTTCTGGTGAGGCCTCTCTTCCTGGCTTGCAGATGGACACCTTCTTACCTGGCCTCTGCTCAGTGTGTGTGCGTGGAGGGAGGGAGAGAGAGGGAGGAAGGGGGAGAGAGATGGGGGCAGAGGGAGAGGGGGGAGAGAAAGAGTGAGCAAGCTTTTCGGTGTCTGTCTCTTCTTATAAAATCACACATTCTGTTGAACTGGGGCCCACCCTTTGACTTCATTTAACATTCATTACTTCCTTTGAGGCCCCATCTCCACATACAGCCACACTGGGGGGCAGGGCTGCAGGCTGTGAATTTGGGGGACAAAAACCAGGGTACGGGTGCCTACTCGGACGCTGCTGCCATTCCCCTGCTGCCAAGGCAGCCTGTCATGTGCTCTTGGTGTTCCCAGGAAAACAAGTATCTTTCAGGCTTTATTCTTTGCTTGTTCAGATGATCGGACAGCATTTACCGGATGCTGATTTTTCTTTCTGGAATGAATGGCACTGCCCTTTCACTCCCTGAATCCCCGTGGTTGGGGCCACGGCAGCATTGCTGCCATCTTCTAAGCTGATGGAACCCCAGTTTTTAGTTGGGCCCATCAGGCCCTGTGTTCCTCAGCCCCCCTTGCAGAGTGAAAATGTCACCAGCCACAGATCCTGCCTGAAAGGTCAACTACGAAACACACTCTTGCAAAACACAAATGAACCGGGGGAGGAACCGAGATGCAAGAAAAGAGCTGATGAGCACAGATGGCGATGAAACACATAAATCAAACTGATGATGAGCTCTAAAAATAAGTATTTCTTTTCAGGTAGATAAATGTGGAATTAAAAATGGACACAAATGTAAGACAAAATCATCTTCATCTGATCAAGGGGCTGGCTAGAGCTGTGAAAATACACAAAAAATGTTGTATTCAATTAAAGTTATAATAAAGTTTGTACATTAACAATTTAAGAGTAACAACCAAAGAAGAGAAAACAATTGGTAATTTCCTAAGCAAAGGAAATAAGTACAGGTATAGAAAGCTTAATAAAGAAATCAGTTCAATAAAAGACAGGGACGGGGAAAAAACAAAGCAAAGGGGAAAAAAAGCATGATAACACAAAATGAGACAGCAGCGGTAAATCACAATATGTCACAAGAAATACCAGGTTGAACAATATGAGATTGCCTTTGTTTTGTGTAAGAGTATTTGAATATTAGTGATTTGAATATGGCTTAACTTATTATATAGCACAATTACGTTTTCGCAAAAAAGACAGCACATAACGGAACGGACTTTTCAAAATTCGACCACATGATCCTGGAAAGAGGCGTACCTAAACAGAGCGGGGGAGAAGGCAAAGTTGAATAGAAGACAGGGCAGTGAATACTAGCCCAAAAGAAGCTAATGCAGCTGGAGCCATGTCAGCAAACTCCAATTTAAGGTACAAAGCACCACCAGGGATAAAAACAGATGCTTTAATGCTAGAACAAACATTTTCCCGAGAACCAGCCAACCTGAGCGTGTCTAAAAAAGTATGCAGCTTAATATATACAAAAAGGACAAAGTATGGAAGGAATCCACTCAATTATCTACCCACCGGTCTCAGAAAATTATAGCACGAAGTTGACCTATGTCCAGCATTGGTGAGAAAATTTGACACAAGTCTATCAGAAATTGATAGAACAACCAGAAACAATTGTGATATTATAAGATATACGCAAAATGCCATTTACGCTAGACTGAAAAAGTGTATATATCCTTTCCCCTATAAAGTGGAGAATATACCATTTTTTTCAAGTTCATATTCAACATTGGAAAAAACGATGTGTTAGGTCACAAAACAGGTCTTTGACAAATAGTAACTAATTAATAGTATCACGGCTACAATGAAATTCAATACAATTGGAAATTAAGAAAAGTGCTTACCAGGTAAGATGTTGCCTTGATGCAACAGGAGCCCCAAGGGCACCCCCAGGCCGCCCATCCCAGAGATGGCGCAGTAAAAGGAGCACGGATGATGCTCGAATTCAGAGGCTCGCATCCCACAGCTGATTAAACTAACCTAAATGGCAGGGAGGGAAGCGCCGCGAGCGGTAAGAGATCATACTGCAGAGCAGGCGCGAGGGCGAGCTCCCTGAATCCCAGGCTACGGCGTGCTCCTGGGTCCTCCCTGTCCGAGGTCACACCAGCCTTCCTGCTGAGCCCAGCAGGCCTGGCCCGCTGACACAGACCTGCTTCTTGGAGAGACCGTGGGGACAGGCAGGAGTGGCATGGCTGTGACTCACTAGCCTGTTGAGGAGCCGTGATTTTCATCTGTCTTTCCTGGGCAGTGCCCTGTGACCCTGGAGTGGCCCCTGTCACGAAGGGTGGTGGAAGACATCTGGGGAAGACCTCATAAGCTCGGGGGTGACATAATCATGATTTGTTTTCTATCCCTTTCCTGCTGTTGGGCAGAAGCGTCATTCATACATCATATTTTAAGGATTTACTTCATCCAACATTGGCACGTCTTACAGGTTACTAGCTTACAATGCTTTCTGTACTTAATGCATCTATCCGTTTTGCCTGCGTTTCACAGGCTGCTTAATTTCTCATCATCTACACCTATTCCACCCTGTGGGTTCACTGTATCTTATCAACGGAGAGCTTACTTAAAAATTCATGCTTCACTCTTGCTACGGTTTCATAGTAAATTCCGCAGGATCTTTGCAGCACCCAAAGGAGCTCTTTCTTTAAAGCACTGGAAGCTTTTAGCCTGGGTACGGACTCACGGGGCAGAATTACAGCTTGTAGGAACACACGCATGTGCGTGTATGCACACACTCGGACTCGATGTACCCAAGGGGGACAGAAAGTGACTTTGGGCAATTTGGATGGCTAATCCGCATCGTTCAACAGCTTCCCTTTTATTCCTAAAGACGTAATTTATAGCCATCCAATTATGGAGGTGCTTACGGCAAGCTCCATTGTGGGAGGAGTTAAGTTTAAACTTACAATGAACCCCATTGGTGGCTGTGATTGGAATATAAAAATAAAATACAGTATTATTTATATCCTATAGTTATCAATATGTATATCCTATGAGTTTTATCGCCATTATATCATAATATTGATAAAATAATATAAAGTATTCCGGGCCTTTGGCCTGCCAGGGCTTTCAGTGGGTTACCGTCTCTCTGAAGGCCTCTCGTTCTCGCTGCCCTCCTACCCGCTGTTTGCACTGCCGTTAAGTCACAGGTCTTACGAACTCAACACCAGTGCATCAGCCCTCACATGCCCAGCGTCTGCTTCCCCGTCACCTGTTTGCTTCTTAGAAGGCTGTGGGCTCTTTGACGTGTGTCGACAAAAATAACCAGGCATGTCTCACCATTTCCCTTGTCTCACCCGGAAATGCAAATGGATAAAGTCCATCTGAACTGCTCCTGTCCGATGTCACGTGCGGGGAGGAGAGCGTGCTGCCCTACCTGCCAACACAGGTGGGGAGGTGGGTGGGGTTGCTTTACCATCCAACATGTGGTTTATTTGAGAAGGGGTAAGAATTTTTCAAAAGTGAAAATATAACCTCAAAGAGCTCTTTCCATTCTGTCCTTTGACTTGAAGGTAGAAAATCGGTGAGAGCATCTTTTTAAACTTGGAGGTTGGAGGTGATGTGCGTGAGAGGGATGGGACAAAAATACCCGGTTGCTACTCCACTGGCACTTCTTAACTGGTTAAAAGAATCACATATGTGCAAATCAAGAATGGGAGATGGCTATGAATGGGAGAGAGGCACATTTCACAGGCCTTGTCCCCTGAAGCACATGTTCATCTCTTCCCATATGGAGCATCTGAGATTTTCAATAATTAAAAGAAGACCCAGAGCCGGTCGTTTCTCAGAGGAGCCCGGAGACTTCAGGCTGCGGTTCTGTGTGGCCCCTGGCACTTTGCACCTCCAATACACTGGTTTCAATTGGGTGATTTAGATCAATTTGGTGGTGACGACCAGCAATGTGAAGGCAATAGGAATAATTTCTATTTATTTCTAGGTCCTCCCGCCACAGGGATAGTGTTTCTCGTAGTTACTTACACAGGCAAAAAGGGGTACAGGCTGGTCCAGCACCCGGCAGCGTCATCCCTTCTGGTCTCGGTCAGCCCTGCACGGCTGCCCCTCTCTCTACTCTGCTGGTGTCTTTCTCAGCTATCTGATCCACGTGGCTCCTCCTGGCCTCCCATGGGACCACCAGCGCCTGCAGCCTCTCCTCCCTGCCTTTGTGATAGAACAGGCTCTCGTCCTTGTTGCTTTCCTTTTTGCCCATGTGGCCTGGCTTTTGTTTTTACTGAACTCCTCTAATGAATGAAATGTGTGGGGTCATGATTTCCCAGGGCGGTGGAAATTTCTCTCCACTTCCCAACATCACATTTAAAAGGGAGAAGTTCCCCTCCAGATACAGTTCATAGACTATTTGCATTTGGACTTGACTTTTATGGCTAGTCTGTCACTTTTCAAAGCCTCCTAGTATGAAAGGGTATGAACAGTGGTCACCCAGACATTCACTGAGCTCAAGGACAGTGTGTGAATTAGAATGCACCAATGCAGTCCAGCAAAATGGCACCTCTAGTGGGCAGGGTTGTCCTAGGTGATTGCACCTTTGGGTGATGAGCTGGGCTGCCCACTAGCAGTTGCACCCTGAGTCCATGATCACCCCTGGAGTTACTCCTTAGATTCCACGTCATCCTTTGTCACTTATGTAGAAAGAATCAGGTGATGCGGATCCTGGCTGGCGGGATCCCTGTGCTGTGGCAGCAATAGACAAATACACACGGACTACAGAAATCCTGTGGAGAAAAGGGACTGCACGGCAGCTCTGTAAGTGAGAGAGAGGACCCCCCGACCCCCCTGCCTGGACAGGCTTTTATTGTTTTTCTAGGCACACTACATCGAGGATGGTCCTAATTTACTAAGCACAGGTTTGCTTTGGGTGGTTGCCTTTTACAGAAAAGAAAGGAGAGGATGCTGCTAATTATATAAAAGAAGAAGGATATTTGAAAATGTAAAAGGAAAAGTGGTGGAACTGTTTACACTCCATACTTGGGAGATTCAGCTCAGTTTTTAGGAAGTTAAAGATACTCAGTAAACATTTGCTGCCTCAATTCAGGGTGAGGGAGTTTTAGCTCTTGAGAGAGCTAAAGTCTCAGAGCGGCCTAGGTACAATGCAGACCTGATTCCCCACAGGAGAACTTGTCCATGGGCATGTGTCCTACGTGCAGGATCTCGCTCCCCACTGGCTTTTCTGAGTGGGGGCTGGGCTACATTTCCCACACGTGGAACGGTTCCCTATGATCAGGTAAGGTGCAAGCAAGCTCTGAAGCTATTGCTCTGCATGTTAATTACAGTTTTTTCAGGAAATCCACAGGGCAAGTTCTGGGGGACAGGGACTCTTACCCTCCTAGCACCAGGCTCTTGTCAGACAGGATGTCAGACGTGAACAGTCACAGACCCTCCTTCCGAGCATTTTATTGAGTAAATCTTTACTTCCAATGAACATAAATGAGACCCCCTTCTCAAACCCAAATGGGAAAGCTGGTCAACCAGATGCTAAAGGTAGGTTATAGCAAAGAAGGACAAGAACGAGAAGGGGAAAACACTCTTCAAAGCCCCAAAGCAAAAAACATTTACATTTTACATTTCTAGAGACATCCAAAACAATTCCAGAACATTAAAAATCGTGCGCCCATTTGGAATAATTGAAACTGAAATGTGAAAGGCATTGCATTTTACTAATCCATTTATAATGGTATGAACTGCTTCTCATAGCCAACTGCCAGGCGGGTTGCTTTATTTAATAACTTGAATGCTAAAGGTCCCCCAGGCAAGGAGACTGTTTTGCCACCAACTGTGGAATTTTCCCCCTTCCTCCCCCTTCCTGGGTGGCCTGGCTGTGGTCCAGGGCCTCGCCTCCCCGGATCCTGGCCAGCAGGCAGAGTACCTGCTTGGCTTTTCCCAGTGCCGCATGGACTTCATTCCACACATGCTCCATCTCGAGGAGACAAAAAGGGCATAAAGAAGAGTTCTGTTTTGTTCCCATGCTGTGATGGCTCAATTTCTCATAGTTCATAGGAATAAAATATGCACGACTGTTATAGACCTGAAGAGCAGGAACGGGAATCCGTAGAACTCTGTCCACAAATAGAATCATCGGAAAAACTTCTGAACCAAGGGAACCCCAGGGAAATGGTGTTGGAAGGCAACAGTGGCTGAGCTGCATGCGGCTCAGGGACTTGCTTGTCCCAGGAATCAGGAGCTCAGGGCCTCATCAGTCCAGCTGTCTTCTCACCATCTCTGAGTTCTGTTGCTAATCAGGCTTGGATGGATCCATTGATCTGCCACATGTAAAGGCTGGAGATAGCAGAGAGGTCTGCAGGAAAAGGGTCTGGGCAGCAGCTCTCCAGGGTTGGCCCGTGAGCCTCTGGGAATTTGACACTAGAAGTACTTCCACATTGTCATGTTATCAACACACTTTTCCTAATACGGAGGTGTCATTTGCCTTTTTTACTCTGTTGACATTTGCACTGGGGGTGCAGAAGCAATGGTGGGTGGATTAGAGTTCTCCAGAGAAACAGAACCAATAGGGCGTGTGTGTGTGTGTACGCACATATATACAGGGAGAAATAGTGCTCTTTGGTGGGATAATACACACACACACAGTATGGCTGGAAAAAGTGCATTCTTGTTAATATAACAAGAACAGTTTGTGCAACATCGATGTAACCTGGCAGCCAAGGGGAGTGGACTGGAATGTGCATGTGTGAACAATGATGACTTCACTGTACTAGTCAGTGGGGGTGGTAGACACTATTGAGTGAGCGTGTGTACTGTGTGGCCTTCACATTCAAACTGACTGAGCAAGCAGAGCAATGAATCTGTATCTAATTTTATGTTAAGCTTGAACATTTCTCCATGGAAACTATTTGGATGATTCAGATGGCCACACAGCTATGGGAAGCTGGGGATTGGCAGCTTCATCACGACAATGTGTCTGCTCATGAATCACAGTCTTATGCAGAGCTTTTTTGCAAAACATCAAACCACCCAGGTGACTCAGTGCCCCCTACAGCCCAGATTTGGCGCCCTGCAACTTCTGGCTTTTCCCAAGACTAAAATCACCTTTGAAAGGGAAGAGATTTCAGACCATCAGTGAAATTCAGGAAGATATGATGAGGCAGATGGTGGCGCTTGGGAGAACTGTGTGAGGTCTCAAGGTGCCTACTTTGAAGGGGATGGAGGCATCATTGTTCTGTGTACAATGTTTCTTGTATCTTGCGTCTTCTCCAATAAATAAATGTCTCCATTTTTCACAATGCATGGCTGGATACTTTCTGGACAGACCTTCGTATAATATATGCACAGATATAAATTTGATAAACAGGCAGGCAGATAGATGGATGGTTACACATACACATAAGAGAGATACACTTTAAGGAGCTGGTTCACAAAATTTGGGGGGCTGGCATATTAAAAATTTATAGCGCAGGTGGCAGACTGGAGACCAGAGCAGTGGGCTGGAAATCCAAACCCAGAGAATTGGCTTGGTAGTTCATGTGCCTGACTGCCTTGGCCACGCTACCTGTCTGCTAGGTTCCATGTGAGCCGGCTGCCCTGCAAGTGCTTCAGCTCCACCACCTCAATTACTCTTCGTGGCAGCCGATGAAGGAGACAGCAGAAGGGAGAGATTTACTTGTCCCCATTCCAGAGGTCAGGAAATATGTTCCAAGTTGCGATGTCCTGGAAGCCTGCCAGCGAGGGGAGGAGTGGGAACAGCATCCTTGGGACTCTGCAGAAGGAGTCGAGATCACGGTTGTCAGGAAAAGGGCTTCTGCCACCTGATGTGAGCCTGAGCCACAGGTGAAGTGAGCCACAGTGCATGTCCATCATGGTGGTGGCAGAGGGGGCAAGGCAGCTTCCTGAAAAACCCACGAGGGTGGCCGCAAGAGGAGCTGGATAAAGGACCACAGACCACACTGGTGAGACAAGATGTAACCTTGGGTCTCCAGCTGTCCTTCTTCCTCCTCTCTCCGTCCCTACGACTTCAGGGAAGAGACAGAGAGAACTCGATGAAGGAAGGAAGGAAACCCCCCCTGCTGCGTGCCTTGTGGATTTTCAAACCTTAGTCATGGCTGACCTGTGGGAAAATCAGTAAGAAGTTGAAATTTAGGAATTAGAGTAGACTGACTTTTTCATGTCCGAAAATGAGGCCTTATGGACGTCTGAAATTGACAAGAAAAACTATGGGCTCTTCAGAGACATCGTCCGACTCGGTGGAACAGGGACCTGAACGCAAGTGTGACGATCGTGGTACGTGACTAAAGTGAGACTGTTTCCCTGATTACTCCCTCCCCAAGTTCAACCCCTTCCACAAGCTGGTTGCACAGACCCGTCGACATCGATCCTTTCAAAACACTCTGTGCTGAGGTCATTGTCTCCACATTACAGACGAGAAAACTGAGGCTTAGGGTGTTAGCTGATTTGCCTGATTCGAGTCACAATGCTCAGAAACAGAACCTGCCAAGCAAACGCACGCCGTTGGGTTAATACCGTTAAGTTGCAGGAAGACGGCCTGAAAATGTACGTGCTGATTGATGTCTCCTTCACGAGTTGGGTCCCGTCTGAATGTTGGACACTTGACTGCAGTGTTGTAATAAAATCTCATGGAAGCGATGAGATCAGCACTTCATGGGAAACTGGTGTATAGTTAATGAATCATTAATATTCTAGCGAAGCAGCCACTAATGGTGATATTTGGTAAAGAATCCAAGTCTGAGGTTCTATTAATGCTTGACTCGGACACTGATTTACTCAGAAGGACATTAGTATTTTATTACTTGGTGTGAGAAGGGACCGGGATGAAATGACAGAACGGGGAACTCAATAATCTCTTGGGAGTAATGACCTGTTGGGGAATGAGAGAAATGTGAAAATGATGATAGTGGAACGATAGTCATTCCAGACTCAGTTACCCCAGGATAAGTCAGAAGCCCTGCGTCTGAAATGCTGATGCTTTAGTCAAAAACAGGAGAGTGTGATAAGCAAGTTCTTGCTCCCATGGAGAGCCGAAACATGTTCACAGCTTTCTAACCTCTGCAGGTTGGCCGTCAGTAGCACCATCTTTGGGCCGGCCCCAGCAGCTGGCCAGTTCCATGTGGATCCACTTGTCGTTGCCCCCCGCTCCCAGGTGTTGCCTACGGTGCCTTAGTTGCCTTTCACTATCTTCAGGATTAAAATCATTTGCATGTCCTTTAAATTTATTATTGTTATCATTTTCATCACTGCTATCATTATCAGTATATGAGGTCTGTCTGGAAAAAGTCCAGCCATTGTTAGTATAACAAGAATGGCTTGCCAATGTAACCTGGCAGCCACGGAGTGAGGACTGGAATGCACATGGGTAAACAGTGATGACTTCACTGTCCTAGTCAGTGGGGGCAGTAGACACTGTTGAGTGAGCATGTGTACTGTGTGGCTGTTGCATTCAAAATGACTGAGTGAGTAGAGCAACAGATCTGCTTCAAATTTTGCATTAAACTTGAACATTCCTTGCTGGAATCTATTTAGATGACTCAGAAGGCTGCAGCTATGGGCAACTGGTGATTGGCAGCTTCATCACAACATGCCCACTCCATGTATCACATCTCATGCAGAATTTTTTTGGTGAAACATCAAATCACCCACGTGACTCAATCCCACTACAGCCCAGATTTGGTGCCCTATGACCTCTGGCTTTTCCCCAAACTAAAATTGCCTTTGAAAGGGAAGAGATTTCAGACTGTCGATGAGATTCAGGAAAATATGATGGGGCAGCTGATGGTGACTGGGAGAACTGTGTGAGGTCCTGAGGTGCCTGCTTTGAAGGGGACTGAGGCATCACTGTCCTATGTACAATGTTTCTTGTATCTTCTTCTATAAATGCCTCCATTTTTCATGCCACATGGCTGGATACTTTTTGGACAGACTGTGTATTGTAAGTCCCCCCGCCCCCGAGTATTTGTACTTCTTTCATATTCAAATCAAATTAATGCTGGAGGTCACTTGACTTTGTCCCATGTGACATGCCTGCAACCTTTAAACTCAGCAACGTCATGAAAGTTCTAAAAACGCCCACCAATTAAATTTACAAGAAAACACGATATGGAATAATATAAAATGGCATTTAAAAATGAAATCTGGAGGATAGCACGAAAGAGTGGAGTGGAAAACTGAATATTAGCTTCAAGACACTGTATAATGTTTTGTTTTTATTCAGCCTTGTATCTTTGAATCCAAGTGTCTCCTAAAAGATAAAATAAAAGGTTCATGAGTGTGGACAAACCTTCCAAAGAGAGTGAAATTTAACAATTTACTACTAAGTCAACTAAAAGGGCACCAGCGATTCCTAATTCTGCACCCAGGCCATTGGGTGCAGAATCAGGAATTAACAAAGTTTTACAGCAACATCAAAGCAGTGTTTTCTGTGCCTCTAACCTATAGCCTTAGGGTGTGGTCATCAAACACCCAGGGTCCTGCCTGGCCTGCCGTCCTGGGAGGTCGGGGGAGTTTTCAAGGGAGAAGACAGAGCTCACAGACGATGGCCCGATTCAATTTTCCTTACCCTTTGACGTAAAGTTGCAAGCAGACTTGGCAGCTTAGAAGTCATTTTCAAAGGTAACACCTAGTGACTTGTTAGACAACCCAGGGAGCACGCGACATGCTTCAGCACACCAATGACGTGGCTACAGGAAGTACAGGGCACGGAGCGGAACAGTGCCACGAGGTGCCACGCTCCACATTTGCTGTTTGACGTAAGTTATTTCGTGGCTTACGGGCTTTAGTGCACTTTGCTTCCAAATCACACAGAAGGTGTTTCAGTTCTTTACACATCTGTTTCTCTCCTTCCTCACAGACAGCCCTCTGTAAGGTGGACTGAGCTGGTGACCTGAAATGAACGGGATCACGAGAAAAGTATACAAGGACGTCTCTGGAGTCACGACGGGGACAAGGAAACACAAACACTCACTATCTGCAGGATATATTTAACATTGTAATTACTTGGGAATGGATGCGTTATAAGGTGATTTTCATAATCAACTTAGGTAGGAATGGTCAAAGTCTTCAGTGTTAATGTTATATCACCCAGAAGCCTAAAATAGCTTACTAAATCACATAAAATAAAATTAAACAAACTTAATCATGACACTGAAATTGAGAACAGGCCGACAGTAACCAGAGGGGAGACGGGAGGGAATTTCAGGGGAAAAGGGTAAAGGGTTTGTAGGAATAATTATAAAGGACACTTGGACAATAATGGGGGGGAGTGGGGGGGTGGAAACAGGAGGGAGGTGGGGAGGGCTGGGGGTTAGGCTGGGGTGGGGGGAAAAGTCAGAGAACTATATTTGAATAACAATAAAATTAGAGGAAAAAAGACTAAAGGAAATAAAAAGTTGGAAATAATAAAGATAATAGAAGAAATTAATGAAATAGAAAAATCAAACAAAATCAATAAAACCAAAGGCTAATTTTCTGAATGATCAATGGAATGAATGATCTGTCAAGACTAATGAAACACATGATTATAAGTATTATAGTTATAAATAAATATTAAAGCACAAATGAGTATGTTAAAACACAAAAGAAGCATAGATATACAGAGGGGAGAAATGTTAAAATAACATTATGAACAATTTTATCTCAGTAATCTTGAAAATTTGTATGAAATGGACTTCTTTGTAAATACAATGAAAAGAAATACAAATTCAGTCAGAAAAAAATTTTTAAAAAACTTAATTATATGTCCAAATGTGAGTTCTTTAAATTAAAATACTTTTAGATGTGAAAATAGTGAACAATAAATCCAACCTTTTACATTTGTTTAGATAGGATGTTAAATTTCTACTATGCGCACCCAAATCACATGTTTTAACATAACAAGCCTGCCACCCAACATTCTTTTAACTAGATTTCTCTGTGAGCTTTTAAAAACATCTCTCTGCTGTGAAAACTGACGTCCAGAGCGATGACCACGTTGCTGAACGAACAGGCAGAGCTGGCTGAGTTTGACTTTGGGGCCCTGGCCTGACATTGGGATCCTTCTCCCAGGATGCTGCTTCCTTCTCTCCCCCTTCTCTCAGAACTTAAGTCTTCTTTTCATTTCCCACCAAGTTCCGCTTCCCTATCAGTAAGTGCACGCTACATGCAGCTCCTTCCAGCCGCCACTGAGGCCTCCCTGCGAGCCCAGGGCGCAGAGATGACATGCCCATGAAGAAATTCCAGGCACCACCCAACTGTTGAAAGGTATTTGGGAGGCCACTGGTTATGACCTTGCATCCCAGAAGCCAGGTGACAGAACTGGCTGTTCCATCCTGAAAATGGCCTTGGATTGTCACAAAGGTGCGTTGTATTCAGATGGTTTGGAGGGGGGGCACTTACGCGCAGTCTGTCGCATTTAAAAAACAACAATCTGCTCACATAGAAAAATAATTTTAAAAGAAAGTCTGCATCAAGAAGTACCAGGCGTTGTGCTAAGTAAGTCTTTTCAGATCTGTTGTCTTCTTTAAGCAAACTCTTGACCGTGATCAGGTATCACTACCCTCCCCCCACTTCCTGGATCCACAGAAGTCCTTGACCTTCAGTAACTCTTTCCTAAACCTTGCCTGCTCCAGTGATCCTGAGCTCTGTCCACAGTGTTATGTTTGTGGTTAGTACATTAGGCTGGGGGTTGAAAAAAATCAGAAGAGGAGTACTTGTGCCAGGAGAAAATTTTGTGAAATTTAGCTTTGTGCCCATAAATAAAGTTTGGTGGGAGTGCAATCCCACCCACTCCTTTCTGTGTGGTCTGCGGCCACTTTTGCACTGCGAAGGCAGAGATGAGTAGTTGAGACTGAGGTCACAGGGCCCATAAAACCTCAAATAGTTACCACCTGATCCTTTCGGAAAAAGGTCGCCAACCCCGCACCAGGCCGTTGCTCTCCCATGGCGGCTCACGCCTTTGACGGTTTCTGACCTTCTCCTGTACTGAGAGACACGGAAAGGGAGAGTGTGCTTTGTCCTCAGTGTCATGTGAGGCCCAGGAAGAGACCGCCACCTGACGTGGATGATCCACACGGCGGACAATGGGGATTTGACTAAAGATAGGAAAACGTAGCCAACATAGTGAATAAACTGGCTATGTTGATTTAGTGCGCCCCACCTTCCAAACTCTTTACAAACACCTTACTTGTCACTTCGGTCCTGTGTGGGGGGTGTTATCACACCTGCTTTGTGGATGAGAAAAGGGAGCCACACACTGGTTAAGGGATTCCCAAAGGTTGCAGAGGCCACTATTAAAACCAAATCAATCGGACTCTAACAACCACAATCTGAGCCTCTTCGCTCTGCTGTCTCAAGACCCTTGGTGGACAGTTGGAGACTGAGTTCAAATCTCTGTTCCTCTAAGTTTTACCTGTGCAGCCATGAGTGAGTTCTTACCCTCTCTGGGGGGCCTGATGAGAGTTTCCTCCTGGGATTGTTACCAGGTGAAAAGGAGGTGGTGCCTGTGGATGTGTCTGGCAGCCCCCTCACACAGAACGTGGTGGTCAGGGCCCTGCGAGTTACAGGCTTTATAAAATTTCCCAATGCCCTGCAACATTTACCCTTGACTTAAAACGAACTGTTTCCTTTAGTCACGGTGTTTTGTTTATTTCATGATTTTAACTGTTTGGGTCAGGAGGCTCCGATGTTGGTCTGCACTGTGGGGAGAAGAACCAGCCCTCGCCCCCCTGAGCATCTGTTTTATGGAGCGCGATGCCTCTCTTACGATTTGACTGAATAAGAGAGCGCGAACTGTAGCAATAATGAGCTGGGGGAAGAGGAAAGGACAAAACAGTTTTTTCTTCTGTAGAGAAAGATTTGGTAAGTGCTGATCACACACACACTCAAGAGTTGTGCAATTTGCCTTTTGCCTTGGGGCTGTTAAAGAAATGTGTTGTCACTCTTTTTTTTAACTGAGAACATTTAGCTGAAATTTGCTAGAAAATAGGAAAGGGAACCAGGAAAGGACTCCTGGACGGTGCCGCCTCTGCCCGCACAATGAGGTCCATCGTTAGGCTGAGTTGGATTGGTGGTTCTTTTTCCTTAAATATCCACTCATTGCTCCTGGCATAGGACCCTCTGGTCCTGTAAATATGTTACTATTTTTATTATTTTCTGAAAGTAATAGAGATACTCTGAATAGCTTAAAGTTAAAGATAGCAGTCCTCCTATTCTGTGCTAGCAATAAACCGTGATTTGAGAAGGTTCAGATATAACAGGAGCCCTGATTCTCTGCCTGGGGGGAAGGGCTGGGAGAGAGAGTTGAGACCAGGGGCCGAAATAGCAGGAGACCCCAATTCAAATTGTGGGAAGGAAAAGTCTGAGTCTACTGTTTCCACAATTCTCTCAGTTTGCTTTCCTGAGATCAACCCCCCTCAAACAGGTGTCTGGTCTCCAGGAGAGTTCAGGAATGGTGGCTACTTTCCTGGGAGTCCCAGGAACCATCCCTGTCAACAGGTAAACCCTGGGCAGGCATTGGCCACCAGGTGGAGCCTGACCGCTCCAGGGACTGGCCTGGGCTGGGCCATGTGCCCAGACCTGGACAGGCAAGCTCACCCTGGTCATTCATTAGCCTTGAAAGAATGCCACCCAGCACTGACACACTGATTTCACTTTAAACAATGCCACCCAGCATTGACACACTGATTTCACTTTAAACACCATTAAAAAAAAATTCCATTCTATTCTAGCATTCCTAGATTTAGAAAGGGACGGCGGGGGGTGGGGGGGAGGGGATACATTACTCTACCCCTCCCTAGACCCAACTTATACTCCCCAGGAGCTACTTTCAACTTTTTAAGTCTTATTCTCCCCGCTCCCCCAATATTTACCTCCGTGTTTCTCAATAACCTTCTCGTATTGTGGTTTCTTCTTTTGTTCAGTTGAAGAAATAATGGTCTCTGCTGCCCGCTGGGATCATGGAGCTCTAGTTCTCATGCATCTTTCTTTCTCAGCACAGACTTCTTCCCAGCATACTTGTGTGATGACTTTTGGTTAGTTCAGCATTTTAGTATTGCCACAGTCGCCGTGCAAATACCAGGCACCGCTGAGCCAACAGCCCGACAGTTACATTTCCTTTCTTGCACATGTTTTGTTCTTCCTGAAGGCAATAGGTGCTCGTGCCTTCCATTTGCTTTGCTCTCTACATAACCACCTTTAATTAGTCTTACACATTCAAACAGAACTATCATTTCCTCCATTCATTCAGAAATACCAGGTAATCTCTTAGTATTCCCCCCCCCCCCCCCCGCCCCGTGGAACCCTCCCCCTTGAACTCCCTGTGCCCTGACGCACCATGGACCAGCTGCACTTGCCAGTGGGCGTCAGCTCCGGTCCTGGGACCTCCCTTCCCAATGTTGCTGGGGGTGTCCTTCACCTTTCTCTTGTAGGAAGGAGTCTCTTCTTCCTGGGGGAGGTCATGGGGAATGCCATCCTCTTTCATGCTTCACTCTCCCGTTTTGGTGAAGTTTTCCAGTAGAATCCTTCTTTCAGAAAATACGCACAGGAAGAGACACTTTGGAGATCCTGTGTGTCTTTACTCCACACGTACACTAAGAGATTGGGACAGGCCTGCATTTTTTTTCCCTCGGGTTTTCAGATGCTGTTCTTCTGCGTGTGGGGTTGCTGTTGAGAAATAGGAAGCCCTCCTGGATCATGGCCCCTGAAAGTGGGACTTTGTAAAAACTTTTAGGGTATTCTCCTTTATCTCTAGGGGTCATAAAATTCATAATGAAGTGCTTTGGAATTTTAATTAATTACTTAATTAATTCATTGTTGTTCTGTGTGTTTGGTGTGCCTTTCCCTTCCAAAAAGCTCGTATCCTCCAGTTCTGGAGAACTTTCTTGATTCATTTTCTTGATATTTTTCTCTCTATAGCCTTTATTCTCGTTTCTGCAGAGACTCTAATACTTCAAATATTGGGTTTCCTTGATTTATTTTCTCATTTTTTTCCCTCCTACTTTCCATCCCTATTTTGTTATTGCTCTACTCCTTGGGAAACTTCCTTGCAACTTGATCTTCCAATCTTATGGATTTGAAAAATTTCTGCTATTGCCTTTTCAGTTTTTAAGAGCTCACTCTTATTAAGGAACCCTTTCATTGCACGATATTCTGGTTTCATGGTTGAAAATGTTTTGGTTATTTCTCTGGGGTCACTAATTGTAAGATTTTTTTTTTTAGTTTCCTTCTGCTTACGTTGGGACTTTCCTAAAAAATCTGTTAATCCTTGGCTGTATATTTATATTTCAGAGGGAGAATCCAAGTGTTGGTAGGAAACTCTACACATCATTGTCCAGTGTGGGGGGAGGGGGTGGGGGAGGGGTTTGTTAATGACTGGGTCTGTCTCCAGGGTCATTGGCTGGAGACCTGGCTTTTCCACTGGGGTGTCCCATGCCAGCAAGGGGGTAGGGGTTTCTCCTGTGAAGGCGACTTCCCCCAAGTGCAGAGGGAGAGGAGGGTGAAGGCAGTGGAAGTTTGGCTGCCTGCTTTCTGGAGCCTCAGCAAGGGGAAGGGAGCCTGTACGCTTAGTGGATTTCCACTGAATTCCCTTTGTCAGGAGTGAAGGGTTCCTGGGGACTGGTCTAGGCGCTTTCTGGTGGTTTATGTGTCTCCTGCTGGGACCTGGGTAGAGGCCCATGTTGGACCCCCTGGGCAAGGGGTACCCGGGATGCCCCTGCTTCTGGAGGTTGTCCCTTCATGGTACCTAGTGCCTCCAGGTCCCTCAGTTGTTCCAGGGCCCTACACCCCAATCACCTTGCCTCTGTTGACCCTTTCCCACCAACAAAGGCTCCAGCTTCTCTCTCCTGTCCAGTCACCACACAGCCCCTTCCTCAGCTTTTCAAAATATATCAGCATCTTGTGCCTGTGGTAATCTCCCCTCCCAGTTTTTGTCCTTTGGGACTCAATTCCTTTATTGCCACATGAGTAAGGTTCCTGAGAGGAGCTGGTGTCCAGCTTTCCATGGTTAACTGGAAACCCCTTATTTTCTATAACATAGTGTGTATTTTGTAGGCCTTTGCGGAATGATCCACAAGGAATTTAGGAAACATTTTCTTAAAAAAAAAACAAGTTAGGAAATATGGGCGATCCACAGAGTACACCAATGGGCTTGGAACGACGGCCAGTGGTTGGAAAGGCTGCGTTTGTTCATCCGCCACTTGCTTGTTCCAGGACAGGCCACACTTCACGTTTCCTCCTGCAGACAGTGAGCAGAATCTACCTGCATCACACCGCAGTCTCGGAAGAGCTGCAGGGAAGCACGCTAATGCTCCCTGAGAAGGAGAAGTGTGGCATTCAGGGCTGTTTATTTCCATCACCCATCTTAAAGATGGCACATTTATACGTGCGGTATCTTTAGCCTTTTGAAAAAGAGATGCTTTGAACCGTGACGTCAGGCTAGACTGCGATACAGGGTCCCGCGTTCAGCTTGCACGCCAGTGCACCTTTGCATTTTGGGGGTTGAGTCTCCTCGCTTCCTGCTGTTCCTCTCCTGCCTGGCACCCCGGTTCTCCGCTGCTGCTTTAAGACTGCAGAGCGCCCCGGCGGCCAGAGGCAGGGGAGGGGTCCCCGCTCGCCTCCGCTCGGCTGCTCGCTCCTCGCCCGCCGCCCGCCCGCCCACGCGCGCGCGCCTCCCGGGCAGGGAAGGTGAGCAGGGATCACTGTGACTCGGGCCGCAGGAGAGGAAAGATGCGCCCGCCCGCCCGCCAACTGCCTGGGTGTGGAGGCTGAGGGGCCGGCGCACCAGAGGCCGCTTGCTGTGCAGTCGGGGCGCCGGGCGCCCGGGATGAGCTCACGCCCGCGTGGGCGGCTGTGTGCACCTGCGGACCTGCCGGCGGCCCCCTGAGCAGACGGCGCACCTGGGCTGCAGCCCGGCGGGCCCACTCTGGCCGCAGCCTGGGGCGTGGCGCCCGGGGGCAGGTGTGCAGGCGCGCGGCGCGCGGTGAGCGCAGCCCTCGCCCCAGAGCCCGGCCACGCCGCGTGCCCGGGCGGCTCTGCAGCGGTGGCCCCCGGGGAGGTGGCGAGCGACGGGAGCCGGGTGGAACGTGCGGCCGGCCGGGGGAGTAGCAGAGGCCTGTGGATGCTGGCCCTCTCCTGGTCGCAGAGCTTCGCCCAGGTGATGGTCATCGCCGTGCTGGTGTTGCTCCTTCTCAATTTCCACGACTCAACAGTGTCATACAATGAACATCAAGCTTCTGAAAAGGATTTCAGTGATTTATGCCCTTTTGTGTCACAAGCTGATGAAGAAACTGCAAACAAATCTGTCACCTTTCAAACTGGGTTCGCTAGCAAAGACACAGCTTCATCTAACTTTCAGTAAATGGCCCTTTTATTTTCTCAACACCCCTGCCTTCCCATCCCCCACTCCCACCAAGCATCTGGGCGTGTTTCAGAAGAGTCTTTTCAATTTCCCGCCAGGTTCCTCCTCTGGGTGGTTCAAAAGTGACAGGTTCTGGGGCTGTGCTACATAGACAGGTTCAATTGCACGAAGCTGACGGTAGAGCTGACATGTGTGTGCCCCACGTCGGGTGTAAGTTAGTGCTGACACCCGCCCCTTGGTTGATTTTACCCACTCTTTGGTTCCGCTTTTGCAGCTGGCTTGAGAGCTTCAGCGGGGAGTCTTTCCTGGACGGAACAGGAAGGGAAATGGACTATTTCTGGTCACACTCCTTTCAGCTTGGTCTTTTTACCAACCACAGGATGCACAGGTGTGAGCTCTTCTGCATCTTGAAGCCATTGTGGGGAAAGCCATCCAGGTGAACCAGTTTTTTCAGTTCTGGAAGAAATGTACCACTTTCTTCCTCCCAGCGAGCTTGGGTCTCCTCGGTGGGCAGTCTTCCCAATGCTCTCCCTGCAAATACCTGGAGACAAAGCCGCGGCTCCTGAGTGAATCCCGCTCTTCCCTGCGTGTGCCTGGGGCAGAGAAGAGAAGCGGCTCTTCGCCCTCATTTTAAAGCTGGCGCCTGGGTGCCCGAGCCCGGGGCTCCTGCAGTGCACAGTCTGTCCTGGAGCCAGACAAGGATGATTGCGTTGTGATTCCTATGTGTTTGTCACGTTCGTGCTTTTCCTACTGATGATAAGCCGGGGCAGGCCTGCAGCCTTGCCTGAGCACCTGCTGTATACTCCTGTCCCTGGGATGGTACCCTGCAGGAGTCAGCTCATTGGATCCACACACAGACCCTAAGAGGCTGATGTGATCCTTCCCAAGGCTGGGTCCACTCCTGGTATCGTTAGGTGACCTGCTGGTGCTCACACAGCAGGGGGATGTGAACATGTGTGATCTGGGAGAGAGGCTTAGGGATTCATCTTCAGAAGTCAGCCCTGCCCTCACACACTGTTCGTGGGCATGTAAACTTGCATAGTCACCTTGGAGAACCATCTTAGAGTTCCTCAAAAAGGTAAAAATTGAGTTACCATATGACCCAGCAAATTACACTCCTAGGTATTAAACCCAAGAAAAATAAAAAGAAACCTCCACTCAAAAACTTGTACATGCATATTCATAGCAGCATTACTCATAATAACCAGAAAGTAAAAACAACTCATATATCCATCTTCTGACAAACAGGTAAACCAAATGCGGAAGATGAACACAAGGGAATATTACTCAGCCGTGAAAAGGAACAAAGTACCGATGCGTGCCGCGACATGGGTGAACCTTGAAAACCCTGTGCGACGTGGAAGAAGCCGACACAAAGGTCTCATGCTGCCTGATTCCATTCATATGAAATGCCCAGATCAAGCAAACTCACAGACGCAGCGAGTGGAATGGTCCCTGTCTAGGGCTTGGGGTGGTGGAGGTAGTGGAGAGAAAGGGGAAGAGCAGGTTAATGGGTCCAGGGTTTCTTTGTTGGGTGGCAAAAATCTTCTAAGTCATATTTGGTAAGGGTATCTCGACTCCCTGAATTGTACAGTTTAAGTGGATCAAACGTAGGGTATGTGAAGTATCTCTTAATGCTGTTATGAGGGATGTCAGCTCTGTAGGTCACAATTACTTGGGCATACTGAATGTAAGTCATTTAGACCTTGGGTAAAAATACCTTAAAGGAGGGTTAGGGGAGATTTCCCCTTTCGGAATCTTAGAGCTATTTTGTTGTTGTTGTTGTTGTGGTTTGTTGACAAATAGGCATATGGATTTGAAAAAATTTTAATCATTCTTTCCTGAGTAAAGTTAATTTGTGTTTGCACAAACAGATGTGTAATAATCCACCCTACTTATTCCTTGATTTAGTTCAATGTGGAAACATAAATAATGGCTCCTGGAGCACCGTGAAATTATTTTTTAAAAAACTTTAACCCTCAGAATTTAAATATTAATATGCAAAAGATTTTATTCTTTCTGTTTCTTAATTTATGGTAATAAAATAGAGAATTAATAATAATAATCTGTCATTCTTATAGGCTTTTATATATTCTCAACTCAATATTCTACATTTTTATTTCAACAATATGTTTGGGACCCCCTCCCCCCCCAAAAAAGAACAAACGGTGTTACTCCTATCTTCTAGGTACTTCCTGGCAAGGGTTGTAGAAGTTATGTGACGACGTATGCCTAATCACACAATTCACTGAGGTAAGACCGAAATCCAGGGTCCCACATCCCCACTTTATCACACTCGGCTGTCCCATTTTAATACAGAGATCGACTTTCTCCCCCCGTCCTCATGCCCAGTGAGAGGCACACATGGAGGCTCTTTTATACCTAAACCCCTCTCTCTAATCCTGGTCCCCAACTTCCCCATGCATCCATGCCCTCAGAAATCGAATGGAAGGTTCTGAAGGAAAATTGAAATATCTCCTGGACACAATTTCTCCCCGCGGAATCCCCTCGCCCTGCCCCAGTTCTGAGCCTGGAGAGCAGACTTGTCCAGGCAGCGAAGAGGCTCAGTGACGAAGGGTGGAGCTTTTCTCCGAGGCCCACCTTATGGCCTCTTTTATTTCTTTACCCACTGTTTAAAACTGACCCAGAGGGGAGGGGTGTAGAAGAGAAACTAGCAAAGCCAGACCATCTCCCCTTCAAAAGATCTCTGCTGGTGACGGAGGCCACACCCGGAAAGGAAATGCCGCAGGGTGGAACGGAGGATGGAGGTTTGGTCGGGGTGGACAGCCTTGGGCTGGATCGGCAGTTCTCTCCCCACATGACAGTCATTTCACCTAAGCCTTCTGAGTTTGGGTTATTTTACCTGCAGACAAGAGCTGGGCTGCTGAGAATTTTATTTGACACAGCGCACGTCGAGACAGCTGCCTGTTAACTCTACAGCCAAATATGATGGTGCACAGTGGACATTCTAGTGAGTGAGGTCAGACCAGGTAATTTCCTTGACTTTTGGTGACTGCTAACCAAGATGGTGCAGTGGCAAGGGTCACCTGTGTTTTCTCAGCACATGTGACCCTCCCAAACCTCTCACGTCCAGCCTCCATCCTCCTACCATCGGGAAGGAAGAAGGCAAAGGAGCGGCGTTTGCGGAGTCTGCCTGGTTTCGGCTGCTCCATTGGGAATGTTTACAGGGGCCACCCTGCTCAGGTGTGGATAACAGGCTCTCTCAGGTAATCAGATAAGGGATTAAGATGGGAACCAGCCCAGAAGTAATACTGTGTTAATAGTGAGAATCTAAAAGAACCAAAGCTTTCTGAGCCAGGCATTCCTTTATTTGCTCAACAATCATTTATTAAACATCTGAACATTTATTACGCAGTCCTGCCAGCCCTGGGGGGTTGGAGATTAGAGGCTCACACTGCTGGCCTCGTGCGAGCTCCCGACAGGGTCAATGTCAGGCTGCCAGGGGGACTGTGGGCGTCCAGAGCTAACCCATCAGGGCTGGTATCTTGGCCACACCAGCCACTAGCCATGTAACTTTGGGCAGGTTTTGTAACTGTTTCAAATTTGGGGTTCCCACTGAGCAAGATAGGGAAGCATTTTCTTTGTCTCCGAGGGTGTTGGGAGGCTTGAGCGGGAGGGCCCTCCTGAAGGGGGTCATGGGGGAGGGGAGGAGTGTGGTTCCAGCATGGGTGCCCTCGGTGGCCCCAGAGGAGATGTGGGGAGACAGCCAGCCCTGTGGGGACATGGGGACCAGAGAGAGTGCCGGGCCTCAGGCTGGAGGAGAGGAGGTGACTTCGGAGCAGGGTCCAGTAGGGTTAAGGGCAGGATTACCCCAGGAGGGGGAAGAAGGGCACTTCTGGCAGAGGGACTGGCACGATGTTTGGTGTTCGGGCAGCTGTGGACGTGCCCAGGGGCTGGGCCTTGGCATGGCTACACAATGGCAACATGGCAGGAGATGCTTTTCAGGTTGGGGTGTGGTTCCCAAGGTCCCTCTATGCTGTGGAAGGAGCCTGGACTTTGTCAGCGGGGACTACCCTATCTATGTCACCGTGTATAATGCACAGTCTTTCAACCAAATTTTTGAGGGAAAATAAGGATGCACACTACACATGGGTGTAAGGGTTACCATGGGTATACTGATGGGTGTAATAATCCCGTGTATAAAGCCCACAAAACGTGGTGCACATTTTGCACGGCAAAATGCCGTAGCTGAAAGGAGAGTTTCCAAACTGCGTTTCCAGGACACCCTTGTTTACGCTGTACTGTAGTCTGTGAAGCATGCAACAGCATTATGTCCCCCCAAAAAACAAGGTACAGACCTTAATTAAAAATACTCTTTTTAGCAAAAAGTAGCTAACCATCACCTGAGTCTTCAGCAAGTAGCAGCAATCTTTTTCCATCGTTACTATTACTTGAACTAATACGACCAGAATGTGACAACAGAGACACCAAGTGAGCAAAGCTGTTGCAAAAAAGGCGCCGATAGCCTCGTGGACACGGGATTGCCCCAAACCTTCAGTACGTAAAAAAAGTTAAAGGGCAGCGGCCCCGAAAGGCAATAAAGCGAGGGGCAATAACACGAGGTATGCCTGCATTGTTGAAACAAACACAGTAACGCAATGTAAAATGTTTATAACCTCTGTCCTCCCAAGTCCCTTCCACTCCCATCCCTGACCGGCCTCCCTCCCCACACTCGTATAAACGTAGGCACACACTTACAGAAACCCCGACTAAAAGATCACCCCGCCACAGCGAAGTGGCCGGTGGGGGGCGATGCTCTCGGGCACGGGGTCTGCCTGGAGGTGCCTCCAATGACACCGTCCCCTGACTGGCCTCTCTCGCAGTTGGCCTTTGTGCACGTCACAAGGCTCATGATAAGTAAAGCATCAGAACTGGTCCCCATACTGACTGTTTTAGTTGCTAAAGAAAAAAAACCTTCTAAACGCATCTCCAGCTAGAGTGCTAGTGAAGGATCTGATACCATGTGACCCAAAGGAAAGGAATAAATAGAGGCCACGATGGCTAAAAGAGAAATAGAGCAATGCATTTCTTCGCCCACAAGAGAACAACCCAGAATGTTCTACTTTATATAATTTTTAAGATAAGAGATTTCTTAAGAGATTTGGCATAGTAAGCAAAATGTGTCTTCTTTGTGGCTTTGCTAGTTCTGGGTGCACTGTTAGACATCCTGAGGAGAGACTGTGGCTATTAGTGTGATGGTGACAAATTGTAGCTGACAGTTGTGTCATCCTGAGCTGGGTCTGAGGGTGGTTTCATGGACGAAGGCAGAGGTGGCTGCTGGAGACACTGACCGGGACCAGAAGGGAGCCAGGGATTCAGTTTCTGCTCTACAATGTGCGTCCTGTGAGCTTCGAATGTTATCGGGCTCTCAGATTTGTCTGACAATGGACTTTAAAAGTCATTTTGATTCTTACTATTTTATTTGAGAGATTATAAAGCAGGCCTCAGACCACACGGTTAATTCATTTGGGAGGAAAAGCTGACTTTTAAGGTAAAACTCTGTTTCTGGTAAGAGTATCTGTAGTCTCACTAAAAACCAGAGGCCAAAGGCCGCCCCACACAGAACCCGGTTATAACACGGCCCACCCTGCTGATGTAAATCTGAAAGGCCAGGGGCTACTGGTGTCCACAGACACACGGACACCGAAGGTCCACCGTGATGCGGTGAAGCTGAACGGGGGAACTAAGTCTTCCTTTTGACCCCAGCAGCAAAACATTGATGTGAGATATTCTGTCTCTATCGAGGCCCCAGCAGGAAAAACACGGCAGGCACGAAGAAGGACCACATCCCCAGAGGTGGGCCCCAAGGAGAGATGGCCACATAACTAAGGGATGGTCCCAGCAGAGAGATGCCCCACTCCTGAGAATGATGGGGCAGTGGGCGTGGAGGGTGTCATAGGGCCCCTGTGAGCGTTGGAAGGACTGTGCCCGACAGGACTGAGGTCAGCAGACCACAGGCACTGGCAATTCCACGGTGCAGTGCAGTGGGGAGGAAGGAGACATGGTTAACCAGACGCCACCCCCCCCACTCCTGCTCTCTGGTCTCCTGCTCCTGTCCCTACTGGCTGAACCCGCCAGAAGCCAAAGCATTCGGGAGCGTGGATGATGCAGCGGAGAGGTGAGTGTGAGAGGGGCAGAGGGCAGGGAAGGGCAGGGGCAGGGGCAAAGGGACACCAACCAGCACTCACAGCGTTGACTCTGCGTCCTAATATTTTTAAAGTTGTAAATAAAAATTAGTTGAACTTGCATTCTTATTCTACTTCTAAGCATATTTTTAAGAGGTCACGAACTATTGCTCTGAAACATTTGATCTTATGGGAAGAAGATCATGGCTTCAAGGTGAAGAAAACGTGATTTAGAAAGCAAAGAGCCCCTGCGCTCACTGAGAAGTTTGGGTAAACGGGGTCTGTGACGCTATCTGCCCCTTGCTTATGCGTTTTTAAAGATAGCTACTTGCTGATCTGATCCACGTGCCATGCAATTCTCCCATCCGAAGTGGACAATTCAGCGGTTTTTAGGATGTTCACGGAGATGCACCCCCATCACCACATCTAATTTTAGGGCGTTTTTGTCACCCCGCCAAAACCCCTTACCCATTCTCCCCTTTCCCCCTTCCCAGCCCTAGGCAACCGCTAATCTATGTTCTGTCCCTAAGAACTTGTCCACTCTGGACATTTTATGCAAACAGAGTCATGTAGTGTGTGGTCCTCTGTCACTGACCTCCGCACGGCAGAGCATGTCTTTAAGGCTCATCCATATTGCAGCCTGCATCAGTGTTTGATTCCTTTTTACAGCCGAATAATATTTCGCTATATGGGTAAACCACATTTTATCTATTAGTTGATGTGCATTTGAGTCGTTTCCATTTTTTTGCAACTATGAATAATGCTTTTAAAATATTCATGTACAAGTTTTTATGTGATCATAAGTTTTCATTTCTGTGGAGGAGATAGCCTAGAATTGCTGGGTCATGGTTAACTCTATGTTTAATTTTTAAGGAACTGCCAAGCTGCTTTCCAAAGTGGCTGTCATTTTACACCTCCAGCAACACCAGCTGCGGGTTTCAGTTACTTCAAGTTTTTGCCAACATTTGTTATTATCTCTTTATAATGCTTAGGTGAGTGGTATCTCATTGAAGGTTTTATTGCTATTTCTCTGATGACTAATGATGATGAATATTTTTTCCTGTGTTATTATGTTCACGTGTGTACCTTCCTTTAAAAAATGTTTAGTTCAACCCTATTTTCAAATTGGGTTATTTATTTTTTAATCGTTATGTTGCGAGAGTTCCTTATGTGTTCTGGATGCAAGTCCCTTATCAGCTGTAATTTGAAATATTCTCCCACGCTAGGGACTGTGTTTTCACTTCCCTGATGGTGTCATTTGTATCGCAAAAGCTCTTCATTCTGATGAAGTCTGATTTATGCATTTTTCTTCGTCACTTGTGCTTTTGATAAGACTTCGCCCAATGCAAGGTTACAAACGGTTACTCCTGTGATTTCTTCTCAGAGTTTTACAGTGGTGGCTCCTACATTTGGGTCTACGGTTGATTTTGGGTTAATGTTTTGTGTGTGATGTAAGGAACGGTCCACTCTTATTCTTTTGCACATGAATATTGAATTGTCTGAGTGCTGTGTGTTGGAAAGATTATTCTCTCTCCCTTGAACTGTCTCAGCACCCTTGCTGGAAACCAGCCCACCAGTGCTGGACTCCCCGGTCTGTTCTGCTGATTTATGAGTCCGTCCTTACGCCAGTTCCACCCTGTCTTGACCACTAAAGCTTTGTAGTAAGGCCCCACCCCACTGTATTGAGACAATTGACATATGACGTTGTATGAGTTTAAGGTGTACAACAACATATGGACCTGACGTAGCGATATATTGCCACATGGTCACCACACGGGCATTTCTGCTGTGCCAGCACCGCCGTGAGCAGAGGTGATTCTTTGTTTAACCTCACGAGAACCTCGCAGACGGTGGGCTGTGAACCTTCCCACACTGCAGGCGAGGAAACTGAGGCTTTGAGAGGTGAAGCAAGTTGCTTAAGCTCCCATTACTAGTAATTAGAGGGGCAAGCTCCGGCCCTCATCTGTCCAACTCTGAAGTTGATATTTATCTTTATCTGTTTACATGACATTCGTCACATAAAAGACCGATCTGTTGGGAAAATTCACTTAAAAAGAACACGTCATTACCTATCAGCACTATAGTGATGAATCATTGCTATGTTTACTTAAAAATTACCCACAGGCATGGACGGGATAAAGGTTGGCAAAGGTCAAATCGTCTGTACTTATTCCATTTGTATTCAGAGCCACTTTTGTAGATAAAGAGAAAAATAAGACTGACTCCATCATCTTTCACCCCTTTGCATCTTCTAAATAAAGACCGATCATAATGAGGTTGTGTCTGCTGGGTTTTTCCAGTCTGAGTAACAGTGACTAGCAGAAATATGCCCTTTTGCCACATCTTGCCTCCACTGGCCTCTCTCGAGGCGCTGCCGGTGAAATGCCTGGCCGGGGACAGGATGTTCTCTGGGAGCTGGACCAGGCCCTGTCTTTGTCTCACTCTCCTATGTGGTGAGTTCAGATCCTGTTGCTATTATAAGCCAACTCTCATAAAAATCTGTGGATAAGAAAAGAGAGGGTTCAGCACCAGGAGATTTACAGTCCTCTCGTGGTAGCAAGAAGGTCATTCTGAAAACTGCTTGCAGGAAAATACACAGCTCGGAACTTTCTCTGCAGGTTCTAAGCTCTCTCCTCTAAGACGGGTCAAGGCAGTTTCCTCTAGGAAGTCCAAATATAGAAAAAAGAAATTGACCGACAGAACATTTGCATTCAGCCACATTCCTTCCTCTAGTGGTTGGTCGTGGAAACCCCCAACCTGACAGATGGCTGGGTGTGGGGGGCTCTGGGCTGAAGATACTATTATTAACAAATGAAGTGCATGTGTCCACTCCTGAAGGTTCTCAGGAGGCCGGCGCCTCAGCCAGATGCCGACCTGAGATTCTATTAGCTGGGACTACGGCAGCTCTGGATGGGGAAGAGAGAATTTTAGAATCAGCTACTTTCACATCCTTCTGAAGGGCGAGGATAGGACCTAATTCTGCATTTATCTTTCCTTAATTGGAAGAAGAAAATGTCTCAGTCTTAAGAGTTGCTTCCTGGGCATTGGACTGATGAGACCCCGGTTCCAGTGGCTAGAGAGGCTTTAAATTTATACTAATCTGATTAAGAAACACAAATAAAATTGCCAGAGAAGAAATGGACGGGCAGTTGCTAACTGATTCACTGGTTCTTTGTGGTTTATTGAGTCAAATGTACTGATAACACCCCTTAGGGATCCATAGTTACCCAGGCTTAACTCTCACCGGGACTACGGCTGTGGCTTCTCAGAGTTGGGAGGGACCTCCGAAACCTACACGAGGTAGAGGAGGGGGGGGGGACCTGAAAAAGTGAAGAGGTACCAGTATGGCTACAATAATGAAAAATCCAGATGCTTTTGGCTTGTTACTTAGTTTTTATTACTTTATGCTTATAAATAGCATCAATAAATACTGAACGATTTAGGTTTCCATGGGGCAAGAGCACCCACACATTGTAATACTGAAAATACACGAAAGGTAACATAGAGCCTTCACTCATAACACTGTAGAAGGTTAAAGGGACGAGTGTCTCACGTTGCTGGTAGTTAAACAGGGTGAGAGAGGGAGAGATGTGAGTTATGTTTACGGAAACACCCATCTTGTTCTATAACGTAAAGTCTGTTCCGTAGTTCTCTTCTGCATTAACTCTACTTTGAAGAGCAAAGGCTTAGATATTTCAAAAAACATTCTCTGGCCGCAGGTTCAAGAAGGATATTCTGCTCTGTGTAATAAAACTGGCCACGATAACCAACGTGAACAGTATCTGCTGTCAACATCCTGGCCACTGGCCACGGTGACTACCGAGCACTGGAAACATGGCCAGAGCCATGCAGGGAAAAATTAAACTAAATTTTTCCTTTAGTTTAATTAATTTGCTTTCAATGGAAATGGCCATATGTGACCAGTAGTTGACATATTGCCTCATAGAGTTCTGACATATTGGACAAAAGTACAGGTATAACTCAGAGCTCCCTGATATCTTTTTATGCTACTGATGTTTCATTGAAAACGTACATACATGCAAAGTTAGATGAAATACAATGAGTGAGAAAATGTCTATTTGAGAGGAAAAGCTATGTCAGGAGATTATGTATTCCTCCCATGTCCTGCCCCGTCCCCTTTCTGAGATGGGACGATGGACAACAGCTTCTTATCCCTTCGGGGAGTGGTCCATCCATGTGTGAACGAGCACAGGCACACCCACTTTATTGTGTAAGTGGGAACACACAGCACCCCTGTTTTCTCCACCCTACTTCTTTCACTTCAGAACATTCTGGAGCTCTTAACATATGGGTGCCAAAACCGACTCATCTTTTTAAAGGCTGCATAGCATTTCACTGTCTAGGTGCACCATTATTTATTTAATTGCCCCCCAATAGTGGATATTTGAGTTTTTATTTCCATTTGCTATTGCAAACGTCACTCAATGACCGTCCAACCACTTAATCTTTGTCTAAGCGTGTACCGCTGGTATTTTCCACAGCTGTGAATTGCACGAGAAGAGAACTCTCGAAGACAACAGCAGGGTACAAATCAGCTAGGATCTAGTAAGTTGCTCTCAGAAGCAAACCGGAGTGAGTGTAGTTTTCACCTGATGGGCATAATGCTGATCGAGCCCCGTGGGCGGAGTGGTTGCTGTCTGCTCACCGATGTGACTCCCGTGCCCTCCGTCCACGCCCATAGCTGGAGCGTGGTCAGTCTTTGTCAAACGGGTGAGGAGTTGCTCTCGTGATAGGTCATACGCCGGGTCTTCCATCTCCTTTGGAACGATCTGCTGTGATTACCAGGTAGGTGATCTTTGTCAGAGATTACCAAGGCTAGTGATACGTCTGACAAGCAAATATTGTTTAATTTTTAACTGTGGCATACCCATTCCTGGAGCAATATCCTGGACTGTTCCCACAGAATGGTAATAAAGAATTTAAAATACTTTGCAAACATCAAGGGTGCTTCAAACCTTTTCTTAAAATTTGGCAAATTCACATGGAAATGGGTATGCATAAATATATCATCACCTATTCTGTGGACTAAGACTTCTGCTTAGTTGCTCCCTTAGGCCTTCCTCAGCTGAGGGGACCCCGCCCTTGGCCAGCCAAGGTGTGATTAAGTTCCAACCAGGCAAGACCAGAGAGGCCAGGACAGGAGACAAGGGTCATCTAGGGTCAGCACGAGAACGACATGCTCCCTCAGGCCATGACGTGGTCAGGCTTGCTAAATGTCTTCCTGTGTTTCATTGGCGTCTTTTAATTTTGTTTTAGATATTATCCAAAATAAAGAGGACCAAACAACTCAGAAAAGTATAAAGAACAAGGTGATGTCTCACTACCGACTACCACTAGCATTTTCATTGGACATTTATATTTTATATAAGTGAGCTCGTGTTAGACATGTTGTTTTTTCTGAATGAACCCCTTTCTTTTTTTCCTTCAGTTATTTTTCCCCTTCTTTTGGCCCCTCCCCCGCCTCGGCCCAGGCAGCGAGCAGCTGTTTGCGTTGTGCTGCGGCCCCTCTCCACACTTACGAGACTGCTTGCAAACACACACGGTCTCCAGTATTGTTTGCGTTACAGAAAATGAGCTATTTATATACTTTTTTGCATCTTGCTTTTCTCTTAATTAAATGTGGTGAAAATGTCCTCACATCACTGATTTTTTTTTTTTTACTACAATGTTCCAAAATTTATTCAGCATTCCCCATTCATGGCACTCAGGTCATGTTCTTTCTTTATCTTTACCTCTTTTTAAAGATTTTATTTATTTTTAGAGAGGGGGGAGAGAGGGAGAAAGAGAGGGAAAGAAATGTTCATGTGTGAGTGAAACACTGTTCGGTTGCCTCTCACACGCCCCCTACTGGGGACCTGGCCTGCAACCCAGGCATGTGCCCTGACTGGGAATTGAACTGGTGACTTTCCGGTCTGCCGGATGACAAAGAACTCAGAGCCAGGCCAGTCAGGGCTATCTTTCTCTTTTGTTTCCTCAGCAAATAATGCTGCAGTAGATAGAATTGTACAAATAGCTTTAAGTACTAGTTTTCTCCCCCCCTCAACAGGATGGATTTCTAACAGTAGAATTGCAAAGTTGAAGGGTGAGTATATATTTTTGCATTTTGTTTCTTTAAAAATATATATTGCCAGAATCTGTTAAAAATAAAGCAACAAAAACATCACATTTCCACTTTTTTTATTTTTAGAGAGAAGGAAGGGAGGGAGAAAGAGAAGGAGAGAAACAGGAATGTGTGGTTGCCTCTCATGCACCCACCACCAGGGACCTGGCCCACAACTCAGGCATGTGCCCTGACTGGGAATCAAACCAGCAGCCCTTTGGTTCACAGGCCGGTGCTTAATCCACTGAGCCACACCAGCCAGGGCTCCACTTCTCTTAAATCCTTTCAATTTTGTGGTGATGAGCAATGCCTAGTTGTTATTCAGATTTGTATTTGTAGCCTACGAATTTGGTGGAGCATCTTCTCAGAGGTGTCTTCCTCTCGTGTGAACTGCCCTGTTCAAGTCATGTGCCCATTTCCTCTGACTTGATGGTCTTTTGGATATCGGCTGGTCAGTGTTCAGTCTTTTATTGATACGAGGACTCTATCTGCCCTGTATGTGGTGAAGGTGCCCCGGACCCAACCCTCATGGGTCCTTCACTTTGTTTGCTACATTTTGCAAAGAATGCCTGTAGTTGGCTGTGTTGTATTGCTCCCTGCATTCTGTGCTGTGTACAAGGGAACCCCGGGCCCCCAGATTAGACACGCTTTCTCCAGGATATTCTCCTATTTGAATTGGTTGTCTTAACATTTTTTTTGATCATTGAACTGTTTTTCTTATTTAGTTTATAAATTAAGCACATTTTAAATATATCTGAAGTGAGATCAGGGTTCGAGTTGATCTTACCCCCACTTTGTCTGGCTTCTCTAAAGCCATTAGAATTTGACTCATGTAAATCAAAGGGAAACCTCCCGATGCTTTTCTTCTCTTTTTCACCCCCTGCTGCTTTCCTCGCTCCTTTTTCCCTGTCTCCTCCATGATCCTGATCTGACCTACTGCTTGTACTTCGCCCATGTCTTCCGCTCCTGCATTCTTGCCTCGGCCATAGAAACCCCACCTGCAGCCACGACAACAAAGGCAGCGGGGATGACAGCAGCCACCACTCACATTCCCTGGGCTTTGTCTCTCTGCCTGCCAGGCACTGTTCTAGGTGCTCCACCTGTTGTCACTAGTCTAAGTGCCCTGTGGCTGAGGCAACGTGGGCAGGGTGGTCATTTGAGGCCAGAGAGCAGGCCACTGTGCAGGGTCACACAGCTCCATGGGCCCTGCCAGGCCTGGCTCCACAGTCTTTGTCTTCCCCATCCTGTTAAGGACCCACGTCCCATGACGGGAACACAAGGCTTATTCCTCTTGCTTCTCCCACTTGCTGTTTTGGTCCCTTGCTCCTCCCTGTCCATTATCTGCCCCCCAGGAATGGCAGTGGCCCCTCAGGGGTTTCATCAGTACTCTTCTCCAATGGTGCTTGGTGTGCTTGTCATGCAACTGCAGAGCTGAGCTGTGCCTGGGGCCACGGGGATCACCCCCTGAGCCTGGCCTGCTTCCCCTACCGCTGCCCTCAAGCCACACCCAGTGCCAAAGCCTCTTACCCGTTACTCATCCACATTCGGGCTTGAGGCCACTGAAGTGAGGTCCAAAGCACAGCCTCCTCGAACTGCTCGCATCTACAGAAGTTTTTGCGTGAACCCTAGTCTTCCTAGAGGGGGCAGTTTGAAACTCCTGGTTTTAGATGGAGGTAGACATGCAGGGGACCTGCCAGAATGAGGGAGACCTCAGGAAGAGTCCTCCCCGCTGTCCCATCCCCCCTCTCCTCCCAGCCCCTTTCCGCCACCAGCCTCCTTCCCTTCACTCTACTCCCAGTGGGCTGGCGCGGATGGTGCTCTCCATACAGGCTTAGTTTCCCTTTGAAGTGTTCGCTGCTTCTAAACCGTATTTGATACCAACCCCGCCTCGACCTTCTCTTCTAATTCAAATCCCTAGGCTCCGAAACTGTCTTCATTTGAAAAAGAACTTGTTAGAGCGCCCATCAGCAAGCCGCCCGCCCAGTAGGGAGTAAAGAAATATTTATTTTGATGAAATGTTTATGCAAGTTGGATTATTTGACATGTAAGAGGGTTGTTTTTCCCTGCATCCGAGTGTCTCCAGTTCTACGTGTCTCCCAGGAAGGGAAACAGAGGAGATGTGACTGAGGGTCTGTATGGTTTTGCTTCCTGTGAAGTTTCCTTCGAAAACCGAGTCTTTCTTTTCCACCATTCAGCAGTTACTCACTGAGCGCTTACTACATGCTAGGCATCGTTGTAGGTGTGGTCGCTGCAGTAGTGAAGACAAAGTCATGGTTTTATAGAGGTGGACGAGCCAACTAATGATACAGAGGTTTACAAATAAATATAGAGATGTAGAACTCAGGATAAATATCGACAGGGGAGAAATGCTGTCGGTGTGGGGGTGGTCAGGGAAAGACTCTGAAGAGAAAGCATTTGCGCTGGGAGTGATGGCAGTAGGGAGAGAGCCGTGGGGGAAGGAGGGTGGGCACTTGCTGGTTGTGTCTGAGGAAAACCAAGGAAGCCGGTGCTGAGCGTGCAAGTGGAAACGTAGCAGATCTACCTTGAAGGCTGCTGCTGGTGGTGGTGGCGGCAGTGGTGGTGGCAGTTGTGGCGGTGGAGGGTGCAGGGCCCACGTAAGGGCTTCGGAATTTATGCTGTGAAAGGTCAGAAGGCGATGGAGAATTTTGAACAGGACATCCATGGGTCTGATGTGTGTGTGTGTGTGTGTGTGTGTGTATTTTAAAAGATCCCGCTGGCTGCTTTATAGACACCAGGGTGTGGGAGTCAGGGTGGAAGTAGAGAGGAACATTAAAATCCTATAAGAGATGATGGCGTTCCTGTTCTTGGTCCGTGGCTCCTCTGACCAGACAGGCAGCCCAGAGGAAACCCTGGGAGTCATCTTGGTGTCCTCCCTATTTCTCACTATTCCTGACTAATCCTCACCACTTCCTGCCTATCTCTCACCACTTCCTGTCTCCCACCTGTCCCAGCCTCTCTCTTACCAGTGTTCAAAGAAGACCAGTTCTTTCTAGACCTAAGAGCGTTGTGCTTGGATTTAAACCCAGCAGTGCCCCTGACTGGCTGGGTGCCACAGTGCCTGTTCCTGAGCCAGGTTTCCTGGCCTGAAGAAGGGGAGTACCACTGATAGCACTGACCACCCGGACAAGAACTGCATTCAGTAAGCATGTACAGACTTGGCATGGAACTCGACAAGCCAGTGCCGAGCAAACATCAGTGACAAACCCAGGGACTGCTACCCTGACATTGATAGCAGCTGTCATCACTATTAGTAGTAGTTCTGAGTTCTTATCATCTCACCTTTTAAACGTCTTCCCATATTATAAGACGTAAGTGTCTTCATCCCAGTACCATGGCTTTCATCAAATCTAAATCATTTTCCATCTGGATTCAGGCTAATTTTCTAATGGTCTTCCAGTGTCTTTCTCAAATCCCGCGGGTCATTCTCTACTGTGCCCTTATCAGGGAAGGCTTCCAAAACATAAATCAGATCCTGCCACTTTCTCCTCACCACACACCAGTGGTTCCCTCTTCCCTTCCAGGATAAGGTCCAAATACCTCTTTGCACTGGTCCTTGCACACTGGGCTCATTTCCTGCCATGCCTACACACGCACACGCACCTGCGTGCACACACACATCAGCAGACAGACGCAGATGTGCCGCCTCCCGAGCTTATCTCATCAAAATATTGTACTTATTATCCGAATCCCATGCTAAACTGTGAGATTAGTAGGGACTGTGTTTTAGTCATTTTTCATGTACAATAAAGTACATAAGGTACACTAGTCTTAATTGTACAGCTTGATGAATTTTTATATGTGTACGTGTCCTTGTAGCTTCCACCCAGATCCAGACAGAGACCATTTCAAGCAGCCCCAAGGCTCTCTGGTGCCCTTCCAGATCCATGCTTACTCATCTTCAAACGCTCAGGATTTATTATTGCGACTTGTAGGCAGCAGGCGTGCTCCAAATATTTGTGGAAGAAATGGACAGGCTATTGCTGACACTCTTGACCGTCACTGCCCTTTGCTGTTCTGAGACCAGAGGTGTAATAACGTCTGATTTCAATTTAATCAAAGCTCCAGCAGCTGGAATGAGACTTTGTCAAGTAATAAATTTACTCAAAGTGTTTCTAAAGGCCCAGTTGTGGACAGTAATGATTTCATGCAATTGTTGTCTGTAATCTTTATCAAAGCCAGATCTCGTACCCTTTAAGATAAGAAGAGCAGGGAGGATTGATTCGTTTTCAAGGGAAGAACCAGAGACTCTGGGATAAATTGTGACCTTCTTCTCTGGGCATATGCACCCCAATGGGCCTCTGAGGCTTATGGTTCTGGTGAGAGGTAGGGCAAGACCCTGGAGTCTTCATTCAAGTCTGTGTTCCTTTCTCTCAGGAAACCCTTCCCATGCCTCCTGCCTTTTGATGGGAGGCATCTCACATCTTGTTGTGGGTTGAAATGTGTGTCTCCCAAATGATATGGAAACCCTAACTACCAGGACCTCAGAATGTGACCGTCTTTACAAGTAGGGTCACTGCAAGTAGCAGATGCAATTAGTTAAGAGGAGGTCTTCCTGGCTTAGGGTGAGTCCCTCACTGTATAGGACCATGGTCCTTATAGGAAGAGAGGAGACACAGAGACACACACAGGGGCTAGCCAGGTGAAGACAGAGCCTGGAGTAATGCCTCTGCGTGCTACATGATGCTGAGGACTGCTGGCACCACGAGCAGCTGGAAGAGGCATGGAAGGATTCTCCCCTACGAGTTCCGGAAGGATGCCCCTGCTGACACCTTGACTTGGGATCCCTGTCCTCCAGCACTAGTAGACAGTACGTTTCTGTTGTTTTAAGTGATCTTGTTTGTGGTCCTTGTTTAGGCACCCGAGGACACTAACACTGGCAACCGCTTATCTTCTGGTTCAGAATTAACCGCATGTGTCAGAAGGGAGGGAGCCATCCCACTGTGGCCACCACAATGTCTCCACCTGAAACGCCTCCTTACGCATCCCATCTGTGTGCAGCCCATCCCCTCCTTAGAACGTGGCTGAGATGCCACCACTCCAGAGTGGTCTCCTTGATCTGCCAACAAAAATCAGGGGAGTAATAGGCAATGTCATTGGTTGAGGCTGCTCACCGGAATGTGTTGTTTCTGTCTTAGCATCGTTCAAATGGATACAAACATAGTCTCTTTGATTTGCCTCTCTTCGGCTAGGAGGGCTGACAGTAGGCAGATAGGGTGGGGGGCAGCAATTCCACATGGAAAGCCTTCAGGTCAGAGGTTGATCTTCAGGAGGCCAGGTATTATATCAGTTAGGAACACAAAAAAGAATTCCATTGTTGGAGGTGGTCATCAAGAGGACCTGACTGCCCATTGACCCTGGGGCCAGAAGGGGAAACTGGAGGCCCCACCCCCCCACCTCCACCCCTCCTTCTGGTACTAGGAGCCTTCAAGGATGAAACTTTGAGACAGTAGGTGTTGCCGGGATCATCTGGACCCCACACATGACTGAACCCCATTAAGGACTCTACATAAACTCTTAAGGTGCTGGTAGGTGGGTGTGGACACCCAACAAGCCACATTCCCTTGCTTATTAAAACCACCACTGACAAATCTAGAGTGGCCTTCAAATTTCACCTGGAAAAGTCCCAAGGAGGTTTAAAACCAGGGCACAGTACACCTGAACGTGTTTGATGAAGTTGGCTTTTCCTGATATGTACTGACTCAGGGAAGGATGCCCCTTGCCTTGATTCAATGTTCACGTTGACATCTTAACTGAATTGAAGGACCAGTTCAATTGCCATTGCCTCCGAAAGACGTTCTGAGGGTGAGTATGAAACATGCTTTCTCTTTGAAATGTCCACAGCACTTTATGAGTCCATATCTTGGAGTGTGGGTCACTTTCCATGGGTGTTTGAAATCTGCATTCCATCCCAAGGATATTGATAGGGCTGGTCCATGTGCCAGGCACCGTGCCAGGCTTTGGGGACGACTTCTTGAACTGGAGAGATGCTGATCACGGAGCTGACAATTCCATGGGATGTGTTCTTATACTGAACTATGTTCTCATGACATTTGCGAAAAGAGTTGGGCTCTGTTAGGCAGGTTCTAGATATTTAGCCAGTTGAGTCGTGGCAGGTGCATTACGCGGACAGCCACAGAGGGTTGGCTTCACGGGGTGGGACAAGCGCATTGGGTGGGCCAGAAAGTTCATTTAGTTTTTTCCGTACAATGGCTCTAGTAGTTCTTAGTTGTCTTTAACTTCATTTGACACAATTTTGTTAGATTGTATTGTGACAGCTGTCATATCAACGTGCATTAAAAAAAATTATCAAAATTGGTGTATTTTTGTGCAGACATTTTAATATCAGAGTTGGATGAAAATACGCAACATATTCAGTGTATTATGCTTTATTATTTCAAGAAAGGTAAAAATGCAACTGAAATGCAAAAAAAAAAAAAGATTTGTGCAGTGTATGGAGAAGGTACTGTGACGGATCAAATGTGTCAAAAGTAGTTTGTGAATTTTCTTGGTATTATTGACATTTTGGCCAAATAATTCTTTGCTGTGGGGCTGTCTTATGCATTGAAAGATGTTTAGCAGTGCCCCTGGCCTCTCCCCACTAGAAGCCAATAGCAGAAGATAGCCGGCTTACTCAAAGTATCCAGATCAATAAAGTTATTGGTGAAAATGAAAAATGTGTCTTCTATTTTATGGAAAAAACTAAATGGACTTTTTGGCCAACCCAATACATACACTGAGAACCCCCCACCCCAAAGGGTTTGCACTTGGGGTGAAATCCTCTGTCGCTGCCTTCTTGAAATTTTTATTAATTTTAAAAATTAATTTTATTCATGCACTGATGGCTCCCAAATCATCCTGCCTCCTACCACCTGCTCGGCAGGTGGTCTTGGCTCACCACGCCCCCACGCCATGGTGCCCTGGGCATTGACCAGCCTCTGTCCCCCCCATTCTTCAGTCACTGCTGCTTTCCAATAGGGTGACAACTGGACCACATTGGAAGAGTAGGCCTGGGTTCTTTTGTTGGTCACCCTCAGTCTGCCTGGTGGGGGCCTGGAATGCACACAGGGAGTTGGGCATTGTATCTGCATCCGGGTGGTATTTTAGTGTGGCATCTGGCAGAAACTGTCCCTGCCCCAGGCCACCCTTCCTATGGCAGAGTCCACAAGTGTGTTGAGTGAGCCCCTCAGATATAGGTACAGTAATTCCCAGCTTGGAGACTGCAGTCCCTTGGGGATCTTCCACCCACTGAGCATTGGGGCAGTGCTCTGTGGGAAAGGGGGATTGACTGCCCCTCCCCCAACCCTGATCGGGAGCATAGCACATTGGTCCAGCAGAGGTGGCCCACTGGTGTTGTCCTGTGTCCCATGCAGTCACCAGTGACTCTCCCTATGCCCAAGGAAGCATGACACTAAAGAGCAAATAAAAACCACCATGACAAGTGGAACGATACTGAGAAAGAAAGGGATAAGTTTTATATTTTAGTATGTTTAATGGTGCATTTTTCCTTTTGAATAAGGAGCCCCTCATTTCCATTTTGCACTTGGCCCAAATTATGTAGTGGGCCCTGCTCCCAACCTCAGTAATAACCACAGCCGTCGCTGTGACAGTGACCACGTGCTAGGAATATGCCATCAGATCTCTACAACCGTGATAAGTTAGGGCCTTGATAACCTCCATTCTGCAGAGGAGGACGATGAGGCGCGGTGCTGTGCACGTGGCCCCGGGTTCCGTAAGTAGCCACGCGGGGCTCTGACCCCAGGTGGGTCTGACCCCCGTGCTTGAGTGCTAATATTAAGGCTGAGTGGAGCCCCGTGAATGGCTGGCCTGCCGTTAAGAATCTGTGAATTGACTTGCACGTGCAGGGGAGCTGGATGCAGCAACAGAAATTGCCCCATCACGTGCCTCCTGTGCTGCATTTAGGAAAGCCTGGGAACACCCCTCGCCTGCAAAGCCCGAGGACCCTGGGGCCTGTGGCAGTGCAGTGCAGGGCTGGGCGGAGGTCCTGAGTGGGCAGCAGCACGTGACCACCTGCAGCTGCAGAGTGATGGCGAGCACGCAGCACCACGGGCTCAGCTGGCCCTTCCTTGTACACAGGGCCTGGCCATCTTGTGCCCAAGTCGGGTAAAGCACCATTTTGTTTCTGCCTCACCATTTGCTTTTCCTGTTGTTTGTGAGCCGCTCCAGGTGTGTGTAATTCCCCTTTTGTATTTGGAGGGGCACATGGGGCCCTGGGCAGAAGACACCCAGTACCCAGCAAGCCCACTCATTTCCCATGAGACCACCCTCCCCCGCGAATGCTCCTGCTCCGTCCCTTCTCCCTGCCTCTCAGCGTTCTACCTCGGATCCTACATTGGGGTGCAATCCATCCCCGTCAGTCATTATTTTGCAAAGTGAGGGAATATGGATGCATTCCCTTTTAAAGCCTTTATTTGAATATTATGACTTCAAGAACCTTACAGAATATTCAGGAGGTGTGATCATATTGGCTTTTCACAGCAATGTGGGAGGGGTTATATGTTTGGAATTACTCAGATTCTCAGCAATTTTAATCAGGTTTTTTTTTTTTTTTTTGCACCATTCAGAGAGCAAAATTAGAATTGCCTGTGTTTGTAGTTTACAATGTATTTGAGATAATTAAAAATTAGCCGGTGAAACCATAGAGATCTTTATAGCAGCATAAAGATTTGGAAGCATCATTCCCTCCAGGCTGATGAACTGGACTTTTATGACAGTAAATACGAAGCCTGAATCCAGCTGCACATTTTATTAAAACTGCTAACATTTCATGGTCACCTCTGCTTAGCTGACAACCTTCTGGAATAGTCACCCCTGGCCATATCTTATTTGCAACCGGCAAGCAAATAACTAAAAATAATCGGCTGTTGAAATGATTATTTAAGCCTCTAAGAAATGCATCCCGATGACTGTGCGTGAGTGTGTGGGGCTGCGCGCTCGCCGCTCCTGCCTCCAGTTCGCCTCCACTTCTCCGCTGCTGCTTTAAGACTGCAGAGCGCCCTGGCGGCCAGAGGCAGGGGAGGGGTCCCCGCTCGCCTCCGCTCGGCTGCTCGCTCCTCGCCCGCCGCCCGCCCGCGCGCGCGCCTCCCGGGCAGGGAAGGTGAGCAGGGATCACTGTGACTCGGGCCGCAGGAGAGGAAAGATGCGCCCGCCCGCCCGCCAGCTGCCTGGGTGTGGAGGCTGAGGGGCCGGCGCACCGGAGGCCGCTTGCTGTGCAGTTGGGGCGCCGGGCGCCCGGGATGAGCTCACGCCCGCGTGGGCGGCTGTGTGCACCTGCAGACCTGCCGGCGGCCCCCTGAGCGGACGGCGCACCTGGGCTGCAGCCCGGCGGGCCCGCTCTGGCCGCAGCGCGGGGCGCGGCGCCCGGGGGCAGGTGTGCAGGCGCGCGGCGCGCGGCGAGCGCAGCCCTCGCCCCGGAGCCCGGCCGCGCCGCGTGCCCGGGCGGCTCCGCAGCAGCGGCGGCGGGCGGGCGGCGGCCCTCGGGCAGGTGGCGAGCGAGCGGAGCCGGGCGGGGGGCGAGGCCGGCGCGTCGCTCGCGGGAGGCCGGGGAGCAGCAGGGGCATGTGGATACTGGCCCTCTCCTTGTTCCAGAGCTTCGCGAATGGTGAGCCTTTCGGTTTGTGATAATTTCTTTTCTTGTATTGACCCGAGCACGGGGGTGACTGGGTGCATGGGGGACGTCTTTCCCTGATTTCCCCGTCGGGGCTTGCTTACGTTTTCCTGCTTTCATTTTTAAATTATTTTTATTTTGCGGGGAGGAGAGGAGGCAACGAAGAGAGGCCAGGGGAAAATTGCCCTCTAATCATTTAGAGGAGCTAACCTAGCAAAGTGACAGCTTGGAGCCAACTCCAGTACTAGGTAGCTACCTCATTCAGAATCAGCCCGGTTTGGGGAGAGGAGGAGAGAAGGGGAGATGGGCACTTTGACACATGAGAACCTCCAAGGAAGGTGACATTCCAAGTGCAGGCAGGTGGAGGGGTTAATTAAGAGCATTTGCCTTCGGATTCAAAGCTGGCGAGCCTTTAAAAGATATGCTTTGATTCGGTTACAACTGATGCCCAGCAGCAGTGAAGGCTTTAAGAAAGATCTGTCCTTCCACCCCCGCCCCCCTTGGTACTACACTGTCCGCACTGGCATTTATGGAAAAATATGCACTCATAAGCATTACATCATCTGAAATGTGGACCAGTTTTTAAAAACACCTGTGTAGTTGTAAAAATGAAATCAGTGAATATTGTAAATAGCTCTGCTTCCCTCATGACCAACCCAGTATTGCATCTTGAAATGCTTTCCTCCTGGGTATTTGAAGAGCTATTGCTCTTGACTGAGTCAGACCCAATTAGTGAGTGTGCCTGCACCGTCGGCCGCCCGTCCCCGTGTAAACATGAACTTACATGTATGAATGGCTTCCTCTTATTTGGGAACGAGAGGAAATTGTCATCATTTGGCATCGCCTGGGAGTAGCTACAGCGTCAATTCCTATTTCAAATTTTGGGACACAAATCTGCATAAAATGCATGACTTGCTGACAGTTAAAATGAAAGCATTAAGCAGAATCCCCTGCCCAAGAGAGGGAGGAGGGAGGGAGGGAAAGAAGGAGAGAGGGAGGGAGAGGGAGAGAGAGAGAGAGACCAAATCTCGCCCTTGTGAGAAAATACCAGAAGCCAAGGGGAGGCTCTAAGATTTTCCGGGAGAATGCAGAGGGGAGCTCTGAGTGTTAACTGCATGGGGGTACATTTTCTTCGCCTATCTGGATAGTATTAAAGAATCAACACACCGACAGGCCTGAGGAAATGCATAAACTTTGTACAATTAAAAAAAAAAAAGGATGACAGAAATGGTAGAGGTGAAAGAAGGCTCTCCTGAAATGCATGTTAAAATGATACTTTGCTCTCTAATATAACCTAAAGCAAAGTGTTCAAAACTTTCATTTGGAGATTTCCTAGCAGGAAAGAATTGCAACAAGTTCTGACATGACACCCATCGTTCCCGGCGGGCACTACACCTCATCTGCAGCCTCCCGGGAATTTACCTTGGGGGATAGATCTGCTTTGGCTAATGGGTGGTGATGCGTCAGGGCCCGGGCCCTTCGTGCTGCTCTGCTGCCATGAACTCGGAGAACACGCAGGAGTGCTCACGTCTGTGTGCCAGGGCCACGGAGCCTTGACGGGCTGTCTCACCTGTCAGGGCGTGCAGCTTCGGACTCCGAGGCGAGGCCTGGATGACAGGTGAAATAACGCTTCCATCCTGTGGGGAGGTGTGTTTTAGGATGACGACAGAGGTTGTGCTTGTAATTGTCAGTCAATCAGTGCCTACTTCGCAGCTTCACAGTTCTGCGTGACAAAAATAGTGTGGAAGAATTGCTGATACAGTCTCTGATACAGCGGTGCTCTGAGTCTGTGAATCAGGTTTTATACTAACATAATCATAAAAGAATCATATATATTGAGAGATGGTATAAAACCTCAAATATTCTGTTATAAGGAAAAGGTATGCAAAGCGTATGTGTGTGCAGAATACCAAGCTCTGTGAGCATTGCCTTCTCCCACCTTTTTCAAGGCCTTTAAAGTTGATTGATAATCACCCTGATGGGGACTGTAATGAATGCAGGCAGATTTCACACATAAGATACAGATCGTACGTGCAAATGAGTATTTTACGTGGATGTGTAATATGTTCTGATCCTCTCTACCAGAAGGCTATGGGGCTCTCTTACATAAAAAGGGCCTTCTCTTTATATGATCAAGCATTGACCCCCCCCCCCCAAAAAAAAGCCTGACTATAGATTATTGAGCTCTTTCATTTTGGGGGAAACTAGCTTTAAAGAGTTGTTCAATGAATGACGCTCAGTGGTCAGTGCATGATGTGTGAAGGACTGTAAAATGTATAGTCACATTAAACATAAGATGAGTCCAGTTTGCATGCTGCCTCTTCATAGGACAATATGTCAGAACTGTGAAATTAAATGGTGCCTACCCGTCTGAATGACAGTTGGGAAAAAATGGAGAAATATATATATATTTTTTGACAACTGTCATATTTTAGTCTACCTTAATTTTGAAAAATTCCCAAGTGGGTGTGATAAAACATCCGTGAGTTCTAATATTTAAACTGATTACTGCTAGGCCACAAACACCAAAGGTCTGACATAAATATCTATTTGTAAAAGATTATGTAGTTTGGCTAGAAAAGTAAGACATAGCTGCATGTTAGCAGCAGCCAGTAGCCTTTTTCCTACAGATGTAATGGGACGTACGTTTATTTCTTACCAAAATCGTGGTTGCTGGACAGGCTGCAGACGGTGTGTCAGGTACAAATGAGACGCCGGAGACCAGTGCGTCGTGGGTTAAAGCCCTGAATGAATTACCTCACCTGATCAGGTGCAGTCGTCACGTTGAGAGCAGTCCACTTGTTCTGCACTCTTCCAGAAATACTCACGGGAGACCTTCGGTTACGGTTCGGAAAGGGGTCCATGTGTGTGCAGAGTCACAGCCGCACATGTCCCTCCATGTCTCAGGACGGAATCTTGCTGCGTTCCATTTTATCACAATTTCTCTGGGCTTTAACCCCAGCAAGCACGGTCTAGATTAAATGGAATTCTTGCGAAAAGCCCCGATGGGCCTCCGATAGGCAGAATAATGGATACGAAGCAGCTTTACTCTGCAGGGTGTGTTTTGTCCACATCCTTGCAGCGCTGTTCCATGTACACATGTGTCCCTGACGTTGCCTTTCTCTGAGCCCTGGAATCTGGCGCGTTGCTGCGTCGCTGTTTTCCGGGAGCTTGTGGACATTGGGGAGGGGGCAGTGGTTGGGGAGAGAGGGGGGTCATCAGAGCAAGTGGGGTGTCTAGAGCCTTTCGGCCATCACTGGTTCATCTCGACAAGGATTTATGTGCCACAAACTTGGCATTTTATTTGCATTTAGAAGCAGACCTTTGTGAGTACAAATGCACTTTCAGGGCTTTTAAGATGATTTTTTTCTTTAATTCATGTAAATATATGTAAGGAAAAGATGGTATCAGGTGAATAATTTCAGGGCCACCTCTCCTCCTCCCCCTCCCCTGTTCTTATGAAGCAGATTCAATTTCATACCAGAATTTCAGGGGTCATCTATAATTTCTAGGTCTCTCGCCCCTTGCAAAATGCCCTCCATGGGAAAACCAAATGTCATGCAGACCTTTAATAAATGCCAACCGATCCTTCCCCATCCTGGACTGTCTCCTGGGTGCCACTTTGGTGCGACCACAGTTCGTTGCTGCCTCTGGGGATCAGTGCCTCTCTGGATGGAACTGGTACAATGCAGCATGCTGGCATGGAAAACAGTTGTTGATGAAAAAGAAATGCTGATCTAAATCCGTAATTCCTGGACCTCCGTGTAGCTGTCAAAAGGTTTTCTGGCAGATGTGTGCAGGACGAGGTGCAGCGAGTGCTTCCTGAGGAGGCTCAGTGTACTTTGCATGGGAACTGGATGTAAAGGGGCGGGGGGAGGGAGAGGGAGATGAGAAGGGTCATTTGATGAGGAGAGACCTATGAACACTGCAGGGGACTGGACATTTATGTTTGCAAAATGGGCGGATGCATCTCTCAGTGGATGCATTTCCACATCCAGGGCACCCAAATTTCACCAAACGAGTTGAATCCTGCAGGCGAGACTGTGAATGTGCCTCATTCATAATTAACAGGCAGGGAAAGGAACGCAGTAGGCTCGGCAGCAGCATTTCCAGAGACTCCCATTTTCTCGGTTCCCCTGTGTGTCTGGCGCACCGGGCAGAGAGCAGGCACGGCCCTGGGGCATTCGCGTGCAAACCGCTGCGCCTGGGCATTTTCTTGGCTGCTGTCCCGAGGTGCCTGCTGGCTCTTGGTGACCAGCTCCATCCGCGGCCTGGGAGGTAGTCAGGTGGTGCTACCTGCATGTCAATTGTGTCCCTGCCATAGGACACTAGTGGGCGGCAGACCTCAGCAGACTGCTGCAGCAAGCCTTCAGCAGAGCAGGCAGCCTCGCCGCCTCACCGGAGAGATGCTGTGTGCGGGCGGTGGGAGGCTTTCCTCCCCGAGATTTGATTGCTCAAGTTCACGGTGCTCAGACTCCCATGTCTGGGAGTTCATTCTAACAGGAGCAACGCCAAGGCTATGGCAGGCTCGGCAGGGTCCGACCTCCTTTGTTCCCAATTTTGCAAGGGAGGGCCGTGTTTAGAGCCATGTTTTGAGACCCAGAAGGTCTGCAGAAAGGCAGAGGAGGTGTCTGGGGGCTGGGGGACCCGCACCCCCTCTCAGACGGGCCAGGGCCGCGTGTGTGTGGTTCCTCTGGAGGTGGCAGCTCCAGGAGCAGCCCCGCGCCTGATTGGCTGACCTTCCAATGTCATTCCAGGAGGCACTGCTGGCTTCTCCTCCCGCCGATGGTGACAGGGGTGAAGCTTCTCCGCAGTCCCGCAATCTCCTGGCTGCGGTGTGGTTCTTGGGAGGGCCAGGGTCCCCTCGCCCTCCCCAGGGGAATTGGGCAGCATCTTTTCCCCAGGACCCGACATTAACTCTTTGTGTTCTGGAGAGCTCAGCACAGAAATTCTCATCTCTCTCTGCCCTTCCCCCCACTATAGTTATATTCTTTTTTTCATATTTTGAAAATGAGAGAAAATTCAAAGTTGCCTTTTCCTCATCACATTTATGGCTTAAGATAAGACGGTGGGAATGTGAGATTCCAGCAACCTGACGTGTGTCCCTGGTGCAGCTCTGGATTCCCAGGGTGCAGCCCAAGGGTGCCTCGTGCAGGTGACACAGCGGCCACCGAGGTGGCAGGAGGGGAGCACGATGGGGCTGGAGCCCACAACGGGGCTTTTGGTTCAGGGTTAGATAGCTTCTTATCAGGACGTTTGGAGGGGCTGGGTCAGTCGCCCGCCCCCCAGATCAGACGTGGGCAGTGTGTTCTGTTGTGAGACCGTGCTCGTTCCCTGGATGGTGTCTAGGGCAATCTCCGACTCTGTTTATTTGCTGCTGATTCGGTGAGTGGCTGCCTCCCTCCCTGGACCATGGGGCCCACAGGTCAGGCTCCAGGGATGCCCAGGGGTGTCCTTTCACATGCGGGTGCAGAGCGCATGCGTGGAGAGGGTGGACATCCATGTTCAGTGTCTGAGCAAAGAAGGGCCAGATGCCGCCAGGAGCCTTCCTCTTTTCCGAACCTCCCCTCCTCTCTCCTGCCTCTCTCTCCTCCTCCCTTGCCAAGTCCCCTCCTTACCCGACCCCAACATCTGTTTGTAATATTGCGAGAAATGTACGTAAGCCCCCATGTGGCGTCCTTGACTCCTGCCATCTCATTTGGACACACTGACCCCATGGCTCTAGAGGCATTTATTTTCCAGAAATGCTTCTGGGGTATTTTCTTCTCTTTTCCAAAAGGGATTCACATTTGGACTCTGCGATGGGACTTCGCCACTAACGTATCATGTGATAGGATTGCTTGAGGTGCTCTTCCTGTGTGGAGTGGCTCCTGTGTCACAGAAACAAGTTTGGAACCGCAGAGAACACCTTGCTCTCAAGCGTGTTCTGCCACGCGGCAGGTTCAAAACCCTCTACAATCTGTAGTGCCCTGCCTGTTCTAAACACCGGTTGCAAACATCAAGCCAGCACGTAGGTTCTTTCCTAGGGGTTCCTGGGAATTCATTTCTCCATCAAAGAGCTGCCCAGGACATCCAAACAAAGCTGAGTTCTTAGGCCTTAATCGTCTTACCAAACAACAAACAACTCATACTGTTTTCTTAAGTAACATGTTTATTTATGGGTTTCTCATCAGTATCTTATTTTCTTGTTTTTGCAGCAGAACTAAATGTGAAAGTTGGTTCCTTCTTCAAAGTAACATAAAAGGAATATGTTTTTATCATTGTTAAAATTTTGATTTTTATTCAAATACAAGAATCAATTAGGTGTCTTATAGCTTACCATATTTACCATCATTTGTATTTTGGAGATCTGTGTTTGTTCAATGATGATCAATACTTAGGATTTTTTAAAAAATCGTTGAATTGGATTAGGTGTTGGTGTTTACACCCCTGGATTATGGAAATATATATCTTGATTTAACAGAGAGGGGTGAATGGGGTTGGCGAGATTAGAGATGTGGGAAGGAGAAGGAAAGAGGGTACTACACAGGAAGACAGAATGATGGGGAGGAATGACTCTTGCCTGCGTCCCTATTTAAGTTATTTTTACACATAAGACAGTGAGTAAGATTTAAGGGCGACCAAGCAGTCCTATTTATAGAAAACCCATTTGAAATGTGGCTGCTGAGACAGGAAAGAAAGAATTGAGAACGCGGGAGATCACCTCCACACTACATGCTGGCTTCCCCTAACCTCCTGGCACTCTACAGAATTTCTGGAGGAGAAAAAAAAGCAGAGCAACCCTTGCGAAAATATTGAGAAATCACTTTGACTCAGCAGTACCTTCTAGAAGTGCTTACAGGGTTTAAGTCCTTGTCAGACTTGGGTGGTGGTGGGGGGGGGCAATACCGGTATATAGATTATTTGGAAACTGCCCTTGGGTGGCGATCAGGTGTTGAATTTGCAACCCTGATACAAATATTTATTTCACCATAAGCTCCTTCATTTATGGAAGAATCCACATGCATGTTTCTAGTAGAGCAGTCACTCAGGGAAGCGTTCCAATTTGGGATCTTGTGATCGTCACTGGTTCCTCCGTGTTAACCAGATACGAAATTCTAGAGATTTAAATTGTGGTTTATGCTCTTCTCCTTGGTCATTCAGGTGGGGCGGATGATGTCACCACAGAGTGGCTTGATTGACGTCAATGTCATGGACAAAGGAAAAAGAACACGCTGACTCTTAAAGATGAGCTAGTCTTCCCCCCAGGACGGCATCTCCCTTGTGACATTCTGGCCGCACTGGCTTTGCGTGGGCTGTGTTTTCTGTTGAGAGTAGAATCCTCCAGTTTGTGTGGCAGTACTGCTGGTCTTCAGGCTGGAAATCTGGACAATGCCAGGTCCTGACCCCGCCCCAAGCCTGATGCTGTGAAAACCGTTTGCCTGTATCTTTTGAAGAACCGTCTGAAGAATGGGTGGCATGGGCGCGCGGGATGAGGTGGTGGAGAGAGACGTGAATGATCTAATGGCCGACTTGGAGTCACTGGAGCCTTGCCTCTTTTCGTGTGAAAAATGAGGAACCAGGAAACCATTTGTAGCTGGTTTTACACAGAATTTAAGCAGTTCTTGGTGTCCGCTGTACGTAAATACAGTGAAAGTCAGTTTATAGTTCTTCCTAGACACCCAAACTCTCAGATTATTGGATGCTTCTCCCAAACAACAGTGGTGATAACACTCCCGGTGAAGCCCAAGGACCCCAGAGTCCCCGGGTGCCTTTGGCATCCTCATGGGGCCCTCACACAATGATGATTGTGTGACACTGGGTTAGATCCAGGTGAATGGGTCGCCTCAGGCAGACAGGGTGCTGGCTGAGGTAGCCTCTGGGACATGCCGAAGGGCCATGTCATTTAAACTAGCTGACGGCCATGGAGACTCTTACCATCAATGCCTTTTTCTAATACTGAGCAAAGCACTGATTTTTCCCAGGAGGTCCTGTTTTTCCACTCACCGCACCAACTTTAGGGTGATTGGAAAATTTCTACTCTCATAGTAAAGACAGATAATTAGAATTGTGGCAATTCTCCATGTTTTTAAATTTTATTCCCATTTTTTATCCCCACATAAAGGCCCTGAGCTGTGTTTTGCAACCTTTGGAGTCAACATACTTTCTCATTAGAGAAACTGCTGATGTACTTATTCCCTCCTCGGTGGCCCCACTGGGGCATGATTTTGATCTTGGGTTCCCGCAGGACACACAACACCCCAAACCCCAGTCTGTGCAATTACAGTGTTTGCTTCTTAATATCAGTGGTAGAGCATTTTTAATAACTGATTTGTAGCTGCCAGGATAGAAATAACAATGCTTTGTAATATTACGTGTGGGACTTCAGGAAGGCGCTGAACACCCCCCTCCAACAGCTGGCTCTGCAGGCGACTTCAAACCACACAGAGAGCGCCATAGTGATTTTCTCAGCCTGCAGGACCTGACCATCGCCAGTTCTCGCAAAGGGTAGTCAGTTGTCTAGTCCATTGGCCGGCGAAAAGGAAATCTGTAAACAATGGGGAATGCTCTCTGAGGAGCAGAATTCTCTCATCAATTATTCAGGTTGGTAAAACCCAGGTTAGCAGTTGCTGTCTGGTACCTTGACATGCTAGCAGGAAGTGGGGAGGATGGTTAATTTCCAGGCGTTTGGGCATGAATCGTGACTCACCAAGACCAATAACTGTTACGTCTTGGGAGGCTGCTATTTTACAATAGGCTCGATGGATATTTACATAGAAACATGGGCAGGAAAATTTGACCTAGAGGTGACCTTGGTATTTGTTTTGGGTAATTACTTTGAGCAGTGGTTGGTTCCTTTGTCCTTGTGGGATCCCACATCACAACTACAACCCTGCTCTTGTTATTAATAGTCACAAGGGACCCGCCTTTCTCCTTCCCACCCCCACCCCCCATGGCTGAGGATGTAGGCTTCTGTGGTATCGGATGGAAGTAAAGGTGATGATAAGACCAAGGAGGTGGAGGAAGGGGCTGCACCAGCCCCCGTATCAGATAATAGGAATACGAGGGGGAAGGGGGGAGGAGGCAAGGCGCCCCTGGGCCACAGTCTGCAGGCACCCTGAGCCCTGTGCTAGTTAATGTGCCTCTGCCTGGACCTTCCCAGGTGAGGATCAACTCCCAGGTGGGCTGGGTCAGAGAGGAAGAAGATACCAAAATTTCCTAGAGAGCCTTTCCCTTCCTGAACCTCCCACCACAGATTCTGATGCCAGCCCTGTGGTTTGGGGAATGGGCTGTAGTTTGAAAGCTCCTCAGGGCAAATTCTGATCTGTGTCTGTGACATCATTTTCGCACCCCACGGGGGCCCCTCAGCTTGACTCTGCGTGAGACTCACCTGATGGAATAGTCTGTGACATGCTTTCCCAGGCCTGCCCACCAGAGAATCTGGTTCTGCAGCCACAGGGCTAGGAATCTCCATTATTATGCTGATCCAGGTGACCCATAATTCACCTCTGAAAAATAGCCACTTGAAAAAGGGGCTGCCTGGCCCCTGTTTGAGGTAGAAGGTCAGACATAGCTAGAAAGTCAACCCAATAAATGTTCAAGTGTACCACAATGCACTGTTGGAGAACTCTGTACTGAATAGTGATTTATTGGAGGGGGGGTGTATGCACAGGGTTAGGCAGATTTGGGGAGAGTGGCAGTGGGGGGCTGCTAACAGGGAAGACCCTGCACGGAGGGAGGTGGGATCCTCCTGGGGCACTTCTAATTTGGATGCTGGTAGCCTGAGATTGATTGACGTATATATCTACTGTTATACATATTGGCATCTCTCTCTATAAATATACACATATGTGTGTGTGTACACCATTTTTAAAATTGTCTCAGCACCTTGGATATTCAGGTTGATTGCTAGCATGTGCTTTGCTTGTGGACTTGGTTCCCTTGTGTTCTCTTGCATGGACCTCAGTCGGGGTTCTGCAGAGGATCCCTTTGGAACCTTTGTGACCCCTTGGCTCCACACGAGGTCGGTAGTGGGAAACCCATTGGGTTGTTGGATTGAACAAGCCTGAGAGACGAGCCAGGGAGGAAGGGGGCAGGACTGGGATGGGGATCTGTTTGCAGCTCCAGGCTCTGCTCTGAGGCAGGCGCGGGAAGGTAACACGTGGAGGGCTCCACGGGAGCATCGGTGCGTAAGCTGCTTCTGCGGCTGGGTGCTGTACAAGCAACTTGGGATCGCTCGCTGCTTTGGACGTTTTTGGCCTCTGCTCCCTCCTTTTAGGCAAATGACCCCCAAGTTGGCTCTGTTTATCATATTAAGCATGTATCCTAGGTTGTCATAAAAAGAGGAAATAGTGTATAGGGACAGATATGCCTTTCGAACCTTGTCACATATATGATAAATCAAGGGCACTTATTAGTGGGAGAATAATCCTTTCAAAACACTGTGTCCTTAATTTTTGAACTAAAATAGACCAGAATGTGTGCTGGAGAGAAGCCTAAATTCAGAACCTTAAAAATATCATTTTGTGTCCTGAGATCCTATTTTAGGTCATATTAAAAATAACTCTCCCTCCTAGGCATCTTAAACAAGTTTGATGTTATAATGCTTTGACGGTTTTATTGTGATTCACTACAGAAATTATCTTTCAGAGCGGCTGTTTTGATTTTTAGCTTTAGAAGAAAGCGGCATGAAAGACTTCGTGGGCTGAAGAGATGTGATTTCTGCTTACTCATATCTGCACGAATCAGGGCAGCGGCTGCTCCTCCGCGCTGGGGCCCCGACACCCATGTTCCTTTCAAACGGGGGGAGGGCTCCGTGCTCAGAAGTTGCAAGCTCTGCCAAGGGAATTTGTAGAAGAAGATGGTTTAAAATAGCTCACGATTCCTTTCTGGTTTGGAGTTTGCCCAACCTGCACAGCGTTGTACAAACTGTTCTTTTTCAAATTTCCAGCAGAGCAGGTCGACCTTTCTTCCTCTCTCCCCCTTGGCAAGGGCTCAGATGCTCCTGCCATCAAGTGGAATAATCCGTGGTAGACCTATGAGTCGCTGCAAACGGTTAAACATGTTCCTTAGGGGGGGGGAAAGATTGCATGACTCAGGTTTATTATTAGATCAAATGACCTTAACCCAGAGAAAATATTTATTACTTCCTTTAATAAGAGACGAGTATTTTTCCCTGAGGTTTCCAACATCTCTCCATAGGAAGGAGCATTAGTGGGTCCAGTCTGACCAAGGGCCAGGGCACTTTCTTTAAGGATGGCTGTCATAGTGCAGACGCATTGCAAGGAATGGAGGGGCAGTCCGTAGTCTCTCCTTGTCATTTCGTCTTCCTCCCTCCCTCCTGGGAAACGGGGGTTGGGGGGGCAAATCTCAGGCGTACACAGAGCATAGGAAGACAGGGATATTTCCCCTGGGGTCTGAGGCCGTTGCTGCCTCCAGTATCGATTTCCTAAGTCACAGGTGGTTTGCTGTCACGTGGGTGGGTGGAGGGACCCTGCTCTGATCCCTCAGCTGCTTAGGGCTTGCTGAAGTCTGGAAGCAAAGGACAGAGTTCCTTGAGCCTGTGGGTGTCCCCCTCGGGGGTGCCCCTGGAAGTCTGAAGGGGGAGAGATTGGTATTTACTGATTTTTTTCAGAAGCCCACAGGCATAGACGTTATGGGTTATATGAAGCTCTGAACAGAGCCATGAGGTCTCAGGTCAACTCCATGGAGCTTGTTTTAGGTTTATTATTTTTCGTGGGTCAGTGTAAAAGACTTCCCCTCCCTTTATGATTGAATCATTTTAAAAAAGGATATGCTGCTGGAAAATTGCGTTCTTCCATTAAATGTGTGGCTCTAACCAGGGGCAGTTTCTCCCCCTAGGGGACATTGGGCAATATTTAGAAGCATTTGTAGTTGTCACCCTGCTGGTGGCACCTGGTAGGTGGAGCCGGGATGTAGTGGAACATCCTACCATTCACAGGACAGCCCCCATGACAAATAATTATTTGGTCTAAAATGTCGGTAGTGCCGAGAAGCAACCCCAAGTTAAGTAATTTGGAGCCTCGTGGCTACAATATGACACCAGTTTCCTGCTTGCCCTTGGATGCTGGACGGATCCTGGCGAGGCAGCAGGAAGGAAAGTGGTTCTGCATCTTAGCTGTGACTTCTCTGGCTACAAAAATCATCCCTATGGTGGTAACGCTTGTCATCGACGAAACTCTGCTTACGATGTTTTTCGTGGATAAAAAGAAAAACAAACTCTCTGGCCCCTTTCATCAGTCACTAAGAACGCGCATGCCAAAGTTGTCCTGGGTTCCTAGAGCCGTTTTCCCCTCAAGTGATTATGCTAATTAGTGTTTGATCAGATGATTAAATTATGATTCTATTAATCCTGTGTGCTAAATGCTCTGATTGCACGTCCTCTCGCCTGGTTCCCTTGTGCCCGAAGCGCCATGTTCCGCAGCCGTCGGAGGCTTGTGCTTCCTGGAGACATAGGTTTCTGGCTTCAAAGCTCTGCCAGCTGTCTTTGCTGCATGGGCGAAGGAAGAGGGCATGTTCTCACAGCCAGTTCTCCCAGGCAAGGGCTGGACTGCAGAGGCCTCTGGGCAGTGCGGCACCCTAGTTAGAAAGTGTGGTTATTTGAAGCCGTTAGATGCAGAGAAAGGCGGGAGAGGAGGGTACGGAAGGGGGGAGGAAGCTCTATGCTCCCTGGTCCCCGAGCCTTTTCTCCTGGGCGAGGGACCTTGACCTCCCTGTTGACATTCCTTTCACCTGCTGGTGCTGGAGGGGGCTGTGGACCGGTCTTTGTGCTTATTTCAAATGTGTATTTTCCTGAGAACTGTTTCACCATCTTTTCTTTGCTGGGTTGGTGTTCTGAATAGTGTGGCTTAAGGTGTTGGTGTTCGTCCCTGTTTTCATTTCGTGAGTGTGCTCTCCATGCCGGTGCGCCAGTCTAGGTGATTTTGAGGTCTGTTGGATTAAGATGCTCCTGAAGTGCTTTCCGATAGAAGAACACTGAGAGTGTGTAGGAAAGGACATGAGAAATGTTGAGGCAGGGTTGCTACTAATGGATTTCTGCTCCTGGATAAGGGGTTACCGTGGTTCATTTTGTAGTTCGAGGAGCTTAGCAATGATCGGATTTGTTTTCACACCCCATTGCTTTGTTTACTCTGTGGGAGCATAATGGGGGGGGTCTGGTTACCAGAAATGTACTTAGCATATGTGTAGTTTTTTAAATAAACTTTTTAAAGTTTATTTTTAGAGAGAGGGGAAAGGAGGGAGAGAGAGGAAACATCAGTTGGTTGCCTCTTGCATGGGTCCTGACCAGGGACTGAACCTGTATCCCAGGCATGTGCCCTGCCTGGGAATCAAACTGGTGCCTTTCGCTTTGTGGGATGATGCCCAACCCACTGAGCCACACCAGCCAGGACTTTTTTCTTTTTTTAAATATCAGAATGTGGATGTGTTGTATCTTGCTGGTACTCAGAGCATCTTTCACTTGAGAACGGCCGCCAATGAAACTATGTATCACTGGTCCCACACACTGTATCCTAAGAACCGCCGGTCCACCAGAACTGAGGACAGAGAGAGTAAGTATCTGCTTAGATCTCCACATTTCCCCAGTCCAAAAATTGAACAACATCATTTGTTAAGATTAAAATCTCTTGGTTTTCTTTGAAGAAAGAAATCCTGCTTGTACTTCTTCCCATATAGAAAAAGAATGAGGGTGAAAGGGAACTTACGTCCGTGGAGCATGGAAGTGTGTAGGCACTTGGCTTCCCACGTTCTGTGTACTAGTGACGGTTGTTACCACAGCAGCAATGACAATGTCAGTAATAGCTGCTGACACTGCTGATTGCTAGACTGAGGCAGTGCCATGAGGTTTTATGGCATTTCCCATGATGCTCGATGCTGGGAGGTGGCATCGTTATGGTTACAACTGTAGAGAAGCTGGGGTAAGCCAGGTGCTGCCAGTCACATAGCTGCTAAGTGGCAGAGCCGGGCCTCCGCCCGCATCTGTGCACAAACCCACTGGTCTCTGCGGCCTCCGTCCATCCTCAGACGGTCCAACGAGTAAGGATTTTAATATCAGTTTTCAGAAAATGAGACCAGGGTTTGGAGAGCGGGAACAGTGGCCTCTGGTCAGATGGGAACCGTGATTCAAGGGCTTTATCTTCACATCACGAGCATCCCTGAATCTTCCAACCAAAGCACATGCATTCATCTGACTTTTTCAACTTTGAAAATGATGTTGTGAAATTTGCTTTCAAGTTGAACAATAAGAATTGTTTTGAGAAAATTAACACATCAATTGCTATGAGTCAGGGTGTAAACGGGAAAATTCATTTACTTGTTCCCGTCAGTCCCCACGCACCTACTCGGGTCAGGTTAGGTGACTAACTTTCGTTCATTTTAGTTGTTGGACTTTTTTTTTTTTTTTTTTTTTTTTTTTTTAATTTATTTATTGTTATTTAATTACAGTTGTATGCCTTTTCCCCCATCCCTTCACCCCACTCCAGGTGAACCCACTTCCCTCCCCCCTCTCCACCCTCCCCCTTGGATTTGTTCATGTGTCCTTTATAGTAGTTCCTGTAATCCCCTCTACCTACTGTCCCCGCCCCCACCCCCCACCCCCGCCCTTGCTATTGTTACATTGTTCTTAACTTCAATGTCTCTGGTTATATTTTGTTTGCTTTTTCCTTCTATTGCTTATGTTCCAGTTAAAGGTGAGATCATATGGTATTTGTCCCTCACTTCCTGGCTTATTTCACTTAGCATAATGCTCTCCAGTTTCATCCATGCTGTTGCAAAGGGTATAAGCTCCTTCTTTCTCTCTGCTGCGTAGAATTCCATTGTGTAAATATACCATAGTTTTTGGATCCACTCGTTTGCTGATGGGCACTTCGGTTGCTTCCAGTATTTGGCTATTGTAAATTGTGCTGCTATGAACATTGGGGTGCACAGATTCTTTTGGATTGGTGTTTCAGTGTTCTTAGGGTATAATCCCAGCAGCGGAATTGCTGGGTCAAAGGGCAGTTCCATTTTTAGTTTTCTGAGGAAATTCCATATTGTTTTCCACAGTGGCCTCACCAGTCTGCATTCCCACCAACAGTGCACTAGGGTTCCCTTTTCTCCGCATCCTCTCCAACATTTGTTTGTGGATTTGTTTATGTTGGCCATTCTGACCGGTGTGAGATGATACCTCATTGTGGTTTTAATTTGCATCTCTCTGATGGCTAGTGATGCTGAGCATCTTTTCATATGTCTCTGGGCCTTCTGTATGTCTTCCTTGGAGAAGTGTCTGTTCAAGTCCTTTGCCCATTTTTTAATTGGGTTGTTTGTCTTCCTGGAGTGGAGTCGTGTGAGTTCTTTATATATTTTGGAGATCAGGCCCTTGTCTGAGGTATCATTGGCAAATATGCTTTCCCATATTGTTGGTTCTCTTTGTAATTTGGTGCTGTTTTCTTTAGCCATGCAGAAGCTTTTTATTTTGATGAGGTCCCATTTGTTTATTCTTTCCTTTATGTCCCTTGCTTTAGGGGATGTGTCTGTGAGGATGTTGCTGCGTGGAATGTCTGAGATTTTCCTGCCAATGTTTTCTTCAAGGACTTTTATGGTGTTACGGCTTATATTTAAGTCTTTTATCCATCTTGAGTTTATTTTCGTGTATGGCGTAAGTTGGTGATCGAGTTTCATTTTTTTGCACGTAGCTGTCCAGATCTCCCAACACCATCTGTTGAAGAGACTGTTTTTGCTCCATTTTATGCTCCTGCCTCCTTTGTCAAATATTAATTGATCGTATAGATTTGAGTTTATTTCTGGGCTCTCTATTCTGTTCCATTGGTCTATGAGCCTGTTTTTATGCCAGTACCAGGCTGTTTTGATTACCGTTGCCTTGTAATACAGTTTGATATCAGGTATTGTGATACCTCCTGCTTTGTCCTTCTTTCTCAAAATTGCTGCTGCTATTCGAGGTCGTTTATGGTTCCATATGAATTTCTGTAATGTTTGTTCTATATCTGTGAAATATGTCATGGGTACTCTAATAGGGATTGCATTGAATCTATAAATTGCTTTGGGTAGTATGGCCATTTTGATGATGTTAATTCTTCCAATCCATGAACATGGTACATGCTTCCATTTGTTTGTATCTTCCTTAATTTCTTTCTTCAGTGTTGTGTAGTTTTCTGAGTACAGGTCTTTTACCTCCTTGGTTAGGTTTATTCCTAGGTACTTTATTTTTCTTGTTGCTATATCGAATGGGATTTTTTTCCTGATTTGTGTTTCTGCAGTTTCGTTGTTGGTGTACAGGAATGCCTTTGATTTCTGGGTATTGACTCTGTATCCAGCTATTTTGCCAAATTCATTTATTAGGTCGAGTAGTTTTTGAGTGGAGTCTATAGGGTTTTCCATGTACACTATCATGTCGTCTGCAAACAGTGACAGTTTCATTTCCTCCTTTCCAATTTGGATGCCTTTTATTGCTTTTTCTTGTCTGATTGCTGTGGCTAGGACTTCCAATACTATGTTGAATAGGAGTGGTGAGAGAGGGCATCCTTGTCTTGTTCCTGATCTTAGTGGGAAAGCTCTAAGTTTTTGTCCATTGAATGTGATGCTGGCTGTAGGTCTCTCATATATGGCCTTAATTATGTTGAGGACTGCTCCCTTTATTCCCACTTGGCTGAGTGTTTTTATCAGAAATGGGTGCTGTATCTTATCGAATGCTTTTTCCGCATCTATTGATATGATCATGTGATTTTTGTCTTTGCTGTTGTTGATGTGATGTATTATGTTTATTGATTTGCGAATATTGTACCATCCTTGCATCCCTGGGATGAATCCCACTTGGTCATGGTGGATGATCTTTTTAATATATTGCTGGATGCGGTTTGCTAATATTTTGTTGAGAATTTTAGCGTCTATGTTCATCAGCGATATTGGCCTGAAGTTTTCTTTCTTCGTTGTGTCTTTATCTGGTTTTGGGATTAGGATGATGTTGGCTTCATAAAAAGAGTTTGGGAGTCTTCCATCAGTTTGGATTTTTTCGAATAGTCTGTGAAGGATAGGGGTTAGTTCTTCCTTAAATGCTTTGTAGAAATCTCCTGTGAAACCATCTGGTCCAGGGCTTTTGTGTGATGGGAGTTTCTTGATGACTGCTTCAATTTCCTTTGCTGATATTGGTCTGTTCAGGTTTTCTGCTTCTTCTTCAGTCAGTTTTGGAAGATTATATTTTTCTAGAAATGTGTCCATTTCGTCTAGGTTTTCAAATTTCTTAGCATATAGGTCTTCATAGTAATTTCTTACGATCCTTTGTATTTCTGTGGTATCAGTTGTAATCTCTCCACTTTCATTTCTAATTCTGTTTATTTGGATCCTCTCTCTTTTCTTCTTGATAAGCCTACTTAAAGGCTTGTCGATTTTGTTTATCTTTTCAAAGAACCAGCTTCTGGATTCATTGATCCTTACAATTGTGCTTTTAGTCTCTATGTCATTTAGTTCTGCTCTGATCTTGGTTATTTCCTTCCTTCTGCTTGCTCTGGGCTGTCTTTGTTGTTGTTCCTCCAGTTCTTGTAGGCGTAGGGTTAGGTTGTTTGTGTGAACTGTTTCTAACTTCTTAAGGTAGGCCTGTATTGCTATGAACTTCCCTCTCAGGACTGCCTTAGCTGTGTCCCATAGGTTTTGGGTTGTTGTGAGTTCGTTTTCATTTGTTTCCAGGAAGTTTTTGATTTCTTCCCTAATCTCGTTCTTGACCCATTCATTGTTTAATAGCATGCTATTCAGTCTCCATGATTTTGAGTGTTTTGGGTTTTTACCCTTGGGGTTGGTTTCTAGTTTCAGACCCTTGTGGTCAGAGAAGATGCTTGATATGATTTCAATTTTCTTGAATTTGTTGAGGGTTGCTTTGTGTCCTATCATGTGGTCTATCTTTGAAAAAGATCCATGGACACTTGAAAAGAATGTGTATTTTGCTTCTTTGGGATGCAAAGCTCTGTATATATCAGTTAAGTCCATTTCCTCTAGGGTATTGTTAAGTGACACAATATCTTTGTTAATCTTTTGTTTGGAAGACCTGTCCATTTTTGATAGTGGGGTGTTAAAATCCCCTACTATAATTGTGTTGCTGTCAATATCTTTCTTGAAATCCTCCAAGATTTTCTTTATGTATTTGGGTGCTCCTATGTTGGGTGCATATATATTTATAATGTTTATGTCTTCTTGGTGGATTCTTCCTTTGAGTATTATGAAGTGACCTTCTGGGTCTCTCTTTATGGCCCTTCTTTGGAAGTCTATTTTGTCTGATATGAGTATTGCTACCCCTGCTTTTTTTTCCTGTCCGTTTGCTTGGAAAATTTGTTTCCAGCCCTTCACTTTCAGTCTGTGTGAGTCTTTTGTCCTGAGATGGGTTTCTTGTAGGCAGCATATGTGTGGGTCATGTTTTCTTATCCATTCAGCTGTTCTATGTCTTTTGATTGGAGCATTTAATCCATTTACATTTAAGGTTATTATCGATAGGTAGTTATTCATTGCCATTATTTCCTACCTGTGTTCCTCTGTCTTTCTCTTTTCCTTCCTTTCCTTAAAGCAGTCCCTTTAGCATCTCTTGCAGAGCTGGTTTGGTGGAGCTGTATTCTTTTAGACTTCTTTTGTCTGGGAAGCTCTTTATTTGGTCTTCTATCTTGATTGAGAGCCTTGCTGGGTAAAGTAGTCTTGGTTGGAGGCCTCTGGTTCTCATTACTTGGAATATTTTTTGCCATTCTCTTCTGGCTTGGAGCGTTTCCATTGAGAAGTCAGTTGCTAACCTTATTGGGGCTCCCTTGTATGTTACTTCCTTTTTCTCCCTTGCTGCCTTTAAGATCCTCTCTTTGTCTTGGAAATTTGCCATTTTAATTATGATGTGTCTTGCAGTGGGTCTCTTTGGGTTCCTCTTGTTTGGGACTCTCTGTGATTCCTGGATTTGGGTGACTTTTTCTCTCCTCAGATTAGGGAAATTTTCCATCATTACTTTTTCAAACAGGTTTTCTATCCCTTGCTCTTCTTCTTCTCCTTCTGGTATTCCTATTATACGGATGTTGTTACGTTTCATGTTGTCCTGCATTTCCCTTATTGCCTCTTCATTCTTTCTGAGCCTCTTTTCCTTTTCTTGTTCCTTCTGGGTGTTTTTTTCTACTTTATCCTCCAGCTCGCTGATCCGATCCTCTGCTTCATCAAGTCTGCTTTTAATTCCTTCTACTGTGTTCTTCAATTCAGAAATTGTATTCTTCATTTCCTCTTGGCTCTTGTTGATATTTTCTATTTCCTTTTTCATGTTGATATAGTTTGCAGTGAGTTCATTGTAGTTTCCTTGTAGTTTCTGGTAGTTCTCTTTGAGCTCAGAGAGCTCAGTGAGCTTCCTGATGACCATTGCTTTGAACTCAGTATCTGATAGTTGACTTGCCTCTTTTTCGGTTAGTATTCTTTCTGAGACTTCCTCCTTTCCTTTCATTTGGGAATTGTTTCTTTGTCTTCCCATTGTTTGTGAGGCTCTTCTTGTTGGCCTCTGCTTCTTAAATTGCTTTGTTCTGAATCCCTGGGTTTATGATATGAACTTCTATGGTAGAATGCCAATGGGATTCGGTGGTGCTGTCTCCTTACTCTCCTGTGCTCACTGGTCTTGAGCTGACGTTTATGTGTTTAACACGGTCTAACTCTAGTCTTTTCAGCACTCCAGGTTTTGTTGTCGCACCTGTGGGAAAAATAGAAAGGGGGGGAGAAAGAAAAGGAAAAAACAAACAAACAAACAAACAAACAAAAAAAACCAAAGATGGGAAGGAGGGAAAAAGGAAATAGGAAAGGAGGAAAGGGAGGAAGGAGGGAAGAAGGATTAAAGAAAGATCGGAGGCAAGATAAGAAGGAATTTTAACAAAAATTAAAACATAGAAATAGATAAAAGAAGGGAGGAAGAAGACATAAAAATGGTAAAGGATGGGAGGAAGAAGGAATGAAAGAAAAAAAAGAGAGAGAGAGGAAGAAGGAGTTCAGGGGGAAAGGAAAAGGGGAAAAAAAAAAAAAAAAAAAAAAGGGAAAAAAAGAAAAAAAAATCTTCTGTTGGCTTTAAACCGTTCAGGTTATTTCTGCTGTTGTCCTGTCTGTGCAACGGGAGGCGGTGGTTGGAAGGATTGGTTTCACTTTTCTTCCTTCCTGGGTCACACTCTTCACTGTTTTGTAGGTGTGGTCCCTGGCAGGCAATCAGGCCGTTGATCAGCCAATCCAGCAGCTTTGTTCTTGGGACTCTCGAGTGGCCGCTCCAGCCGCTTTGGCTCAGGACGCGTGCGCGTGCAGCAGGGGAATCCAGCCGCTTCGGGTTTGTGACGTTATTTGGGCTCTGAGCGCGCAGCCGGCCGACCGATCGAGCCGCCCAGGCTAGGGAGGCTGGCGCGCCGCAAACTGCTGGTTCAGCCGCCTTGGTGTTACGTCTCTCGCCAGCCCCTTTGTGCTTGGGAAGTGCGCATCCAGCCGGCCCTACGCTTGGTGAGCGCGCAGCCCGCCGCCGAGCCAGAGGCTCTACGCTTGGGGGCCCGATCCAGCTGTCCGGGGCTTGAGACTCTCGGGTGGGCGGGGCCGCCCTGGGACCGAATCACGCGGTCCTCGGTTCCGAGGTTTTGGGTCTGTGGGTGGAGCAGCTAGTCTCTGCTCCAAAAGATCTCGGAGGTTTCAGGTGTGGGCGCCCCTCCGGGGTTTCATGTACGGGCCCCGTTCGCTAATCTGCGCGCGCGCTACCGCGCGCAACCGGACCTCAGGTGAGCGCAGGTGCTGCTTATCCCGCGTTCCCCGTTCGCAGTCCAGGGGCGGAGGGGGGAGGGGCGCCAGGGGCCTCGGCCACCACCGAGAGTTCTCTAACTAGCCCCTGAGTGTCTCTATTTTCTTTTTCTTTTTGAGAAATTCCTCCTTTTCAAGCCCCCCTGGTCCAATCAAGCACCTGGCTGCTCACAGCGCAGCCTGGCCCTCTCTCAGGACTCCTGCAGCAGCCCCTGCGCCAGGGCTGGCGCCTCTGCAGCCCTTGTACCGCGCGGTCCCGGGTCCCGGGGACCTTATTGTCCTTGAGCACTCTTCTTACCGTCAGATCTTTCAGTGTCCTCTATCTTTGGTCTCTAATCTTCGTATATGCTGGAGTACTGTTGGCTGTTCGCTCTGCTCCTCAGATCAGCTAGGTATTTCCCTGGCACTGAGGGGAAGTGAATTCTGCTCCCACCTATGTTGCCGCCATCTTCCAGTTGTTGGACTTTTTTGTGATCCCGTGTCCTATCGGGAGTGTGCGTGAGAGTGAAATTGGGGGAGGGGTGACATTTATGTTACAATCATATTACATTATGGGATCTTTACTAACCTCCACGTTCAAACTGAGTGTCTGTCTGTCTGTAAGGACATTCAAGAACATTTCATTTGTCCGGAACTGACCATCAGTTTTCTCAGTGCCAAAATACCAGACACAAACGTTTTTGAAAGTGGTGATTGGAGACTGATACTGAGTGTGAGTTCTGTATCACGTGGGGCTTTTATGAAAAAAGACACAAATCGGTTTTGCTAATACAAGTCGAGTCTTATTACTGCAGCTGAATTACTTTACAGTAGTTCTGTGGGACCTGTTTCTTGAAGAGTGTAGACAATCCTACCTAGACTGAACTTAAATGAAAGCTCTTGTAGTTAGTAGTGATAATGTATTATTGTGAACACGTGTGTGTACTCATCAGCGCCATGCTACGGTGACACTCGTCTGTCTCTGGCATTTAGGTAACGTCCAACCTGGTTACCCCGGCAGAACCTGTTTGCCTTCCCCGGAGGGTAGGTGTCTCCATTGCATGGATGTGGTGAAGAGAGCCCAGCTCTGTCAGGGCTCAGAGCTGGAACGGCCCAGGCTTCCCTTGGCTGGTGGCTGGAGGTGGCAGGGCTCTGTTCAGTGTCGGGGTGGCTTCCTTGCCCTGCGCGCTCTGTCTGGTCCTCATGGGGCCATGGCCTGGATCCCCCCATTGGACCCCTGTCATGGAGGGTGCCTTCATTGCTATTCAACCGGCCACATCACAGACCGTGGGCTGTGGCCCACGAAGGGCCCAACCGCAGAGATGAAAAGACATTTGGCGTCCTCTCTACTGGCTAAGCAACCTGAAGTCCATGGCTCTGATAATGCCTACAGAGCCACTTTTTTTTTAATGGAGTGAGCTTATTTATTTATTTACTTTAAATCCTCACCCAAGGATATTTTTTATTATTGATTTTAGAGAGAGGGGAAGGAAAGGAGAAAGAGAGGGGGGTAAACATCGATATGAAAGAGAAACATTAGTTGCCTCTGGTACACACCTCACCTGGCAATCAAACCCACAACCTAGGTATGTGCCCTGGCTGGGAATCCAACCTGCAGCCTCTTGGTGTACGAGACGATGCTCTAAACAACTGAGGCACCAGCCAGGGCTGGGTGAACCTATTTATAATAATTTCTAATACTTACCGATCTCTTACTTCGCACCAGGGACTGTGCTAAGTGCTCTGTTGTATCATCTCAATTAATGCTCAGACAAGTCTTTGAGCCCCTTACTCAAAGTTTTACACTGGGGGAAAATGGAGGCCACAAAGGTGCAGTGACTTCCCAGAAGTCGTATTTTCCGCAGTGGTGAGGGCAGGATGTGAATCCGGGCAGTCTAATCCCAGAACTCCTGCGCCTGGCTCCCGGGCTACACTCGCCAGTTCCTGAGCTCCTGGCATTTGGGCTGGCTCCTGAGCACACACAATATTTTACCTGGCAATACTTATCTAGAGAACTGGAAATATGAGACCCCAGATTGCTGGGATGCCCCAGAGAGCAAAAATATTTTTCTTACATTTCTCAGAGGAAGGTGCTTGAGAAATGTGGCAATGCGGACACAGTATGTGAGTTTCAGGGTTTATTTGTTTTAATTACAGTGTTTCTAGAATCTTGGCTCATTTCTTAGATAGACGGATGGTCACCAAAATATCACCAAGCACGTGCTCTCCATCCAGCCTGTGTTACTGAGCACCTCCACTTCCTGACATGCGGCCTGTATCCATACCCTCATAGATCTATTTCTGTGGCATTTGTATTAGTGAGTCACCCCTCCCAGCGTTCGTGGATGGTGCTAGGTGACTACAGCCTGTAGTGATTTCAAACCCTTTGCTGGTGTGTCACCTGCTAGGTGGCCTGCTCACCACACACCTTCCCTGAAACACGTTTTCCAGTGGCCCATTTCCTGCAGGTGACCATGTCTACCCCGGGTTCCCTTGGGTTCTCAGGGGAGCATGTGATTGGCTTGTGTTAATAACTCCACACGTCTGCAGGCAGGCAGGGAACTCACTTCTGCTAACTCACTCCGGGATAAGCAAGGACCCTGCCTGGTCCCTTGATAATGAGGGTTGTTGGCTGGGGGACTTTTCTGTGGGGACAGAGTGGGAGGGGAGAACTAATGGCTGGGGCATTTGAGGCCCTTTTGACTTTCCCAGATGTTGAGGCAACACTTCATACGGCACCTTAGCCCTTATGTACTGTCTCCCCTCCACAATGGTGGAAGCAACGGCCTTGTTCTCCTTGAAGACAGAGGCCTCCACCTGAGTCCAGAATTTCATCATCTCCCATCCTCTCAAGACCTGGCCTTCCAGTATATGCTGCCCAGGTGGCAGGAAAATCAGGAGAGGATCTAACCCTCAAGCATCTCCTGATTTTCCTGACATCTGGGCAGCATACCAAGACAATATTATCTTTGCTAAACATATACTAACATATAAATTTGCAGGGGGTGTCCAACCTGTGGCCCAGGGGCTGCATGCAGCCCAGGATGGCTATGAATGCAGCCCAACACCAAATCATAAATTTACTTAAAACCTTTTTTTTGCTCATCAGTTTTTGTTAGTGTTTGTGTATTTAAAATGTGGCCCAAGACAACTCTTCTTCCAGTGTGGCCCAGAGACACCAAAAGTTTAGACCCCCTTGATTAGCTTCGTTTCTCTTACACAACTTACAGCAAAACTGTTGGAGGGAGCTGCCTATGCTACTGCTTCTCAGACTGAGACGGGGGAAGGATTAGTCTTTCAATTTCCAGCCTCTTGCTGATTGATGTTGGCCCTACCGACATGCCCGGTGCTCATGTTGTCCCATGTGCTCCTCTCCACGTGAGCTCCATGGTCCTGGAAGTTGTCTAAACCTGAGAGCAGAGGCTGCTGATCATACACTTGCGTGTTGCAGCAACGTCTCCTTTCTGTGCTTGTCCCGTTGCAGGCGGGGGGCGGCACTGGTCTGTGCACACGCTGAGAAGGGCCATCTAGACTCACTTTACTTCTGCATCTCACATCTCTCTTCAGTGCACGCTGATCAGTGTCTTCTTTAGTTTCACTGAAACTGACTTAGTCATCATCACCGATGGCCTCCATATTCCTAGTCTTCATCCTGCCTGTCCTCTCGGTAGGTTTGGACACAGCAGATCACTCTTTTCTTCTTGAAACACCCTCCTGAGATCCTGGATATCATGCACTAGGTCTCTGTTCCACCTCACTGGTTTCTCCTTCTTGTCTTTGCTAGTTTCTCCTCTTGAATCAAATGCTAAATGATGCAAAACCCTGGGTCTGAGCTCTTAGCCTTGATTTCTCCCTTCCCTTCTTTTCCCTTCCTTTCTCTTCTCATGTACGCTTACTCTCTGTATGATTTACTTTAGGCTGAGGAATTAAACACCATCTCTGTGCCGATGGCTTCCATATTCGTATCTATGCCCATGACTTGTCCTCTGAGCTAAAGTCAAATGCTCAAACCCAACTGCCCACTCAGCCTCTCCCTTTAGAAGTCTTCTGGGCGTCTCAAACTTTCATCTGTCTAAAACAGAACTCCTGGGTATTTCTCCCACACCTGCCCCCGTCTCATTCCACGTCTCAGTCACCAAAGTTGAGCATCACTAGTCATTCACTTCTCAGGACAAAAGCTTTGGAGTCATCCTTGCTGTTCTCTTTCCTTCCCAGCTCACATTCAACCCACCAGCCAGTCCCATTGACTCTGCTTTCGGAATATGACCCTTTCTTCTACTTCTGCTTCCATCTGAGCCATTCTCCCCTCTCCCCTGGTCTCTTCAATAACCTGCCAACTGGTCTCTCTGCTTCCATTCACCCTCACAATTGGATTCCACCCAACTATAAACTATATAAACTATAAATCAGACCTTGTCAGTCCTCTGCTCAAAGCCTGTAGGGGGGTCCTATCATCCCTAAAACAAATCCAGCGTTACTTCCTACACCCTAGAAGGCCCTGAACGATCTGGCTCAGGCTGGCCAACCATGCTTCCTCCACTTGAGCTGCGCTGGCCTTCTGGGTGTTCCTCCATCGCGCTGAACTTGTTCTTATTGGAACAACTTTCTGCTACTGCTTTATTTCTGGAATGCTCTACCCTGGGCCTCTTCATTCAGTTCTCTGCCCAAACAGCACCTCCTTAGACAGGCCTCCCAAGACCATTTGACCTGAAATAATGTGGCCTCTGTTATAACTATTTCTCCTTGCCTCGCTTTGTGTTTCTTTGCAGTGGTTGTGGGTGCTTGAGCTAATATAGTTACCTGTTCGCTTGTCATCGGCCTCCTCCAACTGGGGAAGTAGGGACCTTTTCTACTGTGCTCACCTCCATCTGCATCTCAGGCACCTGGAGAAGTAACTGAAGACCTCAGGTATTAGGAAGTATTCACTGATTGAATGGTTGAATCAACGGATACTGTTTAGCCACATGCGGCCCAGGATGGCTGTGAATGCGGCCCAACACAAGATTGTAAATTTACTTAAAGCATTATGAGATTTTTTTGGTTTTGTTAGTGTTTGTGTATTTCATGTGTGGCCTGAGACAACTCTTCTTCCAGTGTGGCCTAATGATGCCAAAAGGTTGGATGCCCCTGGTTTAGAGGAATATAACTCTTAGAGGCCTAGTGTCATTGCTCTCTGTTTAATTTTGTTTTACATTGTATTGTTCCTGAAGGAGTAACAATCTTTCTCTGTATGCTGGGAGTTTTTTTCATAGAAGATTTGGACATGCATATTGATTGAAAGGTCAACAAACATTATCCCCTAGAAATTTCAACACTGACCCATTCCTAGAGGCATAACTATAAAAATTCTTAATAAAAAACTGTTGAATATCTATATAACTATACAAATATTATATACATTGTGGATAATACAAAGATATTTGGTTCAAGAACTATATAGCAAATATTTATTGAGCACCTATTATGTTCATCAAACCGTAAGCTCCAAGAGAGCAGGGATTTTGTGTTGTCCATCACGGTAGCCCCAGGTCCTGGAACAGGACCTGACACGTAGGTTGCTTTGTAAACATTTGTTGAATGAATAAATGAGGTGAAATCATTATACTGAGGACTGTTCAAGAAGTAAGACCGTTCATTCCCTCTTTTATAGGTCATGGCAAAGCTCCAAGGAAGGTAGGACAAGCCCACAACCACCAACAGGCTGGGCGTGACGGTGGTTGTCGTGTGGGATGTGCAGAGGCAGTTCTGCACTGTTTATGGAGCAGACACAACTGCTGATTGGCCTGTTGGAAAGGGGCTGGAAAGCGGTTTCAGGATGCGTGTGTTTTTGGGTGGGGCGCACAGAGTGGCAGAAGTAAAAGTGAAAAACAGAGATCTTCCCGGAGCGGGAGGGGGAGCATGCAGCTTCGTTAAGTTTCTGTACGATGTCCTAGTGGGGGATGCATCTAAAAATGGAATAGAGAGCAGAATATGGGGGCACATAAATTCAAAATCTCGAATTAAATTTGAATTTGAGGCTTATGTGTTAAACTCATAATCTCAGAGCCAGGTGAGCAATCAGTGCTGTATTTTGGCTATGGTGCACAGGAAAGTTTGCAAAGCTGAGATCTGGTGGAAGGTGACCAATCGCAGGCCATCCCTGGGGAGCAGGGAGGAGGCAGCCTGCCATTGGGATGCTGCTGGCAGATGCAGGATGGACAGGTGGGAGGACGGGGCCAAGAGGCAGATCAGTGGGGAAAATCCAAGCTTGACTACTTCTAAAGTCAGATCTACTTCATGCCCATGACAGCACCTCCTTATGAGGATTTACTGACAACTAAAGGCATAAATAGGTTTGTAACCTCATAGGCTTAATTATTATCCATACTTTTTTTTTGAGACTGTGACATTTGCCTGTCTGCAAACGGTATGACAGTGCAATCATGGGCGGGGATCTGCAGCACCTAAGCAAAGCCATTCTGAAGTGCAGTTATCACAGAATAACCCCGAGATGCTAACCGCAGGCTGCAGAGTGCATGGGTCAGAGGGCACAGCCTGGGAGATCAATCAGCGTAAATCAACAAGTAACTAACAATTCTGACTCCTTCCAGCTCCTTCACATTTCTCTTGAAAGTAAAGCACACAAAAATTTAAAATCAACAGGGAGTCTGAGTCGACGTCCCACTGTAGGAAGCACCATCTATTATTTTATAGGTGATGAGCTGCTCTTCGGTTCCCTTTGCTATAAACCTGTTTGGGTCCTATAGTCTCAGGAGAGGAAGGGTCAACCACAGGTGGGCAGATTTATCATTTTTGTCGTGCAGCGTAACTAAATTAACCTTAAGGTGCCACAGTTGACAATGTCATCTTCCAAACACCCACTTTTTCCCTTATTTTTATACCATACTTCATAGAAATCTATGATACTGTTTACAAAATGCTAAGTCATTTAGTCCATGTTGTAAGTTTCCAAAGTCTCTCTGTCCTTAAAGTCAGTAAAATTGAACTTAATGTAACTTCATCTTCAATATAATGCACAACTTAGTTCATATTCCACATTTATTTTCTCATTTTTTGATCTAATCCTTTTTGTATTTCTTCCACTACCATTTAGTGCCTTTATACCCCCTTCTCCCAGCAATCCCACACTCTTGTCTGTGTCCGTGAGTCCCTTTTTTAATGTGACTTATGTATTTTTTAATTTATCTTTTATCCATCTCCTTTCTCCTTCTTCCTCTCCTCCCCTTCCACACTTGCTCCCACACACAGTCTGTGTCCCTAGATTAAGCATTATTTCTTATAATAACTTATTTAAAAATTCCTTTGCTTTGTACTTATTGATAAAGCATTATATTTTTGAAACTGAAAAATAAGATAAGGAAAGGCTTATTTTACATCCATCCACCTATCTGTCTGTCTGTCTATCTCCTTGATGCATATTGTGGTGAACTGGCATTGTCTAAAGTGGCTGATCATTTGTAACAGAGTATTACTAATATTACTAATGACCGATCATAAAACCAACATAAACTCACCAGTGGGCTTTCTCAGAAGGAGAGTGTTTCTTAATTAACCTAACAATATTTACCATGCTTATTTTATGCCCTGTGGAACATGGAATAAGATAAGAAAAGTGTAAAGATGATTTCTCTCCTTAAAGAGCTGGCGATTTCATTGGGGAGTTTACGACATAAACAAGTACAAGGGAATAAGGTCTTTTTAAAACTGAGGTATAAACTAATAAAATAAGGAGATAAACTTGGTAATCTCATCTAGTTAGATTAAAAACTGAGTTGCTTATGGTTCAGAAAAGACATTTAATTTAAACTTTGAGGAGGAAGCAAGCTTGGTCAGCAGAAATCAGGGAAGGCTTCTTGGAAGCAGAGCAGCTGCAGAAAAACTCTGCGAGGCATGCATCAGCGCCGAGCAGCAATTTGGGGAATGGGCTGGGTGTTGGCAGCAATGGTGTGTGTACATTGTGTTGCATGTGTGCATGCAGCTTGCCAGCTTGGAGGTAAAGGTGAGTCCTATAAATTTGGAGGCTGACCGGTGGCTCTGTAGGATGCTGAGAAGCAAAGTTCAGTCAGGAGCAAGAAGTTTCAAAGACTCTCAGAGCAAGGTTGTGTGGGAAAGACTCAGTGTTACATTACAGTGAGACATTTAGAAATGGAGGCACTTCTACAGCGTTCAGGCTTGTGACAAACAGCTGCTATGCAGTAACAGTGACTGAAGCTATTTCTAACTCCAGAACTGGTTCTAAGTTTTTGCAATACGGAAAGTAAAGAGTTTTAGTTTTCAGCAGGAAAAGATGAATGAATGAAAGAAAGAGATAAAATGAGGAAAACCTAATGAGTTCTCTGTCAGTTACAAATGAAGGGTTTATAAAAGGTAAAATTTATGATGCTCAGAATTCTGGCGCCAGCCAGGTTTTATGGTTCGGTAGTAACCTAAAACATGTTGCCCAAACCTTAGAGGTTTGCACTGCAGGTAGAATGGGGCACGTCTGCCCTCAGATGATTTGATCAGAAGAGAGTCCTTGTCACCCTATGTGAGGGGGAGTACCAGGAAAAAAAAAACTTTATGTATTAATCAAATGTATAACCTAGTCAAATTTAGTCTCACCTGAGACCTTCACCTTAATCCTTTTCATAAGCAAGTAAGATTTGTATTTTAGTTCTCTGACGCCTTACATGCTATTAGCTTTCCCATCAACACATGTGAGTGTCCAGGTGATCTGCTGTGTTTTCCGTTACTCAGAGTAGACTCGCTTCCTCGCTAGCCTTCCATTTCTTATTTCACAGGTTCCTTCTTGAAAAGAGCGATTCTATTTTTTAGATGTCTACTGTGGTGGCTCCTCGAATGGTGCCTTTAGAAAGGTGTTCAGGGAGTGACATAAAGGAGCGACTGAAACCTGGGAAGAGCTGAAGGAGAGTACTTGGCCAGGATATCCCTGTAGTAACCAAACATGAAGGCCGGGCCCGAGAGGTGGTCATTGCAAGGGAGAAAAAAGCATCAAATCAAAAACGCCCTGACTCATAGGATGTGAAAAGCCAAAAACGACAACTTGACAAAATAAAAGTGGTGGAGATGTTTTCAGAAGTCGGAGTAGACCCGTTTGCCACGTTGTGCTGAAGATACTTTACTAGATCATGGATAGTGGATGTTAAGGAAGCTAAGTTAAAGGCGTGATGAAATACAACCTGTGATTTCTCAGTTACTGCTCTAGACAGGTGGTACAATTCCACATGCACGAGAGGGAAGGATATTAGAGGAAGTTGGAAAGGAAAGTATGGGTCAGAGAAGATCAGCATGGGGGGCTATACTGCCTTATCTATGGTAAGAGCCTGGCCCACAATCATCTCTGTGGGCAGCTGAGATGGATGCTTCACACCTGAAGCTTGTGAGCATCAGTAATTACCTGGCATTAGCTCTGTGTTCCTGAACTCGAGGTGTAGTGGATGCTAAATACGGCTGCAGCTGGAAACACGTGCCCAGCCCTGGCAGGTTTGGACCCCGCATTTTCCTCCCAGGACTGGGTGTCTTTTGTGAATGCCCAGGGAGACGTTCTAATGACAAGGGCTACCTCTCTCGCCTGGGAAAGCTAACACAGGGCCAGAAAGTGCCCGTCACCGGGCACAGCCCATCCGAGTGCTGTGCTTCAAGGCGATCTGTGTTCAATTATGGCGAAATGTTAAATTAGCTGAAAGAGAATTTTTCTGGTTACTTGAATCCGCCTTTTGAACTCCACTAATCATTCACTCATTAAATCATTTACTTTAACCCTTTCTTGCTAGTCCTGGAGTAGTTCTGTTTTCTTCTTGAACATTTATTTCTTTTTCCAGGGGTTTCCGTTGTTCTATAATACAGGGTTAGCTTAGATTTTTATCACATGTTCTAAAAATGATGTTTTCGAGTAAAGAATGTTTTTCATGCCACCCCTCCTTTAACAGTCTTGGTGGGAACTGGAGAGACCATATGAAGCTGGGAATGTGTTTCTAAACCTTCAGTTAACTCTGGCAGTTCCAAGAGCGAGTCATTCTGCTCGTGCTTGAGCACGGGGTAAATGCCGCATGTGAGTTTCTTGTTTGTTTAAAAGAAAAGCGATGCGTCCCATGGGGCGAGGGGTTCTGCAGGCATGTGGCCCTGCAGGGACAGGCGGTGCCTTCTTTCCAATTCGGGACCTGGGGAACTTTGGTCACCAGGAGGTTGGCTAAGCGGCGAACCGTGCAGCCTTACACTCCTCCTCCTTTTCTCCTGCTCTCGGATAAATGATGACAAATTGCCTAGCTGTAAATTCGAAAGTCCCTAAATGACATTTTTTTCAAAGCCTTTAGAACAAAGTGCTTACTCGGAGAGATTTTTAAGTCTTGGGAGACGGGGCGGTGGGGAGCGGGCCTCATTATTATGCATCGTGACACGATGCATTATGCATCACGCTGGCTTTTCTGCTTTTTAAACACTTGTTATGGATGATGAAACTAATTTAAATGGTCAAACAGGGTGCTCTCCTGCACACTGTTCTTGTGATGTCATATTCTTCTTCCCGTGGAAGCCCCTCCACCATGCATATTTTCACAGGACACGTTAATAATGAGCTTAGAGATAACTGTCAGTCAAGGGAAAATTCCCTTCTATCAAAGGTGCCTTGAAAGTGCGTGTTCAGGGGAGAAACAAGTGACCTGATTTGCACTTGATCTTGCTTCCTTTCCCTCCTGGCACTTGCATGGAATGAAACACTGCAAACTGGGTAAAAAAAGGCGAAGTGTGGGTGTGGAAGGGGAAGCCAGAGCTGTCAAATTGTTAAGACAAATGGGGCTTAGAGAATCCTAATTAAACTTGAAATTGCTTAGAAACAGGAAGTATGTATTCCTAATTGTTGGCACCAGGAAAAAAAAAATCTAACTTACTGCATATCTTTAAATAAGGATAACCCATTATTCAGCCGCACAAGGTTCCAAGCCTCACCTCTCGCAGGTGGGTGTAGTGACTGTGAATGCCATGAAATTCACCTCCAACATTTGGCATCGGATATAATAGGGACGTTCAAAAGGAGCTGAGCTGGAAAGTCGGCGTCGATTTTGTTTTTAATTTTCTTCTCCTGGATGTATTCTAGCTGTATCCTGGGAACACTTTAGTATGTTTAAATCCCCAGAAATGTTATTCGAGCATTTGAAAAATAAATACAGGTATATATTCTCCAGACTCAAGGTATATGTTCTCAAGAAAATAGATTTGTTCTGAAGCCAATCCTGTTGTGTTGCTTACAAAACAATAAACTGCCGTGCGCCAGGCTAGGATTTTGGTTCTGGGAGCTTGCTCAGGATCTCTGATGACATGGTGACAGGCTCCCTGTTGTCACTGCAGCTCTTGGTGGAGATGGTAAACCCCTTGCCCACCCCGTCCCCCGTTTTTGGGGGGGATGCGTGTGGGTCGTGGGTACAGGGAAGGCTGCCAGTATCTTGAAATCTTGAATTCATCATCGTACGGTTAGGGGCAGAGCTAAAGGCAAAGCACAAGGCTTTGCCCAAGCTTCAAACCAACAACCCCTCTCTCTTTGGTTCCCGTTTATTTAAAATACTCATTTGATTCCGGAGTCCCATGCTTTACTTCCTTTTGCTGCTTTTTACGTTGTCTTCATGGTGGATTGGAAGAAGTGATAGACTAGGGGTCAGGAGCGGCATCTTCTATTTCTGGTTGAGTTTCTCACTTTGGGATCTTACTGGCTCTGAGCCAGGTGGCCTCCTCGGTGGTGATGATGACAATGACAGCAGATAGAGTGGCAGCTGCAGCCCACCGAGCACTTTCTGTATGCCAGGCACTGTGCCGAGATACTTGATTATCATATTTAATTCTCATAGCAATCCTTTACTTTGAAGCTCTCTGCCCTTGACAGATGAGCAAACTGAGCCACGGGACAGTTGAGAAAATCACCCCCAACAGGAACCCAGATCTTCTGACTCAAGGGCCAGGGTCATTCGTCCAAATCCCTAAACTCTGGCTCATACCACGTGTCATGTACACCGCTCAAAGTTATTGTTGACATCAAGTCAAATGGTCCCCATGCACACGGAAATACCTAGAAAAAGGAAATGTATCCCAGTGTCCATCACGTTGCTATTATTACCACTTTTTTGGGATGTCATTTGCAAAACACGCATCATTGCAGCTGCGCCGGGTAGGAGACACTGGCACTCATCAACTGGAAGAGATTTGGTGAGTGCCGGAAAAGTTTGCCCTTTAATTTTTCCATCGGTGGTTGAGGCCCGCTTTATGCTGGGAGGCAAAGGGACCACCATTTGCTCAGATTCACCGATAGTGTTTTGTGTCTCCGTGAGGGAGCAACTTGCCTGGAGGTGTTATCTGTGTCAGCCCAGGTTGGGGGCTCCAGGAGTGGGGTCTGCTGGTTGAAACAAATGTGTTTTGTTTAGGGGAGAAATAGCTTTATTCGTGGTCAGTCCGTCCATTCCTGTTTGTCCTGAGAAAATTACCAAATGGTAGGCCCCTCATGGGGTACAAATATGGTTTACATTCAGATAGCTTTAAGATGGCTTTTTGTGTAACTAGAAATAAACAAAATGGCGACAACAGGAAGGTCAAGGTTGGCGACGCTAGGTTTCTTTTCCCCATTCAGCAGTGACAGCCTGCCACATCACAGCACTGTGGCATTGGGCCCTTTCCTTCAGAAGCAGATCAAGTCATGTTTAGAAGAGTTGATATGCGGCTCTTCTCAGGCGCTGGTTTTTATTTGTGTTGATTTGAACTTGTAAATTGTCATCACATTTTTAAACCTTGTAATTGCCTTACAAACTGCTGTTTTTCCACTAAGAAGAATGTGAGATAAATGGGCCGTCACAGTATTTCCTTTTGCTGTTAAATAATCAAAGTGTGAAGTACCTGGGTGTTTAGTTATCTGGTCTACCTCCTGTTAACCGGCTTGCCTAGTTGCCTCTTGCGGGTGGGATGGTCCTAATGTTTTATTTCTGCCTGTGCAGCTGCAGGGGTGTGGTTCTGAGTCTGCCAGGCACATCTAGAGGTCAACATCTCATCTTATTCTTTCCTTATATCCTTTTCCGTCCCTACCTCAAGACTGCCTATAATCTGTGCCTGTCAATGAGCTGCTCATTTGTCAATATTGCTGCTAAGCCTTCAGTACCAACACAATAGGGATAAACAACTCCCTTCCTCATCAATGTGCTTCTCTATGTGAGCTCTAAAAATAGCTATTAGATGTAACTGAGAAAAAGCAATATTTCTTTTTTCACAGCACACCTTTTCAGGAGAGATTTCGGCATTTCTAACTTTCGTCCTTTTTCTACTACACTAAGGTGGGGCTCCCACACTGATTGTTCTTAAAATTCCAATGACAACACTTGTAAAGCTTCAAGCATTTTAGCTTGAGGTTAAACATTGAAAAGTTTTCTAAAAAGTTCTTAAGGGAGCGATTGGATGTGTACACAGCTGGAGAGCCTGCATGGTTCTGTGGTTCTTCACGTGGACGAGAATTGCTCAGTTGGCACACCCAGCCCCTCCCTTGTGGGCACAAATAAAGCTGTTTATCAGCACGCTCCAGTGACATTCTGCTCACACGTGCTTATTAGTGCCTTTGGTTTCCGCTGCTTCTTGGGTATTATGTGGTGGCTTGGCTGCAGCGGTGATTTTCAGCTGTGTCTGTGTGACCCCTGAGGAATTGCAAGTGACCTGAAGATTGAGTCAGACCTGCCCTCAACCCCTGTCTGCATGTGCCGCAGTTACTTGGTCTCAGTGGCTTCTTGCCCAACTATGGTGTTCAGGTCAAAGAGATGTGGATCCACTGTCTGTCAACTCATCCCCCAGGCTTTTGTGGGGGATGAGGTGGTACTTCATTTTTGCTCTTTCCACCATCTCTGTGGTACTAGTTAGGATGCATTTGTCTGCATTTTCATGCACGTGAGCTCTTTCTTGTTTACTTCACCTTCTATTGTCCTCTTGTCTCTGTCTTTATACTACAAAGCCAAATTTCACCAAACACATTCTATACTCACTGACCCCATGTCATTACCTTGCACTCGCTCATCACCCAATCAGCCCTTTCCTTTTATTGAAACAGTTTACTCCAAGGTCAGCAGTGACTTCCATATTGCCAAGCTCCTGGACAATATCAGTCCTCACAGTACTTTTCAAGACTGGTGACCACTCCTTTCCATGGAAACAATCTCTTCTTTGTCTTCTAACTTCCCTGACTCTCCTGCTTTCTCCTATTTTCCTGGTCTCTATCTCCATCTTCTTTGCCAGCCCATGTGTGGCCATGAAGTGTAACAATTCATTAATGCTCATTTCCAGGATCTCCTCTGTCTGTATTCTCTTTTCCTGGGCGATCCAGTGCATGCCCATTACTTACTGTTTCCAACTCCACTCCGAGTTTCAGACCTGTATATTCATTTGTCTGGCCATATCCACTTGGAACTCTCAAAGCCACTTCTAAAGCAAGTAGTCCACACCGAATTCCATCTTTGTCCTTTGCTCCCCACAGATAGCCATGTCGTAAGAGTGTGGGTAAAAACCGTTCTTCTGTATCCATAAAGAGAGTGCGGACATGCGTGGGAATTCAGCTGTCATGGCTGCCCTGCATGTGATTGGTTGTTGAGAGCTGTGGTGGCAGGGACGGCTGTCTGCTTGTTAGGGGACAGTGCAAGGGAGCTGAAGTGGTGAGCACCAGGAGGTCCTCTGAGAAGGCTGGGCTGGCCGTCACCATCTTGCACACGCTCTGCTTGTGGCCTTCAACCCAAACACCTGCAGTGCAAGGGCAAGGTCTGTTCCTTGTGAAGAGTGGCTATTGGGCCGGGGCATCTGTGAGGGTTTCTGGCTGCCTTCTGTTTGCTGTGCACTCTCACTGCCCCTCCCTGGGTATTTTCCCCACATCTAAGGCAAGCTTCACTCTGCATCCATTCAACAACATCTTCCCTGCAAACCTCACAGCCTTTTCTTGTTCTGTTGGCCTTCCCTTATCAGCCTTCACTTCTACTCCCCAGTACCAGGAGGTTGGGGGATGGAGAAGGAATATTCTCTTCTCCTGGAGGCACCAGAGCCTCACATGGAGAACACGGTGGTTGTAAATTACCAAGGTGGACGTTCAGTGGTCCCCGGTGCCTGTCCCCCGGGAGGTCCCACACGAGTCCTCATCAAGAAATCTACCTAGCCTGACTCAGGCAGGTTAAGCAGAAAATACAGATTTCTCAAGATGAGAAAGTAGGGCTAGACCTGAAGTGGGACCCAAAGATGGGCTAGCTGCTTTCTCAGACACCAGGCTCCCGCAGGTGTTACCCTCATGTCAGCTCCGTTCTCTCTGCTGACCTCCTTTCTCCATTCTCTGGCACGAGCCCCCAGCTCTACAGTGCTAGGCCCCCTCCCTGTTCCAGGGGAAAGAATCCTTCCCTGCTGAGGCCCATCTTTGGGTGATACTTGTTTCTCTATAGTACACTTTTTCTTTATGATTCCCATTGGTGAAGTTGCGGGAATAATTAAGTCAACTAACATTCAACAGTCACGATTCATCACTGTTTTAGGTTTCAGGCCAAGTGAAACCAGGATTTATTCTTGGAGGGTCAAAGTTTAAAATAGAAATGCTCCCTTGAAGTACAGGCTCTCTAAAGTATGCAGGCTCAGATACTAATTTGGGGCTCTGGCTAATATGTAACGCCTGCAAGAAGTCATTGTGTGTTTCCTACATCACAGGGTGCTCTTATTATTCCTCCTTGAGTCTGCCTGTTACAGCTCAGAAGTGATGAAATCAGACTCTCTCCTCATTGGCTGATGCTCACTGGAAAGGTCTTTGAACCCCAACCGAGGGCATGCCGAGCCCCTGGTTTCCTTTGATGACTGGCTGCACCAAGGCTCTGTCCATTGAACTTAGTGACATGCTCCCTTGCTGGGGGTTCCAAGGCACCTCGCTGAGTGTTTCCTACCTGTACCAGTCATGGTACATCCTCTCATTTCAAACCTGCAAAGACCCGGAGAAGGAGATTTTATTATTGTTCCAGTTGCACAAGTGAGCAAGCCAAGGTCCGGGGAGGTTAGAGTTGGGACAGTAAATAATGGATGGCGCCAGATCCAAACCCAGATCGCTCAGGACCCAAAGCCTAAACGCTCCACCCACCCACCTACGTTCCTGGTTATAAAAAGCTTCCCATTGGGGGTAGTTTTCCGGTCTGCAAGGCCAAGGAGAACTACCAGTGAATCCAGCCTCCACAGAGGAAACGGCTTACATTTCTAAAACAAAGAGCAGCTTCAGCTGCCTTCCTGGTCCAGGAGTCCACCTGCGTGGCCATAATCTGACTGTGTCAGTGGAGGTGCCAACAGCCTCTGGCGCTCTGGATTGGAGCTGTAGACGCTTGGCTGCCCCCTTTTTTAATCATTTTTTCTCCAAAGACTAGCTTGCTGGGTCTTTAGCTAAATGTCATGTCTGCTTCTCACACCCAAGCCATCCCACTTTTCCTACACTGTGCCTGTCAGCCCCTTACAAGGGGCCATTTTAGAGGAATGGTTTTGTGGAACCTTTTCTTAAGCATTATTTTTTGTCATATTTTTTTTGTCCTCATCCAATGATATTACTGATTTGAGAGAGAGAGACAGAGAGAGAGAGCAATTGAAAATACCAATTGGTTGCTTCCTATACATGCCCCAACCAGGGATTGAACCTGCAACCTAGGCACGTGCCCTGACCAGGAATTGAATCAAACCCACAACCTTTTTGGTGTACAGGACAATATTCCAACCAACAGAGCCACCTGGCCAGGGCTTAACACGTTATTTTAATGTCCAGAAAATGTCTTTTTTTTTTTTGCCTCCACTAGAGTTCAATTCAACAAATAATTATTAAACAGTCACTATAAAGGACCCTGCTGTGAAGATGACGAAGATGAAAAGGCCAGCTGACAAGAAGTGTCACATGTAATGGGGACACAGGCACCTGCAGCTAACTCTAGTCCATAGCAGGTGGCGTCTGGTCCCAAGGCTCAGGTGATTGGCCGCTTACCTAGTTTTATTGTTAACACCTTCATTGCAGTATACTTTGCCTAGCACAGGCTTCATTTGTTTTAAGTGAACAATTCACTGATTTTTAGTAAGTTTACAGAGTTGTATGAGTATCGCCACAAGCAAATTTTAGAACCACCCCCAAATATTTCTTTACCACCCAAATTTGCAGTCGCTTCCCATTCCCACCCCTAACCCCCAGAGTGGTGACAACCCCTTTTTTACTTGCTTTCTATGTTGGCTTTTCCTGTGTATCTCATACAGAGGGAACCATATATTATACGGTCTACAGACTGGCTTCCTTCACCGGCATAATGTTTCAAGGTTCATCGTGATGGCACATGTACCAGCGCTTCATTCCTCTTCATTGCCAAGTGCGGTTCTATCCTATGGACGTGCCACACCGTGTTCATCTGTTCTGCAGCTGATGGGTGTTTGCATTATTTCCACTTTGGGGGGCTATAAATAATGCATGAACATTTGTATACGAGTTAAACAATTTTTTTTTTATCCTTACCTGGGGATATTGATTGATTTAGAAGGAGAGAAAGGGTGGTGGTTGGGGGTGGGCAGGGAGAGAGAGAGAAACATTGATGTGAGAGAGAAACATCAATCGATTGGCTGCCTCCTGTACGTGCCCCAACCAGGGGTTGAACCCACAACCTAGGTACATGCCCTGACTGGGGATTGAACCTGCAACCTTTTGTTCGGTCTACGGAATGATGCTCCAACCAACTGAGCTGCTTGGCCACGGTAGTATACAAGTTTTCGTGGGGCTTATGTTTTCATTTCTCTTTGATCTACACCTAGAATTGTTGAGTCATGTGGTAAACTTCTGTTTAACTTTTTAAAGAGATTATAAGTTCCTTAAAATGGGTGCACCATTTTACATTCCCACAATCTCCACATCTTTGTCACCACTACTAGTATTTATTATTCTTATTAGAACCATTCTACTGGGTGTGCACTGGTATCCCATGGTGGTTTTAATTTGCATTTTCCTAAAGGCTTTATGTTGAGCACCTTTTCATGTGTTTACTAGCTATTTGTATACATTATTAGGTGAAATGTCCATTCAAATCCTTTATTTTTTCCTATCGTTTAAAAAAAAAAGCTGTAGACAGCCCTGGCTGGTGTGGCTGAGTGGATTGAGCACCAGACTGTGAACCAAAGGCTTGCTAGTTCGATTCCCAGTCAGGACACGTGCCTGGGTTGCAGGCCAGTTCCCCAGTAGGGGGCGCTCGAGAGGCAACTACACATTGATACTTCTCTCCCTGTCTTTCTCCCTCCCTTCCCCTCTCTAAAAACAAATAAATAAAAATCTTTAAAAAAATAAAAATAAGCTGTAGAGAAAGTTAAGCAATGTAGAAGTCCACAGGTGTGGGTGATGAGTCACCCATGAGCATGCAGCCAAAGGGTGCTGGCGGCTTGTGAGATGCAACATCTCTCCCAATAACATGTTGTCATATGTGAAAATGCCCGTTGGATGGGTGATGGGAGAGGTGGGTAGGCATTCAGGCTCTTGTACCCTCCTCAGCAGTACCCTCCCCCTGCGTCTTCTCCTCTCCTCTGTGCCCTGCCAGAGTGCGGCCACTCTGTGGTTCTGGCTTCATTGTTACTTCTCTATCCACTTGCAAGGTGCCCCCTTGAACTTTGTTTTACCTCTGGCTCTTCCTGTGGTCAGCTGGTATGAATAAGTCAAGGTTTCCTCCTGCTTGGTATGTTGAAAAGAGCTAAGAGTCTTGTGGTCACTCATCTGGAGTGAGTAAGCCCGGCAAGTGGATTGAGTTTTCTATGAGGCATGGACAGGAGGTGGCCCCCAGAGGGAGTGCGAGAGAAGGAAGACCAAGAACCTGCAATGCAGTTGATAACAGTTAAGGGCCATCAAAGACCAATGACAGGAACCAGTTCCTAAGTGGCCAACCAAAGGCTCAGGAGGCTGACCTGGAGGAAAGGCCAGTGTGAGAACCCGTGTTTAAGCTGCAGGTGTGTGGGACATAAATGTTTTCCTGAAAGGGAAGGAACCGACACCATAGGGTTAAGTGGTCAGTAAGCAACAAGGTTCAATAATAGTAATAAACCACTAATCAAATATTTATGGCCCTTTTCATTACATATTACCTTGGGCCTGCTGTGCAGGACCGATGTCTTACGATGGTGAAACTGATGGGAATCGGCTCTCCAGTGCATTTGTACCTGTTGTGGAGCATTTATTAATTTTTCGTACCCCATGATTGTCAAAATGAAGGATGAATTTTGAGTACCTCTAGGATTTGGAAATAAATGATGTCACTTTTTAGCCAAGGTCATCCAAAGCTGTTTGTGTAGCAACTCCACTGTATAATATAAGAGCTCAAATGAAACTTTAAATATCAGATACCCACCAGGTAAACCTGTAAAAATGAGTTTGTTGGTTAGCACCTGTTTATGGAGCACCTGCAGGGGGCCAGGCACAGGGGATTGGGGTACCACCCTCACAGTCCCTGCCTGTGGAGCTGACATTAGAAATATGTCAGTAACAGTCGCCTTTCAGAGGTCAGCAGTGGCGAGGTAGACTACACTTCACGAGCATATCGTGGGTGACTTAATGCAGCCTGTGTGTCACGCAGGGCAGCAGGATCAGCCTCAGGTGTGACAAAGCCTCCAGGACATAGCACTTGGCATACTGAAGTCGCTGAGAAAAGATCAGCAGGACTGGGCTGCAGAGGACGAGGGTCCACCAGGCAGGATCCCAACAGGAAATGGCTGGCACTATCAGGCTAGAAAAGACTGGGAGTGTTCAATAAAGGGGACCATTTACAAAGGGGTGGCTGGGGGTCAGGAGAGCGCAGAGGGAGGTGCAGCACCCTGGGTACCATGGTGGCTGACTGGTCACTCTCCATAATTCTGGTGGGGCGAGGGGAGGATGGCGTGGCTCCCGGAACCTGGAAGGAGAGGCTCACTTTGACAGGAGGCATGATCTGTGGTTGACGGAGGCAGCATGCTAAGGAGACCATGAGGATGTGAGCCAGAGGGACTCAGAAATCAGAGGGCATGGGCAGGGACGTGGATAAGTAAGTGGAAGGGATCTTTCCAGATTCAGGGAGGGTGACACAGGACTGGAGAAGTGAGCAGTGGCCAGATTAGAAAAAGGTGTTTGGTTCACACCGAGGATTGTGTTTTATTGAAAGGCCACTGGGCAATTATTGAAGCATTTAAGCAAGGGAGTAATGTGACTGTATTATTATAGGAAGGTAATAAGGCAGCAGGGTGGAGGAGGGGTTCACAAGGGACAAATGTTCTAGACTAGGGTGCAGCAGGTCATTATAGCTCACCAGCAGAGGTGACAGGAACCTGGACGAGGGCCGAGGAATGCAGCTGGGGAGAAAGGAGCCAATTTGAGATATATTTAGGAGAGTCCAGTTTGGACAGCTGGGTGGATGAGCCTTTCACTGGTAAAGGGATCATTGCAGTTAGAGCAGTTTTGGGCGTGAGGAAGGAGCAAACCTAAGTCCAGCTGTGGTCCCAGTCAGTTTGAAATGCCTGTGAATACATTTCAAGTGGAGCACCAAACGCAGTTGGAAGTACGGGTCTCCAACTCAGGAGACGGCCCGGGGAGAGTGGAGAGTTCGCTTATTGATGGTGAGTTAGGCAGCAGGTATGGCCGAGGTTTCTAAAGAGCAAGTGTTGTGAGAATTGAGAAGAGGGCCTTGGTTGGAACCCTAAAAAGGCCAACATTTTGGGGTTGGACCAAGAGAGGTGACTCAGTAAAGGACTGAGAAGCAACGGCCATAGGTGGTAGGAAACTGAGAGGGATGGGGCGGGAAGAAGGTTAGAGTGGGTTGTGAAGTGACTGAGAAGTGAAGCCTGGGGTGCTTGCAGCTCCTCAGGGCAGGTCTGCTGGGCATGGGGAGGAGAGAGAGAGGTCCAGGGCAGGGGAGTGGAGGAGTTGAGGAGAAAGCTACCTAGCAGGCAGACCTGAGCATATTGAGATGGTGACCAGTCAGTGGAGAATGAATGGTGGTAGAGAGGATGGGAATCCTGGAGGACCTGGATAATGAAGAGAAAGTTCAGAATGAGTAGGAAGCCGGAGCCTTGTCATTCTAAGAGTGCCCACCACAGCTTCGTCACCCAGAAGAGCAACCCCTGTGCCTCCGTGAAAGGAAGGTGTGCAGACTCTGGGCTCTCCTGCTTCATGACTGAACTCAGCTTTGCAAGGCCACACCCACACTTGGGGCTCCAGGGGGCCTGTCTGCCACCCCCTTGCAGACACAGCCAGAGGGCTGGCTTGCACTGGACCTGTCTTGTCTCCATTGTTACCCAAGTGAGGGAAGAAGGGATCAGATCCTGGTAGATTTGGTGGTGGTGGTGGTGGTGGGGGTGGTGAAGCCATTAAAGGGATTTTTAACTGACTGGATCCCCCTTTTCTCTATGAAGAGGGAGGGAAGACTCACTCCTGAGAGGAGGGGTCTGAGGCTAGGGGAGGTTAGAGACGGTGAAGGCCATTTTGGAGAGCAGGAGAGGAAAACTCTCCTTGGAGGCGTGGAGGGGTCTGGGAAGGGTAGTGACCATGCATCTGTGTGACACAAATCTTCCCAGTTGTGTGACTTTTCTCCAGCAGGACCCAGATATGGGCATGAAGGTGGCTTTCCCCAGCCTTTCTCCTTTTCTTCCTCCCTTCCTTACTAATCCATCCAAGTTGGAGTTCAGTACTTAAGTGTCTATATATCCTAGTCATTGCTTACACACCAAATAACTCAGAGATCTGGTGATCACAGGGACACAAATAGGCAATGAACTATGAGGAGAAAGAGAAGGGAAAGAAAGCTTGAAGGCTTAAGATTGCCTACTGGTGGGTGTGGCAAACACTCTCTCAGGAGTGATCAGCCCCTGTGTCCTGGTCTGCCACATTGTGTCTTTATTTAACAGGTTCTCAGTAACCTCCACTGGTCACTTTAGTCAGAGTCTCAGGCCTGGGGAGGGGGAGGGGTTGGCGCACAAGCACTCCCATGGCAGGTGGTGTCTCGTTTTCTCATGGCTCTCGCTCGGCAAAGAGAGGCCATAGGAAAGTCAAAGCCATCATTTGCATTCGTAAAGCAGAAGCCTCTGGTCACGTCTGTATCAACCATATGGCAGATGTGCCGTGATCGTCTTCAACAACACGTGAGATTTCAGCTGTGCAGCGCTCATCTGAGACTTGGGGGAAGGAGGAGACATTTGAGAATGAGTATTCCTTTTCCTCCTAGAAACCCACTTATTTGACTTGCCTTCCATGTAATACTTCTGAAGGGAATTACAGTTTATTATGATTCTAAAATATCAACAAAAATGTGCCAAAGTGCTGCTCTTTGGAGAATTCTGTAGGTTGGGTGTTGCCTAGTTGATTAGCAGGTGTGGTCAGTTAGATAATGCTGCCACCTGCCCCAGGGTGTTTGGGTCCTAACCCCTGGAAACTGTGGATGTTATCTTCTATGGCCAAAGAGATTTTGCAAATGTGTTTAATTTAAGATTTGGGATGTGGGGAGATTATCCCGGGTTATCTAGTAGGCTTGATAGAATCACAGGCATCCTTCTAAGAGGGAAGACAGTCAGAGGGATGGGAGGAGATGGGATGATGAAACAAGATGTTGGAATGATGTGAGGGAGGGGTCACAAGCCAAGGAAGACAGAGAGCCTCAAGAAGTTGGACAAGGGCACAGATTTTTCCCAGCAGCCTCCAGTTGGCACACTGGTCTGCTTACCCCTTGATTTTAGCCTCATGAAACTGATCTTGGACTTCCAGCCCCCATAACTGTAAGAAATAATTTTGTGTTATTTTAAGGCACCATATTTGTGTTAGTTTGTCACAGTGGCAGCCTGAAATTTATACTGTACTATAATTTATTTTAATTTTTTTCTTGTGTTTTAATGATGCATACCCTGATAAAGTTACATGATTGACTTCTCTAGAAAAGAGGAGATGATACAGGCAATCAGCTTGAGCTGATGTGTTAGCTCCCATCTCAACCTCCTGGCAGTGCGGATTCAAAGTTAGTGAGGAGGCACCATCCCACTGAAAGCCCCAGGGGTCTGGTCCCGCCAACCACACTCACTCCCAGAGTATGGTAGGTGTTCACCTGCAAACACAGACTCAGAATTGAGGAAGTGGAATTTTTCTTTGGGTCCAAGCTCTCTCCTGACACATATGACTTAGCAGTGTCCTTTGCCTATAAGTATGGCTGCTGATATCTAAGAAAATATCAATGTAGGGTAATGACATTTGTCCAAAATTTGCCAGTTTACTCTTGGAGGTAAGATATTTTGATTGCTTAGGCTATAATTTTATAGAATTGGGAATAATTTTCTCTCTCACTCATGCTAAAGTCTTTGATCTAAATTGTTTCAGTTTCTAATTATTTTAAATTTTTTACAATGCTGATCATTTTTTTCAATGCTGATGATCATGAATGTGTAAAATTTGTAAAAAAGACTTGAAGCACACAAGCAAGGTCAAGAAAGCAGTTGTAGTTCTAAAATGTAGAGATAGAAACTCTTAATATTTTGGGATTTTTTTTGTCAGATATTCATTCAAATTAGGTGCTTCTCTTTTTTTTCTGCTTCCATAGCATTCTATTTTATTATAAATATCTTCCACAATTGACTTAGCCAGTCCTCCTGTTGTTGTGAGTTTAGGTTGTCCGTGGAAATTTTTTGTTGCCTGTTCATTTGCTTTGCCCATTTCTATTTTGATATGTTATTTGAAAAATAGGTTTGCAAACTTTTTGTTGTTGTGTGTTAGGGTTATTTATTTTTTTAAACAGATATGTAAAATTTTAAAGGTCATTTTTTGCATTATAATTTTGCTTATGGTCAGCTTTTTTGATATATACATATTATTAAATTTTATGTACTCTGAACTATTTGGCTTTTTCTTTTTGGGTGTATCTGTGGTGATTTCTGTTCTTTATTCATTATACACTGATTTTCTTCAATTCTGATGGTGTGCCAGAACTTAACCAGCTTCTCCTTTTAGATCAGATGGGGCAGTGGTTTTTCTAATTCTTAACCTACAACATAGGCCATTCTATGCTAAGAATAGTTTTTTTTTCTTTAGTGTATTTTTGACCCCAAATCTCTTCTGTTGGCTAATCTATCACTTCTGTTGGCTACTTTGATTGTTTACCATGTAGTCTCATCTTTTAGCAGCTTTAGGCTGAAGTCAAAATATATAATGATCAATATTGTGTGAGCCTGTGAATGTGCACCTACTTATGTTGTGAATTAAATACCTGTGAAAGATAATTTGCATCCAATGAAGGGTCTTCCTTACCCCCAAATGATCATGAAAGAAAATCCCTGATATGTAGCTTCCATTTTCCACATTAAAGTGATGTTCCTGTGCTTAACAACATAAAGTGATAAATTAGAAAAAATATCAGATCCTTTCATTGCATTAAAATTTGAAGAAAAAGAATGGTTTTTTTCCTAAGAAGGCAAGGAAGAAACCCAACAAGCTGAAAAAACGCTGGGCTTCTGGAGTTTCCCATTCAGCTCTTTCTCTGCTTATGTTCCAAACAATTGAGTTAAAGCAATCCTCAACAAATGTGTTTAGAGGCTGCACTCTGAAATACTTACTGGTAATGAATTCTACATAACAAGCACACTCTTTCCCCCGGCTGTTTGAATTTCAAGTATACATTTTGCAGTAATTTTGATGACTTCATTTTGAAACAGTTCTTAACAGACATTTAGGAAGTGTCTCACGTCATGAATTTATTCATAAACCAGCCTGTCAAAAGCCTTCGCTTTTCCTGGGGAGACCGTATCTCAGACGCTTGGGTAACTGTTTGACCCGTATCATCTGCCATCTTGGAAGATCATGACTCACTTCCATTACCACTTGGATGTTCTGGCTCAGCACCACTGGGTTTTGGGACTGGGTAAGGGTTATGGTCCTCTTCTAATTATCATGATAGCTCGTCCTTGGGAAGCTGTGGTGTTTACTCTTGTGGTTAATGGTCAATGTCATTCTGCAAAAAGGTGACAAACCACTAATGGGATCTTAGAACAGGAGAGTAAAGATAGCCACAATGTGTCATTTTGTTCACATGCTAACAGCCCTTAATGAGGACCAATAGGCCCTAATATTTATTTATTCAGTGACTAAGTCATCAGGTTGTAAACAAGAGGTCAGCGTAGCCAGCTGTGAGGTGGGAAGCGCTCCATTGAAGGACGTTATTTTATGGCTAGAGAAGGTACTTGAAAGTTTTATAATATCATGGTAGTTACAGCACATGGTTCTTCCCCCTCTGATCTCTGAGGGGTGAGGAAAATAAGTGCATGCTGGTGCCTTTCCATTTCCAACTGATGGCCCTTGGATCTTCCCCTTTCATGAAGCATAGCTGTTGGGCAGGAGTGTTAAGCCAGCACTTCTTACACATCAGTGTGAACAGACATCACCTGGAAGTTTTGTTAAAAGGCAGATGCTGGAGTGGGAGGCTGATACTCTGCATTCTGAACCAATTTCCAGGTGATGCTCATGCAGTTGCCAGTCCATGGACCACACCTGGAGCAGCATGCTGATTCCAGCTTGCATGATGGAGGGAACAGAGTCTGCCAGAGTAGACTCCTGAGTAGACTCAGAGCCTTCTAATAATAGGGCATGTGTTTAAGGGGGCAGAAGAGTGTAATGGATAAAAGTGTAGGCTCTGGGTGGGAACGCTGGCTCTGCCATTGCTAAGTTTGGGGTAGTAATAACCCATTCCCAAATCTCTATGGTCAACAATAACAAAAAATTTATTTTTTGATCGTGTGTTGGAGGTATCAGGCTGAATATTGGCCACTGATCTCATTTAGAGTCCACCCTGAGGTGGATTCCCCCACATCTGTTGGGAACCTGTAGTGGCTCCTACAACTTCTGCTTGGATTAGCATATGTTAAGTCTGCTCAAATGCCATTGGCTAGAAAAAATTATATAGTCAATCTGAAATCAGTAGGCATGGAAGTAGACTCCTCCCACATGACTGTAGGTGGGGAGGTATCAGGAAAGGGGGTGAAAAGTTGGGACAAGAACACAGTCTTTCACTGCCACTGGACAGCTCTGTGCTCTTGTTATTTCCACAGGGTAGTTTCCGGGACTGAATGAGCTGAAATGATGGATAGCACGGGGTACCTGACACATAGGAGAAGCCTAAAAAGAGTTTGTAATCATAATTGCCATTGTGTTTGTTGTTATTCTTCACCCTGATCCTCATTGCTGAGTTGTTGTATCTTCCAGGCAGAGGAAGATCCCCCTCCCTGCCTTCTATGACACCTGGGACACACAGAGGCCTGGCATGGACAATGGGATTAGGTCACCAGAAGCCATTTGGTCAGTTAGACACTCACCTGTCTTTCTAGATGGTGGGTTATCACACAATCAGTTATTTCCAAATACTTTCAGCCAGTGGATTACTCTTTCTTCCCATCACATATTTTGAGTATGCTACCACTTGATTTCTCTTGTCTGTTCTCACATTTTATCTTATGACCCATTCTTTGATCATTTATTCTACAGATATTTATTGAGGATCTAGTGTATGCCAGATGTCATGTGGGGAGCAGATGTAGATGTCTGTCTGTCTATCTATCCATCTATCTATCCATCCATCCATCCATCCATCCATCCATCCATCTGGTCTGTCCAGAAGGCATCCAGCAATGCAATATGGAAAATAGAGATATTTATTGAAGAAGATACGAGATACAAGAAACATTGTACATGAGACAGTGATGCCTCAGTCCCCTTCAAAGTTGGCACTTTGTGACCCTACACAGTTCTCCCAATTGCCATCAGCTGCCCCATCACATTTTCCTGAATCTCATTGATGGTCTGAATCGCTTCCTTTTCAAAGGTTATTTTAGTTTTAGGAAAAGCAAGAAGTCACAGGGCACCAAATCTGTGCTGTAGGGGGGCTGAGTCACCTGGGTGATTTGATGTTTTGCCAAAAACTCTATGAGACGTGATGCACGAGTGGGTGTGTTTTCCTGATGAAGCTGCCAATCACCAGTTGCCCACCAACTGTGGCCTTCTGAATCATCTTAATTGTTTCCATAGAGGAACGCTTAAGCTTAACACAAATTTTGATGCAGATCCGTTGCTCTACTCGCTCAGTCATTTTGAATGCGATGGCCACACAGTACACATGCTCACCCAATGGGCGTCTACCACCCCCACTGACTAGTACAGTGAAGTTGTCATTGTTCATGCATGCGCATTCCAGTCCACTCTCCTCAGCTGCCAGGTTACATTAGTGCTGTGCAAACCCTTCTCCTTATATTAACAATGGCTGGAATTTTTCTTGACAGGCTATATATACATATAGATAGATAGATATAGATATAGTATACAGATAGATATCTATATACTATTATATAGTATATAGATAATCTATATACTATATAATATATAGTATGTAGTATAGTTACTGTTGAATGAGAGGTTATGAGAGTCTGCCACATGTAAGCCATTGTTCCTTAACCATCCAATTGCCAAGTGCTTGTATATGAGGCTGCACAGGTGGGATCAAGCCAGAAGAAATGGGAAGTGTGGGAAGCTTGGGAATGTCCCGTGAGTCAAGGAGAATCATTACAGGTCAGTGAGCAGGGCAGGTACATTATCAGGTCTTTAGGAAAAAACAGTTGGGTAGTATGTGAAGGTTGTTGGCGTGTCCAGCAGCTGGGGACTTGGCGGATGGAGAGATTACAGAGTGTGAGCTGCGGAGGAGTGGTAGGGCTGGGACCTGTGTGTATATAGGAGGGACTCTAACCAGTGGACCTCTGAAGATGATCATGATGCTGTAGGAAGAGGAGGAATTGTAATTAGGAAAGCAGCTCAGGTGAGGGGAGCATAATGTATTCAACGTGAAGCCTGAACTTGTGCTGCTGAAAGGGTAACCAGATAGAGGTGTCAGGGAGGGGGTTTCACATAGTCTGCACACCAGCCAACCAGATCAAGTAGTGGAGGATCCATTCCATAATGTGGGTTAAAGACGTATCAGTCTTAGTGAACTGAAGGGAGAGTATAGACAGAGATGCAAGAGTCCTTACAAAATGCTGAAGGGTGAGGTCTTTCTCAATGCAACGGCTCATCTTACCAGGTGGGTGTGTGGGGTTTTTTTTTTTTTCCAGTTTGACTAAGAATAGGCGCACTGTACTCAACACTCTTTTGGAGCTGCATGTTGCAAAACAAAGTTAATGCGTTAAATTTCACCGTGATTTAAATCGATGCTGCCCGAATGCCCAGAGACCTATGAAACGCAAGTGTGGTGGCAAAAACAGCCACTTCTACTGCTGCTTAATGATAGAAAAGATTTGGAAATCAAAGGCATTGGCTTAGCCTCACTGTGCAGCAAGGAACAAAACCGCATTAATAATGAATAAGCTGAATAAATAATTTAAATATATCACTTACTGCCTCTTTATTGCTCAACACTTGAAAAATCATTTCAATTAGAAACTTAAGCGGAGTTTGATAGACGACGAAGAGTGTGCGGCTCAAGATAAATGTAACTCCCTTTGTGATGTAAAAATTTGATTTGGCGGTATGAGATCTATTAAAAAGAAATTAATAATCCCCAGAAAAAAAGAGGTCATGCCAAGAAAGGTTGGCCTTTTCCCACAGAATATTACTTTATTTTAAGAGGAAAAAATCAATAAGCTTATTACAGAGATAATTTTTTTAAGAGAAACCGCAAAATACTTACCGCCAACCTCCCAAGCTACAAAACTAATAAACCTTTGTTTCTTGGGTTTTATATTAAAATCGTAGAGTGGGAGTGCTCCCTATGTTTCCCAAGATCTGAATTTTCTTCTCTTCCCAAGGACTCGCTTCCTTCTGTGTGTGCTGACCTTGTAAAGGCCAGCAGAGCGAGTGGGTTTCCATTAGTTGCACCTGCAAAGGGAGGGATTTGCCTGGCTGAAGCCACCACCCTGGGTACTATCCAAGACAAGAGTGCCTTAGAAAGTTGGCTCGCTTTCTGGGCTTCTGTGTCCCAGAGCTGCCAAGCCCTCCCTCCACCATCAGGGACAGAATACTAATTAACGGGAGCACCAGCTTCGGTATGTTCCATCTGAACCCCAGAATCCTCCTGGTCACAGGACTTGGGGCAGTCACCGTTAGCTGATCCGAATAGGGGGTGCCGGAAAGCCTGCCAACCATCTGTCTGCGGACCAAGGAGGTAAGAATCTGGGGCTGTCTCTCTGGCATATTAACGGTTTGTATTGTCTGTTAACTACAAGGACACATCTATTGACTTAGGTTTTAGTTCAGGCTGTAGAAAGTTCTTTCAGTTCTGTCTGTGGGCAATAACGGCCAGAAGTAAAACTTGAAGGAAATGAGGTGATGTGTGTAGTCTACCACTCGCCCCTGCCTACAAACCCAAGGGCACTAAATCTGTGCTAAGAATCAGCTCCACTCCTCCCTCTACCCCATAATAAGCAGGATTCTCATCACCCCACAGAAAGCGAACACAAAGCCGGAGAACAGCCGGGCCTCCCGTGCCAGCTGAGACGGTTGTCAGCTAATTTTGAAAGTTGCCAGAAATTCTACAACGGGGGTTGCAAACTGATATTCTTCAGCCCGTGGACGTGTTTTGTTTGGACAGCCAGGTGTTGATTTCTTTAATTTGCCCGTGTGCGTCCCCTACTCTCCAGAGGTCACAGGCTCCTTCACTGCCTGTCATCACGATCCCAGCAACAACGTCTGCAGTCAGCATTGTGACTCCTGTCAGCAGACTTTTCTGTCCTTCCTCATTCTCAGTCACGTGCTTACTCCTCCCTCCTGTCGTGGACTGAAATGTGTCCACCCCAAATTCCTAAGTGGAAGTCCTACGCCCCCAGTATGACCTTATTTGGGACAGGGACTTTAAGGAGGTAACTAAGGTTAAGAAAGGGTGGGACCCTAATGCGATAGGCCCGGTGTCCTTACAAGAGGAAGAGACACCGTGGGGGGTGCACGCAGAGAAGAGGACACAGCCAGAAGATGACCATGGGCAAACCAAAGACAGAGATCCCGGAGAAACCAGCCCTGCTGGCCCCTGGCTCTTGGATTTTCAGCTTCCAGACTGTGGAATTATTTGCTGCAGCATCCTGAGCAGACTCTGACACCTCCCCCTCTCCTGAAGCCATGAGCGAACCCCAGCGCGCTCTCTGCCCAGGGCTGAGGTGGGACCCAAACCGGGTGCTCCGCCCTTGAGGAACAACTCAGGCTTCTTCGTGTTCTGAGCATTAAAGAATCAGCTGGATCTCTGAGCAAGGGCACCCACACCTGGAAGTCCAGAAGACCTCAGGGCTTCTTACCAGAAACCTGAATTTTCGAAAGGGTGACAGACAGCATTTTTACATTGACCATTGGTTACAAAAGGAAAAAATAGGGCATTAAAAGTAGTTGTGTTCTTTCCCAAGCCTCTCACCTCCTCCACTGTCCCCTGTGAAGGAGACCCCTGTGTCAAAGGGGAGGCCATCAACATCAGGACTCCTAGGCAGCCTGGGCAAAGGGACACCAGCAATGGTGGGCCCAGCAAACCGAGGAGTTTTATCCTTGGAAGGGCAGAGCATCGCTGTGGAGAAGGGTCCTTATAGGGGTGAGAGAGGCACAGAGAGGAGGTGGAGACAGCTCTTTTGGAGAACTTGGGATGTGATGGGAGAACAATCGGAGGATCAGCAGCTGAGTGCCTGCGCCTATACGCTCTTTCCCTCCTCGGCGTATTAGGGCCTCTTGGCAGACAGATAAAAGTGCACATCACCCTTCATTCATCCCTGCGAGCGCTCGTACAGCCTTCTGTTTCCATCAGCCAGTCAGTGCTGAACGCATTTCCGTGGAACGCCTTCCCCATTACAGGAAGCATCAGTGTGCGTTCTGGACGAACAACAAACATGAGTGGAATATTTACTATTTATTTGTTATATGATCCCTAAAAAAATTGATAAACTCTGTGTAGGTTATCGGTTGTGCTATATCCAGTAGCATCCCAGACATCTCAATCCTTTACGGCACTAGAAATGCCACACATTCCCTGTGTACAGACACACACACACACCCGTGATTATTCTTTGCAGAAGTCAGCCAACCTCAATGGCCTGTTCCAGTGCTTCCACGTAACAGGGTGATGGGAATACAAGCACCAGAAAGCCTTGATGGAAATCACTTACACAAAGGTATCCTGCGTCGTGTTCTTTAATAAAATTTCAAGCACATATCTGGATGAGGAATTCTGAAAGCAATTCCCTCGTAGGCAGCAAAACAAGCTGCCAGGACCACGATGAGTTCCATTATGTATAAGATAAATCGGAGTTTAATCAAGGCCTATGAGAAAAGCCACCTATGATAAGCTCAATAAAGGTAAACATTCACGTGGGGAGGGGGGTTTTAACTAAAAGGTCTGAGGCTCCTGCGGATTCTGAATAGTGGCTTGTGAACCTCTGATGTTGGGAGGAATGAGAATCACTCGCCTGTCTCTTTACTGAGCCCTAAAAGGCAAGGCTCACCCCTAGCTGGGAGTAAGAAAGAAGACCTACTGACACTGCGCTGGCTGAGACACCATTCTGAGCCTTCAGACGGTGCCTGCGTGGTCCAGGCTCCCAGCACCGAGTCTGGGAATGAACATCTGACTTAAGAAGTAGAGCAGAAAAATCAATCTACTCTTCTGCATCATGTGTGACATTTTAATTACCTAGGCGGCTTCTTAGGACAGAAGGAAGCAGCTGCTATGATTATGGAATTTTGTCCCAATTATTGACCAAGCCACACGGCGACTCCCATGTCCTTGTCACCATATCTCGCGGGCCTACTGCGTTCTAGGACAGGTGTCAGGCCAGATCTGCTGTCTTGCTGGGATCGTGACTCCATTGCTGTCACTCTTCTTTGGAACGACAGGACTAAGATTTGAGTTATTCCCCAAAAGCGTGATTCATGTTCATTTCAGTTGCTGTTGTCCGCTCTCAGGGGCCCTTTCTCATCTTCCCGATTGTCTCAGTGCTTCTCCGGTTTCATTCTGTCCCGAAGGGGTATCAGTCCCAGCTGCTCTGTCAACATCCTCCCTGCAGACGGCGTGCATGCAGCGTCCTCTCGTTTTCCCAAAGGACAAAATAAAGCATTTATAGTAAAGTAATTGTCACAGTTTCTTAGTAATGTTTCATTATTGTTTCAGCTTGACTGCCAACTATGTTCCGGGCAGTGACATAGAAATATTAAAATTTTTCTAGTAGAAATTTTAGACTTTGATTCTGATTGCTAAATGGCAAACAACTCTTGTATCGGTTAAATCTAGAACTATGGTATTGTTACATTGTTACATTCCAACACAAAACTGTGTAAAAATTGCTAAGTTAATCTTTGTGGTCGAATACAGAATGTCCTTCAGTAACCTGGTCTAAATTAAAAGTTGGATTATGGCTTTAGACTTAAATCATCATGGAATCCCTTCCATATGTTTTTATAGGGAGTGGATTCTGATGTTAAAACAAAATCCACATGTAATATTCTCCAGGGCATCAGGCATATTGTGTGCCCAAATCACTGAATTTATAGGACATTGGTGTTTGGAGAATGTGGTTAAAAATAGCTACTGCCAGAAGTCATCTAATATTATTAGTTCTAGGGCAGGGAAGTTGGAGGCAATAACCAGCAACCCAAACCCAGAATGAAACACAGGAAAGAGACCAATACCGTAAGAGATGCGATAGTTTTAGAGGTTATGGTTCTGCTTCCATTTTGGTTGGGAAGGCCACGGTAGTATTTCCTCCCGGGAGGCTGTAAAGTGAAAGTTCTTTGTCTCAGCAACCAAAGTGACCCTTTAACCCAAAGGGGAGCCAGATTGATTTGCAAACAAGATGCAATAAGCAGGGTCCCATCTCTTTTGCCAGAATGTTCATTATGTTGCCCTTTAGATTAGAAAGAGATTATGTGTGGTGGTCAAACACTTATTTTTATTCAGAACGCAGAGATATGGCTTTAGAAAAAAATCCACGCCCTTTTGCGGGCTACTGTTTTCTCAGCGAATAGCATGTATTCGTTTCTGGATGAAACACGTTTAGTCTGTTGTGAACATTTAAGGAATTCTTGGAGGAGGTGCGGGACGCGGAAGGCGTTTTTGATCCTGGTGGTATTGTGCTGGGTGTTAGGCACATACAGGCAGTGAGCTCTGTCCAGCAGTGCAGAGCTGTCTCTGGGGGGTCCGCGCTGCCAGGAGCAGGGCCTTCTCCCTGCTTACACAGCGCAGTGCCGGTTCCAGCAGCTGCTTTTCCTCCCTCATGTTTGCCGTGCACCATCATCTCCAACTGATTTCCTCAGCATAACGTTGGGGAAGGAGTGGAGAAGGTGAATATTAGAGCCTGACTGTTCCCATGTCTTCTGGATCCTACGCTTCCACTCCCCCAAGGCCATGAATGGGTGGGGTGCTGTACCCTAATGTGCTGGAATGGCTCCCACTGTTGAGCGCGCATTAATTTTGGCTTCAGCAGATCATAACTGTGAATGTGAAGGGCCTCATGCGGGAACTACTTGTCGGTTCGTAGTAGGAATTCGGTGAACAGGCTCAGAATGGGTGAATGGCAGTCAGCATATGTGCCTCAACCACCACGAGTAGAGGCTAAGAGGAGCCCCTGCTCAGTTTTAAACATGCAAGATGGCCCAGGTGACCTGACAATACAAGAAAGGTGACTCTTTTTTTTCCTTTTTATTGCGTTTATTGGGGCGACACTGGTTAACGAAATGACGCAGGTCTCAGGTGCTCCTCCCACACACACCACCTGCGCGCTGTGGGGCGTGTGGGCGCTGCCCCAGGTCAAGTCTGGGAAGGTGAAACTACGTGAGAAGTGATGGAGGACGTAGGTCCCAAGCATGACATGAGCAAGCAGTGTACCCATTTGGGCCGGCCATTCGTGGTGACGGGAGGAGGGGCTGAGGTCCACGCTGTGTGTGGACCAGGCCATACATGACTTTTATGTAATACATGGTAGTGGCACGTCAATAAAGACAGGTGATTTACAGGTGCATCCGATGTCCCAGGCCTGGAGGCAACCTTTAAAATGTTTTTCCACTCAGGGACCAGAGTGCAAGTTTACATTAAAAAGAATCACAGGAACATGTATGAATGACCCATGGACATGGACACGGTGTGGGGATTGACTATGGGAGCGGGGGTGGGTGGGGCAGAGGAGGGCAAAGAGGGCAAATTGGGACAACTGAAATAGAATAACAATAAAAAAGAATAAGAAAATAAACTGGATGTTGCATTGGAAGGCACCCTGAACCCCACATCGCTGGGGGCTCCCCCCTATGCAGTACGGGTCTGCCGCACTATGCCAAGTCTGATTTTTGTGAAAGCGTTTCCCAGCCTGTATTTCATGGACTAGACCTATATGATCTTTACAAAATAGCAAAAGGCCGTGTCCACGCTGGGGGAAGTTCAGTGATCAAACATGTTTTTAAAACTGCCATTGAGTCTCTAACTGAGCCCTCTGGCTTGGAAATCAGGCAGGGGCTCATTCTCATCCCGGTGGGTAAATTGCTAGCTGAGTCATCTTAGGAAAATTAGCTAGCCTCTCTGAGCTTCAGATTTCCAATCTGAAAAATGACAATGGAGTCTAATGTTCAGTTTCATCTGAGAATGATTATACATACTTATAGTTACATCTAGGGCGTGGCCTAAGCAAGTACTCTACAAATATTAGTTACCGTCCTTATTTTTATTTTGCGCCCCCACACGTTGCTGACTCACGGACCTTGCTGTGGATGCGAGGTCTCAGGGTGTGTGGAGAGAGGAAACTTTTCTCTAGGTGACTTTCTTTCGATGAAATAATGCCATATCAGCAACAAGGGCAGAGTGTCATCGTAGTGGAAAACACAGAGAGGCTTGTGTGTAGAGGAAAGGCACACACATGCGCTGTTGTCCTTGAGACTTTGATGAAACGACTGTCCCCACCCCTCTGACTAAGCTCTAAGGAGGGGGCGTGTCCCGAATGCCCAACGCTTGTCATCCCACCGGCAGATCCGTATGTATTTAATGACTGACTGAGTGACTGGGTAACTGAATGAATGAATGAATGAATGGACTTTTGTTTACCCGGGACATCTTCATGAGCTGCCACACCGTGGAGTTTGGGGTGAGTCAGAAAGACATGCACAGGGTTAGGATTTAGGTGGCACATGAAAATATTTTCTATTTTCTGTGAGTGAAAGGTTTTTCCTGTTATTACTGTGATTAGGGTGCTGGCCCTTGGAGGTCATTCCTGCCCTATATTTTAGGACAGTGGTCCCCAAGCTTTTTGGCACCAGGGACCAGTTACATGGAAGATGGGCCAGGGTGAAAGGATGGTTTCAGGGTGATTCAAGTGCATTACATTCAAGCTCATCCCCTGCTGTGCGGCCTGGTTCCTAACAGTTGTGGCCTGGTACCAGTCTGCCACCTGGAGGCTGGGGACCCCTGTTTTAGGCAACTTTGGGAACATGATGGGGCTAGGAAGGCAGTTTTCCACGAGAGCGGTTCTACAGTGAGCTCAGGAAGGGAGCCTGGGTGGGTCCAACGATCTCTTTGCTTACAGCATTTCTTACTTGTGTGGAATCACAGCTCCTGGAGACCAATCAGAACCAATCAGAAAGGTCCTCAAACTGAGGGTGCTTGCAGAAGTGTGCGTAAGGGATGGGTGGGGTGCGGGGTGCAGGTTCCTGTTTACGGCTCTGAACCTTACCCAGAATGCTCGATGTTTGTGCCCAAAACAAACGGCCTTACCCTCCTATAAACTTATTCCCACTCTGACTGCACTGGTCTCCATTCCAAAAAATGTTTGGTGCAGCATCTTTCCGTTTGTTTAGAAGCCATCTTTCTGTGCATTCAGACTTCGTGAACCAGGGGGCAAACCAGTGTTCTTAAGTGGGTAACCGAAATCACTGAATTAATGAAATATGCCATGATATGGTCTCCACTAGAATGGATGTGTTTATGCAAAGGTTCTGTTAATAAACGTTGACTCGTTTCTAGAAATTAATCCACAGCATGTTTTATATATTTTCTCATAAAATAAGGCATGTGAGTGAACCTATTAAAAAACTACTTGCCTTAAAACAAATTTTTTTCCTTAACTCCCCAAATACTGCATGTTCATTAGATTATAGATAGAGTCATATTTGACCTTCCCAGTATTTTCGAGGTGGCTGTGAGGAGGGCAAAGCAATTTCACCCACCACTTTGGGGAACAGGCGTCTTAGGAAAGTGATGGGTTCTTAAGTTGGGTGCCCTCAAAGGATCGCATCCCATGCTTTTCGACAACTCAGTGCCGGTGGACGTGGGAAGGACGTTGTTATGCAGTTCACCCATCGCTCTGGTTTTCTAGAGAACCCCATTTAGGAGGCTTGTCCTTTACTCTTTGTCCCATGTGAATGCCCTTCCATAAATGCCCTTCCTTTCTCTCCCAGTGGAGAACTGCTTTTCCGTGTCAGGTTCTTTTACAGAATGACCCTTCTCCACAGCGGAACTGAGGCCTCCCAGCTTTGTTATTTCACACACGCACGCACGCACCCCCCCACCAAATCTCACCCCACCTGCTGCTCTGCAAGCGCATGGCCAACGCTTTGTAGGAACAACAGATCCATTGCTCTGTGTGTTTCTGCAATGACATGTGTTGCTTGTGGTCAGAACTGGAGGAAGCAGTGACCCCTCCTCTCGTGGTGTGAATCCACACTGGACGTGGGGGAAATTGCATCCCTGGACTGGCCGCTGGGACCTGCCGATGTGCCGTGGGACTGTCTCAGCCATGCCTCCTCCTTCAGCAGCATATTGCTGTTTCACGGGGCTTTGTCCAAGGCTTGTTTTCATTCCTCCTCCCTCTTTTCTCACAGTGATTTGATTGTTCTGTCTGAAGGTCGGAGAACAATACCAGTAGAACCACCAGTTGGCTCCCTGACAGGTTCAGGGGACGAGTCCCGTGGTCTGGACCTTTCTCAGAGGTGTTCATGAAGGCAGGGGACTTTGGAGCTGCTGTGGGCAGCTTCAGGGCAGGTCACGGGACATGGTGGCCTCCCTGGAACTTAATGAAAATGTACCATGCAAGAAGACACGGAAAGTGTTACTATGGCGTTATTTAAAAAACACTGATAATGCCTCAAGAGGTAAATGTGTAATGGCCTATTTTGTTTTTGTAGCATTTAACTCCATGACTCACCTTGCACGTGGCCTCAGAACTATTCCAATGCTGCATAGCACATTTTGTCTGTGCAGCTGCTCCAGGGAGAGTGTGCTATGGTTGCTGAGACAGAGGACCACAGACTGGGCAGCCTGAACAACAGAAATTAATTTTCTCCCAGTTCTGGAGGCTGGAAGTATAAGGTCAAGGTGTCATGGTGTTGGTCCCTCCTGAGGCCTCTCTCCTGGGTGGGTAGACACCGTCTTCTTCCCGTGTACTCACGTGCCCATCTCTGTGTGTGTCTGTGTCCCGATCGCCTCTCCTTATAAGGACACCATTCATATTAAATCAGGGCCCACCCAATGATCTCACTTTATCCTATTACTTCGCAAAGGGCCTCTTCTCCAAATATAGCCCTATTTATTCTAAGGTACTGGGCGTCAGAACTTCAACGTATACATTTTGGGAAGACACATGCCAGTCCATCATTCCTCATATTTGGCTTTTCATTGCCTGAAATGTCAAGACAGGAAAATAAATTATTGCCACAAAGAAGCAATCAGACTAGTGAACCTTAAGTGCTGTTGCTTTGGACTGCGACTGCCAAATTCAAGGCAATCTTTTTATGGGAAAGTCTTTCCTCTCTCAGGGTCATAGTCTGAATATGCGTACCCAGAATTCATTCTCTACTTTAAGGTAACACGTTTGCTCCTTCTTTGGGATCATGAAAAAAAAATCCCTTTACTTGATGAATTGTTATTTCGTCCTCTGGATGGAACTCTTAAAGCGCTAGGAACAGGTTACTTAGCAGCTGCTCCAATCAGAGCTTCCAGGCCCTGGCTATCCACCTCCCAACTGCTTGGGTGTGGCGGTTTGGTTATGGTTGAGTACTACCAGCTCTCTTCTTGTGGGGGCCTCTGGGAAGCTGGATCCATAGGGAAGAGCCTCTTTGAATAATTAGGTAAACCTAATTGTTATAAAGTCAAGCCATGCATTAGGATTTTTCTTCCTTATCCTTTTCTTTCTTCTGTCTTTTCTTTAATTTCCCTTCAAAGAGAGAGAGAGAAAAAAAATCTACCGTGCACCTCTTGTTTCAGCCTGTGACATCAACATTTGAAGATGGAACCAGGTGTTTTGCTTTCTGCAAGACTAAAGAGCGTTGTCTGAGCTCAAGTCTTCCCAAGTGAGGGAAGCCATCCACCCAAATGACTATAAAATACAGGGTCCAGCACAAACCACGCCCCTTTTTATTATAAAATCCGTTATTACAAAATCATAAACATGCAATTCGGTAACATAACAGCATCACACTCGAGCACACCACATGACATTTTAGGTGAAATGTTCAAATTAAAACTATAAGTTATTACACCCATATTATTACCCTACCAACCACACTCAAGCAGGTGTTACTTCTGCCGGACCTTGTAGAACACTTAGCTCTTCAATGCTTTCCCCCCACCCAGTGCGGATGGTAGCAGAAGGAAGATAAATCACTTGCCCACTCTCACATGGGCAGTTGGTAACAAATCTGGTCAATAGAGCTACTCCCACTCCGCCATTTCCACAGCTCCCCTGGGTTAATGCAGGCACTGAGTATAAATAATGCATGGCGCAGGTTTAAATGGAGGCCTCCAACTTCTTACGTAAGAAATGCAGATGGGTGACGGCAGGCAGTTGGAGGTCTTCCCAGGCAGATGCTGTAGTAAATTAGACAGTATTCCATAATTATCCAGTGAACTGGCCAGGCCAGACTTCAGGATGACAAGTGGCAGCTGTGATTAGAACACGCTTAGGTCGTTCTGCGAGCAAATGTAGGAGGTACTGCAAACAGTGACCGAGCCGAGTCACTCAGGAGACAGCACAGCGTGGTGGTCAGGAGCCGGAGCCGGAGCCCGCACGCCTGGCTGCAGCTGCTGGCTGTGTGGCTGGGGGACTGGGGGACTTTAGGCAACTTACTGAATTTCTTTTTGCTTCTGGTTCTGCACTGTAAGACAGGGTTAACAGTAATGCTCTCTTACAATAATGGTGTGGTGATTAAGTGAATTAACTATGTAAAACACTTAGAACAGTATGTAGCACACAGTGAGGGCTATATGAACATTGGCCACTCTCACAGTTGTCTGTTGGTGTAATACCTCACCCTGATGTTTCTGAGTTGCCAGAACATTCTAATGTTCATGTAGATAGTATGTACCAAGTCGTGTGAAAAAGGATGGCTCCCGTCATGTTTCTGACTGATGAGGATCACCGCGTGGTGATCCGCTGACAAACCTTTGTCGCCAGCCTCCTCAGCTGAGTCTGTGCACTTGAGATTATGTTCTCCATCCCGTGCCCGCGTGAACGTGGCTGGGACGTTGTTTTTAAAAACATTAAAATAAGGCAAGCAGAGCTCAGTTTTAACTTTGTGCGAGTCCACATGCGTTTATTACATTTCACTACCCCTCAGAGTAATCACATTGGAGATGAGATCCCAGGTGAAATGGCAAAGTGAGTCTGCCTACGGGTCCTCCTGCCCCTGTGCATGAATGCACTAAGCTAAGCACAGCAAAGTGCGCATGGGCAGAAACTAACAACGGGGCGGGAGCTAATGGGTGGGTTCTAAAAAAAGTGGGTCCTCTCCAGGTAAGGAGAGGTAGGCAGTCTCAGGAAACAGCTGCTGCCCCAGTAGTCAGCTCAGGACGTTGAACGGGCAGCTTTGGAAACTTCAAGAACACGCTCACCTCCACTATATTCGGAGAAAAGCAGAATGTTGGGGGTTGGGGGAGGGTGCCAGATACAGCAAATAAAAAGACAGGATTCCCAGTTAAAGTAGCTTCAGATAAACAGTAGATACCCTTTTATGTAAGCATGTGCCCAGCACTGCGCGGGACATGGTGTTGATGTCCTGGCGCGGTCCCACAGGGCCCCACAGACTGCAGGGCTTAAAGACAGAGATGTGCTCTCTCACAGCTGGGAGGCCAGAAGTTAGATCAAGGTATCAGTGGGGTTGGTGTCTTCTAGGGCTGTGAGGGAGCGTCTGTTTCATGCTTCTCTCAGCTTCTGGAGGTCCCAGGTGTTCCTTGGTTTGCACCTGTGTCACCTGAAACACCCATGCCATTACCCCTGTGTGCATGTTTGTGTCGAAACCTCCCTTGTAAGGACACCAGTCATTTTGGGCTAGGGGCCAACTAATCTTACTCCATATGGCTTCACCTTAACTATGTCTACAATGACCTTATTTTTAAACAAGCTCACATTCTGAGATCCTGGGGGTTAGTACTTCAGCATAGTCAAATATCTTCAACATTTACATAATGGAATTCTACTCGTCTGTAAAAAAGAATGTTTTACCCTTTGCAACAGTATGGATGGACCTGGAGAACATTATGCTAAGTGAAATAAGCCAGTCAGAGAAATACAAATACCATGTGATTTCACTCATATGTGAAAGCTGATGAACACACTGAGCTAACAAGCAAAACAGAGACAGACTCACAGATGGAGAACAGATGACAGCTAGTTGGGGGGACCGAGGTTAGCATGTGGAGGGATTGAGCAAAAAGGAAAATGGACTCATGGACATGGACAACACTGTGGTGACCACAGAGGGGAGAGAGTGTAAGGGGACTAAATGGTAATGGAAAAAATATAATAAAGATTAAATTTACAAAAGAATTTAGGGGAGGGAGTACAATTCAACCCATACCACACATGTTCATATGTTAAAAGCATTTGTTGTTTATCTGAAATTTAAGTTTAACTGGGTGTCATGTATGTTCATTGGCTAAACCTGGCAACCCTAGAGGGAGGTTGGATTAGTAGGTAACATAGGGGCACCCTGGAACCTTCTTTCCCCCTGAGAAATCCTGAGAGAAGAAGCCCTGGAGATAAACAATATGTTTTTTTAATCAGTTTCCAGGGAAGAGAAGAAGGGAGGTAGCTAGACTGTAATTGCCCATAACTAACCCAGTCTAGTGATAAACAAGCATTCAGCAGAAGGCACTGGCCAGAGAACACAATTAGCCACTGAGGCCTGTGGCCCGAGGCAAAGGGACACAGAAAACCCTTCTCAAACCCTCTTCATCCTCTGCAGACTGACTGGGCCCAAGCCCAGGGCTTTCTCCTCTCCTGTTTCTCCAGCCGTAGAAGTACAGGCAAGGTGACTTTGAGGGCAACAAGGGGCTTACCATTTCTGGTACAAAGGCTCCCAGGCCCACTTCAGGGAGAACAATCTGAATCTCAGACTCACGCCTCTCCAGCACAAATAGGCTCTACCTCTGTCTAGGTGGAGTGAGCCTGGGATCAGATTACACAGAGAGAAGCAGAGACTGGGGCTTCCAGTCACAGGTTCTTATAGACCATCTGGAGCTCAGCACCCAAGCAACTCCCCCACCTCGGCTGAAAAAAACGATCGTGGCTTCAGAGAAGCACACGGAATGCAAATCACCTAGATACACATCAGAATTTCTGAAAGGAAGGGCAGCATGTTTCAGTTAAAGTAGGAGGAGACCCAGGAAAAATTTACCTACTCGGAAACAAATAGAAGGTCTAGCTTGCGCTGCTCAAATTAAATGTGATTAGTATATGGAGAAATTGATCAGGAACTATACAAACATAATGCATAGAAAGAAAAGCAAGGACATGTAGGAGGTAAAAGACATATGAGAAACCCATCTGGAAAGAAAAACACTCTGAAACAGAAGAAACTACAATGCTTTGTTTGTAAGAGAACTTCAAACAATAAGAAATTAATGGAAGAGGAAAGAAAACAATGGATTAAAAAAGCAATAAAAAATATATGGTTACTAAGAAACAGGATGAGACCCAAACTACCATTTTACAAAGTAATATATAAAGTAGACATAGCAATAAAGAAGAAAGACACTGATGGAAAACTAATTGGTTTGGATGGCACATAATAGGTATGGTATTTTTAATATGGTTCAATGATAACCCAGCCACCTGCCTCCACAAAAACAAAACAAAACAAAACAATAAAACAGATGTTAAAAACAGAATGTTTGTGTTCTTCCAAAAATCATGTCAAAATTCCAACTCCCAAGGTGATGGGATTAGGAGGCAGGGCCTTTGGGAGGTGACTAGGTCACAAGGGAGGGACCCTTCTAGGTGGGATTAGTGCCCTTATAAAGGAGACTCAGCTCCCTGCCCTCTACCATGTGAGGTCACAGCAAGAAGGCACCTTCTGTGAAGGAAGAGGGATCTCACCAGACACTGTATCTGCTTGGTGCCATGAACGTGGACTTCCAGCCTCCAGGACTGTGAGGAATATGTGCCTGTTGTGTGCAAGCCCCCCAGGCCATGCCATTCTGTTACAGCAGCCTGGTCTCAGTCAGGACGGCCGGGTTCAGGAGCCCTTCGATTTGACCGCCCATCGCTAGGCAGACTTGCTCTTGTTGTGTGAACTTCCGCATTTCATTTTTTATCCCCCACATTGGGCATTATTTTATTCTTGTCTCACTCAATGATGTTTGTTTGGATTTTCACCTACAGTTTTGGCATTTCATGTGTTTATTCCTACTTGGACCTCAGACCGTCCTTGTGGGATCACGTTCCTGCTTCTTGACCTTTGTCTCCTGGACTTCCCTTTATTTCCAGCTCTGTGGTATGTTCTCTCAGTTTCTGTGCTAACTGTCCTTGCTTCGTCCTTTCCATGAAGGAGTGCTCGGCTGGGTACACAATTCTACCATGTCTGATGTTCTGCTCCACTTTGAAGGTTATATATCACCGTTTCTGGCTTTTATTGGTGCAGTTGGGACATCGGCTGTCATTTCGATTGTTTTTATAGGTGATTTGTTGTTTTACTCTGGCTGCATTTATCTTCTTGTATTTTATGCCCTGTAATTTTATCAAAATGTGCTTAAGTATAAATTTCTTTTTATATATCCCACTTTAATTTATTTTAGTGTACTGTGCTTTGGGGAATTTGACCTATGCTTTTTGTCAGTCCTGGAGATTTTATCATCACTTTCCCTTTAATTATTTCCTCTCATTCGTTTTTATGTTCCCGAGGTTCCGGGGAGATGTCTGCGGCCCCCTCATTCTAGACTTCATTTCTCTTCACGTCACTCATGTTCTCCATCACTGTTCTATTATTGCCTTCGAAATAAAGGATCTTCCAGAATTCCTCACTGGGTATTTATTAGAGATGGTGATAATGACGATAGTGATGACTTAGCTGTTTTTTTTTTTCTTCCCGAATTATGTCTCATCCAGGGTTCAGGGTCTCCCGTTGATTTGCCTTGGTTATTGCCTGTTATGATGGGGGCTTTCCTTGAATGTCTAATGGCTGTTGGTCATGTATTCATATTCAAGTTTGAGCAAACAGGGAGAGAAACCGGGGACATGATGTAAGTGGTCGGGGCTCATGGAATCACCATCTTTGCTTTGTGGCGTGAGGGTCTGCACTTTAGAATTTGCTGACATTTCTTGATTGCTGACAGCTCTACTTTCTTTGCCATCATAATATGGCCCTCTTTCCTCTTAGTCCATTACTCTTATTAAAAGGATGGTTGGGGAGAGAAGAGAGAAAGGTTATAGACTTATTCTGCCATCTTGAATTAAAAGGCCAGCATGATTTTTTTAAAAGAAGAGTCTCATCGTATTAACCTCTTGCTTGAAGCATAACAGTTTCCCATAGAACAAAGACCAGGATCTTTACCTTGGTTGCTAAAGCTCTAAACAGCTTTCTCTCCAAATGCACTTTCAGCCTAACGTTGTGATTCTTTTCCCTTCTCCTCCATCCATGTGCTTCCAAACCCCAGAACAGCCAAAACTTCCCTCATAAATGGTCTCATAACATCAAATGTCCTTTGTAGCGCTTATCAGATAAGTAATGTTACTTTTGCTTCTAGGATTTTCTGGCTAAATCTGTCTCACCCACAAATCTAAATGCCGTTAGGTTAGTGATTCTATCTGACTTTTCTTACCATTTTATTCCCTAGTTTCTAGTCAGTGAACAAATACTGAATAAATGAAGGACAGGTGAGTAATAGCAACATGATCTTTCTCAGCCTGTTTTTTCAGATTATTTAGATCTGAGATGAGTCCTTTAAGTGATTATAACAAGGTGTTTAACTAATCCAATTCTCAGACTCATCTGAAATACAAGTAACCCTAAGTAATGATTAATGTGGCTTCTAGTATAAAGGTGCTTTATTTATGTCTGAGGTTTTTAATGTGGTGGTACATATTTGGACTAATTCTATCTTCATAACTTTATTGCATATTATGTTGGCTCATTTTAATGCACTACAATAAGACTGATTCATGTCACTGTAAGTTATGAGAGTTTATTGGAAAGGATCCATTTGGAAGTAACAATGTTAAGATCCTTAGATACATAACCAGATATCAAGAAAAAAAATCTATGGCCCAGGTGAACCCTCTGGAGACTAGAACGGGAAGCAACAGAGGCTTCCAGACAGCTCCGGAGACCAGGTCTCATTGGCCCTTTGCGTGCAGAGCATGGTCTGCCCTCTGGTTCTTGCCATTAGCTTTGCATGGTTAGGTTGGGGGCGTGGCCCCTTTTATCTGTGTGCCTCTTACTACGCGACCCACTGTGAATGCATTTGTCTTCCTCTTTGCCACTCTGACGATCTTTGACTCTGTAGTTTATGTTAGAATCTGAGAGAGAAAGATTAGGTTGGTTTTATGGCAAAACTCTCACAGTAGCCAACACTGGGGTGACTGACCTCGCAGGACATGGAGGAAAAAGGACAAGCATCTGAAGGAGCTCAGGGGGCTCTCTCCTGAGTGCCAGATGGGGTCTCAGCTGGCGCTTTCCCCCTGTTCCCAGTGGGGGCACTCAACCCAGTTTCAGCTTCCCATGGGACCAATGACTTCCTTCCTATTGGGGGAGGGGTGCACCTGAACCCAGTTTCCAATGGATCTCCAAGGCTCCTAGGTGCTGGGCATCCCGCCCTCCCCAACAACTGCTGTGAACAGCTGGCATCTCGGCCCACACTGCCTTGGGTTCCAGTGGCCTGATTATTCCCCTGCTTTGCAGGATTGTGCTCACAGTTGTCTTATAAGAGGGGATGGCAGCATAATGGAGGGGACTTCCCTGGAACTCACAGCCACAATAATGGCATGTCCATCAGTGTCCTGGCCCAATGTGCCTTTCTGTGGGGTCAGAGAGATCAGGAACCCTGAGCCTTCTCCTGCTAACCCTGCCTTGTAGGCACTTTGCTCAATTGTCTTAGTTTCGTGTAGTGGGTTGAATAGTGTCCCCCTAAATCCATGATCACTGGGAACCTCAGAGTGTGACCTAATTTGAAAATAACCAACAACAAAACAAAAAGGCAATTGAGCAAATGGGAGATGATGTTGGCAAACAACACTCCTGACAAAGGGCTAATGGCTAAAATATATAAAGAACTCATAAAACGGAACACCAAACAATCCAATTAAAAATGGCACAGGACCTGAACAGACACCTCTCCCAAGAAGACATACGAACAGCCAACAGATACATGAAAATATGTTTAGCTTCCCTAGCTATTAGGGAAATGCAAATCAAAACTATAATGAGGTACCACCTCACACCTGTTAGAATGGCTGCTATCAACAAGGCAGGTAATGACAAGTGCTGGGGAGGTGGTGAAGAAAAGCGAACTCTCATTCACTACTGGTGGGAACGTAAACTGGCACAGCCACTACGGAGGCTAAGAATAGAGTTACCATGTGACTCAGCAATCCCTCTCCTGGGTATCTACCTGAAAAACTCAAAACCATGTATTTGCAAAGGTGTGTGCACCCCTATATTCGTTGCAGCATTATTCACAGTGGCCGAGACATGGAGACAACCAAAGTGCCCTGTGATTGGGGACTGGATAAAGATGATGTGGTCCATAGATTCAATGGGCTACTACTTAAGCCATAAGAAAAGATGAAATACTGCCATTTGTGACAACATGGATGGACCTTGAGAATATTACGCTAAATGAAATGTCAGAAAAAGTTAAAAATCATATGATTTCACTAATGTGTGGGATAGAAAACTGACACTTGTGTACATAGCAATGTGGTGGTTGCCAGAGGGAAGGGGGTGGGGGTGGAGGGGGCATACCATATGGTGGCAGAGGATGGCTTGACTCTGGGTGGTAGGTACACAGCACTGTGCAGATCTTGTATCATAGACATGTACACTTGAAGCCTGTGTGATCCTGTTGACCAATGTCACCCCAATAATTTAATTAAAAATGGAAAAAAGTAGGGTCTTCAGATCCAATAAGGATCTGGAGATGAAATCATCTTGGATTTAGGGTGGGCTCCAAGTCCAGTAATAGGCGTCCCTGTAAGCAAATGTGGAGGACATTTAGACACAGAGACACGGAGAAAATAAGGCCATGGGAAGGCGGAAGCAGATATTGGAAGGATGTGTCTACAAGCCAAGCAATGCTGAGGACAGCTGACGAACACCAGGAGCTGGAAAGGGCATTGTATGCTTCTCCCCTCAGAGTCTCTGAGAAAACCACCTGAAAAAACACTTCAGTTTCAGACTTCTGGTCTCCAGGATTGTGAAATAAGGAATTCCTGTTGTTTTAAGCCCCGCATCATGTAGTAAATGGTTATGGCAGCCGTAGGAACCTAATAGAGTTGGTTCCCTGGAGGTGGAGCCTGAGAAGGGGGTTCCTGTGCAGGTGAGTGGAGGGTCCATTGGAGGGGGGCAGTGTGAGGAGCTGGGTGAGTCAGGGACATGGTTTCAGTGGGAGACTGGACTTGGCCCGACCTTCCTGGGAGCTCTGGGGCACCAAGTGTCCTGTAGGATTTGTTCCCCCTTGGGCAGTGGGGCCAATCTTGTGAACTTGAGGTCAATTACTGCCTGTGGGCTCCCTGGGAAGAGAGGGGAGTGTCCTTCAGGTGAGCTTGGTCTCCCTGGGCACAGACACTCTCCAGGGCGAGCAGGTGAGGGGAAGCTGAGAGGAAGGGGCTGTAACACTCACGGCAGGCAGGAGATGGGTCCATTGGTTGGGGACAGGGGCTCTGTGACGGGCTGCCACAGCTCCCACCGTGTCAGTAACGATTTCTTCATCCAAATCCCATCAAGTCGTGAAACTTGTTACAGGTCTCGGTGGGTGACAAGTGTTAACCACTTTGCATGGCAAAGGGCACTGTGTTGTATAGCGTGTCAACTGTCTGCCATTGTTGCAGCTGTCTGCAGCTGGGAAGGGGGAGTCCCACGACTCAGAGGTGCAGGGAATTTGGCAGGAGAGGCTCAAAAGCCATAGAGGCTGTTGGGATGAGCAGGGCTCCTGCTGAGGGGAGACCCGAGCAGTTCCTTCGTCTGCAGGAGCTCCACGCGGGCCCAGTAGAGCAGAAGAGGTATGATGGATGCAGGTCCGAAATGCCTTTCACTGCGAGGAAAGAGGCGGTAACCACTGCATTGCTTTTTCATCTATTACAAAATCGAGGAATGAATTTGTGTTGACACAACAGGACGTTGCATCAATCCTTATTATAAAAATTCTGTATCCCATCCATCTTAGCCACCTTACTTTACGGCACCAGCCTATGTAGCATAAGATGAATATTTTTCATGGCCTCCTACCCATTCACATGGTCACATTTCATGAAATAATATAAAACATTCACATAAAGATGACATTATAAACTCCAATCTTCCTTTCGTTTTTCTCTTCACTGTATGCAACACATGCATTTCCCCCTGGAAATAAAACATGCGTGTAAAATTAAATTACCCGGCGGTTTTAGGTTGCCGTCCCAGTGTACCCACTTGGAATGCCTTTCCAAATCAAAAACAGTTTTTGAGGCAGTAACAATAGCATCACAAATCAAACAAATTGGTTTCAGAGTTTTACCTAAAGTAATTGAGACTAAAAAATGCATAGTGCTGCTTCCCCATTATGTCGTCATCCTGTCTTCAGCTTGTGCTTGATTTACTGAGAAGCACAGTTGAGATGCAAATGAACCATGCACCGAGTTCTGGAAACACACCTCTCAGCTCCGGGGTCAAGGAGGAGCCCTGTCTCCCCCAGTGTCAGGGCCAAGGAAGGAAAACTCGTTCGCCGTCCTAGGGAGCAGCATGCACTTTCAAAACTCCACAGACCAGCAAAATTTCTAAAGGCATGCTGTTCTTGGAGATGACCTTCACTGCTTTCTACTCCCGGGACGACCCCCTCCATCCGGGATCCGCCACTGCAGCTCCTGACCGAGTCATGGAGCGTGCTGGAGCACGCGCTCAGGCCCTCGAAGGACACCCAGGGCCTGCTTACGGACCACGTGCTCCTTGTGCTGATGGCTCATTTCCTTGCACAGCCCCTCTGTCCCTCCTGTATTCGGCACGCCTGGCTGGCCCATGTCCTACAGCTTCAAGCTTCTCTCTCTTCCCAGGGTACTCGGCAGCTCCCTGGCTGGCCGATGCCCCAGCTGACCCCTCTACAGTCAGCCAGCCTGGAAGCGTTAGGAGCACTGACAGCTCTACACCATCTTTTCTAGAAGGTTGCTCAGAAAATTCAAGTGACTAAGAATGTTTACGGGGGAACAAGTAGGTTATCACAGAGAAGTAAATGTCACTTTTTGTTCTGGAATGTTCCTGGTGTGTGTGTGTGTGTTGGGAGGGCAGTGGGGGAATCTGGAACTGATTGTGGCCACTCGGAGCCTCAGAGGAGCTGGCCGAGGACAGGGCAGGGCCCGTGAGCCTCTGCGGTGTAGACTCCAGGGAGTCAGCAACAATAGTCTCTGGAGGGCCCTCCCCACTGCCCTCTGGAGACGTTTTAGCCCCCAAACGACTTCACCCTGACGTCAATAAGGTCTTTACCTACCGTGTTTTGTATCCATGCCTCTGATAACCTGCCCTTTTGGATAAATTTCGTCCATGTCTCACGTAGACCTCCACCTTCCTCTCAAAAGGAAAAGCAGTGTTTTTCTCCTTCTCCACAAGCCCCTCCATCCTTCCCCCCAGACCCTGCCCACAGTTCAGCGCTCCACCTGCACTCCTGGCACCTGCTGGCTTCCCTCCGATCACAGCCAGCATGTTCCTTGGGAACCATGCCTTTACCTGGAACCCTTCCAGATTGGGTGACTGAAGTGCCTCAGTGCTTCTAGCAGTAGATGGACCTCTGCCCTGACCAGGGAAAGACCGTCCCGAATGTTCACTGGCCCTTGTGAACACCTGGGAATGGAAACTGTGTGTGACGAATGCAAACTTGGGTCTGATCTGTGCATTAGGCCCAGATCTTGGCTGATCACTAGGCTTGTCCTCACTGGTTATACCTGAAGGAGTTGCTGGGAGGGGCAGGTTACAACTGTATCTGTTTGCAAAAGACAAGCTGTGATTGTTGCAAACATTAGATGAGATAATAATGCCCGTAAAATCCCTTGGAGCCCTGCATAGAAACACAGGATGAATATACTGTCTGTTATGAGGCTGTTCTCAGAATGATCACACCGCAGTCCCCAAAGGCAGTGCCACCGCAAAGTGATGGGGCAGGAGGGCGGGTCCCCTTAGTGGCCCAGCACTGCGGTCGGTCTGAGGTGCTGCGTAGGCTTGGGGTGACCTGGTTTTCTCTAGTGAAGTCACAGCCTATGTGGGAAAAGCTTGGATGAATTTCTAAAATCCACATTTATGTTGTTTGCCATTATGCGTCAACATTGGAGTGTTTTGAAAGTCATTTGCTACTTAATCTCACTTTTTGTTATTCTTGTTTTCTTTTTGAGCCTGTCACCAAACCTCTACATATGTAGGGAAAATAAATAAATATGTGCGTGTGTGTGTGTGTGTGTGTATATATATATATATATATATATATATATGAATAGAGAGAGAATAATACAACTGGCAAAATGGTGATGTCAAATCACTCTGGGTAATACAGCTCAAAAGACCCCAAATGTCACATGGGGCCACCATCTGGGGAACTGGCAGCTCTTCCCGTTGATCAGCTGTGATGCCCAGGACCACATATGAGCAGGGCTGGAATTCGTACCAAGCGATGTCTTGCGTCTGAAATTCAGTTGGGAGCTGTGGTGAGGTGTCCCGTCCTGAGGTCACTGTTCTGGTTGCGGAGAGGCTGGCCCTTCAAAGGAGGGCTCAAGCTCCCTCACGCCAGGAGAGCACAGGTTCTCTGCTTCTCCTCCAATCCTGGCTGTGGAAGCTTACACTGAGTATCTGTTGTCCTAAAGGTCAGCCTGCTCAGGCTGAGAAAGCAAACGGCATTGGGGAAGCAGACCGCCCCTGTGTGGGGGACTACAGGCCTGCCTCCGGCGGGGCCAGCGGCTGCAGGCTGCCCAGGGCCTGCTTTGTGCCTGGCGGGTCCTTGCTCAAGGGGATGTGGACCACAAGCTCCCGGCAGGATCCATCCATGCTCCAGGTTTGCCCCGTTCTGGTCGCCTGTCCAATTTGCTCCCCTTATTTCAGAAGGAATCGTTGTATGAGCTGTGCCTCCAGGCTGGAGGAGCTCTGGTTACTTACACACACTGGCAGAATCAGGAATGTTGCTTTCCTCTGAGTAAAAGCCTTTATGATGTTCTCTTATTTTTCTGAACTCACCCCTCCCCCTGGGCTGCTGACGTTTTTTTAAATCTTTATTTAAAAATTTTTTTTAATTGCAGTTGCTACACAATATTATACTAGTTTTGGGTGCACAACATAATGATGAGACGTTTATATACCTTATGAAGTGACCCCCCAGAAGTCTAGCGCCCCCGACACCCTGCACAGCTGTTATAGCGTTACCGGCAGCATTGCCTGTGCCGCACTTGGCATCTGTGACGGTTTTCCGTTCTGGCAGTTTGCTCATCTCGATCCCTTCACCTCCCTAACAAGTTCTAACATGCCCTCGCGCATCCCCTTCCTTCCTTTCTCTTTCCCCCCGTGCTCCCCCACCCGTAGCCCCAGTCAAGCACCCCTCCTTTGCACGCAGAGAGCCACAGAACTGAGAGGGCTTTGGGGGGGTGGTTATTTTTTTAAATGAGTGATGGTGACCAGCACGAGGAAGTGGTCACTGAAGCAAGGTTGGCGAGGCTTTGTCTCTCTCCACTGAATCCTCACCAGCCATCATTTTCTCACAGTAAAAAGTCACACAGGAAAAGAAGCTGAAATGACCCAGTTTAGAAAGAACATCAAGCCTTGGTGTTCGTATTCAGTACTGTCGTATAGTCTCTCAGTGTCTAGTGTCATATGTCCTTCCCCCTGGGTTTAGGAATGTCCTGTGTCCGATACGCTGTTGCGATATGTTCTTAGTTCTTTGGTGATGTATCCGTCTGTGCCAAATACATGTAAAATGGGAAGGGGCTATGCTGCCGTTTTCTCTATGGGGGAAAAGGGGAGCATTTCCTTACTCTGCAATTTGGTCCTAACAGTTCATTATTTTTAATAAGTAGCAATGTCTCCAGCAGCACTTTCCAATGTAGGTTTAATAAGCCTTTTTCCCCTCCTTTTGCTAGCTGACAGAGCTGAGAGGAGGGAGACGGCGGCAATTTGAAACCTTGTTAGAAATTTATGAAGTGCTAAAATGTTTTATTCCCAGAGGCTGGCTTGCCAGCTGTCACCGGCACGCTGGCTGTCTGCCTCCCGTGGGTCCGGGGAGCAGGGTGGAGGTGTGGCAGCCACGTGGGACAAATGAGGCCTCGTAATTAGCACAGTGTAGGGGAAGCTAATGATTTTCCCCACCATTGGCCGGTGGTGTGGAAGATGCGAAATGAGGGGCATCTGGAGAGGGAAGCGCAGAAGCAGAGAGGAAGCCCCTCTGCTGCCTTCAGTGTAATAAAGCACATTGGCAGCGTCTGGAGAAGGCTTGGTGTTGGGCGTGGAGATCAAAGCAGATAAACACCCCGCTGATGGGAGTCTCCAGCAGATACTTAGCCTATTTCTAGCAAAATGCCCCTGAACTAATTTCTTCTGGAGAAAACAACTTACAGCAGCTTTTACAAGGCATCAAGGCCAGCCTTGTGTGGGGGCGCATCCCTACTGCCATGGCGTGATGCCTCTGAATCCACCCCCACCCCCTTTTCTAGAGACTCCAATTCCTTTCTCGGGGAACAGGGGTTTTTTTGGTTTCATTTTGTTGTTCTTAATTGCAGATCACTATTTGTGGCCGCGGACACCATGGAGAATAAACAACACATAATAAAGGTGCAGCGGGTGCACCCAGAGCTCTGGGCTGCAGGGAGTTACCCCTGGCGGGTGACCTGTGCTTGGTGGAGACCGGGAGGTCCCATAGAAGCAACGGGACACGCAGGAGGGCAGGTCGGGGACAGAACGGAGCCTGGCAGTGTGCAGGCTGGGAGGGGCTGGGGGTCCCAGAGGCAGCATTCTCTGCTTGTGTCAGAGCACCTCACCAGGGGAGGGGCAGGGGCACTGCCCATCTTTGCTTTAATCTCCGTGCACCCAGAGGTGGCAATGGCATCGTTAGGAACTGATGCCCCAAGCCCCCTTCCCCACCCGCTTCCGCTTCCTCTCCAAACAGAGTCACACATTTGGGGTTGCACTGAATTTTCTGACGAGTTCTTTATTTAAAAAAAAATCTGAATTCCAATGTCCCGGGACCCTTTTGAATGTGGAGCTTTACTACCTGTATCAGTTTGCTGGGGCTGTTGCACCTGCTCTCTGTAACAATTACCAAATGCTCTCTGTGATAATTAACATATCGTTTTGCTCTCGAACGGGCATGTCAGCTAATGTGCGTGGGGGTCCCCTGCTCACCACAGCACGGCCGTGGTGCTCCCTCGGCCCTGCTCTGCCGTGTTCTCCCACTCCGCCATTTCCATCGGGATGTGGCCTCTCAGGGGACACCGCAGTCTTCCCTCTCCTCTTGGCCCCTCCCTCAGCCTGTGCACAGTTTCTCCTTCTCACCCCCCCTCTTCCCGCAACAGTAAGATCCCCTGCAAGAGCAGAGACAACACTTTAGCCCCACCACAGCTCTCCGTGTTGCAGGAGCTCTGTTCCGACGGCTTATTCTAGTCTCTCTCAGCCGAACTCCTTCGTCAGAACTCCGAACTTTGCTTGCCCTAATAGATGAGGATTTTGGAATTTAGAAAAATCCCTTTTCCTCTCTGTCATCCCATGAAGCTTGGCTTTCTAACTGAATGCTTACCACGGACTCAAGGAGCAAAATTCTGCAACGCGATGGTTGCTACCAACTTGGTGTGTGAAGGAGCCACAGGACAACGAGGAAACGAAAATGCCTGGTTCTGTAGCAGGTGCTGTGAGCGCCCAGACCGTCTCAGTCCTTGGCATTTCCAGCAGGTGGTCAGACTTCAGCTGTGGGCAGTGGCGACACTGTGCCTGAGTGCTCCCTCTGGAAGACGGAAGTGCCTGGGCGTTGACTCCGGGGAGCAGCCCTCTCCCTGTGACTGCAGGGGTGGGGGAGACACTCCCCTCAGGCAGGCCAGGTGTGTGGTCGAATGCTGGCTCTCTGAGCATCGCAGCAATGAAGCCAGACTTGTTTGTAGTGCTCACTTGCCTGATAACTCACCCTCCATTGGCCATCTTCCCTCTCCTGTCTCATTTGTCCCCTGCCCTGCCTCTGTTTTCTGAAATCAGCTCCCAAATAAACTACTGTCACTTGAGTCCCTGTATCAGGGTCTTCTTCTGAGAGAAACCAGAGATGGACTGATTTTGTAGGTCAAAAGTATTGCTCATGTTGCAAGCATGCTAGAGAAACACCTGTTAGAAGGGTGGAGAATGGACTGGAGACGTGATGTGGGAGAGGGCGCTGAGGTAGTGGTCCTGGTGCAGCGTCCTGTATGTGCAGGGAGTGGTGGTGAAGTCAGGGGGACAGAACTATCCTAGTGACAGGGCCACCAGATGGATGGGGCGTGGCTCCAAGGTGTTTGGTGTGGCTCAGGTGTTGGTCCCTCCCACTGAGCTGAGCACTGGAGGGGGAGCCGGCCTGACGACAGGAAAGACTTTGTTGTGATTCCTTTCCATTTTTGTCACTGCTGTGCGCATAGGTTCAGTGACCATAGGAAAGGAGAGTGATGTCACACACTCACGCAACCCCCTGCAATTTTCAGATGAAAATTTGAAATACAGAGGGGCTGAGTGGCAGGCTTGAGGTGATTGTTGACTGTAAAACAGAAGTTGACTAGGAATTCTATCACCAGAAGAATTTATTCAGTAGAAAGAAGGGACTGCGGTCTGATACACGCAGACAAGGAGAGCCAGGGGCAAGCAACTGCTCCGGGCAGAGGTGGAGGAAGTACTTTCCGGAGGGAAAGCGGAAGCAGAACGGGCGGGGCTGTACGGGCCCCAGAGCTCTGCCGCAAACCAAGTTTGTCCCGCAGGGTCTCACAGTGACACAGAGTATGGAGCTCCTCACACAGTCCCTTCAGTTTCTTCCCTGGGCGGGGGGGGGGGGGGGGGGGGGGGGAGTCCGTGTCATCATTTCAACATCCCAGACGCAGCAAGTGCAAGCCCACGGACTGTGGACACAGGGCCTGGGGCCAGCTTTGCTCCACAGGCAGTTCAGGGTGTTGTCTAAATTCCTGCTACAAAGTTAATTGTGTTAACTTTTTACTTCTGACTCTTGCCGTTGTCCTTTGTATGCATATTAGGTGTGTGTCCCCCATTAGCTTGATCTAAAGCATCATTTCTACAATAGAAAAGGGAGTTAAATAGGACATTCAAGATGACTGTACTCATCCTAAGGTTACTTAAGAGCAATTACTACCATTAGTTGGAAGGGCTACCTCGGGCTGCTCTGATTGTAATGCACACCTAACAATCCAATTAGTTTGTAAGTGGATCAGTCTCTGGACCGCTGCTTTGGCTTTCAAATCAGTATGATATAGGACTAAGTGTCAGTTTCATCTGCTTACCCTTTGTGCAAATTTGTCGTTGCATCTTTAAGAGAGAATCTACTCATTCTCCATCCCCGATAAATGTTACTTTATTTATATTTTTGCCTTTTAAACTATGATTCGCCCCACCCCAGCCCACACTATCCCCTCCCCACTTCCCTCTGGCTATTGTTACATTGTTCTTATCTTCAATGTCTCTGGTTATACTTTGTTTGCTTTTTTCTTTTGTTGATTATGTTCCAGTTAAAGATGAGATCATATGGTATTTGTCCCTCACCACCTGGGGTGGGGTGGAGGGATGGGGAGAAAATGCAGACAATTGTAACTGAATAAAAAAAAAAAAAGGAAATAGAGAAGCCAAAGAACTTATATGTACAACCCATGGACATGAAGTAATTAATGTGGGATAATGTGGGAGGGTGGGGGGTGGTAGAGCAGATGGGGGATAAAAGGGAGAAAAAAATTGGGACAACTGTAATAGCATAATCAATAAAATATACTTAAAAATAAAAACTATGATTCATGTCTTTTTTTGATTCTATAATCCGTATTAGGTTATTTTAGCCCTTTCTGTAATTTTAAGAATAGCTGGCGTATCCTAAGCATCCACTGAGGCACAGCCCCAGGTGGAGGTGACATTGGGGTGACAGAAAGGTTCTAGAACATCAAGCCATTTAGTGCTGGCAGCTGCTGGGCAGATGTGACTCCTGAGCACTTGCAATGTGGTTAGAATGACTGAGGAGCGGAATCATTCCTTTCATTTAATTGTGATGAACTTGAGTTTAATAGTCGTATGTGGCTGGTGGCTGCCCTATGGGATGGTACATTTCTGGAGGACCAAGAATTAGAGCTGAGCTAGGGAAGGCTTTGACCAACCCAACGCTCTTTGTAACCCAGAGATACAGGTCTGGATGTCGCCACATTGGTCTCACCAATTACAACCCAAGTTCCCATGGAGTGAGGTTGTCTTCTGGGATCCAACAGACCAAGGAAAACCTCCTGATACAATGACGCGATGCATCCTCATAGAAACTCTTCCCAAACACGTACTAATTAAGTAACACGGGGTGCTTATCAAACACTTGCTTTGTAGCAGGCACAACGACAGACTGGCGAGAGACAGGAGAAATGCTTTTCACCTGAGCTTTCCACATGGTGGAAGCTGAAAGGCTGATCGTGCAGATTCAGGTGTGGCATACCTGACAAGGTGATAGAGACTTGGGCCGTATTTTCTCCTGTCATTTGACATCCAATCCATTCCTTCCTTCATTTGACGGGTATTTCTTGAGTGTCTTTAGCAATTATGTAGTAATGGCTGTGGCTATACTAGTGAACAAAACACTTTCCTTCCCCCTTCGCTCCCTTCTTCCTTCCTTTCTGTCTTTCCTCCTTTCCTCCTCTCCACTTCCTTTCCCTCCATCCCTTCTTCCCTCCCTCCCTCCTTCCTTCTTCCCTCCATCATACATTCATGCATTTATTTCCTGGGCTCTATCCACAGGGCTTCACTTGAACATCATGTCCTCACCACGTGCTGTAACAATATTTTAAATTAACTGCTCGTCTTCTCACATATTGCCTCAGGTCGTCCCGGTCTTCTTGCCAAATTGTCAGATGACAGTAGAGCCACAGGTGATTTTCCTAAGAAAGAACATTTAATGGTGTCTCTGACTCACGACATGGGTTTCAGCTGCGTGAGCGTGTTGAGGACCCGAGTGAGTGGGGGCGGGACCCAATGCCCTCCAGGCAGGAGGAAGTGCTGAGCCTGCCTTTCAGGAGAGGAGGAATAGAGCAGAAAGGAGGCGCCTCACCCACTCCTGATGAAGTCGTGGGGGACCCGTTCTCTTTTCAGGGTACTGACGCTCATGATACTAAGCAAGACCCTGAGGTCTGTTTAATGAATCAGTAACTGTTTTCCTCACTACTGGGACAAAGTGCTGCTGGGGCTGCAAAGTAAGAGATAACCTTCACCTTCTTCTCGCCTTGACTGTCCCTGGGGGTCAGTCCCTTGGGGTGAGTTTTGTCATCCATTTGGGCTGTGGAGCTAAGAAAACGTGGCCTGATTTTGCTGCACAGTGAGTTTGTAATATAGCCAAGTGAACAGAACCGATCATCAGGTTAATGGCGGGACCATTTAAACAGGGGAGATGCGAACATTGGATTCTGATGTGCTCTAAATGACTTTTCTTGTCTTTGTAAAATGCAACTTAAAATTTTGCAACACTGACAAAATATAAGCATGTAGAAAATCCTTGTCTAATTTAAGAAACAGAAGAGACTGTCCTTGAGAATTCCCATGTCCCCACTCCAATCACACCCTGTCCTGCAGAGGGACCCCCTCCCCCGAGCTCGATGTTAGTTACTCCTTGCTTTTCTTCCTGGTTGCGCCACATGTTTGCAGCCCTAAATGGCATCTTGCTAAATGTGTGTGCTCTTGAACTGTGTGTGATTAGAACCACAGAAGAGGCGTTCGTCTGGGATTGGCTTTGTTCTCCTTCACATCGTTGCTTTGAGATTTATCCATGATGGTGTGCGCAGTTTGTTCACCCACCCAACAAATAATTTGGGGGGAAATTCCTGTGTCGCACATGGATTCCAAGTGCTGGGGAGATAGAATGAACAAAACAGGCTAACCCCATGCCCTAAGGTAGCCGAATTCTAGTGGATGAAAGAGGGGGGATAAAGAAGATAAATAGAATATGTAGCCTGTTGTATTGTAATGGGGTACAGAGAAAAATGAAGCAGCAAAGAAGAGTAATGTTAGGGGAAGAGTAATTTCAGGGGATATGTGGAGTTTCAGATGGGAGGTCCAGAGCGGAACGTTTGGGTGAATACCTGGCGGAGGTGAGGCAGAGAGTGGTGGAGATGAGGGGGTGGGTATGAGCCTTCTATGCAGAGCAGGCAGCGGGCATTGAAGCTGGCGGCAGGACTGTGTTGGTGAGTTTCAGGTACTGTGGGGGGCCGCCGTGACAGAGCAGGGGGAGGAAAAGGGGTGCAGTAGTTGATGAGGACAGAGAGGAAGTGGGGGATGGAACCCCCTGCAGGGGTTTGAGCAGAGGGACATCATGTGACTTATCATATGACAAGGTTTTTCTGGCTACAGTGGTGAAAGGAGACCTGATGGCTGGTGTTGGGGGCGGTGGAGATGGAGCCAGATGACTGGACAGAGGTCATTACAGTACTGCTAATGACAGATGGCATGGACGTGGCGAAAGGTGGGCGTGTTTCCAGTGGATGATGGGTTGAATTTAGGGTGCCTGAGGAAGAGACAGTTGCTTTCTAGTTTCAGTTACAATTGCTCTAGGCTGAGCAATTAGGGTAGCAGAGGTGCTGGGGAAACAGAGTGGAGAGGTTCAAGGTCATGGAGAGAAGGACCAGAGGCTCAGTTAGTGTGTTGTTTGTGATGCTAAGTCAACATCCTGGGGGAGTCTGGGGTGTGGGGGCATGGAGGCAGCTGGGTGTAGAAGCTTTGAGTTCAGAAGTCAGGGCTGGAAGTAGAGATTTAAGAGCCAGCAGCCTGGAGATGCTGTTAAAACCCTCTAGCATGGATGCGCTCATCAAGGGAAGGAGTATAAATAGCGATGAGAAAAGGACCAAGCACTGAATGCGGGGGCGCTTCCAAATTCAGAAGCTGGGAAATGAGAGGGAACCAGCGAGGGAGACCAGGAAGGAGCAGCAAGAATCTTCCCACCTGAGGGAGGGAAACCAGGCATGGGCCACGGTGTTGGAGTCCCTGCCGGGGGTGTGTGGGTCACTGCTGGCTTCTGTAAGAGCAGTTTTGGTGGAGCCATGGGGACAAAAATCTTCACGTGGGAGAAAAGGAGGCTGGAGTGGAAAGTGGAGCCATGGAAGGGTTTGAGAGGAGAAATAACAACATTTCAGGCGTTTATATGCTATTAGGAATGATCTCTTAGAGATGGGAAATTTGATGGTCAAAAGGAAAAAGAGGACAGTTTCTCCATAATATCTCTGGTAACATAAATGGAAAGATAGATAAATAAGTAGATGATAGATGTGAATACATAATTAGTAAATAATATACTCTATTATTAATAAGCTTTAGTATAGTACACAGGTTTACGTGTCCTTTGTACAAGTATATACTAGCAACAGAGGCATATTTCTTTTTAAAAATGACTTTACGTTTTTCAATTACACGACAAACAATATACGTTAGTTTCAGGTGTACAACCTCGTGATTAGACATGTGTATATTTTAGGAAGTGATCATCCCAATAACTCCAGTACTGATCTGACACCACACATGGTTATTACGATAGTATTGACTTTCCCTGTGCTGTACTTTACATCCCCATGACTGTTTTTTACCTGGCAATTAGCACATCTTAATCTCCTCTCCTTTATCCCCCATCCCCCCAACACCCCTCCCAGCTGGCAACCATCAAAACGTTCTTTCTCTACGCATTTATTTCTATTTTGTTTGTTCATGGATTTTGCTTTTTAGATTCCACTTATAAGTGAAATCTTATGGTATTTGTCTTTCTCTGTCAGACTTATTTCACTCAGCATAATACTCTTTAGGTCCATCTATGTTGTTGGAAATGGCAAGATTTCATTTTTTATGGCTGAGTAATATTCCATTCTGTGTGTGTGTGTGTGTGTGTGTGTATTCACCTCTTCTTTATCCACTTCATCTATCTGTGGACACTTGCTTCCATATCTTGGCTTTGTAAATAAGGCTGCAAGGAACATTGGGATGTACTTGTCTTTTCAGACGAGATCGGGCGTGTTCAGGGTGGTATGGCCGTAGACTGTACTTGTCTTTTCAAATTAGTGTTTTGGGTTTCTTCACATAAATATCCAGCAGTGGATTTGCTGGGTCCTTCTTTGTCTCTTGTTATGGCTTTTGTTTTAAAGCCTGTTTTGTCTAACATACATGTTGCTCCCCCAGCTTTTTGTGTAACAATTTGCATGAAATATCTTTTTCCATCCCTCTCCTTTCAGTCTGTGTGTCTGTTGATACAAAGTGGGTCTCTTGTAGGCAGCATATATAAGGGTCTTGTTTTCTTATCCATTTAGCCCCAATATGTCTTTTGATTGGAATATTTAATCTATTCACTTTTAATTATTGATAGCCACATAGTTCATTGTAATTTTATTAATATTCTTGATTTTTTTTTTTTTGGTCTGGGAAGCTCTTTATCTCTCTTTTGATTTGAAATGATAGTCTTGCCAGGTAAAGTGATCTTGGTTATAGGTCCTTGCTTTTCATCACTTTGAATATTTTGTGCCAATCCCTTCTGGCCTGCAAAGTTCTTCTGAGAAATCAGCTGAAAGCCTTATTGGAGCTCCCTTGTACATACATGATTAACTGCTTTTCTCTCGCTGCTTTTAAGAGTCTCTCTTTGTCTTTAACCTTTGACATTTTAATTATAATGTGCCTTGGTACCGGCCACTTTGGGTTGTTGTTTGGGACTCTCTGTACTTCCTGGACTTGTATGTCTATTTCCTTCTCCAGGTTAGGAAAGTTTTTAGCTACATTGTGTTCTAAGTTGCCAGTCCTATCCTCTACTTCATCTGATCTGTCGCTGATTCCCTCTAATATCTTCATTTCAGTTATTTTTTATTTCTGACTGGTTCTTTTTTTGTTTTCTATTTCCATTTTTATGTTTCCTATTCCTTTGTTAAAATTATCACCGTGTTCATCTTCTCTTCCCCTAAGTTCACTGAGCATTTTTATAATCAGTGTTTTGAACTCTGCACCTGTTAGCTTGCATGTCTCCATTTTGTTCGGTTATTTTTATGAAGATTTGTTCTGTTCTTTTATTTGGGATTTGTTTCTTTGTCTCCTCATTTTGTCTGACTTCCTGTGCTTGTTTCTGTGTATTAAGCAGATTTACTATTCATCTTGGTCTTGGTAGAGTGACCTTATGTAGTGCATGTCCTGTGGGGCCCAGTGGTGCAGTTTCCTTGGTCAGCTGAGCCAGATGCTGCAGGTGTGTTTCTTGTGTGGGTGTGTCTGCTCTTCTGTTGTGGTTGAGCCTTGCTTGCTTTTGGCACATCAGTGTGGGGACTGACCTTCAGGCTCATGGGCATAGGGATGGGTGCGACTGTAACAGAGGAGCTGTTGTGTGCGGGCTGACCCCACAGAGCAGGATTCACTTCAGCAGGGCTCTAGTGCCTGCCGAGTCCACCACTTGGGTGTGTTATCTGTGGAGGTGGTGGGTGGTGCTCTGATGTGGTCTGAAGCTCACCATTGGGTGTGTTGGCTCTGGGGCCTCTTGAGTGGGGCTATGGCACAGGCCAAGGTCAACTGCTACCTATGCCTGGTCCAGCATCACCAGGTAAGCACTACTAAGTGATGTACAGATTATTGCTCTTTGTGCTGGGCTTTGGGGTGCCTGGGAGAGGCTTAGCTATAAACCAAGGTTGGCTGCCACTAGTGATGGGCTTAGGACTGCTTAGCAAGAGCTATAGGGCATGCTGAGACCAGACACTGCTCGTTTAGGATTTGTGAATCTTTGAAAGACTTTAGGAAAGTCTGTAGCATGAGCTGAGATAGGTTGTTTGTATGGAAAAGCTGCGGAAAGCATCTTGAGGTGGCCAGCAAGTTGGGTGGGGCAGGGTTTCAGGGAATCACCGGGAAGTGGTGAACAGTGTTAGACAGGTTGATGGAGACTCAGACTTGGCACCCACCCACCTACTCCTGCAGGCTGGGTGGGGAGAGGGCTCCATGCAGGAACTATTGTGCCTTCCCAGGCAGAGCTGCCCCTCCAGACCTCGCCCTGAACCCAGACAATTCAGTTTTTCCTTGTATGTCCCTGGTGCTTTTGGAGCTGCTGCCCTAGCCCTGGAGTTTAGAGCGAGTGAGTGTGTCAGCAAATAAGTTTGTGTGCAGGAATGCCTTGGACTCTGTCTCACTCAGCCACAGTCTCTGCTGGTTTTCACCAAAAGTTACATGGAATTCTCTTTGGGCCCTGGAGCCATAAGCTTGGGAACCTGGTGTAGGTCTAGGGCCCCTGCTCCTCAGGGTCATTGCCATAGCGGAGGTTCCCCTCTCATTTCTTAACTACCACACGAGTCTGGGACCCGCCCGTTCAGCCCCTGCTACCAGTCTTAACGTGACTTCTTCTGTATATCCTTAGTTACAGGACTCTGTTCAGCTAGACATCAGGCAATACTCGATGATGATTGTTCTGCAGTTTTGTTATAATGTTGATGTGGTCATGGGAGGAGGTGAGCACGGGATTTACCTTCGCTGCCATCTTGATGGGAAGCCCAACAGAACCGTACATATTTCCATTCCCATTCCCATTTCACCTTGTCCTTCCCAGCACGCGGTACTGACAGACGTCCTAATTCTATCAATCCTGTGTGTGGTATTCACATCTCCCATTTAATTTTAACTTACATTTTAACTAGTGAAGTTAAGCATCTTTTCACACGTGTATGGACCATTCATGTTCCCAATTCTGTGAAATGCTTACTAATGCCTTTAGTCCAATTGTGTTATTTGTCTTCTTTCTCTTTCTCTCTCTTTTTTTTTAGTTCATTATGTATTCTTTATACTAACTCTTCTTAAGTTATATTGTTATTGGTATGGTAAAAATCTTCTAGTTGGTGGCTTGTATTTTACCTTTTTCTCACTTTTCTGGATGCATAGGTGATCTTAGATTAATTTTACAATGGTTAATTAGTGTTTTGTGTCTTACAAACTGCTTTCCTACTAAAAAAACCCTCCTTTTCTCCCCCTAGAACATCTTGCATTGTCTTTCTTTTCATTAAGGCCTTAATTAAGCCAGAATTGATTTTTGTGTGGTGAGAGATAGGGATTAAATGTTATTTACCTCCACCTGGATAACAAATTGTCCCAGAATCATTAATTGAACTATTTCTTTTTTCCTTCCCATAATCCCTCTGTCTCATGCACACAGGTTCCCACGTATGTGCAAGTCCCTGGCCTCTCTAGTTTGTTCCAGAAGCCCACTGATCTCTCACTGTGCTAACCCCACACTGACTTCATTGCCAGGGTTTCATAATCAGTCTTGTTTTCTCGGAGGGCAAGTTCTTGCTCTTCTCCCCTTTAGATTTTTGGGATAAACTTGAAAGTAAGAAATTCAAGTTTATATAAAAGTCCTTTTAGAATTTTGATGAGACATCAACTTGTGCCGAAGGAGCCAGACTCTGGGGACAGTATGCTTAGCGCAGAGTCCTGACTGTGTCTCTTTGTAGCTTTGTGCCTTGGTTTCCTCGTCGGCAAAACAGGGATGACTAAAATATCTACTGATAGTGGGAAGAGTAAAGAGTTAGTGCCTGTGAAGCCCTCGAACATTGCCTGGCACGTAGGAATTGCTATGTAGGTGTCAGGTGCCAGAATTATCGTCATTTTTGTTTGACTTTGCTTTCAATTGGTTGAATTAGGGAATTTTGACTCCTTTCTGTCATAAAGGCAAAGACAAATTTTGAGGGATGATGAGGAGAGTCCCTTAGATCACGTACTTGTAAGAGATACTGAGAAGTTTTGACCAGATAAAAACACCACATTTGAGTAACTTTCTGTGCCACGAATACATTTTATTTATAAAATTGTACATTATAAAATAACAATTATAAAATTTAATTTATAATAAAATTAATTAATGTTTTTTCTTCATCTCTTAGATATTTGGTTTTTTATATGAGTTGGATTTTTCCCTTCCGGTCTGCATAAATACTCATTGCATTTTCTTGGAGGGAGATGAAATTTAACCTCTCTAGTGGGTTAATGTCTTCTATTATGTCAAGGTGGAGAAGAAGCACAGAAATGGCAATTCAGGTTAGCAGAGCTGCTGCCAGGAGTTGACGATGTAGAAACAATTTCTTTTGGGTAAGATGTGTTGAGTGGGATGGAATGAATAGCACGTCACCATGTTAATTTCTGCATAAACTGCGTCTATGGGATGGGCTGCTCTTTTCGGGTTGCTTTGAATAAAATCTGCTCTGCAGCTCTTCAAAACTGGTTGCTTCGGCCACTCTGCTGTTGGGCCATGAGGAGTATTAACTGTGGTAGCCTGCTATGTTTTAATGAGAGAAGAATTTTAGAACTGAATGCCAAAGCCATTTCCAGTGACTGTAAGTGTTCATTGTTTAGTGCAAACTGTATTTTGGAAATTGTACTTTTGAGTCAAGGAGACGTGGGTTCAGACTCAGACTTCTACTTACCAGGTGGGCGATTTGGGGGGACATTGCTTAACATATTTGTAATTTAACTTTCTTATCTTTAAAACTGCAATGATGATGATGATGAAGGAGGAAGAGGAGGAGGAGGCAGTGGTGGTGATGAGAGTGATGATGATGATGCTATCACCTTTCTCGTGGGATTGTCGTGAGCTTGAGACCTACCGCATGTAAAGTGACCAGCACACAGTCTGGCCACAAAGGCTGGGTTGGGGGAGAGGTCATTAAATTTCATTTGCTCCTAACTTCCCTCCCAAACCTCTAATAGTCTGAATTTTCTTTGTTTGGACATACAGGAGGGTGTCAGTGTGGCACTGCCGCTGTATCAGATAACCGCAGGCACGCATTTATTCTCTCGTAGTTATGGAGGTCAGAGGTCCAAACTCGGTTTCACTGGGCCCAGATCAATAAGCCAGCAGGACCGTGTTCCCTGCCGAGGTGATGGGCGAGAGAGCATTCTCCTCTCTTTGCTACTCCAGAGCTCCATTCCTTGGACGCCTGGGCTCCTGGCCCCTTCCTTCAGGTTTAGTCAAGAAGTGCAGCATTTTGTCAACGGTGGTCACACTGTTTTCTTCTTCTGTATCAAATCTTCTGCCTCTCTCTTATGAGGACCCCTGTGAATACAGGATAATCTTCCCATCTCAAGGTCTTTAACTTAATCCCCTCTGTGAAGTCCGTGTTGCCATATAAGGAAATGCTCTCTGGTTCCAGTAATTAAAGCCCGGATATCTTTGGGGGCCACCATTTAGCCTACCCCAGTGAGAATAATGTAACTTCAAAATGCAAACACTGTATATTGGTACCGGTTCATTACAAAATAAAACCACCATGCTCAGCAAAGTCATAATCCTCAGTGTCCCTTCAAAATTAATGAACATAGCAATTATACATAACAGAGTGTTGCCAGATCAATTCACTGGCCTTGGTACTATTGGGAATTTCTGTAAAGACTTTGGCAGTGCCAACGGCAGAGGCTTGGAACTTACATATTGTGCATCCTTAGGTGCCAAGGTGACCTTGGGCTTCAACCTCAGATGTTGTGTGTGGCTGTCCAGGATGCGTGTAAAGACGGGAAGGGCACCCATGGGAGTTGTGTAGTGCACAACTTGTATGATGGTAAATGGTGGGCCTTGTGTGATGCCCACCAAACTATAAGCTCCAGAGGTGTGTGGTCTACGGCTGTCCTGTACCTCCATTGCCTCCTGCAGTGCTTGGCACACTGTGGGCATCTGCGTTTAGGGGAGCAAAGGAAGGAAGAGATGAATGTTCAATATGAGAACCACTAAGTAACTTCTCATGTGTGGGATGCAGAGCAGTGGTTTGTTGGCCGTGGCTGCACATTCAAATCGCCTGGGAGAGAGCTTAAAAAAGAAAGTTCTGCACTTGGACTCTATTCATGGAAATTCTGACTTAGTTGATTTGGTGGAGGCAGGGGCGTCATAATTATTCTTTTTAGAACTATCCCAGATGAACCTACTGCGCGGCCAGGGAGCTAAGCATTGGTTTAGGCTAGGGGTTCTCAAAATTCAGTGTGCATTACAATAACTCGGAGGGCTTATTAAAGCACAGGTTTCCTGATCCCATGGGTTGGGTGGCTGGGGCTGAGATGTGCATTGCTAACAAGCTCCCCGGTGAGGCTGATGCTGTGGGGCTTGGGAGCCACAGGTTGAGAAGCACTGCTCTGGAAGGAAGTAGACAGGTTCCTTTGCTATGCACAGGAGTGAATGGCTGGGAGGGGGTGTCATTCTGGAAGAGAGAGTGTGTGTGTTTGTGTGCATGCACGTGTGCACATTTTTATGATATAAAACATGTTATGCACCCTCTCTGTGCATTTTCGATATGCAGTTTCCTTCCTGCAGTCCTACAGCCTTTCACAGCAGGCACTGTTGCTGTTCGGTCTGCCAGACCAGGCCTTTTCAGCATGTCACAAAGGCACAGCCGCTAGGAGACCAGAGACCATTTTCACTATTTTGTGTTCATCGTTTTTCTCCACTTGTGACCACTGTCCTGGCTCTGACGGTAGATGGCTCTGCTGTGAGAGGACCCTTGGGGCTTATTCTGTCCTCCCCACTGAATTCCGGGCAGGAGGGGCAGCCTTGTTCTCCCCTCAGAGCACCCAGTGGCTGCCTAGCTAAGAAAGCTTGAATGAACTTGAATAGGGACCGCGTGCTGACTCACCTGGACATGGTGAACGACAGCAGTCTGACATCTGCTGAGCTTAGCATCCTTCTCAACCTGGGATATTGTGGACTAGGACCTTGTAAGTACAGGAGCCATTGTCAGGGCTTTACCACTTATCTCAGAGCCTCCAGGCGAAATTTCAAACCAGTCACTCACTCTGCTGGCTGGCCTTCTGGCTCTCTGCACCCTCCTCTCACGCCCAGGGTCCCTACCACCCAGACCCCAGTCTGCCTGGCTTGGGTCAAAGGCCTTGACTCCATCCAGATGGACCCAACCCTTGCCTTCCATCCCGTTTATGCAAGCTGAAGTTGCCCAGAAGCACTCAACCAATGCAGAGAATGGTGTGGTTAAGGTAATTAGCACTCAGATGTAAATGAAGCTTGATGCTCTGTGGAAATCTAGAATTGTAAAGAGGAGGCTGTCATGTCTGTCCTGTAGAGGAAGGGGTTGGGGAAGAGGACAGCTCCTTACCTGGGCCGCCCTGAGTTTGTCTGTCCAGGTCTCACCCTGGCCTTTAGGTCTCTGATCAAGCCGCCCACCGCACCCCGCTCCGCTCCTTTGTTCTTGTCAGCAGGTCGGACCTGGGCAAGCCGGCTCAGAGCTGACTGCGTATTGGAAGCTCCCCAGCTCAGGTGCAGATGAAGGTCATCTGTATCATTCCCTCCTCCGTACGAGGGCTCTGAGTTTCATTCACACCAACATGTGCAGAGCACTGTGTCAGGTGCTGTCAGGCCCTTGCTCTGAAGGGGGCCAAGGGGAGGGGTTTCCTGCCGTCACACACAGTTCTGGGTTGGGTGGGGTGGGAGGCCAGGAAGGTTCGCCTAGCAGAGGTTTGCTGCATGGCTGCTGGTTTCAATATGGCACAAAGAAGCCGCGCCTGCTTCTTCCTGAGCTGGTCTTTCCCAACGAAATTTCCCACCTGGGACAGTGGGCCGGATGCAGAAAAGCCTGTCTGAACGCTGCAGGCTGAAGTGGGCAACTGAGACTAAAGTGCCGGCCAGATTTGGGAGATTTTCTTTGCTGGAGAAAACCGTAACCTGCAAGTTTTAAGTGACACGGTAACTGCAGTGACCAAAGGAAATAACTGTATTTTATCCTCAGTGTTAAGGGCTTCATTATGTCCCCCCTCCAAAAAATAAAATAAAAGTTCTTCTATGGATGCCCTACCTCCTAGCACCTCAGAATGTGACTGGGTTTGGAGATGGAGCCTTTAAAGAGGTGATTTAGGTAAAATGAGGTCATTAGGCTGGTCCCTAATCTAATATGATTCGTGTCCTCCTAAGACAAAGAGAATAGGACACGTGTGTACACAGAGGGGGGACAGCCATGTGGGGACAGAGAAAGTGGCCAGGGAGAGGGACCTTGGAAGACACCAAAACTGATCACACTCAGCCTCCAGAGTTGCGGCGAAGTGAATCTCTTGTTTAAGCCACCCAGCTTGTGGTATTCGGCAGACACAGCAAACCAGTCCACTGGTATTAAATCAGTGAAAGAAAGGGAGAGGTTGTTGGTGAACACACCCCTTTCCTATGCCAACTTCTCAGTCACTGCCCAGCCCCCACGCGGGTCCCCGGGCAGGGCTCCCACCCTTCCCTGCTGGTGTTCCTGCAGACCAGGCTCCTCCCTGTGTCCTGTCATCCCCTGTCCAGATCTGGCTGAGGTAAGGACAGACGATGACGGGAGGGACAGAATCCTCCCTCAGCCTAAGGGTGTAAAGCAAACAAAATGTACATAAGATCTTTATTATTGCTGCTATTTGAATACTAACAGTACTAACTACCCTCCACTGAACATGTGTTGGCCAGAAATAACACTAAATATACATGCTTATTTGCGTAAACCTCAGCTGGTTTTTAGTTCCCCTTTAGTGATCAATAAATTGAGGCTTGGGTAAATTAATTTGCCCGAGCTCCCGTTGCTGTCCTGCTGCACGGAGCTCCCACGGAGCAGACCCGCAAACGGCGTGGTCCAAGGAAACATCAGCATGAAGTCGGTTCCATAAACACCAGAAGAGGCAAATGCACAGGAAGGAGCTGCCCCAGGGTCTCCCCTCCTGGTTTTAGGTTCATAGGAGGAGACCAGGCAAGGCTGACCCTGGATGGCTTGCTCTCTCCTCGCGTGTGACTCAGTGCCATCAGCCCTGTCATTAGTAGTTGGTCTGTGACACGTGAATCACTGCCCGGAGAGCTTGCTGAGCTTTTAAGTGCAAACTTCTCCAATAGCTGGGTAAAGTGGTGACTTATTTCCTTATAAAGCTGTGTCTCTCTTTTGAGCAAATGTGTGATCTTTGTGAAATACATTATTTATGGATTACAGTGAAATCAAAACCTGCCTTTCTAACTAACAGTCAGAATTCAGAAATCCATCAGTAAAAGTCACCCATTAGTAAAATCAATAAATTCGATGAAGGGAAAATATCTTTTATAGTCCCAACTCCCATAATTCTAGAACATGCCTTATAGTCTTTTTTTTTTACATGAAAACTTATCTCTCTAATTGAAATCACAGTGTAATCCCAATTTTGCTTTCTGCTTACACCGTATCTTAAGTATTTCTATAGTACCTCATAGTCTATCAATATTATTTTTGATCCATAATACTCCCTAAACTAATGCTCCACAATTAATCATTTTCTTCTTATGGTTTATTTAGATAATTTCCAACTTTGAGGGGTTTTAAAAGATTGGAAACTTTTGAGATTGGAAAGGATAATTGATCTTTATCTGCAGACTTCATAGCAGGTGTATTTACCTTCCAGGAGGCAGAGCAGCTCACACCACAAGTGAGAGAAGAAAGGGGGGTGACTCCCCGTGGTCAGCCCTCGGAGGATGGACCTTCTGTCCTCCTGACTTGAGTCCAGGCGCTGGGCATTAACTCTGCAAGAGGCCTTCTCCAAAGTGTTCACTGATCATTTGTAAAATATTGTCTTTAATTTTAATAGAAGGTAATTTTTAAATTGAGATGTAATTGGCCTATACCAAATATTAGTCGCAGGTGTGCAACGTGACCCGGATTCCGTATATGTCACCTTGCGAAATGATCCCCACAGCGTACCTAGTTAACCTGCCTCGCCACACACGGGCACGTTTTTTAACTAAAAATATATTTCCACCCCCCACCCCATAGAAAGCGCAATGCAGCGTACAGATGACGTGTGGTGGAACCGTGCACCGGAAACGTGTACACTTTTGGGAGCCGGTGTCTCCCCAATACATTCAATGACAAGGAAAGAAATCGTGTTTTAAAGGCTCGTTTGGAGTAGCCCTGCAGCCCGATCTCTTTAGAAGCTGTTCAAACCAAGAACCTCCACTTAGATTTCCTTGGACTTGAGGCCCACGGTTTCCTCTCCAGGCCACGTTCAGGGTTTCTGGGGGGATGCGTGCACCTCCAGGTGACCCCGAGCCCACACACGTTGAATTCAGTCTGCACCAAGCCTGACCTCTGCCTTGAACTCACGTTTGGAGAGTGCAGTTAAAGGCTGGTCTTATACTTTGAATGTCAGGGTATCTGATGTTGGGATTCAAAGGAAGCTGATGAGACATCCGGGTTTCCTTCCCACCCCTGGGATGAGAGAGCAATGGAGATGAAGATGCATTCCTTGCAGGACTGTCTCAGTTTGAGCCCCAGAGCAGACCACGGTCCATGGTCCCCACAGGCACGCAGGTGCCAGCAGGAGAGGGAAGGAGAGGGAATCCTTCCTTCTTCCCAGCTCACTTCCGTTCTGAGGGGAGGGTGGGGAGGTCAGAGAGTCTGTGGGTATCATACTTACTCCAAGGCAGGGTTTGTCAGCCACGGCACTACTGACCCGTGGTGCTCCATGCTCATTTCTATGGTATGCCCGGTCCTGTGTATCACAGGATGTTTATAGTGCCCCTGGCTTCTACTCATCAGACACTGTGGCACCACCCAAACCCCGAGCTGTGACCATCAACGGTGCCTTCAGTCATTGCCAAATGCCCCCCCAGTAGAGAACCACTTCTGCTATATGAGGAACCTCTGAATGCAAGAAAAGACCAGGAGTGGGGAACTGAAACTGCCCAGTAGCCAGTGGGCAGCACTTTCCCCAGCGCCACCCGTGAGCCCAGCGGGCAGCGTCCACTGCCCTCCTCCGCCCTGTCCCAGCTCCGCTTATACCTCCTGCTTCCCACTTCCTCCACCCTCCCTTCTTGTCATTACTGTCACCTGAGGATTATAGCAAGGGCAGCAGCTACCTGGCTTTGGGTCCTGCCAGAGCCTACATACACCCCCATGCCCTCCCCACCCAGGGCCCAGCACAGCCCTTGGCATAGCGTGACCTTGTGGGTGAAGGGTGGAATCGATTTTACAGAGTGCGTTTCTCAGATATTAGAAGGAAAATGGATGTGAACATTTTTCCATATAAAACTTTAGCTGTCACAGTAATTTCCCCAAATCATTGTATGCAGTCACCTGACCTGCCAAACACATAGATCTTACCCAGCACAGAAAGCAGACTTTTAAAGCAGGAGGAACAATAGCAAGTGATCGTCATTTGGTGGTGCTGGCCCCGCGCCCAGTCCTCACACAGCATCATTAAATAGTGATAATAGTCACATATATTGCCTTCTCCACATTTTGACTCCTCTCCTAAAGTGATTTTAATTCATCATTCTTATGCTTCTACCTTGGATTCAAGCTATCACCTTCCAGTTAGATGATACTTGCAGCTAATGAGCACTAGGTGAGGGCAAATTCACCTACGTTGCCAAGCGTGTTCACTTGAAATTATTTCAATAATTCTATAAGTTATTTTAGGGATTAGAGCCAATAGGTAATTAATCACAGGACCCTTTTCACATCATCACAGAGGGAGGTTCCAAGAGGATCACATTATGGAATCAATATATCTCTTCAAGGCAGAGAAATATGCTTCCCTATAGTTATTTCATGCTTCTTAATGGAAAGGCGTGAGAACCTGGACATTGTCCAATCAACCCTCAAGGCCCGTGGCTGCATCAGCCTATCACAGCTGAAACACTGCAGTACACCCCCCTGGTGCAGTGCGCTTCCCGCAGTCGGACACCCTGCCTCGCGTTGAGGCCAAGTCTGCCTGCCTGCCACCTCCCCCAGAGGTGGCCGGGGCCATGAGAACATCTTGTCCCACTGCCCTTCGCTGTCTTTACAGAACCTTCAGAATTCTCCTATCACATGTGCCCCAAATTCTCCTTTCAGCTCCCCACCATCGTTGTTTCCCTCCAGTATGGGCTGAATTGTGTCCCCAAATTCCCATGTTGAAACCCTGACTGCGAGTTTCTCAGAAGCTGACGGTATTGGAGAAACAGCCTTTAGGGAGGTGATCAAGACCACCTGAGCTGTAGAGAGAAGGCGGCCACCTGCGAGCCGAGGAGAGAGGCCTCAGGAGACAACATACCTGTGATGCCTTGATCTTGAACTTCCAGCCTCCAGAACTGTCATAAAATCAGTTTCTGTCGCTTAGGCCCCCCAAGTCTGTGGTGTCTTGTTATGGATGCTTGAACAGACCGACCCCCTTCTTCCTCCTCCACCCCTCCCCAAGTGTGTAATTTGTCAGTAACCTGACTTAACTTCCTCCCTGTGAGTGGGGACAGCAGTGGCACCTGCCCCGAGGAGCCGATGGGGACTGAAGGAGACAATGAACAGTGTCTGGAACAGTGTTGAATGAAGGTTATTGTTAATATAATTCTCATCATCATTGCTGTCATATTCTTTTTGTTTCAGTAACCAATACACATTAAATAACACAACGCTAGGACCACTCCAGTGCCGAGAGAACTCAGCATTTCTGTAAGGCTGACTTTGATTCATTCCTAAACACCGCTTCAGACATTTCTACCTACAGGTCCCTTTGTCCCACATTCCCTCACCGAAGTTGAAATTCGGTGCCTGTGACATTCTTGGAGCTGACTGGCCTCTTGTGTCTTAAAGGAATGAGTCACAAACATTTCAATTACTTTGATTTCAAGATTGTAGAGTTGATCCAAACAGGCAAACAGTTCTTGTGAGGGTTCCTTGGAACCATGGGTTCCAAGGTTTACTTTCTGTGGGCTGTTTTTTTCTCACAGTGATAGGATCGCTTTATAATATTTCCTAGTGTTGAGCTTCAGGAATCATGAGTGAGTTGCACGCACTGCGGTTGCGGATAGGATACTGCAGCCATCCCAAAATATGCAAATGAGGGCACGGCTGATTTAGAAGCCAGAAGATTGTGAGTCCCGTCCCAGCCTCCCCTCTCCTCCTCTCCTGCACTTGGTGTTCCTTCGGAACGTTCCTGTCAGCATCCCACACCAGCTTATTTTCACGTGGAGGGAGGCGAACCAGATCAAGAAGCGTGCTGGGCTTTGATGGACTGGGTAGTATTTCCTCCCTGTAACCATTTAAGGTCAGACCTCTTTCGTCTTTACCAATAAGATCTGATCTCTAGCGAACACTGGCAAGGGCCGCGAGGGGCCCTGTCTTCACGCGCCCTCTTGGAAATGAACCATACCAGCTTGGTTTAATTTAAAATCTTCCAGTAGTAACTCTCAGGCATTACAACTCAATTTGATTTTCAGAAGTCATCATGAAGGAACTATTTTAAAAGTCTTACTCCTTCACGTTTGAGACTGTTCTGGAGAATTCATTTGGCAACAGCCAGCCACCCACTCCAACCCCGACCTTCCGGAAGAGATATGCCTCCAAGGACATTTGCCCAAATGAAGTGTCAAATCCAAATCAGGTCCAATTTCCAACGGGGGACAATAGACTCTATTTTACGACCTTCTTCTGCGCCCCAGGGCTGCTTCAGCCCATTACACAGCTGGTTGGTGCGCACCAGGAAAGGGGCTCGAGCAGCTGTGAGGTTTCTGCTTGGTGGAGCCCACGGCACTTTGCGTGCATGGGTCCTGGGGTTAGTAATAGTGTGTCTAGTTGCCTTGAAAATATTCGATCCCCATTCTGTTATGAATACTTAATAGCAGGAAGAATGTGATGCTTCTCTTCCTAGTTCCTATGACTCAGCGAATCCATTCTAGTGTGATAGGCAAACTGTCAAAATTAATGAATTCCAGCTGAGATTTAGTCCCTTAAGGGAATAGCCTCGTGCAGCTGGAAATTAGCACTAACGCCACAGTGTATTTTGAACATGCTACATTTTTCACTGTGGATTCGGGCCTCGGGGATGTCTTTAGAGGAAACCACTCTGAAAATTGCATTTTCTGGTTTGGTTGTTTCAATTCTTAATCACAGTTTTAATTTGGGGAAGAAGTACGCCAAGGTAGATAATCAGGATTTTCTAGAACAAAGGAAGGAAGGAAGGGAGGGAGGGAGGGAGGGAGAGAGGAAGGAAGAAAGGAAGGAAGGAAGGAAGGAAGGAAGGAAGGAAGGAAGGAAGGAAGGAAGGAAGGAAGGAAAGAAGAAAATAAATGTTATCATTGCAGAAGCAGAGTTTTGTTTTTTGTTTTGTTTTCTGTGCAGTTCTAGCTTGAGGATAGCATTGCTGAGCCTCAGTCCACCTAAAAGGAAGTGATGACAGAGATGAGAGATGACAAAGACTCAGTTTATAAGGCTTTGTTTGCAAGGACCCCTGAGAAATGCAGCACCTAGCCCAGCACACCTTGTGATGAGAATCGTGAATCATTATTCTGCAACAATGTTCAGATCAAATGTGTCTTAACTTGGGGATTTTGACATTTGAGGAATACAACACAGAACTGTAGGTGACTTTGCCTCCCTTCCCAGGAGATGACTAGGCCCAGGACTAGCCTTTATTTTTCTTTTTTCTCAGAAGGTCTGAACCCTAACACACTCCCTGTTCAAATGGCTTCTGGGGTCAAATCCCATGTCTGTTCCTCCCTACAGAGTTCGGAGTTCATGTGGTTTCTCATCTCTAATGTGAAAATAGCAATGAGAATGGCCTGTAACATTTGTTTTGAGTTAATGAAATTTTGCATTAAAGTACTTTGCATAGTCCTGGCACATAATACACATTCAATAAGTTAGCTATTCAATTACAACCAAAACAAAGGCAATGATAACAGACTTAAACTCAATTTAAAGTTTAGTAATGCACTGGGGAGACTGTCTTGGTAGAAACGAGGCCAGCAGGCCACGTAAGGAGAGATTACAATGATGTCACATGCAGATGCACCTCCCTGAGTGAAGGGGACACTCTCTTGTCCTTGTGCTGCCCAGGGGCCATGGATAACTGACTCCCTTCCCTCCCCAAGGCCTCTGGCTTGTCACCTAGTACAGGGTGTAAGAGTAAACACTCCCTTGATTGAATGAGATGGTGGTGGGAGAAAATGCTTTGGAATGGACCACATGCTCTATAAACATACAGGTGGGATTAATGAGTCACTTGCAGCCAAAGGCACATTGTCAAAGGTTGTATTTCTCTGAGATTTATTTATTTGTGTGTAAGTGAACTGAGCCCAACCCTCATGTTTTCAAGAAGTATTTATGGAGATATATCAGGGAATAAAACCAACCAAGTATCTACCCTTTGGGAACCAAAAGTTGAAGGGGAGGGAAAGACAATCAAAAAAGACAATTTGCGAGGAAATTCTGCAGCGAGCGCTGTGGACGGAGCCAGCAGTGGGGGGTGGGGGGGGCCGGGAGTCTTCACAGTGGCGGGGGCGCTGTGCTCAGCGCAAAGCCCCCAGGGAAAAGGACAGGGCTTGGCAAAGGCTTGGAGAGGTGAGGGCGTGAACCAGGTGGTGGAGCATCCCAGACTCGGGGAGGAGCACATACAGAGACCCAGAGGTTGAAGCCAGCAGGGATGGTCAAAGGACAGCAAAAGGCTGCCCTGGAATGAGCAAGGGAGAGGAGGAAGAGGTGACCTCAGAGAAGGACCAGTGAGCAGGGATCCTGGAGAGAGGTTGGCTTTCCTGGGAGCGAATGGGGGCCCTGGAAGGTTCTGAGCAGAGGAGAGAGCTAACTGACATGCTTAGCTGGATCCCTCGGGCTGATGGATCAGAGTGTATGTGTTGGGGGCGGGGAGTAGGGGCAGAGAGAGCTGTGGGACACCATCCAGGGGGAGGGATGGCGGCAGAAGAGATGGCAAGTGTCTGAGTCTCAGTCTGTTCCGAAGGTGCAGCGGATGGACTTTCTGATGTACTGAATCTAAGGAATGAGAAAAAGAGGGGTGTCACAGTGGACCCAAGTGTTGGGTCCAAGCCCCCATAAAGATGGGCGGCTATTAGCTCTTTTATTTAAAAACTAACATAAGAATAGAATGTTTGTGTACATACGTCCTGTGCCTTTAATTTAGCTCTTTCCAAAATATGAACAAATGGGGAAGGGCATCACTTGGAAGAGGAGGAAGACAGGGAACTATTTGAATTTGATATGTTCAGGCTGCTGGATCCCACACTGGATGGGAGACCATGAAGTGAGGGGAATAATTGGCCAGGCTTCCAATCAACAGAATTGGTTTCTGAAGTCTTCAGTGATTGAGACTCCCCAATGTACCTGTACAGGTGTGATTTCGATTTACGTCTGCTTTCCAGCACCGAGAGCGTGTGTGGGGTCAGTGGGCTCCATGCTGGCGGGCGGAGGCAGAAGAGCAGACCCACCGTCATGCATTTCTGGAAGCATCGCTGCCCGTGAGGGTCAGTCACGGCTGCTTCTAAGCCCGATTGGTGTGAAACACACTCTCCAGAACCACGTTCACCTACAGGCTTTGCTTTCGGTGTTTTTTTTCCTTTCTAAGCTCTTTCTCCTAGTATTCAGATCTGTACCGGGGTGGGCAACACTAGGTATACAGTTACATTGTGACATTTTTTGAGTTAATAAAGTTATTGCAATAATCATAACCTGCATGTCTTTTTCCATACAAACAACTGTAAACTTACTTTTGCCCACCCTGTATTTTCAAATCCTCTGTTTATACCGAAATATTTATTTTTAGCCTTATAATTCTATTTAACTTAATTTTATGGACTGAATGCCTTTCCCCTTTATCTTCTATTTTTTTCCATATAATGATGTTACCACGTTGGGTTGAATCAATATGTAGGGTTTACATTATGGCAACTATGTAAATATTTGCTGCCGCTGAGCTGCACAGCATATTCTGAACACTTTTCCTTTCCCCAGCAGCCTTGTGTTTTCCCTAGGATTAATTGATAATCACGTACTTCTTGGTTTACTTGGTTTTCACTGCATGTGTGACTAGCTCATGGCCCAATGCTGCAGCAGGACTGACTACTCCTTCTCGTACAGTTGTATACTTCAGGGTCTTCAGCTGTTCCGTTATTCATTTATCATTCGAAACCTCTGTCTGGGTACCTTCTCTCTGCGCCCATCCAGACTAGTTTCTGCTGCCCCGTGGTTACCCTGGAATCTTTCAGAGTCTCTCTGGAAGTTCCCTTGGTTTCTCAGCTGTGGCTGAGCCTGTTTCTTGTCTGTAACATCTTCCGCTTTCTTGGTTTGCTGCCTCTTTATTCCTCTTCCAGTAGCTTTTTAAAGAGGGTCCATGACAGTTAAAATTTTGGCCTTTGCATCATCTGAAAATGCCTTTTTTTTATTTGCCTGACACTCTGGGCATGGGTTTCCAGGTCAGCTCATGCGTTTTTCTATACATGGGCACACACATTTAGGTGAAACAGCAGGTCCTTGGTCCCCTCTTGTTGGAGACCATGACAGCAGGTTTCTGCTCCAGAGAACCCCAAGGAAGATGGCACCTTGTGTCCCAGAGACACACCCTTCCTACTTCAACAGAGGCCTGGCTTGAATGGTCCTCGAGCACTCATTGCATTATCTGCGTACTGGGTGCTGTGTAAGCAAATGGTGTATGTCCCCTTTGGTACCTCCAGGGTACAAATGTCTCAGCAATGAATGAAGTCACATAAGTGAGCACTATCTCAATGAAGCCAAGGCAAAACAGTGTAACACTGGATCGGTTGCTATGCGAGTCCAGCTGACCGTGAAGTCAGCCGAGTCCTGTGGTGGGGCAGAGGGCGTGTCACACCTGGAGCCCAGACACAGGATCTTCTTGTCACTGCTTCGGGGACAGCACCCTTTGCGGTGAGAGGAAGCAGCTGCGCCTCCATGCGCTGTCACCGTCCACCCATCTTCCCCTAAAACCCCATTAAGGTGATAGTAAATCAAATTGCAGGTAGTCCTCAGGAAGAGGAGGAGAGAGGTCAGCTGGGGCACTGTGAGATGCGCAGGGGGTAGATGCCAGGCGTGCGATTTAAGGAAGTGGAGGGAGCACCCGCAGGCCTGGGAGCTGGGGCAGTGTGGGGGTGTCTCTCTCCCTGAGGCTGGTGCACTGGGGGGCGGCACGCTGCGCGGACCGGGGTAGCTACCTTCAGCCCTCTAAGAGCCTTTCTCATTCAGAAGATTGCCACTTAGGACTTAGGGCATATTTGCAATGATGAAAATGGTCATTCGTTTTATGACTAAAACACAAAGCGAATTTTAGGCACTACCTGACAAATAAACCACTTAAAAAAATCAGACTTGTGTCAGTCCTCAAGGCAGAGGAAAATGGAATAGTAAGTGCCCCTGGGCAGGGTGGGGTTCGGGCCAAAGAAAACTGAAGCTGAGGAATGAGATTGAGAAGAGTGTGTGTCATTTTTATCACTGACCTCCGATCTTTCCCTTCACCCTGGAGCCTAAGGTTTCGCTACTGGACTCAGATGTTACAGTTCTTTCCTGCCAAGGCACCCCTGAGGTCCCTGGTTTTAGATCACTTTTGTTCTTTAATCACAGGATAGGTGATTGAGTTGGCTTCAGTTGCTTTCATTGTGTCCATCCCTTTGCTGGTCTTATTTTATTGTTGCTTTGCTGTTCTGTTCATTTTTAGTTTATGTTACTGTGTTTTTGGACATTCTTTTTTTTTTTTTTTTTTGGAGTTTCCTCCCTCTCTCCGAGCCTTTTTAATCTGTATAAGACAATGTTGTCAACAGTATCATAAGGTAGCTTTTTCCCTCATTCTATTTGTTGGTGATTTGCTTCATTGATAATTCCTTATGTGAATTTGCACTCACTCCTCTTTCTTCATTAATTTGTTCTATTTTCGTTCCCAAATGTTATGCTCCCAAATCTTAAGGAGTCATTTACATTATTTTGGTTTATTCATGCGCTTTGCTGCTTATAATTATAATTCCCCAAGTATCTTCTGCTTTTTCCAAATCACCAGCCACTTTTATGTCTTTTGAAACCTTTGTGCTTAAAATATAAATGCCAGGACATAGCAAACTACTTACATGTTACTCATTATTCTTCTCTGAAAATGTGCACCTAACCTCCAGCAATGTTTGCGAGAGTGACTGTCACCCATCCAAAGGGACAGACTTTATCTCTGAATGAATTCCCCACACACATATGGAAATAATTCTCTGGGAGGATATTGCAAACAATACTCAGATGTTTTCTGGGTAAAACATTAACATTTTTCTTATTTTTTTTCCTCCAGAGATTTGTAAAACATATAGCAAAATTGAGCTCTTATTCCTTGTTGCAAAATCAGTACAAATATTGGATAAAAAGAACATTCTTACACATAGTAGCTAAAATCTCATAAATGTGTTCTTATGATATCTGAGAAATTCTCTCAGCCACTCTCGTTCCTTCATATCTATATAACGGCATTTAGATTATAATTGATTATGCATATGAAGAAAAGTTTAAAATAGGTCCTTTAAAGGAATTATGTATATATAACCCTAACATACATTACTTATATATTTGTTTAATTTTTTTCCCATTACCGTTTAGTCCCCTTATACCTCCTCCCCCTACAATCACCACACTCGGGTTCTTGTCCATGAGTCTTTTTTCCTTTTTGTTCAGTCCCTCCAGCCTCTAAACCCCTCAGAGCTGTCACCCTGCTCTCCATCTATGAGTCTGTCTCTATTTTGCTTGTTAATTCAGTTGTTCATTAGATTCCACATATTAGTGAGATCATATGGCCTTTGTCTTTCTCTGACTGGCTTATTTCACTTAGCGTAATGTTCTCCAGGTCCATCCGTGCTGTCACAAAGGGGAAAATTTTCTTCTTTTTTTATGGCTGAGTACTATTCCATTGTGTAAATGTTCCATAGTTATTTTATCTGGTCATCTACTGATGGACGCTGATGTGGACACTGGCTCGCAGTGTCCGGGGCATTGTGGATGAGATGAGACAAATCCACATGGACCACTGAGTCCTGTGGGGGAAAAGGGACAGCACAGCCACTCTCTCAGAGTGCAAGAGGAGAGTGCTCCAACCCTTGTCTTGACAGGCTTTTATTGGCTTTCTAATAGCATACATCAAAGAAGGTTTCATTCATTATACTTAGGTTTGCTTTAGGTAATTACTTTTTACAGCTAGCAGGGGAAAGGATGTTACTGATTACTTCTTACAGATTAACAAGAAAAAAATGTTGCAAATGCAAGGGAATGGTAAGAGTAATTAGTCTGGTTACACTTCAATCCTTGGGAGAATTAGCACAGACTTCAGGAAGTTACTTTAAAGATATGCAGTAAGCATTTGCTGCCTCAACTCAGGGTGAGGGAGTTTTAGCAAGAGCAAGTTACAAAGCAGCCTAGGTATAATGCAGGCCTGACTTCCCACGGGAGAACCGATCCGTGGGTTTGGCCTCCTGTGTACCACTACGTACCTATGGGCTTTTCCCATAGGGCTGAGCTCCATTTGCCATTCCACATGGATAGGTTACCTGTAGGACACTATTTTTAAATATTTATTCCTTTTTGAGGGCTTCTATCATGTACCACTCAGTGCATTGTGTACCAGGAATAAGGTTGTGTCATTTACACATAGGGCCCCTCTTGTAGATTACAATGTAGTGTGTATGGTGGGGGGGGGGGGGGACACACACACCAAACAATGGAGATAAGAGCTGGAAGGGATGATGTAGGAAGCTGAGAGGACATGGGGTCTAGCCTGGGAGGTAGAAGACCGGGAATACATTCCTGAACAGTTGATGTTTAAGCTGAGATTCAAAGAATGAGTAGTATTGGGTAAAGGATGGCAAAGTATCCCAGCAGAGAGTCCAGCATTTTTACAGGCCCTGAGATGGGAAAGGGTCTGGGAACCCCAGGCAGTGAGGGGACCAATGTGGATGGACCCTCAGAAACCAACTGTAGGAATGAGAGATAAGATTGGATTTTTGTATGCACAATTTATTAGCATCAAAATGCAAGAAGGCAGATTAATACTCAACAAAAAACATTGATATATCATCCCAATGGCAGTTATCACTGACAAAGAAAGAAACTTACTTCCCAGTTCTCTGTGCTTTGAAGTTCTCTTATTAGATACATAAAACTTAGGATTGTCTTCCTGATGAGTTGACCATTTTATTACTAGAAATTAACCACCCTAGTACTATTTCTTACCTGAAATCTACTTTGATATTTATATGACCACTCAAGCTTTCTTTTAAGTAGTGTTAGCATGGTGAATTATTCTATGCTTTTCCTTTTAACCTACTTGATTTAAAAAAAATGTTTATGATGGGTTTCCTCTGGAGAACATATAGTTTAGGTCTTGATTTTTCATCTATTCTGACAATTTCTGCCTTTTAATTGGAATGTTTAGGCCATTTATATTTAATGGCCTAACACCAATTTGGTTGGATTTAAATATAACATACTGATAATTGTTTCCTATTTAGGCCATCTAGTTTCCGGGGTTTTTTCCTTGTGTCCTATGGGATTATCAGAGTATTTTTTAATGATCATGTCATCTACATTAGTCGGCTAATATCTAAGTTTGTTTTGTTATGCTTTTTGTTTTTTGAATGGCTGCTGCAGGGTTTACAATACCCGTCTTTAAGCTAACACGACTTGCTTTCAAACGCTGCTGTGTAACACAACATGTAGCAGAAGCAGCTCGCCAAAGCAGACTGTCATTTCCGTCGTCGCCTGCCTTTCTGCTAATGGCATCATTCGCTTTCTCTCTCTGCAGGTTTTACACCCACAAGACGTTATCATCACTTTCGCTTTACACAGTAAGGTGTCTGGTGATTTTTTTAAATGAGCAAATGCATTCTCTTTAAATACCTACCCACATACTTACCATTTTTTGTCACTCTTTCTTTTTTGTGAAGTTGCAGATGTCTAACTGATACAATTTTCCTTCCACCTGAAACACTTCCCTTAACATTTCTCGTATTTCTGGTCTACTGTCAATGAATTCTCTTAGTTTTTGAATGTTTGAAAAGTCATTATTATTTTGCCTTCGTTTACAAAAGGTACCGTCTTTTGCTGGGTATAGAATTTCAGATTGAGATATGTCTTTTTCTTTTCTAAATAATACTTGAATGTTTTTCCTCCTCTGTCTTCTGGCCTGTGTTGTTTTGGATAAGTCGCCATCATTCTCTGTTTCTCTGTGTAGAGTGTGTGTTTAAAAAATCTGCCTGCCTTCCAGAGTTTTCTTTTTATCACTGGCTTTCAGCAATATATCCAGATTTTGTAGTCACCGAGGGACAGTTTTCCACAATGATTTTTATCAATTCACGTTCCTACCTGCAATTTATGAGATTCCTGTTCCTCTATATTCTTGAGACAATATATTCTGTCTTTTCCATTTTAGTCATTGAAGTGGGTGTCGTTGAATATTTTTTCATGTGGTTATTGATCATTTACATATTGGCCCTTGTGAAGTGACTGTCCAAGACTTTTGCCCATTTTTATTATATTATCTTTTTTTCTTACTGACTTGCAGCATTTCATTATGTTTTGGGGGTGCAATCCTTGGTCAAATATCCATTGCTCAGCTTTTATACATCAATGAATGATTAATTATAAATATCCCGAAGGACCCATCTCTGGACTGTGTGTCTCCTTGTTCTTTACCCTGTCCTCGGTACATCTCCCCCAGGGGTGGGCATCAGCTTCCCTTACTGCTCGATCTCTCTCTGGGGTCTCGGATCCCTATTCCTAACTCGCTAGCGGGTGGTCCAAGAACAGTGCCCCCTTAGCCTTAGTAAAACATTGCCGTGTCCTCTGCCCAACCAGCTCTGCCTTGTCTGTCCTCTGCTGGATTCAAGGTGTGACTGTGCAGCCAGGTATACAGGCTATTAGATTAGGGTCCTAATAGCTTTTCCTCGTCCTGGTCCTCATGACTCCTACACCCAGACCACAAATCCTGGTGGGACCCTATCAGACATGTCTGTCTGGGTGGGCTTTCTCCTCCCTTCACACCGTCATTGCCCAGGGAGACCTAGGCCACTCCCGCCCCCCACCCCGTCACCGCAGACTTCCTGCCCGCCCCTGGGGTCGTCACTCCTCGTCCCCCCCCCATGCTTACTCTGTAAAACTGCAGCCTGGGCAATTGCTTGTTCGGTGTCAAGATGTTCATTGACTCCCTGTTTTCTTAAACTGCTCTACTGAGATGGAATTTACGTACACTGACATGCACCCATTTGTACAACTCGGCGGATTTTCTGTAACTTTGCAGATGTGTACAGCCTTCACCAGGATCAACTTTAGACCATTTCAATCACCTCAAAGGGAATCTCTGCATCTTTAGTTATCTCTCTCCTACCCTCTTGTCCTCACCTCCAGCCCTAAGTAAGCCACGCATCTCCTTTCTCTCTCCCTAGAGTTTCCTCTTCTGGACACTGTATATGGATGTAATCATGTAGGATGTATTTGCTTGTGCCTGGCTTTTTGGGGGCTTAGCATAAGGGTGTCAAGGCTTGTTCGTGTCTGCAGCATGTATCAGTATTTCATCTCTCTTCTGCTGAGTAACGTTCCACGGCATGGACATACCAGATTCTGTTTATCCATTTGTCATCTGATGGGCACTTGAATAGTTTGCGCACCGGGCAATTATAAATAATGCTGCTTTAAACATTTGTGTGCAGGTTTCTGTGTAGATGCACAGGTTCACTTCTCTAAGGATATGCCCTGTGACTGGGACTCCCCATTGACTGTAGAATTAAGCACCTGCTTTTCAGCATGAGATTTCACACCCTTGTGATCCAGACTTTACAAGAAGCATCTGAAATGTAAGCTCCCGGAGATCCCTCTTTAAGCCTTGGCTGTTAGTATGTCCCCAGGCCTTGGCATAAAGCCGGGGAATTAGTAGTTGCTGAGTAGCTATGCAGAGAATAAGTGAGTCCGCATAAAGAACCTCAAGTTCCCTCTCCAACAGTGTGCGTCCCCCATAGTTCTGCCCTGAGGTTCCTGTTTTCCGGCATCTTCTCACTTCCCTCCTTCCTGTGACGACTCAGCATCCTAACATTTTTATGCCCTCCACATAGTACCTCTGTCTGCTCTTTCCTCTGGAAAGCATCCTCATCTTCCCTGGACTGGGTTGGTTTCTGTCACTTAGGCCCTCGTAATGCGTCGTGGATAATTCTGTCCAAATATACAGCCAAAGAACTATCATTGTTCTTTTTGCCAGCCATGCACCCTCTAGACCAGAAATTCCTTGGGAGCAGTACCGTGACTCACACACGTTTGCATTCCTGGGGCCTTGCCCCGGGCCCGGGCCATGGTGAGGGCTCAGGGAAGACTGTTGCATGAAGAAAGGATGGAGGCACTGCTTCCTGTGATGTTCCCGCCTCATCTCTTCTTTTCACCCTCTTTGGATTTCTAAGAAAACGATGTTGTCTTGTTTTTCTTTTTAGCATAACATTCTTCTTCCTGTTGTCACTAGAGCCGTGGTTATGCCATCTGTTACAATGATATAAAATATGGAGAAATCTGCGAAGAAAGTAACAATGTGCCCAGCACCCCCATACCGCCCTTGGTGTCTGTATCCCTGGATGTCAGACCTGAGTTAGACAACAGGGTGACGCCAGATGTTTTCTTTAGCTTTCTGTTATTAAACTGCAGTTACTTTCAAGGAGCTTTCACATGCATGTAATTCACACTGAGATTGCCTGTGCACTTTCTGGAGGGAGCGAATGTTACTGTATTTAAAATGCATGTCGCACTCCATAAAGTGAAATACTATTATTTAAGCAGGTGGATGGTCCCTTAGATGGAAGACACAAAAGCTGTTGGAACATAGTTTGGGGTTGGTTTGTTTGGGTTTTTTTGGCCTGTGGCCATATGATGTGTATTTTAGGGAATGAGTTTGTTACTTTATTAAACCCAATGGTGTGAAATAGAAAGACTAATGTGAAATACCTTTAAAAAAATGTAAGGAGAAGTTACAGCAATTCCCCAGAGGACACTTATCTTTTTAACTACTAGGATTAAACATTTATTTTGCATTTTTCTCACAGTCATTTAAATGATTTCACAAGCTGGCTCTTGAAATCTGGTTTACGATAGGAAACTCTTCATTTAATTTGTAAATATATCTTATATATATTCACATTTTCAAAGAATTGCTATTCTTAACAAGGCTAATTTTGTGATACAAAACAAATTCAAATGTGTTTAAATTTTATTTAGTTCAGATGACCCATATCCAGTTGACAGAAGAGGAATGTAGGAAAGGGGAAAAAAAGAACCTAGGTGGAATTAATTAGCCCTGAAGAGGGATGGTCATCTTGGTCCTAACAGTATGTCTGGGGTGACATCAGCTTCCTAGAAAGCTCAAAAGTAAAATCACAACTGCTTCCGATCTGAACCAATTTCTTAGCAGTAATTTTTTATATTCTGATTTATGGGGCACTGCTAAAGACTTGAGTTTTGGTTGGAAGAGAAAACTATCGGTTACTACTTGATGAACACCTGTCTTCTCCTGGAGCAAATCTACTTCTATAAAGTACACTTTTCTCTGCCATCTTATGGCAAATGGCATTCACTCTGCTTTCCCAGCCCCGAGAGTCAGCATTGGCCCCCAGGCGGCACGCTCAGGGTGCCCGCAGTGAGAGAGACCAACAGAAAGAAGGTGGATGTCCAAGTAAGGGAGCTGGAGGATACTAAAGCTCATGAACACAGCTGCCCCGAGATTCGGCTTTGTGGAAGAAAAGCAACTATATCATGAAATGAAATCTTCATGAGAAAGATGATTTCTTCAACCTCTTAGTCCTGAGTCCTTGGTCAAGTGATGACCCCTCTGAATCTCCGAATTATCATCCTCAGAGAGGAGTCTACAGTCACCCAAAAGCACTGCTGTTCGCAAGAGTAAATGATGTGACCCCTTCAGTCTCATAGCACTGCCTGGTTCAACATCGGTGCTCAGTAAACGTTATCCTCATCTCTGCTCAGTGATGTTAGTTCCAAGTATCTAGGGCTCCTTTCATCTCCTGTGAAGATGGCACTGGGGTAGGCATTTGTTTTTAGAAAGTCACACATAAACACAGGACCTTCTGGCCAAGATGGAGGCGTAGGTAGATATGCTTTGCTTCTTTGTACAACCAAAAGAAGGATAACAACCAATTTAAAAACAAAAAAAAACAACCAGAACTGCCAGAAAATTGAATTGTATGGATGTGTGACAACCAAGGAGTTAAAGAAGAAGTATTCATCCAGACCAGTAGGAAGGGTGGAGACCTAAAACTGGGGCAGCAAGGACTGGACTGGCGAGGCAGCAGCTGCAGGACTGGGCTATCCAGCGTTTGCATGCGGATAAGCTGGGAGGAGCAACTGGGGAGTGAGACAGACTGTGCAAACCCAGGGTTCTATCACAGGGAAATAAAGCTTCACAGCCTCTGGCCGTAAACACCTGTGAGGGTTGTGGCAGCGGGAAAAACTCCCAGTCTCACAGGAGAGTCTGTTGGAGAGACCCATGGGATCCTAGAACATACACAAGACCACCTGCCTGGGAATCAGCACCTGAAAGGGCACAATCCACTTGTAGGGAGTGAGGGAAGTGATTGAAAGTGGGGTAAGAGCTGAGCAAGTGACATTGTTCACTCTCTGACCTCTCCCCCACAGACAGTGCCACAATGTAGCAAAGTGGGTTGCCCCACTGTGGTGAGTACCTAAGGCTCCACACCTTACAATATAACAGGTGTGCTGAGACAAAGAAATATGGCCCAATGGAAAGAGCAGATCAACACTCCAGAGAAAGAACTAAGTGATAAGGAGATGGCCAACCTATCAGATGCAGAGTTCAAAACACTGGTCATCAGGATGCTCACAGAAATGACTAAGTATGGCTGCAAAATAGAGGAAGAAGTGAAGGCTATGCAAAATGAAATAAAGAAAAATATACAGGGAACCAAGAGTGAAGGGAAGGAAACCAGGACTCAAATCAATGATTTGTAACAGAAGGAAGAAATAAACATGCAACTGGAATAGAATGAAGAAACAAGAATTCAAAAAATGAGAAGCTTAGAACCTCTGGGACAACTTTAAACATTCCAACGTCCGAATCATAGGGGTGCCAGAAGGAGAAGAGGAAGACCAAGAAATTGAAAGCTTATTTGAAAAAATAATGAAGGAAAACTTCCCCAATCTGGCAAGGAACTAGACATGCAAGTTCAGGAAGCTCAGAGAGTCCCAAAGAAGTTGACCCAAGGTTGCACACACCAAGGTACATCATAATTACATTAGCCAAGACTAAAGATAAGGAGAGAATCTTAAAAGCAGCAAGAGGAAAGGAGACAGTTACCTACAAAGGAGTTCCCATCAGACTATCAACTGATTTCTCAAAAGAAATCTTATAGGCAAGAAAGGGCTGGAAAGAAGTACTCAAAGTCATGAGAAGCAAGGACCTACAACCTGGATTACTCTATCCAGCAAAGATCTCATTTATAATGGAAGGGCAGATAAAGTGCTTTCCAGATAAGGTCAAGTTAAAGGAGGTTTTCATCACCAAGCCATTATTACAGGAAATGTTAAAGGGACTTACCTAAGAAAATCAATTTACTATGAACAGTAAAATGACAACAGACTCACAACTATCAACAACTGAACCTAAAAACAAAAACAAAGACAAAAACAAACTAAGCAAACAACTGGGACAGGAACAAAACCACAGAAATGGAGATCACATGGAGGGGTTATCAGCAGGGAGGGGGAGAGGGGACAATGGGGGAAAAGGTACAGGGAATAAGAAACATAAATGGTAGGGACAAAATAGACAGGGTGAGGTTAAGAATAGTACAGGAAATGGAGAAGCCAGAGAACTTATATGTACAACCCATGGACATCAACTAAGGGGGGGAATTCTGGGGGGGGGGGTGCAGGAGGGAAGGGGATAAAAGGGAGAAAAAGTGGGACAACTGTACCACTTTTACAGTTGCCCCAATGGGACAACTGTAATAGCATAATCGATAAAATATACTTAAAAAAAGAAAGTCACATATAAACACAGATGTCTGCAAAGGAGATCTTGGTCTACAAAGGAGTTCCCATAAGACTGTCAGCTGATTTCTCCAAAGGGACCTTACAGGCAAGAAGGGGCTGGAAAGAAGTATTCCAAGTCATGAAAGGCAAGGACCTACAACCAAGATTACTGTATCCAGCAAAGCTATCATTTAGAATGGAAGGGAAGATAAAATGCTTCTCAGATAAGGTCAAGTTAAAGAAGTTCATCATCACCAAGCCCTTATTATATGAAATGTTAACAGGACTTACCTAAGAAAAAGAAGATCAAAAATAGGAACAGTAAAAATGACAGCAAACTCACAGTTATTAACAACCACACCTAAAACAAAAACAAGAGCAAACGAGACAAACAACTAGAACAGGAACAGAACCATAGAGATGGAGATCACATGGAGGGTTGTCAGTAGGGGAGGGGGAGAGGGGAGGAAAGGTACAGAGAATAAGTAGCATAGATAATAGGTGGAAAATAGACAGGGGGAGGGTAAGAATAGTGTAGGAAATGTAGAAGCCAAAGAACTTATAAGTATGACCCATGGACATGAACTATAGGGGGGGAATGTGGGAGGGAGGGGGTGGGCAGGATGGAGTGGAGTGAGGGGGGGGAAATGGGACAACTGTAATAGCATAATAAATAAATATATTAAAAAATATTTTGTTTATAGTAGCTCCTATAGACCCCTCTACCCACTATCCCCTCCCCACTCCCCTGTAGCTATTGTTACAATGTTCTTAATTTCAATGTCTCTGGTTATATTTTGTTTGCTTTTTTCTTTTGTTGATTATGTCCCAGTTAAAGGTGAGATCATATCGAGGGGTAGGGTAGAGGTGGGGGAGGGAGGTGGGACTGGCTGGGGTGGAGGGAAGGGGAGAAAATGCAGACAACTGTAACTGAATAAAAACAAATAAATAAATTAAAAAAAAGTTGGGAAAAATATTTTGTTTAATCTGGGGGTTCCACGCGTTGAGTTTCCTTGTTTGCATAAATGAGACTTCATAACTATTAGTACTGAGTGCAGTGCAGGTTTTCCATGTATGAATTAAAAAGCCAAATATGTGTAGATGGGTTAATAGGCATTTTATTTCTAGTAATTAAAGTAGAAACCATTTAAGCAACCAAGATCAGGAAAATAGTTTAGAGAATCATATTATATAAAATATCTTTTAATGTTAATGTGTTTTTAATATACAGATTTTTAATGTACTTTTTCCATTTTAAAATGTTCATCCACTACCATGTACTTGTGACGTCCATATAGGAAAATGGAATAATGTACACGAAGTACTGTTATGAGAATGAAGCAATCCGTAACAATTACATAGTTTCCGTAGGCACATTACGGTATAATTACACAGGTAAGGCGCGCAGGCAGATGGACCAGAGGAGAAAATGGAAAACCTGAAGCAGGAGCTGTCATAGTCCGATGGAATTAAATGATGCTTTTGTCAAAGTTCTCTTTATTATTGGTACATATTTTCAAGTAAAAATGCATTGCTGATTGGACACTTTTCAGAAAACTGATTCTGCTTTTTCAAATGCTTTACATATGATCTTCACTTTTAATTTAAAAAGTGGTGACTAATTTCATTTCAAAGGAGCGCTCCGGGCCCCTACCCACCCGAGCAATCTGATCCTCGCAACTGGATCTAGTCATTCCCTCGTTTAGCTTCTCACTGCACGTCAGGCCTGTTCCCTAGGTGTGAGCAACTCAGCACATTGTTCTCAGAGGGCACGTGTCCCAGAGGGACACGATCAAAAAGGAATATAAAACACAGATTCTGAGAGTGGTCAGTGCAATGAAGACAGAGCAGGGCACAGGGCATGGGACTGAAGAGTAATCTGCTCGAAGTTAAGCCCCTGGAAAATGTATAAGCTTGTGTACAAAATGTGAATTGAAGATGGTGCCTTACTTTCCAGCACCAGCCTTTCTGTCTGTAGTCAGTTGGGCAATTTTAAATTATTTAGTTTTAGGCACACCCTGTGATTTTATTTTATTTTTTTAAAGAACCTCCTTAGGCCAGGCTGATGGAAAGTCAAGTTCAGAAGGAACACTCAACTGACTGGTTCTTATGTTGTTTTCTTGTAGTTTTCGGTGAGGACCTTCACTCCAGCCTCTACTTTGTCAATGCATCTTTGCAAGAGGTAGTGTTCGCGAGCACCACGGGGACCTTGGTGCCCTGCCCGGCTGCAGGCATCCCTCCTGTGTCTCTCAGATGGTACCTAGCGACGGGCGAGGAGATCTACGATGTTCCCGGGATCCGCCACGTCCACCCCAACGGCACTCTCCAAATTTTCCCCTTCCCTCCTTCAAGCTTTAGTACCTTAATCCATGATAATATTTATTATTGCACAGCTGAAAATCCTTCAGGGAAAATTAGAAGTCAGGATGTCCACATCAAGGCTGGTGAGTAGGAGTCCTCAGGCTTTATTCCCTCGGTGCCTGCTTGGGTGGGGGAGGGTGACTAGCATTAAAGCGCCATCAGCTGGGGCTCAGGAAAACCCTTCATCAGTTCCTTCTGACACTGCCAGTGTCTCCTTAGCATCTCTCGGCTGGATTCCAGAGTACGGGGCACTGCTGGAAGAAAAAATATTGAAATTACTGGTTCTCATTCTCAGTGAAACAAATGAGCAAATGCTTGTAAATAATCACCATTTGCTTTTTTCTTACTGAGGTGTCCCTATTTTCATTCCACACATTTGCCATTTGAATGACATGCCAAAAAAATGTTCAATGCATATGTAAACCCCTTACAACTCTGCTTCTGTAAATCACCAAACCCTGGGAAATTGGGGGAGGTCCTTAATGCAAGACTAACATTAAGTTTGTGATACAATGCCTGGGTAATTCTGAATGTGTTTACTCAGCCAGTATTTTCTTGAGCTTCTGTTATAGTTCTGGCACTCTGCCGACTACAGGGAATATGAGGTCTGTCTAGAAGGCATGCAGCCATGTGATATGAAAAATAGAGACATTTATTGAAGAAGATATAAGATATAAGAAACATTGTACAGGACAGTGATGCCTCAGTCCCCTTCAAAGTAGGCACCTTGGGACCTCACACAGTTCTCCCCGTCGCCATTAGCTGCCCCGTTATATTTTCCTGAATCTCACTGATGGTCTGAAATCTCTTCCCTTTCAAAAGTGATTTTAGTCTTGGGAAAAGCCAGAAGTCACAGGGTGCCAAATCTGGGCTGTAGGGGGGCTGACTCACCTGGGTGATTTGATGTTTCACCAAAAGACTGCATGAGACGTGATGTATGAGCGAGCATGTTGTCATGATGAAGCTGCCAATCCCCAGTCGTCCTTCACTGTGGCCTTCCAAATCATCTGAACGGTTTCTGCAGAGGACTGTTCAAGCTTAATGCAAAATTTGATGCAGATCTGTTGCTGTACTCGCTCAGTCATTTTGAAAGCGCAAGCCACACAGTACACAGGCCCACTCAATGGGTGTCTACCGCCCCCACTGACTAGTACGGTGAAGTTGTCATTGTTCACACAAGTGCATTCCAGTCCCCTCTCCTTGGCTGCCAGGTTACAGCGGTGTCGTGGAAATCCTCCTTGTTATGTTAACAATGGCTGGACTTTTTCCTTACAGACCTCGTATATGAAGATGAAATGGTGTCCACCCTCATGGAACTCACATCCTAATGGGGGACTCAGACATAAACAAAGAGAGAAAGTTGGGTCACAATTTACAATGGGAAGTTGGCCTCTGTTCTAGGTATTATGATATTTATGAGGATATTGTGAAAAATTCAGGAGAGGAAAAGCACCCCAAAACAAAAACACCATCAGCTGAGAACCAAGGGAAATCCCGCCATTGGTTCAGTCTGAGACGGCCCACGGCTTCCTTGAGACGCCGGGGCACCTCTGGATGGGGTTTCAGAGCGCCTCACGTTGCGGGAACTGAAACTTAAGACCAGCGACGTTAAGTTGGTGAGGTCCAAACTGTACCCCAGGTTTATTCGCACTGTGACTAATTGATACTCAGACTTCCGGTGTCTCAAACCCAGTGTGTTTGCTTTCTGTTCCCCTCTTCGTGCCTTTCCTCCCTGCAGTCTGTCCCAGAGGTGGGCAGTGGAGAGGGTGGGGAGACAGAGAGAAAAGAAGACTAAGGCTTAAGCTGGAAAAAAACCGTAGCATCGATGGATATTGGAAGTGAAGCAGACTCAGTCTCCTATTCTTGCATTCTTTGTGAAATAAGAAAGGCACCGTTAACATTTTTGACTATGGCACATGTTGCTGGAATATTGTCAATGAATAAACCTTGAGTTGGTTTCTTCCTCTTAACATCATAATGCATTTTTTAAAAGAAAAATGCCATCGCTACAAGTCAACCTGGGGAACCCAACCTCTGATTCACAGACATCAAAAGTTGTACATCCAGGACCAATTGTGTCATTCTAAAGACTTAACAAGCCATGAAAAATGAGCACACAGCTGGACCGCAGTTAGCAAACAGTGTTTTAATTTTTTTTTTTTAAAGCCTGGCCTTTCAAATGTTGGCAGACTGACTTAACGTAATGGCAGGACAAAGAGATTGTGACTTCGATTGTTGTCTTACGTACGCACTGGGTAGCCGGGGGAGCTTTGTTACCAGGTCTGCGGCAGGTGAGCAGGTGTGACTTGAAGGCATCACCACCTGGGTGAAATATGACACATTTCTGAATGTCTGCATGCGACCTCTTTGATGTAAGTGATCAAACATTAGCCTGTGACTCATTCCGCCAGCAAGTCATTTTCCCAACTGCATTTTTACCTCCGTGACATACTCATGAGTTCTAAGAATGCACTTAAGAAAAGAAGAAGAAGATTGGTTTTAATCAAGAGATATGAAAAACTGATCCCCCAAATAACGAAAATCAAGGAAATGAAATTTGTTTGACCTCTAACCCTGACAACAGGGGAATTAGGTGAAACACCTGTTGCCTAGCGGGCTGCAGGTTCTTTTTCATGTGTCATAAAAGACACATTTATGGACTACAAAGTACCACTTGTAGAAAAACCTGGAACTTCAAAGAGCTATGCTTGGATGTGTTAACCCGCTATTTCTGCCTCGAGTTTCCTGTCGGACAAAGGCACTGAATGCTTCCTCCTGTTTTAACTGCTCTTTCCTGAATTTGTCATAGAACTGATTGTTCTTGCACGGCAGTGGTCATTTCGGAGGTGGAACTGCCATCGTCTCGTCTGGGGTCCATGCCACCTTCCACGTGCCTATGTCATGGCTGCCGAAGCGTAGGTATTCCCCACACCTGACGCTCCGCCGCGTGTGAGCCCGGCAGACCCACGGCGGCTGTGTTGTTCAGACCGACAAGATGGGCAGTCACGTTGCCCCATGAAACTTCTTTCCTCATTTAATTTCCCTTCTTATTATGAGCACACATTGGCTGTAGTAATTCTTTAGATTGTTGATGAGAAGCTGGAAAACTTGGTTTCCCACTGCTGTGTGGTTCCTGATACAAAACTGGGCGGCCGAGCGGAGAGGCAGCTGAGGGCGTCCGAGCCCCATGACGACTGTCGGGAAGGTGTGAGCAGAAGGAGCACTGACTCGCAGGGCATCGCCTGTGTCTCAGGTCAGCCTGAACGCCTGAGGTCCCTTTAGATTGGTTTAGCGACTTTCCTGGAATAATCCAGTGGGTAAAATGGCCTTGTAGTCTCTCCTTTGGCAGCACAGAAAATTCTTATCCGTTTCTTCTTAATTAAAAAAAAATCCTCACCTGAGGATATGTTTATTGATTTCAGAGAGAGAGGAAGGGGGGTGGAGGGGGGGGAGAGAGAGAGAGGAGAAACATCAATGTGAGAAACATCCACCAGTTACCTCTAGTATGTACCCCAATTGGGGATTGAACCTTCAACCCAGGTATGTGCCCTGACTGGGAATCAAACCCCTAACCATTTGGTTCGCGGGATGATGCTCCAACTAACTGAGCCTCACCGATCAGGGAGAAAATTCTTATTCTTAATAGTTTTCAGCAAGTTGACCCAGGTCTGCGTGTCAGTGAAAGAGTAAAGGGACATCCATCCTGCCTCATTCATTAACCACAGTCTTTCCCTAGCAAATAAAATACTGTCTTGCCCTTTCTGTCCTGAGGACCAGAATGCAGATGGACCACTGGAAATGACACTGTCCCTCGCCCATGCTGTATTTACTGCTTAGCAAAGGGGCACGTCAAAAAAAACGCTAGCGACTGTCTTTTCCTTTGTAAACTGTGGTCAAATAACCTTAGACTGGGATTTCTGATGACGGCCGAGACGGAGGAGCAAGGGCTGAATTTGCCCTTTTATCTGGAACAGCAACAACCACAGACAAAGTGTATGAAGCACCAGTCTTCAAGACCAGCCAACTCACAGTGAAGGAAAGCGATCCCTGAGAAACCGGAAAAAAGCAGCCGAGCCCAACGATGGCCCCGGTTTGCTGCCCAAAGGAAAGGAGGACAGAGAACCCCACATGTGAATTTTTACAGCAGCTTTATTCACAATCACCCCAAATTGGGAGCAGCATAGATGTCCCTCAGTATGTGAATGGGTAATGACAAAGACTCCGTCCTTGGCTAAAGTTTCCTCAGGTTCCTCTGAGCCCTTTTCTCAACTAGTTCTTGATCTTGACCTTCTGTGTCTGTTTTCCCTGGGCCCAGTTTTACTAAGAGTCCTGAAAAGTCGTCCCTCACCTCTGATATCTGATATCGGATCACTCTTAATAATATGTGATCAAGTCCCTCGTCCTACCCGCGATGTGTGAGTCTTAAGTCCATCTTTCACAAGAATGCCCGGCCCTTAATGTCTCCTCTTTGGAATTTTCCATCCACCGACCCTCGTGTCGGCCCTCTGTGTAAGTGCTCGCTTATTCTGCCTGTGTTCAGAGTTGCGCACGATTTATCTCCCTATTCAAAGGGTCATAACTCCTATTGCAAAGTCTTGAATAAAGCATAAGAGTATTTTAAACGATAAACTATGGTATATCCATACAATAGAATATAATTCAGTGATAGAAAGAAATAAACTATTAAGCCACGAAAAGACAGAGAGGGACTTTACATGCCTGTTACTAAGTAAAAGGAGCCCAGCTGCAAAGACAACCTACTGTATGAGTCCTACTATGTGACATCGTGGAAAAGGCAAAACCATGGCAATGACAGTGAAAGGTCAGGGGTTTCCAAGCGTGGTGGGGGAGGGAGGGCTGAATGGGTGGAGCACAGGACGTTTTGAGGGCAGTGAGACTATTCTGGATGATTCCTTAATGAGGAGTACGTGGCATTGTTCATAGAACCGACAGAGCGCACCTTACTATAACATGGACTTCAGGTGATAAAAATGTATAAATGTTGGTTTGTTAATTATAAAAAATGTATTACACTCATTCCGACGCTCAGAATGAGAAACGGTAGGAGGTGGTGAGAGACAGTGTACGGGAACTCTCTGCATGCTCTGAAATCTTCTGTAAACCTGAAACTGATCTAAAAAAAACTTTATTCCAAAAACTACTTCAAATGACTTAAACACAAATGGAGTCCCCAAAGGAATGAATGATAACCCCCCAAAATAATTGAACTATTGGCCAAAATGTTCCAAATTTGATAAAAACTATGAACCCATAGATCTGAGGATCCAAGGAAACCCAAGCGCAAACGGCGTGATAAAACACACACCGGGGCACATCGTCGTAATGAAACAGCTCAGGGCCCAGGACGAAGAGAGCACATTAAAAATGGCCAGAGGAAAAGGACAGGTCACACACGGAGGCTCAGCAGTGAAGATGACGCCAGGTTTCATCAGAACCAGTGTGAGCAGCGGGGAAGTGGAAATCTCTAGAGCACTGAGAGAGAAGACCTCTGTAATCCAGGAGTCTGCGTGCGGTGCGCCTTTCAAAAATAAAGGTGAGGTACCGGCCTTTTGGACACTCAGAAGCTGGAAGAGTTCATCAGCCCTGACTTGCACTACTAGAAATCTTTTTAAAAAATGTCCTGCAATCAGAAGAAAAATGACAGCTGATGGCATCTACTCAGAGAAAAGAATAATGAAGAAAGTAATGACATGGATAAATAAATCGTATTTTTGTTGTTTAAAATCCTTCAAAAGATAATCGACTGTTTAAACAAAGTGATAACAGTGTCTTGTGGGGATTGTAACGATGTACAGATAAAGTGGACGACAATAATTGCACGAGGCCTGGAGTAAAGACACAGAAGTACGATATTTGAGAGCTCTCTCATTTTATGGGAAGTTGCATAGCATCGCCTGAGTCTAAGTGATGATAATTACAGATGTTGTACCGTAAACCCCAAAGCAACCACTGAAGTGACCAAACGGAGAGTATGGCTAACAAGCCAATGAAGTAGAAACGATGGACTCGTTAAAACAAATCCCAAACACAGAAGAAAAAGGAGAAAAAAGGCAACAGAGAACAAGGTGCCATTATTTACCTCTGCCTATCAAGACATTTCCCTTTTGAAAAGACTGTCTTTGTTGATAGGTTCATTTTTTTGAAGTTAGTTTCATACCAGTTTTCTTGATATGTATCTTTCAATAAATGATGAAAATTTGAAGAGTGCTAATTAGTCGATAAAAAGCTGTCTTTGTGGATATTCTTAGAAAGTCAAAGGTTTATAAAATCCAGACCTTCCTTGAAGATCTTCCTCTCCCAACACCTTCATTTCCAATGGGAGGACAACAAAGCCCAGAAGGGGGCCTAGCACCCAGATTTCACAGGGCGGCAGGGGGTTGTAATTGGAGTTAGACACCTGGGTATCCCCTTTTCCTGGGGACAGAGGTCTCCCCCTCAGTGGAGGTGGCGTGGATTCGTGTGACTGCACCTCAGCCTGTTGTGAGTGCTTTACCCACAATAACTGAGTTGTTACAGTCGCCCAATGACAGATATGTTTTCATCCAAATCGCTAGTATATAGAAGGCAGACGAGACAACTTGCCCCCCTGGGTAAGTAGGGCTTGGATTTGAACCCAGGCAGTTGGGATTAGAGGGTGGGCAGGGAGCCCTAGGACCCCCCTGCCCTTAGCCCAGACTCCGCATTCAGGGAAGCCCCCTCAAGCACTTGCTGTGATACTCCTGGTGTTTGTGGTTTGGGCAGCTCCCTCATCAGCATCCTTCCCTAAGTGATAGGAAGCAGGACACTTGTTTCCCAAACTGCTTTGCAACTGTCATAAAAATGTCACTTATGATGTTATTTTAATTATCATACAGTTTTCCAGGATTTCCAGGAGAGGTTGCCATTCTTGAAGTTTTAAATTCCTTTTCTTCATAGTCTGAACACTTTTTCCTGATAATTATAATTAATATACAGCTGCATATGAGGACCAGAGGGCCTGGAGGGCAGCTTTCTATCGCCCTAACTTCTATTAGAAGCTATTTCCCACAACCAGCTGCATTGGCGGGGTGGTGACCTCTGTTTAGTTGTCCTCTTGCCCTTTAGTACCCAGTGTAGCTTATTGTTAATGAAATGAAAGTCCTTAATTCATGAGATGCAGATTGCTTAAAATTTTTTTTCAGTACGTCACTTTGATGCAACTCATCACGTAAGTAAGGCATCATGTATGTATTCGAATGAGATGCTTGCAGGATGAGGTTGTGTGTGTGTGTGTGTGTGTGTGTGTGTGTGTGACCCTGGGTCCTCTTCCTCTCTTCCAGTTTTACGGGAGCCCTATACAGTCCGTGTGGAGGACCAGAAAACCATGAGAGGCAATGTCGCGGTCTTCAAGTGCATTATCCCCTCCTCGGTGGAGGCGTACATCACCGTCGTCTCATGGGAGAAAGACACTGTTTCACTCATCTCAGGTAGGCTCTGCGCCTCCAGGGCGGAGCGTGCCGGCCTGCAGGCGGTTCAGATGTCACATCGGCGCTTTTCTCTGTGTGTGAGACATGATGAAGAACTATGTACTTAAGATCGATGCTAGTTTGTGATTAAATGCCAGTGATTAAAAACACGTCAGTGTTTTATATTGATTTACATGGCTCGACTCCGATCTTCAGCGAATTGACGGATGGATAGAAATTAGTTACTTGTATTTTACTTCTATGAGGAAGCTGTGGTTTCCTTTTTGCTGCTAAAAATAGGGAAGTAGGATGGTCGTGTCTGTTGGACACCTCAGCGATGCGTTTACGGTTGATAGTCTGTAATTGAACCCTGGAAAATGGAAGCCCCGGTTTCATGCTGTGCTGACCCTTTTGAAGGTCTTTGAATTATGTGGTGTCTCTGACCCTGTTTTTGAAGATTCTATTTAGAATATCTGTTCAGCACCAATATATATATATATATTTGTATATAAGTAATTTCTTGGCTTATTTGCAGCGTCCACAAATGACACAACAGAAAGCTTCTAAGAAAGTGTGGTCCGTCTTTGACGGTGGTTTTCAGTTGGGTTCTTGCTCTGTACTACTCACCCAGAGAGGCCACGAGGGCATGGGGCTTGGCTTGCCTGCTGTGCACGTAGCTGGGGGATGGCTGCTGGCGGCCTTCAGGGACAGAGCCGTGTTGGGCATTGAAGGTGTTCTAACGAATTGCACACGATTGCTTTTCTTTACACGTTATGTATGTGCATGTAAGTTTGCGTGCACACACATTTTCATGTAGTTCTTGAGTGCCGTCAACGTTTTGTCAATTTATAGAGATAATTGGAACTAAGCTCTCATGGTGACACGGCATTTTCGTTTTTCAGATTATTGATTTGCTAGACAATATAGGTTACTATAAAAGAACGATGAAAAAATCATTAAACCATTAAAAAGTCCAAATCAAAAATTAAATCTTTGGTCTTACAGTGTATCACAGTAAACTAGGATGTAATAGATGTTTTCAGCTTTTCTTAGCAGCATCTTTGCAGTGAATTTGAAATCCCTTGCGCTTCACCGAACAATACAGTTCTGGCTGTTGTGTTGATTCATCATCATATTTGTTAGAGTATTGAAAAATACTACACTTAAGAACTGAAAATTATTGCAATAATCAGAGTAGATACTCACCTGTACACTTCTATTTGCTAATTCTGATGGTTAACAGTCTTGCTTGCTTCTCTTTAGAAGTCATTTTAGTTTCTTGATGGCAGATGGAGAGACTTGATTGTAACAAGTTCATCTGGCTGAGCCCAGTGTCAGGTCTTGTTGGTTCAGGGAAGGGGAGAATTTGGGGTGAAATCTGCCATCTCCCACACTCAGGCATCTGGGCGATGGGGACCCTGAGTGTGACAGGGAGGCTCAGAGGACAGGACAGGTTGGGACCTCCCTCCGCCAGGCCCCAGAGCTGAGTGGTTTGGGAGGCACTGGGATTTTTTTTTTTTTTTGAGGATTTACAATTTCATAATTTATGATAGAGCAGCAGGAATCAAGACCATGTGACATCGGTGCTGAGATGAGCATGCAGATTTGTGGAACTGAGTGGAAAATCTGGAAGGAAATAATCACATGCACAGTCAATTGACTTTTTTACAATGTATAATTAACATACAACGTTTTATTCAGTCTAGGTAGACAATGAGTGACTCAGCATTTACTTACCTTACAGTGTAACCACCATGAAAGAAAAGTCTAGAAACCATGTGCCACCCACCGTACCACGTTATGCTACCATGGACTGCGTTCCCTGTGCTGTAGGGTCAATCCGTGACTGACTCACTTGGTAACTAGAGGGGGCGCTTCTCAGCTCCCCTCCCTCTTTTCCCTTCTCACCACCATCCTTCACTCTGGCAGCCATCAGTTTGCTCTCTACCCGTATGAGTCCGTTTTGTTTTGGGTTTAAGATTCCATATATAAGTGAAAGCATAAGGTGTTGGTCTTTCTCTGTCTGATTTCTTTCACTTAGCACAATACTCTCTAGACCCATCCACGTTGTTGCAAATGGCAAGGTTTTATTTATTCTGATGGCTGGGAAGTATTCCATTGTGTATATGCACCGCATCTTCGTTCATTCATCTACAGAGGGACACGTAGATTGCCTCCATACCTTAGCTCTTGTAAATAATGCTGCAGTGCACATGGGGAAGCATATGTCTCTTTGCATCCGTGTTTCTGTTTTCTCTGGGTGAATTCCCAGAGTGGAACTGCTGGGTCTGACTGCAGGGCATGACCCGGAACAGCACAGAGGCCCAGAAACCGAGAGGCTTTTCTGACGTTAGCCATGAGCTCCAGGAGCAACATCCCAGATGCTGGGTACTCAGCAGATGGTCTGTAAAAGGTTGATGTGTCTCTGATTTGTGACTCAGCTGAGAGGCCCAGGGACTCCTTGTTGAACTAATTTATATATAGTCACTGGCATTAATTGTTCCCACCTCTCTCGTCCTGGGATTCCAAGATGTCCAGCCTCCTGGGAGTCTGGCTGGGAGCACTTCCTTTAGTTCTGATTCTGCACCTGGAAGAAAGTCATGAACTCAATCAGCCATGCAAGTCAGCCAGGGTAAGAATTCTAAAGCAGTAAGCGGATGGTCGGACAGAGTGCCGGTGCTGGTGGCTGATCTAAGAAAGCTGGGAGTTCACGGTCCTCATGAGAGGGCAAGAAGCTGCCTGCAGAGGGTAAGGCCTACCTGTCCACCGCAGTGATGCTTGCTTCCACCCCTCAGCTTCCTGCTCCAGAGTACCCGCGTGGGGGCCAGAGCACCAAAGGCCTGCTTTTCATAGCTAAGCACTGGGCTTATACTAATGCTCCAGGCCAGGGCTTTTTGGAAATCTTGGCTGAGATAAATGGGTGTTTGTCGTCTAGGAATTCATTTTCAATTAAAAAGCTTAAAATGGTGGTGTACTCCTGTAAAGAGAAACAAAATGGCTTCCATCGGCCCATCTTACTACTTTTTGCCTTTTGTTGTTGATGAGAAAATAAATGGTTAGGTTATAAATGGTTAGGGGAGGGAAGTACCCGCCGGGGGTCTGTCTGGGTTTCCACGTGACCTGCAAAGTTGTGTTAGCCATCCCGGCAGCTGCTCTCCTTAGCCTGTTGCACGGTGGGCCATGCGCGGATTTCTTCCCAGGGCAGGTTGGAGATGATCCCACTCTAGACTGAGGAATCAAGTTGTGCCTCTTTGTCACAAGAGGTCAGTAGGTCACTGATATCAAGGACATAAACAAGTTCATTTATTTTAAACAGACTTTGGAAAGAATACCCCAGTGGCCTTGCTATAGACTGACTGTGTCAGCTCAAAATTCATATGTTGTGGCCCTACCCCTCCTCCTCCAGTGTGACAGTATTTGGAGGTGGGGCCTTTGGGAGGTGATCAGGATGAGATTAGGTCACGAAGGTGGGGCCCTCATGATGGGACTAGTGCCCTTATAAGGAGAGACACCAGAGCTCTGTCTACCATGTGAGGACACAGTGAGAAGGTGCGGTCTGCAGCCCAGAAGAGGGCGCTCCCCAGAACCTGACCATGCTGGCACCCTGATCTTGAACTTCCATTCTCCAGAACTGTCCAAAGTAGACGTCTTTCATCTAAGCCACCCAATCGATATTTTATTACAGCAGCCCAAGCTGACTAAGACAGGACTAAAAGTAGGGCTTGCAAATTTTCCCAGGGGAGGGAGAGGTTTCTAAGAAGGTCTGATGCTGTCTTCCCCCTGCTTTGCCATCTACCTGGCTCTTCACCTGGGCCCTTCACCTGGGCTCCCAGGTTCTACAGGTTGACCTTCACTCTCAGACTCTGGGACAGTGGGCAATAGGAAGCTTGGAAATGTGTAGAGGAAAAATATTTCAGGGACAGGTATACAACCTGCCATCCACTGCCCTCAATTTCTATGACGGATCCTGACTTACTGCCTTCTTCTCTAACTTAAATGAAAACGAGTGATGATGTTGACATGCATTTTTAAAACATCCCTATGACTTCTCTAAGCTAAAAGGAGAGCCATTTAAATATCAGCACATCGATGCAGCCCAGTAAACGTGTGGGAGTTTGGATCGCGCCGTGCCTCGGTAGGTTGTGCTGACGTGGAGAAAGACACTAAGACTGCATCCGGGAAAAGAACAGTAACGACAGCTTCACGTTTGGGCTTCTCGCTCAGGCTTCGTACAATGGTCTGGCGTGAATGTCTTCCCAATTAGGGAGGCCAGCAATGAGAGAGCCCAGCATCCCATGTCTGTTTTCGCTGATAAAATGCTGAGACTTTCACTGGGGGTTTAGCTACATTCACATCAAAGACATAGCCCAAGGGTAACCGGATTTGGAAAATGGAGAAAGCAAACATTTTACTCTTCCCCGAGAATCTGCCTCCCTCTTCAGCACTGGCCCAATTTGCTGTTACAATATGTCCCATCGGAGCATCTCCATTAGTGATGAGTCAAGGACTGTATTTCTTAGGATCAGTGAGTTCAAGTCCATGGGTAATTATCTTCTTCCTGTGTTTTGGATAAAAGTGAACAATTTTCCGCCTACCTTAAATTTCAAAGGCCATCAGCCTAGCACTTCCCATGAGACATTTGTTGTAGCTCTTGGATGTGCCCTTTGGGTCTGGCCATCCTAGATAAGGCAGGGCCTGTGCCTTAAGAAGTGTCCCCCACCCCAGGCCCCCATGGAGAGGGATTCTGCTCTCAGGGAGCCACCAGGGAGGTGATTGTGATGTGTGGAGAGTGAGGGCTCCCCCAGGCACAAGGCCAAGGTGCTTCGGAACACACAGCCTCAAATAATTGTCTAGGGAGGGAGGTGGCCGTTTAGGAAAGTCTGTTAGCACTTGAGGATTTGGAAAAAAGTACATTATAGATACAGTCAACCCAATTAGGTAAGGTTTCCCTTCAGCATGCTCCAGCGGACTTAAGAGTAAGAGCAGATTTGATGGGGTCTACTGTCTTTTGGAGGGGAGAGGGGCCCAGCTGTTGGGGACAGCGAGGGTTATGCCATGGTGGTGTGTCAGTATCGATGTGCTCTGGAACTGTGACATAGGGCTCTGGGAGTCCATGTCCCCTCTTCCTTAAGTCACTTATATTTTAATGGTATTCCTAGTCACTGTGCATTTTCAAGGCAGCGTGCTACGCAGCTGCTCAGGTTGCTATGGTGATAAGACCCAGTTCTGTCCTCAAGGTGCCTATGACTAAAGGGAATGAGATCAACATCAGCATGACTTAAGGAGCAGACCTATAGGGGAAGCACCCTCTTTGATTTAAAAGTACCAAGGAGTTACAGAATCAAAGAAGCATTTCTATAATGCTCACGAAAAACAAATTGGTAGGGCTAAATGGAAACTGTGCAGAACATTGTCTGTCCATCCTTCCTTCCTTCCTTCCTTCTTTTCATCCATCCATCACCTGATCTTCAGCTAATAGGAGTCACCTTTGCAACACTGGAAATTATTCTTACAATGGGATTCATGCAGCAGACTAGAATTAGAAAGGAGGTATGATGCAATATTTTCACTGTGCTATTTTGGGGGGAGTGAGGTAACTGAAGGACACAGAGCTGGGCAAAAGTGGGTTTACTGTTGTTCATACAGAAAAAGACATGCGGGCCATGGTTATTACAGTAGCTTTATTAACTCAGCAGACATCAACGGTGGCATCGCAAACCTACCTTTGCCTACCCCGGTGTGTTCCATGTGAAAGTTGACAGGGAGGGAGGGGCTTGGTCTCTTTTCTAAAGACACTAATTGCTTGCAACTTTGTCATTAAGTCCATTGCTCACTAAATTCATTTTTACATGTTACTCCACTGCACCTGGAAGTACTAAAAAACTGGGCTGTTCACTGCAGGAAATTCTGCGTGGCACCGGGAATGAAGGTCTCGGTAGATGCGTGGCTCAAGTCAGTTATTCCAAAAATAACTCTGATGAATCCCTGAAGGATCCAGAGCAAACAGAAAGTCTAATAAGTGTCAGCTTTTGTAAAGAAGACAAATTCCCCTTCTCAAAGTTGGAAACTGTGTATTGTGAATGGTAGCCACCCCCTGCCCCAAAATATGACTTCTGAACTGCTGGGACAGATAGGAACATTGCAACAAGCATGTTCACATAATGTATTTTTTTAAAGAGAAAGAAAACCATGCAAGTGTAACCAATTTAGGTTCCAGGATCTCAGGAGAGTCGTGTGAGTGTGTGTGTGTGTGTGTGTGTGTGTGTGTGTGTGTGTGTAAAGTGCCCCTTGACTTCCTACTCCAGGTGTGTCCAGGAGAACATGACCCCTAAGTGCAGCTCTAATGCAGATCAGCTGCGTGACCTAGAAAAAGCCTCCTTTTTTTTTTTTTCTTCCTCTTCCATTTGCGGATAAACGGTGGTTTCACTGTTCCCCTCCCAACAAAATGACAGGATATTAAAATCCAAACTGAATATTCCATTTCTCAAGCCCACTGTGGTTCAAGTGATGCTTTTCCATCTTAGATTGAATCTCAGAATTTTTATTTTCTGCATGTGCAGAGGTTCAGGGCTCCACGGGGTGCGTCCCCAGGCCTCGGTGCAGAGTCCTCTGCAAGGCTGTGATTAGTTACCAGGACAGGGCACAGAGCAAAATCAGCAAAGGGAAAGCACCTGATGGGAGAATTCTGGGGGAAACCAATCACAAGGCTCCAGGAGTTCTCCATGTCACACAGGAAATACTTAACCTCCCAGCCAGGAGCAGTGACCACCAGTGTGGATGCTGCTGACCAAGGAGGCTCACTGGAGACTCAGTGCCCAAGGGTTTTAGTGGGGGCTGGTCCCATAGGCACCCCCAACTGGCACGGGCGTGATTTCCAGCACCCAGAAGGAAGGCAGGTGCCCTGCATGCACACCACTGTTTGTGCCGTTCAGGCACAATGAGCCACTCCCACACCTTAGGCTGGTGGAGCCCTGGGGCAACCCCAGCTCCCAGACACCAGCTGCCTGTCGGCCTGGCAAGCAGGCCTTTTACAGAACCTTTTGTCTCTAACTCAGCTTCCCCAATGCTGGCACCTCATTGTTTCACTCATTCAGCTCACTTTTCGAATATGCCCAGCACCAAACGCTGGAGAAAGCAAAGGATGAGACACTCCATACTCTTGAGGACTTCATCACCTCATATCCAGATATTCCCAACCTTTAATTAGAGCTCACCCCAAATTATTTTAAAATCCCCAAACACATTGACCCAGATTCTTTCCTTGCTTCACCTAAATGTAAACCAAGCCCTATGTTTGGCTATGAGAGATCTGCCTGCTCTCCTCTCTTCCCATGGCGTCTGGTTCTTTCTAGGCACAAGAAACAGATGGTCAGCCAAGTCAAGCAGATAGAATTTGGACCCAGGTGCATTTTCTTGTCTCCTGTTCACCTGTGAGTTTTCATAGCAGGATCATTCACGAAACAATAGCAGGCGGTGATAACAATAATACTGTTAATATTATCATAGTCACCAAGCTAAAATCAGATATCCTTAACCAAAATTTGCCTAGGCAATGTGCCTTGGTATAAGAAAGCAGAATCCAAGATTTACAAGCATACATCTTTACCATAAACACTTGCAGATAAAAATTTATAAGCATAAAGAGTAGGAGGTCAACATGAATCAAGGTCAAGACCTGAGATAGATTGTATGGGTGTCTTGATGCTGCTCCCTTTGTGCTGGGCTGGGCAGAGGGGAGGAAAGTCACTCACTAGGTGGGTTGGTGGTGGGGGCTCCAGAAGACCACCAAGCAGAGTCCCAGTGATTGTCAGCCTTTGGTGGCTTTACTGCTGAGCAGATGGGTCAGGGAAACAAAATTGTTAGCACCCTAGACTTCCTCCTACCTCAGTAGCTGCATCACCCATAGACTCCAGTCCAGGGAGTGGCCAGCATTTTATTTTCCCCCCTCCCACCTGGTGAGCATTGCTAGGGATTGGCACACGGACCCTTCACGCTCCTTGGCTTTGACTGGCCCTTCACTCTTTTCCAGACCTTTGGATATTTCTGTGGGTCTCTTTCATGTTGTTGTTGAAGGTAGCCTGGCCACGCTTCTCCTCAGAGTCTTAAGCTCCCCATTCCCAGCCCCTTCTGGATCTACTCTGCAGTCTTCAAAGATTATCTTTGTACATTGCGGAGTTTGAAACCAGCCCTCTCAGCTCTCCCTCCTACCTCAGACATTGGATTTATGTTCCTTTCTCTCACAGGATGACGTGTTCTCTCTCCTTCCAGTCTACTCCCCAGCCAATGCTGTTGGAGTAGATTCCCAGAGTTTTCTAGGACCCGGTTTCATCAAGTTTCTCCTGCTCTTGCCTCTGCTACCATCTCTTTAGCAATTGCTGTATTTCCTCTGGCACAGGTGCTCAGGTCTCCCAGTTTTAAAGAGACTTTCCCTTTGCCAAATTTGTACCCCTGTGTGTTTTCATTCTTTTTTTTTTCTGGAACAGTTATTAAAATAATAGTCTATACCCACTATTATTCCTAATCTCTCCTAATTGGGCTATGTCTCTTACATTTTCCTGCAGCTTAAATTTTTAAGGTCACCTTGACTTCCTAATGTCAAATCCAAAGGCTGTCTCTTGGTGCAGGTTCTCTCTGACTTCTCTGCAGAATCCACACAGCTGACGTCCTTCCTCCATCCATTGCCCTCCTTTGGTTGACAATCTACACCATGTCATCCTGGTTAACTTTCTGACCATTTATCCACTACATCTTTCCTTTTCTTTTCTTTCTTGCTCTGAAATGTAAGTAGGCCCCCAAACTCTCGGTCTTTGCCCCCTTTTCCTACCAATCTCCACTTTCTTAGTTGGTGACTCCATCCCTTTCCCAGGGCTTCATCCATCACTTCTGTGGTGATGATTCTAATTCTGGGCCTGACTTATCTCCTGGACTTGCTTGTTCCCCACTACCTGCTCCCCTCCTGGCACCTCCAACCAAATAGGAATTTGCCTTTGCTTTAGTCTTCTTTTTCATATAGTAACTATTCCAAAATATCACAAACTAGGTGATTAACAACATCCATTAAAATGACAGAAATGCATTCCCTCGCAGTTCTGGAGGCCAGAAGCCCGCCACCAGCGTCTGCGCAGTGCCGCGCTGTCTCTGAAGGCTTGAGGGGAGAGTTCAGTCCACGCCTCTCTCCCAGCTTCCTGTGGTTCCATTGATCCTTATTGTTCTTTATCGCACAGATGCATCACTTCAATCACTGCCTGTACTGTCACACGACCATCTTCCCCCTGTGTGTATCTCTGTGTCTCTTCTTTTCTTCATAAGGACACCAGTTGTAGTGGATTGAGGGCTCGGCCTACCCCATTATGATCTCACCTTAACTAATCACATCTACAGAAACGACCCTATTTCCAATTAAGGTCACATTATGGGGTTCTGGGGATGAACATGAATTTTGGGAGGACACTGTTCAGCCCAGGATATTAACACATCCTTCCAATTCCTTTTTGACCGTCTCTCACACATTTTACATCTTTCTGTTTCCTGCTTGACATGTAACAGAGAGCTGATAAATGTGTATTAAATGAGATCCCTAAATAAAAATAACATTTGAAAGGGAGAAAACAAAAACCAGAAGTCCTTGGCAAGAAGTACGGATACCAGAGTGCTCCCGTGCTGTGGCTCTCATCCTGCCCCAACTGTGTTAGAATGCCAGCTGGCAGCCACCCCGTCAGCCTCCTGTCCCTCAGCTGATGTAGCCCGCCCTGTGTCAGACTGGGCTGGGGGCCAGGATGGGTGCAGAATCAAGATGGTCCAGAGCCAAGACACCAGGGACTGTAGGCAAACTGCTAGGCTTGCATTTTCAGATCATGCTATGGACCGAACTGTGCCCCTAACCACTGATGCATTTGGAGACAGGGCCTCAAGATGGTAATTTAGGTTTAATGAGGTCATAAATATTGGGCCCTCATCTGATAGGAATGTGGCCTTATGAGAAGCGGAAGAGAGACATATGAGCACACAGCGAGAAAGCAAGCGCGATCTCACCAGAACCTGACCGTTCTGGCGCCCTGCTCTTGAACTTCCAGCCTCCAGAACTGTGAGCAAATAAATGTCCATTGTCTAAGCCACCTAGTGTGTGAGGTCCTGTCTTGCAATTCTCACCCTGTAGTACAGACTTTTTTTTGAAATGTCTTTTTTTCCAGTTTCCCAGAGTGCACAAATACAGAAGAGTCAAAAAACCAACGAAAAAACCCCCAACCAAAACCAAAAACTGTCAACTGAATGACACACAAATTACAACAGCCATAACTTGGAAGCAGGGACATATTTGAGCCAGAAAACCATTTTTACTGTGGTGTGATCCCAGTCAGATATAACTGTCCACAGGTGACGTATTTAGGGGCACTCAGCTGTGGTTTGAGGAAAATATACTTAATGGTTTTTTGAAACTATTGAACAGCTGGAGAAAAATCAAAATAGGTGAGACTGTTTAGGATTAAAAAATTTCTTAATTTTAATTTAAAATCTTCTCTTCCCATTGACCTAAGTATAACATTATGATGCCGCACAGTAGGAACTTCATATTTACTGAATAAACGTCGAATGAGCAACTCTTCCATCAAAATGGTGGTGCTATTTTCTTTCAAATTATTCTTAATGTTTTAAGAAAAGCTTTCACTTCCTTCTAGTTATTCTACTACTTCAAAGCACAGTTTCTCACCCACCGTCCTCCCGCTGCAGAGCATCTGGGCCGGCAGGTGAAGGGTGGCCGGGATTTCACGGCTGACTTCCGCACCGTGACGCCATCCTGAGGGACATAGATGTTCCAAATCCCCAAGACTTATTAGCCCCAAAGCCAAAGCTGCCTCCTTTGATCTTCATGACATGATTTTATGTTTAAAACCTCCTTACCACTTTATGTTGTAGCATTTGTTCACATAAAGCACTGAATACGGGTGGGTGTGCGAGTCAATGGAAATCTTTACATGCCAAGACCTTTAGAGGTATGTTATCGCATTTCCTGATGTCCCAGATCCATGGCCACACCCCTGTGTCTGAGACTCTTCTTGTTTCTCCAAGGGGAGACACACACACACACACACACACACACACACTCAGTAAATGCAGAGAGTCAACTCTATGTTGAAGACTTCTGTGTGTGGGTGGAAGGGCGGGGTGCCTGTTTCAAATAGGAACCAGTGTGCTCCACAATTGATGAAGCTGCACGTAAAAAGCGTAGAGTTTCTGCGTGTTAGAGTGCCAGAGCACCTTTCTGACCTTGGCGGGGGAGCCCTGGAAAGGTCCCATGGTGGGCAGCAGGAACGGCAATGCCTAGGCCGTGGGCTCGCCCACGTGAGCCCGGATGAGGCTGGGAGTGTTGCCTGAAGTATCCGCCTGTCTCTGTTGCGGATCAGATTGCCCTGGAAAATGAGTTCACGGACGGACGAAAGAAGAGTCTCCAGGGCAGGGAGAGGCACAGTGGGGACTCAGACCTGGGATTTTGTGCTGGTGGGTTTTGCACTAGAGCTTTAAAATTCCCTCATTACTGTCACTTAAGCCCTTACTGTGCATAAGGCATTGTTTTTTAAAGTTGCCCTTTGTCATTTTATGACCCATTTAAGAAGGGCAGAGGCACACTGGACGTAACATTTAAAATCAATAGGCTTACTGCATTGGAGAAACTGCCAGGAGTGACGGGGCGATTTTAACTATTGGTGTAAAAGAATTTTATTGAAAATTGCACTTATCAAAACGAATCATGCTGAAGTAGGCTTAACATTCTGAGTTTCAAAGTTTTACTTCACTATCAAATACTTATGATGCATTTTGAAGCAAGCAATACGCTGTATATCTGGGAATGTTTCCTGACAATTTCTGGAAAAAAAAATACACTTGTATGTACTCCTTTCCAGGTGGAAATGTCCTTAGATGAACGTTTCTTGACTATTTTTGGATCGGGGAAGAGGTAATGAAAACTGGAACACTGGATATCCAGAAAAACACATAGGCCTCCAAAGCCGCATGAATGTCAGGCCCCTTTTCCTGCCCTTCAACCTGGTCAGCCAATCACTTACACTGACTGAGGCTCACACCATGTTAAACACTGTGATAGAGAGTTGGGGAGTGTCTTTTTTTAAACCCCCTCCTTTGTCTGACCTCCTGTTTGTCCTTGCTTCCTTGATTCTTTGTCAGGCACACATTTTTCCTCTTTCTGTGCCCACTGCATCGTGCCAGTAACTTTCACTACAATTATTCTTGTACCAGGCAAAGTAAGGGGTTTTTATGAAAAGCCTTCATCAAGTCATTTTCGAACTGCAGATGATATTAGGAAAGAAAGGCCACGCTGCGTTTCCCTCTGCCTAATTAGATGGTGAAATTTTTAGTTCTTGGCATTGTTATCCGTTTGAATTGAAACCCTATCATTGAGAAAGCCAAATGAACTTGAAACAGAGGATGGCTATTTCCCAAAAGGGAACGCGGCCAGGCACGAGCCCTCCATGGAAAGCCGGAGCTCGCACCATCTGGCCACACGTGACCTGTTTCTACAGCTCTGATTCCGAGTTCAGGACTTTGTTCTTTAAAAAATTATTCTAGGATCCGGGATTTTAACGTTGTCTGTATTACACATTCCTGCCATGAATAATCGAATGTTGAAGAGAAGTCTAATCTCAGCAGATAATTTTTAAATGATCCACGAAAGTCACGCGGGGCCTATACACTTTGCATTGTCATCATTTCCCGTCGGTCTGGGTCCTGATCTGGGTCCCAACTATTCCCAGTTCTGCTGAATGCTACTCCCTCTCTAGCCGTTGAGTGAGGAAAGAAAGACCAATAGCTGTTTCAGCCATTCCCTCTTCTGCTGAATTCACTAAGTGAAGAAGACGGAACCTCCCCAGTGCTGGTCATGACTTCAACGATTCTGTTCTGAAAGGTTTGCATGAATCCTGAAGTCGATTTCGGACAGAGGTCCATAGGCCCTCTGGTTTCTCTGAGGCCTGGTGAATGGCTTCCCCTGGAACCCTTGCGTGGTTTGTCTGTGACCTTGAACATGGGAACGCAGGTTTCTTTTTCTCAATCTGTTGTTCTTTGTTTACTGGGGTTGATTTGTTGATACAAAAGATGAATCCATATATGTCCCTATTTTATAGAAATTACCAAAATATTTATTTTAAATATTTTTAATTTTATATTGAGGTTTTTAAAAAGAATTTTTTGTAGGTGGTCAGTGCATCCATAATTGTCTATAAAGACAAATAATTAAGCTAGAAAACTAATTTTATGTACTTAAAATATACATTTGCCCTGACCTGTGTGGTTCAGTTGGTTGAGCATCATCCCACAAAGCAAAATGTCACCAGTTCAAATCCTGGCAGGGCACATGACTGGTTTGTGGGTTCAGTTCCTAGTTGGGGTGTGTGCTAGAGGCAACCAACTGATGTTTCTCTCTGACATCAACATTTCTCTCCCTCTCTTTCTTTTCACCCCCCTCCTCTCTCTAAAATCTTTAAATATATATATATATATATATATACACACACACACACACACATATATATACACATACACACATTTATTGCATGTTCATTATAATCTCAAATTACCACCTATTTGCTATACATAGGAAAAAAATATCCAAATATCCATTCTATTTTAAATTCAGGATCTACTATTAGGCCACTTTTTACTAATAGTGGCTTGACTCATGGATTATTTATCTGCACCTTATGAAATAGTTACTCAGAAGGCAAATCAGAGGGCCCATGACCACGTGACTGAGGACACTTCTTTCCTGGAGCACCTGGTAAACTGAGGCAGAGTGAATGTCAAGCATTTTAAACCCCACGTGTAACAGAAGGGATATTCAAGCTGACGAGAGTCAGAACTGACATAAAGATTCAGTAAAATTCTTTGTGTACGGCAGGTTGTTACACAGGATGTAAACTCCAGTTTTATAGAGAAGTTTCTTTGTTTATTAGTGACTGTCATATGTGACCAGAATTAAAAGACTGGTGGAAAAAGAGCATTTTAGAATGCACTTTTTCCTTGGATTTACATGTGACTCACTCATCTTCGGTCTCAAGTCCTTTTCTAAAGGGATTGGGTGGGGCAGAAGCCATAAATTAGGGACAGGTACGTAAACTCAGTTCCAGAATTCTGTAAGAGGGACTGAACTTCAGGTGGAAATGAAAGAAAAGTAGAAGAAAGAAAAGCAAATAGGCCATATGTGTACATTTCATTCTGTGCACCCGTCTTCTCTCTGATGGCTGCACGATGGATTCGAAGATTTATTGATTTTTTTCCCTCTGTGCCACGCTGCTGACCTGCTTTTGTTGACAGGCTTGTGTGGATCAAACCCATGTGGCAGTCAAAGGCGTGCTACCGTACCAGTCCCCCTGGTCCGGAACAAACATTTCATGCCGAGTCCTCGTCAGTGGTGGCTGAGCATGAACGGGCTCCGTTAATACCTGCCATGAAATGAATTTGGGGACACAAGCCTACAGTCTAAAGCAACTGGACTTACGTGTTTCAATACTGTGCCCTTTGTATGTGTGTATTCGTGTACATAGAAATGTTGGGGCAAGACTTGGGGCTTTTTTACTCGTTGTAACAAACATTAACCAACACTTAGTTCTCTAAAAATACCCTTATGGTGTCTGGAATTCGCTTCAAATGAATCCAGTGTGTTGGGGGGGCGTGCGGTGGGTTGGTCGATGTTGAGGTGGGCGATGGATACGTGGAGGCTTTCTGTGCTCGTTTTTGCCCGTTGTGCACATTCACAACACTCTCTCAGGAAAAACGGCGGGAAATGCACCTGCATAAGAAACCGTGGTGTCCTTTATTTGAACCTTCAGAGTACACGGTTAAACATGGACCATTGGCACGCCATCAAACCAGGACTAGGCAGATTATGAATGTCATGTTTTAAAAATTAATGAGACCTGCCGTGGTGTGTTGTTTTCCTGCTGGTAATGCGCTCTGCGATCCTGGGGCACGACTAGAGCCGTGAAGAAGACTGACCTCTGAAGTTAGCGGCGCCCCTCCAGGTGGAGGGTGTCCCCTCTCAGGTCAAAGACGGGATCTGTTCGGCCAGCATTGCCCAAGCTGTGTCCCCGGAGAGGCTACGTGGGTAGGAGAAAGGTCACGTAGATCTGGGTTCAAAAACACCACCTTGGGAAAGGATGTACCGCACAATGACGGCCCGGCACTGTACCCAAGGACCGCGCACAGCGAATCCTAATAGTCGTGGCAATTTTTATTTTACTTTTATCTTTCAAGACCACCCATGATACTCCTTTTGAGACAATTTGGGAAATACAGGGTCTGGCACAAATCATGCCCCTTTTTTATCACAAAAATTTTTATTACAAAATCATAAGCATGTAATTCTGTAACATAACAATATCACACTCGAGCACACCATATGACATTCCGCGTGAAACGTTCAAACGGTTGTCCAGCTCGTGTGAGACATTCCCATACCCTCCCAGCCACCCACAAGCAGGCCTTCCTTCTACCGCACCCTGCATTACTTCGGAATTTAAGGCAACTGAAGCTGATTTATATAAAAGTTGTGTGCCTGTAAGCCTTAGGTTTAGTGATTAAAGATTGAGGACAGGCTAGCTGTTTTCATAGGACACATAACACTTACGGGTAGAACAAATCTAGGCATTCTATTTTTCTAGCATCTACTTTCTAGATGTCAAAGGTTTTGTTGGATTCAGATGACTTTTCCTACCTTGCGAGGTAGGAAAGGTATTCAGGTTAGGCCACACCAGAGAACTGAATGGTGTAGGCATTTGAGACAAAGAGAGAGATGGTGGATTCTTCTCCATACTCCACCCCTCCAATCTCAGGATACAAATTGACCCCTCACAATTATTCACTCTTTATTTTGGCTTACTTTATTTAAGCTACATGTAAAAATGTCAAGAGCCTATTCTGCTCTTTTGTCTGAATTTGATGGTCTTATGTTCTCCTCACTCTTCTGTGCTTAATCTCCATGGAGCTTCCAAATGTCTTTAATTCATCTTCACAAGTTTAAACTATTTTCTACTTGGCCCCCAGTCACCCCTTTCCTCATTCTTGTTTAGTGTGAGGAGACTTTATTTTTTTCCAGGCTATTCTCAGTCATTTCTTCTTTAGAAGAAATTCTTTCAGCCTCTTCTTATAAGTTTTACACATTTCAGCCTTTGGGTCATTTTCTTTGCTTTCTTTGATCTCTCTTCAAATACTTCTAAAAGTTTCTTCTAAAATCAAGTGGCGAAGAAAATTAACTTTTATATTTCTTCAAGAAAGTAAATGTGGTCAGGCTATAATCAATCTTCTCTAGAGAAATTTTATGTGGTCATGTTTCTAATAAGAACGTGGATGTGAACCGTGTCCTTTCCGGCTTGTTCTACGCCTTTGTAGTGCAGAGCGGTGCTCTTACTTTTTCTTAGATTTAACGTTTAAATCAGGATGCGTTTTTTCCTAAGGGAAGAACAGTGTTATTTGATGAAGACCAAGTATTTTCTTTTGTAAAATTTATATGAAAAAATGTATATATTTGACTTGTCTTCTATTTGTTCTAATTGATTTTGTTTTAAGAAAGAGTGATGGGTCACCTATGCAAAAGCAACTGGAGACTAATTTTTAAAAATACATTGTTGAGCTATTTGCATACCCATGTTCACAGCGGCATCATTCACAGTAGCCCAAAGGTGGAAACAGTGCAAGCGTTCATAGACAGATGACTGGCTAAACAGAATGTGGTGTACACATTCGGCCCTAAACAGAAAGAATTGTTCCTCCGTGCTGCAACTTGTTCCTTTAGGATGTTATGCCAAGTGAAATAAGCCGGTCACAAAAAGACAAGTACTACATGATTTCACTTCTGTGAGGTCCCTAGAGTAGGCCAATCTGTGAACCTGTCTAGGGTTGTCGTGGTGGGAACTGTGGTCTGGTGCCAGGAGAACCCAGGCGCTCCATAAACCAGTGCGAAAGGGGTGGGGGAGGGTGTTGGCAGTGTGGACAGTCCCATGTTCTGTGAGGCTGGCCTGTGCGTAGCAGAGTGGCCTGGGCACTTATGCCAAAGGACACACACACACACACACACACACACCACTGATAATCAAAGGTAAAACCTGCATATTCCCCGACACCTCTAAAGTTGGGCTTCTGGTGAGTACTCTGTGCCTTTTATTTTTTTACTTCTGTTTTCTCTAAGTGCCTTGAAAGGGAGTAAAACCAATCTCAATGGTATGTGTGGGGGTAGAGCAAGACTTAGAGGGGCCTGTCCCAGGTATATCCTCTCCGGATGCTCTCTCGCGGGTGCCGAGAGGGGAGGCTTGGGCTCGCAGCCACTTTGGGCCACAGCACAGCACTCAAAGAAGCCTGCTCTCAAACTCTAGCCTGCCACTCTGCAGGTGAGGCATGGACACATCATGTGGCTGGGCCTGTCTGTCATAAAATTAATTTTGGTAGATGGTAAATAAAAGGAAGAAAATCGATAGAACTGTAGGGTAAAGAGAGCCAGGAGTAGACCTTCCCAGAAAGAAAAATTGACAGTGAACTTCCTTTAGACATTTGTTTCTTATATGATTGTAGATGCTCATAACCTCTAATATTTTTGCCCCCCTGCGATTTTTTTTTCACCTTAATATTTCAGGCTCTCTGGGTTTCTCTGTGACACTTACCATGGCCAGTCCCCGTGGGCTACCAAGAGGCCGGGCATGTGACGCTCTGCTCTCACCCCATGTGCCCAATAATTATATTGAAAGAATGAAAATAATTTGATAGGAATATTGCAAGTAATGAAAAATCTCAATTTTGTAGTTTTATGTCTTCAAATATTTATTTATTTATGGTTTACATTCATTGACCGAACAAGGAAGTTCTGCTCTAAGAAGGAGGCCCCGTTTTGGAAACTGGAGTGACACATCTCTCCATTTTCATACTGTCTTTTTTCCCTTGTTTGTACTCTGAAGCAGAGAGCCTGCTTACAGTAGACATCATGATGGTCTCTGGCCCTCCCTGCCTGATCAACCCCCTTGTTTTTGTGTAGTTTGGGGCCCTGTCCACTTTGATAGGGAAATCTGTGATCATTAGCTCTCTTACAATCTAAACTCTGCTAAATGAAGCAAATCAGCAGCATTCTCATCTATGCCAAGAAAAGCCAGTTTGTTTTGTAGAGCTGAGGAGATGCAGTAAATGAATATAATTGGTTACTTTAACTATGAACCCTTTCACACTGGAATTCTGTCTATTTTTTCCCTTATCTGGGTGCATGCCTGACCCAGAGCTGGCATTCAGTGAGGAGGATTTTGTGGAAATGACGGTTGAATAAATTCATGCATTTCAAACAAACAGAAAAAGACAGAGAATAATAAAACAGGCACTTCCACTCGATACAGGGATAGAGGTTTATACCTCACCACACCTTATTCTTTTTTCATAAACAATACTGTTACATAGAACAGCAGTCCCACCCGTATTTTCTATGCATATTCTGATACCCTTACAACCTACTTACGAATCCTAAACCACAGAAGCTGTTCCTTGGTGGATTTAAAAATACATCTAAATGAAATTGTGTGGGTTAAGATTCACCTTTAGGTTTCTTTTAAATCATTCCTCCAAACCCTCCCTGTTTTTCTACAGAAACTGCACCAAAATATTCTACTTCCCAAACCTCAAGGTCAGGGGTTGGTGAGCCTGGGGGTACAAATGTAATCAGGGTCCAGCAGTGGCTGTCCTTGGGCTCAGACGGAACTGGGTTATGAAATTAGCCTGGAGGGGAGAGAGGATGATGTCAGATCTTAATGCGATAACACTGCCCTGGGCTCTCATTGCAATAGAGCACACTGCTATTTTCATCAGTTATTGAGATGTATGCTTCTTTTTTCATTAGGTTTCTGTCATTGTTGGTTCGGCTTGGATCACAAGTTATTTTCGGGTGGCTTTCATTGTCAAGGACATCTCGTGGCAGAGGGATTCCTTGGGCCAGCGGCCACTTATTCAACCCTTGGGCACCAAATGTGTTTCAGAATGTCTCAGATTTTAGACAAGCAACATTGTAGGTATTCTGAATGTTCTGTATGCCTCTCCCCTCCCCCGGCCCAGTGGAGCATGGGGCCGGACTGCTCCTATATTTCTGTAGAACTTTGGGGTTTTCATTCCAGGTATGATAAACCAGGACCAAACCTTCCCCGGTCATGAGGGCCAGGTTTTGCCGACAGGTGAATCATGAACACACTTTCTCGGTCTTCAGATATTTTTTTGACTCTGGCAGTGCAGACAGGTTGGAGATGTGTCCTGTTGTTGTAGTCCCTGTTACGTTATGCATTTATACACCCTCTGGCCAGTTGATGGCATGCGGCACTGACTCAGGTCCCTCTCTTCCCTCCATCCCTCCTTCCCTTCCTTTCTTTCTCTTTTTCTCTCTGGTCATTTCGTTAGGGTTCGGAGAGAGGCAGCCATGGACATGGTCTTCAGGGACTCGGGTTTGAAGGCAAAGAGACCCATGGCCACATTCCGTTTCTGCTGCTCACGGCTGAGTGACCTCTGTGCCTTGTAACTCCCAGGACTCGCTCCCTGAGATAGTCACATCTACCTGCTCAGGTGCAGTGAGGACACAACCAGGTGACAGGTGTAAAGGCACCGAACGTGGTTCCCGGCACATACCTAGTGCTCTGTGAGCGGCGGCTGCGGTTACTTCTGCTGCTGTCCTGCCACACGCTGTCCCACCACGCTGGCTGTTCCCTTCTAAGCGACAAATTTAATCACAGTGGTTTTTTCCATTGTGAAGTGTATTTGGTTTTTGCTTACATGCAAGTGAGGTTTGTTTGGCAATACCTGTCTGAAAATATCGTCCATCATGGTTTTCTTCATTAGCCTTTGCTGTAAAGGTCACCTGAAGGTTACATTGCACACAGCCATGCGTGTCTATGTGAAGAGGTTTGATAGATACATAGATAGATACATGCATACATACATAGATACATACACAGATAGATAGATACATGCATAGATAGATAGATACATGCATACATACATAGATACATACATAGATACATAGATAGATTGGCAGGTAGATGTGGATGAATGATAGACAGGTGATAGATCTGGATAGATAGGTAACTGTGGGTGGATGGATAAGAGATAAGAGATAGGTCAATAGATATGGATGGAGGGATAGACAGGTCCTGGATGCAGATGGATGGATGGATGGGTACAGAGACAGATTCATCTGAACCTCAAGTGGTTGTGGACAGGAAGTGCCATGAAATACCATGGGACTCTGCATTTCCTGTGACTAGAACACACCTGAGATTCTTTCCAAAAGAGAGAAGGGAAGAATTTATATAGGCAAAGATTATTTCTTGCTAAGAAATCATAGCCTTGCCCGAGTTTTAATTGCCTCTTTTTTTTTTTTTATCAGACAGATACACGTATGTATTTTAGATCCTAGATGATGCGTTGGCATACCTCAGCGTGCAAAGCGGGACTGAAGGTGGTTCCTTCCATATGTTGCCAAACCCCTCGGTCCCGGCTATTTCAGACGCTCTGCTCCTCTCCAAAGTAGCCCTTAGGTTTCAAGTTGATTATCTCTGGGGCTTTAAGCCGTAGCCTCATTTGGCTATTATGGAACAGATGGGGTGTGCGTTCAGCCTCTGCAACTTTCTACTTATCTCAGCGACTAAATCCGTACTAGCTTCAGGACTAATGTCTTAAATTTGTGATTTTATTGGACTCTTTATTCACCAATTTGAATATTATGGTTGATTACAAGTACGTACTCAGACCTTTCATGTGATCGGTGTTTTCATTTTTCTGGGTAAATAGAGTGCCTCTTGATCTGCTTTTAGTTCTCTTGCTTTTCCTCCTAATTCCCTTTCCCTGTGCTTCTCTGCATAACAGAGCAGGGGTGTCTCCTGGGGACCGTAGTTTCCTTGTTCATGTTCCAGACTTGAAAGCAATATTCAAATGCAGCCGTATTTTACAGATTGGGAAATTTACTATAATTAAGCTTCATGAATATGAAGATTCTTGTGGAATTCTCACGATGCCCCATGGTGAGGATGTGCAACAAAATTCCTTCCCAGCTACAGTGACCTATTAGAGGGTCGCTCTGGCTCAACTGCACTAGGACGTCACCTCATATGAAGTGCAAACCACACACCAGTTCGCTGTTCTGCCTTCACAGAAGCTGTCAGAAGGGCACATTTGTTGAGCAGGCTTGGAAAAAACCCTGAGGATGTCTGTGTGTCATTGCAGAGCCAGAGAGATTCCGCAGTGGAATGGTCGTGGTGAACCCAGGGTGGGGGCGGGGACGTGAGGACCTGCCCCCTGAACGTGTTCTTCTGCCAGGATTGGCTTTGTCCTGGCAAAATCTCTGAATGAAACGACTCCTCTGTAACTGCTGAGGGGCTCTTCCTTGCAGACAGCTGTTTGGTGGCAGCTCCTGGCAGGAAAACCTTACCTGACTAATTTGTTGCCCGGAAGTAGCACCTTCTGAAGTGGAGGTGACTGCTGGCTGGTTCTGCTTATGTTAGTTACTTCCGGAAATAAGTAAAAACGTTCTTAATTCAAAACTCAAAAAGTATTTTAAAAGAAATACAGAAAAGTCTCGTTCTAGCCCCTCCCCTCTCCCCAGGTCTGCAGACCCCATCTCGCACAGGTGCCTCTTGCAATGTGTTCATCGTCTAGCCTCCCAGAAAGTCTCTGCATACAAACAAATAAAAATGCATTGCTTTGTACTACAACACAGCATTGGGTCCCTTGCTTAGCATTTCCTCATCCAACGGCCACAATCTGGAACATGTCTGCCTGTCCCTGTGATTTCTGGGAGACAGGGCCCTGTCACATTAGAATCCGCTATCAGAGCCTGCGGTTGCTCCCCCATCCTCGCAGCTCTCTGGCTTTCCTGGTCTCAGATGAGACAAAACCCCAGATTTGGCCCATTTCACTTTTTTCCTTGCAATTCAAGAGACATTTGGGCCAGCCCCCTGATGTGGCTTTTAACTCCTTTTACATTTTAAAAAGAGTTGTCTTCTGGTTCATTTGCTCCCATTTTCTGTGAAAATGGCCCGAATAATTAGGCCAACAGAGAAGCGCATCTTAAGGGCAAGTTATTGATGTATTTCTCATGTCAGCCTGCAAGTCACCTCCGGGGATGGAGGCTGGGCAGTGCAGCCCTGCCGGGGCATGGACACCGCTCATTACTCCGTGAGCCTCAGTCCACCCGGGATCGTTCTCAGGGGGTGCATACGCTTCATCGCAGTCCAGAAAGGCAGCCACCTACGTGAACAGTGTAGATACCAAGCCAACTCACTCCTGAAAAATAACTAGGTTGTATAATACAAGATTTGGTTAATAGAGTCACTAGAAAACCTTTAAAAATCTTTAGTAAGCCCATATTTTAATTTTTAAAATGGTTGCTTTTTCTTTTTTTGGAAAACATTAAATGTGGGGGGCCCAGACTTGCATGAAGGGGTTAACGTAGAGCGGCACTTTGAATGCAGGGGGCACTTAGTGTTCTGGACCCCCACGTCTTCAGCTTCGATCTACATTAGATAAGACAAAACCAGGGCCACGCAGCCCTCCACCCCTCACTTACATAGATCTGACAGCATTCAGCTCGTCCCTCTTCCTCGCTTTCCTCACTGTGGGCCTGAGATGCCTCGGCTCGGCCATTTTTGTCCCCATGTCACACCTAATTAAACTCCAGCCATCCAACTGCCAACCTCAACGACAGCCAGGGAGAAAATGACAGAATGGCAATTCACTGTCTCGAGGTGGCAGCCACCATGGAAGTGAGGCAGAGACGCGGCAGTGGCCGGGCAAAAATGACGCTTGTCATTCTTCTGAGAGAGAAGATAGCGCACTGGTGCAGACACACGCTTTCCGTGTCGAAGCATCTGCGAGTGAGCCTCGGCTTCTCCCTGCCCACGTGAAGCCCTGGCCGGGAAATAACTCACAGCTGGTTTGACAGCCACGAATGAATGGATCAGGTGACAACAGCTTTTGCTCAGGCACAATGGGGCTTGGCTACGGGTTTGCAAAAACAGATGAAAAATTTGCACCTTAGGGCTTTGAAGAAACTCATGAAGAACCTGTGGTCATTACCATTTGTGTGTGAAAACGAAGTAGGAATTCCAAGAAGGATAGCAGGCAGCCTTCAAAGGGGGGTGACAAGGAGGAAATGAAATGAGAGTGATAGTGCCACTTCCCGGGGGGACCAGGAGAGGCGGAGTTCTCACACGTGCACTTCCTGGCTGGCTGTCCCCATGCGTGTGGCCTGCTTTGGACCGTTCGTTGCACGAAAGCTCTCTCCTCCTCTAGCTGCTTCAGAGCCTGCCTCAACCAGTGATCCCGGGGTCTCAACATGCAGCCACGCCCATCTCTCCCTCCAGACTGAGAGCATGTTGAGGGCAGAGATGAAGTGTCAGTTCACGGCTGCATCTCAACCCCTGGGCCAGAGCCTGGTCCTTACTAAGAGTGGTCAGCTGAATAACGGGTTCCAAAGATGTCCACTTCCTCACTTCCAAAATGTGGGGCTATGGCACCTTTATTGGCGAAAGGACATGGCAGACGTAATTAAAGCTCTCGAGATAGGGAGGGCACTTGTGTTATCTGGGTTGGACTGATGTAATCACAAGGGTCTTTACAAGGGAAAGAAGAGGCTGGGGGGCCAGCTCAGAGGGAAGGGAGGGGAGAAAGACTCAGCCCCACACTGCTGGCTATGAAGATGGAGGAAAGGGCTGCCAGCCAAGGCATGCAGGCTGCCTCTTGAGGCCCTCAAAGGCAGGGAGCGCACTTCCCCCTGCAACCCCCAGAGGGAACGCAGCCCGGCCAGCACGTGGAGTTCAGCTCAGTGAGACACACTTAGCATTTGGGTCTCTACGTCTATAGGATAACATATTTGTGTTGTTTGAAGCCACCAAATGTGTGGTAATTTGTTGCAGCGGCCACAGGAAGTTAGTACAGTCAACAATCAAAATGGGATGGATGCCCTGGCCACACGTAGCCTGTGATGGTGCCTGCATCCCAGTCTCTCCTGCTGAGAGATGCTGCTATTTCTGTTTAATTCTACGTACTTGTTTCTATGTATCGGTTTCTATCTCTGGCTTGTGTATCTCGTGTTTGCGTTATCTCCCAGGTAGTTCATATGAGTTGTAAGGAAAACAAAAAGATTCTTACTAACCTGAGGAGTGTTGTGCCGGTGGTTGGGTTAAAAAGGTAACATGTTTTATGTGTGTGTTGGGTAATTTTAAGCCACAAACATATTAGGTGCTAGAACTGCTATTCCTTTCATATAGCTCCGTTTCATTTGTAATGTATACCGCATTGTGCTGAGCGATAGAATCGCCATTTCTTTAGTTCATAACGATCATACTCAGTTGAAGGAGTTCTCAGGCAATTCATGGTCTCCTCCAGCCTGTATCTAGGGGGTTTCTCCAGGGGTGGTCCAGAGGTGGTGTGGACAGTAGAACAGGTGGGGGACTGAAGGCCATGGTGGAGAGTGGAGGTTGGGGGCCCTATACCAGCCCTTTAAGTTCAGGTCACGTGGAAAGGGCTGGCATCCAGGGTACATCTAGTTCAGACAGTTCCTGTGTGACCAGGGGCAAGGGCTTGGGGACTAGCGACTTGGGGAGGTTAGGAAAGCGGGTGATACCCAAGCACGGCTCAGCCAGGGCCGTTGTCCGGCTGAGGACGTTCATGCCCAGTGAACGTCACCGCAGCAGCTTCTAAAATCAGAAGAACAGGGATGAGTGGGCGGGAGCCTGGCACTGTCGTTTCAACACTCGCTGAGCAGTTTTAGTGTGTGTGCGTGGGTGTGGGACAGACATATGTGTTCAGAGAAAAAGGTTATTTTTTAATTTCATGGACAATTTATATAATCGTACAGGTTGTTGAATATTTTAATATCACTCTGGAAACACGGGCAGCACAGTAGTTACTGAATGTTTTCTTCTACTTTTTCACAATCCTGCTGGAAAGAATATGACCAACACCAGTTGGGCCTTCTTCGTCCTTCTGTTTATTTTTTCCCAATCTGTGCATCTTCTCTTGCATGTACCTTCTGCAGTCATTTCATTCTCGAATTAGCATCCATGTCCCCCCCCACCACCACGTGTGACACTGCTGCCCACTCAGTCATTATTTGGCGTTTTCAACGTGGGAGACGCGTGCATGGGTGATTCCAGAGCATCTGCATGTCTTGGAACAGCTGGGTGATGCTCAGAGTCTGACTGTGGTACAGATGTGTAGTATCTTGTAAACCGGCCGTATTTTTATCAGTGCCGAAAGTCCTAGGGCTTCTGAGTCATGACATGAAAGATCGCTGTCACTTACCACAGTCTGATGAGTCTCGAAGGTGAATAGTTGCAGAAGGAATATCTTGAATTGCCTTGATTGCTCAAGCAATATGCAGTTTATCTTGTAACCATACCAACGGTTCTATGTTTTCACTAGAGGGCACCATTAACCCTTTGTCCTGTGCCTAGCACCTGCGCCACTTCAGACGGGGGGAGCCAGACCTTGGGCTGTAGTTTGTGTAATGGGATTTCCTGGAGGTCAGTCCCATTTATTTAACGATGATGAAAAAGACTTACATAAAATTTGCCATAATACATCATGTTACTTTGTGTCATTAATTTAAGACTAATGTTTCGATCAGATTTTTTTTGAAATGTGAGATTTGGGATATTTTATAAGCTGTTTACAGTTATTTTCTCAAACATGTCTGACAGAAACATGACAGAAGATGCAAAAACACTTTGCAGAAATAAATATACTTTAGTAAATATAATTTATTCATAAATATAAGCGTGAGAGAAGCAGCCCTTGGACACATAACGCTAAGGCCCAGAGCGTTGCTGTTGTAACACAGGAGCAAGTCTTAGGAACCGTCACAGCTCCTTCAATGCAGACCCCAGCAAAGCGGTGATCGTGCCACAGGAAAGCTCACCATCACAAGGAAAAGTGACATAGCCCAGGGAGTAGTCGCGGCTTGAACTTTCCCTCTTAAAAAACCCAGAGTAAAACTTAAACAACTTCACATCTTTATGAAGTTGCAGATTCTCAGCATGAATGTGCAGGGTTATAAATAAGAGCAAAGAGACACTTTGGAAGAAAATACTAGAAGAAAAAACCTGGGGGAGCTGGACCAGAGCCCCGCTTCCTACCTCACGTATGCTCACACAGGGCACGGAGCTGCTCAGAAACACCGATGGGACCCGGGGGACCGTGCAGCCACCTCAGTGAAATTCAGCCACGTGCCCACTCTCCACTTCCTAGATTTATTTTGTGTTCCACTTTCTCCCGTGATCCTTTAGGCCCGACAGTTCTTCCTCTGACTTTGTTTCAGGTCAGTATTTCTGTCATCTCTAAATATTTCATCCAAGGGAAAAAAACTAAGATAAACTCAGAGGAAAAAGAAACCCAGAAAGTAAATTTGTAAAGTTCAGTAGACAAGAAAATGGACTCTGGACCAAGACAGTGAATCACTATTTCTCTTTGGGAGCAAGAAATCAGAAGCGAGGGTACCCCGTCGGTATTTCTTGTGTTTTACTCGTGGTGTTTTTTTCATCCAGCTTCCCTCATTGGCTAGACCAGTCCTGTGGCTTTAGCTCCACCTCCTCCCCAGAAGCATATCTCTTTAGTTACCCTGGTGACTTCATGGCCAGAAGCATCAGGGTTATAAGAGATACGTGTTTTCACCATGCGTTGTCCGCGCCACAACCATTGTACTTGTAGAGGAAATAAATACAAGTGCAATGTCGCAAGACAGTTTAAATAAGCCATTGCTTTGGAATGTTCCCTGTATAAAACAAATTATGTTTTAGTGTAAATGGTGCCTTCTTTCCTTTTTCTCTCCCTCCCTCCTTCTCTTCCCTTCCCTACAAATTATCCTTAGTTTAGCAAGAAACTATGATAAATAGATACATAGACTTCCATGTTAAAAGGGCCCACGTTCCCCTTTTGCTAAATCGAGTTGAATGTAAGAGTGAGGTAAACTACTGTATAATAACCACATGGTATTTAGGCCCTTCACCCACTACCACCAAATGCGACAGTGTTTTGTAAATTATGGGAGTGAGAATCTGAGTGTGTGTTCATCGCCTAACGGGGGCGGAGAGCACCTTGTGTTCCTGCTGACTTGCCATGAGATTCGGGGACTCCCCTGACCTACTGGTGCTCATATTACTGGTGGGTAAAGCCTTACCTAGCGACTGCTTTTAAAAGGGCAGCATCGAAGGACCCTGCTACTCCACAGATACGGATCTCACCCATTCACACTGCTTTCCAATAATTCAGTCCACAGCCCTCTACACTCCAGCTACTTTTCGTCCTTACGTGTCGTCATCTCTTATACAATCTGGTGTTCGTGGTTCATGAGCTACACTGCTCTTTATCAGCGAATTCGGATTCTGTTACTGCATCTTTGTGGCTTTGAGTGCCCATGTCGCACATTCTATCATCACAACCAGGAGACAAGGTGCGGACTGGTGTCCCTGTGCCCACGGACATTTTTCTTAATCGCCGTGGATTCCAGGACACCAAACAACGGCCACAGAAGGAAGCAGTGGGAAATATCAAGGAGAAGAGAGGCAGGAAGAGAGTATGTAAATGCTTCCTGAAAGAGCCTTCTGGAACAGTGTCCCCGATGACAGCTCCCAGCAGACTGCGGTCAAACCTGAAGTCGGAGCAAAACAAAGCTTTTCTTTTTCTCCACGTGTCTTTATTTACCAAAGTTAATGGACAAGTGAGTGTGCCTGGCTTCTAGTTCCTTCAAAAACAATTTTTAAAAATCTTGAAGTTGTATTTTTAAGAAAATATATTTTAAAAAAGAAAAAACTATCATAGATATTCTCAGATTTTAAATAACTAGTCTGATCCTTTCTTGTCCCAAGCTCTCCAGATTGTGCATGAGTTAATGAAGGTCCAGACTGCAGAGAAATGGCCCCAATTCTTCCCGAAACACTACCTGCTGATGGGAGACATGTCATCAAATCTGAGTTAGGCTTTGCACTCTGGTGAGAGAGAGTTGGTTCACCCCTCCATCCAGAACATATTTGTCAAGCATGTATTACACACTGGCTTTCCTCGCCCTGCCAAGCTGTGGAATCCAAGTGGCATCCTGAAACCTCCCTCCTTCTGTCTGAATCCCTGTGCTGAGCCAACTGAGTGAGGATCTGTGGGCTGGACCCTGGGAAGCTGGGCGTTTAACGAGGTCCGTGAGGAATCTTGTGCATGGTAAGCCTGGCAGGCTCCGTAGAGTGGATGTGGATGGAATCGGGCATGCCTGACTCGGCTTGGGCTGCCACAACCAAGTACTATAGCCTGAGGGACCAAAACAAGAGAAAGGTATTTCCTCATACTCCTGGAGGCTGGAAGTCCAAGACCAAAGTGAGAGCAGGGTGGGCTCTCCTATGGCCTCTCTCCTTGGCTTGTGAGCAGCCACATTTTCCCTGTGTTTACGCGTGGTCATCCCTCTGTGTGCACACCTGCCATTTCCCTGTATGTCCAGATATGTCCCTTCAAGTGGGCTTTAATACAGGAAACACACCACCCTATCTGAGCTCCTGGAGGAAGAGGAAACATCTGTGCATACAATACCTTTCCTACAGGGGAGACTCACCGTCTCCCCATTCATATTTCTCACCTGTGCAGCTGCAGTGACGTACATTTAAATGTGCACCACACAGAGCACTGGCGCCACCACCAACACCGTGGTGTGGCTCGCCGGATGCACCTCATCCTTATTCCGCACCCTCTGGTCTTCTCATGAAGAAAACCCACCGTGTCTGGTAAAGGCAAGAGGAGAACAAAACCCGACTTCCACACAGGCAGCGTTGTGCGGGTGTTCCCCTATGTACCAACAGTGCGGGGGCGGGGGGGGGGGGGGCAGTGGGGAAGGGTACTTTCCCTGAGGACCGAGCTCTCCTTCCCCTGGCACAGGGCTGGGGTGCAGTTGTCCTCTTCCGACCCGGACGCCCGGGGTTAGGCGATCTCATTGTTTGTATTCCTCCCTGAAAGTAGAAATGCTTTCCTAAATTGCTTCCACCTACTGTTTTAAAAAATTACAGAATTTCTTGGCAGCTCCTCTCACATCTGCTTCCCTCCTGGAGTGTGGTGTGTGTGTCTGTGTCTCTGTGGGGTGTGTGTGGTCTGTGAGTGTGTATGCATTGTGTGTGGTGTGTGTGTGAGGGTGTTTGGTGGGGGAGGGAGGGACAGAAGAGGAGGAGCTATGTGATTCTGTTCATTTTTCTGCCTCTTCCTTTGTCTGTACGCCTTTCTGGATATTTACACGAGTGACTAATGGCAGATGGAGCCTGTGCATACATGACGTGGGTCTGTCTCGGGAACCTCTCCCCTCCACCTTTCCTTTTTTTTCCCTAGGCTCCTCTTGGCCTTAACACCTGGCTTCCCAGAATATCCAGCCCCGTGTCTCCCACTTATCGATCCATTAATCATTGGCTATCCGTGAACCAAACTGACTTTCTTGAAAGCTTTACATTATTCATTTTCTCTAGTACATTTTCAGCTAAAATTTTATGAGGCAGTTTACACACAATTGAAGATAGGGGTGGATGGAGGCCTCACTCTCTCTCTTGTTCACAGGAAGGTATGGATCACGGAGGGAAGGCCTAGGGTGACCCCAATGGGAGAGGGCAGAGACCAGAGTTGAGTCCAGAGCGGTCTGATTCCGGCCGTCTTGCAAGCTGCACGTGGTTATCGCTGCAGCATGAGGTCTGAGCACGTCGTCTGGGGAGTAAGGCCAGGACTCAGCAGGCTGCAGCATCCCCTAACAGAGACGAGGCGTCCTTGCCTCCAGTTCTGCCCTCAAGCTCTGCCCCCTCCACCCCTCCACCCAGTATCTTCCTTCCACTGCTGCTCTTGGTGCCCCTCTTGATGGCTGCTTTGAAGCAGGTTTCCTCTAGCCACACACTCGCCCCTGCTTTGCATTCCATGGACTGGCAGCAGCACCATCTAAGGCTCATTAAGGGAACCAATCAATTCCGTGCATTGCTTTAGCACAGCAGATTAGCACACGTAGCCATTAGGAGCTGCGCGTTAGCACGTGGCATTTCCATGAATCAATATGGAGCCTGGTTAAGACAAGGCATGGGCTTTTTTTTTTCCCCCATTAAGAAAAATGGATGCCGGAAACCACTTTTCAGATGTTTTGAAGTATGCCTTTTAGGAAAGAAGAAAGCATTTTTTTTTCTTGCAAAATCATGCTTTTGTGGGGGCCGGTTATGGACCGTGATGGCTTTTGTATCTCCTGGGACTGTGCCATGGGACTTCGGATTTGGAAATGCACCCTAGGTAATTGTGATGCACACAAAAAAATGGTTTTGAAGCACCGCGAAGAACTGTGCACATGGAGAACGTTTTATCTCACACACAGGTACTTGCTCTAAAATAGACTCCATATTTAATATTAGATAAAACCCATGTTCAGTGAATAATTCTGTATGTCCTCTCTTGTCATTAATATTTCTTTGGAAATATATAATTTTCTAGCCCACGTAAATTAAAACATAATAATGCAGCTAGAAACATGGTTACTAAAAATAAAGTCAAACACAGGCCCCCACTTGTGTTAGCAATATCGTTGATACCTTGTTCGGAACTAAAATGTAAACATCGCCCAATCTTAAAATCCATGTCACTTGTACTTGAAGGGCTTCAGAGGGAAATCTGCATTGTTTACTGGACACTGTGTATTAACATCGTTCCTCAGAGTGATGAAAACAATAGCGATGCATTGTTTTCATCATGCTGTTTTTGCATTATTCATTTTATTCCAGGCACAGGTGAGTCTCCGCTTTACTTGGCCTCCGGATACAAAAGGGATGCATGGGAGGTCCATAGAGGCTGCCCTGCCGTCAGAAAGCAAACGCAGGGGGTTGTGGGGCTGCGATGCCTGGAACAATTAGTAAATGTGGGCATTCTCTGCTGAGGAGCCGTCACAGATTGAAGGCTGCCTCCAAGTGCCCCAGGAACGCTGATACCGTTCCAATAGGATCTGAAATGAGACTTCTGTCAACAGGGAGAGGGAGACAGCCTTCCTTCTATTTTTAAAAAAATACCCATCATTCATGTTTTTCATATTTTTCTAGCCTGTAATTACTGCTAATCAAAGTACAACAAATAGTAAACAGTAAAAATGAAATAAATGTCGTGACAGTTTGCCAATAACGAGGAGAAAATGTTCCATCTGTCTAGCCGCGAGTGAAATGGGTGTAATTACTGCTCATTTTTCCCGTAATTGCTGAGTTATTCGTTTAAAGCTTACACCCAACTGGTGAGCAGCGAGTCCTACCCATTCCCTAATTACAGCCCCGCGCTGCCGAGCTGGCGAAACCGTCTGAATTCGCCCTGCTCGCAGAGAATGGTGACTGTCTATTTAATTTGAATTTTATCAACTCCTGCTCCACTTGCCACCCAAATATTAAACCCCAGTGCTTGTCGTTCTGCTTCGAATTACAATTTATTTTTAGGCTAATAGTCTTGAATCTGTATCCAGAGACGGACTCATGAGGTCATTTTAGCTAGCAACGATCCAAGCAGACGACCACCTTTGAGCCATGCTTGCTAATGTTATACTTAGTTTCTTTACAATCAGGGATCTGTTACTGCCTGTGGTAGCATTTTGTTATCAAGAAAATCCCATTGGAAATCCCATTGACTACACGTGGGTAGTCAACCCTGATACCACAGATTACATCGCAGGGCAACTATAGAAAAGAAGAATCCTCCTTGGTCATTTCTGTTTAATACAAATTGATGCCTTAAAGCAAATATAGCTGTAGTTTATTTATTCCTGGAATACATTGTCTTATCTCTGAGATTAGCTTAAGGAAGACTAAATTTGATTATGCACTGATCAGGAAAAGGAAGTCTATGGGGACCCCGGCCTATGACTATTCCAGCAAGACCAGATGTTTCTATGTCAATTCTACGTGAATCCATCTCTTCACTCTACACGGGGAGTCGGAACTCCCTTCAGACAGAGGTAGTGCCCAAGTGACAAAGGGGGGCTCGCTTCTATGCCGGTCACTGGGTTCTGGGGTGCTCTGAATGGCACCGGAGTGTCCAGCGGGCCTGGATCACAGGAGCATGGATTTGAAAGGCACATGCTTAAGCTAGGGAGTATTTATTGAATCAGATGTGAAAAGCAATCACGAGAATCCTCGCCTACAATACTTAGACTGCAGGGGCATTTCCCCACCCCGCTCTGCCCCCATAAGTCAAGCCCCTGGACTTGTAGAAGAGGAGACCGTAGAAATACAGCCTAGCACTTCCTTTCCTTCCTCTCAGCCCAAGTGAGAGCGAGGCATGTTTGCCAGCGTTAGAGGTACTACCTGAGAAGGAAGAAGGATTATGGTAAAATTTGCTGTGGAATTTTTGCTGGTGTAATCTCACATTTCAAAAAGAGGGTAGATGAGGGAAGGCCTTAGTGCTCATGAGATAACCTAAAAGCAGGGTCAAAGTCATTTCCACGCCTAGCTGCAGAAGCAGCAAATCGCACTCTCTCTTCCTTTCTCTCTCTCTCCCTCCCTTCCCCGCCTGTCCCCCTGCAGTAGAGAAGGCATATCTAACCTCTGGGTTGAGATAAGCTGATGAAAACCATAGAACTGTATTTTAAAAATCTTCGTTCTAAGCCCCCGGGAACTGCAGTCTCCGAGACTCTTTGGAGCTCCGCACAGCCGTCCCTGCTGCTGGATCCCAGCACATTACGCATAATCCTTTGGTTGTGCTCGCCAGCTGGGGAGCTGAGATAGGAGATGCTGGAGGTTTGCAGCTTGCAAAATGGTGCCGACACTTCACCCAGAAGCAGAGAAATGAAACGAGAATTTGCATAATCTATCTAGAGTTGCCCAGGCGTCTTTCAATCTTCTTATCATGTTTTTAGAAATCTATTAAGAGAATATGAGAATAAAATACATTTTCCTCTTCAGAGAATTCATTTTGCCTCTGACATTGGGTCCTATAGGGCTTTTCATTTATTTTACTTTCTCATGCAGGGCATTTTATTTTTTTTATTTATTTCACTTTGTTTCTACGATTGTCCGTTTGAATCAACGGCATGTTTAGGTCAGTTCTTTTGACTTGGAGACTTAGTTCTGAGCTGTCGTAAAATAATTATCAACAAGGCCCTAAATACACTGAAGTGTGGACATTGTGATATCTTATCTCCTGGAATTGAAATAGAGAAACTAAAATTCCCAGTGTCAATGGCATTTTAATTTCATGCTGATTTCTCCCATTTACTTACAAAAGAAATTATGGCACAGTTAGTTCCTGCCTACTTGAAAGGACAACCCCTGCTGGGTTTTACCATCTTCTCAACCAACACACATGCCCAGACACACACACACACACAGAGACAGGCACTCACACACACTCAGACACCTGCACACACAGACAGGCACTCATATACACTGACACACACAGACAGGCACTCACACACACTCAGACACACATGCACACATGACTTACACACACACTCAGACACACATACAGGCACTCAAACACACTCAGACACCACACATGACTCACACTCACACACAGGCACTCACACACACTCAGACACACAGGCACTCAGACACACTCACACACACACAGACAGGTGCTCACACACTCAGACACATGCACACAGAGCCAGGCACTCATACACGCTGAAACACACAGACAGGCACTCATACACACTCAGACACATGCACACACACAGGCACTCACACACATTCAGACACCTGCACACACAACTTCTAGAGTAACAAGCCTTCTCCCCAGGTTCTGTGCTGCTAAGACCCGCTGGTCTGGTGGCCTTCTTCACTTCCTCTTTCTTCCTCAGTGAAATTATCTTCATTAACTCGATGTTCTAAATCTTCCCTTTAACTCCTTAGCAACCTGCCAGTCTGGAGCCTTCTACTGAAACCTCTTTCTGGAAGGTCACCAGCACTGAATCCCGAATCCCATAGCTGGCACACTCTGGACCCCACACACCCTTGGTGCTGCTGTTGCTGTCTGTCCCGTCGCCCTCCTGCCCTCCCCAGCTCCCTCCTTTCTCTCCTGTGCCTCTCAATGCCTTTCTCTCCTGTTGATTCCTGCTGTTCTTCTGCCTGGCTGCCTGTCTCTCGGTGTCCTTTCTTCCTTACACTGAGACCACCCTGCGAGCTGTTCCCAATGCCCTCGTTCTTCTGTTCCCTGGTGCCCTCCAGCACTGGGGCACATCGAGAGTAGGACAGACAGGAGCTGCTGCCTTTGCCCAGCTGGCACTCCAGTGGGGGAAGAAGATAGACAGCTGTTGAAGTAAACTTGTAAAACGCAGGTATTTGGTGCACAGAAAAACCGGTCGAGGAAGGGGTGAGGCGAGGGGGAGGCTGTTTCAGCTTTAGTTGGGGGAAGGCCTCTTGGAGAGCAGGGCGTCTGAGCAGAGACAAGGGGGAAAGATGAGGATATACGGAGGGAGAGCCTTCCTGTCAGAGAGAAAGGGGCACATTAGTGTACATTTCCATAGAAGAAGCCACAAACACCCTGTGGCTGCGGAGTGGAGCGTGAGAGTCAACATTCAGGCCTCTGTGGGGAAGGCCCAGCACCCATGGCGAGAGGCTGGGGACACGGCTATGCACCCGGCAAACGGCTGATGGCACAGGTCATGGGCAGACCAAGGATGCAGCCACTCTCCGGGGGTCTATAACTAGAGATGCTTACATTCTGTGTCTTTGAGACTTTTTTCTTAAAAGAAATATATCCCAATATACTTAAGAAGAAATAGCTGGTAGGGTTTTTTTTTCCTTTAAATAAATTAGTCTGTGTTCCTGAGGTGTCGGTTGGAAGAGACAAAAGAAAAGAAAGAGATGGCAAATCCACCATGTTCTTCCTTTGAGAGAAAATGAGCTTGTGTTTTCAGTAAATGGTTCTCTCCAAGTTACACGCACCCAAATATCTGATACCTTTGACTTCTCCTTCTGGTACTTACCTGGGCCCTCACATGTTTGCTCTATTGTACCCATCAAATTGTTCTTACCCTGCTCAGTCCTAATTGATGCTCATATGGGTAGTGATCTCATCTCCAATATCTAGCTGGCTCCTTCTTTCATCCCACTCAGTTAACTGGCAAATAGAACCAGGATCTGTACATACTAAGGACATAAAGATGCATATACAGCTTTAAACTAATGTGTTGAAATCAATACATTTCCTTAACCTGGGATTTTCTAAATAATTTTTTTAGATTTACACATATTTCACTTTATTGGTCGCTTGTTTGATGTATTCAGTTGCTATTTGCAGAGGATCGGAATTCTAGGGCACACTAAGAGGGAACAGGGTGACGTGTTTGGAGACGTGGCTGTCCTGGGGCACCAGAGCTGTGGTGAGTGCGTGTGATGTTAGCACATCACATAACACACGCCCAGGAGTGACGTGAAAGCAACTCTTGTGCTTAGATCTCGCAGAGTCATTGCCTGCCTCCCAGGACCCCACGGTTGATTGTGCAGGGTTTGCGTCCCCCCATGGCCACGTGACAGATGCTATGGAAAGAAGTCACTGCTCTCCAAGTCCAAACCCCACATATCACATTCAGAGTTGGAATCTATTAAGGTAACTAGCATTCAGCATCTCTTTTTATTCTCTGGTGATGATATATTAAACAGGAGAGGACCACAGATGAGGAAGCTATCCATAAACCATGTAAAGGGGTTTGGAAAGCAAATCGATATGGAACAATGAATGGAGGCAATGACCATCATGTAAATGTGTAATTAACTCCACTCCAAGCTATTTTGCAAAATCTCTGGGAATGAATTCCCTTAGGATAAATCAAAGGGAAAAAGTGATGCCGATGAAAACCTTAAGCATATGGTCTGAGTGTTTGTACCTACCATCATCCTTCAGGTGATGCCATAGGGTGCAAATGAGCTGGCATACCCTTGCAGGCACTCTCTCTCCGTCACTTCCCCTGCTCCGTCCCAGAGCTGCTGAGCTCAATGTTGACCCAGTCCAGTCATGTGGCTCCTGCTTTCTCAAAGTGCTGCCCAAAGTGGAGATACCACAAGCTGCAGGTGGAGACACGAGGAGGAAGTGAGGGCGCATGCTCCCACTCTCAGGGCCTGGCAGCTGCTTGGCCTGGGTTCCTGGTGCAGCCCTTGCTCCCTGGCTGGTCTCTGAAAACCATTCTTTTTATCTGATGTCCTGATGTTCTATGTCCTCAGGGCCCCTTAGCTCTGATTCCTTGTCTCCCTCCTGAAGGTGGTCAGAGAGCAAGGACTGCGTTCTCCATGTTTCTCCATTGCATGTCCTCCAAGAGCTCTGGTTAAGAGTTATGTTGATTGTCCACTTTTGGGTAACACCCTACAATGTCATAGGCCAAAATAGGTCCCACGACTAGTCTTGACATCACAGTATGTGGGTGTGTGATCGTCCGCAAGGAGTGAGGCTGGTATCATTTGGGCGGATAGACAGTCTGTACACAGGAGATACACAATTGCATATTTCCATAGAACTCACTCCTCCAAAAGAAGTAACTTCTGTCAATTGTATATCAGTTTTACTTTTACTCTCCCAGACTCAAAGGGCTTACAGAAATTTATAAAGATAATCTTGGCCAGTTCTAGGAATGTTTGCCCCATACTTTCCAATGTGTGGGCCTTTGTGTGGGGTTAGGGACTGAGTTATTTCAAAGAGCACCCAGTACCATATATGTACTAGTATGTATAAGTAGATATATTTATATACACTAAGTAGAACACTCACACACACAGACGTAGTTAGACAACAGATAGGCATACAGAGACAGGTAGACAGATAAGCAGGCAGACGGAGAGAGAGAGATTTGTTGTTCCACTTACTTATGCATTCATTGGTTGATTCATGTGTGTACCCTGACCAGGGATTGAACCTGCAACCTTGGCCTATTAGGATGATGCTCTAACACACTGACCTACCTGGCCAGGGCTGGGCTGTTTCTTTCTTTCTTTCTTTCTTTCTCTCTTTCTCTCTCCCTTTCTTTCTTTTTTTGTTTTTGTTTTCAATCCTTACCCAAGGACATTTTTTTCATTGCTTTTAGAGAGAAAGGAAGGGAGCAAGAAAAACATCTATATGAGAGAGAAACACTGATTGATTACCTTCTCGTATGTGCCCCAACTGGGGATGGAACCCTTAACCCTTTGGTCCACAGGACAACACTGTAACAAACTGAGCCACACCAGCCAGGGTGGGACTCTTCCTTGGTTTGTGTTATTTCTCCAGTTTGTTTTAGTTTGTTGAAGAGGCAAAGCCTGGATATCATACAAGCTCAGGTGAATAATGTGTGCAGAGGAGTGTCTAAGAGATGGGGTGTGAGGGGAAGAATCTGCACTGTGTTCAGTCTTGATTGTATTGTCCCATAGTTCCCTCGAACTGGCTGCTGGTAATGTGTGCATTTCACTCACTCCACCATCAATGGCGGATGTTTCTCACTGGATAGGAAAGACAGGAGATGTGAATGCATCATTTCTCAACAGAGAATCCTCAAGATTGCCATTTGGACTGGGACCCTTGCCCCAGTTTTGTTTTAAAGCTGTTTGATCATCATGATTTCCCTTGAGCCTGGGAAGTCACCCGTCTCCCCATGAGATAGAATTGTGGTGTCTTATAAATTAATCCCACAAGCACCGTGACCCTCTTTGCTGGCCTGTCACCAGTGTCATCTTAATGCAAGGACACTGAGTGATAAGAATGTTAACCAGACCGTGAGGCATCTTGACTATCTCACCAGCTGCAGCCCACCCCGGGAGTAGCCAGCCTGCCCTCTTCGCCAAAGCCAATACTGACCTCCTCCCATTGCCACCTAGTTCCCATAAAGCGTTTGTATTCTGGAGCTCTCCTTCCTGTCTAGTCAGCATCTCCAGTTTCATGTTTGCCCTCATTCCCAACAAAGCTCTCCTCTTCCCAATCCTCTTTCTTGGACACGCGAGGTTCAGCTCCCCTCCCCACTGCGTGATTAGAAGGAACATTGCATTGCGTTATTCTACACGGAGCAGAGATGCAGAGCATTTCCTGTGAGCATAAATCTTAACTGCCATTCTTGCTATAAATCATAAATAACCCTAGCCCGAGTATCAACACGCGTAAGAAGGAAGAAAGCCAGGCAGAACATAATAAAAGGGTATTAATTGATATCCAACCAGGTGTTCTATCTTGCTTCATTATCAATTTTATGACAACAATTTTGCTTAATTGCTTCCTCTGGCATTGAAAATTCCATATGAGGTGCATAGTTTAACTCTTCCTTGACCAGACTGGAAAGAAAACGCTGATTTAGAAACCCGAAGCAATTCGTCACAGTCAAAGTATTCTCCCCGGGAAGAACATGAGACCTGCCCTGGATATGAACCCATGGAAGCTCAGAGTTAACGTGTAAATTTAAGGGAGGAGAGACAGAAAGGTGGCCAGTACCCTTGTAACCAAAAGTGCTGCCTCATTTAAGAAAACTGAAAATTTAAGTCCTCAGTATGTGAGTTATTATTGAAGTATGCCAACAAATCAATCAGTATTTCCCAAATCCAGTTCCATTAAACACTTCTCTGGGTGCATCTGGAAACTGCGTTCAAATGCTGGCTTTGGTGGTCAGTAGACCTGAAACCACTTCATAGCAGAGATCTCTCTTTGAGAGTGCAAAGCATACAAGCAGAATAAAAGCACTCAGAGATTTTATAGTGAAAATACCCATTTAACTTTATCTGACCCACATTGCCAAAACCTGTTTGGACACGTAACTGGTAACTGTAAGCCATGTCTCTGATGTTCCTTAGTGCACCACTTAGGAAATGCCAAGCTGCGCACCGATGCTGTGTGTAGCTGCTGCACATGGATGGGCTGGTTTCTGTTTCATTCCTCTCCTGGGAAGACCTAGCCATTTTCCCCTAATTTTATTGACTGCATTTAATCGCAGAGTATTTGTTGGTTTTTTTTCACATTTTTGAAATAGCAGTCTCTGGACCTAACTCCATTAAAATATACCTGTATGGCATTCCAAGGTCATGGCAATGAAACATAATGTGATGCCACCAGGTTCTTAGGACAAATTTTTTTCCTGCTGTTGATATGGAAATCTTTCAGTGAGGTGTCCATTGCAATTGTATGCGTTTCATAATCAACCGCTTCCTGGTGTTCACGGCACCTTTAGTTTGATGCTCCTGTCTTTTGAGGAGCAGATCGCAAGTGAGGGCCACAGTGAATGCACGGTGGAGCCTTCCAGCAACTGCCCCGCTGAAGGCTCCACTTCCCTCACTGTCCCTCCCCCGTCAGCCCCTGTGAAGTCGCATTGGCCTCCCCCTTCGCACCCACTTCCTCCTCCGTCCGGCTGGAGCACAGGGAATGAGACCCGTAGGGTGTGGACATTCTAACCAATCTCCTGTTTTCATTTTGCCCCTAAACGATTGAGGGCTGCTTTCTACTTAAAAAAAAAAAAAAAAAAAATTTAAGCTGAAATCCTTGGCAAGATGTAATTTCTTTTTCCTAGACCAAGTCCACATTAAACAGGACTGGGTTGCACAGGGAAGTCAGTTCTGAATAAGTGGAAACACATTGTTGAGTAAGATGTTCTTTGCAGACTTCCTGCAGCTGATTGGAACCATTTATCTTGCTGTGATTTCACAGCACAAACATAATTGTGATTGTTTTATTAGTTCCTTGCTGATTAAGTGAAATATAATTGTGCTCTCTGGGGGGAAAAAGGAAGAAATTATGAAGTTAGTTGATTTTAAAAGCTGCCTGGGAACGCAAGCACGGGGGTTGTTGGTGTTACCAGTGGAGGAAAATGTCGCACTGTCCGGACTCAGGGCAGAGCAGGGGAATGTTAATTCTGAGAAGGCACAAACAGTGCATCTGATGGGAGCTGTGACTGGACCCAGGCCCACGGTCTACTCGGAGCTACTCTTGGCCATCTCAGAGGAGTGCATGTTGGGCAAGTTCTTAACTCCTGGCGTCCCCTCTGGTAAAACTTGGGGTCGGCCTAGATTGGAGGACAAATTCAGCCAAGAGCCAAGTTCAGCCAGATAGAATATTCGTGTTTGGTCTACATGGCATTGTCCTGTAGGATGATGGAAAGTTTATTTTCAGAAATTGCCAACATTTAAAGCGTCAAAGGGTCTGTTCAATCTAGACACACGGTTCCATTTGAAAACCTGCACACCGCGCAGCTGAGGCCCCTGTTCTCACTGCGGCCCTTTGCGCTCTCCTCTCCCGGTCACTGGTGTCCCCACCAACCCCTGGGGGCCTCTCTCATGGAGACAAAATGCCAGTCAGCAGCTATAGTCACAATGTGAAGCTAGTTCCTTATGGTAATTTAGAAGTATTAAATAATTTGTGGTAGCCACGTTGGCATGGGGAGTAAAATATTTATTTCAGAAAAGAGACACAGTGTCTTTTTTGATGACATAAAGAATGTGTGTTTAATATACAAATAAATAATAGTTTATTTTTTTATTTAAAACCCATCCAACTTTGGCAGCCACCTTGGCCCCTGATGGCATTATGTCTAGAGCAGGGGCTGGCCAACCGTGGTCCACAGGCCAAATTCAGTTTACCACCTGTTTTTGTAAATGAGGTTTTATTGGGTCACAGCCACGCCCATTCACTTGCATACAGTCTGTGGCTGCTTTCACATTTGCGCTGCAGACTTGAGGCAATGAAGACTGTGTATCTTGCAAAGTCAAAAATATTTGCTATGTGACCCTCTGTAGAAAAAGTCTGCTGACTTTCAGTTTTAGCTCAGATGTGCGTACACCTTGGGCGTCATCACTCCCCCCCCTCACAACAACAAGAAAGCTGGACAAACTGAAAATCGATGACTTTGTTAAGATGCATCAGGCAATTGAGGTCACAGGACAAACCGCCACTCTGAAATCTGGAGAGAGGCCCAAACAGGGAACGACAGTCAAGGTCATCTCACTGGGAACAGAGCAGGTAGGAGCAGTTGGATGGTGTTTGACAAATTGCTGGCGGCTCAGTGTGAATGGCTGGAGAGTGGAAATGTCCAGGGAGTCCCCATTCTTTCCTGGGTTTTACCTCCAGGAACCTCACCGTGTTCTCACATGGAGATCTGAGAAAAATCCTTTCTTGTCTTATGGAGAGTGGAAACGTCACCATTTAAAATAATCCCAGTACATTGTCGATAATAAAGTCCTGGCTTATAAGGCAAAGTACTTGACCAGAGCCTTACCTGACCTGGGAAAGAGCGATTAGCCAACTGCAGGCCCCTCTAGCTTTCCTCCCATCTCAAATAAAGGGAGGGGAAAGAAGCCTAGCAAAAACAAGCAAACTACTTTTGAGGTTACAACCCAGGGAGGGACTCAGGGGTACTAAACCTGAGATTTAGTCATAAGATTATAGAAAGCTTCCTCTCCCCACACCTTACCAGCACATCCACAGAAATCCGGAATAACTGAGAGAGTTGCCAGACACGGGCTCTAAGAAGGAATTCCTAGGGAAACACCAGACCCCAGGAGAGAAGAAGAAAAATAAAATAAGGAGACCTAAGCCTCTGACACCTAGCACTGCATCAAACAATAAATACAATCCAGCCCCAACCACCCTAAAAGCCCGATTATCTCAGTTCCTATTGCTTGATCAATCGTGATTGTCTTTCAACAAAAAATTGTAAAGAATGAAAGCAAGTGGGAATATAAATGACAAGACAAAGCAAGAGTCAGAAGCAGACTCAGGTGTGACACAGGTGTTAGAATGATCGGACCTTAATTTTAAAATAACAATGGTGAATATTCTAAGGGCTCTAATGAAAAAAACTGGACAATGTGTAAGAAATGATGGGTAACATAAACAGAGAGATGGAACTTTGAGGAAGAATCAAAAGGAAAGGCTAGAAATTAAAATCAGTGTAACAGAAACGAAGAGTGCCTATGATGGGCTCATCAGCAGACTGGACACAGCCAGGCAAGAATCATGGAACTTAATGATGTGTCAATAGAAACTTCTCAAACTGAAATGCGAGGAGAAAAAGAAAAAAATTCGCATTGCTTGAATAGTGGGAAAATTAAAAAAGGTGTAATGTATGCATAATGCAAATATCAGAAATAGAAGAAAGAAAAAAAAGAACAAAAGAAATATTTGAAAAGCAATAGCTGAATATTTTCCAAAATTAATGACAGATACCAAATCACATATCCAAGAAGTTCAGAGAACATCAAGCAGGATAAGTATCCGGAAATTGTACGTCGACGCATGTCATATTCAAACGGCAGAAACCAAAGAAAAAAAGAAAATATTGTAAGAAGCCAGAGGGAAAAAATACCTTACCTGTAAAGGAAGTAGGGTAAGAATTTCGTTGGGCCTTTTGCCTCAAACTATGCAAGCAAGAGAGTGGAGTGAAATATGTAATGTGTTAAAGAAAAAAATCAACTAACATTAGATTCTATGTCAATATAATGATTCTTCAAAAGTGGAAGACAAATATTTTCTTTAAAATTTTTTTTTAAAAATATGTATTAATTTTAGAGAGGGAGAGAGAGGCACAGAGAAGGGGAGGGAGAAAGAGAAAGAGAAACATCTCTGTGAGAGAGAAACATCAATTGCTTGCAGCCTTACAGGCCCCAACCAGGAATTGAACCTACAACCTAGGTATGTGCCCTGATCATTAATCAAACCCTTAACCTTTTGGTGTACGGGACAATGCTCAACCAGCTGAGCCACACTGGCAAAGGCACAAAGGACAAATATTTTCTTAGACCATCAAAGATGGAAGGAATTTGTCACCAGGCGACCTGGTGACCTGCTTGGGAAAAATGCTAAGAGTTCTTCAGAGAGAAAAAATAAATGACGTATGTCAGAAGCTCAGATCTGCATAAAAAGGGAGGGGCATTATAGAAGGAAGAAGTGATGGAAAAATAAAATTGGCAAGAAAAAAATAGACGAATCCATTGTGAGAGAGACCTCAACACCTCCTATCAGTGACTGACAGAAAGTCCCAGCAGAAAGTCAAAATGCAGCAGCCTTGAGCTGCACCATGAAACTACAGCATCTACTTGACCTTTGCAGGGTCCTTACTTCAGCAACAGCCAGTGCGCGTCCTTCTGTAACTTATGGAGGATATTCACTGAGACCACACTCTGGGCCATAAAACACACCTCAGCAAATTTGGAATCATAGAAATCACACCAAATATGGCCTCACACTGCAATAAAATGAAACCGCAATGGACTTAAATTTGATTCAGTGACAGAAAAATAGCTAGAAAATCTCTAAATATTTGAAGAACAAAAACACACTTCTAAATATAAAACAAGTCTCAAGGGAAACTTAAAAACACTTTGAAATAAATGAAAATATAACGTATAAAAAATGTATGGGATGCATTGAAAACATTTCTTCAACAGAAACTTCTAACATGAAGGTATATGAGAAAAAGCAGACTATCTAAAATCAATCATAATGCCTTCTACTTAGGAAACTAGAGAAAAAAAATGCAATATCAGACTAAAGCAAGCAGAGGAAAAGAAATAGGTATTAGAGAGAAACCAATTACATGGAAAGCAGGAAACCAATAGGAAAAAAAAATCAATAAAACTAAAGTCTAATTCTTTGAAAGATCAATCAAACTGGTGAAGCTTCCCACTCAGTTATCAAGAAAAATGGCAAAGGCACAGATTGCTAATATCAGAAATGAAATCAGGGCCATCACTAATGACCCATGGACGTGAACGTTATAACAAAGGCATGTTCTGAAAGACACTGTGCACACAGATTTGGTAACTTAGATGCAATGAGCTAATTTCTCAGAGGATACAAACTACTAAAATTTGTGCAAGGAGAAATAGATCATCTGAATGCAGATCATCTGAATAATGCTGAATCTATGGAAGAGATCGACTTCAACAATCAATGGCCCTCCACAAAAGACGACAGTAGGCCTGGATGGTTTCATTGGTGAATTTTGCAGCCATTTGTGGAAGAAACGGTACCATTCTCCAATCTCTTCCTGAGAACAGAAGCAGAGGAAATGCTTCCCCAGTCGTCCTGTGAGACCAGTAATACCACAGCACAGGCCTGCCTCATGTTATCACACCTTGCTTTACTGTGCTTCACAGTTATTGCATCTTTTTTACAGATATAAGCGTGAGACCAGCAAAAAGATTATGAGTCACTGAAGGCTCAACTGATGGGTAGCATTTTTAACAATAAAGTATTTTTAGTGAAGGTATGTACATTGTTTTATTCAGACATAATGCTATTTCACACTTACTAGGTTACAGTGTCATGTAAACATAACTTTTATATGCAATGGGAAACAAAGATTTTGTGTGACTTATTTAATTGTTATATTTGCTTTATTGTGCTGTTTTGGAACTAAATCTGCAATATATCTGAGGTATGTCTGTACCAAAACCAAATTAAGGACATTACAAGAAAGGAAAACTACAGAACAATCTCTCTCAGGAACAGAGATCCAAAATTCCTCAACAATACTAGGAGAACTAACCTAAAATGTATAAAAAGAATTGTACACCACGATCAAGTTGATTTATAATATTCCATGTATCGAAGGATGGTTCAACATTTGAAAATCAGTTAATATAATCCATTACATTAACAGGCTATTGAAAAGCACATGATCATAACAGTAGATGCATTTGATAAAACCAATATCCATTTGCAATTTAAAAAAAACACTCAGCAAATGAGGAGTATGGGGTAACCTTCTTATCTTGATAAAAGTATCTACAAAAAATCTACAGCAACCTCATAGTTAACAGTGAGAAAGTAAGTGCTTTCCCTCTAAGACTGGGAACAAAGCAAGGACGCCAGCTTTCATCAGTCCTACTCATCATACTGGAAATCCTAGCTAATGCAATAAGGCAAGACAAAGAAATAAAAGGAATATAGTTTGGGAAGGAAGAAATAAAACTGTCTTTGTCCACATATGACATAATTATCCATTTTAAAAATTCCAAATAATTACTCTTAACAAAATATGAACAGAGTTTATATGAAGAAAACTATAATACTCTAGTGAAAGAAATCAATGATCTATATAAATGCAGTGATAGTCCTTAATAATGAATCAGAAGATTCAATTTTGCTAGGATGTCAGTTCTTTCCAACTTGATTTATAGATTCAATTCAATCCCAATTTAAAAAATCCCAGCAAGTTAGTGTTTGCAAATCAACAAATTGAATCTAAAGTTCATGCGGAAAATCAGAAGACCCAGAAGAACCAACCCAATATTGTAGAAGAACAAAATTAGCACTGCCTGACTTAAGGACCTCCAGTGATGGCAACAGTGAGGAATTGGCAAAAGGATTGCCTAGAATTGATGGAACAGAATGAGGATCCCATATGTACAGCCACGAAACATACTCAACTGGTTTTTAACAAAGGGGCAAAGGCAATTTAATGGGAAAAATAGTATTTTCAACAAGTGGTGTTGAACACAATTGGATACCCACACGTAAAAATGTCAAAGTAGACACATTATTTAACAAAAATTTTACAAAACTTATTTTCACAAAAATGTATAATAGAGTTAAATATGAAATGCAGAACTATACAACTTCTAGGAGATAATATAGAAGAAAATCTAGGTGACTTTGGATTTGGTTATGACCTTTTAGATAAAACCACAAAAGCGTAGTCCATGAAAGAAAAATTGGTGTTGCACTTCATTAAAAAGTTGTTCTCTGCAAGAGACACTGTTAAGAGCATCAGAAGACAGGCCACCAACTGGGAGAAAATATTTGTGAAACACACATATAAAAAGTGTTGCACCGAAAACATATAAAGAACCTTGAAAATTCAATGCTATTAAAACAATCCAATTTTAAAAACAGCAAAAATATACATAAGTGGAAAATGAGTGTATAAAAAGATGTTCAGCATTTTATATCATTAGAAAATTGCAAAATAAAAAGATACTACTACATATCTATTAAAATGGCTAAAATTAAAAAAAAATACTGTACCAAATGCTGATAAGGATGCGTGGCAATGGAAACTTTCTCTCATTGCTGGTGGGAATAGAAAATGGTAGAACTATTTTCAAGATATGTTGGCAGCTCCTTTCAAAGCACATGGAGTCTTATTATATAATCCATTGATCATTGTTCCTAGGTATTTACTCCAGCGAGTTCAGTGTCCACACCAGATCCTGCACACAGATGTCTGTAGAAATTTCGTTCATAACTGCTCCAAACGAGCCGCAACCCCAGCACCCCTCACTAACTAATGGTTAAGCATGTTGTAGTGTGTACCTACAAAGAGTGGCAATATAGTCTAATGTTTAAAACATGTGAGTTCCATTTGGCTCTAAAAAAAATTCCTTCACTCTTTCCAGCTGGCCCTTCTGCTGCCAGTCTCAGTCTCTCCAGCTTGTTAAAAACATCATTAAGAGACACAAGCCCAGGCCATTGTGGGCTAAAGGAGTCTCTTCCCCAGCCTGTATAAATGGAAATTTCCCGTCTTTATGGAATATCCTTACTGGTGCCTTGATGTAGAAAACATCAGAACCCCTTGGAGAATGACATCATTTTAAGGCTAATTCCTTGTCTGAAAATATAACATATATGTATATAAAATTCAGATGAAAATTACATTTAGTGCAAAAGCTATATTGGGGTATTATCCCTTCCTGGCAGGTGTAGACCTTCTCCTCAAATGTGACACCTGTAGCAATTCTGAATGCCACTGGGCAGCTGGGCTGGGAGGGAGGGTCCTGGCTGAGCGAGGTCGGAGGAAGCCCGTGTTTTGCTTGGGCAATGATGTAATTTCTAGGGTAGCCAGGTCTCTCATTTGTAAAATAGGCTAACGTCTGCTTCACAGATTTGCCGCAAGGACCCAACAAGCTGACCCTAGGGAAATAGTTGGTCAGCTGTTAAATGACATATAAATCCAAGGCATTTTTTCCCCTGGACCATTCATAGTCATTACATACTTGGTGCATGATTAAGGGGTTGCAATGGAAATTATTAAATTAGCATTCATATGTCCCTCCCATGAAACTTGCTTGGAATGACTCTAGAGCCTGTGTATGTTCATTCTTCAGTAGCTCACTGGCTTCCTCCTGAACTCATCTTGAGTGGCGTTACACAGGGACCTTAACCCCGGCCCACCCTTCGCCTCTCACAGCAGAACTGACACTCGGTACAGTCCCCCTGGGGGTTTCAAACGCGTAAAGCTCCGTAACCGAATGCAAGTTAAGTGATCTTTTCCAACTTGAATCAAATTCAATATATGGCCCCAAAGAGTCCGCTTTTAACAAATAGTACTTTATAAAAAATAACATGATGTGTTCCGGCAGCACGTGTGCTCAGCTCTTCACTGGCGATGGAGGGTGTGGCTGTGGCTGAGTCACTGGCCCCAGGGCCACGTTCTCCTGGGCTTCATCGTCCCTTCCTCACCAGAGGAAAGACCTGCGGCTTCTTCCTGCCCTCTTCTCAGGTCTACCTGGTGGAGAGTTTTAAACAATTATTAAAGGTGGTAATTAATGATGGCGAACTTCAAGAGGGTTTTTTTTTGCATATGGACCCCATCTGCTAAAATCTTGACCCTGTGTCTGCATTTGCTTTCTTTAATAGTTTGCATGCGTGTTGTTCTTTCGTTTGTGGAAATCATCAGTTGAAATCAGGCTTTCAGCTGGTTCCCACCGAGGGAGGACTCTGTACAGCACAGACATTCTCTCTTCTCACCTGTGAGAGAGTTCAGCCAGGGATCTCCTTGCCCTTCACAGACAGGAGAGCAAAGACACCAGACAGGAATCTGAAGTCCGAAGGCTTGAGGTTGAGCTGCTAGTCCGGCCCAGGCAGATGTTTGGGGGCCTCACTACTTCTCTAGGGAGCGGTTCACCAGCTTCTGCAACAAGACGGTCACTGGCCTGGAACATGGCCGTGGCTCTTTTCCAAATGCTTGTACTGCTTATCCAAACCCAGGGAACCTCTCTCTTTACGTCACACTTCTGAAATTGAAGACAGAACTGGCAAAGTCAGAAAATTCTTTACATAAAGGGGATATTGGACGCCCCGGAGGATCGCCCCACACTTTTCTCTTGCGCTGCACAAAGCCATCACATATTTGAAACTCAGCTGCCCGTTGTCCCCGCCTGAGTCCTCTCTCCCCACCCTGGCTGTGGCTCTGGTCAGCCCATCTTCTCCTCCCGCCATCTGTGGAGTGTGCTCCCGATGCGCCACACAGCGCTGGGCTTATTTACTTACTGTCTCCATAAGGGATGTCCTTGAGGACAGGGATCTGTAACTCCTTCTCTCGCTGCTGCTGGGTCCCCAGAACCCAAAGACACCATCAAATTACATAAGAAGAATGATGATGGGTGGCTGGTTTGTGTTCACTGCCACCTCTTTCCAGAAGGTTGTCTGCAATTCATCTTCCAGAGGTCAAGGGGAGGAGGGGCGAGAAGAACCCTGGCCCCACCCAGGGTGATGCCAACTCAGCCCAGACAGCAGCCCCCTCAGGTGTCTCCTCATCTGAGAAGTGAGGCCGGTGGTATGTGTGCAGGACTCTCAGGGCTGAGATAATGTTCAAAAGTCACCTGAAGAAGACAGGGCACATATCTACAACAGAAAACCACTCAGCCATAAGAAAAGATGAAATACTGCCATTTGCAACAGCATGGATGGACCTTGGGAATACTGTGCTAAGTGAAATAACTCAATCAGAATATGATTTCGCTCAGATGTGGGATGTAGAACTGAAACTCAGACACAGACGACAGATGGTGGGCACCAGAGGGAAGGGGGTGGGGGGGTGGGAAAGGGGGGAGGGGGCCAAATATAAGGTGACAGAAGATGATTTAACTTTGGGTGGTGGGCACACGGTGCAAGATACAGATCCTCTATCATAGAAATGTACACTTGAAACCTATATACTATTGTTGACCAATGTTGCCCCAATAAATTTAATTAAAAAAAGAAAACATCATCTGAAAGAAGGAAGATGCCAGGTATAGTCTCTTGTTTGTTTTTCAGTGTTTTTTTTTTTTTTTTCAACTCTGAGACACAGTTTTTTCAAGGTGATATTATTGTTATTACTAGCTATACATCCTGCTCACGGGTCGCTCTCCCAGCACTGTGCTGAGCCTTTTAAATATGTCACATTATTTGCTCCTCCCAGGGACTCGGTGAAGTTGGGGTGTCATTCCCCCACTTTATATGTGAGTAATCTGTTGTCGGAGAGTTGCATTAACCTCCCTGGCATCTGCACAGGTGGTAGAGAGGCCGAGTAAGGGTTTGACCCCAGGTCTCGGTGCACGGGGTGGGAGCCTGTGGCAACAACTCCGTGAAGGGTCAGCGTGCCAAGCAGGGTGAGGAAAGTGGACCTGATGCTGGAGCACCACACAGGGGATAGTAGAAACTCACATTTTTCAAAGTGTCATTGTCCACATTGTGTTAATAGTTTATATTTATGCACCTTTGTGCAAGCTGCAGACTCAGTATAGGAATCTAGACCTTTGACTCCAGGCTTGGTCTTTCCTTTGGGGATGAAAAATGTTTCATTCTGGGTCTATTTCTTGGGCACACTGGGGCTGCAGGCCAAGCATGTGGGCTCCTGGCAGCCCCTGCTAATACGGGTCTGGAGGGGAGGGCTTACAGGTTCAGAAAGCTGTTTGCATCTTTGAAGGAATTGGTGGGGGGAGGGAATGGGGTGTGCTAATTTATAATGGTGGAGTAAAAAATAGAGCCAGTTCATTTGTATAGAATTTTTGGCTGTATTATCCAACCATAAGCCACCAGAAGATGGAAGAATATAATACAGGTTGGGGCAAAGTAGGCTGTTCATGTGAAAAATAATATAGTGATGAAGATATAATGATACCAGAATAAACTCTGTTTCGCATACTCACAACTGTAAACGTACTTTTGCCCCACCCTGGGTATCTATTATTTTTATGTAGTTCCCTTTCAGCAGTTTAGAACCGAGAATGGTTTTGCTTACAGTTGCTACACCGAGAACCTGGTACTGCATCCTTTGCACACATTCGATATTATTCCCATCACTGAAGACGATTTAAAAAATTACCAGCTTATTTCTCTTCCCTTAAATGGGATACCTGATATCTTTTTTTTTTTTTTATCCTCACCTGAAGCCATTTTTTCATTGCTTTCAGAGAGAGAGGAAGGGAGGAATGGAGGGAGGAAAGGGGTGGGGAGAGAGGGAGGCAGGGAGGGTGAGAGAGAGAGAGAGAAACATCGATTGGTTGTCTTCTTGGGTATGCGTGCCGATGACCGGGGATCAAACCTGTGACCCTGTGCCCCAAGCACCTGAGCCATGCCAGCCAGGGTGGGATATCTTACATCTTAAAAGATACCTTATATATTTCACCTTGTTTTTCAGGGAAGCATACATGAAATATTACTTGTACTGTATTCGCTACCAAAATATAGAAATCAGATTTTGGAGGGAGAGGGCAGGGTAGATCAATGGTTCTTTATTGATTATTCCCATGAAAAATCTGACTTATTGCTAGATTGCAATTTTGTTTGAAATAATCATTATTTTTGCAGCCTTTGGAAAACAACGCCAAGAAGCTGGAAAGGCTATGCTAACAGGCTCTGATTTGTCACATAAAATGACTTGCTTGGATCTCCTCTTGTCCCTATAAATACAGCCGGGTTCCTAATTATTAAGATGGAAAATTTGGCTCTTGAAAATAACTCTACAGGATAGTGATAATTGATGGTGATTTCTTTTTCTTTGCATAAATGATTTTACTTTTTTTTCAATGAGGATAAAGTTTTTCTTTTCCCTCAGTCAAAATGATGTCCTTTGTTCCTGTTCCGTTATTCTTCTCGTCAAACCTTTTTTTCACATGTAGAGTAGCACAAATTGAGTAGTTTACCCAGGGGAAAGAAATCCTATGTTTTTTCTTTTGTCTGCATCATGGGAAAATGAAAGACTAGACTACTTATGAGCATTCTATACTATAATTATATATTTTAAATTATTATTTAGTCCTTTGCTAGTCATTTTTATCAGTCTTTTTTTTGAATCTGCAGTAAAACAAAGATAAAAATACAGTCTTCGTGATTTCAACAAGTAGAACCTATTGCTCAGAAGACATGACCGTGTCTCTATAATTTTTCCCTGTCATCATTAGCTGAAATTTATGACATCCACTAGTGCTTATAAAAGCTTTTATCATCCAGGTCCCTTTTTGAGATTAATTACAAGTTTATTCCTCCTACGTAGAGATGTTCTGACTAACGCTGATCTTAGCCAAGTGACACTCACAAAGCACCTTCTCCTGAACATGGTATCCAGAGGTCAGGCGATACAGTAAAAGCGGACTTGGAGCCGGCTGGGGGCTGGCCAAGGTCCCTGGGAAGAAGCCCTGGGCTGTGCAGACCAGGAAGAATGGGAGGGTGAGCCTGACAGCTGTGCCTCACTTGCTCACTGGGCAGGAGGACAAGGGACAGGCTTTGTCAGTGCTTTCTGTTTCCAAATGCTGAGCAGGAGCCTGCACTGTAGAGTCTCCTTGTATCAATTTGGCGAAGTCCTGTGTACCTGGAACACCTGCATCCCAAGGAATGGAACCAGGTGGAACAAGGGGAAGTCCTAACCCTGGGGACAGCACAGTACCAGGGGCATCTCTCTGTGCTGGAGAATCAAAGGACTGCTGTGGGCAGAGACTGAAACCCAGGCTCACCAGCGGGCGCAGGGCTCTGATCTTCCCCCAGTCCACTGAGACAGCAGCAGTTTCCTGGGAAGGTAACAAGGACTTCCTAAACCAGATGCACGTAGATGTTTCCCTTGCAACTGCAGCTCAAGCCTGAAGGGTTTGTGAGTACATGAAAAGAAAACCCTGGCTTGTAAATCAGAAAAAAAAGATATTTACAGAATATTCCAATTTGAATGGGCTAAAAGTGAGATTACAGACTCTTTAAAAACGTTAAGTTCTTATGTAGCCGATGATCCTTGTAAGAGTTCAATGACAGGTGTGTGGTGAGAAGAGAGAGTGGTTCTCGGAGTGGTCACTAGAATTTGGGAAGGACTTGCGCAATGGCAGGTCTAGCCCTTCGTGGTGGGGACCGCGCAGTCTCACTCTTCCCAGAGGGCGGACAGTTATGGGCTGTACATCCTCTTTTCTTCTTTAATTAACCCCAGTAGATTCAATTAAGAAGAAAACAGTACAGGCATTTATCACAAAAAAATCGTTGTGTAAGTAGACCCACGCAGTTCAAACCCGTGTTGTTCGAGGGTCAACTGTACTCTAACAAACAGTGCGCTTCCACTTCTAAATAATTACTCTAGTGACTTTAGTGAGGAATAAGGGTATCTAAATAAGAGGAGAAAATAGTGTATAAAGCTTAATAAACCAGAAAACGTTTCCTAACATGGAAAGCATGTTATAATGAATGTATACTGGTGAATGCCTTGTTAAAATATCAGTGTGTAAATAAGCACTTTTATAGGGAAAAATACGTAGCTGTGAGTTACAGCACAAATTTGGCCGTGAAAAATTACGTGCTTTGGGCTCAAACATGGCCCTAGTTTTGTGGTCAAAAAAATGTGGAGGTAAAACTTAGGTGATTTTAAGATACTGTATTTGGTCATGCATAATGAACACCTTCTGCCTTCATTTTTGAGGGAAAAATAAGGCTGCATTCTTTACGTGGGGATTAGCGCTAAAACATGGGTGCACATTATACACGGCAAAATACGCGTGATTTTCAGGGAAAAGCCTGCTGTCTGTGACCTTTTCCACATCCTCTCCAAGGGTTCCGTGTCTCATTGAGGAGTTTATCACAGACATTGTTATTATTAATTTGCTCCTAAAGCTATCATTCTCCTTTTAGTGTGTGTTGTTATTTAGGTTTTGGAGGATTTTTTTTTCAGTACAATGATTTTACTAGACTTTTTTAGTTTTTAGAAAAGAGTCTACCTTTCAATGGACCCTTTGCATCTCTCATCTGCTCTTTTTAATTTTTGCACGATGGGATGAGTGCTGGCTTTTTCTCCTGAGATGCCGTGGAATGTGGCCGCGACCCCCGGGGTCATCTGTGCTGCCATTTGAGGTCCAGTCTTCCCTGTGGCTCAATGTTATGATTTCAGGATTGAAGTTGGGGGTTCATAGGGACCGAGATTCTCCTGGAAACAAGCTGAGGGTCACAGAGGCATTGAGGGGATGGCGCCCCTTTCTTCAGTGCTCAGGGAACATTTCCAGGAAAGTTGGGGTGCGGGCATGGTCCTCTCTCTACCCCCATCCTGTCTTCTGGGCACGTGTCTACTGCTGTGTCAGCAGGAGCATCTTGCTGCCCGCAGGAGCTTGTGTGGCTGTGACCGCCACCTGGAAGCCGGTCAGAAAGGCAGGCCCGCAGACCCTGCCCAGACCCCCTGAATCAGAGTCCCCGTTTCACACATCCCAGGGGTTGCTCACACACACCCAGGTTTCAGAAGTGCTGGCGAAAACGTCCTGTCCTTCGCATCAGCCTTGGGCCGGAGCTTCTGAGAGCTCCCTCCCAGGACACAGCTTTTTCATTGTCCTTAACCCCTCTGCCTGTGGGACATGGGGCCATCAAACATGCCGCTCCTTCCCCATCAGCCACTTCTGATGAGAGCTGCGTGGGGCCGTTCGCCTGTTGGCATTACACAAGGAGCAGAAACCCTCTCTGAAGTCGTCTGGGTTTCTTGCTATTATATTAATACACTGAAAAAACCCTATCGACATATTAATACTCATAATTTTTCAATATATGTCCCTATTTCAGTTTTAAAAAAAAAGGAAAGAAATCTTTAAATACTGACTTTTACTTCCTCTGAGTCTTTTCTGCAAAGCTCCACATGACACCTCATGGTCATACTCTGAGATGCAGCCACTCAGTTCGAACGCAAATCCACAGCCTCGATGGCCTGACCTCGCTGCCCAAAACGCTGCCTCCCTGCAGAGTGTGCGTCACCCTCGGCCGCTCACTCACCTTCAAGAGCGGGGCAGAGGTGGGACGACGACGTGATGAGAACATTGGGGACTTTTTTCTTAAGCTGGTAACTTTCTTTCACAAACGGGGTGATTTTCTTTTTTTTTTAATCTTTATTGTATTTTTCCTTTACCATTGAGTCCCCTTTGACCCCCCTCCCCCCAGCAATCCCACACTGTTGTCCCTGTCCATGAGTCCTTTTTCCTCCTTCTGCATGTAAGAAGGCCTCTGTTCCCTAAGGACCATGTTCTTGGTCGCATGGCAGTGCACTGCGGAAGGCAATCAGGACCAAGGCAGTCCCCGAGTCTGGGATTTCGTTCCAGCGTCTGGAACGCCAGGCTATGCGCCAGAATGCTCTACATCTGCCTTCCAGGTGCGGTAGGAGAACTCACCGTTTACGCATGCACGTGAGCACAGTTCTTCCACATCCTTCTGGGACTATCTGGTTATTTATCGGTTTCGCTGAATATTTTGGAAAGACTCAAGGAGTTTTTTTTCAGACCAAAAGGGAATTCACATTTAAAAAATTAGAATATATTCTCATCTTTGCACTGTTTTACTTTCTCCTGCCCTTTCCTCTGGTTGGTCCCGTCTGAGGACCCTCAGAGTTGGGGTGATATTGGGAAGAGACCATGGGGGGCAGCTGAGGGCAACGGGTAGGGGTGTGGTGGTATAAAGGAGGGCAGGGGAGGCACCCATATTCCCTTGACCACTCCCACCCAGAAGCAAATTTGCATCTATGGGTTCATTTGCGGCCTTTAGTTGTGAAACCTGATAAGCCACCAACGCGAGTCTCTGGCTGTTTAGTGACCTAACATCAAATCAACAGAAATCAAACCCAGCCTGGACTTGATAATATAATCGACTTCAACCTAGAAACTGGCGAATGCTTTGGATGGTACAGTGTGTGCTTGGCCCAAATAGCCTTCTGTGTTGTTGGCAAGGCCCAGAAATTCCATTGCCTTCCTTTTGTAAAATGGGCCTCTTGGAAAATATGGTACTGGTTTTATAGACATTCTTTCCTGATTCCATCTTGCACTTTTCTGAATTCTTAAGCAGTCTGTCTTCAATAGTTCATATATAGTCAGTTGTCCTCAGTCTGGTTTTCTTTTATTGCTTTCTAAGATTTGGTGGTAAGTTTAATTCAATTCTCTCATCTAGTTATGACTTTAGTAGTTGGTTCCAACTACTGCGTCGCTCCTCCGTTGCTCAGGTATCAGCGGGCAGCCTGCATGAAGCTGGGCCCCTTGGTTTCCTTGAGGACAGTCCCTCTAGGTCATACCCGTGTTTCCATCTGGCCCAGGGTGTAGGTTCTGCTCATTCGTGCCCTCTCCCAAATCTAGAATGTTTTGGTCTCTATACTGACATTTTGCTTCTCGTTGGGCAATGCTCAGAGCCCTGTTTCAACTTCTAGTAAATATTTATGGTCCAGCCGGACGTTATCTAACCAGAGTTTCATTTTCCCTGGATCTTATCGGCATGTGCCTGGGGCATGTATCGAATCACAATGACTGGAGATCCCTTAAATATTTATTAGGTGCGCTCATATCTATTTCCCCGTGTTGCTATCTGTCCTCCTACGACAAATGGTGCATTTTGAAACCACTTCCTGGGAATCGGCACAGAGGTTGTATGTTTGCTGCATATATGTTTATGACGTATAATCTATGAATGTTTTATTTTTGGTTTTGCTTCTTTTCGCTGGGACTATTATCTTTCTTTCTGAATTGTGGTATGTGTGTGTGAGAGAGAGAGACAGACAGAGACAGAGAGGGAGGGAGGGAGGGAGAGAATGAGAATGTATCTCTTCACGTGTTTTTGTCCGTTTGGGAACTAAAAGAAAATAAAGTAGCTACAACCTAAGTCACAGTGGAGACACTTGCTATAGGTCCTTTATGATTTGTGCCATTTGAATACGACTCTCATTATTGCAACACGATGGTGCATCTCTTCTTGCTGTTGTCTGATGTGAAGATTGGATTGAGACATGTAATCAGCCAGTGGGATCTACACTCAGAACAAACTTACAAATGAATTACTTTGTGGGGGTTTTATTACATGCATACAGTTCCCAGGACTAGGTAGCCCCAGGGAGGGCTTAATTGATTACTGTTCAATACTGGACTTTAGGACTCTAATCCTCAACCACAGCATGACATTTATCTAAAGCAATTACCTGTGACCCAGACACATTTCCCTAGTATTTGCTAATCTCATCGGCATATGGGGCCAGGGAATGAAAAACAAGAAGCAGCTCAAATAAATTACATTTTACAGGATCCTTAGAGGGTAATATGTGACTCTGGAACTGAAAATATATTTGAGTTCTCGTTTACATTTTTTAAAGGAAAAATTAAAAGAAATAAATTCTACCATGAAGATGTTGTTTAGCTTTAAAAGAGAGTAAGAATGAACTAGTATAAGCTATGAATTAACAACTTCAATGCCTTTTCATCTGTTTCTGGGTAAGGCCTATGTGTTAAGATTCTCGTGAACCCTGGAAGGCATGGGTGCCCAGTGGGCACCGCCCCCCCACAACCATGGGGAAATAGCCTGTGCCAGGCTGACAGGAGTGAAGGAGAACCTACCTGGTGACCTGACATTTCCTTGCACTTCTCTCCCCACCCCAACCGCCTACACTCGCACTGGGGAGAACCTGTGGAAGTTGCTGCAGTTTTAGGGTTATGCTTTTTGGATCGAGACAACGCTGAATTTGCAACCGGCTTCCCCACCAAGTAGCTGAGCAAACATGGAGGTGCTACTTGACAGTCCTGAGTCTCTATTTCCTCACCCGTAAAACAGGGGCGATGGTCCTCGCCTCAGTGCCGGAGGATAAAGATGTAAAAAGGTGCAATGTGGATGCTTCTGGTTCAGAGCTTGGCCCCGAACCCCGTAATTCAGAGAGGTGCGTAAGCAGTAGCTGCACCTGGGACTGGTCGGAGGTGGCCTGTTGGTGTCAACACCAAACCTGGACTCCCCGCCCCTGCAGGACGCTCTCTGAGCACCTGTGAGAGGGGACAAAGGGTCACGTTCTTCCTCTGAAGGGTTCTCTGATTTAATGGGCCCGCTGCACTTCCCCCGCAGCGGTGTCTCCTCTTCACGCCCAGCTGTCCTTTGTTGAAACATGTTTTCAGTCGTACTCCTTTTAAAAATATAACTTTTCTTTTATTTTAATCTCTGGTTTTACACCTTATATCTTCCTTCTATTTTTTTGAGTTGACTTCATTCTTCTGGTTTATACAAGTGAATAATTAACTACTTTGTTTCCAGTCTTTCCGTCTGTTAGAGAAGCACATTTGAAGCTATAAATTTCTCTAATGAGCACTGCAGCTACACTCCCCGAAATATATTTTAAATACATTGTAGTTTGTTTTTAATAGCCCATTTATATTTCCTGGATTTCTGAGAGATTTGGTATTTTCCATTCATCACACTTTGTCATCGACTCTTCTCTTGCCCTATGGAATATCCCTCCTCCTGCCCTTTAGACTGCCAAGTTTGTCCTATTTCTTCTGCTAGTGTCGAAGTCACCAGTTCTCCCTCTTTTATTTGTTGTTAACCTAATGACTTCACCACCTATGCTTCCCTTACAAAGTTTAAAGTTAGTGAGCATATTTATCCTTCTGAACTTGACTTCTTTAATTCTAATCTCTTTCTTCTACTTTCCATGTTGGCTTTTTCTAGAATTTTACCTCTACCTTATTTTTAACACCCCCATTTGTCTTTCTAAAGTTAACACTTACTTAGACTTACTATCCTATTCCAGCATTCTATTCATTATTACTTCTAACAAGATGCTCTGAGTAGTTGGCATCTGCTGTGGCATGGACCCTCGCCAGTCGGGGCAGAGGCCTGTCCAGTCAGGATGGGCATGGCTGGGCACAGTGGGCATGGTGGCCAAAGGCCCACTGTTACTGCAGGACCCCCTTCCTTCTTGTTCAAGTGTGACCTTCAATAGTCTCTTCAGGAAAGATCTGAGATTAGTAAGTTCCCTTGTTCTTTTTATGCCTCGAGAGATTTGTGATGTGCTTTATTTGGGGCTGATCGTACAGTTGGGTATAAAATCCTATATTGCCATTTACTTTCCTTGAGAATTTTTGTGATATCTTATTATTTTCTCACATACTGTATTGCTTATAAGCAGTTGGGTGTCAAATTATTTGTCCCTACATTGTTGGTAATCTGCCTTTTCCTCTTTGATAGGTTTTAATATTTTTCTCTGATGCTGTGATGGTCTATCATTTTATATAGTCAAGCGATTGATTTCTACAAATATGAGTTCAGCTTAGCTTGAAACATTTCTGGAATCTGAAGATTCATATTGTTCATACATTCTGGAATTCTGGTTTCATCTTTTCAAGTTACTGTCTTTCCCACTGTCTTCTTCTAAGATTCCTATTAAAAATGCCTTGGATTTTGTTATTCTTTTCTCTATTTGCTTTAATTTCTTTTTCATAGTATTCAATTTCACCTCTCTTTGGTGCACTTTGGGCAATTTCATTATATCATCTCATATCAATTTTTTAATTTATTGTTTCTTTTTTCTTCTGTATCTAGTCTGAAGTTTTGTTTTTGCTTTGTGTTTAGTGTCTGAGGGTTCCAGGAGTCTGCTGTCACATTGCATCACACTGCGAGAATCCCGCCCCCTTTGTTCTGTTTCCTTCCTTTTATTGCCATTGTCCAGTCCCTTGGGGTTCCCCCATCATCTGAAATGTGCTAATGTGTTTAAATTTCATCTTTTTTGTTTGTATTTTTGTGCCTTGTGTATTGTTTTGTGCAAACGTTGGTTTAAATTTACATGTTCAAATGATGTCATTCATTGTTTTATTTTCATCAACCCTATGTGTTTGGGATTTTTTCCATGCTGCTGTGTGTAAATTGAATGTCTTGTACTTTACAGCTACGTTGTTCTCTGTGGTTTGTAACCACCACATTTTATTCATCTCCCTCCCCAGAAATGGACACACAGATTGTCTCTAAGATCCCACCAACATAAATATCACTGCACCGAATGTCCCCATATTTGTCCTTTCCTAGACCTGCGTCAGAGTGTCTTTGGGAGATGTGCGCAGAAGGGCTTGACCACGGACCACCAGGTTGCTCTGCATCGTGGCTGCTGTGGCCTTCACCCTATTTACGAGGTGTGAGGGTTCCCATATTCTTATATTCTCACCGACCGTTAGATACATCTGCTTTTCTGATTTTTGATAAATGAAAAGCCATAAAGTATTTCACTGTTTCAATTCTTATTTTTTCTGGTTACAAACGAATCTCAGGATTTATATAGCCATTTGAACCTATGGGTTTTCTTTTCTAAAAATTGCTCATTCATATCTTTTGCTCTATTGCTATTGGAGTTTCTGTGTTATTCTTTTTGATTTTCAGGAGTTCTGTAAATATTTGCAAAACTAAGTTTTCTTGATTTTAGACATCACAAATATCTTCTCCTGTTAACCACCATTTTAACTTTGTCCATGGTCTCCCACATTAACCAGAAGTTCATAGTTTTTCTTAGTTGATTTTCATGTTATAATTTATATGCAATACAGAGTACTGGTGACAAGTTTTCAGCTTAACATGTTTTGTCATTTGAATATACTCATATTAACACCACCCAAAACAACAAGTAGAACATGGCAATAAACTATAACCATAGAAAATCCCCTTGTTGCCGTTGCTAGTCAGTGTCCAAACCCCACCCCCAAGATGCGGCCCCTTTCGATTTCTATCAAAGCAAGTAGTTTGCACCTGCTTCTGGTTCATAGAAACAGAAGCGCTGTGTGCATTCTTTGGTGCCTGGCTTCTGTTTCTCAATATGATACTTAAGAAATTCGCACATGCTGCAGCTTGAGAAGTTGGGGCCTTCATTTAAAAGGAAAATTTCCATTCTCCTGTTGTTAGGCTTTTGTTTCCAGTGTTTGACTAATACGAGAAAGGCTGGCATGATATTTCCAAATATTTATTTTTAAAGTGCTTATTATTGATTTTAATTTTGATACCATTTTTGTCAGATAACATACTTTGTATGAATTATTATGATTTGAGGACTTTTTAAATGTTCAGAATATGATTTATCTTAGTGAATGTTTAATGTCCTCTTGGCAAGAATCTGTATTAGCAGTTTTTCAATGGAGTGTTCTATAAATGCCAAATATGTTAAATTGGTTGAAAGTATTACTCAAATCTTTTATAAATTTTTTTCAATTTTAGGTTTACTTATTTTTATCAGTTATAAGGAGAGGTATGTTAAAATCTCCCACTATAAATGCAGGCTTAATTTTTTTTTACTTAATTATGACAATTTTTGCATTATGTGTTTTGAAGATCTTTGTAAGGTAAATATAAATTTAGGTTTGTTATTCTTGATAGAGTGACTCTTAATATTATGAAATATTCCTTTTTATTTCTGGTGTTACTCTTTGTCTTGACTTGTACTACATCCAATAGAAACATCATCTTGGAGAGTATATTGTTTTCACATTTTATTTTCAACCATCCATTTCTTTATGTTTTCAATGTGCTTCTTGAAAGAGGCATATATTTGGATTCTGCTTTTTTAAAAAAAAATCCAGTCTAGTCTTGAAGTGCTGTTTGGCCCATTTATATTTAATGTAACTATCAACATGACGGTGTTATAGTATTTTATCTTGGTATAGGTTTCTCTTATTTCCTGCCTCCTTCTGAATGATCAAGTAATTCTTTTACTCTAGTGAACTTTATGAATATATATTTTGTTATTTTTAGGGTTGCTAGAATTAAAGTATGTATCTCAAACTCATTGTTGTCTAATTTCCAATTATATTAAGCTCTACAAGATATAAAATGTCCATGATTGTATAATTCCATTTACCTCACTCTCACCCCTGTGTGCTCTTATTTCTCTGTATTCTATGAACCCCACAATATTTTGTTACTATTTTTGCTTTGAAAAATTATAGCTTAAATCTGTACTTCATGTATATTACATATATACCATAAACATATATTTATCTGGATACACAAATACATGATTATTGAAGATAATTAATAGGTTCTTTATTTTTTACCATATATTGTACTTTCTGTGGTTTTAATTTTTTCCTGAAGACCTAAGCTTCTACCTGGAATTATATCACTCTTCCCTGAAGAAGTTCTTTTAGCATTTCTTATAGCTACAAAACCTCTGAGTTTTTCTTTGGCTGAAAGAATCTTTAGTTAGCCTTCTTTTTTTATGTATACTTGGGCTAAATATACAATTCTATATCGACAGCTATTTTTTTCTTTTGGCACTGAAAATTGTATTCTACTATGAGAAATTCCACCGTCATTCTCATGTATCCTTCCCCAGCATTTGACACTGCTTTTTTTCAGACTGCTTTCAAGAATTTTGTTTTTGGTTTTTAGCAGTTTGCCTCTGATGCACTAGATGTGATTTTTAAATTGTTGGTTTAATTTATCACACTTGTGGTTTGCTGAGTTTCTTGGATATGTATATTGATATAGTTCATCAACTTACATATTATTGACTATTGTCTCTGAAAACATTTTTTTCTCCTATATTTACCTCTTCTTCTGGGATGCCAATTATTGATATTGCTTTGATAGTGTATTACAGGTTTTGGATGCTTTGTTTAATTTTTTCACTTTTTATCCCCTTTGTATTTCAGTCTAGGTAGTATCTATTGGCTTGCCTTTGATTTCACTGATATTTTTTCTCCGCTATGTCTAGTCTGCTAATTAACGCATCAACTGAATTCTTCTCTGATATCACATAATTCCATTGTGATAGTTTCATTTGAGTTTTGTTTTTACTGTTTCCAATTTTCTGAAGAAATTTCTCTCATCTGTCCACACATGTTGTCAACATTTTTTTCTAGATCCTTCATTATCATGACTTTGAAGTCCCTGAGGGATAATTCCAACATCTGGGCCATTTTCATACCTCCTTCCTTAAACAGCTCCCTTTTAAAAATATGGGCCCCATTTTCTCACTTCTTTGTGTATCTTATGATTTTTTATTCCATGCTAAACTAGCCATGTGTTGGGGTTGAAATAAGCAATGTTTGCCTCCCGAGGAGGACACGGCCCTCTGTCGGACTCGTGGTGTGGGGCCGAGTCAGTCCGACACACAGCTGAGCGCATTCTGGGCTCCATTGCAGAACCAGACTCTTCAGTTAGATTCAGCCCACCAGGGGCTTCACATGTGTGAAAGTGGGCTTGAAACTTGGCTGCACAGGGTGTGGCATCTGGGCACCAGCCAGTCGCATTAGATCTCTGCGTGCTTGGCAGAGCCTGGCCCCAGCTTTGCAAACCAGGAAAATGCTCTTTCTGTATTACAGCCTGCCTGCCAGCCTTTCGAGTTTCTGGAGTGTTCACTTTGCTCTCTATTTTCCTTCCTGGCTTTCTGCACCTGGGGCATGTCTGTCTTCCCTAGGGGACTGCCCTCAGCTGTTGGAGGCTCACCACAGTGTACTTGGTGAGCGCCTAGGGATTTTTGTCAGGAGCTGTCTCCGCTTTGCTGGCCTTCTCCGAGCTTGGAGTATTTATCCTGTTGCTATGTATATTCTTGCCTCTTTACTTTTCTACTATAAACTTTCCTTTGCTATTTATCAATTATGTACTATGTAATACTCTATGTATTATATTGTATTTAAATTTATGATAACTTGCTGAGTTGATATCTTAAATCCAGTTCAGGGGAACAAAGGGGACTTAGAATAATAAGGAAGCAAATAAATAGGGGGAAAATACCTAAGCTTCATAAACCTAAAGAGAACATTTCCCTTTATACAGAACTTAAGCATATGAAAGAGATTATATAGCTCTGGGGCCATGTGGGTGTGTCAGTCAAATCAGTCAGGGTCCATTGAAGGAAAAAACCAGCAGGAGATATAGATAGATAGATAGACAGACAGACAGACAGACAGACAGACAGACAGACAATGTATTTCAAGGGCCTGGCTCACACAGCATGGAGTCAGGGTGGGTGAGTCTGTAACCCACAAGGCAGGCAGGCACAGTGGAGCAGGAGCTGACCTGTAGTCCCCAGGCAGAATTTCTTCTTCCCCAGGGAAACCTCAGTTCCACTCTAAGGCCCTTCAGTTGATTAGATGATGCTCAGCCAGAATACCCAGCGCGATTGCCTTTATGTAAAATCAGTGGATTGTTGGTGTTAACCAGTGTACACAAAATACCTTCATAGCAACACCTAGACTAGCATTTGAATAATTTTATGTGACTGCCTGGCTATCAGTTAGCACATAAAACTGTCACAGTGGAGAAGGGTATATTTCACAATGTGGTACAGAGCGTGTTGGGAATGAACATTATGGAAGAGAATAAATGTAAGCAAAAAAGTGAGAGGGTTTACAATCATCCCACTGAGAGGCATGCTGGGGCCGGGTATCCTAGACGATGGATAGGTTCAGCTGAGGAACCTCTGTGCCCCTGGGACCCTGCTTTCTTATAAGACTGTGAGAAAGTCTCCTTGGTAGGGTGATAAGCATCTGATCTGGGTTTCGTATCAGGGGCTGCTGGAATTGTCTAAGACAGCCAGCTGCGCAGCACCTGAAGAGGCCCAGGTCCATGGGAAGGTGCAGTCCCTGCAGCCAGGGGGAGGAGGCCTCATTCAGAGGCAGCTCTTCTGCCAGCAGAAAGGGGCCCCCAGCTCCAGTGGGCTCATTGTCCAGGCCACCCTGTGTGAACTCCTGGGGCCACTTTAGATCACTCTGCTCACCGCACCCAAACAGCCTAGAGGGTCTTCATCAAAATGTTAACCGAAGGCACTTTGTTTTTGCAAGATTTGACTTTGTGATCATGGTTCTCTTTTATTTCCCACCTTTCTGTATTTGCAGAAGTTTTTCCAAGGTGAATCCATTACTTTTATAATAAAAACATCAATCAATGTGACTATTAACATTTTGAATAAAGATGTATATGGGTTTACATTCCATAAGGAAGAAAACAGGACTATTCATATTTTTGCCTTTTCCATAAGTCCCACCTATAATTACCAGAAGCATCTCTGAATGCGCAGCCTGGCATCTCGGTGGTGGTAGTGGACCCCGGGAAGACCAAGGGAGCCCTGAACCTCTCGGGAGAGCTCTTCTTTGTGGGAAAGGGGGAAGTTTATATGTTCAAGACATTAGCAGTTATTAGTCCGGAGTTATTATATTTTCAGCTAGACCAGAACATCTTAAAGGAAAACATCCGTTTGAACCATATCCTAAGACACTCTCTGCTTTCATGAAGTTAGTTAGCCCAGTAACTTTGCTCACAGGCTCTCTTTGTTCTTCCTGACTTACGGAAAACTGACAAACTGTACAAAATTTAGATAGGAAGTTCTGGCATATAAAGAAGAATTGGACAGGGGAGGAGAGCGGGTAGCGCACTTGCATTCTGCATCCCTTGCTGAAGTCTTCGGTCCAAACATGTTTGCGTGTCCGACATGGAAAGCGGCAGACAGAGGAAGTATGCCGCACTGTGAGAAGTACCAGGTCAGGAGTTGTAGTTATGTAGAGGAAAAAATCTCATAGAGAGGATCAAGAAAGATCCTAAAGGCTGAGTTTTCATGTTTCTAAAACTAGTGTTTCCTGTCATTTTCAAACCAACTCGCTTTAACAAGTCACGTTCACCGAGAGCTCCTGTTGCGCCTGGCACGAATCGAAGTGTCAGGAATAATGACATAGTAGTAAACAACACAGACCAACTCTTGCCCTTGCAGAGCTAATGTTCCAGTGAGGGGAGACAGATGATGGATATAGGAAGTCAGTGACAAAGTGTGTGAAAATGGTAAGTAAGGAAGAGAAGGCCTGGGAAATGGAATTTGGCATATAAGGAGAATTATTGTAAAAGATGCAATAAAAATGCTACTCAGTATATTTCTAGAAGTGGGATGAGTTGGCTAGTTCACTTTGTCGTGAGTGGATAAGGGGCTCCAACCTCACGAGACTCGTTTAGTCTGGGTGCCCCAGTCTAGTCTATGAGCTCCCTAGCAGAGACTTCCTGTGGGCTGGCCACCATGAGTGTTCATCAGCGCCCAGAGTAAACTGTGCTTTCACTGTTATTCAGTGGGGAAAGGGGGAGCAGAAGCAAAGAGTCTGAGTTACACCCCAAGCACAAAGCCTGGTGCTATCATCCCATTTCCTTCATCCTGGCAACAAAGGCATGTGGCATTTCCTTGCCCTGGCCAGGTGGCTCAGTTGGTTGGAGCATTGTCCAGGCACCAAAAGGTTGCAGGTTCAGTCCCCAGTTGGGGCACATATGAGAGGCAACCGATTGATGTTTCTCTCTTACATCAATGTTTTTTTTTCTCCCTCGCTCCCCCTCTCCATTCTTCTCTCTCTAAAAATCAATTTAAAAAAATAAAGAAGTGAGCTGTGTGTGCAAGAGCAATGCAGGTAACAGGTGTTGGAAGACTGGGCCACTGGTGTGAAGGACTCTACGCCAGGGCCAGTTTATTCCCTGCACAGTAAGCACTGTGTCTGGGGCCGTGATGATTTTAGGAGCCTATGCAAACCTTTTAATTTCTTCTAAAATCAGAAGAAAAAAAATGAACATGATCCGTCCCAGATTACATTTGTCTTTATGCTGATGGATGCTGTCAGAAAATATAATCTTTAACCATTTTTCCTGGGGGAAGGACTGTGACTGTCCTGATGTGGCCCTGCCCACAGCCCCATGTCCTTCCTAGTACTGCTGCCAACACTTCTCTGGCTGTTTTGTGCTTGACATTTCTCTCACTTTGAAGAAAAGATGCTTTTGTATGGAATGGGAGCATCTTCAACTTGCACTCATGTCCACCTTCCTCGTTTGCCATAGAGGTGTGTGTAGAGGAGAGATGAGGTCACCTTGTACAGCACCCAGCCCTAGGTCGGTTGTGTGAGGCATATCTGTCAAATGAGTGAATACATGAGTAATGGGTGAATGGATGCTTCAATAAATGGATGCTTCAGTGAATGAATGGAGGAGTGATGGGAGGGCTGAGTGATTGAATGAATAAGTTTATAAATAAATAACTGAGTGAATGAATGAGTAAACAAATGAATCCTGAATGAATGGTAGACTACTTAAGTTAGTGAATTCTTGAGTGAATGAAGGAATGCTTCAGTGAGTGATGAGTAATGAATGAATATATTTTAAGTAAATGTATGAATGAGTTAATGCTTGAATGAATAAATGCTTGAGTAAATGAATGAATTAATGAATGGAGTGAATAAATGAATGGATTCTTAAGTGAAGGGGTGAGTAAAGGAATGAATGAATAAAAGAGTAAGTGAAAGGCTGAAACTCCCAATGCCAGTGCTGGTGGTGGTGGCTTTACTGCCCTTTCTTCCCAGCTGACGGACTTGTTTTCAGAAAACACGGCATCAGCCCACCGGATGTTGCAGGCAATCAGGTTGTTTTAAAAGCATTCTCTGCTACATAATGTATACTGCGGGAGAATTATCGGAGAATTATGAGAATTTGAACTATTGGAGAATTAAAAATAATTTGGAACTCAGTTAAATACAAATTTGCTAAACCCAGTCGATGATGTATTCACACGACTTTTGAGCCACGGGGAGCATATCGAGTGGTGAGCAGCAGTGTGGAAAGCCAGCCTGGGCTCAACCCAAGCCTAGGCCATCAGGGCACACAGAGAGGCTTAAACTGCTTGGATAAAGTTGAGGGTCAAAGGGTTAGTCATTTCTGTCTTTCAAAATGGAGCAGGTCCCACGGGTTCCGTTGGTGATGTTAGTAAGATTTCAGTCTTGCTTTTAGTCTTTCCTCTCCTCTGTGTGATGAAGTGCTGGGGCGTATGTTGGGGCCTGGCCTCCTGCCAGCATCTCAGGATGTAGTCCCAGAAAGGACTGGCTGTTCCAGCCGCAGTTCCCCGTGTTACGGTGCCAAGTGCCCCGCACTGTCCTGAAGCATGTGCTGACAGCAGGCTAATTGGGAACCCCTGAACCATGAAATTTAGGACGACACTAACGTGTGTGACAGGGGGGAAGGGATGAAAAGCTAAGCGACCCATTCCGCAGGGCGGATGGGACTGGGTTTAAATCTGAACTGGAATGCCTCCCCTTTAGGTGTGAGAATTCCCATTTTAGCTTTATGTATGTTCCTTTCTTCATGAAGCTTCTATGGGCTAGTGTGTGACGTTTATACAAAAAAGGTTCACCTGTTGTCGTGCGAGCCGGGGGTGAGGGCCCTGCATGTGGGGAACTGACAGGAGCTGTAATAATCCCCTTTCCCAGTGTGAGGTTTGGGAGGAAGACCTTTGTGGGTCCCTAAATGTGTCTGAGAGTGATACATCAGGCCATATTTCCCCTCCCTTCATGTTAAATCTCACCTTATTGTGGGATGTTCAAAATGAGCGTGGAACCAGGAGCCCATTCGCAGATAAGGAAATCCAGCTTCTGTTTCTGTCCATCCTGAAGACCCCAAGGCACCGATGGTGGACATGTGGCTGTGGTGATAATTCAGAAGCCATTTACAGTGTGGGGCCAGCAATTGAGTTTTATGCAAATGAATTCCATCTTAAATCTGAAATGTTACGTATGCTGGGGTGTTCCTGGTGGGGGACTTATCTCTGTGAGGACAGTGTCACAAACACGTTGGCATCTTTTTTTTTTTTTTTTTTTTTTAAATTTATTTATTGTTACCTGATATCAAACTGTATTACAAGGCCACGGTAATCAAAACAGCCTGGTACTGGCATAAAAACAGGCACATAGACCAATGGAACAGAATAGAGAGCCCAGAAATAAACTCAAATCTATACGATCAATTAATATTTGACAAAGGAGGCAGGAGCATAAAATGGAGCAAAAACAGTCTCTTCAACAGATGGTGTTGGGAGATCTGGACAGCTACGTGCAAAAAAATGAAACTCGATCACCAACTTACGCCATACACGAAAATAAACACGTTGGCATCTTAGTATTCACTCTTTTGTCGGGACCGACATCAGTCGGGGCTGAAACCGGGGCCAGCCGGGAGTTAGCTCCAAGGCTCGTGAGCATGGCCCTGGCCCGAGAGTTCCTGTTGCTCCAGGCAGCTTCCTTTCTGTACGAGCAGAACCCCCTCAGTGTTCTCTTGTCCAAGTTGGTGTCTTCTCATCTAACTGCCCCAGATGGTGGGTAAGCTGTCACGTGATATAAGCCTCACTGGCCACATTGGTCATTCAGTCCCAGATGCCCAGCAGTCATTCAGTCCCAGATGCCCAGCAGCCCTGGGGAGAGAGAACAGGTCTGGCCAGTCCCTTGGCTGGCAGAAGAGAGTACACGTGGACAAAGGCTACACTCCTCACTTGCCCTCTTGTGCCTTCACTTTGTAGTCTTAACAGCACGTCACCTTAAAATACAATGGCAAAGACATCACTTTGAGGTAACACATTTGGGGAAGCAGCATTCTCCCTGTCCTCTGCCCTGCCTGTCTCTGCCCCGCCTCCCTCCCCTCCAGCTTCCAGATATTCACCTTGGAGGCATATCTTATAGGCACACTGATTTTCCTTAATGCCAACTAATGCTTACCCTAATTCTGTATTAAGGTAAGTTTGTACATATTATGCAAAAAAAAAATGTAGTCTCATGCAATTTTAAGTCAAGACACAAAACTTCAAGAAATTTGGAGGCTATGGAAGACACTGGGACCCTGTCCTTGGCAGGTCCTCACTCCTGTCTCAGGGCTGTGTGAACCCATCACGGTGTCTCAGCTTCCTTCTGCCTCTCTCTTTGCCTCCTCCTCCCAAACGCAGCTCAATTCTTTTCATCCTGAATCAGAGCTCTCTCCATCTGCCTTTGAGCCATCCAGACTCCTCATGCAGAGGGTCTGCTATTCAACATGCCATGCAGGGCACTCCCCTCCCCCAATGGTCAGCCTCAGGCCCAAACATCTGTGGCCAAGGAGGTGCAAAGCCTGACCCTTTGGAAGGAAATCCTGGGGGATGGGGAGGGGAGGTAGCCTTTCTCGGTTTCTCAGCCAGGGTGGGGGAGCTCTGCACTTCACTGCAGTCTGACCGCTACAACTTTGGGCTATTCAGCTCCTCCTTTCCCTTCCCAGGAGACATTTCTCTCTCTCTCACTCTCTGTTCTGTGTGGTTTTTAATATCCCCTTTCACCTTCCCACATAGGCTATGGATCTCATCCTCCAACAAGTCTTGAGAGCCAAATGCATTGTTCAACCTTCAAACCAGGAAAGCGCTTGATGCTTTAGGAGACATGAGAGCTTTAAGGTGCTTCCTTGAGTGGAGGCACTGTGGGAGGCTGGGGACAGCCCGATGCTGTGAGGCTGGACACAGGAAGCAGGTAAACCAGGAATGGGTCCAGGTCTGCCTTCCACCATCAGTGTGATCTCGGGTGATTTATTCACCCCAAGATTTCTAAAATAGAAACAATTTGTAAGAATGCGTGCAAAATAAAAATACCAGTGGTTTCTGACACTATCAAATCCAAACTCATTTGGATAACACATGTTTTGGAATAACCCTTTACTTCCGGAAGTGAAATTTGTAAGTAACATTGCCTGCCTACCTACACCCAGGGTCTGCATTCGGAGACCTCACCGTCAGAGTGAGTCAGTGCGGAAGGGCCAACTTCCAGCCCCTGTGTCTAAGCAGGCACACAGGGAAGTATGTTTTTACTACAAGTGTTGTCTTTAGATTGTAATTCATTCATTACCTTGAGTTTTAATAACTTTATTCAGGCATGACCTACGTATCATAAAAGTTCACCCCTTTATGTGTACAATTTATAATCTTTAGTATATTTACAAAGCTGTGAAACCATAAGTAAAATCTAATTTTTGAACTTTTCCGTCAACCCAAAAAGAAATCACACATCCCCTAGCTGTCACCCCCTCCGCCCATCGACAACTTTAGGCAGCCCCTAATCTACTTTTCATCCCCTAAATTTGTCTTCTTTGGACATTTCATGCAAATGGAATCGTATTTGTGGTCTTCTATGTTTGTTGTTTTTCACCTGTAGTGTTTTTGAGGCTGTATCTACTCTGTCCCTTTTCACCGTGAAATGCTATTCCGGGATGTGGAGACACTGCATTGTGCTAACCCGTTCGTGAGACATAAATCGTGTTGCTATGAGCACTTGTGTGTGAGCCCTTTACAAACTGTTGAAACATTACGTGGGCCAGAAGGTGGTACCGTCTGTCATTTTCAGGAGTGCCATTGTTGCCTTTCAAAGAGTGAAATTCTCTTAGAAAAGTTCTGAGCTGAAAAACAGACAAACTTCCTTTAATTTATGTAATGATTACACAGTAATCACATTCTTGAAAAATTCGATCTGCATTTGGACTGGGCACAAAATATTTATGTTTATAAGCTAAATAGAATTAGATTTTGAAATCTGGTAATAATTAACAGGTTTCTCATCTACATCAACACAGCAGGATATTAAAAGGCTTGTGAAACTCGGTGCTGTTATTCCCCACGTAGGATTGGTCTTCACATTGAGGTCTTTGGAACCTCAGCTCCATGTTTGCCTTCAGGCCCATCAGAGCCCTGGTTACCCTGGAAACACCAAGTCTCCATACGTTTCCAGGCTGGTAGCAGCCCACTGCCGTGGCACTGATGGCGCCCACAGGCGGCCGTTCACAGACTGTTTGTAACGTGCTGATCTGCATGGCCCGTCTTGCAGCCTCCTTCATTTTGTTTGGACAACAATCCCAGGAAGCAGGACTGGCTCAGGGAGAGGAGCTAAGTGACTCGAACCCGGTTTGTAGGAGGGAGGCTATCATCTCCAAGTACGTGCATAAAATAGCTCAAAGGGAACCCAGAAGTAGTGCTAGAAGCAGGAGGAAGAGGGTGGGAGGAGGGGCACTAAATAAACACAGCAGCCCCGCCATGATTGGCATTGCGGCTCAGTGGGTTGGGCTTCGTCCTGCAAAGGGAAAGGTCACTGGTTAGATTCCCAGTCAGGGCACATGCCTGGGTTGCGGGCCAGGTTCTGAGTTGGTGCCATGTGAAAGCCAGCCAATTAATGTTTCTCTCTCACATCGATGTTTCTCTCCCTCTCTTTCTAAAAATAAATAAATAAATAAATAAATAAATAAATAAAATCTTTAAAAAAAAGATACAGCAGCCCTGCCTCCCTCGCTCTGGCTTATTCCTGTGCAAATATCAGAACCGTTTCCTCCAGTTCACTCCAGGATGAATCATGCAGCCAGTGTGAAGAGCTTCGGTGAGACAAACTCACCGCCGTGTTCATAGGTCTTCCTCATGGGGAAATTCATGCTGTAGAACCGTCATTTATTTCTGTCGATGGTCTGCTTTGAAGAGTGCCCTAGAGCACATCGTTTCCCGTGATACCTGTGTTCTTTCCTCTAACACTAGGTTTCTAGGGGGGGAAACTGCCAAAGATTTTATGGCGGTTTCTGTTTCCATACTTTAGAAGCCCAAGCAAACACGTTCATTGTGGTCATCATTAATGTTTGATATTTAAAACAGGGTGGGTGTTGCTGACAGACAGGGAGGCCCAGCCAGGAGCTGCAGCCCCTGCCTCCTATACCTCTTCATCCTGCCTGCAGACTGTCCCACTGGAATGTGCTTGTTCGGTAGGCTCTTTTTGTTGTGTTTTGTGTTTTTATAGCTTTGCTTCTCAACGTGCAACTTAAAAATTATGAGTTACTAAATAAACAAGAGGCAATCATCCACCAGGAAATTTTATGATATATGCGAGGTCTGTCTGGAAAAAGTCCAGCCATTGTTCACATAACAAGGAGGATTTGTCCGACACCGATGTGACCTGGAAGTCAAGGAGAGTGGACTGGAATGCACATGGGTGAATAGTGATGACTTCACTGTACTAGTCAGTGGGGGCAGTAGATGCCATTGAGTGAGCACATGTTCCGTGTGGCCATTGCATTCAAAATGATTGAACGAGAAGAGCAACAAATCTGCATCAAATTTTGCGTTAAGGTTGACCATTCTTCCCCAGAAACTATTTAGATGATTCAGAAGGCCACTGGTGATTGGCAGCTTCATAAAAGCCAGATACCCACTCTTGTATCACGTCACATGAAGAATTTTTTGGCGAAACATCAAATCACCCAGATGACTCAGCTTCCTACAGCCCAGATTTGGTGCCCTGTGACTTCTGGCTTTTCCCAAAACTAAAATCACCTTTGAAAGGGAAGAGAGTTCAGACTGTCAATAAGATTCAGGAAAAATACAATGAGGCAGCTGATGGTGATTAGGAGAACTGTGTGAGGCCCCAAGATGCCTACTTTGAAGGGGATGGAGGCATCCTTGTCCTATTTACAGTGTTTCTTGTATCTTCTTCAATAAATGTCTCTATTTGTCATAGCAAATGGCTGGATACTTTCTGAACAAACCTCATCATATAGTTTTTTCAAAATCAAGGTGATGTCCTTGATCTAGTGGAAGTCTGCCAACTCCTGGATTGCTCTTCTTTGCTTCTCTGCTGTGTGTTAATGGGTCTCATAGTAGCAGGGTGACTAATGACCCTGGTTAACCAGGGACAGAGGAGGTAACCAGGACATATGACTGGACCATTCTGGGAAAACAGGTCACCCTTTGAGTGGTTTGCATTTGCAAGAGCACCCTGGCAGTTCTGTCATTTGTCGCCCACCTTGACCATGGGCTCTCTCCCACCTCCATGTAAGCTTTTCTCGGGGAGACGTCAGCCTGCCTTGTACTCATCTGCTATGGCCTCCAACAGCTAGGTTCTTCTTCACCTGCTTCATTTTAACATCTTTCTGCTGTGTGTCGGTTTTTGTGTGGGGGCTGCTGAAGCCCCACCGCCATTGCCCGCAATGGTCATTTTCCAGGCTGGTACGCAGCAAAGAGAGAGGTTCTGTGTGTACTGCCATGAGGTCCCTTGCCTTTCCCTGTTCAAGGCTGCCCAGGGGACCTCGGGCTGCACCCTGTCATGGCATAGCACGTCAGCTTCCCATACTCAGACCCATCTTGGGCTGCCTGGTTTAAGATCTGTATAATTTTGTGTAATTATATTCAATTGCTCACTCCATCTCTGATCACTTTCTAATGAGCTGTTATTTGCAGGGGTGGTAGAAAATCGGTTCCGGAAGAGAGGATGATGAGAGGGAATAAATAGGGAAGTGACTGACGAGAAGGAGTTCAAGGTGAACAGCTCAGCTTTCCCGGGGAGGGGTACACAGTGCGGTGTTGGGAGGATGTAGGAGAGCAGACGGGGATGTGACAGCGGCAAAGCCACCTCTCCCAGGGAGAGGCCAGTACATACTGGAGAAGTCAGTACAATGGACAGATAGCCAGGTTTGTGTATTCTTTGAAAAAGTCAGCAAACTCTTTTTTTTTTAATTTAAAAGATTTTTTATTTTAGAGTGTTGTAGGTTCACATCAAAATAGAAGGGCAGGCACAGAGATTGGCCATATGCCCCCTGACCCACATAGGCACAGCCTCCCCCACCATGAGCTTCCTCCACCAGGGGACACATTTGTCACAGTCGATGAACCTCCACTGACACGTCGTTGTCACTCAGAGTCCACAGTTTACATGGGGGTCCATTGCTGGTGTTGCATATGCTGTGGGGTTTGGAGAAATGTGGGATGACCTGTACCCATCATCACAGTACTGTTCCTTCCTGTGTTCTCACTGCTGTAAAATCCCCTGTGCTCCGCCCAGTCCCTGCCCCTCCCCTCCCCTCCCCTGCTGCTTTTACTGTCTCCACAGTGTTGCCTCTTCCAGAATGTCGTAGAGTCAGAATCGTACAGTGTGAGGCCTTTTCAGACTTGTTTCTTTCACTGAGTGATGTGCATTCAAATTTCCTTGACATCTTTTCATGGCTCGATAGCTCATTTCTTTTTATCACTGAATAATATTCCATTATCTGGATGTACCACAGGGTTTTTTGTTTTTTGTTTTTTATCCATTCAGCTGCAAGAAATCTTAATTGCTTCCAAGTTTCGGCAATTATGATTGAAGTTGCTTTTAAATAATGAAAAGCATGGGAATTGAACAGTTTAAAAAATGAAATATACCCAGATGTTATGAAAAACTGAAATGTGTGCAGAGGGCCCCCACTCCCTTCATCCTTTTCCCTAACCAGTTTTAGCAACTACCCACACCTGCCTTCCCATCCCCCCAGATGGAAACAACCGCTTGGTCTGCTTGCTTTTGTCCTTATTGTGTTTCACACATGTCACCCGGAGAACTGGGATCTGAACTAAGATTGAAACAGAAAAGAAAGAGAAAGTAAAGAAAACCATCTCGTGGTGACAAACCTTCACAAATCCCATATTTATTAAGATGTAAACCATTTGAAGAAAAGCCAGAGGAAAACAGAGGAAATAAGGTGTTATTCCCCCCCAAAAAAGCTGATGGGTAACCCAATAAATGGTCTCAAATGGCAGCCCCCAAAGCAGCGCTCTGTCTCTGGAAACAGTTAGTGGAAACAGACTTCAGTGAAAACAAGGCATTTTACCTTCGTCCTAAGACCTCTTCCTGTGAGAAAATGATGGACCGCCAAATACTCAACATATGCATGTGAACTTATTTTCCTTCAGGGGGCGGTAGGTCCTTCCACATTAGTCTGAGGGCCTGGGTTTCCGCTGTAGATGGCTGTCACTGTCGCCAGGGTCAGGTGTGGAAATGGAGGTCACGCCGTGGTGTAGACTCCGGCCACGTTCCTTATCAACGCAGTCTGAGCCGTTGACTATTATATTGTACTGTTCGATCTGATGTTGGCAATGTCAGAGCTGGCCATTTCAGATTTTTCTTCGTGACTTCCAGAGTAATCCCCATAAATAAAGAGGACCTAGTATTGATGTAATATTAACAGTGGATAAAGTGGACACATCATGTCCTCATCTGGTTCAGCATGGGGTCAAGGTCAACATCAAGGTGCTTATGGATATTCATAGGAACGTGGGGTCAGGGACTCTGGAGCTGGCCAGGAATTACCAGATCACACCCTCCAGCTTCCTGCCCACCTCAGGCGTCCCTGGGGAGCTGCCTGGCCTACCTGGCTGCAGGGCTTCCAGTCTTGTTCTGAGCTGGTCCAGGTACCTCCTCGTTCACAGGAGCAGGAAAGATCCTTTCTGGGTTGAGGCAACACGTGTGGACTCCCTGAGGATCTCGCCACGCAAGCCTGACATCTTCTCATCTTCCTTGATGGTGAGTGAGCATTTGACAGGCGTTGAGTTTAAGAACCAGACAATTCTGAAAAACACAAAGACCGACTTTATAGAGTCACAAAGTACTCAGGGAACTTTGTGCCGCTCCATCTCCATAGATACTGTAGTAAGAGGGCTTTTGTATGCCTTGTAGGTCCTCAGTCAGTCCTATTTTATGCCTGCAAATATTTGGTCGCCGTGTAGATGAAATCATCAGGCCCCACAACTGCAATATGAACTTCTAATGAACTTCTTTCTGTTTCTACACCCACGCTGGGAAAATTTTCATCATTTTCTTTTATACTTTCTACTGACACCCACAAGGGGAAAGGTATCGAGTAACAGTGCCATCTACATTTTATGGCAAAATGGAAAGAACAGGAATCAACAATTTCAAGGAAAATTCTTAAAGATTTTTTCTCATTTTGTTAGCAATGAAACAATTTGTCAAATGGGCCTTGGGAGAAATAGTGAAAATAATAATAATTAAGAATTTGTGAGAGAACCAAGATGGCGGCGTAGGTAGACACACTGCGCCTCCTCGCACAACCAGAACTGACAGAGAATCGAACAGCAAGGGGGACCAACACCAAGGAAACAGAAAATAATCATTCATCCAGACTGGTAGGAGGGGCGGAGATGGCACTGGGGTGGAGAGGACTCGCGTGGCTGTGGCGGGACTGAGACTGGCGGAGTGTGGGACAAATGGCGCAGGCAGTCCGAGCACTGGCAGACCCTGCGGTCCCACATTTGCACAGATAAACACAGAGGGCCTGACTCAGAGTGGCGGAGAGTGGGGCAGGCAGAGCGGCAGGTAGCACCTTGCGGCACCACATTCGCCCACAGATAAACCGGACGAACGGCGGGCAGAGAAGCAGACCGCTGCGCAACCCAGGGCTCCAGCTCGGGGAAATAAAGCCTCAAACCTCTGATTGAAAGCGCCCCTGGGAGTTGGGGTGGCAGGAGAGACTCCCAGCCTCACAGGAGAGGTTGTTGGGGAGACCCACAGGGGCCTAGAGTGTGCACAGGCCCACTTACTCGGGGGCCAGCACCAGAGTGGCCCAGTTTGATTGTGGGTAGCGGAGTGAAAGACTGAAATCCGGAGGAGAGTGAAGCGGGCGCCATTGCTCCCTCTCGGCCCCGCCCCCACATACAGCATCACAGCGCAGCGACCAGCATTACCCCGCCCCGTGAACACCTAAGGCTCCGCCCCTTAAAGTAACAGACGTGCCAAGACAAAAAAAAAAAAAAATGGCCCAAATGACAGAACACTTCAAAGCTCCAGAAAAAATACAACTAAGTGATGAAGAGATAGCCAACCTATCGGATGCACAGTTCAAAGCACTGGTTATAAATATGCTCACAGACTTGGTTGAATCTATTCGAAAAACAGATGAAAAAATGAAGCCTATGCTAAGAGAAACAAAGGAAAATGTACAGGGAACCAATAGTGATGAGAAGGAAACTGGGACTCAAATCAATGGTATGGACCAGAAGGAAGAAACAAACATCCAACCAGAAAAGAATGAAGAAACAAGAACTTGGAAAAATGAGGAGAGGCTTGGGAACCTCCAGGACACCTTGAAACGTTCCAACATCCGAATTATAGGGGTGCCAGAAGGAGAAGAGGAAGAACAAAAAATTGAAAACTTATTTGAACAAATAATGGAGAACTTCCCCGATCTGGCAAAGGAAATAGACTTCCGGGAAGTCCAGGAAGCTCAGAGAGTCCCAAAGAAGCTGGACCCAAGGAGGAACACACCAAGGCACATCATAATTACATTACCCAAGATTAAACGCAAGGACCTACATCCAAGATTACTGTATCCAGCAAAGCTATCATTTAGAATGGAAGGGAGGATAAAGTGCTTCTCAGATAAGGTCAAGTTGAAGAGGCTCATCATCACCAAGCCCTTATTATATGAAATGTTAAAGGGAGTTACCTAAGAAAAAGAAGATCAAAAATAGGAACAGTAAATATGACAGCAAACTCACAGTTATTAACGACCACACATAAAACAAAAATGAGAGCAAACTAGGCAAACAACTAGAACATGAGGGTTGTCAATAAGGGAGTGGGAGGGGGAGAGGGGGGTAAAGGTACAGAGAATAAGTAGCATAGATGATAGGTGGAAAATAGACAGGGGGAGGGTAAAAATAGTGTAGGAAATGTAGAAGCCAAAGAACTTATAAGTATAACCCATGGACATGAACTATGGGGGGGGAATGTGGGAGGGAGGGGGGTGGGCAGGATGGAGTGGAGTGGGGGGGGAATGGGACAACTGTAATAGCATAATCAATAAATATTTAAAAAAAAAAAAAAAAAAAAAAAAAGAATTTGTAGTATGGTTTTCAAAAACTGTTAGCTCACGCAGTTTTGTTTTGGGCGTGTGAAGGAGCAGATAAATATTTTTCTCTTCTTGACCATAAACTGATAACCAAGAGACAACAAAGGGTGATGGATTGTCAGTTGTTGCCTTTGTTACATGAAAACGAGACCAGTTCTAATATTCAAGTTGGTTTAATTGGTTGGCAGAAAGAGAAATAAAGTGTTGTTCCCCCACAATATCATTGGGAAAAACCTCCCACAGGGACAGGGTCACAGTGGGAAGCCTCAAAATATGACCAGTGGGACAGTCAGAAGCCAGCTCACTTTCTAATCAATGCCACTGAGTGCTAGAGCGGAAACCAGGGAGTCCTGGGCGGTAGCTGATCACGGAGCTTCAGGAGTGCAGACCCTGAGCAGAGGATACTCAGGTGCGAAGTCGCCTGTCCAGGTGTGCTCGGTGGGTGACCAGAATTACTTTCTTGGTGTGAGTAGCCCTCCCCAGCATCACTTGCAGGGTTCCTTGCCTGGTGCGTTATTTCTCTCTGGAAGGCACAGAAGGCAGCTGGGTGAGTGGGGCAGGGGGTGTTGTCCAGACCTGCCTGGTGGGGGGACCTTTGTGCTTCTCAAAGCAGAAGTTGCTGGGTGCATAAGTCTTAGCAGCATTCAGATGGAGCTTTCGACATCTTGAAACGTTGATTTTTCAAAGTGCATAGTAATCACACAGAAAACTAAAAATGCAGATGCCTAGATGTCTGCTGTTCTCCCATCCCCCAGCCCCTCAGAATCAGAAAGTCCTGGAAAAGGGCGAGGACCGTGGAGTCCAGCTCCCCACTGAAAGTGGAGACTCTGCCCTTGACCCTTTCTGCTAGTTAGGACTTGATTTCTCTTTGCAGGGATTCTTTCATCTCGTCGACCATTTAAAAACTAGGCCCATGAACATGTATAATGTGTGTGCACATTTATGTACATACATATATCTTTTTAAAAGAGGCATGCACAGGATTTTTTGACATACAAGTGGTGAGAGGGTAGAAATACTTGTTTTTTTAAAATATTACCAAAACCCCTGAAACACGTGCCCACGTGGTCGCCATCAACATTTGAGCAAATCATGTTCCCCACTCGTTTTCCTCCTTGGTGTCGTCATCCAAACACCATCGTCTTTTTTTTTTCTTTTCTTTTCTTGGTAATTGCTGATTTTACAATGGCTTTTTCTAATGATCGATTTTCTTCACTCCTAAAAGAAATGAAACACAGTGTAACATGTGTCTCATTCTTTTTGTTCTTCTTCTCCTCCTCCTCCTTCATCTTCTTCACTAAAAGGCACTGAGAGAGCCACTCAGCTTGGCCATCTCCCTTAAAACATGTTATTTAGTTACTAGGTGAGAATTATGGTTGAAGTATTTGTGTATAATTAAGATGAGTCTCCAATTTTCAACTTGGCTTTGCACTCTAGACCTCCTGTGGTTCTGTTTCACTAGGGAAGGTATAAACTCACTTTGGAAAACTGACGAGATTGTGGATCCTGTGAGGCATCTGTGACACGAGAGGACGTTTTTCCAAAGTTCTTACTCTGTTTATAATCCTTGGTCTACACTTGTATTAGCTAGGAGAGTTTGTTCTCCAGATATTCCCATTAGTGCTTGTTTTGGCTCTGCTTAATCCCATTTCTTACCTTTGTGTTGTAAGAGTTTCCATTTTAAACTTTACGTTTCTTCTAAGGTTCCCTTTAAAAAGAAAGCTATTTTCTGGAATGACATAGGCAGACTGTCAGAGGGCATTGTGGCTGTCCTCTAACTGGACAGCTGTTTTATGTACATAATAAAAATGATTTCTGCCTCTTTATCAGACCTGTGTGTGAGCTCATAAATCCCCTGTATCGTGGCAAACCCTCGTGGAGGACATTTCTGCACGCACTGCCAGAACAATCAAGGTTTCAAATTATTTCCAAAGGTGGTAAAATAACCAGGATGGTATGTGAAAAGGGATGAAAACTTGGTAAAAATAGCATCCAGTGTGTCTCACCACTTAGAGAAAGAAGACCATCCCTTCTGAAATGAATGTAGAGAAGAAATGTCCCCATGTTTGTTTTTGTGGCTGTGAAGCTCTGAAGAGGGCCATCGATGCTGCTGTCGTGCTGTACGTGAGGTGTGGGCGCAACTTCGGTCACTCGCTTGCAAGTCAGCAGTCTGGTTTCTCTTTCCTTGGAAACGCAGCCACTATCTCATGCTGTAGTTGGCCCACTGGACCAGAGCCTGTGCTTTACAAATGGCAGTAACTTAGGTTATTTTAGTGGCAACCAAGAGAGATACAATCAAGTGATAGCATCTTCTTCTCGGGGATAGAAATCTGTGATGGAAAGTTCCTGAGACGGAGGAAGGGGTGGGCTTTCCTTGAATGATCTGTGGTTACTAGTCATTTGGGTCGCCTTGTATCAACCACGGAAAGACACAAGGTCTTTTTAAAATAGTGTCCATGGGCACGTGCCCAAGAGCACGTATGTTAAATGCCTCTATAAGTCACAACACTGTCAGATTGCAAAGCCAGTATTCCTAATACCTACAGCCCAACTCTGTTAACCCAAGGCCTGGCGGATCTTTCTGACATGTTCTAGTAAGATAGCCACGTGTATATAATCTCATTTCTAACTATTATGTATCACCATTAACATCAAACACACATCTTTCCTTAAAGGTGGTGATTCTATATAATGACCTTGGCTTTGAGGTGGAAAAAAATTAGAGCAAATAAATAAATATTAAAATCACTTTCAGTCTATACATTCTCTCTTTTTACTTATAGTAATGTTTTTTCAGTAATTCACAGTAAGATTCCGTTGGTTCCTCTCTCACCCAAGTAAAGTAATACGTTTTTTACTGTCAGAGCAAGAGTTGGTCACAGATTTGTCAGTGTCCTGTATTCACAATTATAATAATTATTTTATATGAGAAGGTTAAATTAATGTCATTTTTGTAACTGAATAGAATATTATTTGAATCGATGATAAATTTTTCATTCCGATTCTTATTTTGGCATCATGAAAAATTACTGTTGCAACTGAATCTTAGTTTTAAGCAAATTTCAGAAGCCAATTTAATAGTGTCGTCAATACATCAGTACTGTGGAGGTGGTATGTGATAGGTTGCTGGTAGTGAGGAATGGTTATTGCTTTGGGGGTTTTACCGTGAAGACAGCATTACATACATCTATAAAATATCTGCTTGAGTGAAGGGTTGTGTGTTTTAAGCACTCCAGACCACGTGCGCTTCTTGTCTTTCCCAGGCTCCCTGAGCAGGCGGCATGCTGCCTGGGTTCTGGTTTGGCTTTCTCGTGGGGAGGCTGTACAGACCAGAGCTAGTCACCCACCCCACCGCCTTCTGAAAAGCGGAGACAGCAATGTCTGAATGCTTAATGTTACAGCACACATGTTAATCTATGAAGTGGTTCGGAATATAGGTATTTATCATGTTATTCATTCATTCACTGATTCATCAGTTGATTTATTCATCACTCCCTTCACTTGCCAACAATTTACAGGATGCCTTCTCTGTGCTAAGACCTGGGCTTGCTGCTAGACAGTGAAAAATAAGCGAGACTCGGTCGTTAAGGAGCTCACCATGTAACGGAGAAAACTGAAAGGTAAATACACAGTTCTCACACAAGGTGTTACCTGACAAATCCTGGGACGATGCGCTCACAGTCACAGAAAAGCTGTGAGGTATCGTGAGGGTAGAGAGATTAGGCTTCGTATCCCGCAGAAGGTCGCCAAAATGCTTCTGTGTTTCACGTATAGTCTTGTCTGTTAACTTCCAAGAATACCTACAAATAGCATCAACCTCTGTCATTGTTAAAACCGCAATCCAGTGGAAGACAGCCTCTGAGGAGGTGTGTGTCTCGTTTGCGACTGAAGTAAGCGTCTCTGGATACTTCTCTGAGTGAGGATGACCATTCGCATTCTCCGCTCGACACCCTGTTCAGCAACAGTGGAAATCCAGTGACTGGTGACCAGGCGACTGTCAAACTGTCGGCACTGGCGGGCTTCCGAGGGAGGGTCCTGGGGGCTGGGTTCACACCGGGCCACCCCCACGGGGCTGGCCAGGAGCAGTGTGCCTGCAGAGACGAACATTTCCAGGGTGCATCAACCATCGTTTTCGCGCTCTTGATTTTCCAGAGTTCTGCTATTAATTTAATTACACTTCACATGAAGTGAACATAAGGTATGTTTTAAAACTTCATGGAAAACATTACATGAGAACGCTTAAAGCAGGCTTCTGAGTGATGAAATGATTTTCAGCTCTTTTTTAAAAAAATATGTTTTATTGTTTATGCTATCACAGAAATGCTAGCTACCCTTTCCTCTGGATCTTCTGCCTAAATAAGGCTTCGCCAGAACACGGTCCAGCTGTGTTCAGCTTGTAATTATGTTCTTTAACTTCTTAAATTGGTTCAATATAACAATTTGTAACAGCATAAAAAACCAAACAATTAAATTAAAAAAACCACACCCAACAATCTAAATTTGTACAAATGAGAAGATCACAAGCACCCTACTCGGGGACTTGGGACTCCTGGTTTCCTCCCAGGCTCAGCGCCAGCGCTTGCTGCGACCCAGCAGATCAGGCAGCCCCTTGGGCCGCAGCTTATGTATCGAAGGAGCAAACTGGACTAAGTGATCTCTCAGGGACTTCCGTCTCTAACAGTCTTATTTCACTGATACAATGACTGCCTCAGGATGTTGAAAGAAATAACTCAGGAGAAAATTACAAATTGAACTGAACTCGAGAACAGAAGCAGGAATCGCAGGCAAGGGTCTGCAATATGCTTTTGGGTGCAAACTGATGTGCTATCCTGAGAAATAAAAGCAAGGTTTTGATATTTTATCACAGGTTTTGGTTGGCAGAGGAAGGATCGGTTAGAAAAGAGCTGAATATGTATTTGGTTTAATAATATAAAAATATTTCATCTGTTTGCAAAGAATTAAGAAAAGGAACACCTGTATTTTCCTACGTCGCCCGTTCCAATGCAGGGGCCTCCCCTTTGCGCAGCACTCGGGAGGCGTCTTCCACCCAGAATGGTCTCTTGGGAGTCCGGGTGGACTCCCTCCTCCTGCACCGCCCGGCCCTCCGGTGGGAAATGCTCACTCGAATGAGGCAGGGTGCTGGTGTGGGTCTCTAGCATTCACCGGCCGTTCTCAGAAGGGAGTAGATGGTCCTCAGCTTGTACACGTGCCCTTTCTGAGACGTCAACCGTAAGCCTTCCAGTCCTCTCATAACACAGCACTGTGCGCACGGATCACAGCACCCTTGCTGGAGCTTTAAAATCCAGAAAGAAATGCTGTGGTACATGCTGCTGCTTTTTATTCTTGAATCCACCAGGGGAGACTGTTGCTAAGAGGCTTGGTGCCTTGATCCAAGCTGATTGTTAAAACGATTTGTTGTCTAACAATTGAGTGCAGCTGGTTTTGAGCAGTAATCAGATAAACAACGATGCAGTTTAGGGATGGTTCCATTTCCGGGTTGGATTTGCATCCTCATCCTAGACTTAAAAAAAAAAAAAATTGGAAAACCGTTTCCAGATGATCTGCAAGGTTCTTTCACGACCATCCCAGCAACACGTCAGTAGCCCTTACACACGGGGCCTCGTGCCCTCATTCCACTGCGTGTAAAGGAAGCTTTTTTTTTTTTTTTTTTTTTTAATATATTTATTGATTATGCTATTACAGTTGTCCCATTTCCCCCCCCACTCCACTCCATCCTGCCCACCCCCCTCCCTCCCACATTCCCCCCCTATAGTTCATGTCCATAGGTCATACTTATAAGTTCTTTGGCTTCTACATTTCCTACACTATTTTTACCCTCCCCCTGTCTATTTTCCACCTATCATCTATGCTATTTATTCTCTGTACCTTTCCCCCTCTCTCCCCCTCCCACTCCCTTAATGACAACCCTCATGTTCTAGTTGTTTGCCTAGTTTGCTCTCGTTTTTGTTTTATGTGTGGCTGTTAATAACTGTGAGTTTGCTGTCATTTTTACTGTTCCAATTTTTGATCTTCTTTTTCTTAGGTAACTCCCTTTAACATTTCATATAATAAGGGCTTGGTGATGATGAGCTTCTTTAACTTGACCTTATCTGAGAAGCACTTTATCTTCCCTTCCATTCTAAGTGATAGCTTTGCTGGATACAGTAATCTTGGATGTAGGTCCTTGCGTTTAATCTTGGGTAATGTAATTATGATGTGCCTTGGTGTGTTCCTCCTTGGGTCCAGCTTCTTTGGGACTCTCTGAGCTTCCTGGACTTCCCGGAAGTCTATTTCCTTTGCCAGATTAGGGAAGTTCTCCTTCATTATTTGTTCAAATAAGTTTTCAATTTTTTGTTCTTCCTCTTCTCCTTCTGGCACCCCTATAATTCGGATGTGGGAACGTTTCAAGGCGTCCGGGAGGTTCCTAAGCCTCTCCTCATTTTTCCAAGTTCTTGTTTCTTCATTCTTTTCTGTTTGGATGTTTGTTTCTTCCTTCTGGTCCACACCATTGATTTGAGTCTTTTTAAGAACGCAGCTGCAACTGTGGTCTCTGAACTATGTAGGGGGCACAGACCACAGCGAAATTATTCACAAAGGCGGGTGAAAGGTGGGAATATATGAAGATTGTGTAAGTGCCAGTTTCTGTCGATGACAAGAAGGAATTTTCCCCTGGGTTTGGTTAACATACTGGATTTCAGCGTGGTTTGAAATGTGGCCGGGACGAAAGTGCACAAAGCTGCTAACCTTGGGCAGCCCGGTGCGTGAGGAATCGCTCAGGTGGGATAGCAGGTGGTTGGAGGTGATAGAAGCATTTTTAACACATGGAGGCTTTCGGGGCAGCGTGGCAGGTGCTACACGTTGCTCCCTCTGGGAGCCCAGTGGGTGGGTGCACACGGGGTCCTCGGGGAACCACCGTATCCCAGTGTGGGAGTCCCCGGTTGAGTCGAGTTGGGAGACACCATATGCTGAAGGCCACTACCCTGATTGTCATCTTCGAGATGAAGGCCTCCTGTCCTTCATGGACAGGGCTGGGAATGGGCAGTGAATGGCTGCTGGCCTTTGTCTGGCTTTCTCACTTTGGATCCTCCCCTTTCTGTTGGGCTGTTTCTCATTCCACTTCTGGAACCCTGGTGCTTCTTCCAGGACAGGTGGTGACAGCCAGCTCCTGGATCCCTGTGGTACTGGGCCTCCCCTTTTCAGCCTTGCCTCTCACTCTGGAAAAACAGCTAAATCGTCCTGGAAAGTCTGACCTAACACCGGCTCGATGGTGCTGTTTCACGTGCAGAGAGGCAGTGGGCGGGCCGCTTCCCGCGTGCCCCATGCTCTTGTGCCTTGGACTCTGAGGGGTGGTGATTGGAGGCTACCAGTAGGGCCACAGAGCATCTCTTGCCCCCACAATTTAATTTCTTATTCAACATATTCTAAGAGGTCCGTGTTTTGATCAGAGTGTGTTTCTTCTAAGAATTTAGCCTCAACTTTTACCAGAACTGAGTGTGGGTCTGTCTTGTATGCATGGTGTAATGCCCTATGGATGCTCATCCTTCACGTTAAAAGAACAGAGGGCATTCCCTCCATGCTGGGGGTGGTAGGCAGAATTCTAACAGGAGCTCCGAAGACCTGGCCTGTGTCTGATTTTCTCCCCTCGAGTGTGGCAGGAACCAGAGAGTAGGCTGAGCTCCCATTCCTGTGACTATGTCCTATGACAAAAGGGATTCCGTAGGCCTGATTGAAGTCCCAAATAAGCTGACCTTAAAATGGGAATATTGTCAGGGTGGGCCCGATCCAATCACATGATCCCTTTTAAATCGGGGTCAGAGGTCAGCAAATGAGAAGAAATTGAGTAGAGGAGGCCACGTGGAGAGGAGCTGAGAACAGTCTGTAGCTGGCAGCCTGCAAGAAAACAGGGGCCTCAGTCCCCAAACCACAAGGGACTGAATTCTACCAACAACAAGAATACACTCAGGAGTGGAGTTTTCCCCAGAGCTCCTGATGGGAGCCCAGGCTGGCGACGCCTTTGTTTCAGCCTGTGATGTCCGGAGCAGAGAACCCAGCCCTGGGGAGCATCTGATGTACAGAACTGTGAGCTAATAAAAGAGCGTAATTTTAAGCTGCTGAGCCTGTGGGGATTTGTCCGCAGAATAGACAACTAGTACACAGACTCATCCATAGTCAGTCGAACCTGGTTATTTGTGTGACTAAGTATTTCCACTCCAACCCACGTTCTCTCTGCACTGGCACGCCAGGGCTGGGGCTCTGCATCCCTGCTTTCTCCACCCACTTCTCCATTGGGCTCTGGTAGCCGGGTCTACTGGGGTTGTCTGGAAGGCTGGTGGAGAGAGAAGGGGCAGGGTCCCACATACGGAGGCCTGTTTCCATCAATAGCACATCAGCTTTGCCCCACAGGGGCCGCTGAGCCCCGGAGCCTCATCTGGTTTCAGTTTGCAGAGGTGTCGTGTCTGCCCTGGCAAAGCCAGCCTCATTGCACCCTCTCGAGGTGCAAAGGTCAGCCAATAGTGTCCTCAATTGACAAGGTTCCTCTTCTGGGCTCCTGAAGTCCAACATCTGCCAGTCTCCAAGAGGTCACCTAGTAGGTCCCTGGTAGGTTCAAGTCCAGTTCTGCAGGCCCTTTCTTCAAGCCTCTAGGCTCCAGTAGCCCCCCTGTTCCCTTTTCTTCTCTCAGCCCTGCACTTCCCAACTCTGAGGTTGCAGGGTCTCTTCTGGGCCTTTTCCTATCTGCCATATCTGGTTAGCAATGCTTTGCATTAATTTCTCTCCTATTAGTAGAAATACTAGGAAGGTATTTCTGTGTTCCTGACTTGTTCCTGATTCTTCACCTTCTTATTGGGTCTCATACAGGGTGGGCAGGAAGAGAGGGGCTTTGGTGTTTTTGGATCCCACATCCCCAGCCGCCACCCGTTGTATGGAATGTTCTGTAGGCTGATGACAAATGCAGCTGTCCCTGGTTAAGGGGGACTGGGCAGGGGTGTGTGGGCGAGCAGAACAACCTTATATGCCCCGAACCCAAGGAGCACGCCCTTCTCGGAGTCAGCTGACTCGAGCCTCACCTTGAGCCGATGATCAGCCCATCAAAGGATGAGCACATCCGGAAACACCATCGTTTAGGAACTGTGGACTCTGATGAACACTCAGCCTGTGGTCTCACTTTAGGGACTCTTACATTTTCTGCCTAATTTATGCAACCCGGAGTAAGAAAGCTGAGGCCTGGCTGATGTGTGGGGGGTGTAGCTTTGGCATGCCATGCAGTCCACTGTCCACCTGCCACGGCCCCTCTCCATCAGTCACCCGAGGCCCCTGACCAGCTGGCCTGGACTGAGTCTTCAACACAGACTTGAGGCCGGTTGGGCACCTGGTACTCTGCAAAAGCACCGGAGAGTGTGGTGTGTTTGTTGGGAGTATCTTGTTGAACAGGAAGAAGGGAATGTAGCAAGCAGAGTGCGGAGGATTTAGAGTCTCTGGATTGTAATTCTGACGAGAAACAAATTTTTATGTGCCTAGGGATTTACAAAGACTGTGCAAAGTTTCACTGAGGTTTTAATAAAACATCTTTAACTCAGCAACTGAGGGGCAGAAGGCCCTGGGGGAAGAGCTCAGAGACAGGATGTTGGTTGAGTCAAGTTGAATGTCAAGCCTGGGGCTACATAGTTGCTTTGAGGCTGGGACCAGTTCCCAGCTGGGTGATATTGGACATTTCCTATAGAAGAGCACTGGTCTTCTGATAGGGTTCAGTTCCGTAGTCAAGGAGACCAAGCACACAAAGAACCACCCACAGTGCCTGCTGCTTCCTAGACATTCAATAAAGCCAGGCTCTTTACTTAAATTTTTATTATTTCACTCATTTCAATGTCATTTCATTTCACTCAACATTTCATTTATTCACTTTTATACTGCAGGTCCTTGAGTAACAATACTTTACTCAACATTGTTTTGTTACAATGTTGATGAAGTGCCATAGGAACTTAACATTTACTTGTATATGAATGAGCCTGTGGAACCGTTGATGCATTATACGTTGTTTCACTTCAAGTTGTAGAACCTATGCACGATGTCAAGTGAGGACTTACTGCGTACACCCCGTTGAAAGGGTTCAGGGAAGCCTTGGCTTAGCTGCCACACTTTGTCAGCTCGTAGAGCAGTATTTCTCAGCAACTCCTTACAAGGTGCACCTCCAAGTGGTTTGTCCCATGCCTATTACCTCACCCCTTCTCTCCATTTGCTTAGCTAGTGTTTCAAAAACCTCAATGTAACAGATACAGCCCTTTAGTTAAATAAGGAGGAACGGGAGGCTAGAGTATGACCTGTCCCCAAATTTAATGCCCTATCTGTAGGAGAGGCAGGACGAGAGACTGGGTCTTCCAGGCCCAAGGGTGAGCTCTCTCGGCTCTCATCCATATTAAATAAACACATAATTTACATGGCTCAGCACCGCAGATAAGCACTTCCGGGAGCTTTACTTCATTTTGTTCGGTCACACAAATGCTGAGAGACTGTCACACTAACAACCACCACTTGTCCTTCTTAGCCATTCTCTCCATCCTCACAGCTTAACAACCTTGAGTGTGTTTTTTTAATACCAAAGCAGATGACTGAAGAACCTTATGGAACGTTCTAGAATGAAAACTTAATATTTTGGCCTCTTTGCTATTCGGTCAATACGTTAGGAATATTCTGCCAAGCTTGGTTTAGCTAAAGATTGAATTTTCCCCTTAATTCATCTCTAATTTTTTTGGATTTTCTCAAAACAGGAAGATAAAAGGCATTCTTTCTATTTCACCTTACTTCAACACTTTGATGGCTGTCAGGAAATGCACTAGATTTTAATTCTCTGGATCACTTTCAGATAAAATGTCAATGTGTACTACTCTTGACATTAATTTGCCCTCTAAAAGACAATTCTGTACCCCAGAGTCGTGCCTGCTTTGGAAGAAAGGGCCGGTTGAGAGACCACTGCACTGTTGGATGTGAAGAAACCCTGACCTCAGCCTTTCAACCCCGCTTCGTCCAACTCAGTAAATTGAGAAAGGATTTCAAGAGAAGAAGCCTCTCTTTGATGTTGGAATTGAATGACTGCTTTAATAAAATTGGAAATGGTTTCAGGAGCTTGCTTCTGCTCTTTCACTGGTAATTCCGAAGAGGAAATAAAAATGTAATATGTATTTTCATATATCGTGTATAGTATGATAGTACATATCATATGTGATGTACATTCTATTCTACTAGTTTATTATATGTGTTCTACTACTCTTTTTTAATTGGAAATTAATCACCCAGGGCCCTAAATTGCTTACGGCCCATTACCAGTCACCTACAGTCTTGCAGCCGTGCGGGAAATTTGATGCGGGCACTTTAAGCTGAGCTGGTTTGGCATTTACTTACTTAGTTAAAGATCATCACCAAGCAGAACCCCCTTGGGAGGAGTCGCTGGCTCATTGGGCCCCATGGGGAGGGCGGTAATTAAACTCTGAAGGCAGCTCTGATGTTCAGCTAAAAGCTTGTCTTTAAATAGTAATACACTCGTGTTGCAAAGTGGTAGGCCCTCGGGTGGCTGTTGACACAGTGTGAGGAGCTGGCATTTTTTTTTTTTTATATATAAAAGCCAAATTGAAGAAACTGTTATGAGCTCATCTGCATAAAGCAATATGATTCTGCCTGAGGGTGCAGGCAGCGGGGAGTGATTAGGAACCGGCTCTTTCTCTGCTCCTGCGCGGCTCGGAGCTAACACGCTGCCACTTGTCACTAAAAAATTGGAGACACCATATGCCAGGCTGCCTCTGCCAGGCGCCCCTTGCTGATGACACAGTGAGGATTCCTCCCCGACGCCGGAGGGTGCCCGGGTACTGTGCACACCCCTGCCCCTGCTCCCCTCCCAGTCCCTCCCAGCGAGGCAAGGACGTCCCATTGTTCCTGAAAATGTGGCCGAGGCCCTGTGGGTTCGCTGAGACAATTGGATGCACATCCGAAGGATGGTGGAAGCTTTGGACCCTCCAGGAATTGGCCTGATGCTCAGTTTCTTCTCTTTCCTGGGCCCACTGCTTGGGTGGCAGGCAGCTTTGGGGATGGGGTCCCCTGAGTTGCAAGTCGTCACCCTTAGGAGCAGGAGAGGCACCCCTGCTCCCTCACAATCCACGGATCCCCATGTGGCTGTGTCGACAGGTCAGGAGGCCCTTCTTCCTCCTCCAGCCTTTTCTTCCCTTGGGAACGCACTCTGTGTCCTGTCTCTCAGTATCCTGTGCTGGGTTAGTGATGCAAACCTCTTTCGCTTCCGTGTGTAAACAGTGCATTAAAATTTTAACCTTGAGGAGAATGGTTTTCATGTGGCCTGACAGCGGAATGCAGGCCTTTGAGAAGGAGACGGCTGCGCTTGGCTTTTGAGGAATTCGCTTTGAGGTCCCTCCAGGGGTTGGGTTTGGTGCAGGGTGGCTCCAGGGCTGATGTGAATTTGAGCCACCTTTCACGTTTCTCTCGGTCAGTGGTCAGGTCAGCTGGGACTAAGACCTTTGTCACAGCTTGAGGAGGAAAAGAGAGGCTGCAGTGTGGTGTGGCGTGTGCGGGGGAGGGGGTGATAGAGGGGCAGCTAAGTTCCTGCAGATGCTGGGCCTTCACCCCAGCAGAGTTAGGCCACCTCCTTGCCTCCCGGGAATGGGCGGGCCAGGGAGAGACAGGATGGCACAGATGCCCCTGGTGGGCGCAGGCTGCTCTGGGCACCATTTTGGTCACTCTGCTTGGCCTTCCAGGGGAATCTGGGTGGGGCTGATGTGGGCCCGAAGAGGAAATGCTCTCCAGTAACCCCCATCAGAGTGTCAGCCTTCATAAAGTGTCCTCCAGGACCCCCAGGCAAGTCCCGGCCACCACCACAAAGCTACCTTCTCACAGCCCTCTCTGCATAAGTCTCATACAGTCTTGTATAGCCTGTTGTTATATCAGTCACTTTCTTAAATGAATGACCTCATCCAAAGGGATAAAAATAACCTACAAACCTGAAGTCACACGAGGCCTTCTCGTCTTCTTAGGTGCACATGAAATATATAAAATGAATAAGACCAAGACTACTCTGGCTGAATGGAAATGAGATTTCCCTACCACGGTGCACCCCACCCCCCTCCAGAGGCCCCCGCCCCATAGCCCTGAGAATCCTGGGACCGCAGTTTGAAATCCATCCATCCGACCTCTGCATGGTGTGGGAGAAGACCCTGGGCCAACAAATGTGTTCTTGCGACATACTTAACCCTGAATATTTTCTTCTATTACAACTTCAAATTCACGTTGAGTAGGTCATTTCCAACCATGCCTATAAAGAACATTCTAACTTCCCTCTTCAGAGATTAAATACTTATTTTTGAAACACTCTCTGGATTTGGAGTAATCAAGCACCTCTTCCAAAGTGGATTACTGCTTAGAGCACACCAGAGAGACGGTCTCGGTGAGCGGCAAGAGAAGCAGTAAATGCCATGTGCTCTCAGCGGAGCGGGCCCCCTCTGGAATCCGTGGGCTGTTGTGCCTCTTTCTCCGTCTTTCGTGTTCTCCTTGGCCCTTTCTTTATTTCCAGCTACTGACCCACGCAGGTGGCGTTCTTCTCCAGAATCTGCCTCCCACATTATTCCAGTTGGATTCCTCCTATTCTGAGACACCTGCTGAAGGCCACCATCAGACACGATTGCTGTTCGTTGTGACATTGTCCAGGTCCAAAGAGAGCAAAGATAAATGTACCCTAAAAGCCTACTTTGGATTACTTCCAAGGCTGTATATGTTGCAGAATTTAGATGCATTTCTTCAAAGTCTTTGTGGACATCAGTGTACTGGAAAGTGACTCTTCCTTAGGGACACTCTTATTGTCTAACATATTAAGATCCATTTCGATAGATATAACAACACCACGATTTGCCAAAAGTTGGTCTTAGGGCTCATAGTCCATGTCTTGATGTGCACACATCTATGTATGCACATCTGTGCCTGAACACCCACAGGTTCCACACGTTAGCCCAGCGTGTGCTTTCCTGAGCTGCGGCTTGATTTGGTAAATTTCTGGCTGCCCCCATTCTTTTTCCTTGCAATAGCTTTCAAAATCCATGTATGTGGAGTGCCTCAGACTTGAGGCTTGTGAGAAAGGAAAATCCATTCCTGTGAGTTACATAAACCCCTGCTGAACAATGGTGGGCAAGCATTAGAATGCTGTCTAGTGGACACGCTGGAATTTCCACTCTGGAAAGCCTTCTATTCATTTAACTAGTGAGACAGTAACTTTTAATGTATGAAGTAAACTAAGCCAGAAGGAAAGGTGTGAACAACAGTTTGCGAAGACAGCTCTTGTTGGGATTCTTCCCTGAAAATATGTGAATTTAGGCTTTGCCAATTATTCTTGTGTATTTACGACTTTTGTTATCTGATGCTGATGAGCACGGACCTTATTTTGTTTATAAATTCACCTCCACGCAGGTCCAATTTCAGAGAAAAGTTTAAATGCGGCCTGTGGCTAGAACACAGTACAGGGGTGAACTTCAGCATAGGGAATAGGCTCTCCGCAGAAACTTCTGGGTTGCTAGAGTGCAAAGATGTGAGTCACCATTTGCTTGTTGAAAATTCATACATTTTTTCCTGTAATGTGGAGACAACACAGATAAGCAAGATGAAAATAATGGTGGCCTGTCAAACTAATGGCACTCATTAATATTTTTACCTAGAGAAAAGCCTTCCCTGCATTAGATTATATTGACATGTAACTGCATTTCCCTCAGCTCTCCCGTGGTTTCCTTTTCAACACTTCACCTTCTAATACACTTTTGATTTCTTTTAATACAATATGTGCCATCCCTGGTTAGGTGGGGGCTCAGGATTGCTTGTGGATGGAGTCATGTGGCTGAGACCAGGCTGGAGGGGATCCAAGTGGGAACAGGTGTTCAGAAAGGACAGGCGACCCTGTTGGGACAGTTGACATAAAGCAATGGAGATACAATGGATGGTAGGTAGACAGTGGTTTCTTTTTGTAAATGTTTGCTTCCTGATCTACAATTTTTAAGACTTTGATCCTAGAGAATTTTATTTGTTGGCCCTTTACTAAGCATCTTCGTACACTGTGGAAGAATGGAAGCCTTGTTTAGCAGGAGTGGAACACTTGCAGGAAGAAAGTGAAGCACAGCCTGGTTCCCCAGGCGCTGCCGGCACCCTGCGGGGTGATGGAAGGAAGAGCCTGGGCTTACTGAGGTTGACAGAAGATGATGGGTCGTGGGAAGGCAGAATCTCGGAGCCTTCTGGAAGCAGGGGCGAGAGAGATGGGTTGCACCTGGAAAATCGGTGGAGGCTTCTTAGAGAAGTTGTTTGATCCGTCCTTTACCTTCTCAACGATCTAAATGGACCTTAATTCATGTTTAGTGAATGAAGCAATGACTACAGAGGGTTTTGTTTTCCCTGCTTTCTGGTTGTGCGCGGGAGGGGGCGTGACCTGGCATCCCAGGTAGAAGAAAAAGCCCGTAAGTCTGACAGCTGATAATCAGTCAATATTTCTAAAGAATTCCCAAATTTTAATAAGGATATTGAGGATGATCATGCTTGAAAATGAAGCACCCCTACATGCACAATGCAACTCAACGTAAAAATGTTTACGAAAAGTTGTTTATGCCACAATAATAGGTACTAGGCCCGAGAGGATAGTTATCTTTCTTTTTTAAATCATATTTCTTCCATAGCACCTACAACAATTTCGAAACACAAAGATATTTGTAAATAATTATTTGTGAGACATGATTTTTATTAATAAAACTGTTAGGTAAAATGAGACATACCAGGAGTTCTCTGGATGATGTCTACATATAGAGAATGTGCTTTAAAACTCAGTGTAGAAACCTAGGCCAAGTTTTCCTTTGTCAAAAACTCGGGAAGTGATTTTTCTTTTCAGTGGGCCTACCTCAACATACTTGCGTGTCCCGTGAAAAGCAGGCATACACAGGAGAGGAAACAGAGCTCTCTGCTCTGTCACTAATGACAGGTGATTGGGCCACAGTCCCTCTCGCTGTGGCTCTGTTTATTTGCTTTGCAAATGATCATAGGCCTTCACACTTGTTTTTAAGCTATAAAATCCTCCTATCAGATAAGATCTCACTTGAAATGCAGTGTTTCTAGCAGGTGAGCCCTCTCAGAAGCTCTAGTTGGCTCCAAGTGGGCAGCTGCTGTTCAGCTCCATCCTCCACCCTCCCAGCACCTGGGCATTCCCCTGGGAATCCCTATGGCTGCTCTGAAAACCCTGGACTCCTGGTGTGTGTGAAGGGGATGGGGGGAACCAGGGGGCTCCCCAAACAACCCCTGGGCTGTGATCATGAGGGTCTCTCCAATCCCAGAGCCTAACCTATGAAAAGTGCTTCTGCATTTCTTTTTCATTCTATGAAGTACAAGTCTTTCTCTTCAGTATATGAGTTAATTATGCTAATGCCACCTCCATGCCCTATGACTGTGCCTGTGTAAGAAAGAGGGGACCTGGAGAAATACACCCTGGCCTTTGGGAACCAGCGGGACGGCTAATTCACAGGCACAGCGCTGTCCTGTTTCTCCCGCCCCCCACCCCCCACCCCATGCACCCTGCTGCCTTCTCATGGAGCGAGTTGGTCTGAGGGGCCTTCATATCTGATTTGAAAACAACATCCCTGATGCTTTTCACGGCAGGTGGTCCAGAGAGCACATTGGAGGAAAAACAAGACAGAAAAATTAACCATTGCTCTCGCATCCATCCATGGCACACACAGAAAGTAAGTCCAGCGTCAAAGCAAAATTTCATCTCATGCTTAGAGATTGCTTCCTTTTTGATCGGGACCAAATTCTATTTAGCACCAAAATAGAGAAATCAGAGTTCTTTTTAAAGATGGAATCATTTCCAAGGGGCACTTTAAATGTGGACACTGTGTAGTTTGCGGTTCTCAACCTAAGTTGTGTTTGAGGAACCTGCCCTCCTTGGTGCAGCCAACAGCTCTCAGTCCCATCCGATGGCTTTGGACTGGGGGCGGGGGCTGATCCTGCTGCGTTGGGTGCCCCATGCTCCCCCATTCCTTGTGATGTGCTTTGCATTAAATAAGAATCCCCTCATCTCTCTCGACTAGAAGTGATGGGGAGTAAAACCCTGTTGGGGCCTGGGTCCGGGGGTGAGGGGTTATCCTGCTCTGTGTACTTACCCACCAAGCAGACCTTTCTTTATCCAGCCTTGGTGTTGGCCAGTTTCTACGTCTGTCCCTTCGTCCCTCCCCTTTCCAAGAGCTCAGCCACTCACCTACTGCTTGGCATGTATTGAGCACATTGGAGTCCAAAGATGGATGCCCCCAGGCCTGCTGCAGAGGGCTGGAAAGCATGTGGAAGAAAGGAGAGGGCTTTGTAAAATGCAGAAGGGGCTCAGGAGGGTGCCAGTTTGCTGTGTTGCTGCAACAACATACTACAAACTGGGTGGCTCGACTGAGATGTATCATGTCACTGGGAGCTGGAAGACCAAGAGCAAGGTGTGGGCAAGTTGGCTCCTCCTGGGGCTGGAGGGGAGAATCTGCTCCATTCTCTCCCCAGCTTCTGGCAGTTGCTGGCCATCTCTGATGTCTGTTGGCTTTTAGAAGCATCACCCCATCTCTGCCTGCATCTTTACAGGGAGTAGGGCCGCCCTATTCCAGTTTGGCCTCGTATATCTAATCCCATCAGGGACAAGCCTGATTTCGGACGAGAGTCTGAAGTATGGGGGATTCGAGATACCAAGCCTGCTCGACATGATTTGGCTGATCTGTGTGAACAGAAAGGTAAGGGAGATTGGAGGCAGGGAGGAAGAGAGAGACAGACAGACAGGACAGACTGACTTCTGTATGCACTATCATACCCTCTATCCTTGCAAGTATTTCCAGAAATACAGTAATTTTGAACAACTTTGAGAAAACAAAAATTGTCCTTTCACTCGTGGCAGATCTAACGTTACAAGAAGAAATTAATGAAAGAAAATGCTACCTGTTAAGGATTGTATTGTGTCCCCCCCAGATTCACATGTGAGAATACGTTCTCCCTCCCTCCCCCCACTGCCCCTTCCCCCCTTCACTCCCTTGTTCAGTGGGATGCATGAATGGATGGGTGGATGGATTCTTTTACAAATGTAAGTCAGACATACTTTCTGCTCACAACCCTCTGGTGGCTTTCTCTTTCATTAGAGGAAAACCCAAAGTTCTAGAAAGTTCTTCCTTAACTGCCCTGGTATAAATAGAAACTTGCCTCCTCACCCCAATGTCTTAATAGCATATGACATTCCATAATCTCCTTTGCTTGTTATCCGCCTCCCCCAACTGGGAGCTACATTGTTCTGTGGAGTGTTCCATAGGCTGCTGTGCCCCGGGCGGGTGGGGCCATTCGAAAAGGCCTTAGAAACTGGCAGGATACGTGTCAACATGTGGACCGTGATGACCCCTGGGAAGTGGATGGACAGAAGGGATTTTACATACGTCATTGTAATTTGTCGACCCCTGTGACAGTTCATTTCTCTGGGCTTCAGTTTCTTCAGCTGACTGAGTTCTGACTCGGAGAGTTCAATAGTTAATATTGTGTGCCTGGACTGGTGTGGCCCAGTGGGTTGGAGCATCCTCCCATAGACTGAAAGGTCGCAGGTTTGGTTCCTGGTCAGGGCACATGCCTAGGTTGTGGGTTCAATCCCTGGTTGAGGCACATACAAGAAGGCAACCAATCAGTGTCTCTCTCCTTCTCTCTCTCTCTCTCTCTCTCACCTCTCTGTCTAAAAGCAATGAAAAAATGTCCTCAGGTACGGATTTAAAAATTTTTTTTTAAATTTATATTGTAAAGCTCTAGTCCAGCACTTGTATTTAGTGAGAACAGCTAACTTAATACATTTTAACATCTTTATTCCCTTACTGTTTCTTTTGAAGTTTTCTATTGTGAACTTGAACTACTTTTATGATCAGAATTTTTAAAAAGCAACACTTAAAAAAAAACGTAGAAGGTAATAACAACAATTCTGTGGTGTCTGGGTTAAATGCTGGTGCCCAGGGGCTGAGCCCTGGGGTCAGGTTTGCGCCAGGGGGCTGTGTCACTGAAGGCACCACACACTGCGATGACCCGGAACTCCTGGGTCTGCTGCAGTTTTCCCACGACCGGATCACGGCGCCTCACACAACAAATAGGTCGTACTGCCTGTGCCGCAAAGGCTCGTCTTACTATATTTCCCAACTTGTAAACTCTTTAAAAAAAATCCTTTGACCCTCAAAAACCATCCTGAAGGGACTTCATACATTTTGGGCATCAGGAATGTGGAATCTGGCCCTGGCCACGTAGCCCGGTTGGTTAGAGCATGGTCCTGATATGCCAAGGTTGAGGGTTCAATCCTCGGCCAGGGGATCAGATAGGAATCAACCAATGAATGCATAAATAAGTGGAACAACATATTGATGTTTCTCTCCCTGTCTCCCCCTCCCTCCCCCCTTTTTAAATCTCTCTCTAATAATAACAATAATGCGGAATCTGAGGCTTTGATTTTCCCCCCAAAATCGTGTCATTAGAAGGTATCTGAAGTAAATGACAAGTGTCCAACTTCAGTTATGGGTCTGCTACTCCAGGCTGCCTCCATTGTGTTGCAATATTGCTTTCCGATGAATCTCTTTAAGACCATGCCCAAGCCTGCTGACGCAGAATTGTGTCACTAAGGCTGGGTCTGTCTGCTAGCATGTCCTCCACGTCACAGCCGCCAGCCCTTGGTGTCTCATGTGTTTATCTGCCCGTCATTCCCGCTGGACTCTGAGCTTCTCAAAGACAGAAACTGGCTCTTGCTACATATCCCTGTACCCGCTGCTTCCAGGACAGTGCCTGGGCCATAGTGGATGCTCAATTAATGTCTGAGAAGACTTAAGATGACTATGTCTTTAAAAATATATACTCTATCTAAAGTGGATTGAATTTTCACAGTGTGATGCTAATAATTTAAACTTTGACCCCATGAAACATTACCAATCTCATGTCCTGATTAGTAAATGCAGAACGAAGGCCCTGAGGAGACTCGTGCCCGCTGAGATGCAGTGTGGCCGGCATTTGCCGGGAGCTCCACACGTGTCTCCACAGTTAGTTTTCTGTCCCTATTTCTGCCTGAAATTTATGGAAGAGGACATAAGTCTGGGAAGTTATTTGCCCAAGTTCCTACCTGCTGTCAAAAGATGCATAAACATTGTTGTAAGTTATTACTCTGCATGTAGCACTGTTTGAAGTTTTCTAATATGTATTATCTCACTTAATTCTCCCCCAAACCTCTGGGACAAATATAAGTATCCTTCTATCTATTTTACACACGAGGACAACTAGGCACAGAGAATGTTAGGAAATACACAGATTATTTAGGGATAAGTGGCAGAACAGGATTAAAACCCAGTGACTTGGTGTCAGAGGATACACTTAACCCTGACCACCTGCTGGGTAACGAAACCCCACCTAGATACATCTGTCACAAAAGCCCATTGTCTTCCCCGCACTCCAGCTCCCTCTTTGCCTTATCCTCGATTAAATGGCCGTTCAGGGACTCAATTAAAATGCTATGATGAGTCCAGAGGTAATGCTGGGAGAGATCATTATAGCCACCTATTACTTGATACAGTTCTATTCATTAATTCAAATCAAAAGCTAGTGAATAATAGAGGAAATAAACAATACAGAATACATTTAAAAATACCTATCACCCTTAAATAATGATCCTGGATAATGAGAGGGATATATGCCCTTTAGATGGAAAGGATGTGGGTCAAGGCAGCGTTTCATAAAATATGTGCACACAAATGACCACGGTGACAGATGCCATTGGCCTGCAGAGGGAAATGACAGAGCTGGTGATGCTGGCGGGAGCTCCGGGTCACATCTGGAATCTGGGCCCCTGCATTTAATCACCTGGTTCTTCTCTTGACATGGAAGGTCCCTTCTGCTACATACGGTCGAGATGACGTGTTTTCTAGTTGCTCTTTCTATTTTTTAATTTTTCTTATAAATGAGAGAAAGTAAAACCTTGACTCTCTCCTGAACTGTCACAAGTGACATTTACTTTTTGCCCTGTGGAAACTACTCCTAATAATTAATACCCAAGAATATAATCTTTATACAACTACTTTGCTCCTAGAAAAATTCGACGGTTAGAAAATGTCAAAAGGAATCTGAACTGATTTTACCACCTGGGGTCAAATTTCCTAGTCTCATTATAAAAGTCAATTTTTATTAAAACAATTTTACATACTATGACTTGGGAATATCCTAATTTCAATGGATAAAAAAAAACCTCATGCAGTTGCCTGCTTAAACTTGTGTTGTAATACGGAGCACTGGTCTTGAGTTTACCCTCTATTGTATAACTTCTGGTCTTCTGTCAGAATAACAGACATGAAGTCACTTGAGTAAATTTTAAAATCTCAAACCACATTAAATTGAGATCATACTTGTAATGCACTAGGTCTCTCTAACAGAGGATTTATCAAAAACAATCAGAAGGCTTCACATTAGGGAACTGGCTTCAAGAAGTTACCTTCTAAGCAGCTAGAAGATTGTGCGGGATGGCAAGCTGAAGTAACTTAAAGAAATAGCAAGCCCAGGGAGAGGAGGGAGACGTGACTGGTTAGATGGATGGATATTTGGATGAATGGGTGGATGAGTTGGTGGGCAGACAGATAGACAGAGGGGTGGATGGACGGATGATGGATGGACTGACAGACTGATGGGTGGATGGGGCTGGGGATGGGTGAATGAAAGGATGGGAAAATGGATAGGGAGATGGATTCATTTCCTATAAAAATGCTTTACGTTGGTTAAGTTTTGTGCTTCAGATCTTTAATTAGGAAACTGGGGAAATAGAACCAATTTTTAAACATGTTTGAAATATTTAAAATAGTGTGTCTGTATGTATATAGGACAACGCAAACATGATAATTTTCACACACATTCACACATGGACCCAGTCATACACACAGGCAGAGATGAGGGAAATTTTGATCATTATGAAGCCAAAACAATGAGGTACCATTGTGTTTACCATATTCTTAAACAATCTTAGGGTCCTCGAAGCCCCTGTGACCTTGAGGAACGGACCGTTCCATCAGAAAGATAAGACACGAGCACACACAGTTTATCAATAATGTAGACAACAGTGGCAGCGACGTCAGAACATGCCAATTACAGTAGAAACAATTCTCTTTTATAGTTCAAGGGAGGTCATCGTGCAGTATATACAGGGAAGGGATATTTTAACTCAGGGCTGTCCTAGAAAATCCAGGACAAAATTTTATGCATATCCTATTTGTAAAAACATTTACTTTTTAACAGTTTAAATATGTGTAAGAAAATAACAGAGGCCAGGAATTAATGTAACAGAATGATTCCATCATGTTCTTAGAGGAGCCGCTTTAGTAGTTAGTGGGGTGAGTCTTGCCTTGTGTCTGTCCCATTAGCTTTGAGCCACAGGCAAGAAAGAGGAGAATTCCAACATAGAATGGAACCCTGGAATTTCACCGTTCACTGTGGCCCGGCATCTGCTGGCCCTGGCCGTGCTATGGCATGGAGATCGTTGTGAAGTTAAATCGATAATTTATCAAGCCACCACGAGGACTTTGCAGGAATACTACGCACGGTCTTTGCCATGGAAGAACTCGGAGTTTCAAGATGGGGCTATAATGTTTTGGGACATGAAGATGGAGAAGGGCTGGCAGCAAGCGTCACTTCACACTGTGGCAGTGTCAGAGGTGACTAGAGTAGAGGCTCTCTCTTGTTCCCATGGCTCTGCCGAGTGCAGGTGTCAGGGAGGAAGAAGGGAGCTTCCTCCTTTACGGGCAGGAGTGGCTTTGTGTTTCCTGTGCACCAGGAACCACAACGGCCAAATCAGGCATTGCGAGGTGGGTGCACCGGACTCATCCCAGAGTATATCAGTTATCACTCCAGCCTCAAGTCACTCACCCTCGGTGGCTTTAAACAAGAGCTGCTTATTTAGCTTGTGGTTTCGGAGGTTGGTCATTTGGGCTGGGCCCAGCTGGACATAGTCGTGAGTTCATGATCAGCTGCTGGTCAGGAAGGCGGATGGGAGGAACTGGGCCAGTTGTCTCTTGTCACCCAGCAGGCTCACCTGGGCTTATCCACATGGCACCTCAGCCCAGGTCAGAGATGGGGAGACAGATCGAGAGAGGGAGAGAGAAGCGGGGAGAAAAAGAGGAAGAGAGGGAGAGAGAGGTGGTTGGGGGGGAAGAGAGAGACAGAGCATGCAGAGGCGCCTAAGGCCCTTGAACCTGTCAGCTGGCACTGTGACTTCCACCAGGTTCTATAGGCCAATGCGAGATACAGAGCCACCCCGCGTGATCCTCTTCAAGCTGCCTCAGAGTCTGGCCCTCCGGCAGGTGCTCTGAATGCTCCCATTGTCCTCTGAACACCAACCCTACCCGCCCCCCAGGCCAATGCTAACCTGAGCCTTCTCCTGACAGACACCTCGTCTTCCAAGCAGCTGGAAAGCAGAGGACAATGGACCAGCTGTTGAATATTCTGAGCACAGGACCAGTGTCCCCTAAATAGCCCTCCCACCTCCTCTCAGGAGCCTGAACAAGCCAAAGCACAGTGGGCGTGACTGGGCAGTGGGCTTGGTGGTCAGTCACCAGTGAGGTGTGAACAATGTCCTCGCCCTTTCCCCTGCACTCAGGACTATCCCGAAAAAGTGTGGTCCCTGCCCAGGGCTCAGAGGGGTCAAGGTGAGCTTCATGTAAACCTCAGAAAGTCACAGCTCTGCGTGAGGGGGCAGTTCCCCATCTGAGCTGCGGACGGGGTCTCTCTGAGGCGGGGATCCCCCAGAAGCAGACAGGCCCTGAGACAAGAAGCTGAGCGGGAGCAGTTAATGTCGGAGGCGGTGTCAGAACACATGCTAAGGACCTGGGGAAGGGGAATGGGAAGGGAAGAAGCCAGTAAAAGGGATGGCGTCCTGTGGGTTACTGCTGACTGTCGCTGGAGCTCAGTGCCTGACGCGGATCTCGTCCCGCAAGATCTGCTGTTGAGGTTTCAGTGTTCAAACACACATACACACAGGCTATAGAAATCCGGTGGGGGAAAAGGGGCTATGTGGCCACTCTCCAAGTTAGAGAGAGACCTCTTCACCCCTGCCTGGACAGGCTTTATTGTTTTTCTAGGCCTCCTACCTCAAAGATGGTCCTCATTTATTATTCATAGGTTTGTTTGGGGTGGTTATCTTTGCAGACACAGGAGAGGAAGTCACTGAGTACATCAAAGGGGGATATTTGCAATGTAAAAGGAGAAATGGTCAAAAAGGCTTTGTCCCATACCTGGGGGGTCTAGTCCAGATTCTGGGAAGATAAAGATACTCAGTAAACATTTGCTTCCTCAATTCAGGGTGAGGGAGTTTTTTAGCAAGAGCAAGTCTCATAGCAGTCTAAGTACAATGCAGGCCTGATTTCCCACTGGAGAACTTATCCATGAACGTGGGTCCTGCCCACCTACTTCGCTCCCCACTGGTTTTCCAAGTGGGGGCTGAGCCACATTTCCCACACTTGGAACGGTTCCCCACAAGTGCCACCTGGGAACGCTGAGGGACCTGGGAGAGCATCCATCAGAACGGTCTTGCTTGAGGCATGAGGCAGCTGTGTACTTGTGGCTTTGACTCCCAGCACTCACGGTCCTGTTTGCTGACTTGAGAAAGCTTCCAGGAGCTTGCAAGAGGACCTGTCCTGGCAGGAACTGGAACATGGTGGCTCGAAGCATTAGGAGAACTGTGTGGGGTCACACACCAGGAGCTGAATCTGCCTGACTTTCAAGTCCTTGTTCTTTTTTCCTGGCTGAGGCACCATGTCACCCCAGAGTGTGCGGTGCCCCGAAAGGAAAGAGAAAACCGGAGGAACAGAATGCGCTGGGGGGAAGGGGCATTGAGCTTGGAAGGTCGCTCGGGGTGGAATAGCTGGCCATATAGACCAAGCCAGTAACACCAACAAGCAAACAAAGCAGGAGAGAAGAGGAAATGGTGATGAAAATAGTTGTTCAAATCCAAGACGCGGAGGCTGGACGTTTCATTGGTTTGCAGAAGGCTTGGTGTTGAAAACCAGGCTCACTCTGAAAAGTTACTGTTTTAAGAATTTAGCGAACCACTGATCCATTCGGAGAAGGGTTTGCTGGCAATGTCTGATTGTTCTTGTTGCCTAAATGATGTTTGTTTCATGTCATTTGGGGGCCTGCAGCACGAGGCTGGGTACAGTCCTGTACAGACTCTGCTGGTCCGCAAGGGCGTCTGATTTGATCTGGTTTTAATTGGGCCCCTGCCCACTGCTAGACCGAAAGAGGGGGACTGCGCCATCCCCCAGACTGCAGGCAGGGTGTCCCTCTTCATTTTAGTTTTCTGTTCCCAACTGTGTGTATTTGATGCTGTGTATTTTGGTGAGATATTACATGGAATATTATTGCAGGCAAGAAGTCCATCCAGAGGCCCACTTTGGGAACAATACCTACAAACGCAAATAGTCTGAGCGTATTTACTTGTAAAGTTATGATGACCTTTTCTGAGATCTCTCATGCATCAAGCCATGTGAATGTCACAGGCATCTGTGAAATTTTTAATAATGCATTTTTTAAATGCCCCTTTCACCTATTTTTTAGAAAAACCTTACCCTGAGCCTAATAAGTCACCCTTCATGAGAAAACTTGAGCAAGAAAAAAAAAAATGAATGAATGAGTTTACTAGTCCAGGTTCTGTATTGAGCTGACATACTGCGTACACAGAATGGCAACAAAACATGCTGGGAGAACCGTAACTCTAGGCGACGTGTATATCTATGTGTGTGTATATATAGTTCTATATATGATATATGATCTTAAATATATATTTAAGATTATATGCAGTACAATTTTTACCATTACATAGACTTTGGTAAAATATCTAATATTTTGAATTCCTTTATCAATCAAAGCCAAAAAAGAGGAAAGACCTTATAAATACTTTTTATGTTCCTTCTGTGCATTCATATATCTGCACTAACGAAACCGCTATACAAGTTTAAGAATAAAGATGGAGGAAAGGAAGGGAGAAAGATAAGGCTTATGCGTAGAATTCTCCCATAACCACAGGAACGATGGAAGGGTTGGAATATCTTCTTGTTCCTTTTCCAAAATTTAGATTTTTATGTGACATGACATTTGAAACTGTCATAAAAATAAAGCTTACTTCTGGAAAAATTTGTTCATGAAAACTCTCAGATGTTCATGATCCAAATTTCCTTAGGGACCAAACTGCCGTTGAAAGTCTTTTCTTTTTATCCAATCAAGTTCTCACACTCACCAAGGTGCTCGAGAAACAACGAGTCTTTAAAAGTCCGAGAGTACTTGGGTGTTGGCGAGCATTAGCTCATTAGAAAACTGAAACAGGAGTAAAGTGCCTGCTCCAAGGTCAGCAGGATTCATAAATACATAGCCTCTGTCTGAGGCTCCGTCTCTTACTCTTGGTCAAGGGCTGTGTGTGATCTGATCATAAAACCAACCTCCTCCCGGCCCTGCGGTGTTCGTTCTTCATTGAATGTCATTGTACAGTGGCCTCACGCACTTCGTCCCCGAGTCCCAGGCCACCCCCAACTCTGTGACAAGGTGGTGCCTTAGAACTGAAAGTGGCAGAAGGAGGAAGGGGGCATTTTCGCGCTGCCAGCCTTTGACATCTGAGTCCTCCAAACTCCCCTCGTAGAGAGAGATTTAATGCCATCCTCAAGTAGAATTTGTTTTGCTCATGAGCAATAGACATCAGCTGGCCAATTTTGTTTCCTTTCGAGGGAAAAGGTCTGTAGTAGACCAGCCAGGGTTCAAAGCCCCAGTCTGAAAAGACTCACCACATAGCATTCCCCATCGCTGAAACTGAGCAACCGAAGCCCAAAGAGATAATGCGACTGAGAGGTGGTTATCAATATTTATTGTTTTAAAAGGGGAAAAATCAAATTAATGAAGGCATTTAGAATGACATTGCGTTCTTATTAAATCCGTTTCGTAGGACTTGTGCTTGATGATCGTGAACATCCAATCCAACTCCACTGTTCAGCAAAATGAACAATAATCAAGTGGAACAAATTGCGTCGCTCGTCTCCCTCTGGGTGGGTTGGAGTGAGCACGTGGTGGCTGGGCCGAGATGGGCTTCGTTGACATAGCTCCTCTCCTAGGGAGAATGGCAGGCCATTCTGCACGGTGAATTGATACCAGCTCTCTCTCGACGAACTGCCCAGTATCGCCCTTGCTTCCACCAAGAGGTCTCCCTCCCTCTTCAGTTTAATTATAGCACACGCTGTTAGAAAGCATAGAGTTTATGCCTAATTTTGTTCTAAAGCACTTTGCAACCTCAGGGTTGAGGTTGGATTTCTCAGCTTCAGCCAGAGTGACCTTTGGGGCCAGTTCTTTGCTCTGGGGGAAGCAGAGCGGCCCTGTGTATTTTAAGATATTCGGCGGCATCCCCCACCTCTGCCCACTAGATGTCAGTATCACCCACCCTCCCACTCTCAGTTGTGACCGAAACTACCTCCAGGTGTTCACCAAAAGTTCCAGGGAGGGCAAAATTGGCCCTAGTTGAGAACCCCTATTGGTGATAAAGCAGGGGTTGTGTGATTATTGTAAAACCACACAGACAGAAAAAGCTTCTACAGCCTCTTGAAATCTTTTTATATTAGATCTAGTAGAAACTAAGCAAACAAAGCCCCAGTTCTGCTCAGTAATCATGTGCTAACTCAAATGTAATTACTTGCGATGCCTAATAGACACACTGCATACAGGGGTAGGCAAAAGTCAGTTTACAGTTGTTTGCATGGAAAAATATTGTAACAGTTAATAAATAACAATCCAAGAACAAAAGTTTGCATACTCACAACTGTAAACCTACTTTAGAGCACCCCTGTATTTTTTTCATTCATTTTCAGCTTAATGTTGGTGATTTTATTTTTTTTTCCCTCAAGAACTTATAAGAGCATAAACATATTTAAGGCAGTTAAATTGTTGACAGCAATCTTGGATTCTGAGACACTGTAATGGAAAACACATTTGCTTAAATGCAGTGGCATTGCATTTAATCTTGCCCCTCTTGATTGGCTTGTTATAATCGGTATAAAGAATCACTTTCTCGTGCAGAGGAAAGCCGTGTAAAGTCAGGCAGAGCTGCTGACGTGCATGCCTCCTGAATTTCGGTGCGCCGCTGAAACTTAGCTTGAAGTTCGTAGGTTTATGGCTCACAGAATTTCTCCTAATGGAAATGAACCCGGTGTGGCAAGCTAATCTCCTTCGTGCATAACGCAGGACAGACAGGTGGCTAATGTCACTCAGCAAATTCACCGGTTCCGAGGAGTTAAATGCCTCCCAATAGCCGATAGACCTGAAATGGGGTGATTATTCACTTATATGAGGAGGCAAGTGCTACACATTTTGGAGTCTAGAATGGCGCCAGGAGGCAAGTAGCGTGCTTTATGATTGGACTTAAGTTGCCCAGGTGATTTCAGTTTCAATGGTGCCTGTTTTTGTTGTTTCTTGTTTTTTTTTAATTCAAACATTAGTCAAAAATATATTGCATTAGGGTCTTCCAGAGAAATAAAACTAATGGGATATATATTTCTGTATATATGTAGATAGGTATAGATACAGATATAGACACATACTGAATGTGTGCATACATATGTGTACATTTGTGCATATTCCATCTCTCCCTATCTATGTATCTTTCTATATCAGTTACTTCTCCAAGGTCAGCAAAATTAATAAATATAAAGCCTTCATCAGAGTTTTGGATTCCTGATTTCAGGTTAAAAGCTGTAATTGAAACCTAAAGCCAACTGACTCGTGTTCATTGCTCACTGAATATTTTCGTATTACTGACTCGTTACCGTCCTGCCTATGTGACAATTGTGCTTTGCTGCTGCATGGGACTGACAAGTCAGGCCGGATGTACATGTTACAAATTTCATCTCCTCCAGGAAACTCGGTGTTTACTCTTAAGAGCCTTCCACTCACCAGCTGAGCCCATCTGTATTATCGACGATAATCTTTTCCACAAAAAGTCAACCTATCGTAGATGTTAACCACATCTTCAGACTACCTTCAGAACAATAGCTAGGTTAGCATTTGATTAAATCACCAGGTACCATAGTCAACCATGTCAACGTACATACCTCACCACACGTAAGGGTGTAAACACACACCTAGGAGGAATAAAATAGAAGGCTACTTGGACATGACCAGGTTCATAAGTACTATGATGGATGGATTTTCCTCTTACCATTCAGCCTCATTGACAATATGTGCAAGATGGTCTGTAAGATGCTTTAACCACCTGGCTGCCATGTCAGTGATGCTGGAGCTTGTGCTTCATCCAAAGAGCAAAGCAGGACAGGTCTCAGGCTTTTGGGGTCTCTTGCAAATGGTCACATCACAAGGGTGATGTCCTTCCACGCTGCAGGTTTGTGAGAACGCGCACCTAGATTCCTACTGAAGCGGGAAGGCCGTTGCCGCTGCTGTGTTCAGTAATACCATTATCCAGATTCCTTGTCCCCTCCATGGGCCCCGGCACCCCTGCGCCCTCCCTGTGCATTAAGTACTAATGTCTTTGCAAACTAGGAGTTGTCAGCTCAGGGCGTGGCCAGCAGACCCTGGGGGCCCGAGGCTGGGAATGTGAGCTGAGGCTCAGAGTCAAGTGCAGAGGCAAACAGGGGACTCCTGTGAGAGCAGTGGGCTGGATCTAGGCCTAAGCAGGGCAGGGCTGCAGCTGCAGGTCCCAGGTGACAAGGAGCTGGAGGCCTGGGCCCTGTCGGCACAGACTGCATGCCTCTGACCTTCCTTTGCTGTGACGAGAGCTAAGGGTTGGGCCCACACGGGCTGGCAGCCCCCAGAAACACCACCAAGTCACATCCCCAATGTAGGGGGATGCAGAGACACATGACACTGGGTCCTATTTAATTACTGTCCCTACACGCACAGTCCTATCTCCACGTGCTTAAATTGTAACATGTAAGGTTCTGGGCGGATAGGCTGATGAGCGCATATGAAGACCGAACACCGAGTGCTCACTGACATCATAGACATGCGTGAATGGGATGGCTCAGCGGTCCTTTGGGTCGCCCTCCCTGAGAGGCAGTGGAGGAAACAGGGCCCTACAGGTGTTGTGTAGCAGCCCTGAAAGGCTGGTTTTAGGTTCTAGGGAAAAGAAAGAAACTACCTAGATCTCTTACTGTCTAATTAAAAAAATAAAACCAAAGGGGATTCTCATTCTAAAGCAATTAGTACGGTACGGTAGTTCCCACTTAGCTGTGGTTTTGCTTTCCATGTTTTCAGTTACCCATGGTCGATCACAATCCAACAATATTAAATGGAAAATTCCAGAAGTAATTCATAAGTGTTCAACTGTGAGCCATTCTGAGTAGCATAACGAAACCTTGCTCCGTTCAGCTCTGTTCCACCTGGAACGCGAATCGCCCCTGTGTCTGGTGTATCCCCCCTGCATGTGCTCACAGGTCGCTTAGCAGCTCTCTTGGGTATCAGATGGACTGTCATGGTGTCTTGGCGCTTGTGTTCAAGGAACCCTCGTTTCCCAGAGCGCAAGAGCGGTGGTGCTGGCAACTTGGATCTGCCAAAGAAAAGCCGTAAAGTGTATGTATCCATAGTGAAAAAAACATGTGTAGGGTTCAGTACTATCTGAGGTTTCAGGTCTTACAACGTATGCCCCCTCGAATAACAGGACACCGCTGTGTTTGGCATGAAAACAGACACATAGGTCAATGAAACAGGAGAGAGTCCAGAACTAAACCCACACGCACATATATATGGTCAGTTAATTTATGAGAGGAGCCAAGAATATACAATTGGAAAAAGACAGTCTCTTCAATAAATGGTGTTGGGAAAACCGGACAGCCGCAGGCAAGAGAACGAAGCTGGACGACCGCCTTCTAGCACACACACATAAGTTAACTCAAAATGGTGAAAGACTTGAACTAAAGACACGAGACCCAAAAACTGCCAGGAGAAAACATAGGCAGTAAGGGAAGCTCCTTGACATTGGTCTTGGCGATGATTTTTTGAATCTCACACCAAAAGCAAAAGCAATAGCAACAACAATAAAAAAATAAGGCGGACTGTGTCAAACTAAAAAGCTTCTGTGCATCAAAGGAATCCATCAGCAAGATGAAAAGGCAGCCTGCCGAACAGGGAACATTACTTGCTATATGTTTATGTTAATCATACATACACACACACACACACACACACATATATCCCATACATGTGCTATATATACACCATATATAGGTATACCCCATATGTACATAAGGGGTTAATACTCAAAACTTACAAATAGCTCGCATAACTCAATAGCAAAGAAACAACCCAATTAAAATGTGGGCAGAAGATCTCAGCAGACGTGTTTCCAAAGAGACATACAGACGGCCGACGTGCACGTGGGGGACGCCCAACATCACTCACTGTCAGGAAATGCGAATCAAAGCAGGTGAGGTACCACCTCACACCTGTTAGAATGGCCATTATCAAAAATACAAGAAATGAGTGTTGGCAAGGATGTGAGGGAAAACCCTCTTTGGTAGGGATGTAAATGGATGCAGCCGCTATGGAAAACAGTATGTAGGTTTCTCAATAAAACTAAAACAGAATTTCCATGTGAGCCCGCAATTCCACTTTCATCGCAGCGTTGTCACAATAGCCAAGACAGGGAAGCAGCCTAGGTGACCCTCAGTGGAGGAATGGGTTCAGAAATTGTGATGTATCTATAGCTATGCTTATACCTGTATCTCTGCCTACACACTAGAATGTTCTATTCAGCCAGGAAAATGAATGCCTCTTGTCGTGAAGGACAACAATGGCAGACCTTAAGAGCAATGTGCTAAGTGACAAAAGTCAGAGAGAAATGCCACATGAACTTTTTTATAAGTGGAATTAAAAACAATCAACAAACCAACAACAGCGACAAACAAGCTCATACACACAGAACAGATTGGTGACTGCTGGAGGTGGGGGGTGGGGGGCGTGGGGGGAGAGGCGAGTAAAGGGTCAAAAGGCAAAAAAAAAGGGGGGGATGGAATCTTGCCTCTTGTGAAGTCTTTTTGAGGCTTTAATGCTTAGTTTCTTCATATATAAGATGGAAATGTTGATGAGAACATTAGTAATACTACTGAGAGTTCTCATTATTTTGAATATTTGCTGTCTGCTGGACACTATGCGAGGCATTTCCCATGCATTATCTTATTCGATCCTCAGATGAACCCAGAGAGAGGGGCTAATTTTGTCCCTGTTCAGCAGATGAGAAACCGGGGCACAGGGAAGGCGCTCAGCTTGCCCATGGACACGTGGACAGCGAGCGGAGGCACCTGAGCAACTGCGCTGTGAGAGCACAGGCGCCCCTGCAGATCAGAGCCCTGGAGTCCAGCCCCGACCGTCTCACTAATTCTGTGCTCTCGAAGCCACCCAGCCTCTCTGGGTGTCAGGGTTTTATTGTTCTTTGCTTCTAAACGAGAACGTTGGAAAACATGGACTTCGTTTAAGCCTTTTCTATCTCCGACACTTGGGAATACTGAGAAATCATACTGAGATTAAAAAGGGCCACCAGAGTGGACAACGAAATAGAATTATTTCCCATCCAGACAAAAAAAAGTCACATGTGAAACTGGATAAGATTCCAGTCCCTAAAAAACAAGATAAAAAACAACAACAACAAGAAAGAAGAGGTCGCCAGCCTGCCGATCCCACTCCATCTGGACAGTTCCCTCTGCACGAGCAGAAAGCAAGTGGCCGTATAGTCCTTTCCCTCTAAGGACTCAGGGCAGATGAGGCCTTTGGAAGGTTGGTGATCTCAGCCCCAGGTCCCGCCCCTGTGTGTCTGTGGGGACTGAAGGGACCCCTGAAGACTGAGCATCTATCTAGGGGTAACAGCAGTTCCCAGATACCGACTTGGTTCCTAAAGTGGAATTCTTTTGTTTCTCTTGTTTCCTTCGAATCCACATGTGGCTATCCCCTTGTATCCCTGAGGCCTAGCCCAATTATTTTATTGTTATTAAAACATAATAAATAAAGGCAACAATGCATGTGAATCCAGAAAAAGGCAACAGGATTTCTCCACCCCCGCTGGGCACCGCAGAGCCGCTCCCTTCCCTCATTTTCTCTCGGGAGCTGGCCTTTCCTTCCATTCTGACCCCTGCCTAGTCGCCCAGAGAGATGGATTTTGACAGGGCCAAGGAGAGTTGTTCTGTTTCCACGGCAACGTTAATTCACATTCTGCAGGTACATCAGCCGCCACTTAGGCCACTGACTAAATGAAGGCTCCTGAAGGTTCTGTGTGTTGCGGTGCCTGGCCAAAAATAACTTGGCATGCCACCGCTTCTCCCAGCCCCATGGAGAAAGGCACTAAAGCGCCTGGATGCCAGCTGTCAGCTCTGGTCCTGTGTTCCTGCTAGAGAGGAAGAAACAGGAACAGCCTGTGTTAGGGGGAGGGGAGCCCCCGGGGCCCTGTGGAGGTTTCCATGGTCTCGGAAACAGCTGAATGGAACAGGAGCTACATTCTACTTGTTCACCCCGGGGCACCAGATAATTTGTATTTCAGCAGAAGTATTATAATTACGTAGTTTAGAGTTAGAATTAATTAGAATTTGGGGAAGTAGTGATAAAACCAAGCAGTTATTAAAAAATTTATTTTAATAGAAGTCAATTTGGAGAGTCTTGCTTTCCTCTTGAAGATTTTTTTCATTTGACCCGGAGGTGGGGGGAGATAAAAGGGTCACGTGATTCAGGGATCCCATGATCAATCTGCCACGTCCCTGGGTGTTAGCACTGGATGTTTAAAATCCAAGTCAATGGCCCAAATGTTGAGCGTTTTTCAAACTAAACCAAGTTCGGGGTAGTGTTTCAGGTTTATCTGTGTGTATAGGGGGGCGAGGGCAGTTTAGTATAATGTTTCAGAAAATATGCTCCCAATTACCTGGGTCATATCGGCCTTATTGACAGCAGACATAGCTGAGAATCACTCTGTATACAGGGTGTGGCAAAAGTAGGTGTACGGTTGTAAGTGAAAGATTTTTCTTGTATTCTGGTTTATTAATTATTGTGTTAGTTTCCAACCACTGTAAACCTACTTGTGCCCCACCCTGTATTGTTCTAGACACACAAGGTGCTTCATGAATAAGTGACGTTTGAAATCAGCAAACACCGTCTCTGGGTGTGGTAGGTTCGAGGTTCTCCTGGGCACCCCCGGGCCCCTGGCAATGGGGAGGGGCCAATCTTTTCCCGCTGGAAGCCTTTACTCTGTTTAATTCCTTGGAGTGAGGAGTCAGAAAAGACCTTAAAAGGAAGGAAAAGTGACTTTACCTTTGACTGCAGTTTTAAAGCAATACCATTTGTAAGTTATTAAGTTCAAGGACATTCCCAGTTAAATCTTAATTTTCTCGAATCGACCATTGTGCCGTGGTTACATAAAAGCCTGCCCTTAGAGTCTCAGAAGATACTTTTGAAATGCTTGGGGGCAGAGAGGCAAGTTATTCTCAACCTGGGGAGCGGCAGCAAGGAGAAGAATTACTGTTATCAGAGAAAAGCAGAAAGTGATGGAGGGAAGTGACAAACCGTCTTCAAGCAGCCAGGCTAAGGGAAAGCCATGCTGCGGGTGGCTGTGGTCTTTTTGTGACTGTTCCTTTCCAAAATTATAAGTGAAACATCAGTGGAGTATATTATTTTTAAAAAAGATCATTTATTTTTAGAGCAGGGGGAAGAGAGGGAGAAAGAAAGGAAGAGAAGCATTAGTGTGAGAGAGAAACATCAACTGGTTGCCTCTCATATGTGCCTTGACTGGGGACCGAACCTGCAGCCCAGGCGTGTACCCTGGAAATCAAGCGACCTTTCACTTCGTGGGATGACACCCAATCAGCTGAGCCCCACCGGTCCAGGCTGGAGGGTACTGTTGTTGATGACACAATAATTCCAGGAATAAAGTTAAGAAACTATTGCTTTAGAAATGGTACTACTTCGGAAACTTGGATACATTCAGAAAGGAGCAGAAAATAGTGTTTTTAAGAAGAGGCAGTGTGCAGAATTTGTTTTTATTTTTCCTTAGAGAATGAGTTCCGAGCCTTTAATAAAATCTAGATCTTCAGTATATACGGGTTCACCACTTTTATTGCACTCTATTTTGAGAATTAGAGAAGTGACGAACCTGCAAATATTGAAATTCTAGATTTTAAGAAAGGCTCAGAACTCATTCCTTAAGGCAAAACAAAAACATTCTGCAGACCCCCTTGTACCCCCCCTCCTTCTTCCCAGACCATGCCCTTACCACTGTTTTGGGATTGAACGATCAGGTGACCCACTCAACATCTTTATTTCTGAATTGCAGACACTCCTTTCAGAAGGCTCAGGAGAAGGATAGCTGGGGTTTCATAGGCTCTGTAAATAAACCCACAATAGAAATGATTTAGTGACCACTATTATTTTATGCACACCACACATTTATGTCACATTTACTACTACAAGAGAGAAAACAAGGAACGGAAGCACATTGTTCTGTAGGGTCCACTTGTACATGCTATTACTATGCCTGATAAAGAAAAAAATCTGCTTTCATATTTAAATAGTGTCAGTGTTTTGCATCTTATTTACACCATTCACTCTTGTCTCAGAGCATTAGCATGGACATTGTTACAAGCTGTCCAGCCCTTGTGTATTGAAATCTCTATCGGTTTTATGCGGCATCAAGAAAGAAAACAGACCCTGGGGTCCCGTGGTTGATCTTGAGTGAGGAGATAAACTTCTTACCCAAATTCTGAGTGTTCTAATGTGTTGAGTTGGAGGCTGGGGCATTTTCTTACTGATTCAGAGTTCTAGCAATGAGTTGTGTTCTAAGAGGAATAAGCATGGAATAGTAAAAGTAGCAGGACAAACTTGTCCAGTTTCCCTGGGATGAAGAGGCATCACATGAGTCCAGGCTTGGTGGCAACAGAGGGTAAGGGAAAGGTGACTTGGGAATTGTTAGAAGATCACACAGGACCAAAGCAACGGCTCTAATCTAACTCTTTGGGCACATAGAGTACAGTTTCCCATATTCGTTGGATTTTCTTTGTACTTGTCCCTGTTTCCCTTAAATTATTTCAGGAAGTCACTTTTATTTTTTGAAAGGCAAACTTTTGAAGAAAAATGCGTGCCTGCCAGTCCGTGCCCAGCTGACACCTGTGCTCACGCACACAGATGGCCTCGGACGTGTGCTTTCTGCGCGCAATCCATCACAGCATTGTTTACCTGGCAGTCCCGAGACCAGAGGCTCGGAAATTTATGAAGTGCCTTTCTGTTTCCTCCTCCAGTCTGTGATTTAGTTCCTGAAAAGAGTGAGACTATTTTTCACTGAGTTCTGTTTTCGTCTTTGTTAGCATACATCTTCTGATTTTAAAATTCTGCTCCTAAATATGTTATTTTTCTTGTAACCTCTCCATTTATTCAACACCCATATGCATGTTTTTTGTTCTTAGATTTTTGTTTGTTTTCAAGTTGGATTTTATTCTCTTACCCGCTGTGCTTCCTGCGCTCCTATGTAAAGAGTGTGCACACAGGTTTGGGGCGGTCGCTCCCTTTTATCTTGACAAGATACCTTGCAGCACCCACCTCTTCCTGTGTGGGGGCATATTGGCTCTCATTAGAGATGATGAGTGACCTGAGTGAGCAGTCACTGCAGGCTCCTGCTAGGACCCACGTTCCTTGTTGTTGATAATTACTCCTCTGTGCACAGGGTGAAATTCACAGCAGGTAGACGTGAAGACAAAACGAGAAGGCAGACTGAGTAGAGTAGATAATAACGTAGGACTCAGGGATGCCGGGAAGAGAAACAGAAATGAGAGCTAAAAGAAAGGGGCATAGTAAGAAAAAGGTAGAGGAGAAGAACACGAGAGCCCCATGTAATGCACCATTCAGGCTTGTCCTTACAAGTTGTGGAGGAAAGGGACCAGCGGGGAAGCAGGAAATACGTGGTCCTTCCCTGCAGTTCTGGGAGCGGCCACCAGGGACAGAGTTGCGCTGTTAATCGCTCTAATGCAGGGGTCCCGCCCATTGTGAACTGGGGGTCAAAGCAAGTAACTACAAAAGGTATATACTTACCGTAAAAAGATAAAATGTGCGGCAAAATTTAAAGATCGTGTGCAAAGATACAAATGGACGACCATTCCCATTACTGATTAACCAGGTAGTCAGAAAGTCCATGCTTTCCGCAGGTTGTCTGTTACAGGAAACCCCTGAGAGCTCCCTGCTCCTGGGCATAGGTGGACATGGGATAACGAAGGCAACGTGAAGACGGACTCACACTCTCTCCCCCGTGCCCTCTACAAGCTTGAAGAGCCTTCAATTCCATCGTCTCTGACAGTGTAGACCCCAGAACATCGCCAGGCGCCTGTTATTCCCAGCAGCTCGAGTCGTGGGTGTAGATGCAGAAGGCCAGTGAACGGTGTTGCTTGCTCACCATTGTACCTCCAAAGAGCAAGAGGGTGACGCCGCGGAGTAGGTGTTCAGTTGTTACTTGTGACCTGACAGATATGAAGGAAAATACGCTCAGTCATTTTCGTGAGCGAGAAAGCACAGGGCTCAGTCAGGATAGAATGGACAGACCGATTTCTTCTCGTTTGCGGTCCCTGAGTGGAATTTAATGGGAAGGAGATCACTGTGTGGTTGGTTCCCTCCCCCAGGTGGGCTCAGCCCCTCTTACTGCAGAGCTGTGCGACCTGTCTCCCTCACTGCTCTCATTCTAGAGAACCTCCTTCTGCATGCAAGCCCTTCCCTGCTCCCTTTCATATTGGAGAAAGGGGGCTGGTGCATAGTCCTGCATGCAAGGGCCTTGTTCGGGAGGAAGTGCAAGGTCATTGCTTTATTCAGTGAGAATTGTAGGCTTCATAGACTCATGGAATGTTGGATCCGAAAGGGATGCTTGTGATCTAATTCTGGTCTAATTTTCTTTCTATCTTTTTAGTCGGAGATGCCTTTTCTTTGAAGAAGTGGTAAAGTTGCTTAACCAAGATTATGTTCATTTGGATTATTTTTGTGATTAAGTAACATGCATTGAATGCAATTTTCTTTCTCAGTGGGAAGTCATATGTTACTCTAACAGAGAAATGTATGGAATAAGTTACATTAACCTTAGTTCTCCACATTTTTATTTGTATCAGATATAAATATATGTTTAACATCATTCCTTATCAGCTGTGCTTTCTCAGGGGCTGTTACGGAATTTCTGTTTCTTTATCTTTAAAATGGGTGTAGTAATATCTGTTCTCTCCTCTCCTCTCCCAAGGGTGTTGAAGACATGTGAAAGCACCTTATGAGCTGTGAAGCAACAAACTGTGAATAGAATTACACTAATTAATAGAAATCTTCCCAAATAAATCCAGTCTTTACTACTAACACATATGTGCATAATATAAGGCAATTCTGACATTTTTAAAAAGCCAGGGATGTTATGGAGTTCTTGAACTATAGAACAAACATGAAATGACTTTTCCAAACATAAATTTCTTGCTTTTATTCTAATATGTAAATGAGGATGACTAATGTCTTCAAAAGTTGGTATTTAAAATATACATTTTAGTTCCTAAAAGAAGGATTTATGAGAAGGTCAGTCATTTCTGACTATACAGATAGGTATTAGTGATAAAAATACTAGCTTTACTGAAATTAATAAATTCTGCCCTCAATTCAATTGCCTTTCATTGAAGTATAGCTCAGATAGTCTATTTTTATATTAGATTTAACTATTACATAATGATTCCATAGTGATTGTTTAAAATTTTCTTCAGCATATTTTAGGGGCAGTTTTGGAGTCTTTCAGAAAAAAAAATTCTAAGCATTTCTTATAAAATTCTGTTTCTATTCCAGTCTTGTTTTGCTTCCCCGGGCACACATGAAATTTCGATCTCTGCACCAAGTGTGAGGTCATTGTTCGTGGGCCTTATTCCTGCGTTCTGATGGGGTCCCGCAGGACTCGCTCACAGGCCTTTCACTGGCCAGCTGCTGTGTTGGCAGCGCTGCTTACTGATCAGGTCTGTGTCTGGTCCTCCTTGTCAGTCTGAACCCACCTCGTAGTGACATTTGCCATCCCTCCACAAGGTCCCCTCTGAAGAGAAGAAAATCTAATCTCCATAGGCCGATTCATGTTGGCGAGGCTCTGCCACCCGTGTCTCCACCCATTGGTGTGACAGAGAAGTCATCTTGGAAAAAGACCTTCTGCTAACCCGTAGGTCACTGAGAACTAATGGAGAGGTTTGGCATCATCATGGGCATTGAGGGTTCCTGTCCATGTGCCTTCTAAATTCTGCTTGGTGTTTTCTTTTCTTGGAATCCGTGGCCGCCAATGACTGCTTCTGGGACCTGAGATCTAATGAGAACTCTTCCCTTTCTTACATGGCGCACACTGGACCACCGATGTCAAAGTCCCGAAACAGGCAGGATTTGCCTGTCCTTCAATAAGCTTGCTCTTGGGTGAACACTTAAAAAAAAAAAAGAAGAAAAGAAAAAAACCCTAAGAAAATAGAAAAGAAGAAGAAAGAAAACAGAAACAAAGACAAAAAACAAACAAAAACCCACCTTCAAATCTACCCATTTTCCCTCAAGTCCATTGAACAAATAGCTGTGGCTTTTTGGTCACAGAGGCCCAGGGACTGATGCTTTTGTGTGGCAGCTGCACACGGAGGCATTGGCATGAATGTGGGATGCAGGGAGGGAAGGGGTCCCAGGAGGCCGAGGAGGTTGCCACAGAAGAGCCTCTCTAAGGGGCAGATCGACCCGACTCCTGTAAGTGCGAGTTGTTTTAAAAAATGGGCCACGTCCGTGAGCAGCTCCTGACTCTGCGCCTGTGTGCAGACGGCGGGGCAGGTGTCCCTGTGTGCAAGCTGCCATTGTCATTCCCACGTCACCTGCCACCTGCGAGAGCTGCCGGTTCTCGTGCTGTGTGAGACTGTTTTCTCACATAAGACCTGATGTTTGATCATTGTCACTGTTATTGTACGTTTGTTTTCAAATCAAAGTGTGACTTCTCTGACGACACGCTTTCCACTTGTGGTTGATGTCTTCGGAACAGGAGGGTCAGATGCCCGTTTCCTCCTCTGGTCTCGCCCAGAGCAATGTCCTCCCTGTTATATTTGCAGTGAATATTTCAGTCACATGAAAAGGCAAAAACCTTTTATTTTCCTTCTGTTGTAGTAGCCACCATTTTTGGCCCATCTACAGATCCGACACATTGGGGAGCACAAAGGCAGGAAGGGCTGCCTCCCTGTCCTCACCTGCTTCCCACCAGTGATTGTGCTCGGACGCCATTCGCTTCATCTTTGAGGGAAGCAGACATTGTTTCAACCACTTGGGCTTGCCCGTGAAGCAAGATGGCATGAACGACTAGCCAGACCCTCTTGAATTTGTCCGTCTTTCCTGTCTGAAGTCAGGGGCCAGCAACTCCCCCTGGCACTTCCCGTGTTTATCGGGGAAGTTGTGGGCAGTGGTGGGTTTGGAAAGATGACACCAAACCTTCTCGCCACGGCTCCTGTTAGCTGGGTGACTGCTTCTTTATCGCCTGGCTGGAAAACCAGAGGTTACGGGGTCGTCACTCTCCTGGAGCGGGTGAGCCTGGAGGAGGAGACCAGTGGCAAGGAGGCCTGGCCAAGGCTCAGGTGTCTTTGAGATTTGCAGGGTAGCTTATGAAATGGGTTACACATTTTTAAAATGCAAGCATGCACTGGATTATTAACAGAGCTTCCCCAGGACACCTCGAAGGCCTCCAAAGAAGCATAAGTTAGTTCAAGAACATTGTATTCAATTTTGATTTTACACTGGATGACTTTCTATCATGGTGTTTTTGTTTAACGGTTCTTGGCATTATTTGAAACATCTCCCAGAATGAAAAAGATCCCAATTTAGCGAGTTTGCTCATTTCATAGTTACCTACGCTGATGAATGGAATTTTCGGCCGAATGTTAAAGGTCAGGAAGGCTGTTATCACTGCGTACCCAGAGACAGGGTACGGGATGTATAGTGGGATTTTAAATGAGGGGCACTGCCTGTCGCTCTCATTAAGCAACTCCCCGAGTGGTGTCATGTGATGAGCCAAGATTCCCCAAAGAGCCATTTAATGGGCATCTTCAAAGCTGGAAGTTTCTGACAGCCACCTCATATCTTAGCAACAGCCTGTTCTCTTAGTAACGTAAGTGTTCCTGTAAACAGGTGAGGAAATTAAGGGACTCCCAGTGTTCATCAAGGGGAGAAACCTCATTACAGCATTCGCCATTAGAGGTGTTCTCTGGAATTCCATGAGACAGAGTGTAAGGAGGCAACTCGCTACAGTAGAAAGGATTAAGGTCTGAGAAATGGATCTTTTCCTTAGAATTGACCAGTCTTTTCTTCTTTTTTTTTTTTAGAATATTATTAGTGAATTATAAGCATCACTAGACTTTCTGAGTCTAATCAAATAGCAAGTAAACAAGTTAAAAAGAACTGGAAGAACGTGTTAGTACACGAGAATACTCACCTACACAATGGTAGCTTTGTCCCTCTGTTGGCATCTGCCAGGTAAAATGGCACAGCTTTGCCCTTGTGAAAGCTGTGCTGACTTTCTGAGAGTTTCTGGGCTCAGCCACCCACCTGCCCGCAAGGGCTTGGGCCTGGCTGTGCTTCCTAAGCGGTGGTGGGCTAAACCCACTTCCTCTAACCTCTCTTCTCGGGGTGTTTCAGAGCTTTCCCAGTGTAGCGGCCACCCGTGAGATGGCTCCACAGGTTGTGGGATGCAGTTTCAACCCCAGAACCACATCATGGAAAGGGTTTCATCTCCAGAGAAACTACCAGGGGCAAGGCACCGTTCCAAGTGGGGGTGTCCTACATTCCTACGGAGCCATTGTGGATGGCGGCCCCAAAGCTGCGCAGTGCGGGGACCTCAGACCTCAGCCGCACTTGGTGCTCTGGGTTATTAGAGCAGCTTCCGTGGCCTCTGCGGTTTTCCTTTGCTTTACAAACTTGGGCATCAAGCTGTACGGACGGTGGGAAGCCTGCTTTCATCCTGGGCAGCTTCACGCAGGACCGGCAAAGCAGAGCATTCCACACGGAGACCCCTGTTCACAGTGAGAGGGGATGCTGCTCCCCTGAGGCAGGGCTGCCAGGCTCCCACCCGGCTCTGTGTCCCTGGGGACATCGCCATGGTCAGGACCTGAGTCTGAGGGCCACATGGCCTGGGGGTCAGCCCCCTCCTAGTACAGACTGGTCTCCATGACCGGAAAACCCTCCTTGCTCCTCTTCCCTCTCCTTCCTGCACTGGTTCAGACCTGGCGCACCTGATGACCTAGGGCTGGCTGGACGAACGGCAAGGTGAGATGTCCGTGTTCCCTGGGTTGGTTCTGCCAGACACTTTAGCTGCCAAGGAGAAATTCGAGCTGTTATGAAATATCCCATAGCACCTTTCTGTTGAAAACCTGAAAGAGAAGTTCTGCTCGCCTACGACCCAGGACGGGGACAGCCTACCGCGATAATCAGTGCTAATCCACAGTGGCCACAGTGGCCACAAATCAGTGCTGAAGGCAGAGCTGCAGTCTAGGGTGTTGACTGGGGTTCCACGTTCCCCAGCGAAGATGCTGCCAGCTTAAAACAAACACCAGACATGGTCTCGATCATTGTGACTTGCCACATCCAGAGGAAACAGAATCCTGATCGCATCCTCCCAATAAAGAGACCAGTCGCTGGGGACTTAAAGATCCGGGTTCCAGTTCTTCAGAGTGTTTTCGTTTGAGAGTTCTCACAGCTACATGAGGAAGGGAGCAGGCTGACAAAGCCATGTGTGTGGAGAGAGCGCGGTCAGCTCCTGGAGAACCCTGGCGTCGGCTCGCCGGGTCGTTCTGGCCACTGTGGCAGTGAGAGAAACGTGCACTCTCATCATAAATTCACGTTAATAAGGTCTCTTTTGATAATGTGCGAACGCTAGCGACAGGAGTGGCTGGAGTTTTCTTCAAAAATGTTTTTCTACTCTGGTCAGGTGCATTCGTAAGACGGGGGCACGTGTAGGCTGATGTTAGCACTAATTTTTCGCTCAGTCTACGCATCACAGGCGGTCAGTGAGCAGGTTGTGGTGCAGAGACACCTGAGAGGGACCCCAGCTCCCTGCGCAGCACAGCAGCCTTCGCATTAGCTCTGTGATTCATCAGCCCAGTGGCCTTGGGCAAAACACTCCCCAGGTCCCGGTTTCCTCACCTATTAAGGTAACATAACAAATCCTCTTATTGAGGAAGGTATTAGAAATAGGGATTACAGAGACTCTGTGAGAGTACCTTTGTGGCAGATGCTTCCTGAGACGTGTAGTCCTCAGTGTCACTCACCTTCGTCGGGGCCTGTCACCCGTTGGGCACTGTGGAGCTCTTTGGCAATCTGATGTAGCCTGTGGAACCCCCCTCAGAATAGTGTTTCAAATGCATAAAACAAAACATACAGCGTCATAAAGGAAGCCATTTATCAAATGTGTATTTATATGTGCTAGGCAGAGTAGTGACTCCCAAAGATATCCGTGTCCTGATGCCCAGAACCTGTGAACATGGAGAGCTGCAGACAAAATCAAGGTTACCCATCAGCTGACCTTGACATGGAAAGATTACCCTAGCATATCTGTGGATATCACTATTTTGCTGAGTCGAAGAATCATTATTTTTGCTCTGAGAAACAGTCATTATCGAGTCTTTGTTAATTTAAATATTCCAATGTGACATTAAAATCTATTTTAAGTGATGATTTTTCAAATTCTCATTTCCTAGAACCCTAGGAACATAACTGAGTTGACATCTAATGGGTGTAAGTTACTGCTTTGAAATTACAACGCTTATTCCTCGGTGGCATGTCTGTTGTGAGGGAGAATGTGCTAACCGTGCTCAGCAGCAGAAATCACACTCCACTCAGTATAAACCTCCCTTCCAATGAAAGGAGGAATGTTTCACAAAAGAGTCAAAAGTTGCCCTTGTTAGAGAACCCTCAACACCCCAGGAGTGGACGACGGTTGAGGGGAGGGAGGCCAGGGAGGACAGCCAAGTGTCATTGTCATATGTGAAGATGGACAAAAGCTGCAATCTCACTGGAGCCAGAACACGCTGCATAGTTGTCGAATGGTCCCTCCCAGACCAGGTCTTGAGTGGCCAGTGAGGGTGACCGAGCTGACCCTTTGACAAAGATGCAGGAATGCACGACAGTGAGAATAAATCTAAATCTAAACCCCTCAAATAAGAGACGAGTCACCTCAAGAGTGACAGAGACTCTCCATCTCTTGCTTATCATTTGACAAATAATCAGGGATCTCCACCAGAGATGACGCGGTGCCAATGGATGGACCGCTGTTCTGTTACGGGCAGCTCAAACTAAGCCTTTGTTGCTTTCCCTCCTGCATATTTTAACCCGGGACTGGCAAAACTTCAACAACCATAGACTCTTTACGATGCCACAGATATCACATTGAAAATCTTTAACTTTACGGTTACAGTGAATGTTACAGAGAATTTTAAGAATATCTAAGTGGAGGGTTCATCTCGGTCTTTGAAACTGGCTACCATTTCTCAGAACCACCCAGTTCGTGGAGTCTGGCCCCAGAAACACCTGGGTGGAGTTCTGGTCACCCAGCAAGTTCCTGTGTTGAACTCCTCACCCCCCCGGACCTCAGAATATGACCTTATTTGGAAACTGTCACTGCAGATGTAATTGGCTATGTTAAAATGAGGTTATACTGGAGTAGGGCGGACCCATAAGTCAGCATGACTGGTGTCCCTATTAAAAGGGAAAATTTGGGGACACACACGTATGAAGTGAATGCTGTGTCAAGCCGAGGACTACCAGAAGCTAGGAGAAAAGACTGAAACAGATTGTCCCCTAGCACCTTCAGAAGGATCTTAGCCCCGTGACCCCTTGGTCTGACTTCCGGTCTCCAGAACTGTTGTGTAAGCCCCTCAGTTTGCATTGCTTTGTTACGAAATTCCCAGCTCACCACCATCACCCCTTTCACATGTTCTGGCCGGAAACCCACCGGTGCTTCACCGGTCAGACGCCAGGCACATCCCCTTACTAAAAGAGGGGAGGCCTGGAATCTCGAGAAACAGCTGATTCTGACATCTCTATTAGGCAGAGCTTGTCTGGGACTTAAGTTTTATTCATCTGCTAATTGAGTAGGTTTCGTTTTTCTTGAATCTTTCCATTGGCCTACCCCTAAGGGCAGCATGACATAAAACCCAGAGGATTTGGGATTTGCCCAAAGCAGCCAGCTGCCAGCTTAAACCATCTGTGGAACCTGTATTGAGTCTTAAAAATTCATGTGGATTTTTATTCTTGGCAACATTGTATGTGTTTGATTTAATATTAAATTCTAGGTGAGATTGCTCACCATTAAGTATCACTGAGACATTGGTATTGTGCACGACACTTATGCCACAGGTTCATGTTCACATGTCCCGACCACTGAGACTTCAGCTTGAGGTCTGTGGGCTGCACTGTCTACAGTTCCTTCCAGCACTGACAGCCTGGGCTCCTCAGCTTCTTTGTACATGAGTTACATCATTAAGGACCAGATTGTGAGTCCCCCAGATAACTCTGTGGATGCCAACATGTGCACTTCCGGAATGAGTTAATATAAAATTAAAGACTCCTCCTTGAAACTATTTCACTGGATTGTATGAAGACGATGTGCCAAGTGGTGCACGTCTGCTGGGCCGCTCCCCGGCGGGGCACTGTAATCACGGCAAATTGCTTAAGGCATCCTTTCATTTTGTGTATGAGAACTGACGACAGTCGGGAAAAGGGCCTCAAATTAGATTCTGTAATCATATGCTCCTGCTTTCTCCACTGAAGTAATTTGTGACCAGGTCACTTAAAACCAAGGCCATCATGCATGGCCTCGGCACCCCTGCGAGGGAAGAACTGCCCTTGGACTTGGCATGTCTGTGGGCCCTGCTTACACCCCTTGCCATCAGCCAGGCAGGTTTTCTCCTCTGTAAAACAGGAGAACAATCCACTGTGGGTCTGCTGTGAAGACCATGGAAGAATTGTGTGTCAGACGCTTTTATGAATTCTGAAAGGCGGCGTGAGTGCCATGAATAATTTGGCACATTTCTAAATAGACCCAAAAGGTACTGAGGGGGCTCCCAGTGGGGCTGACCTGCCTTCTGCTCAGGGCCAGTTTAGTTTTTGATGAACTTTAGGAGGATGAGACACCGAGAGCAAGATTCTTAAGGCTTCGATTAATGTAAACATTTTCAGGGAAAATAAGAGTAACTACATGATAAAACTGAGGCAGCTCAGCGACCTGTAGGTAAAGCAGTAAACAGATGCCAAATGTATTTTTCAATAGCGGGCAATCTGGCCAATCATCTTCCAAGAATGCAGTGGGTTTGTGTTGTTGAAGAACCAGCAAGACCATCAGTAAAACTCAAAAGGAGCCATGTGATCCTTTTTGTTAAGGGTGAAATCGAATGAACAAAAAAGTGATGGACACTTGGGCCACGGTGGCCCCTCTCCTCAGCCTCTGCCACCCTGGGCAAGGCGAGCCACACCGCTGGCACCATGCAAGCAGGGTTCCCAGAATGATCATGCCCCACCAGGGCATCCGACCTTTTGGCATCTCTGGGCCACACTGGAAGAAGAAGAGCTGTCTTGTGCCACATGTTAAATACACAAACACTGATGAAAACTGATGAGCAAAAAAAAAAAGTTTTAAGTATATTTATGATTTTGTGTTGGGCCACATGCACAGCCATCCTGGGCTGCAGGTGGCCCCCGGGGCCCTGGGGGGGACACCTCTGATCTATCCCAAAGATTCCCTTTCCTTTGTTAAACCTCTGGACTCCTTTCAAGCTGTGGAGCCACTGTCTTGCTTGCTCTTGTATTGTTTTGGTAAATGTATGTGTTTCTTGTCTTTAAAGCTGTACTGAAGATTCCTCAATGAGGGCTTTTTAGAACATCTGCACTTCCCATTCGCATGCAGAAGAAACAGAACTTCAGTGCCTTGTGACAGAATACTAAGCCTAATGCCTTTTTTTAAAACAAAATATTCTCATGAGAAAAGAGGCAATTTATGGGTGACCTCAATGGGAATAAAATCAGTACATTCTCAATGGAGACAATCTTTATATATCGCAATGAATAAAAATAGCATAATTTTTAAAAAGGGAGGGCCCAAGAATTAAATTGGAGAGGGAAGCCAAAATGGGACACTCACAGGATGAATACTAAATATAACACACTTAGTGGAAACTCATGGTTTGTCCTTGTCCTTTGGGACAGAAGTAATAACTTCATACAAAGAGACAGGGCTGTCAGATTAAATACTAGGTGCCATTTAAATTTGATGCTGATAAACAATAAATAATGTCAGTGCAAGCATATCCCAAGTATTGCACGGTTTCTAATCACACTGCAATCACGTACCATTTATCAGAAACCCAGATTTCACTGGTGTCCTGCACTTTTGGTAGCTAAATCGGGCAGCCCTACACAGGAGACGTACTGGCTCATTATCCGCAGGCTCTGTGCAGCGAGTTGTTTCTGCAGGAACCGCCGGAGGTTGTGTTGGGCATCCTCGCAGCCGCCATTGTGTTTGGCCTTGCTCTGTTTAAGAAGGGCGGTGTTGGCCGCACGCCTCTGTACTCCTCCCCAGGTCCCCTCTTTCACCTGTCTCCACTCTGCTCCGGGCCCAGCAGCGGGCAGGCATCAGGGGGGCCCTGCTCAGCTGGCTTCCTGTTGGGCTCAGCTAATGGGAGGCACCAACAGGAGATTGGAGGGCAGGAGAAGATGGCTCCTTCCTTACCAGGGTGTGGCTCCTATTGGGCCTTATTAGCCCTTTGGTCCCAGGGGAGGTGACAGCCTTGAGCTGCTGCAAGCCTCTGGGAACTGCACTTTGTTAGTGGGTGGTTGGTTTTGTTGTTGTTTTGTTGTTGTTAATTCTCCTCAAATTACTAGGTGTGAAGGTGCTATTTTGCCCCTCTGGAACCCTTTTGTGATAAAGGATGTGAGATAGGTATCCAAGGTCAAGGGTTGTGTCTACAACCATGAACACATGACTAGGAAAAAAAATTGAAAAATAAAACGGCAGAGTTGGCATTCTGGCTGTACCATTCAAACGAGAAGTCTTGATGGGCACTTAATCTCCCTTGTAAAATGGATATCTGCTCCTGAAAGATCCTTAGAAGAATGAGTAGAAATGACTATTAATCAGCCAAAAGAAATAAAAAATACCCCTGCTGAAATAAGCAGTGTATCCCCAGAATGCCCACGTCTCCCAAGAAACAAGATGATAAATTTTGTATTTAGAAAACATTTGTACTTAAGAGGGTTTCAGAAATTTTAGAAACCAAAATATTGCACAAATAAAAAGGCAAAAACTAACAAATAAGCCATGTCTTGTCTTGAAATATTATTTCCTGTAACCTCTGGCACCTTCGGCCCCTCCCTCCCAGTGCTTCTGGGCGTCTCCTCACAGGAATGGGCCCCGCGCTGCACCTCCAGCTCAGACCCGGGCATGGCTCCTTCCTCCACATGTAGTAGGTGTCCAAACACTATTTACTAAATTTAATTACATTTCTGCTCCTTTGGCCCAACTATCTTAGGTAGGGTTGGAAAAAGCAATGAAGACATCGAGTTAAATTCTCTAAATGTTTCTCTACACTTTCCCACAAATTAATGGTCATATAGGCACAGGGCTCACCCCACATGGTAAAGAAGTCACACCCTTGCTGGTGGGTGGATTCTTAATCAAGAACTGAGACCTTTTGTCCAGAGTCTGGCCCAAATTGGAGTGTTCTAGCTACTGTCATCCTGTATGTGGTAGAGTCCTGGGTTTTTGTTTGCTTCGATCAGAATATCTGAGCAAGAAGGGCAGGAGAGAAGGAAGTAAAGATGTTGGCTATTCTTGTCAACACTCTTCGCCCTGACCAATTTTGTGGCTGGAATGAGTTGTACCGTTGCGCTGGGATCCCTCAGCAGCAGACTATGTGTCAGACGTGCGGTGTTTTGCTGTTATGCTAGATGACCACATAAACAGATACAATGATTTCTTCTCAATTTTTAAATAGTAAGTATTCATACACTTATTTCAATGTAGTCCATTTTCTAGCTGAGGTAAATTTGGAATTTCACTTAGTAGTGAATTAACAATCTGTTTTATTCCCAGGAATATTCCCCATCCTCCATGATGGTAGGCAAAGCTCCAACCTCCTTCTTAGACAAGGAGCGGACCGCAGATCACATTGTAATGAGAAACTCTCTTGTGTTCTAATTAGCCTTCCCTCTTAGACAGCTTTGGGCAATCTGTGGATTCTAAAGTTCTATTTGAGAATTACAGTCGTGTTTATTCTCTCTTATAATCTGCTTTCTCATGTATCAGTGATGGATACATAAATAAAATCTTGCATATTATAATACGTACGTGTCACTTCTTATGGGTTCTGAACAATGGTAAACAATCTCCTTCATGATCACTCAGTGACATGTGTAGAAGTCAGACAACGTCTCCAGGTTTCTCCCAGTCTTACAGAAATTTTGTCCAAAATGCCCTTCTGGGCAGGAAGCAGCAGTCAGGACCCGTATCCCTGGGCGAGGCACTAGGCTCAGTGCTTTCCATACTTCCTGGCATCCTCACAGCAGTCTTGCGGAGCGGGTGGTGTCACCCATTGTTTGATGAGCCAGCAGAGACTCACTGAAGTAGAGGAAGCTTTCCAAGTTCACTGAGCTGGAAATGGTGGCATCAGAGACTCCTAGAAAAGTGACAACAGCATTGTTGTGATAACAACAGTCAGTGTTCCCCGAGCACCCACTGGTGAAGCAGGCACTGTGCGGGGCATGCAGGTAACCCAGTAACAAGCAAATGCTACTATTATTCCCATTTTACAAACGAGGAAAGGGGCCGAGCAAGAGTAAGTCCCACGCAGAATTCAAACCCAGCTCGAGCGCCAAGGCCCACGTTCTTAACCCTGTAACTGTGCAGCCTGCCACGTGCTTAGCGTTGTGAGGACATTGAATCGGATTCTTTATATTTCACAACCACAGCAGTTTGAAAATTTGTGGCACTTGAAAGATCACGTCAGCATTTTCCAACATTAGCTGGAAATGCAAGTTGGAAGTAAGCCTCCATTCAGTGGACACAGAGCTGTGCAAATGTATATAACTTTTTTTAGTGAACAGCAAGTATCCAAATTGTCTTTCAATCTGAGTTCTTAGAGCACAAGTGGGCAGTGAGGAGTTTTGGTTGAGAGAAGGATGACATATATAATACATGCTAGTTGCAGCAAACTTTTGAAAGCGTGAGCTGAATGATTCATGTTCATTCAGTCACGGAGAGTAATTAGTTGAGTGCTCGCTGGAGGACGACCAGGCAGTAGTACACCATTCGGTGACTCTGGTGTGCTCCCGTGTAAAGGAAGAGGTTGCCCGGCAGAGAAAACACTCACCGTTACCTTCTGGCCATGAGATACCCAGATCAAGACTTTGGTGTTATGGTTCTCTCCTTTATGCTTCTTTGCTGTTCTTCCGAGGATCTGAGAAATTTGTCAAACCATCGAAAACCAACTGACTTGGGGAACCCTGGCCGGTGCAGATTTGGGGCTCCCTACCCCATGTGGGTGGTGAGGGGACACGTCTCTGGTCACCTGTGGCAGGGCTTGAAGGAAAGATAAATTCTGAAATGAACAGACACAAAGCAAAGGTAATTTTATTATATGGTCTTAACCTCCCAGAAATTGAGGAGAATCATGTGTCTTTTTAAAAAATTAGTCACAACTAATTTGCTCTCAAATTTGATGAGATGCCTTGGACTGACACTATTGGTCAACGTATAAAAAGCAAATCGGATGTATTTTTGAAAATCGGTGCATCCGCAGCACAGCAAGGCTGCCTTAATGACATGTCACAATTAGGCAGGCTGTGTGCCAGCAGTGTCCCCGCAGCACTCAAGTACTGTCGCCTCATTTGCAAGCACACGGCTGTTGGAAGTCAGCCACTCCACCGTCTAGTCTCAGCGCTTCTCGGCTCTGCACCGCCACAAGTGCGGAGGCCCGTGCTACGTTAGGGATTGTTTTGCTGAAATTCGTTGGGAAAAAAAATACAGGAGCCTCAGGGAGTCAAAAATTCTAGAATCACAGCATTTACTACCCTCCCCTGTGAGGGCCCAGCCTCTGGGAACACGTGTTACCTCTTGCTCTAATTCTTTTTGAAATGACTCCTGAGAATGGCAAAATGTTATGATTTCTCTGGTCTTGATTCTCAAAACCAATAAAGTTGTCCTTGAGTCCAATTTCAAAAACATGACATTGCTTCCAATGATGCCTGTGTGTAGCAAGGAAAAACTTTGAGAAGTTCTCTACCTAAAAAGAAAAGAAAAGAAAAGGAAAAACTTGTACCTGGAGAGGACAAAGGAGGAAAGGCCAGTGTGAAATATCTACATGTAACCAAAGCAATCACTGGTTTTATTATTTGGAGGGCTACGCGTGGGTTTTTAATGGATGCAGAGAAAATACGCCCAACTTGGTTGTGCTATTCCATAGCTTTAAGGGCATAAAATTAATACCCGTTAACACCTACTCTGTGAAGAGTAGACTAACACCTACTCTGTGAAATTACAACATGTGTGCACATGTAGAGTTTACTCATGTGCATAAAGAAGCTAGGAGGGGTCTCCTTCTCTATGCAAGGTGGTCCTCAGAGGGGTGGCGTGGAGCCATTTGCACATGTGAATAAAGGAGAAGTGAGCCCACAGGAAGGAAGAAGACCACTCTTGTTCTTCCCATGGAGTTGTGTTGCTCTAATAGTGATTATAGTGACTTCAGCAACTTCTGAGAGGTCTTGTTTCATGCTCAGCTGAGGACCTTGCATGGACCCCCCTGGGGTGAGGGGACAGGCTTGTGTCAGTAACATTGGCTTCTGGTGCTTGGTCTTGCTCGGTCATCATTTGCTTGCTTGTGGCTTCAGGAAATTGCTGCCACTCACTCAGCTGCCTCCTGCCTCCAAGGCACCTGACCCCCACCCTCCCAGGAGAGTCTGCCCATTCCAACAAAGTAACTAGGACCCCCGCATATGAGTCAGGACAATGTTTTTTACTGTTGTGATTTACTGTTCACACTCTTAATGCAGTTCCAGCTTAATTGGCCATGTTCTAAAGAGTAGAAGAAAATCATGCTTTTGTGGTGCTGTTGAACCATTTCTGGGCATTTCTACCAATACCCAATAATGTTGGGCACTGGGCTCGTTTCTTTTCCTGAGCAAGCCTGTCCTTTGCTCCCACGAGCTTCCTATACAGTAAGTGGCTTCTGTCGCAGGGGCTTCTGTGTGAGGAGGTGAACATGAATTTAATAGTTTTAAGAGGTTATTTGTTTGTTGCTCTGGCCAGTGTTACTTATTGGTTGGAGCATCCTGAAAGGTTTCGGGTTCGATTTCCCGTCAGGGCACATGCCTAGGCAGCAGGTTAGTCTCCGGTCGGGGCGTGTTCGGGAGGCAACCGATTCATGTTTCTCTCACATCAGCGTTTCTCTCTCCCTCTCTCTCTCCCTCTCTCTCTCTCTCTCCCCCCCCTCCCCCACCCTTCTCTCTCCCCATTCCTCTCTCTCTGGAATTAATGGATATATCCTCAGGTGAGGATTAAAAAAAAATTTTCCCCAGACGAATAGGCATTATCAACTCTTTTCCAAATCAATATAATTGATAGATTGACTGAAACGTTTTTGCTCGCATCAGAGAGAAAATGCATACCCATTATTGTCTAGAGTGTCTTTTGTCTTTGAACCAGTGTTGTCTTTCAGGTCCAGTTACAGCAAGTCTGCGTGGGGATTAATATTGGCGTTTCTAGTGTGCGCATTTGCACAGCTTGTCACTTCAACTTTTTGCACTCAGAATGTCTGGCACCCCATCCTGTAACAGTCACACAGTCTCGTACTGAGCCCTAAATTAATACCTTTCAGCAACAACGGTGCCAAATTTCTATCATCGAAATTATATGTATTACATATTTAGACATGTTGTAATATGGAATGTATGTGAGAAATACGTGATTTCTACATGGCTGAGAACTCATCTTGACCATATTTCAGGTGTTTAGAAAGCAAAGTCTATGACGTACCTAAAAGTTGCCTCAACTTGCTATACATCGAATCTGACGGGCTGTAGGTGAGCCTGTGAACTTTTCTCATCAGCCTCTGACATGCTGTTTGTTCAACAGAACTTAGATGTTTAAAGGGAGAGACCCCGGGAGGGGAGAATTTATTACCCTTCCCCAAAGGCTTTGGGAAATGGTTCGTCTCAGGCGTTCATAATTCCGTAACTTTTCCTGGCGGAGCTGCATCCGCATAAAGAGAACAACCCCTCTTCTAAACAGGACCCTGAGCCTGGACACAAGAAAGCATCTCCGGGCCCCGAGGCCAGAGCGGCCTTTAAACACAGCTCATGGAGAAGTGACCTCTGCCCTTGTATCTGAGCCCAGGTCTCCCCTTCTTGCTTTTCATATTGTGTGCGGGCAGTTTCTGCCTCCACCGCCCAGTGTAAGGGGAGGTTGTTCACGCACAACATTCAGCTCTGCTAAGCTAAACAAGCCGCGGTGAGAGGAAGCCCGATTTTATGTACGTATTTTCCTTACAGCTCACACACATCACTACCATTTTCCTGCTGCACAGGGACGTTCAATATGTGTGTGTCTGTGTGTGTGGGCATGCGTGCTTGCACGTATGGAAATAAAGTCTAAAACATTAGCAACCTACACGTCTTCATTGCCAGAATACAAAACTTTACAATTAAAAGAGAAACTATGACAACCTATTTGAGAATCCCGTGTGAGGTGTTTCTTGAAGGCCTAGCAAAATAGCCACATGAGGGAACCCAGATGAGCGACATGGTAACGACCCCCGCCCTTCATCTGACATTAGTGACCCTTTGACCCACGAGCTTCCCGGACCTTGGGTGTCACAGGGCTCGGGTTAGAGTCCAGCAGGCCTGGGCGTGGCTTTGTGATCTTGGTCGTGTAACCCGTAGTTTCTGTCTCTGGTTTTATCATGGACAACTGGGGACACTCAGAATCTACAGGACTACGGGGAAGGTTACATGCGTGGCTGCGGTAAAGCGCTCGGCACAGGGCCTGGCACAGAGAAGGGAGGAGTGGTGGTAGTGATGGTATTCGTAGGAATCATCATTGTTAGATGGATAATGTCTTGTTCCCCCGAAACTATAAATCTTCCCTATTGCCAAGAGTTGATTTTTTAGGATGTTCCGTGTATAGGGAAGTTTGTATATAACAAAGAAATGACCATATTTGTAGTATAACATACTAATTTACTTTTTATAATTTACTACTTCACTTGGCATATAAAAAGAAAAGCAAATGCAGCCACTGTGGAAAACTGTCACTATCTTAGAAAGCGGTCATATGCCTGTTCTTTGACAAAGCCATTCCTTACCCGGGTACGTCCCCAACAGATACATTTACTTTTGTTCATGAGGCACAGGTACTTGAATGCTCTTAACAGCACTCTTCATAATAGCTCCAAACAGGAGGCTACCCAAGGTCCCCCAAACAGCTAAACGGAGAGAGGAATTGACGTGTGGTCACCTAATACATAATGCTACAAGGGAATGAGAATGAACCGCCAACAGGTTCCCACAATGTGGATGAATTTTACAAAGGCAATGCTGAGCAAAAGGAGCCAGACATGAAAGGATATGTAGTGTGTGGCTCTATTTATATAAAGTTCAAAACCAGGCAAAACTAACCTATGCTGTTAGAGAGTGGTCGACTTGGGAGGGTGAGTAATGACTTCAAAGCCACAGGGCTGGGGAGGGGGCCTCCAGGGGAGCTGGTCATTTACTGTGTCCTGATGTAAGTGTTGGCTACCTGGGTAGGGTCAGTTGGTGAAAATCCAATTGGACTGTTCACTTAAAATCCATGTACTCTTCTCTAAGTATTTTATACTTCACTGAAAGTCTTTTTTTTTTTTAAGTAGGCAGAAAAAATGTCACTGTAGAACTGGTATCATCTTTATCTCATAAAATACAGAGCCGTTTTAACAATTTAAATGGGAGTACGTGTCTGGATTCTTAATCTAACATATAATTTTGATAAAATTCTAAAATAACTGTAAATGTGTGTTCAAGTTAAGGACCTCCCTCTCAGGGTTGACAGACACTCTGTAATTGAGCATGTCGAGTGCTGTGGGTTGTCACTCTCTCCCACAACAGAGAGAGGGAAACGGTGGGTTGGAACGCTCTTTCTAATGAGTGGGTTCGCTGCAGACGGTGTGAGTACAGATGGTGGAAATAATCACAGCTGGTTCACATAAATCCATAGAAGTTAAACATTCCAATGAAACTCCAGTGCTGAACATCAGAGAAATTACAAAATTCTTTGAGAAAAGACTAGCAGATAAATACGATCTTAGCCATTATCATTTTTTGTTTTACTTTCTCCTTTTTTAATTATTTTTTTAAGGATGAGGTCTCTTTTCTCCTATTCCTTTTTTTTTTTTTTTGGTTCTTAACTTTCATTAGATCAAGGTTGAGTTTTCTATGGCAGATAAAGAACTGTTTTATTTTTTTAGACTATTCAGTAGAAAGAGATTATTTTCACATTTCTCTTAATTTGTGAATAATATATATTTTTAAAATGTACACACAACCTTTACACAGAACTCTAGAACTGCGGTTTTTGTTCTGGGGCTCTTCCAAATCTTCCAATTTTATGCTACGAGAATATATACTTTGTCATTTAAACTTAAAAATACACAGTTTTAAAAATATTATTTTTTATGCGGTTGAAAGGCCTAGGCTTGTCAAAACCGTGGCGACCAGACTAAGGTGAGGGATAAACCTTCTTACTCCCCCCTCTGAACTTCCCCTCAAGTCTGCTTCTCACTCATGATTAACTGCATCAATCATATTGATTCAAACTGCATAAACACACCCAAAACCTCTTTGGTTGGTTAATTAAGACCACAAACACTTCAGCTGACAAACTTGTGAGCAAGCTCTATTTTAAATTTACATTTTACTAAATATTTGCAATCACCATCATTATCAACTTCACCATCCATGTTATCATTATAAACCAATTAACTGTGTGCCAGCCACTTAGCTGTGCATTCTGCAGGCATTATCTAAGTATTTCAACCTCCCAACAACCTAGTGGATGGTATCAGCCTCATCTAGCAACGGCGGGAACTTCTCAGTTTCAGGGAAGTTAAAGTTAAGGAATGGTCCACGTTCACGCCAGAAATGGACGGCGTAGCTGGCCCTCAGACTCACAGTTAGCTGGCCTTCTCCGTACTGTGCTGCTTCCGTAAAATGACCGATGTGTCTGGGCAAAGTGCCGTCCAATGGGGGCGTTTCAGTAGAGAACAACCACATTGCAGATAAAGTGCCTGCTCCCAAGGAGGCCCGTGGGTTAGCTGGGGAGTGAAGTATCCACACAGAGACAAAACATGGCGTGGAATAAAGTAGCCTATGGTGTAGGATAATTAATAACTTAACAATGAGTTCGAATCTCTGACAAAATCAATGGAACGAAAGGCCAAGGAAGCTTGAGACCACCCAAAATGAATGGGTGACCATTCAAAAACAGGCTGACCATTTTGCGTGCAAAAGTGAGCACACAGTAAGAAGCAGGTTGACAATGCAACTGAGGTGGGCAGGGTTCCAGTGCCTAGACTAGGGTGAAGGCGACAGGAAGAGCCCCCGACTATAATCTACAACCACGGGAAAAGAGGCCTGGGGCTCAGTCCGGGAGAAGCCTTTTCACCACATCCAATCCAGACTTCTGCAGGAGGAGGAGTCCCTGGGCAGGTAGCTCTCAAAGCCAGGGTGTGCCCTGGTCCCATCCTTCCCATCCCTTCCAAAGGGCACAGGTCTGAATGCAGAGATCGAAATCAAAGCAGGGGTTGAAGGCTCAGCCACAATCAACTCAAGAGCCCTGCGGGGCCCCTCATTCCTGGAGAAGCTTCTGAAAGCTTCAGGTCCTCAGAACCCAGGATGGAGGACGGTCTGGCCACAGCCAGCCTGGCTGTGGTCTGTGGGGATGGGCATTCTTTTTCTCGGGAGAGATGCAGCTCTTCAGCTGCCCCCAAGATGCCTTTGCAGGTTGCCAGGTCAGGCTCTCTTGATCTGATGCTCCCATGACCACAGGAGCCAGGCTTCCTGGATGGGGGGGTTGGGCGGTGCTCCCAGCAGGGACTCTCAGAGGACGTCGCAAGAGCATCGTTTCCCTCTGCCTCTAATGGACTCGGACCCCTCCCCCACACTTATGCACATGTGCACACACACACACACGCTCCGCCTGCACACGCCTACGGTCATCATTATTTATTATGTCCAGGGAGTGCTGCCAGCCCCCATGACAAGCGAGATTAATGATAATGTGCAAACCTGAGGTAATTTGCTGACATACTAGATCTTTGCCGGGCACCAGAATGGACGGGGCATTTTTCAAACTCCACTCTGCTGGAGCCCCCGGGGCAGAGCTGGCTCAGGTGGGGGAGGGGTGGGTGGAGAGGGCAGGAGTTCCTGAGGCTGCTGCTGAATTTTTAGCTGCTTCATGGGATTATTTGTATATCATTCTTGTTAGTATCTCAGATGAAGCTAAGTAAGTGTTGCCTACAAAGAGAATTAGAAAACAGTAGGATGGAATGTTCCGAGCTGCCCAAGAGCATGCCAAGGGAGTTCTTGGACAACAGAAATGTATTTTCACACAGTTCTGGAGGGCAGAAGTCCAAGCTCAAGGTGTTGGCAGGGTTGGATTTTTCTGAGGCCTCTCTCCTTGGTTTGTGGATGGCTGTCATCTGCCTGTGTCCTCATATGGCACCTCTGTGTGTGTCTGTGTCCTCATCTCTTCTTCTTAGAAGGACACCAGCCACTGTGTTAAGGTTCATCCATGTGACCTCATTTTAACGACCTCTTTAAAGACCCATCCCCAAATACAGTTGCATTCTGGCGGGGGGCGGGGGGGGGGGTGATTAGGGCTTCAACATATGACTCAGGGGGCACAGCTCAGCCCACCAGCTGAAGAACTTGTACGTGCCTATCTGGACCTCATGGGACCTGTATGATCCACATTATAGGTGACCCCAAGCCCGTCAGAGCCCCCATTTGTGGCCATACTTCACCTTGCAGCCTGTCAGAAGGCATGGCTGCCTTTGGGTCACCCCATTCTGTGGTCAGAACGGCTTCTCCCACATCCTCCCCTTCAGTTACTCTTATTTCAGTGGCAGATTTTCAATGAGCTCATGATGAATCTCAACATTGGTCTCATTGCATTCAAATTGCACACTTGCTATAACGTTAATCATGCGTGGATCCAAAAAAGAATGTGTTTCTCTTCCATGAACGCAGGTCACTCTGGTTTTCTATTTCAGTCTGCCTGATAAGTTCATGGCTGTTACCTGAGATTAGTTGGCCATTCTTGCGGGCAGGTAAACTGAGTTACTGTGGCTGCTCTTAACGCAGTCTCTGCTGGATTGGTGAACTAGTCCTTCATCCTCCCAGAATGACTGATACTTCTGCTCAAATAAATTAGTGTTCTAAAGGGGATGTTTTTTTCCTCTCTGGGAAACAGGTTCACAGCCCACTGAGAGGCAGGGCCACGTGAGCAGAGCAGCACAGATACCAGGGGCCCTGCCCTGTTTGTGTCTCCTCCCGCCGTCTCCCATCCTGGGGGCCCCACGGCTGCACCATGGTTCTGTCGTGTGCTCGCCTCTGGGGGGGGCGGGCGATCCAGAGGGGTCAGAATAGGACACACATCACGTCATCGTCTTGAGAGATGAGGACGAGGGGCTTTTATTTAAAACAAAAAACGTATTAACATACAAAAGTTAAAAATAAGCCACCCCTTCTGAAAAACATACAAAAGAAACAAACCAAATCCCCTGTTCCTGTTTTGGATTTGGACATAGTTGCAAAATCATCTTAAATGTTCAAGTTCTGGTCATGAAAAATCCAAGAAAAAATTATTCCAAAATGCAGTGTTACCACTCTTTTTTCTTCCATTTAAGAAACAATATATCCAATACAAAAAGAGGCACAGGTACCTCCAATTAACCAAAAAACAAATTTACAAAAGTTAAAACTGGTACACTGATAGGGTTAGGAGACGTTTACTTCCCAAAGGTTTTATTCAGTTTAAAAAACATGATTTACTTTGGGATTGCTTTAAATAGCTCTCCTTGGATTTAAAATATGATTCATTATGAAAAAGAATTCGCACCCACCAGCTCAGGAACATATGTTTTCAAGCGTGATGTAATCTTGAGCTCTAAATTTAAGACTTGAAGGGCTAAGTGTCCACATTCCCCGTGTTTGTGCACAGACGCACTCACGCTTCGACGTGTCTATGTCACATAACAGAACGCAAAGCTTCCACATGACTAAGGGTCAGGAAGGTGGGCTCAGTCCAGCTCTGTCCTGCACAAGCACCGAGGACTCTGGACCGTCTCTCCACTCCTCGGAGCTTTCCCTTCCGGTGAAATGACAGGATGGGGCTTCTCCCTCCAAGCACAGGGTCTGATGTGAAGACAGCATCGTGGGATGGGCAGCCGGGTTACCTGGGAGTGAAGGCTGGCTCCACACCTTGTCAGGTCTGTGTCCTTGAGCAGGTGGCCAGCACGTGCTCACTTTCTCCATTGTTACAGCAAGGAAAGTAGGACCCAGCTGACCCAGTTGCCAGGAAGGAGTAAATTAGTTAATGCCCACAAAGCACTTAGAACAGAATTGGAAACCGAGTGCACTCCAGGTCCACGGTCGGCTGCTGGTCCCTGCCTGCCTTGCCAAGTGGTCTCTCAGCCTTGATGTGGGCTGTTTTCTGTGACACGTGAACAACCCGCTTTTTTTTTTTTTTCCCCCACATGTAAGGTCAGAACTTTAGAAGTAAAGAGTTTCATTTGATGGGATAATAGGCTGCTAATTTGGTCAAAATTCATGTCAATTATGCTAAACCTGCAAAAAGAAAGTTGCCGTTTACAGATCTTTACCAATTACATTTTACCCCCCCTGACGCATTAAAGGGAGGAAGTACCAGAAAACAGTGCCAGCTTCAGGACTAAGAGAAACCTTCACACCAGGCTCTGAATGAGGGAAGCTTAGGAAGGAGGGATGGGGAACTGACCCAGGTGCCACTTTGCGTTGGCTCCGCCCACACAGGCAGGAGCTGAGCTCGGGCTGCTGTGGGCCCTCTTGGACCAGCAACCCTTGCCCAAGTGAGGGAAGTGCCACACAACATGGGTGGCTTTGGTGTGACATTATTGTACCCCTGACCATGGCATCAAGCATAGGATTCAAGGCTTTTTGATCACTTCCAATTAGACAGGCTTATTAATTTCACATCGCCATCCACACTTCTGAGTATGTGCCTCCAGAAAGCTCCTGCGTTCCTGAAAACAGAGCGTTCGCTCTATCACATAGAATAATCATCTGACACAAAGATACATCAGAATTTTTTTAAAAGCCAATTTGTTTTGCTTAACCTCAATACACGATCTATCTCCTTACACGTATATACAGTCACACACAGATTTAATCTGTAATTACTATTTAATGGCTCTTTACCCACAAATTGTAATTATTGTTATATACTCTGCCACAGTCCCCAGGCCCCTGCTTCATAGGCAACCGCTGTTACCAGTTCTTTGGTGTCCTTGCCGCGGCGTTCTGTGGATTTACAAGCATGCCAATATATAATTTATTTGAGCAAGTGGTAGACTGTAACTCACAGCTTTCTGAATAATAGTTTAATTCCCATCAGTTTTCCTACTCTTAAACAGCAGTCTAGTTTTTAATGAAGGTACTTCAATTTACTTAGCCGTGCTTTAATAATGAATATTTGGTGTTCAGTTCTTTTGCAATTACAAACAGGGCTGTGACCAAGATTCTTATGAATTAGTAAGTGTGTACATGGCCCTTGTTTCTGTTATATGAATTCCCAGAAGTGACCTTTCTGAATCAAAAGTATTATACTTTTGCAAACTTGATATATATTGCCAGGTTTGTCTCTTGAGATCTTTGATCCATTTTCATTCCCGTGGGGGCCATATGTGAGTGTCCACACATCCTTGGCTGGCTGATGTCATCAAGCACCTGTATTTTGGACAGTGTGACAGGTGAAAACAGTATTTCATGCACTTGAATCACATCTCTTATTTAACGAATCAAGCATCTTTTCAAATACGTCTTTGCGATCATATTTCCTTTTCAATTAACCATTAATTTATGTCCCCCATTCATGTTTTGTTTGGATGGTTGCTTTTTTTAAGTGTATTTTATTGATTATGCTATTACCGTTGTCCCATTTTTTCCCTCCCCTTTATTCCCCTCCTCCCTGGACCTCGCCTCCCTCCAGCACTCCCCCCTTAGTTCATGTCCATGGGTCATACATATAAGTTCTTTGGTTTGTTGCTTTTATCCTTAATGATCAGTTTCTAGGATTTCATCACAGGTTAAGGAACTCTATCGTTTACAAGCTGTGAATTACAAAACATTTTCTCACTTTGTCTGCTTTCAGGTTTGCCTTACAAAAGACTTTTTTAATGTGGTCGAATTTATGAATTGGTTGTGACATCACCGTTTTGTACTGTGCTCTGAAATGCATTTCTTATCTCAGGTTATGTGACACAAAATTCCCGTTTTCCTCTGTAATTTCATTATGTTACTTGTGTCATTTAACTCTCTGGAACTGTTTTGATTTGATGAGTTAAGCAGGGATGCGATTCCAATTTTTTCTAGAAGTCCTGGTTGCCTCTAAACCATTTATTGAATAATTGTTCTACTCTCCACTGATACACAATACCATTTTTATCACATGCTAACACCTATATTTATTTGTCTTTTCAGTCACTCCTTTCTGTTCCATTTGTCTCCCTATTCATGTACCTTCCACAGCCTTGAAATGCAAGGTCTACCAAGAAAGTATCCAGCCACGTAGTACAAAAAACAGAGACATTTATTGAAGAAGGTACAAGATACCAGAAACACTGTACATAGGACAATGAAGCCTCAGTCCCCTTCAAAGTAGGCAACTTGGGACTCACACAGCTCTCCCAGTCATCATCAGCTGCCCCATCATATTTTCCTGAATCTCATTGATGGTCTGAAATCTGATTTGAGTTTTAGGAAAAGCAGGAAGTCATAGGACACCAAATCTGGGCTATAGGGGGCCAGTCACCTGGGAGATTTGATGTTTTGCCAAAAATCTCTGCACGAGACATGATGCATGAGCATTGTCGTGATGAAGCTGCCAGTTACCAGTTGCCCATAGCTGCGGCCTCCTGAATCATCCATATAGTTTCCATGAAAGAATGTTCAAGCTTAATGCAATATGATGCAGATCCATTGCTTTACTTGCTCAGGCATTTTGAATGCAACGGCCACACAGTACACATGCTCACTCAACATGTCTACTGCCCCCACTGACTAGTACAGTGAGATAATCATTGTTCACACATGCGCATTCCAGTCCACTCTCCTTGGCTGCCAGGTTACATCAATGCCACACAAACCATTCTCATTGAATTAACAATGGCTGGACTTTTTCCAAACAGACCTCTTGTATTTAAATATGTGGTAGATCTATCTCTGAGTTCTTGACACATTTCCCCACCTCAGTATGCACCTCTTGTAGCTGGGAGCAGAACCCAAACACAGGGAGAGAAAATCCTCAGAACATGGGGAGAGCTTTGACATTTGAAACAGATTAGAGAAAACAGGAAATTGCCCTTATTTATCATGAGCAGACTGCCATGGTGACAGACTGGCTAATTGGCTCACATGTAGCTTTTCATTTAGGGCACGATTCTGCCCATTAGTATGCTGCTCTCCTCATCCCAGTTGGGCAGGGATTTGGGGCCACTTACGTACATTGTTTCCACGTGGGGCCCTGTTGGAGCGTGAGATCGCTTTCACAGGATGTGAACAGTCCCTGCCACGGGCTCGCCCCTCCCTTTACTGCACGTAGACACCAGCTTCCACGTATCCAGAAACAAGGCTTTCACTTCTTGTGGTCAGTGCATTCCCTCGTGTTTTCAGCTGGCACCACTCACAGCAGGGCAGGGGCTGTTTACCCTGCCTCCCGCCTCAGTGCTGCAAGCATTTTAAGTTGCTAATATTCCCTAATTGATTACTGTCCATTCTTAAGGAAAGACTTGTAACACTTTAGAGGTTCTACTTGTATTCATCTCTCATCCCCATCAACAACAGCAGACATTCACTGACTTTGTACTGTCCAATGCTCAGGTGGACGTTAGATTTCTCCTCCAAACTTCCTGGATCAGATGGACAATGGTCTCCAAGGGCGGCCTATTGAACGTGGGGGCAAAGGAAGCTCTCTGAAGCCTTTGTGAAAATGCAGAGGGAGCACTGGCCGGTGTGGCTCAGTTGGTTAGGCATTGTCCCAGAAACTGAAGGGTCATGGGGTCAATTCCCAGTCAGGACAGATGCCTGGGTCGCGGGTTCAGTCCCCATTCAGGGTGCATGCAAGGGACAATATAGATAGTTCTTTCATACATTGATGTATCTTTCCCTCTCTTTCTCACTCCTTTCCTCTCTTTCTCTGGAGTCAACAAAAGAAAAAAATGCGGAGGAAAACATGCATTTTGTTATTGCAGGCATTTTGTGCAGGGAGGGCGTAAAGTCATTTGCCAGCGGTACTACAAACTCCACCGGAACTGCGGCTGTCAGCTTGTCGGCGTGACCTTTTCTAGCGTCACATGCCATGGAATTTCATGTCACATGTAAGGCAGTATGACAGAACTCTGCATTGCTTTTTCCGTAAGTCTCCCATCCCCCTTATCTTCTCAAGAAAGAATATAAAATCCAAAAGAGAAAAAGAATATTCATCATACATCAATCCAATGAGCTCAGAAAATAGGTAGGAAGTTTGCACATTAATTAAGCTTTATTTTATGCAATTCTGTACATGAGTTTGTGATATTACTTGTGTATGTGTATGTACCACTATGTGCACACACTCACACTCACACACACTCACAGCCCTGAAGGTTCAGAAACAGGCAGCCATCTTGCTGTCACACGGTAGGAAAGGAAAGATTGGAAATATCAGAACTCATTTTAACATCATTCTGAATTTCATATGGAATTATCTAATTACATCTAATTGAACAGCTGAGACATAAACTACTAATTTCAGCCCCAGCCAGAATCGTGCAGACTCGCCCCATTTCTCCGTACAGAATATGGCATTTGGCACCAACCCTAGGTCAGCCCTTTTGTTGCAGCTGCATTGGTAAGTTTTCGTCTTGAGAGAGAATTGCTTGCATCGTGCACCAAGAAAAGTTTTAAACCCTGCCACACCCTGTGTCTTTTTTCTCCCGACGGAGAACTCTCTCACGTAGCGTCATTCCCCCACCTGGAGGCACTCACTGCCCCATGAACGTCAGTTCCCTATTGTATGCTCGAGGTCACAAAGGATAAAGTCTTGCTCAATGCCAATAGCCAGATAATGTATTTCATACTTTGTATAATACTGTAGGTTATTATACTAACTATTGAAACGCATGCTTACTGTCAAAATGTTTACAAGGTAAATAAGAGCTACATGTGATATCACTTTAATTTCTTAACTTCCCCAAATAGCCTGACCTTACTGATGTCTGCGTGCCCACATCTCCCAACCCAGCTTGTGTCAGATAATAATTGAATATTAAATTTTTATCTTCCCAGTCAGATGGATGCATCTATAGGATATTTCCCAGTGCACCTCTCTTTCTTAGATAACTCCTGTATAGATATTGGGTTGGCCAAAAAGTTCGTTTAGTTTTTTTCCATATGATGGCTCTAGTAGCACTTTGTGGTCTTTAACTTCATTTGAAACAATTTTGTTAGATTGTATTATGACAACTGTCATATCAGCATGCATTTAAAAAACTTGTCAAAATTGGTGAATTCTGTGCAGCCATTTTAATATTGAAGATGGAAGAAGATATGCAACATTTCAGCATTAGTGCTTTATTATTTCAAGAAAGGTAAAAACACAACTAAACACAAAAAGAAAAAGACTTGTGCAGTGTGGGGAGAAGGTGCTGTGACTAATCAAACGTGTCAAAAGTGGTTTGTGAAATTTCTTGGTGGTATTGACATTTTGGCCAAATAATGCTTTGCTGCGGCGCTGTCTTGCACATTGGGAGATGTTTAGCAGCACCCCGGCCTCTGCCCACTAGAAGCCAATAGCAGGAGGTAGCCGACATACTCAACATATCCAAATCAATGAAGTTATCGGTGAGAGTGAAAAATGTGTTTGAGTTTACAGAAAAAACCCAAACAGGCTTTCTGGCCAACCCAATATTTACTGCTCTACATCTCCATCTGTCGTGCATTTTTCTCCATGTTTTAATCATGATTTTTGTCTAGATAAGCAAAAACAAACTTTATTTTTGAAGTTCGCCTGCTTGAGGGCCTCTCAGTACATCACTGTCTCAGGAAGTAACATTATTGGTAACGTTCAGCAGAAACAGTAATTATTGAGGGACCACAGTCCAGTGTGCTGGGTCTTCCAGCTCCACTACCGATCCTTTCAAGAGCTTGCTTTGACATATTTCAAACTTGGTAAAGAAATAAGTAGCTCATGTTGATATTTCAAAGGCAAGAGGGAGAAAAGAAAAGAAAAAGCAGTAGTTTCCTCTAGTCCTGTACACTATTTCTTGTCTGAAGAGAATCCTCAATTAACATAAAGTCGAGGTATTGAAATGTTATCCCTTCACTCACTTCTTCTAAATTTTCATCGAAAATACTAGATTAACAGCCAGAAAGCTTGACACCAATGCCGCTTAGCAACTTTGCAAAGTAAATAGGAATATAAGCATGACGTAGAGCTTTAACAATTACAACGTTAAAATATTTCATGCTTTGTCACCTGTCATCACTGACAGTAAGGCTGACGTGAGGCCGGAGGACACAACCGCAGCCATCTTCCCCCGCTGGTATTTGTTATTGGGACGTGGCCTTGCCTCGTTCTTGATTTTGTCAGTGGAATTAGGTTGGCCAAAATGAGAAGTCACAGGTAGCTGATGTGATTTTACTTTTTGAAAATAATGATGCTTTTTACTTGGACATGCAAGAAATGGACTATACCTGGATTTTACTGCGAGAATGGAGAATCCTCGCCCCGAGAAGTGGGGGCGTGGGGAGCCAGCTTCCCCAGCAGGGACGCACACGCAGACATAGACCCGCATGTGGGGAACCCCACCATCCATCTGCACCTGCAACCCTCTCACAGGGAGGCCGTAGGACAACAAGAGAGTATAGCCAGATTGTAAAATACTGCCAAAATAAAAAATGGGTTTTCAGTAGCTTTACCGATCCTCTCGTACAGAATATATCCAAGTGAGGAATATTATGGGGATATGTGTCCATAGCAATGCAGATTTGAATTACAATCTTTTTAAAAATTATTATTTTAGAATGAGTTAGAGTTTTATACTGGTGTAAAAATTTGATTGAGGGAGGTGCATACGGAAGCCAGCACTCACTGGAGCCGAGGTCTCCCTGAGGCTGACCTAGACTCCTACCGTCAGTGGCGCGGCGCCCCCCACAGGCCCGCCAGCCGACGTGAAGGAGGGAATAACTGAGAAGGCTACTAGGCCACAAGCACGGGACTGATGTTGTCTCCTCGGCTAAGTTACTTGCTTTGCTTCATGGACTTACACACACACTTCACTGCGGGGGGCATGGAAGAAGAGGTCCATCAATGTGTCACGTGTAGTCTCTTTCATCAAAGAGTATGTAGTGCATTTGGAGAGTCTAGACATTAATCAACACTCAAATAACGCAGGGATTCTAAGTTGCACTTTTCGCTCTACAGCACGTAATGCACAAGTAGTACATGGCCATTACTGAAAACCCACTGGGAGTTACAGATCAGTAAATAAAAAAAGTCACCCCAATGTCACCAGACTAAGATGGATGCTGTGGCCATTTTGGTCTCTACACCCAGACGGATTTTTTCATGTACGCCTCTAAGTGCATTTAAAAGTTCTGCACGAGGGTATTTTACATGAATATTTTAAAAGAGATCATGTGATATGTAACTTTTTAATAATGACCTTTTTTTTTTCCTCAACAGTATACTATGAATCACCTTTCTCTATTGACAAGTACACTTGTAGAGCAATCCGCTTTTTCTGCAAATATTTTTTGGTCCCTTTCCACGTGCCTTCTCCCTGGTAGGTGAAGAGTATTCAGCTGTGTTCATCACTTCTGTCTGTCCTATGGAGACAGCCGTTGATAAGTCAATAAACATTACAAATTATGAGAAGTGTCATGAAAGCAAATGAACAGGAGACAATGAAAGAGAACCGCGGTGGAGTGGGAGTGTGCAGTGAACACACACGCAAGATGTTGCCAGAGGCTCGGGACCGTTCAGCGGGAGGGGCCCGCATGCGCAAAGACCGGGAAGCAGGAGACAGGCTGGTAAGGGAGAAAGAGGAGGCGCGGGTGAGCGCGGCGAGACTTTGCGAGCCAGGGCAAGGAGTTTAAATGTTATTATCCTAGGACCTATTCATATCTCTTAGGCTAGGGAGGCAGACGCTCTGTGTTGTGGAACGTGAAGTTCACTGGCTGCTTCGGCAGGAGGAAGTTTGGGGGACGGGGTCAGAGGAGGATGCTCCCAGAAGTAGTTATGTTGTAAATGGCTTCCTCAATTTACAGTTATGGATCTGCCCTTCTGTGTTTCACCCTTCCCCGTAAGAGGAGCGTTTAGCATCTACTCTATTTATTACCAAAACAGAACTGGAAAAAAAAAAAAAAAAAAAGACAAACTTCTGTCGCTTGGGTAACGAAGTCATGATCGGTAAACCCGCCTGTTCGCCATGCAGGGCAACCGGGTGCGCCTGGCTCTAAGTCCCCGGGGGCCAGACAGAGGGGAAGACCGGGGATGCACAGGGGACCAAGGAGGGGCCTGCAGGGGAAATGGACATACCACTGGGGCCCTGCCCTCCTGGGTCGGGCTGTCAGGGAAGGTGGCCCTGCTGCTGCCTCTTCCTTGGAATCCTGGGGCAGGGTCTAGACCTGGTCTACCTAGGGCTCAGGCAGACTCTCATCTCCTTCCTGTCTGGGTGGGTCCTCCCCTGGGCTTACCACCTGTGGCCCCCAGATTGGTAGGAACTGAATGCCCAGTTGAATCAGTCCAGTGTGGGGGGTTCGGACGGAGGAGGCTCTGAGCCAGCTTCCATTCTAGGCCCCAGACCTCAAGCAGAAGAGTGCCTTCCAGGCTCCAGGCGGCCCAGGCTAACAACAGGAATGATAACTCTACCAATCGTAGGAAGAGCTAACCCAGAATTCCCCCTTGTCAGCTCACTCACCTTTACAACCTTACGTGGTAGGCCCTGTCCTGTCGGTGTCACTGAGACTCGGAGAGGCTGAGCAAGTAGCTCAGTAGGGCACCACCTGGGCCTTTTGGACTCGAGAGCCTGTGACATTTGCTACTGATCCTTTACTATGATGCCTTCCTCTGTGGGTCTCCCTTGAGACCTGTCATGGAGTTGAACGGTGGGCCAAATGTTCAAAGATTTGGAATTTAGGGTGCCAGTCTCATCATGGCCTCTAATGTCATGACTGATAATGTCAGTAACATGACAGCCACATGTCCCAACAACTTATGTTCATAGAATGTTTTTCACCCTGGAGCCAGATTGCCTCACAGTCAAATACCGGTTATTTTTTCCATATTTAATTTGGATTCCCCTAAACAAGACATGTATTTTATAACATTCGTCCCACCTGACTTTCCTAAGCTTTAAGATTGTTGATGAGCTGGCCTTTGCTGGGGACCCATATGGTCAGAGGGAATAAGTATCTATGTCAAAGGTCAAGAGGCCCTCAGGGACCACAGCAGCTGGCATCCCCCAGCAGCAGCCTCCCCCCTCTTTTCTCCCCTCCTCCTTCCCTCCTGCCAGCTCGTGAGAGAAGACTTGGAAGGGCTTGGAGCCAAGGCCCTTCTCCAAGGACTCAGCCACAGTGAAAGCTAATGGTTGAGGTCAGTGACCCTGCTGGTGCAGGCTGAGGCATTCAGCATCGGGACAAGCACAGAAGGGAATGTACCTGAGGATGGCTTGGTGGTTCTGCTGTGTGTGGGGGACTCAGAGCTCAGCCAGCATCTGTTGGAGGTTCCCAACAGGGGCTTGCTAAGCGCTCAGCACTGAATTCTTTCTGTTCAAACATCTGAAGTAGTGCTAGTCCTGCCTTCTCAAAGATATCTTTCTCTGAATGTGAACTTTTCTTCTTTGAACTTGAGCTTTCTGATGGACTCAACACTAGTCCATTCGTACAAACAGCTGGACAGTTTAGTCCAGGCCTGGGCTGGGCTGGCTGATATTTTCTCTCAGGAATCTTTGAGAAGTGGTCATCTGTGTTTGGATTCTCTTTTGCCTGAGTACATGTTGGTGGAGCTCACAGGAGCTAATGATCAGCACCCTCACCATCCACAGACACGACCACAGATGCCTTGAGGCCCCTATTCTAACTGAATTCTCACACCAGAATTCACCAGAAGGCAGGAGGTAATATTAATAACCAGCCCCGTTTTAGAAATGAGAAAACTGAGGGTCAGAGAGGTTAAGCAATTTGCCTGACTACACACAGCTAATGCCTGGTAAAACGGGCTGTTGCTAGTCCATCTGGCAACTTTGGGCAAAGAGAAGAAGATATTTCTGCTTCAGGATACTTCACTTTCATCTGCCAGCCCTCGTCTCCAGCTGTGGAACTTGGGAAAGTTACTTAACCTGTCTGTGCCTCAGTTCCTCACCTGTGAAATGGAAATACTAATAGAGCTTGCCTCAGAGAACTCTTATTAAGCTTTTGAAATAATTCCTGAGAAGCCTTATGCCTGCCCCATGGTAGGTGGTTGGTGAAGCTTGGCTGCTATGATGATGACGATGAGGATGATGAGGGTGAGGATGAGGATGATGGTTGTTTTTGTTGTTGTTACACTTGTGACTGAGTGAACACCCTCACGTGGTCCAGCGCTTGCACTCGTCCTGCTTGGGATGCTCAGGGTGGAAGTGTCCGTTGCAGGGGAGTGACCTCCTCTGAACACAAACTGAATGGTGACCAGGCCTAAGAGCCTCTTTATCCCCTTCTCAGAGGAAGCCATCTGTAGAACATCTAATAAAATAGTTTTTCACTCCACTTTCCCGATTTTGATCATTTTCAGGAGTTCTGAGAATAAAATTCTACTTCTTAGTCAGCTATCATAGATCTCCTGGGTCTCAGGTGCTACATCTCATTCCAGGTTCATGGTGTATCTGTGATGATTGTAACACAGTATTCCCCAAATACAGTCACCACCCCCACACACCCCCACACACACCCACACACAGAGTCAATCCACCTGAGAAACAGTACAGATTCTTCCTGGAATCTAAAATGTATAATAGCATAACTGTGGCTACTTTTCAGTATTATGCAAAAATAAGCTGATGAAGGCTAGCTGGACTAGGTCTCGTACATACAGTGAAGGTACGCTCTCCAGGAGACCTGGATGTGGCGGCTGATCATGTAATGCTTGTGACACCTGGTGTATGCCGATGATCGATGTAAGTTTATTGAGAATAATGAATAATTATGCAAATCCAAAAGCCTTCCCACTTCGTCTCACACAGGGCTCACTGGAATTGCTTTTTGTAATTGTAGTTGAGGTGCTACTGTGTTATTTTGTTAATTATTTCCACTTGATGGCCTGATTAAGAAGATCGGTCACTTTGCTTTTCCTGTATAATGTGCCCTAAGGAGTCTGCGCCCTGAGTCACTCTGCCTCCCCGCTGAGCCACGTCCCAGGGCAAGCCTGGCCCTGCAGTGTCCAGTAGGACTCTGAGTTCAGTCCTTTGATGTTAGCCTTGAAGTTCAAATGATCTGTTTTCTATAATCATTTAAAATTTTTTTTTCAATTACAGTTGACAATGTTATATATATATACATATTTTATGGAAAATCTCTCAGTTGCTTTATTATTTTTTCATTTTGTCTTTTTCCTTTATTTTTATTGTCGGCACTGTTACAGATGTCCCCATTTCCCCCCTCTGCCTGCTTCCGCCCATCCCCCAGCCCCTCCCTCTGGCCGTCACCACACCACTGTCTGCGTCTATGAGTGATGCATGTCTGTTCTTTGGCCAATCCTGTCACCTTCTGTTAGTGTCAGCTGTACACCCTGTGATTAGATATTATGTAACTTGCTGAGTGATCACCCCGATAACTCTCATACCCGTCTGACACCACGCAGTTATCAGAATATTACCAACTCTGCTGCATCTCTGTCCCCGTAACTATTTGTAACAACCACTTTGTACCCCATAGTCCCTTCACGTTTTTACCCACTCGCTCCCAACCCTCCTCCCATCGGGCAGCCACCAAATATTCTCTGTATCTGGGAGTCTGTTTCCATTCTGCTTGTTCATTCATTTTATTTTTTTTAGATTCACTTGTTCATAGATATGTGTTTATTGCCACTTTTCAAGATAGGTGTTTTGGTTAAACTGAGACGTGGGGAAGCTGACATACTGTTTTACACTTGCTGATGTTTTACCAGGTTTGTATCCGCGATTTAGGCGCGTCAGGATCTCCCTCTGTGGACCAGCCGTTCGCCCACACAGGCTCTGGCTGTGCCAGCTGAAAGTGTGGACATTTCCCCTACATGTGCCCATCGGTAGGACCGCAAATATAGTATCTGCTGGTGGAGTTTGTGTGGCATTGACGTTTGAGGATAGGTGTGACCTGGCACTGAGTTATCAGGTGTGCAAACACGCTTGAGAAGGAAAATAGGGACAAGCGGTTGGTCGGGAAGATGGTGGAATTGCCTCACCGAGCGACTTAGACGCGAGGCCAGGAACCCAAGGGCAGGCTGGGGCGAAGGGCCAGTCAGATGTGTGGTGTCAGGCGGGGACTAGACTCACCGGGCGACCACTTCATAAGTGACATCGATATCTAATCACTACACTGTACACCTGCAACTAGTATAATATTGTTTGTCAACTGTAATTGAAAGATAAAAATATTTTTAAAAAGGGGCAGCCCCGATTAGGAAGCAGTGAGGGGCTCCACCTATGGCCTGAAACACACTAGCCCCTCCCAGGTAAAACCCTGCGGCTTTGACTCAGGGGGCATTGTCCAGTCCTTGCTAATCTCCCGCCAAGACAGGAGGGCAGTGGGGATGAAGGTCCCTGGTTCTGCCCCCAGCCAGCAGTGCAAACAAAACCAGCCCCCTCCAAGCTTTCATTTTCCTTCAGTGACACTTGGATTCTAGGAAAGTAATTTCCAAGGAAAACATATTGTGTGCAGGGACTGGAGGTGCGGCCGTCTAAGCAGGGGCAGCGTGTGAACAGCCAGCACCAGCCTCGGCTGTCAGCCTCTCACGTCAGCTCAAATGGCAGAGGCCGATGGGTGCGGGCCACCACCCTTAGGCTGTCTCTGCCGGATGCGAGAATGAAGGAGCAGTGGGACTGATTGTTGTACCTGGGACGTGCTGATAACTTGAGGCACAGAAACTGGCAGTAGTTACAGCAGAAATCTGCCTTTCGTACAAGGGAAAAAGAATAAACAAAAGGGCCAAGTGCGATCCTGGCTACAAGAAGATGCTTCAGACTTGGGTGGCCTGGGTGCAAACCCCAGCTCAATAGTTCTGGAACCTGAGCGGGGATGTGACCCTCTGGGCCTCAGTTTCCTCATCTGTGGAACAGAGAGGATCACACGTAGACCAGAGGGTTGCTCTGAGGTTCGATAAGCTGATGCGTGGCATAATGAAGGTTACTCGGTGTTATCTTCCTTTACTACACATAGCTCATCTCACAGCTCATAGCTTATCTACTCATGGCTCATCTTCTGGATCCACAGTGAAAAGGACATTCAACATTAGGGTAAGATAATTAGCTTTGCCCTACCTGGTAAACTGCACGATGCCCCCCCAATATGTCCTCATCCCCAATCCTGGGGACCTGTGAACGCTACCTGGGATGGGAGCCCAGCGTGCCTGGGTCCAGAGTTTGTGTATTAGGAGATGCAGTACTGCTCTCGTAATGTCTCTCGATATTTTGCAAACATTTGCAATGTTGCGGTATTGTTTGCGATGAAATAATTTTCTGTTGATGCTATTTAATAACATCTACAGTTGGGATACGGCCATAAGCTCCATCACAGCAAAGACTTTGGCTTGTTCTCACCACTTTACCCCCGTTGTCTGGTAGCCGAGAACCAAGGAGGCAGCGTGTGCTCCGTGCATGTGTGTGGACTGTAAGCTATCACGTGGCAGGGGTTACGGGGTCCTTGTGGAAGTGCCTAAAATGCAAGGTTTCTACACACGGATGCCATTTCTGCTTTATCATACTTTATTTTCCTGAATAGAAAGATTCACACAATATGAGGTGTCTGTGTATGTGTGTGTATGTGTGTGTGTGTGTGTGTGTGTTGGGCCATTCTGTGAAAAGGAAGTGCCGTGATGTTCTCAACACTAACTAGGGATATTTGCCTAGAGGGAATTTTACCTTCCTTATCTTCCCCTTTGCCAAAATACCACATGTGGGGCGGGGCAAAAGTAGGTTTACAGCTGTGCATATGGAAAATAATATAATAGTTAATAAATAATATAAGAATAAACTTTTATTCTCGCATATTCACAACTGTAAACCTACTTTTGTCCCACCCTAAACATATATGAAAACATACATCTACACATGTATACACATATGATATATGTTGAATATATAGAACTCTACACACATATCATGTGTGCATATATGTTTATAACATGAGTACAGATACACATCTATGTGTGTATATATGTATATGTCCAAAATGTTGATTAGGAACTACAGAATTTAAAGAAAATACATACATACCTCAGAATTGATTGAAGCAGAAAAATGTCTGTAATCCCATTTAATCTGGATTAAATGAACAAGAAACGCAGGGAAAGAGAATTTTAATCTCAGGATAGCATTAACTCCTTGACCCTGGCATTCATTGAAGTGACTCAGACCTCAGTTCTGTTGTTTACTACATGGCAGGGTGGTGTTATTGTTGAAGTTTTAACTAGCATTGCATTCTGGAATAGATACTTAACTTTAATCCAAGGCACACTGTATTGGCTTTCTGTGGCGGCCAAAACAAATGACTGAAAACCACGTGGTTTAAAACAACAGAAATCTATGGCCTCGCTGTTTGGAGTCCAGCATTCTGAAACCCTGGACACCCCTTGGCTTGTCGCTGCATCACTCAGTCACGTGGCCACCGTCCTCTCCCTGTCTCCACATTAGTTCCCTCTGTGCATATCTGGCTGTGTCCACACACACCCCCCTCGTACAAGCACACCAGCCAGTCATATTGGATCACAGCCAGCACTGGTGACCTCATCTTACCTCGGTCACCTCTGTAAAAAACCTGTCTCCAAGGGAGGTCACTTTATGAGGTGCTGGGGTTAGACCTTCAACATGTTTTGGGGGGAAGGGACATGATGCAATCTATAACATAAGTTCTAAATGGAGAGGTTGAAGAAATGCATTTTTAAAAGAGTGTCACACTGCTAATTATCTGCACCTGAATGACGTTCCAAGTCTAGTTGTGCGTGCATACAAATTTTAAAAATAGAATAATTATATTTTTAACTTCATAATTTTGGAAGTAAATTGTTATTTTTATATTGGTTTATCAGAATGGAAAATCTGATATTTGGTATTTATAAAAAGATAAAGGACAATGGGAAAGAAATAAAATACAAATTTTTGTTTTCAGTTTTTCTCTAAATTCGTATTCCAGCATCTCCCTCCTTTTTCGCCCACAATCCCCCACTCGGATCTTTTTCCAATAAGGACTGATAGCGGGAACATTTATAAAGTGCTGTTATTGGTTGTGTTTTACCTACCACTGGTTAGGGCCCAAATGAAAGCCCTCAAATTGTGCACCCATGTTTTCAGGGGTGATTCTGGCGGGAACCTGAGCTCCAGCTGAACTGGAGGCCAGGGGGCATTTTCTGTGAGGCAGGAACTGCAGGGCCCTGGTGCTGACTTGAGACTCGTAGCAAATTTTGGCACTTTCTGAATAGCTGCAAATACGCCCCCGTGGGGCGCTCTGTTCCACGAATGTGTGTTTCAGCCGTGGGCTGTAGCTAACACTTCACTAAAACTGCTTCCTTTTACTGGAACACGTAGCTTTGCTTCAGTATATCTATTTTTGTAAATTCTGAAGGGGAGAAATCAATATTCTGTTTACATATGAGTTCTCTCTCATACGTTAGGGATAATGAGTCAATTAAAAATTAGTGATTTTGCTAGTTCGTGCAACTCCACATACACCGTTTCCGTTCAAAATCCGCATCAGGAGAGTCAACGTTGGGGGCAGGATCCCTCTCATGTAAAATGCTTCCCGATTCTCCCATAAGCCACTGCCTGGCCCCCCACCCCCCGCAACACCTTCAGTGCCCCCTGGACTCTGGTGCCTTGTTAGTGTCTAAGGTTCCAGAAAAGAGAGATGGGGCCCTGGGGTTGCCACGGAGACATCCATCCCCTCACCACCTCCTGCTCCGATAGTGACAAATGGTACTTACTACATCAGGACTAATTTCATCGGATGCAGCTCAAATGAAGATACTTAACCTTTACTCATAAAATTGTGTCATCGTAATTACTTAGCAAAAGACTTTATTAGACAGCAGTGTTCCATGTCTATAGATGCGTATTTTTGAGGCCTATTACCTATTATATTGATGGCATACCTAAAAGTCAGCTTTTTCGGTACAACCTTTAACTATTGAGTAAACCTACAGTAATGAGATTTTGGTTTTATGGCTATCTTGTTTGAAAAAAAAAAAAGAAATAAAAAGCGTGCTTTCTGCCAGTTGTTACTGAAAATCCTAAATAAAATACCTGAAGTTTTAAAACTTAGACTTTGCATTAAGACTGTTAAAATAAGGCTTTCTGTCCATGCACATGAAATTAAAATAACCAGGTATGTCATGCACCTTTTTGGGCATTTAGAGCATGTGCCTTCTAAGCCAAGACTGGAAATAAGTCACATTTCGAAGGCCAGCTCCATCGGATTGGGAGGGGCTGCCTAGGATGCAGAGCTGAGGGGCAGTCTGCAGTTCTTTCTGGACTCACCAGAAAGGAGTACAGAAATTGATTAGTAATGTCTGCCGTGGGCGTGAGCAGGGCTGGAGTTAGTGGACATGCCCACCGAAGTAGGAGACAGACAGGTGTGGGCGGGGCACGCGCTGAGTCAGAACCTTCTTCGTTCACGCGGGTCTCCCGCTCGGAGCCGCCTGCTCCACGGTTACTCCCAGGCAGGGAAACCACAGCCTTGGGCGCCATGCCCCAGGGTGGCAGGCAGGGAGCCCGTCAGGCTTCTTATCCACCTCCCCTCTGCAGGGCACCCAGGAAAAGGTGTGTCCTCTCCATAGAGCTGTCTAGGTGCTGTTGCGGGCGGAGTCATGGGGACACGCGTCCTTGGAACCCACACACGTTCCATTTCCCTTCTCCATTTCAGTGTCACCTCCGCAGGTGCTCATTCTGCCAACGCAGCAATTGGTGAGAGGCCAAGTTTGTCACTCCTGACACCCAAAGATACGACCCTTCCTGGTGAAAATTCAAAACCCGAGGGCCATCGGGAGGAAGGATCTGGGGACATGACTGCTATTCCTAGCATGCCTCAGAATCACACAGCCTTGGAAGCCCTGGTGAGAACAGTTCTATTTGGAATGTAATTTTCTTCTCATTTGGAAAGACATCTTAAAGGGCCCACACCAAAGCCACGGACAATTCTGCACGAAGGCATGCAGAGGCCGCAGAATGGGGGCCTGCACGGCCTTCTGAGCCAGCTGTGCTCCTTGTGCAGGTGTGGGAGCTCACCGAAGGCCAGTCCTCCCTTGGATGAGAGTGGGTGGGGCCTGTATGCCTAGTTTGTCCCCTCTGCCCCAGCAGGTCTAAAGGCAAGCTCAGATTCTAATACCAGGGGTGCAGTGCAGCTGACCAGGTGAGGAAGGGCAGGGGAATGTGGCAGGTGACGGGCCTCTTCGTAGGTGATGGTGGCGCGAGCTCTTCTCTAGGTTTCTCAAGGTTTCGGAATATACAGCTTCCTCTGTCTGTCTTTATATCTGTAACAATTGTCAGGTTCACAGATTACCTTCGAAATTGGTGAGGTGATGCTTTTTATATTGTGCCCGAGGGTATAGCAGCTCCCAGGGTCTCTCCTAATTAACCTTCTGTATCAGTCTTCCATTAAAAAGTGCCACAAACTGGCTTAAACCAGAGAAATGAATTGTCACACAGCTCTGGAGCCTGGAAGTCCAAGATCAAGGTGTGAGCAGGGTCGCCTTCTTCTGAGGCCATGAGGGAGAATCTGTCCCATCCTCTCCCCCTGCTGCGAGTGTTTTGCTGGCCATCTTAGGGTTCCTTGGCTTGTAGAAACATCACCCTGATCTTGGCCTTCATGGTCACATGGTGATCTCTCTGGATGTGTGTCTGTGTTCAAATGTCCCCTTTTAATGAGTTCACCAGTCACGTTGGATTATTACTCACCCTAATGAGCTCTTCTCGACTTATTATACCTGCAAAGACTTTACTCCCAAATAGGGTCACGCGCTCAGTACTGGGGCTTAGGACTTCACTGTGGAAGTTCATGGGAAACACAATTCCACCCAGAACAACATATGTTGGATTCAAACCTTGTGAGTTTTCTCTGTTCCTCCAATCTGCAGATTTCTGGTTTTCCTACTTGTTCCATAAAGTTCAACTTCATTTCTTCAGTTTTCCTCAGAATTTTAGTTGTTAGCATCCTGTAACACACACACACACACACACATGCACAGATTCTTGGTTATAAATTTAATACATCCTCATTTAGCAAATTTGCATTTGAAAGGGATAAAGTAAACTAAACCACAGACCCCCGATCACAGATCTTGAGACACAGCCCAGCGCCCGTGCGTGTTTGCCTGTTTCCTTTCAGACTTGTATACACGTGCAGGCTTGTTTTAAAGTGAGAACTGGGATTGCTTACACATCATTTCTTACCCAGGTTATTTTAGGAACTTCTATATTGCAATTATTTCATCATATTATTCAATATCCTTGGAAACGTGAGTTTCATTGAGCTATAAAGTCATTACAATTGGTCTCTGTTATTTCGTTTTGGGCTTAATGTTTTCATTGTGTCCTGTCTTCAGTCTCTTAATATTCTTCACATGTCCTTCTTTTTTTTAACATTTTTTCTATGACCTTGTTTTCATTACTGCTTTTTCTTTAGAGTTTTGAAAGGCATGCATTCACTATTTAGTCACTCATGGTTACTTCTACATATTTATATAAACATGTGCAAACATATTTTTCTAGTTCTAAAAGCTAAGAGTGAAAAAATCTGTGGTTCTCAGGAGGAAGGTGAGTAAATTAGTATCCCTTTAATTTAGTTATTCTTTTCCCGCTAGTGCTTTCATTCAGTTCCAAGAGTCTGGAACTTTACAAGGGGATGATGATGATGGTGGTGGTGGTGATGGTAGAATTGATTGGTTATTTTATGAAGTTTTATGAACATATCAATAACACACATTTTGATGTATTTTATATTTAGCTGCACTATTGTAAGACAGTCAGTATATTTCTGAGTTCTTTATTTAATCTTTTGATAGGTTTCAGTATGATTTAATGTTTTTCCAGGAAAGGCACATGGGTGGTAGAGCTGGTGAGACCTTGAATGTAGAAAAATCTCTTTGCCCTCATGCACGAGAGATAATATGGCCGGGTATAAAAGTTTGCTCAGAGAGCTCTATGTCCTGTTCCATTTATAGATAATGTTATATAAGCCTATATAATTAGATGTTTTTTTAATCCTATATTTCAAAATTTCTTCCATATGCTTAAAGATTCTTTTATTTTCAGTAAAATTGCCTGGGACTTCATGAGTTCTTTCTATCTGAAAGCACAGGATTTTGTGAGCTCCTAAATACTTTTCTTTTTTTTACTATTTCTTTATTTCCCCCTTTTAAACATTTTCAATTATTATGATTTATGGCCAAAATGGGTTGGATATTCATGCCCAGTTCTTATTTCTTAAATTATATTAGTGTTTTAATTTTTACTCTTGATTTTTAAGGTTTTTGTTTTATCCCACTTATTCAATTTTATGTACTATTTCGTCTTCTATTTAAAGTTTTTAAATTTAATCATCATGTTCTCTCATGCCTACTTAGTTTGGTCTCATCTCAGCTTACCCCTTCATTTTAGCAGATTGTTCTAGTTTTTATATATGCAATGTCTTCTTTGCATTGGGATAATTAATTACATGTTTCTGAAACCATCTACTATTTGTAATGTTTGCTAAAACATTCATACTTTTGCCTTCCGGTTCTAGAAGTCCTGAGCAACAGAGGGACTGCCTTCACTGAAAATAAATCCCATGTTTTTGTGGCTCTAATCACATTTCATCTAAACATCTTCCCTGGAATGTTACAAAACCCTCCTATGCCCACCTACAGAACTCTAAGAATTAGACTCATAGTTTATTTGCTTCAGCATCTTAACCTTGAATTTGAGCTTCAATCAAAACTGGGTGATTGAAACATGAGCTCCTTTATGTAGGGTGTCTTGCTCGGGTGACCTCTGAGGGATGAGAGTAATTCCATTGGATCCTTCTCTCTGGCCAACCTTATTGCCATAGCTTCCCAACTGCATGATTTTCCAGAGTCTGGGGCAGCTAGCACTGAAACCTTTCCTCTCCTTAATAAAGCCCCAAAGCACATCAGCGGTTACTCCTGGGGATGCCCTCCCATCCTTTGTTGAGAAACCTGTGTGTGGAAGAAAGAGCACACACATTCAAGCAAAAGATCTGGGTGTGAACCTGCGTGAGTCGTTCATTCACTGAGTGATTTTAGGCAAGAGATTTAACCATTTGTATCCTCACTTTCGTTATTCACATGTGAGGATCATGGTCCAGGGCAGGCATTTTGCTTAAAAAGAAACGAGACAATATATGTGACAAAGCTTGTTATGCTTTATTTCTGTGGTCATCCATGCCCATAACCTAATGAAACTTAACTGTCTGACAGGGGTTTTTCTTCAAAATTCTTTGGACTTTTCTTGGCGCTATCATTTATTAAGGACAGTGATTATTGTTTGCTGAGGTAAACTGAATGAACCTAGAACCAGACCAGAAATCTCTGGTTGCTATGGTAGCTTAAATTTACTCTACAACAGTAGGAAAAGTTTGAGTTATTTACTGTCTAACATAGAGATATATACGTACATGTATACATGCATATATATCTACAAAGCTCTTTATCTTTCTTGTCTTCATCACGTATCAAATTTGATATATTAGACATAACAATTAACTTACGTTCATGTTTCTGAAATGAATTCTAATGTGTGTTCTGCTACACTCAGAAATTCAATTTCTTTGCAAAATCTTTACGATTATTTAGGAGTCAATTATTTCTCGTGTATTATGTCTTGAAAGTGACTCTTGACCTAAAAGAACAAAATCTGTATGAAATATTATATATCGACAATAAAAATAAAAGCAAAATTAAAATAAAAATATTTACTTAAATCTACGGATTTACAATGCTAACAAAAGAGTAATTTTAGGAGACGTCCTACTCGTTTAGGAGCAGCCGTGTAGGAAAGGAAAATAAACCCACCCACGTGCCTCCACCCCGTCAGATGGCTGTCGTTTGTCAGGGGACAGTATGTTAGATCGGGCAAAAACGTAAAGGGACTCATGGCCATGGATGACAGTGTGATGGTTGTGGGGTGGGGGAGAGACAGGTGTGAGGGGGCTAAATGGTACTAGAAAAAAATACAATAAAAAACATTTAAAAAAAGGAGACACTTGAAGAAGCACTAAGCGTCCCAGAGTGCTTTGATTTGCAGCAGCAGTGAGCCACGTGAGAAGTTCTTCAACTTTTAAACGATGCAGATTCTTTTCACAGGATTTTCACTGAATAATGGTATTTTGAATGTTATATACACTGAACTCTTTGACTTTCAAAAAAATGTTGAATTTATTCTAAGAGCATCTTGCTCTGGAATCTGACCACTAGAGAGTACTATAATACTATGCTAGGCATCATCGGGCATGAAATATTATCCTTTTAAACACAATACCTTTATTGTTTTATTTTATTAATTCAAGTAATTAAATTTACCTTAATAGAAGTCCCCTTAATTTTCTTTGCAAACTATTGAGTATAATTTTACCCCTACATCCTGAAAACTGTTATTTTTCATAGTGATCTTTGCCTTAAAATAGAAAGAGTAGGTTTCATTCCTGTCTCCATACTATTTCTCTGCTCATTTTGGCAAAACAGTCATGTTTATGCAAGAAGCGGCCAAAGAAATGTCTGTTTTGTTTATGAGACAGAAATTCAATGTGCACCTACTAAACCTAAGACGCTAACAGGCACATGGTGCTAATGAGCATCTCTCTACAAACAGGTGCAAGGCTCCCCCCCCTCCCTAAACTGGTAAAGCACACACAGGCACGTGAAGAATTACCTCGGGTGGAACGCAGTAGGTGAAGGGATGGTTGCAGGGCGGGAACTTGGGACGGGACGGAGCCAGTGTAGAGGAGGGTGACCAGAAAGGCACCACGAAGAAGCAGGGAAGTCGGAGGGAACCCAGCCTTGAAGGACAGGTAGGAACTGAAAAGTTAAATGCAAGCAGCACAGTCCAGAAAAAGCCCCCGAATCAGTGCGCCCACGACACTGGCTGCCTGCCGACATCCGGTCTGTCTCCCCAGCGCCTTGCACAGTAACCGCTGAGTCCTGGGCAGTCCCTTGGTTTCTCCACCATTTGCCCATTTCCTCTTCAAACCATGTCCAGAAGTCAGTGTATTAACAGCACTTGCAGTTTGAACAGTCCAGCAGTGGTGCTACCGCCTCTTGGAGAGTTGGGTGGAGGAGACCAGAGATGACAGTTCGCTTTCCTATTCAGGCACATTACACTGCTGCTTGTACTAGACGTCAGGACAAAGTCCATCTGCCTTTCTTTTTTGTAGTAACTTATAAAATAATGACTTTTTCATTGAATTGTAACTGCAAAGTCTTGCATTGGAAAAAGTCTTTTAAAGATAATTTTTAGGATTAACATTAGTAAATTTTATTGATAGCCTAACATATATAAAACATATCCAGATCAAATTGGTGGTGTTTTCCCTTTCTCCTGTGCTTCCTGTGTTTCTTCCTTTGCTTCCACTAATCCCACCTTGTGTCTATAGACTTGATCCTGGAAAAAGTTTCAGGAGTACGAGGTCTGTCCAGAAGGTATCTAGCCATGTACTATGAAAAATAGAGACATTTACTGAAGAAGACACAATGTACAAGAAACATTGTACGTAGGACAGTGAAGCCTCAGTCCCCTTCCAAGTAGGCACCTTGGGACTTCACACTGTTTTTCCAGTTGCCATTCACCTGCCCTGTTGTATTTTCCTGAATCTCATCAATGGTCTGAAATCTCTTCCTTTTCAAAGGTGATTTGAGTTTTGGGAAAAGTCAGAAGTTATAGGTTGTCAAATCTGGGCTGTAGAGGGGCTGAGTCACCTGGGTGATTTAATATTTCACCAAAAAACTCTGCGTGAGATGTGATGCATGAAACATGATGCATGAGTGGGTGTGTTGTTGTGATGAAGCTGCCAGTCACCAGTTGCCCACAGCTGTGGACTTCTGAATTATCGGAATAGTTTCTGTGGGGGAATGTTTAAGCTTAATGCATAATTTGATGCAGATCCGTTGCTCTACTTGCTCAGTCATTTTGAATGAGACAGCCACACAGTACACACACTCACTCAACATGTCTACTGCTCCCACTGATTAGTACAGTGAAGTCATCATTGTTCACGCATGTGCATTCCAGTCCACATTCCTCATCTGCCAGGTTACATGGATGTCACGCAAACTGTTTTTGTTCTATTGACAATGGCTGGACTTTTTCTGGAAAGACCTCATGTATCACAAATCCTGCTGTATGGAACTGTGGTTATATTTGATTGAGGGTAATAAAAGTTTCTTTCAGTTACTCGTGAATACTCATATATATGCTGAATAAAGCTGGAACTTTTAAATATCTCTTCCTGCCTTTCTCCTATCTCTTGACAAATCTCTAGCTTTTCAGCCTCAAGATTCACGGGATGCTTTACCAGAAAACTTTGTAGCCTCGGGCAGGTTCATGTTACCAGGTGGGTAACTTGTTTGAGACCTTTTCTGCATTTTGATTATAATAATCTGTGGCTTTTCAAGACAAGCCTATGTGGCTGACAGAATTCATGTATTTCAAACTGAAGGATGCAACCCGTTGTTGGGTTATACCATTCGTTTCCTGTTTCAGGACAAGCATTAAAGACAAAGTTTCGGGGGAGGAAAGGATAGACTATAAATCTCTAGATAGAAAGAGTAAGTTATTTACAAATGCTTTGCATTCCCTCAAGTAATGTAAGAGAAGTCCAGTTGTCTCCCCTCCTCGCCAGCACATTTTAGTTACAGGTGTTCTAGGGGTGATGTAGTGAGTGGTATCTAACTGTGATTTTAATCCATATTTCCCCGATAATGAGATTAAGCACTTTATAATGTACTCATTAGCCATTCATATATCTTCTTCAATAAAGTGTCTACTTAAATATTTTGGACATTTTAAATGGGGATTTTTGCCTTCTTACAATTGAATTCTCAGAATCCTTTGTATATTTTAGTCACAAATTCCTTATCAGAATTACGCTTTGCAAATATGTGCTTTTAATCTGCAATTCAACTTTTCATTTTCTTAATAGTAATTTTGGAGGAGCAAAGCATTTTCATTGTGAGAAAAATTATTTTATCAATATTTTTTCCTTTCTAGTTTATTTTGTGACCTAGATAAAACATCTTTGCATAGCCCAAATCATTTGGGTTTTCTCCAATGCTCTCTTCTAGAAGTGTTAGAGTTTCAACTCTTATATTTAGGTCTGCAGTCTACCTCAAGTTAAATTCTGTATATGGTTTGGGGTAATAATTGAGGCCAATTTTTGGCATATGCATATCTAAGTTATTTTATATATGAATAACTACATCTTCTAGCACAATTTTCTAAAAAAAAGTTCTTTCTCCATTGCATTACTGAGGCACACAGTCCAAAATCAATGGATCTTACATATGTCGCTCTATTTCTGGACTCTATTCAGTTCCTTTGACCTATTTGTTTATTTTTATTCCAGTAGTTACTGTCTTGGTTGCATAACTCTATAATTAGACTGAAACCAGGTAGTCTAAGTCCTTCACCTTTGTTTTTATTAAAAGTCATTTTAGCTATTCTCTATCTTTTGAATGCTTTTACACATTTTAGAACTAGCTTGTCAATAGTGTGCTGGGATTATAATTGGGACTCTTGAATCTAAACATAAATTTAGGAAGAAGTGACACTTTAATATGGAGTCATCGCAGACAGGGTTGTGATGTATCTCTCCACTTATTTAAGTACACTTTTATTTCTCTCATCAATGTGTTATAGATTTTAATGTATAGTTGTTGTGTATTTAAAAAGTTTTACTGAAATATGTTTTATTATTTGTCCTATTATACATGGTCTTATTTTTAAATTTAATCTCTGATTGTTTGTTGCCAATATATAAAAATACAATTTTATTTTTTAGTATATTGATTCTGTAGCCTTGTAAAGCTCAAGTTTTAGTTCTGGTATCTCCTCTGGTAAATTACTTAAGTTTTTTTATGTAGGTATCATGGCACCTATGAATATAGTTTTACTTGTTGCCTTCCAACTTGCATGCATTTTATTTCTTTGTCTTCTCTTATTGCACTGACTAGGATCTCTACTGCAGTGTCTAGTGGCAGTTCTGAGAGTAGGTGTCTTTGCCTTGCCTCTGATCTTAAGGGAAGGGCATTCAATCTTTCTTCTTTTGCATGTGTTGAGATGATCATATGGCTTTTTCTCCTTTAGACTTTGTGTCATTTGGGATCTTCTAACAGCTGCCCAAACAGAAGAGATGTGTGAAAAATGTATTAGGGAAAGTTCAGGATAAAGGGCAACAGGGACAGTTGTAGGTGAAGGGAGCTCTCAGACCACAGCACAGGTCATACACCTGTAGAAGGACAAAAGGAGGGAGGAGTCTCTGGCTGCAGTGCATTTCTGAGAAACTCTCAGCCAGGCAGGTGAGGAACCCAGAGCAATCATGGCTTTTTAGAAATGTCCTACTTCGAGCAGAAGTGGCTCATTTAGTACCCACATTGTACCCAATACCCTTCTGTGAGTAATCTGGTTACAGTGTGGCTTCGGCATTAATTCTGCAGAGGGTCTGAAGTCTTGGCGGGTGGTGGCAGTCAGCCAACTGCAACAGCCACAGCAGATTCTGTTGGAGAGAGAGCTGACTCACACACCTCATCTCTAACACTGTCAGACTCTGCAAATCTAGCCAATTACACTGTTTGTTTTCCGAATGTTAAACCAATTTTCTCTAACCAAGAAAAATCACACTCAGCCAAGTGCGTTATTGCTGGTGTGTCGTGTTGGGTTCAACTTGCAAATGTTTTTGAGGATTTTTTTTCCCTTTAATGTCTTTGGTTTGGGAGGTTAATATAGGCCTCATAAAGTTAGGAAGTGTTTCCTTCTTTTCTATTTACTGAAATACATGCTATAGAATTGCATTATTTCTTTTTTAAATGTTTGGTAGAATGTGTCAGTGAAGCCGTCTTTGCCTGGGCATATTTGCGGAAAGTATGTAACTCTAAATTTAATTACTTTAGTAGTCACAGGACTGCTCACAGGTTATCTATTTCATATTGGATGAGTATTGGTAGCTTGTGGGTTTTTTTTTTGAGAAATTGATTGTTTTCATTTAAGTTGTTGATAATGTGCAGAATGTCCATGTTACTTCTTTGTTATCCTATTAATATGTCGGAGATCTTAGCGATATTCCCTATTTCATTGTTTAGGTTTCAGGAAGGGGGAGAGAGAGCAGAGAAGAGAAGAGAATATGCAGCCCTAGGGTTCTTTTTGGGGTCCAGGGTAGGGTGCCTAGGGTTTTGCAGGATCAGTCTTTTTCTGTGAATCTAAAACAAGAACACGAGTGGGAGGGAGGTCACTACAGAGGTCAGTTAACTAGACACCCAGGGTTTTCTCAAAGGGGCATTTCATGGACGGGGCTGCCTGGCGCTTGGTCTATCTGGTGGTGTAGCTGGCAATGAGTTTATTAGACATGGATGTCTTTGGGGTGGATGCCCTGACAAAATTTTAATGTTAGGCACTTACATTACAATAAAAGAAGCTAATTGTGAGGGACTTACACTGACATCACTACAGTGTTCACCTCTGGTATTTCTTCTGGGGCATTCCAGTTTCCCCCCACCTCCTCAGACTCGACTCTACGTGTCCTGCACTCTGAAGAGAGACCCTTGGGTTGATTGGGTTCTGCCCACCTGCCCTGCATCGTGACTGGGGGCCTCTCTCTGGGCAGCAGACGAGGGCAACCATACAGGTCACCTCACTGGTTTTCTAATTTCGCAAACTGTTATTTCATCTGTTGTGTTTGTTTCTTTGGTTCAGAGGAAAGTGTAACTATTGGCCTTGTTACTCTATCACACCTGAACGTGGATGTGATTAGTATGGAACCTAAAATTTTCGAAGTCCCGATAACTTCCTCATGAAACGTTTTAATGCTAAAAGCCTCTCAATATCCAATAGCTAACAGCATTGCCCATCTCAACTGTAAAGTTTTTTTTATATGAACACACATTTGAGATGTAGCATTTAACTCCACACTGAAGTATTTGAATCACTCTTTATGGGTCAGTTTATTCATGAGCTTCCACATATGAGGGAAATCACATGGAATCCTCATGTTGAGTAGTCACGTGGCCCAGGGCTTATGTTGTGCTGTGTCCCTTAGTAGCAATATAAGCCTACTTTCGGGCAGAGATACACAGTGTCTCTTATGGTTGTTACTGTTGTCAACAACTCAGTTGACACAGACCCACCAAGTAGCCAGAGAGCCTTATAAAGAACTGGTTCCTTTAACAGGATCCCCAGAGACAGTGTTGCACCGCCGGTGGCTTGATCGGATATGGTTCACATAGAAAGGTTGTGTCTATTAAGTTATTAGTAGATGTGTAACAAACCACCCTGAAACTCAATGCTTCAGATGGACATGATCTTGTAAGTCATGATTCTCGGGGACAGAACACTTAGCAGGGTGGTTTTCTGCTTGTCCCTACTCCTCATGGCGTCGTCTAGACCGGGGCTGAGGTACCAAAGGCAGCCTCTCAGCCGTGCGGGTCCTCAGCTGCTAGCCCCAAAGGCTGGTCTCACTGCTGTCGGGGTCTTACCTCTCCCTTGTGGGACCCTTGTTTTCATAAGGAGCATCTCATCCTCCAGGGTCTGCCTTCCATGTGGAATGTGCCTCTTTCCATCGTTTTAGTTTAGACTCCTTCATGTGGCTGCCACCATCTACTTGAACCAAGATAAAAACTATATAATACCTTTAAAAGGATGCCCATGAAGCTTTCATGATGTCACCTGCATGGTATTCTTTTGGACAATGCAAGCACAAAACCATTCCAGATATAAGGGGCAGGGGTCATAGCCTCCACCCCTTGAATCTAGGATTCAAGGCAAAGTCAGAGCGCAAAGGAAATGTTGACACAGAGAGGCCTGGTTTGTCGGGGACCATTTTTAACATGTATCCCTAAGGCTTATTCCCAGACTGCCCCCGTGCATATAATTCCAGGTTGTGGTAAAAAGCACAACTTCAGAATTTGAACATAACTGTTATACGTGTGTGGTCTCAGAAAGGTAAAGTGATAGAAGGCTCCTCTGACCCCTCTTAGACGGGCCAGGTGCCCCGTGACGTTTTCCCAGAGTCCCCTTTGCCCAGCGCCCTCAGAACATCAGCATCTCTCAGGAGGAAAAGCGTCTTTGTATCTGATTGTCTTCTCCACCAGACTCTCGGTTCCTGGTCATGGTGCCCTGTCCTTCTTTGTATTTGGCACGGCTCCTTTTGTAAAGTAACTAGCTGTTCACGGAGTGAAAATAAATAATTCCACTTTAATATTCCCTGTGTTGTAGGGCGCAAAGTTAAATTTTTTGCAGTACCCCCGCTAGATTGTATTTCATATCTCCCGGGTGCTAGAGCATCTGTGTCAAGGAACCTGCCGTGGGGGTGAAAAGTGTTTCACATACAGCTCCGACGTGGTTCCACTTCCTTCACAGAGAGTGGTGCTCGTCTCCTCCTATCGCTCACTGTTTCTGCCGGGCACCTCTTGATCTGAATGACAGTCGGGGCTGAAATAGCATCCCCTTCGGTGATTTCGCTCTGCCGCATAAAACAAGTGTGATTGTGCGCACTGGGTGTGCCTGCAGACCTCATGGGAATCAGTCATTCTAGGAAGGAGGACCCATTCGTTAAATCATATGGGAATGAATACAAATCAAGCGATGTCAGGTGTAGACACTGAAGAGCCTTTTTAGACAGTGACAATGAGATAAGCTCCAGTCAAGGGGAGAGCACACCGTCCCTCATTCTTATTCATTCTTCTGCTCACAGCCAAGGGCAGAGCCTTGTGGATGAGGACCCCTATCTGTTAAATGGGGTTTAAGCCATGGTGAAACTTTCAAAAGAGGGCATCTAAATCATAGCCACATTCTCCCCCATGTTTATTCATTTAAGTGAAGTGTAACCCATACAGCAGACCTCCAGACACAGAGCAAGCACTTCGAAAATGTGACATCTGAGGGCTCCTGAGCTGTATGGAAGAAGCACCGCGTTTCCAAGGAAACACTCTCAGCCCTGTGCTCCACCTTGGATCTCCAGTCCGCCCAAAGCCACGTGAGCACACAGTCCTTCTGATGCTTGGGAAGAGTGGGCCTCAGGAACCCACTTGTACCACATTACCCCATGCACACACCTCCTCTAAAACGGTTGATTTAACAGATCTCCAACCTTCTCCTTGTTTAGGGAAGCAGAAAGATTATGCTACGTTTTGTGTCTGAATCCTTCCTTTTTGGCTATTCATGTGGGTTTCAGAACACTGCAAATATAAAGTGTTTGCTGCAGCATTTCATTTATGCCACAGACAAATCCTTTTGAAATTAACCCCTAGCGAGACAGTTGTCAGGGGGTGTGTTACGGATGTCTGTTTACAGGAGACGAGAAAGGTGTTAGGTGGAGGGCTGACACGAGAGGGAGTCAACGTGAAAAACTAAAGTCCCTCTCAGAGCTCTCTTACTTATGTTTGTGGGGTACTATAGACTAAATTTGTGGATCCCACTAAATTCTTCTGTTGAAACATCACCCCCCATGTGACAGGATTGGGAGGTGTGGCTTTTGGGAGACTATGATGTCATGAGGGTGGGCCCCTTATGAATGGGATCAGCACCCTTCTAAAGGAGACTGGAGAGACCTCCCTCACTCCTTCTGCCATGTGAGCATGCAGCAAGAAGACGCCTGTCTATGAATCAGGCATCAGGCCCACAGCAGACACTGAATTTGTGGACACCTTGGTCTTGGACTTGTAGCCTCCAGAACTGGGAGAAACTAATTTGTGTTGTTTATAAGCCACCCAGACTGTGGTATTTTCATTATAGCAGCTTGAATGGACTGAGTCAGTAGGGAATGAAATTAGATAATCTACCCATATTACTTGGCTCACTGCTTAGCAGGTGGTTCAGTAAATTGTAGCCCCAGTGATGATGGTGAGGGTTAATGTCATGAAAACAGAAATGCCTGACTTTCATATTATTTTCTGAAATATTTTATTAATCAAATTTTCTGAGCACTTAAAACTGCAACTGCTGTATCACTGAAAAATATTCACGAGAACATCAATACACAAGCTTTATTATAGATCATACCGTCTTCATCAGCTTCCAAGTCTAGGGCCCTCATCAACACTTTAGGCTCGGGTGGGTGGTGCCTGATTTGGTGATGGGTATTGTCCTGACAAAATCGGGGATCCCAGTAAGAGGAGAAAAGTGCGCATGCGCGCACACTGTCTCTGTGCATGCAGGTCCATGACGATGAGAACGACGTGTCAGCGTCTCAACGTGAAGTGCACATACCTGTAGAAGGCAAACCGTGCTTCCCGGCCGTCTTGCAGGCAGGCCTCTCTTACCTACAACTTCGCGCATATCAACAGCATCAGCCTGGCAAGCCATCCATCTGCAAAAGAACAGGGTCCTACAGGGTAGAGTTCAATTTTCATGGGATCCAATTCCAGGGAGCTCTGGCTTTCATTTCTCCTTCGGAAAATACATTTATAACCACGTATACTTAAAACGCTGAACATACATTCTCTATGAAAGCAGGCTTAGTTCATGGGGGTGTTGTAAAGGATCATGGGTATTATGTAATGGTGAGTGTCTCGTTGACATCCATTCTGATCATCCTGCGTCACCGAGCACTTGGTTGGGCGCACGTCTACACGTTGTCGCAGACGTGTGCCTGATGGGAACGACACCACGTGGGGCACGTGAGCGCCAGCTTTGGGGGCAGGGAGGGTTGTGGAGGGCCTGGACAGATGATTAAGTGGGCTGGGATAGGGAATCACTCAGATAAAGGAGGGAGAGGAATAACATGTCTTCCAAATTTTCTCAAATCTGCTAATTCACTTTTTTCTCAACTTGTCTCTGCCGGTGCTGTAAAGGGATGATTTATTGCTAGTTGCTATAGTACTCTGCGTGGTAGCATTTCATTAAAATCCAGCCTTAAATTTTTGTGTTTCAAAAAAAATTTTTTAGGAGTTCATAAAGTCATGACTTGTTTTCCTAAATTAAAATTCAAATGTATATTTTAAAATAAATTGAACTTAGAACTTTCCCCTTGAGCAATAGTTATTAAAAACAAATGGATGAAGACAGTGTCGGTTTTGAGGTAGTTCCGCTTTCTATCTCATTTACCTGCAGGGAACCCTAGTCCACCAAACCTAAGGTAAACGAAAACAATACCATTTGGAAATTCACCGGTATTTTACTCTTTTTGGAAAAATGGCCTTTTCTCCATTTAGAAATCCTCTCATATTAAGACCTCTAGAAGTTTTCTTTTCCCCAAAGCAGATACCATTTGTCCCAGAAGGTATGAAATTTACACGACCATTACAAGTCATAGCAATTTCCTGTCAACCTGTGCTGGGGTTGAATGGGGAGCTTGCTTCTTTTCCAGCGCTGCTTTGTCTGTGTGAAACACTGCCGGCAAGGCTGGGTGGGCTTCTGTACAAAGAACTAGAAGATCTGGCAAAACCAGGTCAGCTTTCTGCAGAGGTGGAGATGGGCAAGTTGGGGAGGCTCAGCCTTAGGGAGAGCCAGGCTTCGCTGTCCTTACAGGACTCTGATGGGCACGTGGCTGTGGGGACACCATCATGCCTGCACCCCCTAAACCAATCCAATGCGTGATATGGCTCCCCAGTATGCTTGGACCCCAGTAAGGCAGACCAGCAGCTCTCGATCTGTGGCCCTGGACCTTCGAGTGTCTCCCAGACACTTGTAGGGACCTGCAAGGTCAAAGGCATTTTCAGAATGATACTAACATATTATTTTCCTTGTCCTCTGTTTTGATATTTGCAAGGCTGGGTGACACTGCCATGCCTCAGCTCGAATCGAGACCTGGGCCCAGTTGCACTCACACTGGGCATGGATAGAATCCTGTCCTCACTGCCACACACCCACGGGGGTAAAAATCAGAATGTCCCTTATGCAGTCCTCGAACTATTCATTTTGTTAAGTCTCAACCCTTGTGTACATGATTTCCTCATATCCTACGTGAAGGAATGGGAAGTCCACGTATTACTTCAGGAACATGCGCAAGAAGGCTGGGTGGAGCAAGGACAGGCGTGAGTGCAGCTGAGTTGCAGACTGAATTGCCTGTCTGTGTTTGCCGTGGGACACCGCCTACACCTAAGAGAACAGTGGGTGGACCAGCGATGATTCATCAGACTATCAGAACTTAGCAGGCCTTTCCTTAAAAATGAACCAAGGTGAGCCTGTCACCTCAAGGAAAACAACTGACAGCTCAGTGGTAACAGCTGAGCTTTCCAGCAAAAAATTTAAATTTCGGAAAACTTTTATCCTCCATTGCTTGACAGCCTCCCAATAGTTAAAGATTTCTTTCTGATGAGATCAGTGATGACATTCACAAATATGACTTCCATTCGGTATTTGGGGATGTGTCAGCATTTAGCAGATTTGCACAATTCAGCGAACCAGTGCTTTATAAATGGCTAAGGGGCGCTGTTGCAACACTCATGCACCAGTAATAGATCTGTCAGTGTTCATGCAGAGCTTAGAGCAATGGGTTTTAATGTAACAGTAAGAAGAGACGATTGCAACTAACTTCTAAGACCAAAGAAATTATCCACAGTCGTCTACAAGAGCTAGTAAAACACTCCTTTCTTTTTCCGGCCACGATTCCGTGCAGCCTATCTTCCAGCCAAGCTACGTACCGTAAAGATTATGCAAAAGCACGTGTGATAATTGCATAGTCTCCTCTCGAGGCAGGTATTAGAAAGATGTACGAAAATGAAAACAATGTCACTTTCCCCACCGTTTTTTTGTTTTAGAGAAAACAGTTATGTATCATAAAAATGCTTATTTATATTAACATACAATGGTTACTACTTCATTTTTATAAGAATTAATAAATATTTCACAATCCTTTCACATTTCTGCCACACTCAAGGTCGATAGCTATAAATCACATAAAAAAGGGCTCTTTGGGGTCCTTGATGACTGTAAAGGTATAAGAAGGTATCCTGGGGTCTAAGTTTCAGACTCACTGCAGGAGGACACTGGAGGAAGATGCCTCTGGGAAGGGGGCAGAGGGGACCCAGAGTCTCTGCGCCCCTGTGCCTCCCCTGGTCCCAGCACACTGACCGGCGACTACCTTGCACCTGGCACTCTGCACAAAACCCCATTGGAAGAGTTCACTCCACATCGATGGGAAATTGGGAACTATGACACCTGCAGCAGAGACAGTCAGACACGGAAAAAATCATGGCTTCATTTCAGTTGCCATGTCACACCAAAAAGTATAATTATTTTATGGGAGCCCCTGTTTGTAGCGCACAGAGAACATGCTTCTTACTACTTAGTTTAAACAAGTGCCTGTCCGATAAAACTGATGGCAAAGTCTCCCTGTTTCTGAGTTATTTTCTTTTTAAGTTTTATGATTTAATTAAAAAGAAAGTGAAGAGAGATTTCTTGCGATGGCACCTATGAAGTCTGTACAGAAATCTCCCAATTGTATTATTAAAGCAATTATCACTAATTTTAGTACTCCCAAAATATGACCTTACAAATTACTCTCAATTGTTCCAACCCCAAATAGAGGAAAATGTTAACAATTTTCAGATAGAAAACCCTGCATCATTTTAAAGCTTCATACCAAAGAGACTGAATTTTTAATCCAAAGACAAATTCTGAAAGTAAAAATAGATGTGATCTTTGAAAAAGAGATGTTCCCTGCCTTCAATATGACTTTCATTAAAACAAAAATAAAAATAAAATAAAATATCCCAGAATAGCCTCTTCTCAAGTTAAAAATACAGAGCCGCATCAAATTATTTTTGGAACCAGCCAAGAAAAGAAAGGGAGGAGGAAGTTCAAATATAATACATCACCATTTCTTACTGGAGCTAGCATTTTCATAAAAATCTTCCAAGTCTTTTGGCAAATTATATCAACTGGACTCAATATACTTATATCAACTATAATAATAATTTGACACCTCCCCCCAATTTAACTATGTAAAATTACCTAATTCTACCTTTCCTTCCTTTTAAATGTGCCTGAGGTCTCCTTGGGGAATAAGTAATACATATTAAAGATGCTGGCATTTACTGATTTTTAAACCTCTCTCTTATCTAGGACTGCCTATCTCTCAACCTTTACCCTAATGTCTCCTGAGACTCCCCAGTTAAACCCCCCAAGAATGAACGTGAACTTGTGTGCCTTTGGTCCTACAGTTCTTTGTTGAAAATCCTCCTCTTCCCTCACCTTGAATTTTCATCCATTTTCAAAAACTGAGCACAAAATCATTTCTCCCATCCTCTCCTCCTCCAGGGAAGGAATGGCATTGTCCTCCTCTGTCTTTCTCTTCTGCACAGATTTCTGTCCGAGGAAGGGGCTTGGGGGACTCCCTGTGCCCGCTGGGCTCAGGCTCAAGAAGGGAGATGCTCCCTTCCCAGATACCTCCATGGGCAGGGCTCCCAAAGCAGTGAGGATGCAGCCAGGTGCACCAGGGGCAGTGTAGGTCCAGGTAGCATTGGGAATATGGCATTGGGAGTCAGACGACCTGAGTTACGTAACCTTAGCCCTCAAGTGACATGACCTTGCTGAACCTCAGATTCCTCATTCAACTCATAGGGGTGTTGGGAGATTAAACGAGGTAATGTGCAAAATGCCCGGAACACGGTAATCAGTACAGGTCCCTGCTCTTCTCTGCACCCACCCGTGCAGAGGCAGTCTGCGTGAAGTCCACCGAACAGTCGCTGCTGCATTTGCACCCCAGGCAGATTGCCACCGTGTCAGACCACCCACAACCGTGCAGGAATCGATTCCTGAACTATTCTAGAAGCTCACCGATTGAATGTCTTTCTTTAAAAAAGTATAGGTTTGGCCCCAGAAACTTTCCTTAAGGGATCTAGTTAAAGAAATAATTAGGAACACAGATAAAGATCTATGTGGAGAGTTTTATTTTATTTTAATTATAGTAGTGAAATATTAGAAGTACCCAAGAGTAGAGAGGTTAATTAAGTTATTGTATATCCACCCAGTGGATTATGACACAGTATTAAAATGATGTATTTACAACTTTTTCATGACAGGAAGTCATTCATGATTTAGCAACATTTGTACAATATCCACTGAGTACACACATAATAAAAAGATCAAGTAAAATAAATGCAAAACTGTCTAAGTAACAATATAATCTCCATTATCTGAATATACATACATATATGCAGAAAAAAGTATAGAAGGAATTACACATAAGCGTTAACAGTGGCCAGCGATTCTGCCTTGCCAATGGAACTAGGAGGGGTTTATATTGTATTCTTATCATTTCTTTATTTTTCAGAGTTTTTGCAATGTGCCTGTATTTGTAATAAAAATATAATGTAAAAAATGTGTAAAAATGAAAATATGGATTCTATATATGTTGAATTTTAAATATATGCTAATCAATATAAATTGAATAACAAGCTAGATTTTACTTTGTATTTTCTCCTCCAAAAAATTAAGCTCCCAAAAGGTATAAATGTCTTTTCATGTTTAAATCCCAACTCACTTCTTGGAAATTCATTCATCTTTCACTTTTCTTGCAACTGGTATTTACTGAATGTCATTCTGTGCCGATGCCATGTACATGGCCCTGAGAAATTCTCAGGCATATCTGGGGAGGCTATATACCAGATTCCGTGGGTGTGGCTTTTAGAAGTGAACGAGATTTGAAAAACCAGTTCATTCGCTAGCTTGTATTTCTCTGAACTTGAACTCTATCTAGATAGGAAGGCCTTCTAAACCTTTCATCCAAGAAGGCTTTCATTATCTCAGTCTGAAGTCAGCATGAGAGAACCACACAGGGCGTATTAATGCGCACACAGTGGGCACGGCACGTGGTCTTGACATAAAGGAGGCTCAGTGGGAGCCATCTCTAACCAACGCGCTCACGTTCAGTTATGTGCATATTTATCATCTCATGGCTCTTCCCAATGCTGGTTTTGATGGTAGACTCTATTACCTTTTGAATCTTATATTTTGAAAATGTTTTTCGTTATTAAACATTGACCTGGCTCACCTGAGACTGGTACATCCCAACAACCGACGTTTCTGGCAATGCCCATCGTTGGCAGTGCCCATCGTTGATGAAACACTTCACGTGTTTCAGAGTCCTGCCGAGTCCTAACCATTGCTTCTGGGTTGTATCCGCTACAATGTTGCGGCTGGGTCCTTCGGTGAAGCGTCTCTTCAGCTGCATCTGGTAGACCGTGGTGGGGCCCAGGGAGGAAGCTCGGGTTTGCAGTGACCCACACATAACACATGCTCCACCCTGGAATTGCGGTGTGATAAAAACGCGTGTTCTATCCTCATTTGTGGCGCTGAGGGATACTTAATGTAAATTCATGTGATTATGATTTTCTCAGTTTTATTGGGATAATTTCTTAGCAAATAGTTGCTAGTTCTGTACAGGAATATTATTTTCTAATCCACTCTTGTTCTATAACTGTTTTAAAGTGCTTTATTGTAGAAAGGCCATGGCCTATAGACAAACCTCTGATCTGGTCACTTACGGGTTGTGTGACAGGTGTTTGCATGTAGTTATCAAATGTTCTTCCAAGTATTTATTAAATGTTATTTCTCCTTAACCCACAGTGGGATAATATTTTTAGAATCTCAATAAATGTATATAACTATTTATCACTTGCAGACATTTTAAAAATAGCATTAACATAATTACAAGTTCAGGAAACACAGAGGAAGAAATACTCAGGAATTCCTTTTCTTTAGTCAGCGTTCCGGGGTGAGATTTGAGAAGTGTAGTGAATGTTTGGTGAGGATGTGTAGACAGACTGGCCATGGAGAGAATGAGGGGAATAAGAAAGAGAAGCCAAGAAGTGAAGACTCATCCTCAGGTGGTTAACACGTGTTGGTTCCCACAGCCCAAATTCTTTTCTCCTCCACACACCTGCTACCCTCTTAGAGGGGAAGATTGAGGGGTTGGTCAAAACTCCTCTCATCTGAGAGGAACCAGGGGCACATGCCAACCCCTAGTGTATGTGAATTGTAGTCACGTGCTCTAGTCAGATGACATTGTGGTGTCAACAATTCTTCCAACTTTTGTAATAAGGAACTTCCCGTAAAAGCAATGGAATGACATGCGTCTGTAAACATTGTTTACATGCATCGGTAAACAATGTTCTGTAAACACTGGGGCGCCGACCCCCACCAGCTCATGAGGTGCACGCAGTCTGGAGTGTCCTGTCATTGACGTCGTGTCCACCCTCACACCTGCCTGGAGAACAACTGCAGGGACGCAAATACTGGAGAGAGGAACGAATCCCAGTACGAGCCAACAAAATTAAAAGTGTTTTCCCCCAAAGCCAGAAAAATTAAAATACTTTGCAGTTGTCCTTTTGAATCACTTGCAGGCACTTTATTTCACTTGATTGGACTGAGAGCGTTCTTTCATGTTTTCACCGATCTGTAATTTGTGTTAAGAACGGTGGCATTCTTATCTCAAAGGTGAGGTTAGCACATTTTCTAAAATTCCCTCAGGACTTCTGTGTTGCGGGGCTAACACGCCTATAGACGACTTCATGTAGAATTGGCTCCTGAGTTCAAGCTCATCTGGATGATTCAATAAGGCTCTGTGCTCATTGTCATCGCCACGGTCATCCGGGGGAAGAGCCCCCACCTGTGTGTGTGCACACTGTGTGAGTAGCAGTGGCAGTGGCAGTGGCTGTAGAGGGGACCGCTGCTCCACGGAGTGTGTTCACAGTGATTGCATGCCACCAAACTCATCACGTATGGAACATTCTGTATCTTAAAATCTCTTTCTGTGATAAAGCGATTCTCTTAGGAGAAACTCTTTCCACCTTCCTCCCTTGCAGGGAGCTATAGCAGAGTTTGCTCGCTGTTATTTCAACCTTGTTCTGTGTGATACGGGCAGGGCATGTGCTACTTGGAGATGCTGTTATAGGTTAAATTGTGCCCCCCCCAAATGATATGTTGAAGGCCTCACCCCCCGACATAGCTCAGAATGAGACTTTATTTGGCAATAGATCACCGCAGGTATAATTAGTTACGATGAGGTCCTACTGGAGTAGGGAGGGGCCTTAATCCAATGACTGGTGTCCTTAGAACAAGAAGGACATCTGGACACAGATGCAGAGAGAACGTGGGCAGGTGGAGACAGAGGTAGAAGTTGGAAGTATGTGGCCATAAACCAAGGAATGGACAGAACTATCAGAAGCTGGAATAAATGAGAAAGGACCCATTTCCAGAGGTTCGAGGGGGAGTTTGACTCAGTCGACAACTTGATTTCACACTTCTGGCTTCCAGAAATGTGAGAGAAGACATTTCCATAGTTTAAGCCATCCAGTTTGTGGCACTTTGTTATGGCAGCCCTAGGAAGCTAACACAGATGCCGAAAGATGAAGCCAAAGGCGAAACACAAAACAAGCAGCGTGAGCAGTCAGCTCATCAAAGACCTTCCCTCGTCTGCCACGGATTATTCAGATCTACTTTGTGTATCTGTCAGTCTGAAAATGGAGATTGGCATCTCTTGAAAGGCTACTAGATCCTTCTAATTGTTGCTGTCTCACAGATGACTGATGGACTCCACATTCTACACTTCTGTGAGGTAGAGGAAAAAAGAACAAAAACTGTGAGCTTTTGGCTGAATTTTGAGATTAGGCTCCCACACCTGCTAAGAAGGTCAGACTAGGAACCTGGGCGAAAGGAGTAAAAGGGTAGTCACTTAGGCAAAATGAAACTGAGACACCACCCATCTCTTCTTCCCATGTGGGCATATGGCGGGGTCCCTCTCCAAGAGGACTTCATGGGGACGGGAGGTAGAGTCACATGATGAACAGGTAGCAGTTGGGATTTATTCTCAATGACATGTAATACGATCCCCAAGATAATGAATACCCGGATTTCCGGCTCCAGCCACACCATCTCTGAGGATACATTTGCTCTTATTTACTCTCCTTGGCTATGCACGTGGTCTCTCACTTCACATTCTAGCAAAAAAGGTGCCTATTGACGGGGAAAGAGTGCAGGCAAAAAAAAAAAAAAGCTGGCCAATGTACATGAATAAGATTTTGGGGGGAGAGCCTCTCCATCCAGTGATTATATCAGATGATATTTTCTTTTGAGTACAGGAATTAGGCGTATGCTTATAGCTCATTTCCCTAATCTAAGTTGTTGAGTCCAGACATCCGTTGCCCTTCAGCTATGGTTTTGCTGACAGCATCATGGTCAGCTGGATCACATGGTTAAAATGATGTGGAAAATTGAACAAGGAATGTTGTTAAGGTACCCGGAAAGCATTAATCCTAAGAGATCTATGACGGCGATTCAGCATTGATTTTGTGTAGTCCTTTGTGCTATTTGTTATACACAGCGTATCTTTAGAAGAGGCCAGAGAAACAGAGTGCGCATGAGTTAGGTGTCTTCTTTATAACACTAGCTTTTTCCTTAATATCCTCATTTATGCTATTTTTCTTCATGAAATGCGGGTTATTTAAAAGAGATTCTCTAATTAAAATTTAATATCGAGAAATGAAAGGAATATGGCTCGGTGCTGGACGTTTATAATGACTTTATTACTTCTCGCTCAAATGACAAGTTGAAGTTTTCTCAGCGTGACGTGAGGGGAATTTATCAGGAAATATCACAATGAGTAAAGTGGATGTCGGAGAAAACCCTTTTGCCTCTCTCTCAGGAAGAGAGCAAATTATCTTAAAACACAAGGAATTTTTATTCATCCTTTATAAAGGAATGTGCTACTTTTATTAAACACATGTTGAATTAGATTGAAGGGAAGAGCAAATTTACCATCTTGTAATTCATGGATTTCCGAACGGTTCAGGATGGTTACACTCTACACTATATTACTGTGAGAACTGCTTATATGAGCCAACATAAAACGAACATGTTCTACATGGATTTGTAAACAACTGCATGGGAAAATGAGGGAAGAAAATCTAGGAAATATTTTTGAAAAGCAAAATTCACTTACTCTAGACTGTGAATTTATACAATCCTACCCCGGTATGTCACTTGCATTGGAACGCAGTCTAATAGATTTTAGTAAGAATGGACACATTTCTCGCACTTAAAGTTGACAATGCTTATGATTTTACAAATATCTTCAAAGAACGCAGCCTGACTTGTTAGCGGAGGGCTGGGGGGTGGTGTTCAAATGACCCGTATTCCCATAGTTTTGCTATGAAGATTCAATAAAGTAATGAGTGTAAAACTCCTTTGTCAACCACAAGGCACACGGTCTGGTCTCTCAGGTACTAAGCAGGTGCCTACCAGGTGGAGACGAGGGTGGAATGGGATTTGTGGGTCAGGATCACAAAGGTGCTGAAGAGACTGCTCCCTTCAGGTACAGATAGAATGACCTTGACCTACGTCGTGGTGAATACCCGGCCTGCTTTGACACCCCTCCCACCGGAAAGGGTGTTGTACAGTGTCCTGTGTACGTCATATTTTACACCTACCACACTAGGCATTATCATTGCCATCATTTTACGCGCTCGTTATTGGTTTAGAGTTACTCGTTCAGGCCTGTCTCTTTGTCTGTCTTTCCTTTCTGGATCCCATCCTGTCCTCCGGTGCACCTACCTTTCCCAAAGCCCATCCTTTCCTTCCGGGGCAGAGTCTGTAATTCGCAAACGTATTTCTTACCAATTCTGGGAAAATTTCAGATTGTTTTCTCCAGATACTGCTTGCCTGCCATTTTTTTCTACTTTCTCTTTCTGGAACTGTAATTATCCATATCGATCTCCATCCCTCTTCCAAGTGTTCATTTCTCTTTCATATCTGTTTTTCCTTTTCTCTTTAGGCAATATTCTGGGTAATTTATTTAGATTTATTTCACTGTGTGCACACCAATCTTCCCAACTATGTCTAATATAAATATTTATATGGAGTTGTATTTTTTAACTTCTAGACAGTTTATTTCATTGTTTATCTAACTTACCTGTTTTTTGAAATAACGTTTTTTCTTTCTCTTACTCTTGATTCAATTTTATATTTCTGCAAACATTCCAAAAATGTTTATCGAGTAATCAGTGTGCAGTGATTCCACTTTCCAAGGTCTCTGTTATTTCTTCTGACTCTGTGGCAAACTGATCTCTGATGCGCTCAGTGGTTTGGGGTCGGGAGCCCAGGGTTGGAAGGAGGAGTTGGGTTTAACCTGCAAACATTCGTGGTGGCTCAGGCCTCTGGTGAAGACTTGCCTTTGCTTCTGTCAGGTGTTCTTGGACGCTGGGTTACTATGTGTTAATTTCTTATCCTGATCCTGGAGATCACGTGAGTCCAAACCCCAAACCTGAGCAAGGCTAGTGCTGTGGTGAGATGTGTTTCCTACCCAAAGCTGAGGCAGGGACAGGCAAGGATATCTGCTAAAAGTTCTTTCAGTCCTCATTCTGCAGAAGCTTCCTCAACTTGCAGAGGACTGACGCCACCTCTTCTATGTCCCCTGAAGACAAAACGCCCCACCGCACCCTATTGCATCCACGCCATCTTGTCCTACAGGGTTCCTTCCCTCTTCACTGAAAGATCCCTAAGGATTTTCCTTCCCTGAGAACTCTGCTGTTCACTTAAATGGATGTTTATTATATTTGTCCAGCATTCTAAGTTTCTAATACCAGGAAGCATTTCATAGTAATTACTTTTTATATCATCAGAAATCTGAGTTGCTCCAAATCACATTTGAGTTTTTGGCCATAATAAAGTATTTGGAAAAAATGGAAAACTAAGATTCCAAATAACAACATATTTTCATGATGGAAATGACCAAAAGTCAATCCAAGGAGGAATTTTATCTCAATATTTTAAAAGAAGTTTCAGTAGTTGGTTATATAACAAAAATACAATTTTAAAATGTAAGAATACATGGAGAATTTAAAATAATAAGTGCTCACACTTTATATTGAATGGGCATTTGACCACTGAAAAATAGAATTTTGCTGGTCACCAGCTTCTAGCAGAGCCAAGGAGGAGTAAACATAGGAATTGGTTATAGAGAAATAAAACAGAAATCATCTACCGTGAATGAGGAAGTATTAAGGGCCGCAGAATGCACAGGAACCCAACATGTCACTTCTGAGAGCATTTTCCACAGTGTGTTTCCTACACTGCGTAAGTGTTCAGCCCCGTCCCCCCTCACCCAGTCCAGGCCATGCCTCCCAGCCTTCAGCAGACAAATAGGGGTACCCAGTGCTCTCCACGAGTGACAGGGCGGGGCCAGCCGCTGAAATGCGGCACAGAGCACTCAGTCCTGCTCAGGCAGGTCTCAAAAACAGCCTTGTACCTTCTACAGGCACCTTCAGCTTCAAGCCTCGGATTCTGATAATCTGCAAAGAGACTTAGGATCCTGTGTTGAGTTTTCCTCTTAATTTTTCCAAGGAGGTTAGAAAACCCACTGACAATTACTTTGCAACAAAAAAATAAGTATGTTTTATTCTGGTGTTTATTCCCCTTTAAAGGCTTTATTTCATTTGCATTTGCCTGGGAGGTGGCCCACGGCAGAACGAAATAAAGCAGCGTGTCAAGGTCTGCAGGCTACCACGGTAATTAGTGAGCGTGACCTTGCCTTCCAGTGCTGGGCATCAGCGTTTGTGCAGGGCACTTCCAGGGTGGTGGGTCCACCCTGAGCCTGCTGTTACCATGGACACCCTGGGTAGGGTGCTTCCAGGCAGAGGCTGAGATTGCCGGCAATACCCCAGCAGCCCAAAGGTCCCCTGTCCTGGCTGTGAATCATTTTACACTTAGGATCATTGCTTTACCTGGAATGACTCAACCTCTTCTTTCTGACAAAGGTTTATCATTGTTTTAAAAGGCTATAATGCTTTTGAAGGAAAGACAAAGAGTTATTCAGGCTGCAGTTGGGGACAAACAGGCATTGAAAAGCCTGCACACACACACACTCTCACCCTGTGTCCCGAGGTCTGGTGAGCACCGCCCACCTGGGCCTCAACAGCGACCCACGGTGCCCCAAGCAGATTTTTCCGAGGTCACGTGGCGTTGCAGAGGACCCAGGAAAACTGGAAACACAGCCCCTCCCTACCCAATAATTACATATCCCGGTGTTTGTCAGTGAGAGTCTCACTTGTGTGCCAAGGAAATCTTGTCTAAGTTTGTCTGATGAGACTTGTTTTTTTGAAATAGTGGAATATTGACATCAATCTTAAAGTGGAATGTATTTATTCGTGACTGATACTTAATGAGCCACTAGCATGTGTGTGTCTTGTACTGTTCTAGGTGCTGGGGCTACAGAAATGAACAAAACGAAAAAGAAAAGTGTCCGTGCCTTGGTTGAGCTCCATTGCGGTGGGTTCGATGTGTTACACAGCATAACAGTGTATAATGCACTAGGTGTCTCGGTGTCAACTTGGAGGGAGCCTAAGGAAATGTGAATTTGTGTAGAAAAAGCAAGTTTTCCCACAATCAATAGTAAGATGTTCATGTACATTTAAATAAAGGAAAAAATATATAGCATATGATGTATAGTTCCTAGATGCATGCATGTGGGTAACAGAATAAAACCCGTCACCCAAGGATACAGCCGCTTCCTTCCTGATGAGAGGGGCTTTTGTAGGAGGAACAGGTAGGGGAGGGGAGGGAGCGAGGGGATAGAATTAACCTCTTTCTGTACAGTTCTCTTTCTTTCATGAAAATAAGTGTTAACAGTGATCGATTCTGAGTGATGGGTACACAGATGAGCTTTTTATGTCTGTGTGGGTGGTTTGTAATTAAATAAAAAAGGGGAAGAGGGGGAGGGGCAGAGGAAGGAGGAGAGGGCAAGGGGGGACCAGATGGAAGAACACAGATCACCAAGGGGCCGGAACATCCCCTAAAGGAGTGGTCCATTACAAGCCTGAGCGACCCCTTGTGGTGAAACTGAGCCTGTCTCCCCAGAGTCCCCACCTTGGCCTCCCGCTGCCCAGCTGCCTTTCAAATCGTCCCACTCAGCTCTCAGCCACATTCCTAGTAACCACTGCGATTTGACCGCTCCCCCTCTTGAGTTTACCTCTTGCCTCACAATCTGAAAATCATCCACCACTGTCCTGTCTCGGACCCCTTGACCTCCCAGAACCCCTTTTTACTGCCCATGACTTCTGTGGTCTAACACACAGGGATCCTCCATCAAGGTCACCCCCGGGTCACCCCTTTTGCTCCTGGCCTGGCCTCCTGTGAGCCCAGATTTCCCTACAGCAACATTGGGAGGTCTTGCATGCAGGCAACCTGCCAACCTCTTGCTACGTTGTCCTGCTGAGTGGTTTCATCCTTCCTTCCTCTCCCTGTCTTCAAGGAACAACGTGTAACTCACCTCTTCTTCTCTGACCACACCCTGGCCTCACTCCCGCAGCCAGGCCAGTTCTATGCCAGTCAAGTCCGTTTTTTAAATGTACCTTTTTCCAGTTCCTCGAACCGCCTCAGGATTTCTGCTTTCTCTTCTCTGTTGTTCTTACCCTACTGTTTCAAGCATCCTCTGCACCTCATCTGAAATGCCCCCTCCACAGAAACTGTTACACTCATGACCCCTGTCTAAATAGCTCCTTTTACCTAGTTCAACCTCCATGCCTTAATTCTCTTAAGAGCATATATCATAGTTAGTGATTATTTTCTTTGTCTACTTTCTGCATTTACCTTAGTCCCTGACTAACATGTTGGGCCTTACAGGTCAGGGACATGGCTGTCTGGTTCATCGTATAAATAAATAAATATAATTTAGGTTTTATAAAGTTCTTTGGCTCTTGTATAAAGTCCTCAAAATAATTTATTTAAATACGTAATTTTCTCTTTCCTAAGGATTTGCTCTTTTAAATAACTAGAAATCTAACTAGAGGGAAGATTAATGGCAGACTCCAATATCTGCTCAAGAGCGAAGATCTGATCATTAACAGCCTAAACAGGGTAATTAGGTGTACAGTCAGAATGCAGCGTGCAGGCTTAAATTAGCAGTGTGTAATTGAGCCTCATTTAACTGCAGGAGAATTTCGCTGAGAGAATTTTATTTACATAAGAGACACGTCTAAGTGTGATTGCTTTGAGAGAATTTAAACATATATATGCCAAAGTACTCCCCACCGATCAGCCCCCAGCCCAGGGTTGCTGGCTGACTCCTCTCGCTCCAGGTACAGAGGTCGTGTACTCTTTCCGGCCAAGTGACCTCTTCCAGGCAGCTCAAGGTCCAAGCTGAGGCTTCATGATCTTTGGATACTTTGATGATACGTGATAAATATAACAGGCCCCAACGATAGTGTGCCTTACTATGCAGAGCTAATTTGGGGGGAAATTCAAAATACCTATGTCAACAAGATCCAAACAAGTATTTAATGCAGCACTCTATGGGGAGGGGGGGTTGGGGGTAGAAAGAGCAGGTAAGTAAGGCAGACGGGGATCACTTTGTCCTCGGAGAGGCTGCTGTCCTTGGGGGAAGGCAGGGCCAGCACACATAGCCAACTAGACCGAATGCAGTTGGGTATGAAGTGTGTTAGCCGGGCAGTTCAGGAAGATCAGAGGAACCGATCCATGATGCTTTGGATTTTGGGGTTAGGTGTTTGGAGGGGAAGGATGACAAAGACCAAGGTAAATACTGGAAGCCCTCCCTTCCATTTTTAAGCATGCACAGATGCGATCAGATTGAAAACCAAGCAAAACAAAAGGCCATTTTGACACATCTACTCCCAACATAAATATTTTCCTAGATTCCCCACCTGCCCCCTGCCGTGCTGCCTGCTGCGTCCATATGCTCACCACCCACCGACGCATTCTTCAGAGTAAATCTCAGCTGCACGAGTAGTTCACTAATAGAGCTTCTTTTAAAGACATCCAAACCCATGAGCCTGTGAAATAGACAGACTTCTCCCTTCCCTTCCCCTGATCTACTCATGACCTCAGAGGTGACTACAGTCAGCATCTGGGTGGATGTCTGCTGACGCCTTCCTCTCTGTTCCTGTCGCACACATTTATGAGCATATACACACATCCATTGCCTTTCACGCATAACACTGTATATGGTTCTGTAGTTACTTTATGCAATGTCTTAGAGATCTTTCCATGAAGTACGTATACATTTATTTACCTAACTGTCCTTTGCATGGCTGCCTGCTGTGGTCACACCCTAATGTTTTTATTTATATAAATCACCCTTTGACTGGCATTTAGGTTTGTTTACAATTTTTAATTTTTAAACGATGCTGCAGTGCATTTCCTGCACATGCATTGAGATGTGCATACGTATGAGTGTCTCCATAGGATCAAGTCTTTGAAGGGGACAAGTTGGGTTGAAATGCATTCATTTCTTACGTGTGGAATATGCTGGCAGATTGCCCAGCAGAAAACAAATGGCTTCTTGAATTTACACTTACCCATAGATGCTCTCAACCCCACACCCTTGCCAAGACTATCTGTTACTAGATACGTATTTTTTTAAAAAATTATTTATTGGTTTTAGAGAGAGAGAGGAAGGGAGGGATTCGTCAGTTTGTTGTCCCACTTAGGCACTCACTGCTTGCCTCTGGTATGTGCCCTGACTGGGGACGGACCCTGCAACCTTGGCACTTCAGGATGATGCTCTAACCAACTGAGCTACCTGGCCAGGGCTTAAATACATATTTTAATTATTTTCTAATCTCCTGGATGAAACTAGCATCTTGTTTAATCTGCATTGACTTGGCAAAGTCTAAATAAATTCTGTTCAGAAATCAAGTAGCATGTAATTAATTTCATTTGTGGCAAATTGACATCTTTGCAATATTGATGTGTCTAATCCTGGAATTTTACGTGCCTCTCCATCCATTCAGGTCTTCTATTTGTCTTTGGGCAATGATACATAGTGTTCTTTGAGTTCACTTTATGTATTACAAGTTGTTTGGGTAGGTATTTAATATATTTATTGATCTAGCAAGTGGGATATTATACCATCATTAATTATTGCAGATTACAGGTATCCTAGAGTATCTCTCACTGGCAAGCATTTACATGGACATTCTCATTTAATGTCTCAGTTTCCCCAAGAAGGCAATGTTGTCCCATTGTACAGAAGAGGAAACTGAGGCTCTTCTTTTTACTCTATGTTATGATGATAGGAAGGCGGAGAGCTGAGAGATCTGCACCAGCTTGTTTGGAAGTTCTCTCTTCCTCCACTTGGATAATTTCACACCTCCCTGCTCTCTGTCCAGTCTGTCCCGCTATGTATTTTGCTGGCCCTCTTCCCTCTCTGCTCTCCCTGGGGGTTCCTGGGCATCAGTTCCCATAAAGGGTTCCTGACATGCCAAGTCCCCAAAACTCTGCCTCCAGCTTGACTTTTACCCCCTCCTGCAGGTGACCCAGCCTATGCAGGGCGGAAGTCCTGTCTTTCCTAAAACAGGGACACAGAGCCTGGTCCCACTTCTCTGCTCCATCCATGCTCTGTCAGTCCCGTGGGGCCCTCGGACCCAGCGCTGGGGCGGGGGGCTCTTCCCCCCAACCAAGTCTGTTGCTCCCTTAGTTTCAGTATGTTTCCCTGTGTATCACTTCCGTCCCACCCCACTGTTCCACCCTTGGCCTGGCCTTGCTGTCTCACACTCCAGCCTGACCCAGGACCTGGGAACTCAGTGGGTGAGGTCCCAGCCACGACCCCAGGGCAACGTGCCTGCCGGACTACTGCTAGTGGTGTGAACACAGGCACATCACTTACCCTCTCTTCTTACTTTTCTCTTGTGTAAAAATGGGAGTAATGACAGTACCTGGCTCGTGGGGACGCCGTGAGAATGAAATGGGCCCCAGCACACGACGGTTAGAGCCGTGGTGGCTCGTGTTAAGCATGCAATACCTGTTGGCACTGACTAGGATTCATATTAATGCCCAGATGTCTCCATGTCCAAATTTCTGCTTTTTACAAGGAAAACCATCACATTGGATTGCCTTAGGGGTTCACCCTGCTTCAGCAAGACCTCGTCTTAACTAGTTACATCTGCAGCGACCACATTTACAAATAAGGTCACAGTCTGATGTACCGAGGGTTAGTATTCAACTTACGGATGTTGAAGGGAACCAATTCAACCTGTAACTCCAGGGTAGACATCTTATCTTAAGGACCTACTTCCCTCTCTCTCTCTCGGACACGGCTTTGGATGTCATTTTCTTTCAGCAGTCATTTCTATCAGCCACTCAAGAAATACGTAGTTTCTTCAGGCCTGCGTCTAATTGTGGCTTGACACCCACTCATCACATCACAGAATCTCAGAACCACACTGAGTTATTGATACATTTCATTCCAATCCACATCTGAATTAAGAGAAATTGGCCACTTGAAAGTTACCATAGATTATATATTTTTTCTATTTTCACTTTTATTTTCGTTAATGCTAATTTAACTTTCAAACTAAAAAGTGTAAGATAACCATTCCGAAACTCATTTCCAGTGTTATATCCTTAGAACTTAGATTTGAACCTTGTGTTCCTCTAAGTTTTCAGAAATCGTTATGAAAACTGCGTAGGAGAAAGCTCAGCTTCGTTTCACAGTATGGCTGTGAAGGTGGCAGGCACAGCTGAAAAAGGATTTATGGTGTTCTTCTACCATTTGGCACCTTATTAGAAGAACCATTTGTTCTTTTAATTGCTATTAACTCAATGCACATTGCAATAGCAAATAAAAACCCTAAGATATATTTTTGATTAAGTGAAAAATCAAATATACTTTTAATAATCTTCCTGAAAATATCATTGTCTCTATTGAAGATCAAATAGCTTGGCTGCGCAGGAAAAGGACAGAGAATATAATGGGAGAATAAGTAACCAAAGTAACCAAAATCTTTAAATATGCTCATTTTCATATAAGAATATATTATAGTCACTCCAAGAGAGGAAATTACTCTCTTTATGTATGATACATGAGACGTTTCATGTTGAAACCTAAAAAGAGGTATTTTAGTTACTTTCTTTTTACCCACCCTTAAAAAGAGACCTTCTGTATGTCAGCAACGATAGACTATTTCATTCACCCATCTCTTTAACAAGTACCTTCGGAGAGCCTAAGCAAGCACTTTTTCTGTGTGATGGAGAGGAAAGGTTGAACAAACCAAATCAAGTTCCTGGTGTTTTAGTTTCAGGAGAGTACTGCGAAGCCAGTCTCCAACACACACAGGATAACTTCACATCGATGAGTCAAATCAAATGCCCTGAGCATGCCCATGAATGTGGTCAATGTGGGCAGACATCGCTGGACAGTTGGCTTAGGCACTGAGGCCAGAATGATGGGAGGGAGCCAGTCAGGTAGACACCTGGGTTCAGGGCCCTCCAGGTAAAGTGATTAAAGGGACAGTGTGGCGGGGTGTGGTGGAGGAGGGACAGAGTGAAGGAATGGCTCGCAGAGATGTGGTCAAAGCCTGAATCACATAGTCCACCATTCGGTGTAGCATCACTGTTTCAACATTGAAAGTTCTAAATGATTCACTGTGGGTTTTTTTTTAAAGATTTTATTTAGTTACTTTTAGAGAGAGGGAAAGGGATGAAGAAAGAGAGGGAGAGAAACATCGAATGTGTTTCTCCTCTCCAACACCCTGTACTGGGGATCTGGCCCCCAACCCAGGCATGTGCCTTGACTGGGAATCAAACCAGCAACCCTTTGCTTCACAGGCTGGCACTCAATCCACTGAGCCACACCAGCCGGGGTTGATTCGCTGTGTTAAAAGCCCGTGGGTGCTGAGTGGAAAATGGGCTGAGAGAAGCAGGAGAGGAGACAGGGTGCAAAGAGGCTGGACCCTTAGCCCTGGACGGTGCACTGGAGAGAGAGGCGAGCAGATGATCAGGGCATATTTTAGGAGAAGACACAGTCACACCTTCTGTTCTATGAGCTATGAGGGATGAGAAATGATTTAATTTGGAAAACTTCAGATTATGTATCTGATGTTCAGATACTGACAAATATGCCAGGGAATGTTCTTTTTTTATTATTAAATTTATTGGATTGATATTCGTTGATAAGATTACATAGGTTTTAAGTATATGTATTTCCCAAAACAATATACCGATTCAATGAAATCACCATCAAAATCCCAAGGACATTTAAAAAAAATAGAACAAAAGATCATCAGATTTATGTGAAACCACAGAAGACCCTGAATGGACAAAAGCATCCTGAGGAAAAAAGAATGAAGCCAGAGACCCTGCACTCCCTGACTTCAAACCACACTACAAAGTGACGGTACTCCGCTACCGACAGAAAAGCAGGCACTCAGACCAGTGGAACGGAATTGAGAGCCCATAAACCCACATGCATTTAGGTAAATAATTTTCAACACAGGAATCAAAAACATAACATGAGAAAGAAAGCCTCTTTAATAAATGGTGCAGGGAAAATTGGAAAGCCACATGCAAAAGAGTGAAACTAAGCTGTAGTTTGTCCCCATGTACAAACATTAATTCAAAATGGATCACAGACCCAAATATAAGCTATGAAACAATAAATTACATGGAAGAAAATGCAGATACTAAACTTACAAACCTTGCTCTTAAAGAAGATGTTATAAATTCGACCACAAAGGCGAGGGGAGTAAAGGCAGAAATAAATGAATGGGACTCTATCAAACTAGAAAGCTTCTGCGCAGCAAAAGAAACCACCAAGAAAACAGAAAGGCAAGCCTCCCAATGGTAGGAAATACTGGCAAACAACAGCTCTGATAAGGGGTTAATATCCAAAATACATAAAGGAGTCACACAACTCAACACCGGGTAATATTCTCATGCAAATAATGGGGTAATGCTTACGGAGGAAGCCCCAGGTTTCTGTGAATGCCCCTTTCTACTCCAGAAAGGGTCTGAAAATGATGTCTACAAGGCCCCTCTCCCCACAACCCCTCATGGCATAAAGATTCTGTCTGAACCTCAGAAGCTGCTGCTCCCTGCACTCTCCCCTACTCAGTCCCACCCCAGCCAGAGGAATGTAGCTGTAGACTTTTACCTCGAGTATGCCTCCAACATTCCTGACTGTGTAAATGTCCCATTTTCTTTGGTAGTTTTATGTCTCTAGGTAGAAATACCCCAGAAGTCCCTGTGCTGAGCTTAGCCAGGCTGGCTGAACTGCCTGGTGCTAAGCTGGGGGTTAATTTCAGTGGCTCTAACATACAAACTCGGGCCAACTAACGTTGGAGAACCACTTCAGCATTTACTCTTAGTTCATGTAAAGTTCTAACAGCATTGCTATGTCTGCTTTCTATCTCTTAGCATCCCCAATGCGTCACATTGTGAGTGTGTTGATAGGGATTTTAACAGCAGAGAGAAATAATGTCTGTTAGCTTGGGAGTGAAGGAGGGAGCAGGTGAACTGTGAAAGACAGAAGCAGGGACTTAAACTCCTGGGCACCACTTCATGCGTGCTGAGAAGCCACTCCTCTGATAAGTGAGCAGCATACTCAACAATCAATGTTCCCAGTGATGACCCTGAACCCCCAAATCCCTCACTGTTGTTCAGATGACTGACTGGCAATGTGTTTAATGTGACACAAAGCATGTACTATAATTTAGAAATGTTTCCACCTACAGTGATAATAGCTTTCCAAAGGAAATAAAGTTACCTATACAATTTTGGTTTGCACAGTTATACACGGCCAGACAGTTCTGAATAGTAAAGCAGTGTCTGCGAGAGAGAGAGAAACAGAGAGAGAGAGTGTGCATGTGCAGTTTATTAGTATCAATATTTTATATTTTAATATTTTCCTACTTTAATGGAAGCACCTTCTTCAATCCCATTTAAGAGACCATTTAATTCCAATGACACAAGAACCATTTGTGATGTAAAGCAGGAAGTGAGGTGCAGCAGCAAGGATTCCTCATCACCACGGAGCCAAGACATCTCCGCTGTGCTCCCGTTGTCCCCTGAGAGTTTCACGAATCTCGGGAATTCAGACTTTACCCGAGCACCCTGGGCCTTTGCAGCCCTCCCGTAACCGAGGTCTTCTATTGTTCATCCTAATTCTATGTTTTAAAGTGTCGATCGATTTTGAGATGTGTTTCAGTGAGCAATGAGGGGCTAGACAGACAGAGATAGTTCAAATTAAGTACAGTAATGCAGTCAATGTCTTCTCCCTTCATGCAACTATCTCAGAAAATGTTGGAGACAGACGAGGTTCACGTTTTTCTGAAACATGTCTCCAGAGAGTCTTATTTGCATGCTAAGTGCGTTTTTAAAAATGTTAGCTATTACAGAAGTAAAGTGAGTGATGGAATTAAATGTGCCTGGAGAACAGAGCTCTCGCAGGAAGCAGCGGGTTAATAAACACGTGCGTGCTGTGCCTGCGTCCTGGGCCTCCCCCAGCACGTCTGAGCGACGGTCCGCAGAGCACTCTCCACTCACCTTTGCCGTCGCTGACGGCTTGTCAATCCTAATGAAAATGCTCCTTATCAGAAAGGTGACAGAAATCACAAGCGTAATATTTGTGGTCCTTCTTTTCTGTCACTCTGTCCCTTAAAGGAGCTGGTTGTTCAAGCATTATACAAGTATGCAAAATATATTGAAAGGGAAAGTTTTTCAATTGCACACCATATATACTGGTGAGAAGTGCTGGCTGCGGGATGACATATGACAACTGGTAAAAGGTATTTTTAGTTTTTTTGTGGGGAGGATAAAGCGAAAATATCTACCATGTATAACATTAGCTTTTCCAGCTATTCTTACATTTAGTGTATTTTTAGCATATTTAAAAATAAGCAACTATGTGGAATTGTTTAAAAAGTGAATTTATTACTTAAAGATATTTAATACAATGTTTAATTTGCGTTCTTTTGAAAAGCGTATGGTAGATCAGTGTTTGTGTTATGATTTTTTCTTATCCAATTCCTTTTGCGTTGCTCTTATATAAGAAATCACGAGCCCTTGTTATTTTACTTGAGCAACTGATCTATGAAGAATGTGTGTTCCTTACAAGAGATAACCAAGGACTGTAGGGTTTGCGTTCACAGTGTGAATATCTGAGACCTGAAATCGACGAAGTCAAGATCCCTGGTAAATTCTAATTAAAGTAGACCCAAGGATGTTTCCAATGAACCTAAGGAAAACGATAAAAGAAGACAAATTATTGGCATGTTAGTCCTTTCCCAAAGAGACAAAATCACATTCTCTTTCAAGTAAAATTGCACCAGTTACAGAATTATTCCACAGAAAAGACTAACAGCGGCAGAACGTGGACTGAGGCACCCGCTGTGTAGGGGCGACCACTCACTTTGAAGCTTATTCTTTTGCCGTGTTTTGGTTTATCATCAAATTGTAATTGAACAGTAAATATTAGTTACATTTTCAAAAGAAAAAAATAGTTAGGAAAATAAAGGTTCATTTTTAAGGAGATGGCGCCATGCCTGTGAGCTCACACTTAAAGACCTGGCTCCTGATGGCTTTCAAGGGGTGGGATCTGTAGGGGGAAATCACTAATCACGGTGAATAAGAGAGTTAGAACCATCATTAGGCCCATGTTCAGTGCTGGGGTGCAGGGTGGTTGATGATTGCACCTGGTCAACCATGGAATCATTCTGTCTGGCTTCAGGTGGATTTTGCTTGTGGGATTGTTCTGCTTCCCCGCGTCCAGAGCTCAAACACAGCTGAAGCTGGATGTTATCTTCCTCTGTGGTCAACAGACCCCAGGCTTTGTCCCTAAGATTATTTGACAGAGACCAAACCTGACTGTCTCGAGGGCTTAATGATTAAGAGAGTGAGTGGATGTGCAAGGGAGAGGGAGCCAGCTGAGTCCGAGTGCTAGGCTGGAGGACGCCAGTTTGAATCAAAAGGAAAGAAGGAGAAAAGGTCAGATTAAAGAAAATGAGGCTCTGTGTGCGGAGAATAGCACAGGACACATATAAGAGAACACTGTGTCCCGTGCTGATAAGGAGTGTGGCTCAGTATGACAATAACAATAGTTATTGTCAATTATTTGAGTAGTGACTAAGAAGCAGCATGAAATCTATAGAATTTTATTAATCATTAACACCCCAAATTCAACCAATATTCTAAAAGAAGAAATAGCAAAGTACTCTAAAACACTGAATATAACAGGAATTGACCTTTGTCTGCAAATGCGGCAATAAGGGTTCGTCATCGTGATGGGAAGTCGGGTAGTCTTTTCTGAGAAGTTTGTAGCATATTTTATTGCTTTATTTTTGTGCATTCACTGATGTACTTGAAACTGAGGCCAAAGCTTATACTTCTATGAGGTAAAAATTTACAAAGGAAAGTTAGTACTTAATCTGTCACACGCTAAAAGTGATGATCACAGAAAATCTGCTAAATTAGTTATGTACCAATTATATGCCAGTCCTGTGGCTACAATATAAATGCATGAGCCAGACCTAAAAAAGCTTATAACATTACATTATCTAAGTATAGACTCATTATGTAACATACTAAAAACTCCTAATTTAGGCCATTGAAAATTTAAAATCGGACCCTTAAATTAGCACACATACCTATTAGTAGCCTTTCTGTGAGGTTTCCTCAAGTGCAAACAGTTATTCAGTGACTTTGTTTATGTGACCCGGTTGCTTTTGTTCCTCTATTTCAGGATCTAGATTTCTCATCACATCCACGGGAGCCTTGTATATTAAAGATGTACAGAACGAAGATGGATTGTATAACTACCGCTGCATCACGAGACACAGATACACGGGGGAGACCAGGCAGAGCAACAGCGCCCGACTCTTTGTATCAGGTGAGGGCCCACCCAGCCTGTGCTCACCCTTTCCGCTCTTCCTTTGTGGGAGCCCCACAATGGCGCAACTCACATTGTGAAATGCACGGCTCAAATGAAGCCTTCAGGTTTTCCCCCAAAATATTTTATCGGTTCCAAGTTGTTGGGTTTTTTTCACCAACACCTATACGATACAGTTCAAATCTAGATATTTCAAGTGAAGTCATTTCGCATTTTTGTGAAATTCCAAATTCCTTTGGCCCAATATGCTTTCTCTTTGGAAGACAACACCTCCTTGCCCTATGTGTTTGTGAGACCTGTCATCGATGCTGCCCACCGGCACCACGATGCCTCCCACCTGGCAGAGTGAGGGAGAAGAGCAGGGTCATATGGGGTACGCCTCTTGGTCCGCAGATAAAGCCTACAGTGTTGGGGAGGTTATCCATTTCTAAAGGTAAAGGGATGTTCATGCCTCCCAGGCCCTTCCAGGATTATTCTTCAGTGAAGGAAATCTGAGAGCAGTTGATTCTACTCTGATAAACATGCCAGTTTTGTGCTCTCTTTGGTGGGACTTATCCTTTCAGAAAGTATCAGTCTTTTGCATAATCTCCACAATCGGCTTGTTATTGGCCCATCTGTCAAGCAGATAAGCACGCGGTGATGTGTTAGTCCATTGTGGAGCAATCCAGACATGTGAAAAGTTCATCTCAGAATTAGAAAATCAAATGCCAAATATCTGAACTTGCCCTATAAAATGTAAAATTGCTCTGTGTGATGAATATCTTAATTTTGCTGGTAGTGATGCTTTGTGAGGGAGAAGTGATGGAAAGGTGTTCAATGTTGGGACGTAATTCAAACCATTGCCTCCTGGATACCTACTGATCATCCCTGATAATGGTCTATTCAGATTCCCCTTCCCCACACCCCTCAGAACAGCCATAGCCCACCTGTTTCTTAAGGTACAGCACAAAAAAAAAAATGGCAGAATTAAGTGATTTCTCCATTGAACTTGAAAGTATTTTTTCTACCTGTTTTTTCATGTCAATTGTTCCTTTCTCCCTTGTTATAATTATTATGTCTTCTTGCCTCTTTTAAGGAAAATTGTTAATGCCGAATGGTGAGAACAGAGTGAGTGCACATCACTTTTCTGAAATTCTAAGCTTTCAAAGCAAACATAAATGAATTTCATTTTAGATTAGATTTACATTTATTTTTTAAAAATGTACACGTGGTCATAGTAGAGACATATTAATAACAATATTCTTGATGATTTCAAACTTCTACTGAAATTAAAACAGAACAAATTGAACAATAAAAGGAAAAGTGCGTGGATGACATCTTCAACAAAACTGGGTGATGGAAGCCACCCAAAACTCTTGGGTGGGTGTGGACAAATTACTGACAGCAATAGGACCACGGGTGACAGCAGCCACGTTGCAGAAGCCGTAGGTGGTGGAAAGACCTTTTGGAACTACTATATATTCACGGAACTGCAAAATAAACAACAATGCTCATCTCCAAAAGCAGAAGACGACCTTTCAAGTGGAAACCTGGGAAAATGTGTCTAAGAATAGTCACAACCTGTAGACAGACCTGCATGAACTCTGAGTTGAAGATGAGTGCAAAGGCTGTACTTGGCAGTGGTCACACAGTTCAGAGCTGGGCTAAGTCCTCAAAGATACTGGAGGTAGTCATAAAACACCCCTTTTCGAAGAACAGGTACTCACCCTGAGGTGAACAGAAATCACGTTAGCTGGAGAGAATGCTAGTGGTAACAGAGAGAGAAGGCTCGGGCAGCCCAGAGGCTCTAGGGGAATCCCATCGTATATAATGTTATAAAAGAAAAATATAGCATGAAAAGGTGAGAGCACTGCCTGAGAGGGCCAGTAACACAGTGATGCAGGAAACACGCGACTAAAGGTGGCAACCCTCCCAAGGCAGGTACAGCTCTGAGAAATGCGCTAAATTTTGAGTTTTTTCATGGTAATATCAAGGCGAAAAGCCAGAAATGCTTTTTATCCTCTCTTGCAAGGAGCTTCTCCTAATTAACAAAGAACCCTATCTCATTTTTAAATGGAACAAAAGGAAAAAAGATTTAACCTCCCACAACTTTATTACAAGAGGAAAGATGAAAATGAATCAAATAATGTTTTGACAATTAGAAGTAATTTTAAAGATTGTCTACAAATCACATGAAAACTATAATTTAGTTTTTGAAAATGATTTAATGCTTTGAAACAGCAGCATAATTCAGAAATAAAGTTCACAAATAAAATGGCTAAAAACATGAACCTGTGAAACAATGAAATGGTATAATTTAAGAAAAATATAGAAAATATAGTTATAAAATTAAAATTAAATTAGGAATACATGAGAGAATACACACAATGGAAAGCATAAAGTGAGAATAAAGACCAGTAAGTAAACATGTGCAGAAAATCAAACAACTGGAGGTAAAAAGGGTTGGTGGAAAAACGTATAGACGACAGGCAAAGATGGTAAAACACATGCATAGTTAGAGTCCTTTAAGAAGAAAACCAAACAATAAGTCCAATATGTACTTAAAGCAATAATTCAAGAACAATTCCTATAATCGAAGAGTACGTATTACTACATATTGAGGTGATACACTGATGCCTGAGAAAATGAACCCAGAATGGTCACCATGCAACATATTCTAATAAAACCTATGAACTGTAAATATTGATACTAAATAATTTATGATGGCCATTCTGACCAGTGTGAAGTGGTGTCTCATTGTGGTTTTAATTTGCATCTCTCTGATGGCTAGTGATGCTGAGCATCTTTTCATATGTCTCTGGGCCCTCTGTATGTCTTCCTTGGAGAAGTGTCTGTTCAAGTCCTTTGCCCATTTTTTAATTGGGTTGTTTGTCTTCCTGGAGTGGAGTCATGTGAGTTCTTTATATATTTTGGAGATCAGACCCTTGTCCAAGGTATCATTTCAAATATATTTTCCCATACGGTTGGTTCCCTTTTCATTGTGCTGATGTTTTCTTTAGCTGTGCAGAAGCTTTTTAGTTTGATGAGGTCCCATTTGTATATTCTCTCCTTTATGACCCTTGCTCTAGGGGACTTATCAGGGAAAATATTGCTGCGTGGAATATCTGAGATTTTCCTGCCCATGTTCTCATCTAGGACTTTTATGGTGTCACAACTTATATTTAAGTCTTTTATCTGCCTCAAATTTTTTGTATGGTGTAAGTTGGTGATGGAATCAACAAACAGCAAGTGCTGGCGAGGATGTGGAGAAAATCCCTAGTGCACTGTTGGTGGGAATGCAGACTGGTGCAGCCCCTGTGGAAAACAGTGTGGAATTTCCTCAAAAAACTAAAAATGGAACTGCCTTTCCACCCGACAATTCCACTGCTAGGATTATATCCTAAGAATTCTGAAACACGAATCCAAAAGAACATATGCACCCCAATGTTCATAGCAGCACAGTTTACAATAGCCAAATGCTGGAAGCAATCTAAGTGCCCACCAGTAAATGAGTGGATCAAAAAACTACGGTACATTTATACAATAGAATACTATGCAGCAGAGAGAAAGAGGGAGCTCCTACCCTTCACGACAGCTTGGATGGATCTGGAGAGCATTATGCTAAGTGAAATAAGCCAGGCAGTGAAAGACAAATACCATATGATCGCACCTATAAGTGGAAACTAATCAATAAAGCAAACAAGCAAGCAAAATATAACCAGAAATTGAAGTAAAGAACAAACTGACAGTAACCAGAGGGGAGAGGGGAGAGAGATAATGGGGGAATATAGGGGAGGGTCCATCAAGGAACATGTATAAAGGAACATGGAGGGGTTAGATTTGAGAGTGGAGGCAGGGATGGATGGGGCAGGGGGGCCATGGTGGGGTGAAAATGGAGACAACTGTACTTGAACAACAATAAAAAAATACATTAAAAGACTAAATCATTTGAGCATCCAGGGAATAAGTTTAAGTTACTTCTAAGGGGAAAATGTAAAGATCTTAATAAAATAGAAAACAGATTAAAAAACAGTAAAAGAAATAATAAGCAAGTCTTCTTCTTTAAAATATCAATAAAACAAAGTAGGCAAATTTCAAAAAAAGCAAAAAAGGTGGTGATTTCTATACTAGGGCTAGGTTATTTGGACTAGTCATTTTTCTCTCAGGGCAACTATAAAGGCTGTTTGTGAAAAAAAATCTTGAGTTGTTAGAAGCTAATGTGAACAATACAGGGTAAAAATCCAGAAGAAAACAGTGGTGGGAAGTTAGTCTGCTGCTGAGGGCTGCTTTTCCACAGGGGGCAATTCCAGGGAGACAGAGGAAAGCCTGAGATGGTGAAATACTCTTTTGAAAGCTTAGTAGGGTCACGTGGGTAAAAATTGTAGCCTAGGTGCTAGGTCAAAGTAGAGAGTGATAAACACCCCATGCTTGGGGTTGAAATGTCGAAGGACTATAAAAATATGAGAAAAAAAAAACACAGAAATATGGCTGCCCCCCCAGGACTAAAGCTCATCTTCGTATCATCTGGGAATTAGGATCAGTCAAGGTGACCTTGGATTACTAGTGCCGTAGTGATAGCCCTTGTGCATTGCTAACTTTGGTGATTTTTGCCCTCTCACCTCCCCCTACCCTTCTTGATCAGTCTCTCTGAGCATTTTAAAATTAATACACCCTCCCCCCTACAGGATAATTATCATATTAATAATACTTGCCACTCCCAATGATGGAGTGGCAGAAGAATGCCTTATGCACAAAGTTACTAATTGAAGAATTTCTTGGATTAGCAAAACCTTAGAAACAACTTTAGTATCTGTCGGTAGGGGATAATTACATAAATTATGGTGCAGACACTTAATGGAGCCAGATACAGATGCAAAAAAGAATGAGGATGATCTCTCTCACCAAAGTGGAGTGATCTCCGGAATACATTGTTAAGTGAAAAAAGAAAAGTGAGAACAGTATATAAATTATACTGTCTTTTATGTAAGGAAGATAGAGGAATATATGTACGCATCTACTTATAATTGTGAAAAGCAATATTGGAAAGATGAATTAAAAACTAATAAAACAGTCTGCCTCTAGGGGAAATAGTAGAGGAGACATGGATGTAAATAAGACATATTTGAATATATCTTATTACATAGTTTCAACTTGAAAATCATGTATATGTTGGGGGTCGGGTGAGTAGGGGGGAAAATGGAGTCAACTGTACTTGAGCAACAATAAAAAATGTAAAAAATAAATAAAATAAAAAAGAAAGAAAGAAATATCAACTCACACCACTCAGAATGACAATTATCAAAAAGTCAACAAATAAGAATCAATGGGATAGTCACACTGTAAGGAATAAAATTGTTTAATCACTAGGTTGTACACTTGAAACTAATATAACCAACATAAGATTGTATACTGACTATACTTAAATAAAAAATAAGTAACAATAATAAAATAGAAAAAATTACGTTTGATATTTTGAAATATTAAATTAAAAGTTTAATGTTAAAAATGGAGAATACTCTGAAACAAATGAATCTAAATGCATAACAAGTTGTTAAGATAACCAAACACAGAAAATAATTATTTAAAGTAACTTTAAGATATAATATTTACCATATACCTATGACAAATGTATTTTAAAGCAAATACAGCTGAAAATAAACTCTTAAAATTCATTTGCTTGCCTTATTTTTAAAAATATCAGAATTATTTTTTGAAAAAATATTTATTTATAAAAATATTGTTATTTTTGAAAACTATATATTTCTAGTGAGAGGTAAATGACAAAGGGGAGAAATAATTATAGTTTTGTTATTTTTATTTGAAACCAAGACTTTTAGTATAAGAAGAAAGCTTAAAATCAAAAATTTAAAGTACAATTGTTGAAGTGTCAAACTTCAGACTATCAGTACACACTTGTTTTTTTGTTCTTGGGAATTTTTTTAATATGTATTTCAGTCCCAGAAACAATGGGCAGCCAATAGCAACAAGCACCTCTAATACCTAAATAATAGTATCATTTAAATATCATTCTCCATTAAAAGGGACTGTGGCCTCTTGGGAAAATAGTGGATCATAGGTCTGGGACAGGTAGGGTGTGTAAGATGAGCCTGAAACACTCATGAAGGCTCCTCACAATGATACAGGAGCCAACTTTTAAAAGAACTTTTATTTCTTTTAAAAGTGTGATTAGTTGAATATTAAAAATACAATGATTACATTTTACTGATCACTATTAAATATGTAAAAAATCTCTTGAGTTTACTAGGATTTTACGTAAGTACTAATGCACCAACATGCACATACAGTATACACTTCCATGTACACATATAATACATAATTTAATAATAACAAAAACAATAATAAGAATCTCTTTTGTCTACCTAGTAGTAACAAGGGTACCAACTAAATATTCTCCCTGTCTTTCCAGTAGCTACTGTATTTCAATATAACCAAATAACTCCAGTTCAGGAAGATAAGTTCTTATTTACAGAATATTTACATCTACTGAATATGGTGAAGGGAAAAAGAAATTAGAAGATCGCCATTTCAACCCCTAATAAATTAACTAATTCAGACATACCTTATCATATAAACTTGCCGGTCAATTTATCCCTAAGTTTAGGAAAGCCATACATGATGTGATGCAAAGAGAAAGAAAAAGGGTTGAACTTGATCTAATCAACCCATTGGAAGTAAACTCCAGTTTATAAGGCAAATGAAACTAGCAGAACAAGTTAAAGGACTCTATGAAGACAGAAATTCAGAATGCGGGGTTTTCTGCAGACAACAACCCGGTTTCTTCAATAAGTCAAAGACAGGAGACAAAAAAAGAAAGCGAATCTGCTCTGGATTAAAGAGACTCGAGACAAATAGGAACAAAATGTTACCTGTAGAACAATCCTGATTTAATTAGCTCAATTGTAATAATCATCATAAGCTTTTTTAGCTCATCAGGAAAAACGGAATATAGAGTAGATAAAAGATAACACCAAGAATGTATTATTACTGTAGTATAATGTTGGCATTGTGATTACATAAGGAAATTCATTTTTATTAGAGGGACACACCAATGATGTAGTGGTAACAAAGGTTCTATGATTTGGCTCAAGTATGTTAGCACCAGAAGCAAAGGCCATACAGAAGTAGATGAAGGATAAGAAGATATTGATGCCTGTTGAGCCTGGGTGATGCATATATGAAGCGCACTATATTATTTTTGACTACTTTTGTGTGAGCTTGCAAATTTTTGTGATAAAAGCTATTTTAAGATGTAAATAAAATGTTGGAAGACTAAGTGATAAAAATTGAATGCAGTGCTGCTGTTTGGTTGTACTAATTCTATAGACGACCAAACATCACCACGAGAGCCTGTCTCGAGCGCTGAGAACGAAGCATAAGGTCTGCATGGACAAAGGCTCCATAGCTGGCATCGTGGCCTTTTATGTGTCCAATCCCTGCGGAGCCCCGCAGTCTAACAAGTGCATGGATGTAATTACGGAATACAAATCCTTCTGTTATCAAAGGACGGAACTTCGGGAGAGTCCTGGAAACTCCCTCACAGATTCCTCAGGAGGTGATTTAGGTCCCCTCGTCGTATCCCAGGGAGCATCCACATTGTTCTCCTAAGGCACCAGAGAAGTGAAAGGGGCTGCTAGTTGGTTGAGGGTCTCTGTTTCTGTGGTTACCACGGAAAGTCATGGAAGTTACAGCTGATTTCCTCCTGTTTTCATCCGTGCCTGCTGGCTGCCCCCTGTGGCTGACTATGGAATTGCAGCGTGTTAAAGAGATTTCTAGAAGGTTCTTACTGGAAAAGCGAGAGGATATCCAGTTGCTTGCATTGGGCTTTATTATAGGGGGCCAACAGTCATAGCAATTCTGTGACTGAGACAAAGATAATTAAGTGTTAGGAATCCACGTGTGTTTTGTAATGTCCTTGCGGAGACCAGTGTGGCTGCTCCTGCTATTCTGAATAGGAAGAATTAGAAGAAAGAGCAAGGCAAGGTCGCTGCGTTTCATTTGAAACATCCAATCAGGGATCTCTATTTTACATTTTTCGTGGTTATCCCTGAGGACATCGCTTTCCCCAAGCAAGCTTGGACATGGAGCTGAGTGGTTCCCATGCCCCAGATCTTGAGAAGGTTTTGCCCTTTCCCACATGTGGCTCAAGACTATAATGCAGGCCAAACATCATTTGGTAGAACAGCTAATGATCCATTATAAGTTTCTAACAACAGGGTGATGCTATAATTGATCATCTGGAAGCTTCTTTATTTTAACCATTTAATTTTTGCCACACCTTATCTTCAGTCCTTCATCTCCCCTCAGATATGATCTGTTCAGAGAGCTCACCCATAAAGACCACTCCTAAAGCCCCTTCACACCACCCCCAACACATTCGCCTTCACTCGCTCTGCCATCCCATCTATTTCCTTCACTGCACTGACTACAAGCCCAATTATCTTCGTGTTTGGTTACTAATACGTTTCCTGGGCCCTCACACACCCACCCAACTAGAACTTAAGCTCTGCGAGGACATCCTTGCCTGTCTTGTTCACCACTGTGTCTCCAATGCCTGACTCTGGGCTGGTTCCGGACTTGGGGTTCCAATAACATTTGTTAAATAAATAAATAAAATGAAACACTTCCAGCTTTAATAACTATGTGTAAAAATCTGTTTTGTGACCTAAAGTATACCAATGTTAAATATTTCTACTACTGTCGCTTTCTTGAAAGGGGAAGTCCATTTTCTCTGGTTATAAAAACACCCAGTTCTTGACCTGAGAGAGCGACTCCCATTGAAGCATGCTGCTTCTGAAGTTCTTCGTATTCAGTAGGGGATGAAAAATAAAGATATTTCCACTTCAAACTCTTACTGATTTTGAGCAGGAAAAAATTGATATTGATAAGACTTCTTTTTTCTGTTTCTATACAAAACCTTACAGATCTGTGTCAATAATTGGTATGACATACAGAATTTCAATTATACGTGAGGTCCTGTGAGTCTAAATGACCACCGCAGCTCCTCCTTCACTGCATCTAAGAGTTTTTCTTCCTTCCACAGACCCAGCGAACTCAGCCCCATCCATACTGGATGGGTTTGATCATCGCAAAGCCATGGCAGGGCAGCGTGTGGAGCTGCCGTGCAAAGCGCTTGGGCACCCTGAGCCAGATTACCGCTGGCTGAAAGACAACATGCCCCTGGAACTTTCTGGAAGGTTCCAGAAAACCGTGACGGGGCTGCTCATTGAGAACACTCGTCCCTTGGACTCAGGCAGCTATGTGTGTGAAGTGTCCAACAGATATGGAACTGCTAAGGTGATAGGCCGCCTGTACGTGAAACGTAAGTTGGATGGTAACTTACAACAGTGATGGTGGCTGCCACTGGTGGGGCTCTTGTGACAAGCTGACCTCGGGGCTTTCTCTGTAATATTCCATTGATTGCCACAACAGTCCTGCTGAGACCAGTATTAGCCCCATTTTGCAGATGAGGAAACTGACCCTCAAATTACTCAAAGTTGCACAGCTAGAGAATGTAGAGCTTAGGATTGAATATAGGTCTGTCTGATTCCCGTTCTCAAAATCCCAAGATTCCTATTAGGCCCCAGATTGCATGTCCAAGATCACGTTACCTAGCTGTTGAATTAAGAAGGGCCAGCCTCCCTGGAAGTCAACAGAGGAAGGGGGGTGGGACTGTGCTATCACACAGTCAGGCCATGGTGGCTGTCTTTGGCCTGCTTCCAGGTGCTACTTTAAATTCCTCAATGGGGCTATAGCCAGTAGAAATTATTGGGTTGGAAATTATTCAAATATTGGACGTGGACTCAATAGTGTAGGTCATTTAGCCCAGTTATGGCGGATCTGTTGAATCTCCAGGTGACGTGTGGGGACTGTCTCAAGGACTGTGTAGAGAAGGGTGCTGGAGGCAGACTCCGAGGAACGAGGGTGTGAGCATGGAGGGGAACACCCTAATCCTGCAGAATACCCTCAGTTCAGCTTGCACGGAAACCCAGTCACAATGGGTTACCCAAGACCAAGTGGGCAGAATGGGGCGGCAGAATGTTGGTCAAAATAGATGGCTCTTAGTTGCCAGTGTAATGTTATATAATATATATAGTGTTTTTTATATATATAGTTCAATGAACTGAACTGAAGAAACTGAATCACAAGGGTCTGATACTGAAAGGGAGGCATTTTCTTACCTGGCTTCCCCCAGCCCCTGCCTGACTATGGAAGTGCTCTTCAACGTCACCCTGGGTGTAGACTGCTTTAGCGCAATCCCAGCCCAGGAGAATATATTTAAATATCCCAGTGGCTTTCTGGGTCCAACAGCCCAGGGTGAGTCCTACAAATGTCACTCCAACTTGCTCAGACTGGGGATAGAAAGAAATGGAACACAGTGCTGGCACAGTTCCATTTCTAGTGCTGAGGAACCTTGCACATGAAATAATGAAGCATTGGGCAGCAAGGAAGAATTATTCCCACAGGCTCAAAATCTCCTCTGTGGAAAAACATGTTTTATGGCCCCCTATTTGCTGTCGAATAAAGTTTATATCTTCAAAGATTATCAAAAGCATCCCAAGTGAACTTGCCTGGTCATATTTCCCATAGTTTTGCTTCAAAAACATCTACGCCTGCTAAATAAATCTCCCCACTTCCTATTCCCCGTACAAACCCATTATTTTCCTAACTGCAAGTCATGTTGCTCCCTCCACCTCGAGGGTGGGTTTCAAATACGTGAATGTCTGAAACTTCCCATCTTCCCAAATTCGAGGCAATGCCCTTCCCCAAAGCCTTTCCGCATCCCCTTACCCCCATCTTCTGCTCAACTCAGAGCATTTTATTGCTTTCCCTGTAAAAGCATTGACCACTCTCTACACTTTTAAAGTCATTTGTGGACAAGTCTTCATTCTGAATATACGTTTTCACCATTGTACTCTTCTGGCACATTTCGACAGGTTCTCAAAGGCTTCTTGAATGTTCCCATCCTCCCTTCTGACTACTCCTTTGTCTTTTTTCTTTCTCCTCTTGACTGAAAGCATTCTCTTGGGTTCCAGATTTCTATTTGATCTCTTCTCTTCCTTTGGTGCTCTCTTTTATTCTTCTGGCTCAAACTCCTCCCCTCTGGAAAGAGGCCTGAATATACATGTTGAGCCTCCGCTCTTTTCTTTTTGAGTGCCAGTGGAGCATGTCTCCCAATTTTAGATCCCATGTGTAGGTGGCACTTTCAAAGAACAATGTCCCAAACCAAACTCTCCACCATCTCTACCTTGTAAATGGCTCTCCTCATTATTCCAGACGTCTTCCTTCCTCAAGCCACCTCTGATGGCAAAGTTTAAACCCTTGGTCCTTTTTAAGCCTTCTCTCTCTCTCTCTCTCTGGGCAAGTCCTGCCAAGTCCTAGAGATTGAATCTTAGTGTTTCTCAGCTGTGCTGTTCACCTCTGCCCTGTCTCAGATGGAGTCTTTATTGTGCCTCAACTCCCCATTTGCGATGCCTCTTCACTGACCAATGTCTCCACTCTGGTTTGTCCAACACAATATGAGCAACCCATTCTTCTAAAAATGTGCTTGACTATAGCCCTCACTTCTTAAAATTCCAGCAAGCTTTCTTTAGTGTCCTCTGAATTAATTTCAAAATACGGGGCTCTTTGCAGCCTTGTCCCAGGCAGCCTTTGTCATTTTTCTCCTGCTCCTCCCCTGCAGAGACCAGTCTGGCATCCAAACCTGGAGCCCTTCCTGCGCTGTGGCTGTGCATCCTGCCTCAGTTCAGCAGGCCCCAGTCTCTGGAGTGCCCCCTGGCCGCAGCTCTATCCATGCTTGCTATCTGAGGACTTTCTGTTGATCCCTTGCCACATATTATATGTCTCTATTAAACTACTTTGTTACTAAATTCATTCTCGTGTTTGTTTTATCTGCCTAGAACCCTAAGCTCCTTGGACCCAAAGACTTCCCAGTGTGGTGACATTAGCAGTAGGAATAACTGGGGTAAAACACTGGTGTTTGCCATTTACCTGTTGAGTGGATTTGGTTAATTAATTTTTCTGAACAACCATTTCCTCTTCTGCAAAATGGAGATAACACAAAACTTGCAGGATTATGGGAAGATTGGCTTAAATAATGTACAAAGGTGTTTGCTAACTTTATGGTACATGCTAGTTGTACCACAAATGTTACTCATCTTTGTCTCATCTGTGATTTTAATCCCGTCCTTGGTATACAGTAGATGTTCAATAAAAGCTCGCTAAACTGAATTGGGTTTGTTGAATGAAAACATAGGAAGTCAAGGATGAGGTTTCCAACCCTGTCCAAACCAGTGAGCCTCATTTTAAACGAGCAAACAAAACAAACCCCTGCTTCACGGTCATGAATTCCCATATCAGCTTGTTTCCTTACAGCTGGTATTAGCCCTGGTTAAGCCACATAAGGGATGTGAGTGAGTATATGTGTGTGCGGGAATGGCCCAGAGCAAACCCACCTATTCCACCTTGAGACAAGGCAAATAGGATTTAAATATTCAAATATTTCTGTCTGTCCCAGTAACCAGTGCACTGCATTTCATATTGCCAGTGGGTTAATACTCATGCGTATTCAGTGAGAAAGCAATTTGACCAATATTAGTCTATTTGCTACATAGAGAGAGAAGTCCAGGAAAACAAATTGCAAAGAGGGTACTTGCCCACAAAACGCCCCGCCCTAACATTGTCCTGAGCATAAGAACTTGCGGAATGGGTTTACGGTGAGGGACTTGCCTTGTCGAGAGCCCAGCGTGTTGTTGAAATGCTATCTACACGTGTGATCTTTTTACCTTCTCTGTTTTCTCTTACCCAAAACCTCCAGAGCCACTGAAAGCTACCATCAGCCCCAGGAAAGTTAAGAGCAGCGTGGGTAGCCAGGTTTCCTTGTCCTGCAGCGTGACAGGAAGTGAGGACCAGGAACTGTCCTGGTACCGAAACGGTGAAATCCTCAACCCTGGAAAAAATGTGAGGATCACAGGGACCAACCACGAAAACCTTATCATGGATCACATGGTCAAAAGTGACGGGGGCGCGTACCAGTGCTTTGTGCGCAAGGATAAGCTGTCCGCTCAAGACTTTGTGCAGGTGGTCCTCGAAGGTCAGTGGTGCAGGTGGTCCTTGAAGGTCAGTGGGCCTCCATATAGGTAGGGCTCGGCTGCGAAAGAGCCCAAACCCAGAGCACTCAAAGAGAAGAATAAAGGGCAATACAGGGCTGAGAACTCTCCATTGCATACCTATCTGACCTTTCTTTACCTGTCTGACCTTTATACCCCTCTAAACCTTTCTATCTATAGGAGCAGCTAATAACTCTCCATACTTTTTCAAGACAAAGCAGGCAAGTGAAAGAACAGGCTCTGGAGAAATGAAAATTGCACGTGGTGGCAGTAACATGAGTAATGTCATTTCACATAAATTTAACTAACATGAACCTTGCGCACACACATGTTTAAACTTACTTGGCACAATACAGATCTCTGAAACTGTGAAACTCACGGTGTGGTTGGCAGTTCACCGTCCTCTAGGCCAGGGGATCTCAACAGCGCTCTTTTTGGAGGGCTGTTAGGTTTTTGCAATACCTCTGGCCTCTACACACTAGATGCCAATAGCACCTTTCTACAAATTGTGACAGCCAAAAATGTCCCCAGATGTTGCCGAATGTCCCAGGGGTGCAAGATAGCCCCTTGTTGAGAAGCACAGTATTAGATGTGAAATGCAAGGCAACATTTCAATATTGTGCTTGACGGAGTGAAAAATGGCGTTTGTCTTGGAGGGTCATCCCTGGCTGGGTCCCCATATTCAAAGATTTAGGTGAATGGAATTCTGAGGGATTACCTTGTGGTATAATAATAGGTTTCAGATATCTTTTATTGGCGTGGTTGTTTATTTAACTGTCTGCAGCCTACTCGCACCTTCAGGCTTATTGATCAGCCAGGGAAAGAAGCTATTAAAGTAACATTCAAGTGAGACATATGTTTATCACCAGATAATTGAACTAGCTTTTATCTTTATATTTGTGTGTCTTAACTGTGCCTTTATATATAATTTAGAATTTTCCTGTTACCAACATATAAAATAGTTACATGCATGGACTCTAAGGGGAGACAAAATAAAATCCTTTCATGGATGAAAATAAGTTTAAATATGTCTTGGTGCTGAAAGGGTATTTCTGTGATTTCTTTTTTAACCTCAGTCAGTTTTTAAGAATAAATAGGCTTAAATGGCATTCTTATTTTGATTCAAGCATTTACTTGCAGGCAATGAGTTTTTTAAAGCAGAGATGAAATTAGCTGAAGGCCCGGACCTCATATTAAATGCCTGACACCGTGTTCCACATAGTAATTAAGTGCAGAAAGTAACCAGTTTGTACAGAGCTGGATTGTTAATGATGATGCACTGTAGTCCTCACATGGCCCCTATTTTTAGATTCTTTGTAGAAAAGGGAGAGATTACCTTTCCAGGCCTGGTTACCATGGCAACCATCTTGTGCCTAAGAAAACCTAAAGAGCATATTGATAATCCATAATGATGTCGAAAGGGTTCAGGTTATCACGGAGTGACAGCAAGAAAGATTTCGAAGACACGCAGGTCTCCCTGGGAAATTAACGTCTGCTTTCATCTCCAAAAAAGCCTGTCACTTGAATGAAAAAAAGGAGGTAGAGGAGCACCCTAAGCATACTCACGGATTTATTTGCCGCATGTCAGTTTCCATTCAGGACAAGAAGCTTCAATTTATTTTTTCTCTTCTGAGAGATGACAGTGCTAATGTAGCAAAGGAGAGCAGAAATGGGACTACAAGTACGTATCTAGTATCTGCCTTAAAACGTTGTCTAACTAGTATCCTCAACTATAATCTCCTGTTACTACCAACAAAGTACTATGGGTTAACATAACTGTAAAAACTCATGATACTCTGAACTAAGAATGGCCATTGATATAATGCAGAATTGGAGAGTATTTCCTACTAGGCCAAAGAAACTGGAATGGAAGTCTAACAAAACTGGAATCCTATATTTACACATTCAAGATCAAACCAGAATAACTTAAAAATGGAAGGACAAAAAAAAGAATGAGAAAAGGTCCTATTTATTGAAATGATGGGATAGCATGTATCAGACTAACGAGCCTGCAAGAAGGTAAAAAGTGGGGAAAATGAAGCTATACGCGCACACTGAAGGGACAGCCAAAGGGAGGCAGAAAGGATTTGGCCCTTAAAAGAGGGGAAAAGATTAGGTGGTATCTACAATGATACCACATTTCCTCTGAAGATACTCTCCAGTCTTCGTGAGGGGTGACTAGAACACAGAGGGAAAGCAGAAAAGCACGGCCTTATGGGATTGGGGTGCAGAAGGGAAGAGGTCTGAGCTGTTGAATCACCTGCCAGCTGAGAGAGGTAAGTGGAGATTCTAAGAAGGAGCAAATGACCTTCCTTTTAAGTAGTGAGTCTTAAAATATGAAAATGAAGTTCCTTGAAAAACTTGGTTGATACCTGAACTGAAAAAAAGTTGAAGGAGAATCCAAGAATATGATAAAAATAACTAGATATCCAAAACACAGAGAAACAAACAAAAAAATAGGGTACAGATGACAAACTGGGAATAGAAACAGGTCCTGAGAGGATCCAGGTATTAGAATTAGCAGGCAAGGACTTCAGAGATATTTAAAATACATTCAATAACTTAATGGAAAATTCCAGTATAATGAATGGACATGTAGGAAAGACCAGCAGAGAAATAGAAACTATAAAATGGAACTAATAGAAATGAAAAAATTTACTGTGTTGGCTTTAATGGAGGATTGCAGAAGGAAGAAGAAAGGACTCGTGAATTTGAGGACAGAGTAGAAGAAATTATCTGAAGCACAGAGAGAAAGAGGACTCCAAATGTCATTAGCAGAGCCTCAGTGACATGTAGGACATTAATCAGATCCCCTGGTATACATGTAATTAGAGGCTCAGAAAAACAGAACTCAGAGAATGAGGAAGAAAAATATTTGAAGAAATAACATCTATCATTTCCAGAAATTTGGTATAAAAATAATATTACAGATCCAAGAAACTCAGCAAGCCCCAAGAAGACTGAAAACAAAGAAAATCACAGGCAGGCACGTCGGAGTCAAGTTGCTGAAAATCAAAGAGAAACAGAACAGTACATAGTTCTAAGGGGGAAAAGTACTATGTAAAGGGGGCTATCAATGTAAATCGTGAACGACTTCTCATCAGATACTTTGGAGGACAGAAGACAATGGAGCGATGTCTTTAAATGGTGAAAAAAAATTTTTTTTAACTGTCAGCCTACACTTCTATATATTTTCCATAAACAAAAGCTCCAAGAATGTGATGCCGAAAGACCTGCATGTTAAGAAATAGTGAATGACCTCATTCTGCGTGAAGAAAATGACCTAAAATAGAAAGTCAGATCCATAGGCATAAAAAGCATGAGAAATGATAAATATTTTAGTAAACATTTAGCAAAATAGTTTTTTCTCTTTCAATTTCTTTAAACACTTGACAAATATAAAATTACAACACTATATTATTAGTTCATAACATAAATAGATATAATAACATAAAGGACAGAATATAAATTATTTTAAATTATTTGCTGCAATGTTCTTATATTTCACATGAAGAACTACGATTTTAACTTTTAGATGTGATTGAAGCTATAGGTACATATACACTCGTACATGCACACATATGTATTAATGTAGATAAAATATAAGTGAAATGTATGCAACTACGGACCAGTAGAAAATATTTTACACACACATTTACATGTAATATATACAAGGTCTGACAGAAGTAACACCTGCTTGAGTGTGGTTGATAGGGTAATAATGTGGGCGTAATAATTTATTGTTTTAATTTGAACATTTCACCTAAAATGTCATGCAGTATGCTTGAGTGTGATATTGTTATGTTACAGAATTACATGATTTAGTGATAAAAGATTTTGTAATAAAAAGGGGCATTATTTGTGCCAGACCCTGTACTGTATAAACATCTGGCCAACATTATGTATAATTTATGCAAGATATCTGACAAATATATCTTACCATTATATCAGACATGTTTATGTACAAGGACACTTGTTCACTTATATATGTGTGTGTGTGTACAGTTGCATTCAGTATCCATAAAGAACTCCTACAAATTGATAACAAAGACAAACCGTCTAACATAAAAATACACACAAAATTTCAGCCGACATTTCACAGAGGAAACACACAAACAGCCAATAAGCAAATGAGAACAACATCGCTCCCATGGTATTTGCCAAAAATGCCCAACCTGCATCAAATCGTGAAGAATTATCAAACAAGCTGAATTTGATCAACTGGCTACCAAGTAACCAGTTTCAAAAATGTCAAAATGAAGAAACACAAAAGACACCAAAAAACATTCCAGGTTAAAAGACAGTAGAGAGCTGGTAAATCATTGTTAACGTGACCCTGATTGGACCAGGAAAAAAAATAGCTAGAAGGGGCATTTTTGGTCAGTTGGCAGACTCGGTGTGGACCAACATTATAGCGCTGTTCCAAAGTCACCTTCCCTAATTTTGCCAACTCTACTGTAGTTGTGATGGAAGCGATGCCTCCGGAAAGAGTACACACTCTAGGGTTCCATCGTTTTGAAGTCAAGAGCAGGCAAAGCTAATACATGGCGATAGGCATCAGAGCAGCGCTGCTGTCTGGTGGGTGGACACCCAACAACACTGGGGGTCCCGGGAAAGTGTTGTATCTTGATTGTTTCGGCAGTTACAGGTGTACCTGAGTTTTAATGAAACTCCTTCTGTTTGCACACTTACAATATATTTCGCTGTATGTAAACTTTATCTACAAAAAATAGTGTAAACTTTTCCAAACAGACTTTAGAAGATGAGTTTTCAGTGCTTAGGGTACCAATTAGGGCAAAGACATTTATAGTTAAATACACCTTTAAAATAAAACATCGAATTATAAGGTGAAATAAGATAATGTCAGCATTCCCAAGGGCTGGTTATGTACGGAGACTAACGACCACGATGGCGTCTAACTCCTCTGTCAGCTACACGCAGAGTGTGGTGAGGCAGGCTCTGCGCTGTCCCACAAGTTCTTCATTATAATATTAGGAAGCTCTGTTTTTCACCTTTGACAGCTAAAGGAAGATGCCTACAATCCAAGGAAATGGAAGATGCTATGTGTGGATGAATGCCCCTGGGAAAAACATACTTGAGGTCCTTCTGCAGCCACCTAAACATGAGTTGGAATGAAGAAGTTGAGAGTGAGGAATTTGCAAATGAAAAGATGGCAGAGGGCGGTAGGGAAGCCCCCCAGAATGGCTCCCCCAGTGAGAACCCTACACAGCTGGCCCAGGTGGCCACAGAGATAGGCTGCAAGGTTTGGGGTGGCAAGTACCTCTTGCTTGCAGGGTTTTCGGAGGTCTTAGCAGCTGTTTTTCTGTGCTGGAATTTCAAGCTAGCTTCAGTTTTGTTGCCCACATTTGTTTTGCTTATACTTTTCAACAATTTATACATATATATATATATATATATATATATATATATACACACACACACACACATATACACACACATATATAACTTTTAAAATAAAAATTAAAACACTAAAAAATAAGATCTGTTAATTATCATCTTCCATTATGTATAAACCCTGAAAGTGAATACAATTAAAAAAATTCCCTCCAGCAAGGGTTATTCCCAGGCTCAGAAATCCTGTTTCATGTGATCACAGTTATGTCTGAAGGACCCACTTACACCCAGGGGGGAAAAGTGTCAACGTGTTAATTTATGTGCCCAGGGCGGGTAGGACTATTGGTAACTTTTCCTTCTTTTCACTCACACATTTCTCTTTAATATGCATGTATTTACCTTTTTTTCAAAGAGAGTCATATAAAAAATATGCATTTGTGGTTACTACCATACAATAGGAGGGAAATAGTCCTTATATGCGATAGAAAAATAATGGAATATGAAAACGTGGCCTTGTTGGAAATATGGGACATTCCCATGGAAACTTCCCTCTGCTTAAGCTCCCGGTTTGTCTGGGACAGTCGGGCTGTGCCTGTTCTCCTAGCGTAATCGTTCATAGGACCCATTTCACTCTCCACAGTGTCCCAGGGTGGGTGACAAATTATATGGCCACCTCACTTAAGATACTTAGAGAGACAGTTAATACATGCCAAAAGGGTCAAACTTTATTTTCCACCCATTCCAGAGCATTCATGGAAATTTATGTGCACTTATCATGTCATTAAAGCTATAAAAGATGATTTCTTATGAGAAAATGAAGATGAGATCATCTGCTCCACCCCCTCCTCTCTTTCTCCTTCAATCCTTCACAATTACCCAGTAAGCAATCCCTAATTAACTGCGGAGAAGTGGAAAGCTAAAGGGAGGGGTGTGGGGGGATGGATTTACCCTGTGCTTCTTACTTCAGGTGGGGCCATCCAGTTTCGAATTGGAGACTTCTTGGGAGCTGACATTGTTTAACATGACTGTCTGGTTTTTATCATCGTTCTTCTTATTATGAACATAGGAAATGCATAAGTGATTGTATAAAGCTTGCTAATGCTGCGTTGACCTCTTTCGAAAATGAAATCTAGTTCTGATTGGAATGCAGCTTTAGCAATAAAACCAGTTTGTTGTAGTGTTAATAAGCACGACATCTGCCTCCCAATCATTAAGTAAACGGGTTTGGAAGTTGTTTAAAAATCCGTATGTGACACTTGCTTCCATAATTTGTCTTCCTGCAGATGGAACTCCCAAAATTATTTCTGCCTTTAGTGAAAAAGTGGTGAGTCCAGCAGAACCGGTTTCCCTCATGTGCAACGTGAAGGGCACGCCGCTGCCCACGATCACGTGGACCCTGGACGACGACCCGATTCTCAAGGGTGGCAGCCACCGCATCAGCCAGATGATCACGTCGGAGGGGAACGTGGTCAGCTACCTGAACATCTCCAGCTCTCAGGTCCGAGACGGGGGCGTCTACCGCTGCACCGCCAACAACTCGGCCGGCGTCGTCCTGTACCAGGCTCGAATAAACGTAAGAGGTGCTTGTCAAATCAGCTCCTCAAAAAACACACATAACTCATTGTAGTGGAAAAGAAGGTTTCTGCATGCACCGAGCTGGGTCTTGGAATGCTGAAACGGAGTAGCTGTCCCGCTCCATTTCCTACTCCTTCCTCCCCACTCGGCAATGGCACTGACCCGGACAATGTCGGAAATGGCATTTCGGTGTCTTTAGTCAGCTTGTCCTGCAGTTTTACTCTTCGACGTGTCCACTTGATTGATCCTTTCCTGGTTTATGCTCTGCATGCTCGTTCCTTCCTACTCTTCTTCCGTTCTACAACATTCATGGGAAACCTTCATGGACATGGTATTTAACTTACATCCATAGTGCGACTTGGCATAACCTCCATCTTCATAACTATAGAGGGAGTTAAACCTTGGAGTCGCTACCAGTGATCTCAAGAAAAGAGCATGCTTGTTCAGTGCGGGCCAGTTACTTTTTATTGGTGAGATTGCCCTCTGTCATATAATTCAAAACATTTTAATAGAAGTAGTCAACAGTTAAAGTACTTAATGTCCATTGAGTCGATTTGCAAATAAATGACTCTAAAAGGAACTGAAGCCATCTTAGAGAAAATGCCAAGTGCAGAAAAATTTAATTGAAAAAGTTGTCCTTACGTGAAAACAATCTACATTTTTAACCCAAGGAAGAGTGTACCCATTTCTGCACATAAGAGGTACCCTTAAATTATTTTCAAGAGTTTCTTTGTGTCTCTCTAGGGCCTGCAAGTATTCGACCAATGAAAAATATCACAGCAATAGCGGGACGTGACACGTACATTCACTGTCGTGTGATTGGCTATCCGTACTACTCCATCAAGTGGTATAAGAACTCTAACCTGCTTCCTTTCAACCACCGCCAAGTGGCATTTGAGAACAATGGGACTCTGAAACTCTCAGACGTGCAAAAGGAGGTCGACGAGGGAGAGTATACATGCAACGTGCTGGTTCAGCCACAACTCTCCACCAGCCAGAGCGTCCACGTGACAGTCAAAGGTAAGGCTGACCCGCCCTGCTCTGTCCCCACTCAGCTCACCATTACTCAGCTCAACTGTTTCAACAGTTAGGAGTGGGATAATTTAGACCCTGCGTGTTTAAGATAAGACAGTTACCTTCCTCACTTATAAAGACTGAGGGATGCTAGAGTAGACTAGATGCTCTGTTTTCTCTACCACCACGTCTTCGCCAGACCCGTGGTCGATACAGCTTTCCTTTCATGGGCACATTTGGCTTGGTGGTCCAGAGGCTATGTGTACTTAATATGACCCTAGGAAAAAAGAAACACGTCATTGGCTTGGTTATGTAGTTGTCTGACAGATAATTTTAAAACATCTTCCTTTTTTTTTTTCCTAAAAACTCTCAAGAGGGAGTTCTTTTCGAATCCAGCTGGAAGACAGAGGGCTGCAGGTGAATGTCTCATCTCAGAGATGAGCAGGTCAAAAAACAGCATTGGAACGACATGATTAAAGGACCCCACAGAAAATATTCCCAACTTAACTTGTTCTTTACAGCATGGCACGGACCAGCATGGAATCTAGCCTTCAGGATAGACTTTAGAGGTCATGCAACTCACCTTCAGTGTCCTTACTAGTAAAGACAAGTGAAATGACAAGACTCGGGACACAAGCTTTGTGGTGGCAGATGCTTAGGGGAAACTGTTTTTTCCATTCCCGAATTCGGTTTCCTCAGCAGAACAGAACATGGAAAATTTTAACTATGTAAACAATTGGCATAAAGTAGGTCATGAAAATAGCTCTAATATATTATGAAAAAAATTCAAAAATGTGTGGAAGCAGCTTCCTGCCCCACTAAGCTGCCTCCCCGAGCGGTCCAGGCTATCTCCCCAGTCCCAATAATCGTCTCTTGGTGCCTAGTTACAGAGTTGCAAGGGTTATCATGGTCTTCCCCAACCTTCTTTGCACACAAACCCTGTTAGTTACCTTTTTAGGGATGCCTGTAAACACATACCACAATATATAGTTTGTTATGCATTACATGTTATACAATAAGAATTATGTATTTTATACTAAATATACCTACACATAACTAATTTTGAATATTTTATTTCAATAATCACATGTCTGAGGAATTTCCTCAAATAATTAGAAATTTTTGGCAAACTGCATAAAGTTTGTTTTGTGGTTGTATTTATTTCTTCAACCATCATTTATGGAACATCTACTCTATGCCCAGCATTACTCTATGCATGGAGAAAAACAGTGCTGAAGAAGGTAGACAAGGTCTGTGTCTCTCTCGGAGCTCTGCTTCTAATCAGAAGAGAAAAACAATAGCCAGATAAAACAAGCGAGTAAGCCATAAAGAGACTTCACAGTACTCAATGCTATGTAGAGAATTATACCGGGGCAGTATCCTGGAGGTTAGCTGCAATGAGAATTAGGAGCCATATCGATGAATTTTTGGTACTCTTATCTGAAAATTATTGGTCTATGCCCCGTGAATGAATGTTTCACCCACATATGGTTTTGTGACGTGATAAGTTGATCATTTAAAAGTTATCGTTTCACTGAATTCTACAGACCTTCCAAAGGTTGACACGAGTCATTATACAACATAAGAATTTCACCATGATCTCATCAGAAAGGGCTTCAAGTTCTGGGAGCTATCGAGCTCATGGTGGCAGATACAGGCTTTCCAAAATTCTGGGTTTTAATTGAAAGTTTGAATTTTATTATATGCAACAAACAGGATCAGTTATAATTATAGGAGCAAGAGACTCGTTTTTTTTCTTTTACAGCAAAAATATCTGCCAATTATACAAGCTTGAATAACTAGTTTTTTTGAATCCTCACCTGAGGACATGTTTATTGATTTTAGAGAGACAGGAAGGGACAGAGAGAAAGAGAGAGAAACATTGATCAGTTGACTCAGGCAGGTGCCCTGAGCAGGGGTCAAACCTGCAGCCGAGGCATGTGCCCTGACTGGGGAGCAAACCCACAACCTTTTTTTGACACACAGGATGATGTCCCACCCAACTGAGCCACCCAGTCAGGGCGTGAGTAACTACGGCTTTCAGATGGCCATTTTCAAAGAAAAGTGGAATTCCGTGAAAAAGACAAGTGGCTAGTTGAGTTTGTGACTCAAGCAAGCGCACAAGCATTTGGCTGTAAGTCAGCTCTCTGACTCCGTGAGCAGCAGACGCGCTCCGCGCCCCCTCCATCTTGTCAACACAGAACAGAGAACATGACAAACGACATGGCCTGAGGGTCAAGATTTATTAAAATTATTATTTTTATGGCTTTGTCAAATGTTCTTAAATAAAACTGGTTTAAAAATCGGGAGAGTGTGGCAGTAAACAATGCATGACCATGCGCACATTTTGGCGTGGACACAGTGGTTTATGCTAAGGCCCCAAGAGCCCCACCTCCCCGCCATTGCTTTTGCACATCTGTGCAAATGTCAGCACAGTAAGAAAGGCTAGTAATGTCCTAGTACTGGTATGAAAATGGTTGTCCTCTTGCAAGCCCCCCAAAGAGACCCCTCGGTTTCTGCCAACTACATTTTGAAAATATGTATTCCAGTGCCAAATACTTAGTTTATTTCTAATATTTATCTGTTATGAATGATGCATCAGTGAACTTCTTTATGCATTGGCCTTTGTCTGCTTTTAACATTACTTCTTTCAGAGAAAACCTTCAGACATAGCCTTTGGAGAAACATAAATATTTTGATTTCAATTTTTGAGAGGATATAAATTCAAAGGCCATTTGAATGATTAGCTTATACTCTGAAAATGTTCCAGGCAAACATAAATTGATGTGTTAATCTTGATCCTTTTGATTTTAAGTGACAGAAACCAACTCAGACCAGCTTAGGCCTTGAAGGAGAACTTACTGGCTCTTATGACCAATATATCTATGATTTTAGGAAGTAATTTAATCAAATAGTTTTTGTTTCAGGAGCTTTTTCTTTTAGGCACATATTACACAGTATACACATTTGCAGCTCCTTTGTGAGGATGAGATCATTTAGTACAATCTTTCATTATCATTACCTGGTGAGAAAGGCTGGTGAGTGGGACACTTTGGGGACTTGGGGTTTGTGGTATTTAGCACGGTGGTCAGGGAAGGCTTCTTTGAGAAGGTGGGATTTAAGAAAAGATATAAAGGAGTTCATGATAGCCCAACACATACCTGGGGAAAGAACATTTTAGGAAGAGGGAACAGAGAGAACAAAAGAGCCGGAAATGTTCCTGGAAAGCTCAAAGAATCGCAGAGGAGGCCAGTGACACCAGACCAGAGCAAACAGGGGGCTGTGAACAGGGGATGAGGTTACAATCCGCAGGTCATTTCACGTGTGACCTGGCGCACCAGGGCGTGGGTTGGAAGGACCTGAACTTTTCCTCTGAATGAGATGGGGGAGTTTTGGGATGATGTTAGACAGAAGTCACGTGGCCCAACTCAGGTTTAAAAATCCTACTCTGACTCCTGTGCTGAGAATTACACTAAAGGGCAAGAAGGGACAAGCAGGGTGACCCGTTAGAAAGCTGATCCAGGTGAGAGGCGGGGAGGCTTGGACCAGGGAGAGGGAGGTGGAGGTGGCAGGTAGAAGACAGACACTGTACATATTGTTAAGGTCTATTCAATCAGACTTCCTAATTGTGGGCATGAGGGAAATAAAGATGGAAGGAAAAGGCCCAAATTTTGGCCTGAGCAGGGCTCAGGAAAGTACAGGGCTGCCATCAGTGGAGCTGGCAAGAAATTCAGAGAAGAAGTTTAAGGGAAGAAATTAGAAGTCAAGTTGTTGATGTGTTGAGGCTGAAATATACATTAGACAAACCAGTGGATCCATTAAGTAGGAAGTTGAATATATGAGGGCGTGAAAGTTAGGAATCTGGACTATAGATTTGGAGACATCGGGAAGAAAGAATATGTAAAGTTATAGATAATGTGTAAGGCCCCAGGTCTAGGTGTGGCCACCAAGGGCCTTTGTATACCTCACTCTAGGTTTTAACATCATATAAACAGACTATGGCCCTGACCGGGTAGTTCAGGGGTTTGAGCATGATGCGGATCCCGGACAGTAGGATCCTGTGTTGTGGCTGCAATAGACAAATACACACGGACTACAGAAATCCTGTGGAGAAAAAGGGACGGCATGGCCTCTCTCTAAGGCAGAGAGAGGGCCCTGAAACCTCCACCTGGACAGGTTTTTATTGTTTTTCTAGGCACATTACATCAAGGATGGTCCTCATTTACTATGCTCAGGTTTGTTTTAGGTAGTTATCTTTTACAGACAACAAAGGAGAGGATGTTGCTAAATACATCAAAGAAGGACATTTGCAAATGTAAATGTAAAAGTGGTCAAACCGGTTATACTCCATACTTGGGAGGTTTAGCTCAGATTTTGGGAAGATAAAGATACTCAGTAAACATTTGCTGCCTCAATCCAGGGTGAGGGAGTTTTAGCAAAAGCAAGTCTCATAGCAGCTTAGGTACAATGCAGGCCTGATTCCCCTCGGGAGAACCTGTCCATGGGCGTGGGGCCTGTGTGCCGGATCTCACTCCCCACTGGCTTTTCCGAGTGGGGGCTGGGCCTCATTTCCCACGCTTGGAAGGGTTCCCTATAGGAACATCATTTCAATGCACTAAGGTTGTGGGTTCAATCCCCAGTCAGGACACATACAAGAATCAACCAATGAATGCATGAATGGATGAAGTAACAGATCTCGATCTCTCTCTCTCTCTCTCTCTCTCTCCCTCTCTCTCTCTCTCTCTCTCTCTCTCTCTCTCACATTCTCTCTCCCTCTCTCCTTCCCTCCCCCCTTTTCTTTCTCTCTCTAAAATCAATAATAAAAAAAGAATTTAAACAGACTTAGGTTCACATGAAAACTGATTCACCAAATATCTGAAGATAATATCTGATAAAAAAATCAAGCAAGGACAGCTTGAAATTTAAATTTATCTCTTTCAATTCTCAAGATTAGATAAATCAGTGTATTGATCGTGACCTTATTGATTGCCAAGTGCAGGAAGCTGAATGAAGCTAGCTCAGCACGAGTTCCAACAGTGTGTTGGGGAGATACGGATGGAGCCTCTAGGAAGTATTAAACCCATCTTTGAGAAGAGCTGAGATAGTTTAGGCCTCAGGGCAGACTTGATCTAGACCCTGAATGAGCATCTGAACCTGCTCTCTCTTTGGTGCTTCCCTCAGCACATGGGCTCAGTCAGTGCCCTCAGAGGAACTTCTCCATATTTGGCAGGTGAATTGGTCCTGGTGCTGTCTGGACTTACATGCCCACAACCTATTGAGGGAAAGCAGAGAGCCCTGCCCTGACAATTCCGAATAGGCAGATTTGGGGGAGGGACTCTGATTGGCTCCCTGCAGGCCACCAGCCCATTCCTGGACCAATCACTGTGGCCAAAGCTATGAGGTTCCTGGATAAGCTGCCAGCCTGCACCCACACCTTCACGCTTGGGACAAGATTGAGTTATCAAGAGAGGAAGAAACATTAAAACAACAGACATTAAGATAGTGAATTAAAATACAAACAGGCCTGCCAGTGACTTCAAGAATGTGTGTTCACTTCACTGATTAACATGTGCTCAGTAAAGAACAGCCCTAAACAGGTCAACAGCTCAGAAAATGAATTGTACCCAATGTCTAAGCACCCTCCCGAAAAGAAACCAAGCCCAGAGATAAGAACCTGATTAGGTGACGGAAGCCAAGCGGAGACTGGCATTAGGGAGGGCAGAGGAGGGGGCCAGATGGAAGGAGGATGTCAGGTGTGGCCATCAAATTAGACAGACAGACAGCAGAATGCCCTGCAGAGGCAAGATTGTCGTGAAACCGAAAGATCTCCGTGAAACGTACAACCACCAACAAAACTTTCAACAAAGCAAGCGTCTAGTAATGGCCTTCTAGGTGACACATCACATCACTCCATGGACCCCATCTTATGAGAAGGTCACACACTAACAAACGTGTGACTAGAAAAGCTTTAACAATGGGTTTACCAGGAAGCGGAAACACAGAACTTGCTCCAGAAATATCTGTTCAGTTGGTGTTCATCAGAAGTAAGTTAGTGTCTTGTGAACACCTGGGCAGAGGACAGAGCATGTGCTTTTAGTTAATCACCGCACCAAAACGTGTTTTCTTCGATGTTAAGGGGCGTTTTCTAAACTGAACACAATTGTTGGCTAATATCCTACCTTTCATTTAATTTCATCTTTTTATCTTTTTGAGACAAACGAACGGGTATATATCAAAAGAGGAAATTATAAGCTGGGTGGATAGGGTTTGGCCTGTTTAAACCTGTGTAGGACTTCCCAGATAAAAATACTAGTTTCTGGATTCTTGTATGTCAGCTTAGGGCATATTTCATCATATTCACATGCATTGAACCCTAGCAACGATGTCGAAAGTAATTCGGTTTGAGATACTTCTCAGATGTCTTGCTTACGATGACTTCTAACTTTCATTAGGTAGTAACAATTATATGCCGTTAATAAGTTTAGCCTTTACTCAGATGTCATTAGAAAGGCTGTAACCGAATTGACTTCTGAACACGGAAATTTGAAATGAAATATATAAATTAAATCATACTCTGATGGTCAAAAATTGTAGTCCATCAAAGCTTTTGTAAAAAAAAGTTAATAATGTTGACTGTTTTCAATTATGATAAGAATATCATAAGGGGAAAGATAAGGGATCAGCTGAATCACAGGAAAGACAGACTTTTTACTCTCCCTGTAGATCAGGATTGAAAAACAATCTTTCTTGTTTTATTCACATAAATACAGTTCCATTACCTTTCCCTTTAGACTACAGAGCGCATACTTTTTTCAGATAATTTTAGGAGCGCATATGTGATGCCTTGGAAGTTGCCATCCTTTGGAAGGGGGCCCATTTGTTTGCATCAATAATGCTGCCGTGTGAGACCAAACAGTGTTTAGATTGTTTCCAGGAGGCTCGTCTCTAGCAGTGACTAGCGGTACGTGTGCACACATGCGCATTTAGACGCCATTTGCAAACGAGACTATTTTCCAGCCCTGTCTTTTTTGGTAATAGTCATGGCCCTTTGCTTTTTCTTTCTTTCTTTTTTTTTTTTTTGTATCATGACTTGGAAATTTGAAAAAAACCCTCAAATATTGATATAAATAACAGAATTACTGATAATGCCTGAAACTTAAGCAGTTCTGAAATACACTGACTCACCAGAGGCCCAGTTTTGCTGCCTTCCAGCATGTAGGGGGAAGTCAAAATCCTTTCTTTCTTTCACTTCAATTTAACAAGCAGTGATATATTTAACACATTTCAAAGATTTTTCTCTCTCATTTTAGGTGCCACATTGAACTTGAACAGTGACTAATTGAGTGTTCTAATTGCTGGGGACCAACACTGCCAGGAAGTTAATTGGCTGCTAGATAAAAATGTCACCTTCTATTTATATTTACACTAAACTTTATGGTTTACAAAACACCTTCATATGTGTAACCTTAATTAACCCTCACAGTGACTCTGTAATGGAGATCAAACACAATCAGAGAAACAGTGAGAAAGAGCAGATTTGCTCACAGTTGTCCAGGAGCGAATTCAAGACTCACACATACATCTTTGCATTTCAATACAGCTCCATGGGGTGTGTCTAGAAAAGTAATTTACATTGCAGTGGGAAGCCAAGGTTGAAGCAGGAGAAATGGAGGCAAAGAACCCAGAAAGAAAAAAAAAGCTTTTTTAAAATAAAGAAAGAAGATTACTTTAAGTACAGGCGAAGGGTATTGAGCGTCTAATTGAAGAGAAGGTGAGAGAGAGACAGACACAGAGAGAGAATGAATATTAAATTAGAGAGATAAAAAGGAAGGAATGGATTTGGTAAGTGAGGGTGGGTAAAAACCCAAGATGAGTCCGGAAGTTCTGGTCTGGACGATGGAGAGGCCGAGACAGGGAACCTGGAACATCAGTGGCTTGAGAAAGTCTTATGAAGGACGTGGTTTGTATGCAGTGCCCGTGGACCGCCATTCTGGTCTCAGACCGTGGGAACTCGGAAATGCGGATTTGGAGGGCCAACGCTGGTGACGAGACGCAGTTGAGACTAAGAATGGGCAAGTGCATCTAAGAAGAAGCAAGCTCTCAGAATTATATTTTATGGATTTTTAAAATTAACATTTGCCATTAATGAGATAAAATGATAATGCCAGAAATGCAAAGAAAACTATCATGAGCCTTAGCTCCTTCGTCTTTGATTTCTATTTATATGTGCAGCACTCTCCCATTCTGGTTTAAGATCCATATATACCATGTCCCCCTTCGAACTGAAGGAAGAATTAGGTGTCACTGAGAGTGCTTCCAAGTCGTGGGGAGTGAACCTCTGTGTTCTGTAGCCTAACAGAGACCAGGCTCTGCCCACCCAGACAAAATCCTGTTTCCAGGGCAGCGTTTTGTCACATGCTGCATCTCACCCATCGCCATAGCATTCTCGCAGAGCGTCCGCTGGTGCCGGTGGGGATATGAGTACACGTTTTCTGTGCTGCTGAGCCTAGGTCTGCTCTCCCCCATGTCTACTTGAGCGGCCAGGAATGCCACCTTCTAATGCCGTCGTTCTTCAAGAGCTCCTGACGGCTGATGTCATCTGTGCCCAGAAACGGCCTTGACAGTGTCACCCACTCTCCCTTTCTGACATTTGCTCATTGGCTGTTCCAGCCATCAGCTTCCACCAGCTTCCAAACCCATCTCTGTCAGGGATGGAGACTCTTTTCTCCCTCCATCACTTTCACTTCCTTCCTTCCCCTCTCATGCTCTCTAGCTACTGGGGTCATTTCCAAGACTGTTGAAAGAAAACAGCATTTCAAGGTCATTTTTTTCTTGTAGATGCCTCAGTAAAGTTGAGCAATGTTTAATTTAGGGTCCTTTTTGCGAGGGTTGTGTGGCCATAAATTTTAGTCATTCGCAAAATTTTTATATTGATTTTCAACGACCACTGAGGGAATGCATGGTTTCTCTTATGAATAATATGGGAGAAAATAGACCTAGTAGGGGGCCATAAAGGTGATACATCAAAGATGTCATTCTTTGGTGGCAATTTATGATTTCAATTGGGAGTTTAAAATCTCTTTCTTGATTTAATATCCTGATGTGAAAAAAGGCCAATGAAGTGGGGAACTTCCACTCTCCATCCTTTTAAACGACCGAAGAAGAACTCATGCTTACATATGCTCAGGTGGCTGCCTCCACTCTCCTGGGCTGCGGGTCTGTGCTCTCAGCATCCACCTGCTCTTTCCTGCTCACGGGGATGTCAGAATTGAGCTCCAGTCTCTTTGCGTCCACTCTTCTGTGCAGGTTTGTCCTGGAGGTAGACTGCTGTGTGATTCCTCTTTTATTCTAGAAAATGAAGCTGGTACCTTTCTTCAAGGAAACTCTTTATTGATTTTTTTGAACAATAATATCTCAAATTGCTTTTCTCTAAGTTGTGTCTTTCCCAAGACTGTTTGTTGTCTTTTAACTTTGTCTTTGATGGGATCTTGATTAAGAAGTCTCCCATGAAAGATACATTTCTACGTGTTTTTTAATATTTACTCTGTTTACATTCCCACTGTCCTCATTTAGGTCTTTAATCTACACTGAGGGTTGTAGATATAGTAGAAGCAGGCGTCCGATTTCTCCTTTCTCTATATATTGAGTTCGTCTTCCTTATACAGTGTATGGAATAGCCAGCACTTTCTACTCGTCTCTATATGCCAAGGGGCCATGGTGGGGCGGGGGGGGGGGGTGGACAGAGACGGTTTTAGCTCTGTGAATTGTACTGAAGTTTTCTCCATGGAAGTTTAATTTTTTAAATATTTGTTTTCCTTATATTGCTGGGCATAAATTTCTATGTGTTTTATTTCATTGAATAATCATCTCTTCCTAAAATTCCCTTAATTGATCAGTTATTAGACTGAGTGTTAATATTACCACTCAGAATAGTTGATGTTGATTTACCTATTTTCTGCTATAATCTCTGATATTTGCATCTTTAATGATCTGTTATATATTCAAAAAAGCACTCTTCTTGCCTCCTTTTTTTCATATTTCCCTGGTAGATCCTCTCTCATTTCTTGAACTCTTGCTTTTCTGTGGCCTTTATGATGTAGGAATCCCACTGTTAGTCCTCACTGTGTGCATGACTTACAATGAATATTTAACACACATGTTTATTTTAATTAAGCTTATATCAAAAGTTACTTTAATCGCCCTGGCTGGTGTGGCTCAGTGGATTGAGTGCCTGCCTGTGAACCAAGGGGTCACCAGTTCAATTAAATAAATAAATAAATAAATAAATAAATAAATAAAATAAAAATAAATAAAATCTTTTTTAAAGTTACTTTAATTATATATGAAGAATTATTTTAGTTATTTTAGATTTTACTTTTATCAGTAGTTCGTATTTTTCATTTACTCTCTATTTTCTGTTCTGTTTCTTCACCCTGCACTAGGTAGACTCACTCAAGTACTGCTAATTAGCTTAATAATGTGAATATGCTGAAATCATATCTTTATTCACACACATTTCCTTGTGCTGAGTATTCAATTTAGTCAAAGAATTTGGTAGTTTATTTGAGGAAGAACCAGTTGCTTGGTATGTGTATTGATCTGGGCATAAGAACAAAATATCTTGGTTTTGCAATCCTGAATTTTTCAAGTTATCTACAAGTGACAAAAATACCTGGAAGATTCCATTCTTTACCTTTCATTAAAAAAGTCGGGCCTGGCTGGTGTGGCTCAGTGGATTGAACACAGGCCTGCACACCAAAGGGTTGCCAGTTCAATTCCTAGTCAGGGCACATGCCTGGGTTGCAGGCCAGGTCCCCAGTAGGGGTCGCATGAGAGGCAACCACACATTGATGTTTTTTTCCCTCTCTTTCTCCTTCCCATCCCCTATCTCTAAAAATAAATAAATATAATCTTTAAAAAAGTAAAAAATTAAAAATCAGTACATGTCAGTGCTGAAAACCATGTTGTACCATTAAGACCAAGAGAATGAAGGAGACCTGGGCAGGGACATACCACTGACCTGAAAGGCTAGAGAGTCTGTCTGTGGAATTAGTTTTCCAGATTTATGCTGTGATGTAACTAATGTGTGGGTGGAACACACAGAAGCAAACCAGACCATTTTATTGGTCTATTTTCAGGCCTTTGACAGTATTTCTCTGTCGTTATATCACCAATTCAATGTCCCAAAATTTGTTAAAATAATTGACAAAGCTTTGTTGAAATATCATAACTACCTTTTTATACCCGCCTTCATTGTGACATATTTTATCATTTTGCTCAAAATGCAGCCACTTCACGTCAGTTATGATTAATAACCGAGCTTCTAAAGGATGATGAGCTTTTCCAAGTCAAATTAATGGAAAATATTCCTCAAGTAAATAACCTGCAATTATGAACAATCCTTATTTTTACAAAGCCCATGGGAAAAGAAGCTAAGGTTTAAAATGCGTGCCGGTGATAGGGCTGCCTCTGTCACTGAGCCTGCCCATTGTCACCGGTGCTGCGGTCACATGGCGTTGCTTTCACCAGCAGTCCCTATGAACAAATCTAAAATAATCACAACCCATCTAGCTGAGTCGTTCTCCACCCGGATTAGTAAAACGTGAGCTATATTTCTTTTTTTGATGCCATGATGATTCAAGTGGCTTTTCTTTAAATACTAGAGATACGGGTTAGTTCGGGTTCATCAGAAAACGACTCGGGTTTATTACCAGTTCTCCTGTGTAAACGAGTTGTTGTCCTCAGTTAGGGGAGATGCAGCCGCTCTCCTCGATCTGACGGAGCTATGACTCAAGGTGTGACCTCGACATGAGTCATTGTTGAACTCAGAAATTCTCAAGAATTCCAAAGTTGTTTATCATTTTTAAATGTTAAAGAACTATTTATTTCAACATGATGTGGTAATGGCTATAAACCTCCTTCCATAAAAAACCCTGAAGAAACATCTCCTGTGACTAAGAACTAGAATCACCTCAAGAAACCACGTGATTCCTTCCACCCTCTCCCAGTGCAAGCATCTGGTCGACCTATTTTCCTGAAAGTGCTTTCGAAGAAGAAACTCAGTCAGTTTTAGTGTTTTTCCATTCCCAAATTCCAAGCAGTTTGCCTTTTTTCTTCTTTACATCTAATTTGTGTACTACCTTTTTAGCTGATGAGAATAACAGTCGGTTTCTCATCCTTATAATTCGATATTATGCCTTAAGGATTTTTCCCCAAAATCTTTCCATTATATTTTCTCTCATGAACTTAATTAGTAATTTTGAACAATTTTGGGGGAAAAAAAGGGTTTTTTTTTTTACCTTTCCACTCATGCTGCCGTGTTTATGGCTCCACAGTTCTCACCGTCTGACAGCCCAAAACGCCTTGTTCAAAAATCACTGTGGAAGAGTTCGCTACTCTTATCTCCGATTCACTCCCACGTTAAACTACTGTATGTTAACTATGCTACTCTGTTGGTTGAACCCTAGTTTTTAGGCCTCACCTACTGGGAACCCTTTATCCAGAGTATGTGTTGTATGTATGTGCTTGAGTATTTATATGTGTATTTTGATTTATTTTTGCCATGCTCTCTTATTATTCTGAGTTGATACTTTGTGATTTCTTGAGAGCTAATTCCGATATTAGCAATGACTGAATTCTTCCTCATTTTAGTTATGTGTGACATATACTTACTGAACTTGTAAATATGCAAAACCCTATATTGAAAACAAAGACAGAATTTCAGTCCTGACCACTGGCAGAATTTAAGACAGTAAAGTGAGTAAAACCAAACAAACTCAGACTTTTCATAGGTCATGAGAAGCAATCTTAAAGTTAAACTTTTACACTGTTTTCACCTACTTTTATTGTCCCTCTTCTGTTCTGCAGGAGAGTAAGTTACTGCTAACCACAGACGGAAGGGTCTTATTAAAAGAGAACCCAGTACACATGACACTTCCTCTGGGGTCATAATCTGAAATGAATAAATGTAAGATGGATGGGTGGGTGGGAGGGTGCAATACACAGAGGAAGGTTTTCAAACAGACCCGGTTTTATTATTAATAGTAGATCATTTTTTTAACTTTAGATGAAGCAAACTAGGTGTTGCAGGTTGGCTTTTCCAGGGAACAGTCTCTGAGAAGGGGGTGAATGTACAGGGTGTTTACCAAGGAGGCCCAGGTGTAACACCCGTGGAAGGAGGAAAAGAGAAGTGCTGGGCACAGGCTGAAGATGAGCTGTGACATAGGTGAATGGCAGCCGTGCCCAACCCCACAGTCAGCTCTGGAGCACAAACAGCCCTTTAGAGCTGTCCCGAGTCGGGGCAGAATTGCCCTCCTCAGTCAGTCGTTGGATGTAGGCCACCCAGAAAGGACCTGTCCGTGGTGAGGTGGATCTCTGTAGGGGCTGTTTTTGAAGTGACTGATAATTGAAGAATGCCACCTGTGATCACTCCCAGAATCTGGGGCACACGTCCTTGCTTGGAAAGGACTCTGGGCCACTTGTCTCCATGTACATCAATTCCTACCAGCTCTGTAGATGTCAAACAGCTATAGGTGTGCATTTTAAACACCTTTAAATAAAATAGTTTCATTAAATTGCTCCCACTTTGTAGAATATTAGTCCAATATTTCAAGTGAGAAATGAAAACGATCACAGCGTATGATAATAACATAATTGGACTCTACCTTTGTCATCAAAACAATTTTTAACTCAAAGAATCTCTAGGGTTTTTTTAATTTGTATAATTTCTTTAATTTATTCAGGTAATATCTGTACATCTACTATTAATGAGATCAAGTAATAACAGGATGTCTGCCAACAAGAGGTTGGGGCAAGTGGGAGGACCTACAGGCAAACAACTACAGTGCATGGCAGGAGGTAGCAAATGGCTTGAGAGAGAAGCAGCATGGGGTGAGAAACGGGAAACATGTCAGCTGGCTGTGGGGGAACAGGGAGAACAAATGAGAAGTGCACTGATTTCAATAAAACCATCAAAAATATATGCATGAGGTGTGTTAGAAGCAGAGAAGATGGACATCTAGCCAGTTTTGAAGGTGAGGTGGGATGGGAAGTCTGGAGTCAAAAAGAACTTTCCAGGAGAAACTGGGTTGAGTCTCAAAGGGATCTGGAGCCTGTGGGGGTCTCCAAAGCAGGTAACACCTGAATGAAGATGAGAGGGGTGAGAATGGGGTCGGGGTGGGGGAGGGGGGCAGAAGTAGGGAGAGGCGCGGTCCCTCCCACTCTGAGGCAATACTGCTGAACCAAAGGGGCCCCCTTGTAAGGGGACGCCCAGAGGCAGTGCAGAGGCAGGTATCAGAGCTTGCAGGCTGCAGCGTTTATCTCCCGCCTGATCCTAAAGGCAGTGGGGTGGCTGAAGCAGAGCGACCTGTTCCCCAGTGTTGGGGGAAACTTAATCCGGTTGCGGTATATAAAATGACTGATTGCAAGTGCGGAAAGATATTAAAAACTAGGACACAGTGGAAAAAGTTTTAGTAAGAGGTGATGGTTTTGTGTTTGGAGAAAAAAGGAGCCAGGCACAGGGGATGTGGAGAAGGGGGGTAGACATGACAGAGCCACCCACTGACACTGGTTGGAGAGAGAGAGACCCGAACAAGTGGGGACACTTTCCCTGTTCCGAGCGTTCCTTCATCTGGGAGTTTATGTAACACAGATGGGAACAGGGAATTGAAGATGATGCTTAGTTTAAGGGAAACATGATACGTTTGGTCTGGAATTTGAGGTGCTTCTGAGACATCCAGATGAAGATATTAGCAGACAACTGCACAAGCAGATATGAAGCTTGAGAAGGAGTTTTTGGTTGGAAATGCAGATCAGGGATAATGGCAGCAAGCTGACCCCTGCAGCAAAGGGGTAGATGAGCTCATCAGGGATGCAGAGGAAGGAGGCAAGGCCAGGACAGGGACCGAGGAGTTGCGCAGTATTAAGAACAAGAATATTTAATTGTTAACAAAAAAAGAAGAGTCTAAATTACCATTTGGCAGCCTTCAGTAGCTCTGAACTGTCTCGGAGAAAGGATCTCTCACAATTGTGGAGAATAAAATATACAAAGCTCGCAGTAGGTGACACTTAGCTGGTATGCACATACTTCGTGTAGGAATACGTCAAAACCTATTGCAGGTCCCATTCAGGATTTCTGCTCCTGTGATACCGCAAACTTTCACTGCCAGCAAGACTCAGAGAATTTACCGTGAAAGGTGATATACTGGACCAGACGGAGTGAGCACTGTGTCTCAAAGAGGCGATTTGGCTTTACCAATATCATGCTAAGAGCTTTCTGAATCTCTTCGTTTACTTTTTGTCTCTCATTTTTATGTCTTACAAATGTAAAATATAAGATTTGGGACTCTTTCAAAACTTTTTTAAGCATTGTACACAACAGGCTTGTGATTCGTGGCGGAGGCGGGGGAGACGTTGGTCGTGAGGGGAGAAGTGATAGGATTGACAAATCGGTCTCTGGGTTTAATTGGCATTTTAAAAAGCGCATCCTAATATAATGCTGGCAGCAAGGCAACAAGTAACAAAACTGATTCTGACGTTATTCTGGGAAAATGACTTTTCCCTCCAATTAAATTCTTCCTTTCATCATGAAAATGCTTATTTTAACTATTTGAATAGGATTTTTATGTAAATGTTTTAAAATATGTTAGCTATATCTTTCTCCCATTTAATATGTTAACTATAACTTAGGATTCAGAGTCTTAAGTAAGTAGCGCCGTGTTGTTGTTTTGACGGCATAAAAGCTGACTATTTAGGGCCTCCGCCCCGAGTGCGCCGCCATTGCTGTGCATGTCAGACCCTCATGTCTGCTCTTGACAGTTGACACTTAGTTCCTCGCTCCCTGTGACATGCCAGCCATGGCTCTGACCGAGCCCTCATCACTACGCCTGAATTCTCAGCTTCTGGTTTAGACGAAGAAATGAGATAAGCAGGCGCGTTGTAACAATTTAAAATACGACGTGCAGAAAAGGGACTTTCGTTTGAGTGGTAGGTATGAGAGTGAGTGGGTCAGCCCCTGACATATGTTCTCTCTGTGTTTGAGATATGATTCTTCATTTTCAGATTCACTTCTGTAACTACAATTATATATACCTTGGAATTCTGTAAACCAATAAATTACAGGTATGTTGCAGTTACAGAAGGTCTGATTTTTGGTTTTACTTTTTAACTCTGATTCTTCTGTAGCCACTTCTTGCCTTTGTTACTAAATAACAGGATATACATCCCCTTTCTGTATCCTGTAACTGTCTTCTCTAAGAAGATATTCCTACATTTACTAATTACTGGCAGCCTATGCCCTGCATATTGTTTCCTTATTAAATATAGAGGTGAAAAATATGCTGTGCCCTACCTTCTTTTTTTTTGATCTGGGAAGTAGAAAGTAAGTCCTTGTAAATTTGTTCTCCCTATTACAGCTGATAAGAGAAATTGAGTTCTTTCCCTTGCCCAATAACCTTACCACTTACCAGGGGTTTTTTTCCTCATCTTGAAGACTTTGGGAATAGAGCCAGTGGTATTGAAGTGATTCGGGTGCATGTGAAAGTCTGTGAATGTCTGTGCTCACTCATTCACTCCACATAGCAGCACTTCTTGGGTTACAGATAAGGAAACTGAGGCACAGAAGGGTGTTGATGACTTTACTTAGTAGCACAGCTGGCCTTGTAGCTACTAAGCAAACCCAGGTAGCCTGGCTCCAAAGTTCTCATTGTAAAAATCATCTGCAATTCAGATAACAAACCCCAAGCCAACACTGGGCGTCCAGGTTTGTCTGAGTAAACAGACAACCAGATTTCTGTGTGCAAAAAAATCAAAGAAGAAGAAACATAGTTATATTCATTTAAAAATGGAAGATTCTTGAGTGTTAATGATATTTACATACAGAGTAAACTTTCATGCCACTGGGGGCAAGATTTAGAGAAATAGGAACCCCGTGGCTGACAGTGGGCGCTTCCTCCACATGCTGTCAGCTCGGAATAACCCCAGGGTGGGCCAGCTTACCTTTCCTGCCAGCACAGGTGGAACATCATCCGAAGACCTTTCTCTCTGCACATCAGGTCCACTCATCGCAGCCCCAAAGCTCAAACTTTGCATTGAGAATCCACAGCAGTTTTGACATGGCATGTACTTGTCTCCCTTATGCTACTTTTTTTACATGCTTGTTTCTTTCTCTGGTAAGACCTAACTTGACCCAGCTAGTCCTTCTAACACTGGCTGTACTTGCAATTGTGAGTCCTGGCTCCCAGCTGCTTATGAAAGCATATAACAGTAACAATAATAATAATAGTATTAAATGACAGAATAAGCATGGCTGTGCTCTGCTGACATCCATTGCCCAGGTCAATGCACAGAGGCTCGCTGGGAGGAGATGCTACATTAAGTTCATTGCTGTATGCCCAGCACACAGTGCCGTCCAGCACATACCAGGGGCCCAGTAAGCACTTCTCAGCTGACCGAATGAATAAGTAGTTTCTATTCAGACGTTTCTCAGCTGGACCCCTTACATCTCCACCAAGCTGATAATTGCAGTGAAAGTACAATTGAGTGAATGATCAAGCATCCTGCTATTTAATAACTTCATTCTGTGAAATCACCTAGTATAACAACTGGTTCATATTGGCTATTGAATGCTTAGTAGTCTTCGTATGGCCCCTTGGTTATTTCCAAAACCCTGAAAAAAACAAAACCCCAGAACAAGATCTGAGCCCTTACCTGCAGTGAATACGATAGTTCCATAATGAAGGGCAAGTAACACTTTGAGTTTCAGCCACCCATTTACGAGGTGAGGCTGTGAAGAGCTACCCCATACGACTGACGGGGAGCACATTGAAAACTTGCCCACGATCCCATAACTAATGAGTAACCGAGGCAGGATTCAAACCTGGCTCCATCTAAACCATTTCTGACGCTGAAATCCTATGAGGCCATCTGGGAAGGTAGTGAGGAAGAATGGTCCTGAGACAAGAAGATAATTAGGAGTCTATCAGGGGAATTAAATCAGGAAAGAGTTTTCCAGACTGAGCTCAACTGTGTCTACCAGTGGCCGAAGGCTAGAACCTTATTCTCATCTCCACAACTCAGAAACTGCCCCTGGCTGAATTAAGGTCATGCACAGGGAACGTGTAAAACCGAGGGGTTCAGAGTAAAGGTGTAATTATGCTAACAAAGGATACCCAATTTTAACTGACATCCACTCTTAGTTGGAGGTTGGACGTAAGAAAATGTTTAACAAGTGTAGGGACCTCTGCTTCTAGCTCAGGGTCCAAGTGTGCCTGTGAGCGAGGCCGGGGCGGACTAGGGGACTGTATTGTAGTGCTAACAGTAGCCACACAGGACGCGTCATTTTATAAGGCTCCTAAGGGAAAAACAAAACCCGAATTCAGAGAATTTACACTGAAGAGAACAGAGACTGGAATGTTCTTATTCCAAAATGATTAGTGAACTTAAAAAAAAAAGTTTATCAAAATAAATGACATTAAGCATATTTTCCCAAGTACAGGTCAAGCCACGGTTTCCATTTAGAATGATGAGAAAATTCAAATAATAGGAGAGCACAGTTTCATGTCTTCTAGCGGTTCACGTATTTATGTGCTGTAGCAGTGACCCTCAATGTCACGCAAGAGGGTTAAAGGAAAAGAGAACGTAGAATATTTACACAGCTCATTATGATTTTTTCTCTGTTACCTTCCCCCTTTTTTCCAGTTCCACCTTTTATCCAGCCTTTTGAGTTCCCGAGATTCTCCATTGGACAGCGGGTCTTCATCCCGTGTGTTGTGGTCTCAGGGGACCTACCCATCACGATCACCTGGCAGAAGGATGGCCGGCCGATCCCAGCGAGCCTGGGGGTGACCATCGACAACATTGACTTCACCAGCTCCTTAAGGATTTCCAACCTCTCCCTGATGCATAACGGGAATTACACCTGCATAGCCCGGAATGAGGCCGCGGCCGTGGAGCACCAAAGCCAGCTAATAGTGAGAGGTGAGTGAGAGATGTAGCCAAAGTATAGTGTTTGCTTAAATAGTATGAAAGTATAACTAGAATTCATCGAATTTGCTGTCATTCCATTAAACAACTAAACAACTATAGAAACCAACTGTGAGCTCCCCTAAACTCCAAGCCAAGGGTTCATCTACCTAAAAAATGAAGTTTCTTTTTTACTGAATTTATTGGGGTGACGGTTGATAAAAGTGTGCAGGTTTCAAGGGTACAATTCAAGAAAAAAAGAAATGTGTGAATGGGAACATGGGAGCTTTGGGACTTAGTTCATAAAATAGGGCTTTCCTACTAAGTTAACCAAGTGATTTTTGAGTAGCAAAGTCCCAGAGTGCTTGCTGTGCTGTATTTATTTTATGTGGCACTTTTTAATAATATTATTTAATTTGATGGTTTAAAAATATTTGTCAAAGCCATATATCACAGTTTTCCTGAAACAATGAAAAAAGAATAGCTTTTTATGTTTTCTGTTTTAGTTTTAGAAATGTGGTTTTCTTTGTTCCTGTCTTCAGTTTAGCATTAAATCTGTCACCGTTTGGGGGAGGCTATTGCAACATTAATTAAATTAAGCAAACTGTGAGAATGTTTGTGCAAAAGTTAAAAATAGGGTAGTCTAACTTGTAGAAAACATGGGCCGGGGTTTCAGTAGATCTAAAATGTAGGCATCAGTCTTACTTCCAATCTCCGTTCAAGCACCAAATCCCCATTTAGGTTCACACTCCTTATCTGTAAAGTGAGCAGCTAGTGTTCTGTGAGGTCTCTTGTGCATGGGTAGTCTGTAATTTTATGGTTCTCCAAGAGCTGTGTGCTTTCATCTGCCAGTACAACATTCACCCACATTGCCAAACTAACTGTATGAATTTAAAGATTTGTATTATTGATCATTTGCATTTTAAAGCCCCCCAACGTTGGGCTCTTGGTGTAACCACCAGGAGGGATGATTTTCATCATCCTGAGAATGTAGGAGACCAGGGCAGACTTTCTTGAGCAGTAGATGCCTGTGTCCTCCCTCAGTCCTCAAACCTGTCCCCACGACAGCGCTCTCTCCTTTGCGACAGAAATGGAATGTGCTTTCTGTCTATTTGCCAATAAAAGAAACTGAAGCATACAGACTCGGATGAAGAAATCAACTGTGGTTTTGTAAAAGACATTGTCCATGAGTAAATGATTAAGAAAATTTGTCTTCAGTTAGATACAAACGAAAGCTACAAATGACGTTTTTCTCTTCATACCATGCACTTTTGAATATAAGAATGGGGATACCTGAATTTTCCCATCTTTAAGAACCAACTTGGTATCTGTTTCCTAAATGTTGTCTTTTTAAATCATTTTTATTGCTGTTCTATTACAGTTGTCCTAATTTTTCCCTCTTAGCCCTCCTCCACCCATCCCACCCTCCCCAATCCCACAGTCGATCCCCACACTGTTACCCATGTCCATGGGTGGAAGTAAAGAAGGGACTAGACTTAGTGTTTTCTTACAAAAAGAATCGACCCTTGCTGCATCATCTGTAAAGGATGAAGGAGCACATAAGCCTGTCTCCTATGCAATGCGCTCTGAAGGGCCCAGGGCAGAGGACAGAAACGCCCAATAAAAAGGCACACGGGTGCCCTTTGCATCACTTCCCCTGCAGGAAAGGCAGCGAAGCTTTAGCCCCAGGCAAAGGTCAGATACACTGAGATAGAGCCTAGCCATTTGGGATAATGCAGTTGATCACATTCTGATTGATGGCTCCATGTGGTTTTCCCCAACTGTGTTCAATAAGCTGCTGTAAAATTAGCGTTAAGGCATGAGTTTGGGGCTCAAACCCTGAAAAAAGAAACATGCTGCCCAAGCAGCTCGGTGACTGGAGAAGTACTCCAGGGCCAGATGACGGGGGGCAGTGGTCAGTCTGGACTTCACTGTGGGGTCTCCCGGGAGAGTTAATAAATCACTGATGACTATTTTCTGGTCCTAACAAACCCCATTTAAATCATAATCTTTGGGAGTAGCGCCGTCTCCCATGTCTCTGGGGCTTTTTTTTTTCAAAAATCACCCACAAATGGTTCGTAAATTTTGTCACACATTAGAATGGTATGGGGAGCTCTAAAAAATTCCTGATGTCCAGATGGCAGCCCATACTAATAAAATAATCATCTTTGGAGGCGAAACCCAGGCTTCAGCAATTTGTAAAACCCCCAGGTTGATTCTAATAGGCAGCCAAGCTTGAGCCCTAGCACACTGGATAATTTGAGTTTGTAGCTATTTTAGAAGTCTAGATTTTTTTTTTCTAAATGCAGATTGGTCAGTGGTGACTTCAACCAGGTCAGTGGCATGGCCTGATTTATCTTTTTAATTATCACACTAGCAGCTCTGTGACGAATGGACTGGTCCAGAAAGCAAGGGTGATAGCTAAGAGGCTATTTCCAATGTTCAGGCAAGATGTAAAGTGCCCTGAATGAAGGTGGTAATGGTCAAGGTAATGAGAAGCAGTTGAATTTGCAATATGTATCGGAGGCAAAGCAAACCAAGCACATTTATTAAGTGAATGTTGCAAATGAGGGAAAAGGGAATTTATAATGAAGGTAAATGGAATTGTCTTCAACATAAGTGGGGAAGATGCAAGGAGTAGCAATTGTGACAAGAGAAACAATAATGTGGAAGAAACAAGAGGGTCTAGACCCAAGACATTCCAACATTTAAGGCTCCAGAATAAGAGGAGGGATCAGCAAAGGGGACAGAAAGAAGGAGAAGCCAGTGACATAGGAGGAATTCCAGGGGACGGCTGGGTCCGGAAAACAGAATAGGAAGTGTATCAAGAGAGGAAGGTAATGAAGTATAACAAATCCCACTGAAAGTAGAAGAGGAAAACCAATAATTTGTCATTGGGTTTAGAAAGACAGATATTATTTGTGACCTTGAAGAGTGGCGTGGCCACAGTAAATGCCTGATTAGTGGGGCTTCAGGGAAGTGAAAGAATGTATGCAAATTCAAGAAAAAACAACTCTTTTCATATTTATAGGTATGTTGCAATGGCAGGAAGGAGAAAATAGAGAAGTTAGAGATGGACATGGGGCGAGGCATGCTGATGGGAATGAGTCGATAGGGAAAAGTATGTGGCAGGGCAAAGAGGAGATAATTACAGTATGAAAGTCATGAATTCATGAATTTGGATTGAATTCTTTACATTAGTGGAACATGTTCAAACTGGTATAGTATTAACTATAGTTGGGGAGGGGCCAGAAGGTAGAACCAACAGAAATGGTTAGAAATTTCAGGGAGGCAGATTTTGGGTCAACTAACTATTGAAAGACAAATTAAAAAATTTATTGAATGGGGCCATCAGAGAGTGATAGGTAATGTATTTATTCTCCTACCAAAAACAACTATAATATTGGACAAAAATTTATAAAACAACCACTTCCAGGCAGTGGAACAGGCAGCACAGTACTTAAGAAAAGGGAAGTATATGAGCCAACTCCCAATTCAGCCCAGATTTCTGCCTGCAGCACTTTCCAAACCATGGCAGGGAATGCACAGCCTAAATGGATTAGAGTGACCTTGCTGGGTGGAGAAAACGGGGATGGGAATTTAGCAGGAATTCAGAACTACTGGTGCTCTGGGTTTGCAGGGCAAAGTACTGGAGAGTAAGGAGCTATCCAGAAATCAGTTCCTAAAAATTTTTATGCAGCTTCCTTAGAGTCATTAGCTGATCACTGCACTTCATGTGCATATGGTGAGACTCCATGAAATCTAGCAGAGAACAAAAACCAGGAGTGTGTGAGGTGAATACAGATTTCAGAGGTTACAGAGTGCTGAAAAGTGTTGAGATTCTGACTAACCAGAGTAGGGAACACATGAGAAATTCAGCTGAAATCTGAGAGAGGCCACATACTAAGAGCAGGGCTAACCTTGCCCTGGAATAAAGGCTGCTCTAGAACAGCCCCTAAAAAGCCTAAAGAGCCTTGGCAGCTTAAAACTTCTCCACCATTAAATCAACTTTCTTCGAGAATAACATTCAACACTCTCAAAAACAAACCAACAAAATCCAGACTCCCAATAGCGTCCAATGTCCACAATGTCTTGCACACAATTACTAAATGAGTGAAGAAGCAGGAAAACGTGAGCCATGAAGAAAAGAAAGAAAAACTGTTAAATTGACTAATGGACACACAGATGTTACAATTAGTAAGCAAGGTTTTGAAGCAGCTATCATGTTCAAGGATTCAAATGGAAAGATGTATGCAATGAGTAAATGGGGGAATGCAAGAAGAGAGCATAATTTTTTAAAAAATGTACCCACAGGGAGGTAAGCACAATACCTAAAGCGAGAAATTCACTGCATCTATTTAATAAGGTATTGGATACTATAGAGCAAGGAATTACTGAACTTAAAAGAGGGCAAGAAAAATACCCAAATTTTTTCACAGAGAGTTGAGAGACTAAAACGTGGTCAACAGTCCCTCAGAGAACTTGGGACATTGTCACGCAGTCCAGCATATGCAGAGCAAGAGTCTCAGAGGAGAGGAAGGGAAAACATACATATTTGAGTAATAATTGACTGGCAAATGTCCAAATGTGATGAAAAATATGTATCAACAGACAAAAGCAATGAATGAAACCCTAGAAGAATAAGCAAAAAGAAAACTCATGCCATGGCACATCATAATAAAATTGTTAAAAACTAAAGATAAAATATGAAAAGCTACCAGAAAAATTAGATGCATCAAGTAAGAACCAATTAAAACCTCAGACTATTCATCAGAAAAAATTCAAGCCCAAAGAGAATGAAACAGTATCTTTGAAGTGCTAAAAGGGACAGAGGAGGAAACATATTGTCAATCTAGGATTCTATGACCAGCAAAATATGTTCTTCAAACACCAAGGAGAAGTCAAGATGTTTTGGACAAGCAAAGGTTGGGAGAATTGAACTCCAACAAGATTTCACGACAAAAAATATTAAAGAATGTTCTTGAAACTAAAAGAAAACAAATCCAGATGTGGAAATTGATCAACAAGAGGAATGAAGAGCTCAGGATATAATAAAGGTGTGAGTAAATATACAAGTCATTTTATTATTTTTATTTCTTTTAAAAATATTTAGATGTTTAAACAATAATACTTTATTGTGTGACTTATACAAAATAAAATATTCAACAACAATACCACAAAGGACAGGAAGAAGGAAAATGGAAATTTACTGTTATAAAGTCTTCCAGCGTTATACATGAAGTGGAATAATATCTCTGAACATAGATGCTGCTAGATAAATATGTAAATACATTGTAAACTATTGAGCAATTACCAAAGTGAAACAAACAGGTATAGCTATTAATAGAACAGGTAAAAGAGAACATTAAAATATATTCAATTAAGTATAACAAGTTAGGAAATAGGGAACAGGTAACAAAACCAAGAACAGAAAAAAATGGAAAACAAATAAGTAGATGGAAAAAAATACTTGCATTAAGTATAAATGGACTAATAATACCAATTATAAAGCAAAGATCATCAACCTTAATGACCAAGCAAGATTCAAGCACGTGCTATCACACTTCAAATATGAAGGTGTGGCCCCGTCACCTAACTGGTAGCAGGGCCTTCCGATTATTCTCCATTTGATAAATGAATGAAGACAGGACCCGGGTGTGCAGACACATCTGTGAAGCCAGTGAGGAATAAACAGCACCAGTGAAGACATGGAGGCCACCACTGTTGGAGTGCGTTCATCTGCTTGCTGCCTTGAACCAGTGCGTGCTTGCGTAGGAAGTGTGGGGAGCTACCCATTGCCTTGACCCAACTGCCTTGAGGGAGGAGGACCCGTCCAGCAGCAGCTGAGAGACGATGGCTCTGCAAACAAACGAGCCAAAGGAAGGTCTGCTGGCCTGTAAACCTGACTCCTACACCTTTCCCTGCTTTCCTCCTTTTCTCTCTGGTTTCCCTTTTACCCCTTGTCATGATTTCAACACCAATCTGCTGTGACTCCGGGAAGTGATTGAGAACACATCACATGAAAGAGGCCTCAGGGTAATCCAAGTATCAGGCAATTAAGTCGAATGATGGTCTTGGGAACATAGCCAAAAGGTAAAAACACAGTATTTTCTAGTATTATTCTACTACAGTTGTCCCATTTTTCCCCCTTTGCCCTCCTCTGCCCAGACCACCCCCACTCCCCACTCCCAGAGTCAATCCTTTTTGAAGAAACGACAGCATTTGGGGATTAATTCCATGGGTAAATGGAGTCCATAACTACGACATTTGAGCTGAGGTGTGGACTAGATGGGTATGATAGAAATGAACTTGGGGCCCAATTCCTAGTTATTTCTTAAGTTGCAGTTGTGTGGCCTTGGGCCGTTATAAAGCTTAGCACATTTTTTATAGCCTGGATCATTGGGAAGTTTTACACAGACTTAATTTAAAATAAACTAACTGTTATAAGGTAAATTAAGGGAAAAAAAAAAAAGAACAGAAGTCTCACCTCTCCTGTGTGTGCCCTGCGGCTCACACGGGCATGGACCAATGCTCTCCCTAGCGTCGTGCTCAGTGGGGTGACCTGGGCATTAATGAAGCCATTTGGAGGGAAAGCACTGGGCTCAGTGGCAGAGCCACCTGCCTGTGGCTCACATTGTTGGCTCTGCGCCACAGGAAAGCTGCCAACGTGAGGATTTTTTTATGAGTGATTTTTCTCACACTTCTTATATCCTGTGATGCATCTGTTGTTTCTGGCCTTTAGTGATGAGGTAACACAAAGAAAAACAAATACACTCTCTAAAAGGCTTTTGTCGACCTTTGTTTGGCAAGGAAAATAAAAATTATACAACTCTACTATCTTGTTGCTGTTTATTGATCCAATTTCTGATACCATATCCATGCTATCATTTTGCCTATTCATTCTCCCAACAAATGTGTATTAACATTAATCTTAGAATAGATGTTCTGAGTGTTGGGGGTTCAGTAGTGATCAGAACAAAGAGACTCAGTCCTGCCCCATGGAACCCACATTCTGGTGGAAGAGAGAGACAAGAAACCAACGAATAACGTCAGGTATCCTTCTACGTGTCCTATGAGAAGGGAAGATTGGCAAGAGGGCAGATCAAAGGCTTACAGGATGGATGGTGTAAGCCACTCTGGAGAGTCTGAGCAGAAATGTGACTAGAGCGAGGGGCTCAGTTGTGAAGCTCTCCATAGGGAGCCGGTCCCAGGCAGACAGGCTGACAAATTCAAAGACACTGAGCTGGGAGGGAGTTTTGTGTGTTTCCAGGACAACAAGAGACCAAGGCGCTCACTGCTCAGTAACAGAGGGGAGTAAGTTCTAAAGGTAGGGCCAGGTCCCCTGTTCTGGGTGTGATGGAAGTCATGGGAGTTTCGCTTCCAGTGTCTAAATTAAATCTTACCTAGACTTTGACCAATTACCATCTTGACTAAATGCCATCTGGTAGACAATGGCAACATTTATTTACGCTGCCCCCCAGCTGCCCCCACCGAATAGCTTTCAGTTGTTTTGCCTTAAACAAAATGGAATCCTCGTCCCAGTTCACAGCTGGGGAACCCTACATTCATCTGGAAATATATAGCTACTCGGACTGCACCTAAGATTGAAAATACCTGTCCTATCGTAAACATACTATTCCCTCCTGAATAAACAGATGAAGCCAAAGGTCACTGTACTTTAAACAACCCTCACATTCAACAATATGAGCAGGAAACTTCCTCAAAGCAACCCGACCGAGGTGTCAGATACTATCAGAATATGTGGGTCTCATGACAGGATCTGTGTATTTTAGAATATCTCTGTCTACCATCTCTCTCTATGCTTCAGATAAGTGTATGTCCAAAATGACATACTTTGCCTCTTGGGACATAATTATTTGAACATATCCCTTCCTTCTCTGTAATCACCTTCATCCCCACTGGAAACGTCTCTCTTTTAGAAAGCTGAGTATATCAGCAAATATGCTCACTAAAACACACCAGACAAATTGTTACAAAGACAAAAGGTAACCAAAATATGATTTTAAAAAGAGGAAACCAGGAACATTGGGGAATTATACACCCAAACAATACAGAGAATTTAGAATATTTGGTCTTATCATAAGTTTCGGCCTGAATTGTGATAGTCCCAGAGAGTCGGCAGCCTCCCTTCCCCAGTTCCCTGTCTCTGTGGCCAGAATCCCCACAGTGCTGTGCTCTCTTCTTTCAGTGGTGGTTCTGGGACCTGGAGCACTGGGGTCACTTTGGTCTGAGTTATTAACTGAGCCATGCCACTTTGGACAAGGTCTACTTCCCTATTTTATAAACTAGAATAATAATATCAATTTATTTATTTGTCCACTCAACAAGTATTTGCAGAGTGCTTTCTATGTCATAGCAGAGTGCTCCATACTGGAGATACAATGGTTTACGAGAAAGGAATGGTTCTTCTCTCAGAGCACACAGCCTCATGTAGGAGACTAGCAATTAAACTGGCCACTCAAAGTCAGCTTTTGCTCGGATAGTGCAGGGTTCTGTGGAAACACTTAAGCTCATCCACAGCATCAAGAAATGTGTCCCAGACTAGGTGCGCTTTGATCTATGTTAATAATAATAATAATAATAATAGTAATAGTAATAATAAAATAATGAGGGTTCATTAACCAAGAAATGCAGAAACATGTGTGAGGACCCAGCAGCAAGAGTGACCACGGGGACTACAGAACAGAAATTTTAGAATGGCTGGAGCAAAACCTAGAAGAGGGGAATATCAGTAGATGATGCTGGAGACCAAGAATACAAGTCATAAAGAGACTTAAGATATTGTAAGAGTCTAGATTGTATCAAGGAACAATGGGAAACGCACTGGTGATTTTAAACAGGGAAGTCACAGTCATCTAGTTTGGGTCTTAGAAGGATCCTCAGGCCACTGTGTGGAGAACGGATTCAAGTGGGGCAGTAGGTGGCAGGTGGGCCAGTTTGGATGCTGTTTCAGAAACCCAGGTGCCATCACCAGCCTTGTCACAGGTTGACTTCCTCTGAATGAGAGTGTGAGGTACAGAACTGACTGCTGATCGCTTATTTGAGATGTAGTTCCTGGATCCCAAAGTGAGAGAATGTGGAAAAATGAGACCAAAAAGGAGGAAACGTCAATCAAAGTTGTGTTAATAAGCTAGTTGCTGCTGTGGGCAACAGGCTCATTTGTGGTGGGTTGAAACCCTCCAAGGAATCCCATAGAACAGTGGTTCTCCAAGCATGGATTCTGGACCAATAGCCTCAGCCTCACCTGGAAGCCATTTCTGGGGATGGAGTTCAGCAATTTGTGGTTTAATCAGCTCTTTGGGTGATTCTGATGCTCCCTAATGTTTGAGAAGCACAGGCAGAGAACACATCCCAGAATTGTCCTACAGATTGCAGGATGGAGAAGTGGGGCATTTATCCCATCTCCTGTCCTTCAATGATGTACTGTCATCTCCCACATTTCTGGGCTGCATCGCAATGGTGTGTAAGCTTCAGAGAAGGTCCTGAGACAGCAAAGAGACACTCATTGTCTTGGTACAGAAACCTGGCAGAGTATGAGGAACTGTCCATCCCTTGGGGTGCTGAAACCAGATAGGCAGAGGGTATGTGGAGCTTCACCACACACTCCATCTACCTGTCATGACTAGGTCCTGGCAGTGAAAATACACAGAATTTGAGGATATGTGATATATTTGCCAAGAATCATCAGCATCTGACACAAAGAGATGAAAGAGAGGGATATGAAAGATAATTCTCAATTTTATGGGCCATTTCTATCTGTAATTACCTTACACATACAATATGCCAATGGTTATTTCCCATGCAAACGTCTTTGATCAGCTCTTAAGTGACATCCCTTTGGATTAGAACCAAATTAAGGGGAGTGGTCATGGATCAATTACAATTAGACATCCTTCCAGGGGAAATACAAGAGATTAGTTACCTGCCCATATGACAAGGGGTTCCTTGCTCTTAGCAGAATTCGAGCCAAGTAGAGCATAGAATGTAGATGACTGCATATTTTCCTTCCACCTGGGCAGAATGAATCTGGCATGATATCTTAAACCTTGTAGTTTATCCTTGAGGTTGATGGATATTTTTTACTAGAAAACTTTACAAATTCTCTATCATTTTTCCTAGAGATAAATTTCTCAGCATGAGGTAGCCATCCCTGATCACCTTATTTTAAATATATTTATGTTTTATTGAATATACTTGTCTCAGAATACCACCTAAACTGAGTAAAATTGCTTACTGGTTAAGCAGTAGTGAGGAGTTACACTGACTGTGCGACTTACTTAATTTACAAGTTTGGAACTGTTAAACCTGGGCATGCCTGCATCTCCCAAATTAACCAGCACCTGGTATCTTCCCGGCCCTGTTCTGATAACCTTTGGAATCTTAATTCGTTTGATCCCCACACCACTCCTAAGAGTGATATAATTGTCCCTCACTTACATGCAAGGAAATTGCAGTTAAAAAGCCAATTGGTAACTTGTACAAGATCGTCCAGCTGGGAGTAGCAGAAGTGGAGGCCCAGCCCAGGTGTTGGGCCCTTGGCTCTGTACTTCTGGACTTCGTCGTCGTCTCTTCCTGCAGTGCAGCAGTGGGTTCCAGTGGCAGCGGCTGCTGGTGTCTTGGTTTGTTCTCTCTTCCTTGGCTGTTTCATGGCCGAAGTGACCTTCCCTGTGGTTCATAGAATCTCCATGTGCCTCTAAGCCCCTTCCTATGTGTACATACAGGTCCATGTCTCTGTTTCAGAGTAAAGAATTCTAGAAGTTGCAAGGCAGACAAGGTTAGCTTTCCAAGGAACTCTGGAAAGAAGAGGAAGAGCACCCATATTTGCTAAGGGTATAATAGGTATGACATACACCATTTTCTCTCACATAATCCTGCCTCACGGAAAGCCCATCCCATCATTGATCTGCTGGAAGAAATTATGAGATTCTAACACCTTCAGATGCTACCTTTCCTTGAAGACTCTGTATCTTCTCTTTAAGAGAAGACTTGAATGCTCTTAAAATCACAATACCTTCACTCAGAGCACTTGCTTTCTCCTGGCAGGTGTGTTTCCAATGGAGTGTATGTGTATGTTTCACATAGGGATGGAATTTTTCAGCACCACACAAAACTTACCAAAGAAGCAGCTACTTAATCTGCTTTTTTAAACAGCTGCACAATAAAGGCCTCGCAGTACCTCACTTGAACTAGCCTCCACAGTTCCCCTGTGGCCACGAAGGGTGCTGACATCAGGAATAACAGTCTGTGTGTCTTCATCAGATCTTTGGCAGAAGTTCAATAGCATACGGTGTTCTTTATATCCTTCAGGGAATGCCTTTTCATTCTTCCTTCATCTCCTATTTCAGGAAGCAATGATATCAAATGCTATGAGTACTTCGCATCAAGGGGAATACTGACTTTTGATAATTACTGTTTGATGAGCAAATATGTTTGATCTGTTTTTAAATTGTGATTCTGATTCTATGTTCCATGGAGTGGATTGCTGAAGATCTTCCAAACCACAAATCAAAAACAGAACATCACTTTCCCTTGGTTTAGTCCAACTCCCACACTCAAGAGCCTGGTTTTCCCCAGTGCCAAGTAACCTCTGTCTGCAGATGTTCATTGATATACATAAGAGAAGTTGCCTGCAATGAGGGGGCTACCCTAATTTGTCTCAAATTGCGAACAATGTTTTTTTTAATTTCCCCTATATAAAAAATCTTTTTTTGTATTTTAATGTTCATTAAATTCTTAGATTTCTTAAAATCATACTTTTGTTAACTCACAGTCTTGTCTGAATCACCGATGACATTTCTCTTTCAGTTCCTCCCAAGTTTGTGGTGCAGCCACGAGACCAGGACGGGATTTACGGCAAAGCTGTCATCCTCAATTGCTCAGCCGAGGGTTATCCTGTGCCCACAATAGTGTGGAAATTCTCCAAAGGTATGAAGTCCCTTGTTTGCTTGTTATCTGCCAAATGTGTACATTCCAGAGAATTAAATGGGAGTTTCTAGTCCTTTCAGAGCTGGCTCCTGTAAGCGCATCCTGTAAGTACCCAGGCCCAGCAAGCCTATCTTTCTCTCACACACACCACTAGGCGTCAGCCTAAGTGTTTATTCAGATCACCAAGGTGTCTGTCTATTCTTGTATAACAACACGCCCCGGGAAAGATCCTGAACGGGGAGGCAGGTTACTCAGGTAAGTCATCTCAGCACCTGGGAAGGTTCTGCGCTGCTACCCAATTTGTAAAACCGTGACCTGCTTGGAGACCGCGGCAAACGTACAAATATAATTCGTCAGAATTGCTCATTTCGGAGCATGACTTCCACAGTATTTACACATATGAGATTAAGTTGTTTTAGAAGGTTAGGAATAAAATTGTGGATTGTTTTTATTCCCCTGGTTATCTTAGAATGTACAAGCTACATGCAAAAACAAGCACATCCAATGTCTGATTTGAGCTTTCCTTCCTAAGCATGCTTTCTCTTCAGAGGCAAAGCATCGCTTCCCTTTTGGGGGAGCACTGTAAACATGACATGAGTGGAAATGTGGAAAATGTAAACTAATTCTAGACACCGTAAAAGTGATTTACATCCATCTTACCATCTTCTCCAGGAAAGGTTCCTTAACAGGGCTTTCGAACATACCGGAAGCTCTTTTCCTTTTCTCATTTTAGTAATTTACCCAACAGTTGAGGGCCAAATGTATACCAGTGGGATAGACAAACAAATCAATAAATTTACTACTTTTGTAACAATCGGAGACCTACTATATGTGTATAATTCTTATGAGTGTATTTATTTATGTTTCTTTAATCATGGTTTATATGCTGGATGTTGCCTTTTAAAATACTGTGTTGCAGTTTCTTATTATGAAAATAACATCAAGGGAAGAAAAACAAAGCGCACACTTACCACAACCCCTTCTAGTGTATTTCCTTTCAGGCAAAAAGAGAAGGGGGAGGCAGCGGGTGTTGGACACCATTGGATTGCAGGGGGAATCAATTAGATTTTTTAGAAATCTCTGAGGCTACTCCCCTGTGGCATGCCCCATCCATTATCCATGTGAAAAGCACTTTATTCTCAACTAGAATAAAAAGCCTGTTATTTTTTCAGGCTATCTGCCCATGTGACTCCTTATTTTAGGCCGTCTGTGAAGCCCCGTGTTGCATTCCATGGAGACAAATCAACATCATACATTGAAATCAGTTTATGTAGATGTGCGTACGTGGTAGTATAAACACTTTCCAGGACACTTTTATTCTTCAGCACTATTTCTAAAGTTTGCCGTTGTTGGTGATTCCTGTCTCTCCCTCAGACTGTGTCTGGTCTCTCCCTCCTATAAACACCGCAGCGGCGAACATTCGTGTATGTTCACACAATGTGCGTATGTGTGAGTGCTCTGTCCAGCTACATTCCTCGCAGCAAAACAGCATGACCACGCTCAGGCTGTTTGTCTGTGGCAACCCGGGCCCTTTGGAAAATATCAGAGTGATTATTACACCCACCAGCAGGATGAGGGGCTGTGTGTGTCTCTGCATCCTTGTCAATTACGTCAGATCGTTTTATTCACAGTCTTCACAATGCAGTGAGTGAAATGGCTTTCTGTTTCAATTTGTATCGTCAGGCCACTAATGATGTGAAAATGATTTGTCCTGTGATAACTGACCGCTTCTGTTGCCCCCACCCCGGGAAATTTTCCTATTCATGTTACTTGCGCACATCTCTCTGGATTATTTATTTGTAAGATTGTTTCTCATAGATTAAACAATGCTTCATCCATCACGGGTGTTCCATACATTTCATTCCTTCCCAATGCTGAAGCACAAATGAAACTATAGGAGACTTATTATCTTCAGATTTCATTTGCTATATAAAATCAAAGAAAAAATTATAAATTGCAGCAACTTAAATTTTTAAAAGTTCCCCTCAAATAACATCATTTAGAGATAACCAAATATGCCCTGGCTGGTGGGGCTCAGCGGATCGAATGCAGGCCTGCGAACCAAAGGGTCACTGCTTTGATTCCCAGTCAGGGCACATGCCTGGGTTGTGGGGCCAGGTCCCCAGTAGGGGGAGAACGGGAGGCAACCACACATTCATGTTTCTCTCCCTCTCTTTCTCCCTCCCTTCCCCTCTCTCTAAAAATAAATAAATAAAATCTTTTTTAAAAAAAGATAAGCAAAGATGACTATCACAAACATTTTTTCTTAGCTTTTCAGACCTGTCCCCAGACAAATATAAATAACTACATATACACACACACACACACGTATACGTATATATACCTATATGTATACGTGTGTGTGTGTGTGTGTCTTCCTGACTTATAATCTTCTTTCTTCAGCTAACAATATGCTATGGATGTCTGGCCATGTCAACAAACATGAGCGTTCAATATGACTTTTTGGTGTCTGTGTAGAGTTTGTATTAATACATCAACAAGTACATCTAACTACCACTTGCCTTTGTTAGGATCAAATTCAGTGACTTGAAGCCTCAAGGAGTCTGGACGCAGGTAGCCCGGCACTAGTTTGTTTTCTCCTCGAAGCCATCAGGGGCCTGCCCTGCCTGCGTGTCTCCATTCTGCTACTCCTGGCCAGCACCTCCCACTGTCAAAAAATGCCCATTGAGCGCCCCCTGCCCCTTCCACATCCCCATGGAGGGGGAGCAGCGCAGGGAGAGGGCTGCCACTCCTGCCTGAGCCAGCTCCCTCGTAGGATCTTTCCAGAATGTATCGTTCATCAGTTCTGCTAGCACGTTGCTGGCTGAGCCCCCCTGAGCCATCAGGGGTCAGCAGGCCCCGTCGTGGCTGAGCACACCACCCTCAGGACCACACCCTGTGCCCCGTCACCAGGTAAGATGGGAAGATGGGCACCTGGCCGTCAGCTGTGTCCGACGCTGTGGTTGGACATTGTATGTTTATTTTTTTCCAGTTTTTCACTGTTATAAAAATGTCACAACGACTTCTACCTCATTGATCTTAGTGCACGTGGCCATTTGTTCCCTGGGGATAATTTTCTATACAGAGAATTGCTGGCTAGAAGAGTAAGCAATGCCTAAGGCCTTCCACCTGCACTGACCACGGGCCAGAACTTTAATTTACACACTCTCCCGCTGTTTACCGCATTGCCTGTTTCTTACGACCAAGAAAATACCAAGTTTTATGTTTCTTTTTTAGTATTTCCCAATAGAACATAAGGATATTTTATATTATTTGAATTACACAAGTAATAAAGATTTTTCTTAAGAAAAATGTGGCCTTGTTTATGGAACATGTTGCCAGTAAGCAAATACTCACGGGGAGCACAGGAGTCGCCCCTGCAGATGGGACAAAAGGATTCAGACAGAATGGATTCGGCTGTTTCTCCGAGACCCGCACCTCGGCTGTTGAATCCTGCGCCCGCAGCGTTTCTGAGTGCATCGCAGCGGGTCCAGGGCAGCTCCTGCAGAAATGAAACAATCTTTGCTGAAAATAATGCTCTTACCTCTTTGACCTTGGGTCTGGATACACGAATTCTAAGACATTCAATGCTGTCTCCTGATATATGTTTTTCCTTTTACATGAACAAATGAGGCTGCTTATCTGAAAAAAAGATTTAAAAAAATCATGGCTTAATACTACGTTGGGCCTCATCTGTGCTCCCAGAAACCCACAGCGAAGCATGTGTATGTCATTAATGGCGGAGGGAACGGCTTTCAGTGAGCGTCCCAGGGACCAAGGCTACTCCCTAGCTGGCTGCTGATGTCAGCGGTCGCCAGTGCTCAGGCCCACGGACTGCTTGGCCATCCTTGACTCTCTGGCTGCCCACGACAGAGCCTCTTCTGACCTCCAAGGAAGCTTTGGTCATGGGAATTCCAAGGACGAGATTGAGAGTGTGCCTGAGTTTCGGGGGCGGGGGGGAGTAAGAAGCAGTTTGCACTTAAAATGGGGTTGTCAGGGAAGACCCCAGGCGAAGGTAACCATGGAGCAAAGACTTAAAAGAGATGGGAGATGAGTGGGGTGCATGTCTCCAGAGGGAGCACCGAAGGTCAAGGGACCAACCAGGGCCAAAGCCAGGGGCAAGAGAGGCTTTATGCCTGGAATGTTCCAGAAATGCCAAGAAAGACACTGAGCTGGGGCACAGTGAGGGAAAGGAGGTGCTAGAGGCCCCAGGAGGCCAGTCGTTGGAGACCTGTCCAGGTCTGGGCTCTGATGTGGCTTGGATCAGGGGGACAGCAGAGAAGGGGGACAAGTAACTGGATTCTGAATCCACTTGGCGGGTGGACTGGAAGTGGGTATGAGAGAAAGGGCGCAGTCAAAGGCGGGGCCCAGGCCTCTGAGAACAGAGGAGGTGCCGCTCACTGAAATGCAGAAACTCCAGGAGAGCCACTCGGGCTAGAATCAGGGTCATGGTCTGGGCCTCTCTCTCTGTGGGCACAACCATCCATTTCCAGTATAAGCGATGACAAATTCTCTAAACGCTCTAATGCTTTTTGACAACTGCTCTCTCTATTGTCAAGGCTTACACCTTCCACCTTCTGCTCTTCCATCCCTGGCCCTACCTTAGTTTCATGCCAGTTCTCAATCGGGCGAACCTGTGCTCACCACCCATCCTTCAGCCATACTTTCTCCACGGAGGCACATTCCAACTTCTCCTTTGTTCAGTGGCTTGCCTGTTACTTTTTTGCACATGAAGTCCGGTTATTTGGTAGGAGATTGGTGGCTCACAGCATGACCCACAAGGGCACAGAGGCTGCCTGGCCTCCCGTTAGAAGGGGCAGCATCACGCTTTGTGCACCCAGGAGCTGACACTGAAGTCCGGTATATCTGCAGCCAGTGCCGCGATGTCTCTCACTGGGCTGTTTTCCCCCAGACGTGGTTGGTGTGCCTGTTCAGTGGGTAAATTCACATCATCCCTCCTTTAAGAAAACTTTTCCTTTGATAAATCTGTCAGCATTTGTTCCATCCTGTGATTTCCATTTCTGCTTCAGGGTCTCCAACCATGGCATCGGGACCCCGGTGCCAGTGTTCCATAGGTGTCATTTTTTCTGATGTTTTACCTCATGCCCTCCAGCTTTGATTGGTTTATTACTTTCCATGTCAGGTCTGCGTGTGTTTTCCCCAGCGAAGTCTGCTGTCCTTTGTGCTCTGCAATTTTGCCTTCATTTTTGTCAGTACATTTTTCTCCTTTTTTTCCTCCAGTTCTGCCAGCTCCCTTCTCCTGCTTTCTCGACCTCTTGCTTCATAAAGTGACTTTTTTTACTTTCCTGGTATTTATTATTTATTTAGTTATTCCTTTATTTATTTTTCAATTGCAGTTTACATTCAGTACTATTTGGTACCAGTTTCGGGTGTGCGGTTTAGTGGTCTGACAATCACGTACCCTCCAAAGGGCTTCCCCTGTTGTCCCAAACACCCTCCATACAGTCCCGCAGCGTCATTGACTGTATTCTCTATGCTGTACTTGACATCCCGTGCTGTGTAACTACCCATTTGTACTGTGTCATCCCTTAGCCCTTTTCACCCAGTTCCCTAACCCCCTCCCCCTTTGGCAACCATCTAGGACAAAACTAAAGCAGCCATCTGTTTCAGTTTTGTGTGTTTGTTCTGTTCTTTAGATTCCACAGGTAAGTGAAATCATATGGTGTTTGTCTTTCTGTGGCTGACTTAGTTCACTCAGCCTAATGCTCTCTAGGTCCATCCATGCCGTCACAAATGGTGAGTTGCATTCTTTTCTATGGCCGAGTAATACTCCACTGCATCTATGTATCACAGCTTTTACCCATTTGTCTACCCACGGGCCCTCGGATTGCTTGCATACCTTGGCTGTTATAGACAACACCGTGATGAACACAGTGTGCATGTATTCCTGCAAATGGTGTTTTGGGCTTCCTCAGGCACCTACTCACAAGTGGAATGCGGGGTCACGTGGCAGTTCCATTTTTCATTCCCTGAAGACCCTTCATGCCGTTTGGCATTGTGGTTGCACTGAGCTTTTATCTAAATCAGGGCCACCTTCCTCTGGTGAGATTTCATTACCTGAGGTCTTTGTCTACTTTTTCCTTCCATTTTTCTCATGGTATCTTTGTTAGATCCGGGCTTCCTTTTCAGAATCCACATTTGCAGAAAACTCCTATTGCCAGAAAGAGATTGTTTTGCGCTGACATCTGGCTCCTCTCTGAACTCTACTCAGATTCTAACACTCAGTAGGTCCAGGGAAGCTTCTGCCCCACCCAGACCGCGCACTGTGGTCACTGATGTTGGCATTGTCCCCTGGCTGTACCCCCACATGCACACTGCATCCTCTGCTGAGGAGTTCAGTGTCACGGCCATGGTTAATCTCTCCTCTCCTTGACTGTCTATAGGTACACTGCTCAGTGTACAGTATTGGTTGCCCATTTACCTGTTTTGGGGTTGATATTGTAGCTCTTATAGTGCCTAATTTCGTACAAAGTGGAGTTTATATTTTCTATTTGCTTCTGTATGGTTTCCAGGAGAAGAAGAAATGCTGGTTTTATGCTGCCATCTTTAAACCTTAAATCCTATTGTTTAAACATGAACCTTTATTAAATTTGGACTTTATTTTAGAAAAATAAGCAAAGTAGGAGTCTAGGAGAAATGATCAGCTAAGAAAGCGGGCTAAGTCCAGACACATACAACACCGTCTGGCTGTGTCATTGCAGGAAAATTACTGGCCCTGCATGAACCTTAGCTCCCTCATATGTGAGGCAGAGAGAATCAGGGGGTTAATGAGATGATTTAGTAAGATGATTCATAGAAAGCATCTATTATGGTCCTTGGCCCATAGCAATTAGTCAGTACACATTAGCTGTTATCATCATCATCATTATTGTCATTATCAGCAGCTCACACGGTTAGACAATTGTCCTGAAAACATTAATTGAATAGCCCAACCTTTCCCACTAACCGGCATTGCTTTATATTCTATGAAAATGAATGTGCCTGTGGAAGCCTGTTTGTTTCATCCCTCCCTCTCTTACCCTCATCTGTCTATTCTGGTTCCATGGCCACGTAAATCAGAGGTTGATCTCTTCCTATTTTAATATCTAGGAAAATAATACTCTCTTCATTATTTCTCTCTTTCAAGACTGTCGTGGACTTTGTTTAGTTGTTGTTTTCTAGATGAATGTGAAGATAATTTTATCCAGTTTTCTCAGAAAACTATTCTGAAAAATGTGGGGGTTGTAATAAATGTAAATGTCAATATGGAGAACAGCATCATGACAATACCGAGACCCCCCAGCCAACATCAGGGGCCATCTCTGCATTTTTCCAGATCTCTTGTGTGTTTTTTATAACCTTGTTGCTTTCTTTCTGTGTACTTGTGGTATTGAGTATTTGTAAGCTCCTGCTCACAATTGTCTCTGATTCTCTTCGCTGTGCTGGTGGAAAGGTGTTACACCTATCGCCAGGGTTGTTTGAGCCTCTGCAGCTGTCCACGTGTCTTTCTTCTCCCAGCAAGGGGGAGGTGTCCTTAGTTTGGGGGAGTCCCTGTTTACCTCCACTCTGTAGTCCATACAGAGGGCGCACTTGGGATGGGACCCTCCTCCTTCTGCTTCTTGTTCTCTAGACTGGCTTTCTTCCCCACCCTCCTGCTAGCCCTTCCTGCTCTTAGCTGTAGCGTACTCACCTAAGACCAAAGTTCCCGGCTCTGTTTTTCTCCCTGGAGGCTACAGAGAAGCCTCCACTTGTTGGTACATGACAGCTCTGCTTTTGCTCGGGTATTTCCTGCTGTCCCCAGGAAGCTGTTGGAGATTGTCATTTCTGTACCCACATGGTGCAGTCTACCAGTGGGTCTAGCTGTCCCTTATCACTAGGGTCCCAGAAGTATCCTCTTCTGCTTGCTATCCACCTGCCTGCCAAAGCCCTTCCCTCTTGCTATAGACTCGATGGGGGCCAACAGAACTTGGGTCTTGGTTTAGAAGCACAGCAGCTCTCTGGGCGTTCCCATGCAGTGTGCGCAGTTCCAGACTGAGAAACCAACACTATGCTCACAACCAGGTAAAACTGCTCAGGTGACCCCTCGGGAGCCCCCTCTTACTTCAAGGGCTGGCCCTGGAAAGTCTCACCTTGGTCCTGCACACCTGCTCTCCCAAGGTCAAGGTGACCTCCCAGGATCCTCTACAGTCCCCAAGACCCATGTCTCAGAATGCCATGGAGAACACTCGGTATGGCACAAGTCCAAGTCCATTGAGCAGGTTCATTCTAGGGCATGGTTTCTGCCAACACCAACTCCAGACCTGCCTGGTGAGGTGACCGAGGCCACCTCTTCCTCTCCCATCTGTCGAGAGATGGCCCGTGCTGCACATCACCAGCTTTGCATTCAAACACTATGTTTAGAGGGGGGCAAACAATCCAGAGACCAGGTCCCTCACCCAGATTGTCCTTTGTTCCCGCTCTAGGAAAGTGGGAGGTTTCCTGCTGGAATAGCTCTATGTGGGGTTCACATGGCACAGCCAGGATGGTCCTTGGTTCTCTGGTCCTCCAAAGTTCCTTCCCAAGTTCCGATCCCTGACTCCTGTCCCCTACATCCTTGCAGGTTGCACTTGGCCCCCAACCTCGGGCTTCAGCCTGTTCTCTGGTTGACTACCCAAAGCATTTAGCCTCATTTCTTCACCCTCGTGACCGCTCACATTGGCCTTGAATGCCACCTCAGTCTTTGGTCAGAGCAAGTGTCCTCTCCATGTCTCTGTCTAGAAACTGGATCTCCACCTGGGTCAGTTCCTTAGGACCAGTCATCTAATCCTGGTCTACCTCTCCACTGTTTCACCCCTCTGCCTGCCTGTCCAGTTACCACCCAGATCTCTGCTCCTGGACTCACCTGTGGTCCTGCTCTCTGTGTAGGTGAGAATGCCCCAAGCCGCCAGCCCGTGGGTTCGCCCCCTTCATGCCGTTGATTTCCTGGACCTGCAGCTTTCCCCTTAGGTCTTTCCAGCAGCACCTGCTCCAAACTCACGCGTCAGTCTTGCCCAGGCTATCAGGTCCCGGCTGTTCACCAGCGATCCTTGTCCCCGTTAACATGCAAATACGTGACAAGATACAAACCTTGAATTAATACCTGGAAAGATCTCAAAGAATCTAAAAAAAAAGTAAGACAGCACCTCCTTGTGGCACAAACAGTGAAAACAAGCTCCACTTCAAAGCTGAATGGGGCCCCGTCAAGTACACCACACGCAGCTCTGCCCTGTGTTCCCCGAGCGGTGACAGTGGTCTCGCTAAGCAATAATGAGTCGCTGGAGAAGCACGGTGAGCAGAACAGAGAGGATGAGTGTTCAACGTATTGTTCGACATACTTCTTCCTTAGCCTCACCAGGGATGAGAAACGTCTGCCTTCCTCTGGGGTAAAATGAGTGGAGTCTCAGTAGCCCAGGGAGCTGCTCCAAGACACTGTCGATGCCCCACCACCGAAGAAGGCTGCAGTTTCCCTGATCCTTAGTAGGGTCACCAGGACAATAGACCCTGGGGGCCATCTTGCCCTCCCTCTACTCCTCATCTTCTCTGCTTCTCATCACCTTTCCTTAGGAACTTTCTACTAGTACTCTTGTAGACAGAGGCGGCCACACTGAGGGTAAATGTTTGGGGACCTCTTGCTCCAGGGAAGCGGTGGCTGAAGCCCACGTGTGATGGACCCAGCTACAGGGGCTGCTCATGGCTCACAGTCCCAATGCCAAGCCAGGGTGACGTCGGCATGAACGAGCCACTTAAACTGCCTCCCACATCACATGTTCCATTCACAAGTGCTGAACCATGTCGACTCCTGGGTTCCCTTTCTGAGACATGAGTGAGGTACCGATGTGCCATCTCAATGAGAAAACAGGACCCTTGCGGATTCAGTGCAGAGTTAGTCATAACATTGGCATGCTCAATTCGTGGACGGCCAAATCCTAAGAAGCCCCAGGCAGGCACTATGCCGGTCCGCCTAATTTCACGGTTTCCTTTGAATACAGTTCTTCAGTATAAACATGAAGGAATGTAGGGAAGAAAATAGCATTGTACAGTGACCAGAATGATGCTCGGATCTCCTGAAAAAGCAGCCTTGGTGCCGTCGTACTGAGGGGGCGGGGTTTATCAAGAAGGGTTTTAAGAGAATTGGACGTATGCAAAGCTTTGGGATGGATGGCAGGAACTGAGCTACCTCTCAGGAAGTTGAGTGATGTGGACCCCAGAGAAGCTGCTCCCATCTGTGGATCCCGCCGCCTGCAGCCCTCTGTTCTCTGGGGGCTGGCTGTCCGGTGTCTGCTCCTGCAGGGACTCACTGCTTCCGAAGGAGGTGACGGCCTCTCCCTCCTGACACCTTCCAGACCACACTTCAGTGCCTCTCACTGGTGAAGTAGAAACCAGAGCCGGGTGGCAGTGCTTTTTCAGGCTCCAGCCCCTACAGTTCAGGGAGTTCAGTCAGGAACAGGAGTGCCGAGGACCAACAGTCAATATCCAACCCAAACGTTCAGGCGAATGTGACAGACACGTGTTGTACACGTGGAAGCTTCTTTCTTGGGGCATGGGACCCGCTTTCCAGCCTGGAACTGGGCCGGTGTCTCAGGTCAGTGCCACTGTCTACTTCTCGGTTCTTCTCCGGAGCAGGACACTCAGAACTCCGCACTCCGTCCTGAGCTAGTGCTCCACTGCCCACTGCTAAACCAGAAACAGGTGCAGCTGCTGCCGCTCCTGCTACTTGCTCTATCCTCCTCCCTTCTCCACCTCTGTCTCTGTGCCTGCAGCTCACTCCCTGCAGAGCAGGGAAACCCTCTCCCTGCACAAGAAAAACCCACTGCTCAGGAAAACACCACGCTCTCCCTAAGGATAAAAGGGACTGTGTCTTCCAGTCCTTGGTGAGGAGAAGGAGTAACTGACAGCCTGACCATTGGGGTACCATCCAGGGAGCATAAGGAGCTCTCCTTTTGCTTTTCCATTCTGGTTGAAATGAGCTCATTGCATCCTGCTAGGGCGACCCTCTGAGTGTGCCCCTTGCCCAGCTGCTGGTCCTCCCACATGGGCATTAGCACTGGCATTTATAAATCCTGTCTCCTTCGGTGTGAGCAACCGTCTGCATAGTATGGAAACGGATTTTTGCTCTGGCTTCACATATGATGGAATGAGAGATGCGGAGAGAGTACACTACTCGCTTGCTCAAGGGCATCGTCCGTGAGTTTCAGAAATTGTATCAGAACCCAGTTCTTCTGACTCTCAGCCAAGGGTTCTCGCTCCAGATGAGCAAAGACTGAAGAGTGGAAGACGAGATGGAGCAGTATTTGCTGCTGCCTTCAAAGCGGGCGCCCTTGGTGGCAGCAGGCTGTTCTTTTCCACTCTTCCCACTGCCCCGGTCCTTGAGAACACTGCTAGGCATAGCTTTTCAATAACTAAGAGAGGTCACACAGTATCAGCATAACCAGTAATTCGGTAAGTGCCTTACATAATGCGTTAACGTTTTCTCTTCATGTAGTAGAGCATTATAATTGTCCCCACTTGACCCCAGCTGTTCACAGAAAATTGACAGCTTTTTAATTAATGCCTTCTGGTTGCTATAGTGTATCTTCCAGCTAATTACCCCAAGCGCTTACCTTATGCTAGCAAGAGTACAGAATTGTGAATATTGTATGCATTCTGTTACGTTGTGCTCCTTACACTAAATGATGAATTTACAGTGGATGGTGGATAATTCTATCAATTCATGGCGAAATCCACGTCCCTCAAGTAAAACGAGTGCTAACCCTGATGGTGGAACAATGGGCTCACTCTTATTCCGTTTGGCAAAGTGAGCACATTTGTAAATGGTGGTAACCTTCACATTAAGTTCATTTGCTGGTGAAAAAGAAACTTAATGTTTTCAAATGCATTTATACTTTATTTCTGTCCTCGTTAGGACTTTTTAATAATGAGGCAGCTTCTCTCTCCAGATAGGTACTGGTACATAAGGCTTTCAGCTGTTTGAGGCAGCTAACAATGTTAAATTCATGTTGCAATTTTTTAGTATAAATGTGTCAAATATTACAAGTGTTTTTCTGGTGCAAATTCTTTGAGGAAAGGAAAACATGTTTTGGGGTTTTTTTTTTAGATGAACAGTCCTGTAACTTTCTCGTGTTCTATCAGCATTTTATTAATTTTTTTAAGTTTTTGGAACATAGTTTTGTGTAATTGACAAATCCCATAGCATTTTGAGATCTCTTGTTTGCTGCCTTGTGGATATATTCTCTAAACGCTGTATTTCTCTGAGTTTTCAGTTTGTGTCTTTTAAATAAGACCCAGCCCCCAGTTTGCTGTTAACTTCAAGGAAGCCATCAGTAGCCTTTACAGATTTTCAAACCGTGCATCCAATTGAAACTTAAATAAAAATCGCAGGCTTCTTTTTTTTATTTTAAAGTTCCAAAGTACACATTATGCCTAAGAAGGAATTTTGTGATTTATAAAACCAAGTCCTTAAAACATGCAATCAACTTTCATAGGAGAAAAATCATACAATCATCTGAGTAGATGCCAAGAAGTTAGCCAATACTAGTCCACAGTCAATCCTGAGTAAAAGAGCAAGAACAAAAATAAAGTTTCGTAACATGGGCAGGTAGGAACACTTTGAGACCCAAAGTGCTTTGGAAATTGAAGAAGAAAAAGACAGAAAGTCCAATAGATTCACGGGCAAAGAATATGGGCAGGCAGTTCACCAAAGGACAAGTACACATGAATAATTCATGAAAAGATGCTCAGGCTTATGTAAGTTGCAAAACAAGCAAGGAAAAAGGACAAAAATAGTTAAATTATACAAATTAACATGATGACTTGTATACTGTAATGAAGATTAAAATGATCAGTAGTGTACCTGAAAAAGGAAAAAAAGCCCAGCCAGCCCTGTTGGAAATAAAATTGCTACATTTTTTAGTAAGCAACTTAGGGATACATTTTAACATTTGGATGTGTAGATTTCCACTCTGAGGGTTAACCCGAGACATTGACTAGCACTGTATCGTCCTCTCTAGTGATGGACCGATTGACAAGTGAGGTGGTTCATGGCAAGATGGTCCTTATCGTCGTGGAGCAGGAAAGACAGAAACTCAGTCAGTCATAAATGATTGAACGATCACGGGCAGCAAACTTTTAAAAAATAAGCAATAGCACAAAACTATTTGAGGGTTTTCCAGATAGGCTTGTGTTACTGATTTTTAATGTTAGTTTTGCTGTGGAAATAGAACATAATTTGTATTATTTTTCTGTTATAGAATCTGTTGGAACGTGTATTATGGCCCACAGTACTGTCTCTTTTAGTAACTGTTCGGTGTCCACTCAAAGCTGACATGTATTCAGTTATGGTAGGATGCAGGGATCTATAGATGTCAGTTACATTAATCAATAGTGGCATTAAAGTCTTCTATATTTAAAATATAGTTTCTTCTGCCCCTTTCATCTTTTGAGACTATAATTACTATACATTGGAATATTTGATCTTGTTCTGGGGTGCCAGGACCATTCGTTCTGTATTTTCCACTCTTTTTCACTTTTCGTTTTACTTTGGATAATTTCTGTTGACATCGCTTTGTGCTCACGAATGATTTCCTCTGCTGTCCAATCTGCTAATTGGCTTGTTTAAGGAAGTCTTCATAGCTACCCTTGTGTTCCTCATTTCTTCCATTTTCTTTGTGTACCTGTTTCTTTTATATAATTTTAATGTTCTTTCTGAATCCCCACCTGTTTGTGAATACTAATCATAATTATTATAAACTTTCTGCCTTATAGTTCCATACCGAAGTTCTGTTAATGCTACTTCCTCTCAGTTTGTTTTTTTGTTTTTTGTTTTTTGGTTTTTGTTTTTGTTTTTTTGTGGTGGTGGTGGTGGTGGTTTTTCAATGGTTTGTGTTTTGTTTGGGGGTTTTTGTTTTGTTTTGTTTTGGGTTTTGTTTTGTTTTTTGTTTGTTTGTTTTTCTTTTGCTTTTTTGTGTGTCTCACAATATGTTATTGCATTCTGGCCATGGTGCATAAAGAGTAGAGGTTGAGGTGGGTTACAGTTATTTCTAGATCTTTACTTTTTACCCACTCTTCCCAACCTGAGCCAAAGATGGAGTTATTTATATAACCCGTATATACTGGCAGGGCTTTTAATTCTTTGAGACTAAGTGTTTCCCTAGGGGCCTGTGGCTTCAAATTTCTGATTCATTCAAAGAAAAGTGTGATACTGCAGATTAACAGTCTCTCTTTCTTGTTAGAATACAAGTGACATTCTTTTGTGTCTTCTTCATCCTGAACAGAAATGAAACTCTATTTTTCATCTGTCCTTTCTAGCAGTTCTATTTTGATAGAAACCGCCAGTTATAAGGATTTGGCTTGTCCCCCTTATTCTGTGCGAGAGACCCCCTTACAGGCATTGTTCATTCCCTTTAACTCTTTGGTGGAGCACAAATGAGGGAAGGAAGGCACAGCCACAGCCTCTGTCCCTGGCGGCCAAGGGGCCCCAAGAGGTAAACAGTTTGGAGGGAGACAGTAGGAGGAGGTATCTCCCCATCTCATGTCCCCAGATGCAAAGCATGAGGTGTCCTGCATGAGGAGTGAGCTGAGCGCTCCCTTGCTCAGCTCCCACAGAGGCCCGAGGGCCACAGGGACCAGTGGCTGCTCCCTGGGACATGCGCACGGTCCATGCTTTGGGCTTTCTCCAGCAAGATGGAATTTCTCCTTCCCCTGAGCCCCTTCCTCAAAACCTCACTCTCGGGTCAGAGAAGAGAGAAGCCCTCTCAGCCTTTTAAGGTTTGGGTCACACCCCCCAGCAGAGGAGCAAGCAACAGAGCAAGTTAACCCAAACCACCACTTCCCCAGAAATCTCTCAAGACATTAATTTTCTGTTCCGTCATCTCTATGTTTTTCAAAGTAGCTTTATGTGGATGTGTCACTGACACTACCTGTGCTGCTGTCTCCTTGAGTACAGCCCTCTGCGGAGAGGGCCGCTTTAGCGCAATGAGCTGACTTACTAAATGGCACCAAACGGTTTTAACAGCGCATGTGTTTCTAGACGGGAACGTGAGCCCACTTAGAAGAGAAACCTGCAATAACTGTGTTCTCTTCACAGGCTCCGATGTGTGCAGCAAGTGAGGCCTTCAAATGTCGTGTCCGTGTTTGCATTCATGTGAAGTCCCTGGGAACACGGTTTATTCAGTGCGACGACAGATGTCTACATCTGTGCGCGTTCTACTGGGCTGTCTGGGAATAACTTATCAGTTACACTGTTTAACACTCATTAAATTTGTCTTTTTATGTAGAAAACCATGCTTACAGCTTCCTACTCTTTCTCTCGGAGTTTGAAATAAATACTGTCATTTTAAATACATGTATCTCTCCAAACAAGAATTTCAATGTTGGAAGGAGGAAAAACCAGTAAAAACGTAGCGGACCCCATGGCTGATGTCTGTGCTCTCTGTTAAACACCAGCCACTTCTCTTTATTGTTCTGGGTGAACTGGAGCTCATTGCCCTCTTCCCATGTGAATTCACATCCACATCACTGTTCCTCTTTTCTCTTTCATTCCAGGTGCTGGGGTTCCCCAGTTCCAACCCATTGCCCTGAATGGCCGAATTCAGGTCCTCAGCAACGGGTCCCTGCTGATTAAGCACGTGGTGGAGGAAGACAGCGGCTACTACCTCTGTAAGGTCAGCAACGACGTGGGTGCGGACGTCAGCAAGTCCATGTACCTCACAGTGAAAAGTAAGAAGCCAAATGCTTTGTTTTACCTAACTAGGTCTTTGGGGGTTTCGATTTTCAGTTGTCTCCTACAGAGTTAGTTGAAAACAAAAGGAGAAAAACAAAGTGTCGGTTGGCTGGAACTGTTTTTGACGTGTTGCTGTCCCAGAAACACCATGGAAGAGGAGAGTAAAATTCCCGCCAGCTGTCAACAGCATGCCCGTGTGCCCCGTGTCTGGGGTGTGGAGCCACTTGCTTCTCTCCCTTCCGTCCCTGTGGTCCTTGGTGCAGGCTCTGACAACCTCGCAGACGAGTGGGTGTCTGCCTGGAGCACCCACGTTTCTATCCTGTTGGTTTCATTGCAGAGATGCCCGGTACGTGGTCTCAGCTGTGTTCGGTTCAGAGGTCTATTTTCCTGCGTTTCATTACTGGCAAGCTGGCTCGTCCATAGACTTCCTTTTTAAGTTCTTTATGAAATCAAGGAACCAGAAACCTCTTCACCAAAAAAATTCACAACTACAAGACAGAAATATGTAGCACTATGCTTAGGGTCCCTGGTGCTCCCCGCTTTAGAGAAAAGGGCCCCTCTAATGAAATGATTTTCATACTTTGGTAACTAAACCACCAAAGAAAGGCCACAAAGTGAACCAGCGTTTACTGAGCGCTGACTATTAGCAGATGGTTGTGCGTCGAGTTTACAGTGAATGGCTTCTGTCTTCCTCCATGTATATAATTTTATACTAGATAAATTGTGATTTCTTGCCAGCTACAAGGCTTTGATCAGCTCCCCTTGTATTTCAGTCATGCTATTGATCGGTTGGAAAGGATCTCTGCCATGTCATTGATTAGGGGCATGGAATTCGGAAGCCTGGTCCAGTGGTGTGGGTGTGTGCTGCTTAAGGGCTAGCTGCAGAGAGGCCGGCATTCATCCCATTTCATTAATAATTTATTCTAGTGAGTCTGCTATTTCCAACAGAACAATGAAAATATCAAGTTATCCATTTTCTCTACTTTTACATCATGGAAAAAATATAATTCTGAAACACGGTTGCTTCAAAATACATTTCACACATATGCAATGTATCATTTTGACTTCTAAATTTTATACTATGGAGGAACTGATTTGCGAGAACATGAAGACAAGTTGTTATATCACTTAAATCCCAGGTTGAAATGGTAATTTTAAAAAAATAATAAATTGATAAAATTCCAAAAGCTGAAAGCCAGGTTGGTCAGTGTTGACCTATCTTTCCCCATCTAAAGGCATATAATTTGTGGTTGCTTTCATATATTTTAAATGTATAAAACATTTTTCTATCCCATATATACATGTAAACACATATTCTAATAGATACAAGACACTATAAAAATGCAATATGCTCACGCATGGACTCCACTTTCATAAATGAAAGAGCTTATGTTTGGAACGGGGATAAGGAAGAACACAGAGCCTACGAATTTGAATGCCAGGTGAAGTGTACCATGGTTTGCAGATGTGCTTTTCAGAAGGGAACAGAATTTTCAGCTTGAGGAGATTAAGAAAAACTTCATGGAAAAACAACTCTTACAGAATGTGTTGAACTTAAAATGGTAAAAATGGAAGATTTTCTGTGCAAGCGCTCTCTCCATAGCTTTGGTGCTGGTAGTGGAGCATGGGGGCGGGCCACCAAGATGACCCCGCCCTCAGTGAGCTTGCTCCGCCCTGGGGCGATGGGGGGAGGGAGTGGACAGCCGCTGTCCAGCAGCATGCCCCAGTGTCAGAATAGAGGGCAGAACATGGGGGGTGCATGACAAGGGTGCGTGTATATCTGTTTGCAGAATTGATGACTTCAGAATGAAAACTCGTGGCATCTGAGTTCAGTCCTAAAGGACACAGTGTGTTTCAGAAGGTGAAGTGTCGCAGGTAGAATAAGGCACTTCAGTGAGGGAACAGAGGGAGCAGACAGGAGAAATTGAAAGACCTAAGGCAGGAGGGCGCCCTGGCTGAATGTGGTACCCAGTGCATGGAGGGGGCTAGGGAGGGAAGCGTTTAAATTGAGCATAGGTCAAAGAGAAATGGTCCTTAGGTTGGCCAATTTTAGGTCTTCTCAAACCATACAAACTATTAGCTGAGAGGCACTTTTATGTAACAATTATGCCAGTTCATTTAATACCCCTGGAATGGCTTTATAGATTATTTCAATTTCAAGCATCTGGTATTTTTAACCCTTTACACTGATAATAATTAAATTCTAAAAGGTAAAGATAATTTAAGTAAGAGATAGAGAAGCATGAAGACAGATATGCAGTGAGCATATTCGTTGCTCAGATGGTGTCCCTTAAAAAACAAACAAATGCGGGATAACTTTCACTTGTCCTCTGTGTACCCACTGAGCTGTTAGGAGCGCACAGAGGAACGCACTGAGGTAGCTGGAGGAACAAGGGAGAACCGCTGCCTGGGGGCAGGGACCCTACTAATGGGCAGGAAGTTGGAGCTGGCTGCGCTGAGCTGTCCCCTGGCAGCAGACCCAGAGGGTCCGTGTCCCTGTAAGTGGCGATAGGATTATACCTGGCATCACAGCCAGGGAGGCTCTGAGCTCACATCTGACATGAACCAGGTGTGCACAATTTCTTTAATGTTTTATTGTTTTATGCAGATAATAGAGAGGGTTCATTATGCTGCAGACACACACACTTCCACATACAAACGTGTACTCACAGTGAGCACACGCCAAGCCCACATGACTTCCCGGCATGTAGCAGGAGGAAAAAGAACTGTCATCTCATCATCCCTTATTGTGATCTCTCAATAGCCCTAAGAATGACCTGGATGCACACTCAAGTACACACACACACACCTCACTCCCCACAAACACAGAAACAATCATCACAAACCAACAAGAGCTACTATTCAAAAAGCAATGGGATGGGATGATGACCAAACATGGGCACCCTGGCCAACCTCTGAGGAACACATTGCAGGGAGTCACTAAAAAGGGACAAAGATTCCCCACTATGTCCCTTCATTCATAGTTGATTACAATCCGTTACTCCCCAAAGAACTTCCCCATATTGTTGACATTTATTACATAAAAATGGTAACAAGGCCACTTCAACGTGGTTACCGCTATTTCAACAACCTTTAAGCGGTAGCCTCCAAACGAAAAAGCTGTTGGGGGTAAAAAAGGAACCGTACCTTCCAGGTGAAAATTAGGGGTGTCCTGTAACTAAATGAGGCTGACATGGAGAGGGGGGAGGGGTGTGGCCAAGAGGGGGCCCAGGCTCTGGGGAAAAGGCCCCTGGGGTGGCCCCCAAAGGGACCTGGTACTCCTGATCCCACCACTTCTGGTCGCTCTGTGATTTGGGACAAACCGCTTTCCCTCTCTGAGCCTGTGAACTAAGAAGAATCACGCCTTTCTCACAGGCAGTCGTGAAGATCAAACACAGAATGTGTGGGAAAACACACTGTAAAATGAAAGCTCTGTGCGTGTGTACTCCGACACACGAATAGGGGGGTCCTGGTGCTCAGAGAGAAAAACATAAACACTGATGCTGCAACGCACAGGGACGTCTCCAGAGAACCGTTCTGAAGAAGAAAATGAACAGGGCGTAGGACAGGAAGCGGGAAGAGGAGACATGACCTCCCAGACCCACAGGGAGGCACGCGCGTCCCCCGTGTGATGCAGACGCACACGAGCGGCGCCTCTGGGAACTCTGAGGGCCAGTGTCTTTTCCAAACCCTGGTGGTTTGAGAAAATCAATGAAGTGTTTGGGGACTTCAAACTGAAAAAAGAAATTGATCGAAAGGAAATGGCATCCTGTTAAGTAAAAATGTTAAGTATGCTCCCTTTTCTAGAAGTCATTTCAAAAAAACAATAGGCTACAAATATTTCTCAATTCAGTCGTAGAGAACTTTCTGCCTGATCGGGTGCTGTCAGGAAATGAAGGCAGCCTCTCAGATGAGGTTGTGAATTCCCAGGAGGGTTGGTGCTGGGTTTTCTACCTCAGCTCTACCCACAGGGCATGCTGCTGGGGATGCTGGGAACTTCGCATTGAGTCTCCTGTCTGGGAATTTCCGTCACCCTTACGCCACTCCTCCGATAACAGAGCAACTTAACATTTCTGGAATCAGACATGAGGAGGCTATGGGCAGAGAAAAGAGCAAGCAATCAAGTTTAAAGTGAACGGTCAGGCCAAGCAATCGATGAGACAGAAAACTAATCAGGGCCAATCCTTCCAGCTTTACTGGTAGTCTTATTTCTGATTGTACTTGTTATCTCAATTCCATTTTCTTTTTTACCAAAAATTATCACAGGAATAGGGATTCAATACCTCACACAATGTTAAGGAACATTGGCAGAAAAGATATGGGGACTAGTTTCTGCTTTTAAGCAAATTTGGCCTCCGGTGGTAACACTGCACCCCTCACCCCAGGCCCCCCCCAGGGGCTGCTGAAGCCTTTTCCCCACAGGCCAGGGGCCTGTTGGGGTCTGGGGAACATGTCTTTTGTGATAAGAAAATAATTCCCCAAACTGCTAGATCTCGCAAGTGGATGAGCCCTTCCTGATATTTCTCCCAGGCGCCAAACTCATACCCTTCCCCCAGCCGCTTTCTGCCACTGGCTGATCCGAGCTTGGGTCTTACCGGGAACACCGATTTCTGTATGGATCCGCGGCCCGTGGTGCACAAGCAGCTCTTCCTTGGTCGGCTGCCCTGCCTGAGTCCTCTCCGACCCCCGCATGCAGAATACGAAAGCATCCCTTATCAGATGGGAGCAAGTGCTTCCCTGGGGGCAGTCCCCCTTGGAATCTAATGCACCCCCTCCCCGGCTGCTGGGGCAGCTTTGTCCCTGCACATGCATTTGGCCACCACATTTAATCGCTTAGCAAAATGCGTGACCTATGGCAGGTATAGACTAAAAGTAGCTATTGATGAGGTTGAGGTTATTGATATTATTATCATCATTATTTCCAAATTACAGTTTCAGATATCTCAATCAGTGCCTATAATAGAAAGTGATGTGTCCCTGGTTCAAAACACCCAGTTTACGCATTTTCATAACTGTAGAGTCTGCCAGCCCTCACTGCAATATATGCTACACATATGCACACTCCCATAGCCCTCACCATTCCACACTGAAGCCCTGGGTCAAAAATATCTGTAGCTTTCATGGGGATGTCTGGGTGGGTGCATAAGTAGGGGGTGGGAAGAAGCTTGGAAATAAGCCTAGAAGACTGTAGAGGGCCACTGTCAGCTGGTGGAAGACCCTCATCCTCTCAATAGCTGCAATGCTGATGGTACATGGTAGACTGTGCGTGATGGATGGTGGATGTTGCATGGTGGTTGGTGGTTGGTGGATGGTGGATGATGCATGTGGATGATGCATGTGGGTGGTGCTGATGGCTGGTGGCTGGCAAAAGATGGATGGTGATGGTGACTGGTGACTGGTGGCTGGTGGCTCATGGCTCCTTCCGGGTAGCATGTCTTATACTCCATCTAAACATTTGCATTTCACTTCTTCAGTGAGTCTGAAATTCCACCAGCTAGAGATTCTTTGGGGTTAATAAGGAATTTTGAAATGGGGAGGGCTAATCTAGCAACTGCAATGCGTTACTGACTACAGTTGCAATCTCTCTCTTTTCTCAGTGTTCAGTGTCAAATCTCATGCCCCCAGGATTCATACGTTGAAGTTCTACCATGAGTATCTCAGAATGTGACCTTATTTGGAACTAGGGTCCTTGCAGATATAACTAATAAAGATGAGGTTTTCCTGCCTAATCCAACATGACAGGTGTCCTTAGAAAAGGGGGAAATTTGGACACAGACAGAGGGAATAGAGCCACATGTAGCCAGAGATTGGAGTTATTCTGCCAGGAGCCAGGGGAAGCCGGAAGAAGCAAGGAGACACGCTCTTCTAGACTCTTCAGAGGGAGCATGGCTCTCCCAACACTTGGGTTTCAGCCTCCAAAACTGAGATACAATAAATGTCTGTTGTTTGAAGACACCTAGTTGGTGGTGCTTTGTTAAAGCGGCCCTAGAACACTAAGTGGTAATAGGGATATTCTGCAGGCTCTTGTGTTTGACAGAGGCTCACCACAAGCTAGCTTGCCTGCTCCAGCAGGGGAATCCTAATCTGTCTCAACCAGTGGATATGAACTGTAGTTGGAACCAACCAAGGGCAGCCTGCCCTCTTCTAATATAATTGGTTTAAGGATGGGCATGAGACACAATTTTAGACATTGAAATGTGAGAAGAGATCTCCAGTGATATTTTTAGAATAGATTTTATCCTCAATAGGAGCATATGCCAGAGATTCTCATCTCTTTGAATTCCTGACCTTACCTGGAGGTGACACCTTCATCCTTACAATGAGGGTGACTCCACCCTGACAGCTTGCTTCACCAAACACGCAAATGGAGAAGGCAAGGGAGAGAGCTGCAAGGTGGAAGCTAAACTTTCATGTCACCTAGTCATGGGAGTGACAGCCCGTCATGTGTGCCAGGTCCTGCTCACACTGAAGAGGAAGGGACCCCACGGGGGCATGAACCCCAGAGGCAGGATCACCCACAAGTCTGCCTGCCACAAGTCACATGCTTCTTAGGGGCTGCCAACTTCCCCCGAAAAGTAGACAAAAGGGCAGAGCAGTATATGCCTGTTTCAAAGCTCATTGTTAAGTGAAGTCACTTCCTTTCCCGTGAGTCAAAACAAGGGCGGCAGTAGGAAGAGGTAAGGAGTGTTACACCGGTAGAGCTGACCCCATGTGGAAGGACACCTGAGGATGGCGGGAAACATCTCTCCCTGCCAAAAAAAAAAAAAAAAATTACAAGCTTATTGGTAAATCTCCTGTGGTCTGTTTTCTCTCCCTGCTTATATGAGCTCACACACTTGTCTATGACTAGAAACATCTGAGCTCACTCTTGAATAACCCACCCTTTATTCTGATCTACCTATTGTCCACAGTTTTCTGTCACTCTGTGTTCCTTTGCTACCTGGTTTTTAGTGGTCCACACTCTCTACCACATGGCTGGCCCTGTGTCCATTTAGCCCTGTCCATGGTGGCCAGTTTTGTCTTCTGGTCCCTTGCAATCATGAAGCTGTCCCAACAGCCTAGCTGCCGCACCGTATTTCACTGATGACAGAACCAAGGACAGCGGGATGGTCCAGAGCAAGGATGTGGGAGCCCAGGAACCTGCAGAGAGCCCTGCGCTGCCTTTGCAGGATGTCACAGGGTGTGGATCAGGGGTCTCAGCAGTCCCTGGAGCTGGCCTGGGATGCAGGGAAGGGTGCCAGGGAGGACAGAGTTTGGGAGATGCTGGGGTAGGTTAGGCTCCCAATCCGACCCCTCACTCATTAACTGTTCAAGTCTTGGATGTGCCAACATAGCCCTTATTTGAAGCAGTACTTAATGACCTCTGGCAGCTTGCACGGACAGAGCATGTCAGCAATCTTTCAAATGCTCTCATTAGCAGGAGGGTGGGACGCCGGCCCAACCCAGAGCCACGCAGCAGCCATCCCCGAGCCCTCGCCGGCACCTCAGTGCTGTCCTCACATGAGTGGAGCCCTTTCACTGATTAGCTGTGGAGCCCTTTCACTGATTAGCTGCGGAGATCAAAGGAGGCCACACGAGGCTGTCTGGGGTCTCAGGAATTCTGGGTTGGATCTTCCCGAGGAACTGTAAAATGCCTGCATTTCCTGCTGCATTAGCAGGCTGTCCACCACATCTGTCCACCGTGAGCATAGAATTTTAAATCAATAATAAACGAACTACAGAAGGTGCGGTAAGCTAACTCAAAATCCGTTCCAGCTCACGAAGCTCCACCTACCTACTGTCTCCTCGTAGTTTTCACTCCTGCGTCCACACCCTGGAATGCAGGAGCCGTGCAATCATCGCCCTTTGCCCACACTCCAAATTCCCGCCTTTGACTCTCCTTCTAAACACCAAAACTCCCCAGCCCCGTAGGAAGTTCTCAGCGATATCACAGACCCCAAGATGAACATCGGGGTTCCCAGGTGCAGCACAGAGGAAGCTCACAACGGGGTGTGGGAATGCCCCGCACCCCATACAGAGTTCCACCTGCCTGAGCCCTGGAACTGCAGTTCCCAGCCCAGGGCACATGCAGTCTTCGATGGCAGTTCAAAGGTCGTGAAGTCAAGGTCACTGTGAGCAGAATCTCTGCAAACACGGCACAAGGAGAAGGTCCATGAGGAGACCACAAGTCCACCAGGCCTGCACCCTCGAGGGACCACGCCCAGCAGCCTGGCTCAGAGGACTGTCCCCTGACACAGGCACGGGGATCTCCTGCTCGGGAGCCAGTGCCAGTGTGGGGTTCGTGCGCCAAGGCAGGCAATGTGCCTCGAGGACTCTTTCTGTCTGGGGCTGCCCACCTCCCGCCTCTGTCCCTGCATGGTGGCAGAGGCAGTGCCCTTCTTCTTCTCTGGCTGCAGAAAGCCTCCAGGTGTCCCCACAAGATCATGACTTCCTCAAATCTGGGCCTCCCAAACTTAATTCCCAGCATCCTGGAAGCCAAGAGGGTTCCCGTATCACCCCGCCTCTGGACACCCCGCATCTCTGCACTTCAGAGAACAGCTGCTTCAGGGACCACGTCTTGGAGCCTCCTGGCAGGTTGGCCCCATTCGTGTCTTTGTTCACAAAGCTGCGGACCCTGCATCCTGGAAGTCTTGACGACTCCCCAGTGGGAAGGGACCTCACCCAGTCCCTTCCTTCTGCAGAGGCTTCGGCTCCCTGCCTGCCTGAAGTCCCAGGGGTGTCCCTGCATGAGGGGAGGAGGTGGAGGGTCCCCAGAGGCCATGTTGATGCCAGCACACTGTGGTGGCTTGGGCCACACCCCAGTCCTCCTTTTTCTCACACACCAAGGAGGAGCTTGGGTAAATCCTGCAAACATGAGAAAATCCCACATGGAAGGACTCGCTCTTGTTACAGTAACAGTCCCCTTATTGTCCTAATGAGACCCCCCCCCATCCCAGAGGGATGAGCCAGCTCCCTGGGCTGTTTGCTGCCTCTTGGACCAGCAGCACAGCTTTGACATGAGGACGTGCACTTTAATCACCTGTCATGTGTCATTACGCCGACAGGTGGCAGCAGCCACAAGACACAAGCTCCGATAAACCGCTCTGAAAGTCACTGGAGCGGCCCTTTGTCCATTTCCTCTCCCAGCTGTGTGGCTGCTTCCTGTCCTGAGGACAACGCCACGCCTGCTGCAGCAGGTGGACGCAGTGGCTCCAGGGGACTGGTGGGTCTCGGTTCACCCCTGTGCCTTCCTCTTAGTTTTCTTTGTCTGGATTCTTAACTCTCGTCAGGCTCTCTGTGAGGTCAAGCCCTTGGCCATCGGTCAGGGGAAATGACCTCCGCCTTGGTCACTAACTGCCAGCATTGCACGTCCAACCCTTGTGCATGCAAGTTCTGACGGCAGCACCGAGCCTGCTTGCTTTTTAAGTCCTCTCTTCCTTCCACCTGGCCCTGGCTGCTGATGTCGGATCACTTCTGTGGCTTTGCCACCTCGCCTCTCCCACCCCCGGTTCCCCCCACCTGAGCGTGGCTCCTACCTCCAGCTCCTGCTCCCCTGGCTTTGGTGGAAACACCTTCAGAGGCTTATGTCCATCCCCACATTCCTTTGGGATCTATCTCTGAGACCTCTTAGGTCTGCATCATAAAAAAAACAAACTGCAAAACAGGCACAGGGTCTTAAATAATGATGAAACGGAATAGTCGAAGGCAGCACAATTGTGAATTCCAGTAACTGCTGGGCTGGAGCCCGTATGATAAAAGATGCAGGCTATCGGACGGCCGTGAGAGAGTGCTCAGTCTGCACGTGGCAGCACGCAGGCTGAGAAGTGGTCTCTCCCCTGAGTTGTCTCACTGTGAAAAGAAGACTCCATTTGGGCGTGGAAGTGTGTGTTTCCTGCTTTCCATTAGCTGTGCATTCTGGGGTTGGCGGATCTGGACTGAACATCACAGAAGGGAAATAAATGTAAGGTAGACCTCCCAGGGCTCCCTCTCTGCTGGATCGCTGCGATATGGCAGTAGTTAACGGGACGACAGTAGTGGTGGCTCCTGGAAAGTGAGTTCCTCTTTCTTTGCCTCATTCCTTTCTCCTCCAGAGATGCTGGTCTAATTCAGCTGCCATTAGCCCCGCACTCCCCAAGGTCAGGGAATATAATGCGGGAACAAAGTGCACAAGAGCAACACAGATCCTAGAGTCCCGAAAGGCTTCCCTGTTACAGGGCAGTTTCACGGGGAAGGGCCAGTGCTTCCACGGTGGCCCTAGCACCAGGGAGGCCCATGCTTGGATTCGTGCTGCGCAGTCGGGAAACCCGTCGGAAGTTTTAAACAAGGATCGGGGCAGGGGGACTCTGCGTTTTCATTTTATATTGAGCCCTGCAAGTTACTGAATTTTGTAGACTTTTTACAGATAACATATGTGAAACAAGCCTTGTTAAACATGCTTGTTTCTTTTCTTCTGCACTACCTTTGACTTGTTAAAAAAGAACAGGAAGTACATTAAAAATTGGGTGAGTGCCTTTGAGTCCCACGTCCCTTTACCAAAGCAAAACAAGCCAACCCAGTGTTCAACCCCCAAAGCTCCTCCCCTGAAGACTTTTTTTCCTGAAAAAAAAACCCCACATTTTTTTCTCCATGATTTGTTCATTTGCTTAAGTCTGAACTGTGAAGTGTAACAAGACTGTTGCAGGAAGACCTTGCTCCCTGAGCTTCAGTGTCCCCAGTCAGCGTGAGCACGCAAGGACACTCAAACACAGGATGACCCCACGCTGGGGCACACAGCCCAGCAGGGAGCCTCAGACCTGGGGCATCCTGTCAGGTTACTAAACTAATATTGGTCATACAGTGTCACCATCAAGGACAGAGGTCGGGGGAGAGGCACAAGGTTATGGCTGGAAGAGGTGGGCAGAGACAAAACTGAACAGTGAGGAAGAAGGGCCCAGAGGGCCTGGACCAGTTCAGATAAAGAGGTTATGCCCGGTAACAAGCAACCCCCGATTCTCAGGAATCCATCTAACAGAGAGTCATGGGCTGTGTGCTAAGTCTTGGTGGGGTCGCCCGTGTCTTCACAGCTGAAGAACTCAGATCTGCCGGGGGAGCTGCCAATGCCTTGTTAAAAGGGGAGCCATGACAAGTGTCACAGATGTCATGGGTATCATGCTGGCAATCTGCTATGGAAGTTGCAAGGAGGAAGCCAATATTTTTACGTGAGGCAATCAAGGGGTGCTGCATAGAGGAGGCGGCACAGAAGCTGCCTGTTGAACGTATGCAGTAGCAGTAAGCAGAGAAACAGAGGGGGAGGGGAAGGCATTCCTGACATCGGGAACAGCTTGAACAAAAACCCAGAGGCCAGGAAGCGTATGATATTTTAGCTGGAGAAGAGGCACGTGTAATTTACTGTCAAATTATGGAAGATATGGAATGCTATTGAAAGCAGAGAAAATATAACCAGAGAGGTGTTTACAGAAAAAGTAGTTAACATCTACCCATATGCGAGATGGATTGGATCGTGCAGAGTGAGTGGAATAGAAATGGAGACAAAAAGCCAGTGAGGAGGCCGTTACAGTGGTCTAGAGGCAGGGGGATAAACAACTACTAACCGCAGGTAAAGAGGCCATGGGTAGGGAAGGGCAGGAGCTGTCAGGGCGGAGTGTCAACAGGCCTGACAATGACTGGACAGGCAGAGAGGGAAGACAGCAGCTTGCACCTGGGGAGGGCACGCTATGCCCAGCCCTGAGCATCCACAACCCTCTTCGTTTTTACCAAGAGGGAGCAGTTACAGGTAATGCTGAACGTTCAGAGCCAAAAGGTCATTAGCAAGATCCCCTGCATGAATAGAGTTAGGGAGCTGTGTGTGTGTTCTCCAGTGAAACAGAATCCATCGGAGATAGGTTTAGAGATGGAGACAGAGAGAGAGAAATATGTTCCGTATTTGCACCATAAGCATCTTTGCTGTGGACATCCTTGTCACAAGCATTTTTGTCACACAATGAATTGGCCATAAGGCAATTATGCTACGAAAAAAGATAAAATCACAAAAAAAGTCAAAAAGGGCCATTAAAAAGCACATAAAATTAAAGACTTCGTTGCAAACTACAAACTACTTGGCTGCATTTAAAATTCGTGCAGATTCAGGGCGGTGCTGAGCGAGTAACTGATTGTATTGTGTTCATTGTACAAGGACGTGTCTTTGGTAGAAAATGTGGATTCAGCTCTCTGCCCTCAAAGAGAGCCCTCTGCCTTGCTTTCCCCTCCACTGCAGTTTGTTTCAAAATAAGAAACCAACTCTTGGGGCAAATCGTTGTCAACTAGAAGAAATGCCAAGTATTTGAAGTCTGTTACCTCCACCACCATGCCGACTCATCACTGCGGAGACTGTTACGAGGGCTGGCTGGGATTTATCTATAACATTAAAACGGGGGTAACTGTGGGAACTTTGTCCATGGAGAAATGAAACCCAACTGACAACTTCAATTCTTTAAGTCAGCAGAGGCAGTTGACTCATCAACAGGGAAATAAAACCAAAAAAAATAAAAAAATAAAAACCAGTCAACCAGTTATTCTCTCCTTTTTTATGGTGATTGACTGATTTATCAATGGAGAAATGAAACTAAAGAAACAAACAAAAAAACAGGGGTTCTTTTTTTTTTTTTGCATCAACCAGGTATTTTATCTTTTTTAGAGCAAAATTGCCTTACAGCCAATTGGTTACACAGAGACATGCGCGCAGCCCCAGTGCTCATGGTAAAGATGTCTATGGCAAAGATGCTGTGGCGAAAATGTTTCGTGTGAGGGGCAAAAGGGGGCAAGTTGCTCCTTCCTACACCCTTCCGTTCTAGTCAGGCTCTCGGGGTTGGGGACAATGTCCCCCACATTGGAGGGGGGCGGCAATCTACTGAGTCCACCGACACATGCTCTTTTCATTCAGAAACACCCTCGCAGACACACCCAGAAGTAATGTGTAATCTGGACAGTGTTTGATATGAGTCAGGCTGGCACATAAAACTGACTGTCACAGGAGGTTGAGGTTGGGGTGGGTGGGGTGGAGAATGAAGATAAAGACCTTGGCTGAGGTAGGGAACACTGAGACAGCTAGTTTTCACTGCCCGGGTTGAGCCTATATCTCGGAGGCTCCCTCATGTGGTCATGTAAGTCAGCGCTACCCACAGTGGGGTCTGGGGACCCACAGTGTCAGCATCCCCAGGATCTCCAAGTTCTTCTGGTGCCCAGCAACTTGTGTTCTGTGAGAAATGAAGATGCCGGGGTGGCTGGGGTGCAAATGAAAGTCTGAGCTGCTATGTGCATTAGTCTGCTTGGGCTGCCATCACAAAGTAACATATGCTAGTGGCTTAAACTAGAGACATTTTCTTCTCACGGTTCTGGAGGGTGGAAGTTCAACATCAAGGTACCAGCCATCTGATTCCTGGTGAGACCTTTCTTCCTGGTTTGCGGATAGCGGTTTCCATGCAAGGCCTTTTCTGGTGCACGTACATGGTGGGGCAGGTGAGAGACAGATAGAGGGGGTGGGAGGAGGGAGAGAATCTTCCTATAAGGCCACCAGTCCTATTAGTTCAGAACCCCACCTTTTTTATGACCTCATTTAACCTTGACCTCCTAAAAGCACCTGTCTCCAAATACTGTCCCCTTGGGGGTTAGGAGTTCAACATAAGAATTTTGAGAGGGCACAAACATCCAATCCATAGCATGCGGTGTAGGTGGTATGCAGCGGATTTACCCTCGTTGCCCACGGTTTCTGCAAGGACCTGGTGACAGTAAACTGGGTGCCCCAATCAGACAGGCCCCTACAGATGAACCCCTGAAATCAACAAGTATTAGACAAATACTGAACACATATTTTTTAAAAAGGCAGTATAAGAGCATGCAAGGTTGCAGTTCGAATATCTCAAATGTCCAAGTTTTCCCCATGTATTCGGTTGCTCTGTGGACTCTCCAGAGGCTGGATGAAGTTGGGGTTCCTTGCAGGGCAGCATGACTCTATACCTCTGAGTAGTTAGGGGTTCTGACATGGAGAGATTGATTATTCTGGATTATCTGGGTGGGCCCAATGTAGTCACAGGGGTCTTTATAAGAGAGAGGGAAGAGGGTCAAAGTCAAAAACAGAGATGATACAATGGAACCAGAGGTTGGAGGGGTGGGTTTTGAAGATGGAGGAGGGACCACAAGCCAGGGAGGGCAGGTGGCCTCTAGATCCTGGAAAAAGCAGGAAAATAGATCCTCCCCTGGAGACTCTAGGAGGAACTCGGCTCATCCAACCCCTGACCTCCAGGACTGTACGAGAACACATTAGCATTGGTTTAAGTCCCTAAGTTTGTGGTGACCTGTCACAGCAGAGATAGGAAGCTAGTACAGCCCCATAGCATTTTTGCAATGCCTTTTCCCGGCAAACCTGGGTAAGCAGTCTTCACATAGCAGACGACATGGTAGCTCCAAGGGCGAGTGGTGGGCACTGGGGTGCCTCAGCTCCAGTTGTTGGGAGAGTTGGAGGATAGTTGTTCAGTTGTGAGAAGGTCAATATCAGCAATTTAATAAACTGTCCCATGGCTCCCGTCCAGCTGTCCCCATACACCGAGCCCAGTTGACACTGGCGGCCATGCCCAGTCGGGCACCGTGAAGTAGAGCACCTGCGATTCAGTGATCTAACTGTACTCAGTAGACACCGATGTAGGACTTGCTGTGCACCAGCCATTCCCTCAAGCTCTTTATTAGTATTAGCTTAGTGACCCCATCAGGGTGACTGGGTATATTATTAACCTCACTTCAAAGGTGAGGAACTGATACTCTGAGAACTTTGGGATGAGGCCACTGGGCTTGTACAAAACAGAGTCAGGATGCATGTCTCCATTTCTGGGGGTCCCAATCTGTGTCGTGTCCCCAGTGGGCCAGGCATTTCATTACTTCAGCCAAAGGCAGCTGTGGCCTAGGTTCTTACTCCGCACATGTGTCCCACTGAAATATTACCCGGCAGAAGCAGTGGAAGCTCTGTGCAAGAAGAGAAGGATAAATTAGCCCATGCCCTCGGAGACTCATTGGAATGGGAAAGGGCTAGAAAGTCACACCTTCAGGTGACCAAGTATCAGGGGGGAAAGGTGCCAAAGCTCAGATGCTCTTCAGCGTGGGTGCTTTGGGGAGCACATGTTGACTGATTCATTCATCAGATGCTGAATCGACCCTGGGCTCCAGGCTTGGAATACCTGCCCCTCAAGAAGCTGTTTCTAGAATCTGGGCAGGAAACGTGAGCAGCCAGGTTCAAGATTTAGACTTTTTTATACTCTGCCGGTATAATTTCATTTATCCTTTCATCAGCCTCTAAGGTAGACATGACCGTGATCTCCATTTTACAGATAAAGAAACCATGGCTCAGAGAGGTTCACCAATTGGCCCAAAGTCACAGAGCTATCTCCATATCATAGACTGGATTGACATCAGAGCTGCACAGGTTCAAAGCCCACGCTCTTTACAACTCAGCGGGCCTTAGCAGGATAACTTAATTTGCCTTGACTCACAACAAGTCGTCTAACAAATAATTACTCCATACCTACCAGAGAAAAAAATAAACCAAAAAGATATTCGAAGAAGTGCGATGTTATGGAACATGGACACATTCAGGTCTCCCAGCCCTGCAGGTTGGCTTTGGACAAGGGCCGTTTCCTCGCTGCAGTGCCTGAGTGCGGGGCCTTCTGACTAAGAAGGGACGCGGCCTTCTTTAGTCTGGGAGCTGAGATTGAGGCATGAAGGGCTAGACAGACCAGGGAATTGTAGGGGCTCACACAGTGGCCAAGAGAGGCGTGCACGGCCCTTGCCTGAAGCCGTCCGATGTTACCACAGCCTAGATGCACCTTAGGGTGCAAGGAGTGTTACCTAGCCATGGATCAAAGGGAATCAGAGCTATGCCAGCTGTACTTGAAATTGCCGTGAGTCTTTGCTATATGAGAAAAGTAATATGCAGAGAAACGTGTAGTAAATACTCCTTTGTTAAATGGACGGTGACCAGAACACCATGCAGTGTGCACATGTGTGCGTGTGTGTGCAGGATTATATGGTCACAGAGAAAAATGGGAAAGGACGTACATGGGTTATAACGGAGTCTGCCTCCAAGCCACCTCACCCAGGGATGAGGGAGTTTGTGCGCATGCGCAGGGAGGCAGCGGAAACTAGGGCCTAGGGGCAGGAGTGTCCACAATTAAATGAGCAGCATAGGTCGAGTGTTTCCATTTGCGTAAAAGTGCATGTGTGTGCATGTGCTCACACGTGCCTGTGTGCATACAGAGTGCCATTAAAAACACGGTCAGCAAACATCGGACTGGATTTGCCTTGAGAGGTTGCGTTACAGATGACCTTTATTTACTTCCTCCGATTTAAGTGTTTAATTTTCTTGGTGCCCTCAGCTACTTTTGAGTAAAGAACAAATTATTTTAAATACTACTCTGGCTTTAAAAATGAATATGACCATTTATTAAAGTCATAAGTACAGAAACACTGTATATTCCTTTAACTTTTAGTTCAGCTCACAAATTTTATTATTCTCCAGATGAATCTAGCAAATTTGACAAGTTCTTTTAAGGGATTTTTTGAGTAATGATTAGTCCCATCTATAAATTTAGTTCATTTTTCATCTTGGTATATTAAACTATTTATAAATTAAATATATTTGATATGCTTTTTAGGTACTCCAATTATCTGACTGATAAAAGCTTTCTAGGGATACAAATAATTTTTATAAATCAAACAACTAATTTTTATAAATCAAATAAACTTACAAGTAAATTTAGTTATTACTATGATTTTTTAAATGTTACATTATTGTGTCTAACCTCAGTAAGAGTTCTTCCCATTATCACTTGTCTAAGTCAATTACTCAATTATGCATTAAAATTAGAATTATAGATCCAGTGTGAAACACTCACATAGCTCAGAAACATTTATACTGCACAAAGCTTTTATCAAAGAAGTGATAAAATTTGGATTCTGTCCTCTAAAACATTTCTGTACTGAACTCTAATTTCTGTAGCTAGAAGACACGTATCTGCCAAGGAAAATTATATGTAAACATTTGAGGGCCACTGCCTCAGGCCCTTCGGGGGCATTTGCTCATTGGATTGATGTTTGTAACAACCAGGGAAGCCCCCTGTAGGGACAGTGACAGGAATTATGTTTCTGAAACTCAGCCCCCTCTGCCCTGTGGTTGCTGCATGAGAGCAATCGGAGTGGACTCTGTCCCATGCCATGCCCTCCGTGTCATACTGCTGGTTGCCTTACTCTCTGGCTACTCCAGAAGCCTGCACTCCTGGGGCGGGGTGCCTAGCCACATGATTGCATTAGCCAAATCCATTCTGGGCTCCATTAGATTTTAATTCTTTCTGTATTCCTCCTGTTTTTAGGGTCATAACAGCAAATGTGTAATTTACTACCCATGTAATTTACTAGTCCATGATGCAGGGTTTTGTCTGACTCATGGTCAGGGTACAGGTCAGCCCACACACAGCGGGGGATTCCATCTGTGTCCACCTGCTGTAACTGTACACTAGCGAGGGAGGGGAGAAGAGGAGGGAGGAGGAAAAGAAGAAAGAAAGAAAAAAGGAACAACAGTGATGGTGATATGTCAAGGGACACTGGGACCAAATGAAAGAGCTTTTCATGGCTAAATCTGGAAGAATTTGAGGGAGAAAATAAATAAGCTAATATTGGATTATAGCCCAAAGTATGAAATAAATATCCATGAGTCCATTCTGGTATAAATGAATGATTGGATAAATAAATAGGAATAGCAAGCAAATGGCCCTGGTAAAAGAATTTAAATAGTTTATGTAGACACTGCCTCAAAGAGGTGTTGTACAACTCTCACCCTTAAGTGTGGGCTGCACATGGCACATGGCGACTTCCTCCAAAGTGTGCAGACACAGCAAGGGGGTGGGGGGATCTTCCCAGTGGGGAAACCCGCCATGCATGGCCTCAGCCAGGTGACCGAGGTCAACTCCCACAGCAGTGTCATATTAATAGCATGGGACCTTGATCCGATGTGAGGAGAATGGCATCGTACCTCTATAGTCTTCCCCTCAGAAAAACTCATAATTTTAGTCTCAGAATGAGTAAGACCTCAGAGAAATCCCAGCTGAGGACCATTGTACGAAACACCATTCTTCAGAACTGCCAGCCACCAACAACAGAGAAAATCTGAGAAACCGCCACAGCCGGGAGGAGCCCAGGGAGACGTGGTGAGGGAATGAATGTACTGTGGCGCCTTAGACGAGACCCTGGAACAGAAAATGTAAATTCAGTAAAGAATCAGGACATCCGCATAATAACGTGTCGATATCGGTTCACCAATCGTTTCATGGCAGGTGTGGAGCCTATGAGGAAGTCTCTATATCTAAGATGTGAAGTTTATTCTTTACAAAAACAGAAAAGACAAGGAGGCACCATCCCCAGGGTGGGTGAGTTAGGGCAGAAGTGGGGGGAAGAGGCGGAACTGTACAGCTGCAGCATTCAGAACGCCTTTTATCTTTAAGTTACTCTTTGTATTATTTCTGTGTGTATGTTCTTTCCTTCCCTCGGTAATTTTTTTTATTGTTCAATTACAGTTGTCCCCAATTTTTCCCCCATTGCTCTCTCCTGCCCCACCCCACCCCCACTCCCTGAGTCAATCCCCACCCTGTTGTCCATCCCCATGAGTCTTTTATATGTGATCCCTGGCCATACCCCTCCCCTCCTTCCCCAGTTAGCCCCCTCCCCCCTCCCCCTCTGGTCACTGGCAGTTTGTTCCTCATTTCCACGTCTCTGGTTCTGTTTTGCTCATTTGTTTGTTTTGTTCACTGTGTGATCTCAAGGGAGCATGAAGTATTTCCAAGGCCGGGAAATGGGGTGGGATGAACTGAGGCAACTGCTGCCATTTAAAAAATAAGGCACCCCAAATGTTGTCCGGAATTAGTCAAGTAGGCTTTCCATGAAAGGAGCTGCCCTCCTCGATCTGCAAGAAAGTGGGGGGACAGGGTGGAGTGAGGGCCTTGTGATGCCACTGTGTGGTTCTCCAGCGACGTACCAGCCTTCTTTGAAATCCGGGCCCTCAAACACAAGTGCTGTGTCTTCAAGAGGACGCAGGCCACCGATGTCAATGCACACTTCTTCCCACGCTTCATCGGAGCACTGATTGGTCTTTGATCCTTACGTGATTTCTTCCCCTCTCCCTACGAAGCCTAAGAGATTGCTTAAATATGAAAAACAAAACTGGCAAATTTAACTTTTTTGTATACAATGCTACACTTCAAAGAGGCATCTAAACACTTGGCTGTGATTGGGGTCCAGGTGTTACAACTGGGCACAGTGAGGTCGTTGTGGAGGACTCGTGGGTTTGGGCCATTGTTTTGCCTCCAACCTCCTCACCCAGGTCTTGGCCGTGTCTGTCTGCCTTTCATTTCATAACCAAACGAATCTACATTATTTTAATGTAAAATCTTCTCTGTTGCTCGGTACCTCTCTCAGCAGTGAGCACGGCTCGTGAAACATGTGCAAGGCAGTGAACCGAGCTATTTGAAAGTCACCATTCAAGAGAGAAATTTTCATTTCAGCCCAAGGGAATATTGACAATGTACTGAATGATAAATACGCAAAATGATGTGTTTCACGTTTATATCCACACTTTCCCCCAAATTCCCTGTGCATGTCACATGTATTTATTTCAGGAGTAGCCACCATTTTGAGATAAGGTCAAGAGCACAGATTCTAGGGGACAAATTACCTCGGTTTGCATCTCATGCTACCACATGCTAACTTTCTCTCTCAGCCTCCGTTTCCTCAACGGTACAACAAGGGAACAAGAGAACCCATCTCTTCAGATTGAGTGGATGTGGAAGAGATAATACATGTAAAGCATTTAGTATTTAAGTTCTATTCACATGGAAGAGGTTATCATCAAATCCATAGGAGATCAGATATGTTTCCATGTTGGAATCGTCATCCTTCAAAGGTAGAATCTGTGGATACAGTGATGGCGCTGGGGTTTTGTGGGTGGTGGAGCACAAGTTTACTTGTATCTGATACCAAGAAAGTGCTGGGGGAGTGGAGGAGTGTCCCTGACCTCTACTTTCTTCTCCCCTCAGTTGGCACAGAGCCTAGAGGTTGATGAAGGGGCCACTGTCTTTGTCTTCTCTCTGTGGTCCCTGTGAGGATTAAGTGGACCCCGGGGATGACAGGACTAGGGAGGAAGAAGCAGTTTGCCTCCTGGGCCACAGAGTTTTTTTTACCACCAAGGTCTGTGCCATCTTTGGGTTGATGGGGTGACCACTGAACTGGGAGCTTCAGGAGCGTAGCTTTGGAGTTCACACAAAACAGGGATGGAGTAGAAGACACCACAACTTCTCTCACATCTGGTAACTTTAGGCATTTGGAAGACATGAGAGGGAGGCATCAGGGAGGATGGAGGTAGGAGAAAGACAATCGTAGAATATTGGAGGGTAGTATTGGGAGCAGCCGGGAGATTGCGAGAGGCTGGGCCCGAGGTAACTGGAGGGACGGGATTGGGATGGAGATGAGCTTCCGAACACAAGGCAGATGTGCTGGGCTTGAACCAGAGGGCCACCAAATGATGGTGAAGGTCAAGTGGTCAAGGCAGGTTTTAAAAGCCAGAATACAGGCAGTAACAGGAGAGAAAAACACACATGTACATGTATGCACTTTAATTACTTAGGGGTGTTGTTGGCTTGAGAAGTAGCAATGTCTTTCGTGTACTTCGCCAATCTCAGAGTGGGATTGTACTCATTTACCAACAACCTGAGTGTGTGTTATGTCCACCATGCATGTGTGTTACATGCCATCAGTTCCTAGCACACACTGTTCCTGCTTTTAAAAGGTGGTCTTTAATTCAGCCCAATTCATATTTATCAACAGCCCATGGTCAGCTACATTTGGGATCGAATATTTAACTGACTGATCAATCAGTTTAGGACAAGAAACAATGACTTGTTACCTCTTGGAAATAGTTGGTGTTTTTAGTTTGGAAATCCTCTGGTGTGTGTGTGTGTGTGTGTGCCTAGCCCCTGGGACAGTTGTCCTGATTAGTGTCCTTGAGGTGATATGAAATCTCAGATACTCATTGTAGAAACTATGAAAATCGGTTTTTAACTTTGTAATCTGTGACTATATCAAAACTTCAAATTAGAGTTTGAGATCTTTTTCTTGCCAGTTATTGCACTTTGCCTATTTAAGCATCAAAATTTATTTACAGAATAACACTCATTTATCAGTGCAGATGATCTTAGTGTATATAGTCGAGAGCCGGATCCTGGATTCAGTCACAGGAGTTTTCCCAAGGGCGACAAGGCCACTGTCTCGACACCTCACGTTTCTGATGAAATATTATTAGAGAAGATAAACACGTTGCAAAGTAACTGTGATTGTGTTCATAGAGGATCGAATCGACTTGGCCTGTCTCAACATTCTCCTAAACCGTTGACTAAGTGCAAAACTCCAGAAGTATTCCCAATGGTAACTTGGCCAAATCTCGCTTCAAACAGTGTTGGTTACAGCGCATCAGCAATTCGTCCATGGAAGATTAGATGCTTCAGTTTCTGGGGGAGAGAAGTAAGCTGGATTATAGGATATTCAAAGAGATTTTCATCTTTAATTTAAAAATACCCCCGTCATATCTGTACTAGGTCAGATGCTTTCTCGGTCACCTAGCCCAGATATTGCTGTGACTCTGCGGGTCATTGTGAGCATCCGTTTTGCTTCCTCCAGATGATATCTCTTTTCCTCTTACCGGAAGTCTAGGAAATGCCTGTGCAGTTCCCCAGGGCCCCAGCGCAGGGTCGGGGTGTCCATCCTTCATCCGCGGCCCATCTGAGCAGGTGGGAAGGGCAGATACGGCTTTTCTGAGTTTCACCTGCATTAGGGAGGCCTTGAAGGGTGTCCCCAGCGATGCTGTCACTTTCACATCCAGAAACCCTTCTCATCTTTGTATGTGAGAGTAACCCATTCCTAACGTTCTGGCTTTTTAAATTTCACGCTGAAAAATTGCCTAGGCATTGTGTTAGGTCATGCTAATAATCATGCCCGATGGCTTAGAAGATAGGAACGAATCCATTTCAACAGAGAGGTGGATGTGCCTGGGTTTCTAATTACCACATGTCTTCAGGTTAAATCCAAATTCCTTGGCCTGTCCCAGGAGGACCCTCATATCCTGTCCCAGGCCTCAGTCTTGCCCCTTCCTGGCCTTTACCCTGCAGTCCAGTTACCAGGGAACCACTTTTAGGGGCTCGCACGAGCCACGTGACCGCTCCTCTGGGCCTTTGAATGTGCTGCTCTCTCTTCCTCCTTTGGATAAACATTAAGGAATTTTATTCTTACACAACAAATACCTGTATTTATGTAGCACCTGCTATGTGCCAATAGTTGGAGTTTACACAAGGAAGACATAATCTTTGACCCCAAGGAGTTGCCAGTCTGGAGGAGCGTGGGGAAAGGAAAGGAGGGAGGCGTGGATAAAAATGCTCAGAATATGAGCTGAAAGGTGGAGCAGCAGCCCCAGGAAACTGCCCAGAGGCATTTGGTCAGTGTCGCCAGCTACAGACGACACAACGCTGCCTTTGGAGATGCTCAACCCACCACTGGGTTATGAGCAGATAGGCCTGCTGCTATGGGAGGTGTGAAAGGGCCAGCCCCTCTGGCAAACAGTTGGGCAGTGTCTTATACAACTAAACGTGCACTTCCAACACGGTCCAGCCATTACACTCTTGAGCAGTTTCCCCAGAGACACTAAAACGTATGTTCATGAAAACCCATGTATGCACATGTTCAAAACAGCTTTATTCCTAATAGCCAAATTCTGGGAAAAACCCTTCCCCAGGTGAACGGTCGAAAATCTCTGGTCCATCCACACAGTGGAATGCTACTCAGAGAGGAAGAGGAACAGGCTGTTGATACACACAACACCTTGGGTGGACCCAGTGAGTGGTGTGCTTAATGGAATTACTTGATCTCACATGTTCTGTTTACATAGCATTCTCAAATGACAAACCTGCAGAGATGGAAAACAATGGAGTGATTACTGAGGGACAGGGGAAGGGGTTGGGCGGGGCCAGGCACAAATGCCTGCCTGGAGGCAGCAACAGGGCCTTCTTTTGTGGTGATGGGATGGTCTTGTGTGTTGACTGCGGTGGTGGGTGCACGAATCTATAAACAGATGAAGTTATGTAGAACTGCACGTGTGCACACACACAGATGAGGGTTTAACAGTCGTGAAAAACAAGCAAGGTGTGCGGTCTACTTAACGGTCATGTGACAACGTCAGTTTCTTGGTTTTGAAATGCACCATGACCACATAAAATTGCAACTTCGGGAGGAGCTGGGGAAGGGCTCTCAGGACTCCACACTCTTTCTGCCACTCCCTGTGAGTCTGTAGTCCCAAAGAAGTAATTTTTAATAAGTAATGCCAAAAAAGTAATGCCAAGGGAAAAGTGACAGCAGACGTGTGTGTATAATATTGGTGAGAGAGACGTGAAAATGGTGTGAGAGGTCAGAGAACAGAGCTCGTCTTGGAGAGGTGAGGTCAGCAAAGGCTTTATGGGCTGGGAGGCGGGGCTCAGTGGGAGCTTCACAAGGGAGGGTGGGTGGAAGTCAGATTGGAGAGATGGAGGTAACTTTCGGAAAGGCCAAGCAGTGCCCTCCAGCCAGGGTGGAAAGGGGAAACACGTTCCCAGGCCATACCTATGGCAAGGTGGGGGAGGAACCCACAAAGGGGACTCAAATTGGGAAGTAGAGTATTTGGTGAAAGAAGGACTTGGTAACTGGAAGCGGGCTGCAGTAATACTGTACAATGTCTCAGATTTTAAGCCGTGGAAATCGATAGTCCGATAGATAGTGAGAAGCCATTGTAAATTGCAAGTGAGAGGCCATTGTACTGGAAGTGGCATTGCCAGAAGCTGAACCTGCCCATGGTTGAAAGAGAGGGGAGTGGGGAAGGAAAGGGAAGGGCAGACAAAGGGACTCACCGCTATTGCCACAGCCCAGCACAGGCATCCTTGTGAAGGCTTCAACTAGGGGACTAGAAAGAACACCTCTGGTTTGAAAGATGCTATGAACATTGATTGAAAGGACCAGGTACCTGATTGGCTATGGGGACCTGGAATCAGTCCAAGGTTGAGCCTGGGATGCAGGAATAGGGAGAGGGAGGGACACCTTGGGCGGGGCGGGGGGGGGGGGGGAGGGCATGGGGTGGAGTTGCCACATGCCATTTTGCCATGTTGAGGTGGTGGCCACCCAGTTGGAAATGCCTGGCTGGCCTCCCAAGATGTGGGACTGCAGCTGAAAATAGGAGGGCCAGGGTTTTATAATAAATCATCAAACCAGCCCACAGAGATGGGCTCCGCAGGGTGAAAGTGGACAGAAGAGTAGGCGCTGAAGGAGAGAGGTGGGGAAGTGCCAGTATGGGCAGACGCTCCTTATACAGACGATAGAAAACAAGAACCAGCTCCTCACTCACCCCTTCCTTTTGTTGTCATTTTTTTCAAAGCCTAACACCATTCTAGACAGATCCAGGCAAAACCCTCTACTCACCCTCCCCCACCGCTCCCTTAACAACCTCCTGCCACAGGCCACTGCTGTCACTGCGGAAGCCAGTGGGCTTCACCAGCCATAGCAACCAGCTCTGAGATTCCCTGACTCCAGGCATGAAGGGACAGTCACTCATTGTCCCAGTGGCTCCAGACAGCCTCTCTATAAGTTCACAGACCTTGTCTCTACAATTAGTGCTGATTGCAAGATCTCAAAAGTGTGCCCCTTCATTTAGCTGTCAGCTCCCCTGAGCTTCCAGTGTTTACAGAAAGCCATGGCAATAGTCAGACCTTATTGGGGAACTGTTTGTTTTGAGGGCTTTTTCCCCTCATTGGAAGTGGAGGGCTGATGTCTGCCACCCAAGAGGGTCAGGTCAGCCTGCTTTACATAGCTGGTTTTTAATCCTCACCTGAGGGCATGCTTATTGATTGTAGTGAGAGGGAAAGGGAGGGAGGGTGAGAGGGGGAGAGACATTGATGTGAGAAACATCCATTGGTTGCCTCTTGTACATGCCCCCACCAGGGACTGAACCCACAACCCAGGCACGCGCCCTGACCAGGAATAGAACCCACAACCTTTTGGTTTATGGGATGACGCACCAGCCAACTGAGCCACACTGGCCAGGGCACTGTTTTGTTTTTAATATGAGGGTGAGAAGAAGAGGCAGGAGCGGGCTCACAGGAAGTTTTCCAGGGAGAGGCGACAGCTGCCGTTCTGTGTCTGTGCTGGGTGACCCAGGGAATGTCGTTTGGTGCTGAGTTGGACCTTTGTATAGAGAACAGTTGTTGAAGGAGAACTTTCCCCCTGTCCTCACCATACTCCAAATGTTCCTTCATGGGTGGGGAGAAGGGTGCCTCTTTTTTTATTATTTATTTGTTAAAATTTGCAACCACAACACACATTCAGAACCATTTGGCACCAGTTTCAGATGCAGAGCAAAGTGGCCAGAAAACCCTGCACTCTGCAGTGTGGTCCCCCCACCAGTCCCCCACCCCAAGCACCCACCTGGTCCCATACCCAGTTATCTACACATTATTGACTATTTTCTCTGGGGAAATGAGAAAAATTAACACACAGAACTAAACCAAACTAAAAAGTTTTTGCACGGCAAAGGAGACTATCCACAAACCAGAAAGACAACCTACTGAGTGGGAGAAGGTATTCGCCGATGATAAATCTGACAAGGGGTTAATATCCAAAATATAAAGACAACTCAGCACCAGACGAACCAACAGCCCCATTAAGAAAGGGTGCTTCTTTCCCAGCTTCTCCCTGCGGGACCTGAGGGCACGCAGCAGTCTGAGCTCCTGGGAAAACAGTGCGGCCTGTGTGAGAGCTCCAGCCCAATGGGGGCGCCCAAGGAAACCCTGTGGGATTTGCTGCCGTTTGCCTTGACCATGAAATTGCTGTGCAGCTTCTGGAAGTGTCTTCAGCCACAGCTTAACAACATTTACCTTTAGACACGAAAGGCCGCACCTTCTCTCAGGTGGTCCCTGGGCTGCACACACCAGAACCCGGGCTATTCTAATGGGACCTTAAGCTCGAGCCACGAGGCTTGTATTATGAGGTCAACATGAAAGTACTTTGTATTTGTCCTGCTTATAAAAGCGTGCTTATTATAAGACATTCAGACAAATCACAAGAAATAGAGTAGAAAGTGAGTACTACCCATTATTCACCACTGGTAACATACAATCTTAAGACATTTTAATTTTTATTCCTACATATAAAGCTATTTATAGGTAGAGAGAGGTGTTCATAAATATACTTTTTTAAAGTGATTTTGTGTATAGGCCTTTTATCCAATATAATACATTACACATACTTTTATGGACTGAATTACCTCCCCTCCAACACCCATATGTGGAAGAGCTAACCCCAGTGGGACTGTATTTAGAGATGGAGCTTTAAAAGGGGGACAAAGGTCAAATGCGGTCAGAAGGGTGGGGCCCTGATCCAGTAGGACTGGTGTCCTCGTAAGAAGCGGAGCAGACACCAGGGTGTGTGAGCACAGAGAAGAGACCACGTGAGGTCACAGGGAGAAGATGGACATCTGCCAGCCAAGGAGAGAGGCCTCAGGAGAAGCCAGCCCTGCTGATACCTTGGTCTTGGACTTCTAGTCTCCAGAAGTAAGAGCAAATAAGCTTCCGTTGTTTAAGCCACTCAGTCTGTGATATGTTATTATGGCAGCCTGAACTAACTAATTTAAGGGATTTTAAATATAGTTTTCAGTGTTTTAAGGGCCAAATGACATTGCATTTCTCTGTCTGTGTAGTTATTCAAACAATCGCGAACATTTGTGTCAGGCCGAAAGTCTGCGTATTACAGACAAGGTTGCCACGAGCACCCTTACACACATGGGATCTAATCTGTTTCTTAGGGTAAATGATAAGAATGGAATTGCAAGGTCAGAAGATGCGCTCACCGCAACATCCTGTCACAGGTGACCAAACTGGCTTAGCCAAAGACCCTGCCAACTGTCCCTTCCCTTTGCAGGATGTGCGTTCCAGTGTCCCCACCTCCTACCAACCTGGACACTTTCAGTCGTTAACCTGCGACATCAGTAGTCAAAAACGATCATTTAGTTTCATAACAAAAGAAGATGAGTATCTTGACATTTCACTATTGAAATGTTATTTCTCTTTTCAAATAACCTCTCTTTCCTTTTTCTGGGCTGTTTTGTTATTTTTAATATTTATAAGCTCCTGCTATCACAAGTTAATGCTTTCTGCGTTGTATGTAACAATAACATTTGCGATTTGCCATTTTTCTTTTAATTTTTTTATTTACCTGTTTGTTTATTGCCATGCTGGATTTTTAAATTGTTATGTAAGCTTTACCTTATAGTCTCTGGCTTGGACATCATACACACAATTTCCTTCTCTTCCTAAATTACTTTGAAATAATGTTGTAAATATCAGGGGAGAAGCAAGAGTTCAGGATATTTGCTATGCACGTTAGCTGGAATTTAAAAAATAAACACCAGTGTGCACACTTGTTGATATAAGACGGGCAGATAGTGGTGTCCAAGTGAGTCAGAGACTTGTTTGGGGCTGGAGTGTGCATGGCTCTGGGCCAGTGGGTCTCACCGTGTGGTGTCCAGAGAGCAGCACCAGGGTCTTGTCACAAGACATTCTTAAACATGCAGACCGGGGGGGTCGCTCCCTAGGCCCGCTGACTCTGACGCTCAGCTGGGCCCAGCCATCCGCTGTCTAACACGCCCACCCAGTGACCCTGCAGCAGGCTTCAGTCTGAAACCCACACTGCTGGCGGCTGCAGACAGCTGCCCCCTGGCCTCACCTGGTTTCTCTGCAGCACCTTCCAGGGCCATAAAACTTATACCCCTACTTGTCAGGAGGGATGCACGCGCTTGGGGGAGGGGTTTCAGTTACAGCTCACTTGCTGTTAACACACACACACACAAGCGAAGCCACACACACATTCAAAGCCCTGGTGACACACATGCATGTGCATTGCTTGTGCTTAGAGCTGGCTGGCTTCCAGACGGTACTCTGACAGTGCAGGTTGAGTGTTGAGTCAGAACCCACGGCCCCTCCCCTCTGGGCACCCAAGCCTCTTCAAGAAGGCCCTGGATGCTGATCCCAGAATGCCCTAGCAGACATGATGCTCCCACGTGACACAGCAAAGGTCAGAGCAGGTAAAACCTCTGGCACCTGTTGCGGAAATACCCGCCAAATGGGATGGGGAGAATACTGCTACAATCTTGCCTCATGAGACACTGCATGTGGTGCTATTAAACATCCTTTCGTATGTCTGAGTATTTGGAGACATGCTTAAATACTCCCCGTCCCTGCTTTATATCAATATCAGGGGAAATCCACAATGGCAGTCCTCATCTGTAAAGACAATGAGCTGGGGATTCCATGAAGGAGGTGATTTCCATGGCACGGTTTCACCGATCGTTCCCCTGGCTGTTTGCTCAGATGCGTGCCCTGGGGACAGACCCCGCGTAGAGGTAGAGGCGCGTTCAGTGAGAACTGCGCTCAGTGAGCACCCCCCTCCCCGCGCCGCCCCGCCCCCCCCACCCCCCGCCCGCGCTGCAGGCACCGCTCCCTTCATCGGGGCTCAGTCTTCCTGGCGGGTTTCTGCTTCATTTAGAGCAGTCACTACCTCAATTAGTGCCTGCTCGCCTCCCCGGGGAGGGACAGTTACACATGTAGCTTCACAAGCCTCTGAAATCGAAAACCCCCTGCGCTGCTCGGTCGTAAAATATGTCCTGATTAACAGTGCTGTTTGCCAGACAACCGTCGCTCCTTTCTACCTCTCCCTGCTAAGATTTGTCAACTGCCACAACAGAAGTCACCGAGAGATGCCGCCTGCCAGCCGTTCCATGGAAAATACCCTGCAAACGTGCCAAGTGAGGCTTTCCTGATTTCACACCTGGATCTGAAGCGCATAGCCCACAGCGCAGTGCGGGAGAAAGTGCTGATTTTTGGTGCATGTTTGTGCAGGTGTGCGCGTGTGCGCATGTGCTGGTACGCAATGCAGTCACTTGTGCTGGCGTATTTGCCCCTGAGCAGGACAAGGTCTCCACCCCTAGGGTCACTAATCCTGCAATTCGGTGTGCGAGGAGAGCCCCCTCTCCTCTGCACGGAGAAGGAACAGGCGTCTGGCTGGGCTCCCCACAGCTGGGTTTGGTTGTGGCGCTTGTTTTTCGGACGAGTTGTCATCATCTCTGCAATATTGTTGTCGTCATTGTGTGTCTGTATCTCAACCAGACACTGCTTTAGCAAACCTGTAAAACACACCTGCGACCACCTGAGCACTTTGAATTTGGGGGGGGGGTGGAGAGAAAGCTCCTAAGAAAGAAATATATAATGGTCTATTTGTATTCTAACAAATAGCATTAAAAATGCACGACATCTTGGCTTTCATATGAATTCTGAAAGAATGTAAAATAACTCAAATGCTCTAGAGGCTCAGGAATTGTCATCTAAGCCTCCAACACACGAATGTGTGCACATGTGTGCATCCATGTGCATGTGTGTGCATGCATGCACGTGTACACACCATGTGCACATAAGAATGTGTGTGTGCACACATGTAGACCCTTGTATGGACCTGTGGCAACAATCCCTTTGAAAACACCACATGAAACCCCCTTCTTGGAAAGTGAGCTGACCATCACCCCATTCTTTCATACCAAGTTACCAGAATTTAGCACTCAAAAAATCCCTCTTTCTTTTTAAACCGATGCTGTCAATTTTCTAGATAATATGATGGCCACAGCCATTATATTATTTACCAAGTCTATTAATACTTCATTTAAAGTGTACAAAAGTATAACTTACTTTTAAAAACATTTTACTTATTGCTCGAGCTTTATAAAAACCACACGTTGCATTTGAGGCTTAACGATCTCTCTGATACTGTCGCCCTAACACTATGTCTTTCCCTTCTGGTTCTTGCCTGCAAACACATACCTTCGGCCTTGCTGGTATGTACATCTACTTCAGAAAACAACTCGTGGATACAAATATTAGCTGGAGAAAATATAACTAATATTATAAACCCTGTGCCATCTACAAAGGACTTTCTGTGCATTTGACCTTTGCAGCTGCTCTGTTTTGAGGGAGCGTCACCATGGTCTCTGCTGAGGAATCAGCTCAGAGTGTTAACACTCTCACCCAAGTTCATAGCCTGTGAGCTGGCAGAGCCATAATTTAGAGCCAGCCCCTCTAACTGCAAATCCCGCACTGGTCCCGCAGTGCCCTTTCCTGGGAGGCTCAGTGAGGCTGTGGGTGTGCTGGAGGCGGGGGAGGGATGATGCAAAGACCAGCTACAAAGGTGGTTCTCTCCTGGAGTGCTCTTCAGACAGATTCCTGGCCCCAGAATTTGCATTTCTAGCAAGTTCCCAGGTGATACTTCTGTCGCCTGTTCAGGGACCACTGTTATAGACAAATTAGTAACAAAGTTAAATGGTAGGACTGCATACTTGTACGACTATTGCCAAAAGCTGTTTGGCATTGTCCCATAAGTTTAGAGCTACACATACACCTTGACTAGAAATTTCACTCCTCTAAGTGCTCCCTAGAGAAATTCATGCATAAGTGTCCAGGGTTCACAGGCAAAAATGTTTATAGTCGCATTATTTGCAATGGCCAAAGTCTGAAACCTCATGAATAAATAAACTGTGAAATATTTCCACAAAGAAATAGTATACAGCCATGAAACCTGCAAGCACCATATACATATAGACATAGGTATAGATATCGATATTATGTATATCTACGTCTATAGACATACATACATGTTGTAGATACCACACAAACATCACACAGAATGAACAAAGACACAAGGCAGACAGTAAGATCGCACTGTATGTACGACTCAAAAACAGGCCAGACATCCCGTCTGCGTCCAGTTGCCTATGGACGCATACCTAGGGGGGGGAAGCATAGGCTGTCTGCATCTTCTGGCTGCACCACGTACTATCTGTGCGACCTTCCATGAGACGTTCAGACTGTCTGTGCCTCACTCAATTACTGCACTTTTAAAATCAGGTTAATAATAGCACCAACCTCCTAGGATTGCTGTAAAGATTAAAAGCTCATAAAATTCTCAGCAGAGGACTTAATTCATGTTAGCTATAATTATCATCATCATTAGTACACCAGGTGTCTTTAAAAGGTCTTGATGCTAGCATAATCAACTGATGAAGACATGCAGGAAAAATGATAACCAAATTAAATAAACCGAATATACCACCAAATCCAGATGACCAAATTAACAGAAACACATGTGCAGTGTATGCAAGCAACTGGGGGACCCAGCATCAGTGGCCAAGTGATGAGAGGACTGCAGGGAGTGGATAGTAACATGGGATGAAGGCCAAGTGGTCAAAATGGCTTCCAAGAAAAGATGAAATGTCAGAAATTAAAAATATGTTGGGGATTGCAGGATCAAAGTCCTGGGTGCTGGTCCCTCTTGCACAAGAATCTTCAGGTGGAAGAAGCTCCTGGAATACCCTAAAGAGGGAGGTGGCTTGAGCAGAGTTGCCAGGAGACCCAGCCCTGAATACCAGGGAGCTGGCATCAGCCGAGTGTGAGACTGGCCACCACCAGGAGCATTAATGGGGGTGTGGCTTATCTTCTTTTCCTTGCTTCTCTGTGCTAAACAGCTTTGTGTAAAGCACCTGCTCAAAAGCTAGAACATGGCTTTCAACCTAACTATTCTGTGTATCCATCTCCAAACCACTGGAAACTGCTGGTTCTGTTTCCATGGAAACTTCTTGCCTTCCAAGAACTGTATCGGAATCCTATAGAACAGGGATCCCCAACTCCCTGACCATGAGGGAAGCTCGCCTGAGCTCTGCCCTTCTACCTACCCCATCCACAGTGGGCAAGCTGGCAAAGCTTACCTGAGCTCCACCCACACCCCCTGGCATCTTCCACAAAACCAGTCCCTCGTGCCAAGAAGGTTGGGGACCATTGCTTTAGAAGGCAAGAAGGCTTGACCTGCCTGAGCTCCAGCACTTGTTGGCCATCCTCGGGTCCTTGCAGGCTGTTGGCCAGACACTCGCCTCCCTCACAGTGTTGTCCCTGGACCATTGGGTGTCCTGGTGACGTGACACCAGGTTTCCCTGGAGAGAGAGAAAGAACTTCAGGGCTCAAGACGGAAGCTGCCATCCTTTTATTACCCAACCTCAGAGTGGTTCACCACCACTTCTGCCACATCCATTGGTCACAAAGACCAGCAACTCCAGTAAAATGACGGAGAGGACGATTGGATGGTTTGCATGCTGGGATTCAAGGATCCCTGGGGATTGTCTTGGGGGATGGCTAACACTCCTGTTATTTTTTTCTAATGATTATTTTTTCTAATTAATGATTATTTTTTCAGATTAATATTCTGGACCTCATCTGATTTTTCTTAATAATATAGTCTATATATTCATACATTTTTAAATTTATTTTTTACTGTCACTGATGGCAGAAAATCAAAGTCTACTTACTGCTTTTTAACCTAATTATTAACGAGCTTTATTAGCCAAATACAGCATCTAGGTACCTGATCAGACAAGAAAGAAAAAAAGGAAGAAATGACCTGCCTATATCTATGTGAATGCTGTTTTTAATATGTTGAGGTTAATATTCATACTTGTCATGCAAAATAAATCAACTTTCTTCCAATAATGTGACTTGGAACAAGTTCAGAGTGAATATAATATAAAACTTAAATGTTTACGCTGCTGACACAATTTATCATGTCACAGGGCCCCGGCAAAGCTGCCGGGAAGTGGAGATGCCGTCAACCTTGTTAAAGTTGGACATCAAATACAGCCCAGCAGCAGCTTGGAAACACGTATTTGATTAATGGTTATAATCAAAGTAACTTCATTATGTAAGCATAGTAACCCAGCCAAGGAGATATTTCAGTACGTGCTAAGAACTTACTAATTTCTGGCTGGAGGAATCATTTTCTTTATGGCGACTAGAGCTGCCCAGTAGGCGGCCTCACTTGCTCCAACTTTGATGAACAGTAAGTGCGTGGACGGGAGGAATTTTTGATTCTGCAGCAGCGGTAACAGCACTTTGCGGTTCTGCAGGGGTCTTCCTTCCGACACACTCAGCGGGTCCCCCAAACACAATCTCATTAATCCTCCTCGCAGCCCCAGGAGGCTACAGGTCTCATTGTTCTTCCAGATGAGGAAATGGAGATGAAGATGAGAGGCAGAGACCCCAAAGGAGAGAAGGCTGCCGGGCCTCTGAAGGCCTGAGAAGAAGCCGGCGCCGAACTGCAGGCCATTTTCTCTAGCAAAGGGCAGCAGACGTTTTCTTTATTTTTTTAAAGAATTTATTTATTTATTTTTAGAGAGAGGGGAAGGGAGGCAGAGAGGGAGAAAAACATCAGTGTGTGGTTGCCTCTGATGCACCCCCCCACCAGGGACCTGGCCCGCAACCCAGGCATGTGCGCTAGTTGGGAATCAAACTGGTGACCCTTTGGTTTGCAGGCTGGCGCTCAGCCCACTGAGCCACACCAGCCAGGAACTGCAGGCATTTTCAAGGCTCACACTTTGAACACCAATGATCGTAGAGGCATTAGTCACAATAGCCAAAAGGTAAAGGTAGCCCAAGAGTCCCCATTTGAATGGGCCACATTTGAATGGATAAATCAAATGTGGCATAAAGAGGAATAAAATCCCAACACATCCTACAATGTGGATGAACCTTGACAATATTATGCCATGTGAAACGAGCCCGTCACAAAAGGACAAGTACCGCGTGACTCCTCTTATAGGAGGAGACCCTGGAGGGGTCAGATTCCTAGAGACAGGAGGAAAGGTGGGGCCAGGGACTCGGAGAGCGGGGAGCAGGCAGTGAGCTGTTAACGGCTGCAGAGGTTGAGTTGGGGAGATGACAGACAACGTGAATACATGAATGCCACTGAACAGTCCACTTAAAAGTGGTTAAAACAGTGAATTTTATGTGAGGGTTGCTGAGCAGGACACGTGTGTGCTGTGACTGGGAAATGCAGCTGTGGGTCCCGGGACAGCCCCAGGTGATGTACCGATCGGAACCGTGGTTACGTCAGATAGTGCTGATAGGCAGCACTGTGTTAGAAAGAGGACTAAGGGCCAGTCTCGTTAGGGTCTGCCTGAGCATGCACGGCCTTCCTTTGTCACGGCACTAGAGAAATAAGAGGGCTCTGGGTCCCCATCCCATCCTCACCATGTGCTTAGCCATGCCCAAGTTCTGCCCAAGAGCCTGGCCCCTTTCAGCTTCTTGGCCTCCCTCAGGCAACCAGTCTGCTCTTTGCTGCCAGAAACAGTGGCAGCTGCCTAGGAGGCTGGGTACTCACCAGCTTCCAGGGCCAGTGTCCTGGCTATGTGACCAGTAGAGTGACGTGGGTTCCTGAGCCCCCAAGGGCCCTGCACTGGGGGTTGAATGGTCTTTGGCTGCCATCTTGAAATTTTAAATAATTTTGTCTTTAATCTGTGTTTTAAAGTGAAGTCCAGTGGAACAATGGGGCATGAACTGGGGACTCAGAGCCTTAGCCCCCATGTCGTCCCACCTCTGGCCACCTCCTGCCTCCCCAGAATGGATTCTCTCCTGCTCCCTGGGACCCGGGCCTCTACTTCTCTGAGTCCACCCAGTGATCACCGAGGTTCTTCACCCATGGGGACTTGGGCATGTGTTGGAAGATTGGCGTCGGGCTTCCTGAGGGCATGGTGGCAGCTCTCCCCGTCGAGAGGCAGCCACACCACAGAGCTTTCAGAGGGTGACTCAGGGAACCTTGGGAGTCATCCATCCAAACCCTGGGTGGGACGGTCACCTGCTGGGAGCCCTGGGAGCTAGTGGGACCCATTCATGTACATGACACGCCAAATCTCAGGTCAGGTCCTGGGTGCCCGGGAGGGTCAGCACTTAACTCAGCCCCAAACCCGAGGGAGCAGGACATTAAACAGAAACTATAAATCATTGTGACATGTGGAAATAGAGGCCTCAGAAGAAAGGAAAAAGCTTTCTAGTTCAGAACTAGAATGGCACCCTTTTCCCGCTGCTGGAACCAAGGCTTTGGTGTTGTCATTCTGCTCTGGGCTCCACAAGCCCTGTAGCCCGTCCTGCCGACCTCATCTCTCAAATACGCAGTGGGCTTGCAGGAGAGATGCTGCGGTGCCTGCTTCTCAGCTGGGAAACGGAGCTATCCAGATGCCCTGGGGCATCTTCCTGAATGGACTCAGCCCCAGACGGAGGGGCTGCCAAGGAGACTCTGGCTGCCCACGCCCCTGTGGTCAGAGGTTCTGTTCCCCCGGGGACCAGCCTGGGTCCTCCTATGAGTAGGCAAGGAGGCTTTGCACTTGGATTTGGAAGACCTGGGTCCCTTCTAGATTTTCCATTTACAAGTTGGATGCTTCAGACTAATTACCTCCCTCCCCAATCCTATGTTAGTGTGACCTAATGGTAGAGAGTCCCCTTCTCTACCGAGAACATGCATGCTGCGTGTCTGGGGGGACGTGTATTTTAGTAAAAGGGGTCTGGCACTTGAAAGGATGCGGCACACGATGTATTGTTTACTATGAGTGGTTTAGCTCAGACCCGCTTAGCTTCCCCAGACCCTGGAGGAAGAGAGGAAGAAGGGGGAGAGTCGTCCTAGAGATTAAAGAAGCTGTGTTAGTGTTATGGTGATACTGATGTTTCAGAAATCAGATGAAATAGAGCTTTCGATTAGCAGCGGGACGTAGCGGGAATAGGTTCTGGTTTGGCCAGTTTTAAACCCTCCAGTTCTCTGCCTCTTTATTTATAAATAAAGGGGGGAGGGGATAAGATGCCACGTACAACATGAATCCTGAAATGCTCCTACGTTCTAATCTTCATTTTCCCCCAGAAAAGAGTTGCTTGGTGTCTGGCGCTCTGCGAAGACGTCATAGATGTATCCGTTAATACCGGTTTAAATGCGATGACCCTGCCAGGCATATTCTTTCCGTGCCTCTCACACATATTGTAGCACAATTTGGAATCTGCTCGAAGTGGTGCTTGAAAATATGTCTTGGGCCATTTCTGGGGCCAGAATTTCTACCCCATCTGGTTGTTGTATGGAGTAAACATGTGCGTAGTGTGTGGGAAAGCCCCTGAGTTAGAGTCGGCATGCAGGCGAGTCAGGTATTGTTGTTGTTATGGAATGGGGGGGTTGGCGGGGAGAGAGCAAGAGAGGTGAAAATGGGGAAGGAAGGAGAGAAGAAAGAAAGGGAGCTGAAGAAAGTGGGGGTCAGGAAGAAAAAGGGACAGGCGAGGAGAATTGGAGCTGGGACAGGCCTCCGGGATCACCCAGTGGCATTGTTTCAATCCTGGCTTTGTGTTAGGGTCACTTGGGGAGCTTTCAGTTAATCATCCCTGAGCCCGGCCCCAGCTCTCCCGGGCATCAGGTGACAAAACTGAGGCTCGGGGCAGCCAGTGGTCTTGCCCATTCGTAGCAGCATGTCCCTGGATGACATGAGGCTGGAGCCCGTCTGCTTGCTCCTCGTGTCTTCTCTCGCCCCCTCCTCTGATGTAACGATTGTGAGAGGCACACAGCTCCAACCCAAAGCCCCCAGATCCTAAGTCAGGGTCCAGCCTCCAGCACCCCAGTGGCCTCGCCCTGAGCAGCAGAATTCAGGAAGAGGGCTGCCAACCCAGTGCCTGACTTCTGAGACACTCACTGATTCATGTTTTCACCTAGGTCTATGTTAAATAAAATGATGAAAAGTATGTATTCTGTGCATTTGGACTGACTAAAGAGAGGATGGTGAAAATCATTTTAGTTCAGGTCTGTGCATGGAATGTTTACTGCGGAATCCAGGCACTGGGTACATGGCTGCTCACCTTTCTGTATCTTTGAAATATTTCCTAGTCAACTGTTGGGGCGTATTTACAAAATAAAGCAGCCGAAGAAGCAGTTTAAGATGTTCATGTGTCAGAACATCTCCCCCCCTGGCCCTCCCAGCTGGAAACCCACGTGCCCCTGCCTCTGTTGTCCAGCTTGGGTGCCGGGGCAGCCTTGCTCCGGGTCCTACACCCTCATGCCCCGTCCCTCTTCCAACCCTTTGGAGGGATCGAGGGACGCCCTGCTCAAGCATGGGAAGTCCCGGGCATCGGAAGGTAGGGGACCCTCTACGTTGGGGGTCGTTCTTGATGAGGATGATGATGGCGTTGGAGTAGGAGTCATTAAGTCAGATCCTGGTTGACTCTTGGATCTGGGTCTTCGACACTCATTCCTCTTCTCTGCTTTCCTCTTTTCTTCTCCGTGAAGTGAAGGGATTGGACCAGGTGATCGTGACAGGCAGGCTGTCTAGCCAGAGTGCTTGGTATTTCCTTTCATTTCTTTTTTGGTGGCATTTTAAGCAGAGCTGGAGAGGGAGAAAAAAATTAAAGTGTGTTCGAACCACTTTTGTATTATGGGTGGAGCCATTAAACCAGGACAGAATAATTTGGAACTAATCTTTAATATCCATGATTAATTAGCACCAACTGTCATTCTGCCTTGTGTAGAAAATATCAATGGATGTGTCGATTCATTGCTGAATTGCCTGTTTAAGGATGCAGTGATGCACTGGTCGTGTATGTAGGTTTACTGTTAGGAAGAAGATTAGTTATTGCTTTTGGTAAGCTCCCCAACTTCTCTGCCTCTGGTGTGATGGGATTGGGATGTGACCTTCTCTGTGGGGTTCTGGTCAATGACAGACAACTAGCTGTGGGGACAGAGGGAGGAAGCAGCCCTGATTTCTGGCATCGGCCAGTTTCAGTGGTGTAAAGCCCCCATTTCCGATTTCAGGCTAACTAGCCACTGTCACTGGACTGTGGAGCTGGGTTGCAATGTGCACCGTCAGCTCTCCTTGGCTGGTCCCAACAGAGCCACCACATCCCTGCACCTTTCTGCTGCAAGAAAGTAGGTCACAGGAGGCTTCCTTCTGCCAGAAGGCTGCAGACTTGCTGAACGTGAGGGGCTGTTAGATGGTGTCCTGATTATGAAGGAAATTTGTGAATTAATATGTAACAAAGTCACACAGCACCCTCTTTGGGGGCAATTTTGCAGGAGAAGCACACAGCATGCAGTCTTTGAACAAAGCCCTCTTGGTCTGGCTTTTCTTTGTCTCCACCAGCAGGGTGGGCACAGCCCCTCCTTGGCCCGGTCCTGCGAAACACCCTCCATTTGTTACACCTCAGGGACCTGTGCAGGAAGCATTGCTCTGCTGATGTGTTGACATCTCTGGTGTCCCTGACTGTGACAAGTGAAAAGGTCAGGCCTCTGCCATTAGCATTGCGAAGAGCCTGATAATGATCCATTTTCACAAATCCTTTGACCGTTCTTTTAAAGGGCTGGAAATACTTGGCTTGGATAAGAGGTGGTGGGCTTGCCAGAATATTTCCGACCAAATACAGAATGTATTAACCAGACAAATACACCCTTGTTGGCGGGGCCCTCTTCCAAAGGAGATTATATGGAAAAAAGGAAGAAGAAGGAGCAGTTTATGCAGAGTAAGATAGGCAAACCTAAACCAAACATCCATGAATAGGTCAAGGCATTTCTCCCATATAGAATGCCACAAAGCTTTTCATTTTTAAGAAAAGAAAGGGGCAGGAAAAAAAGTCCTCAAAACAATTCTGTATTATCCTGGAGAGTAACAGTGATTCTTCCAGCTGATTTTTTTAAAAGAATAGGGAGTTACATTCCAGGTGAACACCAGCCTTCACAATGCATTCCTTCCCTGCACATCTCATAAGGTAGGACAGGAGCCCTTATTTCGGCATCGGCTTACTCTCATTACTCTCGCTATAAAGGCATCACTCTGTGTTGAAAGGAAAGGTGATAAGGAGACTTGTCAGAAGAATACAGAGAAGAGAGGCAGATAAAAGACGCTGGACCTGGGAAGTGACCACGTGTGACCTGTCCTCACAGGAAATCTATATATATTTTTTCATGCCCCACCATTTTACAGATTTCTTTTTCCATTCTGTGGGCCCTGGACCACGGGAAATCCTTTCTGTAGCCTTTAGATTCCCGTGACACTGAGGCATGAGCATGGGCTGATTCCCAGAACACAGCTTTGCTGCCAGAGATTCCCTGACCTGTGCTCAGAGGGGGCGCTGCAGAAATCCGCCTGCTTCCTGGAGGGACGGGGAACCACGTTTCCAAGCTAAACTGTGTGTGAGTTTCGCAGTTTCTGATTCACGCTTCCCAGCTTTGAGAAGGAGAACGAGAAGAAAACGTGGGCTTCCAGCAGATCTAGTCACAGTTTTGCAGTTTAGGTGGCTTTGCCCTCAGATATTATGGGAAAAAAAATGTTGGTTAGTGAATCTGAGCCCAAACTGAAGATGTCTTTCGTAAAGCAGCCTCAAATCAAAGCCCACGTCCGTTCCTCACCTGAGGGCCCCTCGTCTGCGGGCACGAAGGAAGCCCTGCCATCTGGTCTGCGGGGGCACCGCCGGCGTATGCTCTCACAGTGCTGACTCCGCGCTGTGGGCCGGCTTCTGTTACCCCTCAATGACTGTTATCCCCACTCGACAAAGGGCAACTGAGGCACAGTGTGATTAACTGTCTGTCTAAGGTGACACAGTGAGCCCGTGGCACACCTACGGATTCAAACTAACCGACTTCCATGTCCTATAAGCTGCTGACCACCTGACCCAAAATGATGAGTATGCACCTGGGTGCTGCTCTGGAAACTCTGTCCTTATGTTCTTCTCTGCAGGGCCATCCAATAGGAATTGGTTTTTCAATATAGGGCATAGGCCATATTTCCCCAAAGAGTCTAGACCTATGATTAAGGTCAGCCCAAAACAATTCTCAGTCTCCTATTACAGAAAAAATCAAAATAATAATGGATAAGTGAAATGGTTAATTTCTTTCTCATGTCACAGGGCAGGCCAGGTTTGGGAGGATAGCTTCAGGGTGTCAGCAAGGAGCTGGGCTCTCATTGTCCACATCACCTCATGGGCCGAGATGGCTGCTGGTGCTCCAGCTATCAGGTTCTGATTGCAGGCTGGCTCAGGAGAAAGTATAGGCAGCCTGAAGGAAGGCCAGCCAGATGAGTATGCCTTCCCAAAGTCCCAGATATATCATTGCCTTGAGCTCAGTCATATGGCAACACCTAGCTATAAGAAAGGTTACACTCTTTTATTCAGGCATATATTTCATTTACTGTCACCTGTTAAAAACTTGGGAAAGAGAGGAAAAATGAGCTTGAGGAGGCCACTGAAAATCTCTGCTCACAGTCAGTGGTCCATATCTACTGTTAGAGTTAAAGAGGGCCCAACAAGCAATACTCCTGAGTTCAGAACCAAGCGAAGGATAGACGTTTTGTACAGATACATTGGTGCTATTTGGGAAGTTCTTAGACACAATTTATGGTGTTTCATTTTTCTCATGAATACGTGGTTGAGGTTTACTGAGATGATGCCGCTATAAAGGCATCACTCTGTGTTGAAAGGAAAGGTGATAAGGAGACTTGTCAGAAGAACCTCACGGATTGGCCTGCCTCTCCCATAACTACATTCAGGAAAGTGGTCCCAGGACCATAATGAACATGTGTCACAGCTCCCCAGGACAGCTGGGCTCATAAGCAAGGCTCTGTGTGACAGAGCAGGTAGGATCCCCTGCCCAGGGCACAGGAAGCCAATGCGCCTGCCCAGGTCCTCCGTGGTCAAGGCATGAGCTTCCCTTTCAACTCTCCACGCACACACAGGATGCCCAAGTTCCACATCCCCTGTTCAGATGGGTTCAGTAGCATCCAGAACTCTTTGACGGGGAACAGTGTGAAGTTGAAGGCAGGAATGTCCACAATGGAGGGGAGAGATAGGGAGGAGTGGTCCACCCTGTCCCCTGCTCCTCCTGGAACTTCGTCCTGAAGTCATCTGCCGCAGAAGACATTCACGGGGATGGTGGCGTGCATATCCTGCCCCCTTTCTGGGCAGGCAGACCAGTTAATGGTCCCTTTACATGGGGCCGGTGACCTCCCAGGGCTTTGGTCCCTTCTGTCCATGAGGTGGACAACTGAGGGAGCGGACTGCTCTCCCAGGTTCCAGCTCTGCAGGCCCTTCTCCTGCCGCAGCACAGGCTGCCTTTTGCCTTTGTGATCTCTGAGGAGGGAAAATGGACTTGGGGAAGCAGCTGAAAATCTCTGCAAAGTTGTGCCCCAGTCCCTGTGTGTGCTTAATTCTCCAGGGTGGCATGCACTGGCCCTCCTGGACCCTTCCACACCACACACAGCTCCTCAGTAGTGGAGGCGCAGAGGCTGGCCCAGGGGCTCCACAGCCACAGGGCATCAAACTAGACAGGAAGGTGCTGGCTCACTTCTTGCAGCTTCACCTGTCACATGGTAAAGGTGACATTCCTCTCCCCTCACCCTAAACTCTGGACCTTCACAGCCCATTCCCCTTCCTCTTCTGTGCTCAGTCCCCTTACGTGCAGACTGCAAAATGGGGAAACAGTATGGAGGCTCCTCAAAATGTTAAATGCAGACTTGGCCCGTGAGTCAGTGCTTCTGCCCCTAGGAGCCTACTCGGAGCAAAGTAAAAACGTAGGCCCACACAACACCCCGTACACCAGTGTCGACCCATCACACCCAGAGAGCGGAAAGAGCATACATGTGTATCAACTGGTGAGTGAGCACACAAAATGTAGTATAAGCGTGCTCTGGACTGTCATTCAGCAACAAAAGAATATGCAATAATATGGATGAACCTTGAAAAGGTTCTCAGTGAAAACAGCCAGAAAGGAAACTTACCGTAGGATCCCGTATATGGGGAGTGTCCCGAAAAGGCAAACCTAGAGGAATAGAATGCCCCTTCGTGGTTGCCCGGTTCTGGTGGGTGGCAAAGGAAAGCGACTGGATTTGGACAGAAAGAATCTTTTTAGGGTAATGTAATGTCTCTAAAATTCAATGTGGTGGTGATTATACACCTCTCATAGTTGTACCAGGTTGCGATTGTGTATGTGAGTGCGTGCTGAGTGATATAAATATACTTGTTTTGGGTTGAATAGTGCCCCCCCAAAATCATAATCACCAGGAACCTCAGAATATGACCTTATATGGAAGTAGGGTCTTTGCAGATGTAATTAGCTAAGGTGAAGTGATATTGCATTGGGAGGGATCCTTAAGCTGTGGAGACACAGAGCAACACGCAAGGAAAACCGCAGTGCGAATGTGGGGACAGAAATTGGAGCTGACCCGCCACCAGCCGAGGAATACCGAAGGCCACTGGAAGCCAGAAGAGGGAAGGAACGGTTCGTCCCTGGGGCCATCAGAGGGAGTGTGGCCTCACTGACCCCTTGATTTTAGACTCGTCTCCAGGAGCACGAGAGAATCTGTTTCTCTTGTGAGCCCCGTCCCTGGCTCCTGAAAAGTGATTATAGCCACCCCAGGCCATTAATACAATGCTAGACCCCATTCAATTGTACACTTAAAACAAGTGGATTTTAGGGTACATAAATTATACCTCGCAAAGGTGTGAATAAAAATTAAACATTTTGTTCCATAGGCCAGAGGCAGGGCAGGATCAGGACTCAGGGCTGGAATTACAGAGCCGGCCTGTGACACTGGGGGAGGAGCCGCCCAGGTGTAGGCCAGGTGGCAGGCTGCCCACTCCACACCTGGTTCTCCTGCCACCTGCCTGCTGATGGTGGAGAAGCTCCTAAGTGCCAGTTGTTGCCTGGGTGTCCAGGCCACAGGCACGGTGGACATTTGACTTGTGACCTGTCCCAAAGCACTGTGGTAGGCCGTGGGGAAGGCGTGCCCCAGCATGTGCCAGCCTGAGAGGAAGGCATGTGGTTTCTATGGTCAGGTGCCCAGAAACGTGGGAGGGTCGATGAGGTGGCCAATGAAGAGCACCAGTATGAACTTGACGTTAGAAATGAGGGAGGGTCTTTCTGCTGTGATTGGGAAAATAAGGCAGAAAGCAGGTAAAAATAAAGACTTGTTTTGGTCCTTTTTCAAATCTTCCTTGTTTTGTTTTCTTTTTTTATGGCATCATGTTCCTTTCTCACGTTTTTTTATATATCTTTTAACGTTTGGTGTGTAACTATTTTAGGGCCTGTACCTACTCATTCTAGCATCTAAAGTCCTTGGAGGGGGGTTCATTCTCTGGTGATTGTTTTCGTGTGTTTTATGCTTTTGGTTTGGAGCTCGTATCCAGCAGAAGCTTACCTGGGAGAATCCCAGTGGGTGTGCACAGAGGCCGCATACTTAGCAGGTTTCTGTTTGCTCGTGCTGGGCTCCTCAGGCCCATTTCCAAGCTAAGATCACACATATGTTAAACCATGAACATGAATTTAACTCGGAACCTATGCAGAGTCAGACCAGCTACAAATTCTCAGGGAAACCTTTTATTTTCATTCATAACATAAGCCAATGCATTTGCTTTTCCCTTTGTCATTGTGGATTTTTTTTTTTTTTTGCACGTGTTATATTCTTACTCTGAAGCTTGAGCCCTTTGAGGAGCCTGGATTGGAGGTCTCCCTTTGAACTCCCTGCCAGCACCGGCATATCTCCGGCCTTCCAGCGTCCCTTTTGGTTTCTGGTTCCCTGGCTTTCTCTTACTTTCTTGTAAACAGAGTCTGCATTTAAAAAGATGTTTGTTATACGTTGTCCAGTATTTTTAGGTGGTTTGTAGACTGGGAGTGGGGTCTTACATCATGCAGTGGATTACCAAGAATGGAAGCCTATTGGTGAATTTTGAGGTCGGGGAGGGAACTTGAGATGTTTCACAAATCCAGGTTCCTGTTTTCTCGTGAATTGGGGGTGTGGCTTCCTGGTCTGACGGCTCCCGGTGACTATCAAAGTTGGTAACGGCTATGGGAGATGGGAGTGCCTGGAAGTAACTTCAGGGATTGGTTGGCAATAATCGAGGCTCCACTGAAGCTGATGAAGGTTTCATGTCCATGGTTGAAAATGAGAGTTAGAAACATGTATGATCACAGAACAAGGAGCATAATTCTCAATGGAAGCCCCCTACCCAGTCGAATCATCAAGTACAGTCATCTTCCTATGTGTCCTAGGGGACATGGGCCATGCCTGTGACCCGCATCTGTCCTCAATGGGATTGGAAGAGAGCAACATCCCCTGAACACGAAGCCACGTGGCAACATCTGCTTAGGGCTCATTTAGCCAAGTTCCATTTTTTTTTTGCCACCTTCCCTCTGTCTTCCTCATGATTCTTGCTCAGCAGTTTCTTCAATAGATTTCATTTTGAAGAAACACCTCTTGGTGTGATTTAGCTGAGGGTTACAGTGGGGAAATCAGGAACCCTAGGTCACCTGGTAAGTCTGTGCCCCTTTTGGGTTTCCAGTTCCTGCGATGATCACGTCCTACCCGAACACTACCCTGGCCACGCAGGGCCAAAAGAAGGAGATGAGCTGCACGGCTCATGGGGAGAAGCCCATCATCGTGCGCTGGGAGAAGGAGGACCGGATCATTAACCCCGAAATGGCCCGTTACCTTGTGTCCACCAAGGAGGTGGGAGAGGAGGTGATTTCTACTCTGCAGGTAAAAGCATGACAAACACCGCGGATCAGAGTCTAAGCTCATGGGCGCAGTGAGCCTGGCTTTCCACATAGGTGGGTACGTGTGGGTGATAAATAAACAGTCTTTTGGAGTCAATTTATGAAGCATCATTCCCCCCTCCTCCTACAGGGAGATTAGTGAGTAGACTGTGAAAATGCTGCTTTATCCTAAGTGTTATTCAGAGTAAAATTATTATGAACACAGCGGGGAACCCAACTGTAATAAAAAATGTGAGAAACAGAGTCCCTTGCTGACAGTTAATCCTGGAAGAGTGACAGCCTGTACTGTTGCGGGTTTTCACTCCCTAGAAAAAGAGAAACCGGATAGGCTTTGGGACAAAAACATTACGAGGAAAAAGATTTTGCTGCCGTGGAAAAATCCGAGGTAACCAAATCCTGCCTTCCAAATGGAATCACAAAAGCTAGAAAAAAAGTATTACCGTTTCATATGATTTAGCACAATTGGTAGCTAACTGGGTGATGCTTTCGATTTGGGCGAGAGGGGATGCCGAGCACACACACGGGGAAAAGAGCCGTGTTGGAAATGTGGATGTCGATTCACTCACGAGGTTCAACCCCACAGTCCCTGGGCGTACCTCTAACAAGGGTCCCATGAGACCGAGGCTTTATTACAGTGTTTATAAATCTGTTTCCTTAGGTGGGGTTGTTCTGGAGGCTTTAAAGGCGGGCTATGGGGGGGGAAAGTATATGTGGACTGTATATCAACTTGACCTTGACATCCCACATAAAGTATGCACCCAACTTAACGAGCTGGCAGCTGATGTCACTAATGTACATAGGACACATCCATCAGCACTGGGATAGTTGTGCTGAAATGATTTGATGTCAGACGTGTGTATGTATGTATGTGTGTGCTTGCTGGGGGTGGAGAGACCTTTACAGTCAAAGCCCTTCCAGTTGCTCGCTTACTCTATACTTCTGGATAAGATGGATTTCTGTCTGCTTTACACACAGATTTTGCCGACGGTACGAGAAGATTCTGGCTTCTTCTCCTGTCATGCTATCAATTCTTACGGGGAGGACCGTGGAATAATTCAGCTCACAGTGCAAGGTAGGAAGGAGACAGCAGAGGGCAGAACACATGGCTGATTTAGGACTGTGAGTGTGTGCCGGGGCTCAGACACCGGGCTGAGCTCAGCTTGCTACGTAGCACTCCCTAATTCTCCGGAGTTTGAATATGCAAAAGCAGTATTTTGCGGTGCCCGTGAATACATCAGGGAGCAGCCCCAAACAGAACTAAGTCCTTAAAGGAACTGGGTCAGATGAGTTGGCAGTCATGTTCCTTCTCTGCTCAATTCTGGGAATCCTTACCCTGGACGATGTGAATAGAAAAGGGAAGTTTAACATTTGGAGTTCACCCAACATAGTTTTTGAATTATAGATTCCAAATAGAAGAGTGCCATTTAAATCCTCCAGGTTTGCCCTGGCTGGTGTGGCTCAGTGGGTTGGGCATCATCCTGCTGACTAAAAGGTTGTAGGTTCAATTCCTGATCAGGGCACAAGCCTGGTTTGCAAGCTGGGTCCCCAGTTGGGGGCGTGCGAGAGGCAAACCAATCAATGTTTCTCTCCTTCTCTTTCTCCCTCTCTCTCTAAAAGTAAATAAATAAAGTCTTTCAAAAGATAATAAATCCTCCAGGTTTGGCCCAGCTCTGCAAGTGCTATGATGATTGGCAGTCTGGGAAAAGTGTAATTTCTCCTCCCTAAAGTGAGATTAGGAAAAAAACATGCTTCCAGGCAAAAAGCATCTCCCAGTATAGAAAGCTGAGAAGCTTCTGTGAGCCACACTCAGCATTTCCACCAGTGTCCTTGTCTGAGCTAACCCCAGCGTCCTGTTGACCACACAGAGCCTCCAGACCCCCCCGAAATCGAGATCAAAGACGTGAAAGCGCGCACGATCACCCTCAGGTGGACGATGGGGTTTGACGGGAACAGCCCCATCACGGGCTACGATATCGAATGCAAGAACAAATCAGGTAAGTCCTTTATTTCCTCCAGCTCTAGGTCCACTGCTAACACCCTTTTATTCTCCTCCATTCCCATTTGTTTTCCCTGGAAGAGCAAAGCCGGACTCACAGAAACTCAGAGGGGGCTCTTTTTCTCAGTTTGTCTCCTTTCTGGCTCGAAGTCCGCCATGCTTCTTTCCGTGGGGTGTTTGCGTCGAGATGCCCCTCGTGGGCTCAGCTCTGCTCCTCTGCCCTTGAGCCTCAGTCTTGCTTCATGACAGGCACTTTGGCATTCTCGCCACTGATTGGCACAGGGGCAGCTGCCGACAGGTCCTGGCCACGGTCATTATCTCTGCTGTTTCCCCTGCCGCCCGTTCACGTCCCATTTGGACTTGCACTGTCTCACAAAAAAGACGAGCAACTAGAGCACCATCAGCATGTGAAGGGTTGATGGAATTCTCAGGAGCCACATCGTAGCCTTAGTTTTCACTTTGCGGGCACTGTCCAGACCAAGTTTGCCCAAGAACCGTGCTTTCAGAAATGGTATTTGGGACTTGAAGTAACTGGCCTGATTGGAAACACACAGAAAACATGGGGCAGCTCAGCTGGTTCATCTCAGAGATGCAGCTAGAGACCCAGGAGTGAGGTGATGCCTACACACGGTCCAAGGACACCTCCCGAGAGCAGTCACACTGTCACCCCGTCACCGGGAAATGGGACACAGCTGGTGTAGGCTGGGAGATGGGGAGCAGCAACCCCAACAAGCAGGCTGAGGAGAGCACTGACCCAGATCAACGGGCCAAGTGGGCTTCCCGGGGGCCAAAGGGAGGGGAGGAGGCCCTGCCTCTGTGCTGGGGAAATAAGGTCGGGTGGAGCCAAAGTCAGAAGTTCCGAGATTCAGGTCTTGAAGGAAAGAGAATGTTTCTTGGGTGAGGCAGACACGTTCTAGCAGAGAATGACCTGGAAACTGATGGTGGCAATGAGAGCTCAGGAGAAATGCAGATGCGAATCAGGGAGACGCTCCGCAGAGTCCCCAGAGGTAGGGACAGGTCAGCGGTCTCTCTGGCTGAGCCTTGACCTCAGGATCACCACCTTCCATGCTATTGGAGCGACAGCCCAGGCCACCTCTCGGGGGAGTTCGGTGCCTCCCTGTCTTGAGGGAGAACTGTCCTTTCCAGGCACTGGTGACTATCAGTGGTTCCACAGGGAGTTTGGGGTCTGGCCTGTCCTGGCTCCGCTACTGGCCCTGTCTCTTACCTGCTGTGCACCTTCGCTGGTTAGCTCTGCTCACCATTCTCTTTTGTGACATGGGTCACCAGAGTATCTCTGTGACACGGGTCCCTCAAAGGCCATGGGCTGCCTTCTGGCTGGAAGACCCTGTTCCCTGGGCCCTGTGGTTACTATGGTTACTCTGCCTCCTCCTTAGACCCCTCCCTGGTTCACCCTGGAGGCCACACCTCCCTCTCACCTGCTCCTCCAGCATCTCTCCTGTCTTTCTGACAGAAGCCATCACGTGCAATCTCATAATTATTTCCATGATTGTTTCTTTTTTCCCCCCAAAATTCTCAACATTTTCTTTTACTACATCTGGATTTTGAAGCACATGAACCAAGCTATTCTCTACAGTGGGGCTATGAAATGATTCACCGTGTTTTCTTCTATTATGTGTGTGCCTTCTTTCTCTCCCTCTTTAAAATGTCCATCTCCTATCCATCTGGAGCTCATTCTTGTGCATGTCAGGAGATACGGATCTCATGTATTGTTTCCCAAATGGGCATCCATCCGTGTGTTACTAAAGCCTTCTGTGGCTCAACAATTGCAGATGCCCTCTTTGCCACACGCTGACTTTCCGTGTGTGCAGCAGCCTGTTCCCAGACTTCGTGGCCTATTCCAACCTCTGTCTGTCTGTCAGGGCACCAGTGCCGGTGGTTTCAATCACCAGAGCTTCATGGTTTACTCTCTGGTGGAGCTAGTTCAGCCTCGTAACTTTCTTCTCGGGGTTTTCTTGGTTTTCCATCCATACGTTTTAGGATAAACCTGTCTAGCTCCAGAAAACCTCTTTCGGTACTTGCACTGGGGTCATATTACATTTGTGCATTAACTTCAGTGGCACTGACATTTTTATGATGTGGATTGAATCGTGTCCACCAAAAAAGATGGTGCAGAATGTGACCCTGTTTGGGAAGAGGGTGGCTGCAGTTGTGAGGGTGATGATTCACGTGTTGCCTCCCCCAGATTGGAGGCTCCCTGGGGCTTTCTATGCCTTTTGGGTCTAGTTTTAGCCATTTCTCCAGCACCTAGCACAGCACCTAATACGTGGTCAGTGCTCAGTGGCTATTTGGTGAATTCCCGTTAAGGAGGGAATGCCCTTAAAGTGCTTTACCTGCCGCCTGGCACAGAGTAAACATCTAAGAAATGGCAGCTTCCGGTATCACTCAGGCACACACGAAAATGCTTCTATATAAAATTCATCTAAACCCATCTGTGCTCCTTACCTACTCCTCCTGCTTTCAGAATCCTCAGTGTCTCCTGGATCCTGGGATGGAACCATCTAGACCAGGAAGCACAAACTCATATGCGCATAGCCACTGTGGGTGATTTTTTTTTTTGGGGGGGGGGGTTGCTGTGCACTTGCTCTTACCTTTGTAAATTTTGTCTCTAGAACTTTTGGTCTCCTTCACTCATTCTGGCCTCTGCCAACACTGCTTCAGGTCAAGTTCACCCTTTCCTATCTGTCCTTGATCTGCCATCCTCCTGATTCAGGATATCCGACCCCCAAGCTGAGCTCACCAGGGAGCACCCATTACAACCACGCTGGGGGTATGTGGAATTTCAGAGGCCAGAGTGTGATTCTGAACATCCCCATCTTTTATGTCACCATCTGTCCGGGCCACTCATAGAGTCCTGCTGACTTTTTCAACAAAATTGTCTGAGCTCTCCTTCTAAACCGAAGTGCACATCCGCAGTGCACAGCTCTCCCTGAGTGCCTGCACACCCACACGTGTCACAACTGCTCTTGGCCAAGCTCCCCTCTCTTGCACTTGGCCACCCTCTCTGCATCGCTCCTCATCAGTAAGCCAAGTCAAGAGCTCATCAGGAAGTCTCCATCTAGACTTTCAGCAAGTGTGTGGAAAACTGATACTCAGTCCTGTTAGGCATCCTGCAGAGAATACCTGAAGGCCATGGGACACAGGAAAATGGCCCGGGTCATGGGGACAATGCACCTGAGGTCAAAGTCTGCCCCACTTCTCACCAGCTATGTCACAGGACCTGAGTTCCTTGACTCTCTCATGAAAGTAAAAATCCTTACCTCGCCGGATGTTGTAAGAATCCCATCAAACGAAGCGGTCTGGCCCACCTCTGGCTGTGCCTCAGGATGACCCAGACAGTGACGCTTCTGTGAGACACAGGTTCTGGGCACCGTCCCCTAGGGACTCCCTAGGTCTGAAAGTGCAGTTGTCAACGCTCCAAGGTGTTTCCAGTGGGCCCACAGATTTGGGGCCTACAGACGTCACATTCCCATCATGCCTAGCACAGCACCAAGTAAGCAGATGCGACTTCACAAGTGTGAGTTCCCTTTGCTGCTCATTTTCTCCTGCTGGCTGCCTTGAGCTCCACCATGAGCCCATGGTCTGCCCTTCTCCGGGAAGCTGAACTCCATAGACCAGACCACAAAGATTCCTTTCCCCTTGAACTGCTGGTTGGGCTCACCCAACGGCAGGCAGAGAGGATGATTCAGACAAGAATCCTGGCAGAGGCTGTGCTCCTTGTGCACAGCATCCGGGAGGGGCCCTTCCGCCAAGCTTCCCTCCTGGCCTGCGCTAGCCCTTCGGTCCCTTCCCTTGGTGCTCCCGGCCCTGAGAGGGAGCAGCTTCCCACATTTGCAAGGTGCTGGGAGCCTCAGCCTCCCCTTCAGCCCTGCCCACACCCCTGTCCCTAGACATCATCTGGTGAGACTTCTAAGCCCTCATGATGCCGCATGTGCTCTCTGCATCTCAAAAGCTTCATCTCCTTCCCCACTGGGCAAGGAGACCTTCCATGAAGCCCCAGTAGTGATTCATTCCTCGCCCGCATACATGCCCTCACCCAAACCCTCCCCATTGGGACCTGCATCCTTGCTCTTGGATTTCCAAGCATGCATTTCTGTGTGGGACTTGCTCCTGTGAAATCTTTATATTGCCTGTGGCAAATTCTTGCTAGTTATATTTGTATTTCAATTTGCATTTTCATCCTCCCAAGTATCGGGATCACTTGGGGATTTCTTTTCATGCCCCGTGTTATAGTCTGAAGCGCACTGTTACCCACAACCTGCCAGTTCGCACATCAGCATCTGAGATGTCCCTCTCCTGACTCCTCTCCTGCATAGTCGCCACCCTGTTTTTATCCCTCCTTTGATGCCATATAAAATGCTAGAGTGTGTTTGGGGTTTTAACTAGATTCACTTTCTCCATTCAGTAATTTTAAAATCCATCAGGGTAACACATTTTTCCTCATCTCCCTGACCTTTAGCTAAAAATTCATCCTGTGTTGCTCTGAACTATATTCTGTAATCATGATCACTGAAATCAGCTCCTTCTTTCAAAGTGTAATCACTTCAAGGAAGAAGTTGAAAGCACAGTGCCTGATCTACGGATCTTTCACTCCCTGCCAGCACTGCCCACCTTGGCCCCTTCCCCATGGGCTGTCCACAGCAGTTGATTGGCAGGAGGAGGCGGTCAGTAGAAGTCATATGTCCACTTTCAGGCTCTCAGCCACCTCCCAGACACAACCTCCAGTAAGATGACCGTGTCTTTATTGGCCCTGCCAGGTCCAGAAACCTCCATGTTGCCCTGCACAGAACCATCACCCACTGCAAGAGACGAGCCTCCTGGTACTAGTTAGCAACTTTCTCTGCATCTTGCAATGTCTGGGCTTCCTCTCTTGTCCTAGATGTCTTCTCCAGAAGGTGCCTTTCTCTTCTTTGGACAAGGGCTCCTCTTCCTGTGCCATTTCACTAGTATGAACGTCCCTCCCCCTCCTTCGTCCTCCATGGAGTCACCTTATCTTCCTCTTCCATTGATTTTTTGCAGCATCTTTTCTCTTTACGTCATGTTTTCTACCTCCAATCTCTTGACCCAAATGATGCTTTATCTTCTAATGGGAATATTAGTTATTAGTTTCTATTATGTTCTATTCCCTGAAAAGTTAGAACAAAGGTAGGCTTGAGGCCACATTTTTTCTACAAGCCCAGAAAATCTCTTGCATTTCTGGTTCCCTCTGCACAGAGAAGCCCTCCGAACCTCCATGGTCACCATTCCCATGGGAAGGGTGGTGGGGTCGCTCCCAGGACCGAGAGGTCTGTGTGTATCTGTTATTTACTTATTCATCTATTAAACAGGCATTTATTATCAGTCAGGCTCGTGTGTGCACTAGAGGTGTGGCATTGAACGTGGCAAGTGTGCCCTCTGCCCTCCTGGGGCTTAATATCCAGCAGGGAACACAGAATCTCAGTGAAATTCTTACAATTGTGTTGATCACACACAAGAGGACCCTGGGGTGTGGGGGTGTGTGAGTACCCTCTCTGTCCTCCGTCTGAGGAGGTTCTTTTTCCTACAACCGACAATATCTGTTGACCACCCAACCCCAATCAGCACCTGCCCAGACTCTTTCTGAAATAGGAATCACTTCCTGACGTTCTCACGATTGGCTGAAGCCCTAAAATCAGCAGGTGCATATTGTCATATATTCAATAGTAACTCTTCAAAGGAGGCATGTGCTGCCTTTCAAATTAGCTGTGGTTGAAAAATCATGCCTACCATAAAGGCTCTGAGACTAAATCATTTCAAAAGTAATAATTAAGAAAGGCATTTGGTAAGCAGTGTTTATACTGGACACTGAGGTTGATTTTTTTATGTGCATTTTATTTTTACCACTCCTTATTTGGAGAAACAGATCTGACATGGCTGAAGGTGTTGCTGGTTTTCAAATACATTTTCCTTTTGGTGCAGGGGCGTCTGAACCCTAATTCCTTTTGATATCTTGTATGCTGAGCGCTTGGACCTGTTGTTCTCTGTGCCACTGGTGTGAGCTCCTACCGCGTCCCGCCTGTCGATCTCTGTGGTCCTCTGTGGTCTCTGCCAGTGGACCTGGTGTGTTGCCTCAGAGGTCCCTGGACCCAGGTGCCCTCAGCACTTGTCCCCCTCCATGTAGACAATCAGTGTGTGGCGTGGTCCCCCCTCGGATGGCCCTCCTGCCAGAACACTGGGAGCAAAGCACTGAGAATTTCACTCCAAGTTGTGACCTTTCTTTTTTAAACTTTGTTTTAATTCCTACTTGTGAACTTTCAAAGGCAGAGGAAAAAAACTCACATCTCTATCTCTTCTTTTTTGAAAAACAAAACCCCAAAGACTCCTGGGATTCTGCTCAGAGAACCAAAGATGTTTCCCCTCAGCTGAACTCGGCCACCATCATTGATATCCACCCTTCCTCCACCTACAGCATCCGCATGTACGCCAAGAACCGGATTGGCAAGAGTGAGCCCAGCAACGAGCTGTCCATCACCGCGGACGAGGCAGGTGCGTGTGTGCCGCTGGAGGCCCAGGGGCCCGAGCTGGCTCTTGAGCTCTCCGTTAATGCAGAATCAGGCGTTTGGTGAGAGCTCTGCAGAGCTCCACGCCCTACCGACACAGACAGTGTTCTCCCATGGGGAAGGCACTGCTCTTCGAATAGGGCTTAGTTCCAGGTTGTCACGCCCAAGACTTAAAAGAGAGACATATGCCACCAGCCTTCAGTGAGAGTTAAAGAAAGCCTTGCCATGATTATAATTCCTTTGTGTGGACGCACAGAATCCAGGCTGGCAGAAGAGCCATGAGGGGACGTCTTCCCCAAGCTGTCCAGGAGCGGGGGGGGGGGGGGGGGGGGGGGAGGCTGAACTAGGAGGTGGCGAGAACACACTCAGTGGGGAGCTGGGGAGACAGCAGTCCAGGTTATTCATTGACTAGAAATGTCAGTATTTTCTGTAATAAACTTTATTGCTTTTTTTCCTGTTACAAAGTATGTCATATTCAGTATTGAAAACTTAGAAGATAGTTATACAAGCATTTTGAAGGAGGTAAAACAGGTTCCATAATCCTACCACCTAGGGCTGTGTATGAGCATGTTGATATCACCTATGAAATCAATTTTGCAACCTGTTTCATCACCCCCCATGTATGCATGCACACTCACCCCCCACCCACATGCAGGTCCACACAAGTGTACACACCCCCTTCAACATAGTGATCCACCCACAGCTACCAGAATGGGGGATGAACTGGTTTATAGAGGACTAAGCAATGACAGCCCACCCACTAGAAGGAGAGGAGGAAGCAAGCTGCCCTTGGGTTTTCCTGGGGAAGGAAATGTAAGGAACCAAAGCCTGGCTCATCTCTTGGGGTGCAAGCCCCCCAAGAATGTGTCTAGCCCCCAAAGCTAGCCTTTTTTTTTCCTGCCAACAATCAGAGCTAATCAGCCACCACTTACTGCTACAGAGAAATTGGAAGTTTGGTCTCAGGTACTCAGTTCTATATCCCCAAGGTTAAAATGGTCATTCCCAAATGACTGGGAGTCAACACGAGGTTTGTTTCATCTGGCAGAGCTGTCCTTGGCTTCCTTTCGTCACCTACTTCTCTGTGGCCCTCGTTAATGCCGTGACAAATAGACATCCCACCTATCTCTTAAGTACTTGTCGGCAATTTGCAATGGTCCCTTCACCACCAGTTTAACCAATTCCATGTTGTTAAGCATGCCCGTTGTATTCAATTTTTTCATTATAAACACCACTGTGATGAACATCCTTGTATGTCTTCTGCCATTTTCAAGATTATTTTCTTAGGTTAAATAGCAAGATGTAGAACTTCTGGATCAAAACAAATGTAAAATTTAACTCTTTTGATATTAACTCGTCATCAGTATGGTCCTCAAGAAAACAGGTTAAAATTCACAGTTCTTCCTGAACAGCAGATGATCACTCATTTCTCAGCCCCAGAATGTAGCAGCCCTTGAAAATTGTTCTTAAGGGAGGGTGATAGGATAGTATTATGCTTCCGGGGCTGGGGATGAGCCACTTCTAATACTCGGATACCCTGTGTGATTTATTTTCTGCAAAATGGACATCATGGTAGCTTTCTCCTTCTCCACAAATAGACTGGACAAACAAGGAAAATTCCAAACTTTAAAAGTACTTTGCATTTTGCAGAAATAAGTGGGAAATGAATGTGTGTGTGTTCCTGCAAAAATGGAATCTTATTTAAATATTTATATAAACAACCCACTAACATCCCAGAATTTCATCATGCTGGATATTTAGGGACGATACACTGCCCCCAAAATATGCAGGACCCAACCTTCTCCTTCTTCCTCTTCACCCCCGTTCTAAGTCTACCCCATCCCGACAACCTTCTCCAGGCGACTAGGTTTTGTGGCCGCCTTCTGATCGCCAGCATGAATGCTGATGGTGTCGCTGCTTTTTACTCCGTTTCCTGGGTGACCTCTGCAGCAGCTGGTGGTTGCCATGGCAGCGTTTCTCTCCCTAGCCAGGAGGCCAGGTGAACAGCTACGCCTGGCCAGCAGTCTGCAGGGCAGCTCCCAGGCATCTCTGCAGACAGGCTGACTGGAAGCCAGATGTTTGGCTCCTGGAGCTGCCTTGGACCCACAAAGCCTCCCTCACTCACCATGCAGATGAGCAGAGGCAAAACGAAGGAGGGGAACAGGCTTGAGCCAAGGAAAGCTCCAAAACAGAATCCGTCCGTGTCGTGGTGCATAGGTTTGCGTGACTGAAATCCAAAGGTCGTTTTCCCTCATGAGAATCATGGAGAACGGAGGGCAACTACCCTGACCAAAGAGACCTTCACAAAAATTGCCTGCAGTGGCTGCAGGTTGCTACGGCCACTGCCGGCAGGGACGTCCGTCCAAAGGTGGAGCCACCTCGAGATGACCATTCCCCAGCCCAACTGCTCCCCTTCCTAAAATAAGTCAATAAATACAGTACTCATCTCCCAAACAGTGAAAATCATTGGGTGGAAGCTTCTGGAAACCCACCCATTTTTATGGTAATATAGTGCCCAAGTCTGGGCAACCTGAGGACACCTCTCACTCCCCACCTGACTGGAGAAATGAGGCCTGTGAGGTGTTTCAGCCTGGGTGTCCCCCACCCTACGATTTGAAACCCTACCGGATTCCCTCTGGCCCAGTGAGTGCCAGCCTGCCCTTTCCTGCCCCCTCCTCTATGTGGATGCTGTCCCCTGTCTGGAAGGCCCTCCAAGTTCCAGGTCTCCTTTTCTGAACTCCTCCTTGAAAAGCCTGGTCAAGGATGTCCCCCAGTGCGATGCCTCCTCCAGTCTCCCTGGATGACATTAGTGCCCCCTCCCCAGCACTGAGTAGGAAGCTGTCTGACAATGGCCCTTGAGCCATACTGTCATTTCTCCATAGGGTATGTGCTGTTTATGTTTCTACCCGTCATGTGTGCCTGGCACAAGGGAGATAGCTCAGTATACGTGGGAGGGTATTTATAAAGGTGCCTTACAGAGTTGTCTTAGAATAGGTGTAACAATGAGTGCTGTGTGTGTGTGTGTGATTGTTAAGAAAACTATATGGTGCATTAAAGCCAACACTGAAATTTTGAAGGACCTTATAAAGAAGGAGAAGTAGGGAAAGGCAGAGGGGAAGGCTGGAAGGTGGAGGAATGCAGGATGTGGGAGAAAGAAGAAGGCGCACCCATCAGAGCTCCAGCAGGGGCCCGGAAAGCACCTGAGCCTTCAGCCGAGATGCCCTCCTGTTCTGATGGGTGCAGCGTGTCCCAGGTCGGAACCGCGGCACATGCGGCAGGCCAGGCCCATGGGTGTGTTTGGGTTGGGTCTGCTATTGTTGTACCAGTCTTTCCATTTTGGTGTCAGTCTTTAAAATCTGGAGATTTGAGGTCAATATCTAAATTTTGAATTTCTCTTAAGTGCCTATTTGGCAAGAATCCGCTAGAGCTAAGTCTACAGTGGTTACCCTGTAGGGTGGCCCTACACCCCAATTAACCAACATCTCCACCCTCTTCAATTGAAGGGCTCAGCACACTAGGTCTCATGGACCGAAGTCCACTTACGATTCTTGAGCTAAGAATAGGTGGGGTGTTTTTTTTTTCATTTTAAAAAGAGGAATAAAAAGAAGAATATGCAACAGAGACCACATGCAACTCACAAAGCCTAAATCTGTGCTGTCCGTGTGGAGAAAAGGTGTACAGATCCCTAATTTAGGTCTCGCCATGGTGGGCATTTGGGCTTTGGATTCTTGCTGTACCGTCCACTGCAAAGCTTAGTGAGAAGGGAAGCACTGCTGTTTCCACAGCCTCCCTACCTAATGCTGGAAAGTGGCATTGTTCCAGCTCCATAACACAGAGCTTGTTTTCATGTGAACGTGCCCAAGTGCATTATAGTATGCTCCAGTGCACCTGACCTCAGGGCACAGCCAGGAAGCAGAGATCACACCATCTAGCACACACTTTCCGTCTCCCCTCAGCAGCCCTTACCCCCCCGCAAAGAGGAGAAGCTGAGAGAATAAGTGGAGACTCTGTCAAGAGTTGATGAGAGCAGCTCCTAATGGACCAGAAGTGCACAGACATGCCACGTTTCTGTGACACCGGTCAGCATGTCCCATCCAGCAGCTAACCCTCACCCTCAACCAACTTCCTCATTAGCTGCTGTGCCCTGGTCATGTGTCACTTAGTGCCTGAGACTGAGTTTTGGGTGGCTGGTCCCTTCTCCCTTTTCCTTATGAGTCTGTCCTCAGAATGTAGAAGTTTGGTTGTGTGGGAGCTCCTTGGAAAGCCACCGAATTTTCACAGACGCATCAGAGAGTGGAAGGTCAGGATCATGGAAGGGTCACCACGTGGGGCTGTTGGGTGTGCATTGCATCCAGTGCTAGGTCAATGGTCTGTGCATCATGCTCCCTCACATTCCAGAGCAGTAGCTCCGGTCCAGAAGGAGAGTTTCTTGTGTGCTGAGCTGGAGGCTGAAGGGGGACAGGGTACAATGAGGGTCCTAAGGAGTAAAAGACATCATCCTTGTGTTCTGATAAACATATGAATATCGGTGCATGTTAGCCAAGTGGGACATCCACTGTGCTCTTCAAGGGGAGAGTCAGATGCGCAGGGTCTGCCCACCAAGAACTGGGGATGTCCTAACCTGAGCCTGCTGCAATCTGCTTCCATTGTCCGTTTTCCCCAGCTGCCTTCTAGAGACTTTGGAAATTAAACAAATCACTGACCTCCTCAAGGTTCCTCATTCATGCCAGGTATACTCCCACCACCTGTCCTGGAATGTTCTGGAATGTTTCAGAATATTCCGTGATTGTTCTGGAATGTTCTTCACCTTCCTTCCATACCTCCTTCAAATCTTTGCTTGAATAACATTTTTTCAATGAGTCCTACCCTGACCTTCTTCATTATTTAAAGTTCAGCCCACAGGACACTCTCACACTTGGTCCTCTCCCTCCACGAACACTTTGCTTTTTAAAAAATATCATCTATTACCATCAAACACACCATACAATTTATTGATTTATTTTGCTTATGATCTGTTTTGGGTCTTCCCACAAAGGCAGGGATATTTGCTCATTTTGTTCGCTGCTATATCCCAGACACCTAAGACAGTGCTTGGCACATAATAGGTGATAAATAAATAATAATTTAAATAGCTATTTATTTGATAAATAGTTATTTAAATGAATTCATCCTTTCACCCTCTAGGTGTCAACTCTTCTTGGTTTTATTTTGATTTTAACTGAACACAGTCTTTGTTTCCTTTGCCAAGCAAAGAACACTCCCCTTACCCACAATATTCTATCAGAGAGGACCACGTGGTTGTGGAGTCATGCAGGTCTCCCTCAGTCCAATTTTCATCCGCCTCTGTGTGCCAGTCCTTGCTCAGCTTCAGGCCTGGCACATAGCCGAAGCTCAGTAGATTCCTCAATAAGAAAGCCAGAGACAAAAGTACCTCTGTGGGGGTGGGGGTGGGGGCAGCCAATTGAATGACTGATTTATCTCCAAGATTCTGGGTGAGGCCAGAAGATCCGTCCTCAGAGGAGAGAACATTCTGAGGGCAGAGGGGAGTGCTGGGGTGGAGTCTTGATGTCATTCATCGGAAGTGAGAGAGAAGACAGTCCACTGAGAGCCACCAAGAGCTGTCAGAGGAGCAGGAAACTGAGGAGCTGGCGCAGGAGGGAGGGACACAGGGCCAGCCTGGGTGACCCGAAGAAGAAACAAGAGCGGAGACCCATGGGTCCACCGATGACCAAGGGTCTGTCAACACAGTCGTTTCAGCCAAACAGAATTAGTAAAAGTTTCCTTGTCTAGTAAAGGCCTTAGGGCCTGTAAATATAGTCTTCGCCTATTACTGTTTCACCATTTGAAAAGTTTGACCTTCTGTAGAAATGCACTGATTATTTATTTTGTAAAATCACAATTATTATTAATAGTTACTTCCAGGCTTCTCCTCCCATAGGGAAAAGCTAAATATTCTGTTTTGTTCTGTTCTTAAAAAGGAGAAATGCTCTCTGTATATATTACACTTTTCCTTCAAGAACTTGAGTATAAGTACCCCTGAAAAAATTACAGCTTGGGAACTGTAAGGAAAGGCTAAAATTCCGAAAGCAGACTACTTTTTTCATAATTTAAAGTTTTTCTTATAATATTTTAGAAATTTAGAGTGGAAAATTCAGTGCCAAAAGACAATGTCTTCCTAATTATATTGGCCACTGCTCCAACATGTTTCTGTAAGTTGTTTTTGTAGGTTATGCTATAAATCTTACTGCCCATCGTGTGGAGAAGGGAGCTGAGGCACAGAGAAGAAACTGGAAAAAACAAACAGACAAACAAACAAAAATGCTACTAGGTGGTCGAGTCAGAATTTGAACTCAGGGAGAAAGATTGAAACACCCGTCAACTTAGCAACCACAGACACTCTCTGACTTATGATTTGACTTACAATTTGTTGACTTTACGAGGGTGCAAAAGTAATGTACGTTCAGCAGAAACCACACTGCCAAGTTCGAATTGTGTCCTTCGCCCAGACTAGCGATATGCTCTGTGACTCTCTGGTGATGCTGGGCAGGTGCAGGGAGCCTGGCTCCCAGTGAGCCACGCCATCATGGGGGTGAACAATGGCACTCTACAGTGTGGTATTAAGTGCATTTTCTTATGATATTTTCATCTTCCACTGGGCTCACCAGGTCACAACCCCCTCGTAAATTGAGGAGCATTTTTGAATATCGTGTTGTTACTCGACAGTTCTTCCTCCAAAAACAGAAAAGCATTTCCCTTGACCTTGCCTCTCTCCAATGGGGCCTCTAGCTCTTAACCTTTCTTTTACTTACAAATTCTTCAAAATGCGTTTACTGTCACTGCTCCTGCTTTCTTAGCTCCCACGTGCTCCTCGCCCTTCTGCAAAGGGGTGTCCATGTCCGCAGAAAGGGGCTTCGTACAGCTGCAATCCCAAAATCTTCAATCCAGCAACACGTTTTCCCCCACAGGGGTCTCTCCCTGGGCCACCGCTTGCTTCCACTTCTCAGAGGACATTCGAGTGTCTGCTATGTTGGGTCATGGTATCTCTGTGCCATCCAGCCATCCCGGTTAGGTCGGGAACTCGGGGCGGGGGGGGGGGGGGAACAAGAACGCTCTGCGTCCCTCAGTTCCGCACTACGCACTTAGCACGCAGTATGTTTCTAATACGTGTCCATTGACTGGGACTGGATGTAATTGGAATCCATACAACCAATAGAAATAGGTGGGTGTGTGTTACACACTTCCTTTTTTAACTTTGCTTTTTTTTATCTGTGGCCACAGCCCCTGGTTAACAAGTATTTTTAATTGGAAAGTATGAGGAACTAAAGTGATCAAAGAGATGCAGGCAGAAGGATCTGGATTTCCATTTTGGGGGGGTTTTTTTGTTGGCCTCGGTAGTTCTAAGCATCCTGGTTGACCCCAAAGCCATGTCACTAAAAGACACTTAAAGGGAAAGAGAAGTGTCCTCAACAGCCACTACAGGCAGAGTGTTATAAAAATAAGCTTCCTGTTTTAGCCATTAACTTGCTCACAGTTGAGGTTTATTAGTCAAGTTGTCAAAGACATAGCAGGGAAGAAGGCAAGGGCAGCCCCGAGATGCATTCTTCTGGGGAGTGAGAAAGCCCAGGGTGAATTTAGCGTGCAACGACTCTGCCAGACTTACCTTATGTTGCTATGTATAATGCACACTTTCTGCCCAGATTTCTGAGGGGAAAAATAAGGGCGCACATTATACATGGGTATAATAATAGGTATAATAATCCCATGTATAATGCCCACAAAAGCGTGGGTGCACATTGCACACGGCAAAATGTGCTAGTTGCTCAACATGCAGGCCTCTGGGCTCAGATGGCCTGGCTTCTGGGCCTGCACCCTGCTAGGTGGGTTTGTCTTCTGTGGAACTGGCTTCTAACTGGCCTGTGGATTTTGGTCTTTCAGCTCCCGATGGCCCACCTCAGGAAGTCCACCTGGAGCCCATATCGTCCCAGAGCATCAGGGTCACCTGGAAGGTAAACCGAGCACACTCTTGCTTTCCTGGCACATGTTCCATGGGAGTGAGCACTTCACTCATGTCAAGTGTTACGATGCCAAGGCACTAATACTCGGTTTTGCAAAATTAGATTTAAAGCCCTTCTCTTAAAGTCTGATATTTGTGTCCACCTTTCAAATATTTTTACAGCAAATTCTACATCCACAGAGAGTGAAGTAGCTGTGTCTTATTTTAATTCTTTAAATCCTGATTGAGTTCTAAGTGCTGGTCTCCAGACAAACAGTGGGAAGGCTGGGCCTGTCTGCATCACAGACTTTGCCCCTGGGGAGATAGATGTTCTCAAATTGATTTTCCTAAGAGGCAGATCTTGGGGCCATCGCGAGTGCACTGAGCTGGCAGGAAGGAGGAAGTCCTCCCTGTACCACCGGCCAGCTGTGTCCTTGAGTACACCCCCACTCCATTTCCTCAGCAGGGACTGTGCGGTGGAGGTTGTGGCATCCCGGGCAGCGGTTCCCAAGTGTGGCCCGCAGGTGCAGTCTGGCCACTAAGGGCTGTTAACTGTCGCTGGGAGAGGAGGAAAGCTTGGGCCGCAGTGCAGACCATGGCAGCAGGCAGCGTTCGGTTTTGTCTAGAAGATACTTTTCTATCACAGCAAAGCTGTCCCGATAAGGGCAGTTGATCCCTATTCCAGTGCCAGCTCATCACTGACCAGCATGTTGGGCGTTGCTGCCCCGGCAAGCTTATCTGGTGTCACTTACCTGGTGGGCACACCTGCCTTGGGAACCAGTCACCAATGAATGTGCTCTTGGAGACAACCACCTTGAGCCAAGTGCCATTTTACCTGGAGTGCTGTTGTCGGGTCAAAACTTCTGTGAAGTTAGACTTACTAATCCAGTTCTGGATTTCCCATGTTACGTGTGTTTTCATCTTGCCTTGTTCCTCCCCCTTTTCCTGTGTTCTCACTCAGAGAGAGCAGGCAGGGGACCCCAGTGAGGTCTGCCAGATGCACGCCTCTTGTAACCATTAAAAACCAAACCCGTCCTTGGATTTCTCCTTGGAGCATCAGCCCTTTCACTAAGTGACCGATGTCTGTGGAAGACAGGATTTTCATTGGAGGGGTGGGTCCCCTTTGGTGTTAACACACGACCCTGCAGCAAGCCTCTTTGTGTCAGCGAGCTGCGATGCCAGCGGGCAGCGTGGCGTGATGGTCGGCTGCTCAGACAGCTCGGCCGAGGCCGGGGAAGGGGTTGCCATTCATCTTTGTGAGCACAGCTGCCAGCTGTGAGCATCACACACCGTGTCATAAAAGGCACTCCGCAAGCCCTAACCCCACACGCATCCCGGCCACCGTACTACAGACGAAATGCTGACTCACTCTGGCTTGAATGAGTCTCTGAAGTTTCACCCACGTGCCCTCCTCATTCCCTTGTGTGTTTGCCCCAAAAAAGACCAGTGATTGCTCTGGCCCCTAAAGCTTTCTGGGTCCTGCTGGAGAGATGCGTCTGTCCACAGAGTTCTTACAAACGAAACATGAAACTGTCCAAGCTTTAAAAGGCTTTACATCCTTTCTGTCTCCATAAAAAAAGAAAAAAAAAAAAAGCAGCCAAGTCAGTAAATTGAAGTTAGAGTTCTTCTTAATGACAAAAGGATGAACATGGTGTGGGCTATTAAATGGAAGCCTCGCTTCCGCTGGCTCATGAGCCGATGGTTAAGATGCTATTCACGGAGCAGCGGTGGTGGTCACCTAGCCTGTCAGCGTGCAGCCGGGTATGTGGCTGATGTCACTACCGAATGACGAATGACGTAAGCGCTGCCCATTTGTTGGCCTGATTATGTGAGGGAAGTGTGTCATTGATTCACCCAAATTGTGTGCTCTTATCCATCATAAAGTATACGTAAAGTCGGATCTGCCGTGGTGCAGAAAGAATGCCTGTACTGCGTGTATAAAAGTTCCGGGTTTACATTTTGGGGAAGCAGGTGGCAGGAAAGGAAAAGAAGGAAGGAGAAAAAGAAGGAGAAGTCGCATTAGCCCAAGCAGGGAGCCCCGCCTCAGGCAGCTCCCTGATGGCTGAATATTGGGATGGAAATATTGGGAACTGTAAGGAAAACAGGTGGGAAGTTGGGAATTCACTCATTCAGAGTCACGGTAAAAGATGTGCTTGACGGAGAGACACGCGATTTTTGAGGGGAGAGCTCTGGGGTTTGGGTGGGGAGGTAGCCACTTTAGATGCTAAACCTCTTCACGGTCAAGGCAGCGACCTTTCCATAACACGGAAGGGAGACGTTAGATTTTGTAACCATCATTGTACCAGCAGTGCTTGTAACATGCACCGTCTCCTGAACACAATGAACCGCCATCCCTCCTTAAATATTTCAGTTATTTCTTTCAGCCAAGGAAAGTCTCCAATTTTGAAATTATCAAGTCGGGCCCATGCCTACTGAGTAGAGACCCAAACCCAAAAGACACTCTAGGCCGCTCAGCATCAGGCGACAGCCCCCCGTTTCCAGTTTGTCACTCTGTCCTTCCCCCGGTTATAGGGGATCATGCCCGTCCCCACAACTGGCATCTTCTCTCCTCCTCCTCTGCCACTGCACGTCCGTGACATTCTCCCGTCACCCATCCAGTCCTGCTTCCTCAACGCTCCAGTCTGGCATGACCCTCTCTGTGAATGTGCGTGAAGTGGCGTTAGTCGCTTGATCCTCTGTCTTACCCATTATTCTTTGTGGTGGCTCAGTGCCATTTCCATCACGTGGTTTCTGCCATCCATTTGGTTGCAGCTCTCTGCTGTTCTGTGAGTTCCTTAGAGGCAGGGAGTGGTATCTCACTCACCTTCGGTTCCCTGGGGCTGGCGCATTTGCATGAATGGGTGAATGAAGGAAGGAAGGAATGAGTGGGTGAGTTCATACATGAGTCAGGAGTGCCATCATTCTCTGAGGCCTGTAGTACAAGGGTTCTAATTGCACAGCCTCTGAAGCACATCCGTCCTTCAGAAACCTCAGAGATATTTTTTCCTGTTGATGTAAATGTTTTGTTTTAAATGAGGAATTTTTTAGAGCTACAGCCTATCCCCAAAATATGAAATTTTCAATTGCTTAAATATTGCAGTGCTGAAAACAATTGTGAAACTGCTGACTGAGAATAAAAATCCTGACAATAATTTCACCACTTCCTTGAGCCTCGGCATCACACCCTCTGGCAGAGAGTTTATTCTGAATAGGCAGCATTACAGAAGGACCCGTGACTTCCGTAACACATGAGTACTGAGTATTTAGGAATGTCATTAAATATCAGTAATCTGAAGAATACTTTAAAATGGAGCACCTCACCTCCGCCATCCCCAATACCTGCTAACGGAGGCACCCTTACAATCTAGTGTGCTCCTCGGAAATGAGCTCTCACAGTGGGAAAAGGGCTAAGGCTGCCATTTAAAACCAAGGACCTTCATCATAGTGAATGATACATGGTAGGCTCCACTTGGCTCCTACGTTTAAATCCCTCTACATCCAAGAAACGGCACACCCGGCAGAAAAGGAGCACCTTCTAGCGCTGGTATGTCCTGGGGGGCCTGGGGAAGTCCTCTTCCTGAGCACCTGCTCTCTCTCTGCCAAGCACTATAACCATCTCTCGCGTGCACTATGTCATTAGGCCTGAGCGCTGGGCGCACTCTGTTTTGGATGGAGGGGGACCCCGAAGCTGAAAGGACTCGCCTAAGATCTCAGAGCTATCAAGAGTGAGGACCCCCCGCACCCAGACTGTCTGACTCTGCCCCGTAGGCTTCTAAGCAACTGATGAGCGGAGATCTGTGTGCTCATGCATAGTCAGATTCAACAAACGCTGATTTCTTTTCCTCGTCCTTCCAACCTCATGTTATAAATTTTCCCCAGCCCCATTAAAGCCAGAGAAAACAGGCAAAATTTACGCTTTTACCTACTATCATTTCCTCTCCAAATTATAAATCTAACCATAGGGAACCTTGAATACATCAACGCCCTTTGTTTCTACATCAGTCGAAATTTGCAAGGGCTGCCTTGAATTCATTTTGCTTAAGTTTTTAATGCTCACTTTAGTCCTCGGGCCATGAAAAGTTATGAAAGTTTACATTTCTTTCATGAACCTAACCGGTTAGTTCTAGGGTTGGATTTATAGCATCTTTATTAAAAAGCCTGACGACCAACATGCCTTATAAGGATTTAAGGAATTGTCAGCCCTTCTTGTCTTAACAAGTCTGGTCTCTTTCCCCTCTAACAGGGGTCTATAAAAGACCAAACTTCCAAAATCTTCTGGTCACGCACATGGGGTCGGATCACTCTCTGCTGACTTTGCGCAGATGACGTCCTGCGTGCTCTGTGAGGCAGAGGGAACGGCTTGTCTGTTCACCGCATCTGCAGTAGAAGCGTGGTGAATTTTGTTCCGTAGACACATGAGTCACTCCCAGTGTTCACTTTCATGCCGAATTATTCACATGGAGAAGGGGAGCTTTTCCTCTGGAAACCTCTGGACTCCTTGGAAAGCCTTACCTGACTATATGCGCATCTTACATTTTTGTGCATATATAAAATATGCAGAGACCTTTAATAAAACCATTCATTGCTTATTCGCCTCATTTGGAATAGGTTCTGCATCTCTCTCCATCTGCCCATTGAATTAGCCTTCTTGGGTCAGCCGTGTGATTGGCCTTCTCCAAGGACCCCAGTTATCTGTCCCAGAGCAGAGCCAACAGCCTGCTGTGCAAGGGCTGTGGCTGGCCTCCCAACCTCAGCAGGCAGTTCGCTTGGTTCCCTGGCTCAATGTGCTGTGAGGATGCTGCCCACCTTTGCAGAAGCAGCTCAGCTGCCAAGAGTGTGGGATCCAGGTCTGACACCCAGACGCGCTGGGAAGAGATGTTGGCTGGGACTCAGCCTAGGAAGCATGTCTCCATTCAGTCCCAACAGAACGGCTGTACCTCTCTAGTTAATCGACCCTGACAGGACATAAATTGAACTTGGACTAAAGACTAGGACCAAGGCCATCTACATTCATCAGTTGGCAATCCTTTCAGGTGGCTTCTTCTGAAAGCTTTACATTGAGCCTGGGTGAACTTGGCACGGTATAAGATATCGTAGGGCAGGCTCTTGTCATCGTTGTGTTCTAAACGGTTAGGTGATAGATAGGTTATCAACTACTACGTTACAATGAGTTAGGGAGCAAGGATGGTATTTTTTCCCTCTGCTTAGGGAAACTATTATCAGAAATGCAAATAAGAGTAATGAGTAGGAACTATGAGGCTGCAATTAAAAGACCACTCTGGACTTTTAGTGATGACCAGCCCGAGGTCTTTCCTGTAGTGCACCAACGTCACGTTTCATAAGAGCTCTAACTTCTACAGTTAGGCTAGGAGGGTAAAAATTGCTTACCATCAAGATAATATTAAAAATTTCTTAATCCTCTATTAAGTACACTATAAGTAATTTTAGCTGTGAAAACTTAGTGTCATATATGTATAACTCTGTAATATTTACAGTGAAAAATGAAGAGTATATGTAAAAAGATAACATGACAATATGCCATTACATTATGCATAAAGTGGGGTTAGCATAAGTTAAATGCATCTACTGAAAGTAAACTGCATATAAGAATACTTTGACACAGTATAAGAAGGACTTAGGGTTAGACTTCAAGAAAATTAGATATTAGTCTGATCTCTGCATGTAATAAAAGTGACCTTGAGCAAATTACTTTATTTGTGACTGCGGAAACTTGAAGGTTTTTCCTAGTTTCATCTGAGTGTCCTTTCCATTACACCAGAGACAGTAAATGACTACACATCTAAAAGGCATATTCTGTTTCTACTCAACTCGCGCACACCGACCTGACACCCATGAGGACGGGGGACATGAGATCAGTTTAGATCATGTGGGTCGGTCCCTTGAGTAACGACCCAGATTTGGATCCCCGCACTGGGCTCGCCCCTCTGAGCTCTGGGCAACAGGGTGCTTTCTGATAACAAAGATGCCCCAGGAAATGCAAGTAGTATGAAATTTACCTGGCCCATAAATACAATTTTTATTTTAAATAATTGAATAACAGGTGGATAGGTAGTAAGTTAAAAAAAAAAACCACATTCAAAAGACTGCCTCATGTATAGTTTTACTGTTCTCATAAAATACCAACTTTACTTTTCACGGAGAACAAATCTGAAGATCAAAGTGAAGAAAGGCAGAACGGCACCTCGGTCAATGGCGAACCACACACACAAAGGTGGGAGACCACACGGCCTACGTGTGTAGTGGGCTGACCCATCTAGGTTGTGTTAGTGCCTTCTGTGATGTTCACACAACAACGACATCACCTGACAACATTTCACAGAACATGTCCCCATCACTAAACTGTGAATGATGGTAACTACATTGAATGGTATCCATAGAGTGAGTGAATGAATGAACGCACACTATTTAATGTGCTTCATTTTCTTAGCTGTCACGAAACCAACTTACTGATGACTTTTCTATTCCATTAGAGAAATCAAATAAGGTAGATAAGTTAACACTTAGAGCACAGGTTTAGAGTGAAAAAATCAAAGAAAATAAAGGAAAACCTATGTCTAATCAAGAATTCCATAGACATCAAATGACATCTGCTATGTCGCGCACCTTTCTCCCGAGGCAAGGCAAACAATCTGCTGTTACTTTCATCCTTTAAAACGGGCTGGACCGAGTGCTTCAGGGTCCATTGCAGGAGCAACTCCAGCCAGCACGGCATGAGCCCGCTGCCCTAGGACAGTTTCTGCACCAACTTCCACATTCTGTGTGGACGGTAAGATGGGGCAGAACGAGAAATACACAATATATGCTCTCAGGTTTGCGTCACTGATACAAACACACGTAACCTCCTGCTCTAGGATGTAAGCAACTCTGTTTCAAGAAAACCTGTAGTTTTTTTAAAGGCCGAACTCCTCTTTGTATGAAACACTTTGAAAGCGGATTTTACATTCTTTCACTGCCTGTGATGGAGCCTTCCCAATTAGGACATTCTTTTGAAAATTGTAAGTTGAAGCTGAAAGAGAAGTTCTTTGTGCCTTTAGTCATCACAGAAACATAGGAAATAAAACAATGCTACCTTTTGAGACTGTATCATCATTCTTGTTTTCCCTGCCAGTCGTGACCTGAAGTTGGAAATACGTCCTGTTTCTACGTAGAAAATGGAAGAGTTCAGAAGGCATATTCTTAGTGACCTTTAGAAGTGAGAATTCCCCAAGAAGGAAAGTGTGATTTGGGGAACACGTAGTGTCGCCCCCAGGGGTCTGTCCAGACTCTGTAGCTCCATCCATATGTGGGCACATGTCAGGGGTGCCCCCCCAACTTTCGAACACTCCCTTGCCCAAATGCTTCTAGCGTGTTGCTGATGGGCAGAGTAATGCATTAGACACTTTTTCAATGTTCTTCTCTCCCATTACCCATTCATGCATGTTCATGAGGCCAATGCCTTTTATTACCCAAGTACAGGTAAGAGACACCAGTAAATAGCTCTGCAGGACCAATGCTGTCTGATGCTTAAATCATCACTAAGGTGTAAATGACAGATATCAAGTCCATGGCCAAAATTCCACTGTTAATAAAAGCCTTACTTTTTCTTCTGCTAGAACCCAAGTTAGAACGCTGCCATCCCAGGGAAGAGGGTGCCCAACTCTGTCAAACTCTCAGCCCAAACCCTCACCTTTCTTGGACCCTCCAACCTCTGCCTACACACTGAATTCTACTCTGCGTGTGTCTTTGGTCCACAACACCATGTCCTCAGGGGCTGGCATACAGTTTCTGCCAAGAGCCAGAGAGGAAATTCTTTCAGCTTTGTGGGTCATAGGTCTGTGTGCTAACCAATCACCTCGGCCATTCGAGCACACGAGCAGCTCCCTTGCATGGGCAAGGGGTGTGGCTGGGCTCTGGTGAGACCGCACGTAGGCATACCTGCATTCACAGCTTGGCTGACTTTCACATACCATGGAATATTCCTTCTTTTTTGCTTTTTTGCAACCATTTGAAAATCTAAAAAATATGGACATTCTTAGCTAAGAGCCACAGTAAAACAAGTGGCCAAACAGGCTTGGCTCTGGGACCATAATCTGTCAACCCTGCTTCACTGAACTGAGTGATATCGGACAGCAGCCGCTTGTAATTGAAATACGTCACAAGTCGCTTCCTGTCTGTTGGGCAGACATGGAAAGCACTGAGGAGCTCTCTGCAGATGTGATGTTGACGCTTCCCCTTCATTCAGTGGTCCTTCTGTGCCTCATGTCTTCTTCGGTCCTTCCGGGCAGACCCGACTTAGAAGTGACAAGGACCAATCTGGGACAAGGCTGAGGCATGTTATTCCTTTACAAAACCTCCCCACCTTTGAAAACCCTGCTTCTTGCATGAGCTCAGTAGATCTGGGTCAACAGTCCCCTGCCCCTCATCTCAGTGGCCTTTTGCTGAGTTAGCGCCACCCTCCTTGGCCAGGCCACCACCCCCAAGGGCTCCTTTTACCTATAGGGAGCCACTCCAGGTAGGTCACCACCACCCCCAATCTTCATGGAACAGGCTGAGCCCTGTGAGCCTGTGACCACTCAGCTACCACTAACTAGTTGGGGCCCCTCCTTATACCCCCAGACTAGTACACACTCCGTCTGGGCATCTAAACCTAAACCCCTTCAAAATCTCCATTACCTACAGGCTTAGGCATGCAGGCTGGGCCAGTTTCCCCAAACCTCACGGTCTCCTGGTGGATTCTCTCCTAGCTGGGTCCTCGATACACCTTTTGTTGGACCAAAGAAACTTCTCCTGCAGACCTACCCACCTCTCCTTCCCTGGTCTGAACCCAGGGCACCTCCCCTCCCCCTGCTCCATCTCTCTGACCCACTTCCCTCCCAGGCTCTGGGATACTTCCAGCTGGCTCAGAAGTTCTTTCTAGCTTCTCTAAGCTGCATCTGCCACCCCCTTCTCCTCCCCAGCAACCCAAGCTGGCAACAGAGCCTAAAGAAGGAGTTGGAGCATCCAGAAGGCCTAAGATTCAGTGGGGCCTATTCCCAGAGTGGAGCTCTCAGAGCTGCTCAGTACAAAACAAAGCCTGGCCTGCAAATGTGCCCTGACTCCTCCACTAGGTCATTGGCAGATGCCACTCACTGATGAGCCTTTATGGCTGGTGAGAAATGCAGTCTGTGGCTACTAGACAGTGTGACGTGCAAAGGACAGCAAAATTCACTGAAAGGAGGGACCCAGCAAGCATAGCTATTCAACAAATGTTCGTTGGTTGGATGAATGAATGAATGAATGAAATGGGAACCACCCCATAGTTTAGAGATGGAATGAATGGAGTCCTCTTTTTAAGTGATTAACCTCAATTTCATCCCATAACATTCTAAGAACCTATTTTGAAAATTCTACATTTGTGTCCCAAGCCCACACGCACCCTTGGCTGTCACCATCTCCTTAGCTGCCAAGTCTGACTAGAGTTTGCTGACTATTGGCTACAAGTCCACGTTCTTGGCCTCTTGAGAGAGTGTGTACTTCAAGCCTTCATTCATTCATCATTATTTCTCAAACCTGAATTAAGTAGCTCCGTTGTGCTAGCACCTCTTATTATCATATCATGTATCCACTTTTTATTTCCTATGTCACCCCCTCCTTCCTTTCCAGCCCTCAGGGGGCAACAGTGTTGGGGATGGAGGCCACATGGCCACACATACCCCATATAAGACCGATGATATGAACACTGCATTTAGTGGAATGCAGTTCTAAGAAGAGACAGAAATGAAAACACGCCTTGAGGCAATGATATGAGACTTCTCCTCTCTGACATTACTCCCTCAAAAGCCATGCTCCATTCCCCCCAGGGAGGCCACTCTGTGGGTCCTTGGTGGGGCAATAGCCCCGCTCTGTCCAGCAAGGCACCTGTCCCCACTGAGCCAAGCCCTGTGTGCCGCAGAGTCTCTTGGCAGGACCGGGAAGGGCTCCAGTTCTATTTGCATTCATTCTCTTTGGTTCTGCAGAAGGAGACTAGGAAATTGGGTTATTGGTAGCCTGAAAAGTCAGGGAATGCAGAGTCATTGCTTTTTAACTAAATCCTCCATCCCAAGTGAGGCCAATTCTAAACCTGTTAATGACAATGACAATGGAGGTTCTCAGACTCCAGCGCACCTGCATCCCCTGAGGGCTTGTTAAAACACAGTCACCAGCCCCCTGCCTCAGGGTTTATTTAGGTTTCTGAAGGTCAGGGTAGGATCCCAGTTGTTCCTGAGCTTCCTCTACACTCCTGCCACCCCCTCCCTGCCCCCACAGGCACTGCAGTCCCTCCCTGCTAGGTCACCCTGATCTCTCCCCCCCATCTCTGGGCCCTCTGTGCTTCCCAGGCACAGCCACGTATGCTGACTGCTTTTGCAGCCCTGTCCTCAGGGATGGTGGGTCTTCCTGTAGGCTCAGAGGACACGCCCCCTTCTCTGGGACTCCTCTGCCCTGTTTGAAAAGGGCACCTCTCCTGTATCCCTTTCCTAATATGCTGCACCAACCTTCAGCTCCACACGGGCTGCCTTCTGCTTTAATCACAGAGCCCCCTGGGGCTCCCCTCTACATGGTACCTCGTGCAGAACAGGCTTCATTCCTGCTGTTTACATTGAGGAGCAGGAAAGACTAGGCCAGAGGAAGTACACAAAGATACAGAGGCAGGCCCCCACCCCATAATCAAAGGGAAATGGGACAGGTTACATTTTACGTGAATTCGGAGGAATCTAAAAGGAATTTGCAATTCATTTTTCAACTGAATTACTCAACACGCAAGAGTGATGCTCCGCGTTCTCGGAATGCCAGGTTCTGCAGTGGAGGCTTGTAGCTCTCAGTGGGCAGATGTATCTTCGCTTCCAGCAAAGTCCATTCGCCTGCAGTGGGAAGGGGGAGGGGAGCAGGGAGCATGCAGGAAACAGGCCCCGGCTGGCGGTTCTTCCAGGGAAGAGATGCCTATTCTAATCACTCACATCCATGTCAGGGCTGTGCGCGATTGCACACGCCTGCTTTTACAGTCTCTCTGCAGAGCGAAGACTCTGCCACGGGCAGCTAGCAGGCTGATTCGGATGGACACAGAAAATACAGGTGCTACTGTTGTCATGGAGATCAAAGAGCCCTTTTCTCAAAGGAAGTGGGGGTTGGGAGGGATTTGGAGGCTGGCGAAAGGGCACCGGGAAGGATGAAAGAGGCTGTTTAGAAAGACTACGGGAGGGAAAAAATGCCGGGCTGCAAAGGGAGCGGGAGGGCCGCATATGACACACACCAGAGACAGATGGAAGTCGGGATCATTGCTGGACCCAAAGGTAGAGGACAGGAAGGGGAAAATGCAACATGGAAAGGCAGCGAAGTCTTGCATGAGAAACAACAGCAGTGAGTAGGCAAGGCCTGCTCTCGGAAGCGCGGTGCATTCAAAGGGTCTGAGAGGAGGTGGAAACGGTCCTGAGGTGTCCCAGCCGCCTGGAAAGATGCCCTGTTCCTGCGGAGAGAGGGACTCAGATCGTTGGATTCTTGGCTGTAGAGTGAAGGGTTTACGTTTATGTTTTCCATTCACTTGCTTTCCAAAGTCGTCCTTTAATGTGTGTTAAGAGGGCTGGGTACCAGGTGAGATTTGGTGTAAATCTGTAGGTCTGTCTTAGAAGATCCTTATTGAAGACATGTTACCCACCGATTTGTTGGACATGTAAACAATCGCTCTGGAATTCTCGTCTTTTAGGAAGAAAAAAAAAAGGACGACATGGTCCAAACTATTAGCTCAAAAGAATCTAGCAAGCAAAAATAACCTTTATGTCATTCCAGAACTAGGAGGATGAAAATTTAGTTCTAAGGAAAATGTAGAGTGTTTTATGTATTTTTAACAAAATATTGAAACCAAACAGAACAAAAACACCTGTGTTGTCTATCATAGTTAAGGTAGTTAGCGTGGGGATTGGGGTTTACCCATGGAGAAGGGGGAAAAAGGAAATTTCTCTACCTACCTGTGCAGATACATCACAGGCAAAATTAATCCCTGCAAACCCAAGAAGCTAAATGTCAGCAAGCAAGTCCCTCTACTTGTAGAAGGTTTTGCTAGACTGGTTGCTGTGTGTAAACACTTTCTTACGGGCGTTTCGCTTCACTCCCTGTGCTCTGTCCCCTGCCTCACTCAGGGCGTCCCCCCCACCCCACCCCCGCCCCCACCCCCATACTGGGACCTTCACTTGGTGTCTTAGGGCTTAAAGCCTCATGGAGAGCTGGCTGAAATATTAGAGTACTTAATGGGTGCAAACCTAAATTTTTTTAAATATAGCCTTTGAAGGAAAATTAATTGTATTAACTAAGTGACACAAACGTGATTCAGTGCTTTAGGTCAAACAAATTCCAGGTAATCGAATTCTCAGAGTCTAATACAATGTTTGTGTCCGACTTCAAAGCAAAGTGGAAAGCCGTAATCAACCACACGCACTCAGGAGCATTTGCTCACGGGAACTAAGGGGCGAGCTCTGCCTGTCACCACTGACTGCGCTGACTTGCGTCACGGCTCACGTGACTGTTTCATCGCTACCAGTTAGCGCTGGGTTAATGCAGCAAATCAGAGTGGCGGAGAAAAGCCACAGGAATCCAAGAAAACTGTAAATGAGGAAACTTACTTTAAAGAGAAGTGTGCATGGACTGCTCTGGGTAGCTCAGACTCACCCCTAAAGACAGCCGGACACATGTAATCCCGGGGGGAGATCTAATCCCACAGGGAGGTGGGCATATTAGGCAAATCCATAGATGGTCGCTGAGTTCACTAATGCTGCTATCTGCTCACGACCTCCTTCTGCCTTCTCCCTGCGGACCCCCTTGTTCTCATTTTGCTGGTGGTGGAGACCAGCCCTACCAGGCTACCAGGTAGCTCCTCTGCCTGCCCGCTGCTTTGTCTTAGGTGCCCGCCCCTCCCTCTAGCCCCACCCCTTTCTGCAGGCCCCACCCCCCCTCCCCTTCCAGAGCTCAGGCCACACTTCCAGGCCCACCTGGGGTCTGCCTCTCCAGACTGCTTCTGACCACTCTCCTTCCACCACTTTGGGTAGCCTGCTGGCCCTCACCGTCCAGCAGCACACACCAGGACACTTCCAATTTCTCTCGAGCTCCCTGAGTGTTTCTTTCCTCTCTCCAACTGCACTGTTAAGCATCTTCTGGGCAGAGAAGGTATTTCAGAGCCCTGAGAGATCTAAACCCATGGTTTGTGCTGAAATACATACACACAGACACACGTGCCCTGAATCCCACACACATGCACACACAGCCCACGCAGACACCACACAAATACACACATGCGCATGTACAAATGCATGTACACAGCTGTTGGCTGCCCAAAGTCTACAAAACCTTCAATACTTTGCAAGGTCGCTTTGGTGGTGTTCTCACAGCACATTTGAAAGAGTCTGGCTTTTAAGAAAGAGTCTTAAAGGGCCAACGAGTCAGCCCACACTGTTCTGTCATCAGCTGAGCGGACCCTTTGCCATTAGCAGCAAAAAGCAAGCCCTAGCCTCTCCCTGCCGGTTTAAATCACCAGGACGTGATTCCAGAGTGACCGAGGCCTTCCTGAGAGAGGGCGGCCTTCCCATCAGGAAGGGACTGCCCCCACATCCAGCTTTCACCCTGGAAGCCCTTTTATTCTGGCCTGTTTCCTCCGAGTGTGAGCTCCAAGAGGATAGCGACCATTTTTTTCATATTCAGTTCTGTCCTCCGGTGCTGGGAGCCATCTGGCTAAAAGGCCAACTAAGGAGGCTGTGCCTGTGGTCGAGGAATGGCTGGTGGACACTGCGACCCCACAAACACAACCCACTTCTCGCATCACTTCCCCACCAACCAGGGCAGTCGGCCGTGGCCACGTGACAGGCGGCGGGGAGCACAGGCTCTGGCGCCGGAGCCCCCCCCTCTGTCCCTCATGCTAGTGGGACCTCCTGTGTCACGTGGGGGCGGGAGCAGCACCGTGTCGCAGGGCCGTGGTGAGGGCTGCCACCTTAATGCGGGGAACTGTGGAAGGGCCGAGAGCGCGCTCCCCATGTGGGGACTTCGACAAACGCCCTTGCCCTTAGGCCATCCTATTTTTCTGCCTGTGGTTCTTGGGCCTTATTTTTGGTCCCCTAACAAGTGTATAGGTGCTGGTTTCCCCCTGTCGAGTATTCTTGAGTGCATTCTTTCCTCTCTTGTTTAGGCTCCCAAGAAGCATTTGCAAAACGGCATTATCCGAGGCTACCAAATAGGCTACCGCGAGTACAGCACCGGGGGCAACTTCCAGTTCAACATCATCAGTATCGACACCACCGGGGACAGTGAGATCTACACGCTGGACAACCTCAACAAGTTCACCCAGTACGGCCTGGTGGTGCAGGCGTGCAACCGGGCCGGGACGGGGCCTTCTTCTCAGGAAATCATCACCACCACCCTCGAGGACGGTAGGTTCCCCGACCGAGGCGAGCGGCGTTCCTTCCTCAAGGGCTTCCTCTGGTCGGGGCGCTGGGTGCCCACACCCAGCCTGGCCCCTGCTGGCTTTGCAGTGCCAGAGGCAGGTCGCGGGGCCTGCAGGGACGGGGTCTCCGGTGGGGAAGCTTGCCCGTATTCACTCACGGGCTGCAGCGATTGGCGCTCCTTTCCAGCATCTTTCTCATTCATTTTAAAACAAGAATTGGGCTTTTCCCTAGTGAAACGACTCTCTCTCTCTCTGACTACGGAGGTCTGACCAGAGCACAGAGATCTGGTTTTCTAAGAATTTCTTCCAAATCATTGTTAAGGAGGATTTTTTCGTCTTTTTTTTTTTTTTTTTTTACGATGGCTGTCTATTTTCAAGCCTCTGAGACCAGAGAACCTGAATGAGTGGACTTCCAGGAGCAAATCTCACGGTGCTGGAGCGCCACCTAGTGACCATAAGAATTAAGTATCGCTTTTAACATGGCAAAGTGAAGATAACCCAAAAGCTCCGGTTTATGGTAGCGCTTGAAAGGACAAAGAGAATCCTGGGGTCCAAAGGGCAGTGTTTCAGGTGCAGAGATAGGATGTGGGGTTAACTTCGGCAATACATAGCAGTACATATTAAGGCAAAAAACTTGCACTGCAAAACATCCCTTGTGCAATTACCCACTTGACCATAGGTTTGAGGAAGCATATGGTAACTTACATCTAGGAGTTTTGAAAATTTTTACAGAAAGAGAAGCCTGAGATAACCAGAAACTTGAAGACTGGGGCTTCATTTCTACCTTCACACAATCTCTGCCATGGTGATTCAATATGCCCTTTGGTTTACGCTTCGATGCTCATTTTTCTTGTGGTTCAGTCAATATTCTGTTCTCTCACCTGGATGCAGCGTTTAAGGTTTGCATAAACTCCATGTGAAAAATTCTTCAAGTATTTTTCTAACCTGTGTCCGAGTCCATTTTCTCTATTTCCCCTGACAGAACGTTTTAGTCCTGAAAGGGGGCTGGGGCTGGGGCTGGGAGGAGGGTGTGAATAAGCTATGGTTACATGCCTGCTTTTTAGCACTTTTTGGTAGCTAGGCTTCCAATTTACATGCCAGATACTACCAAATGGAGGGGAGGCATTGTGCAAAGTAAATGCAACTTAGAGCAGCAACGTACAAGAATTACGGGAAAGTAACCCAGGCAAGTACTGGGCTTCCCTCACGCGGGGAGCTCAGAAGTGTTCTCCACTCCTCAAGCCTGGGACGACCTCCTTACAAGTGAGGGAGTTTGTCTGGAAAGAGACTAGGGAAGTGTGTTAGGACATGTGCAAAAACGCATGGTATGTCACTGAGTGACCACAATATTTGTGTCGGGGAACGGTACTCATTTTTCCTTAATTTGGGGGATGGAGTGCAATGTTTTCTTTTGCTTACACACTGAAATATGAAGCTAACGTTGCTTATTCAGGATTGTTCTGCTGGTAAAACCACCCACCATCATCACAAATTCTAATTATTTAATTTCAGTGCCCAGTTACCCCCCTGAAAATGTCCAAGCCATAGCAACGTCACCAGAAAGCATATCCATATCCTGGTCCACACTTTCCAAGGAAGCACTGAATGGAATTCTCCAGGGGTTCAGAGTCATTTACTGGGCCAACCTCATGGATGGAGGTAAGAGGGTAAACTAGGGCTTTGAGTTTGCCCCAAAGGATATGCGGTAGAATTTGTAGACCCCGGTCCTAATATGGGTTCAGGACATGGCGGGTATTTCTTTATCAATGAACAGTTTCCCCTTTTTTCCCACATCATTCTGTGCTTCTCTTTCATCCAGCATTTTAACAGGTGTATGCAGCTGTTTAAGGCGTCACATCCTTCCAACAAGCAATTGGAGGTGTAGGAGAGAGGGTGGCACTTGTGAAATCTAGGCATAGGTGTGTTTTCCTAATTATAAGTCCTCCTGCACCGCTGCCCGTGGAGCATCAGCAGGCAAGCCTGCGGACCTCCCAGATGCTCTGGCTCCTCGGGCTGTGGTCCTGAGGTTTCCACAGACACACAGCAGGTAGTGAGTGTGTGGAGAATTGTGCCCACTGATCCTTGAGAACATGCTGCACACACATACACATTAACCTACTCATACACACTCACACATTCTCACATCCTCACACTCATACTTTCACATGTGCTCACACTCACACATACATACACTCACACACATACATTCACACACAACTCACCCATTCACACCCACTCACACACATTCTCAGTCACCGTTTCATTCACACACACTGAAACATACTCTCACTCACAAGCACACACACACTCCCACTCTCATGCACACTCACACACATCACAAGCACACACTCACATGCTCTCTCACACACATGCACACTCACACACCCACACTCACAGACTCACACACTAAAACATACTACCACTCACAAATACACATACCCACAATCACACAAATACATGCATGCTCGCTCATACACATGCACCCACACACTCACCATCACACACACTCTTACACGTACCTTCACATACTCACACACACTCATACATGCCAGAAGAGACAGAGACTGTTACTTCCACTGTGATTATCAATAACACCCCAAATTTTCAAAAGTATATATAAGAAAGCTATTTGTTATTGTTAATATGATCAGATAAAATAAAATCAATTAATATATCTTTGATAGCATAGGTTAAATATACAATATGTCAGTGAAATTTCTGAGTATTTTATCATCATCAGAAAGTGAAATTTTTGTAGACCTGACAGAAGCAATTCACCCGAGATCGTTAGGAAACATGGCACGTCTTGAAAAGTTACCGCTTCCATCCGAATCGAGCTACTTTCCACCTCCTCCGCCTTTCTTCAGGACCAAATGGTGGGCTCTAAAGCCCAGCAACACTGAGACAGCAGCTGGGTGTTTGCAACCCGGGTGGGCGGCTCCTGAATGGTCATTTCCACCCCTATTTTGTTTTCCGTGGTAAAACACTTTGAGAATGAGAGAGGCTACAGACCAATCCATGAAACTGTGTTGTTCTAACATGTAATATTTTTAAAAGCTTATTGTAAAAGAAGTAGTGTGGTATCTGCATTTATTTTATATATTCATTTTCTATTATTTTACTCTGCCCAACTGGACACTATTCTCTACCTCCCATATTTTTTTAATGACCCTGTCGGGGCTGCGAAAGGTAGATGATAGAAGCCCATGTTTCAGCCGTAAAGAAAGAGCCAGAGCTAAAATAGTGCAAAACGAGGCATGCTACTTTGCTTCGGGCCTTTTCCACAATTTCCCTCCTCGCTCCTCTGTGCCTGTGACAGTGGAGGGTGTGCCCCTGTGGAGTGCCGTCCCCCAGGGTGCGAGCGGCCTTGTGCACTGAGCTGGTCCTGGCAGCCGATGGTTTCAGAAGTCTGTGGGGTAATTAGGAATGGGAGTTTTGACTGCAATCATATTCCTGGTTCATGATAAATGAGTTCATCAAAACAATATGAGCCCCAAGATGATTAAACATCCAAATATTAATTCTAATTAGCATAGTCATTGATGAGCAGATGTGACTCTGTGGTCCAATGCTGCTCTTTGAAAAGACCAGGTGCCCGCTTGCCTTCTCCCTCTTACCGCTCTCCTCCTCCTCCTCCTCACTCTCCTGTTCAGGCACCACCTCCCGGTGGGCACAGCCTTCTCCCACATCGTCTATTAGGGCCCCATACTCTGTGAGGTGGAGACCCCCAGGCCCCTTTCCAAGAGAAAGCAAATAAACGACTCACAGCGGCCCCGAGGGGTCAATGATTTAGTCAAGCTCTGTCACGAGCTCCTGGCACAGCCCGTGGAATCCCTCCATCCCCTTAGATGCATTTTCCCTGAGTGTGTATGTGTGTGCCTGCACAGGCATGTACTGTGCACATGTGCATGTGTGCCATGGGTGCATGCTTTGTGTGTGTGTGCAAACAAGTGTGTGTGCACATGTGTGTATTTGTGCAGGTATGCACTGTGTGCTGTGTGTCGTGCATCACACATGTTCCCTGTGTGCACTGGCTTGGGGGGTGTGCATGTGGCATCTGTGCTGCCACACATTGTGTGTTGTATCATTCATGTGCACGTGTTGTTGGCATGTGTGTGCATGTGTGTTTGTGTGGCATGTGTGTGCATGCAAGTGTGTGTCTGTGCATGCATGTGTTCTTATGATATCTATACTTACACTTTTTTCATTAACACTTGGGTTTACCCTAATCCAATTGGTCTGTATGAAACAAGTTCAGGAAAATGAAAATCACAGATGAATAATATGATGGGAAGAGGTCTGCTGATCACCCAGGGCCCTGCCTTCAAGCATCTCTAACCCTCTGGGTCTTACAGTTGTTGGCCTCTTGAATGTGCAATAGCACACACGTGAGCACACAGTTTCCTCATTTCACAAGCATCTGTGGAGGCTTCCAAGTTGTGACCCCTAAAAATCTGCATCCCTCTGGCCTCCCCAGAAGACACTGGGCTAGAGGTATCTTTTGGGGGGGGGCTGCCTTCCTTGCCCTGTTCCCCACCCCCAGCAAAGCTCCTGCCCCCAGAACTCGTCTACAGTCTGTTCACGGTGCTAACAAGCCTTTGTCTCACGTTGAGGTCCCAGCCTGTGTCTGTGCCCCAACATCCCTGCTGGGCCCATCTCTCCACTCCCCTGACAGCCCTCGCCGCACACAAGGGCTCCGGCATGGGGGCGACAGCCTCAGCCACCCATGCGTTATTTTAAATTCCAGGCTTCTCCTGTGCACACTTCAACTCTGGTCCTTTTGGTGATGACCCAAAACAAAAATTAAGAAGTAGATTCCACAATCACCATAAGTACAAATAGGTGGTCGTTTATCTCTGAACTCCGTGCAATACTCTGGAAGGATGGAGAAAAGAAGGACAAAGATCAGGGGGAGAAAACCAGATGGCTGAAAGCCTATTTAGCCGGCCTATGTGACAGTTCCGCAGAGTGAGGGTGGCCGAGTGGCTGAGACTGTGGACAGTGTCATCAGGCCACGCACTGTGGCTCCACGGCCCATGCTCTCGGCCACTGTGCTAGGCTCCATGACCTGGGGCAAGGCATTGATCCTCACTCTGCCCCTGTTTTCTCTCCTGTAAAATGCAGAGAGAATGGAATTGTTGTCGTGGTTAAATGAGTTAAGTGTGTACCCAGAACAGTGCCGGCACCTAAGAAAGCATGCACAGCACATCAGTGACCCTTACTAGGGCAAGAAAGAGCAGGAGGAGCAATAGGCAGCCTTATTGCTTTCTAAACGTGTGCAAGGTCGGCCTTCATTATCGCCAGCCACCCAGGGAGGAATGCCTCCAGACCTCCACCTCCCACCCCGTTCTCATAGTAATCGGGCACATAGGAATGCAGGCAGCCCCAGAGCTCCCACGAATGGCCACTTGCCCTAGGGGTGAGCCATTCCTCAGGCCTCTCTCCTCTGCTTTGGCTCCTCCGTAGGTGGCTCACTTTAAAACCTGAACGCCCGTGGAGGTGTATGAAAACATCTTTGTAAGTTTTCTCAAATTGCCACGTGTACTATGCCTGAGAGGAGAGAGCATAATGTTCCACCTTTGAATATTATTAGCTGATCCCACTCCAGAGAACGGAACATTTTTAGCCAACGCCACACTTCTGACACATCAGCATGTCACCTCAGGAAGGGTGCTGAGAGGGTTCGCTCGTGGTGAAGGGAGTTTGCTGAGCCACCTCGTCTCAACTCAGAGATTGGAGGCAAACTCAGGTACTTAGATGCATGTGTGTGTCGATGTAGAGTAAGTTTTAAAAACAAGAACAAAACTTGACTTGCAGAATCTTGTGTTGAAGGCGATGCTATGTTTACGATCTTGATTACCCTGATGGTATCCAAGTGTATGCGTGTGTCCAGCTCATTAAAACGTGCACACTGAATACGAGCAGCATTTTAAAATTCGTCTTTCACGACGGTTGACATACTGTATCATGTCGGTTTCAGGAGTACAGCCCAGCGGTCAGACATTTACATACGTTACGGGGTGAGGGGCCCGCAAGTCCAGTGACCGTCTGTGACTGCACACAGTTACTACACAGAAGCTTCTTAACGAGCAGTGGGAAATGTGTCTATGGAGGGGGTGACATGTGGTCCTAAGCTTCCTGGGGTCAGGCTTCGAGGGACTCATGTGATTAGCTACGGCCGGAGGACTTTGCAAAGTGGCTGACGGGGGGCTGGATTATACCTTGGAGTGAATCGCTGTTTTTTCAGACTGATATTCCAGCCAGGGTCCCATGGCAGTTAGGAAGGAATGAGCTTTTCCAAATGGAAAGGACATGCACAGTCCCTTTAAGTGATTTCAGGGTGTGACACATGGAGGCATGTGGCCCGGGGCTGGACATCAAGGACAGCACCGGGGAAGGTGTGTGCCCACTGCCACGGTAACCAGGTCATGTTTTCTTGTCTTCCAGAGCTGGGCGAGATTAAAAATGTCACCACCACACAGCCCTCCCTGGAGCTGGATGGGCTGGAGAAATATACCAACTACAGTATCCAGGTCCTGGCGTTCACCCGCGCCGGAGACGGCGTCCGAAGTGAGCAGATCTTTACCCGGACCAAAGAGGATGGTGAGAAACGGGGTGGGCGTGGGTGGAACGCTCGGGTCCTGTCTGAAGTGCCAGGGGAGCGAGGGGGCTCCTGCCAGGTGGCAGCCTTCCCGGGCCAGACCTGTCGTTGGGAAGGCTGGGTCACAGAGATCGCCTTAACTCACTAGCCTAACTCTCGACTTTGCTCCATGAAAACCTTTCTCCTGCCCTCCCAGAATGTGCCCGCGCGGTCCAGACCACCGCCTTCCTCATTGTCTTGGTTTGATGTGTCCATTGTTTTTCTCTTCCCCTGGAATGTTATTTTGGCCAAGTATTATTTTAAGCAAAAATACCTTTTGTCCAAAAATACCTTTTTGCGGCAAGAGCTGTGGCGCTTGCTGCACCTGGCTTGTATGCTGCTGGAATAATTTTAGTGACTCTTCAGCCATTAAGTGTAAGCTCCAATTATTTCTCTCCTTCTGCTTGAACATTATGTAACAGTCCAAGTCATGGTATTCTGTGCCGGCTTTAGAATCACTTTAGAATAAGCCCTTAATTTGAGAGCTTCATGCTAATTTTTTTAAGTTCTTACAAGAATTCGTGCTGACTTAGTAAAACTTTATCTCAGTGCATGTCCTTTCAGACCATTAATTCTTGCCGTCTCACCTCATCGGGACTTGGTTATTTGACTGTTTCCCAAAGCTCCACGACAAATAGGTTTTTGTGTTATTTTAAGGGAGCCTCTGAGGGGCCTCATCCAAGGCTGGCTGAAGGAGAGTTCAAGTTCTAATAAATAGTATAGGGGTAATGAGAAAAGCAGTCTCCACCAGAGTGAAAGGAGGAGCAACTGCTATCAGATTGGTCCCCCGGTGGGACCCTCCAAATCAGAGCCCAGAGTCGGAGCGATCGGAGTCGGACAGGATACCTGAGCTCTGGGCTGATTCGGCTCTGTGGTGTGTCTGTCTTCTTTCTAGGACTCTGTCCCCCAGGAAGCTGGGGGCAGGGGGAGCCCTGTCACGCATCCCCCAGGACCTGCCATGTGCTGGCAGGTCTCATATCTGTGCAGCCTGCTCACTACATGGAGCATCACGCATGTCGTTGCCCCAGCCCATATCCGTCCTGTGGTAGCAAAGCCGCGACTCATGCTCAGAGACCTGGGTAGACTCTTCTCATCAGTGTTTCTGTCCCCTGACCACACGTCCCTGACACAGCCCACCGTGTTCCACCTCACTCTGCTCTGACCTCAGCAAACTAGGCCCCGCCCCCCACAACCAGCCCCATCCATCCACCCCACTCCTCGTTCCCCCAGGCTCTCTAGCCCTCCCGTACCATAGGGCCTGCCTGCAAATGAAGCCCCATGAGCTTTCTTCTTTCTAGAACGTGCAGGTAATTCCTCGCAGGAATGTGCAGGTGTCAGCCAATTCTGCTCAAAGGAATTGGACTATTTAGAGAAATCTCCGGTGAACGTGCAATGCCATGAGGAAGCCACACATCAGAGAGAGATCGATGAAGCTACATCCTCAGTGACGATGGCTCTAATCTAATTTTTCAAAAGTAGCCCATGAAGAGCCATGTCTAGGTGCGGCCCACAGGGCCTCGGGCACCTTGCCTCACCTTCTCTGTCTTCATGCCCCAAACTGCCATAGCGATCAGACAGAATCGAGACGTGACAAGTGAGGTGATGTGTGCAAACAGCCCCTCTGACACGTGGTGGGATGGTTCTTGACACTCGATATTTGATTATTTGAGCTCCACGCCTTCAGAGCTGGGGCGGATCGTTCTTTTGCATTGCTAAGCAATAACACGAATGTCACTGGAATTATTATTTAAAGAGCAAATTGATCGGCAACATGAATTCTGACACCTGCATTTTTCAGAAGAATGTACAAAAATCCAATGAGAAGGGAATTGACTGGTCGTTTGGGATCAATTTTTAATTAATCTTCCAGCTTTAGAAATTATAGAGTTCTGTCTCAAAGCTCGACCTTGAGGCCCAAGTCTAATGCATCAGTCAGCAATTCTCTGCTCTCGCGGCGGGGGGGGGGGGGGGGGGGGGTGCTGCCAGTGTGGGGAGAGAGAACTGACTGTGGAAGGGTTGCCTTGGGCGCAGTTACCCCAGGGAGGGTGAGGGGGGCAAGGCGTGATGAAGCACTGATGTCCGTGTTTACCTGGGGTAAATAAATCATCAGCATTTTTAAGAAGAAGCAGAGCAGAGATGAGGCAGAAGGAGCGAAAGACAAGTGCAGTAATGAAATTATCTCCCAGATTCACACGACAAGTTCACTGGGTTAGAAATGGTGAAGAGTTGCACCGGCCACCCTTGTGGACTCGGAACCTAATAGAAGAGACGACTGGGCAGTTTCTGGAACTGAATGCACCTCCGTGTCGGATCGAAAGGAGGGACGGGGGTCAATTAGTGTAGAAGGCATCTTAGTAAAATTGGGAATGCAGACCCGGTGTGTTACTCTGCCACGAAGTCTCACAGTCTTGAAGTTCGGAATTCACTGTCCACTTCAACTAAATTGTGTGAAAGTGTGGATAAAACTCCAGTAAAACAATCCTTTCCAATACTGATTACGTTCTTTCTCAGTGAGGCTCTACTCTAGGCACAGGTTGAAGTTTCAGCCTTTATTGATGTTCTCACACGTAAAGCAATATTAATACATTAACAGCAAACGTTCAATTTCATCTTCTATGCCCCAAACATCTTTTAAACTAGGGTTCCTAACCCCCCCCCCCAGTATCAGGAGGCCAAACGTTTTAAATTGTGAGGTCACTGATCATCTTAAAAAGGAAAAATACATCACTTGCTAGTAAACCAGACAAAACCATAATGTAATAATAAATAAAACTAATAAACTAAATAGAATCATAAATAAGACAAAATGTTTCCTTCTTCAGGGGATAAGTTACTATGGAAATATCTGGTCAGAGAACAAGTTTTCTGAACCCTAAGCAGTTTCTCAGCCTCTGCAGGGATTCTTGGTCAATAGACACAGTCCAGGTCCCGGATGGACCCTCGGGCCCACAGACACCGTCCGTCTCAGGCCCGTCAGGGTAGCATCTACTCCGCGGCCACACTCTGAGCGCCTATGAGAATTTCTCGACTTTCAGATTCCCTTCCCAGGGCTGCCCAGACGTGAAGAGTGTGTACCTACAAGAACACAAAAGAATGTTTGCTGATCTGGCTTTTTCTCTGTGAACAGAAGACCACTGATTCTGAACTCTGAACCGTCCATGTAATCTTAGGACGCTTTACCTGTGGGGTCTATAATCCGAGCAAAGCTGTGGGGAAGGAAAACACAAACCGAACGCCACCTATGAATTTTGCAGCTGTCACTTTCCCTGTGCGGGCAGAAGGTAGCTCCTGCCCTGCCCTCCTCAGCCAGACAGAACATTGTACATGTATGAGTAGAAGGGTTGTGTTTATGTTCAAAGATCTCCTGAGTGTGTCACTAATGTGCGTGACTCTGCAGGGCCGTCGTGGGAAGAGGCCAGCGGGAGGTGTCCCGTGTCCGGTGCTCTCTCCCCCGTGATTAACTGTCTCTTTGGTGGGACATCCGAAAGCAGAGTTGAGTGAGTGCAAAGCAGACAGACGTCAGGATGTCCCTGAGCCCTCTAATTGATCCATCAGTACTGCTGAGGGTCGCAGAGAGGGGCGCATGGCCGTGTGTTGTCGGGCTCCGGTCCGTCGCAGGTGTGCCGGCAGCCCAGCTCACCAGGTGTCCTGGCAGGCCCTCTCCGGCAGGGATTCCAAAGCTCCCTCCACCACAGTGATGCTCGCCTGGGTCCCTGCGAAGCCCATCAGCTCCAGGGGGCCTCAGAAGTGCCCAGGGGTAAACAAGACACCTGGCGGGGGGGCTCCAGGCTCCTCGCTCTGCTTCACCAGAGTTATGTATCAGTCTCCCCATGATACTTGAGTTAATAAAGAGTCGTCTGCTTTAAAGAACACTGGGAAACCACTGCTCTAGTCGGAGCAAAGGCCACAAACATCATGTCCTGCGGAAACGGGGGTCACAGGGACGTGGGTGCACTGCTTGGCTGTGGTGGCTGTAACGCAGGTGCCTCCACCCAACAGCATCAGCCTATGGCTCAGAGACACTGCTGTGACATTGGAGACTCGTGTGGATCCCGTGGTGGATCACATCTGCACACACATGTGGGCACGCACACAGCATACCACTCACACATACTACACACATGCCCAACATGCACACAACAAACCACAAACATACACCGCACACACCTAAATACATACAACATACCACACAGGACACAGCAGACATGCACCACACACACACACACACGCCCTAAACACATACAACACCATACACACACACACACACACTACACGTGCACCCTAAACACACACAGCATACCACACATATAGACCCACACTCACACACCCACCATAATAAACACACAGGCACAGGCACACCACACGCACCGTAACACACACCATAAACACACACAGGCACACGCCCACACCTGCCTGCACTCGATCACCAAGACCAGAGAAAGGACCACGGCGAACAGGATGCCGGACGCGGTGCCCGCACGGCACTCGGTCAGACTCCTGCCGCACTTCAAACCAAGACGATGTTTGCTCAGGGCGCCAGCTTTGATGTTGGGCGTTGTGATACATTGTTAGAGGTCTTAACTGTGCAGGTTCGTGTTCTGTGTGCTGTAACAAATTACCACGAACTTAGCTCCTTAAAACAATACCCATTTCTGCGAATTGGGGCACAGGGTCGGGTTAGCTTGGTCCCCTGCCCTGCAGGGTCTCACTGGATGAAACCAAGGTGGTGGCAGGCTATGGCCTCATCCAGGCTCAGGTCCTCTCCCAAGCTGACTGTGGCTTTGTGGAGATGACCATCTCCTGACCTCCCAGAGGTCACCTCCACCCCTGCCATGTGGGCTCTCTGCAACACAACACTTGGCTCCTTCAAGGCCAGACAGAAAGAACCCCAAACCCCAGATCATCGTGTAACAGTGTCCTGCAGGGGAGAAGCATGACACTTCTGGGGACCTCGAAAGGGGCCTGATGCTGTGGAACCACCAGGAGCCGGAAGGAGGCCTCAGGGGCACAGGGACCTTGCCCATCTGCTGAGGGGGACAGAGGGAGGCGGGCAGAGAGCTCTCGGTCCTGGCTTTGGCAAACAGGACACAGCAGTGTTGCTTCCTGCAGAGGGGGGCGGGAGGAGGCCAGGCTTGGGAGAGAAGGAGGTGAGTGGGGGGCATGGTGGGCGCAGGTTCCTGGGAAGCTGAGTGGAGGTGTCCCTGGCAATTGGATTGTGAGCTCTCATTCAGCAGTGCAGAAGGGAGGGCCAGGCCAGTGGGGGACGGAGAAGAGAGGGTTGCCTGCCTCTGCCTTCCTTACTGCAGCCCGTCAGATCTGGAGTCAGAAATTCCCTCGACACTGAGCACGAATTCCTGAAAACTGCCCCAGCTTGCCAACACCTTTGTAGGAAAAAAGCAATTACCAGAACATAATCCAATGACAGGGAATGCCTTAATAAAATACGTCCCTGACAGAATGTCATCCACCATCAGATTTCACAGGATTCTGGCTAAAAATGGGCCCTTGGAGGCCGTGAGTGAGGACAGGGCTTTGTGTGACTCAGAGACAATCTCTGTTGGTCCCTAAGGCCTCTGCAACAAAGTGTTGCAGACCAGGCGGCCCCAACAACAGAAATGTGTTGTCTCGTGGCTCTGATGGCCAGAAGTTCAAAACCAAGGTGTGCGCAGGGTTGGGTCCCCGTGGGGGCCGGAGGGAGAGCCGGCTCCAGGCCTCCCTCCTCCGTCGTCTTCTCCCTGGGACTTCCCATCACCTCCTCTCTGCACATGTCTGTGTCCACATTTCCCTTTTACCAATAAGGACGCCAGCCACGAGGGGCCAGGGCCCCCTAATGACCGCGTTTCCACTGGAGGACCCTGTAGAGGCCTGGTCTCCTGATGAGGCCCACGCTGAGGTCCTGGGGGTTGGAGGCTCACCAGAGGGATTCTGAGGGGACGTGGTTCAGCCCATCACACTGACTCTCGGAGAGCTGAGCGCAGAGAGTAGGGGCCTAGATGGCTGGGGGTGGGGGTGGGGGTCATGCCAGGTGGTGGGGGGACCTGAGCACAGGCAGGGGCTCCATTTCCATGATGACTAACCTTGCGGTTCTTGTGTCCAGTTCCAGGTCCTCCCGCAGGCGTCAAGGCAGCCGCCGCCTCCGCCTCCATGGTCTTCGTGTCCTGGCTGCCCCCGCTCAAGTTGAACGGCATCATCCGGAAGTACACTGTGTTCTGCTCCCACCCCTACCCCACAGTAAGTTGGTAAATAGCCGCGAGCCTTTCCTGCGCCTTTGGCCACAACCCATGAGGACTCTCTGGGGACCAGTCCAGCCCTTTGTTGCCCGCCTGCTGGGGTCTTCCTGATGGTTTTACTTTTCCCCCCTGTTGTCTCCACACACGAAGCAACATCCTCATTTACACCTCCTTTGAAAATACATGTCTGAAGCATTATAAGGGATACAGTTGTCTAGAATTATTGTTTATTTGGCGACTTCTCACAAAACTGCCAGCCTGCTTATCAGAATCGAAACCCAGGAGCTTTCGCAGGGCCTTCATTGCAAGTCAGTGGACAGCACCTATTCATTGCACTGTTGGGCTCATTGCCAAGTGCACTGCATGCCCTCACCCCTCTCCCCAGCCCCTCCTCTGCCCTCAGCTCCCCCCAGCTCCCTCCCCTGCCCCATCCCTCACTAAGAAGCAGCCACCCACAGGCAAACTGTCTTGTACTAGAGGGACTAGGACACTTACAGTGACGAGAGCCCGCACGGCTCTTTGTAACGGAATTAAAAATCCGAGCGCCGAGCATTTCAAAGTGCAGTGTTTATTGTCGCCGGCGTTATTACCGCTGCAGAATGCCTGCACGGTTCAAATGTCCCTTAGACCAGATACAAAAGGGACATTTCAGAGAAAAGAAGACAAAAATGGTCCATCAGAATGCATGATGTTTTCGTGGAAATTTCTATGACTTTTTCTGAGGTAGGTACCACGTCGGATCCAATCGGATACCTCCCTGCTCTCAGCACAGAATATGGCACGCCCAGCTATTCCATAAGTAGTTGTGGGGTGTATGCGAATTAATTAGGGGTGTATTCTTGTAAATATCTTAACATAAAATCTACCATTTTCACTATTTCAAGTGTACAGTTCAGTGGCATAAAGTACATTCACGTTTCTGCTACCATCCCCCTCACCCATCTCTAGAACTTTCCTTCTTCTTCAACTGAATCCCTGTCTCCATTAAACAGGGACTCCCCGCTTCCCTCCCCCAACGCCTGGCACCCACCCTTCTACTCCTGCCTATGGATCTGACCCCTCTGGGGCCTCCTGTAAGTGGGGTCACAGTGTTCGACCTTTCACGACTGGCTCCCTTCAGGCAACGTAATGTGTTCGAGATTCATCCACGGTGTAGCGTGTGTCAGAACTTCCTTTTCAAAGGGGACTAACATCCCCGAACTAATTTATTAATCGATCTTTAATTAAAGTGACATGTTTTGCCAAGTCTAGAGTCTGTAGGAGTCCCCAAGGCCTGGTGGCCTGTACACAGTGGCCAAAACTAATGGTGGGGAGACAGGGGACGAGCGTGTGGCCACTCACCAACGTCCAGCTGTCTGCTGAAAATACCAAGCTGCGTGTCCTGCCGTTCACAGCTCAGTGGTGGCACGCCAGGGCTGAAGTAGATTTAAATTCGATATGGTCAGAGGTGGGTTCCAGAGCTTCTGAGGGATTCCTGATCTGGTTTCGAACATGCCATTAACTCTCACCTGCTGGGCCCTACCGTCAAAGCCCAGAGGCGCAAAGCAGCGTAGAGTCCAAGACGAACTGCTGGGCAGTTGTCTTCCTCCGCCTGGAGAGCCGGTTCACCGAGGACCCCTCTCGTCAGCCCCAAGAGAGACAAAATTATTGTCACCACTTCACCAAAGAGAGACAGTGCCACTGCTAAGTGAAGAATGCCCGTACTCCACGAGCATGTGAAATGCTTCTTTATTTTTACGCATTCATCAAGTCATCCGAGTGCTCTTTTGAGCCCAGCAGGCTGGGCAGAGGCTACCAGGGCACAGAGAGCACCGGCATCTCCCTCTGCCGCTGTCCGCCCAGTCTGGTCTCAGTCTCCAGCTAACGACTTCAGCCTGGCTCATGTGAAGTGAGTCCTGACTGGCTGAGGCGTAGAGGAGCGAGGTGGCCGAACCCCTTGGTGGAGGCTGTAGACATAGGAGCCCCCAGACTACCAGCCTATGAATGCCATACAATAAAAACAACAACAACAAAAAAGGAGTTACTATCCTGAAATCATGACCACACAGCGTGGAGAATGAGAGAGAAGTTACTTGCCCAGGGATTTCCGGTCTCTGCGTGTGCAGAACACTGGGATCGGACCACCCAGTACCTTCTCCACAAGACCCTTCCAACAAACCACACCAGAGCGATCCATCCACCAGAAAAGCTGGGAGATAACAACCGGGCATCTCACCTCGCTGGCATCTCACCGCCACCAGCGGGCACCTCTGTGCTGTCTGCTGGCCACGTTAAAGTCACCACAGCTCTTTGGAAGTGACCGTCACAGCGGCCGGTGGCCTTCTGGGCGGCCTCAGTGAAGTGAGGGGGCCCAAATCAGTTTGGTTCCCTCTCTAAAGCTATGTTTCTATTCATCCACATGAAAGATCAGTTAAGAACACAACGCCTGTGTTTCTGATAGACCGTACTGGTCTGAGCAGTTTGAGCTGACAGCAAAAATGAGTGGGAGGTGCAGAGATTTCCCATACAAGGCCCATGTTTAAATAAAAATACCATTATAAGAGTTGAGATCAGAGATTGCTAATCCACTTCAGAAGTGAACCTGCGAACATCCCATCTATTGTTCTGTCTCTTTCCCGTGGAATTAATAACAAATTATAAATCCCTAAAGAGAGCCCCCCGTCCCACATTCACTCTCTCTGATTTCAAGCCAGGACGCTGGGTCTGTCAAATTTCCAGAGGCTTTTCCTTTCCACGCCTGCCTGTGTGTCAGGATGACCACCAGGGGGCAGTCCTAGCTCTGCGTATGGATTTTTCCTGCTCCTGTCTCTGAGATGCTTTTTCTTTGGCATGACTTCCCAGCTGAAGGTAGAACGTGGGAGGGTAACCCAGGACACAGCACACCCTGTCATTTCGTCTTTATTAGAGTCCTCAGCTAACCTCCTTGCTGACGTCAGTTTTCCCTGAAGGCCCCCGAGTCATCATCGCCCTTCCTTGTAAAAGGACTTTGTAAAAAGACACCGGCTCTTTTCTCTAACGCGTAACATCCCGTGTCTAACCATACGCATTTGCTTCGTGGTGTTTTCTCAGTCCAGCTTAGTGAAAGATATTAGAATTCGGAACTTGTGTGTGGCCAGGCAAGCGACTGCACATTCTCGCAAAGGCTGCTCGTCCAGAGGTGGAAGCAGGCAAACACTCCTCGCCCACCGTGAGGGGTGGGCACGTGCCATGGGATGTCAGCCTCCCCAGGCGGAGATTCAGACAGAAAAAACTCGCCTTCATTTGATTCACGGACTCAGCCACATGCGCTTTGGACCATGGCTATTATTTGAACGTGTGACAGTTTGAATGATCGGTTCACGCACTGTGATAAGCGACAGAAATCTGAAGACGTGAGCTAAGCTTCTTGGGTCCTGGGTAGACAGTCGCTCAGCTGGATTTTCTCTCTCACACTCCTCTGTGCATGGAAGCAGGTTGTGAAAAATGTGACGGCGTAAATAAGCACGAGGGTATAGAAACTGCCTCTTTTACAGTGCTGCGCTGATCTGCACAGAGCTCAGAGGTGTGAGATGAGACGGCACAAACTTCTCACGGGTGAAGAATGCAGTTAGAAAGCCTGAAATAATGGCATCAACAAGCTGGAGTCCACATCAGATGTTCTCATTTCAGAGGATAACATTACCCAGTTCCTGCACATAGTAGGTGCTCAAAAGCTGTTGCTCAGTGAGCACATGAGGACATGCCAGTATCCTCCGCATCCAGAGACTGTCAGCAATGAACTCTCCGCGATGTGGCCCACAATTTAGGATTAACAATTCTGGGAATCAAGGAAGGTAACCTTCACCAGGGCCACACAGCTTTTGGTCCAAGGGAGCCGATGTCCGTCTGCTTCCTGGCCCTCCCAAGGCTGCATTTAATAAAGCTGAGGTGGGGGGCTGAGGACAAGAGAGAGGGGCTTCAGGAAACCAGAAGTGTTCCGGAGTCTCAAGTCAAGAAGATGTGCGATGATGGAATCAGGCAAACCTCATCTAACTCGAGCGTCTATACTTACATAAAGGGTGTCCATTGCACTATCATGGTTCCCCTCTCAGAAGTCACCAAGGGCCTCCCCACTGTAAAATCCTGCTACCTCTTAGGAAGAGGTGATGGTCTTCCTATTTCAAGTTTTAGCATAGTGTCCTGTTACATAGTGATTTATTTTAAAATTCAGTCTTTCTTACCTCCCGTTATTCTTTTATTCTTTCTCTTTGTTGCTTTCTCTCCCTGGCCACCCCACCCTTAAATGTAGGCAGTTTCTAACCCTCTTCCTTTATCCTCTTCCCATATTCCTTACTATCTCCATGAGTCCTTGAGCCTGTTCTCATAATTCAACAATCGTCTGAAGTTAAGGAGTTCAAACTTTTTATCTCTAACCCTGACCGTCTTGGAGAGCCAGTCAGTCTTCTGTTTTCAACGTCCTGCCCTCCGTGTCTTCATGGAAACCCCCCCACCTCCACCAGGTCCAGAACCAAACTCATTCTGCCCCCCTTCTCTCCCGTTTCCCTACTAAGCTAATCATCTATGAATACCCTTCTCCTTCTGACCAGAAGCCTTAGAGTGACCTTGGACGCCTCGCCTCCCTCCCCACTCACTCTGGTCGCTGACCCCGCCCGCCATTCCCTCACTTGCACAGCACACAGGCGCAGAGCACTGCTCGAGGTGAGGGGCTGAGCCAGGTTCTGGGTGCATCTGTCAAGAGAGGTTGAGTTATACTGTGTAACAAAACGAGCCTGAAATTTCAGTGATTTATACCAACAAGGTTATTTTTCTTTCTCACTCATATCCATCGAGAGTAGGTGATAGCTCTGTCCCATGTCCTTCACTCTGGGGAGGACCCAGGCAGGTTTCGTGGCAAAGGGACTGAAATCTCTGGAGGGTCTGATGTGGACATTGGCCAGAAATCATCACAGGATCTCACCCGCCACAGGGGAGCCAGGCAGGAAGTACCACCCTAGCACGTACCCACAGGACAGGAAACCAGAATGTTTGGAGAGCCGCTCTAAAAACAACCGCGGGGCTGCAGTGGCAAAGGACAGGGGGTCTTTCTTGAGTTTCTAGCTTTAGGGAGGGGAGAAGTTCCCAGAGATGGTCACCGTTCTGCGCGATGTGGCAAAGGACACAGCAGTGGTACGCACAGCACAGGGAGGCCCAGGAGCACAAGCAGCTGGGTCAGAGATGGTCTCCTGGGACATGTGTCCAGCCCTGGCTGGTGGGAGGGGAGGATTTCACCCAATGAAAGGGTGTTGTGACCAGAGGAAGTAGCACCCTCACAGTGACATCGGGTCATGAGGATTCTCTCTCTGCAATACCTTTGTTTTTAAGTGACAGCTCACACTTCCTATTATTCTGTATCAGTGTCGGGTGTCAGCATAGCGGCGAGATACTCTTCTTACTCCTCCTCTCCTTTCACACCCACTCAGTCAACTGCTACTGCTTCGAAAAAAACTGGGGTCACGCTGAAATGATGTTCAGCAACCGTTGCGTTGAACTAAATTTTATGGGTTGCGGCTGTGAGTCATCCAATTAAATTGTATAATGAAATTTCTGCTTAATAAGGTAGGAAAGTGTGTGATAATCTTTGGGATGCATTCTGTCTCAGACGGCGTTTGGTCCAGTGCCTGTGCTTTTGAATCCCTGACATTGGTGATTTAATTCTTCCATGGTTCTGTCTAAATGACCTCATAATGGTGGGTGGCTTTTTTTCTGCAATTTCCAAGCTAGAAATTATGGAGATGCCAAAAGCTGGCCTAAGAAAGTGGCCCATAGTCCATTGACACAGGTGCAATTAATCACCTGCTCGTCCAGCATGGTTTGGTACCTCCACGTGGCAGGTGTGTGCTGGGCTCTCGGTGCCTTTGTGACCAAGCAGGTCTTGCTCTAGTGCCCGGAATCTGAGCTTACCCACTTCTGGCTGGGGGGGGGGGGGGGGGGGGGGGGAAACCAGACTAGTTTTCTGGAGAGAAAGCTACTTCTGATCATCCCTGACCTATGAAAACTAATTCTGGTTTTATAAAAACTCTTGGGAAGTATATCCCTGAAGTTCCCTCGGAAATAACCTCAGTATTTCACGGCCAATTCTGATGGAAATGTTCTAAATGGTCTCCACATTTTTCATGTAATTTACATCGCTCTATTAGACTTCGATTCTTTCAGGGAGTGGGGGGAATGGCGTGTTATCTTTTATCATGTAGTCGCCTAGAAATGGCCTTTCTTCCCTGCGTTAACTCACACCCAGCGAACCAGCCAACAACTGCTCAATCTTTCTGCGGAATCTGTGTTTTCATTTTCTTTTTCTGTTGAAGTGGTCATTCAAATTTATTGGCCGTCAAGTGAAGCTGTCCAAGTGCTGTAATGGATCAAAATGCCGGTGACATGTACTCTCAAGTTGAGAGAAACCTTGGCCTTTAAAATCCTGAGCCCAATTCCGTACTTTATGGAGCACAAGAGAAAAGAAACAAGCTCCCAGAATCTCGTTGGCAGCCCAGTCCCACAGGAGAGACCGCCCACTTTTGCAGATAAATTGCCAATAAGTCTCCCGGCTTTGCGACGATGGCACTCGCTCAGGCTGGACGCCGGGGTACATCGCCCTGAATGTGCTCCCCTCCCCCACTGCCACTCCTGCTTCCCCTGAGCCACAGAGGAAAATGCCCTTCGCATCAACCTGCTTGGAAAAAGTCCAGCTTTGAAAACATCTTGCCTTTTTTATTTGGCTTGACACAGACATGCGGTACTATTTATCTAAGGGACTAAACTGGCGTCAGATAGTTTTCAATTAAGACTTAATGAAAATAGCTATTTTTTCCAATACTGTATATCATGCTATGTTCCTTTTATCACCCAGAATACACAGTCTCACTAATTTCTTTCCCCCTGAGAAGTTATATGATGCTAAATGAGGTCTTTTTGCAGAATATGTTGAACAGGTGATAGCAATCAAGTCGAATCAATAAAGAACCTTTACAGATAGATCACTGGCAGGGGAGAGGCCATGAGAACAGAAAAGAGAAGAGGCAAAGCTGAAGGAAATGGAGGTGATTTTGTTAGAAAGAGACTGGGAAAGATAAGGCCCCCCGGAATGTCCATCTGGCTAACTGGACCACACCCCAATCTCAACAGCAATGCGGAGAGACTGGTTTCTCTCCTGCTTTTACTGGATGTCAACTTTCATCCGCTTGCAATACATTATACCCATGATTTTATTTTGGAAGGCCAAAAAGTGAAATATGTTACATTTGGAAGGCCTTATTTACATATAAAATAGCAGCTACAGAGATCTCAGTGTAGAGGAAACCGCCAAGACTGGCTCGGATAAAACAAGTATTTTTAATATATTATTTTTTCCATAAGCACTGGACACTCACCCTATCCCTCGAGGAAGGTCTTTGTGCTATATTATTATCTGCTTTTAGAGATGAAAATAGTGAAATAAAATGAAAATAAATTGAATCAAAATGTATTATACATAAGAATTTTAAAAACAGAGGCAAATCTTAATTGATACAGCTAACTACCTCTTCTTAAGGTAAGCCAGGCCATTTTTCTGCCACCAAAAAGAAAAATTTTATATGTTTTGAAAAGTGCTATTGCCCAATAATTAAAATAGCTATCCATTTTGTTTATTCTGCTTTGGGGGAGGTATTTTAAACAATCACTGCTATGAGCATTCTATCCACAAAATCAGGGCATTCGAGTTTTTCATTTAAACTGTATGTTAGTAAGTAGGAATAGACCTTTTTAGAGCACTATAGTTCTTTGATAGAATTAGTTTTTGATTAAAAAATTAATTAAAATTTTAAGTGGAATTTTTTAATACCCATCAGACACACTGACTAATTTGATCTGAGCACCCTGCTCTCAATACAACCGGCGTTTCCTCGGTTCATCTCAGGTAGCAGTTAGCGGGTCCGACTCCGCAGGGCTCTGGCCCAGGGCCCTGGGGAAACACGGAGGGAGGGGGAGGCAACCACCACGCTCAGAGAGCCCGAAGAACACGCAAGACCATGTACCAAAGTGGAATAAAAATGAGGATCTCATGAGAGACACGTAAACACAGGGCAAACAGGGCACTGGACGGAGTGGATTAGAGAAGGCTCGCGAGACTTGACAGGGTCATCTGTTGAGCTAAATAGCGCGCAGAATTTGGAAATGAATTCTGTAATCTTTGGGGAAACATCCAGTTTTACAGAAATTACCAAAGAGCCTTTCAAGGAACTCGTGGTGGCTAATTCTATCTTATTGACTGGTTTAGACCCATAAGGAGAAAGATTGTACGAAAACCATGAGGCAAAATGATTCTGGAGCGAAAGTTGGTCTGGAAGCTACTGTTCCCAGGCTTTTCACGGGGTGACATTGGAGCAGGAGAACCTTCCAGCGACATTGACATTCTTTTGAGGAGTACACTGTCACGTCCCTCAGAAACCCGTGCCTGCACCCACCAGACCTAAAGCAATGATGCAGAAATGCAGGGCACACGAACGTACGCCGCCTGGCTCGGCTACTGCACCCTTCATACCGTGAGCTGCGTTTTCCACTCTGGGTGTAACTTTAGGGAGGCAAACGTGTCAGAAGTCTTATTTTTAAGGAAAAAACTTGCTATAAATATTTTTTTAATCAAACTCATACAGTTTTCATTTATTTCCCTAGGCATTTTGCCAATATTAATCATATCCTCCACTACAGCAAGAATAGTTTTAGAAAGAGAATTCAAATGATTTTATTTCTAGATCTTAGCAGAAATGTGTCAGAATCCTGCTTTGCCTCATTTTAATTAATCCTCCATTTGCTGGGCGGTGACCATTTCTTGTTCCCTTGGGATAAGACTTACCTTGTAATCTACACATGGGAAGTGAACTCTACGTGTTCGAACTCAGCATGGATTCATGCGCTCTTACTATTACTCCGCCTGGCATGAAGAGCTCTTGCAGACATGGTCTTACCACCCCCGAAGCGGACATGTGCAGGGCAGAGAGTTTGGATGGCTGGCCCCAGTGTCCTGTGCCTCTGGCCACCCCTCGGCAGCCACGGCCTCCACATGTGCATGGAGCACTGTTGGCATTATACCGGACCACGAAAATCGTGGACGGAACGTTTATAGGCACGGTATTGGGGATAGCTCAACAGATGGACTATGTGAATGTTTTACATTTTAAATGTGTGTCTCCAAAGGAATACCAAAGCCTTCCCTCGAGGACATTATGGATTGCTCCTGTTATGTGACTCCAGCCGGAGAGAAAAGCCTACTCTCTTTTCTCCATGATCTCTGATAGACCAAGAAATAAGTACCTTGGCTGCCACGTAGAACCGTTTCCATTGAGAGTGGTTAATTGATAAATGTTAGGTTAACTGCGGGTTCTGATAGAATTAACATGTTTAAATACTTTTTAGATGAGAAAGAACCGACTTTTCCTCAAGTGGCTAGCAGGACTGTATGATAGGCACAAGCTAATCGGCAACCCCAGTCCACAGATGCCCCGTCTCCTACATCACCGCCCGGCAGAACAGAACCGTAATGAGCTGTGGGGCGGAATCCCCGACAGGAGCCAGGGCTACGCAAGTTATACGCCTGGCACCGAGGCTTCCGTTGCGCTGATTGTTTCTGTATCTGCAGAGCTCAGGAACTGACACTTAAGTCTGCCTTTACAACAAATGCGTAGCCCAGTTGTCGTCATGCATTCAAGATTAATTCACATGTTGGGCACAGTAAAATCTTCTAGAATGCCTGATATCCCTGTCAACTCTGAAGATGATACGCCCAGAGAGTTCGAAATCTACTAGAAGAAAATTAAATATTTAGGTATTTAAATATTGAGAAAAGTGTCTTCCTCCCTTTCCACAAATGTCTCCTTCTGCCATATTTGATTCATTAATCTGTAAGAACTATTGGGAGTTTGCTTTTCAATATGCCACGATCCTTTATGTTGTCACCTTTGAGAGTCAGATTCAGCTTGGTTTCCTGCTACCACTCCATGCTTGTGTAGTGCTCAGAGTCCTGGACCTACCCACCTAGATCAATTTTATTTCCAGAAGAAACCTGGAAATAAAGTTGATCTCTTTTCATTGAACATTCCCAGTATTTGGAAGGGAAGGTCTCATGATGAAATGCATGTAGAAATACTCAAATCCGCTTAAACACGGTTAGATCGATGTGTGGGAACACCTGCTATCCAGTAAACAGACAATTAATGAAATGTAAATATAATCAGTGCTATTATGGCTCATATGAAAATACCAAGGAAACGTTTCATGAGGAAGCAACATACATCAGCCCTCTTCCACAGAACAGGCATTTTTGGCTGAGCATTAAGAAGGATTTAATCGGATTTGCTTTACTACCCCAAGTGAGCTTCTGATTAATTTTCCCATTTTACTTTTTCTCTTACCTGTTGGCACCTCTTGAACTTGTACAATTGTTGAATTACGCATCATTTATAGATAAGTGATGTGGTGTAAAATAAATAGATAGTGGGTAGTACACCCCTATACTGGAGGCATCTCAGGCCCATTAGCATCTCTCTGAGACACCCAGTCTCGCACTCTCCTACAAGACCTGCATGTAAACATCCCTCACGCACCAAACTGGGAGTGACAGCCAGTCGCAGCACCACCTTCTCTCCTGGTGTGAGCAGGGCCATGACTAGCCTCTAGCCTTCTCAGGTGTGACTCACCAATCTCTGTGTCCTTCCAGACTCCAAGCTCTCTGAGTGGTTTCCTTGGAGCCCAACCCCCCTCGTACCCCTGGGCAATAAAAAGAAACCCTAAAAAGCCACTAGAGAAAAGTCATGTTATAGACATATATACATCTCTCAGTAAGAATATCCTATTCCTGACTCAGCCTCTTATGGGGCCCAGAGATGGGTGATGGGCAAACCCCAAGTAGAGGGTCTCACGTTTCTTGTTAGGAAAGAAGGCACTGCCATCTTTGGGACCATTCTCACCTTTTAAGGCTATTGCTAAAACTTCAAGACAACAGCAAAAGTCACATTTAATATCTAGTTACATGAGTTACAAAGAAAACAAATTATTAATTACACTTCAGTTGTTTAAGTTGTTCAGTTGGCAGCTCTCTCCTCGCTCTTCTACTCAGACTGAAGAAATGGTGCATGATTGTGGCGGTCTCCAGGGGGCGTGGTGGCACCAAAGGTGGCAATACCATGTGACAGACTCTCCCAAATAACCAGGAGGAGTCTCAGAACAGCTTGATTGTGACTTTGCCTCCGAATGCAGAAAGAACTCATTCCCACTGGGGGATGTTTTTATAAGTAAACCTTTTCCCCTTTACTTTGGGTCAATCTTCTAGATAAATGGTGAAACAAATATTGTTGCACAAGAAATAACACTTTTTCATAGATGTTAGCCATGTCTTGGGTTGCAGGTAAAAACTAAATATCAACAAAAATGCTTATCTTGGAGGTACTCAAGGACGAATGGTACCTAATGGGATACTTCCTGAGTTTTGCCTAAAAGCTATGTATTCCTCACAGGAAATCCTTATTTTGTAAATATATTTTAATGCTCTGTTGATGCTTAATGTTCCGTAAGAGCAGTTGTTATAATTGGCACATCATTAACCTTTCTGAAATTAACTTGGCAGCCACATAGCCTTGGGGCATCATGGAGTACAAGTATACGCCGTCTTGGGATCGTCTCATTTAGCCAGGAAACAAGCCAGATTCCCTCTGACCTTCCAGAGGGATTAGTTTTCCTCGTGATTTTCTGAACACGAGACAGGACTGGTGTGTGTAGGGGGTGGGGCCTGGAGGCAGGTGGAGTACAGATTCACACACACGCACTCATGCACACTTGAGTCTATGCTCACATCTGAGGAATCTGTGCAAGAGCCCTATTTTCTCCCCTTAATCATATGACAATGGGCAATTCTCTGGAATTATTTTTGGTTGAGGAAGCATAGAATTTATGGCAATTAAAGGTCTAGTTAACAGTCGCGTCCCCAGTTTAATTGCAGAGTTGGTGTTGAAGGTTACGCAACCTACAGACCTACAGAGGTTCACCGAACAGCTCCCAAGGGTAAAAAGAAGTCCTTCCCATGCAGGGCCACTTGTACCTGTCAGCGTGGAGAGTGAAGAAGCAGCTCTGGCCTGGGGACCAGGATGGAGCTGGAGCCTCTGCTCACCCTTGTCTGGCATGGTGGCCTCCATGAGTCACTTACTGTGCCTTAGTTTTCTTGCCTTAGCCAGATTTGATTTCTTAAAAATCACACTGGGTGGCTTACACAATAGATATTTATTCCTCATAGTTCAGGAGGCCGGAAAGTTTGAGGTCCAGTGTCTGGTGAGGATCTGCTTCTGCTTCCAGGATTTTTGTTATATCCTCACAAGGCTGAGAGAGAGAGAGAGAGAGAGAGACAGAGAGAGAGAGAGAGATAGAGAGAGAGAGAGAGAGAGAGAGAGAGAGAGAGAGAGAGAGAGAACGCAAGCGCACTCTGGTCTCTATGCCCTTACAAGGTCATGGATCTAATTACCTCCCAAGGGCCCCACCTCCAAACACCAGCAAGTTAGGGAGCAGGACTTCACCATATACATTCGGGAGAACACACACACGCAGTCCAACGCATTCCGCATCTGACGGAGGAATCTAGCATCAGCCTACCTGTTTCGTGTGGCTTCTTTATGGAGGACGTGACCTGCCTCAGTCTGTCTGCAGGTCCAACAGTCTTTACACCGTGTATGTAGAAGCATTAATTTCATAAATGTTTAGGATCGCTGTGTCTTCTTGATGACTTAATCCCTTCATCATTCTGAAATTACCTTCTTCATCACTGGTAATACTCTTTACTCATAGATCCACTTTGTCTAATATAATGTAGCCACTCCAGCTTTTTAAAGTAGCATCAGGAGGAGATCGCTCGCCTGTCCTTTTCTTTGTAACCTGCTTGCGTTTTTATAACTGAGCAACATGTCTTGTAGGCAGCGTATAGTTGAGTATTGCTTTTATATCCAGCTTCACAATCTCTGCCTTTAATTAGGATTTTAAATCATTTATACCTAATATAATTACTGATATATTGGTATAGGTTTAAATCCATAACCTGGCAACTCAGCCTTTTATATCCTATTTGCTTTTTTTTTACTGTTTTTCTGCTTTCTTTGGATTAATTGAATATTTTTAATAATTCCATTTGATTTCTTTTGTCAGCTCGTGAGCTTTATTTTGCTCTTCTGTCATTTACTTTGTAATTTCAGTGGTTTCTTAATAGCATATGACTTTTATTCATCACATTCCACTTTGAAGTGATATGATACACTTCACATGTTTTCAGAATTTATCCAAGTTAAGCATGGATGAGTACCTCATCCCTTTATTTTGTTGAATAATACCCCATTGCTTGGATACGACACATTTTGTTTATCCATTCATCGGTCAGTGGATACTTGGGTTATTTATATCTGAAAAAATTAATGGGTGTCAAACATTGTGAATTTTACCATGTTGGGTACTGCAAATTTTTATTCCTGTAAATATTTTTGACTTCGGTTTTGGGATGCAGTTAAGTTACTTAGTGAATATTTAATTTTTATAGACCTTGCTATTAATACTTGTTAGACGGGACCAGTGCGGTTTAATCTAGTGCTGGTTATTCTCTGCCGCTGAACTAAGACCCTTGTGCACTCTGCCCAGTGCCTGTGAATCTCCAGGGCTTTCAGTCGAGCTGATGGGAGCCCTGAATGAATGTCGGGTTCCAGGGCCTCCAGTCCTTCCAGGTGGCTCGTTCCTGGCCTCAGATAGCTCCTCACACACATGCACAGATCTGCTCACCTGAGTGCACAGGTGGGACCCTCTTCAGATTGCTGGAGTCCTCTCCCTGTGCAGCTCCCCTCTCTCCGGTCACTGTCCAGGGATCCAGCTCCCTCCCTGTCTCTCAGTCCTGTCTCCCCAACTCAGAGGTGAAGCCGGCTCCTTCTGGGCTCCCTCCCCTGTGCCTCAGCCTGGAGACTCTCTCCCAGAAACAGGCAGTCCCTGCAGTCTCAGGCCTTGCTGCCTTTGTTTCCGTATTTCACAGATCACTGCCCTTTGTTACCTGGTGTGCAACGCCTTTGAAGCTGGTGTCCTTCGGTTGTTTCCAGTAGGAGGGTCAATCTGGCCCTTCTACTCCATCTCAGCTGAAAACACATGTGTGGTCTGTTTTCACAATTACAAGGGCTCAGTTAGTCATCTGCGGCTGCCGAAGCCACTTCATAGCGAAATGTAGACTGTGGGGTGATAGACAGGTATATCCATAGAGTATACAGCAAACCCAGCCTTTTAGAAAAGAACCAGTTGTGGGCTTTGTGTCTTATGACACAGAACATGTGATGACCACTCTTTTAGGAAGTCCCTTTGTGCCTTTTGCCTCCTTGAATGTGGGAACGTTTATGTCTCCTCTCACAGGTAATCAGCGAGTTTGAAGCCTCTCCTGACTCGTTTTCCTACAGAATCCCCAACCTGAGCCGGAACCGGCAGTACAGCGTCTGGGTCGTGGCCGTAACCTCCGCGGGCAGAGGCAACAGCAGCGAAATCATCACGGTGGAGCCGTTAGCCAAAGGTGGGCCACCTTGGTCAGGGCCTCATCTCCCCTTGGGACGTGGCTGTGTTTAAGTCTCTGTTCCACCTGAAATGAGGCTTGCCATGCCCTAAAAAATCAAGCAAACCGGAATTTCACATGTTATCGCATTTCAGCCCAAGAAATAGTGTTGCTGCTAGTGGGCACTGGGCTTTCGTGAAAATCAGGAAAGAATCCCACTAGAGGTGAACACAACACTAAGCGGCTTTACAACTCCATGTGTCTTTGGGAAAAGCAGAACTAGGAGCCTCCACTCACCCCTCGCGTGGGTGGAAGGCGCTGCACAGCAGCTTCCCAAGGAAGTGCTTCTTCCCTCAAAATCACGCGTCACACTTCCTAAAGGGAAAAGTCCATATTTTGGTCTAGTGGATTTGGAACCTTACGGATATGAGAAAATCACTTGCTCTTCTCCTACTGATCGAATGCTATAAGCAAAGACCTTGAGTAACAGTGGCCAGATGGAGCCACCAAACAGAAAGTTCCTGTAAGTCAGTAGGATAGCTTCGCACGGAGGTGTCAGGCTGATTCTCAAAACACATACATATAGGCGCAGAATATTCTTATTCTGCTTCTGGTCATGCTGCCATCCCGTGTTTAGGGTCCCCCTAAATTACCACTCGTCATGAGTATTTACGCCACAATTCCCAGCCAGCAGGAGAGGCCCCCTGACTTTGGAATATACCACATTGGCAATTTATTACCAATAAGGCATAGGGGTGCCTGAAAGAGAAAATAAACTGTCCAAGATTCCAGTGTTACCTCTACGAGCTCTTGTGCTCGCAGCCGCGATAGCTACGGAAGAGGCAGGATGAAACGGTGAGGGGGTAGGGGCAGAGCGGCATCGCATTTTGAATACAGCTGGAGAATAGTCGTATAGTTGGAAAGAAAATCAATTAGTGCAACTTCCTTTTCGATTGTACCCTTTCGTCATGATAGCCAGCCACCCCTAACGTTTAGAAAACACAGATCATCGGTGGGCATGAGGCCTGCTCCGGAGGCTTCAAAACGAACTGCAACATAGATGCAGAGTTAGCACTAGCTTTGCCTCTTCACTCCGTTTGTGCCAATGTTATGTCTCCAGACACAGCCAGAGATGGCCTGGCTGATGTTTTAGGATGTGACCCACTCAAAGGGGTCACAGCTGACAACCGGCCACTTCCACAGGAGGATGAATTGTCTGGGAGGTGAAATGCCATGTGGTCATTTACTAAATGATTTTGGGTGTCTACTGTATGTCAGGCACTATGCTAGGGATACAGGGGTGCCTGACTGCAGAAGCAAACACTCTGAACATTTTAGTGGCTCAACATAATAACACGGTCAGTCCAACACGGATACTCCCAGACAGGTGGGCACTCTTGGGTGGCAGGTTCCATGTGGTGGTTCAGGGATCCAGGCCTCTTTTGTCTTAGGATTTGAAGTCCTGGGATCCTTCACTTCCCAGGAGTGAAGTGGATAGAGAAAGAGAGAGCGTCAAGGCTGGAACAAGGTTTTCACAGGCCAGCTGTGGAAATGTACGCATTATTTTTACCCGTGTTCCACTGTGTGGAATGAAGGCACAGGCCCCACCTGTTTTCAAAGCGGAGCTGGGGAGTGAAACCAGGCAGACACTCTGGAGGAAAAAGGGACGAGGTTTGCTGAGCACACAGGACTCTGTCTTCTAAGGACCTTGTGGAGCCCCAAACTGGTGGGAAGACAATCAGCAAACAAAGTATCACAAAAATATGTATAAATGGCAAACTGCTTTAAGTCATGTGAAGAAGCACATGCGAAGACATCACTTAGACCATTGGAGGTGGCAGGTGGACTGGGCCACACAAGGATGAATAAACGCATGGCAAGGGGAGATGACGCTGTCCCAGTGTTAGACGGCCTCCAGCCTAGAAGGAGTTCAGCATGTTGTTGTAGGTTGGAGTGTGGGACCCCAGTGTGCTGGGAGGGGGAGAGGGTCTCGGGTGGGCCAGGGAGGAAGGCCAGGGCCTGGCCATGCTGGGCTTTCAAGGCTGTGTTAGGGACTTCAGTGAAATGGGAAGACATTGTAGAGTTTTAACCAGAGGAGGGACACAATCTTGTGTGTGTGTGTGTGTGTGTGTGTAATAAACTTGATTTTTTAGAACTTTAGTGAAGCCGTACAGGAGGAGTGGCCACACACCTTGCACCTAGTGTCCCAATCATTGCCATCATCATACCTCAGGCTGGCTGGCTGCACTGCCCAGGAGCAAGTTGTCTGTCCTTGTGGGCAGATCCAGGTGAACGGGCAGCAGGGGCAAATCTGTCAACAGGTAGCAGACTCCGAACTCCAGAGTTAGGTTCAAGAAGAGGACAAGTACTGTTGTGGAGGGAGTGGCAGAGGGAACCTTGGACCCAACCCTGGAGGAGTTCCATCCTGGGAAGGAGCCCAGGGCCTCTGCCAAGGGGCCGAGAGCAGCACGGAAACCAGAAGGCAGGTCCCGGTTGAAGAGGGACTGTAGTTCCCATCAGAATCCCCTGAGTAGCTTGTTATAAATAGACTCCCTGAGTCTGCCGGAGAGCCACTGAACCACAGGGTCAGAGTAGGAATCTGCATTTCTAACAAAGGTTCTAGGTGATTCTCTCACCTGCTCCAGTTTGCAAACCAGGTCGGGCATGTTCTGCTGCTTAGTCTTGGAATTTCAGAGCAGGACCCTTCAAATTCCAGCTGCCACAGATGGGCAGGAATTCTAGAAACTGGGTGTGTTGAGTTTGAACATGAAGTTCTAGCCAGTATTTCTCAAAATGTTGATGGGCAGTCATTCGTAAGTCCCAGAGTTCACTTTAGGGGTTCTAGCCAGCATATTGAAGAAGTGGAATGGAGTAGAATGGAAGAGAGTCAAATAGGCTAGACTAGAGTTGAACAATGTAGAAAATACTGGAATGCATCACGCACAGGAAACCTTACTTTGTGGAACTGAGACTTCACTCACAGACACATCCCCATATGGACCCAGCTTCTGGTTTTCAGTGTAAACTGCTGTATACCTCTCACAGCGGGCAGACAGCCGTTACAAAGCTTGGAAGCCCCCAGCTCTAACTGGGTTTCCCTAATCATCCCTGCTTTGCTTGGAGAACATTCCTTATTCCATAAAAGGGCCGTGTGAAGGATTTGAAAGGGGAAAATGTCAAACCACCAATTCCAGAAACCCGATGCTCCCTGACCAGGATATGTTTGTTGTCATAATGAGGAACCAGAGATGTATACATAGAGTGGGCTCTGCCCCAGAACATCCCATTCAATGGTGGAGGGCGCCATCCACAAGCTGTCTCTGAAGACCCTGCTCTAAGGGGGAAGAGCTTGAGTTTCCCCCTCCATCAGGGAGTGTTACTTCAAGCACATGGTTGAACTTGGCTGTCATTTTGGCTGCACAAAACTGGCCCAGCCTCTGAGCCCGCTGGCATTTCCCCCATCTCTCTGCTCCTGTCCACAGCACTCAGAACAACAAAAGCTGGAGTTGTTTGCTAGACATTCGTGACCAGCCTTGTACTCCATAATGAGTTGGCTCCGGGAGTCCCACCTTTCCTAGAATTCCAGGGCTCTCCTGGGGACTCTGCTTCTTATGCCCACTGGCCAATCCAAAGTCCCAAACCCAAACTGGTGCAGGGGTCCCAACGCCACTTCCATCTTTAGGGGCCTGGAATCAGATCGGGGCCACGTTGCACCTGCAGTCTCCATGTCTGTGCCCCTGGCCAAGCTGAGCATCTGGAGGGAGTGTCTCTGAAAGCCATGTCCCAGTGCAGGGCAAGGTCGGGCCGATAGCTTTGCCCCTGGCAGACTGGTGGCTTGGTGCCTCTGTTAGCTTGCATCTCACTCAAGAAGGTGGCACAGGAACCTGTCCGTGCTTGGCCCCACCAGTCTGCAAGGAGGCCCCTGCTGCCTGCCACAGGCCCAGCTGGGTTTTCTCCTCTCTACCTACTGGGTGCCCCTGCTCCTTCGGAACAGTGCAAGCGCCAGAGGCCCTGGCAGATGCTCCTGTTCCAGCATCTGAATCACTGTCCCGAGCCAACAGTTGTTCCTCAAGAGAGACCACTCTGAAATGGTTCATTTTCCTTAACGTTTGTGCAGCAGATCCAGTTGATGTAATAACATTGGGGAAGAACCACAAAATTGATAAACAGGAGTCGTTTCCATTTTACTTCTTCCTGTCTTTTGGAACTTTATGTTTTGTACTATCTCTTCTGTTTGATATTAAAAGTATATTTTAATGTGCAGTTTGGGGTGTTGAGATAAATTGTTTAATAAAGTGTTTTGAAAAATAATTGGGCTCATAGAAAACACAGCTTGGAGCTGCTGGGCTTATGAAGCCCCAAATATTTAATTTGGACTCCCGCATTTAGTCAAGAGAAGGGGAAAATGCCCCTAGAGGGACATTCAGCCATTTGTAGGATCTTACAGTGGAAATCCCTTCGGCAAGCCCTGATACAAGTGAGTGGCATTGACAGGTGGCATGTGGACAGGGAGGGCTGCACTCCTCCCCTTTTTGGGGCGTTTCTGTATTGGGCAAAGTCATTTTGACCTCTGTGTGGACAAGTCTGAGAATTCATTGGCTTTTTGTCTATTTGGTGCTCCAGCTCCAGCCCGAATCCTGACCTTCAGTGGCACCGTTACTACTCCGTGGATGAAAGACATCGCCTTGCCTTGCAAAGCTGTTGGGGACCCTTCTCCTGCAGTGAAATGGATGAAAGACAGGTAACCAGTAACCCAATGTATGCCGGTAGTGCAGCCCTACGAGAGTACATCAGAGACACTGCGTTGTGTCCGGTGGTCTAATGTTGGAATCATTTACCCTAGTGAAAGCTGGGAAGCCTACCAACTCTGCTCAGATACAGGGGATGGGAAAGGGAGGGATCTCGGCTTTAACACTAAAAGGAGCTGATGTACTGTGTAAATCGTCAATCATTCAGGGCCTTTAAATTCGTAACAGAATGATTATAAGGAAAAGCGTCTAACCATCCCAACATTCTCTGTGGACGTTTTCTGCGCCTTCTCATGTAAATTTTTCCTGTGACCCAGGGGAAGGCGCCCAAGGTCATGTAAGACTTAGCACTCATCTCTTCTCCTTCCAAAATAATGGACCGATGAATCCTAACTCCAATGCTCTGAGAAGTCGCTGTAAGAAATGGAATACATTAGGACTTGGCTAATGTAAAACCTGGTTTTCCATGCTCAGTAGTCATTATTAGAATAATAGCATCGAAAACAGCAGGGAGAAGGTGGGTGAGATGTTTTGTGTCTGCGTAACTTTTTTAAGTGCTTCATCTCTATTCAGAGGAAGAATTTAGGGTATAAAGGGCTGACAGTTCACTAACAAGCATCGAGATTTGATATAAAAAGGATTCAGAAGAGTACCTATTTTCTGATAAAAGCACTTAAAATACATAAACTATAGAAAGAATGGTCTCGGTCCAGGGACCATCCTTCTTCCTTCTCCTCTCTTTTAAAGTCAGTTAATCCAAAGGCAGCTCCCAAGGTCAGGTGGTACTCTCTCTGAGGTCGGGATGACCCCACGTGATTGGATAATTGCCACTGGGGCCTTGGCCTCAGTTGTGATGCTGATGGAACTCTCTTCATGCCAGGGTCAGAGCATCACCCCTTCACATACCACAGTCCGTTTCAATGTCAAAATCATTCACAACTGTAACTCGAAGTGACTCTAGAAGAGATTCTGAAATTTAGTTGTCTGCCCATGACTTGGTCAAAATGTCACTTCTCCCCATAAAAGGAATTCCCAGAAACAGGGCATCCCGGTGGAGGAAGAGGCCCACTGTGGACATGACAGGCATGGACACATGTGAGAAGCCAGAACCCAAGCCCTCGACGGGACCTTACGTCAACAGAGCATTGTTTACAGAGAAAACATGCCAACTATCTGATTGGTCTCGTGATATAATCACAATTTATTTCTTAAGAATACAAGTTTCCAAATGCTTTGTTTGCTGCAAAGAGAGTCTTTATGTTCTTCCCCAACCTCAGCTAATTTGGATTGTAATTTCTTTAATCTGTGCCTTTTTCTTCCTGTGAGGCAGTAACGGGACACCCAGCCTGGTAACGATTGATGGGCGGAGGAGCGTCTTCAGCAATGGGAGCTTCGTCATCCGCACCGTGAAGGCAGAGGATTCCGGCTACTACAGCTGCATCGCCAATAACAACTGGGGATCCGATGAAATCATTTTAAATTTACAAGTACAAGGTACAACATTGTTGGGACTCTTTGTAACCCTACTTTCTGTATGCCTGCTACAGGCAAAGGGTAAAGCTGAGCAAATTTAAAAATCAGCCTTTGCAAAAAGCTAATTGTTATTTTCATGTTGCAAACATATATATATATGTTCATTGTGGAAAATATAATTAAGCAAATCAAAGAAAAGAGAAAGCATTCATAATCCGAGAGATAAAACTGCTTACATTTTTGCATATAGAAAGCTAGTCTCATTTCCCTTCACGGGAGCATCACTGTAAAAGTCCTTCTTAATAGCTTCCATTGACTGTGTGATCCACTCTGCATGTGTATAAGCGTAACCCAGAAAACACACACAAAAATCTGAGTTGAGGTCTTTCATGTCTGCCGACCAACTAAATTCTTACATGCAATATTTAAAAAGGACACTGGTTGACACTCTATCATTGCTACAATATTTAATTATGTATTTAATGTAGCATATGAAATTTTTCTCTTTTAAATATTTATCGAATTTATTGGGGTGACATGGGTTAATAAGATTATCTGGGTTTCAGGTGTACAATTCTATCACGCATCATCTGTCTCCTGCATTGTGGGGTCACCACCCCAAGTCAAGTCTCCTTCCATCATCACTTGTCCAGCCTTTACCCTCTTCTGCCTCCCCCCCCTTCCCCTCCAATAATCACTATGTTGTTGTCTCAGTTACGTACACAAAAGGCGCACAACAAACTTAATACTGTGAATTAGAACCCAGGGTAAAATCCCAAGTGGCCACTGATGGGGTTCCTGTTTAGATGCACACTGGTGTGTTATTAGTAGAGAAATCAAAGGATATGCTTCTTTGGATTTAACTGTTGTCACACCAATAATCACAGCAAGTAAAAATAAAATCAACACTGTCCTCAGCAGAAGGTAAGGTGAGGAGAAGAACTATATTATTTAAAAAGTAACGCAAAACTGATCTGCAATTTGAAGTTGATTGAGGTCAGGAGAATTCCAAACCACTTCAGAAGACAGACCCTGTAATGTGACTCTAAACAGATGGGTCCATTGTTCATGTTTTCGGGTTAATATAAGAGGCTTCTTTCAGAGAAATAGAGGACATTTTATGGGGAACTTCCTCTAAATTTGGATAACCTGATTCTGAATTTCTCTGGTGTTTCTGTTCTCAGAGCTAATCCAAAATAATGTCAAGGTTCAGTGGTTAGAAGTATGTATTCTTCAAACCTTGTTAGAGCATTGAAATTCGGGAGCTGCTGCTCAGGGGCGCGCCTTTGATTTTCCGAGCTCTGTGAGTGTGTGTGAGGGGGTGTTGTGTCTTGGGGGAGTAGCTACAAAAAGTGGAGACTTTTGCAATTCTTTTCCCTACAAGCTCCTCTCTTCCTCCCTCATTCTCCTCCTCCCTCATTCTGAGAACAGAACAGCTAAGTGGGTGCCACTTACCTTCCCCACTTGAATCGTGATCGAAATTCAAGGTAAACTCTTGCCTGTGTCCTTAGGAGGTTTAAAGAAGATCCTAATCAGTGATGAACAACTCAGAAATTCAAAGCATCAGTGAGGAAGTGAGTTAGATATAAATCCAAGTAGACATGTGGTTGAGTTTTCCTGAAATAATAGATTCACTCTGTTCTGTCTCTTTCGCCCAGGATATCAACTAAATAGACATTTTGACAGGAGTGAATTGCATATTTTGGCATCCCGAAACACTTATTTAATAAATGGCTGTTAAGAGTGATTGGGTAAATGACTGTTAAGGAAGATTAATGATGTGAAAAACTAATTCTTGTTTTCTAACAACTGTTTCCTACCCAGTGCCACCAGATCAGCCTCGGCTCACGGTGTCCAAAACCACATCTTCTTCCATTACCCTCTCCTGGCTCCCTGGAGACAATGGAGGCAGCTCTATCCGAGGTAATGAGGGATAGGTGTCCGCAGAAATTATCTGTCAGTATCCCACAGGCTGATAAGTGACACATCTTCACGCGATAATTTTATGTTGGCTTATTCCTCAAAAAAAAAAAAATACATCCTATAATTAATTCTTCCATCACCTCAACATCTGTTTTTAAGGTATTTGTGCAAATGCATCATTCTTCCAAAGAATCCCATTCACAAAATTATTATTGTGTCCCCAATCTGAGGGAAGGAGTATACAGATGCAAAAAAAAGAAAGCAAAAACAAATGTAGTAACCTCTCCCCCAATATTCTACACACCATTTCTTCCCCATGGGGTCTACATTATATCATTCATTCATTCGTGTACTCAGTCATTCATTCTAGTAGCCACAGTTACTCTTCTTATAAAGTATTAAAAGGTGGAGAACTTAGAGTTTAGACAGAAAACAGTGTATTTACATCTAATACATTACAAAAGCTCTAATAACATCAGAGCTTTTGTAATGAGTACATAACAGAATAGAATAAAAGAATAAAGAAAGTTGATACTGAAGCAATGAGATAGCATGATAATTCTGGCACGAGTGATAGGGAGAACATCATTCTGAGCAAGCTGCAGACCAAGGAAAAAGAGTCACTCCAGATGAAGAGACTGAAGATGCACAGGAGTGAGGGGCTGAGTGGCCAGAGAGGTCCTTGAGCGGGTGGCAGGGACAGAAGGCTTAGATTTCCAAAGGCAGAGGAAATTCATTCTTTGAGAAAGGAGGAAGGGTGAGAAGGTAACTGGAAATATAGGGACATTTTAGGGGGAAGCCAGTGGGTGCTTGAGCCCCGCCTTCCAGCTCCTTCCAGCACTTGAGAGCAAGTTGTTACATCCCTTCCCAGTTTTGCACTCGGTGTCTACAGCCAGTCTGGGGGTAGTTACACACCAGAGAAATCAGAAATGCTACCATTCAAGACTCCTTTTTTTTTCCCCAAGAGTCAGTTGTTAAATATTTACTGGCACTCCACTGGGTGAAGGGGAGGATCTTCTCTTTTCTAGGAAAGGAAGAGGTGAGATTATTATTTAAAAACATTTGGATGATTAGGGGTGAGAATGCATTTGTGGGTTTGAGGAGTGTGGACAAGATTTGTAACAGCTGTCTTGTGAATGCACAGGGAGTCATTAATAGATGAACAAAGTCATTGCCTAGTGGGAAGGAGGCCCCAGCTGCAGACAAACAGCACAAATTGTAGTGGTCACTGTCATCACAGTTTAATGACTTTCTCAGGGATGCCAGACAGCTGGGAAGAAAGGCGGATCACAGGTGACCAGAGTTGGTGACTAGCAGGATAAGTACTCCAGGAAGTCAGAAGTTGAGTGAAACCAGGCTCCTTGTTAAAATGGTCCACCAGACGATCTAGGCTGGTTAGAGAACCTTTTCATGGAAAAAAATGGGGCGCCGAGGGACGAGTTCAAGCAGCCCTAGTGCTCCAGGCTGAAATGAAAGGAAGCTTTGGTTCTACGGGTGTCAGAGCGTGGGAGAGGTAGTACAGGAAGCGTGTCAGAGCACAAGGACCTAGAGATGAAGCCAATCTTAGTAGTGGAGAGTTTCCAAGAAGAGGCAACTAGAGATCCCTGAAACATGGTGGTGGCCAAAGCCCTTAGTGTGGGGGTTCCCATCACCAAGGGTTAGAACAGCTTCCTAGAAGTGGTTTAGACAGAGGAGATTAGGACCACAACACAATCCCCATGATGGGCAGGGCGCCTAGGGGGCGTTCTGACGGAGCTGGTGTGGAAGTGAGGGTAGGAGGTGGGAGCAGGGAGCCCACAGATCCATCACGCACCCGTCAGGTATTAAAGGAGCTATGAAGAGTGAAGATCAGGGACACAGAGGAGAAAACAAGGCTCAGGAGGGAGGAGGGGCCCTCAGGCTGCAGAGGGGAGAGGAGGAGGAGGAGGAGTAGGGGAGAGACCACAACCATGGAAGCAGGAGTCAGAGATGGGTGACCTCATTGCGAGAGGTTTGGACAAAACTTAATGCTGCCGGTTTGGGTCACTGTAGTGTGGAGGTGACAAGCACTTTGCCAGTGTTGAAAATGGAGTTCATGGGCAAGGTAGAAGATGCGAGTCTATTGGTGTAAGGACATCATGCCACAGGCAGGCTAGTCCTGGGTCACCTGGGTATGGACGGTTAGGAGACAGACATGGAGCATTCAGGATGTATTTGTCCCCAGGAAGGTGTCTGGGGTAACAGGGATGAAGGTTGTAACAGGGAGGGATGTCTCAGTGAGCACAGGGGTGAGGAGCACGGGCTTTAGATTCTGACATTGGGACTGGAATCTCATGGGACCCTAGGACGGTCACCTGACCTCTCTGGGTCTCATTGTCTTCGTCTGTGCATTGGAGAAAAGAATCACATAGGTTACAAGACATAATGTAAGTAACTGGCTGAGGACAATGCTCAGCACGTAGTGAGAGCTTGAAAAATGGACAGCTGTCGTTAGTAGTAGTGGAGGTAGAGGTGGCAAGGTCGTGTCCAGAAATGAAGTGTTGGAGGGACTTTTCACACCAAGGTAGAAGCCAGGCCTCCATTGCCATGTGGGAAGGCTACAGGATTTGCATCCGATTCTCTGCATGGTTGTGAACTGAGTAGAGGGTAATTGAGAAGATTCCCACCGCCATTGATCATATGTCCCACTTCTAGAGCTTCAGCTCTCTTAAAGATAGCTCAGCTTTAAACCATGCTGGTGCCCAAGGACCCGAGCATGTATGCTCTGAAGGGCAGCCGTTTAGAGACTGAGCGTCCACTCCCGTCTGCCCAGGACACCTTCTAAGAGGGAACGGACAGACAGGGGTTTTGTTCCCACCACACTGTCCAGCAATGCCACCACAGTAGTGCCCAGAGTGGCCTAAATACCTCACTAATCAATACATCATCACAGCACTTCCCCCAGCCTGGCTTAACTGTCCCGGAACCAGGAAAAGTGCTGGCATTCTCTTCCGAAGATGTGAGAGCTCTGAGGACTCCTATCCATAAAAAGTAAAACATCAGACAACTCCTGATAGAAAGGAAATAATGCTCTTTTGCTTATTTCTTGTTCTCTGAAGGCTACATATTGCAGTACTCGGAGGATAACAGCGAGCAGTGGGGGAGTTTTCCAATCAGCCCCAGTGAACGCTCTTATCGCCTGGAAAATCTGAAATGCGGCACCTGGTATAAGTTCACTCTCACTGCCCAAAATGGAGTGGGGCCCGGGCGCATAAGTGAAATCATAGAAGCAAAGACATTAGGGAAAGGTACGTTTGCCTTCTTCTTGTTTCTTCTTGTCCTCGGTTTTCCAGATCGAAACTGGGGGGTGGGGATGGAATCGCAAACGCATCATAGAGTCGCACATTTGTTTGTGTCTTTGAGCTCTGTTGTTCCCAGGATGGGTGTGGCTGTGTTACAGTGAGGTGAGAGAGATGGTCGGTACTTACAGAATATCCTGGTTCTTTTTTTTTTTCAATTTCTCATTGGAAGTCAAAAAGAGGAATGTCACTTGAAAATTGAGGGCTTTTGCACCAGCATAAAGTGTCCAGGCTGGGCAGCCAGGAAATGTGACGTTTAGCCTCTGACCTTCTAGAGTGACCTCCCTTTCTCACCCCAGAACCCCTCTATAACTTTCTTGTTGCCTCATAGACCCTACCCTTCAGGTGGAAGTGACTGGGATAGACTGTTCACCCTTAATGTGACATGGTTTCCTTTATCTGAAATGCGGACCTTCAGAGAGATGAACCCCAAGGGAAGTTGGGTTTAGCTGTAAAATTGGCAGCCCTGGGACACCAGGAAGAGGGAGGGTCATAGCTGTAGGTAAGCATAAGTAAGGAGGTAAAGAGAGGGTCTTGTAGGTTTCCCTCACATCTGAATTTCAACTGGTGCAGCGGGCTGGGTGGCAGAGGAGCGAGAACCGAGAAGGCAGAGGTGCTATTGGGACCCAGCACCTGAGTTTCAGGTAACACATGGTAAGGGTTCAGATGATGAGGGATTGATTTATGCAGAAGTACATCCCTAAGGTCTCTGGGCTCCAGTATGAAGCATCCGGATAGTGAGGGAGACCTGTTGTTATTTCCCAAATCCAGCTGTCTTCTTGAGTCAGGTCACCCCTGGAAACAGGTAAGCCCAGTGGGTCCTTCCGGACCACTCAAGGGCACACATATGTGTTCAAAATACACAAAAATAATCTCTGCCCACCCAATTTCCCCTCTCACACCTAGGTCATCACAGTAGGAGACAGCCCATTGGTCCGTAAGGACCCTGTCGCTAGTGACTCTGACTGGGACTGAGCCCCCTGCCTAGGTGGAGAAAGAAGCCCGCGGCGAACATGCGATGCCTTCGACGGCTCATTCATGTACCCGTGAGCTGATCCCCATTGTGCATTCTCCCACAGAGCCCCAGTTCTCAAAGGAGCAAGACCTCTTTGCCAGCATCAACACCACCCGCGTGAGGCTGAACCTCATCGGCTGGAACGACGGCGGCTGCCCCATCACCTCCTTCACGCTCGAGTACAGACCCTTCGGGACCACGGTCTGGACCACGGCGCAGCGGACCTCTCTCTCCAAGTCCTACATTCTGTACGACCTGCAGGAAGCCACGTGGTACGAGCTCCAGATGCGGGTGTGCAACAGCGCCGGCTGTGCGGAGAAGCAGGCCAACTTCGCCACGCTCAACTACGACGGCAGTAAGCTGGCTGGCTCTGTGGCCCCGCTGTCTGTGTCTCAGGACCTGTGCATGTGCTCGCTGTCTCCGTCCCATCTAACATCCATCCTTGGCACAGAGCGGCCACGGCCCACAGATTCCACGGGGCTTCAATGCCACTCCCTCCAGGGCCCCCTAGTTCACTGTACCCACATGACCAGGGCTGTCATCCAGAAATAAGGGACCGAGGGCCCACGGGGGCTGTCCTTAGGGAGTGCTGGTGCAGGAGCGATTCTCTTTGGGTTGAAGGATTCTTCACCACGTGGTTCTGTACCTTGTCAATGACTGTGAGCTAACATTGCTTTTGTTGTCTCCCACCCCTCCCCCACCCCATCCCAATCCACATAACAGCTTTCTGTTTTGCTCTCATTAAGCCCTTAAACTGCATGTGCAAAACCAGTTGTTCATGATAAAGGAGCTTATGTTAGTCTCTGAGCAGAAATAGAGGCACTGATGGAACTAGAATCATGTCATAGGATGCCGGTGCACACATATGCACAAACACACACGGGAAGTTTGCACGGGCTTTTTGAAAACCAGGTGCGGGGGTCTCATGACATTTAGTGACCAAAAATAAACGATTGATTTTATCCTTATTTTCTACCACTGCTACTATTCAAGGGCCATTTATTGATATTTGAACAAGCGCCCAACCCAATGAGGCTGAAAGCTAGGCTGTCACGGGCAGGCATAGCTTTCAGGGAACTTTAGAAAGTCCCCAGGACCCGCATGCAGACACCGATTCCTGCAGCCTGGCAGTGACGGAATTAGGGCTTCGATCACAGGGCGGAGCCGGCGGCACTTTGTCAGAATGTTTGGGGCTCCTGGCTAGCTCCCTGCAGTGCCATCGGTCCCACCTTCACGGATAGGACCAGACCACGTGATAGATGGTAGATGGCTTAGCCTAGAAAGTCTGTAGCTAAGCCAGCACCCCAGTATTGTATTTACCATTAGGCAGGCGAAGGGGTGTTTCCTCCCCTGCTTATGGGGACTTGGGAACTTGTTTGATTAAAGCTGTAGAACTTCCTTGGGGTACAGATCTTACTGTGTCCTAAGAAAAAAGGTTCATGAACCCAAGGACCCTCAGAAATATTCAAAGTAAATTAATGGGGTGCGGTGCCCTGGGATCCTCACTTGGATGTCTTCTCCTGGACTGTCCCCCTCTGGCCTACTGTGTAAGCCACCCAATTTCCCATCCGTGGCCATTTCTCTGCAGAGTCCCCCTCAGCCAGAGGGCAGGCTCGTCTCCAGCATGTCAGGCCTGGGCCCATGAATGGAGGGCAGTCCTCAGGTGGAAGCTATCCAGGAATCGGTTATAGCAGCATGGGCCCCCTGTGCGATGCACGTGCCCCACGGCCCTGGGACAACCTCCCCAGCTCCAGGACAATAACCATTCTCCCGGGCTGGTGCTTTCCCACCCTTCGTTACATGCGGCATCATTCCAAGATGCCTCATCATGCAGGCGGAGTGCTTCCTCCCCAACATGCTTCAGTCTTTGGTCCCACAAAGTACAGGTCTTTGACACTTTCCACCCGCTTTACTTAGTACTTACATCTCCCCCAAAGTCCTTTGCTAGCAGGTACCCATTTGGCAGCAAGTAGGATTCTCACTTGAGATGATTGACGTAACATTGATTGACTTACGGTAACCACACTCTGACAGACAGTTTCTCTAAAGTCTGTGTAGAAGCCAGAGCAATCAGTGTGCTGCTCTGCTGGTGATGGGTTTATAGCTGATCATTTCACTAGAACCCGCTCACATGCAGAGTTTGAAACTGTGGCTCGAGCTCAAAAAGGGCTCTACAGATTTTAAATGTTTGTCATCTAAAAATAAAAAATTTAATGCTCTCACTTTACCTAGGATCTTAGAAGATAATCATGAAAAAGCCCTGTGAGCTGCATTTAATTTTCCGAACTCTGAAATGGTTTTACTACACTAAGAAATGAGAGCATGCATTTATATTTTCCTGGCAAGTGATTATAGGTTTCTTTGAACCAGTTTTGTAGATATAGAGCTTTAATATCTCTTCTGACACATCTGCCTGAAAGATTTTCTTCATTTTTGGAAAAACGAACATTAACAATTAGTCTCACATCTACACCAGTCAGATTTCAGGTTCTTCCATCTCTGTATTTGACTCTTTCCTCTGTCCTTTCCTTAGCCACGTGTCTGCTTGTCCCTGTAAAGCCTTGGTTTTGCAGACGCATCCTCACCTGCATCCCGTAGGTGGGCTCTGAGAATTTGCAGACTGGTGTCCAATCAAAAACACTACGAAGTTGGAAGAACTCTCTTCTCGGCCTTAGCAGATCACATAGAGAAGTGGGATTGTGTTACCCCTGCTGCAAATGCAGGACAACAAACATGTTTGTTCAGGGGGAAAGCGTATTATTTACGCATTCTCATCTTAAATCACTGACTTCCTGGCCCATGTTTCACATGGAACATACCGTGGGATGGAGAGTTTTACATAAAGAAGGGTGCCAAGGGGCATGCCCCATAAAGCGTGAGGTCTGAGTTTGAATCTCTGCACCATCGTATGGAGCCTCTGCATAGAAGCAGCTTACAGTAGCTCAGACTTCGGTTCGCTTAGGTGTTCCCTTATAATGCTAAATAATCCGAACTTCATAGCACTGTTTAACAGTGTCTGGTCCATAAACAGCTTGCTTTGGGTGCCTGGATGGTTCCCCTCTGAAAAGTTGTCTGTAGCTCTTATAGCCTGAAATGAGAGTTTCTAAAGTATATTCAGTCTTATTCCTGTGATTAAAGCGGATGAACAACCAAACAAAAGGGATTTTAAGCTTCTTTGAGCCCAGGTATCTGGAACAGTCTGCTTGCAGACTCTCTTCTGCCCACTTGCCAAAACTATTGTTCCTTCTTTGATGTGCAATTTCTCAAACAGTCTCTATCAATTGTGCTACTGGTGACATTTAAGTCCAAGTGAATGCCTGTGGCTTTTTAAAGCATTTTGCCCTGACTTTAAGCTTCCAAGTGCCTGTACCCAGGAGTACGTTGCGAAACTAAGTCTCTTTCAAAGAAATGCGCTTTGCCCTTGGTGCGGATCCCGATCTGATGTGCTGTAGACTAAGTTCAAAGTTGTGTAGAAGAAAGGGAGAGAGCAAGTAGCTAAGTTAGCAGGAACCTAGGTGAGGACTTCCTTTCATTCCCCATCACTGTGGACACCTGGGATCCCATGGCGCGACTGTTGTAACCATCATCCCTAAAACTCCGCCATGCCGTCTTCATTAATAGCCACCTAACATCATGGCCCTGCTTTCAGGTACAATCCCTCCACTCATTAAGTCAGTTGTCCAAAGCGAAGAAGGGCTGACGACCAACGAGGGGCTCAAGATGCTGGTGACCATCTCCTGTATCTTGGTGGGGGTCCTGCTGCTGTTTGTGCTCTTGCTGGTGGTGCGGAGAAGGAGGCGGGAACAGAGGCTGAAGCGGCTGAGAGGTGAGTCAAGGCCGGACCGCCGCCCGCCCACCGTGCCTGCTGTCACTCAGCTCTTACTTCCTGTGCCAGGTCCCCCAGCTACCTGCTCCTGTGATGTCCCTTCAGTAAGATGACAGAGCCTTTGGGGAAAAGTCAGTCTAAATCCCAGATATCTGTAGGCAAAGAAAATCACTTTCTCGTGAGTTTTTCAACCCCACTTTCTTTAACTTTCAGCCAGTCCAGTCATGCCCCCAGTCAGGCCTCCGTGGAGAAGACCTGTCAGATGTGTTCTGGAAGGGAGAACTATTTGATTGGCAGGAAGTGGAAATTGAGGGCTAATGGTTGTGGTAAAGCATTATGGGGCAGAAAACACTCACTTTCCCGAACAGGAATGTGAGCTGAAGCCCAGGGCAAGAGTTTCACTCTAACTAATGAAAAAACCCTGGACAGTGTGTGGGAGCCTAGGCCGCATGAATCCTCACTGCTGGCTCACCCCACGATGGTAACACCCAGTTCTGCAGAGCTCCGGTGACGAGACTGTGTCCAGGTCGGGCCAACAGCCCTTACGTGCCCTTGCTGTGCCGTGTGAGGCCAACACGTTCTTTCAAACACAAACCCTGTGCAGGAAAAGTGTATCCGAGTCCTTTTCTTTTTACTGTCGGGGTAATTCATGGAGCCACCATTTGGTAAAATGCATGTATGAGCCGTTCCACATTTTCGTGTCTGTGCAGTGCGGGGTGGCGTCATGCAGGGTTCTGTATGTTCTCCGAAGTGACATTTGAGGAACAAATCTGGGATCACCCCCCTCCCCAATCACATCTGTGATGCCCCAGAATGTCATGGACATACATGAAGAGCATCAACTCCTCTGTTAAAACTTAAACTGACCACAATCCAGTTATAGCTGCAGGACATGGTGATATTTCCACCTGTCTCCATTTTCCAAAATTCTCCTCTTTATATGATTCTTAGCACATTTTACTATCAATTTGCTTCCACTTTGCCAACAAATTAAAATATTTGAAGTACCCTGCACTCCATCTGTACACTTGAGCAGTCCTTCCGCTTAAATCTCCTGCAGCCAGATAATTCCTCTGCACCATCAATCCCACTGAAATTGCCTTTCTAACACGTTAACCACTTACCTTGTAATGTGACAGACCCTCCTTGAGTGAATCCTACACCCCAACCCGCACCAGATGTCTGATGCACAAAGACAGAAAGAAAGAGCCACGGAACTCTAGCTTTAGTGCAGGTGGGAGACACATTAGCATCTACCAGGAAAAGAACAAAACAATATCACGGATGCTAACACGGGGCTTCAAATTCTATGTGAGCACAAGACAGGGGGTGATTCCTCACTGGGGAGAAAAGGAGAGGCCAGTGAAGAGCTGCATAATACAACCCTGCAAACAAATAATATTGCCCAATATGTTGAGAAATTCAGTATAAAGGTGGGCTGTGCTGGGTTTCATTTACAGGGTTCAGCACTGAAATACCAAAGGGACGTTTTAATAGCCCCCTTTCACAGAAAACAGAATCTCATAGCCCGGATGTTCGGGACATTATCAGTGAGATACCAGTGACAGACAGGCCTAGAAGGGGGGGGGGGGTCCTTGTGGCATGTAGGCAGCCTAGTTGCATTTAGAAGACTATAAATTGCCCACATTTTTTTTAAACCAACAGTAAAATTTTCTTATTAGTCATTTTTATTTTATCACAAGGGTGTGGCAGCAGATGGATTAAACATTGAAGCAATCCTTCCCCACACGCTACCACCCTCTGCCAAATCCACCTTTTCTTTCCTCCCCTGACCCTGCGTTGCTTCCTCCTGCCTTCCCAGCACCTGCTTCATGTTCCTATTCTACTTGTACCGTCAGCACCCCAGCCTCGCTCTTCCTCACCAAGAGCAACGAAAGAAGCTAACGCTGCCCTGATTCTTGCTGAGACATTACACGGGTGGCGGGCCAACCTCCTTTATTTTGACTCTTAATAATTCCTGCAATTTAGTTATCATTTTGAAAGGGCTCTGTCCAGAAAGTGTGCTGGGACTGACATTTCTCTTGTCCACACCTCTGCTTCCAGGCACCACATTCTGTAGAGGGGCTTTGTGAGGGGAGCAATACCCCACCTCAGAGGCCATGGGCTTTCATTCTCCAGAACCGCTTCTGTTTTCTTTGCGCTGGAGAAAAGATGGAGCCTACACCGAGGTTTCGGGAGGAGGGAAATAACTGAGGTGGCAAAGAGGAGGTATTCATGAGGGATGCTGAGGAGCAGCTAGTCCAGAGCAATAGCTTGCCTGGGACAAAGGCATCTCTCTGCAGACTCACATTTTATATGAGCTTAACAACAGCTCCACGTCAAGGGTCTGAGAGGAGGGCAGCAAGAATGCAAAGGGCTGGTACCCAAGTCCACCTGCTTCCTATGGGCAAGTGTTAATGTGGACGCATGGAAACACATTCAGTTCAACAAACCTTTATGGCTTATCTGCCGTCTGCCCAATGCAACATTTTAAAAACCCAATGGTAAAATCTTCATAGCCATGTCAATTTATCACAAGAGTTTGACTAGGTCCTGGAGAGAAAAGGTTACAAAGACTCTGTCCCTGAACTAGGGACTCTGACACTAGTGGCAGTGAATAAAGGCTTATCAGGGACAGGTTCATCTCCCTTTAACTGTGGAAAGTATCCCATAAGAGGACAGAGTAAGTGACTAGGAGTCAACAAAAGGCCAGGCCTTGCCCCAGAAAGACCTTCGTTAGCCCCGCAGGCCCCCTGAAATGTTAATTAACGACCCAGAGGGAAATTGCAGGCACAGAGTTTAATGCTGTGGGTGCCTCTCCATTAAACAGAGGTCATTAGTGAAATCGTCCAATTACAACCTGACCCACACAAGGCACAGATTCGGGGCCTGGGTTAGAATGAGTTCAAATATATTTACAGAGTCTACGGAGAGCATTGCTTCATACAGAAATTTTTATTGCCTAAAATAAGGTCATTTCTAATAATATGTCAAATGTTGACTGAGCAACCACTGATCAGGATCAAAAATGGAAATAAGAAAATTTGGATTACAGAAGAATATTTTAGGAGTTCCTGATAGGCACTGTTTGAGTTATAACGTAGGGTCAACTTCAAATTGTTGACTTTGTTTGATTGCCAGCAACAACTAAATATTTATAAGCAGGGTATGTTTTACCATATAGACAAGCAACCTAGTTAGGTGAATACAAGAATATGTCCTTAGAAAGAAAGATAGGAAAGAAGGAAGAAAGGGAGGAAGGATGGAAGGAAAGAAGGAAAGAGAGAGAGAGAGACAGGGAGAAAGAAAGAGAGAGAGAGAGAGAGAGAAAGAAAATGGGACTCAAGCAATTCAGCCAACCTATATTCTGCCTTCCTGAGTGCTTTACTAATTTTAGAGCACAGCAGCCTCCTGAAGTCTAAATTGTCTGTAAGTGCTACATTTTTTTCAATCTATAACCTTATCCAGGAGTTCAGAAGCCACAGTTTGCTTTTAATGATGCCCTGATTTTTCCCCACTTCTAGATCTTTGAAGTGCAAGGTTACAGGATGAGTCACTGGCTGAGCCAAGAATCCAAGCAGCCCCAGCCTTATAAAAAGTTGATTCCCATGTCAAGTAATCAACTCCAGGATCACTAAAAGCTTCCTCCTTTAAGGAGTTTACCCAAGAGGGTGCAAAGTTATGCTGGCACCAGCCAGCATGCGCCAAGCCAAAAAGCTATTTCCAAGGCTTCAAATTAGCTAAAGATAAAAATCAATGGATGATGTAAAATGGGACCATGCTTCTGTGGCAAAGTGCCCGTATTCCCTTTATTATTTTAAATCCATGTGGAAATGGGTTCATATTGTAAAACTGATCAGTCCAGAAGGCCATTCCCAGAGAGTATGTGGTTTCGGGGCTAAGGAGTAGGCCACGAGGCATCTTCATCCCTTTCCTTGTTCTAATATGGCCTTTATCTGCTCTGCAAACGAGATGAAAGCTCTCCTCATCTGTAAGACCAAAAATTGGCCTGAACTTTAACAATCTAAAGGGAGAGGACTGTGCCTCTAGGAGCTCAGAGACACACAGACTTGAGCTCTTCAAGTAAGCGTGGCCAGGGCACAGAGCCACAGAGTTCCCACACGTGCAAGACATCCCCGACACGGGGTGGGCAGAACAGGTTTACAGCTGTGAGTGTGGAAAGTAATGTGGTGATTAGCAAACAATGATATGAGAATAAACTCTGCGTTTCACATACTCACAACCGTACACTTACTTTTCAGTGAAGAAACTGGGCGTGTGCACCCTGGAGACTTCATCGCCAGGCTGAGAAATGTCCCAGGTGTGGTTTGGATGGGGTCAGAACCATGTACTCTGAAACTCTTTAATTCTATGCTGTGTTTTCTTCCTTCCTTCTTTCCTTTTTTTCTCCCTTCCTTCCTCCCTCCCTCCCTTCCATTCTTTTTTTCTTTATCTTAAATTTCTTAATAAAATTATCCTTTTAAATCTCCAAACCTGTGATGGCAGGACTGAGTAAAAAGGTTCCTGTTTTAGAGAGTGGGAACTCAAGGACCCCGGGGTGACGGAGAGTCAAGGGCGGCCACCGGGGTCAGGACGAGAGCATGTTCAATCAGAGGGAGAAGCCCAGCATCAGCCCCAGAGCTCCATCCTGCCGGGTGTCTCTCTTGTCCGTGTTTGTACTTCACGGTTTTCTCATATTGCAAGTATACGTGGTGGTTTTCTTATTCGGGTCAGTGTTTTTGAATCAGCTTTCATCTGAACATGCTGATGACTGGAAGTCCTGTTTGTGATCTTGTCGAAGCCTAAATGCAGGTTGATAGCCCCACGCGATAGCTGCCTGATGAGACCCATCTCAGTCCCACAGGAAAGCGGGCGCGCGTGTGAGGCGCCTTGCGAGTAAGGACTATTGACGGATGCTGTGGCGCGGGGTGAGGTCTGCCACCCCCAAACTGGCTTTTTGTTTTTCTGGGTGTGTACGAGTGACTGTCCGATGGAGGCACTACCTGGAGCAGATTCCATTCCACTCCACTAGAACATGAGAAACGAAAATGTTATCACGTGACTATGAACGAGAGAGTCCTTTTTGTTTAAAGAAATATTTGAGCATGTAGAATAGGAGGCGACTCAGACTCTCGACACGGGCACAGTGCAGTGCTGGAGACGGCTGCACCCTCCCCTGCGGCAGGGTGGCCTGGGCCTCCTTGTCAGCAAGGACCTTCAGGCCATGTGCAGAGCCAGGGTGGGAGTGACGGTCCCTGGTCCCATGTAAAGAACACGGGGATGGGGGAGACCACGCTGCGATGCTGTTGACTCAATGGGGGGTGCCTCTCCCAAAGAACTACTTGAGCCATGTATTAATCAACAGAGTGCTAGCAGCTTCTTCCTCTTTCTAATACTGTGCCCTGCGCTCTCCCGTTTCATCTCGTAATAGCTGTACAGGAAGGTCGTGAATAAACCTGACGTTATTCTGCCCTATTTGCTAACATGAAACCTGAGGGGAACTTGTCCAAAATTATGCATCGGTGATGGCAGAACTCAGAGAGCCCCAGACCAATGTCACCTACCCCAGCTTCCTTTCTGTGAAACCTCTTCAGACTTTGGAGTATTCAAGAAAGAAATAGTCTCTTCCATCAATATTAAGTTAGCTTAGAAAGATTTATCAATGAATTGGAGGATCAAAAGATGCTATACCAGAGTATCAATAGCTACTTTGTCATTTTATTTTTGCCCATCAAAAATATTTGTCTTATTTCTTTTTTATTTGTATATTTACTAGCCCCTCAGCCTTCCCCAATATTAAAAAAAAGAAGAAGTGTTCCTTCTGGTTTGCATATCTTCAACCTACTGCCTCTCACCCCACTTCTTTTCCCCTTGAATTCCTGGAAAAGGATTCTGTACTCAGTACCCTGCCTCTCCATGACTCCCACACCCAAATGAAACTCCCCTCCCGAAGGCAGATGGCCAATCACCTCTGATCACCGACTCCCCCTTTCCAATATCGTTTTCTCGGCCTCTTCATGCATTCGGAGTGTTAGTGAATGGTACTTTTGAAATTCCGTCCTTCCTTGTCTGAGCATCCCTGACCCTCCTGGTGGTATTTCTTCATCATTCCCCAGCTCAAGACAGTGGGAACACGGAGCCAAGGGCGGATATGCAGGAGCTACAAGGGGCTTGGAGAAAGGTGTCACAAACTCTAAACTTCATGCTGAGCTGAAATTTATATAAAAATATGACAGGTAACATAAAAGGCTGTTTAGCTGTGTTGGGCAAGAAGAGACCTCGGATGATGTACTCATATTAACGGATGGCAGGTAGCATCGTCTGCTCTGTTTTACATGCACCAGGAGGAGTGCTCGTGAGGCCAGAAAATGGGGACCAGAATCACAAAAAAAGGAAGAAAGGGAGGGAGGAAGGGAGGGACAGGGAAAACTCGGATTGCTTAAAAAAATCATCACAGTCCCTGATTATGTAAATTGATTTTTTTCCAATCCTACTATGTTCTAGTCACTAGTGGGGGAGGGGAAGGGATGGTGCATAAAATACTATTTCTAAACCCCTGCTGGTAGGGGAGGCAAAGCATGTTTACAACAAACACTAAGATAATCGCCAAATGATAAGCAAGATACGGTGGACACCAATCACTGCCACGGTAATCCACTGAAGGGAAAGATACTGTCCCCACAGGAAAGATTAAGGGAGGGGCCATGGGGCTCCAGTCTGTAGACCCCAAAATCCTAATATTTTGATTCTGAATGAAATTTTTCTAGACATACTCCCTAGGCCTTTGTGGATAATCTTTGAACAATCAAATTAAAGTGCTAGAAAATAGTTATACTCCATACCCATTTTCAAAGATAATAAATTCTAGAAATGAGAGATGGAAATAAATCAGTTAGCTCATACAAAGGATAGTTTGTGAGCAGCCAGGAAATGACAGTGGTCACCAGAGGCCTGGACAAACCCCATTTGCGTTTTGACAGGGCTGACTGATAAGGGGCACTAGGCTATGGCTGGAATAAGGGCGGGCTGAGCCGATCTTGAGTTGGCACAAATCCAGGTGAGAGAAAATCCAAACTGTAAAAGATTTGGAAAGGCTGGAGCCAAGCAGGTAAAATTAATAGGGATATTTGTAAAGTCTTCTATAAACATAGTGAAAATTCATTTGCAATACATATAAGGAACATTGGGTTCTCGCTGGCTTATAAGAAGGATTTCAGAAAATTGCCCGTTTCTGTGCTCAGCCTCATTTAATGAAGGAGAAGAAGAAATCACAGGTCTTTCATAGACAAGAGTCCCAGGTAGAGAATTACCTAGAAATTACGCCATTTGCGGAGTGGTTGAGAAAGTTAGAGAATTCAACCTAGAAAAGCAGATGCAAAGAAGCAGACATGGCAGCTCCAGGGACATATCCAAGTACCTTGTGGGTGGTTCCAGAAGGTGTTGATGGCCTCGGAGGAACACAGTGTCGGGGCTCTCTGCAGAGAATGCAAGAGTAAGAAGCTCAGAGGGAGGGGTGGGGGCCAGAAGTGAGAGGCAGCAGAGCTGGACAGAGAGCTGGGACCAGCATGAGAGGGCTGGGCCTCAGTGCTGAGAAGTCTGCTGGGCAGGGAGGTCCCTCTTGAAGCACAGGTGTGACACAGTAAAGACTGTGTCTCAGATCCATCGCCCTTCCTGCAGTGTGGATGTCACTTAGAGAGCAGAGAGCCTGAAGTTGGGGAGACCAGGGAGGGAGGGGTTGACTAGTAAATGAGATTTGGACTAAGGAGACAGAACGAAGCAATGGTCCCATAGAGACAAGCGGAGGTGGGAGAGACCCACAAACTTGATAGGCGGGTCAGTTCTGGGAGCGAGAGGTGGGGCGAGTATGCACAGTGAACACACGGGCCCCTGCTGGGGGCTCCGATGGCCCAGCTCATTTTAACATTTATCTACGACACTGGGGAAGGGGCTCAAATATTTATTAGCAGGATGATTGGAAAATTCTTTAATGCTTGTAAGACTATGATTCCATGATTTTTTAAAAAAAATTGTCTAACTTGTCCCAGATTCTCTTCTTACTCCTACACAGAAGTGTGTCTGAGAGTCTGTCATCTCTTTCCACTGTCCCTGCATGCACATGAATAAGGCCCTGACCCTCACCTGAGCCCTGACACCTTTCCCAAAATTGATTCCAAATCTGCCTCGAACAGCGTCACCTAATGCCCCCAACTCACTTGGATGTATGAAGTACTCCAGTATGCTTGAGGCCAAAGGCCTCAGCCACCACCCAATTGCTGCCTCCAGAGCACCTACACCTACCCACCTCCACCTCTGCCCTCCTTCCGCTCTTCCCTTTGGGCCAGTGAAAAGCTTCCAGATTATGTTCAGTAATAAACAGTCACACCCCCTGAGCTCCTCAGTGTCTTCACCATCCCCACTTCACCACCACACCTGGAAATTGCTCTGTCCTGTCCAACTGACTGACCCCTTGCTGCACAATTGGAATGCATACTAACTCCGGGCCATGGAGCTCCCTTCCCATTCCAGTCTGTGCTCCCCAAGCTTCATGCTCCCCTGAAGATGGGGACAATCTTGAATCCTTCCAGACTCAATCAACTTGAGGCATTGCTCTCCTGGGCTCATTTCCATCAGTCAGCTGGCACTTGGCATTGGCTCCCCTGTGTGTCCCTGAACTCATGACACATATCCCACTCTAAGTATAAAGGACCTTAAGGACAGGGGTGAAAAAGGGATTTCAACCAGTAGACAGTGCTTACGAACTCCCACTCAGCTGCAGCTAATGACTGAATGTATCTGGGTCCCAGTTTTCTGGTTGCTGAATAAGGACACAAGTCCCAGGCAGGGACTGATACATGCTGGCAGTCCTAAAGCAACTGGCACAATGCAGATTCCTAGTACAATGGGGTGCCCAGCCCACCCCGTGCCCACTCTCCAGAAGCCATTCACACGTGGTCCCCGAAGGCAACTGGTGCTTAAAACTCCAACAGAGCTTCTCATAGATGAACTCATGGGAGAACTGAATTTCCATGAATATAATTATTCTCACACTATCAGATGAAATCAGAAGAAGCAGCTAAGACTTAAAAAGAAGGGATGTGCTCCAAGATGATAGGCATAGAGAAGGGTAGACCAAAATGGCTTTGGGTACCTACACCTGTGGACCAGCTTAACCTCAGCGAAGATGCCGTAGACAAGGAAGACTCCCAGGTAGAGCCTGTTGGTACTTGAGGAGAGCTCTGTTCTTACCTGTCAGACACAGCAGTTCCTTAGCACACTGATATAAAAAAAAAAATCTCAGGAATAGAAAAGAAAAATGATGAGCAAAAGCAGGAAAGCAGGTCCCCTTTGAAGACATGTGGGTCTGAGTTACCTTCAAATTGGGAAAGGAAGTACGATGTTTACGTCTTGGGATTTTTCCCTCTTTTTTTGGAGTATTGAACTAGCCACTGCTTGGTTGTTACATAGTGCTAATTATTCCCACGCTTCTGGCATTTTGCATATATATTTACTTTGCAAGTGTTAAATCATTCAGGAAGAGAAGAAACTCATCATATTTACTTTGTCTTTGCGGATAAATATAAAGGCATGAGCTGGGAAATTCAATGCTGTTTTGCTTCCTTTGCTTCGCCATATGGGTGGGGTGGAAGGGAGCTGCTTCCTTTCCCAGACTGAGCCCATCTGTGCACACACCCGGGGCCCAGGCTCGAGGCTGCAATAGGAACTGGCATGGCCGACTTGAAAAACGGCTCCAGTTCCTGGGTGTGCCCGCCCACGTGTGGTGGCCCCTGTGACTGTCCTCGCCTCTCAGGAGCAGCACGCTCCTCCCCAACATGGAAACGGTTGCATTTAGAGGCCAGCCCCCAAAAGATGAAAGATGGATAAAAATGCTCCAATATACATATTTCTTCCCTATACAACCAGTTACACTGTCAGCTAAATGCTTTTCCAGAAAGTTCTATTCATTGAACACTATGGTTAACATCAAGACCTCAGAGGGCAATGAGAGAAAAACAAAAGGAAGGCTTCTGTGTTTTCAGAAAGAAAACATTCTTGTTTTACAGGACAAAATATGTAAAAAGAACAAATTATATTTTAAGAAAAGAAGAATGAAAATTTCAAAGCAATATCATCAAAAAAGTATAATTGTTTTTCTGCAACATTTTTAGGCAGGATTACTTTGGTCAGAAGTGGTCATGAGGTCTTGGTAAACAATGTCCTCAGAGAAAAAAATTTATTTCTGAGTTTGAAAAAAACATCTCAGTTTCCAGACAGTGATATGCCAATTATGCAATTCTTTATTCAACCCGAGGGACACACCACTCTATAGGAATGCCTTTTTAAATGATCTGTGGTGCCAGAAGCTTTATAATTTTCATATTTTGATAATAAAAGTAGTACAATTTACATTATGTAAATGAATTACTTTCAAAATGTTAATTTTCTGGTTACCAAAAATAAAGTTGGGTTTTGTAAAAGTGGCCAATAAATAAGTTGTAATAAAACCTTTAATAGGCGTCTGAGAGCTTATATGGCCCTAGAGTATTATGTTCGTTTTGTAATTAAAAAATATATATAGTAATATACACATAGAATAAAATATAGATATATAGACAGACAGATCCCATGTAGAAGAAATTTTTTTAAAATCCCACTAACCTTTTGGTAATTAGTAGTGATATGGGTATACACTTATTTTTCAAAATGACTACTGTCACCTGACCCTGTAGAATATTGATCATAAATGCCTAAGTGAACGTTAAATAGTCGTTTATCATGCACTAATATTAACTTTCTCTCCCCAGATGCCAAGAGCCTCGCTGAAATGCTCATGAGGTGAGTAAGCAAAAGCCAGCATCCCAGGTGTCATGCTTAAAAGAACACGGCACTACTTCCCTCCATGGCTTTTCTAATGACTCATTCTTTTTGACATATAATGTCCATTTTATGTGCCAAGACATAACAAATGGTGCACTTTCACGCGTGCCATAGGTAGTGTTCTTGCCTACTGGACTCAACCAACAGAGTGTTTCCCATTAAACTGGGAACAAAAAAGCCACATTATAAATGAGTAGCTTTGGTTTTGCTCCCACCCAAATATGCCACCTTTGGGATCAAGCCTTCTTCCTGAGAGAGAGCAAGACAACTGTGAGGAGCAAAGCACAAAAGGAAATTTCTGGTACCCAGTGCTCTTCCAAGGCAATGGGCTGATCAAGGAAGATTCTCCTTGGCCTCAGTTCCCATGGCACCTTCAGCCCCTGCACTCCCCGCCCCCACAGGAGTACTCACCAACTTCTGCTGCAAATATCGAGTCACGTCCTGTCTGGGAGGTCATGGCCTATATCAGGCTCGTGTCAGCACTGTCCAGCACTGTACTTGCTGCACACGTTGCTGAGCAGATGAGTGACTTCGGCTAGTTGAATAAGTAAGTGTTCACAACCATAGAACACATCCCAATATTTGCATTTTAAACCTTTTATATGGTAATCATTAAACCACACTGGAAAAGGATACTCAAAGTCTAAGAAACAAACAAGGAAAATGTAAGGGGCCCTGGTGGTGAACTTGCTGTTGCCATTTTAAGATGTCTCACCTAGGAAAGAGGAGGGATGTGGGGTCTCTTCCCACTCCCCACCCCACCACAGTTGGCTTTCATTTTCTCCCCCATCTTTGCATATAAAATTAGTACTTTTTGGTTATTCACAAAGAGCCCATGCCCCAAAAGACCTAAGGTCAAGGTGGACTAGCATGGGCCCATGGATTACATTTCCCACAGACATCTTTGATTGGCCACACCGTGTATTAAAAGAATGTGAGCTGTAGGTAGAGGATGTGGAGGAATCAAAGATAATTCTGAAATATTTGGTATGAGCAGTTAGATGAACATTGGTGCCACTTGCCAAGATTAGGAAGGTAGGCACAGAATATGGACTTTTTTGTAGGGTCAGGGAGGCGGGGTTGTCAATGAGAATGAAAAGGTCAGGGTGAGTCATGTTGAATTTGGGATGCTTCTTAAGCAGCCAGTGAAAGTGTCAGATGGCTGGTAGCCAGAATCTGGAGCTCAGAGGAGAATTCAGAAATGCTAAAGGCCTGTAAACTATCTCCTTCATAGCAGGTATCCAATCACATCCCATGAGCTCATACCTGCGTGAGAAGATTATGCAAATGTACATGTAATGCCTTGAATACACATGCTTGTGAAAGTCTGTGCGTATTTGCTGAGCGAGTGTGAGGGCCTTTCTGTGGTCACAGGGGAGCACCCAGACTCGCGTGCACTGCGGCTGAGCCGACCTGACGAATCGTCGGCAAAACAAACAAGCCACAGCTATTTGGTTTAAACAACTTATCTACTTAATAAAATAAATGTTCTACTGTAGAACCTAGAAATATAAATTTATTGATGACATTTAGAAATCAAGAGATTTCACACAAAATTTTGGCTTTCTGACGTTTGAAAACACTCTGGCCACACTGGGCACAGCCTCCCTGCTCATGGCTGCCTGGACCTTTGTCCGGTGCCCCCGTTAATCCACACAGGGCTTTGGCTCAGCCGAGCGGGGCCCTGTCCCTCTCCCCGCTCTCGTCCACCTGGCCGATTTGTGCCCCAGCCTGGCTCCTGCAGCGCTCTGGCCACTTCCTCCACCCAGTCCCAAACCACAGACCATGCCTCTGTCCAAAGCCCATGCTGGTCCACTTTGACCTTAGGTCTTTTAGTTAGGGTGATTTGGTATTTATTAGCTCCTCTGCTGTCCTAGAATGCATCCCTCCCCCTTCTCCTTAGCCCCAAGCAAGACATTAGAAAGCATCTTCCTCGTTAATAGGGCAATTACTGTGGTTAAAAGACCACCTGTTGATGTGAGCAAGAATTAATCACGGTATTATTCCCAGTTGACTGTGGCTAACATAAAATTAGGAACGTTGAAACTAGTAATCACTCCCAATTTAGGTAGTTGAGGTAGTTTTCCTGCAAAGGGTGAAAGTGATTGAAAGGGAAGATAACTTCCAAGCTCCTCAAATAGGGGGATTTTTATGGGATTGATCCAGAAGGAAAAGCAACGCTTTGAATCATGCAGAGTCCATTCAATCTGAATTAGGCAGGTTCACAGACCAAGCAACAACACACCTGTCACCTACCTGGTGAGTCTACGGCCAACCGTATTTCAAAGGTGGCTGCAGAAGTCTAGGCAAGTCGCATGCATTGGTACAGAGAAAGCCACGGAATTGTGTCCCTGATTTTTCGCTGCCGCTCTCTTGGGAGGTTGAGGATTCAGCAAGCTTGTGCAGTAAGAACACAAAACCACATCCCTGCATTCTAGGCCTGGTTCTGCCACCAGCTGTTTTGGTGATCTTGGGTACGTCCTTTTCCTTCTCTGTGTCCAACTTCCCTCGCCTAAAAATAACAGGTGGAAGTTGCTCTTGGCTTCATCATCTGTGATCTTGGGGAAGGTCGCATGTATCTTCCAACTGTGTCGCCCAAAGAAGTCTCTGCGTATTTCAGCGGGGTTCGCTGTCCCAGGGCCAGACAGGCAGAGGCAGCTGTGGGACAGACATAGACCACCTGGAGGCCTCCAGGGGTCCCTCAACATGGCACCATCTCCCATCCCTGTTCGTGCCACGGGACACTCATCCACTTCACCCCAACCAGTCACCCCAGAGAAGGAAGAGAAGAGAGACTTCACCCACCACACCCAGAAGGAAGGGGGGTTCCTTTTATACGAAAAGGGCAGAAATAATTTTTTGAAAAACACCAGTCTTCTAAGAGGGAGAGTGGCCAACCATAAGTCACCAACCGACACGTGATATTGTCCGGACTGGTGCGGGGAAGGGCTAGTTGTAAGCAGAGAAGGGTTCCGATAGAGAGTTTACATTAGTTTAGTGTTTCTGATGTTCACATTTTTATGCACATTGTATAAAAGGCCCGCCCAACTATTGCAATGACATCTGATTCTGACAGCCCCAGTTATTTTACACTTACAGATCGTTCCCTATCATGTGAGGGTGATGTGCAGACATATTCCTCAGTGTTTTCCTCCACAAAGCTTAAGGAAGTAGCGCAACTCTAAAGAGTCGTAGCTGCTGCAAGTAGTTTATTGGCTCAGCCCAGTAATGCCGACCCTGTGGACCAGCACGGGCTCTCTGTGACTTTAATCAGACAACCAGGTGGCAGGTGGATGGTGGCAGGTTATGGTTCAATAATAACTAATATATTTAGCACGATCCTATATTATATAAAAGATGCATTTTTGTCTCCACAGTGAAAATATTCAGTGTCTTATTTTAGGTCACAAATGAGAATTCTTCAAACAGAGTGTTTTTAGGTTGGCTGCTGTTCCAATGACCAAGTGTTGTAATTTTTGGAGAACCAGCCTTCATACAATAATAGATTATAAAATATGGCAGCAAAGATTAAAATAAAGAAGCAATGTAGTTGGGACTTAATAAGTCATTTAGAGTGAAAATGTTGTGGTCCTTAAGCAAAGCTTCTGGGGGCTACACTCAGCTCTCATCGTACCCTTGAAACAACATGATTATTAATAACCTTCCACAAGTGTTTATCGAGCACCTACTTCAGCCATGCACTGTTCTACGTTCTCGGGAGATACAAAGAACAGAACAGGTGAAAACATTCCTTGTAGAGCTTATATTCCCATGGGAAAGACAGGTAATAGATAAGTCAATTAAATATATGCTAGGGGATGCTGAGTGCTAAGGAGACCAGAATAAGCAGAGAACGGGGAGGGATGTGGAGAGAGGAAGCCTGAGTTCCCCCACAGGGCCAACCCGCTCCACTGAAAGGATGGAGGGAGGGAGCCGGCCATGAGGGTGCTGGGGTGGGGGTGGGATGCAGAGTGTTCTCCGCAAAGGGACAACAAATGCAAAGGGAGGAAGGAACAATTAGCCCCCTGAGTCTCCAGGTTTACTGGTGTGGTTTTGGGTTTGGGTTTGGGGTTTTTGCCCCTGGCCTGCAGGGCTTTGAAGCAACAGCACTGGGAGGAGGGGTTTACCTCCAGCTTTGACTGTCTTTGTTCACACGCTGTAGTCACAGGCCGAGTCTGTGTCAACTGCAGCACAGTCACTTAGCCGGCTTCCTGCGTCAGTCTGATGACGACGGACCCCTCACCCTCACTGTGAAGTTCACCCTGTGCCTGGGTCTGTTGCTGGTTCTTAGGGCAGCCGCTGACTGCCTCATAAGTATTGGAGATGAGCAGGAGGAAGGGCTCACGCTTCTATTTTTGGTACAAAGGCAAGTTCAAGTTCCTAGTGAAGTTTCTAAACAGATCCTTCCGATCTTCACAGGGGAGCAGTTCCTGGATGTTTGGGGGGAAATAGAGCTTGTCTAAGCATGTCATACCTGCAGCCCCCAGGCCACCAAAATGCCCTTGGTTTTATATGAGTATTTGAATCCTCGTTTTAAAAAACATACCCTCAAATAAAGTGAGAACCTACTTAAGTAAATAACTTAAAAGAATGTACAGACCTTGTGAAAAATCCAGGCCAAAACGTTTGAATCTGACTCTGCGTAATTAGCATAATCTAGCTACCTAACCCAGTTACTCATCTGTGGAGCACGAAATCTGGTTCAAGATCAAGTCCTAGGTAGCAATGCTGCACGTTGTAGAAGCTGTCATTTTCATGGGCTGTTTCGTTCACATGCAAATGAAAAAAAAAGGGCCACTAAAAAGTATTCAAGATATTAGCACAGACTTCCCCATGCAAAGGTTGAAGGGGCCTCTTGAGTGAACTTGACCTTCAGAAGATGAATATTCCTTCAGCCACAGGGTGCAAGAGTTCTCAGGGACACGGAAGGATGTGGGACTCCTGGTGAAACTTGGTTAGAGCAAAAAGCACTTGAGATGCAGAATGGAGTCCCCCTTTACTCTCCATTAGCTGTCACTAACTCATCGTGGAGGGGACTAGGCTCCAGCAGTCTTTCTCAGAACAGACCTTGACAATTATTGAGCGGGATGCCATAGATTATCTATCACACCAATCGAGTCATCTGAATGACCACAGCTTCTGAAAGGGGTTTCAGTGAACACTATTTAAAAATCCGCCCGATTCTTACAGTCCTGCAGAGACTGAGCCCCTACTCTCCTAATGCAGATTGCTAATGAGAGTCTTTGTCAACTTTTTTGTATCTTTGTGTAGCACGCAGACTCTTTTTTACTCCAGGCTGTAACTGAATTTGATTATAACATGCCATTTTACTACTTTTTTTCATTTACTTTCAGCCGACAGCTCACTCGGAGAGTAATTTTCTGGTACACCAATTTTGAGACATTCTTATAGTAATTGTGTGGCATTTTTTTCTATCCTTAAATGCAATGTTGGTTAGGAACACAGAACCCATGTGAGGGAAGCTAACAAGGTTTAAGATTTGTTACCAGAACAAAAATCAAACCACAGCAGCTATAACTGCAAACCCATCAGCAAACCCATCCAGGACGCCCCTGCTTCCTCCCTCACCGTTCAGTGGAACAGCTCATCTCTGACCCATAAAAATGCTGTTGGTTTAAAAACCACTTTTTTGTTGTTGTTGCACTTAACTTTTATACAAGAAGTGGGAAATTCTAAAGGTTCTATTGATAGATACAGAGCCAATCTCCACTGACAATTTGTAATTTCTGAACCTCACAATTGAGTGCTGAAATTTAACAGGAACAAATGTAGTTTGAATGAAGGAAAAATTCTTCTGTCATGTGCTTCCTCCCCCTCCGTCCCCACAAGGCATTCACATGCACAAGCACGCATCAGCATAGTGTAACACCGACCTGTATTTGTTAATGCCTCCCTCCTATTTTATCCCCAGTAAGAACACCCGGACCTCAGACACCTTGAGCAAGCAACAACAGACCCTGAGAATGCACATCGACATACCCAGGGCTCAGCTTCTGATCGAAGAGAGAGACACGATGGAGACCATTGGTAAGGTGGCACGTTCGCGACCCGGTGGTGTGGCTGCGGCAGCCACACCACCCGCCCTCTGCCCACACAGTGCGGTGTGGGGCATATGAGACGTGAGAACACCTTGAATGTGACAAGAGCAGAGAAGTTAGACAGCAGAGAACTGTTACTGAGGAGAATAACGAGTGCCAGCAAATGCTGGGGGAAGTGAGCTCGTGTACGCCTCAGCGGTTGCCCGAGATAGGAGTTCCCCAGCTGTGATTCACTCTGGGTCTTTCACTCCACTCCGGAGGAGCTGCTGGTACCGCTCCCCTGAACAAACACCTGTGGCCGAATGAACCTGGAAGGGCCACGCTCCAAAGCCCTGCATTGGAAACCCGCTCTGTGCTCTCCTCGTCACCCTCATGAAGGCCTTCATTAAAGGAGACGTTTAAACTCTACACCTAACAAACTCGTGTTTGCACGGGGCCTCTTTTCTCCACCCCCACCCCCAGCACCTCATACACGTTCTCGAAGGTTTCTTCAATGCTTTGGGGGATCACCCAGTTCCCTTGTCCCACAATTGCAAAACATACACCTGGAAAGCTTTGGAGACTCGTTTGCCCAGAGCCCAGGGGTCTCAACTCCTTCCGTCCTCTTCCCACTCCCAGGCCACTGTCCCACACTGCCTGCCTGGATGCTTGTGTTTGCTCCAGAACCCGAGACTTCATATTCGCCCACAGCAATGGTGGGAAGAATAGCTCCTATTCATTGAGGGCTCTCTAAATGTCATGGACTTTTACAAGCACTTTATGGGCATTATTTAATTTAACCTTCCCAAACAACACAGGAAAAAGGTACTACTCCATAACTGGCGTGTAGAGAGGTTACATAGCTTGCGTGGTCACACAGATGATTAGGAGCAGAAGCTGGGTGAGGCCCCTGCCAGCCACCTGCATTCCTATCCACAGGCTACTTCCCAGAACCCCTTGCCTTAGAAGTAACACTGAGCTTTCCAGTAGCCATGGAAACAGACTCCAAGGCAGGTTGCAGAGGCTGCTTCTTTTCAAACTTCGCTGTGTGTTTGTTCTGGAAAGCGTTTTCTGGCACTCTCTCCCAGGGCAACCCCTTCCTGTGGCTTAGCTGAAACTACTCAACTCCTGGCACTTGCCCTAGATCCCCTCCAGCCAAGAAGGTGGTGGTGAATGGCCAAGGCGGCAGGATACCTCCGTTGCCCCTTGCCCCTGCCCTGGTTCATTATCTTCTAATACAGCAGCAGAGACGTCTTGACCTAATGGCCCATCAGTTCTGAGGTCTGGACTCCCCTGGCTGGGTTCAAGTTTGGTCTGGGCGTACCAGCACTTCGAGAAGGTTGGTCCAGTCCAATATGGCTTTTGATCAGCCAAGTTTAGGTGAATACTACTCACGTTGTCTGAGGGGTCGCTACTCATCCTGCCATACACACGATTTTATTAGTTTGCTCACAACAGGATAAGGCACCAAGTTTCGTTTGTTAATAATTCCACCTATGGCTGTTAAAACAGGCAGCTGGGCAGAGCCTGGGAGGGGCCTTGCTTCCCAGTAGCGAGCCCCTGCCGGCCCAAACTGGAGAGAGAGCTGCCCCTGCCCGTCATTTCTCTATATGCTTCACGTTCCTCGCAGGATCATCTGTCACCGAGAGTCACTTCCCTCCTGGTGATGCTGACAGTTGGTCAATAGCATTTTCTAATTACTGGGGAAGTGGACATATGATGCTTTCAGATGCTCTGGGCTCCGACTACAGGAATCCAATAGGGAAGTGCCATTAATTTCTGTCTGGAACGAATTGTTAACCTCACTCACTGACAGGCCCCTGAACTTTTCCATTAAAAGTTTGTAACCTCGCCCTGCAGATAATCCGGGCTGCTCCTAGCAGGGCTGCATGGGAGAAACCGCAACACATCCGTACTATGAGTGAAAAACGAACTTGGATGTCAGCCTGGGACGCCAGGTCCGACTGTGAGGTGCCGTCTCTGTAGAAAGGCCACCCTTTCGAGGGGTGAGTGGAGGCCGCAGGCCCGCCCCCACGCACAGCCCTGCTCTGCCTGGGGACCAGCCTCTGCTGTGCCACAGGCTCAGATGCCAGCAGACACCTTGGCAGCCTTCCCTCTCGTTGTCTGCCAAGAAATTTTATTCTGACTTCAAGAGGCTTTCCTTTCCTGCCAGAGCCTGAGTAATTGGGTTTTGGAAGGTTCGTTCTGTTCAGGGCCTTTTTTGGGCATAGAAGTCTCCCCGTGTTGTTTGTGACTTCTGCATCACTACTCCGTGTCAAGACACGCTGTAGCTGGGTCCCGCTGACTGGCCACTCAGATGAGCGTCATCCCAGGCCACGGTGCCTGAATTCGCGGAAAATCTATATATCCTAACCAAAGTTTCCCTCGGAGTAAGAAAGCTCCTAAGAAAGTGTGAAGGATATCACAACAAGGTAATGAAAATCTTGAGACAACCAAGTAATGATACGTGGCCCAACCAACGGCTCCTCCAAGCGCCGAGATGCTCCCCATTCACCTGAACCCAGGCTCCGCCTCTTGACCCCGTATGTGGCTCTGCCAACAGGACTCGGGAGACCTGGCTAGCGAGTCCTTCTGAGAAGTCAGTTAAGGGAGGGATGTTCTAGAGTCATGAGGTCTCGGGAGAGGTGGGTAGAAAGGGAACATTCCTCAAAACCGTTAAAACAGAGGAATCCTGAACTCTGAAGACTGGCCTTCCTCTTCCCTTCCCCCCACCCCACCCCCAAACATTTGCCGAGTTCTGCATGCGGGCCACCCCAGTGTGACCTCTGCAGGGGAGTCTCTCTACTGTTCAAACAGAATGTCCTTCCAACAAACTGCAGCCCCCAGACTGGCTGCAGCTGCCATCGCTGGCGATGTCCCAGCTGAGCTTTTGACAAACACATCGCCTCCAAACTCCACTAAACAGGCAGCTGCAACACAAGCCCCCCACCCCCAAATCAGTGGTTCCTTAATGAAAAGACCAAGCCCGGGGGTGGAGCAACCCTTCCCTATGCTCCTTCTCTTGGCCACGCCCCAAAGCGAGCCCCTAAAGTTTAGAATTCCAGACCAGTTCTAATACAGCACTTGAATTTTTCGTTGTTTTTGTAGATTTGGAGGAGGTGATTGTATTGTTGTTAAGGAAAGGCCAAGGAGTTACTTACAGGGAGATGAACGTTTGGCTTTCTGTGTCCCCGCTGCTCTGTAGATGACCGCTCCACGGTCCTGCTGACGGATGCCGACTTTGGAGAGGCGGCTAAACAGAAGTCCCTGACGGTGACACACACAGTCCACTACCAGTCAGTGTCGCAGGCCACCGGGCCCCTAGTGGACGTTTCGGATGCTCGGCCGGGAACGAGTGAGTGGTCCGACAGCACCCACCGAGGGTGTTGCTGATGCCAACAACACGTTAATGGCCCCGTCCCTGTGACATGAAAATGGGGGTGGGGGGGGGCTGTTGGGCCCTACACCTACGAAACCAGGGGAGATGGGAACATCTTTAATCGGGACCTTGAGATTTTACTGCTTGATCTAAGCTGTTATTCAAATTATGTCGGTTGGAACCAATAAGCATTGGTTTACTCTGAAAGTGCTAGAAATTTCAGATTAAGTTAATTTGTTATATTTAGATGATACAAGAAAAGAAAAAGATCATTAATATGAGTGCCAGGGCTGAGACATCATATGTTATCTTTGCAACAACACCGCAAGGGACAGGCTACACAGTAGATACCATAGCCCCCGTTTTACAGAGAGCACACTGAGTCTCAGAGGAGTTAGGGGAACAGCCCGAAGTCATACACGTGGTATGCAGTGAAACCTAGTTTCGGCTGTCAGTCTGTCTGTCCTCAAACCTTGTACCTTTGTCCTGAACACACTGTTTGAGAAAAATAGAGCTCCGGGAACCTGGGGATTGTGCTCAGTTTAGTCATTAATATTTGCATATATAATACATGGAAATTAATTCCTCAGTGAAATTAAATTCCCTAATATGTATCTAGAGCTTATTAATTAGATATTCTTGTTCCTTCATAATTGAGATTGTTCCTAAATCCCTTTAAAGGCTGAGAAATTGATGTCCCGATTATTATCTGTTTTGGAAGCTTTGATGTCTAGCTTTTAAATCTCTAATCACCCTCTTTGCAGAAATTTACATTCTTAGAGTACTGCAGTTAGGAAAATAAATATTATAATGTAAAAAGCTATTCTTTATAATTTCTGACTTGCAAAGCATTCATGCAATGCCCTGGGCTTCCTGAAGCAAACTGGTTGATTCGTAAGCAACGGTGTAATGTGCAGGAAAATCATTTGAACTGTATCAAAATTCATGGGAAAACTGGTTTTCAAGCACGTACTATGGAAGCCTTTTCTTTCTCCCTTCTGTCTAAGCTCACCTCCTTTCCTCTCCAATGATGTCAGTACGTTCTGGAGACATGTGTGGGGCAAGGGTGCACGAATTAGCTTAGCAGAGGGCGTGTACACAGGAGCCTTGCTCTGAAAACTTGCTGCAAGGTCCTCGACACGCTCTCCAGCTATCAGCTCTCCACCGTCATCTGCCTGCCCTGCCTCTGGCCGCTTCAGGACGGCACAGATGGGTGTCTGAGCCACTTACTCTCCTCACTCCAGGACAGATTATACATCCCAGGGGACTTAGATTGATGGACCCTTGACTTCAGCCTTCCCTGTCCCAGTCAGCATGGATGTTAATAGACATTAGCAAAATAGGAAAGAGAGAAAATGGGGCACGTGACCAGGTGTTGGCTCCCAATTTTCTGTGTGCATCAGAATCACCCGTAGTTTACAGTGCCCATCACAGGGCTCCGCCCCCTGGGGTTCTGACATATCTGGTCTAGGGCAGGGCCCAGGAATCTACATTGTAGCAGCCATCCTGGGTAATTCCAATGCTGGGGGTCTGGACACCTCTTCACAGAGAAACACCCCCCTAATGTAAGGAGTGCAGGGTCCCGCAAGCATGCCGTGTGCACAGCACACCTATTCCACCTGCCAGGTAAAAGGAACATGCATTTTGAGCTCCCCTTCAGTGTTTGATTGGCAGCAACATGCACAGAGGTCAGTGGTAGGCAGACAAGATGGGAGAGGAGGCAGTACAGCGGGGAAACTTGTGACTGCACGGTCAGCCCCAGGATAATGGGCAAGCTGATCTGTGGCATTCAGAGCATCCAGAGACATGACTCTGAGTCGCAAGCAGAAGCTGTAACCCGTGAGCCGTGAGTGGCAGGAGGAGACACAGGAGGGGCAAATCTGAGTCTTTTGTTACTATCATATTGTAAACACGGCTGGGGAGCTTCCTCCATTCAGACTCAAACATATTTATGAAGGGGTTGCTCTACCTATGGTCCAGTGCGCAGCGATGGGGAACATCGTAAGATGCAAAAAGACATTCCTTTCATTCTAGCAAGGAAGTTAGACACTAAACAAAGACCTAGTGCATTTTCCATGTACCCATATGTTCTAGGAAAATACAGAGCAGAATGATGTGACACTGGTGAGTCAGCAGCAGGGGTGTGGGGATGCTGGGAGAGGCTACGCTGGGGGGAGTCTTTTGGCTTCCCACTCCTTCTCAGTAGCCTCTCCACTGAGGAGATGGTGGGAATCACGACCCGGGCCACAGCCAGGAGCTGACCTGCCGGGCAGCAGGAGCAGGAGAGAACACTCCCGAGGCATGTTGGGGACAGAAGTGGCACTGAAATGCAGTGAGTGACAGGGAAGGTGGTGAGGGAGGAGCCAGAGAAATGGCGGGCCTGGTCTTGGAAGGCCTGTCAGCCAGCACGACGCGTGGTATTTCATTCCAAGCGTGCCGGCTTTCACTTGAGGGTCACATCCCACGGAAAAGCTACAGCTTTTAGAACAACATTTCCTCCGTCTGCGATGAACTTCATTAAATAGTGTTGACAAACATTAGGCACCTCTACTCAAGGTCACGCATCAGTCTCGAGTTCAAAACAAAAAAAGACTTATTCATTCTCTATTAGTAAAAGATCTCTGGGGTCACTTTTTATTAAATATTCTCTCCCAACCCGCACTGTGAGGGAGGAACTAAGGGCATTCCTTTTTTATTGAGAAATAGAGACAGCGAGTGGCTGTCCCCTAGAGAATCTCCCCAGGGGTCTGAAGCCGTGCACCTTCTGAAGCCCAGTTCTCTGGCTGCTTCTTGTGCCACAGACCCTGTCACCTGTGCCCAGGTGCGACACCTGTGTCACCCCTGGCCCCTGGAGCAGGTGCTTCTCAGGGCAGTCTGGCATATTTGCAGAGATTCATGTATAGTCTGTTTCCCCAATTACCAAGGACAATATTATTCTAGTCCAGTTATGGTAGGTCTATGTTGTCATTGTGGGAATTCTTTATTTTTATGAAGAGCATCTAAAATACATTGTTTGCGAACTAAACTGTGATAGCATCTCGGAAGTGATGTTTCTAAGCATTTTATTAGTTTGCCAAAGAGTTGCAACAAATTCTTATTATGAGGATGGGAGAAATCACACAATTTGCTGTTCCTCTCTTTCAACCTGTGGAACACGTGGCCGGGGCTGTGTCCACAGCCCGCTTCCTTTCCTGTCTGCCACGTGGGCCAGGCACACGGAAAGTGGGGGCTCTGTGCGTGTCAGCACCCCCTGCTCCAGGCACAGGCTCCAGCACTCGGTCTACACGTCGAAATGCTGACCGACTATCCCATTCAGAAATCAGAGTAAGGGGGATGAAAAGAAAGACATTTAGTATTTCAGACAGGACTGGGGAGATCTGTTCTCTCCCTCTCTGTTCTCCATGTTCTGAGACATCTCATCGGCCGAGTGCATGTGTCTCCTTCCCCAGGTAGAAGTGTCCCTTTTAATATGTACACAGTCCCCCTCCACCACCACACGCTTTGCAAAGACTTACCAAGGAGATCGTTGCCCGGAACTTAAATCCATTTCTTCACTTACAGAATGCACAAGGTCGCACACACATGTGAAGGGGTTAATACTAGGTTTGACCTGGGATTTTTTGTTTTGCTTTGTCACACTTACCTGGAAGTCATCCATTCATTCATCATCCATTCATTCACGCAAAGAGCATTTCCCCAGCTCCCAGATGTATGCAGGGCTAGACTGGGAAATGAACGAGACACAGCTAATGTCCTACCAGTGCCACTGTCGAGCTCCTTGTCCTCCAGCATCTCCCTGTGTGATTACTAATGGGTGTTCTCTTCTACCAAACCCTCTAAATTGAGGTTCTAGCCACCCTGATCCGCCTATCAAATGCCCTGCCACCACCTTCCCATGACACAGGACATGTTCCCTGCCTCCTTGCCTTGTGATTGTCACTCAGGAATCATAGGCCAGGCCCTGGGATTTCCTGAGCCCTTCCTTGTGCCTGCTGAGCTCTACCACGCTCACCTCACCAGGTCCCACGAAGGTTCTGCAGGCGGGCGATGTGAGGGCAGTGGGCACACCCCCCGAGCTCATAGCCAGCGAGGGGTGAAGCTGGATCAAGCACAGACTCCCAAACCCCAAAGCCCCTCCCGACACTCCACCCCACCGGGCTGCCTTTAAGTAGAGATGATGGCCGATAGAGGATGTCTAGGGACCAGGTGGATTCCCATAGCTGTCAAGTAAGAAGCATTCACAACGTGGATAGAGTCCTTCTTGTTGAGACTTGGGAAAAGCACAGACTTTGTCACCCAGAATGGTACAAGGCAAAGCACTGTGGAAAAACACCTCAAGTGAGAGAGGGGGGGTCCAGTGTCCAGTCCCGTGATGACCGTCAGTTCATTAAGTGACAGGAATGGTCAGTCCTGCCAGTTTTATCCTCTCCCTGACACAGCTGGGAAACTGACCACGAAAAGCTGAGGCCTAGGCATCAATAACAGCAGGGAATAAAAACAGATTAATACCCCGATCCCAGTACACATGACATGTTTTATAACCCTGTTATCCATAAAAGCCTCTCTTATCCCAAGTTAAGAATAATTAAAATAATGTGATTCAATGGACAAAAGCTGAATTCAGGTTCAGACCCGATATCGAAAGGCCAAGAATTATTTATATAACTTACCTTCTAATTTGCTAGCTTTTTAGCAAGTGTGATGCCTCATCTCTGAGTTGTATTTATATTACAAAGTTGGGGAGCCAATGAAATACTTTCCATTGAGGGGCAGTAAATTCCAACCTGTGTTTGATTAGTAGATTAGCTAGTGAAACACAGAAAGGAAGCTTCCTTGTGGAATCCAAGTTAAATTTTTATTTTAGCAGCTATCTCAGGAGCTCTCCTGCAGAAGAGTTCAGTTCAGGTACAAAACAGCTCCAAAAACCTGATTCTTAGAAAAATGTGTCAACTACCCCAGTTTTCTATATACTAAGACGATCGTACCCAGAGCAGAAGAGAACCGCAGGCTGTGGTTGAACGACATTAATATCATGACCTACATTTCCAACATTTTCAGGACACTGTAAGGCTATAGAAAAAAAAGGGGAAATGATTCGCATTGACTTGAAAAGAGTTCTGGCTTTGTATAGAAGCGCACGTAGGCTTCTTGACTGTGGAACTTTCCTCTCGGTGAGAAAAGGGGCCGTGGGAGTGACATCTCTGCCCCACCATCAGCAGGTGGGCTTGATGGGAGGAAGTGCAAGTGAGGGTTTTGGGGGGTTTGCAGAAATTGTGTCCTTGAAATGGGACTGTCAAGCTGACCCCTTCACCCACAAGCATTCCTATCAGGGAGGACCCTGGTCCACAGCAGTAGCTGCAAGAAACTTCAAGAATAATAAAAATGAGAACCTTCAAAATTTATGTAAGGGACTGGGTAATTTTCTGGAAAAGATTCATTAGCATTTAAATAACAAGTTCCACTTGTTTAAGCTCCATTTATCGAGTCGGTAGTGCCTGGAAGACACTTAGCCTCCTCCCGACGAGAATGTTTTTCTATCTCCTTGAGAACCTCCTTCCTGGCATTTTGGGGGAGAAACACAATTATCATTCACACCTTGTTGTCCAGAGACTTTGTCACTCCAGCATAACTCACTCACATTCTAATCAAGGCAAAAAACAAAACAAAACAAAATTCCAATAAAGTCTTCTGTGAAATTTCGCAAGGGATGAAATGTGCCTTCAAATCAATGCCCCAGAGAAAATGCACCAGGCAGGACAGAGCATATTAATGACCCAGGAATCTTAAAACCTATTGATTTGGCGGCCATGCTAATGCCTCTCCCCAGCATCGTCGAATGATGGATTAGGTTTAAAGTCCAATAACTAGAAACTTGCAAAGAAGAAAGAAATGACTTTCTTTTCTTTAAAAAGAAAGTCATTTCACCACTGGCAAGTGTCTGCCCGCCATGACCCAACACGGAGCTATGAACAAGCCGGTATCACATGGACACCGCATCAGGACACTTAGGTGTGCAGGGTGAGGACGTGTGGTCAAATAATGGGCAACCCCTGAACCAAAAGGTAGAGTCTAGGCTCCGTTTTTATCACTTAGTAGCTGTATCGCTTCCCTCTGAGCTTCCATTCCTTCATTTGTAAAGTGACCGCGGGTAATACGTATTCATCCAAGGACCTCCACGTGCCAGGGGTTAGAGCTAGCTCTGCAGATGGCCCCACAGAAGGACACCCAGCCCCTGCCCTGGAGAGACAGCCAGGCTCAGGGGCGGGTGGGGAGGAAGGGCGCATCCACAAGCCAGTGTAATCACGCTGCGGCGTGACCCTCTCCGTTCTGTTCTCTTCAAAGTACTTCACTGGTGGTGGGCAGTGAATATAGACTGCTGTGTTGAGAAGTGGCCAGACCATTTTGAAAGGTAACTGCCTAAAATTCCTCTTTGAGAAGCAGAGAATTCAAAGGTGGAAAAGGCCCATGCCGCATCTTATCCTGCCTTCTGGCTGGAGCCCAGAAAAATCATTGCAAGCAACTGAGCCTCGCCACTTTTGCACAGGAGTCCAGGAAAGGCCATGCATGGTCCACTCCAGTGCCCGACAATCCATGCTGTTAGAACAGCTTCGCCTTAGCTCACCAGAGAGTCAAGCGAGGAACTGGGTCTCCCCATAGACTGGTTGCCTTGGGTCCTGGATTTAGAGAAAGTGAAAGCCATGTGGCAGTGGCTTTGCAAGACGGTAGGCGGTGAAATCGAGATACTCATTAACCAGTGGGTCTCCATGTTGAATATCCAAGTCTTTGTCAAAGTTCAGATAATTTCATTGCAGAGTTAAGCTGCCACGTGCCAAGGCCTGAGAGTGTTAGGACAGAACGGTATCGTCCCTCGGCTCTGGGAACTTGCAGTTTAATAAATGAATACAAAAGTCATACTCAGGGCAGCCAGTCCATATAAGAAAACGCTACAGGAGACCCCACCCACATGAGTTTCTAGGGGCTGCAGCAACAACGGGCCACAGACTGGGAGGCTTGGAACAGAAAGTATGGCCTCACCGTTCTGGAGACCTGAAGTCCAAAAATGCAAGGCTCATGCTTTCTCTGAAACCTGTAAGGGTGCATCCTTCCTCACCTCTTCCTAGCTTCTGGGGGTTGCGGACAATTGTTGATGCTCCTCACCTTACAGTTACATCAGTCCTGTCTCTGCCTCCATCGTCCCATGGTCTCCTCCCCTCCTGTGTCTGCACCCCTTCTTATAAGGACACCAGTCGTGTTGGATTAGGGGCCCCCCTCACTCCAGTCTGACCTCATCTGAACTAACTATATCTGCCCACAGTTACCCTTTTTCCAGATAAGATTGCATTCTGAGCTCCTGGGCATTAACATGTGGACAAATCTTTTAGGTGTACACAGTTCAACCTGTAACAACACCCAAAGGTAGCAGAACTGTGAAAGGAAGCTATATTATAGTATATTTGGCTGAGCTCCCTCTCATTACGAAAGTCGGTGTTTCTCAGGAAGTTGAAGTGATGTCCATCAGGTCATGAAAGTATTCAGATCCAAAAGCAGGGCTCAAATCCATAACAACCAAGTCCAATTCTAATGCTATTTCCCTTATAGGGCTCATTTAAATGCTTAAGAATGACATGAATGTCTCAGATCGTGGGAGAGAGGAGAGGAGTGCTCTGGGCAGGGATAGTCAGGGAGGGCTTCCTGGAGGCATGGGCCTGCAGGGTGGGTCATGGGGCTGGGTCGGGGCACCGCACTCAACACCTTCATCACAGCCAACCACGCGCCTCTCGAGACTAAGGCAGACATGGTTCTTGACTCTTCCCAGATCCCACCACCAGGAGGAACGCGAAGGCTGGGCCCACGGCAAGAAACCGGTACGCCAGCCAGTGGACCCTCAACAGACCCCACCCCACCATTTCCGCACACACGCTCACCACAGACTGGAGGCTGCCCACGCCCAGGGCAGCGGGGTCTATGGACAAGGAGAGTGACAGTTACAGCGTCAGCCCCTCACAGGACACAGGTAGGGTCCGCACCCCCACCCCCCACCCCAGAGGCGAGCACAGCCACACCTAGGGCTTCACGGGCTTCCTGCTTACTCATGTTCCAGGTCACTTTCAAATGTTTGGACTGTGTATCTGACAGACACCAAAACAGTGTCCAGTGTGGAGGACACCCAGGGCCCAACGGCGTCTGCAGCACAGAACAAAGGGCCTCCATTTTTCAGGTGTCCCAAACCTCGGGTTCACGCTGCGTTCTCCTTTTCATTCCCGCCCCACTGACAGAAACAGAAATTTTTACATTTCCACCCACACGACTGCAATAATTTCTGGTTACACAATGAGGGCGGCTGACCCACGGCCATGTCCAGGGTTAAGATGCTGCACTTGAAGTCCTGTGACGAGGGTGGAATACCCTCCAGGGTGATCCATTTGACACTTAAGGCAGGGGTCAATTATACAGTGAGTTACCCAGTCAAGGCTGTCAACCGCCAAGGTTTCACTTCTCCGGGAAGACAGGACTTAAAAATAGCGCCGGGGTGCCTTCCCGCCCCCTCCCCCATCTTAGATTTTGAAAAGAAATTACATCTAAACCTAATAGCTGTAGCCAATTTTAAGATCCATTTTCTTTTGTTCTGCATGATATACTGCAAAAATAGTGCTCCAGGGGAGGAGTGTCACCGTGTACATTTATTTTTATGGCTGTTATTGCTTCTAGAAGAGTATCAGAGTTCCACAGAGGCGATTTCCAAACTTTGAAACTTGTGGGCTTAAAAGGCAGAGATGCCTCCAACCAGGTGCACCCCCTTCAGACCTGGTGGTGTTCTTGTCCCCATAAAGGGTGGCAGGCACAAAGAATGAGTCCAGGGACCAGGGGCCATTCTGCCTAGTGGCCAATTTCCGTGCAAGTCACAGCTCCGCCTCTAACACATGCCACCTTTCCCTGGCCAGGCCCAGGCCGCAGAGCCGGCCCTCAGAGCTCTGGTCGCTCACGCGGTTAAAGGGGCTCTGCAGCACAGATGGGTTCGCCATCCTCGCAGGGAGCGGGGCACTGCAGGTCATTTATGTGCGTTCCCAGTTGCTTTCATGAAAAGCAGAATTTTTTTAAGGGGAATGCACTACTGGTTATGGAAATGTCCCAGGCTGGGGCATCTGACTACAGTGAAACGAAGTTCCCTGAGCCCCCTTTGCTGAGGCTCATGACACTGGTGTCCTGGCGACAAAGGCAGTCCTCAAAGACCTGGGACTCCTGCGCTGTCCTGCAGGGACCTGGGAGAAACCGTCAGGAACTGCAGAGGGTCGCCCGTCTGCGCAAAGGTAAAGTGATAACAACCCCCACCCCGTCTTGTTCCCGGCACAGATCGAGCCCGGAGCAGCATGGTCTCTACTGAAAGTGCCTCCTCCACCTACGAAGAGCTGGCCAGGGCCTACGAGCACGCCAAGATGGAAGAGCAGCTGAGGCACGCCAAGTTCACCATCACCGAGTGCTTCATCTCGGACACTTCATCCGAACAGTTGACGGCAGGGACAAACGAGTACACGGACAGTCTGACCTCCAGCACCCCCTCAGAGTCGGGGATCTGCAGGTTCACTGCGTCTCCCCCCAAACCTCAGGATGGAGGACGAGTGGCGAACATGGCGGTTCCAAAGGCTCATCGGCCAGGTGAGAGGAGATGTGCACGCGCGGTGGTTGTTGGGGGAGACGCCTCCTCCCGCTCACGCTTGTCTGCCTGGAGAGCCCTCCTAGTGTTTGGGCTAGGTGTTCCGTTTACTGACTGCTGTGCCGTGAGCCACAGCAAAGCTTTTAACTTCCAACAACAATCGCTTATTTTGTTAATGAGTCTGATATCTGCTCAGTGCTTCGTGGGAACCCTCATCTCTGTTCCAGCAGAGTGGAACGGGAAGCTCGAGTAGGGCTGGGAGGGGGTGACGCCTGCAAAGTGGCGCCCTCTGCTGGAGAGTTGGGGCTAGCCGCGTCCAGCCTGGACAGGTTTCTCCACCACAAGGTGGCTTGGGCTTCTTCAAGTCACGGTGACTCTGTTATGCGAGTCAAGGCGCAGACAGTCAGACAGTGGAAAGAGCCAATTTCTTAAGACTGGGGCTAGAAAGTGACACATCGCTTCTGCCATATTCTATTGTTCAAGGAGCCCAGAGTCTAGAGAGGGAGACCACTCCCCCTGCCACACCCCCACCATGTAATGGAAGGAGCACCAAAAACCTGGGGCTCTGTTTTAAGGCTGCTGCACTGAGGGCTTCAAAGGAGAGCGTTCTTACAATGCACCGGCATTCGGGCCTGGGCACTACAGAGCTACCTGGTGTGACAGGAACCAGCTAGTGTTACCTCCACTGTAGTTGAGTCTCTGCCTTGAGCGTGGAAGAGCGGTCTGGGTTTGTGGGTGGAGCCTGGCAGGACTTGTAAGTAAAGGGAGAGAACAGGAAGCAAGGAAAAGGGGCAAGAGGGGACTTGAGCAATTCCAGAGCCAAGAGCTCAGGGGCTGTCTGAGCAACAGGACGCTACCACGCTCCCACCAGCTGACCCAAGTAGAAATGGGGACCTAGGTGAGCCAGTTTCTCCCGAGCAGCCACACATGGTAGTTTTATGTGGACACTCAGCAGTTTCAGGCATCGGTTCAGGTGTTTGCAGACACACACGGGGCAAATAAAATGCATCTTCAGATAGTCCAAACCAAGGCAGCCAGTTGTAAATATTCCCTGAAAGATCACTTCTTCCCACCCTGAAACGGGTGCCTGTAGCCTCTCCTTCACGGACTGACCTATCCCTCCGTGTTGAATCCAGTTTCAGTTTTATTTCTCTCTCTCCCATTTCCTGAACCACTATCCTGGTTCTGTTTCAAACATTTGTCTTCACTTTAAAATTACTGTGATTCCTTTGGGTTTTATGGCCTACGGCCCAGCTGAAATGAGCCTTATAAATGCATAAAAATACATAAAATAAGAATTGTCTATCCAGCAACTAATCTTCCAAAGAGCATCAGAGAGCCGTGCCAGCAGACAGTAAAGGCTGATGGCTTCATTTATTTCCATCCCGGCTACCTCCTCAGGGAGAGGGTGAGTTGTTATTTATGGCTGTTTTTATTTCAAGTATTTTTTCGTTGTTGACATTTATGCGCAAGGCGAATGCAGAAGAACGTAGGACAGATGCCGTGCCTTTCTGTGGCCGTCCAGCCTGAGGGTGAGGATGACCGGAGAAGAGAAAAATAGCCTGTGGGCATGTTCTCAGCCTTGCTGGGGGCTTCAGTTGCTACATGAATAAAATGGACAAAAAATGTTGCCCAGCAAGCACTCACTGCCCGACTTCGAAGCCGATACTGTGGCACCGGCTTCTGAGGAAAGGAGGAAGCTCTGATATGAGGTTGCATGGCAAGGAGACGAGAAGCGAGGTCCCAGTCTGTCTCCCGGAGCCGGGGTTCAGAGCAGGACTAAAGGGGTATTGGCACAGAATCTTCCTGGACGGTGGGCCCCGTGCTTCTGATGGGCTCCTGATCAGGTCAGGCTCTGCTCAGGTCTGGTCCTTTGGTTCTGGGGTGGGGGAGAGGGGGAGTTTCGGGTTCACAAGTATCACTCCTGAGTGGTGTGTCCAAGGTTCAAACTTGGTTCCAGGTCTCGTTAGAAACAGGACAGGACCAGTTTGAGCTGGTTCTGCGGTTGCAACGTCAGTGCCTGCCCACCCTTTGGGGTTGGGTAGGATGGGTGGAGCATGCACAGATCAAGGGTTAGCAGTTGTTTCTGTTGCTGCCGGTTGATGCCGTTGCTAGAACTCCCAGGGACTGCAGTGGTGGGCGCCAGACGTGCTGCTGGCTCACCTGGGGACCTTCACTGTGCTGGCTCCCTCCTTCCTTCCTTCGCTTCCGTCTGAGATACACGGCCAGCCCCTTCATCGATGAGCTCCTGCGTCACAGGACTGTCCTGTTCGTTCCATCAGAGCCATGGAAGGATCACAACTAAGTAGGTTACATTGCTATCGCCTTAATATACTATTTAGACTAAAATCGTTTCGTGACTTTACATATGAATACTTTTTTAAATCAAGGTGAGGCCTAATGTCCACAAACTATGTCTGGGCCGCTGGAGATGGCTATACTGTTAACATTTAAGAGGCTTTTTAGAAAAAAAAATTCATCCTTCTGGAAGCCTTTCTGTCACTCCTTTATAATAATACGGCTAAATTCAACACTGGGCACAACACCCAGGTTACAGTGTATCCTCCTGCTGACCGGAGGCGGCATCAGAATCGCAGTTCTGCAGCCGCGTGCCTGTGTTTCCTCGCCGTCCTGGGCCGTCTCTGGGCAGTCTTCACAACCTCTGGACGTCTTTCTTCTTGCCATCAGTTTCTCTTTTTTGATGATATTTTTTTTTAATCCCAAGCTTTTAAACTCTCTACAAATCAGCATCAAGTTAAATGAACTCGGCCAAATTGTGGGTCCAGAAAGATAGGAAACATGTCTTATATTTCTCTCCCAGTGTCTCGCAGATATCAGGCAACAGGGTAACTACTCACGAGATATGTGTAAATGATTTAGTGGAATTGAATATATGCTCCTAACACTGTGTCTGGTATACAGTAGATGCTTAATAAATGTTATCGAGTGGATGAATATATCATGGTTGTGACAGTGATAAGACTGGCCAATTGGTTAAAATACTGCAACTAGCAGGAGTTATTAGTAAAATACTGGGGACATTCAAGTGCATGTCATCTTCCAGTCTAACTTTGAACAAAGTGATTTATTTTCCGATTGCTCTTAACCAATCAAAGGACATCTGTTCCTCAGATAAGGGGGCGTTCCCCATGAAATACGGACAGCCACACCTGAGGCAGACCTCAGAATCTAGCTTCGGATTTGTACGGATACCTGAATTTTGAATTTGCTGCATTTTCAGGACTTGTCTATTTTAAATGAAATGTGGTGTGTGTAATCGGTCTGTTTTCTCCAGTAAGAGAGTGTTTCCGTCTTTAAGAACAAAAGAAAACAAGGCAAACAAACAATACTCTCTATTCCCCTGAGACATAGCTGGAAAGTTTGACAGCTTCTTTTCCTCTTGGTCAAGGTGGCTTCCAGGCCTTTGATTACAGGGCTGCATCTTGGTTTCAGGTGGCATCTTGGGCCAGTTTCTTACCTTCTTAGATTACTGCTTCTTTATTCATGATGTTAACCCTATGCCATCAAGAGATGTCATTGCACAAAGTGACTTACATCAAGTCAAAGCATCAAATATGCAACCTGATATGGTCCAGCCCCGCTAGCAGCAGGGGAAGCATCACACCCCCCCACCGCCCCCGGTGCTCAGCTCTCACGTACACTCTGGGACCCCACCCAGGGCTATACGCCGTCAGCCGCTCCATGACGAAAGCGGTTAATGTTTTCCAGTCGGAAATGACCACGGCCTGCTGCCACCAGGTCGTTTCTCTGAATAACCAGTTAGATGAAGCAGGTTGGCATTTTTAATTTTAGGGCCCATTCCTCCAAGCCCTCGCCCTCTCCTGGGTGAGGATGTTTAACCAAAGAGAAGGCATGCAGAGTGAGAGGCAGGCTTTTGCCTGAGGGTAAGTGGCCTCTGCTCAGGTAAGGCCCCCTAACTCCAGCTGGCCTTCTCGTCCTCAGTTCTCACTGTGGTCACGCTGCTGTCCCTTATATGGTTCTCATGTTGGAATCAAAATTAGACTCCAGACGTCTTCCCTGCCGAATCACCTCCTGCCACCCCTCACCCTCCCTGCGTCTCCCTCACCATCGGGGGACTTGGGCTCTGCAGACTCCCAGCTCACGACCCGAGGCCACGCCCATTGCTCTCAAATGAGCAGGTTCCCTCCTTCCTGTTCTCCTTGGCAGCCAGGCTCCCAAATGGGGCTTGTATTCTCCCCGTATGTTTTACCATCATTGAAATTCAATTTTGAAGTGTCTATCGTGAATGTCATCCCACAGCTGTGGAAAGGGTCTCCTTCCAAGTGCGAGTATCTCTGAGGCCTATACATGTGTACACACACAGGCACAGGCACACACCACACATGCTACATGGGCATGTGTGTGCATGTATGCATGTGTGCGCATGTCTGCACAACACATGTGTGTGCTCACAGGCGCCATGCCCATGCAAACACACATGCACACTGTTGGTCTGCCCTCCACCCTTCTAGAGATGGCCCTGCCTCTTCCCCCCAGGCTTTCTGCTTCCTTTCCTTCCTTTCCTTCCTTTTCTTCCTCTGGCATGGTTGTTGAGTGCTCACTCCATAACTGGACCTGTTTTAGGAGCTGGGGATACAACAGTAGACAAGATCCCAAAGACCCCACTTTGCAGGAACTTCCATCCCTGGGGGAGACAGACACTAATCAAAGAAACCAATGATATAGTTACCGATCGTGGTAAGGGCTGGGAAGGGAAGAAAATCTGAGGAAGGAGATAAAGCCTGCCATGGGTTATTTTGGGGAGGCTGGTCAGGGCAGGCCTCCTGGAGACAATGAGACGTGAGCTGAGATCTAAATGACGGATTGGGCAGAGAGAACCAGGCAGACATCCTCAAGGAGCAGTGGTCCAGAGGGAAGAAAGGAGATAAAGGTTGGGAGGCCAGAATGACTTTGAGAGCAAGGGTTCCCTCCGAGCTGCCAAGCATCCAATCTCTCAAATACCCCAGGAATTTAAGTTAGAAGTCCCCAGGGCCAGCAGCAACACCTCCGTACACTGCTCTTCTCTCCCCGCTCTGGATGGACCTAAATATGCAAATGTGCTCTTCTCCATTCCCTGCTAGAAACACAAATCTCTCTGATGTATATTTGCAATTTTGTCTTCTTCAGGCCCCTGCTTTAATTTTGGTCTGATGTCCTTGGTCACAAAGTGATGGTAGGACTTATTCCAAAGGAGCTCAAGCTTGGAACTCCAAGCCCACTTGCCTTTTGCGCCACTGACTCCCCATCCTGCACGGGCCACCAGCGCCCGAGCCCACTAACCTCTCCAGGTGCTGAGTTATTACAGCTGCTGTTCTCTGTGTCCTCTGGTTCCGAGCCTCTGTTCCTTTGTTCCCACAGCCTTTTCTCTGACTTCTGAGCCCCTTACACAGCTCACTGTTTTTCTTGGCTGTTTTACTGAGGTTCAGCTCAACTTGTTGGGGAGCCCACAGAGGATGGAAGGTGAGGAGGAGGTCTGTGCCTTAAAGACCTGTGATGGAGAGGTAGGAGGGTCCCCTGTGTCGTATGGAGTGAGCAGCAGGAAGCTTCTAGCTTCTAGCGCCACAGATGGCAAACAGAGACTCGCCACAGTGCTCACGTGGACAGAAACACAAATTACACTCACGTGTGCATCCCATGCTTATTGGCTATCTTCTCTGTGAAAAGAGATTGCACCCGGTTTTTCTCAAAGACATGAAAGTGTTAATACTTCCCATAGTCTCCTTAGTTGATCAGAACAGCGTGGATGTAGTGTCATAGGCAGCAGACCGAGAGTCTTCAGGACACAAACTGACAAACGAGGGGGTCGAAGAAGCGAGGCAACATCCAGCTCATGGAAGAGGTACGACCCCTCCTACACACCCACACACACCCCCGACACACACAGAGACTGCACACGGCCCGGTGAGACGTCATGATGCATCGGAAGCAACCTGAAGGCCTTGGGAACATATAATGGGGTGAGAGGAAGACAGCAAAGACCATCGTCTTATACTGCGGTCCCATGCAGATACGGCTGGCACCAAGTTTAAAGCATCCTACTTCCCAACCTGGGAAGCCACAAGCCATAAATTCTCATGAGGTAGCCAAGTCTCTCCCTCTGCTCTTAGGATGAAGACCTCTGAGCTTCTGAGAGGCCAGCTTCGTCTTTTTTTTTTTTTTTTAATTTTCAGAGAGGGGGTGGGAGGGAGAAAGAGAAGGGAGGAAAGATCAATGTGCCAGAGATACACTGATTGGTTGCCTCTCTCAGCCCCCAACTGGGGACCTGGCCCATGACCCAGGCATGTGCCCTGGCCGGGAATAGAACCTTTCAGTCCGTGAGATGATGCCCAACACACTGAGCCACACCAGCCAGGGCCAGCCTCGTCTTCTGCACCAGTCGTGGCCCCTGCTCTCTGGGCTTCAACTCTCTGGCCTCCTCAACTCCACAAACATCGGTTTCCTCTGTCTGGAATATATTCATTGCCAGGCTAACTCAGCCCCTCTGTGGCATGATGCACGATGCACAGGGCTGTTGAGACAGGTCTGCCTCCCTCACGGCCCAAGCCAGGGTTCCTCCTCAGTGGTCCCCAGTGTGTGGGTCCCTGCGGGTCTCATCTAGGAGCTGTCTTTGAACCTCATGGCCCCTTCCTCCTTGGGAGCTCCCCAGTCCCTGCTAATGAATCCCAAGCTTGCCTAAACGTTGAGGCAGATTTTCCCATCCTGCTTTTAGTTTAGAAAAACCGTGAGCAGCCACAGACTCCAAGCCCCACTTCACACGCAAGTCTGGTTTTTAAAGTTCACCAGTGAGTAGGAGGACGGTAGTACTGATGCGCTCTTAAAAATGCACGAAGCCTCGTAAGTACAAGCCAAGAATGGGAATAGGATCTGTGCCCATGGACCTCTGATCTCCTTCTCGCATTATTTATTTAGGGCTTTTCCTGGTTGCTGTTTAGGAGCGCAGATTCATTTACCGAGAGAGGTTGGCTTACAAGTTTTCATTACCATGCTGTCGCATCAATATTAAACTAAAGAAGTGTTAGGTCTCGCCTGCCTCTGGTTTGGGCGGACTGCACGGTCCCTTTGTAACGAGCTCTTTGAAGCTGTAGTGTGAGTGCAAGTCTGATCTGTGTGATTTTCTCTGCAATAGCTAGAACTCAAGGTTAGCATACTCTGCTTTTTACTTTTGCATTAATATCAAGCTTCATCCAAGCATAGATGTCAAACCTTGTTAGAAATTGATGAAAGTTCCTTTTTAGGTGGCCCCAGGGGAGGTGTAAGCCCCTAGCTAGGAACTCTGAGTCACTTTCATTCTGCATGAATTTGCTGGGAAAGCCTATGCATGTTTCATAGTTGCTAATAAAGAGGGAAGTAGGCTATTGCAATGCGTCTGGGAATTTGAGCCTCCCAGAAATGCATTCATTGGTTCCCTACTTGTTCTCAAATTCCTCATTCAGATGTGCTTAACCTGTTTGCTCAGGTGAGATAGTCCAGAGCGCAAGAAAGAATCTTTTAGACTTAAAGGTACACTTAGAAATTAACACTCCCCATTCAATTGACTAAAGATAAGAACTGAAACCAGAAGGGGTCGCAGAGCTATGTAGAGAGTGAGGCAGGATTCTGACCCAAAGCTCAGAACTCTCTAATGCACGCTCTTTCCATTGTTCTGGCTGGTGATCCACAGGGCCCACTCTTCACTTTTTCACCTAAGCACTGAGGCCGCAACTCTTTGAGGACTAGATGAGACTGAGGAGTATGACTCCTTATCCTGATGGAATTCAATGTTTTTCAAGTGAAGTAAGGATCCACTTGGAAACATGAACTTGACCATCTAAACGAGAGTTTCTCAACAGCAGCATCATTCTTTGTGGTGGGCAGTCCTGCATAGGAGGGTATTGAACAGCATCCCTGGCCTCTGTCCAGTGGAAGCCAGCAGCTGGCCCCGCCCTCCAGCTGTGAGAACCCCATATGTCTTCAGTCACAGCCTCATGCCCCCTGGGGGCAAAACCACCCACAGCTGAGAACCATCGATCCAGACTTTAGACATTTCCCCCTGGTGGGCATGTGAGTGGCAGGAGCCATTGTCTGAGAACGGATTCATGGGATGTACACCCGTTACAGATTTTTTGAATAGATTAATTCCTGTTCTGTTCTGGTATTGATTTTGCCCTTCTTCCAAAGCCGAGACGCATTCAAACTCTGTGTGTGAGTCTGAAGATACCGAGCAATCCCAGAAAGCTTGGCTCTCCCGACAGGAAGGGGGAGTGTCTCAGTTTTCAACTGAAGAGAGGCAGATTTTAATACAGCAGTGATCACACAATTGGGCCAGCCCTGGCCCGAAGGACCCCTTAGTAGGGAACGGCGAGCTTCAATCATGTACCCGCTGACGGGGGTGGCACCGCCAGGGCGATCTGTATGGGCTCAGGGCCAGAGGCGGCGAGCTGTTCCGGCACCAGTGCGCAAAGCGGGTAGGGCAGAGGGAGAAACCGATGCTGACTTATTTAGGCTGAACTTTTGCAAATATTACTGGTCCCAAAGGTCCCACAGGGCAGTGACGGGAGGATGAGAAATGTACCATTATGTCAAATAACAAAGCACAACATTGAAATAACAGCTAACCCGCCCCTCATTCCTCCAGGCGTGAATCAGAGGAGCACCTGGCCCCCGACTGGCATGGGGCGAGGGGTGCAGCTTGTATTTGGGGAGGCTAGTGGCTGCAGGCCAATGAGGCCAAGGGGAGAAATGCTTCCGTAACCCAGCTGCACCAGGGAAGGTGGCTGTCCTTGTCAGGCCTGGGGAGAGGGCCCTCTTGTCACCTGTAACCTACATCTGTTCTTAGAGCGTCCACTCCTCTCCCCGCCGTCCCATGATTCAAGTCATTTGTCCCCTTCCCCATCTGCTTTTCTTTCTGGGTGGCTCTTCGTCTCTCGCTTCCATCTCTCCCTTGTTCTGTCTCTGTGTTTCTTCCCTCTGCTTCTGTGCTTGTGTACGTGTGTGTGCCTCCGTCTCTCCGATCTCTAAACTCAGAGAGAGAGAATGTGGAGAAGAAAGCTAGCACAAACAAGGAGGAGGACATTAAATAACAGACAATGTAAGTCGTGGCTGGAAATAGATGTGAACTTCATCATGAGGGATCTCGCTGGAAACACCCCTAAGGCCAGGCTTTGGCTCTGCCTGAGTTTGCGGCCGTGGCAGGTTTACGTGTGAAGGGCCTGTGCACCAGATAGAGGGGGCTTCGGAATTCAAAGCAGAAGAGATCCTGAACCCCCAGGTCACTGCTGCTTTCAAACACACAGAAGAGCTCACAAGGGTCCTGGCTAATTAGCTACGGGTGCGGTGCCCCGTGGAGCGTGCAGAGGGTTGAGAGTCACGGGCGGGTCAGACATGTGCCTTTGAAGAGGTTTCTGATCCCTCTTGGGGAAAACTCCAGGAGAGCCATTTCTAATCTAACCCTCAGGGATCTTGGGGGACCAGCTGGACAAGCATCTGCTTCCCCAGGGAGCAGGGAAACTAGGAGAAGCGACTCTAGCTTGGCCTCAGGAGGGAAGGAAGGGTGGATGACGGGTTAGCCCAGAGAGGGGCTCCTGCAAGCTCAGAGCACAGGAGGGGAACCTGTAAGCCACAACCACGTGGGCTCCAGTTATTGGTCATTGAAGAGAAACCTCCTTTCCCATGGTTGATGGAGGCAGGGACTGTCACTCTACAGTAGAACTTCCAGAGAGGCTTCACGTGACATTCCCCAGCCCACCCCAGCCAAGGACGTCTGTGTTGCTGTCCTGGGGCTGCCGTAACGAAGCACCACAGACTTGGTGGCTTAAGTCAGTACAAATTTATTCTCTCACAGTTCTGGAGGCCAGAAACCCCAAATCAGCATCAGCAGAGCCATGTCCCATCCTGGAACTCTAGAGAAGAATCCTTCCTTTCCTCTTTTGGCTCCTGGTGGCCCCAGGCATTCCTTGGCTTGTGGCCACATCACTCCAACCTCTGCCTCCCTCTCATACGGCATCCTCCCTCTTCTCTGTGTCTCCGCAAGATGCATGTCATCGTCTCACGAAGATGCATGAGGTCAGATTTAAGGGCCACCTTAAATCCTGATGATCTCATCTCAAGGTCCTTAACTTATTAACATCTGCAAAGACTCTCCAAATGAGGTCACATTCACAGATTCTGAGGGTTAAAACATGGACATATCTTTTGGGTAAACACTAATCTACCCACTAAAGACAGAAACAAAGGTATAAAGAAGAGTTCCCAGCTCATTTCGCTGGCAGATCTCCAGCCTGTGTCGTCAGCCCTTCCAAGGAGGAAAGACAGCTGGCAGGACATTTTCACCTGCATCTAATTCAGTCCTCACCGTAACCCTAGTGGTGGAGCCTGCTATTGGTCCCATTTTGTGAGTGAGGAAACAGCCCCGGTTTACAGCAGATTACATGCAGGCGGTGTCGTCCAGAACTCTACTCTTCACCACCACCGTGAGAACCACTGTTTGGAAACAGACAGAGGGAGAGCAGGGAGGTTAAGAAAAGCAGGTGCCCATGTCCGAGTTGTGCATTTTACATCTCTCTTTCTGGAGTAAGATGTGCTGGGATTTCTTTATCTGTCGGCATCTGAAGAACATACAAGATGGATGGATGATTAGAAAACCCGGCTTCCCAACTGCTCCTTGGACTAGCACATGGGGTGGGATTTTAATGGATGCAAAATGCCTTTTATAAGCAAAGCTCGCCACCGACTACGCTGCTGCTTTCTCCTAAGAGCATGAATGATTAAGAGAGCTCATTTGCAGCATTCACACGGTTGAAAGGGCTATTTTGGGCGCTAATCAGAAAACACACTGTTGAAAGAGCTAATTAGAGCATCATACAACTTAATACAGCTCTCCCTGAACACCCGGGTCACTCAGAGAGAGTGGATATTCGGAGAGGCCTGGCAGACCCACGTAGCAGACACAGGCAGCCCCTGTATACAGATGTGGTGCCGAGCCGTTGCCATTATCCGAGACTTCCAGTTCCCATCCACCTTTTCCAGCTGCCCCGACCTCTTGCTCAGGAAATCTAACGGGGGGACCCCTGTGGACAGCGGCAGCTATCACGGGCTTTGTCTTGATTTCACACACGTTTGTTCCCTGTACTGTAGGACCTGAGCATCCTGCAATCCAGCTGGGGCCAAAATGTGATTGGTTTTGGGGGATTTAATAAGGCCTGTTCACTGAGTGGGAGCTGCTGGGGTAGCAACTCATTCCCAAATCTGTGACCACACATGACAAATATGTTAAGTGCTCAAGATTTAGTTGGTCTCAGAAACAGCATGAGGGATTCTTAACCTACATTTTTAAATGACCCTGGAGGTAAATGAATTCCACATTTGTCAAATATTTGTTAACAAAACCATAGTCTTGTTAATAAATAAAAGGGAAAATTAATATAATTTGCTTATCAGGCTCCTAGGAATACAGTCACTTTTAGAAAGTTAGAGATCTAAAAAGTCATACATTTTTAAATCTAGTAAATTAGAATATGCTGAGTCATATGTAAAATGTTCTTCACACTACAAAGGAATTTTCCAGTTTATTTTTTAATGACGGCTGTTAATACATTCAGGATATATATTTGTTTGCAAATAATTAACCCCCAATAGAGAAACTGAACAATACATCACCCACTCTCATGAATGAGCGGGATGTTCATTGTCATCATAAAAGGCATTCGGGACACGAGGCTTCATTTTTCTTTAAATTAAATACTTTCATTTTTCAGAAACAAGACTCATGCATATTACAAGATATACTTGGACCTTCAACCTTAGCGTCTGTAACGACAGACCTCATGCCATGGTTGCTTTGGAGCCTGAATCCCATACATCGAGTCACAAAAACCGTTTTCACAAGAATGCCAAATTATGTCATTTCTTTCCCTAAGAGTGTTATGCCAACTTATTGGCAAGGCATTAATTACCGGCTTCCCTTTGATCCAATGCACTGGATGAAGCCCCATTGAATTAAAGGACCTTTGATTTCACGGAGCCACATCCCAAGTGTCACTGGAGACATTTTCACCAAAAGCCGTCAGAGAAACCCAGTAGCTCCAAGGTCACCCAGTTTTGTGAAACTGCCAAGACCAGGTCCAGGACCTCATTACTTTTTCCTTGTTGCCTCTGCCTCCCTCCTCAAGCCCTGTGCTCCCCGAGCACCTCCCACCACACGTGGGACTCGGTCGAGCACGCTTCGCCCCTGGTGTGCACTGGCGCCTTCAATGTAGATGTTCTTCCTGTTGTGGGCTCTGGAAGAATCTTGTTACCTCTCTTTGTCTGGTTGACGTATGCCATTGAAGAGCCCAGTTCACGCGTCAGCCCATTAGAGGTGAGGAGGGTCCCACCTGCCTTTGCAGCAAGCTCTGACAAGGGGTCTTGACAACCTCACCCAGGTGCTGGGACGTGTCCATCTCTGAGCCCTTAATGGCCTTTCACGCCATTAAGGCGCACTCGGCGCCTGCTCCCCAAATGAGGAAACCAACTAACTGCTCTGTGTTTCTTTGCAGGTGACCTCATACACTTGCCTCCATACCTTAGAATGGACTTCTTGTTGAACCGAAGCGGTCCAGGCACCAGCAGGGACCTGAGTTTAGGACAGGCGTGCTTGGAGCCCCAGAAAAGCCGGACCCTGAAGCGCCCCACGGTCCTCGAGCCCATCCCCATGGAGGCCTCCTCCTCCACGTCCTCCACCCGAGAGGGACAGCAGTGGCAGCAGGGGGCCGTGGCCACATTACCTCAGCGAGAAGGGGCAGAGCTGGGACAGGCAGCTAAAATGAGCAGCTCCCAAGAATCGCTGCTCGACTCCCGGGGCCATTTGAAAGGAAACAATCCGTACGCAAAATCGTACACCCTGGTATAACAAACAGCGTGACTGGACGGCGGTTGTAAATACGGTTTAAAAAATTCAATCAAAGCTACCTTTTTTTTACGGAATTCCAATATTTATAATTAAAGAAAATTGCCAAAATATATTAAAAAAAAAAGAGAAACTACTGAAACCACAGACAGTGCAAAGACTCTCCTGCTTTTTTTCTGTCTGAGTGTGAGCTCCATCCGCCTGGGCATCTGATTTTTTGGGAAAGAAGTCCAGTTTTATGATCTTCACAGGCTATTGCATTTTTACTGATTTTCTACACAGTGCATGGGGGACTAATGAGACCTTCTGACTGGAAGTTCTGTCACGCGCGTCAAGAAAGGAAATAGGAAAAACAACGACGCTCTTTGTGAATTTACAGGGAACGTCGATTCGTGGGCAACGGGAAACTTTAGTCACATTTGCACACCTTTCTTTCCCATTAGAAACTGGGTCCCCAATCCGACCTGCTTCTGTTGTTAATTAGGATGAGTGCCGTCAGTGAAGGGGAGGGGGGAATCGATTTGGTTTCCTTTTTTGCTTATTTTTTAATTTAAAGAGACACTCTTTGCATTTTGTCTAAGCGAAATAAAGAAGAAAAGGTCGTCTGCCTTTATTTCGATGTCTACTTCTCTCGTCTCCTGATTGCTGGGTCCTCCCTCCCACGGATGCTGGTGTTTGCAAACACCAGGGCTGACCCCAGGACCCAATTTGATAAACCAGAGAGGCTACCTACACTCCCGACTCCTTGGGGATTTCTGGGAAAAGTGCAGAAGATGCAGCTGGTCTGTCGTACGAGGGGCTGGCCAGGTATTCTAGGCCTCCCAGATGCCATGCTCCTTGCCTGCTGTCCTTCTATCTAGACCAGAGGTTGGCAATCTATGGCCTGTGAGCCAAATCCAGCTCACTGCAGTGTTTACAAATAAAGTCTTACTGGAACACTGTTTTGTCTGTTGCGTGCCACAGTGGCACATTGAGTAGCTAATTGCAGCAGAGATGGCGTGACCTGCAAGGCTGGAAATGTTCACCCTCTGGCCCACTACAGAAAAAGTTTGCCAACCCGGTTTAGCCCGGTTTAGAGGCCCAGCTTGCAGGAGAAAGGAAGGGAGGACCAAGAGTCGTCGTCCATGTGTCCTCCCCCCAAGACCTGTTGCTCTGCGACTGGCATGTCAATTTGCAGTAGACCACCATAGTGGGTTGCCTCTGATTCACTCCCATGTACCCAGAGGAAAACCAGTCAATAGTAAGTGATGTTCCTCTGAAATCTAACTAATCTTCCTTCCTCTCAGTTTAAATCATTTACCACGGGGCTCACCTAACAGAGAACTTCCTCATAAACAGCATGAACTGCATTCTTCGTCCATGACCCTTGCACAGTGTGCTTTAGAAAGAGGATGTAATCCTCCCAAACAACCATTCCAGACTCTCTTCCCTGAAAGGGAGAAATAGCCAGGACTCCACATCGGAGGTTTGGCTTGGGACAGAAAACAAACGTGACCCAACAGATGTCCATGGCTGCTCAGTCACCCAGGTAATGGGCTGCACACATACCTTCCTCTCTCAAGCGTGGGCTGGGGCCAGGTACTACCATCTGGGAACATATTGGGATGCTTCTTCTCTCTTCTTCCTCACTCCCCCTCTTCTTCCCTTCCTATTAAAATTTCCTCCTTTCTTCCCTCTTTTCCACTCTTTCTTGTTTTGTTTATTTCCCAGGCAGGCCCATGTGCCTACTTAAATGCAGCGACACTGAGCGCCCACATAATGGCACCCAGGACCTTGTCAGGACCACCTCTGCTACAAACACTAGGTGACTCCACGGATGTGGGGTTCTTTTTTCCTTGCTACAGTTTCAGAATTTAATCCATGTTGACAGCTGATTATTTGCACCCTCAAAGACTGCTTTTTTATGCAAAAGAAATGGAATGCTACTTTCTGAGAAAAATTAAAGCTCTATCTTTCTTCAATCTAAAACTTCTATATTCCCCCAACTTAGAAGTTTACCCCTTTTTAAAAATTTTGCTCTCAAGCTGTGCAAAAATAAAAAATTCAACATCACATCTGCCTCTGGAATGGATTGCTTTCAAGAATTCTGCCTTGAAAATGCTCATTAAAATGGATTTGACATGCAAACACTGTATCAAAAAGTCCACCTCCCTGCCTCCCGGGGAGGGGCCCAGGGCTCACGTCCGTCTGCCAAGAGCTCCAGACCTGTGGAGTAAAGGGCACTGTATATGGAAGAGGCCATCCTTGCGAGTAATAATAACTAAGTGTCCTCTGGACCTCTGACTGTCTCCAGTCTGATTTATAGTGTCTATGAGGGGCCGTCGTGTCAGCCTAAGGTCTGTAGCCAGATTGCTACACCTTAGTGTGATGAAACTCAGGTAAATTCTTCATTTTCTGCACAATAACTCGAGCATCAATAGGTGATAGCTATTGGGTCAGTGGACGGGGCTTCCTCTGAGGCATCCACATGGCTGGCGGTCCAAAAAATGCCCACCTTCTGAAATGAGCGAGGTCTTCATGCGTAGCCAGTAAGCTCAACGCTCATACAGCTACAGGAACCCAAATGCCTCCAATCAGTTCATGTGTCCACTTGTGTCCACGTCTGCTGTGACTACCCATGAAGAAAAGAGGGTGGAGAAGTGGAGGTGGGCAAAGATGGAAGTGAGGTGATACCAAGTGGTCACCAGCTAGACTGGACAAGTTCCAATCCCATCATCTTTGGGCTCTTGCTACCAATCTTGATACTCTCTTAAGACACAGAAAGCACACCTCTGCTTAAATTGCCCTTAAAATACAGGGTGGGGTGAAAGTGGGTTTGCAGTTGTGAGTAGGTGAGACACAGAGTTTGTTCTTGTGTTGTTATTATTTACTAATTATCGTGTTTTCCATACGAATACCTGCAGACCTACTTTTGCCCTGCCCTGTGAGCAGGAGACACCACTCAATTAAGGTCCCTCTCTGGCCTGGGACCTGGATTCCCTGTATGCCAAAAGCTTCATGAGATTTGTAAGGACATAACCGAGGCCTTCTGGAGCAGATATGGATGCTGCGAACCTATTTCCAGCGATAGTAAGAGAGCAGATGGCCTCCAGGGACTGAACTGGGACTGAGACTCCAAGGGCCGGTTAGTCACAGTTCATCTCTGCAGAAAGGTTGCAGTGGTGGCCAACCTGTTGGCGTCTCTGGGCCACACTGGAAGAAGAATTGTTTTGGGACACATATTAAATACATTGTGACATGTAATCACAAAAAATCTCATCATGTTTTAAGTAAATTTACGATTTTGTGTTGGGCTGCACTCATAGCCATCCTGGGTGGCATGTGGCCTGTGGGCAGCAGGTTGGACACCTCTGGTAGGGGGACTTAACAATATGTCCTTATTTGAGAACCTCTTTTAATACCATAAAGAACATGGCCAGAGGATATCATCAGCTTCCTGCAGGTCCCTTGGGGAAACTAAGTGTCAACAATTTAATATCCAGGGTTCCTGAGCCCCATGTGACTCCTCCACCCCACGGGCCCAAGCTGAGCCATCAAACACAGAGCCAGAGGGATGAGACTGGGGTGGAGGAAAGGTCTCTGCAGCTCTTAGAAACCCAGCTTGCAACCTCTAACAAGGGGTCCAGTCAAGGAGTCTTCGGGCCTGGGGAAAACTGGGTTTGTTCGCTCTGTGTGTGTGTGTGCGTGTGTGTGTGTGAGGCTCTTGAGTAGCCTAAGGAATGTCCGAGCCAGGTGAGCCTGATCTAGGAGAGATGATCAATCCTGGCTGAGCCCCTCATCCTGGTGAGTTTGGGCCAAAGACTCGGTGGACTTCAGGGTTCCTTGGGTCACTCGAGTGTCATCAAGCATGGGAGTGGGGAATGACCGTTGAGGGACTATCCTTCGTAGTCTTTAACAGGCGTGTGTGTCCTCTGAGCAGGACGGTGGGCAGATCCTGTCCCGCACTGTCTCTTCAAGGATGTTTGCAGAACAGAGCAGATAGCCCTGCAACATGGCGATCTGCCTCTCTGCTGGGCAAAGGCAGATGTGATTGCTGACCGGGGAAGTAAACACCAGGTCTCCCTCTGATGCAGAGGTTGGCAGGTTTGCCAGCAGCCCCTCTTTAAATGTTTGGGGTTTCCTGGCCCTAGACACAGAGCACTCCAACCCTCATCTTCCCTGTCTGTCTGGGTGGTCTCGGGCAGGCCCCTCCACCCTCTTGGATCTTCACTCCAATTGGATCTCAGTGAGGCACCCCCTGGACACCCTAGTTAACACCACATCCTGCCGCTCCTGGTGTTCCCGCCCCCTCCCACGTCTTCTGTAGCCCTCTGTCCCTACCCTGATCATCTCTAACTCATTACATGATTAACTTACTTTCATTCTCTGTCTTCTGCCACTAGAATGTCAGCCCCACGAGGACAGAATTCTTTGTTTTGTTCACTTGTGTCCCCCATTCCTAGAACAGCACTTGGCCCATAGTAAGCATTCTGTAAATACTGGTAGAGTTGGGAAGAAATTGGAGGTGTTCTAAGTTCAAGGTTTCTCAGCTATGACACAAACCCACTGTGTGCACAGTGCCACCAGGGCGGGTCTGCATTTCCCTGCGGACATTGGGGGCACAGGGGGGTTCATGCCAATTGCTGGGCCATGAGTAATAACATGCTTCGTCCCTGACACGGGAGTCCTGATTCTCCCGCCCGCACCCACAGAATCGTGGGCGGGCTGACTTGTTGGCATTCACCTGTGGGAAGGACCTGAGACTCGCTACAGTTCTTGACAGTAGCTGGCGAGACACGGGCAGCGCCAGCCCTGCTCTCCACTCTGTACCAGGACTGGTTGCAACTGACACGTCTGGGTGTGATCCACTCACTCACAGTTTTTGCAATTTAGTGGGCATGTTGTTTTTTGTCTTTTCCTCTTCTCAGTCTTTCACTTTCTGAAAGAAAAAACTTGGAGAAAGTAGCTCTGAGCACATGGCAAGGGGCACCTATTTCATCTCCCAAGAAATGCTTGGCAAAGAAAGAAAGCTCTCCGTATCCCAGAAACTTCAAAGCAAACGCAAGAAGAAAAGGCAGTGTTTACAATCTCTGGCATTGCGCCCGCCGGAGAGGGCTGTGTTCTGCCTCAAAGAGATAACCCTTCCGTGCAGAAAACAACGATGGGGACACACATTTATGTGTGTGCTGGGGGGGATGCTCAGAAGTGTCCTTAGGGACAGCAGGGCCTGGAGCCAGACCCCCACCAGGCTACCTACCCTGTCCACCCTGCACTGCAGGAGAGGGAAGCAGCTCTTCCAGCCGTGCTGCATGTGGGTATGTTCTCGAAGAGTTAATTCAGTAACGGTCTCAGCTCCTTCATCCTCTGAGGTTCCCCTAAAGGCCTAGTGACTCACTAAGTAGAAGGGACCTCCTCTTCCCACTCGGTGGAGAAATGTTTTAGCAACCTATGAAAAAACAACTGTAATTGAATAACAATAAAATTTTTTTTAAAAAAGCTGCTTCCTGTTTCCAGATCCAAAATTTTCAGTGTCTTTTGAAGGTGCAACCTCTGAGATGGGGAGATGGCTGGGGAGCTAACTGGAACCCTTCCAGGTCCATCCTTGTCAGAGACTCTTCTCCAGTTGTATTTGCCCGCTTGCCTGCCTCATGTGCTCATTATATCGAATGTGAAAATTTGTGTTTGTTTAGTGATGTCAGATTATAAGAGGATTGGGGGTTTGCCAGGTACATGGTGTGACTGCAAGGACACTGCACAGAAAGGCTCAGGTCCAGCACCAACAATTTCAAGAATTCACCTGGAGATCACGTGCTTGGCCATCTGATTGGCCCAGAAGATCTCTAAGTCCCTCCCAATGTGATGTCAATCTCACTGTAAATACTTGAGCTCCTCGGAAGTGTGTGTGAGGGTCAAAGGTTACATTTCATTCTTTTTTTTTTTTCTGTAGCTCTATGCCCAGCACAGGCATCAGCCAAAACCGGTCAATGTTTTTAAGTGACGCTCACGAAGTGCATGTCAGTGTTCAGATGTTTTGTAGAATGTAAAAAGGATGCTCTAAATGTCCAGGAGCCCAGGGTCTAAGAGAGATTTTAACCTTTTTAATAAACTCCTAAATTTAGTTAATTACTGTGTGCTTGCTCTTTATCGGGGTGGGGGGAGGGGAACGTAAAAAAAGCTGATTATTGGAAGGTTTCAGGTCACGGAGATTTCACTGCATGTTGCACGAAATCTCACACATTGGTGTTGACAAGATGGATCTTCCCTCAGGTCCTGTGAAATAAAAACTCCTCTTTGGGTAGGCACTACCCAAACACCACGTTTAGCAGATGTCTGATTTTGTGCTGGTAACCCTTGTGTGCTAGTCAGCAGAACAGTGATGTGCGTTGTTGTCCCCGCCTTGGGGGAAAGGCTAGTAGTTTGTCCTCCGTCACTCACATTGACCCACCCACTGCCCCACGTGATACATGGGACGGCAGGTACTTGTTCCTTCCCACTCTCGGCACTGTGAACCAGGGTTGCTATGGACGCTCCTGTGAGGCCAGCACTTCTGAGGCCAACTCGGGTCTACAAGGGCCAGGCTAACCCTTCGGGACCCTCTGCAAACCCACAACCATCTCTTCTCCACACGGGGAGCAGGCAGACAACCCAGAACACAGGGAACCTCGGAAGGTATGTTCTCCTTTTCCTGCATGCACCCCCAGACTCCTCTGAGCGGCACCCTTGCTTGTTCCTGCCTCTCAGGGCAGTAGAAAACATGTCCCCCACCCAATCACAGCTCACCTCTGTATCTGCCCTCTGGATCTCAACCTCTCCCACCTTGGAAAGACCTTCACACCTCCCCCCTTCACTTGTATGTCCTCTCATATCTGTATGTAAATGTATTCAGGTCTTTTCCATCAAGAGAAAAGAAATCTCTCCACCACCCTCCCCCGACTAGAGACACTGTCCTAGGTCTCCCCTTTGCTCCTCGGTGCTGCATCTTGAAGAAGGGCACCCTGGGGCCCCACTCCCTCGCCACCTGTTTCCCTCCCATCTTCTCTGTCCTCCGCAGCTGCTCTCCTTGAGGCCACAGTTGACATCCTTGTGGCTTATCCCATCGCCTCTCATTTTGGTCACCCTCTTCTGCAGCACCAAGGAAATGGTCTTCTTCCACAGCTTCCAATGGTCTTGGCTCCATAGCTGCCCGGGAGCCAAGGCGCAGGTCAACAGGAGTCAGCACGAGAGCCCCTGCTATTGTGTCCAATGGCCGGCAAGGCGGAGGCTTGTCCTGGCTTAACCTTCTCTCCCAGGGCCTCTCGCACAGGAAGATCTAACAGGACACTGCCAAAGCAGATACTCGGCAAAGGACATTTCCACCCGGGTTGACAGGCTGGGGAAGAGGCGAAAGAGTTGGGGCTTTGAAGCCAAGGAGGGGAAGCTGTTTGGATTCTGCAGCGGGGCTGTACCCAGCCAAATGCATCCACTGTTAGCACTATCTTTGATGACATGGTCCTTTCCAGGTTTCTAACCTAACATGACCGATATTTGGGCTAGCAGGGAGGGCTTTCAAAGACAGAAGATGAGATATTTATACTCTTGCAATACATGGGGAACCTTTAACACCGTTTCCAGAAATCCGAGTTCGGCTTCCTGTTAAGGCTCCTTTGCAACACGAAGGTTCGTGCTGATTCATCCCTCAGCTCCCTGCCAAAAGCTGTGCGTTTCTACCACCTGTGGCAAGAGATTGTTGACAGGAGCCGAGCACAATATTTCAAAAGAGGACCAAAAAAAGTAACGGCAGTTCACACAAAGCTAATAGGGCCTAGTCTTTGGACCAAAAATAACACACAGGGGAGAATGTGCTTCATTAGAATCTCATCATAGAGACCGAAACTGCTCTGCCGCCCCGACACACACCACGCCCCGGTCTTCCCATCAGGCGATGAAGCAAGACTTAATGGAACAGGGCACAGAGACTCGCTTGCTTTTCTTTAGCCCCTCCAAAGACTCTCGCACTGACTTCCCCACACACACTAACCCTGCAGGAAACTCAAAGCAAAGTGGTTAAATGCCTGAGCTCTGCAGTCAGAATGCTGGTCTGGGGTCTGGGCTCCACGGCCAGTAAGTACACTCCTAACAGTGGGCCAGTTGCTCCCCTCGTCCCAGGTTCCATATTTGGGAAGCAGGGGAAATAATAGCAACTCCTCAGAGGGACGCTGTGAGTACGGAGTGAGTCAGCAATCTAAAAGCTCAGAACAGGGCCTGGCGCACACTAAGTTCTCAACAAACGGCGACCACTGTGATTAGCTATTCCTCTGGACCCACTTATTAACACCATGTGCGCCCAGGAACACCTGTCACTGGAGAATGTCCCGGCAAGCATCCCTTCCATCACACAAGCACTGGTTCAGTATCTGGGCTGTTACGTGTTTATATGCTGGCCGAAGGCAACACTACCGTGGGGCCTTCGAATGGGTAAATGTCCATGAAATTGAAGTCAATTCCTAGCCCGGTAGCTTGCATGTGCATATGCAGTTTCCTTTCTGTGCAGCTTATTTTTTCAATTTTTAGTCATATCTTCTGCTTATTTGATCCAGTTTGGTTCACAAAGCTAATTATATGAACAAATCTTAAAGAAGAGGAAAGGGGAAGAGGAGGGAGATGAGTGGGGAGCTAATTAAAGCCACTGCTTAAAGAATGTCTACCAAAAATGTATAAATGACAGTCCTTACAGCCTAAATTTTGAAAGAAACTGTTCCACTACCTCCCTAAAAGACACATCTTTAAAACTTCTAAATAATCATTAATGTCATGTAGCTTCATGTTCTCATTTATTTCTTGTTTGTTCAACATCATGAAAGTAATAAAAGCAAGTCCTTTTTTCTCAAGTGTTGGACCTTTTTTCAATAGCCAGTTGACATTGAGCAGCATTTGAGTAAATATTAAAAAAAAAAAACCACTCCATTTAGACCCAGTGGTGTGTGGTACTATGGAGCATCCTTGGAAGTCATCCTTTCTTTCCGTCGCTAAGGGGTCCTGCTTGCTCAGGTTCTCCATCCTCCACCAGTTAGATGGAATTACCCATCTGATAGGCAAAATTGCACAGAGAGGTTCTTAACAGAACTCGATGGAATTGACAAAGACTTCCCTGAAAACAGCTGGCCCCACACTCTGAAATGGAAGCTTCACATGTGCAGTCACTGCACACGGGTAGCAAGTCTGAAATGTCACACATTGTAGCAGAGAGTCCCTTGCGTGACCCCCGGTGATCCCTGCCCCCTGACATTCGCCCCTGTGGATAATCCCCTTCCTTTGAGTGTGGCAGGATCTGTCACTTGCTTCTCACAAATAGAATGTGGCAAAGGTGACGGTGTGTCACTCCCACAATCATGTTACAATCTGCATCTCTTTCACTCCCGAGCTGGCCTTCGAGAAGGAATGTGCTGTGTGGGGAAGAAGACCATGTGTCAGGGAACAGTGGGTGGCCCCTACAAGCTCTGGGCTGCCTTTAGCCCTGGGTCTCACAAGCACAAGCAAATGAATTTCTGCTGAAAAACAGAGACAGCCTGAAAGTGGAGTTTTTCCTTGAGAGTGTTCAGATGAGACTCAGCCCTGGTCAACGCCTTCACTGCAGCCTGGTGAGACCCCAAAGCAGAGAATCAGCTATATTGTACCCCAAGTCCTAGCTGACAAACTGTGAGATCATCAAAATATACCATTTTCAGCTGCCAAGTGTGAAGCAATTTGTTACACAGCAATAGGTAACTAATACATGTATTCAGAAGATTCAGATCTAGAAAGATGTAATAGTTCTATTTCTCCACAACTGAACTCCACCTCCATTTCAACTGATGACCGAAAATAAAAACTCAATTCAAATAATCGGTTGTTGTCCAATTTAGAACTCAGCCTGTTCGGGCAGGCGTTGTAGTCTTCCAGCTGGAGGATTCCCCGCTGCCCTTTCCTGCCCCTGCCTTTGCGGCAGTCTAAGCCAGGGGTGGGGGCGAAGCAAGGGCTGGGGAGAGCATGCACAGGGTTCAGGACAGAGGACAGGCTGCTTGGGGTGAGGACGGGCCTCAGTCTCAGGGAAGCTGTCCCTCGTGGTCTGCGGGTGTTCCATGCTGACAGCCACGTTCCAGTCCGTGGTTGCTGCCGTGGCCTCTGTACTCCACTGTGCCGACCTTATGGGTCCTCTGGTCCACCTGGGGACCAGCTCCTTACTGGATGCCTTGGGACCTCTTCTGCTAAAAGCCTCCCTCAACCTCAGGTCTTGGCTACCCCAGGGCCATGAGGTCTGGCCCCCTCCTCAGAGGTTTGCAGTGTTCCCAGACTACGCTCCGGGGTTCCTTACATCTCACTGCATGATTTTTTGCCTCTAGAGATTTAATTCTGGAAGGAGGCAGACTGTCTGGGGGCTGTCTCAGGTAACTTCCCAGAGCTCCGTTCTAACCTCATTGCCTCCAAAACTTCTTGCTTGTCAAATCTTTCTTTTTTTGCAACAAGTTGGAAAGCTGCCTTGGTATTATATTCTGTGTCCTCTCCAGGATTTGGGCTTATTTTACACTTTCTGTGCTCTTCCCTCCAAGCTTTCTTGTCGAAACTCACAAATCCTTTGTCTCTCAACAAACCGCAGCTCTCATACACCAAAAATCCCTTGGTTTTTAGACTGTTACCTTCACAGTAGATTTCAGGAGCCCATTTGGGACTCCAAGTCAAGAAGTCCCAAATGTTTGCCTGTGTTCTAGACATTGTCATCCTTTCCCATGGGACCTGGGAGACAGGAAGCTGCCTGAACACTTGTGCAAAGGTAGGAGGAAATGAGAGGAAAATATCAAGATGGTCCCCTGCCACACAAGTCACGTGTAACAAGCTATGAGGGTGCAGGGGGAAGATTATGAACCCCCAGACTATGTGGAAGTCCTAACCCTGGCACCTATGAAGGTGACCTTATTTCAAAATAGACTCTTCGCAGCTGCAATCAAATTAAGATGAAGTCATACTCAATTAGGGTGGGCTCTGCTCCAACATGACTCATGTCCTTATAAGAAGAGAAGAGACCCAGATGTGATGGAAACAGCCACGTGATGCTGGAGACACAGATCCCGTGATGCAGCTACAAGTGAAGAAACAGCAAGGATCACCGGAATCATCGGCAGCTGGAAGAGGCAAGGAACAGATTCTCCCCTGGAGCCTTTGGGGGGACACGGTGACTGTAGGCTCCCCCCCTCCAGGGCCAGGAGAGGATAAATTCCCGTTGTTTGGTATAATTCATTGCGGCAGCCCCAGGAAGTGCATGCAGACAGCTAGACAGGGACTGCTTGCTACCCTGCACCTTTCCTCCCCACCGGAGTCAAATGCTGCGAGCAGGTCAGTTAGCATTCTTCAGGGGCAAGTGGGCAAACACCCGGCCCTTCTTATTTTTAGCAGGAAAGAGATTGTGCCGACTCAAGCAGAAGTGTGGGAACAGTCCTGATCAGCTTCAGGTGCAGCTGGATACAGGTGCTCAGAGAGTGGCCCTGCCCCCTCACAGCTTCGTCTTGTCCCCCCTTGTTCTTCATCCTTCAAAGGCTCCACCTGGGCCGTGGCTCCTGCCGTTTGATTCCCCCGCTGCTTTTGTTTTCCAGCAATCAGCCAGTCAGTCAACCACATAATCAATTTTTATCCTGAAAACTCACTCAGCCTCAGGCAGTGTGGCCTGCTGGTTAGGAGCCCAGGTTATGGACCCAGCCTCCCCACCAGCCGTTAGCTCTGAGTTCTTGGGTAAGTTACGAAGCTCTCTGTGCCTCATTCATAAAGCAGAGATAACACCAGGAATGACCTCACGGTGTTGCTGGGAATAGTAAGTGAATTGAAAGACATTCAGTACACAGGAGTAAGTGAATTAAGATACCTCATCATAGAGAACAGGGCCGCTGTAAGCGCCACACAGGTGTCCCTGGTCATGGAAGTAGTGCCATATTCTGCAGTCTTTTTCATTTACCAGCAGAACATTTCGAACAAGCCTGTGCTAAGACTTGTCACCCCAGAAATTATACAGATGAAGAAAGTGCAGCTCAGAGAGGCTTAGTCTCTTGTGCAAGATAACCAAGCTGCTAAAATGTGTAGCCAGGATGCCAAAATAGGTTCCCATTTGCCAGTGTGGAGATTTCTCACGACGGGTTTGACCTCTCCCTTTCCTTTGGCTCTCTTCTTCTCTGTTAACCAACATACACAAGTCTCCCTGGCCCTAAAAATATCCTTCCCTCTCCCCTGCTGGGGCCCAAATGTCCCCTGAAGGTCCTAAAGCTTCCGTTATCTGTCTCCACTTTTAGGTACCAGAACCTCTTGCAGAAAGGAGCCTCCAGGGACAAAGTGAGTTACATGACCTGCACACTGACCGGCACAGTTCTGGAAGCTGGCTAAATGGTCCCTGCCAGGCTGTGGCCATTGTGTGTGGAAATGGTGCTTCAGGTCCACGAGGGGGGCTGTGGGGAAGGAATGATGGGTACATTCGGGAGAGAGCAAGGCCAGGCGGAACCCACAGCTGGAGCTGGAACCCATGAGAACAGGCTGGGACCTGTGTGGGCTCTGCTTTGACAATCGCTGCTTCACCTTGTTTGGGAGAGAGGCATTCCTACCATCGTGTGATGGGGAGGGTCAAGCTTGCAGCACTGGGCACAGCACGCAGGAGACCAAGAGCAGCTTGTTAACCACAGACAGAGCCCAAGGGCAGAGGGTGCCACACGCAGGGCCATGCGAGAGTGACACTCGGGAACAGAGTGACTGTGGGTGGCAGGCTCCATAGTAACCAGAGGGTGAGGGGACCCCCAGTTCCCACTGGAGGATGGCATTGGCTTGCCTGAATAGCTGTGCAGCTGGCAGAGAACGGAAGCCTGCTTCCAGCAGTACGCAGGCCCTGCACCTGGTTCTTGTGATAAGAGAGAGGTTTAGCCAGAGGATTTGATCTGCAAGAGCAGAACAGGGAGGCAACCATGCATGTAAGCCCCTTGAGGCCCTCCCGTGTTTCCCCAGGTGTGAAGGCACACATCCTTTAGGTCTTAAACTACTCTCTTTCATCCTACACCTCCCACATCACTGATAGGTGGCGGGAGTTTCCTGCAGGAGAAGCTGGCATTCCTTTCCATGGAGCTAAGCCCCCCTGCCCCTGCCCAGAAGTTGGAGGAGCAGAGTGGGCATTCAGCGGAAACCGGCACATTGGAGCCAGCAGATGAGGACAACGTGCATAGCAGTGACTGTGCCTGGACCCTGTGTGTTGACCTCCCAAGGGCTGAAGGACCTTCTCCTTCATTGTGAAGATGTCATGCAAATGCCCTGTAGCCCCTAACTCAACCCATGCAGGAGGGGAATTCTGGGACATATAGTTCCAGCTTGGCCAAGGCAACACGGTGCAGCCACCACACAGCCCCCACCTTTCTTCCCAGCCCAGAGCAACTTCCACTTCCTCCAGGAGAGGCTTTCCTGACCATCCCTGCTGAAAACAGCCCCTCGCTCCTCTGAACATCCAAAACACTTTTTGTCTCTAACGGCGCTCCTCACCTTTTGCTAGATGACAATTTGTGATTACCGTTCATCTCCCCTAATAATGATAGAGAAGCCGCTGCTTGCCAGGGCTTGCCATATGTTACCTCCCATCTTCCCAGCAGCCCAGGACACAAGCATTATCATCCCTGTTTTCCAGGTGAAGAAACAAGGCTTGACTCAAGGGAGGTGGCATCAAGAGGAAGTGGCAACTAGGCTGAGGGCCCCACCCAGCCTCCTCAAGTCCTGCCCCAGCCCTCAGCTGCCTGAGGGCAGGGACTGTGCTTCCTCTGTGTAACTTCTGTGACAATTGGCTCTGTAGGCTGGAGCCATTCCAATCCTTTCCCGGGGTGCAAAGGAAAGGACCCATTTTTATAGAGACCAGAACTGCAGTTGGGGAGAATCTCAAATCACCACGCCATACCTGGAAGAATGAGAGGGAGCAGGAGGAAGAGGACGAGGAGGGGGATGGGGTGGAGGTGTGACCTGCTCTGAGGGAGGACTAGCCAGCCACAAATGGAACGTGAGGGCGATGCTGCCCAGGACCTGAGTGTGGAGCCCCAGATTGGGGCGGTTCTGAGACCCAACAGGGCTGAGAAAGAAAGGCAGGCTCTGAGCAGGAAGCCATCGAGAAGCTGCCACCTGGGGAAAGGGAGTTCGCTCTAGCAGCTTGGGAGGGACAGATGTAGGAAAAAAATCAAACTGTAAGCTCCCTTCCTGGTCATCATCCCAATGAGCCGACACTTAGAAAAAGCCCAGTTGCACATGTGAGTAAATGGATACATTCTTTAGGGAACCTTTCCATGTGGCATGGGGAAGGTAGCCTGGCCCCCACTCAGAAAGGCCAATGGGGAGTGAGATGCAGCACACAGGACCCACTCCACAGATAGGTTCTCGCGTGGTGAATCAGGCCTGCATTGTACCTAGGCTGCTTTGAAGCTTGCTTTTGCTAAAACTCCCTCACCCTGGATTGAGGCAGCAAATGTTTACTATATATCTCTAAAGTAACTTCCTAAAATGTGTGCTAAACCTCCCAAGCATGGAGTGTAACCAGTTCAACCACTTTCCCCCATGATCTGTAACATCCTTCTCTTTGAAGTAATTAGCAACATTCTTTCCTTTGTTATCTGTAAAAGGTAATCACCTACAGTGAACCTGTGCATAGTAAATGAGGAACATCCTTGATGTAATATACCCAAAAAGCAATAAAACCCTGTCCAGGCAGGGACTGAAGCCCTCTCTGTCACTTAGAGAGCAGCCACGCTGTCCCTTTTTCTCCACAGGACTTCTGTAGTCCGTGGGAATTTGTCCATCACAGCCACAACACATGGACCCTGCTGGCCGGGGTCTGCATCAACCTTCAAATTTCCAAAAATGAGAATTGTAAACTTGGACATATACCTAGGGTTCAAGCTGAGTCAACGCCTTCACAGGGGCTTCTTATCAAGAAATATGAAAGACTAAATAACAAATCATTGGCTTGAAAATAGGAGCATCAGACACACTATTCGTGAATCCCTTTTCTTTCTCCCCCTGCTGTGACCCTGAGAAGTTCTAAAGTGAAAACAAAAGCCATTTTCCTCCTTCACAGCAACTTTAATTTTTATTGAGAGAAAATCCTCCAAAAACTGGTTACTTTGGTCAACACAATTTTTACCTTACAAAGACATTAACTATACATGAAAAAAAAACCACATATTTACATAAAGAAGCATCCCATAATCTCAACCACTTGCTACAAGGCAGGCGTCAGGACCTCCCATTTCAGTTACATGGATTGTGCAAGAATTGCTTGAATAGGGGAATCATTATAGCCCATGTATTCAGAAAGTCCCAGTTACCTATTTTTAAAAAGTTAACATAAAATTATGATCTTTATAATTATTTTTAGTTATACTTTATTTTTTATTCCTAAAGTTGTAATTTACTCAATAATGCCCTGGAACCCTGCAGACACTGATGAGCACATTCAAAGGCCCATTGTGAGCACCTAGAATGTCGTTCACACTGGACCCCAATAAATTCCTCGAAGGGTCCTGCTATTTATTGTTGGCAAACAGCAACGGGGAAATTTTCTGGAATGAGCTTTCTTCTGATGAGCTCCACAAAGTAGAGGGCATCAAAATGGAGGACTGGATAAAGAAGACGTAGCCCATAAATGCTATGGAACCCTACTCGGCCATAAGCACAAACGAAATGCTGCCATTGGTGACAACATGGATGGACCTTGAGAATATCATGCTCAGTGAGATAAGTCAGCCAGAAAAAAAAGCGAAGAAACATATGAGTTCACTGGTGTTTGGGATATAAAACTGAAACTCACAGACACAGACAACAGATGGTGGTTAACAGATGGTGGTCACCGGGAGGGGGGGGGTAGTTAAAGCTAAAAGGGGCCAAATATAGGGAAAAATTTTAAAAGAGGGAATCAAATTGCTTTGCCCGAGGTCAGGAAGCAAATGCATCAAAAGATAAAATGAATATGCTCTTGGTCTTCTTGCCAGGCCAATGTCTGCCCAGATGGCTGAGCAGAATCATGAGGGCCCAACACTTTTACTCCTCCAATGTCCGGTGTTGAGAAGCCACGAAGACAGGGTCTGCTTCCCTAGGTTGTGACTTGGACCACGGTCACTTCCTAAAAGTGGTAGATGTCAGTCACTGCCCAAGTTATTTAGTTTGTTCTTTATGAAACATTCTCTTGCTAAAATTTAAAGAACATTGTTAACAAAGCATCAGTGCTTCTTGCTTAACTGTTCAGGTTAAGAGTTGATCCTGCCCATACACCCTCCCCCCCACACAGAAGCACCAGGAAATGTTTTACACCTGTGCTATGAAGCACGGCCTTGGGGCTGCGTGGTTCTGGCCTGGAGAAAGCTGGTGTTGACCCTTCTGATGGCTACAGTCTAGAGTTCAACCAATGTGGTAGCTGTATCCTGGGCAACTAATGTGATCCCTACAAAACAAAACCTATTTCAAGCTTTATTTCATCATCACTATCAACAAGGGCACAGGACCACTGTAAACCCAACCTTAAAATCCCAAGGTCAGATAATTGTCGATATTTCTAGGACTTTACATTCTTGTACTAAAACTTCTGAACGCCAAGCAGAGCAAATGAGTGCATGTGAGAATGGCGAAGCATGTCCTGGGTTGAATTGTGTCCTCCAAAAAGAGATGTTGAATTTCCAATCCACCCCCAACCCGTGAATGTGACCTTACTGGGAAATAGGGTCTTTGCAGAGGTAATCAAGTTACGATGAGGTCAGACTGGATGAGGGTGGGCCCTACTTCTGAGGACGGGTGTCCTTATAAGGAAAGTAAAATCTGAACCCAGTGACACGTGGGAGAATGCCACAGGATGACAGAGGCAGAGACGGGAGTGGTGCAGCTACAAACCAGGGGACACCAAAGGTCAGCAGAGAGCGCCAGAAGCTGAGAAGACGCAAGAAAAGTTCTCCCCAGAGTCTCACAGGAGCCTCGCCCTCCCGGCACCTTGATTTCGGACTTCCAGCCTCCAGCCAGTTTGTGGTTCTTTGTTTCCACTGCCCTAGGAAACTAGTACACGGCTCTGGGTTATTGTTTGTTGTTTGTTTGTCTCTCTGTTTGTTTGTCTTCAATTACAGTTTCTATTCAATATGATCTTGTGTTAGTTTCAGGTGCACAGCATAGTGGCGAGACAATCCTGCACTTTACAAAGCGGCCCCCTGATATCTCCAGTGCCCACCCGACACCATCCGCAGTGACTACAATATTGTCGTTAACTGCATTTTCTGTGCTGTCCTTTACATCCTTGTGACTCCTCCGTAACTGCCGGTCTGTTCATCTCAATACCTTTACCTTTTTCACCTGTGCCCCAACCCCCTGGCAACCCTCAGTCTGTTTTCTGTATCTATGAGTCTGTTCTGTCCTGTTGTTTGTTTTTTAATTTCACTCATTACAAAGCACATACATCAGAGGTTGCAAACCTCCCTGACATGTCCATTTTTCCTTCAACGAAGATCACAGGTAACAGGGAAAATGGGATCCCGTGACCCCCACACTTAGTCGTCTTAAGCTCAAGGCTGCAGTGGGTCTCATCTGGATAGAGAAATGGCATCCAGACTCACCACACACCTGGATCCTGGCCACGGAGCATCCCTGGCAATTGTTCAGCCAACAGTAGAACCACCCCAAAATGTCAGGGTTTTGACAGCCCAGTATGTGCCTCGGGGCAGCAATGGATAATGAAAAGCATATCAAGCAGGACTCCTTGAAGGCCTTGCAGAGACCTGCATGAGAGTACATTCGCTGAAACTTCAGTGACAGAAGTTTCCAAATTTGGTCAACTTGCATGGAGTATGGTTAGAAGTTGGAACACAGGGCCAAGGGTCAACAACGCTGGCGTCCCTACTTCTGTCTCCTTGCTGCTTCTATCTGTGCATCGCCCTTGAGCATCTGGACTCCAGTAACCCCCAAGTAACTATGCCTGACTCCCCAGTACATTAAGAGACCGACCACATTATCACGAGAGGCCTGTGAAAAACAAGGAGTCCCACTAGGGCCAACGACCAAGTGATGTGAGTTCTTTGGGGAGGGAAGGACGGAGAAAAAGGAATATTCTGAATATCTGCTCTATTTAAGACCTTATGCCTGTATTTCTAGTGAGCAGATGCTAAGAGGAGTAATGAATCTGCCGATGGCATTGACTCTGAGCAGTCACCCTGTGATAATTATTAATAGTCACAATTGATGTCCAACTCTGTAGCATCCTTCACACGGCCAGATTCTGGCCTGCTGTGCACATCTGAGCATCTCAAAAACCTCATCCCGAAAGCCAAGCCCACGTAGCAGTCTGGCTGGACGAGAAAAAATAAACCCACTAAAGCAACACCACTCTGACATGACCTCAACACCGAGAGCACAGCTCTCCTGTAAAACTCGGTGCTCTCGCTGAGGTCCCACATGGCTCAAGGCCAAAGGGAGCCGGAGCACACAAGCCACTGCAAGCGGTCCGTGTTGGAGAAGGAAGAGCTGGTGGAAAGGACAGCCCTTCGGGGGCTCACTCCTGACAGCCCGAGACAATGACCCCATGTTATGGGTTGAATTGCGGGGTCCCCCCAAGATGATACATTGGAGCCCTGGCTCCGAGGACCTCAGAATAAACTTTGTTTAGAGATTGGGTCTTTACAGAAGTAATCAGGGTCAACCGAGGTCATTAGCGTGACCTTAATCCAACGAGACTGGTGTCCCGGTAGAAGGGAAATGTGGACGTAGGCACGCATAGATGGGGAGGAGGAGAGGACACGGGGAGAAGACAAGCTGAGGAGAGAGGCCTCGAGCAGAGCCCCCCCCCCACCCCGCCTCGCAGCCTCAGAAGGAACCAGCCCGGCTCACACCTTCATTTGGGACTTGTGGCCTCCAGACCGTGAGGCCATACATTTCTGTTGTTTAAGCCCCTCAGTGTGCAGCACTTTGCTACCACGATTGGGCTTTGCCAGCAAACTAACACAAATGGCATCTCCAAAACCCTCAATTAATTCCCTTGACCACCATGTTTTTCTGTCTTATGCTTTTAGGAGGAAACACAAATCATAAGAAGACAAGTCAGCATCACCGACTGACTCTTTGTTTTTACCCGTAGTGCTTACTCTAGCGGGTACTCTTCTAAGTGCTTTGGGGATATTGCCATGGACCCCACAGGTTACCTCTGTGGGCAGTATGGGCAAGTGTTAGTATCACCGTCTCTAGTCTGGGGGTCAGGAAACCGAGGCCTAGAAAGAACTTGCTCGGGGACACAGAGATGAAAGACACAGCAGCAGAGGCTCTGGGGTCAGTGGCCTGTGTTCTCACGGCCCCAGCCCTGCCCCACACAGATGTCGACACTCGCACTTGGCTTGAGGGTTCAGGGAACTACAGCAGGAAGGGCATTTCATCCAGTCAAGCACTGCGGTTCAATGGATCCCACCCAGGTCGCACACTTGAAAGCCCAGCCTCAGTACCCAGGAATGAGTGCGCACTGTGAGACAGCAACATCATAGTGGGCCAGAGGCTTGAGACCCTCCCCCCTGCCCCATCTTCCTCCTCCTGCATTCCAAAGAGGGTTGAGAACTGGGAACCGTCCAGGACCCTGACTCTACCTGACCAGGTGTTCTGGGGGTTCCCATCCCCCAAAGCAGGTGAGGCAGCCAGTGTCAGCTGTTGTGGTGAATCAGAAGGGTGTTCCAAACCTCAGAGCAGTCAGAGGTTAGGATGTGGGGTGTGGGTAGGCTTTGGGGGGACGGTGTTGGAGGAGGCGGAACTATACATTTATAATTAGGATACAGGAGAATACAATATAAGCATCTGAAAATTTAGATCTGGAATTCCAGAGATGAGGCAGGAATGGCGCACTGCACTTGGGCCTCAGCAGCATATTTTTGGACAAACTTGTGGGCATAGGAGACATGCCCCAGGGAACGAGAGGACAGGAAGTGCACTCCACAGGCAAGGGGGAGGGCCAGAGAGGAGTCAGCAAAGTGTAGAAGAAGCAGCCCCAATAGTGGAGAATCACATACAGCCTGGGCCACTCGAGACTAACACAGCAAAAGCTCACACATGCCACCATTTCAAATGTCATCGAACTCCAAGTCACCATGAAATGCTTCTGTCTTATGCAGAGGCTGAATTTTTTTAGCTTGGTTCTCCAGCTATTCAATTTAAATCTGTCCCTCTGTGTCCTCTCTAAAAATTGTGTTTCCCAAACCAAAATCGGTACACATTTAGAAATAATATCATTTATGTGATTTATAAATTTATTTATGAGGAGTGTTACAAGGATATAAAAATAGCACTTAGTTATCTACTTTTAGCAAATTGACTTTACTGGAAGAAACAAAATTACATGAAAGCCACAGGGACTTTGGAAAATCTCACGCATGTTTGGAGAGGTTTGGGGAGGTTCCAGTGGATACTAGTGCTGGGCAGAGAGCAGCAGCCCAATACATGCTAGTGTCTTTCCCCACGTTTGACCTCAGAGAACGAAGAAGGAAGGAAGGAGGGAGAGGAGGAAGGAAGGGAGGGAGGGGGGAGGGAGGGGGGGAAATTGGAGGGAGAGGAAGTACTAGAAAGGTGGTGGGAAAGCAGTAGGAGGACATGGGGCCGGAGGGGCGGGGTGGCGGCATCTGAGAACATAGATTTCTGACTCTGGTGCTGGAGTGTGTGGGGCCATCTTGCCACGAAATTTCAAGGAAGCTGGTGTCCGTGGGTTTTTAATTTTAGTATTCTACCTGTTCTGTGTGTTCTTACAGGAATTGAGGGAGCTTCCAAGGCCATGCTACTTCCCCTCTTCTTTCCCTCTGAAGTTTTATTTGATAAACTTGTTAAGGATCAGCGGGTGATGGGAGTAAGTACCGCTTTTAGTTAGTTAGGAGTCTTCCTTGGCCCACCTAGTAAGCACCATGTGAACACTCGCAGAATGTCTGGGGACAGTTGCTGATCACTCTTTGCAGACCTACCGCATCACAGATGGCACAGAGGGGACATGGGGTTGAAAGTCACAGACACTGATGACTGAACCCAGGATGAACCTCTCAGTCTGAAGTACAGCCCATGCATGCGTGCCCTGACCCTTTAAACCAAGGTGAGTAAGGAGTAGCCCTCACCTGGAGAACAGGAGCCCTGTCTTAATCATGTTTCATCCCCAGCATACGTACGACACAGTCACTGACACAAGGACATAGTTTTACACAATCTATTAATTAATTAAGTGGAAGAATGATGTTCCTGTTTGTCAACTGAGTCCTAGGAAATGCTTTGCTCTGCTGCACAAAATCCAGGCTGCCTATGTTGGTGGGAAACAGGAATGCTGCGTGAGAACAAAGCTCTCTGCGTGGTGATCTCTGTGATACCTTTGGAGGCACCGTGGGCCTTAGTGACAGCGGAGGTGATCGTTTAAACACGCTTTGATTGAAAGAGTCGCCTACTTCGAGGATGTAAGGTGAGAATAGATGTGTTCTGTGTCACACCATCAGAAATCACTCTCTCCCTCCCCAGTAAAGGCGGATCAGGGGTCGCTGTTAAACATTTTGTGCCCAACAGCATGTGGCCCACAAAGCGATCATATTCATTCATTTCCTTGTGCATTCGATGGATACTGGTGCATCACCTGCCATGGGCAGGCAGTGAGAATACAGCAGTGAACCATGGTTACACACTCCACACCAGTCTTACAGAAAAGAGATATCAGTGAAATGGGACCTACGTGGGGCTGATTATTTCCCTGATCATGATCTATACAATATGACAAGGTCTTCTCACAAGTGTCAGGAGAAGACCGTGATATAATAAAACATAAATATATGGTCTTTGTCCCCAGTGCCAGGCACACAGCTCCTAAAGCCCTTGGAATGTCCCAAGTGATGAGCATCCTTTGTGTGCTAAGGAGATGCCTGGTGGCTGGGGGCCCCTCCACAGCTTCAGGCCTGACACCAGAAAGACCAAGACATGAGCAGAAGGTTGGAACGTCCAGCCCCATCTTCACCTTAAGAGAAGGGAGAGGGTATGGAAGTTGAGTTCATTTACCGATGGCAAGGATTTAATCAATCGTGCCTACGTAATAAAGCCTCCATAAAACGCTCTCAGCAATGCGGTTCGGAGAACTCCAGGTTGAGAAGCACATCGAGACGCTGGGAAGATAACACGTCCAGAGAAGGTGTGGGAGCTCCATGCACCCCACTCCCATCCCTTGCTCTAAGCATCCCTTCTGTGTGGCTGTGTCAGAGTGGTATCTTTTACAGTAAACCAGTAATTATAAGTACAGGACTTTCCTGAGTTATGAGTCATTCAAGCAAACTGTCTAATCTGAAAGGGAGGAGGGCTTGTGGGAATCCCCAACTTTGTAGCCAAGAAGTGTGGGTATGGTAGAAAAGATATATTTGGTCTTTGTTCCCATTCTTGGCACACAGCTCCTTAAACCCTTGGAATTTCCGGGGTGGGAGTGAGAGGAGTGTCTTCTGTTATTCACAACGAGCCCCTTCTGGGAACACCTGAGTTCATGCTAATGAGGGGGCTTAAGGTTAGGCCTGTGATGGGGCTGGTCACCAAAAAGACTAAGTGATTAGACCTCCAGAAAAGGGGATGGAGGCTAGAGATTGAGCCTTGTAAAAGCTCTTGAACAACAAGATTGAGAAGCAAACACATGCACACTGAGGGGTTGGGAGACTGGAAAACCAGAGGAGGCTCTGCACAAACCTCCCACACCTGGCCCGGTGCATCTCTTCCACTGGGCTGTTTTTGACTTGTATTCTTTATAATTAACCAGCAAACATAAAGTGATATCCTGAGTCCTGTGGGATCTTCTAGCAAATTGGGAACCTAGGATGGGGCCATAGGAACCCACAATTTATAGGTGCCCTGTCACTCAGAAGTACAGATGGCTTGGACTTGGAATTGGAGTCTGAAGTGGGTGGTGGGGGCGGTTCTTGTGGGGCTGAGCCCTTAACATGTGGGATCTGGGCTAACTCCCAGGAGTTAGTGTCAGAACCCAGTCAGGTCCAGAGAATCAAGTAATTGGTGCTGTTGGAAAATACCAGTACCCAGAGTGGGTAGCCTGGGGACAAGAGAACTTGTACCTGGCACTTGAAGGAGACAGTCTTGTGGGAATTAGCCCTTCACCTGTGTGATCTGACTGTAACTCTGGGTATTTATGTCAGAATTGAATTAAATTGTAGGATAACACTTGGTTTCCTCAGACAACTGGAGAATTGCTTGGTGTGGAAAACCCACACATTTGGTGTCAGAAGTACTGTGTGTAAAAAGAGCACAAGCATTTTGGAGAAATTTGTACAAGGTCTGTCCATGTAGCCTGGCAGCTGTGCATGCACGAACAATGACGACTTCACTGTACTAGTCAGTGGGGGTGGTAGAGGCCATTGAGTGAGCATGTGTACTGCGTGGGTGTCTCATTCAAAATGACTGAGTGAGTAGAGCAACAAGCCTGCATCAAATTTTGCATTAAGCTTCAACATTCCTCTGCAGAAACTGTTCAGATGATTCAGGCCACACAGCTATGGGTAACTAGTGATTGGGAGCTTCATCACCACAACATGCCTCTGCTCAAGCATCACATCTCATGCAGAGTTTTTTTGGTGAAACATCATATTACCCAGGTGACTCAGCCCCTCTACAGCTCAGATTTGGCACCCTGCGACTTCTGGCTTTTCCCAAAACTAAAATCACCTTTGAAAGGGAAGAAATTTCAGACTGTCCATGAGATTCAGGAAAATATGATGGGGCAGTTGATGGTGATTGGGAGAACTGTGTGAGGTCCCAACGTGTCTACTCTGAAGGGGCCTGAGACATCATTGTCCTATGTACAATGTTTCTTGTATCTTCTTCAATTAATGTCTCTATTTGTCATAGCACATGGCTGGATACTTTCTGGACAAACTTTGTGTGTACCGATTCCAAAGGTATGTATTTATGGGCAAAGTATGATGAAGTCAATCTCCACATGTCTGAATCTTACGTAGGGAAAAGTATCTGGGGGAAAATTACTGTCCTAATCTTTATAAAATATATTTCCATGGTAAGGTTATTCTAGCTCCCCATCAAGATTCTAGAACTTTGATCTTCTCTTTTAATTTTTTATTAGATTATTTAAAGTCTTTTTGAGCTTGGTAGTGGTATGAATTTTAACAAATGGGGATTACCATTGTCTAAGAGAGAAATAAATTTTAAAAAATAGACCCCCCAAAATGATCTGGCCCAACGTGTAGACATTCAGATCTGAGGGCATGAGGCTCAGGGTCAGGCAGAGAACTTTCAGCAGGTCCCCAAACTAGTTAGTGGCACAACCAGGTCCAAGACACAGGAAGCTGGATGCTCTTCTCAGTCCAGATTGTCTTGGTAAGATTGTAACTCCCAGTTAAAAAGAAAAACAGAAAGCAGGGAACACTCGAGGAACAGTGCCCCTTTCCCTTGAAAACAACCCCTATTTTCAGACAAGCTCTCTAAGCAAAAACTATGATAGCTAACACACCGATTTTGTGGGAAGGCTGGGAGGTCAAGTCATGATTCTTATGGTCCTGATTGAAGACTGGAAAATAAATCAACCACCCTTTCCTTTCTTAAGAATCTTTTACTTCTGCCTTGTCCAGCTGTGGGAAAACAAAGTCTGTCTTCCTCTCCCAGTCAGTCCTACCCATGCTGAAATATGCACACTGAGTCGGGCTCAGTGACCGTCATTCTGACCTACACAATAGTGACCTACAAGGTTTGTCATGCCATCCATCTGCAAGACCTTGTTCTTACTCGAAGGACCTAGTCAATGTGTCATAAATATCCTACTCTTTATACTTAATCTAAGCTTTTCATATTGGATAACTTTATTGCTAACTGTGTAACAGTACATGGAAAGCAGAGCACTTAATGGTTGGAATAAAACTGGAAAACACCTTGGGAAAACATATGGATGCTCAGCAGATGCAGGGGAAGGATGCCTGCTGGCTGGTACAAGTGAAAGAAACACAACGGCCTCCTTAACTCCATTAATGGATGAGGCAGTTTGCTTCTTCTACTCAATAATCAGTGTAAATTAACTGCCTATAACAACGGTCAGTCATTGGAATTAATTCTTGGTTACTATGTACTTATTTCCTTAATGGAAAATACCTATTAGCTTAAATATTCAAGAGGCACTACAAGACATTAAAACTCCATCTCTTCTACAAACAAAGCACTTGATTATTTGGGAACCATCCTCCTTCAAGCAGCATCCATGACAGAAACTTCTAGATCTTCAAAGTCAGTCTTTCCAGCTTACAGTAAAAGACAGGATTGGATCCATTTACTGGAAGAGTTAGGCTGTCCCACTGGGAACTTGATCTCCAGTTCTTGTGGGTTTCCCAGGATCATCAGACTTCTGAATTGTACAATGGATTCCAACATCAAGAGGCAGTGAGCAGACAGGCTGGACGGAATTGTTTGTTTCCTGAGATTTAGTAGAATGTTCACTTGAAATGGGCTGGGACCACCAGTGTGTTTCTCAAAATTCTGCCAAGATTTTTATAGCTCCAAAAAATTATTTCTGCCAACAGAAGCTTCATGCTGTAATAATCTTGAAGGCAATTCACTGCCTGCCAGCAAGTTCAGAATGTAAAAAGATTGAGTAAGAAAAATTAAACTTGGAAACCCTGGAGAAAGGGCACAGATTTCCCCAGTGGGCTGTAAGGCCTTAACCACTGATTTCATCTTCCCTCTCACTGATGCGATCTGCCTGCCTTGAGGAGGAGCCTGCCTAGGAAAGGTGGGGAGAAAGAAGAAAGAAAAGGGGCCCTGAGACAGAAGGAGGATTTCCCTGTTCTTCACGGCCAATATGTGGGCTAATAAGAGATATGAGACTAGTCCTTATTCTCAAGCAGTTATGAAGGAATGTATGTATAATTATGAAGGATGCAGTAGTGCCTGAAACTTTTGCAAAGGAACAAGCCATTATAATTTGGAATATGGCCAGGACACCTGCTCTCCCACCCCCATTGGACTTTCTCATCTCCTCAAATGCATGCAAATAAACTAATATGTTCTTAAGAAAAGCCATAGATGTTTGGTGCTAAGACATCTCAGAGGAACTAGGCACACAGTAACCATCACACTAATCATGATTATGGAGCGTCTAGTCTGCCCCGGGCTCCATGCTAAGAGTTTGTACATGCCATTGTCTTGCATTCGGTCTGTGTAAAAGATGTTGCTCTTCATATTTAACAAATGAAGAACTGAGGCTAAGAGAAGTCAAGTGACTTTCCCTAGGCAACGCGCAGCTAGAAAATGACTCAGCTGGTGTTTAACTTCCCTCAGGCTCACTCCAAAGACAACAGTCTCTTTTCTTGGCAAATGTCCTTGGCAAAAAATCTAATGTCCTAAAAAATGAAAATAATAATGATATTGTATTAATGTTACCAGGTTGTTTCTTACTAGGGAAGATGGAACCCATGTGAATAAACAACTAACACATGAGCTCCATGGATATCGTGAGCTGGAAGTGATTTGGGGGAGACCTCCACCTGCCCACTACTCTTCCCCATCACCCTAAGGTGAGACTCCACCCCCCTCACTAATGGGGTGAATAGGAGACAAAACACCAGGAAAGGTCATGTAATAAGAGTCAAAATAATCAAAGACTCAGATTGGAACAAAACACAGACAAACGAAGCCTGATGGTCACCACTCATGCCTTCATTTGTCACCCACTCATTGAGTGGCTGCTGTGTGTTGAGCACTGGGAATGGGAACTGGGTACCCCACCCCCAACAGTGAGCATGACAGATGAGCTCCCCATCCTCATGGAGCTTTTATTCTCATGAGGAAGATGGTAAGCAAGAAAACAAGTAAATATATACCTTGACCTCAGGTCCTGCCTTTTATGGCATCACGCTGGACCTCCTTACAAGACAAGTGAGGTGAAGGTTCCCAAGGCCAGAATTATAGAACCATGGTAAACCAGCATGGCTTCCAATTAGACCAGCCATATTTAGTGATAGTCAGGAACAGAAAAACTCTGGAATGTCGTACATACTAAGGGAGAGTTTGCACCCTCACCATATTTAGTCCCAAAGCCTCCATTTCTGCCCTCGGTTGGGCTCATTCCCTGTGTTCTGCCATCTTGTAGTTGCTATACTTTCACTGACCACTTGGGACCATGAGCTTCATGGTTCCTTTATTTGGGGGGAAAAAGGTCTTTGCCCCCAAAGTTAAGGACCTCAAGATAAGGATATCCTGAGTTATCTAGGTGGACCCTAAATCCAGTGATGAATGTCCTTATAAGAGAAAGACAGAGAGAGGTTTTACAGACAGAAGAGGAGGCCATGTGACCCTAGAGGCAAAGATCAGAGTGATGTGGCCACAAGCAAAGGAATGCCTGGGGCCGCCAGAAGCTGGAAGAGGCAGGGAGGATCCTCCCCTACAGTCCTCAGAGGTATCACAGCTCTGCTGACCCCTTGACCTCGGACGTCTCCTCCAGAACCAAGAGAAGACATTTCTGAAGTTGTAAGCCACCCAGTTTGTGGTCATTTGCTATGGCATCCCTGGGAAACTGCCAGATGGCAAGGGAAGACACCTGTGAGCACAGTCATCTTTCCATTGGCTCTTCAGGAAGCCCGCATGCTATCGTCTGACATCCATCCTTGTGGGTCTTGAAATTTTTTCACTTTTCAGAAGCTGCATGTTAAAATGTTCGCTTAAAATATTTTTTAAAATCTCAGTGGATATTAATTTTCCAAACACGTCAGGTAGCAAAATAATAACCTATAGGCATGAAATCCCATATACATGTCTGTAGGGGAGACACAGAGTATAAGGTGGAGGCCAAGGCAGGGGGGTGGGCATCTGAAGCAGGTTACCTACCAAACATTTTTCTGTCTCACACACACACACACACATATACACACTTAAGAAGACAAATGGCTTTTAAACCCAAAACCATGCCTTCCATTTTCCCCAAGAGCTAAACGTGACTTTATGATTATTACATAGTTTTAATGACTCACCAAAGCTATGAATCTTTAATATGAAGCTGATGCCTTGAGCCCCCTGCAGGCTCCCCAGGAGGCGTTTGCTGAGGCTGTTGTTAGGTACTCCTAATTAGATGCTCTTGAGTACAGATCTCCCACTCGCAACGCTCCTCTTTTATGTGAAACCACTCCACAAACTCAGTTCAACTGGCACTTTTGTTTATCCACAGACCATTGAAGGAAGTTAGTTGAAATAATTTAAAGAGGCAGTTATGTGCTTCTGGCAAGAAAAAATATATATGTATTACAAATCAGCATTTCAAGGCCCTTAGCTAGCTTGAGCCAAAAATATGTAGGGCTGCAGCCTTTTCCTTCAGTTTACAGTTGACTGTGCATGTTTTCTAAGGATGGCAGGACCCTGAGGAATGGCCTCCTGGGTCAGGAGTGCTCTGCGTGAAGGGACAGGGGCACCACGAGTAGTTGTGTGTCCTGAGAGGTCATCCCAAAAGGAGGGAGATACAAGCCTTAAAAAAAGCTGACCCTGGCTTATTTCACTTAACATAATGCTCTCCAGTTCCATCCATGCTGTTGCAAAGGGTATAAGCTCCTTCTTTCTCTCTGCTGCATAGAGTTCCATTGTGTAAATATACCATAGTTTTTGGATCCACTCATTTGCTGATGGGCACTTAGGTTGCTTCCAGTATTTGGCTATTGTAAGCCAGGTGGTGAGGGACAAATACCATATGATCTCACCTTTAACTGGAACATAATAAATAAAAGAAAAAATGAAACAAAATATAACCAGAGACATTGAAGTCAAGAACAATCTAACAATGGGCAGGGGGGAGTGGGGAGGAGACAGTGAGGAGAGGGGATTACAGGAACTACTATAAAGGACACATGGACCAAATCAAGGGGGAGGGTGGAGGTCGGGGAGGGAGGGGGGTTCGGCTGGGGTGGGGTGGAGGAATGGGGAGAAAAGGCACACAACTGTAACTGAATAACAATAAAAAATTTAAAAAATAAAATAAAATAAAAAATAAAAAAAGCTGACCCTGTCTTGCAAAAGGTGGTATGTGTGTCTGGAGCTTAGCAAAAGGGTAGCTGCAGCGTGGAGGTGACTCCAAATGGCAAACCTTCTAGGGTGCATGCTGTTGGACAGACATGGGGTTGTTGGCCAGCCCTCAGACTGTCTGTGCACATGGCCTTGGTGTATTCGAGACAACCAGGGCTCCCAGAAAGTGGGAGTAGATAACAAACTCATCTATAAATAGAACATTCTAGACATCCACACAGCCAAACAGCTTATTAATTTTTCAAAAACCACACACTAAAAAAACTAAACAAAGCTGATTATTTGCACAGATATTGGTGATTGAAAGAAATAGAAAATTCCCATCCAAAGAGATACTTGGAAATAAGCTCACAAGCAAGGCTGCAGAGGAGCTGTGGTACCCTGGGACATCCAGAACTGAAAGGCCATTTGTCAAATTACAGAATGTCAAGTTGAAATGGGTGGCTTGACCCAGTAATTTAAGGAAGTGAAAGTCTATTTCAAGGTCAATGAAATACCTGTAGAGCCACTCCTCCTAATGACTATTCTGTTTATTTTGGTGAGACCCAGGGGCAAGTGTTTCCACAGACAGCCACAATTTCCTGTTGCCTTTCAGAAATACTCAGTCAGAGGAAACTTAGCAGAAAGACTTGACAGCCCCCTAACTCCAACATGATTTTTAGTGACCTGCAACATCAGACCAAACATTTATCCTTTGGCTTCTTTGGAGACTCTTTGAAAGTCTTTGTCAGTCTCAGAGGCTAATCTGCTCCTCTGAGTTAGCTCAGCACAGGCTCTGACCTACAGAGAATTAACTACCACGTCCAAGCTCCAGGGATGCTGATGGGAAATGGAGGATGTTAAAAGAGGGAACAAATATTCTGCTAAAAAAAGTAAAACCCTATGTGTTATAATAAAGAAATACATCATGGCTTCTAACTCTTGAAAGGAACACCGTTTAACAAATTAACTTTGGACTTGATTTCGGTTGGTACACCACCAATTAAAAGGTCGCCCACCCTGGCTATGCCAGTCTGCAGTGAGTGTCTCCACTTAAAAGGCTTTCTTAGCATTTCAAATATTTTTTTCACACCAGATAAAAGCTGCTTTAGAACACAAAGGTCATCTTTTCAGTGATTTATCTTTTTAAAAGAGGCATGCTGGGTGTCTTTTAAATGAAGCCATTCAGAATAAATTGTGAGAAAAACCTTTAAAATGCCAGTTGATGGACAGTGACTTGGGGAGACCCTTTCCCTATACTACTTTGGGCACAACCAGGACTCCCATAAAGTGGGAGTAAAAAGTTGCCACTTTTGATCATTGTCAGGAAAAGCAATTTTGGTTTCCTCTTCTCTTAACTACAACAGCATCCACTTACTCCTACTCACTTACTATGACCTACTATGTGCCTGGCATTCCCCTTCCTACTCTCTAATCTTTACAGCATCCCTAGGAAGTAGGTAGTGTCATCGTCAGTGGAAATCAGGCTCTTCCACGGAGTCATAAGGAAAGCATTCTGAAGACCCATGCATGGGAAATTCTAGCATAGCAAGACGGTTTACTTGGGTGGGGCTAGAGGCCACCCTCTGGGTTCCCAAAGCCCCATCTGCCTCTGTTGCACCATGGAAAAAGCTCAACCTTCTCCTCAACCAGGCCAAAGCAGAGGCCAGTGTCCCAAGTTTCTGCTTCATATTAAAGCTTGGTCCTTTGGAGTCCATGCCATCTGCTGCAGGGCCCCAGTAGCTGCTAGACTCATATGGTCACATGATCTTGGGGGCAAATGTGTTACAGGGTGGGGGGCAGAGAAAGAGAGAGAGAGAAGGAGAGAGAGAGAAAGGGAGAGAAAAAAAGAGGTTCTTTGTTCCCCTGAGATTATATTTCCTTGGTTTTGAGATGGACCAGCTGCTTTTCCAAAGAACCAATCAACTTCCTATGCTTCCACAGGCTGTTGATAGGTTCACACCCCCTAGTTAGACTGACAGGCCTCTATGGTCGAGCTCCTTCCTCTGTGCCCCTCAACAATCCAGTAACAGAGGGGGAAATTAAGGAGTGTTCATCTCCTTGGCAATGAAATGCTGTGAAACTGTAGCTTCCCAGTGAAACAAACAGGCTCACGCTCCCCAGTTTATTAAGCTCAATATCTCATTCCCTTTGCCCCCCTTTCTTATTAATAATTAACTAACTACCTATGGTAACAGTGTTATCTCCCATTCTACAGAGAAAACCATGAGAGATGGAGACATTCAATCACTGGCTTCATCGCAGAAACAAGATTGGAAACCTGACTTGAAACCAGACTCTTCTGGCTTCCACACCCTGGGCTTACTGGGCACAGGATTCCTCACTAGAGACACTGAGGTTGTCCCCATATACTGAAACTAAGCCTGGTGCAGGTTCATCCAACTCAATGAGCTGGGTGCAGAATATTAACAAATAACAAGAAAAAAATCAAAGAAGAGTAAAAACTAGTCCTTGGTCTCAAGGCACTCAAAATACATTAGAAAATTAGGACTTGGGATGTTTAATTTTATGTGTCAAATTGACTGGGCTATCAGTGCCCAGATATTTGGTCAAACATTAATCTGGGTGTGTCTGGGAGGATGTTTTTGGATAAGATCGACATTTGAATCCATTGACTAAGTACGTCTTGGGTAAGTCTTGTTCCATCAGGTAAAGGCCTGAATAAGAACGACAGTACTAAGGAAGAGGAAACGTCTCTCTCCACCTGACTGCTGGAGCCTGGACATCAGTCTCTTCCTTCCGACTTGGACTTGACTAGAACTACTCGGTTCTCCTGGTCTCTAGCTTGCCCACTGCAGATATTGGGACTTCTCAGCTTCCATAACTGTATGAGCTAATTCATATGTATATGAAGAAATGGAGATGTAATGGAGAAAATGGCTCACAGAGGCTGCCACACAGAGGCAGAGGCAAATATATACACATATATTTGATTCTGGAGGACCTGACTAAACCAAGACTGTTCCAGGCTCCTCAGGTGATTTTCTTTATCACTTGAGTGGACAGCAGTGTCGAGAACCAGTGCTGGTAGTATGTGGAATTAAGCTTAAGGTGAGAAAGTTTGACCTATAGCTCCCAGTATGAGCTATGGATCAGTCCAAACTGGGTTCAGGCCTTACCTCTAAGGCTTTGTTTTCCAATCTGAAAATCAAGGTAATATACTGATAATAGTAACTATCTGAAAGAGTTGTAAGGATTAAATACATTTATGCCTAGGAGATTGTGCATTCAAAACATTTAGTTCAATGTCCAATATTATAAGTGCTTATTTAATAAATGCTAGTTATTCCTGTGTCAGTAAGTGTCACCATTAAAGATTTGTTTATTCACTTGCAAACCTGAAGATCTTTTCAAGCTCACGGCAGATATACAAACAGCTCTGGAGAGCTGGCATCTAAGTCCTTCTCAGCCTTAGCTACTTTAACAAACATTAGTTGACCACCAGCAAAGAACAAGACCCTACGGCATTGGGATAGGGGTCGGGAACCACAGGAAAGAAAGTGGGGACAAAAAAGAGGCAGACGGGAGAGTATGGAAAGTGCAGATGGATGTCTGAGACCAAATTCCTGTGTCACAATTTCATCGAAGGCCAGCCTGCAGACATTTAATTGGTTATTGCCCACTATTTTAAAAACCCGGACAGTTCCATATCGTTAATAATGATGGTAATAAAATGGTAATAATAAACCCAACTCATGCTCAATGGTTCCAGATAAGCCTAACATCGCTTTCCTTGGGGTTAGGCTGAGTTCATTCTCCTAAAATTACGCTTGTTCAAAACAGTTGTAACACAGCAGTAAACATCATTGGGGGTTCCTCACTGGGATTCTGAACATTCTTTGGGGGAAAGCCCCACATTGTACCAATCTTGGTGGACAGCAATGCTGGGTGTGCCACCCCACCTGCTCCTGAGTGGGCATGGGGCTTCCACTTGGCCAAACAAGAAGCCTCTGCCCCAGCTTCTGCATCCAGGAGTGTGACCCAGAGATGCCGGGGTGATGGAGAAAATTGCTCACGGTGGCTGCCACACAGAGGCAGATGTCCAAGTGACCTCTGTCCCCAGGACATGTCAGTATTGGCAATAGGCGTCCAGAAGTGAGTGGCTAGAGGGCTGACCCTGATGTCCACACTGGGGCACCCCTGGCTCCAGCCCTACTGCTGAGTCTACCATAGGCCCTGCCCTTTCTCCGAACCAGATTCTCCAGCCTTCCCTTTAGTTCTGGAAGCTTCCAGGGAATTCGTCCCTGCCTATCCCTGGCTGTTCTGATGATTCACTCATGGACAAATGACCCTCAAGAAAGGCAAATGGAAGTGACAATATCTGGGCCAACATTGTCAAGCAGTTCAAGCCACACAGATAGGGGCCCCTCTGTGACTCAGTGCCTAATTTACATTTTATATGAGCATCTAAATTATTAACATGCATTTGTTTATTCAACAAATAAACAAATTGAGAGCCTCCTAGATGCTAGTTTCATAGCTTTGAGCAAAGAAACAGAGCCTCATTTTTAGGTAGTCTTAATCAGCAATTAAAAGATAGGCCTTATTTCACAGCCAGCTTTTTCTGAGACCAGCTGGAAAGTCATCGAGGGCCACAGAGGACTAACTCTAAGTGACACCATCAGCTCATTATTCTATATCAGTGCTTCAGAAGTCTCATTTTTCAAAACATAATTATAATAATTGATGTGAGTGATAAAAATACCTGGTTTTTGCTTTATAATTGAACGGTAGGAGAGGGTTTTATGGAGAAAGAGGTGCCAATTCATTAAGCCCTTGGTCTCAGTGGTTGGGAGAACGGTGCCAGCCAGTGATGATGAGAAAATTCTCATTCTAATTTAAATAAATTTACTGCCGTTTTCCCTAGCCTGTTTCAGACAGTCATCCAGTGTGAGGGGAAATTGGGAGCTTCTTTCTGTTAGTTTCAACTTCCTATTGATGAAATCTAACTGCAGTAGGTGTGGGATGAACAAGAGGCCAAGGTGGCCATGGAGAAGGCTCTGGTCCAGGCGCACAGTGGCCGCCAGTCTGATGTCATAGAAACGCAGCGCACATGTGGTGACTGGTTAACGTCAGCATCTTCGGCCCCGGGGACTCTTCTTGTGCCCTGTCCCACCTCTGTTGGGTCTAGCAGCAGCTCAGACATCACGGCATCCTTTCCTGTCCATGGTCCCTTCCTACTGCGGAGACACAGCAGAACGAGGGCGTCAGCTCACAGCTTCTGAGTTTAAAAATAAGCTTTGCAACAAACTGGAAAACCATAGTTTACAAGGACAGCTGTTTGAGTCACAGAAACCACAGTCCAGAAGGGGCCACGGAAATACATTTTACACCATGAACAACCGATCTGGAAGAACATAAGATAAAGTGAGAGGCGGTTTTTCTTGCCTCATGCAAGAATTTCTGCAAGGAATGAATAACAGATAATGAGACTGTGACAAAATTTATGTCCCTAGGCTGGGATGGAGGAGCACAAGAAAAGATGCCTGGCAGGTAGTGGTCATTGGGTGTCCTGAGAAGGGGTCTCATACCCAGGCTGGTCTATCCTCTGGAGCCAAATCATTCCAGGATGGTGTGCTGATTGGCATTTTATGTCAACTTAGCTGGGTCAGGGTGCTCGGTTGTGTGGTCAGATACCAGCCTGGATGTTGCTGTAAAGATATTTTGTAGATGTGAATATCATTTTAATCATTAGACTTCGAGTAAAGCAGATTACCCTCCATAATGTTGGTGGGCCTCATCCAATCAGTTGACGGTCTTAAGAGCAAAGACTGAGCTTTCCCAGAAAGGAAAAATTAAATAAATTAAAACACAAAATGAGTGGTGTAAATTATGAGGCCGTCCAACTGCACGGCCCACTGTAATCCAATCCCCACACTGTAGAATTAGGAGTTTTAATTGTAGTTGACCGCTTGTATGTGTGTGTATTTTGAAAAGGAAAATAAAATTAAAAGACTAACATTAAAACCATAACCATGGAGGCCCATTCCTTTCCTAACACCTAATTTGTATAAAGTGGTGTTGCTATTTTGGAAAAGACAACTCGTTAATTGTGGAGTACAAATGACAATGAGTTCAAAACAGCTGGTGAGGCTAAAAGGCATGGATAGGAGAACCTATTACCTTTCTTTTCTCCATGAAAGAGCTTGATAACTTCCATAGAGGGGACCTTGATCCTGGCTCATGGCCTAGGGCACTGAGCAAGTCATAGCCCCTGGGAAGTAAAATAATGACTCTATTAAATTGAGTGTAAAGTCAATCAGCAATGCAGCATCGAAATAAAAACGCAGCTTCTGAGTGTAATTTATCTCCCCAATGATACGCTTGTGTGAGAAGCACAGAAAACCTAATCTACGATGCCTGGAAGGGTCCTCGCCGGAGGCAGGAGAGAGACACTGCAATTTAAAGCGATGGAAATACTTCGCGGGTCATTCACAAGGGAGAGGTTGAATGTTCTTTTTATCCTCCAATCCTCTGAATATTCTAGTCTTTCCTATAGAGTGGGAGCCATGGCCTCTTCACAAGGTGTTTAAACACATTTTCAAATCAGAGTGTGACTAAAACATAACTAGACCGCGACAGAATTTATGTACCGATGTGGGTTTGATACTCTCAGAGTCGCCCCCGTGAGTCTCCAGGGGGCTGTTCCAGCGATGCTAAAACATACAAAGCCATGTTCGAATGGCTTTCTGAACTTGCATATATGCAATTCAAGAAACACAGGTTTAAATTATTTATTTAAACCACATTCTTAGCTTGCAGGGAAGGCCTAGGGCGAATCCCCTTTACTCTCCATTCTCAACTCTGAATGATTTTAGTCAATTTCAAAAATTCAAGTCCACCGTCAAAGAGCAAGGATTTGGCAGCCATGAGAAGAATGGGTCTGTCTTTGGAAACAACTGTTGTTGACTGCTGTGTCCCTCGTGCCCCCCGTAGGACGTGTTTCAGTACACGGCCGTGTTTCTGAACTTATTCGTAAGGGTTCGGAGGTGTGCTGCAGGGGAGGAAACTCCGCTTTTTTCCTGTGCCCATCTTAAGTTCATTGGCAGGAACCCCATAAATGAGACTGACAAAAGACAGATAAACCAGAGAAAGAGTTCACACATGGGAACCCCTGGTGATGAGCCTGGAAGGGGTGGTTAGAACTTGGGTGAATACAGCATCTCAACAAAAAAACAATGTATTTTTAGAGGAATGTTGAGACATAGGAAAAGGACTTTGGGTTTCTAGGAGCGGAAAATTCTCGGAATGTAACTACGTTGGGGAACTAACAGGAGATAAGGGCAAGTGAGTACAGTTTGTTATTAAGAGTCCTCAGGAATCTTCTCTGGGCTGATAAAGACCTAGAGTTGTCTCCAGGGATTAATGTCTGTCCTTCCTGGTAGCACGGGGAAGGAGGGCGCTTTTACAAATTTATGTCCTGCTTTTAGGCAAAAAGGAGGAGAACAGAGAGTTTTTCCCTTTTTTAAACGATTTTATTTATTTATTTATTTATTTTAGAGAGAGGGTAAAGGAGGGAGAAAAAGAGGGAGAGACACATTGACGGGTTGCCTCGGTGCCCTCTCCGTTTGCGGGAGGATACCCAGCCAACCGAGCCACACCCGTCAGGGCCAGAGAGCTTTTCTTCAATGTGCTCTGTCTCCAGCTCAAAATAACCCTTAGGCCCAAGGGCCATATCTTTGAAGTGACATGTTCTGCTACCCTTTAGCACTGTAAGCCAAGTAGAGCTATTTAGTGGTATGCTCAATTTTTTTTTTGTTTGTTTTTGGCAAACATACTGGTAGTTACCCATTGAAATAAAAATTGTCCATCATTGTGGAAAGACACATATTAATCGCAATGATACTGTTGCTGAACAAGTTGGTTTTGGAAGTCCCGTTGCTGGAATTTACATAACAAACATTACAGGGCATCACCAGCCCACCAGGAGTTCTCAGTGAGGCATTTTATCATCCGAAACAAATGACCCCAGACAGAAAGTTGACATAATCCATTGGTTTCTGCAACATTTTAGGGGATACAGCCTGCTGCCCAAAAAGTCCTCTGGATCGGGAGAGACTGAGAAGCAGGAGACTGATGAATTACTTAGGAGGTGACCATGGAGGCAGCGGAACACACTGTTCGGGAAGAAAGAGCAAGGGCTGCAGATTGTAGGGGGAGCCCACGGGACAGAGAGGGGAACTCGGGAGGAGTCATGCAGAATCTCGGGGAGTACCACCAGCATTTCAGCTGAATCATAGAGGACAGGTAAGATTCAAGTAAGCAAAAAGGAAGTAAGATATTACAGTGGGGGGGGGCTCCACCTGCAGCCCCCCCCCCGCCCCCCGCCACCACAGATGAGAATAAGTCTACCAAGACATTATCTACTTGGGGAGGAAAGGTGGGCGATCTCTCAAAGGAGAAGGGCCAGGAGCCTGTTCCTCAATGGGCTTTTATTGGGTTCAATTTGCACAGGAACACAGGTAAAGCTCATCAATCATTGTCAGGCAGTAAGGATCAAATAACAGGTAACAAGCAAAGAACTCTGAGGGTTTATTCTGAGTTAGGGTCAGTTAGCTAAAGGGCTATAAGACTTTGGGAAACAAACTCATTTCAGGCTTGGACCCTTATCATTTAAATGGAAGATATTAGCAAAGCAGGTTTCACAGAATTTTATGCATTCTTTCTTAGGACTGATTGCCTGGGGAACCCGCCCTTTCCAGCACAGGGCCACACCCACCTCCAGCACTGTTTCAGACCTAGGTGGAGCAGCGGAAGTAAGGCAGACAAGAGATTAGGAGATTTCTTGCAGACAGAATGAGGACTCAGGCTATGTCAAAGCCAAGGGGCAAGGGTCCATCACCCCCTTTTTTTATAGCCCCCCAAGTCCTTCCTTGTGGGCCTCTTCATGACCATGCCTGTCTTAGGTCGTCCCTCCCTTGAGGAATCTTACCTGTCACTGGCTAACTGGTCAAGCTCATGGCCAAGCAGGGTAAAGTAAAGTGGGCAGAGGTGGTGCCCCTGCAAGGGAGATAAGCTTTGTCTCCTTAATGGCTTATGGTCCCAAGGTCTCTGACTCTGCCTTAGCCATGGGGGGTTACAGCTTCTGAAACCAGGTAGGGCGATTCCCAACATTACAGAATGTAGGAAACACAATGAGGCAGGACCCTGTATTCAATGAGGCTCATTCCTTTCAGGACTTGAACAGACGTTTGTGGAGAGCACACATGGAATGGGGCACTACAGCTCACAGACCAGGAACACATGTGAATCCTTCCTGAAAGACTCATAGTCCAGCGAATTTCCTTAGCATTAGCGACTGGGTTTGGGGCTGGATGATTCTTTGGTGTGTGGGCTGGGTGTTATGTTTAGCAGCATCCCTGGCTTCTCCTCACTAGATGCCAGTAGCAGTGGCCAAAGAGTCACAACATAAAATGTCCTCAGGCATTGTCACATTCCCCTGGGGGTGCGGAGGGATTGCAAATGCCCCTGGTTGGGAGCTACCACTCTAAGGAAGCAAGAAAGAGAGAAAGAGTTAGCCGATGATGCAATGCAGGGCAGTGAATGTTATGATGGAGACAAGCGGGGAGCACAGAGGAATGCACCCCACCCTGCACCATGCAGCCTGGGGGGCCAGAGATAGATGCCAGGTGGAAGGGCAATAAAGACTGAATCTTGAAGAATGAATGGAGATTATGAAAATAAAATCCCAGATCTAAATATTGGTTTTCAGATAATAATGGTCTGACTCTATGGAGGTATTTGAAGAGTACTTGAAATCTGGTTTGTGGCCCAAGGCAAAGGTAACAGACTACAGATGAGAATTCGGGGTCACTGGAATAAGCGTGGAAGTTGAAGTCCTGTGTGGTCATGACATTGAGAGAGAACAGCCAGCAAAGGGCAACAGACGTGTCAACGAGAACACCTTGAGGGAAAGGCCAAGGGAGAGAGCCAAGGGGAGAGTCTGTAAGAATAAAAGGGGCTGGGGGTGGGGGGTGGGGGACCCTGAGAAGCAGCCTCTGGATTTTGTCAAGAGGCCAGCTGAGGACCTTCCAGGGAGCTCCCAGAAACCAGCGTGGGAAGGACATACGTGGGAGATGAGGCAAAGACAGCTGTGACACCACAGTGGAAGGAGAGTGTGAGGGCAGCGTCGGGGAGGTGTCAGGGTTGGGGAGGTGCCAGATTTGGTTAGAAAACAAGGACATAAAGCTGTTGGTATGCTAGAGGAGCAGACCAGGAGCAAAGGGGGATTCCAGGAAAGGCATCTGCTCCACTGAGCAGGGCCACCGAGGACTCAGAAACAGGAGAACAAATGGTGACATCTCCTTTCCAAAGAAAGAGACACCTGTGTCTGCCTCGGGGTGGGATGTCGTCCTCACAGCCAGCCAACACTCCCACTGCAACGACCACAAAAAGGTGGATCAAGTACAAAGTTATATTTGTAAAGCATCGGATGACTGTGGAAGCAATTAGGACTAGGTGAACTAAGATTCCAAATATGGGAAAACCATTCTGGGATGATGGCCATCCACTTTTCCCTGGGGAACTTTCTATTCCTGGTGGCTGCTGAGGATCAGGACAAGCAGAGGGCTTCTGTTGAAAGAGAAAAGGCAAAGCTTCCAGCAGCGAATGAGGCTGCTGTGGCCAACTGGAAATGAGAAGGGCATTGGGACATTCTCTGAGCTCTGGAGCCTCATGGGAGACTGAGGAGGAAGGTCAAGAGTGTGAAACAATTCTTCTGCATTCTCTTGGTACTTAAAAACCGAGACCTGGCAGAGGGTCTGCCTCCCATACCCAGCAGGCCTTCCCTGAGGACGTTTGCCAGATTTTGAAAGATGTGTGTGGAGGCATGGTGGTCGGAATGTGTTCACAATTGCATTCATACTCTTCCCTTCAGTGGCTCTAAGTCCCCTTTCCTTGAGGGTGGGTCCTACGTGGTGGTTCACTTCTAAGGACTAGAATGTGGAAGACAGGATGGAGTGTGACTCACGAGGCCATCAGGTCAAGGTCACAAAGACATTGCGACTTCCACTTTGCTCTCTCTCTTGAATCACTCATTCCGGGGGAAACCACCTGCCATGACATTAGGGCACACAAGTGCCCTATAGACAGGCCACATAGTGAAGAAATGTGGCCACTGGCCAAGAGCCAGAGAAGAAAAAGGAGCACAGGTGACAAGCTGGCAAGCAGACCTTGCAGCTCTGGTCCCTCTTCATCTTGATGGCAGCCCCAGCCAACATCGCTTTTTTTTCAGCTTCTTGTCACAAGTTCTTATTATTATTACAAGTTCATATGTTCTTATTCCATGTCCAACATTCATAATTAGTGAATGTTTTGTGTCTTTTTTTAACAGTTTACATTCAGTATTATTTTGTACTAGTTTCAGATGTATAATATAGTGGTTAGACAATCAAAGACTTTACTAAGTGTCCCCCCAATATTTCCAGTACCCACCCGGCACCACACAGGTTATTACAATATTACTGACTATATTCCCTGTGCTGTACTTTACAGCCCCGTGACTATTCTGTAACTGCCAATTTATACTTCTCAATCCTTCACCTCTTTCACCCAGCCCTGCATCCTTCCCCCACTCTGGCAACCCTCAGTCCACTCTCTGCATCTATGAGTCTGTTCTGTTTTGTCGGCTTATTTATATTATTCTTTAGATTCCACATATAAGTGAAATCATATGGTGTTTGCCTTTCTCTGACTAATGTTGCACTTAGCATCATGCCCTCCAGGCCCATCCATGCCCCAGACAACATCTCGACTGTGACTTTGTGAGTGGCCCTCAACCAAATCACCCAGCTCAGTGGGCCTCAAATTCTCGGCCCGCAGAAACTCACATAACAATGTTTGTTGTCTTGAGCCTCTAAGTTTGGGGTAATTTGTTACCCAGAAAGAGATAACTAATACATATATCAAGTTAAAGAACTAAATTAAAAACCTTGGAAGGACAGGACTGAACTTTCTGGTCTTTCAAGGCGGAGATCTGCTGGGCTTTCACTCAAAAGCCAGAAACAGTGGTGACCCAGACGTGAACTGAGTCTCCCTAAAATTGCCGCTCAGTCCCAACTCGACTAGACTCCGATTGTACTGAGGTGACCCGTCTCTTGTCCTGTCACCACAACTGGAGCCTCCATTGTTCTGTTATACACGATGTAAAATTTTTAAAAATTAGATACACCAAGAGAAAAGACCATATGACTGGTAATCAATAGCAAAAACATTCCGTAGAAGTAGAAACACAGGTAAGCTACATATTGAAGATAAGAAACAAGGATTTTAACTTGATTCATACATTTTTAAATGAATGTAAGAATTATAATATAGACAAAAAGATGAAGAATTTTGTCCAATCAAATGAACATCTAAAAACTGAAAAAAGTAGACTTCTCAAGTTGAGATAATAGTGGACAGGTTTAACAGCACATTGGACACACAGAACACAGTATTGATGAAATAGAAGGAAAATAATAGAAACCATCAAATCTGCAGTGAGAAAAAAAATAGGGGGAAAAGCAATTAAGAGCTTAAATGACATATAACATACTCTCAGAAGGTCCAACCTACAAATATTTGGTGTCCCAAAGAGAAGAAAGAGGAAAAAAAATGAGCAGAATAGTCAAAAAGATAATGGCAGAGAATTTTCCAGTGATGAAAAGGAAGAGAGTTACTTTATCTCATGAAATACTAGAGGATGAAGAGAAATTCAGATATTGAGGTATAAGAAGCCAAGAGTGAAAGAGAATTTATATTTTCTCAGTGAAGTAGGGCACAGGTGCAACTTGAGAGAAGGATGCAGTTTAAGGAACTAAGTTGGAAAATGGAAAAGAACAGAAAAGGGACAGAGCAGCCACTGTGGGCAGTTCACTAGGGAATTAACTAGAATAAACAATGAGCAATGTCGAGTAGCAAGGAGGTTGCAGCTGAGGTTCTATAAAGTAATTTGGTGCTGAGCATAATCACATAATGGAGTCTCTTTCTCTACTAGCATCTAAAGGTTCAACATCAAGACTATAGAAACACGTACATGTTCACAGTCACACACACATGCTCACACTCATGCACACACTCACACACAGATGCACACGCTCACACACACACAGGGATTTAATCAACATTAGGCAATAAACACATTGGGGGGTGAGGACATTGAAGCTGGTCCCGCCATTCAGGACACCAGATAGAGACGGTTGAAATGGGTGGTCATCTCATCCAGAACGAGTAGGGAAATTTAGACAAGAGAAGGCTGATGGACTAGGAAAACCAGGGTGAGGTTACAGGACGACTGGTTGGATGAAGAAAAAAGTCACCATTCAGAGTGAGACAGTGGAAGAGACCAAAGGTCGCAGCCACGGTGAGTAATTTGCCCTCCTTGAAGGCAAAGGAACACTGGGTATTATAAGATAGAAAAAAAAGGTCACACAGGACAATTTCTGAAATGAAACGGTAGTGAAGATTTCCGATGTGAAAATGGTCTTTAAAAAACTGTAAAGCCAAAAGTTACTTCATTTTCCCAATCTGAGGAAAGAACTCAAGCCAGGCCCATCTGCTCTGTTCTATACTATATCTCCATTCCTCAGTTCCCTAACATAGGCAAAAACGCACTGTTTTTTTTTTTTTCTGGGATTTTTAGTTACGTCCTAATTTTTAAGAAGAGTTTCATTCTGTAAGCCTCCTTGCTGACATAAAGCAGTCTTTAAAAGTTCTGCTTGAACTGTTAAAAATAAAAATGTAGAAATAACACTCTTTGAAAAGTCACCTTTTATAAATGCTTGACTATTTTCTTTCTAAGCCCCAGCTAAAGATAACATAAAAACTTACGGAATTTGAACTTCCAAATAAATCCACCTTGTTCTTGGAATTTGAGGCAGAAAATATCAGGTCAGCACGTTTCCAAAAAAGAATTAAGAACATCCCGCTTAACCTGACAGCTCAGCTTATTCATAAAACATCAGCTGGTAGAGGCAAGTTGTTGGGACAACTTAAAGACAGGTGACTTGGAAAATGCAACAAAGACAACTGTGTAGTGACCATGGCCCCACAGCCGCCCCTTGTAATGACCTTGACTTAACAGTCAAAAATGCCTCATGTGATCATCCCTAATCCTGGTGACCTCTACCTTGGGGAGTGAGGGTAATCACTTGTGAAAATTTCTGGCAGAGGACTTCTGGCCAAGATGGAGGTGTAGGTAGACACACTTTGCCTCCTTGCACAACCAAAAGAAGGACAACAACAAAATTAAAAACAAAAAACAACCAGAACTGCCAGAAAATTGAACTGTATGGAAGTTCGACAACCAGGCAGTTAAAGACGAAACATTCATTCAGACCAGTATGAGGGGTGGAGATGGGCAGCCAAGGTGGAGAGGACGCACAGCAAGTGGTTCAAGGACCGGGTGGGCGAGGAGGCGGCTGAAGGAGCAGGTGGTCCCACATTTGTGTGCAGATAAACCAGGATGAACAACTGGGGAGTGAGACAGACCACGCAACCCAGGGTTCCAGTGAAGGGAAATAAAGCCTCAGAACCTATGACTGAAAAAACCTGTGGGAGTTGAGGCAGCGGGAGAAATTCCCAGCCTCACAGGAGAATTCGTTGGAGAGACCCACAGGTCTTAGAACGTACACGAATCTGTTACAGAGCAGAGGGGGGGGGTGGTTCCTTCACGATAAATTATTACAGAAAGGATTCCGCCTTTCTGTCTCTGGAGGTTCCTTCCCCCCACGCCCACCTGCTAGGTTCGCAATGCCCACCGCCAGAGGAAAGACGTCTCTCAATGCCAGAGACTGGTGAAAAGGAAAGGAATTGTTTATTTAAAAGTTACACAAGCTTAGAATAATGACCTAATGTCTTCAGTAAGATACTAAAGTCCTCTAGAATACCCACAGATGCACAGTCCTTCCCTCTCCCTGTGCCCAGTCCAGGGTACCGTGTCTCAGGAAAAGAAGTAGAAGTCCGTGATTCAGGCTCCTGGCACCATCAGCTGTGTGGCTGCTGCAATCTCCAGTTAATCCAAAGCCATGTGGCACCTTCTCATGGCCCAGCAGCAAGTCCTTTCTCCCCTTTTCTATGGCTGCAAAGTCTCTCCTGCTGCCTAAGCCGTGTGGCAAGAAGAAGCACTCCAAAACCTCGTGGTCCTCTTTACTCTCCTTCAGAACCGCGTGGTCCTTTTCCCCATTTACTTTGGAGCCGCGTGGTCTCCTCCTTCTCCCCCAAAACCTTGTGGCCCTCCTCTACTACTATGGAGCCGCGTGGTCTCTTTTCTACTTCAGAGCTGCATGGTCTACTCTTTCTTACTTCAGAGCCGGGTGGTCTACTCCTTCCCTTCAGAGCCGCATGGTCTCTTCTTCCCTTCAGAGCCGCATGGTCTCTTTTTTTTTTACTTCAGAGCCGGGTGGTCTACTCCTTCCCTTCAGAGCCGCATGGTCTCTTCTTCCCTTCAGAGCCGCATGGTCTCTTTTTTTTTTACTTCAGAGCCGGGTGGTCTACTCCTTCCCTTCAGAGCCGCATGGTCTCTTCTTCCCTTCAGAGCCGCATGGTCTCTTCTTACCTATGGCTGCCGGGCCTAGGTTTAAATCCCAGTTCCCATCTTCCTTTGCAGCCCATTTCCGACTCCTCCTACAGTCAGCTACACCTGCCAGCATCCCCGTATTCTTCCAGCTTTACCGGGCTGCCATAGTAAGTCTGGGCAGGTGTGGCCCCATGGCTTGGAGCCAATCATCTCCAAGCTCTCACGCAGGCCCTGTAATCAGGGGGAGTTGCTTCCCAGTCCCATCTTGGGTGGAAGCCACTCCCATCTCCCTGGCTCAAAGCAGGGCCACAGCTATTTAACACATCCATGAAACCAGTTAAAGGTTATAGATATGTTAAATGACTGTGCCAGGGGTTAGCTGCAAAGCTGTTGCTACCCAAAACAGCTCTGAATGGCCCTGTTCCATGTGTCCCATCCCCCCTGGCTCAGGCCTGTAGGGGTGAGGACATCCTATATACATTTTTCTAATGTTTCCTGGACACCCCGAGTCCTGGACCCCATTACAAATCCCTTCTTGGGGCCCTCCTCTTGGCTGCACCCTGCTTCAAATCCACCCGGGAATCAGCACCAGAAGGGCCCAGAATGTTTGTGGGAAGCAGGGGGAGTGACTGAAAGCGGCAGAGAGCTGAGCAAGGGCAGGGCAACGCAGTGACGTAGTTGCCCTGCCCTGGCGAATACATGAGGCTCCACCCCTCACTACATAACAGGTGTGCCGAGATGAAAAAATAAGGCCCAAGTCAAAGAACAGATCAAAGCTCCAGAAAAAGTACAACTAAACAATGAAGAAATAGCCAACCTATCAGATGCAGAGTTCAAAACACTGGTAATCAGGATGCTCACAGAAATAGTTGAGCATGGTCACAAAGTAGAGGAAAAAGTAAGGCTATGAAAAGTGAAATAAAGGAAAATGTACAGGGAACCAACAGTGAAGGGAAGGAGACCGGGACTCAAATCAATGGTTTGGAACAGAATAAAGAAGTAAACATTGATCCAGAATAGAATGAAGAAACAAGAATTCAAAAAAAAATGAGGAGAGGCTTAGGAACCTCTAGAACAACTTTAAATGTTCAAATATCTGAATCATAGGGATACCGGAGGAGAAGAGGAAGAACAAGAAATTGAAAATTTATTTGAAAACATAACAAAGGAGAACTTCCCACCGCTGGTAAAGGAAATAGACTTCCAGGAAGTCCAGGAAGCTCAGAGAGTCCCAAAGAAGTGGGACCCAAGGAGGAACACCTTTGTGATAAACCAAGGCATATCATAATTACATTATCCAAGATTAAAGATAAGGAGAGAATCTTAAAAGCAGCAAGAGAAAAGGAGACAGTTACCTTACAAAGGAGTTCCCATAAGACCATCAGCTGAATTCTCAAAAGAACCCTTGCAGGCAAGAAGGGGACAGAAAGAAGCATTCAAAGTCATGAAAAGCAAGGACCTACATCCAAGATTACTGTATCCACAAAGCTATCATTTAGAATGGAAGGGCAGATAAAGTGCTTCTCAGATAAGGTCAAGTTAAAGGAGTTCATCATTACCAAACCCTTATTATATGAAATGTTAAAGAGACTTATCTAAAAAAAAGAAGAAGATCAAAAATACGAACAGTAAAATGACAACAAACTCACCACTATCAACAACCGAACCTAAAAATAAAAACAAAACAAAAACAAAAATGAACTAATTAAACAACTAGGACAGGAACAGATTCAAAGAAGTAGAGATCACATGGAGGGTTATCAGTGGGGAGAGGGAAAGAGTAGAATAGGGGAAAAGTCACAGGGAATAAGAAGCATAAATGGTAGGTACAAAATAGATAGGGGGAGGTTAAGAATAGTCTAGGAAATGGAGAAACCGAAGAACTTATGTGTATGACCCATGGACATGGACTAAGGTGGGGGAATGATGGTGGGGGGGCGGGGTATAGGGTGGAGGGGAATAAAGGGGAGAAAAAACGGGGCAACTGTAATAGCATAATCAATAAAATATATTTTTTAAGTGGGGCAGAAATATTCGGTGGATGCACAGTTGTAAGACACTTGGAGAGTCAGTTAGCAAAGGTACATTTAAATGCCTCTGAAAGTGCGTCTCCATGATTTAATCACGTATTCATGGAACAGTCTTCATCCTTGAATGAACTGAACTCTGAGACCCTCAGAAGTTCCACTTCTTTTCGTAAAATTTAGTTTTCTTTTAAACTGAGTGCTTAGAAGCCAGTACCCATCTATAACACCAAAGTCAGAGTTAATGGGCTCACATATTTTTTTTTAAATACAATTTCCGTGTAGTGTTATTCTACCGTGTACCGTAACGCCCCAAGGTCAGAACTTATTTTTAAAAATCTACTGTGTAGTGTTTGTTGAGAGTGCTAGAACTAGAAAGAAACTAATTTGTCATAAGCTTAATTTAATTTACGTGACATTGGCTGGTACTTCTAAGCCTTCAAGATATTAGTAAGCTTCTAGAAATGGTTTCCTAGAACAATAGCCAAGGGAACATGGCCAGTTTTTATTAGCAGGAAGTCTGACTACACTTTTCCTTCTTTAGTATAATAAATTCATCGTACAAAATTTGCTTTGGATTTGGGACTAAGTAATAAAGTCCAAATGAAATTTATTAGGAATCAACAACATAAGTGTTTTCCTAATTTTGCACCAATGTGTTGATACATACAAGATTTATAGTATTTAAAATCATTGTCTTCTCATTGATAGGAGGTAATTTTTTTTACTTTCCCTTCAAGCATTTCTTTCTCCAGTTGAAAGCCTTTACATAGCATAACTTCAACAATATTCCAAAACAGTCACGCTTTCTCCCCCAAATCTCAATAAAATCAGCAAATAAACTCCAGAGAAACCAACATCTAGATTATTGACAGCTTTGCAAGCAAAGCATTTTTTATGTTAGCCTTACCAAATTAAAATTTCAATAGTACATCTGTGTGTTAAAATCCCACTGCATGTTAGCCTGCTAACAATTCTACTTTGGGGGCAAAAGGTTGCAGAGTCTGTTACACTAGCCCATCGCAACTTGACAGGTTGCTCCTATTTTTAGCAATAAGCACTTCTGATTTTCTCAAAGATCATCCTCCGCAGCTGGCTGCAGAGCTAGCTGGGAGAACTAAGTATCAGATCTCACATCTTTGCATTTTATAAACAGTGTTAACCACTCCCTCTTTAAAAATCACTATTTTAACACCACTCCTCACAGGTGTACTCTGGGCCAGTCATGTCTGAGGGCTACGCAGAAGGACCCTGAGCCCCAGGGTTCAGGAGGAGAGGGGGGAAAGGTAACACACCACCAACAAAGCATCTTCCCTGGAGATCAACTGCACCCCCTCGGGGCAATTTCCAACGCAGACACTGGAGAATAGAACGAACTTGTATGTGACTTGTTAGGCCAGACCTCCAGTTTTGAAGCATGTGGCGGGCCTTTGGGCTGGACATGACATAACATATAACTTGAGGTTTTCCTCTATGGTCTCAGAAATGAAGTCAGTCTGTTAAGAACAGCCGTCACAGAACCTGAGTTTCAAAATAGAGTCCCTCTGCCACACAGCAACACTCAGAGGGTGCCGTCACTTGTCGGTGGGATGGCTAGGCCCTTGGCAACAAGCGTTCAGCAAGGAAGTCACTGGATGTCTACAGAGATGCCAGGTGTTGAGCCGGGCCCACGGCTCAACCACCCTCTCCCAGGTCTTCTGTGTTGGTCCTCTCCCTCATGTTCCAGAACACTTGACCAGCTTTTGAGGTCTGTTCGGGAGAACTCATTCAATTCCCAGCTGAACTAGAAGGTTTTTATTTCTATTTAGCTACAATAATAATAATAAATGGTGGGGAACGGTGACTATGCCTGTACCAGATAAAATCCTACTGTGTGCTGGTGCCAGACCTGAGTGCTTTGAAAGTTAGGAAAAAAGCAGGTGACCAGATTTTGTCTTTAAATAATTCATAATCTCAGTGTGCGGGAGAATGGACGTGAGACAACCAATGAACAACCTTGAAAAAACACACAGAGGAAGATGTGCAACAAGGCTCAGTGTACGCTGGGCAGAGGCTAAGTATGGTCAGCCTGCGCTGGGCAGTTCACACAGTGGTACATTCAGAGACTGTCCAGAAGCTGACTACCCAGAGGAAACCATGACTCAGACTCAGCAAGGCTGGAGGGACCAGAGCCCCCCAGGGGCTTTCCCTAGAATACCCAGAAGACATGGAGAAAGTGGAGCACACCAGCCAGGGGACCCTCTAGATCCACCCTTGGGGTTCCAAGGCAGGACCGGCCTAGGTCACAGAACTCAGAGACTGTTGCCAGGCAGGCTGCCCTTTCTGGAGCTGCTGTATGTATCTGAGCCTTCCTCTTCCAAACATTTTGGCTACAGGCCTTAGGAGTGACCTGGAGTTGACCGGATGAGCCTGGGGGACCATGCATCCCTTTCATCTGGGCTCTGGCTCCCTGTGGCCCACTGATGTGAAGGCGCCAACACCTTCTCAGAACACAGAAAGCCCTTCTGCCCAGAGTCGAGGGCCGAAGTACTTCCCCAGTAGCCGAGGATGTGTGCACATGCTCCAGGTTTCTCCTCGTGGTTTCTTTTTTGTACCCAGAGCACTATGGTTCCGAAATACATTGGCCAGGCCATCCACAATTGTTGGCCTGCCACATCCTGTGTAACAAAGTGGCACATTTAGTATTAGAAGGTTTTTTATTTACATCATTTGCTGCTTAATGGCCTACTGTAGATCATCTTCAGAACTTTCACCATATCCTATTAACTGTACTCCATTGGTTTCTAGCCTGTTCTTCCTGGAAAGCATTCACAGACTCAGTAGTCAGTCAGCCGGTCCCCGGGGAAGCAGTGTGTTTTCAGAATATCGCACGTTTGCTAGGCCCCAGAGACAAGAAACAGCCCTAACAGAAGAGCAGCGGCTAGAAGGACTGTGACTGTATTAATTTCCTGCGGCTGCAGTGATAAATAACTACAAACTCAGTGGCTTCAAAACAAGAGAAAAACATTCTCTCACAGTTCTGGAGAAGTCTAAAGTCAAGGTGTACATCGGGTCACCCTGCCTCTGAGGACTCAGGGGAGAATCCACGCCATGCCTCTTCCAGCTTCTGGTGGTTTCTGGCGTTCCCTGGCTTGTGACTGGGTCACTCAGCTCTCTGCCTCTGTGGCCACATGACCTCCTCTTCCGTGCACATCATCTCCCCCTGCTGCATTTAAAAAAAAAAAAAACACTTTTCATTGGCTTCGGAGCCCAACCACATAATCCAGTAATGATCTCCTCACCTCAATATCTTTAACTTAATTACATCTACAAAACCCTTTTCTTTTTTAAAAGAAAAATAAATGTGTGGGGTGACATTGTTTAATAACATTGTATCATTTTCAAGGGCAAATTGTAGAATACGTCATCGGTATATTGCTTTGTGTGCTCACCACCCAAGGGCTGCTCTTCTGCCATCACCGTATGTGTGGCCTCCTTTACCCTCTTCATGCTCCCTATTTTCCAAATGAGTTCATGTTCACAGATTCTGGACGTCAGGGTGGGGACAGACATCTTTGGCAACCAGTTGTCCCAGTTTTCTTGGGACTGAGGGGTTTCCCAAGACAAGGGACATTTGGTGCCAGTGTGAAGCCTGGCTGGTCACCCTCAGCCTGAGAAGCAGACTCCAGAAGGTGAGCACCCTTAGCAAAGTGAGGGGGTGGTTCCCCAAGTATGGCTCCCAGACCAGCAGCAGCAGCAGCAGCAGCCCCTGGGAGCTTTGTAGAAATGCAAATCACTGGGCCCCCTCCCAGTCCTGCTGAATGAGAAGCTTTAAGGGTGAGGCTCAGAGATCTGTCTTAATAACAGTGTTCCAGGTGATTCTAACATACACTAAAATCTGACAACCACCAGAGTAAGATTTGAGTCTTGGCCCAAAGAGAATAAAAGTCGGACAAAGAAAAAAAAACACCGGAGCTGAGGCTGTCAGCTCTGACTGCACCAGGGAGTCACATGAAAAGCTCTGTAGAAGTACGGATGCCTGAGCCCCATAATTGGTCAAGGGGCAGAGCCCAAATGCCGGTGTGTTTTGAAAGCACCCCAGGTGACTATAGTGAATCTGGGGCCAAGAATCTAAACCACGAGACTTGGGCAGCATAATGAGTGCGTGAGCAAATGTGGCTTTCAGGGGAGGTTCGCCTCGCTCCTTTGTTCTCCGAGTCACAGAATTAACAAAACTGGGCCTTCATTTTGAACTTACAAAGAATGAAAGACCACAATTGTTTGGTCGAGCTACAGACTCTAACATGTAATTTCAAAGTAATTTGGAAAACAGGAATATGTGCATAGTTTAGGAGTTTAAAAAGGTCCCAAATTAAGGCAGAATAAGGCAAAGATTTACTGTGGAAAAAGGGCTCAAAGACTGAGTCTTTTGCTGAGGTGGGAGGCTGTTTACCACACTTGATGTTGGAAGGTCACCCCGGACCTGCAGCCGGTGGACAGCTTGCTGCCCTCCGCCCATGTACCTAGCTGTTGTAACCATATTTGGGCTACCATCTTTTTTTCCTTCCACATAGTCTTTAAAAAATGATATTTCCCTGAGATGTGTCTTATATGGAGCTTGAGCATTGAAAACCAGGAAGCTGATGACGAAGATTGGGTAGCCAACTGATAGAAGCCATGGGTGTAAATAAGATCATCCTGGGGAGAAGAATGAAAGCTGAGTGTGGAACCTGAAGCAATGCCTCCATTTGGCAGCAGGTGGGAGGAAGAGGAAGACCCAGGAGGGGGAGAGAAGAAGTCAGCAGAGACAAGAGGGCAGGGAAGCGTCAGATTATCTCAGAGAGGGTGCAAGGCACGACTACTCTGTGATGCGTGGAAGGATGTGGAGGGTGGGGGACAGGCCACGCGTGTCAGGTGGGTAAGTGCTTTGGAGAAGTGCCGACAACTTCTAAACAGAAATTTGGCTCTGAAGGGAAGGAGAAGAGTCCTAAGAAATACCAGGGTCATGGGGTGATTTTGTTTTTAAAGACAGAGTAGACCTAACCATATTTTACCCCAGAAATGGGGGAAGCCGTGGTGAGGGAGAAACTAAAAATTCAAGAAAAAGAATAAAGTCATGGAGTACCTTTCCCAAAGAGACTGGAAGGAGCTGATCCCACATGGGAGCCACGGCGCACCTTCTCCAGGATGGGTGCTTCATGAGCAGGAGCGAGAAAAGATGTGGGGCTGAGAAATGTTGTCCCCAAGAGGAGCGGGGTCCGGAGTTTATGGTGTGATGGGAGGTGAGATCTTTGTGTTAAGGGGGAGGTGAGCTCATTCACTAAGAATTTAGGGAACAGCGGCGGTAGAGTTGGTGTACAAGGGAGAGTTGCAAGGGCAGCTGCTGGGGGAAAGCAGCAGGGTTGACTCTGGAAGAGGGAGTGATCCCCTGGGAGGATGGGCTGAGGTTGGAGCCCAGGTGAGCACTGAGGAGACAGGTGTCACCAGAAACAGGACCATTGGTTGAAAGTCCGGTGAGGGCATCACATCCTGAGTTACCCATCTCACCCTGGCAGAAGATCGACGTTTATTTCCTGGAGAGACTACACCAGAGGCAGAGTATAGACAGCTAATGGCATGGGTGGACCAAAGCTCAAGAAAATCAAATTAAAGTCTGTGCCCTCAGTGGTGAGACCCCCGGGCCCTTTCCTGTTCGGTGTGGAATACACGGGCCACCAGGCGTACACTCTTGCCCCTCCACATTCACACTAGGAAAATGTAGGGTTTCTCTGCAGCTCTGACAATGACCTACAAATAGCAGTGGAAAAGCCTAGCCAAGTTTCTCTGCATTGAATCCACCAGTCAACAAGCTCTGCCAATAGATCATTTTAATGCATTTGACTAAGAGCAGACAGCCAAGGACCAGCAGACAGTTGACAAAAGCATCTAGCAGCACAAGGTTTCTTAATCTCTCCACTATTGATATTTTGGACTGGAAAATTCTTTGTTGGGGCGGGGGTATGCTGTGCTTTGGGAAATGCTTAGCAACATCCCTGGCCTCTACCCACTTCAGCTGTGACAACCAAAAATATCTCCTGACATTGCCAAATGTCCCCTGAGGTTAAAATCCTCCTTCTCCTCCTCCCTCGCCCACCTGCCTGGTTGAGAATCACTGCTCTAGCATGAAAGGAAAGACAAATTCTAAAACAAACAAATAAGGAAAAGGAAACAAGGGTGATACAAGGAGAATAATATGTCTTTGGGGGGGGCAGGGAACTATAGTTAATATCCCGGTAAACACTGTTTTAATAAAACCAGAATAAGGTGTTACTAAAAGCAAGTGCATTCAGTCAACAACAACAAAAAATAGATCTTAGAAACTATGAATGTGAGATCAAAATGGAAAATTCAATAAAAGTGTTGAAAGACAAAATTGAAAAAATCTTGCAGCTAGTAAGACAAAATTAAAGAGAAATGAATAATAGGAGAGAAAAATAAACAAAATGAAATGATCATTTCAGAAAGCTAACATCCAAACAATAGATGTTTTTGAAAGTGAGTTCAAAGAAAAATACAGTGGAATAAGTTACCAAATAAATAATGTAAGAACATTTCCATGAACTGAAGGATGTGAGACTCCAGTTGGGAAGTTTGCTTTTAACATTTGGTAAACAAGAGGATGAAAGAAACTTACTTCAAAACACATCACTGTCAATGTTCAGAAAACTGGGATAAAAAGGAAAACCTAAAGGGCACAGACGAGAGATGGGAAATCAGAATGGTATTTGATTTTTCCTCATCAAAATGGAGCCAATAGCAGGATAAAGAACACCTTCAAAAACCTTAGAAAACGATGCCACGTGCTGACAGGGAGGTGGAATTGGTGCAACCCCCGCACACTGCAGGCAGGTACCCAAAATGACACCGCCACTTTGGGAGCCAGGTTGGCCATTTGTTACAAATCGAAATACAAACTTACCACATTACCCAGAAGTCCCACACATTCGCAGGTAAAAAAAAGAAAAGACATAAAAACATACATCCACACTAAGATTTGTATGAGGATGCTTATTGCAGAATTATTAATAAGATCTTAAAACTGACACAAACCAAATGTTCATTAATTAATGAATGAAAAATGCTGTATATTCATACTATGGGATACTTTTCAACCATAAAAAGGGATACAATATTAATACATATAATAACATGGATAGATCTCAAAGACATTATGGTAAGTGACAAAGGACAAGTACAACAGTCTAAAACCTGTGTGATTCCATTTATACAAAATTTTGGGAAAGAAAAAATTATAGTAAACAAGTCAGGGCATTGGTAGCCCGAGGATTAACCACAGGGGGCAACTTTGTAGAGTGACAGCGCTGCTCTAGCTCTTGTAGCAGTGACTACACAATTACAGGCAATTACCAACATCACAGAATGGTGTACCTTTATGAATGAATTTTATTGTCTAAATAATAAATCAGTAGAGAAAACAGTATAAGAAATGTGAAAATAGTTATTCACTGCCTAGAATTTTATACCTAGTCAAGCTAACATTCAATTGTCCAAGTTAAGAAAAACACATCTTTAAAAACGCAGTCTCCAAAAATACACCCTCCAGATATTCTTTGTTAGTGGAAACCCAGAGATGTATTCCATCAACATGAAAGTTAACCAAGAAGGAGAAACACAGTACAGCCCGAAGAGAGGAGAGAGGTGAAGTGACTGCCTGAGGGATGGACAGACAGACAGACGGACGCTCCAGGCTGAAGGCTGTGCTGCCGTCCTATTGGAGCAAGAGGATGGAGGAATATGTCAGAAAAAATAATAGTGAAGAAAACTACAGGCGAGGCATTCGAATATATTGAGGACCAGATACACTTTTGGTGGAAAAGTTGAGGTTAAAATGGTGGTAAGTTTATAAAACCAAACGAAAGAAAAAATGAGACAAGTAATAACTGCTAAAAGAAAATGTACCAACAGCACATTAAATGACTCAGCTCTGGGTTATATTAACATGGACATAACAAAAATGCCAAAATTGATTGAAACATAATTATATCAATAGAATAGCAGAAGGGGAGATCGAGAAGGAGATAAACCTTCGTATTTCATTTAGGAAGTCCATGGATAATATCTGAAACTGAAGGAATGAGAGTTGTACTGCAAGCATGTTTCAGAAATGTGGTGGTAAATGCTCAGAGAAACATCTGAAAGAGCTGGAAGACGTTTCCTTTGGGAGAGGCAGCCTGGGGAGGGGAGGGCGGGGCAGGGCATCGCTGCCTTTGTTCTAAGCCTTATAGACTATGTAACATTTTTTAAAGTAAAATGTAACCAAAAACATGCAGGCAGTGCACCAAGAAGGGAGGGGAATGTGTCCTCTGATAAGTGGTTGAGATGGGGGCAGAGCTGAAAAACTGTGAAGGTGAAATGGAAACGGTCGGAAGGAATGAGGAAAGAGATTAGAGACACAGGTCGTGTGTCTGTGGATGGAGAGCAAGTTTAATAGATGGTGTGACTGCAGAGATGTGGAAGGAATTAATGGAGGTGGCAATGAGATTCAGCGCTCAGGTCAGAACATTTTGTCTGGAAAACCATCTTCATCTATTTTCTGTTCTTTTGTAGGTCAGGTCTCTAAACACCTCATTTTATTTCTCAAACAAAATGTTCCTTTTGTTCTAGTTGTACAATTTTATCAGTAGAGTAAGCACCATAATAGTGAAGAACAGTTATAAAGATAATAGCTTTTAGTGCCCAAGTTTTAGAGGCATGGGACACTAAATGACTATGGCTTGTAGCCCTTTGCCAGAAACCCTTCTGCCTGCAGGTGAATGTGCTCATCTTCAAACACACTGGTCTACGAGTCCAGACCAACTACAAGACTACAGCACTTTTGATGAACGTGATTGGGAAAATAAGGCCTAAGTCACTGCCTGAATACCGTGATTTGAGAATTGACTTCAAAGAACTACAAAAGCATACGTAGGCTAAAAGTCCTGAGTCTAGAAAACAACCCATGACTAAATACGTCTTCCAAATGAGCTCATCATAGTGCCTACCTCCAAGGGTCAAAGTCAGGGTTAAACGAGGTAAAACATGAGAGCACTTAGAACAACACCTGGTACAACACGTGTGCTCAGTACTCTTGTCTGCAGTAATGACGGTGGTGGTGGTGGTAGTGGTGGTAGTGGTGGAGATGGTGGAGGTGAGGGGAGTTGTGGCAGTGGTGATGGTGGTGTTGGTGATTAAGTAGTGGTGGTGGGAGTGGTGCTGGTAGTGGCAGCGGTGATGGCGGTGATGGTGGTGATGGTGGTGATGGTGGTGATGGCGGTGATGGCGGTGATGGCGGTGATGAGGTTGCTGGCATGGTAAGAAGTGGCTATAAAGTCGCACAAACTCACCTTCTACTTACTACCATGGTGTCTGCTTCTTTTTCCTGGCAGATGGCTTCTGTTTCTGTTACATGGTTGGAATTCAGTCACATGGCCATATCTCACTGTGAGGAAGGTGGGAGGTGTAGACTGGTTGTGTTTCCACGACCAGGAGAAGACAGGCTGGTGAACTGATAGCCATCTCTGCCAGAGCAGCCATCTGTAACCTGGCCTGGCCTTCCCCTCCCCTCCTCCTCCAGGCTTCAAAGCCAGCACGCCAGTCCGAACTCCCCATGCGTCTCCCAAATTGGAATAGCTGCTATTCTCCCAGCAGAATGTCTTCTTGCCCCTGTGTCTGCCCCCTCCCCTTCCCTGAAAATCCCCTTCCCTGTCTCCATATGTCAAAGTTCTGTGCTTTCTTCAAGACCCACACGTACCTCTCCATGGAACATTCTCTTAGTTGAAGTCGATCTCACTCCCTTCCCATTCTTCATCCATCTGTCTGCCAAAGGACTTGACACTTCTGCCTTATTTGCGGGCATGTCTACCACCTCCACTAAAAAGCAACCTTCTTGCAGACAGATGGCCATGTCTTCACATTGTGCCTAACCCAAGCAGACTGCAGGAACTGTGTGTGCCAACCCCATCCTTCGCTCTGTGTTCCTATAGAATCGATACCATGTCTTGCACTCAGCAAGTGCCAGCTGAACCGGTGCCAGCTCATGCCCTCAGGTGCCCCCATCCATGGGCTGACCCCAGCTCCCCGGCTGCTAGACTGAAATGACTGCATCTGCAGAAGCCGAGGGCAGGTCTCACAGGCCGTTGAGCAGACGAGGGTGTCCTCCAGCTACGCGCTCGTCGAGGACATGGAGAGAACTGTCTTTTGTTACCTGAAAACCAAGCTAGAGGAAAATGATTTTCTTTTCCTTCTTTTCTTTTCCCTTCCTGCCTTTCTTCCCTTTTCTCTTTAAAAAATACTTTTTTGCTCTGCTATGTATACAAGACAGGTTCGGATCAATAACCAGTGATGGAGCACGAAGTTACACAAGCATCCTTTCGGAAATTCTTTGGACTGCCGCAAGCCCGCAGAGAGTTTTCCGGGACAGAAAGGGCAGCGGGGCCCCTGATGCCTTCCTCCCATGGGCTGTGACTGCAATGGCTTCTGGCGCACAGTGAGCTGCGCTGCCCTATTCAGACAAGGTAGTTTGGATCCACTTCAAACGAGCTGCCAACTGATGTTTTGCAGCTTGGGGCAGATTATGCTAGAAAGGGAGCTCATGAGCAGCCACAGAGGAAGTGAACTTGCAGGGTCCTCCCACTCTGAGGCCATCAGTAACTGTGCTGGGCCTACACACATCAGACTCCACCAGCCAGCCCCTCCCCTCACCATTTACTTCAATAACATGGGATACCAGCATTGCCATTCCTACCGATTGATGCCATCCAGCTGCTAGGCTAGAAAGTAGGAACTTCGGTTGTTGTATCAGCATCCATAGAGGTAGCCTTGAACAAGCTGTTGTGGAAAAAAGAACACTGAGATACTTCACACTGAGAACAATGAGACACTTCGCAGAGTGAAGGAGAGAGAGTTTCAGAGGGAGGGCAGCGCCCAGTGAGTACTTTGCTTCGGGCAGGTAGGGCCCCAGAGATACAGAAGGCAGGTCCAAGCACAGTCTCATGGGGAAGGGGGCTAACTCTGTCCTGAGAGGACAAATAGCTAGCAGTCCGTCCAGCTGGGGGCCTCAGCGCACGTGAGCTAGAGGTGCAGGCTCTGGAAACAGTCTGCTCCGTGAAGACAGTGGTTCCCCCTCTTAAATGACCTTGGTTTCAAAATCATTCAAAAACAATTCATATTTCCTCGGCTCACTTATCTGAAAGATGGATAACTAAGAGTATCCACGTCGGAGGTCCCTCCTGAGGATGAAGATGATTACAGTGAGGTTGTCCTTGCAAAGCCCTTAGCAGGGAACCAGGCAAAGGGTAAGTGTTCCTTGAGCGTCACCAGTGTTGGAGACTGGCCAGGTGCCCCCACCTCCATTGCTGGAGCTCCCTGGCAAGGACAGCTGTGCGGGGCACCCCATCTGGCCAGTGGAGTGTGGCTGGATGTGTGTGCTGCTCTAGGACTGACAATGGAACAGGTTGCTTGGGGTCCCCAGAGGATTATATTCAAATCCTAACCGCCAGCATCAGTGACAGTGACCTCATAGACAAAGGAAAAAGAAGGAAAAAGAACCCTTTGCAGATGTAATTAAGTCAAGGATCTCAAAATGAGATAGCCTTGGATTTGGGGTGGGCCCTAAATCAAGTGACAGATGCCCTTACAAGAGGAAAAGAGAGAGAGCAAAGACACAGACACACAGGCAAGAGGGCCAAGTGAGCACGGAGGCAGAGACGAGAGTTGGGTGTCTACAAGACTTGAAGATGGCCAGCAACACAGACATCAGGAGAAAGGGTGCAACGAGGTCTCCCTCAGTTTCTCCACCGCTGCCAACCCTGTTAACTCCTCCATTTTGGACGTTGGCCTCTACAATTGTGAGACAATAAATTTCCGTTGTTTTAAGCCACCCAGTTTATGACAATTTATTATAAAAGCCTTAAGAAAAGAGCACATTAGGCCCTGGTCGAGTAGCTTAGTTGGTTTGGAGCATCATTCATTCCAATGTGCCAAGATCGCAGGTTCAATCCCTGGTCAGGGCACATACAGGAGCCAACCAATGGATGCGTATATAAGTGGAACAACACAATGATATTTCTCTCTCCCCCATCTCTCTCTAAAATCAATCAATAAAATTTTTTTAAAAAGAAACTAATGTACCATGTAATCCCTCAAGCTCTGACTCTCAGTAGCGAATGGCCCAAAGGAAGCAGGGTCTCCCCAGAGATGAAGCCTGAAGTCCTGAGTCACACCCTGGGCAGAGAGTGGCCCAGGGGAGCTTCAACATTCATTGGACCCCATGAGAGTGAGAAACCTGTTTCTTGTGTATTCGACCACTGAGAAGCAGGGTTGATTACTACACCAGCACTAATTATCCTCAGCAGCGTAATGATTATTAAGAGATCGGGGTCGGAATCTAGATGAGGCAGAAGGGAAGAGCCACCTGAACAGTAGAAAAGCAGAAAACAGAGGAGGTAAGCAGTTTCCCCGTCTCATCCTCAATGCTATATCACGTTCTGGGTCTTTCTGGCAGGTATGGGTCCTGGATAGAATGACCCGCACATGCCCTGTTCATCCCACCTTACCCCTCAACCCTACTGGTTGCTGCTGTCCCAGGGCCTAAGTTACCCAGCTGCCCGGGGAGACCCCACACTGAGAAGGAGCTCCAGGACCGAGTCCATCTAGATTAGGCATCCAGTTTAAAGCAAAATAAAGATGGCATAACCTTCTGGAAGACAATTCAGCTTGTTCGAGCGCCCATTAAGAGAAGTGGGAAATCAGCCTGGGGCTTAGAAACCAGAGGAAAAGAGGAGAGATGGAACTCGGGAAATTTTGAAGGGCCACAGCACAATCAGTCCCATCCCAAGTGGAACTGATTTCAACCGGACTTGCTCTTTGTAAATAACACAGGTGTAAGAGACGGGCTTGGCTTTGTGCAAGCCCCAGCTCACGGTTCTCTGCAAAGCCAGGGCCACTGAGAGCTTGTGTCCATCTGAGTATTGTCACAAGGTGTCAGGGAGCCTCCTGGGAAGCAATCACCCCTCAGGCAGAGAGCCTGGAGGTGACTAAGATAGGACCAAACTCAAGAAGCTGTTTTGGGGGAGCAGGGACCATTTTGAGAATGGTCTGAAGGATAAGGGGCCCCAGAAAGCTTCACCAAAAAGCAAGCCAGCAGACATCTGGGAGAAACAGAGAGAATGAGCAGCAGGTAACGTCACAGGGATATGAAGGCTATGGGGCTGTGCCTGAGGAGAGAACACCATCTCAGTCTAACCCAAGGTGCCGAAGCAGATCCAAGCCCATCCCAGAGCCCTGACTGCCAAGCTGTAATGAATCCATGAAGAAATCGGCGTCCCTGAGGTGACCTGAAATTCACATTCCACTAAGGTGAAAAGGCAGAGGTGTGTACGCAGTTCCCACGGAGCCAGAGGGAGGCTTCCTGCTGAAGTCCCTGTGATTAAGTAGCTGAGATTGGTGCAGAAACTTGTGGTCTTGTTACGGACATGGGAACCCTCAGTCTTGGAATGTCCTTCCTCCTCCTGTCCACCTCTCCAGTCCTAGGAGCCTCTGGCTTCCCAGCCTGCCCATGGAGACCTCTTCATTGCTCAAGGACACGCTTGCTTTTACGTAAACACGAGCTCCAGTGGGTCATGTCTTGCACTGATCTCTCTTATGTGCCTTCTCGTGTACTTACATCTTGAATCTCCCGATGGAATGAGCCTTCCAGGGGAAATAGAGGCCATGTTCTCTCTTTCTTGTGGCTACAGGGCTTAGCCAGAGCCCAACACTGAGCAGATGGGTCACACCACCCTCCTTCTCCTTCCTCCACCCTTACAGGCCAGTGCTCCCATCAAGGAAAGGAAGAAAACAACCCTTGATGGAGAAAAACAAAGTCAGTTCTTAGCCACTTTGATCTTAAGAGGCTGATTTCTTAATAAAAGAAGGTTGTGAAAAATATGATGTAAACAAAACATATGGTCCATATGGTCCAGAATCCTTGGAACCTGGAGTTTAGCTAAAAATGCCCACACGTCTCCCTTGCCATATGTCTTGGGTTAGGCTCCCCCTGAAAAAAACTTTGAGGCAAAGATTTGAAAGTAGGTGGTTTGTCGGGGAGGTTATCCGAGGAAGCAGGGGAAAGGAAGGGGGGATAGGACATGGGAAGGGAGCACAGCCAATGAGGAGTGCGTCATGGGCAGGCTACTCACAGAGTGCACGTGCAGGGCTGCACTTAGAGCAGGTTTCCACGTGCACATTCAGGACTAGCCCCTCTAGAGAACTCTGGGAGGCAGGACAGAACAGACTCTGAGCAGAGCGATCTGGCCTGAGGGGCAAGGAAGCTGGAGCATTTACCATCAACCCCCACAAGCACTGAGCTCCCAGATTCCCCGTGTGCAGGCTGGGAGAAGTCCCTACAGAGCCACATGGTGTCACCTGGAATGACCAGTGCTGGGAAGAGAGGGGCAGGCATGGAGAGCATCTGCTTCAGCACACGCATCCCACATCCCCAGGACAGATGCTAACTGTCTGGGGAGCTTGGGCCACATACACGCTTCTGTCCACAGTTCAGGCCACAGAAGATGGCCTGTGTGGCAGAGACTGTGTGCCATCCTTCTACATCCATTCTCCCAGTCATCTGCCCCATGGCCTCCTCCTGGAACTGGAGTGAGGACACCTTGGAAATCCATCTTAGCCCAGGAGGGAAGGGGCAAGACCTGGGGAGGGCAGAGCACCCAGGTGGAAGGGACTCTGGTCCCGATACCAGAGCCGCTCTCACAGCCCTGGAAATCCTCGTCCAGCCTGTCCCGGGTGAGATGGCCCCTGTGGGAGCCACTAGTGTCTGGGGGTTTGGTTAAAGCTGCTGTGGCACTTCTGTCCTGAACCCCACCCCCACCCCTCCACTCTCCCGAGATTTTGATTAAAATAGCTACAAGTGACCCGCGGTTTATTTGTTTCTGATCTTTCTGCCACTTTCATCCCTAGGGAATTTTAGTGAAAGGTTGTGCCACCTGGCCAGCAAGGGGCCTCTGGAGGCCCAGCTGGGGAGAAAGGCTCAGCCTTGCATCTCTGATGGGGAGAGGGGGATGGGTGGCATTAGCCCTGTTTGTGGGTTAAGTTTTGTAGGAGACACACTGTCCCTGAAGAGCTCCGGGCCAGGGCCTGGCTGTGTGGCCACAGACAACCCACCCGTCTGCAAGCCTGGCTCTACGTGTTGGTATAATGCAGGTGGACGAGACCCCTGTGGAGACTTGCCACCCTGAACGCTCTTTGATTTATGAACACGAGGCCCCTAAGGAGGCAGGGGGTGGGGGTGAGAATACCCAGTAATGAGATCTGGATTGAGAGCCCAGCAGCTCAGGGGGGAGCTAGGAAATGCCAGTGTTCTGGAACCAGGAATACAAACGAGCCACTTTGAAACGGAGCCGGAGCTGCCACCACGGGGGACCCGCCCTGCACGTCTCACGCATCAAACCCCAGGGTGTTAGAACAGAACAGTACACCTGTGGCTGAGCCCGAGCAACCTCGTGCCCCAAAGGACGGTTTGCAAGGATAACGAGAAAGCAGCTGTGATGACCACTGGACTGATGACGACCAGAATGAAAATTAAGAACATTATTTAGTGTTAGCATCTCTATGGTTTTCACACCCATAGAAGTGCCTTCCTGCTCTCAATGTACTCGTCCTCCTTCCCCATCTCATCAATACCCCTTGTCTTTGTCTCCTAATTGGAACACTCTTTGGGCTTCTGCCTGAATCAGTGATTGCCGAAGAGCTATTCTCACTGATCTCAAATAAAAGCTTGTTTGTCTCTCGCTTTGAAAGGCCTTTTTATTTTAGGTTAATAGTCCATTTAAACCCGAACAATCCCAAAAGCCGAGCCCAGCCAGTCCCAGACAGCACCCCAGAGTTCCCTCACCACCCAGGCTCCCCTGGGAGACCATCGAAGTAGTCAAGTATCTCATTCCTGCTTTACCCTCCCACCCTCTCCCTTCACCTCTACCAGGAGGATGATGGAGACACACGTCTTCCTCTGCTTGGAGCCTGGCTGCAGTGTGGGGCCAGGAGGCCGCAGGGATGTGACCATGGTACAGAGCTTGCCTGGCTCCCCACCCCCCACTGCTCACATGTCTGCAGTAGCAAGGCCATTTCCACGGCCACTGCGCCCATTGGCTTGGCTCGGTGCCCTGTGCTGCGGGAGCTGCTGGCTGGGCTGCAATCAAATCACATGAAAGAGCCTGAGTTATACCTGACCCATGAGACAAGTGGCAGAGACAGCCAGTGCTGCCCAGGCCAGCCTGCAAGGCAGTACGCCTTCCTATGTGCAGCTTGCCCACGCTGTCCACTCCCAGCAGCTGCAGAAGCCATAACGCTGCCCTCTAGCTTCAACCATCAACACCTCCCTGCGTGACGGGGCCCCACCGAGACTGAGGCTATGAAGGCATTGTGTGGCTTCCATCCCCAGGGACCATGTCTGGTGACACAGTGATCAGCCAGTCATCTCAATGGCCTCTCCCCTGGACCCCAGCCAATCTCTATACAACCCCACTTGTGTGTCTGCACTGTTCTTAGGGAGAGGAAAGCTCCATGGCCCCTCCCCCAGGTCAAGGGCTTCTCCCTTAGCTCGGGTGCTTGTTTAACACGTGCATAACAGTGAAGTTCCAAGGCCTCACCAAGTGTTAAGTAAGGCATCAGAGACACGGCACGGAAAACACCACTGTATTAGTCCCCCGTGGCTGCTGTAACGAATTACCAGAATTTAAACCTAGAATTTAAAACAACAAAAATTTACTGTTACAGTTCCGGAGGTCGGAAGTTCACTGTGAGCTCTAGGGAATAAAATCAAGGTGTTGGCAGGACCCAGCTCCTTCTGGAGGCTCCAGGGAAGATGTGTTTCCCTGCCTTCTCCAGCTTCTAGAGGCCACCTGCATCCTCGGCTCACAGCCCCTTTCTCCAGATTCAGCGGGCCCCACTCCAACAGCTACCTCCACAGTCACATCTTTTCCCGACACTGTCCCTCTGGCTGCCTCTTCCAAGGCCCCACGATTACACTGGGCTCACCCAGACAACCAGTAGAATCTCCTACATCAAGATCCTTAACTTCATCACATCTATAAAGTCCCTTTTGTCATTTAGGGTAACGCAGCCACAGGTTCCAGGGGTCAGAAGGTGAACAATTTGGGGGGCCGTTATTCTATCTACCACCAAATCCTACTGGAATGCAGAGGCAAGAAGGGCCCCTCAGGACTTGAATGAATGAGGGAGGCATCATGGGGTCACTGAGGACTGTAGAACCCTCCCTAATGGAGCCCTGGGTGAAGGAGAATTATCGTGAGTTACAAGACACGTTGGAACTCAGTGCCTCGTACTGGGTGGTGTGGGTGCCAAAGAGCGCGTGCAGGCCCTCAGGTCAGACCCAGGTCAGAAAGCCCGCCTCACCGCGCACTAGCTGCAGGACCTGGTGGCTCTTTATCCTCTCTGAGCCTTGGTTCCCTCATCCGAAAAATGGGAGAAAGCGCCTACTTTACAAGATAGTTAAGATTAAATGGAATAATATATACCAAGGGCTCGGTGCCTTGTTCATCCTGGTGCAGAGGAAGGGCCCCGTTCCCTCCTGCCGCCCTGGGGAATTTATTGTATACCCACATTACAGAGGGGGAGACCGAGGCCAGAGAGAGCTGTGGTTCCTACACGGATATCACCGATCGTAGTGACTGAGTCGGGCCAAAGCCTGGCTCTGCAGGTCCAGGGCGGGCTCCCCCAGGGAGGGTAGGTGGTGAGGTGGGGTGATGTTTTATATGGAAAAAAATGTGATTGGTGGGATCCTGGATTTGTAGTGTTTAGACACCTGCTATCCTTGAGGCCACCACAAACTTGGGGGGTGGGGGTTAAGAGGGAAGTGGCCTAGAATTGTGCCTGTTTTTGTGCCCCTCTGTCCTGAACTCCATTGTACGTCTATCCATCGGAAACCAAGACAACAGGGAAATCCACAACATGGCCGGCGTTCTAAGACCCTCCTTAGAAAGGAAAGTGGAAAGGCTGACTTTGAATTCTGACCAAATTAGGACCTTTCTAATTAGGACCTTTCTTGGCTGTTTACTGAATAAAAATGCAGGATTTCTCTGCGTACTTCCGCCCTCAGCTGTGTTGGGGGGATGCTTTCCACAGAGCGCATGCAACAAGCTTGGGCCCTCGTTCACTCTCACGCAAGGGCTTGCCAAGCTCCCGCACTGAACGGTAAGTGGTGTGCCCGACCTCGGGGGAAGAGTGAAAGTAGTAGCCAAAGAATCACACACGTGCGTGTGAAGTGAACGCTGTAAGGGTACCTCGTGTGTGCGGTGCAGGGAGGGGAGGGCTGGAGCAGAAACTGCAGTGTTTTACAGCCTGGGTGCACAGGTAGAATGCATTGCCAGCTTCCCGTGAAACTTGGTGTGGCCACGGGCCTGCGTTGCAGCCACTGGAATTGACCTAAGTCACTTCTGGGTCTGGCCATGTATAACCCTTTGATGCCATCCTCCACGCAGAGAATGGCCGTGACTCAGGACACCTGTATTGGGCCCTGCTGATAGTAAGAGAGAGAAGTCTAGTGGCCACAGCCTCCAGGATGTGGGGGTCTATCGTTCACAGTAGTTAGCTTCATCTCAGCGGCTCCAGGAAGTAGCCTGGAGCTCAGGGCTAGAGGGTGACAGGACTTAACCAGATGCAAAGACAGAGGGCCAGACTCCAATGAGCTGATGTGGGGGAGGGGGCGGGGAAAGAAGGACAGGGCGTCCAAAGAAAGGAACCATCCTGGGAGTGAGGGAAGAGGGCCCCATGCAGGAGGTCACAGGCCACACCAACACAGGGAAGTTGTGGAAGGGCTTCAAATTTGGGGCCGGAAGGCATGGAAACGATGACATGATCAGATTCATATTCTTAAAAGATGACTCTGGCTGCCATGGAGGAATGTACTAGAAAGAGAAGAGTGGGTGCAAAGTGGAGAAATCAGAGGGGTGGCCGCTGAAACGACCCTGGTGTTCTGTGGAGTTAGCTGTCTCTGTTATTAGCTCTATCTAGGCCTTTGGGCCAGTCGATAGAGTCGGCCACAAGCTCTCCTGTCTCGGGATAGACACCCCACGTATGGCTGCCAAACCACAGTGGTTGGTTAAGGACCAAGACACAGAGGCTGTGGCTGCCCAGGGTGAAATGTGAAGCCGGGGGGATATTATCAGCATCAGGGAAGCATCAACACCTCCCATCTAGGAGGCATGTGATTCCAGGGAGGTTTTAAATACTTTATTTATTTATTTTTAGAGAGAGTGGAATGGAGGGAGAAAGAGAGGGAGAAAAACATCAATATGAAAGAGAAATATTGATTGGTTGCACCCCAACTGGGGACCAAACCTATAACCCAGGCATGTGCCCTGACGGGGATCCAAACCGGCACCCTGTCCCTGTGTGAGGCGATGCCCAGCCCACTGGGCCACACTGGTCAGGGCTGGGAGGTGACTGAGGGCTGTGTGATTGCACCTGTGCCTGGGTGTTTTTGTGCAGGATTTCATCTTCCAGGTCAAAGACTCATCCTGCCCTTGGACAAGACAAGCTCACTGAAGCTCCTCAGTTCTGTTCGTCGCTGCTCCAGGAGAAGGCTCAGCTGTGGGTCCGTAAGAAAGACTGAGGATCAGGAAGCTTAACCAGAGAAGGACTTCTCCAACCTTTGGGAGCAACTGTGACCCATGGGATGGCATCCTCTTAAACATTCAGGAGACAGAGACCCTGAAGCCCAGGCACTTAGCAACAATGAGAATGGCTTAGCTTCAGGGGTACCGAATCTCCAAATTCCGATCAGCTCTGCAGGGCATGGAGCAGGGTGGCTCGCTTTTGACATGTCTCTGGTTGCTTTACCCATTATTATCCCTGCTCTGCGGACCCCTGACTCCCAGGGAGGTCCCACATGGCAAAGCAGCATGTCATTCACCCTGCAATTCTTATTCAATTAAGTATCTTTTCATAAAAGAGCAACTACTTCCAAAAGGGCAATGTGGCACTGAACAGCATCTGCGGCCACAGCCACAAGGAACATGGAGCCAACGTTAAAGCAGCAACAGAAAGGAGGAAGTGGTGACAGGCGCTGGGGGCAAACCCAGCCCCATTGGGTGTCAGCTGGGCAGGGGATGGAGTCCAGTGTGTTATTCAGGCTGATCACATGATAGCAAATGACATCAGGAGAAGTGGGAGGCCTGTTCCTGCAAAGGTAGATGTTGGACTGAATGTCTGTGTCCCCCAGAAATTCGCATGATGAAACCCTAAGTGCCAATGTGCTGGCCTGAGGAGATGAAGGCCTTTGGGAGGCGATTACGGTTAGATGAGGTCATGAGGGTGAGGCCCCCGTGGTGGTACTGGTGCCCTTGTAAGGGAAAATGACACCAGAGCGCGCTCTCTCCCCACCACGTGAGGATGCAGCAAGAAGGAGGCTGCCTGCCAACCAGGAAGAGAGTCCTCATGGGGAACTTAATTTGCTGACACCTTGATCTTGGACTACCAGCCTGCAAAAGTGTGAGAAATAAATGTCTATTGTTTATGCCACTCAGTCTATGGTATTTTCTCCCAGCAGCCTGGACTGACTAAGACACTGGGCACAGAAGCCTGGCCAAGGCACCCCACCTCACTGACCCATGCTGGGAACTGGAATCCAGTGGAATCTCCTAAATATGCCATTAATGAGCATCTGCATCTGAAAGTAAGTCCTAAAGAAGCTCTAACCCTAAACTCTTTCTCTCCAATCTCCCCTTACAATTGTACTAATGTATCTAGGTTAACCTTCAGGGTCTAAAAATTTCTTTTCATTCAAAGATACAATGAAAGGACTGCACGACTTGGAAATAGATGACTCTCTGAAGTTAAAATCAGTCAATGCAAAACAGGCGACCTATGAAGATGGCCCCTGTATGAGATGGTCCGCCACGGTCACCTGAGATGAAACCAGGCCTGAGCCTCCCCCAAAACACAGGACAAGAACAATAAAAGGAGCTAAAAGTAGTGGAAAAGAAGAGGCAAAATTATTGTTATTTGCAGATGATGGGATTGTCTCCCTGGGAATCCTAAAGAATCCACCAAAAACTGAACAGAGAGTATGTAGTTCAGTAAAGTGAGTAGTTTTATAGAGTTAAACATACAGATATGAGCAGTTGCCCTAGATAACAGCAAAGCCAACAAGAGAATGCTTCGGGGAAAGACTCTTTAGAAGGAGAATAAAACTATGAAGTGATGAGAAATAGAACAAAAAGACCTATATGAAAAAATTATAAAACTTTACTGGAAGTCATAAAATGATGTAAAGACATCAATTCTTCCCCCCATTGTGCTCCAGTTTGTTAATAAATTTAATGTAATTCCACCTGCCCGTGGAGTTCTACTCTTCTGTGAGCATCTTAGATGAACTATTCTGGGATGGCTGTGAGACCTGAATAATTTGCTCTTTCTGGCTCATGTGAGTAGGTTTCTTCTCATTGCAACCAAATGATTAACTCAGCCTCAGCTACCCTCTGTCTCTTGTGGCCCATACATCTAGGAGCCCACCTCCTCTCATCCATCCTCTTGTATCCGTCTCCAAATGGGCTTTTGAAGCTTCCTGGAAAAAAACAAAGTTTGTTTTGCTTTCTTTTAAAAAAACCAAACAAACCTTTTTGCAGTTTTGACTGGCCACAATACCAGCTTTGGCCCCAAGTCAACAACTTCACGCCATTAACTGGCTCATTTCCCCATGACTGTTAGTTCAGGCTCACAGAAGGATTCGGATTGGCTGAGCTCACCCCTCCAATCAGGTTTCCACCATTGACCCAACTGGCAGTAGCCAAGAGGAGCAGAGTCCCAGGGAACTCTGGGCGGGGCTGCGTCAGGAAAAGGGTGTTGGTGATACAGGCAATGGCTGACTCGGTCACATAGTGTCCGAGTTAGCCATTGTGTTAGTCTCCCATGCCTAACAGCTTCTTTTTATTGAACACCTGCATGGAGCCAGACACTCAGGGGTTTCACCTCACTTTAACTCCTAACATTTCCCACCCACCTTGCCAAGTAGACTTTATCATCACCTTGACGGTAAGAAAACCACCTGCTCAAGGTAGGCAACTCTCTGCAGGCACTTGGCCCACTGACTTGTAAGTCAGAGATGAATCCAGTTGTAAGTCTCAAGTGTTGGGGCCCCCCCTGCCCAATTGGGGTTGCAGGGCCACTTCCCCCTATCTGGTGCTAATAAATCGTGCCTCTGGGCCTGCAAGTCTGAGTCTCTCCTTCTCCTGGGCCTGGTCCAGGTACTTCTCTACCAACCAACCAGCCACCCACCCGTATTCACCTGGTGACTCCCACCATCTTTCTGATCGATCGCCAAGCGCGGCAGCTCCCCAGGGAGACCTGGGTGATTCTGCAAGCCCAGCTGAGCCAGGCTGAGCTGCCTCCCCTCTGAAGTGCCACAGCATGAATCTCTCCATTTTTGTGTCTGCCTGTCAGGGCCTCTGCCCCACCAGCCTGCCAGCACCATGGTGAGGGACGGCCGCAGCACCAGGTACACATGCACAGTAGAGTCCAGTAAACACGCATGAAACATCGAAGGTGGGGTGGGGTGGGGGGGAGTGCTGGGGGGAAAATGGAGACACTGTACTTGAACAATTATAAAAAAGCAAAAAAGCACACTTATGAAACAAAATTAAATTGGTGATGCTCCAGCTTGCTCGGGCTCACCCTGGGGACAGTCCCTCCTTCCTTCTAGGGTAGCCCACGGGAACAGAAGGGCCCTCCAAAGCTGGGAACCTAAGCCACTCCTCCTTCCCCGGGCTCCACAGGGCCACAGACTCAGCATACCCAGTGCCCAGGCACAAGAGGCACCATTAAAATCTTCCCTGTGCTGTTAGCTGGACTTCTACACTCTCAGGAATCCAGCTGAGAAGCAATAATTAAATTCATCCCTGTGGCTGAAAGGAAATCCGATGTACCCTTGACCTGTGATTGGGACGAGAAGGGTGTATCCTCTCCGACCGTCACAGCCCTCCCTCCACTCTCATTCCGCACCAGTGGGCCAGTGCTGCTGAGGGAGTGCTTCCTGTCCCTCGAGAATTTGGGGACGCCACTGCCCAGGATCTCCTGCTTTGCAGGGACAGTCCCCCTAGGGGGCGCAACCTCACTGTAAAACCAGACCTGCTTCCAGATGGGTCAGAGCGGGAGGAGAGTGGGCCACTGGGGCCAGACACACCCAGTAAGGGGGGCCCTGCTTCCTTTCTGTGAAATCCTCAGAGGATGAGGAACAATGGGGGTGCTGGGAACACAGGGTGTGGAGGGAATTCATCTGAATTACATAAGCCCTTGTTTTGTTCCCAGCTTCCTTTCCATCGGGACTTCAGGGAACTCCGAAGAACACTGCATCACAACCTTTCTAATTTATGTGGCATTTGTACGGTCCCCATCTCAGAAAGCTCTCTATGGAGTGTCCCCTCAACCTGCTGTCCTCTTTTCAGTGGGGATCACAGGCCACCAGGTGCCCGGGGAGCCCTGGCTGGTCCCTACTGCTGAGGTGATTCTTAGTGCCAAAGCGATTCTATTTAGGTTTCTCTGATTAAACACCCATCCGGGGAACCCAGAGCTCTGTCCCCACCCTCCCCCGCCCCCATCCCTAACAGGAGAAATCCCCTAACACCAAACAACAAATACATTTTCAGATGGATTTTTCAGACAGTTAATCCTCCCAAGCGTGCCCTTCCTTCTGCCAGGAGCAGCCTCGCCTCTGTCCCAGGCATTGCCTTGCACACTGCTTGTGGCTTCCACCATGCTGTACGCCTGCACCCCAGGCACATGTGTGTGAACAAGCACACACACACACACACACACACACACACCCCAAGCCCCGCCCTCCTCTTCCCACCATGTTCCCCTCTCCACCTGGATCCTTGGTTGAGGAGCTGGCAAAGGGAACAGATCGGATGCCCCACAGTTTTATATTGTGTTGTCATGGAGCCTCTCGGGGTGCGAGGAAGAGATGCAACTCCCACACAGGTCCGCACCTGGCAGAGCTCAAACAACAGCCAGACACAGGGGCTGGGGGATCCTGCCACCGGGGGCCCCAAGGCAGGCATGCACCCAGGGCTTTGACTCCGTCCCCCTACATGATGGACCTCTCCTGGCTGCCTGCGGAGCCCTGTGAGGTGAGCTGTGCGAAGCAACTTACCTGTGAGGTCTGCAGGGGCGGAGATGGGGTTAGAGAGAGGCCAGGCAGCTTCTCTGAACTTCAGGTGGTGGTAAATAACCCGCACAGGTAACAAATCAGTGTGCGGAGCTCAGGGAGGTGGGGAGATGGGAGAACCACCTGCCCCCAGAGCCTCACAGGTGTGGAGCACTGCAGGTAAGTGGCGGAGGGACCCATCGGTGCAAAGTCCTGTGTGAAGTCCTAAAAGGTGCCTGCTGAGCTAACCTGAGTGACATAGGCCAAATGCAGATGCATCGACGCCCCCACCCTTCTTGTGCTTCTGGGTGAGTCCTAATCCCCCAGTGAAACTTCCAGTCTTTGGTGTCCCAGGGTGCAGCGCTCTAGTCCCACCACAAGCAGAAAATGCATTGCGATCGCCGGTGGGAAAGTTAGGACTTCCCATAGGGGACCAGTAGTCTGAGAATGGGCCTCGGCCTCCACAGAACAACTCCTAACAGAGGCACCGTGGTGTTTCAGCTCTAACCTTAAGGGAAGCAGAAAAGAGACACCTGGTGTGCAGACCTTTAACAGTAGGCATGTCCCAGGTTAACAGAAGGCAGAGACAGAGGCAGACACTTGAGTCACGCATCTTCACTCCATTTTATTACAATGTCAGGGAAAGTAGTTGCAGGGGGGGACGATGTTGGGGATGGACACAGACACGAAGCTGCTCACAGCTGCATTGCCTACACCTTGCTAAGAGAGAGGAGTGTCGGGTGGCTGTACATGCAATGTGGGACTGCTGTGCGTGTGCGCAGTGGGCAGGTGATTCCTCTCTAGGGGGGTTCTTTAGTTTCTCGACAGATGATGGCTGCACTCGGTGTCTTCTGGCCGACTAGGAAGGGGCTTCCCTGCTAGGACTGGGACCCAGCCTTCTTCTTCTGGAATTTTCTGAACTGGGACTGAATGGCCACCGCCGCACGTTCTGTCTCTGGCGCATCCATGTCGATGTCAAACTCTTCTTGAACTTTCTTCTGCCCATCTGTAGCAAGAAAAACACAGACATAAGGCAACCCCTGAGCTGAAAGCAAGCAGGAAGCCAGATAGCAACTTCGGGAGAGCCCAGCCCCCCAGCCACTGCCAGGCATTCACCGCCCCCAGCACGAGACCAAGTCTGCAAAGTGAAGCCCTGGGGTGCACGTTCTGACCCCTACCTGAATCAGCTGACTTCTGGCTGCCTGAAATCTACACCTGCCTGGGATGATGAAGCTCAAGGACCCATCACAACATCTCAGACACTTTCCATGCGTGGTTTTCTGTTCTCATGTTCGTATTTTACATATCATGTTAAGCGTATCAGCTGTGCTGTTACTTTCTCCCGGTATTTCATGTAGATGCAGTTTAAATACTGCTACAGATATTAACCCAATGGTAGCTGATATGCACAGCAGCTCTGAATTAAAATCATTGAGTCTCTGGGCAAACTTCCCCGGCCAATGAGATTGGTTTATTGAATTAAGGCTTCTGTTTGCATCACAGTCACGGATAGATGTCACCATTTGACCTTCACAATGAGGCTGCTTTCACAAGTCTTAACATTTGGTTCCAGAGAGGCAGGCTTAGCAATTTGTTTGCTAAGGCAGAAAGACTTGACTACTGCACAGTGTAATGACGGTTGAAAACACAGTAGGAGCCAAATCAAAGTAAAAATGAGCTGGTGTCCCTTGGTGCTATGCACCTAACCGAGCACTGGCCAACATCTCGCCAAATACTACAAACAAATAAATAAATAAAATGCTCTAGTCCGAGAAGGGAAGAACCTTTAAAACTCCTCAGTCCAGTGAAAGCTGATCATCAGAGCCACAAAAGTCACCCCTGTTTTTTTAATACAGACCCGGGCCCCCCCCAGACTCGGGGCTCCCTCTTCACACAGCCGCAGTGGGGAGAGCTCTGGAGAGCAAGACTGAGTTCAATAATCTCGCCACTGGGGTGCGGGGACCTGACAGCCCCCTTTTCTAAAGGGCTCTCAGGTGGCTCTAAGATGCATTCAGGGCTGAGATCCAGCTCCTTTGTCCACAAATGAATGGACAAACAGGGTCTGCAGTTAGTTCACGGCCGAGCTGGGGACTCACCCACCCCTTGGCACCTGGGCCACGGCCTGTCTGCCACCTGGCCTTGCACCTGGAGCCTGGCAGTGGCAGGGGCACATCCAGGCTGAGGATGGGAGAATCAGGAACACTGAGACAGGATAGAAAGCCCCAAGGCGGGGGTCAGGGGGAAGGGCAGGGACAGGGCTCTATTCCTGACTTTGTCACCAGGCTGCCTGAGTGCAGCGTTTAACCCACATGTGGCCCGTGTGTTCCCTTCCTCTCTCGGTGACTGGGAATGGTGACGTTTAGGCAGCACGGGGGCACAGGGTGCTGGGATGGCTGAGAAGTGAGGCAGGCTGGTCTCTCCTACTTGCTCTGTTCTCCTCTGTCTCAGATGCAGATCGATAGATAAAGAGATCAATAAGAGATAAATGATAGGTTAGATAGATAAATAGATAATAGAAGATAGGAATTTATACCTATTTTATACACTGATATACATGTACATATGCCCTTATTACAGATGTGTCTGGTTGCGTGACTCGGCCTCCGCAGCCCATGGAACAGCGTCCCCTCCATTTTCCCAGAAACTAAGCAGCTCCCTCCAGGAGCTCTGCATTCACACCTCCGTCTGGGAGGAGAGGACACGGCTTTGCAAGCCTTGCCGACCGATCACTCCGTGACCTAAATCGGCAGAATCATTTTCCTCTGTCCCAGATTTGCTGCTGATGCCCATTAAAGCAGAGCGCTTGAGTGCATCGTTGTCCAGGGACTATTTGGGGCTCTTATTTTAACCTGCGAGCGCCCAGGTGATGCCTGGCACTGTGTCCTGCATCAGGGAGCCATTCACTCTCTGATCGGCCCTTCAGGGGCCCTTTCTTCGGGGCATCTCCTCAGGGGTCAGACCACCGGGAGGGACCAGAGATCCCTGAGACCCCAGTCAACGCTTTAAAGTGCTCCATGAGTGGGAGCACAGGGGCTGGGACTGGAGAGTGAGTATCCAGCAAACCTGAAACAGGAACCAACCCTCCAGTACGAGGAACATCTGTGTAGGCAGCGCCTTCACGCTGGGAACTGTCATATTCTTTAGATGATTTAGTGACCCCAGGCTTCTCCTAACCCTTGTGTCTGCTGGGTCACAACCACAAAGGGGGCAAACTTGCTCTGATTCAAAATGAAATGAGAGATTTCTGTCTCAGATTTAAAATGTTGCAGCAGCCCGCAGTTTTCGGAAGGGCCTGATTCATCTTTTTCCTTTTATAATAACAAAAAAACCAGCAATATTTTTCTTGACAACTGATAAATGAAAATGCAGGAAATTATGTATATTTAGGGGCTATTTAATGAGACAGTAAGGACAGGCCATAAAAGCAAATTTCACAATTATATCTTAAACTAATATCTTCAGCCAAAAGTGATGTATAGATTCCTGCCTCATTTGAAAAATATTACGGTGTTTAAAAAACAAACCACTAATATTTCAAGAATCATTACACTCCATTGACTTTGAAGCCGAGCACTCCCTGGGGACAGTCTGCATTGTTCCTCGTTCCCCTGCACTGGCCAGGGACGGGCAAGGCAGAGGAGGGGACCCGGAGTGTGATCGAGAAGGGACAACTAATCAGATTCGGTGGCACAGGGGTCCTGGGAGCTGGATGAGCACAGCTCTGAGCACCCAGACTCAGCAAGAGTGAAGGGACGAGAAAGGATGTGACCTGGAGGGACCGCAGCCAGGTCCCAGCCCTCAAAGCCACTCCGCAGGGCCTCAGGCCTGGCACAAATTCAGGTCATCGAGTTGCAGCCACGGCTCTCCGTCTGGGACGGTGGAGATGGCAACAACAGAAGGGTTCAGGGTGGCCCTTTGAGAGCCGCCCCTCTGATGTGGTTCCCGGCCTGCAGGATCCTGTGTTGTGGCTGCAATATACAAATACACACGGACTACGGAAATCCTGTGGAGGAAAAGGGATGGTGCAGCCACTCTCTCAAGAGGAGAGCACCCCAACCCTTGCCTTGACAGGCTTTTATTGCTTTTCTAGGCCCCTCACATCAAAGATGCTCCTCATTTACTCTGCATGGGTTTGTTTCCGGTGGTTATCTTTTACAGACAACAAAGGAGAGGATGTTGCTAAATACATCAAAGAAGAATATTTGCAATGTAAAGGGAGAAATGGTCGAAACCGGTTATGCTCCATACCTGGAAGGTCCAGCCCAGATTTGGGGAAGATAAAGATACTCAGTAAACATTTGCTGCCTCAGGGTGAGGGAGTTTTAGCAAAAGCAAGTCTCATAGCAGCCTAGGTACAATGCAGGCCTGATTTCTCAAGGGAGAACCTGTCCATGGGTGTGGGTCCTGCCCTCCAACCTCGCTCCCCACTGGCTTTTCTGAGTGGGGGCTGGGCCACATTTCCCACGCTTGAAACGGTTCCCCATATCCCTCCTCGCCTTCACTCCAGGACAGAGACAGGGTGCCCACCCACAGCACCAGAGACCCTTTCTCCTGCTGCAACCCAGAGAGAAGATGTCTGCTGGGAACAGGAAGAGCACTGGGATGGGTGCTCCCCACGGGGTGTACCCCATCCCCTCACCCCACATCATGGTTCTTCGTGAGGCAATCGCAACCTTACACCACTTCTCCCTGTCCTCCCTGGTCTGCAGTCTGTCACCCACCGCGGCGTGATGTCCAGGAGGGGGAGACATCACCTGCCTTGTTCCAGCAGCCCACACAGGGCTCAGCACATACTAGGTGTTCAGTCAGTTAGTAACGGTCATTGCAAGTGAGTGCATGAATTACTGCGCCAGGCAGCTGTCCAGTGCGCGCCTTTATCTGGACGACAAAACCCAGCCAGTCACCCACAGTGGTGACCACGGCAGCTCCCTGTGGGAGGGTCCCTCACCCCCACTGCCAGCACCATGCTTTTAAAGGGGGGGTGAGTCTGGGAGGTGCTGTGGCAGAGCCTCCTTGGGACACTGTCCACAGACAACGTGGCAAAGATGACAAGAGGCTCCTCTCCTGAACAGAAAACGTGGCTACATTGGAATGGTGTAAGGAGGCATTTCATGGGGGAGACAGGCAGGAAATGGTCAGGGCCTGGGTGAAGAACAGGGGGCGCTGGTGTCCAGGGGTGGGCACCTTCACAGACGCAGCTCCTGAGAAACCCCCACTGTGTAGGCTCCCGCGCCAGGGAGCTCTGCCATCAGTGCCTGGCCAGGGGCCTGGCATCAGGCAGACAGTGCGCTGCAGCCATCTCTGGAATGAAGCTGACTCCCGCCCACCCTCAGACCCCCTGCCCTGCTCCCGATGAGGCAGTGAGCAGAAGCAGGGGTGTGGGCCCAGGGGAGAGCAGATTGGGGCCGTCTCTGAGTCTCCGCGACTCTCAGGAAGGTGCAGAGCTTCTCTGGATCTCGATGTGTTCCTCTCGAAAATGGAGATGTCAAACCTTTATTAAAAAAGCCCGACCCTTCTAGGCACCAGCGTACCGAGCAGGTCAAGGCCGTTTGTAAATCAAGCTAAGGCGGAGTGGTGTTGGGTAGGACATGCAGGGACCGCAGAGCAGCTGAGGGGGACGTGGCAGTCATCTGGTCCTCCAGCCTTGGAGCCCTGCATCTGCTCAGTGGTGAGACTCTCAGATGCTGGGGTCCTGATGCAAGGGGAGGGGAGGGCTTTCCAACAGGGCGGCCACACAGCCCTCAAACACAGCTGGCCCTCCGTGTCAAGTCCACCCCAGCCATTCGATGGATCGTGACGGGGTGGCCCCGGCTCAGCTGCACAGAGCATGGAGGCGACACCCAAAGGCTATGCCTAAAGACCCATGCCGCCCAGGACTCCGAGGGCCTGTGATGATACCCCTCGGCCAGTGCACGAGGGGGATCCCAGCCTCCCAAGCTGGCAGGCACTGAGTGCTCCCGGGCTTCTCCATAGGAGGGACCGTAGATCTCAGTGAGCAGTCACTTCCAGGTGGCTGTGCAGCCCCGTCCTCATCCTTCCCACTGGGGCTTCATCAGGAGATCTGCAAGGGCACCACCTGCGTTTTGATTTAGGGTCCTGCTGCCTGAGGTGGGCAGACCGCGTGGGCACCATGCTCCCAGTGGCGGCTTTTTGTCAGTCTGAGCAAACAAGCAGTATTTCACCAGAACGCTTCGTACACTACCGGTCTTCCATGGTCATCATTATTTCTTTCTGTCTGGGGTTCTGGAATTTCTTCATTTCTGTGCATCCCTCCTTGAAGAAATTCTGAAGCCGACCAGGATAATGGTCAAGAGATTCTTCATACCAATTAGCGGGTTTAATATGAACAAATGGCAATCGCCACTCCCCCTAACCACCCCAGAGAAAGAGGAGACCCGACTTCCTGACCGCAGAGCTCAGGGGTGAGAACAACCCCATAACTGTAATGTCCTGTGTGCCTGAGGGTCCAGGACCTGCACTGAGCCTTGCAGCGTTCACCCAGACTCTGCCAGGTCCACTCCCTGAAACACCTGTTCTCAAAGATAGGGGGCAGTCTGAGGAGCCAAGGCTAAGAATCCATCAGGCTGGGCAGCTGACATTACCCACCCGCCGTTTACCCATCCTGCGTGGGCCCATCTATCTTCTCCCCCCGCCTCTCTCTCTCAGAACAGAGAGCACAGCTGCAAAACGGTCCCTCACAATTAGACTGCTCTCCCCCGGCAGAAACTTCGTCCGACAAGGAACACCCAGCCCGAGGCTCTGCCAGTGAGCCGGGCACAGTGAAGAAAGGAGGGCCCCAAGTCTCAGGACGTCTCATGGTCTGGTCCTGCCACAACCTCCCCTCCAGGAAGGACACCGGTCCTGTTCAGATTTACTGCAGATACTTCTGATGCTCTTCCCCTGAAACATTTGGTTGTTTTCACTGCAGAAACGGCCAGGAAGGGGCCCTGCTCTTTGGCATTTTATGATGTCACAAGAGAAAGTTCAGATGGCCCCTCCTAAGGATGCCACTGTGATAACAGCCACCCTCTACTGAGCATTAAATCCACCCTCCCTTGTGGACTACAGTGGATTTTCTTTGACAGATGATTTCACGGCTAATGTAAAATAGAGGGTCATCAGTATGGAGAGAAGGAACTACCACCAGCTGAAGACAATTCCAAATGAACATTACACGCCTCCGACATTGTCATGAAACCCCATTGAAAGGGAATGGGTTGTCACACTCAAATCCTGTTTGCGAGCATCTATTCTGAGAAATGCGAGTCTCGCGCTAGAGTAGTAGTTATCACATCAGCCCTACACCTGCCAGCCTGTTCTTACAGAGCATCTGTGTTCATCTGCAAAGTACCGCTGACCAGGAGCTTAACCAACAGACATTCTCCCTCAGTCTGGAGGCTGAGAGTCCGAGGTCAACGCATGGAAAAGGTTGGTTTCTCCTGAGGCCTCTCTCCTTGGCTTGCAGACAGCCATCTTCTTGCTTAGTCCTCTCCTGCTCTGGTGTCTTTTCATCTTCTTATAAGGACACCAGTCAGATCGGATTGGGACTCACCCTAATGACCTTGTTTTAACCCACTCACCTCTTTAAAGGCCCTGTCTCCAAAGACAGCCCCACTCTGAGGGACTGTGGGTCAGGGCTCCCGCCTGTGAACAGGGAGGGCACATAACAGCTCCTAACCTAACACCGGGACCGAGAGATTTTTAAGTAGCTTGTATTCTTTGCCTCGCCTGGCTTCTGCAACCGTTCATGAGAGCTGCAGGGAATGGCCATTTTCCCCATTTTAGAAAGGTACACGGAGGACAACATAGGTCACCCTGGATTGCACAGGTGAATGCTGGCCGAGGGCTGATTCGGGACTCAGGTGTTGTTCTGAATCCTGCTACTTTCAGCTCCCTAGACAGAGGCAAAAATGACAGCCTTCCGTGTGGACCAATAAGTGTCGCTCAGGGTGAAAAACAATCTTACGTGGTGCAGTCTAAACACATGACATGGTGAACCAGTTTGCAAAATCTGCGCTTTCACCAGGCGCTCCAGGAGAACTGCCACCCAATTCCACCATTTGGCCAATGGTCTGCAGTGCCCGCCAGGGGCCCGTTGCTTAGCTAGGGGTCGGGAGAGAGCAGAGCAACCCTGCTCTCCCTGGGGAAATGGAAAATGAAAAGGTACGTGCACCAATGAGTAATGGAATTTCAAAAATTCCAAAAAGAAAGTGGACTGATAAGCAGCAGAGTGTGTGTGAAGGTGGTCAGGTTGGGCCTCGGGGAAGGAGACATAAGAGAAGGGGACGCCTGTCCCCAAAGGCAGCCTACAACCCACCTGTCCATGGGGGAGGGGGTGCCAGGAGCCCCTCATCGATGAGAAACAACACTTTTTGAAAAATTAGTCTTCACTTTTTGAAAAAATTATTCTTGATTTATGTATTCACATTCTAAGTGGCAGACTCTAAGTAATTAGCATAAATTCTTTAGAAATTAACAGACACCGCCCTGGCTGGTGTGGCTCAGTGGACTGAGCACCAGCCTGAGAACCAGAGGATCACCTGTTCAATTCCCAGTCAGGGCACATGCCTGGGTGGCGGGCCAGGCCAGGTCCCCAGTAGGCAACCACACATTGATGTTTCTCGCCTTCTCTTTCTCCTTCCCTTTCTCTAAAAATAAATAAAATCTTCAAAAAAAAAAAAAAAAAAAAACAGACACGCAGTCATCTAAGGCAAAATAGAGATATTCATGGATCCCAAACAGCCCAAGATATGATTTTTTAAAAAGTTTGAAACTCACATCCTTCCAAAATACATCATACTAACTCCACGCTGACCAAAGGAGCTGAGACATATGTTACTGAGTTTATGATGACGTACAGTCATTGCCTAGAGAAGTTAGTCATGAACACAGGGGCTTGTACACACGCACCCCCCCCCACACACACACAGAGTGGTAAAGGCTTTCGTTTATGTATTTATAAAACTCTCCATATTTTAAGGTTTATTTTATGGAAACAAATTACCTCCTAAGGTCTAACCCTTAGATCAGAAATTTGTGCCTAAGCAGTAAATTGGTATATAATTGTCCCCAGTAGGAGTCGCCTGATTAGGAGGTGCGGCACAGAGCGTACTATAAAAGGACCTGTGAGTTCGCACGCCATCAAGAAATAACAGTCATTTAACTTTAAGTATGCCTTGCAAACAGGGCGTTAGAATGCCAGGTTCTCAGAATGTCCTACCTTCTTCCCGAGGGTAATATTAACTTGGAAGGAATTAATAGTTGTCACTGGTGTTGCACTTGATACATAGAAGGTAACGGACACAGTGCTCGCCTCCCGGCCTCTGAGCAGGGCACCTACCCTCTCCACACGAGGGCCACCTGGGCCCGGGAGAGCCCATGTGACTTCCTTCAGAAAGTCCCAGCCCCGGCCCTGGAGGCAAGGAAAGCCCAGAGACTGGTAAGAAAATGAAGGAAGGGTTGGAATTTCTATCCCTTAAGCCTCTCATTGGATCAAAACATACTCAGAGAACAAGGCCTGTATTGTTAGAGAAAAGGCCAATCCGTCCCAAGAGAAAAAAAATCATAAAAATGAATTTATAGGCCTGATATCTAGGGATGCTGGCATTGAGCATCCATTTTATGAAATGCCAGTAAAAACCAAAAACAACACGTTCTTGTAAGAAGCAGCAAATGAAGGAGGACACAGCATCTCTGCCAGTTGTTCCTGGGTTCCAGCAGGCCCTCCCAGGCTGGGCGGAGGCTGGGAGTCCAGCAAGCGGCCCGGGTCCAGCTCCAAGCCCAGTCTTGCTCCTGCCTGCCGGCTCGGGATTTATCAGTGGGGGCTGCTGGTGCAAAGAATTGCAATTTTCCAGGTCTTTGCTAAGCAGCAGAGATTAACGAGCAGGGTCAGACATTAGCAGCAGCTGACAAAGGGGCTTTCTGCATCTAAAGTGCTCTCACATCAAATAAAAACGCAATTCTCATTTCTGCTCACTTTCCATTTACCAGGTTCGCACCTCCTTGGGTGCTCACAGCTTTTTCCAAGAGAGAGAAATTCTCCTTTGCCCTAAAATAGAGGCACTCTGACCCCCACCGCCTCCTCTGTTCACACTGGGCTTTGGTGAATGCAGAGCCTGGTTTGTTCGGCTGAAGGAGACAGCTTACTCCCAGCTCCTCTGGGTCCCTGGCTTCTGGCTGTTCCATCTCTCTTGTCACTACCTACATGCCCCTCACTTTTCCAAAATGGCTCCCCAGCTGTTGTATTGAGGTCATCAAATGAATCCGTGGAAAAGAATGAGCACCGCAAAGACCAGACTTTCCCCCAAATTCGTTAAGAGAACCAAAAATACGATGGCCGAGTGGATGGTTTTCCCGCCCCTGGGGTTAGACTCCCAAAGCACGGTCCAACACGGCTGCCTGAGCACCAGCCCAGAATTTTTCTATCAAAAAAACAAACCCGGTTCCTAGTTGTATTCGTGAGCACAAGCTGCTGTAACAATGCACCGCAGGCTGGGCAGCTCAGACAACAGAAGCATTTCCCTGCCGCTCTGCAGGCTGGAAGCCCAAGATCAGTGGGGCTGGTTCTTTCTGACAGGCCTCTCGCCCTGACGCCCAGGTGGCTGTCACTCTCTGTGTCTTCACGTGGTCGTCACTCTGTACGTGTCCGTATCCTAACCTCCTCTTCTAGTGAGAACCCAGTTACATTAAACTTGAACCCACTATAACAGCCTCGTTTTAATTTAATCACATCTGTAAAGACACTGTCTCCAAATAGAGTCACATCCTAAAATACTACATGGGTGGGGCTTCAACACCCCAGTTTCCAGGGGGACACAATTCAGCACATAACACGAGTCACGATGCCTACATTTTAGAGGCAGATGAGGTATGACAGAAACGGGGGCGCTAAGGAAGGCTCGAATTCCAGTTCCGATGCTCGAGTGTGGTCAGATGGCCTTTCCAAGGTTCAAGTCCTTCTCCTGTGTTTGCAATAGGGATGACAATGCATCTAGGTTTGTTTCTCTCTCGGGGTGTTCAGAGGGGCGTGGGGAGGAAGTGCACTGGCCCACGTTGTCGGATGTAGAGGGCAATTACAAGGGCAAGGTTACTTCCTGAGATGGTGGCATGCAAACTGGCTCGCCCCACACTCTCTCCTTCCAGCTCCTCCAGCGCAGAGGCTGACAGCCTGAAGGAAATTCATTCCCAGATGTCCTGGGAGTAGAATTCAGCCTCTGAGGCTTAGGGCCAGACAGAAGCACTGAGGCAGGATCATAAAAAGGCAGAAGTGAGCCCATGGATGGTGGCCAAGGACAGGAAGATCCCACCAGCTCAAAGGCAGAGGCATTGGGTTTCCCTGAGGCAGCCGCAGGGAAATCCGCTGACTTGTGCCTGATGCCACGGGCCAGTCGGTGAGTGACAGCAGCAGTGACTTCTGCCAGAATGACCTAAGGGGTGGGGGAGTGTTTCCCATGTGCATCATCCACGGCTGTTTGTGGCCCCGGCTGGGTTCTCTGCCTTCTAGAAATCCTGTGAGGTGCTGGTAGCCTGGACGCCCCTGTCTATGGAGCCGGAGTGGGTTCTGTAGTCGGCAAGTCTCCTTCAGGTATGTCTACCTTCCATGGGGGCCGACGGCAGACGGGATGCTACGGTACATAAGGAAAGGCACGACCCCGTGTCTTCAGGGATCCGATCGCAGGCGGTACTTACTGGAGAATAACTTGAATGAAAGTTAGTAAATGAAACCCCTCTCCGGGTGGGAATAACATATCAAATGTTTCCTTCCTCTTCCAAGCACATGGAAAAAGTGGAAATTCCTCCTCAAAAAATCAGCAGCTAACTTCCCTAGCAACAAACCACTCAAAAAAGCCACCATTTGCCCTCCACAACTCTGACCATGAAAACAACGTCAAGCTGAATGGGAAGTGGGAACAAATGAACCATCTAACATTGCAGACCAGCCCTCCAGGCAAGCCAGCCAGGTATGTAAGCGCTCGAGAAACTCCATGAACAGAAATGTGCTGTGGCCACGTCTGCTCATTGCCTCCATTTACCTCCTTTTTGGCTTTAGTTATAAACCCCCTGACTGAGCACATGGTTACCAAGAACAAAATTTCCAGCCTTCTTATTGTTGACTGTAGCCACACAACTAAGCTCTGGTCACTATAATGTGGGTAGAATAAAAGAAAGCTAACAGACACACTTTGCCCTTTTTTCTTGTTTCGATCTGCTTCCTGCTGGCTGAAATGCAAGAATGGCTACATTTGAATGAATGGCTGGTGCTCAAGCAGCCATATTGGACCATAAGTTGGAAGTCTTACACCAAGGATGGAAAAACATTAATATAGATGCTCCATGATCCTTGAAACTACCCTGACTTCCCTCAACTACCTACCCCCAGATTCCCTTTACATGAAAGAGAAATAAACTTCATTGTTTAAGTTGTTGTTATTTTAGGATTTTGCTTCACGTAGATAAACCTCATCTACTTACACGTATAAGTGTATATATAACTCATTTGAAAACATTGCATTCAAGCTGATAACAGAGATCGAATGCTACATCACTGTGCATCGGCGCAGTGATGTTTCTAGTATGGCTTTATTTTCCTCCCTTAACTACATAAAAAAGTAATAAATGGGGCTGCTTTAAAATGGAGCTGGAGCCGCCCTCCCAGAGGAACTGCCCTGCACGTCTGATGCCTCAAACCTTTGGAATGTTAGCACAGGGCAAAATAACCTTCCACTGGGCTTAAAGCAACATTGTGCCCCAAAGAACTGTTTGCAAAGGTAACAAGAAAGCAGATATGATGACTAGAGGACTGATGACTACTGAACAGAAAATCGAAAACATTATTTAGGATTAGCACCACTATGGTACGCCATCTGCACCAATCAATGCCTTCCTTCTATGAATGCTGTCGTTCCCTTCCTGTTTTCATAAGTCCCCCCAGCTTTTGTGTAGTAATGGGAACACTGTTTGGGCTCTGCCTGAATCACGGCCTCCCAGACAGCGTTTCTTTGATCTCAAAAAATGCTTGTTGCCTCTCACTTTGAGAGTCCTTTTATTTTTTGGTTCACAACTATATGCTTTTTCTTCTGATATATACGTCTGTCCACTTCCTGATGTGGGTGGCCATTTCTTTATAGCACTTGGCTTTCAAAATCTCAGTGTTTTACAGAAACATTTCCTGCATGCTTTGTAACCTTTGCCAACTGTCACTCTCAGGCCTCCCTAACTGGCATTACCCTTTCTCTCCCTGTAAGGCACCAGCTTCTCCCTCCACGTCTTCCCCTTCCAGCCTGTGCAAATAGAAAACCTTTCAAGTGCTCACATCTAGAAGCAAATGTGAGCAAGGGGTGGCTCCTAGGTAGGCCTGACCCTAAGCAAGTCTGAGCCCACCCTTCACTCTGCTCCACGTCCACTTCTTTCTTCCCTTTGAAGCTTTGGAATAACTTGAGTTTTCTTCTTCCTTTTGTAACCCCTGGTTTTACTATCGCAGAGGGTGCGAACTTCTCGGACTCACTTTTGCCCCAGCTTCTAAACTTTGAAATACCAGTTTTAAAGAATTAAACTCTGCAAATTTCACCAACATCAGGAATTTTATAAAATTCCTCAGTTTTTAATAGAAAGTTCAATGCAATCACAATTACAGGACATCTTCCAGTTGCCTCAAAGGGGCATTAGTTCACCTAATTAACAGAAAACCTTATTTGAGCCCGTTTGAGTTTCTAACTCACCTCACTGAATCACACTGAGACTTTGATCCAAAGGGAAAGGAAGGAGCTAAGGCAACGGAAGGCATTCCAGGACTCAGTGCAGAAGGAGGAGAAAAGCTGGTGAGACTAAAAGCCAGATGAGACCTGGGCTCTCATGCAATGACTGGTCCAGCTCCGTGACTGATGAGGACTGAAGACAGTTTGGGCTGAAAAGTTATCACTTGCATGCAGGAAAGAGAGGGGAACCGACACTGTTTTCCGACTCTGGGACTGTGGGCTCTCTTCCCCTTTGCTGTCTGTGCGCTGCCCGAGTGAAGGTGCCTGTCCCTGGTGGTGTGTCAGCATTGGGGCTTCGGCCCTGGCAGGTGGTTCTGCATTCTCCCTGGACCCCCACCAGCAGCCAAGCCCAGGGGCTGTGCTATCTCACAGACACATTCCCGTCTGGCTCCTTGGCCCCGTGACTCCCATCCAGACTGACAGGTGTTTCCCTTTGCAGATTTTCAGGGATGACAAGCTTTCTTAGATGCACTCGACTATTGGGCAGATGTGTCCCTTGTGTACAGAACACGAGTTTGGGTGCAAAGCTCTGAGTGGCACCTTGGAAGAAGTCTGTGACACAAAGCCACAGCCGCGGCCATGCCAGCTCCAGCGGCTCATTGCTGCTCAAAGCCTCCAACTCCAGGCTGCTGCCAACCTGCGGTCTCCATCCAGTCACACGTCCTGTGCTTCACGTCACTCTCTACCCTTTTCATTCGCAACAAGAGAAAGGAGCAGAAATAGACAAGACTACAGACATCCCCACCTTCCCTATTTTAACATTCAATTTGATCTTTTTGAACATGGCTAAGGGTACATGTCGGAGTGTCCTGAGGACAGGGATGGGTTCTGCACAGAGGTGGGCACCTCTGCTTGTCAATCTTTGTGTATGTGAAGGTGCGTGCACCCTGGTCTCCTCCTCCCACAGCCTCAGGCCACACATCCCTTTCCGTGTGTTTGTGGCAAAGACACGTCGCTTCCATTTGTTGTTGTTGTTCTACAGACGCTATTTTAAGAGTTCATGGCCAAGTACTTACTCATTTGTTGGAAATAGCTTTTTAGGGGTGAGTCATTTTGAGCTTTGGGCTTTGTTGTTTTACTTACCAGCAGGATGGGTTCGCGTATTTGCAAAGAGAGAATCAAATCAAGTACCCACAAGAGGAGTAAACTTATTCAGATCTGAACTGGGCAACTGAACCACAAGGAGTAACCAGATTCCCAGGCCTAGCTAACAGGAGAATTTGGTCTTAGTTTCTGCATTATTCAAGAATAATGTTCTGACGGGTGATTCCAAGAGGAAATGGAGTAAGAAGTGCTTTTCAAGGAAGTAAGGAAGTTGTGAAGCTCCAGGAGAATTCAGATGTGGGCCGTGCCTGGTCCGCGAGCCATCACTACTGCTGAGCCTGGGTCTCTTGTGTGACATTGTGTCGGGAGAGCCAGGCACCTGCCCTTGGTGCAGCCCAGAAAAGCCACCCATCTGGCCCAGAAGTTCTTACAGACCAAAAATAAAGCAGAGTATTTTATTACAAGAATTCCCAAAACAGAGAAATTACCAGGATCAGGTAACATGATCCTAAGTTATTCAATTTTTAAACAGTTTTTTAAAAAACATAACTTTTCAAAGGACCCGCATTGTAGTATCATCCCTTGAAAGCATCGTATCAGTAGATGTTGTAGAACGATCCCTGTCTAGATCAAAAATTTAAGCAATGATAAAAATATCCAGTGCCGGTTGCTGTAGCTCAAGGGGGCATTCATAGAGGCTCATGTCAAGAAGCTGATGGAGGAAACCAACACAGGTAGAACGCTAGGGGGAAAGGGTCCCTCATCGTCCATTAGACAGTGGAAGCGTCTGACCTTTCGCGGAGGTCGTCTTCAGCTGAACTGAAGCAGTATACACCAGGGGTTACACTCTGCCAGCTGTGAGTGGCCAGGGCGACCAACAGGCTCCTTCCAGCCCACATGTGAGATTGCCAGTATTTTATGGTTTTGTTCCACTTTGAGATGTGTGAACAGACTAAGGCTGAACATTTTATCTCCAAGTAGCTCACAGTGTCTTTCTAGGACCCAATTCTAGCTTTGCACAAATGAATCTGGCTCATAATTTCAAAATTATAGTTCAACTCCTCCACACGTTGCCATAATTTAAGGGACCTATGGCCTGGATTCTCCCACCCTCCACAGCAAACAGAATCGGAGGTGGCTCCTTGCCTGAGCGGCCAGGTAGGCTCAGAGGCCCTGCCATCAGGGGAATGGCCTAAAAATAAAGATCCTAAAAGCAATCGACCGCAATGGCCAAGTGAGGCTGGAGAGGGGGCGGCGGCGTGCTGACAGCTAATCCATGGATAAACGTAGCAAAAATTGGATGCTAAATGTTTCTCAGTTTTCTTCTGAAATTCCTAGGAAACAATTACTGAGGATGACTAACTGGGAGGTACATCCTGGGCACATTTGTGGCCAGGAAAGGCACTGTAATCTACCACAGGCATCTCTGTGGGCCGTTTCTGACAGCCCAGCCACTGTCAAAGCACACTGTGAAAACGGTTTCTTTATGGACCAGTGGGAAACAGAGTTTTGGTGAGTGCACATCCATTCAGACTGCCGTTGGCTTTAAAAGTCCGAGACCCTAAGTCTAAGGAAGGTCAGAGCAGGCGATGCAAGGTCTCGTTGGGATCAGCACAATTAGCATTTCTGCAGGTGGGCCGTGAGTTCTGCAGTACCAAGGTGGGGCCTAGGGCTCTTGGGTCCCTGAGCCAACAGTGACAGGAGGAGGCTGTGGTGGGAACATTGGCGCTTTGCCATGAAAGCATCTCTCTATGAAAGCATCTCTCTGACATCCGAGGAGACAGCACTTTCTAAATCAATGCAAAGTGCCATTCGGTGTTCTGTTACCTTCAGGGGCTGGGACAGCAGAATGGTAGAGAGACGGCGTGCCTTAGAAATACCGAAGGCGCCGCTTGCCAAGCACAGAAATAGAAGCAGGCTTCCATTTCCCACGATCACAAATGACGGGGGTGTTCCAGGAAACATTGTGGAGCGGCCATATCTCTGTATTCCCACCCGCCGACCCTGCTCTGACCTGGGTCTGTGGAATCAATACATGTTACAGCTGGTCCATGGTCACCCGATTCCAGATCCCGACAGGAAAAAGGGACGTGGCAGCTGAAACAGAATGACCATGGCCAGAACCCAAAGAACTCCCAGGGGGTGGATAGGAAGCACCCCCTGCTGCACAGGTGTGGGGGTGGAGGTGTGTAACCTTCCAGGGGAATATAATTTTTAAATGTCTTACTAAATTAAATCTGGTAATGTGCAAGTTATTAACCTTCTCACTCATGACAAGGGGCAATTCTGTAAAAAAAAAACAGTAATCATAAATGCTTCTCATGAATGCTGGAGAAAGCAAAGTTTATAAACGCTAAACTCAGTGATCCCACAATACTAATTCTCCTTCTTCCCCTCGAATGTTCAAAATATGGCTCACATTAAAGGGGCCTGAACCCCCATGTCTTTAGGGGACATCCTCGCTGAGCACCCAAGAGCAATGCCCCTGGCTGTGTGGGGAAGGAGGGTTGAAGAGGTGGGTGCCAGCTGGACCTCAGGAGAAAGAGATGCTCCTCACTCCCAGTTCTAAGCAGCTGATGTTGCAGTCACCGCTCTGAAGTCTAACTCCAGGTACTGAAACTGGGGATTCCGAGAGGGGCCTAAGAGACCGCAGACCTGGTCCCTGCTGCCTCTCCAGGGGAGTGTCAGCCCAAGGCAGCACCTTCTGCCCCTCCTACCTGGACCACTGGCTGGGGACAGCTCAGAGCTGCATCCATCCCAGATCAACCCCGAAGGCCCAGGCCGGGCAGCTGCTATGCCGGGCCTCCCCTGAGGAGCCGGGGTCACCCACCTTTCCTGTGGCCAGGTCAGCCAGGTGTGGCTTCCAGCTCCAGCTCACCACAGGGCACATGACTACACCCCACCCCCATTTGGTCCCTGGAGGCCCCAAATCCTAGGAGGCTGGGAGCTGCTCTCACCTCCCTCCTGCCCTGATAAACCTGACTTTCAGGGGAACTGTGCCTGCTCTGTACCGCTTTCTGTGTCTCAGTTGGCTTGGGCTCCAGCAATGTTTCCCTTCAGACTGTGTCCAGCTCTGTCCCCACCCCACCCCCCGACCTACCATATCCCTACTAAGTACCCCCACCCCTGTCTTTGGCCCCCCCTCTTTTCTCCCCCACAATGCCCCTGCAGGGGTCGGGGGGGGGGGGCTTACTGACGGCCTCACGCACACATTAACCTTAACGGGGACAGACTAATTGCTCTAAGAATGTCAACTACGTCATCTTTCAAAAATAGCTCTGACAGTTTTCCTTCTTTAAAAATATTAAGCCAACCAATGATACCACACAGTTAAAATTAAAGGATGATATTGACGGCTGCTTTGTTTTTTCCCTTTTCTTTTTCTGAAGCCACTTCAGAATTTGTTTACAAAAATCATTCCCACTTTGTATTTGTAAAGCTGCAATCACCTATAGTACAAGAGGCCACATTTTTTAATTAGGGAAGATTGAGCGCGGTCCAGGGTGACCTGGCCCCAAGGCCTCAGAACAAGAACTGGGGCAACTTTCAACTCTGCCCCTCCCCAGCCACTGTCCACCGTTTTCCCACTCTTCCTCACCATGGGGCTGTGGCTTTGCCTGGGTCTGTCCAGTGGGTGGTACTAGAAGCAATTAGAAGACAGAAAGAGAGAGATCTGGGTATTTAATCCCTTGCCTCCTTTTCCACCAAGGTTGCCAGATAAAATACAGACTGTTCAGTTAAATGTGAATTTCAGATTAAAAAAAAGAAAAAAAATGTGTAATAAAAGTATGTTCCAAGTAGTTCATGGAAAAATATTATACTATAAAAAATTGGTTTTTGCTAATCTGATGCTGAAATTTAACTGGGCATCCTGTATTTTGATTTGCTAAATCTAGCAACCCTGAAAGTCTGCAAAAAAGCTCAGGTATGTCCTTCAACAGAAGAACAGCTCCTGCTGGGCCATCCCCCACACCACACCCACTCTGGGTTCTGGTGCCTCCCTTCAGCCCTGCCATTGCTAGTCTGAGGTGCCACACCGTCCTTTGTAGGTGTCCCTAAGCCCTACATACCATCACAAACAGTCCCTCGTGTGGCTGACTCCCCTCAAAGTACTCAGGTGGCCTGTGCCTCTATTGCCTGCCAGGACCACGACTGATACATTCGCCACCGAGGAGTGATGACTCCACTCAGCCATCTCTTTGAAAATATCCCATCCCCAGCTCTGATTATGACCTATAGCCCCTGGTAGGTGCTCAGCAAATATTTTTTGATTGAATGAATGAGCAAAGCAAAGCTGGAGTCCATACTGTTTTGCAACATCTCTTTTCTGGCTAATAAGGACCTAAAAGGGCTATATCCTGGAGAGATTATATTCTAGCCAGCAAAGAGGAGAAAAACAATTGAGGATGTGCTGAAGTGGAGTGAGAGGCGGGGACCCTCCTCCGTTAGCAGGATGAGAGGTGTCAGTACGTCCCAGTTAACCGTTGCTGTGGAACGGCTTATCCCAACATTCAGCAGCTTAACCACAAGAACGGAATATTCTTCCCTCCAGTTCTGTAGGTTTGTGGGCTCAGCTGGGCACCCTTTGCTGGAGTCTCCCACGCAGTTGCAGCCAGATGGCTTTGGGGCTGGCGTCACCTGGGGGATCTTCTGCTACCTGCCAGCCAGCCTGGCCGGAGTAGTCAGTACAGTGGTTGGCTGGCCAGGCATCTCTCCAGCAGTTGCTCCAGGTGGCTAGCTCAGGCTTCCTCTGAGCATGATGGCTTCAAGGTAGTCGGGCTTCTTAAGTGACAACTGTTGTCTCCTGCTGCCAGTACTCCCAGAGAGAAAAACGGGAAGCTGCCAGTCTCTCAAGGTCTGGACCCAGGAAGTCATGTGCCTCTGTTCTGCATTGTGCTGTTAGTCTGAGGTGTCACAGGCTGCCCCGGCGATGCTGGAGGGGACTCGGAACCCCCAGGGGCCAAAGACTTGGTGGCCATCTTTAATCCCCTACAAAGGATGACCCAAAACCAGGAATCACACAAAATTACAACCAGTACTCAAAGCGATTGGGGAATATTTGCCAAGTCCTTTAAAAAGTACAGAAAACCAAAAAGAGCAGGGAAGTTTTATGCCCCTCATTCGGAAAAATTTAAATGCAAATTAATTTTCACACCAAGAAGTTTCCAATTATCTATCTGCTGTATCTGCTGTGCTTAAGCCAGGATGCAGTTCAGAACGTCCTGGGGGGGGGATGCATTGGGAAAGAGAGGACACGTGTTTGTTTTTGAAAAAGAGGTTGGTGTGTGGCACCCGTCACAGGCTGTCCTCACAACAGGCGACGTTGGCAGGGGCCCCCCAGGAGGGCCCAGGCTCGGTTCAGCTTGGCCTGATAACAGTGCGTCAAAGGCTGGGGTTAGAGGGTAGACAAGGGAGGGAGGTGGCCGTCAGACAACGCAGCGTGAGTCTCTCAGGGTCCTGTCTTCCAGAGCGCGTGGCTGAGTGGACCTGCTCCAGTCTCGAGACAAGCTCTGGTGCGTGGTGACCCAAGGCGTTTATTTGCTCTTCTGACTTCCCGAAAAGGCGAGTGGGGGTGGCATCTGCCACTGTAGCAAAGCCACAGTGAGGCCACCGGTCTGCTAGACCAGATCTGAGCTCAGGACCGAAACAGCCCACCATCACATTCTGACGTCGTGGGCAGTGCAGGGATACAGGCAGTGGCGCCGTAACAACTCTGCACGGTGACAGGCGGTCACCGGGCTTACCGTAGTGGCCACACCACAAGGAAAACAAATGTCGAATCACTGTGTTGTACACCTGCCACTAACACCACACTGTGTGCCAACTATTGTTTAATAAAAAAAATTTAAAGAGGATTCAGGGCCAGTCGGTTCTCAGCTTGAAAACTATAGTGACAACCGGTCCTTCCCTGAAAACAAGGAGAAGCCCGCCTCAGAGAAAATAAAAATCGCACTTGGAGTGAAACAGCACTCTCATTGGTTGAATAGTCCAAACGAAGCCAAATCTTCACAGTTAATTAGCGTCGATGGGAAACTCCAGTGGGTTACTGACTAAGAATGCTGGAAGACGCAGGTCAAGAGTGTCCAGTGAGCTCACAACAGGCCCTTGGCCCTCAGTTCTAGAATCGCTGGCTGAGAGCTTTCTTGTGAGGCACGGGGAGATTTCTGCCCTCGGGTCTGAAGCAAGTCCCGTGGTGGCCAGAAGGATGCCCCAGAGACAGTCACAGGGACCCGAGGCTCCTTTTGCTCTGAGCAACTCTGGTGGGAGAGCAGGTCCCACCTAAGAAGGGAGTCCTGTCTCTGAAGACAATTGGTCTCACTGCGTGGACCAATCCTTTCCCAAAGGCACTGGCATTTCCACATGCCTCTGCAATCACAGATGAGCCCACTGAGAGGAAAGCCACATGTAAGCCGTCTGAGCACGTAGCCCAGGCTGAAATTCAAGTTGCTTCTCTCTTCTGAAAAGCTGCTCACTGTGCAAATTAATTCTATAAATAAAATTGAGTGTTTCACCTACTTACAAAAGGTCAAGTGTTTGCAAGCCCTTGAAAAATATTGTTTCCCTACTAATAATTGATAAGCAGAATACGAAAGGTCCCAAATCTCCTGATTGGGGCAGGATTCCTAAGGATCAGATTGTCATTTTCCTGACGAATCTACTTCATAGGCTTAACAAATCTAAAATGACAAGTTTTTAGCATAATTTATAATTTCAGTTTTGTGCTAAAGCATATGGGCCTTCTCCATGTGATAGGGAGCAAAATTCTATCTTCAGTTAGTCTAAAGTTATCCAGGGTTTAATCTCAAAAAGAAAAAAGGAAGGAAGGAAGGGAAAATATGGATATGCCCACAAATTAACATATTGCTTTAATGTTTTAGTTTTAAAAACTAACATGGCTCTCCCTGTAACGACTCTGAGATCACACATCCTTGCCAAAGGCTAGTTAACGGAATCGATGAGATGATGGTGCTGTTCAGACTACATTTTCACTTGGCCAACATGTAAGACTGTTAGCGCGTTCTGGTGCATGGGCTCAGGCCACAGCCCATCCTAGTTGCCAGTTTACAACGAAGACCCTGGTGAAGAGGGAGCCCCAGAGAGAGTATAAGTGAAGGCAACATGGTATGTTTGGACCGCAAGCCAGATGACCAAAGTGTTCCACCTCTGACTGATGTGACCTTGGGTAAGCACCTGATTTCCTGAGAAATTTTGCTTGGCATGGCCTCCCTATCCACCCTCCGAGTCTGCAACAGGATCAAACAAAAGGTCATGCACAAGAGCATTTTCAATTATACAACGTTTACAGATTTGAAGAATTATAAGGAGGAGCAGGTACAAAGCTCCACTCCTACTGACAATGTTTCAAGCATGTTTAGTTAGTTAGAAGCGCTGTGTTTATGCAAGGTATTCCTTGCACACTGAAGCTATTAGAATGCTCAACCTAAAGGGTGAAGAAAGAACTCACATAACTCTCACATAACTCTTACATAACTGACCTTGAGGGTAATAAATTGCTTGTCAGCGCGGATTCCTAAACTGACCCCCACACACAGAATCCTCTCTCTTGAACAATATCACCATTGACCAGATTTGTGTGGAGACTCTGATGGTTTAAAGGTCTGGCTTTAATAAGCAAGTGCAGTTTTATCTTTTCCCCACCTGCATCAAGAGCCAGAAGCAACCCAGGTACCCATATCTCCCTTCTGGAATACAGATTCTTTAGAGTGTCCCGGGCCAATGGCACAAGGGACATATCCCACTGGCAATATTTGAAAGCCGCTTTAATATCTCATCCACTGTTGTTTTGACTTTTCTTTCTGGTTGCTTCAAATATGGAAAAAGAAGGAGAGAAAAGGCCAAGAGACGCAGATGGAGACAGTGGTTCTATGACTTTTTGCCTCAAAAGCTTCACGCGGCGTCTGCAGTATTCACGGCAGCGCCCACAATACACCAGCAGGGTCCTGGGCTTCCTGAGGCTCACAGCTTCATTACCGCAGCAGGAGCAGGGGTCGAGGTCCCTGGCCTGGGAACGGTGGCCTACCTTAAAGACTGATCTCTGTACGGAGGTGCTTCTCCCATAGCCAGGTGCAGCTGTGAACATTTTAAACAGCACGTTTCTGATACATGTTGCCTCTCGACACTCTAAATTCTGTTTTTCTCTTTTCTAAGAGGCTTAGCTTAAGACAGCAAGTTCCCACCTAAACTCCTACTGCGACTGATGCAGAACTGGCGTCTCAGATGCTCCATGCGGGGTAGAGGCTCACAAACCCCAGGTTCCCAGAAGCCTGCACACAGCCTCTGGAAAAGTCACGGATCTGCATTGCAGGCTGTGGGCTCCTTCCTGAAGCAGAACCAAGTTACATCAGTGCTTTAGACAGATACATGGCATGAGCCCTCTGTAGCCTTTCTTGAAATTGCATTTGCTCCCCTTGCCTTCCATCCCAACCTTCCATGCTCGGGAACAAGAGCAGCCTGGCCGAGCCTCGCACCAGAATTGACCTTCTCTCTCAGGTGGGGCAGTGGTGAGTGCTCCATCGCTTCTTGGTCCTGGACCCACCACAGTTCCCTCTACTCCAGGCTGGTCTCTCACCCTCCCATGTGAAGCCTCACCCACATGCTTCCCCAAGCCAAGGAGCAGTGATTGCGCAAGTGGGTCCCAGGCCAAAACCTGCCCAAATCAATTTGTAGGTACTGACAGATCATGAGGTACCCAGGCACCAAAGGGGAAAATATTAGCACCTACTAGGGGACCCAGAGCCAAGGGGAGGGTGTAAAGTGCTTTGGGAATAAATATTGGGTTTTATGTCTTATTTGAAAAACGATGGTCAGAGTAATAGCGATGTATCTGCCTGTCTATGAATCGGGTCCTTCTCAATCCATCTCCACAGCAGAGATAGAAATACTCACTGTGAGTCCACGCACGTGCCCTCCAATCTAAAGGTGAGATGAACTTCCACGGTTTGGGTTATATTCAAAACAAGGAGGGGAGGGTACCCAGTACAACGACATTTCAGATTAGTCATCGTTTGCTTTCACACAATTATATCAAAGCAAATTAATCTATGTGCTCCTAGCTTGTCCCCACCCCTACTAGGAACTTCTCAAGCCACAGTCTGCTCTCCATAACAATAGGCACACCTATTTGATACGATCCCTGAGTGTCTGATCAGCTACTCACACCTCCACGGAACTGCAACTGCCATCAGCCCCACAGACAGCTTGGAACAGTGCTGCCTCTGGGCATTTACTGACAGCGGGGCGTGCGGGGGAGCCTTGTACTGGAATCAGGGGCATCTAGGCCGGTCACCTCCTGGCAGAGCTCTTTGGAAACACATGTATCACGGCTCACCTAGTCAGGCGAAATGCATTCCCGTTTTAGAAATTCAATTTAGCCAGGGCGAGCCTCCAGGCTCTGAGAGCAGGCTCTGCCGGAGGTTCATTATTCATAAACCTTCCCTTCAGAGTGGAAGCCTCCCGGCAGCCACTCAGCCTTCAGCATGTCTCTACTTTTTCTGTCCATAAAAAATGTAACTCTTGGGGTCTCTCTGGGTGAGTTTCAAGATCAAGATACCCAGCAAAATGATTGTCATACAAACAAATCTTTTGAATGTCTCCGAATGGATGATGGGCGGTGCACACTCCGGGTTCAGAAAGTTGTGTCTGTACCCGTGGACATGGTCGATTGTAACGCAGCAGATGACCTATAACCGCAGCTGTGAACTGCTGTTTCACTCAAGTAGGGCGTCCTGTCGGAAGCAAATGAAGTTCTTGGCTTAAACTAATCAGGTAACGAAGGTGCTTTGTTCGTATGGGAATGGAAATCTCTGAACCACCAAGATGATAATGAATTGATTTTTAATTAAAAAAAATAATAATAACCCTAATATTTCTGAGAAACCTATCTCCAAACCACAGATGAGATGAAAAACACCTGAATTTGCTGGGTTGTGTCTTCAGAGGTTGGTTCTCCGGAAAGTGAAAACGCATTCTGGGTACAGAGCGGACAAATGTCACACTGCAGGGGCATTCTGGAATTGGAGCAGATCCATGTTGTATTTCAGATCAATAAATACCATGGCAACCAAAACAAGAATCTAGATTCCCAGCCAATGGCCCTCTTGAGGTATATTTAATATAATAAAATTCCAGCAGACCCCCCAAAATGTAGATCCCTCTGGAGTTTTAATGTGTCTTCTGTGATCCAAATTATAATTTCAAGACGCTCATAATTCACTCCATAACCTTCATGCTTTAAGTGTTAAATGGAGACCAAAATTAAATTTATATTTGGAATAAGAATGCTTTGCCTTGCAGATGACTAATGAAATTTGGGACTAATTGACTACTTACGATGAACTGACTACTATCCAAATCTCATAACATTTTAATGTTCTGTGCTTCATAGTTCTATTCTCCTGGGTCCCTGTTCTTCAACACATGTGGGCAGCTCCATTTGTAGTAGTAGGAAATATACATTAGGATAAAAGATCTCTCTAGACACCTGTGATAACAGAGTAAAATAATTTGATTTTCAGTGCAATGTACTATTAGGTTGACACAGAAATTCTGAGGTGATCTTGTCGCATTAGGAAGTTAAGAATAAGAAATTTAAGCGACTTAGATTTTTAGAAAAATGTGCTCAAAAAAGCGATCTTTTAGACCGCTTCCAGAAGTCTTTTTTTTTATTCAGTTACAACTGTCTGCATTTTCTCCCCATCCCTCCACCCCACCTCAGCCAGCAGCCAGTCCCACCTCCCTTCCCCACCTCCAGTCTTTACCCCAACGGTTGTTGGATTGCTATTGACTATTGTCTGTGTTCCTTTTTAGAGGCAAAAACACAAACATAATATTATAATGAAATATCATGTACATATATCATACATGCACAGTTTTCTCTGAAATTATGGTACATGTTAATAATGAGCTGAATTTATGTAGCACAATTATTCTCTAACTATCAAATAATCTCTAATTCTAAATTTCCCTTTTTCTACTCATAAATTAATATCCTCTGATATCTAGAGTTATAGAAAGAGGACCTTAAATAGCATCTTGAATTTTTCCTTTCAATTAGTTTTTATCCCTCCAGAAAAGACATACTCCGTTTTCACTAGAATGGATCCATTTTTGGCTGAGAGAAATTCCACAGCCTGGAATGGCAGAAAGTAATGCTTTCTGTAACTGCTGATAATTCCCTTTGGCACAAAGCACTGAGCACATAGACACGCTTCAAAGGACCTACATGACGCCAGGGTAAAGCCGAAGGACAGAGGCATCTGATACAAGGGAGCCCGTCCTTCTCAGGCACCCCTGTGTCTGATCTTCAGACTGCAGGCTCCCCGGGGTGACACAGGAGTCCCCACTAGAGCATCAGTCCTCAAAATGTGGCCCAGGCACCCTGGGGGGCCTCCTCCTTGGAAGGGGCACTCAAAACCAAAATGGTCATTTATACTCTTAAGGGGTTTTTTTGTGTGGTTTTTTTTTTGCCTGTTTAAATCTCATTCTCTCACGAGCACACCATGGAATTTTCCGGCTTCGTGGCCTGTGACATTATGACAGAATGAAGCCAGAGGGACGTTAAAGAGATCGGCAAACAGGTCAACCATGGCTGCTCTTCCACTAAAAACTTCTTTCTGTTTTGGAAAATATAATTACTCTTCACTGTTAAATGTTACTTATGTTATCATGCCATTGGATTTTCACTCTATTTTTTTAGTGAATGAATGAGTAAACCTTCTTAAAATTTCTCCACTTTAATTTTGAATATGGGAACCATCCATGGATATAATCAATATAAACAAAACTTCTCTGGGGTCCTTGAGAATTTATAAACATTAAAACGAAGTTGTGAGAACAAGAGGTTTGAGAATGGGTGCAGCAGGGGTGTCTCTGAGGAGTCTTTTCCCCCACGAAGCCCCACGACTCCAAGGCTGTGAGGTTCCAAGGAAATGAACTCCAATGAAGAGACAGACATGACTCTGTGAACCAGGAAAATCGGGAAGCTCCCGCACGGCAGGCAGTCCATCCTTCCCCAAGTCACACAGGGCTGACAGGAAGAGCCCCAGGCATCAGGAAAGGCTGGTGAAAGAACTCATTTCCTTCCCTCCCCGCCCTCCCTGCCACCTCTGATCAAGACACTGTTGGGCACCAAACACTCTCCTTATTGATAAAATGACCTTTCAGCCCAGGGGTCACCACCTGGACCCTACCTAATAGGATGGCCCGAAACAGCGGGGTGAGAGCAGAGTGCGTACAGTACAGAGGAACATTCTAGTACCTGGGTTTTGCTCAGGCCCCAGCTCAAACTCATGCCAGAGCACCCCAAGCAGTCTGGAGGCCCCCAGGGAGTCTTTACAGCTGGTGAGAGAGACCGGCACTTCCCACAGCGGGAGGAGTGGGCACCCGCCCAGGTCTCTCCAGAGCGAAGCAGGGCCAGTGGTCCACAGAGGGCGAGTTCACTTGATAACGAGCAAAAAGTGAGAGCGCCCAGACGTTTTTGATTATTGCGAGTCATCCTCCATGACAACCCCTTCCTCCCGGCTGTGTCTCTCCTTCCAAGTGCATGCCCTTCCCATTGTTGGTCACATCTCAGCTCCTCCCCTCTGAGCCTTGGTTTCCCCATCCATAAAACAGGATCGTTCCTACAGTTTAGGGCCAGGGTGGAGACCGGAGTCCCAGGACACGAATACTCCCGTCTCCACTATGTGCTCCCACTTCCTGGTGACTGACTGCAGGACACTCTCACCCTGTCCCTCCCCGGGGACCAGCCCCGGACTCTGTGTATGGGGAGGGTTGAAGCAGACTTCAAAACCTCCTTTAAGGAGTCGAGCACTTCACAGTTTTCAGAGCATTTATCTCATTTGATCTTAATTTATCCTCACAACAACTGGGATGGTTCTCACCCACCCTAATGAAGAAAGCAGAGAACTATATTTGCATTGTAATTATCCCGTTGCCCAAAAGGGGAGTCCTCCTTTGCGGAGGAAACTGTTTCCACCCCTGCACTGAGCTAGCTCTGTTTCCTTGGTAAACAGACCACGGTGCCCACAGAGACTTGCTGAAACCCACTCCAAGCCGAAGCGCAGACATGTAGTCAGCTGGTCTCTGGGGAAGGCATGATCCCCGCCCGCGCTTGCCCAAGGCTGCAGGTGGAGAAACAGTAAGTAGGTGGACGATGCATGTCATCTTACCATTTTCACCGGATGTCTTGTCTTTTCCATTGGTTGCCCCAGCACCTTGTCTCTACAGGCATAAAAAAAAAAAGGAGAGGAAATGTTATCACATATATTCAGAAATATTTTGTCCCTTATTGTTACACAGATCTCTTTCATTGCATCAAATTCTGTATGACTTTAGCTCCAGTGGGTAGAGCCAGGTGCTTATGAGACCAGGGAAGGACCGACCCAAGAAATGATCCAGTGAAGGGGCAGAGCCAGCCTCCCTCATCCCTAACAAGGGACAGCAGGTGAGAGACTGTTGCTGACGAGCATAACCTCATTGGAAATAGGAGGGAAACGGCCGAGGGCACATGCCAACTGCGAGAAGCTCGAAACTGGCACCTGGGTCAGCGGTGGCCCTTACACTGCTCTATTCTCGTCCCAATCACAGCACCCAGTGTCTTACTGAAATAAATTTTAATCAACTAAAAAATTTACATTGAGAGTCACATTTTTCCTTTTGTGGAGTAATTTTTCTACCATCGTTTATGCCTCTCCTGTGCCTGTTTGCTTTACCTGGTTGACCAGAAGTAGAGCTATTTCATGGTTAGACCTGGATGGTTAAGCCAGGTGGTTTGCGTGTGAGGAGCTGTGTGAAAGGCGTTACACAGGTAAACATATAAGCATGTTTCCCCGTGGCTACTGAGCTACTGTTTTTAATAACATGATGTTCTGAATTGTTCTAGGCCAGGGAGAGAGAAGTCGTTTATCAATCAAATGTTCTAGTAGTTATCAGAAAATATGCTTTAAGTTGACAAGAATTGAAGAGACGTAAAGTCTCTAACTTTTAGGTGAAAAAAACGATGAAGCCAGGTAGTGAGACTGATTTGTCCAAGGTCACAGTCAAGACCGGAGATGGGACTTCCTTGCCCAGAGGTCGGTGTCGCGGAGGAATTGTTCTTGTTACGTAACTATCTGCACAGGACCTGTGCAGAGGAAAGAGAGGCAGAGCACTGGACAAGGGAAAACCACTAGAGGTGACTCCCACTAGGGAATAAAGGTGCCCTCAAAATGTATATTTTAGCCCAAGACTTCAGCCCAAAAATAATATCAAAGAAATAACACTCAGTTCATCAGTTCCCATTAGTGTCCCGTGTTGTCATGAGAAATTCCCAGGTCCCTTCATCGACCATCATTGCGAAAATGCTGCTTTCAGGTTCTGACTAGTGTAAATAAACAGGGTGAATGATTAAGACTTTTGTTAATGAAGTTAACCTTCCTGTGCATGCTTATTGCCTCACACAGATGATAACCCGAGAGAGGCAAAGTCAAGTCTCCTGTTTATTACCACCACAGCCCACGTGTGTCGGCACACAGGCGTGGGCACACACCCCATCCTAGTCACTGTGAAGTGTAAATGCACCCCCTGATCTGCCCCGTTCTGAGAGGGTAGAACCACCTCTCTCTGGCAGGATGTGGAAGAAAAGGTGGCAAGTTGGAAAGTTTATAGCAGTGTGGGTCCCTTCATCATATTTAAGTGGAACACCCTAAATCTTCAGAATGCTAGATCTTTCCCATGTTCCCGCGGAGGAAGAAGGTCCTTAGCCAAACATCAATTGCCCTTCAACACACTCCAGTGAGGTCCCCCCCTCAGCCTGTAATACACACCATCTTCATTTCAACCAGATCACACTTTTCTTAAAGAGAGGAGATGCACCAGTAAAAATGCCCCTTTCTTCTTGCCTGTGTTATTTTGATAGCTCCTTTTGTTCAAACACAGAGCAGTAAGTTCAAGTTCACTGCACTCAATGGAAATCTGATCACCACTGAGGAGGATCAAGCAGCAGCTGTGGGCGATGTTCAAACCCTCCACCCTTCCCCGCATGATGCGTAGACGGCTCATTAAAAAAAATCAAATCCCACAAAATTAAAGGACAGTGTTCTAGAGCTGAATAAAGTCCCATTAAACTGCTTACAAGTGCAAAATAGGTGCACACTCAACCCCACAGTCTTTAACTACCTTAAACATTGACACCTTTCAAATGTCATGAATACTTCATTTTATAAAAGATTACTTTTTAGAAACCTGAAGAAAACCAAAATGAAATGTGCACAGGGGAGAAAAAGGAGTCCTTTTTCCAGGATTTCTAAGACGGGGTTTTGTGTCTAATCTGACGGATGCAAAGTGCAGCTGAGAGATGTCATAAGGAGGTGGTGTCTCAGATCAGAAAACAATCCTGACAAAAAAGAACTAGTCGTTGAAAGCATTTTTTCCCAGAATTCTTTGAGACTTTGTGACATTTTTCAGGCAAGGCTGAGCGCATGGGGGAATCATCCAAGAGCTTTCCTGTCCCCGGTGTCTGGGTAGTCAACACACGATTGCTTTATCGCCAGGTGAGGTGGCTGAAATTCCCCTGAATCGGTAAATGAAGAGGGTCCAAGTCAGGCTGCTGGTGGGGGGGGGGGGGGGTCACAGCTCACACATGCTGCTATGGAGCAGGGGCTCCAGGGGCCCCCGCACACCATCGACTCATAGAATTCTGACAGCATCCCTGACAAGGGACACACCTCCATTCTCCTCATCAGCCCACTACACAGAGGAGGACACAGAGGACTCCATGGAGGTCATGCAGCTGGGAAGTGATGGACTCGTAACCCCAACCCAGAGACCCCAGCTTCGAAGGCCTCCCCTTAAATCCTCAAGCCTGAGCATCTCCCAGTATCCCCCGAGGGCCTCCCTCAGCAGGTAGGGAGAGTCCTGTGTGAGGGTCAAAGCAAATTCTTAAGCACCCACAGAGAGTTTTAGGGACACTTGACTTATACAAAGCAGCAGAGTCAAACCAATGGTCCAGGGATCAGTGGTAGAATTGCTGTGAGTCTTTCATGAAATTTAAATAATAAAAAAAAACCATAGCTAGGCTGTGCTGAAATGGATGGAGGGATGGGTGGATGGATGGATGGATGGATGGATGGATGATTGGATGTCATTCTCCAAACGTCCAGTAGGGAAAAGGTTCTTTTTCACAAGATGATAGAAGTTAGTGCACTGAGGGAGGAGGCTGCTTTTTCCCCCCACCCACTCTTAGTGCCAAGTGAGAGAAGACCCCGCCTCCTCTATCCATTAGCCCTATCCTGGGCTCAGCATCCTCAGAACCTGTGCTACCTACTGAGCAGAAGAATATCATCTCTTCTAACTGGACTAATAAGTGAGATGAGATGTTAAAGGGAAAGGGCAGGGCAAACCCTGACACGAGAGTCTGAGTGTCGAGCTCTGTTCTAAGAACTTCAGAAATGATTCAGTGACATCATTAATACCACCTCTGGGTCCCTCGGTTTCATATCAGTCCGGCTTAGTATGTTAGGGTGTGCAGGAGGCAGGAAAATGCTCTCTGACCAAACACACAGTCACAATCACCAGGCTAAAGCGAACATGCAGAATATACTGTCCAAATTACCTAGAAAACCGGCACACGTGCACTGAGAGCTTCCTACACGGGGCATTCCACACCCTTTCACCAGCAGGCTTCGCTCCCATGTTTTCAGACTGATCTAGAGCACCCATCAGTGAGAACGGCAGTGGTTGGCATACAGGGGCTTTTGCTTATTTCTTCTTTGGTGGGGGAACAAGTGGGGGCAAAAAATTTGCAGAGTTTCAACACGGCAAAACCAGAAACGGGAGCTCTCCTCATAATTCTGCTTCCAGAAGAATCTCGCCATGCTTCTTGTCATCTGCCCCTTGTCGGGGCACTTGACACCGATGTTCCCATTCAGGTCAACTCGAGCTTCACTCCCTCCCTAAACTTCACGTTCATCAAACACTCATGTTTGGGACCCTCGGAGACACCTTGCCACACACAGACCTAGAACCTTCTTCCATGTGCTCCTAAGGGTCTAGGAGAACAACAGCCCCTTCCTTCTTTGGCTGTCTGAAATCTAAGTCCCTGCTGAGCGAGCCAGCTCTGTGTCTGTCTGCCTCAGGCACACGGGCATCCCCTCTTCAAACATATCAAGACAACGTCATTCCTGGGACCTCTGTCAGGAACCAGGGTCCTAGGTGAGGAAAGGTATTCCACTCAATTGACCCTGAGAATCACAAATAAGAAAGCTCCTCAGCTCATTAGAACACAGACACATTTCCTCAAAACGTCCTCTTTTTATATTATCCCCATTTCACCACTAGGAAATGCTGAATCCCCATCTAAGGACGTGGCACGAGAAGTTAAAATCACAGTGTTCCAGGAGCCCTCACCTCCAGTGCAAGCTGGGGCTTGCGTGCATGCTGGGGGTCCTCCGAGTGGAGGCCCCAGCCAGAGGGGCACACCTCTCAGACGCGCACCAGGCAGCGCACACCTCGCATCCTTCCTCAGTGATGTTAACTAATAACAAGGTAGCATTTCAGAATTTAATAAGCCCCCAATTAAAAGGAGCCTCAATAGAGAGTGAGTCTATGATAGTTCCTTCTGATAATCCAGTAGGTGCCAAGTAGCTATAAAAAGGCAGGAGTGGTATTAAAAAGGTGTAATCTCTGAAGTCATTTCGCCTGACAGTCCCTTTGCAGCAGGGGCTGCAGGAAACTAACAAAGAGTATGTGTTCATTTTCCAGAGAGTAGAGCCTGAGACGAATGCCATTTGTGCAAATGGGTGAGGGGGAGCCAGGAAGGAGGGAGGGCGGCGGGAAGAGGGAAAAGAGAGTGACGGGAGGGTCCACCATCCTGCTGGTGCTGCCTCGGACTCGGACCTTGTGCCCTTCCAGGCTGTGCGGCCTGTGTTGTAGGACAGACCCCAGCTAGGAGAAGGCAAATGAGTTGTCACTTGCCCCTGCCTCCCTCTGGTCCAAGACAGATGTCACAGAGTGTCAATTTCCAATGCTTCGAGACTGGGCAACGTCTCAAACCCCCGACCTGCCCGGGAACACAGAGGAAGCTCCAGGGCAGGAGGTGGAGAGGTGGACACCCTCAGTGGAGCATGGGCAGGAGGTGACATACTGTCCCTTCACACCTGCCAGAAGTCTGTGGAGCCCACACCGAGCCGGCCACCCACAGGGGCCCTTACTGATAGGCCCAGTGAGAGGTGCATGACTCAGCACATTAAGTTGGCTGGGTGACTCTTCACAACCACGTTGCAAAACCACAGACAATTCCCATTACCTGAGGTACTTCACTCGTGGGACAGGCCACGCCAACGTTCCGGTCAATAACTGACTTCAGGTCCACGTCACCCTGAACCTTGAGCTCCGAGTGGCCATGAAGGCATGTCTGACCACACACATCAGCAGCATCGCCTCGACTAGAAAGTGTGCTGTTTTCCTGACCCTCATCAACACACACACGTGCGGCCGGACTGCGTGGGGCGCGAAGCCAGGCTTCCTCTGAAAATGGCTCACTTGATTTCTCCCCTGCCCACTATGGTTCCTTGTGAAATCCACACAGAGTCTTACTGGTCTTGGAATCATCATGGTTGCATCAGGTGACTGTGGCGTTTCTAGGCACAAAATACGGGGGAGGGCCAAGTAGGGTTGAATTCAACCACCTGGGGGAAAGTGGGGCTCACCCAAGCAGGTCCCCGAAATCCAGGTTTGTTTACTGATTTTCAAAGACCACAAGAATGTGTAAGTATGAAGACCAGCGGTTTGAGCACCTTGGTGCACTGTGCCGCCATACTTTCTTCTGTGTTGGTAAAGCTACTGTAATAACCATACCCGCAGGTCTTATCCCATACAAAGAACTGTAAACCAGCTTTTGCTCATCCCTGTTGAGGGTGGGAGTCGGGGACCAAGAAACTTATTAATCAAGACAAATACTGCACAGGATCACTTATATGTGGGATCTGAAAGAATAAGTCAAACTCACAGAAGCAGAGAGTGGAAAGGCCGTTGCTAGGTCTGAGGTAGGAGACAGACAGAGAGGCTGGTGAAATGTTTCAGCTCCAGGATGAAAAGGACCAAAGAGCTGATGTCAAACGTGGTGGTTCCAGTTGGCAACATGGTCGTATAATTAAAATTTGCTGGGAGAGTGGGACTGAAATGTTCTCACTCACAAAAAAGGTAAATGTGCAAGGTGATGGATGTGGCAATTAATTTGATGGTGGGAATCTTTCGCAATTCATACATGTATCAAATCATCACGTTGTACTGTTTAAGGGTGTTCAATTTTTATTTGTCAATGACACCTCATTGAAGCTGAAAAAGATAATAGTTTAATTCAATATTTTAGAAAAATTAAAAATACTGCAAAAAGCCACTATAAGCAAATATCAACATTTAACATAAAGACAGGATCCATCACTGTTATGGATATTTCCCTCGCCTAAAGCTCCTGAGTGGCCCTACCAGGCTCGGGTCACATGTAAGTAAAAGATTCGAGAAGTGGAGTGATTTCAAGGCTTTAGAAAATCATTCTAACACAGTCTCTGAAACCTTTCATCTGCAGCTTCATCATGGGCTGTGATTGCAGGTTATGAATTCGTGCTGTCATTTTGAGAGTTTTTATTACCTGAGCTCCCGAATACTCTAGTACTCACCTTTCGGATTACGCCAGTGTGTATTATTTCATCTTTAGGACAAAACACAAGTTCCCATTAAAAGATATTCATTTTTTATTTCAGAAATTTGAAGAGAATAAACATGAAATGAATTCCAGCAAGTTAAATGTGGGGTAGAAATGACAGTCCAAGAGTATTTTCTAAATCTATACCTATAGCATTCAAGTGGATAAATCTGTATTTTCTCCAAAAACTTGGCTTGATACTTAATTTGGTGAGAAATGACTTGCCTAAAAAGTCACCACTACAAAAGCTCATTAGGGTTGGGGAACAAAGAGCCTTCTGCAGCAGTAAGGACCCCAGGTCACCCCCAGGGTCCCCATGGTCCCCCCCACCCTCCACCCTTTCTTCCCTCACCTCCCTGAGAGACTAGCTCATTTTCCCCCCGGATATCGGAAAGAGCTCTCTCTATGCCTGTGCTCACTTTGGCCGCACTGGAGAGAAGTCGACAACCCTCATGGAGCCAGGAGGAAGTGGGACCCCAGCAGCCTCCGGCTCCCAGAGGCATTTCTGTTCAGCCCATAACTGAGCCGTTGGTGGGGGTTGGGGGGGAAGGGGAGGGGTCCTCTCAGTCCTGGGATCAGCCCCTCACTGTGGCAGCACGGGCAAAGCTCCCCAGTGAGAGGACTTGAGTCTCTCCCAGGCTAAGAAATGATAAACTTCTCTTCTGAAAAGCAGATTGTCAAAAGTAGGTACCTTGGTCCATGTGCAAAACCATGGGCAGGCGGTGAAGGTCAGGGATTCAGTGTCAGGGGCCCAGACTTAATCCATGTTTGGGGGTGGTGTGGGGGTGTGGAGGTGACTCATTGTGTGGACTGTTTACTTCTCCAAAAAACCAGGCCCTGGGCTGAGCCCTAAGGGTCTCCGAAAGAAGGGCACATTCTCTCACTGATGGCTCACAACCTGGAGGGACAGGCAGAGACTAAACCAACCATCTCTATATTGTGGGTAAGAGCTTGACTCAAGATGGCTAAGCTCAGGGGCACAGGTGAGGGACCCCAATGGTGGTCAAGGGGGGCCTTCTGCCTCTTCAGAAGTAGTATGTGCAATAGAACCCCACAAGCTGTGCATTGCTGGGGAAATCCCTTATCTAAACCCCATTCCCTCCCTCTGAGGACAGATCACACCCTCTGGCTCCTACCGGCCACAAGTAGGGACCGGGCACCCAGTAGGTGTGTGCTCCCTACCTGTCCATCCTCAACAGTGTTCTCCAGAAGAGGCATTATTTGGTAACACCAAGTCAATGGCATCTATGCATCAAGAGCAGGGAGAGTACCTGTTTCAAGGCACCTTCTAGCATTCTGCCCCCTGTTCCCAACACCTGCCCTCTGTAGGATTCTGTCCACCAAGTAGTTGCAGAGATTTGGCAATGACGGAAAGAAAAAGCCATCTCATTCCCATGGTGGCTCAGAAGCTCTTATTAGCAAATGTTACCCGATGCCATCTAGCCCCTGGTGATGCATTTCCTCCTAAGTAATTTTTCTCTGCGGTGCTGTCTTCCTTTCATGCTGTTTCATCCCGACAGTCAGATTTCTAATGGCTTCAGTGTTTCCAACGCCCTGAAGTGGGAGCATCGTGACAAGCGGTTCCTCCGATGGCTCATCCATAAGAGGAAAAGCACAAAGCTGCATGCCTTAGGTATAGCCTGGTTCAGGTATTGCAGATTCTTTGCAAAAATCAACACCCAGCATAGGAGAGGCATCAAGATAGAGACCTGTCCCCAGAGATCTCAGGACATCCTGAGAAGCGTTTTTCTGTGCTGTCTTTTGATCTTCGTTGAAGAAAAAAGTTTCTATGGTTTTACGTTTCACGCTTTATGGACAAGGCTCGTGAGTCTGTCGGATGAAATGTCAGACTTTGAATGAGCAGAGGAGTGAAGCCGCAGCGAATGCACCATGAACCGAGATAAACAGCTGGGCGGCCAGCACGTCACAGGTGGTCTCCTGGGGCCAGGGCAGCCATTAAGCTGGTGGCTTCTCAGGAACATCAAAGGCACATCATTCAAGGCCTCTCTCAAATCAGAGTTCCTGAATTTTTCTGAAAAGCAGAAGACCCTCTCATGCCAACATCTTGTGATAAGGAAAAGATAGATTTAGTTTCATGCCTCTGATAGCTTTAAATTGTCTATAATTCTCCTAGTAACTTCCTGAAAATTGAGCATTAAAAACTCCCTAACTTAATCCCTAAAGGTGTAGACACAAATGTCAAAAGAGAACTTTCCCTGCCTTAAAAAAAAAAAGAGCTGGTTAAAAAAATTGATGGGGCTCCCCAGTAACAAGGGCATTAACCTTTACACTTCCTTCTAATTCCTTCTCCAGCCAGCTGTCACCTCTGTAAGGCCCAAAGGATGAATTCTGCCTCGAACCCTACGCTCCACTCCTGGTATTTTTATCCTGACCTTTATGGTAATAGAAATAACTAGCTTTGCTGTAGTTTTGGGAGACCATTTATGAAAGGACCCTCCTGTTTAGGGATTTATAACTCAATATTTCATCCTACAAACAATATTTTTTAAATGAGTATTTTCTACCTTTAAACATTTCTTTGTGCCCACATTCTTTTCAAATTCTATTTATAAAAGGAGAGTCCAGTCATTCTGAAAATTTTGAAAAATAAATGCACGAGGAGGGAACCAAAAAACTACATCTAATCCACCCAGTCAGAGTTCACCCTGGACTGTGGTGACAGTCCACGGGGGACAGAGCAGAGCAGTGGCACCGAGGACCCTTGTTGGCCCTGGGATCACAGCTGGCAGCCGGTGACCACCAGAGCCACACCACAACCCTTGCTCCCAGACTCGGGGGACCCAGTGGTGAAGTCAAACATCGGTTCAACAAACAGGACAGAAAGCCGCTTACAGAGGGGCGCTGAGGCTGCTCTGTGGAAGCCGAGGCTTCCCCACTCGCTGGAAGCTGTGGCCGCCGTTTGAGACATTGGAGTGATTTACAGGGAGCAAGGACCGGAAATGCCGTCATCACCCTCTCCATCATTTTCTTACAGCTCTACTACTGCAGCTATTAGCACGGGTTGGAAACGGTTGCAACACGATGGAATTTATTTGCAAGCCGATGAGATGGAGCTATTCTCATGGCAGTGTAAACACCTGGCATCGGGGATTGGGTTTGTTTTTGTTTAGAGCCTATTGGCGAAGAATGCAGGCTGCAGGGCTGTGGGTGGAGGGAAGGGCTGACTCTGAAGAGACACAAAAGAACTTTTGGGGGTGGTACAATAATCCATATGTTTCTGATCTCATCAACGATGCAGCTAAAATGGTAACTTTTATAATACATAAGTTACACCTCAGTAAACCCGATCTGAAAAAGAAAAGAAAGGAAAGAGTGTCCCAGAATCAGCCTCTCCAGGCTATCTCAGCACTGTTGTTTAGCAGCTGTGTGACCACGTGCTGGCCACTTAACTTCTCTGAGCTCAGTTTCCACTTCTATAAAATGGGAGTAACAGCACCCGTACCTCATCAGGTTGTGAGAATTAAATGAGTTTAAAATCAATCACATTGCACAAATCTGGTCCCTAAAAGGAGCCAGCGGCAAAGTAATGGGAAAAGAGGCTTTACAGAGGTCTGCCTTTCCCTTTTCCTCCGCATATCATCAGTTAGGACAACGAAAGCGCGGGGGGCTCAGCAGGTGGAAGACCCGGAGGAGCCCCACGGGTGGCCAAATGGCCGAATGGCCGAATGGCTGTGAGCAAGCCAATTTCAGCGCTCGCATCCGGGCTTCTCCACCTGCTCAGCTTTTCTCCCTCAAGGATGATGTTAAATTAAACGTGTATCGTCTCCCGTGGCTGTTACAAGAATCCAAAGAGAGAATGTTAGTATTTGTCATCATTTTTTTCACAAAGTAAGCAGCGTGTACCTGCTAGCTATTCAGTTACTAATTTCGGTGGAAGTTTTCTGAGCCTCTGATCCTGGCCTAGATGTGTTTCGTGGGTTTGGTACCAATCACAGCTGGTGTTTTTGTTTTTGTTTTTTTCCTAGAAAGAGCAGTTGCAGGAGGCGGGTAAAAGGACAACCAGAGGAGGACGGCGGAAGGAGCTGGGACACCTCGGTGGCCCTGAGACAGTGTGTGTGTGTGTCTAACTCAGCCTAAGGAAACACTTCTCCATCCAGCCTGCCTCCTTTTCGGTCCTCCCTTAGATTCTGCTCAGAAAAAGGCTGTCGGCATAAAAGCCAGATGCTTCCTAGAACAGCAGCTGTGACTGATCGAAAGACAACAGGCTCGTGGACAAAGACGCACATACCCCACCCATCATTTCTCACAGCGTACACAGGAGGTGCCAGATGCAAGCCGGGCAGACACAACAGAAGAGATTTGCTTTCCCTCTCAGTCCCGAGAAGGGATGGCTGACCAGCCAGATGCCAAGAGAAGAAAGGGAGAGAGAAAACTGTCCATAAAAGAGAAATGCAAAGGCAGAACCCAAGATGTGCCAATAAACTACCCTAAACTGCCTCTTTAAAGACAAACACCTCGTACAGATAGATGGTGAGGGAAAAACCAACGGGCGTGGCCAGTCCTCTAGAACTGAGTGAAACCTATACTGTATCGTGGTGCAAACACCAACCCCGCCTGCCCCCCTCTAGAATCATGTGGTTTGGGGGGGATTTTTATGGTTCAAAGGCTGGAGAAGCTGACGTGAGGTCAGAAAATCCACGTGTGGTTTCTCCAGATTATGGGAACTGGACACATAGAAAGACACATCTTTGCTTTGTTTTCACAGTAACATGGACGTTCCTTTCCCCCGTCCCTTCCTCCATACGGCTAATAAAGCGCAGTGCTGGGTGCAATCAAATGAAGGCAAAGGCTGGCCAAAGGCCGCAGCATGAAAATGCCCCCAGAGCCGGGAGAATCATGCCCTGCTGGCGGTCCCTACATAGCCAGCCACCCTGGGCGTGGAAGGTCACTCACTGTGGCCACATGGCCCCACCACGGCTGAGCCAATCGTGATCTACTGAACACAACTCCTTCTCCAGGGGAACAAAGGGATGAGCAAGAGAAGAGCGAACACGACCAAAGCCACTGTGAAAGAGCGGAAGCCACACTAGGGCGGAGCGAACGATGACACTTCCAGGTTTGGCAGAGACGTTTCCTGTCTTGGCACCTAGACACCAGGCTCCGTGTCCGCACGTGCAAACAGCATAACACTTCTATGGTGACAACACCGAGAGGTGGGTATGAGAACTATTGCAATGTGATAGGGACAAAGCTTAAGACACAGAGAGGTCTCACAACACACCCAAGGACCCAGAGCAGCTGAGTGGGGCGTGCAGACTGGCTCAGGGGTCTGCATGCTAGCCACTGGCTTGGAAGAGGGAAGCCCTGACTTTGATGACGCCCTCTGCCACCAACAACACAGATGTTTATTCCTCGGCCCAGAAGGTGGTAGAAAGGGGATCGTACTTCCTGACCCTCCTCATTGTGGAAATCCACATCTCGCAAAATTCTGTGCCTGCGAATGCATGGACGGTTGCAGGGGAAAAGATGGGGTGAACACACTTCACAAGATTGTCAGGGACCCTGGTACTGACCGCACTTGCAGGGTTCAGCATCCACTCTAACACCTGACACCAAACCTCCAGACATGTGCCCCGAACCTGGGAGATCACGGCTCCAGGACCATTCAGGCAGTGCTCGCTCGGCAACCCCGGGTACCCTGGTTTGTGCTTCACGTGCTTAACCAGCTTCATGGGTGCGCACACTCCTCCTGTGAAAGCTAGGGCTCGGTCCTCGCGTGCTGCCTGCTGGTGACAGAGAGCAGATGTTGACTTGGCATGTAGGCTACCCAGTGTGCTTCTCCAAGGGGGGTGTTCCGAGGCTTCACGAGCTACAGACTTTCTTTTTTGGTAATGAAGAAGCAGCCGGGGTTCTCCACCCCCAACACTCAACTGAAATGAAAATAGCTTCAGGACAAGGCTGAAGCTCAGGCTGTGTACTCTTAGAAGAAAGGGGAGTGCTTTGTCCTAAATCAGCTGTCAGAGCTCAAGCCAATTGAGATGCAGATTAGAAGTCAGGGGTAAAAGCTCCCTGGGCCATGTGATCAGCCCCTCCCTGGGGAGGGGAACTTTGTAGCCACCTCCCCAGGAAAACGAAATGCATGTTGCCGCTGCCACTGCCACTAATACCACCAACCACCTCGGCCCCACGGCTGTGTCCCCCTCATGACAGATATTTGCCCCATAGTTTATTTCCAAATCTCTCCAAAATCCAGAACATAATTTGCTGGAAAATAACCCATGTTGTTGTTGTTTGGTTAAAGGTCGCCTTCTAGGGACTGGGTGGAAGCAGACGCCCCTGAGGCGCCTCCTATCTGCACACACTGACTTGGCTCTTCCTATGGTGAGGATGCTTCTCATCCCAAGGGCAAGTGTTTCTTTAATGGAACAAGCCTGAGACTCGTGCCCTCTGCGTCCCTGACACAGCAGACTCAAGGGGAGAAGGTGAGGACAGAAGATGAGTGCGGGACGAAGATCTCAGGACAAAACAGGCCACCGAGGCATCCGTCAGAGTGAACAAGCCACGCTCCGCAAAGACATTCAGGGCAGGGACTGGGGGTACTTTTCCCATGGAAGTTACAGTTCAGCATTTACACGACCTTTAAAAATTACAGGCTCCCCAAGTGTTTTTGAATCGGTTTTTTTACTCCATCCTCACAAAGGACCTGCAAGGTCAGCCAGCATCGCTTGGCTTCTTGTTCAAGCATCCTGCTAGGTGGGCTCTCTGTCTATCTATCTATCTATCTATCTATCTATCTATCTATCTATCTATCTATATGTATATATCTACCTACCTACCTATCTATCTCTTTTCTCCACTAAACAGCGCTCAGACAGCCCCACCTTCACCCAGGTGTGCAGGAGAAGAAACAGCACCCTGATGGCCGTGTGGCCATGTAACTTGTGCCTCTGGCTAGAAAGTCTCCACGCTTGATTGAATGCTCTGTCCTCATTGTCGTGATATTCTTAACGATGGTCGACACAGAGCCCCGCATTTCTGCTTTTCACTGGCCCCCACGGATTGTGTCACTGGCCCCGTCCCTGCGGCCCAGTTGCAGGCTTGTTCACCCATCCCAGTTCTGTCTGAGCTACCGTCACCTCACAAGAGGTCTACTGCAGAGATGGACAGCAGAGCGAACAATTTCCGAACTGTTGCTTGTTTTTAAATTGCTTCATTTCTGAGGAGATCTGCTTCACCCCTCAGTTCCTGTCCCACTTCCTTGTTGTAATACTAAAGGGACTTAGGGACAGGAGCAGGGTCCCCTGAGGGCACTGCTTGTAGCTCTAAAGTCACATTACGCTGCATTTACATTTTTGTCATGTGCGAATTCAAAATCCTCATCCAAAATTCAACCGTAGGGGAGCTCTAGCCTGAATTTCAGCCAAATCTGGCTCTCAGTAAGAACTCAGCAAAAAAAAATGATGACATGAAAATTCACAGCACAGTGCCCAGAAAATGAGACGAATCTGCTGTGAAGATGGGAAAGACTGACTCCGGATGAAAAACTAACAATGAACCTGCAGGAGGTCTTTGGGAGAAGCACTTGACAAATGGCTACATCTATTTTAAGCAGCCATCTTCAGGAAAGAGGCAAAATAGCCCCCATTTCGGAGGTATGGAATATGGCCAGAAATAATATTTCCATCGTGGTGCTGCGTTATCTCACTGTTTTGACAGGACATATGCACATGTGAGAACAGAGCTATAAATATAAGAGAAGCCCATGCTTTGAACAAGACCCAGAGAGAAGAAAATAATAATAATAGTTAAGAAGCCACCACGGGCTCTGAGACACACGTGGGCAGTGACACTCAGCAAGGGACAGACACTCACTCTGATCCCACAGGACACAGATCATACCTACATTCGCCTAGACGTTTCTCATTATTAGAACACAGAACTTTTAAAATGAAACAATGGGCACAATTCCAAAATTCTTGTTGACTATCCTCATGTAATCTGCTTCCAATGCACTGAGCAGGACTTTCCCTCAACACTCTCAGAGGAAGACACGAGAAGTCAGTAGACCCCAAACATTCATCGATAAGCATGGGGCAATGTCCGGCGTGCTTAGAGTAATTGATGTCACTAGGCAATGGTTAGAAATCAGCCATGGCGTCCCAATAGACAGGTATCCACTCAGCGATCCTGAAGACTGCTGAATTCTCATGTGGTTCTAAAATTCGTGACTTTTAAGATTCACCCTTCGTTATGTGGCTGTTCTTCCACCAGTATCACACTGCACCCCCACTTTGGTAAGCTTTGGCTCCACTGGAGAGCTTTTCCTGACTCTTCCTTCTGCCCCTCCCACGCCTGCCCAAGGACATATCCCTGTTACCCGTGTCTCCCTGGCACTTGGTCTGCGCAGTGAATAGAGCTGTCTTCTGTATGGACCCTGGAGTCCAGTTAACATCACATGATTCTGTCTCCCCCGCTATCCTATAAGGTCTTCTAAGGGGGAAAGGCCACGTGCTATTCACTCACCAGCACAAACCCCAACACAAACTGGTTTCTCCATCAGTGTGGGTTCAATGGTATATGCTGGGGTCACGGAAAGGTATAGGAGACACACACGGAAAGGTGTAGGAGACACAGTCCCTTTCTTTAAAAGTTTCATAATTCAGGAGGCGAAAAGAAACATGGCTGACAAAATAAGTGATTACCAGTTATACACACAGTGCTTTTGACTGCAGAAAGGGCCAGCACTCCCTGAGGAAACGTTTCCTAAGGGTTTCATTTGGGGTTCAGAATGCTCTTTCTTATGCAAACAGAGCCGTGGAGGGTGAGGCAAGGAATGCAGGCGCCTTGTGCAAATGCATAGTCAGGGCGACTCTGCCAGGCAGGACAGAAGAGAATGTGGTCCACAGGGGCAGCGAGGCCGACCTACACCGGCTTCTCCCTCTGTGATTGGAGGGCAGGGTCAGGCGGTCAGTGTGGACACCTAACTCTGAAAATAAAGCAGAACACCTGGTGAAGGGAAGAATGACTTTGTCAAGACTTCTGTCGTTGCCCTTTTTTTACCAGAGACTAATAAAAAAATCCAGGACAATATTATTTTTAATATATGTCATGTTCAAGTCCTAAATGGAATTGGGACAAGTGAAAAAAAATTGGGTTGGGTGGAGGCTATGACAGAAAATGAGAAATTTAATAGGATAGGAAATGTATATGTGAAACCTAGACTGGCTTTTCCTCAGAAGCTCCGTGATTTTGAACAAGATTAGCCTTTGGGCACTTATTTCCCTATTTTTCAATGACTGCTTTGAATGAAATGACAACTCTGGCCTCCTTTACTTACCTGAATTCTAAGTAGGACCATGGAAACGACAGTCTCTGTCTAGGTCAGTGGCCTTTAAGCAGACTGACTGTACCCCAGGGAGGGGCAGGGCCACTGTGTTCAATTGCACCTGTTCCCAGCACAACTCTAGGGAGCGCTGTTGGCACAAATCACAGTGTGATGGCACCTCTGGGGTTGTAAGGTGCTTAATTTTCACAACCATGCATGGTGAAAAGAACTTTGGCATTTCTATTTATATCTATTTAGGATCGCAGATCAATAAGAAAAAAACTAGGCTTAACCAATAGCTAATATCTGCATTGATGCGGCCATTGTCACCTGGTGGGTGGAGAAGAGCAGTGTGAGTCCCAGGGTCCCCTCACTCTTGACCTGCTCTCAGAATATCACCCAGGGCTGCACTGTGGTTCCCCGTGCTCCCGTGAGAGGATTTGTAGGTTATATGATCTTCCTTTAACTAATCTCCCAGGAGTATGTAAGTGGCTTTAAAAAACCCCTGCACAGTCACACGCTACCACACGGATGAACCTCGGAGACGCTGTGCGAATAAGTCAGTGGCAGAAAGACAACTACTCTGTGATCCCACTGACACCTAGTAACAGAGTAGTCACCTCCACACAAACACAGAGGAAACAGATGGTGTGGACCAGGGGACAGTGGGACGGCCGGGAGCCGGGTTGTGGTTTAGTGGGTGTGGAGTTTCAGTTGTACAAGATGAGAAAGTTCTGGACACCTGTTTCTCAACAATGTAAATAAAATTAACACTCCTAAATTTCACACTGAAGAATGGGCAAGATGGTGCACTTTACATGTGTTTTTACCAAAATAAAAAAATTCCTGCATAACGTGTTCACAGACTGAAGACAGTACCAAAACTGGCGGCAAAGCAACCCCGAAAAAATGGAAGCGCTAACTGACCTTTCACTGTGAGAATATCTTCCGATGCACCGATAGGGGCTTAAAAACCAGTCACCGTATCAGCCTCAAAAAGAGGCGCAGTTACCAAGACCCTGTGAAGGACAGATTTCCGTGCTTTTCCATTTACAATAGGCCTTTGCAAGTGTATGCAAAGCGCCTTGATGCTTTGGCGAGGGCTAATAATGCTATTTCAATCAGAAGCTCACTGAAAGTGTGGTTTGCTTCATCATTCTCTGCAGTTGTTCATATTCGTTTTTGTATGTGTCATGACCACACTTCACATATTAGCCAGTATGCATCCCTTTAAAATGAATTTTTATAAATGGATTGTGTACGCATGCTCAAAATTTCTTCCCGAAAGGGTGCACTGCCCAAAACCGTGGGGACAGCTCTCTGAGTGACAGCCAAGGCCACCGTGGGCAGCAATCCCTTGGCTTGTCCTGGAGCTGTGGGAGGACTGAAGAGAGACCAGTTCCCAAGAAGCTGATGAACCTCAAACGTGAGCTCTGAAACCCTGGGTGATGATGGAACAATGACAGCTAACTGTGGAAACGTCAGAGAGAACGGGCAGGACAGCGATCTTACGAGGGGAGGACAGAATCCTGTGGAACACCTCGACCTGTGTGGGGAGACGGTTCCCAGGGCATAATGGTTTGTTTTGCTGGCTGCTGGCCCCTTCTACAATTCTTTGAAATGAATGAAGAGATGATGAATTTTAAAGGTGGGCTCAACACCCTCGCCCATCTTGGATGTGGGTAACTTCACGACGACACACTAGGGTCTGCTGATGACCCCCCAGCCCGCGGAGGTGAAGAGACTGCCCCCCCGGATGCTCCGGCAGGTTACTCTCAGGCTCACAGGTGGACGGATTCACGGCGGTGGGGCTTTCTCTGCATGTCAAACAAGTGTGAGGAAACGTGAAAGAGGAAAAAGTTTGGGTGCAATGAGTCCTTTGTCAGGCTCAAGAAAAAAAGTTCTATTTTTCTAACAGCTCCTAATGAAACAGGGGATGTTACTTAATAAGGAAATTGTATATGTAAGAATCTTCCATTTTAAGACAAGCGTAACTTCTTAGTTAGTTTTTAAATATTGGAATTCAGCTGCACGATGGACAGAGGAGACTACTGACCACACAACAGACCTTGGGACAAAGGGAGAACCTATTTCCTTGTTATGGTTTTACTTTCTTATTTTGTTATGACAAATGCTAATGAGAATTGTCAACCGCTGGGGTCCTCCTTGCAGGTGTCATGTAAAATTAAAATAACTAGTCACTCAGTTAGAATCTTGGCCAAGGCACAGGCGTGGTGTTATCGGGCCCGATGACCATCCTGCCGTGCCACTCCACACCAGGTCCAGACCGTAATACCAGGAAAAGCATAGTCTCAAACCAGTCCTGGTACAAAATCGGCCATCAGATCATCAGAAACTAGTATTTAAACACTGACCCTCAGAGCACATTGCAGATCACTGAGGGAAAGACTGAAGTATGGATGACCTGGGAGATTTGGGTCTTGGCAAAGTCCGCGACGTCCTCACACTGGGTACAGAAGCCTCGAGGAGACATGAACTTGCCCCTCCTCTCTGGTCTAGTTCTATTACCATATGAAAATTGCCTCATTTGAATAGCTCACATTTTTTTGGCATCCCCCTTAGATGTTCTGCAAGGGAGTTTTCCATTTGTGGATGATTACCTTCCTGCTCTACAATCCTAATTTGTCTTGCTTTTATTTATAAGGTGGCAGTTGCAGAGTACAATATAAAATAACGGCATTTAGCGGGTGATTGATTTTCCCGCTGGCAACGTTATAAATATGGCCAAGCCTTTCCCTTTCAGAAATGGAATGAGAAGTGATTCAGTGAGATTCTGAAGCATAAATTTAAGGCTATTTGCAAGGCATAAACAATATTCAAGCAGATTGATGCCTGAAATGCGTAACTTATGCTGAATCCGAATCGTTCATGCAAAGCAGCCCAGAAATGAAGGCTGGGTTTACAGGTTTGGGCCATTACCTGGCACGGCAAGCTTGCTTGGCTGACAGTACAAAACAGAGACCTATATGGCACATTCTCATGCCCGTACCCTAGAGGCACCTGAACCAAATTGAATGGAAATTGTTTCTCTGTTCACATTTGTACTTCACTCTGTTCCAGTGACTGGGAGAGGAACAGTAGAATCTATGCCTGAGGTGGCGGGGAGGTAGAGACAGACCCTGTTCGACTTTACAGGGGTGGGCATGGATATAGGATTCCATGTCCAACTTCCCAGGAGGACAAACGCAAATCAGTCTTTCTTTGCATATGAGTTGTCATATATTCCTATTTCAAATATAAATTAATTTAAAATATTTAAATATGCAACTATAATTAAAATATGTGTTTTCATTAACATTAACACCAAGGACTCATGTTTCACTACGAATTGTAGTATTTAAATATGCCATTTGCTTTCTGCGTCCCTGCCTTCCAGCACGTGCCCGCATCTGCAGTTTGGCTGACGGCGATTCAGCACGAGGAGCCATCTGACGGAAGCCCTGCTTAGGCTCCTTCCGATACCCCGCACAGCACAGCCGAAGCAGTTGCCTATTTCGACACAGCCCACTGTTTTCCACGGGATCCAGGGGCTCTGCCTCTCTCCCTAGAATCTCTTTTGTTTGAATTTCATAGGACTTATCTGAAATGAGTAATCTCAATGGGGACAACCCTGAACTACAGGATATTAAAATTCTCATCCCTCCGTCAGCTCCCTTATTTTCCTTTACATTTTCCCAAATGTCAAGGGTTCTTTCTATTGAGATTCTTCCCGGTTTTTCTCATTTCCTTTGCCTGCCATGAAAACATTTGTTTTGCATAGATATCAATGCATCTATTTCCAATGGAGGATTTAAATGGGCAAACACAGGTTTCAAACCAGGAGCAAAGAACAAGAGACGGAGCGTTTCCTCTCCAAACCTATCTGGGCCACAAATCTTAACATCTAAGAGAAGAGGGTCTGTCCGTTGGTCACAGCCACTGACAAATCCACACCCTGAAGCCCACGTATCCCTCCAGTAACCGAACATCAGCAAGTGCCGAACCAGGAGCCCAGCCTTGCTGACGATACAAAGGGATATAAAGTTGTCCCTGTCCTCAGGAAGTTCACCGCCAAGACAGGATGATCCCAGTAAACAAAACGCAGCTCATAATACTTGCAAAGGACTGGATGTTGTATTTTTCCAAAATCCCTATTCTGAAATCCTAACACCCAAAATAATGGCATGAGGAGGTGAGGCTTTTGGCAGCTGAGTAGGTGGTCCTCAGGGATGATGGCGCCCTCAGGAAGGGGATCAGTGTCCTGTTAATGGAGCCCCCGACAGCCCCCTTGCCCTTTCCCCCAAGAGAAGACACAGCAAGAAGTTGGTGACCCAAAAGAAAGCCCTCACCTGACCATGCTTCATGCTGATCTTGGACTTCCAACCTCCAGAACTGTGAGTAATAAATTTCTGTTTGTTATAATCACCCAGCTATAGTATTTTGCTATAGCAGCCCAAACAGAATAAGGCAACACTGTAACAGCATGATCCTTAATGCTGTGTTTTATTAAAATATAAGTCAAACATAATATAAATCTGTGCATATGCATCCCCGAAAATCCTTCTTTTCCCCCAGTAGGAAGCCCTTTCTAGGAAGTCCTTCTGAATTAATGAGAAGCCCCGGGCTTGGACTCCTGATATTATTCATGCATTCCAAGAGCACAGTGCACCCGGTGGACAAGAAACAGGACCGCGGACGCGCTGTGAACACCTCCGCCTGGGAGAGCACCGCTACTAAAGCATGAGAGCAGAAATCAGAATTTTAAAAAATAACACAGAATAGGTTCATCATAAATTCAAGGCACTTTCCGTCACAAAAGCCCATGTTGCCTTGTCATCCTAATCACACCATTCCACCGAGCCTTTAATAAAATCAGCTGTGACTCATTTTGTCAACCTTTCTTTCTGAAAAAAAATAATACATCTCGCGGTCTGTCACTCTTAGAAATCGAAAGAGAAGAACAGTGAGAGCTCTTAGCGCCACCGCATCCCTTGTGACATGCAGGGTGGGGGGACGAGCCGCATGGCGCCCACCACATTCGTCATCCCCGCAAACTCAGCAGCGCGCTTAACTGCGGCCTGTTCCCGGTTAGAGTCGGACTTCGAACCCAAGTTGGAGTTCGTGGCTTTCTACACCTCACATCTCGGGTTGGAGTAGAGAGGGTGTCTCTCATCGTGTGACTCAGCAAAACCGTGCGGATCTCGCTGAGTCTTCCCATACCTTCACTGCCTTACACGCCCAGACGAGGATGACACAACATGAGAAATTCAACTGTCCTCTGACCTTCTGTCGCTAGGCCTTGGGGGCCAGCTGCAAAACCCACACATTATGCAGTGGCCCTCAGAATCTGCACTCAACTGGTCTGAACTGTACAGCTCCCGGCAAACCTAATCATCCTCCATTAGCAAGTGGTCAGCTCACGGTGACATCATCAGGGCACATGGCCATAATCATTCTCGCCGCAGCTCGGTGTCATCGGACTGTGGGTCTCACCAGCACGGGGCTCTGATGGCTACCTAGGTAAGCCCCAGACCAGTGTCACACGGTATTTTGTAACCAATGGCTACTTTCAACAAAAGGAAAGTTGTGTCTTTCCGATGCCCCCACCCCAGGATTTAAGTGGGACTAGCCTCCGTGTGCAGCCTCTGTCCAGCACGATATCAGGCTTTCTTCTTTCTTTAGAGATTTGATATATAAGGCAGCGGTTTCTCATTCTGGGCTACGGACAGACATGTGGGTCTGAAGATTTGCCCTTAAATGTCCTTAGTGTGATCAAACCACGCCTCTGACAGACAGTCCTGTTCTCGTGGCCAATGTCTGGATGGAAGAAATGGTCATAACCTTGGCACAGAGTCGCAACCTCCCATCCAAGCCGATGAAAGAAAGGCACCCGTGACGGCAACACTGAAGGCTTAGGAGGATGCTTTCCCAAAAGGGTCTCCACTCTAATTAATGGCTGTCAGCTGATGTATTATGCAACTGGGAGCTCCCCCACCCCCACCCCCTCACAAACAGGGCGGTGGTGCGTCATTGTTAAATCAACTCTCCAAATGTTTCCCTTTGTGCATTAACATTTTGCTGCTGGCTCTTCTAAATAACTTCTTGTGCAAAGCAACCTAAAAACACACACCTGGCTAAGAAAATGAGGCTAATTGCTGTTGCTCGTGGGACTCATGTTTTTCTTTTTCAAATAGTGTTAGGTGGCTACGCAAAGGGGACCTTCCCATCCTTCTGGTGCCTGGGAGCCCATGCCTGGGAGAGGGTGCACTGTGTAAACTTCCACTTGGCAGCCGAGATTTCTGATCCAGCGAACACCCCTAAGCCTGCACTCTGATCCCTGCTGAATTATCTTCCAATTTATCTCTAGATTGCTCCAGGCACATCTGACGTACTTTAATACCGAAATGTAAATTACACACCCCCACAAACCACCTCCGCTCTCTCACATTGCCCTAAATTTGGACTTGACTTTCCTTGTTATACTTGAGCTGCTCTTCTCAATCATATGTCATTCCCCCCAAAAAGCATTGTCACTGGGGATAAAGAAGGCATTGTGTGGTAAAACCACTCAGTGTAGAGCCAGCTCCAGGCTCAGCTTCCCCCACTTTCCATCCCCTTGAAGGCTGCAGGACCTGGAGGAGCAGAGCCCACCCCCAGGAGCATGTGGCCCTTGGAGGGTCTGTCCACCCAGCCGGGCTTGTGCCCTGGCCCAAGGGGGCAGCTGTGTGCTCAGGAACTCTGCACTGGGTGCTGCAGCCTGACAGCTGGAGCAGGAATTATTTGCCCACCAGCCTCAAAGAAATGCTGAAGTCAGAGGGTGTCTGACAAGCTCTGCTCTGACCCTTGCAGTAATGGGGTGCACAGTCAATAAAGATCACCTGAAACCTGTCCCAGCCTGACTCATTAACACTAGAAGCCCCACGCCATTCATCCAACTCAAGAAAAGCTTGAGGAGAAAGGGTGGGGGCGAGGCGAGTTTCCAGTTCTCTTGCCAGAAGGGAGCTTCTGTTCAACTTTATTAAATGTTTTAAGCAGATTAAGGTTTAGTCAAAGGACAAATTCCCACTCTCCGAGGAGCACACCCTCAGAAACTGGGAGATCAGCCAGAGGGCTGGTCACTCCAAAGGTGGCCAGTGGGCGGGGCTGCACAGGACACAAGGGGGAGATAGCTACAGGAGGGGCAGGGGGCGCATGGGCAGGAGCAGGAAGGGTCTCGCGGGCAGCTAAGAGGAAGACTGCGTCTTGTGGGATTTTATCAAGATTCACAGAGCAAAGGCAGAGAATTCTTACAACTGCCTGCCAACTTGTCCGATGGAATGCTGGGGCCGGGTGGCCTTAATGTCGTATCCACCAGAAACGAGGTTGGGACCCTAATCATGGAGTGAGGTCTGAGACATCTGCTGTTGCCCCAGGGGACCCACAGTTAAGTGTGCACCTCAGAGCTGGGGCATTCGAGAGAGCATGTGAGTAGGACGCTAGGCAGGAAGACACCCAGTAGAAGGGGGTGGCTGAGCTGGTGAGGAGAAGGGCTGGCGGAGGCCCCCACTCTGGGAGAGTCCCGGCAGCTGATTTGATCAAAGAAAGGGGGCCCCAGGACCGTGCTGGTTTCCAAGTGCTTCTGCCACGTGAACCATTAGGTCATGTATGAAAACCTGCTGCACACAGCCATCCCTTCTTGTTGCAAGCAAGGTGAGCTCACACAGACAACGTTCTGGAATCTCCGGAGCCCAGCACAAAGCCCTCCACCCAGGCACGTAGGAAATGGAGGCCAGAGACTCATTTCCCTGTGTCCACGCCAGGGCCTCCGCCTCCTTTTCCTGGGCTCCCACCCTCCCCCTCCTCCTCTTCCTCCTCTAGCTCCTGCTGTGCAGAGACTTCTTTATGCACTTGGACATCAACATCCAAGTAGCAGTCAGCTGCCCAGCATTACAGCCCAAGTTCTGGCTCTGCCACCTCCTGGTGGCTTTGAACCAGTTGACCTTGAACTCCATGCCTTAGTTTCCTCATCTGTTGAGTGAGAATAATACCAGCACCCACCTCTCGGAGTTGGTGGGCGACTCAAATACAGTAGCTGAGATCGCTGGGCCAGCGGGAGCTGCTGCTGTGGATGCAACTGTTGACGAAAGGGTTTCAGCCTTTCCACCTTCCTCCCCGCGCGTACCCGCCCCCCACGCTTGAGCCTTCGACTCCATCTCAAACCCCATTCCTAAGTTTTATCAGGCTTCACCCACTGTTTCTCCCTGTCATGCTTATATCAAAAGTCACCCATCATAGAGATCAAAGCAGTGAAGAGACATTTTAGTTCTGAGGTGGTTAATTTTACTCTAGACTTCCAAAAATAGGACTCCCATCTGCCAAAAAAAAGGGCAGAGAAGATAAAAGATTTTTAAAAGTAAACATTTAAGTGCCAACCAAAAGGAATCAAAAACGGGCTTAGTTGCAGAGTTAGAGGGAAGTGATGCATTATGCAAATCTGCCCCATTAGAAAGAAAGAAAGAAAATATGATCTTTCAAAAAAAATAAAACGAGCCCCATCAGTGTGCCCCACCAAAATATACTCTGTATAAACACATTCAGCGAAGCGACTTTCAATTTGAAATTGCCACTCCTCCTCTGCCCAGTCTCTCCCCTGTTAGATACGCGGGCACACGGACGTTCACGGTCTGACCGAGGTGCGTCTCCTTCCCTGGCACCCAGAGGAACTGCAGACCTCGTTTGCACAGCCCGTGCGTCCCCGCGCCAGGCGGGGACACCCTCTCCCCACTGCTCTTCCCAAGAAGCCGGCTTTCCCCACGTCGCCTGCCTGCTAGCTCTCTGAAAGGTGTTCCCTTCAGCAAACACATGCGAGCAAGTAGCATAAATCTTCATGAGATACTCAGACAATTGGCTTTCTCTCCTGAGGGCTAAAACCCAAAGCTCATTCCAAAGTCGCAATTTCATCGGAAGCCCACGATGCATCCCTTTCTCTTTCTAAGGCAAATTTTTAAAAGTTGCAGACTGAATCGGTTTCTGCACTTGCCCTGCAAAGCGAGCTATAAATAGTGTTGGTCCTCAAAGCAGATAGTTCCAGGGCTGATGAGTTCTCCTTCATATTTTCTGAGATAGCTGAGGTCCCTTCTCACCACTTCTCCCTCCCCGCCTGGGGTTTCCCTCCTCCAGTGAAATACCACTCACCTCGCTCATGATGCCTTAACCACCGCTCTGGTCCTGCCGCTCAGCACAGAGAGCACTGCTGAGGGGTCGCTATTCCACCGGTCCTGGCTTTTCTCTTAAAAAGGGCTGCCCGGTGGCATCATGCCTCTCGTGAGCCAATGAGATGCATTCACCTGTCTGAAGGCCTGGCAGATATCTGAGAGCACAAAGGGCCCCCTAGTGGAAAAAGATGGAACACACACCAGGTGGCTGCTCCAGGTTCTGTAAGGGAAGAGAAGGAAATGACCAATTTTTTTTTTTTAAAAAGTCAAAGTTAGAAGCACAAAGATCGTTTCGGGTTTGCTACTGTTTGTTAATTCAAGGGGTGAAGGGTTTCAGCACGTAAAAACACGCTTGTCAATGTCAGTGGAAAAAAGATTTGTGTGCCTTATTTTATTTTGTTTTTCAGTTACAGTTGACATTGAATATTGTGTTAGTTTCAGGTGTACGGCACAATGGTTAGACACGTATATAATTTACGAAGGCTCCCCCAGTAACTCCAGTGCCCACCTGGCCCCACAGATAGTTATTACAATGTCATTGGCTATATTCCCTGTGCTGTACTTTACATCCCATGGCTGTTTCATAACTACCAATGTGTACTTCTTAATCCCTTCACCTTTCTCACCCAGCCCCCAACCCCCCTCCCATCTGCAACCCTCAGTCTGTTCTCTGTGTCTGTGAGTCTGTTTCTGCTTCGTTTGTTCATTCATTTTGTTCTTTAGATTCCACATATGAGTGAAATCATATGGAATTTGTCTTTCTCTGACCTGTTTCACTGAGCCGAATACCCTCCAGGTCCATCCATGCTGTCACAAATGGTAAGATTTTGTTCTTCTTTATGGCCAAGTAGTATTCCATTGTATAGATGCCCCACAGCTTTTTTGTCCTCTCGTCTATCGATGGGCACTTGGGTTGCCTCCATGTCTTGCTATTGGAAAGGTGGCTTTTTGAAGGGAGAGCAGTGCTGATGTACTAGCATGCGCTCTGCCTCGTCCCTCCTTGTTTTCCGGGCACCTGCAGCTTCCGCTGCCCTCTGCAGCACAGATCTCAGCCATTAGCATTGAGCAGTCTCACTCCTCCCTCCGGCCCCAAACCCTCCGGCCTGCTCACACCCCAGGCACTTCCTTCATCCCTGGTCGGAGGGCATGCGCAGGGCTGGCACATGGACCTGGAGAGTCACGCTGTGACCCGAGAGGAGAGGAGTGCCCCCAGGTTTGTCTGTGGCTCCTAACTTCACTGGCATTAGGAAGACTCCACTTTGACTCTGGAATCCACAGCAGGTTTGGGAGCCTCATCCCGCCCAGCATCTCTAGGAAGAGATTTCATCTTCTCGCCCAATCCTGAGCTCGTGAGACCCTGAGGAGTCTTCGCAGCACCCAAGTGGACCTTGACTTTCATGAAGCAGGTACCACAGACTAGGGAATGTGGCCACTGCCCAGAGCCAAGATGCAGGTTGCTGCAGGTTTCCTGGGCCCATCACTGGTCAGGGTGACCCCTGCAACTTGCCAACTTCAACTGGTCCCAGATTCCAGCAGAGACTCAGCACTAGAACACTGATGCTGTGACATGGCAAACACCCCAAATGACAAGGTGCCAAGGACCAGCTGGAGGCACAGACATAGCCACAAGATGGCTACCGAATATCTCATGTGGATAAATAAATGAGAAACGGGGTAGTTGTTACAATCCTCTGATGCCTTATAAGGTTTCAGCCGCCTCCCCCACCATGGACAGACTCAGTCCACAGCTACGCGTGGACTCAGTGCTATGCACAGCCCGTCTATGGTTGTCCTCGGCTGGCTTCTGTTCGGCCACGGTGGCCGCACCCTGAACTCCCGCCTCCAAGGGCTTCACCCTCTCTCACTTCACACCCTGTGGAGTTTTCATCCCACCCCACGCCTTCCTTCTCCAGGCTTTCTATTGCCAATGGCCACCCCACCTCTCTACCCCAACAACTGTGGCAATTCTAATTCTCCCCGGGCCCCTTTCTTACTTTCCTTCCTCACTGCCAGGGAGTGACCTACTGTCACTGCTCCTGGCAGAGTCCCAAGACATCTGCCTTGCAGCCACCTTGAGATAGAAATGCCCTTGTGGGACCTGTGAATATTTGCGTCACGTACTCTCCAAACCGACCAGTTGGACACACAGAAGCTACTCCTCTGAGTCTGGAGCAGGAAGTAGGAAGTGGAGCACAGGGCACATGCAAAACCAGCCTCACGCAAACGCTGGCGCTGCTGCCCAAACCCGAGAGTCGGCAGGCACCTCGTCCCTGCGTGCCAGGATTGTGCCACCGTGGTCCTGGCCCCACTCTCCAGTTCCCAGGACAGGGTGGATGAGCTTCGAACCAAAGAATAAAAGTGCAGGACAGAGAGAATTAGGGGCCCTTCTGGGCACTATCAAAGACAAGACCGTGAACGTGGTTCTTTGTTGAGAACATTCTAGCAGGACAGCATGTTTCAAGGTGGAGCCAGGACAGAGAAACACAACCTACAGGGAGAGCATTTGATTTGAAACTTCAAACTTCCCCCCATGCAGGTTATTGCTGGGGCTCCCACTTTGTTCCTGGGACACCGAGCAGTCAACAACTTTTCAATAGGGCTGTGTGCTTGAGAAAATGCCTCGAGAGTGGGAGTGACAGGAAGGGAGACTCAGGGAACGTTGTGTCTGATGACCTGGCCAGTCCTGGGGTGGGAGTTCATGGGTCCAGCAAGAACATTCAAGTGTCTGCTGACACCTTCTCCCCACACGCCCCCCACTCCCTGTACAGACCAAGGCGCCCCATGCTACCCTAGGTTAGTCCTCTTCTCAGCCTAACTCAGCTCCACTCACTATGACCTCCTCCCCTTGACCTTCAGTCACCCAGTCCCACTCCCTGCCAGTCCACCACATTCCTCAGGGCTACCTCAGTGAGTGACAGAAAAGCCACACCAGCACTGGGGAGCAAAGGCTGGACCCCAGACCAGCACTGGGGAGCAAAGGCTGCCCGCGGAGCTGAGGCCAGGAACCCTCGTCTGTGCTGCTTAAACATGAGTGAACACAAGCAGAAAACAGCAAGAAACACAAGTCCCTACGGCTTGTGGGAGCCAATCTTCCTCATTTATAACCACTTCACATAGGGATTTGTCTATAGCAAGGCCCCTTCCGATGGGAAGACGGGTACCTCCGTTATAATAACTCGTATTTCACAGAGCAACAGAATGGGCTACAATTATTTATCCTTGTCTGTATTTACTTAGGCATCCTGACTGCATGAATCACTTGCAAACCAACAAAGGATCTGCCAGCCAGCACATCCTGACAGCATCCTCCTTATCTGCTCACCCCCTTCCTTCTCTGCTCCCAAGTTTACACTTGAGAGGCCCAGGCAGGGTGCCTTCGGGATTCCCCAGGTGGTTGGAAATGGGAGAGGGGAGGAGGGGCCTGCAGATGTCCAAGAGGAAGGGGAGCAGGGCTCGATTTCTGCATGGGAGCAGAGCCACACCTTCCCCAGGGACACCTGTCCAGTTGGGGGCTCGGAGGAGGAGGATGAGATCTCCTAGGGACAACACTCACAGGGCCCCACACGGGGCTCTGCAGGCTGTGCCCCGGCAGAGGGGATGAGCAGACGGGACAGAGAGAACCAGCAAACGTGAACTTCCTCCTAATACAGAAGCACATAGCAATTTGCAGCAGCTGGGGTTTGGGAAACAGTGAACAGTTGCTGGAGTTTCCAGGGGTGGGGACAGGCGTAGAGGCACCGAGGCTGAGCTGTGGCTTTGCTGAGTAGAGTGTCCAGCAGTTTGGGACAAATCAAGGGGTTAGAAAGGCGATGGAAGAGAGGATGGATGACATCATGGGCTGAACTGTATCCCCAAAAATTCTTGTACAGGCACAACTCGTTTTACCGCACTTCACAGATGCCGTGTTTTGACCAACCTGGAGGCCAGACCCTACACCAGCAAAAAGATGAGGACTCACTGAAGGCCCCGAGGATGGTCAGCATTTTTGATCAGTGAAGGATTTTTAATTAAGGTAGGTTTTTTCCGACATAATGCTATTTATAGCACACTTAATAGACAAAATGGGGTCTTCTAGACATAATGCTAGTGCACACTTAAAAGACTATAGTATAATATAAACATAAATTTTACATGTGCGGGGAAACCGACAAAAGAGTGTGACTCACTTTATGGTGATACTCACTTTGTTGTGGTGGCAACAAAATCTAGACGAGGGCCCATTACAGCGGGACGACCAGGGGGAAGCACAGGGAGAAGATGGCCATCTGTGAACCAAGGAGAGAGGCCTCAGGAGGAGTCAGCCCTGATCTCAGACTTCCAGGTGCCAACTTCTAGAACTGTGAGAAAGCAAATGTCTACGCCACCCAGCCTGTGGGACTTTGCTGTGGCAGCCCGAGCAGACGAATGCAGGTGATGCAGCAAGCACCTGGAGGAGACGTTCGGGGAAAGAACAGAGGGGCCTGAAGGGGGATTTGATCAGGTTCTCCAGGTGGCATTCAGCATAACCTATTCATGTCTCCAGGACACCTTCAAAGTTCCCCTGTTCGTGAGGCTGGGGTCCCATTGGTTTAGAGAACCCAAGCACGTGGCCACAAGGGAGAACCAGGCTGCACGTGGGAAATCAGCACCCACGGGTCACACATGAGACATGTGAGTGTGTGCCCCAAGTGGTTCCGTGGGCACTGAAGGCCCCACTCATCATGCCCCAACAGGTGGGCCTGAAGACCCCAGCTCCCAGCCCCATCCGTTCCCTTGGGGCCATGGTGCCCCAGGATGACCAGCCATCAGACCAAAGGTCACAAAGACTCCCTGCCCCTCGTCTCGGAATGCCAAGGGACAAGGGTGGTACTGGGTGGTCCTTAAAGCTTTCCATGTGGGTCTGATAGGCAGCCAAGTTTGAGAGTCATTGCTTGAAGCAGTGGTAACACACACACACATCACTCACTCCTTCCAAACTTTCCAGGCTCCCTCCCGCCTCCCGCCTCCTCACCTGACCTCCTTTTAGGATCTGTGTTACCTCTTGACTCTTACATGGACCAAGTGTATTGAAGCAGCTGCAACACACCCCTGCCTATGACTTTCTTCCTATCAGGCAAACACCACATTATATGGTAGATGGAGTCACAAACTGGAGCTCAGATTCCTCATCCTTGACGTGAGCAATAGCTTTCCGTGTGAACTTGGCAGAGTCTCTCCATTCCTCAATGTCTCATTTCCTCTGCTGGTAAGGCAGAAATATCAAAAACCTTGCATCTGCCAACCTAAGCAAAAATATATACACTAAATATATTGAACTGGGAAATAAATTTTGAATGAACTTCCAGAGAATTAGATCTACAGCTTTGTATATGAGATCTTGGGGAATGCTTCAACCTTGCTGCATTGAAATCCAGACATGTGGTTCTGCCATTTATTGAAAAATCTATAATATAGGCAGATTATTTTCATCCTCTGAGCAGTGTGATCCTTCCTGCCTGAAGGCACTGAGTTGGACCAGGCCATCTTTCCAAATCTTCCTTTGGGATTATTTACAGGGACCCTGCATAGGAATGGCCTGGGCCTCTTCATCAGACTGATAACATGTGTGAACACAGGAAAAATACAGTCTCAGGGGACCTGGGGGCTTTAAAAGATCTACTCCCCGATTCATTTTCCCACCTTTGTTTCACTACCTCTTCACGTGCCACTGGGCGCACCTGTTCTTCCGTATTGTCCTAATCTCTGAGCTTCCGGATGGAGAGAGAACAAGCTCATCCTCCTAGAATGGAGGTTGGGCTCCGCCCTCCTTTCTGCCCTCACTGCTCCCCAACCAGAGGCCAACTGTCTATGCAGCCCCCACCCCTGAGCCTCAGCCCTCCCCACCCTAACAAGTGGGCCCAGAGGGCTCCTGTCTTTGATCCGCCACCTTGTTTTCAGCTGCTTTGAATTTTAATCCTTTCTATGGAGCCCAGCCCTCCCTCCAGGTATCATGGGGCCCAGAACCAAGAGGTCAGCCCTGTCACCTCGACGGATGTGAAAATGCAACATAACTCTACAAACCTCTGTTTATGGCATTGACTCATTCATGTGTGTGCTGGTTTACACAAATCTTGCCTCTCACCCCCTTGACTTCAGCCTCTTGAAAGGGGGTGAGGCCATCCCCCACCCCGCTCCCTCCTCTGTCACCAGTGCCTGGCCCGCAGCCCAGCGCCGAGTCAGCTCCCCAACCGCCTGCCAACAAGCACGCAATCTATCAGTTACCGAGTGTGAATGCTGCTGTATAAAGAAAACTCTTTTTTCTATAAAATTAGATTCGCTTTCCAAAGCCAACATGTAAGAATTTTCTCTTTTGAAAATGAGAAAAGAGGATATTTCAAAAGTCTCTAGGCTGTCAGATTTTAAGCCAACTTTTTAAAACATTAAAAAAATATCCTGGCAAAATGAATTTCTATGAAACCTAGATGACTGTGCTTTATTGCCTTTTTAAAGGAAAAATAGATGAATAGGAATATCAGACCGTGGCCTTCCAATGTTTTAGCAAATAATACCACCCACTGCCACGCAGTCCCCACCAACAGGGCGCTATCCCTGGCCCTCCGTACTCTGGCAGGTTGCTGCTAACCGGCCACCCTGGGTAGAAGTTGTGTACATTTCATTATTTTTTAAAGGTTTTGAAAATTTGTTGCCTGTGAGCACTCAATGCTTTCTCTCTCTCTCCCTTTCTTCCTCCCTTCTCCCACTCTGTGTCCCTCTCCCTCTTACCTAAAATAACTGGTGTTTCCATATGTGACTTCCCATTCCACCTGGACACTTGGTGAGGTCTCTCTTCTTTAGAAGGCACCAGCCGGTAAGAGAGAAAGGGAAGGACAGCCAGGGACAGGTCAAGCTTTCCTCCCTGGCTCTGTGGACTTATCTCATCTTCCAGTGTCAAGGGCTGCAGTCTTACCTGAAGCTGCTACTATTTTTAAGATTTAAATTACTCTCTGTTTATGGATGAAAAGGTCATCTTATAACCTGCCATCCCTTTTAGCCCAATTAAGTGTCTAAGCCTGTCCTCGGGGTAGGGACTGCCTGGATTGCTCACAGAGCCAGCGTGTCACTCTTTGCAGCTCTGTCTTGGATGAAAAGGTCAGGGGCCTCTCCCCTGGGCCCAGCGCTGAAGGCCGCATGGTGGGCCTGCTGATGGGGCTCCAATCTCAGCAGCTGTGACAGCTTTCAGAATTTTGCTTTGAGTCTCTAATTATTTTTCCTGTGCTCACTTCCTACTCAGGCGAACTCCTAAGATTCACTCTCCAACAGCTGTTCCCCAAATTTCAAGTCAGTGATTCTGCAGAGCCGATCCACATGTCTGGTGATATAGAATGAGTTGTGCCTCCCCCAAACGCATACACTGGAGCCCTCGCCCCCACTGGGACTGTATTTGGAGACAGGGCTTTTAATGAGGTTATTAAAGTTAAATGAGGTCATAAGGGTGGGGCCCTAATCCAGTAAAACCCTTAGAAGGAGACGGAGAGACAGGAGGATGAGGGTGTGCAGGAGGGGGGAAAGAACATGTGAAAACACAGGGAGAAGGTGACCATCTACAAGCCAAGGAGAAGCCAGCCCTGCAGGCACAGTGATCTTGGAACTCCCGCCTCCAGAGCGGTGAGGAATAAATTTCTGTTGTTCTAGCCCCACTGCTGGAGGGGCTTTGTTACGGCAGCTCTGGTAGACTTGGACATCTGGAGCATGGCTGAGGTGCTCTCTGGATAGTGAACCCCCAGTCCCCACCCTCTCTGACTGAAGTATTCACTCCCCAACTGCCAAGTATTGGTGATGGACACAGCTCTCAACTCAGTCCCCCTGGGAAGGCTAGTTTCAGCCAAAGGGAGCTGCCTCGCCCCAAGTCAACATGCCACTCAGCGGGCGCATCTACACCCAATTCGTTCAGGTCCTCATCTGAGGCCTGGCCCTCTTGTCCTGATTTAAAACCACCCTGCAGGGTCATCCATGCCCAACTCCAAAGGATCAACTTCCTGCTGGATCAACTGAGGCATTTGTTCTGCCTGATTACAGCCCAAATTCCCCCTCTGCGCCACCCCCCTCACTTCCACATGGGTATGATGTCAGGGCACCCCCGTTTCACCCTGCGCACTAACCTGCGCCTTCGAGTCAGCTTCCAGATGAGACCTGACACAGCCCACCAGGGGCAGAGTACACCAGGTAGGTCTGGAACAATGCAGTGAGGGCGTTTCCTTCTCCAAAGCAACAAGGAATGACCTGGAGAGGGGCTCCAGCCTCACTGAGTAGCTTGGTGGCATCTAGTCTCCTCAGGCCAGGACTGGTGGTAGAGAAAGTCAATGGAGAACCAGGCTTCCAGATAACAATGGGATGGAAGGCTCCAGAAACAATAGAGGCCAAGTGGCAACACTGAACCATCAAAAGCAAGGTGGGTGCAACCATCACAATGAGGGAAAAGGTCTGAGGGTCGCCAGTGGGCTTGCCTTGCAGAGCACCATGCTGATGGGTGGTAACGGAACACAGAGCATGGAGGCAAGAGAAACGGCAGCCGCCAAGGTCATTGCTCAGTCTAGAGTAAGGGTTCCCATGGAAGAGCAGGGGGACCCCTGCAACCAGGGAACATTGGCAATGTCAGGAGGCATTTTTTGGCGTCAAAACTAAAAGGAGGTATTTCTTATTGTCCTAGCGTGGGGTGAGAGGTGTCTTAGAGACATCTAGTCTGCAGAGACCAGGGGTCCACTACATTTTCTACAATATTCTGCAGAGTCTCCCACAACAAAGAATCAGCTGGCAAAAACGTCAGTAGTGTTGACATTGAGAAACCCTAACCTAGACAAAGACAGCTATGCACAGGGAGCTCCACAAATCTGCACAAGACCAAAGATGGATAATCAAGAGACTGAGAGCAGCCACAACCACGAAAAGTCCGGATTCCTTGCCCACTTTTCAATCTGAGCCAGTTTTCAATCTGAGCCACTTTTCAGACCCAGAAGCAATTGACTGAAAGAGGGGGGACTGGTCCCCAAGAAAAAAAGACCCACCAACATCATGGTCACTGTGTGCAATATTAACTTTCCCAGTTATTCTTCAAAAAGACCTGTGACCATTTTCTTGAGTAACTGTACAACAAAAAGGAGAATGCCACAGAATTTAGAAGATAATTAAAAACCAGTTCCCAGTGGAAACTGGGGACTGAACGCATCCGCTGCTCTGTTAGACTAGGGGCACGTGGGAGCTGAGTACCAGTGGAGTCCTGGCGTAGGTCTGACATGAAGTGGGTCCACTGGAAATAGCCTTATTTGGTCATTTAGAATCCTCATGCTGGATACATGGTCTGGGGCATCGAGTCCCCACAGTGGGGAAGGCCAAGTAGAAGCTCTGAAACTGCCCCCACCTCAGCCAGGATGCTAATTTAAATGTATATATATGTATGTATGTCACATTCCAATAGAATGGCAGAGATTTATGCCACCATTAAAGAGCAAAGGATGCTTGCGTGGGGGTGGGAGACCAGTTCCCAACGTAATTTCATGTAATTCATCAGTCTGGTCTGTACAAAAGCCAGTCAAACCCTGGACGATGTCAGGAGAGTAGTTCAGACTCAATAGAATGGCAGCCCAATGGCAACTGCTGGGCCAGATGAGGTAGTTCTGCCAGAGGGGCTTACGTGGCCCCAGGTACACGGAACATGGGCATCGATCTGACAAGGGTGCCCTCTTCCTCCAACATTAGGAAGGAGGGTCAGAGGGTTGAGCCTCGGATATGACACCATCCACCCCAGGAGATCAGCCAGCTGTCTGGTTACAGGCTGATGTCTTTAGACTTCTTTCACCCTGGAAGAGACTGGAGCTCACCTTTACTAGTACTGGGACATATTCTGGCGTGAGGTTCCTTTGCTGCCCACAGGTTTCTATCTAGCCAATTCCAACACTGCTATTCAGGGGCTTAAATTGTTTGACTCACTGACTCAGGATATTGCATAACATCACCTTGGGCCAAGAGTCTCATTTCGTGTCAACGAAGCTTTGAGAAGGAGCTGGAGTAAATGTAACATGTACGTCTGGGAAACACAATGAGGGCATTACCTTTAGCGGGGGCATGGGGGAGATGAAGGCTTGCGTGCAGGATCGAATGGCAAAGAGGAGGTTGCTGCGGTGAGAGAGCTGCAGAGCTCTGCGGAGGGTTCCCTTGAATGTTGGACTGAATACTGATCTGTGCAAAAAATACTCCCTGAAGCCAAAGTGGAGGAAACTTTCCAGTGCTGGAGAACAATCCTCTGAAAAATTCCTGAAGGTTCCCCAGAACTGGAAATCATTCCTCTTCCCACCAGCCAAAGTGGAGGGGCCTCGAAACACACAGGCACTGGGTAGAGACCCCATCAGGCCATGGTTAGGGGTAGAGTTTCATTAGTCCCAGAATAAAAGCTGCTCCTGGGCCACCATCACAAAGCCTAGCAGCAGGCCCCAAAAGACTCAAGCTGATCCACAGTTTTCTTAATTATGTGTCAGAAAAATAATCCAACACTATAAAGAAATGCAATAGAATCGAGCATCCATAAATATGGCATTCATAATGTCTGGCATCCAACACTTTTACCAGGCATGCAAAAAAGCAGGAACTCATTCATTTTATAGAAACTAATCACCGAGATGATGGAATTAGTAGATTCTCCATTCTATGCCACTGCTCTACGGTTCTGTATCTGGAATTCTGCCAATATGTCAGGGCGTACAGCCACTCCCTTCCAGAATCAGCCTAGACAAAGCACCACAGGGATTCTGTAAGTCTGGAGGAGGGAGGAGAGGCATGTTTCTTCCTGCTTCCTTTTTTGTCCTTCCTATTTCCTTCTTGCTCCTTCCTGTTTCCTTCTTGCTTCTTGTTGCCTTCTGGCTTTTTCTTGTTGCCTTCCTGCTCCTTCCTGTTTCTTTTTTGCTTCTTCCTGTAGCCTTCTTGTTCTTCCATTTCCTTTCTGCTCCTGCCTGTTTCCTTCCTGCTCCTGCCTGTTTCCTTCTTGCATCTTCCTGTTGCCTTCTTGCTTCCTGTTTATTTTCTGTTGCCATTGATGGCAGTACTTTTTCACCTTGGCAGTGGCACTTCCTCCCAGCTGGACCTAATTTGTGGTTTCTCCCACATTTGCAGACCCCAAATTATGCGGCCTCAGGTACATGGAACACAGACATTGATCTGAGGAGTGTGTCCTCTCCCTCCATCATTAGGAAGGAGAGTCAGAGGGTCAGATCCTTTCCATATTAATTCTCATCTGGGCAAAGACTGGTGTGGTTTCTGCCCCTGATGAGCCTGCCTGTGGGAACCTTATTTCTTTTAGTGTTCACGAAACCAAGTGAGGGAGGGAATTTTATTATCCTTATTTTCACTGCTAAGGAACCTGTGGTTCAGAAAAGTTAGTACTTTGCCCAAAGCCTCACAGTTAGTGACTGAGAACGCTTGTTTGCAAAAGACAAGCAGTCTGGCTCCATAGTTTATGTGCTAGGCTTCACAGCAGCATACATGCTACTAGGCCTGGACTCACTGGTATGAAAGGAAACATCTGTTCAGGGCCATAGAGGAGTAGTAGGATTCATAAGTACTACAGGGTCAGTCCGCGATCACAGAAGCATCCAGGAGAAGGCACTGTGGATCGTGCAGGAGGAATGGAGTCTTATATTTCAGACAATGTCTATGTGATAATCCCCAAGTGACCCAGAAAGAAAAATGCCAGTGAAACAGGAGAGTCAGCTGCCGTCACCCACAATATTAACTTCTAATTCTCTGAATTCAAGCAATCCAACTATTTTCCCTTGGACAAAAAAAAAAGTTTATAAGGTAATAAAAGTTTAAAATTTGCTTATGGTTTTTTTCTTGGAGGGATTAGCATGGTGGACACCGTTCGTTATTCTTGTTCTCTCACGGTCCATGGTAGACTCTCTTCCCTGCACTAAGGGTTCTGCTGAACAAACAAACAGGGTAAAGGCTTGCGGGGGGTGTCTCAGGTGTGGGGCTGCAGAAAGGGGTAGACTGAAAGTAAACAACCACAGTACATTCCCAGGGGCACCTTCTACACCACTACACTGTACAGCATTTAGATGGGTCATAGAAGAATCATTTATGGCCACCACTATCGGCACCTGATGTACATGTCACCGAATGCTGGAAACTGCACGAACATCCTTCAAAAGGAAAACAGAAATGATGCCCAGAATTGATCTGCAAAAAACTTTCATGTCATTGTAGTTATTTCAAGACTGTAAATTATTAGTATAAAAAGTGATGTTCATTTCATTTACTATGAATACTTGCTTTAACTAATTCCAAACACTAAATCATGCCAAAGACCTTATTACCAATGTTGTAAAATTAGAAAAAACACTCAGTCAATTAAATTCCATGAACTAAAATTCTTTAGAAAAATCTAACTCCCTAATTAAACAGCTGAGGGGTGTGATGCTCCCTCCAGATCAGCCAGAATCACCAGCCTTGTAAATGAGCTCATCTGACTGCACTGCAATTGTGGAGAATGAAGCTTAAAGATGCAGAAGTGTCATCGTATGCTTGGATCCCAGGAGACATGGCCATTTTCATCACGTAAAGAAATTAAGCAGCAAAGCTTTAATTTGTCTCCTGAGACATGGCTTACGCAACCAGGTACCTACAAGGCAAAAATATTTTGAGTGACAACATTCTATTCAGTGGCCCTACTTTAGTCTGAACAGACTAATGGCCAGAATGTCCTCTATAGCAACCTCCCTTCCCAAAACACTAAAGTGTGGACAAGCTTGCTGCCCACTCACCCATAAACACGTATCCCTTAAGAGTACTAGTAATGCAAATAACAACATCCATGGGGACGTGGTATCCTTCAGAGTCCATCCATCCTTTGATCTCTAGGGCCATCAAAAAATACCTGAAACAACATGAGGTCCTTGCACTACTGGAAGATCAGCCAGCAACAATTACCCTTCAGAGAGGTTGGCAATAGAAGGCCTAGATGAATAGCTGCAGGAAAGAGCTTTATCCTTGGGTGAGGGGTGGGGCCAAGCCATGGGAAAGGAAGGTGGGGCTCTGCAGCAGGCCACTAGCACTCACCAGGTGTCAAATTCAACATGGGAGAACCAAGGACCAGAGACTACAGGGAGAGTAGAGTCAAAATACAGGAAGGGAGGAGCCAGTAGAAATTTCCAAAGAGGTGTCTCAAAGAATCACTGAGTGCAGGACAGGAAAAGAGGCCCGCAGCCCAGGAATAGGAAAGGTCTGAGATTGGGCGTGATGAGAGGAGTTAGGCAGGGCCAGCAAGGTCAGCACCGTGGAGCCAGGCAGCTAGGTTGCAAGGCGAAATAGAAAAGGGAGGCAATTCTGGGTCTAGACCAGAAGAGGAAGAGCTGCATCTCAGGGCATCCTGGGTTGGAGGGTTCTCACAGATAAAAACTGGGCTGAGCTGGGGGTTAACTGGGAGAGAATCCATGGGCACTGGAGCTAGTTGTCTGAGAGATGACCCAAGGGACATCTGCCAGGAACATGTCTTCAGTTACTGGCCACTGTGTCTGTCTAGTGCATCGTGTTGGGACAAGATATCACTGGGGTCGCTCCCCCCGACAAAGTCAGGAAAAGCAGAGTTCCTAGAGCAGACAAAAAGGGGTCCCGCTGTCAGCCTGGCCTCAGAGGCCTGGCCAACAAGTTGGTTTTGCCTCTCTGCCCTGGTCCTGGCCCCCCTGTAACCGTATCTAAAATTTGTTCACATTATTCATCAGTGAAGGGGGTTTGGTTTGAGGCTCCAAAAGAGCGAGACATGCATACACACACATGTGCACATACACACTGCCGTCATGAGGCTTTGGACCAGGAGAAACCCCAGCTCTACTAAATATGCTCTTCCCTCTGCCCCCGGGGTGAAGGAGAGATGAATGGCATGCATCCAGACGTGAGTAATCCAGGCTGAGACCAGGGGTAAAGCAGCAGCCTCGGCAGCAGCTCAGAGCTCCAAACCGCTAGACACTATCTAGAATGTTAATGATTCACCTGGAAACTCGTCTCCAGCAAAAAGTTCCAGAAAATTCTCACGTATCAAAGAATTTCCCTAAGTGACTGATGAGCTGAGAAGCTGATTCTTGTTGTGTAACAGGCACAGTCCTTTTCTTCAGGTACCTTGAATGTATTATTTGTTAATAATGATGGGAACTAGTAGTATAATTACAACAACAAAAGAAGACTAGGGCAGCTGTCTGCTGTTGTCACTCTCCCTTTCAATATCTGAGGATGGAATTTGTTACACCTAATTCTATGAGTCGATATTAAAGGTATTATTTCCAAGTAGTCCAGTGACTTTTATGAAGTTAAACCTTTGAAGATAATGATGCTGGGATACATACGCGGTAATGATCCAAACACAAGGAAAACAGATGCTCTCACTGCCCGTGGAAAATCCCCGAGATGAAAAGCATTCACAGGTAATAGTTATTTAATATGGAAAGCGCCCATGTTCTTACTTAGAAATGTAGTTCGATTATAATACATTCCCATTATATTCAAATTAGCTGCACGAAAAATACATGATTATTAGATAAATTTCCAGACAAATTACAAAACCAATTTCAAAGAGGGATTTCAGTAAGAAAATGTTAGTAAGTTGGAAAACCAAGAAATTTTTCTTTGGATTGTTTTAATTAAAAACAGCTTCCAGTTTCACAGGTAATTTGCCTTTTTAATTATGGAAATTTGAACAATGAAATCTCAGTATCTCTACTCTGAAAATATTAACATTTGTGTAGTCAAGTCAAGATGCAGGTCATCACATTTGCATGAAGTTGAACTTGACTTTCTAAAGAGGGAGTCTGATGCATGTCTCACCTTTCATTCGCATTCAGCCATCTATGCCAAGTTGGAGCAGGCGGGGTTCTCCGGCTTTGGCTTGTTTGGGTTTTGAAAAACAGTAAATATTTCCAACCAGCTGAAGCCAAAGAGAAAGACTGATGGTAAGAAACAGACTGCCTCCTGGAACCCAGGGACAGAGGGCAGGTAAGATCAACAAGGACAGCTGGACTTAGGACCTGGGGACCCAGGCCACACTGGTAATTGGTTTCCACTTTCTCTCTGCACACTGGCCTTCCCAGGTTGTTCAGGGCAGAAAAGATGGAAGATAACCACCCACAAGCCCAAGTTCATGTGTGTGCTTCCTACCACATGGGCTCTCTATGTATACAGGCGGTCAGGTGTCCCAGGAACTAGCCCGGTTGGGCGAGGTGCCCGTCCCTGGAGGGGCTGGCTATGCCTGGGGAGTATGGTCACACAGCAGATACATGACATGTCCAGCATAACAAATATGGCTCCAGAAGGCAGCCCTGAGCTTGGCAGGGCCAGCACGTCCTCAAAAGAGGAGCTGGCCAGACAGCCTATTAGCTCCTGACAGAAAGCGACTCCCACCTGGGCAGGCTCAGATGCTATTGCCTCAAATATCCTGGGGCTCATTTGGGCCATGTGGCTAAAGACAAAGGAACGGGCATCTGGAACAGAATGACTGATTGCTGCTCAGGGAAACCCCTTACACAGCAGGGCCCTTAGCCCCTGGTCCACCCAGGAAATGCCGAGAAAGGGAGGTGCCGCTGAAGCAGACCACTCGGCTGCAAGCGCCTCCTCAGAGAACAGCGATACGTCCTGTTGAAAAGCAATGCATCTAAGTCTATACTTTTCGAAATACCAGGTGTGGGTCCCTGTCCCAGAGCGAGGTCAAATAACACAAGCTTTGAGCACCAGACCAACCTCTGCAGCCCTAAGCAAATGTCTGAGCCAACCCATGAACCGTGGTTCTTCACCATCCAAAAAAAAAAAAAAAAAATTCATGAAGTGATACCTTTCCCCTTAGACTTGTTGTGAAGATTAAGAAAATCCGGTGTTAGTCTGGCCAGTAGGAAATGTCTGGTTTTGTAGGTCAAACAGTAGAATATCTGCAGTTTCCGAGGGTTCAAACCAACACTGAATGGTTTTAGCACCGTGTCTGGCATGGAACAAAATAAAAACATGAATCCTACCAGGCTTCCAATTAAACTTGGATTGTGCAAAATGCGATGTTTAAAAAACAACTTCCAGGTAGGAACATGGTGGACATAGCACAGGCCATTAACGTACCCTTTGGGGAAGTTTTAATTCAATGCCATCTGTGACAGCTCGTGACAATTGGAAGAGCAAAAAGAAGGTACTGTCCCAGCGGAGCCTTGGAGCATAGTGGCCATCTGTCCTCCCGTTCTGGAAGGTGCCGGAGAAAGCTATTATCTGCGAGGGTGCGGCCTTCCTCCTCTCTCCAGCGAGCAGCCAACAGGCTGGGCTGGGGCTGAAGGCTTTGTGGACTTGGCGATGCCTTTCATTTTTGTTTCAGCCCCGCCGGTTGCATAATTTTGCATTAAAAATAACTTTTATTTCAATCTCCCCAAGTCCCTGACCTGTCACTTGCATACAAAGAGTGCCCTCTGGCCCTCTGCCTGGCCCGTGGTCAGGAAAGCACAGACAAGATTGACCGCCCGGCTACAAAGCAGAAAAATCTCCCTCAGCACGTTCCACTGGCAGTTAGCTTTTACCATATTTTGCTGTGTATAATGCACACCCACATTTTCGGCCCAAACTCCCAGGGAAAAAAATCTTTTGTTTTAATTTTTAATTCATTTTTTTATTGATTTGTAAGCTCAATAAAACCAATTATCATATTCCAGGGTATTGTTTCCTTATACTTTTAACTCATAAGCATAAATAAAAAAATTTAAAACATTTATATAGATATGGAATTAGTACTACCCATGTATAATGTGCATCCTTATTTTTTCCCTCAAAAATTTGTGCCAAAAAGTGCATATTATATACAGCAAAATACGGTAATTAAAAGGTAAAAAAGGTGTTAATTATCAGTTAACAAATTCCAATCTCTCCTCAGACAAGGAAATTAATGTGTTCCAAAAAGCCCTGGATAATCCTTTCTTATGGTCCAGGAAGGGTGGATGAAAAAGTATACTCAGTCCCACTCGGGCTTACGGAAACATGGATTTGCAGGCGGCTATGCCCACCCTTGTTTGCCAGGCTCAAAATTTAAGGGCCGCATTATAAATAACCTTAGGAGGATGGGCCTCTAACCCCAGCAGAAAGGGAAGCTGTTGGCATACTGCTAACAAGATGGATTTTCTCCACGTGCAAAAAGTGGCTGGAGCTCAAAGAAAATTCTTCCCAGGTGGGAAGACAGGGGTTTCTCCTCTCTCGTGACCTCCCAGTGATCCGCGGTAGAGCTGCCCAGTGCAGCATCCTGCCTTTGGACTGCCCTTGTTGTGTTATTTACACCTTGTGATTTCCCCCCAGAAAAACCCTCCCTCTGAGATAGTGCCCCCTTTTTCCAGAATAAGCATTTTCTTTCCTTGGAAGGAAAATTGAACAGGTAACTCTTACGTGATAAGAGCAAGTCAGTCAGCCACTGAGGAATGGGAAGGGGTAGGGGTCAAAGGCATTCAGCTTCTCAGATGAAGCCTGGCTTCCACATAGCCATCCAGGTCCCACAGGCAACCTGCTGGGAGCCATCCACCACCCCCTCCCGAATACGTTAAAATGTGGGTTAAATCTAGTAAAAAGAAATTTTTTTCACTTGCAAGACCCCAAGGTAGGCTGTGTTTTAGATCTTTCCCTGAACCACAAGCATATTTTGAGGTCACAAAGCTGAGGAAAGGGGTGAGGGGGAAGCTTTGCCAAAGGTCAGGCCAGAGACAGCAGTGCCAATGCACTGTGGTCAAAGAGCCCTTTCCCTCGGCACAAGGTGGGACACGTTTCCGACTGGCCCATGTCTCTGCGTGCATGAGCCCCTTGGTAGAATCAGAGAATCAAACTGGAGAAGAATTGGAAGAACAAAGAGTGGTGTGTAGGATTTGGGGTGACACCGAGGTCTTTATCATATCCCCTAATGCCTTACAAATGTGTGACTTGGAAACCATGGCCACCGGTCCCACCACTGGGGAGGACTTGGAGGTACAATCCTCTCATCGGAGTGGTGTCCTCCCTGTGGGCAGAGAGAGACCCATTCACAGCCAGCGAGGTGGCTCCTGTAATGGAAACTGGCCCTGGGAAGAAGCCAAAAGCTCCTGGACACAATGATGCCAGGGTTTATTGTTTGGCAAGGGACAATGACAAGGTAATGCAATAGGAGCGACATCCCTTTTGCTGGGTGTGACTGACTGCCTTGTCTCCAAGAAGAAAGAGTACTCACCATGTCCCTGCTTTGCAGGTGAGCGAGGAAGGTTGAGAGTGAGGCTGACGTAGAGACAGGCATCAGCCTTCCTAGGCACCCCTAGGGAGCATGCTGAACCTGCCACCTGGGGCCTCGGTGGCAGCAGGAGTCCCCAGCGGCATCCAGCCCAACCCGGAGGTGCTCAGGATTCTAGACTTGTGAAGGGACCAGCGTGAGAAAACTCAGTCTTCCTAAGGGGAGGGGAGGAGTCTCCTGAAATCGACCTGATCCTTCTGTGAAGACACAATATGCCTCCCTCTTCATCCGGCAGGGGTCCGAAAAAACAAACAAACTATGAAGTCCTCAAGATAAAGACAGCAAGCACCCCCACACTTTGTTGGGATCTGATACAAAGGTTAGCGCCCCCCTCAAACCATCACTACAAACAGGCCTTTTTATAAGATAGACCAGTGCTTCCCAAATCAAATGAAAATGAGCACACAACCTGTTTGAAGTTTGAAAGGATAGAATTCTGAAAAATGTGGCTGCTCCAACTTCAGTGTGCATTTCTTGCTTGTCGTCCATGCCCTATTCCTTACAGCACAACTTCATAGAAACTCTAGGAGCTGAGCCCTGGCACGTCATCCCTGCTCTATTATTGCACAGGCCTTAAATTTACGTCACTCTCAACTTACTTGGGCAACTCCCTCACACAAACCACCAAAAAAGGAAACAACAAAAGAAGAAAACACAACATCCTGTGTCGAAGAAGGTCACACTTTCAAAGTCAGGAAGTCCAGTGTCCTGAGTGTGGGGCACGATACTGGAGGGACTCACAAGAGCTTCATGACCCACAAAGGTTAAAATTCCTTGCCCTTCGCAGAAGAGAGTGACCCATTTTATTGCCCCAGGAAGGGTGCAGGAGAGGCTCATTCATTCATTCAGTGTCCCAGGTATGAATACTCAGCACACACGCAAGCAATATTTACTGAACACATGTCATGGGAAAGGCCGTGAGCTAGCTAGCATCTCGGGGGCACCTGTAGAATGCAGGAGATAGGACTTTGTCCACGAGAAGCCAACATCCCACTAGTGACAGAAGAACACCCACAAACAACTGGAGTACAAGATTAAAATTGCCGAAAGAGAGCTATAGATACTTAGGTTTCTATGTGGATTTTTTTTCTTGCAAAAGTTTAAGAAACTTTGAACCTAAAAAAGGTCAAAGATGACAACAAACACCTATGCATCCTTGACCTCAATTCACCAATTGCTAACACATTTCCGTACTTGCAGCTTCCTCTCTCTCTCTGTCATTCCAAAGTAAGTTGAAGTCATTATAACATGTTATCCCCAAATGTTTTCTCCCCAAAAGTTTCTTCTAAGAAAAAGGATATTTTCTACATAATCTGAACATCATTTTCATACCCTCCAGAAAATAAAATTGATACATAACATTATGGCGTATAGAATGCATAGCCACATCCTAGGCAGCTGAGACCCTGTCAAGGATCATACAGTGTATTTAATCATCATGCCTCTCTCGTCTCATTGCACCTAGAACAAAGCCCTTGTCTATGTTTCTGGTTTTATGTTTGCTTTCATTGGTATTTGAGAGTCCAGGCCAGTTGTTCTGCAGAGTGTGCTACCGTCTAAACTGGTCTGACTGTGTCCTCGTCATCAGATACAGGTTAAACCCTGGGCCAGAGTGCTGAATATTTGATGTCCTTCCCTTACATCAGAGCAGGAGCCCATGATGTCAACTTCCCCAGTGACCCTGTGACAGATGGCTGGGCTGGGGAGGGAAGTTTCCCCTGGTCATTAATAATAACCGGGGGGAGCGCTACCCAGAGGCCGTGTGACGACGCTGTCCCCGACTGCTCTTCATCTCATGATTTCACCTGACTCAGGGATGGTGGTGATTGAAAAATAAAGACTTTTTTCTAATTCCACCATTTTCCATCTCACACTGTCTCCCCCTTCTGTCTGGTTCTGTTTTGCACTGGCCACGTAGATTTGAAGGAGGAGGGAGCTCTCCAGCTGCGGTAATGCAGGAAACCTCAGAAGGAGATGGCATTGGAGACGTGGAAAAAACTGAAAAATTTCCATTTGGTGCCTCATATTAGGAAACAGATACTACAAATCCAGGTGGCGTGTCCTGGCTGGGCTTGGTGACAGTAACACTCCTTTCTCAATCTTCTGCTGCTTTGGACAGACACGCATGTGAGGAGTCACGTGAGGGGAGGTGGGACTAGAGCTGTGTCCACGATTGGGGCACCAGGTTGCCGGGGCGACAAGAGAAGGTCAGGTGCTGGCCCTGAGCTTCTTGGCTCATTGGGACCAAGGAGCCCTGAGTTCCTCAGACACACAGCTGTAGGGCACGTGCGCTTAATACAGCATCCCAGAGTGACATGTTGGGTGTCCAGGGGGAACAGACATTTTTCTATTGAAATAAATAGGACTCTGATAAGAATACAAATCATAAACAAAATGTGAAACTGAAATACGAGATCTATACAAATGTTCTGTGCCTTCGGTAAGCCGTTCCAGGTCATCCCCCAGAGGCCCAGGGATGCCTGCCTTCTCTCCCTGCTGCCAGGGCCTCACTGAGGGGAACATCCGAGAGACACACTGCACCCCCCGTAGGCCCAATATTGTCCGAGAGACCATAAGTGTCAGGGACCAGGGAGGAAAAATAGATGATAGGAAGACTTGATTCTACAAAGACGAATGGAACATTGACTGGCTATTGACTACTTAGAAATCAATATGTGGTCACCTGAAGGGAGAATTACTCACAAATAACCTCTAAACATTTCATGTCCTGTGAAACCGTTATTGGGAGAGAGGGCTCTAACATGGGCTCCTGCGTCTTACCCTGGGGATGACAAGAACACTTCATGGATTGTGTTAGTAACAAGAAAACCAGTTCTAGCTTTTTTAGGGTTTAATTTTAGGGTTCCTTTTTTAGGGTTCAAGTTCTATATTTTGCAGAGAGAAAGAGAACACTTTTTTTAAAAAAACCAATCGAATAGAAGAAGCATTCCAAAGTCCTACCAGGATTTGGAATCTGGCCCATCATTTTATAAAACAGAGAAAATAAATCAATGCTTTAAATAGAACAAAGTGAAGTCATTCTTTTTACGGAATTTTTGAAAAGTCCAACTCTGAGGATTCAGACTGAGTTTATAAAGTGAAAACCAATAGAGCCTGTAAGTGTAGATTTTTATAAAGTGGAAACTATGCTAATTTTTTATCATTACAGAGTAGGAGACTTTTTTGGGTCCACCTGTCCACTTTAACTTTGAGCTCTCTTAAGTATTTAGTTTATTGCCTCTTTGGAACCGAAGTCTCAGCAGCTGAAATTTTCATGATGTTGGAAAGCACACAGTGCTCACACTGCTGGCTGTGCCCGTGGAGGGTGTTAGGTAACCGGCCTCATGCCCACAGAGGAGACCAGCTCACTCCAAGAACCCAGAGCCCGTAATGCACTGAGAGCAGCTGGTCACCCCGCTCCTGGGTCCTTCCCACTAGGGACGTGTGTCAGGACGCAAGCAAGGTGAACCACGGCACGTAAAACACACCCCCCCAGCTCAAAACCAGCCGATCTCAACTGAGTCCTTCTCGCACTTTCTATCCTAGTATTTCTCAGTTTACAGTTGTGTATTTACTTGTCTAAGGTATGTCTCCTCAACTAGACTGGAAGTTCCCTGGGGCTGGGGATCATGCTCCCTGCCTGCACCTAAGTACCCAAGACAAACTTATGCTGAATGAATGAAGACATGAATGCATGAATGGCTCCCACATAACAGTCCTGTCCGACAGTTTTCCTCCTTGCCCGGGCATTGGTTACTTGGTAACTGGTCTACAGCCCAGCTGGACTTTTATTTAACCAGTTGAGTAGGCTCGAGACTCCGGCTTCCTGTAAACTCAGTCATTCATCCCGCTAATGTTCCCTGAGCCCCCTCGTGCTCCGAGCACTACTGCAGGGGCCGGGGGTGCAGAGACCAACAGGATGCAAACAAATGCAAACACGCCAACCAAAGCAAAGCCTGCAACCACCGTTCCTTCTCAGACACGAGCACATTAATGCTTTCACTCTTAAAACACAATATGGAAAAAAGAGAGAAACTATCAACTTAAGAAGAAAACAACAACCTTGACTCGCTAGTATCTTGGCCCGGAGGGGAGTGAGCTCTCTGATTTCACCCCCTGCAGCCCTAAATTGTCCTCTCCTCCAAGCAGCAGACATTAATAGTGACCCCTAAATGTCTTATACATAGGGACCCTCAGCAACCAAATAATTGATCTCCCACGCCAACTCCTATTGACTGGTAGCTGTGGGCTGAGAAGCCACTACTGGGCCACGTGGGAAGGGCCACCATCGATTACGGATGTCTGCCACATGCCATATTCTTTCAGTCCTGCCCCGGGCTGCAGACATTACTTCAGGGCTGACATGAGGAAGGTCAGAGGAGCGTTTTCTGGCCCTGCCTTAGCACAATACTGGGCCTGCAGTGGGTGCTCAAGAAAAATGTAATTAGGTTGATTCATTTCTATCCCAGTGGTGTTCGCTCGGTGAGTTCCCACCTGCCTTCTGGACCATGTTGTAGCTGAGGAGTCTATGGAAGGTGATGGGTCTGAAACGAGACATCGCAGGTGGCCTGGGTGCTGGTTCTCATTTATGATTATCCGGTAGAGTAACATTCCTCTAAGTCGTCTGATGCGTGCAACAGAGCCCAAGACATTCCTGAGATTTCAGTTATACCCAAGAGATTCCCTGTGTCACCCCCTACCCCACGACACACAGCCTTCCCATGCCATTATGATCATTCATTTATCCATCTGCAAGTTCTGTAAAGACAGGGGTCGTTTCTAACTCATGTTTGTTTCATGAACCCCAGAGCAGTGCTTGCTACATAACAGGTTCTTATGAAATGTTAACTCAATGATGAACTGAAAATCTTGCACCAAGAAATGGAAATGTTGGCTCAACGGCAACATCTGGATATCGGAACCATGACGGACAGCTCATGTTGCAGAGTAGCAGAAAAGCTGAGGTGAGACATCTCTGAGTTGGAAAGAAAAAGATAAGTTCTGTTCAGTGTAAGGCAGAAAAATAGTTATATTATAACTACTCCTCATTATACATTTTTTTCAAAAATAGTACAAAATACTGTGATGTTTAAATATATAAAAAGCAACTATGGGGAAGTCAACAATAACAACAACAAAACAAAGACCCAATTTTTTAAATGAGCAAAGAACTTGAATATATGAGGTCCAGCAGAAGTAACGCTTGCTTCAGTGTGGTGGGTAGGGTAATAATGTGGGTGTGATGATTTATAGTTTTATTTTGAACATCTCACCTAAAATGTCATAGTGTGTGCTTGAGTGTGATACTACTATATCACAGAATTGCATGCTTATGATTTTGTAATACAAGATTTTGTAATTAAAAGGGGGCATTATTTGTGCCAGACCCTATATATTTCTCCAAAGAAGATATACAAATGGCTAATAAGTACATGAGAGATCGTCAACATCTCCAATCATCAGGGTTGTGAAAATCAAAATCCCAGTGAGGTACCACTGCACAGTCATTAGGATGACTATTACTTTAAAAAAAAAGAAAAGAAAAGAACAAGAAGTAAAGTATTGTTGAGGATGTAGAGAAATTGGAACCTTTATACACTGTTGGTGAGAATGGAAAATGGTGCAGCTTCTGTGGAAACAGTACGAAATTCCTCAAATTATTAAACATAGAATTATCATATGATCCAGCCAATCCTGAGTATATACACAAGGCACTGAAAGTAGAACTCGAACACGTATTTGTTCGAACACCAATGTTCACAAGAACCAAAAGGTGAAAACAACCCAAAAGTCCATTCACGGGTGAGGGGTAAACACAGCGTCACACCTACATGTGGTGCAATATTTGTTGGCCTTGATAAAGGGAGGGAATTCTGACTGATATGGCAACATGAACCACCTAGAAGACATCAAGCTGGCAAAGCACACCGGAGACAAAAGGACAATGTTACACGATTCCGCGTCTGTGAGCTTCCTAGCGCGGTTACAGTCACAGAGACAGAAAGCAGAATGCTGGTTGCCAGGGGCTGGGAAAGTGGGGAATCAGTTTTAATGAGGAGAGAGTTTCAGTTTGGGAAAATAAAAATGTTCTGAAGAGGCATCATGGTGATGATTAAGATGCATAACCATGTGAAGGTACTTCATGCCACTTCCAAATTATTAGGGTGTTAAATTTTATGTGATGTGTATATTGCCACAATAAAATTAATATATTTTTAAAAATAAAAACCACATGCCCTAGGGATTATGCTGTTCCGCCTCTGTGGAACATTATCCTGCATGTTTAATCACAAACACGTGACATTACGTGTGTATAATGTTATCTGTGGCAGCATCATTTATAAGAGCAAAATTTTGGATGCTGTCTAAACGGCATCATGGGAGCACCAGCTAAATAAATTATCATTCCAAGCACACGATGGAAAATTTTGCTTCTGTAAAAATGAATCAAGCTGCTCTCTCTATACTCATATGGAAAATTTTCCAAGATAAATAATTGAGTGAAAAAGGCAAGGTGCAAAGCAGAGTGCATTGCATGCTATGGTTTGTCTCAAAACTGGGAGGAGATATGACCTTGAATTGCTTGGCATGTGTAAGACTTCTCCTGGGAGAACAGAAGCAACTAATGAGCAATGTTGCCTGGGAAGGGGATGGGGCTGGGGGTGGTAGAAAGGGGGTTTTATCACACATTCCCTGTTTAATTTTTAAGTTGAGAACCATGCAAATGCATTGTCTGTTCATAGAGAATGCTAAAAACTACTTTTTAAATAAAAATAGGGTATTCCAACAAAAATAAAAAGTGATTATGGGGAATTTTTACTTCTATTGATACCCTGCCATAGCAAATGACCACCACAGACTCGTTTATAAAAATCAGAGACTTACTTTCTCACAGTTCCAGAGACCGCACGTCTAAAGTCAGAAGGTCAGCAGGGCCACACACCCTTGGAAGGCTCTCAGGAGGCTCCTTCCTTTTCTCCTCCAGCTTCTGGGGGCTGCCAGCACTCCTTGGGTTCCTTGGCTTGTGGCTACATCACGCCAATCTCTGCCTGTCTTGTCACATGGCCTTTTCCTGTGTGTTTCTATCTGTGTCCACATTTCCCCTTTGATATAGGGCCCATCCTAATGACCGCATCTTGGTTACATCTGTAAAGGCCCTGTTTCCAAATAAGGGCACATTCACAGGTTCTGGAAGGACATGAGTGTGAGAGGACACTAGTAAACTCAACACATGGCTCTGGCAGAGGTACCCAACCTCCAGGCCACAGACTGGTACCAGTCCAGGCCTGTTAGGAACCAGGCCGCACAGCAGGAGGTGAGCTTGAATGTAGTGCACTTCAATCATCCTGAAACCATCCCCCCACCCCATCCTGTGGAAAAATTGTCTTTCACAAAACCAGTCCGTGGTGCTCTGAAGAGGTTGGGGACCGCTGCTCTAAAGATTATGCTGGTATCTGAGCGTGTTTCTGTCATTACCATCTTATTCGCTCTCCCAAGAAGGCTGGGGTAGAGATGCACCCAAAGGGAACACCCAAATGACCTAACACAAGAGCCGATGCATCCCCTCTTCTATTATTGTTGCTGCGGCCTTTTCCAATTCCCATCCTGTGACAACGTTAGGCACCAGTTTCAGGTATTTCTATATCAACCATTGTTGGGATTATTTTAATCTTTACATTAAACTGAAGGACTTACATGAGAATGACTATCTTGCTGTGATAAATCTTTGAGGGTATTGGCTAAATTGTTAAATCAAGCATAAGGCACTCATCAGAGACACAAATACAAGTTAGGTCCTTATGCTTATTTTTCTTCCTTAGGAAATAAATACTACTGCTCTAGCTGGGGAGAAAGCAGGTTAGTTTTGCAGTCCTCATCATTCCATCCACGGGTCGTGATGTGATATCTTATTCTTAGCTATAATGAGCCGTTTACAGGCTCACTCTTCATTTTACTCAACACCCACTTGTTCTGTTACTGAGCTCTGCTGCTCTTGCAAAAAGTGCTCACAAGCTCACTTCCTCCTTATCCATCTCCTTTGCTTCCCTTGATCCCTTCAGGCCCCAGCAAGCCCTGCATCACAGTGCGTTCTCTGACCCCTGTTGTGAGGGAGGGAAGACAGAGGGAATAGCAGTCAAAACACAAGACGTGGAGTCAGACCCCTGGGCTCAGATCTCACGTGTGACCAGCAAAGAAGGCTCGCACAGGTAACGGAACCGCTCTGAGCCTCAGTTTCCCCATCAGACAAGGAAGTCCACTCTGAGGAGGTGACAACAAATCTGAGACCCAGAAGATGTGAAGATGTGTGGGGACAGTGCCAACACAGAAGATCAGCAAATCAAAGGCCCTGAGATGGAAACAAAACTGACAGATGTGGGGGAGACAGAGCAGGCCAGGGTGTCCGCAGCATGGTGTTCGGCCTGTTTGTGCACTGAGGGGTGGGGCAAGGTAGGAGGTGACATCTGAAGCCAGAATAATAAGGAAGAGCCAAACTGGGGGAGGCTGGAGGATTTCTTCTCCTTCAGTATGATGAGAAATCACTGAATAGTCTTACTGAAGGAACAAATATTATCTGGTTTACATTTGTGAAGATTTCTTGCTGTTTGGACTAAAGCTAGAATGAATCTAAGAAAACCAGGAAAAAGGGTCCTTATGTAGGTGAGAGGTGTTGGGGACCTGTTCCAAGATGGGAGCCATGGAGATGAGCCAGTGGCTGGGTTGGGGGAGTGTATTGTGAAGGGAGAGCTGACGGGACTTCCTCGTGCATTTAGGCAATTTAAATGGAAAGAGACTTTTTTTTTTTTTCATTTTATAGTGGGTCACCTTATCTGTTTGGGACTCTCTGGTTTGAGAAGGCTAGTAGGCCTTCAAGTAGAGACATCAAGGGGCAATTAGGTCCTTGAAGTTGGAGGTCAGGGACAGAGCCAGGTATGAAGATAAACTTGGGAGTCACCATCCTATAGATGCTCTTTAAAGTCATGGAACCCCAGGAAATCACCTAGGGAGAAAACGTAAACAGAGAAGGAAAGAAGGCTGCAGACCAGGGGTTCTTCCACATGTGATCCCCTAAAAAACAAGGAACACAGAAGGCAGTTTGAGGGAGGAGAAAACTTGGGAGAAGGAAGGAACATGGAAGCCCAAGAAGAAAGTGTTTCAGGAGAAGGAAGAGGTCTACTCGCTCCAATGTTGCAGGAGGACCAAGGAAAGAACCCATGTAGCTCTCCCGGACCTTGGCAAGATGGCAGTCATTAGTGGCCTTGGCGTGAGCTGAGTTGACTCTGTGCTGGGGGCAGAGGCTGGATTGAAGTGAGAAGAGAATGGAGGAGGAGAGACCGCACCTGCAAAGGGCTGCTCTTGGGGAGTCAGGCACACGGTAAGCTCCAGGACATGTTACGATGTATCGCTGTCCATCATGAGGCATGTCCCGTGTGCAGCGCCACATGACGCCCAAGTTGTAGATTGCTACAGGCAGAAATACTGAAGTCAACATGCACTCCAAAATGCTTTCATCCCGGAAGAGGGTACCAGCAGAGGAATTTGGCCAGGGCGAATAAGCCATTTGTTAAATAGGTAAATAAATGTAAACTTCTATTTTAAATCACAGGAAGGTATGTTTAGTGAAAACTCATCATGTAAACAAAGGAGGCTATAAATGCTTAAGTGCTGCTGCCCCATCGGGTCCTGGGGCTGGGTGGGAGGAAGTGGGCGTAGGGGGAAGGGTGTTCCTGGACGTGCAGAACGAAGGAGACACCTGCTGGAATTCCTCTCCTGATGAAGGAGTTGTGTTGTGAATAAGTATCTTTTTAACAGCACATGCCCTGGTGTCCCAGCACTTCAGCGATGTCACCGGAAATGAGAGATGTTGGTTGCCGGACTTGATCAAATGGTCACGCTCACTGCCTGAACTGCAGGCCGTGACAGTGTGGTACCCGCTCATTTTGTAAATAGGAGGAGGGGGCAATCTTCTTCCAGCCACCGTGACATTCAAAAACTCCGTGAGTGCAGCAGAAAACCAAAGGAGCAAGCAAAATGCCATGGCCTCCCGCACCTCTGAGCCCTGAGGCAGCAGCTGACTGTCCCGGTCAGACGCTCCCCCTGTTTGACTTGCTCCTTGAACTCTGCTGCGTTGGAATATGTTCAAGGTGCCAGCCAATCCAGCATCTCTGCCTTCCAGAGCTCCAGGCACCCTTCACCCCATGAACCCACTGATGTGTTTATCTGTCTGATAAGGAATTAATCATGTAGAAAATTGAGAGCATCTCTCTCCATTCCCTCTCCAAGCCCCGGAAGTGTGGCAGAGGTGGGTGCATCAAATCATGGACTTAGACACTGTAGCCACGTTCTGCCCTTGACTCATTCACTCAACAAACACATGTTGAACCCCTGTCACACGCCAGGAGCTGCTGCAGCCAGCAGTGCCCAGAACAGCAACACGCAAAACAAACTTTAGGGGTCCTCGTGAAGCTTTTTTCTAGTGGTAGAGACAGACAATAAACTAGCATAGGAATGTGTCCATAATATTCATTTCAAATGCTAATAAATGCAATCAAAAATAATATGGCCGTGAAGGGAGAGAGGTGGCAGGAGTGGGGAACAGGACACTTATAAATACAGCTGACCTGGAGCTCCTGCACTTGGAGGTGCCGTGCCAGCATTGACCTGAACAAAATTAAGGCACAGACCTGGTGAATTTCCGGGGGAAAAGCAAGGATTCAAGGGAAAGGATTGAGCAGGGACACAAGCTCTGAGGCAGGGGTGAGCTTGGTGTGCTCTAAAAGTGCATGTTTGCTGACGGGAATGATCCAGGAGAGAAGGAAGCACTGATGCCGCAATGAGCTGCAGCAGGCGCCGGCCCCACACGCACTGCGTTCTGCAACTGCAAATAGGAATCCGGGCGGTTACACAGGACGGCTTCCAGCCCTCCTCCCCTTTGCAAAGAGGGAATGAAACTTGTCTCTGCAGCTGGACAGCAGTTGAAGTGGTAAAAACAGATTTTATCCAGAACGATTGCAATAGAGGAAGAGACCTCAGCATAAAACCAGGCTCAATTCCTGGGCAAGTGAGAATTATAATCAAGCAGCAGGGTGGGCTCCGTGGGTGGGAAATTCCTAAGAGGAAACATCAGGGGTCGGGGTATTTGGCTAAACTGACCTGCCAGGGTCTTCGCTGAAGGCAGGCCAGGAACATCAGCCATCACCTGGGCGTGGGGGAGGGTGAGAACATAATCAGATATTGAAGGTAATCAGATGTCAAGGGTGTTGGGGTCCTTGTTAAAATGATTTAGCAGGGTTCTCACTAAAAATAGATTTTTCAAGGAAGTACACACAGCAGCCTAGGAGAAGTTTCAAGAGCCTGACTACAGTTTGGCCAAGCAAAGAATTTTTTCCCTGGCTGGTGTGGCTCAGTGGATTGAATGCCAGCCTGCAATCCAAAGGGTCACCGGTTCAATTCTCAGTCTAGGGCACATGCCTGGGTTGCAGGCCAGGTCCCCAGTAGGGGGCGTGTGAGAGGCAACCACACATTGATATTTCTCTCCCTCTTTCTCCCTCCCTTCCCTCTCTAAAAATAAATAAAATCTTTTTTTAAACAGGAGGAAGAGAAGATTAGTGTTTCCAGATTTAAACCCAAGTGGGAATATGGGATGGTCCCAGGTCTCATCCCCACGCCTCATCTCCCTCCACCTTGACATTTAAACACACACTTCCAGGGAGGTAAATCTCTCCGGATGGACTCACACTATCTAGTTACACTCAAACTTCCAAGGTTTGTCCTTATAACCCAGGTCCCACGTTTTAATGCAATTTTCTCAGAAAGCTCTAACAGTGCAGAAACATGAAAATATTTTCTCTGCATTTCCCCAGAGAACAGAATGAACCAAGTGTCCAACCCTTCAGTGAACAGGGAGAAGTGACCAGAAGATGAGCCTAGGACAGTGACAAGTCAGTGTGGTGTGAGGACTAATTGTATGTGTGGACCAGACTGGACCACAGGGATCCCAGATGCTTTGTTTAACTTGATCCTGGGTACATCTGGGAGGGTGTTTCTGGGTGAGATTAACATTTGAATTGGTAGACTGAGGAAAGCAAGTGCTCCACAGTGTGGGTGGGCCTCGTCTAATCCGTTGACGGCCTCAATAAAATGAAAGTCTGAGCAAGAAAGAATTTTCTCTTCCTCCGTCTCTCAGAGCTCGGAAATCCAGTGACGTCTCTCCCCGGGGAGCCCTCTCTCCCTCCCTCACACAGTGCATCGGCCCAAAACCCACCACCTCACAATATTTGTCCAACCTTCCCTGGGCTGCTCCCCTTCACACACCATCTCTCTTCATTCATTTATTCACTTATTTCAACATTTTTAAGAGCCCACTTTCTGACAGCAACTCTTCCTCAATTGCCTAAAGTCTGTATTCTTCTCTGGAAAATGTTCTCAGGGTATGTTGGTCACAGTTCCAACTCCACGTCATCTTTGGGGTCCCGATCTGGACACCCTCCATCCCCTCCCTTCTCACCATCTCTTCCTAAATGTGAGCAGTCCTTTAACTCCGTTTCTTCCAAAGAGCTCACTACATGAAAACAACAGCAAAATCTCCCCGCCCGCCTCCCCCTGAGGGAACATGAAACGGCCTGGCCATCCACCCGCACCGCCTCGCTCCTTGGTAATGAGGCAAAGAGCTGGCTTTTTCAAATGATCCTCAAATGTTTTCACAGTTGACTCTGCATTGTTTAGTCTCACACCTCAGCTGTCTGTTCTATATTTTAACCTTTCTGAAGACATAAATCCCAGCTTTATATCATGTAGTGTCACATTTAGACAGATTTTTACCATTTTTATCTTCATAATAAAGAGAGAAGTGAAGAGGGTGTCGATGCTTCCCTGAAGCGCGGCCCTCTGTAGCAACGCTCTCTCACTGCAGTGTGCCGTCGGTCTCTGAAGCTTAGAGTTGTGCGCGTTCCAGAGAATCTAAATTTTGCATTTTGCTGGTCACGCTTGCCCTGAAAATATCAATGAGTTTAAGGCACGTCGCTCTCGTTAGTTTGTAGGTCTTGTTCCTCCTACAGGCCTTTCGGAGAACCTCGGGCAGATCAGTGACAAGGAACAAAAGCTTGTCACTACCCCTCGTCACTACCCCTGGCTTCTTCACCCATTTGTTTCCTTAGAATGATTGTGACTAAGGAGCCGCTGCTGGGGCTGCTCAATGAAACACGAAGACTCCCAGTAGTCAATCCCAGTGCTAGAAGCTGTATTAATCATGTCTGAGATGTCAAGTCCTCCCTGCCGACTCTTCCCTTGATCTTTCTTGAGGGTCAAATAGGAAAAGGAAAAAGGAGATGAAGCTCCCTGCGGCAGGTGCCTCCCGTGCCCCAGGTCCTGCCTCCACCACCCACTGTCCACAGACGTGGTGAGAGGGCGGGAGGAGGGCAGACTCAGCACCGGGCAGCACCCAGGCTCAGGCAGCCACCATGGGTCTTTCTCTGTGCCGGGGGTCTTCTCAGCAGATGGGAGACAGGGGGCAGGTTAATGGCCCCCGTCAGAGAGAATGCGGCAGGTTACCAGCGCTGCCGCTTTCTGTCCTTCTGGTAGGCCTTTCTGGGGGCACCCTATGCTCCTCGGGGGTCCTGGCCTCAGCCTTGGGCCCTCATTGTCACAGCAGCAAGCCCTGTTGGCTGTATGTATTATGTTGGTAATACCCACACCCTTACGTCGGCTTGCATTCTTTCACTGCCCCCTGGCCCCTACTCCCTAACTCCTGCTTCCTGGGATCTCCATCATCGGTGGGCAGGAGACGCCAACGAACACACCCTTCCCCATACATTTTGCCATTTCTGTTGTCAGGAAGTTGGGTGAGGAGGTAACTGAATTTATGCACCAATTTTAATGCTTAGTGACAATTTTGGATCATCTGAAAAATTCCCTAATTCCTCCAAAAGCCCCGACCCACACATTGGAGGTGATGTGGCCAGTCTTTGGAGACATATAAAGCAGATAGACCTGAGAAGCAAAGATGTTTCTTTCAGACAGTGTTAGTTCATGTGAAAACCCAGATGCAAGTCCACTGGGATATTATCATTGCAAGCAGTGGTCAGGCTGAAAACAGCATCCTGACCACCCAGCGACCTGAGAATTCCATGCAGACAGTATCTGATTCATTGTGTTCAACAGAGCTTTGGGAAATCAATTAATGCAATTGACTGACTCTGAAGTTTCGACTAAAGAAAGCGAAATAAAAGTTCTGAAGCAAACGTGGCAGTCACATATCCATGGTCCCCTGTGTGCCAGTGGGATCCCGGGTTCATCTTAGACATCAGATCAGCTGACGATGGCACATCTGTCCCCAGCTATTCCCGTTCACTTTTTACATAACTTTCACTCATAGTATTTGCTGACTCACATAACGGAAAAATCTTCTGTTGAAGTCGTCTTTTCTGTGTTTCTAACTAACACAAGGCAAGTCGTAGCAACAGTATTTAAATAACACTCCTTGTGTAGTAAGATACATAAAAACAGACTTTGGGAAAATGTCTGTGTTAAAGTATTTTAGGGTTTAGCCATGAATTTCTATAATTCTAGGGTCATTTTCATTCTGTGTGTTTCTGTTACATGAAAAAAGAGAGAGAAGTCAGCCAGAGGACTATCTTATTATTGATAAGCTTAAGGGTACAAAATCCATGATTTTGAGTTATGGGATATCAGTGTTAAGATCTGACATATATCATCATAAATTATTTAAGAAAGGTGCATTTGAATATCTTGCATTTAAAGATGACAGAAAAGCCCCTTCAGAAGGAGTTTCTGTAAACAGACAGATGAAGAGCAGATGGCTTTGAACATGGGCAAGGGCACTTCTAGACTCACCATGTGGCTCACCTTCCCTCAGCACCCTGGGTTGGGACCTGCCCCTTGGGGGCTACGAATCTCTCACCCCCACCCCCATCCCCACCCTGCCCAGCAGCTCAAGGCTGTTGCTTTGAGTGTAGGGTCGGGCATTTGGGCGAGATTTCCTGCTTTTTCATCCTACTCTCTGCCCACCCCGCCCCTGAAGTGGAATCTGATATGGCTGCAAGCCTACACAACCAACTATGCTCTCTCCCGCCCCACTCTGCCCTTTCTGGAAAGCCCTGGGGTAGAGGTCTGATGTGCAGAGTGTGTGAGTGAGTGTGATTCCCCAGGGTCTCTCTGCTTAACTCACACCAGGCTTGTGACAGCGAGTTAAAACAGGAGCTGATACTTGGAAACATTTTGATGGTGGAGGGGGCCCCTTCCTGCCCTGCCACAGCACTCGGCCCTGCCTTTTCTGGGGGAGGGTCTCTCTTCCTTCACTTTCAGGCAGCTCAATTGCCCATGAGCTCAGCTCTCAGACTCGGGTGGGTTCAAGAAAAGCTATCAATGCTGTGGTTTCTCTGGCTTTTTCTCATGAAAGTCCATGGGTCGTTCTTTCTGGCTTTCTACATCCCTGGCTGAAGCGGGTCCCATGTCCAGTTTTAAACGGCAAGATTGCTGCATGTGAATTCCGCATCAGCAAAAATGTCTTTTGCAAACAAGATTGCAGTCACCATGACGCTCTGATGTCACTGACCATTCTCTGACATCACTGATCATTCCCCACTGTTCAAACAATTTTCAAGAAATGTGTGACTGTCCAGTTAAGAGGACCAACAGATGGAAAGAGAAGAAGTTGATACCTAAATGTGCTAATTTGGGGCTTCCTCTCTTCCCTTTGCCAAACCTCGTTTAGAAGCCAAGTGTGACTGTGGAATGGGGGAAACACAGGGACATTTGACAGTTCAAAGGACTCTCGCAGACAGGTAGACTAAAGGCTCCAGCCCTTTCAAATGCAGTCCCATTGTGAATAACAATTACAGTCATACCTCGGTGCTCTTCAACTTTAGAACCCTTCAAACCCTGTACTAGTCACACTGTGACCAAAGAAAAAAATGTTTCAGCACTCGGCACTTGCTCGGGACTCGTGGCACTTGCTAGAACTTGGATGAGTCACAACACCACCCCACACAAGAATATGCTTCATCAGTCAGTACTCACAGATTTCAGTACTCATTGCAAGTTCCAGAACAAATTAACAACGAATACTGAGGTACTCCGGTATTTCTCACTGCCCATTCTGCTATTCTGAAATGAATGTCATCAATAACATGGCTTGCATTTATACCTAAATTTCAAGGCAAAAAAACTCCAACATAATGCCCTACAGCTGATATAAAAGAGATGTAAAAGGGAAGTCATTTACAAGATAGCAGATGCAGTGCTCAGTAGGACTCCACCAGACCCACTGGACAGGCTGTAATCAAAGCCACTCATCCACATTCACATCCCCCAGGAACGCAACAGCTCTAACCCCAGGTGGACCCCCCGTGTCACAGGAGAAACTGAAACACGCCACTTTCCCAATCTGGCACAGGAAATAGACTTCCAGGAAGTCCAGGAAGCTCAGAGAGTCCCAAAGAATTTGGACCCAAGGCAGCGTACACCAAGGCACATCATAATTACATTACCCAAGAATAAAGATAAGGAGAGAATCTTAAAAGCAGCAGGAGAAAAGGAGACAGTTACCTACAAAGGAGTTCCCATAAGACTACCAGTTGATTTCTCAAAAGAAACCTTGCAGCAAGAAGGGGCTAGAAAGAAGTATTCCAAGTCGTGAAAGGCAAGGACCTACATCCAAGATGACTCTATCCAGCAAAGTTATCATTTAGAATGGAAGGGCAGATAAAGTGCTTCTCAGATAAGGTCAAGTTAAAGGAGTTCATCATCAACAAGCCCTCATTATATGAAATGTTAAAGGGACTTATCTAAAAAAAAGACAAAAAAATATGAACAGTAAAATGACAACAAACTCACAACTATCAACAACCGAACTTAAAAACAAAAACAAAAATGAGAGAAAGAAGGAGCTTATACCCTTTGCAACAGCATGGATGGAACTGGAGAATATTATGCTAAGTGAAATAAGCCAGGCGGTTAGGGACAAATACCATATGATCTCACCTTTAACTGGAACATAATCAACAAAAGAAAAAAGCAAACAAAATATAACCAGAGACATTGAAATTAAGAACAATATAACAATAGCCAGAGGGGAGTGAGGAGGGGATAGTGCGGGGGAGGGATTTATAGGAGCTACTATAAAGGACACAAGGACAAAATCAAGGGGGAGGGTAGAGGTGGGGGAGGGAGGTGGGATTGGCTGGGGTGGGGTGGAGGGATGGGGAGAAAATGCAGACAATTTTAACTGAATAACAATAAAAAACATAAAATAAAAAAATGAACTAAGCAAACAATGAGAATAGGAATAGAATCACAGAAATGGAGATCACATGGAGGGTTATCAGCAGGGAAGGGGAGGGGGGAGAATGGGAGAAAAGGTACAGGAAATAAGAAGCATAAATGGTAGGTAGAAAATAGACAGGGGGAGGTTAAGAACAGTATAGGAAATGTAGAAGCCAAAGAACTTGTATGTATGACTCATGGACATGAACTAAGGTGGGGGAATGTGGGTGGGAGGGGGTGTGGAGGGCAGAGGGGAATAAAGGGGGGAAAATGGAACAACTGCAATAGCATAATCAATAAAATATATTTTTTAAAAAGGTTTATCACATACATAAATGTCTGGTGGAACATTTGAAAGTTTGCAGGCTTTGCCCGAATCCTGTAGGACACCTAGGAACCCATCCTCCAAGGACAGTCACCAGCACCTGTCAATCATTGAGAAATTCAAGCACCCACCTGCACCCACTGGGGGAAGAGCCACACCGCTCACCAGCAAGGCTATGGCTCAGAGGAGTCAGGTGACAACCCCAAAGTCACACAGCAAGTTGGCAGCAAGCCCAGTGGCCGCTCTCTAGGCTCTTTCTTCTGCCTCCAGACTCCAAAAGGGAAAATTCCAGCTCTACAATGATCCATCCCCCAACCCCAAAAATCATGGTGGTTCCCTTAAAGGAGCCCCTTTCAGCTGCAGGAGTGTGCTGTTCCCTTGGCTTGAGATGCTGCGGCATCAGGGCAGCCAATGAGTAGAAAGTGGCCACTGATGTACATTCATCCACAGGCCTTGCCAGCCTGGATTCTGAAAACAGTGTGACCAACTGCCGAAGCAACATCGATATGCATGTCCCCTCGTTGCCTTCAGGACAAATCATTTACCCTACAAGTATTTACTGACACACAGGGCCACAGGAGGAATGAGGTGGATATGGGGACTGTTCCCTCCATGGAAACTAATGGGAAAGTAGCCATTCCGTGGTTAATGATGACGTATTAATGTAGACGAGGCACAAACCACGAGGGAGGGAGGGAGTTAGGGTTCCACAGGGAGCAGAGTGCTCGGAGTGACAGGAACAAAGAGTTCACTAGGGGAACTTGATGTCGTCTGTTTCTGGGAGATGCTGGGAAGTAAAGGCCCAGAAGGGGAAGCTGAAAGGACAGAAAAGAGGCACCAGCCAGGGACTGGGAAGGGACTCTGATGAGAAGTCCACATTGAGTGGCTTCCTCTGCGTCTGGGACAGACTTACAGTCACCGTGTCAGCAAGAAGAATTGGATATGAAATGCAAGTCAGCAGTGACACAAACTTGGACCTGGGGAGAAAAACGGGACCCCTGCCTTTTTCCCAGCCTGCCTGACCCCCAAGGTGCAGGGGACACGCAGAAGCTGGCTCCTCTCCCCACAGAGCTGCACATGCACCTGCCCAGGACCCAGAGAGGACAGGAGCAGGTCCTGGCTGAGCTGGAGTTGCTGTAGTCCCAGCGGCAGCCCACCCAGCAAGGTGGCCGGCAGATCAGGATCGGCACCCGGGAGCATGGGCATATTTCTCTGTGGCCAGGTTGCCCCCAGAACCAGAAAGGGAAGCGTAGCTCATTGACCTAGTACAAAACCATCCAAATAGCTTCACCAAGGAGCATCCAAAGGATCAGCTTGAGTTGATCAAAATGAAGAGAGAAGAGGTGATTGTTCGAAGCACATGCAAAGGCCCTGTGGTGGGTGGGACCCTGGACCCCTGCGGGGCTTTCTGCACCGCAGCAGCTGGAATGCAGTGTGTGCAGAGTAGTCATGGCCAGGGAGGGCTGGCGGTAGACCCAGCCCGGCCTCATGGGCCACGATAGGATTTTAAATTTTATCCTAAGAGTGGTGGAGAGCCAGGGGAGGTGTCACGCAGCACAGAGGGTAGATGGAGCACCAGCACTGAAGTCAAAAAAGCCCGGGGTCAGAAGACATGGATGTCATTCTGTGACCTTAGGCTCACGGCTTCACTAGGCTCACCGGCACCATGGAGGCCAAAGAGCACCACGGGGACGAGTGAGGACCGTGTGCAACCCTCCAGGAAACAGCCGGTGTGCGGGAGACCAGAGTCGGCACAGTTCTTCCAGAAAAGGCCAGGGAGTGAATATTTTAGGCTCTGTGCCTCATGCTGTCCCTGTCACTATGGCTTGTCTCTGCATTGTGGCACAAAAGTTGTCACAGGCAAAACACAACTCTTGGTTGGGTTCCTATGAAACTTCACTTGCAGACACTGAAATCTGAATTCCATTATTACTGTCACAGCATAAAATATTCTTCTTTTGATTTTTTCCAACCACTTAGGAATGTAAAAACCATTCTTAGTCTGTGGGCCACACAGAATAAGCAGCAGGCTAGATTTGACTCGATGTTTGCTGGCCCCTGTGATAGATACGCAAGAAAGGTCTCTCCCTTTCTCTTTATACACACGCGCACACACGCATACACACAGGCAAATGCACACCCATGTACACAACACACCCACAAGCACACACACACACCACAACTGTGAAGACACAGAGGCTCACACGAAGCGTCCCCTCCCCCGCTAGCACGATACCAGCGATCAGGCTGACTGCATCTCACCTAACCCAGTCCAATGTGCACTTTGTGAGGGAAAAAAACAAAGTTAATTACAAAGTTAATTGTAATTTTTAAACTAGTTTTTGATTTAGATGATGATTTGCTAATATTTGAGCTGCCTCAGACTTTATTAGCCATGAAATTGAAGCAGAATGTTAGCAATTGTTCCCAAATTGGTACCCTATGAAGTATCGTACATTCTTCCGGTTTCTGAAAGGAAATGTAATCAGTACATTCTGTGCAACGTTTCCCCCACAGACTTTACCGGCATCTTCTAAATGTTCTGCCTTGTTGGCCGGGTATGATTCTGAGGAGGGCATGGACCTCTCAATCCGAAGCCAGCGGTTGGCCAATGATTCTCACAAACCTTCCACCAGTCTGCAGGGTCAGAATCTCGTTGTATTTTTAGAAATAACAGGACACCCCCCAACGAAAGAGGGAAGACAGTCGTGGGGTTGCTCTTGGCTCAGGGCCCAACCTGCTGCCTCTACTCTGCGAGTCATCCAGGGCAGGTGGAGAGGCTGGAGCACACACTTCGAGGACTTCGGGCAGTGAGCCCCACCCCCACCCTGAGGCTATAGCCCGTGGCCTGAGTCACAGGCTGCGCGGGGTGAGAATTAAATATTTACCATCTGCAGAGGAACACAGCTCCCTCCCGGTGCTGCCAGGTGGCGGCTGCAGCCTCATAACAGCTGGGCCCTGTCAGATGAGGACAGGCAGGGTGTGTGTGAGCATGCGCTGGAAATATCTCTGCAAAGGTAAGTGCCAGAAGGGATCTTCGGGGGTCCACCCTTCAGTCCCTTTGTTCCACTAATGTGTCCTTGAACACGTGACCTATTCAAATTCAGTGCAGCCAAACTTCTTTGCTCCAACTGGTGTCCTAGGTAAATGGATTCGTTCTCAGGAAAGGAAAAAGTGGACTGCCACAAGGCAAACCGCCTCTCCCAGGACTCTAAAACACATTCTTAGTTCCTTGATTTCTGTTTCCTAGATATTGCCAGATCCTCCTGGCTGGGTATCTTCTTCCTGCCCCTCCACATCCATTTACCACCCTCCTCCATCCAGGTGGACGCATCCATGGGCAGCCTGGACCTCTGGCTCTGGGTGGGCTTGGTGAACGGGATGAGCAGGAGAGTGAGACGTGGACTGGGAGGCCAGAGTCTTCGTCCCTCTGACTCCCTCCCTGCCAGGTTTCTATGGCTTGGCTGTGTCCCTCCACATAAGGCCCAGCAGCTATCAGGGACACTCTCCCTACAGGTTCAGCCACCTACTTCCCTCGGCCCATCAGCCCTGTGGATGGTAACAGCTCCCCAGGCCCGTGAGTCCTCCCCAGGCCTGCTGGACCACCATCCACCCTATCCTGTCTATTACACCCTCCTTACTGTCCTGCCTCTCACCCATCTCTCTGTCCCTGAAGTCTTCCTGTTCTTGGCTGTTGCACAGAGAAGACTCTCCTCCCTCTTTATGCAGGACAGAGTGCTCCCCAAGGACATCAGAAGCACGTCAGTGGCAGATTTCACGTACTGGCACAGCATCTCCTGCACGCTCTGCAGCATCCACTCACCTTTCAGGTCGTCAAACTCCCAGAAGCTGGCAACCCAACTTTAATGCCCCTAGTGGTTTTTCCAAGGTCAGGGCCATATGAAGCTCTCTTAATTATCTTCGATGTGTTGACATTGCCACATAAGTCCTCTTCTAGGTAACCCATGGAAGTTCCTGGCTGTGTGGGGCAGGCTCGGAATCTGACAGAGTAACCAGGTCCAAGAGCCCTAGAAGGATGGTCAGGTGTGGCCTCCCTGGCTAGGATTTTATGACACGGGGCTTTGAGGGATGCTTGTTAAAGCAACAACAGCCTCATCGGCCATTTATTAGCAGACGGCCATATCTACCTTTCTGAGAACCACCCTTGCCCATGACGTTTGGAGGGACTGACTTCTATCACCCAGTCCCCCTGAACCCGTGTCACCTCTCCACATTGCAGGAGTGAGAGATGAACTTTCCTCATCAGCAAAACAGCATTTTCAGTTGCAAGCTGCCATGGGGTGTGCACCATACATAGAAACCGGTGAATGCACCGACATAACACCAAGGGGAAACGTGAATGGCAGGTTTGGGTAAAAAAGCCCATCCTGGACACATCAAGGTCATTGTCAGGTAGCTAGCTCTAAGTCATCGTGGTCTGACAGAACTGTCTGCAGCCATGACGTCTATAATCTGCACTGTCCAACATGGTAACTGGTAGCCAGTGTGACTACTGAACACTTGATACGTGGCTTGTGCAGCTGAGGAAATGAACCTTACCCTTTATTTCATTTCAGTTAGTTAAATATAAAAAGCCACATGCAGCTACAGGATTGGACACGGCAGCTCCTGAGAGCTGTGTCCAAAGAACTTATCTACCTCTGGTGAACTAAAAACTGGCTGGGATCCTTTAAGAAACTTACTCCTGGAATAAGCTACTATACAACCTCTTCATCAGTGACACAGGAACACTTCCCACAGACAGATGAACATAAAAATATTTAGAGAGTGCTTCAATAAGCACATATTAAATTGGAAACATTTCTATGAAAATCATTCCTCACTGCACTCCTGATTTCAGAACTTGAAGTTCAATTACAGTCTACATGCAACCCCACCCACAGCTCCTAAAATAACCACAGAAATACAATTCTTATAGCCAGCAGATGGCAAATATTTGTTATAATTTCATATACTGTCTTTCCCAATATTGACCTGTTTGATACCGATGCTTCCTGAACGCCTACAGAATGTCAGACTCTGGAAAGGTTACAAAAGGCGTAAATGACATGATGTTTGCCTCGTCTTGGGATCCGAGCTCTGTGGTGGTTGAAGGAGAGTGAGTTACTGAGGGAAGAAAGTGAGAGCCACTCACTGAGCAGCTCTGCCCCAGGGGTCTCCCGAACCTTCGCATCTTTCTCCTTGACTTGCACCCATTCAAGGACGGTGAGCGGAGACAGAAGCGCACCCCCAGGGAGTAAAGAATTATTGTCATAAACAAGAGTCTCACTTAAGCAGGTGCATTGGCATTTTTTTCCATAAAATGGGCTCCTAGGAAAGTGAAATAGTAATGAGTTTTTGAAATCTTGCATTTTTGTTCTACTCCAAAGAAAATAGACAGCCAATGCCCTCACTTCATGGTACGGTCTTAGAAGAGATGACATTTTTTCATGATCCTCCAAATCATGGTGATATTCAAACTATTTGATAGCCAGTGAGGCAGGAACACCAGGTGATCACAAAAGATAGTGTATGGGAACCGACTAATCAGACTAGACATTGTATGGGCACCAACCAATCAGAACAGATATTGCACGGGTGCCAACCAATCAGAATGGGTAAAGTGCCTGCCACACCCCAATGTGCCAGCAAATACCCCATGAGTTAGCTGCTGATTCACAGGCGGGCATGCATAGTAGGGGCCCAATGTGATTTAAGGTCATAAAAGTATTTTATAAGTCATGGTTGCATACAGACTTGTCTACTATTTAATGGACCAGCAAGCAGGAGTGTTGAGTAATAAGAAACATTTTCGTGATGCATTTGTGCCTTTGACTTAGTAACTGGAAGGAATTCACAAATACCTTAACAAATTTTAAAAGTCAAATTCTACTTTGGCAAAAGCATGGCAGGGCACGAGGCATGCCTGTGGGAACCAGTGCCGGCCAGCGCAGGGCTCGGCCCGGTCGCAGCCCCACCTCAGGGTGAAATGCACAGGCATGGGGCGCACAGTGACACACACAGTGAGGAGCTCTCCGTGGAAAAAAGACATATTTGGAAAAGGCAGCAATTTCATCCTTAGTGACAACATTTATGTTCACTTTAAACAAGGCGAGTGCACAGCCGTCAGAGACTAATGCGAAGATGTGGTTTTATTTTTACAGACACGCCCTGTTTGCTCCTCAGAAAACACTTGATTCCTGGGGTTGGAAAAAGGTGAAAGGGATTGAGAAGTAGAAATCACCAGTTACAAAAATAGTCACAAGGATGTAAAATACAATGTATCGTAATGTTGTAATATTGTAATAGCTAAGTGTGGTACCAGATGGGTACTAGACTTATGGGGGTGATCACTTAATAAGGTATAAAATGTCTAACCACCATGCTGTACACCTGACACTAATATAATATTGTTATGTCAACAATAACTGAAGAATAAGATAGAAGAGACGTAAGAGATACAGGAATTGAATACAGTGTATGAACCCAGACTGAATCCTAAACAAAAAACAAGTATTAAAAAAAAACAGCAAGACAATGAGAAAAGTGTAGTACTGAATCACCATTTCATATTTAAAACATTTTTCAATTAAAAAAAAGAAAATGCTTGATTCCTCAACACTATGATCCTGTCAACAAAGAACATAAAAAGCAAAGAGTTAAGAGAAGCAATACAAGCTTTTTGTGTTTTCTCTTTTGTTTATTAAAGAAGACATTCCTCATTTCCAGGTTCATCCTGGCATTTTGGTACGTGAGCTCTACCCTCTACAGAGAATAATCCACAAGTAAGTCGTCTGAGGACACAAGAGCAGCCTGACAAGCGGACCATAAAAATGAGCGTCTTCATGGAAATGCCCAATAATGAGATACTTCTCCAGGTGTGCAGCAGTTGTAGAATTTCATCTTATTTTTAACCTATGAGTTCTGAGTTTCCAGGCAACTTCAGATATCTGACATCTTAATTTTTGTCTTCTTTTTTCACTGACAATATGCAATAATGCCCACATATTACACATACATAAATATAATCTTCATGTGATGCCGGGTCATGGGAACACATTTAGAGTCATGGTAGGGTACAGACTTAGCTACTGTCTCTTAGACCAGCCAACAGGAGTGTGCAGTGATGAGACCAGTGTTGTGATCAATTTGTAGCTCTTACTTAGTAACTTGATGGAATCTTGAAACACATTGAAGTTGAATTCTACTTTGGAAGTTGGGAAAAGCAATTCCTTCTCTCGCCGTGAAATATCCTATTCGAGGATTCCAGCGTCGCTTCTTCCAGGTAATGCTGGCAGAGCTGGGGCCTCAGGACAACAGAGAGCAGCTCCAACCTTGTGTGACCAAGTCATGGGCCACGTGCAATTCCTTCACTATACTAAAGTCACGTTTCTGACCTGTTTAGGGCTGGCCATGTACAAGGTAACCTGCGGGTGACTTGTTGGGCCCAGCTGGCGGTGGTCGGGACCCTGGGAACAAAGGGAAAAGGTTTGAGTAAATCGGTGGAGGTCGCTATACACGGCACACTTAAGGGGAAAGCGCTGCTCATCAGGTAAGATGAAATGAGGGAGAGGAACACAAATGCTAACACATGCCCTTCCTTTACCTGAGTATTCTCGATAACACACACTATGAAACCGCCCAAGGTCAAGCCCTAAAGAGCCATCCAACTCCAAGAATCAGTATTTGTTTAGATGAAAGCAAATTGCTGCAAAGATGCACTGTTTTGTCTTTCAATTTTCCAACGGAAATTCCAGCCTTTGAATGAAAATAGAAACTCTTTCTAACCTTAGCAACACACATCTTCTGAAGGAGAAGGGTAAAATCGAAGGACTCACTCCACGTGGATCACGCAGCAGGCTCCTGTCAGGAAGGCAGGTCTTGGCCATTGTCGTTCTGAACCAACATCCCACACAACCCACTTACTCTTCCAGAGGTGCCACGGCCTGTCTCGGAGTACTGTCCATTCAAAGACATGCGACACGCTTTCCTGCCAGTCCCGAGAACGCCAGCTCAGATTCCAGGGCAGTGTGGCTGCACTTAACATCTTAAATAATGCAGCTGGCCACCATAAATGATTCACACGGCAGTGGGATGGCAGTGAGTCTCAAGGACAGGCCCACTCCGGCTCCTGGTCTCCATTTATTGACTCCCCATCGCACAGACCTGGGGAGCTGACGGGGCTCCCTCGGGCACATGCTGTGGAGTCGTGCTTCCGCTCGGACCACGCCTCGAGTCCTACCCTCGCTGCCTGCCCTTCGTTTCCACTGCCGGTTGTACAAGTGCGTGGCTGTTTGCTGAATTTATCGAGCCTTTATTTACGTCGATCTCGATAGGGGAGTGACAAACAGGGCAGACCTGATCCAGGTTCCAAGTTGTTCCATGTGATCGTCCCCCCAAACTGACAGACACAGAGCTGCCTAAAACAACCAGAAACTGGACCCGCTATGAACAGAGGCCTGGAAAGAAGGTGGGGAGGGGTGTGGCAAGGATTGTTTGTTTTAAATATTCATCAAGATGCAAAACATTTCCAAACCCCATGGCTTCAGATAAAAATAAAAGGCACTTGCCTTTCTCATCAACTGTGATTTTTGGTAAGAATTTCTAGTTGTACCCATCGGTTTTGCCCTAATGTGCTTTATGGGGGGTTACACCTGAGTCAACTGTACTTCACCAACAGAAACTCTTATCTGGAAAATAATGTGGGTGTTAGAGCTGCAGATTCGGTGCAGAAATGATCACGGTAGAAAAGTGTCATGTTCTGGTATGTGTCAGCTTTGAAAATCGGTCTCTCTCTTCCCCCCCCCTTCCAAAGCTTCCTACCATGTAATGCCTGGTCTGGGGTCTCTGCAGCCTAAAACCCTGTTTCTTTCGCTCACACTGAATGCAGTGTGCCTTTGGACCCACCCCAAATCTGGGGGCTTTAAAAAGGGTTCCCCAGCTCCCTGGACTCTGCCAAGACTTTCCACCTCACACCCATCCCAGCTCCCCCACAAGCATTGCAAATTCTTCCCTGCGCTTGGCGACAAGTTCAGGGCGGCGGGCTCCTGAAATCCCAGTCATTCCAAACACACAGTTCTAAGAAAACCCCAGATCTACAAAATGGTTTTTCCCTAGAAACAAATCCACAGTTATAACACTGTGGCTATACGTACATTTTCATACTGAGCCACCAAATATTTTCCTCCAAGCAACTCACCCACAGGGCGGGTGGTAAAAATACCCATTTGCTGGCCTGACTTCCCAGAGTCGGACCCAGAAAGCTGGAAAGAGGCTCAGGAGTTTGATCTGAACCAGCAGCCACAGAGCGTCCCTGCACTGAGACCCACGGACAAACCAGCAGGGCACCCAGGTGAGTGCGTCTGTGGGTGTGAGGTGCACTTCCAGGTGCAGGGACCATTATTCAGGATCCAGGCACAGGAAACACATCCCCACTCCCACCACTTGGAGGCAGGAGCCAGGACTGCTCTCTCTCAGCCTCTGATAAGCAATGCCACAGCCACAGGAGACCCCAGCCAGCGAGTGGGCTGAGAGGTGGGGTGAGCAAAGGAGGGGCCTCCACGCAGCCAGCAGGAAGAGTCCCATGGTGCGCAGCCCAGCGTCACCCCACAGACCTGACCTACGCCAGCCACTGACCCTGTAGCTTCAGAGCACGGTGGCTGCCTTCCGCAGTCAAATCTCCAGCTCTGCAGATGCTGTCCCCGTGACACTGCCCCAGGGACATTTTTCAGTCTTCTAGGGACTGTCAGCACTGAAAGCATCAAGAGATAACTAGGGATCCAAAGAGAAGAGGTTCCCCTCGAAATCAATCCCTTCTCTATCTTCCCCGTGGCAGCATGCACCTATGGTGCTCTGGGCCCTCACGGAAAGGATGTCAAAGGAGCAAGAGCGACGGGAAGCCGGTGCGGTGGCAAATGCGCTTTCTCCCCTTCCAGGGGCATTAAAATCCCAGTCTCCTGTTTCAGTAACTGTTCAGTGGAGAATGAAGTGAATATCGTGCCCAGTGACACGTGATGAGGACGCGGCCGTAGAGGCTCAGGTGCGTGGACACAGGTGTGTGGAACACTGGATAGGACAGGAAGGTGTGGTGTTCAAGGCAAGGGGGACAGTAACCCAGAAACACTGCCTGCCCCTCAGAGCGCCATGCTCAGCCCTGAGCTGGCTGTGGTCACATCCCACAGGGCTCAGTGTCTGTCCCCTCCTCTACTTATAGAGGAGTCTACACAATTCCAGCAAGAGTATGGCACAGTCCACCCTGGGAGGGGTCTACCCCAGCCCCTCCCCCATGTAGTTAGCACAAGCATCATGCATGCCTGGGGGCTGAGCAAATGGTGATTACTGGGTGGTGTGAAATTACGAGCTAGACAAGCTAATCTTCGGCAGCGGCCCACCCTCCATCCCAGCAACCCCCTTGCTATAACGTAGCAATCTTGCTATATATAACCTCCATCTTGCTATAACGTAGCCAATGACTCTTAAACCTAGCTGCCTGTCTAACACACAGGTGCTCTGGCCGCCTGCCCAACTCTACCAAGCCAGGGGGGTCCACAGGTGGGGACCAAGTACCTGAGCCTCCTAAAAGCCGCAAAAGCCAGTTGATTGCATGCAGGACTGTGTAGTCTTTGGGCCAAGAAGGGAGCCACCATGCTCCTAGGCTAGGCCTGGCCCTTTCCTGTAAGTGCTTCAGGAAAACCAGCTCAAGTCCAAGTTCTCCAAATGGGCACCTGCACACAGTGCCTGGGCCCATCCCTCAAAGGCACCCTTTGGTTGGGGATCAAAGATGGACCTTTTCAGAACTGCTTGTCCTAAGGACCCCACGCTAAGCAGAAAAATCCTGCTGGCTAAAACCCCTCTGAAAGTTTCTAGCCCAGGCAAAATCAGTTCCCCTGCCCTGCATGCCATCTGTTCCTTAGGGACCTGGAGCTCCCGGCCAAGATGCAAGGCTCCCTGGGGGCCTTACAAACACTTCACAAAGCTCAGGTGTGTGTATCTCAAGCCCTCTGGGCCCAGGAGGATGGCCACTGTTCTTTTTCCACCAATAGATTATTTAGCTGGTTCCATGTTTAAGTAGCAGAAACTTCTTAAATTTCTCTCCCTGCGTATCTTCCAAACAACACTTGAAGCTGAAGCAGCATCCGCTCAGCCCAGAAACGTCATTCTCCAGTCCTGTTTCCAAATGCATCTAGAGTTCCCCTTTTTCCTCATCTATACTTCAAAGCGAATCTGACAGGACCCTCTTCTGAATCTCCCCCCCCAACCGCCTGCCCCATCCCCCACCCCAGCCAGGCCTGAGCACATTGACTTGTCTACCAGAAAGACAGGGAAAGGTCACCACAGAAAAACCTCAAAGTCACAATGGTGCTGGATGGGAGAGAGACCCTTCATCACCCCACAATTGCCCCCACTCAGGTCCAGGCATGGGGTTGACAGGCGACATTCATCACAGCCTGCCTGGCAGGGAGTCCCTTTCCCAGCCACCTGTTAGTCAAGGGGCCGGCCCTTTGAAAGGGAACCTGTTGCATCTCTGCAATTATCCCTCCCAGCACCAGACTCGATGCATCAAAAGACAGCGGCGTAGATGGGAAGACCTTTAGCTCGGCACTCTCCTGACACCCAGCTTGAGAAAGCAGCTTGAACTCACAATCTGTCACGTAGGTCCATCCTCTTTCATGCCACAGAGCCCTCGTATGTCTTCCCGCCTGGCTACCTTGGCTGCCACCAATAGCATCCCTGAGGCCCTCCTGGAACACGGCTGAACACCTGTCAAAGCACCCCTTCCCCCAAGGCGAGGACCACGTCACAGGGAAGATGTATGGATTGAGCTGAATCCCAACAGCAGAGAGGACTCATACACCTGGAGCTGCCTGGGAGCTCAGGTGAACGCTCAGGTGGGGGCTGCGAAGGCCCTGTCTATGCGGTAGGACCACAGGCTACCGGTGCCTCCCCTGCAGAACAGAGCCAGGGGCCTGAGCCAGCGCGCTGGCAGGAACCCAGTTCCAGGACGGTGCAATAAAAATGTACTTCTCGGTTAAAGCTGCTTTTCTACAGGTCAGAAAATGGTGCTGGTGACATATATTTTGCCTAATGTGATTGTGGATAAAAAGAATCCTATTTTCTGCATATAAACTTAATTCATTAATGTGTGAAAACCATGCGGACTCTGTCACAAAATTAACATACTAGGGACTCATGGGTCCTGACCCTTTTCTTTAAGGGGACTTCCTTTAGAAGGACGCCACCCATCAGGATCTGCCCAACAGCCAGCAGCATCTACACCTGGGCCCTCCCAGGAACCCCAGGCTCATGCACCCCACTGAACACCCAACACCCCTGTGCAGACACCCCAAGATCTACAAGCCCCAATTAAAACTTCTGGTCTTTCCCCCCAAACTCACTGCAAAGGACAAGAGATGTCCTGGCCCAGTTCCCTCCAGTGTGATCAGCTGACCTAGAGGCGAACCAGGGCCACATTCTCCCATCATTCGCCTACAACCACAAGGCAAGGGTTTTTCAATGGCGCAAAAAAAAAAAGTCCAAAAGGGGTGAACGGGTCTACATCACCTGCTGAGCTTGCCCGCTGCTCTGCCATTCGGGAACACTGGTGTCGCGGGGCTTCGGGGGGAGAGAGGCAGTCTCTGCAACAGAAGAATGACCTGGAGTCACACGTGAGGAAGCCAGGCCACATGGCCTAACGATTCTGGTAAGTAAAGAGGTGCGTTGGTTTTACCAGAGCGCCCCCGGCCTAGAGTAACCCTTAACCACAAACAGACTGTTTTTAAAGTTGCCTCGAGGTTACGTACTTTGAGAACATCGGTTTTCTAATGAAATGTAAGTATGGTAACCAGACTCGAAATCAGTTCTTTCCTCAACATGCTCGTCTCACCCAGAGACAAGATGAATCCGCGGTTTTCACTGCTGGCCAAGGAAAATAAACCAACACAGGGCGGACGGGCAAAAAAGAAGCAGCGAGGTTTGGTTCGGGCCGTGATCCTGGTCAAGCTACTTGATCAATGGCTCCAAATATGAATGGACACGGGAAATTTTGCAAGAAGCTGAGGTCGGATTAACAAAGGAAACAGCCCACGCTTTGTGGAAGTCTTGCACATGCGCAGCTGGCAGTCTGGACTGTCCGGGGAGGCAGCCATGGCAAAGGGAAAAGAATGGGCCGCTGAGCATTGTTCTAATTTTAGTCCAAAAAAATAAGTGGTTTTCAGGCCTCTCAACGAGAATCGATGAACTAAAAATCCTTCTGTGGAATGTGTTTTGCGACACAACTTATTAGGACCAGGTCTCCCTCCCCTACCCCTCTAAGGAGCAATTTTTCTGCCTTAAACAAGGACCTCGGTTCTAATCCTACCCCTGCCTCTTCCTAGGGACTGTGCCTTCTGAGAAGTGCTCCCAGGAGGATGTACCCTCTCAATGTAGGACACTGAGAAGCCACAAAAAGTCTCTTCAAAACTGGGTTGCGTCTGTCAACATTCCCCCACGCCTGTGAAGGTGAACTGGAACAGGTGTCTCGACGAGTTCCCGTTCCGCTCGGACCACACTGAGGTTCCGGGGCAGGTGCCCTCCGTGTACTAAAATGCCTCCTCGCAAACTTTAAGGTAGAAGGCTTTAAAGAAAGAGAACGCATGGAAAAATTTTATTTATAAAAACACTTAAGTTTCCACATCACTTTATTTTTACATGTTAGACAAACTAGGTGGATTATTTTGCTGTTGGTCTAATCCTAGAACATTCCCAGTTCTGGAATTTCTCCTCCTAAAAATCACCCAGAAAAGAGAAACCAGCCCAGCTAAACCACCCGCCTCGTGGACGAGCTGGGGTTTGGGTGAGCCCCCCTCAACCCCTCCCAGCATTCCCAGGTCTTTCTCCGGCCCACCCATCCACTCACGTTTGGTCCCCTGCTCGTCCAAACTGTATCCATAGTTTTCGTTTCCGCTTCTTAACTTTGGCTCAAGAGTTTCCATGTTTGTCTTCACATTTGGAGGTTTCCTAGAATTAGACCATTTTTTAAAAACCAAGTGTTAATGGTGATGGATCTTTCGTTCACGCTGCTCCACCCAGAACATTCTCACACGTTGAACTGACTGCGAGCCACCGCCCAGCCGCTGGCTCTGAGGGGTGTGAGGCTCTGGACGGACACTCCCAGCCACCCACGAGGCTGGCAGATGGCCTGCATGCTCACACACTCCTGGGACGGGGAGAGATCAAGCGTTAGCATCAGAGGTCTGTGGACTCCACTCCCAAGTCAGTACTCACCTCTCTGAAACCAGTGACCAAATAAAGCAGTGCTGGCAAGCTACAACCCTCAGGCCAAATCTGGCCCACCACCTGTTTTTATAAATAAAGTTTTATTGAGACACAGCCACACCTGTCTGCTTCCATGTTGTCTATGGCTGCTTTCATGGCACAACAGCAGAGCTGAGTAGCTGTGACAGAGAGCATGTGGCCCACAACACCAAAAATATTCACTCTCTGACTCTTTCTAGAAAAAGTAGGCGACCTCTAAAGTAAAGCAAAACTCACTGCAGCTTCCCAGGGACAGGAAGTGTGGCAATGGGTAGCCAAACATTTTTAAATATTCATGCTTGGCCACTAAGAATTTATTACAGGGAAATAATCTAAGATACGTGCAAAGATTTACTTGAAGGAATGATCATTCATGAGCTAGTCACAGTAGCAAAAACTGCAAACAACCTCGGTGCCCCACCGTAGGGGACTAGCAGAATAAGCGCATCTCTGCAGTAGGTGAGAACGCCCATGCACCGCTGCTGGAAGAGGAGCTGCTACGTCTACTTCAGAAAACCGTGTGGCAGGATCGGCTAAAGCTGAACAGTGCCCACCCGACAACGCAGCTTCCACGCGCCGCTGCAAGCCCGACAGAACACGCGGTGCACACGTCACCAAAGGCGTTAGAAACTCGGTGTGGCCAGATTCATTCATTCATCTGAAAACTACCCAAGTGCCCACTTAAATAAGATGGAAAAGTAAACTGCCCGTCTGCCCGAAGGTAGGATGATATAATGATAAACGATCTCCATCTGTCGTCGGCAGGATGGGTCGTCTCTCAGTGGGAAGCGCAGGAAGACCCACACGAACGAGGACACGCAATATGATCTCACTCATATGAAGTTTCTGAGTCCACACTCTGGAGATGTGGGGGTGGGTGTCAGAAGAACTTTGAGGTAGGAAGGCAGTGATGGGGTGGGGCCTGGGGGGTGTCGTTTGGGGACCTGGGAGTGCTCCTGTTTTGCGTGTGGCATTCCAGGCCCAGGCTTCATGAACACACCCAGCAATCCAGCTACACACCCACAATTTGTGCACTTTTCTGTACTTGGGGTATATTTCAATCAGATACTTTGTTAAGTGAAAGAAACACAAATGTCATAGGGAAGGATGTGTTAGCAGAAATCATCCTCAGAATAATGTCAAGTGAGAAGAGTAAACTATAAGATAACATTTGTTATAATCCAAACCTCACAAAACATCTATGTGTATCTATGCGAACTCACCCGTGTAAGAATATACACACTTATATAACAGTAATTTCTTCTGGACAAGAGATATGGGCAACTTTAAAATCATTTCCTACCTACCTTTAAAATCATTACCTACCTTTGTTTTCTATTTTTTATAGAATAAACATGCATTGATTCTATCGAAAACTATGGGGTTTTTTTTCTCTGATGGCTGCTAGCAGCTGACATAGCACCATGGACCAGGGCCCCAGCCCCAGGCAGAACAGCCCAGCTCACATCCTGACCCGTCCACTCTCTGGAAGCGGGACACCTGGCACAACACTTAACCTCTCTGTACCTACCCCACAGTCTCCTCATCCACAAAAAGGAAAAACAGCCTCATAAAACCACAGTGAGAACTCGGTGTGATGCAACATCTCCACCCACCCAGTGTAGAACAGTGCCTGGCACATGTGTCAGGCACTCAGAACATACAAGCTATTAACATCGCTACCGTTGTTATATTCGTTACTGATTCTCCTCCCGCTGTCCTGCCTAGCTGTCAATCACTGTGTTATAACTGAAGTCTCCTAAGACCACAGCAACTAGAAATGACAGATGCTGCACGGTCTGCAATGGTGAGCTGAAGAATCCAGGCTGCCATCCTGCTAGGGACAGCCGTGTAGAGAAATGCCAGATTAACGATCCGGCTCACTTTCCCTTCCTGTCCTCTTGCCCTAAGTCCAGCCCCAAAGGAGGTGTATTTTCAGGTTGCTATTTTGTGGTGCCCTCAGAGAAGGGGCAGCTGCCTCTCTCACAACGCGCTCTCCCCAAGGAGGGCATGGGGTCCGAGAGCAAAGGGGTAAATTCTATTACACTCGATTACCCATCTTCATTCACCATGTGCAGCCTAAAGCTATTTGACAATCACAGCATTTCAAAACATATGTAATAAACTACTGACAACTAGAAGTGGTTTTGTTATAACACCCCCACAAATCCACGGCTGTCTAAAAACCCCTGTCCTCAGTACATTTGTAATTATGTAAATATTGCAGACACGCACTGGTTATTGTATTCTTATAAAGTCCTCAACGGTTACTTAAAAGTGCTTGCAGCTACTTCTAGACAGTTTTGGTCCCTCCCCACTCCCTGGCTCCTGTGCCTGGTCAGTTTCCTGTGCCTTCTTCCCCCATCCCCCTAGTCTCACCATTTTCCACCGCCCCGGGAACTCCAGCAGGACCTCTGCCTGGTTCTCAAACATCCTTGAACCAGTCCTCGATCCCCAGCCTTGACTCAAAGCAGGAGGGACAATAGTCATGGTGCATAGTGTCCTCTTGTGGACAGAGCTGCAAATGCCAGGCACAAGCAGAAACGCTCACTTTTCCGCAGTGAGCTGGGAGCCATCAAACGTGGACAGTAACGGCCCGCCTGGTATGTTCCGCATGTAACAAGCCGTGTGAGTTTGGGATGGCACAGGTGTCTTTCGGAGCTGTCCCCTTTCTGTACTTCGTTTTGAGTAACATAACCCTAAAACCCTTCAGTTACACGGGGTGTGTGTATGTGTGTGGAGTTGGTGGTGGTGTCTGCTTGTTTTGCATTTGTTTGTGTTTTCAGAAAATAGATGTGACTTAAACTTACCTTATTTCACTTTGATAACTGGATTCTGCAAAAAAAAAATTACATCAGCAAAATCAGGACATTTATTCTGAAAATAAAATCTCATCCATTTTTATACATCTCCCCGATTTTAATAAATTACTGTGTATTGGTGACCCCGTAGGTATTAAGTTCCCCCACACAGAATTATCAAATGACTTCTAAGCATACGGAAAGTAGAATTTGTTATTTACTATTATAAATGTAAATCACCCCTAAGTCCCTGAAATATGGTAGGTCCCTAAGAAGGACTTAGAGAATCCTGAATGTGACCAGCGAGATTGTAGAGACACCATTCGCCCTGAAGGGGCGCTCTGCTTCCTGCGTCTGCGGTCAATCACTCAGTACTCGCGGTGGGCCGCACCACGCCAGCCAGCGCTGCGGGCGGTACGACCTCATTCAATCGTTACAACAGCCCAGAGGTAGGGGTTACTGTGATCGTGTTTTTAACAGGCTAGACGAGACACTGCTATATTAACATTACTATATTTTTAACAGATAAGGAATTATACGGCTCAAGCACCGTATTTCTGGAATTCTAAGATACTTGTTCAATGACTGTGTATGAAAGGTATGAATTCATACCTTTGTGTCCACCCTCCCCCCCGAGGCTGTCATCAAATTGCTATTGTTTCCACTCAGTGGGCTCTTGGGGGGGGGGGCCAGAATAGAGACCTTGACCATGGGGAGGAACAGAAATAGACAGCAGTCCCTTCTGTCCGTCCCCGAAGCCAGTGTGTTCTTTGCAGCCCAGCTGCCCTGTAGGCCTTCTAGTCACGGCGTTTCACGAGATCTAAAAAGCACTCATTTTCCTTTTCTTTTGAAAGATAATGCTCTCACCTATTTTCAGTTCTAATAACGTCCGCTGGTTCACACCCCAAACTGAACCTCAGGAGGGATCTCATTTGAAGGTGAGAGGTTGACTGGTCTCCCTCAGGTACAAAGGGAGTGTCGCTGGGTGGGGTCCTCACCACCCTCCCTTGTCCCCAGATAACCAGTCAGCACACTGAGAATTCTCCAGGCACCAGCAAAGCAGAATGTCAGGGGTACTTTTGAAGGAAACTCGATGTATAATATTTGTAAGCATGGAAATGATTGCCATGGGGAAATCCAGGACTTGATTGGCTCCTTTACATCATGTCAGGGTGAAGTGCGTGTCCACTGTGAGTGACACCCGGTGGGGGCGGGCCTTGGAAGGAGGCTCTCCCAGGCTCTCGTCCGATCCTGTCACAGAACAGCTCAGTCTTATGTGGGCTTTTAATCTCAAAGTTAAATAAAAGATAAGTTCTAGGGTGGATCACAGAAGCACTTAGTATATTAGTTTATGGAATTCTCACACCCAACCTACAGGATATACTTACTCCTAATTTGTAAATGAGGAAGCTAGGAATCAGAGAATCACGCTTCTGCACACCCTACGGGGGCCCCAGCACCACCAGCCTTCTTACCAGGCTCGTGTGGAACAGACAAAAGCCTGTGAGAAGCAGAAGCCAAGCAACCAGAATGTTCTCCAACTCTGCCACAACAGCCAGTGCGGAAAACAGTCATCCGACAGCACTGAATAATCCCAGTCACTTCGAACTAAAATGTAAGTTATCCAAAAGTTTCCACTTAAACTGCAGTCTATCCTACTTGAGTAATCCGTCTGTGGGTAGAGGGTAACCCCAGCTGAAAGCAAAGCCCCATCAAACCTGGGCCAGGGGTTCACAGCCTTTCCTTTTCTGTTTCCTAGGGAACAAAGTTATATCACAGAGTCAGCGCCCCAGTCACAAACCAACTCCACGCGAGAGCTGAGGCTACACCATGCTCTTGGCATGGAATGTTTCACTGCGAGATAATATTTTATGTAAAACGTTTACTTAACCCGGTGCCTGGCACGCACACTCAAAGAGCTCATCCAACGACAGTTAGTGTTGATAAAAGTAAAGATGTAAGTAAACCAACACCAAAGCTCCAACTTTCGAGGTAAAGAACTTGATTGTAGAAAATACTCAAATAGAGTATTATAAAATAGAGTATTATAGAGTATATAAAATAGAGTAATTTTAGTTGAAGGTTTTACGAGACGAACATAAGGATGGACATACCCTTCAGCACTTGGAAAGTCCTGTGCCATCCACACACCAAAGAAGCTATGGTTTCTGACATCACAAACAGCTAAACTCTACAACAAGCCCACCCTAGTGTGGAGCCAGACCCCCAAACCAGGCCACTGCCTTCACAGAGCTTGAAGGATCTCAGAAGACCTCATTCAGAAGAAATGTGTAATCATTTTTATTAATTTTATTTGTACCGTTTCTGTTAACAGGAGGCCTTCTTTTTTCTTTCTACCACTACATCAACATTCACTTACAAAGGGAGATTTGGAATTCTACAAAATAGGAAATAATCTTATGATGTGTTTGGATAGGTAGGTATTATTCCAGAAAAAACCTAAATGACAGTTCACAATAGCCTTATATCCTTGCAAATAAGCACAAAAAATCACACAGTCAGTGTGTTTGATGCTAAAGGTGCCACCTCATCACCTTCTCAAAAGCTTGAAGACCTGTCCTCCTGGGGGTGTGGTGGGGAGGGGGGCCACATCAGGCCCCAAAGGAATGGCTCTCTTCCTTAAGAAAGTTCGTGTCCCTCTGAGACTTTCACACATTTCCCTTTGGGGACCCCGGAAGCCAGTGTACTTTTGGAAAGAGCTGATGAGCTCATGAACTTCAGCTGCTTGTACCAACAGTTAAAAATACATACAAATCTATAGGAACAAAAAAAAATTACCTTTTTCCTGTTTCCTGGAGACACAGTAGCAGCAGAATATTACAACCAGAACAACGATCAGGACGAAAAGCAATGAGAGCGACACTGCAAGTAGGACTATGGCCCAGGTGGGCAACGCAGTGCCTGCTGCATCGATGCTGCCTGTCAGGTCGGAAGAGGGAAAAAGAAACATTTCAGTGATGCTGGCCACCGTCTGGGGCCTGTCGTCCCTGGTTTGGCCACACTACAGGCCAGGCTATGTTTTGCAGTCATAGTACGACCATCTGGTCTGCTACAGCTCGGGGTCGTGGGCCAACTTCCTCCCTTCGCTGTGCTTCAATTCTTGGCAGTATCTTCCATGGCTGTACTTATTGCTGCCCGTAAATACCTGCTTAGTTCCACAGCCCAAGTGCCCATCAGTTAACGGCCTTCCCGTGCCCGAAGGAAATGAGGGCAAATTGAGGGAGGGTCCCTCCTGAGGGAACCTGGTGCCAAAGCCTTCCCTGGGGGCCACCCAGTCCCCATCCTCAAATTCACTTTTCACGCAGCAATTGCTCTTCCCTTGGCTCTTCGGGCACTACCTTAGTCCACTTCACACTCTTGTTTTGTCCAGGCCTCACAGAGCTCGGGTGGGAGAGAGGCTGAGCAGGCAGAGCACCCAGGAAGTGGAAGGGGGTGGGGAGGGAAGGAAGGAGGGATGGAAAGTCAATTTGATTTGTGACAGCCACACCTTAGCCAGAGCCGTCCAATGCACCATCATGTGGCTGTCTAAATTCAAGTTTAAATTAATTAAAATTATATACAGTTGGATGCTCAGAGCCTCAGACGCACTGGCCACATTTCAAGGGCTCAAATGGCACAAATTCTGAACTTGGCCTTCATCACAGAGTCCTGTTGGGCAGCGCCACCTAGCCATGCACCATGGGAACTGCACTGATGTTCCAAAAAGCCCTGACCACTCCCTGCCTACCATACTGAACCACAGGGAAGTCAAACAGCATTTGAATTCATCTGTTTAAATGTGAATTGCTATTCAGTAAAGGCTGCCACTCAACCCGGAGTGCCTGGACGGTATCTCGGTGTAAATGCATGTATTTCATTAGATGCTAGTCATTAGAAAATATTAAAACAACAGACTTCCTAGGGAAGAAGACAAGGTTTGCTTAAAAATCAATGAAGCTTCAATAGGGTGGGCTTGGGGCTTTGTGTGCATGGAACCAGTGAAATCGGATGGCCACTGTTTACTTGTGCTCCCTTTGGCCTCTGACTCCCTTACCTATAACAATTCCTGCCCCTCCCCCAGGCTGTTCAGAGACTCAGGAGATGCGTGTGAAAGTGTCAAGAACACTAAGGTGTGATGCACATGTTCGAGACTGAGGTTTGAAAATATTAGGAGCCTCCGCAGTGAGGGAGCCAGCTGGGGTTCAACATTAAGGTCTGGCTTAAGATCCAACAGACAGGCTTACAATTCGTCCCGGACCAAGTCAACACACTCGTTGACTTAGTGAAATACTCCGCCCCTGCTGCAGAAAACTATCAGCAGGGCCACACTCTGTCAACCCAGTGTTGATGGGATCACCTTTGTCTCCACACAATGAGCCAGCCTCTTCCCCTTGGGGAGGACCTGTTGAAAGACAGGGAAGGGCCACCACGCTGGGGTTGGTGACCCAATCAAGGAAGAGAGCAGGCGGTCACGTGACCTCACTCCTCTCTGTCCCTTGATTCAACCACCAGGTTCAGCCAAAGGATGCCTGCACTCCCCTAAAAGCCCCAAATTCTCCCAAAAATAGCAACTGATTCCCATGGCTCATTCTTTCACTTCCTGTTTTGTGACCGCACTCCTTGGGGTTCAGATCTCCGCCCTGAGCTTCACACCTAGGAGGGCCTGACACTGTCCCTCCACTCCAGTGGCACCCGAAGAAAAACATGGTGTGTGCGCCCTGAGGTGTATGTAATGTGGCACAAGAGCTACACACAAGAACCATTCTTATTTCCATAACAATGTTTTCATTTATCGGCTATGACATGTATACACAAATATATGTGTACATATGCGCCTATTATATCATGGATTTTTTTAGTAGGAAGCTAATTTTTTAAATGGATACACTTAGAGTGGATTTAAAGAAAAATAAATAATGGCCATATATTAACAAATCAAATATCGTGACTGTGGACGGAAAACACAGAACCTTGGCGTGATCTCATCCTTAACCCAACCCCTTCCTCTTGCAGATGAGACACTTGAGACAAAGGGACTCGGTAAACCGGTCAAGGGCGCTCAGGACAGGAAAACCCAGAGGCTGGATGTGTGTCTTTCCATTCTGCTGCTTATCATGTCCACTGTGGAATAATTCTCCTGAGGAAGCTACAGCCTGGGTCTCACAGGAAAGGGGCAGTCCCAGTGGGCACCGCCCCCCGACACGTGCCTGTGGTGAAGGGTGTGGGTGTGACGAGTCAGTGCTGGAGAGGCGAGTGTGCTATGCCTGGGTAGCCCACAGATGGTGACTAAGGAAGATTATCTCCCAGTCCAACAAGGCCAGCCTCCCTCCCTACGTCCCCTCGAGGGGCTGCACTCACGTTAGGGCGGCGTTACTGAGTTTGCTGTGCGACTTTAACCTCAGCTGGGAGACTGCCCTTTTCCCACATGTGAAGAAAGGGAAAATAGTATTTCCCAGATGCTCTCATGGGAATGCTCGGAGTTTTGAAAGGGCACACACGATGTCTCAAAACCACCTGGATTAATACTAAATGTCACCACTGGCACATGCAAAGCACGCTCCTGTGCTGACTGGAGGGGACACAGATCTCTGAATCCATCGAATCAAGGACGGTCACTCACTCTGCTGTCCCACGTGCTCTGAGGCAGGGCCTGTCCTAAGCACTTTAGACATTGGAACCCGATTACTTCTCACACCAACAACAGCCCTCGAAGGTAGGTATGGTTATCTCAGGTTAGCAGATGAGAAAATCAAAGCACAGAGAAGTTAACTAACACACCCAAAATCTCAGAGCGAGGAAACAGGCAAGCTGGCACCTGAGTCCAGGCTGTCTGGGGTCCAAGTCTGGCTGCTTAGTAGCATCTGATGAGACCGGGTTAGGAGGAGGGGACTCTGAGACATTGCAATTCCATGGTCCCCAATCCTGACTGCCCAGTAAAGTAATTCGGGAGCTTTATTTTTTTTTAATGCCAATTCCCAGGCTCCACACAGACGAGTCAAGTCAGAACCTCTGGGTTGGGTGCTTATGTGTTAAAGCTCCCCAGCGACAAGCAGCCAGGAGAGAGAACTTCTGCCCTTTTCATCTCCTGCATGGTTTACAAGCAAGAAAATGGAGCCCAAAGGTCAGTGACTTGCCCAAAGTCACAGAGCTAGTGCCAGAGCTATAGCTTGGGACTGTCACTCCAGCCACTCTTGTCTGTCCTTGGAATTGCCACTTCTCACGAAGCTAAGATTTTAGCGAGGAGTCACTGCATTCTACGAGGTGCTCGTGTGTCCCACAAAGGTTGCTTTGTGCTCACATCTCACAGCCGGTCCATTACAGGAAAAGAAACCCACCCAGTGGGCAGACGGGGGGCGGGGGATTGACCAGGTTTTCAGCTAGTTATGTGTCTGCAGTGTTTGAAGCTTGAAGCACTTTTGGAATAAAAAAAAATCGATTTTTTAGAAAGCATTGGCATTAGCCCTTTCAATATGCTTTCCTTTAAAAAAAAAAATCAGTAAGTGCTTCATACAAGTTTTTGCTTGAAAGAATCAGACTTCCGAAACTGCCATTGGCACTCTTCTTTCAATGATTTAAAGGCATTGTTCGGAGAGTGAACACGAATTCCTTGCATTTGTCGGAAATGGGTGTCAGGACTGGCGTTCATCCGATTCCGGAAGGAGCCGGAACAGGCGCAGCTCCTTCATCCCGGGCTCTCTGTGAACGTGGTGTTCCGTGAACTTGGTGCACTCCTGGAAGCCTTCTAGTCTCCAGCTCCACCAGCAGAGGCTGTAAGGAGGTCTTCAGCTACTAAAACTTACATGAAACACACAACACGCAGCCAGCCACCACCAGCTGCTCCGGATCTTGATGAATAATTTAGAAACAAATTAGCCTTTTCCAAATGAGTCCAATAAAGTAAAACTCATTGCAAGGCACCCGCTGCGCTCTCTTCTGTGAGGCAGCCGGGACTCCAGCTGCCGTGATTAAGGCTGCTCACTTCACTAGTCCTAGTCTAAGAAGGACTCGGCTGAATTCAATCCAGTCGGGGACACCGGGGAGGCCCGTGCCCTTCTCCTACAAAGAAGAAGTTTGCAGGCAAGCTGTTCTCCCAAATCCATTTCCATGGGCTTCATCAATCAGACCAGAGCCCTTCGCTGCATTATCGCCTTGCTGAAGTGCGTGGTTTGAACAGTTGATTTCCTTCCATTTGGTGCTAATGGAACTTTTTAAATCTTCCTATCCCAAACCCAGGCCACACTCTGTCATACTTAAATAGCTTAACGCAAGCTGGGTTGGCTCCCTGGAGACTGGCAGGATACAGGCTGGAACAGGGGAAAGGCTGTGGGAGTTTGGAACATCTTCTTGGGCCAAGGGCTCAGGTATTAATAGGGACATGTCCATAGGACACCAGCCAGCTGGAAGGAATTCCCACTGGCAGAATATAGAGCAATCCAGGCATCAGAATAAATAATGACAGGAGCAAATTATAGCAATTGAATAAAAAGGAGTCCATACAAAAACTGGTTGTTTTTTTTTTTAAAGAAAGAAAAAGAGGAGGAAGTCTTCTCTTTACAGAAGAACCCCAACTAATAAATATAGAAAAATGGTGGAACCGGAAAATCAGTCTGACTGTCAACCGATAAGTGATTCAGGCAGTGACTTATTGAGGAATGGAGTAGCCAGCAAGTGAAAGAGTATTGAGAAAGGAGATATTCACACAGTATTCGTACATTATGGATTAATTACAAAGGCAAAGGGCACCTTCACAATGAAGGAAGTCGGGGACTCACCTTAACCGAGTGATTGGACTCGCTACCAACGACAGAGAAAACTGGCACCGTGCCCCCACGTGACCCCGCCCATGTCTTGGCAAAAGTATTTAGCCTAAATCTAAGTGTGGTGGAAAAACTCAGACAAACCCGTATTGAAGGGCATGTTGCAAAAGTGACTTTTTAAGAATGTTTACATCAGGTAAAACAAAAACGCTGGGGGAACCGTTGGAAATTGAAAGAGACTGAGGAAGACCTACCGGCCAAGGGCAAGGTCGGTCTCGGACTGGCTATTGGTTTAGGGGAGAAAAGAGCCATAAAGGACAACTGGGGAAATTCGAGTGTGGGCTGTATACTGCGTAACAACATTGTGGCAATGTCAAATCTCCTGGCTGCCCACTCCGTCGGGGTTACACAGAATGACCTTATTCCTCTGAAGCACAGCTGAGGAATTTAGGGGTAAAGAGGCATACAGTCTCCAACTAACTCTCAAATAGTTCATTAAAAAAATAAATACAAGCTGAGAAAGAGAAGCAAACATAACAAACTGTTAACATTTGCTGTATGTAGATAAAGGTATATTGATATTCATTGCACTATTCTTGAAATTTTTCTGGGGTGTTTAAGTTTCAAAATAATAAGCTGGAAGAAGAAAAGCAAGCTAGTTGAATTCTAGCTTCCTCTCCTTATGTACTGTTGCTGGGAAGAAGCTAAATTCCTTTCAGTTTAATAAGCTAAAATAAGTTGACCTTGACTTAACATCAACGAAACACCAGTTTCTGTGTCCTCTGCCCTGAAAAGCCCTGAGGCACCCCTGAGTCAGGCCAAAGACAGTACCAGCTGCCGCCCCCGGGGGCAGGGCATGCTCTCTGGTTCCCTGCGCTCCATCTTCGCCCTGATGCATACTCACTGGTGCTTTCATTTCTGTGGTCCGCCTGGTCCCTAGGGCATCTGGGTTGGAGACAGAGACAACGGCCTGATGTTGGGTGGGTGGGAGGGGTGTGGGAACAAGCTTGTGTGGGCCTTCACGGGGGGCCGACCCTGCAGGGCAAGCACAGAACCTCTCGGTGGACAACAGTCGGGCTCTGAATGGCTCTTCACAGGCTGGCAGGGACACCATCTGCTACGGGGTGAGTTGTGCCCCCAAATTCGTGTGAGAGTACTGACTTCTAGTACTTCGGAATGTGGCCTTGTTTGGGAAGGGAGTATGGAAGATGCAATTTAGATAAGGTGAGTGAGGTCAGGCTGTGTGTAGAATGGGCCCTAATCTGATATGACCGGTGTCCTTATAAAAACAAAAGAGACATCTGGGCATAGACAAGCACACAGGGAAAATGCTGCCTGAAGATGAAGACAGAGCTCGGGGTGATGCTTCTACAGGCCAAGGGACCCAAAGGCGGCCAGCAACCCCGAGAAGCTGGGGGAGGGGAAGGGAGCAAGTGCTCCCTCAGGGACCACAAAGGGAGCCAGCCCTGCCAACACACCAACTCCAGGCATCCAGACCTCGAGCTGTGCCACGGTCCCCTTCTCTCGTTGACGCCCACTCATACTTGCTCTCATCGGCCCCAGGATATGCCTCCAACCTCCACGCGGCTGCTCCAAGTGCAGGACACAGTTGACAGGGGAGCAGACTCTGAAGGCAGACTGGCAGGGTCACCGCCCACCATTTATAGCTCTAGGGACACGGGCAAGTGCCGAACGACACTGTGTCCCTGTCACTTCGCCTTACAACAGGAAGAGCAGCATCCACTCAGAGGGCTGTGGTGCGGGTCCATTTGGTTAATGTCTGAGATGTTTAAAACAGTGTCCCTACGCAGTAGGAGCGAGGTAGGGCTGGGAAGACCTCCCGGGAAGGAGTTTTCATAGGAGGACAAGCTTTGGACCAAGAGAGAAGCTCTTCCTGGCTTCCCAGCCCCTCAGTCCTAGCCCCTGTCTGACCTAACAAAGAACAGCACCTCTCTGGCCTCCCTTTCTCTGCTCTGGAGGCGTTCAAGTCCAGCCCCCAAGCTCCACGTTTTCTCATTGGCCCACGCCGACTCCAGGCCCAGGCTAGCTCTGTGAGCCCGGCAAAGGTGTATGGTTAGCGTTTTTCCTGTCCAAAGACCCTACAGTAATTCCCTTTGGGACTGAAACTTTAAATTTGTTATTTAGTCCCATTAAAAATCTACATAGACTTGGTACTTTTAAGTACACTGTGGATTTGTTGGGTAAAAAATGAAACCTTATAATGTCACTAAGATTGGAAGGAATCTGAGAGGACCCACGCACCCTCCTAAAATATTACGAGAGCTTGCTCCATATTGGCCCAGGACGGGATCACCTCAGAACAATGAATAAGAGCTAGAGGGAAAAAAAGCTGATTTCAAGTATTTATCTCTGAACTTGATGCTGTTTCATGCTACTGGTTGTCAAGATTCTTAATGATTTTCACATGTGAGTAGAAAAGGGAGAAATGCTTGGAGATGAGATTTTCAAATCAAGTGGCACTGCGGGGCCATTAGGCAGGCACTGTAAGCAATTTGTCTCCATCACCGTCCCGCCCTGAGATCAAGACCGCCAGGCGATTTTCCTGGACATGGAGCTTAGGCAGCACGGCATACAAAAATAAGCATGCAGTAATAATGTATTTACGTAAAGCAAGAAGTCTTCACTTACCCAAGGGAGGCGGAACCACAGTAAGATTTATTGTGAGGGAATCGCGGACTGGCAGCCCCTTCACCTTAGCCACACAAGTCAGAGTCCCATCGCCCTGCGGCGTCAGAGCCAGGACGCTCAGTGTGCTTTGGGGGTCGTCGTCGGGCTCCGGAACCGAGTGGTAGCTCCAGTGACTCACCGCAGCACCGATCTCCCAGCAAAGGTCGGGGAGCGGGGTCCAGCCCACCGCGCGGCAAGTCACGTTACAAGGTTCGTCCTCAATGACTATAAGACTGTCACTGGGGGTGAGCAACTTGCCCACAACTGAAGAAGAAAAGAGAAACATTCTGAAGGAATGACCACGCCATCCAGTTCCAGGTCTCCTTTCGTTTTTCCTTGAATTCGCATTGCATAAGAGCGACCTCCCCAGACCCGAGTTGGCTGTGTCTGTAGCGGGAAACCTTCATTCAGGTGGCACCTGAGACTTTATTTGTACTTCTCAGGCCCACAGAGAAAGATGGAATCTCTCACTTGAAAATATGTAATTGCAGAGAAATGAATAAAAATCAGTATCCAGGGGGATACGAATTATATGAGAAAGGGAGGACCGCTGTGCCTGCCACAGGGGTTACACAGTCCCTAACGTCATCCTGGGCTGCCGGGAGCCCAAACAAAAAGGATAGTAAATCAAAATCGAATCCAATAGAATTAAAGAAATAGCCACCCTCAATCACAGGTCAGAATATATTGCTCAGACAAACTGTTGAAAAGTTGTCGCCAAGGACAACTCACATGTGCCACTGTTCACACTGTTAACAACCCATCTGAAAGTACCACTGGTGCTGCCGGTGTTACTGAAACCGCCTGTGGGCCCCTGCTGCAGACACAGCCCTCCCGAGGACAACACGGACACAGGGCCACGTCCCAGTGGCAACCTTCGAAACTCCCAGCCGCACGATGTCATGGGAAGAACACTGGACAAGAATCAAAGCCTCTGCCCATAGTCCTGGCTGGCCCACTGAGTTGGCATCTGCTTGGGCAAGTCCCTGAGATTTCCCGGCCATTTCCTCCCTGGGAGGAGGCGATTTGAGTAGACTAGTGGTTTTCAGTCCTCGGGTTTCCACGCGTCCTAGCTCTTACAAATCGCTAAGGACCCGAAGGCCTCTCGTTTATGTGGGTTGTATCTATCGAGACTTGTGTTATGTTTGAAATTAGAATTAAATATTTATTTTTAGATATTCAAAAATAACAATACTCCATTTCATATTAATAGATCCATATTTTTATGAAAATACCTATATCTTAAACCAGAAGTAAGTAGTAAGAAGAGCGATACTGTTTTATATTTATGCAAATCTCTTTCACCTCTGGCTGGATTCTCATAGCTCCTTCTGTATTCAATCTGTTCCCATAAATTGCTTCATTTAAAGGTTATAAAGAAATCTGACCTCACAGGGCTACAGAGCCGAGAGAGTGAGCAGCCTTTCACAGGCTTTTCAGAGAACCGCAGATACCCCTTGGTACCATACCAACACTGGACAAGTAGTGGCTTCTTAAAGGTCAGTGTCGCTGTAGAAACTGCAACTATATAAAGGAGCATTCGTTGTCTGGTAGGTTATAAATCCATTGCTCTGTCTGCCTCTTTGAATGGCTCTTTTTACTCTTACATATCAGCCCTTTGCTTTTCACTGGTCCACTGAGTTATGCAGACCTGTCCAGTGTGGGGTGGAAAACTCCTGCTCACACGTGAGGATTGAGAGTGGGAATGACAACTAACATCTTAGTATCGTTCTGAAAAGTGTCACGACCTCATAGATCCCCTTGACAGGGTGAAGGGGACACCTGGGAATTCCCAGCCTAGACTGAAGTGGGTCCACTGGGAAAGCTCTGCTTACCCAGAAATGTTGGCTTTCCCATTATCCCTCTCCTAAAGAGTCTCTTGGAGGGAGCAAAGCACCTTTGCCAATTCAAGGACGACTGTACCCGCAACAGTAGGAGGGCACCGGATTTGTCCCTTAAGGCCAAAGAGCTTTGTCCTTGTTCTTTTTTGGTTTGCTCCTTGTTTCGTTTGGTGGAGAGGTTTAAGACGACAGAAGACTGGAGCAGTGGTGTTGCCTCACTTAACCACAGGAGCAATCGGCCCTCAACACACCAGAGGTCGAGAGGTTGGTGTGTGGCCAGTTGGTGGGCTGGGCACACGCAGCAATCTAATGGAGCATTTTCTTTTCTGTGTATGTTGGTGATTCAGCTTTTCCCATTGGCCTTCCAGAAGGTCAGCCAGGAGAATGACACATTTTATAAGGTGAGAGCTACAACATTTTACACAGATTTTGGGGTGACTCACTATGGAATTATGTAAGTTCTCTCTGTTTTTCTTGTTGATACTTGAAGAGAACAAACGATCTTTGGATAATTCACTTTCAAGATATATTGGATGTTTCCTCTTCTTTCAAGGTTCTTCTCCCTTGAGGGAGACCCTGTTGCTCAGAGAACATTTGTTCCTCTAAGAGCAAAGTGACATGCGGACCAGTGGGGCCAGGGTAAAATGACTGAGTTCTGTTCTGCTCTGCAGGGTCCGTCCTCAGGACCTTGGTCGGGGAATATTTTAACTTCCCAAGACACTTGTTCTTCTATTTCTTTTAAAACCAAAAGCTACAGTAATTATTAGCTCGTAAAAATGCACGTCTGAAGACACTTTACAGATTTGCAGCTTTGGGAAGAGAGGCCATAAAACCACACGGATTTACGAATTTGATACCATAAACAGTAATGACAAGCCATGCCCAGGCCGTGGTTCCTTGATCCAGGAGGGCCCTCTTCTTCCCTCACCTCCCGAGGTTGCCTATCATCCACGGACCTTTGAGGCACATCTCAAGGGGCACCTTCTCTTTGGAGTCATCCTTGAAATTGTCTCATCCCCGCCCCCAATTTGAACCTGAGCTGTCTCTCCACCATGCAGCCTCCAGGTGCACCACGGCTACTCCTGCACTTGCACCAGCCACGCTTCCTGTACAATTCTGGAGGGCAGGACCGTGTCCTGTGCTGCTGGCCTCTGAGTCCCCTGTGGAGACCTAACACAGCAGTGTGCTCCTCCTGAGGATGCAGAAAATAATAGCAGGTGGCTCTCTGGAGATTGCAATGGGCCGGGTGCTGTTCTAAAGACTGTCTGAGACCTACTCATCTGACCGCGCAGCAGCCCTGTAATGAGGAAACTAGGTCCAGAGCTGATGTGCCTACAGTCACTGAGTCGGTCAGTAACAAAGCTGGAATTTGAACCCAGCACTCGGGCTCCTGAGAGCTGTTAACCACTAGACCACTGCGGTTCCAGGGTCTTCAACCATCCTTTGTCACTTCGTCACCTGATCCTCCCAGTACACCTGCGAAGCAGGGAGAGGAGTCTTGTCCCAATTTTAAGAATGAAGAAATTGAACCAATTCAGGGGTCACCAAGGTGGGTAACTGATGAAAGCAAAACCAGAACTCATATCTTTGATTCGTTGTCCAGTGTTCTTTCCCTTATACCACAAATTATAACAGTAAGAATCTGGTCATGCAAGCTGGGCCAGTAATCCAGGTAGCTTCACAAAGTCACTTAACATCACGAAATGTCATTGGGCTCCTAATTAAACTACATAAAGACACATAAAGTAAAGATACAGTGATTTGGCTAAATCAAAAAATGCAAGGAGAAATAGGTAGACATGGATCTGCACCAAATGTTATCCGATTTGATTTGATAGCAGCATGAATACAGACCAAATCTGTGGAAATTTCTCCTAGACAAGCAAATAAATAAATGTGAGAGAAACTTCAAAGACACAATGTGGTTTGTTTTAAAAGATGCTGCTGCAGAAAGCTAGCCCCAATGCATCTGGAAATAGTGTATAATTGCAACTTTAATAAAGGTGTTCTGAATCCTTGTAAATCATCCCTTTATTTTTTTTCACTATGTAACGTGATCTTCAGCACCTAAATATTAGCTTTGAAAATGAAAGCTAAGTTATCCATTTTTATAAATTTTGTTTTCTTTTTTCTCTGAAACACTTGATACCTTTGTAAAAACCACTGGGGTGGGGGAAAGTAATAAATTGGGGAAATTAAACTGAAAAAGGAAAAAGTTACAGCATAATTCAAAGTTGATAAAGATGTCAAAGTGATGTAAAAATCAAAAATGATGTAAGGCAAAGAAATAGAGTCAAGCACTTGAAAAACTGGGCATGAGGCGGTGACTGTCGACTCTCTCTAACTCATGGACAAGTGATGACAACTGGCCCCAGAAGTATCGCAGGAAGTATTTCCAGAAAAGCAATTAGGTACCGAAGTGGATGAGATGGGAAGGGACAGAAATCTGTCTTTAAGAGTCTTAATCATAGACATGGAAAGAAAAGATGGAAGGAGAGAGGGAGAGAAACAGAAAGGAAGGAAGTGGAAAGAGGGTCAGTGAGGAAGGCAGGAGAGAAATACACAAATAACAAAACCATGAACTTGTCAGTTCAGAATAATCCTAAGTGTGACACCAACTGAAGGTATCCCGGCTGCAACCACACAGGACATGAACCTCAGAAGGTGTCTTCCATGTCTCTGGCACTCAACCCAATGGACTCCAAGCACCGCCCTCAGCTGGTCCCACACACGCACCTTGGACAGAAAGGAAAGCGGACCCCTCGCTGTCACTGTTTTGGAGGCTGCATTTGATGCGTCCGGCATCACTGAATTTCACGTCATGGATTATCATCTCCGAGATGAAGTTATCACCCTCCTCATAGCTCGCAGAGGTGAAGCGGTCGCTGGTGATGATGGGCTCCTTGGGCGTGATGCTCAGGACCACGGTGCCATTCAGAGCCCACATGATGAGCCTCCAGCCCTGCGAGACGGTGCAGTTGAAGTGGGCCTCCCCGCCCACCAGCACCGTGGTGTTCCGGGGTCCTTCTAAGATTTGGTTGCTGGATCCGGAAGCTAAAAGACAACCCATTTTTCAAGTAAATGAATGAATCTATGTAGATCCACTGTGGCATTTAACCCTCCCACATATAAGTTGGGGCCCCGGAGTGACCACCTTCCATGGTCCAGGCTCCATGTCTTACTGATCCCAACCCTGGGTCTCCCCAGAAGATCAGAAGCTTCCAGGGGATGGGAAGTCACTCCATCCCTCCATTCCATGCCCCTCCCCTCCCTGCACAGTGCTCAGCATCTCAGCATCTCAGCATCTCAGCTGGATTGGTGGTGAGGAGGCAGTGCTCCTCCTCCCCTCCCTGCAGGATGTCACCTTAAGTATCTGACCCCAGCTTGGCCCTGACAGCCACCACTAGCCCAGCTTGGTCACATTAGGGAAGTTTTTTGGCCTCACTCTGAAAAGAGCATTTTTCCTCCCAGTGAAATGAGGAAGACCTTCTCCCGGAGCTGGGAGGGGACAGGGGAGCACCTTGTCTTTACAAAGAGGCTGGAGATGCCCGCACGCTGTGACATGGCCCATGTGTGCCCCCTGTGCCCTGAGAGCCCCCACACGGGGTGCTTAAGTCAGTGTCTGCGGCTGGAGGAAGTGAGGAATACAGCCAGAGAGAGATGAAAGCTGGGTCCTGCATATACGGTCACAGAGCTGTGGAAGAGTCAGTTCTGAAGACAGTACTGTCATTGGGGCCACGCCCCTCCTCCTAAGGACCAGAGACAGAGAAAGAGATGAGGGGTAGAAAGATGTGGGGAGTTAGATCCCTTCTTGAGAATGCTCAAGGGATGTATTTGTCAGCCCCTCAGAAGCTCTCACCCCACCTAGTGTTGGGATGAAAACTCGACACTCTGCAGGGGTGTCCAACATTTTGGCGTCTCTGGGCCACACTGGAGGGTTGTCTTGGGCCACACATTAAACACACAAACACTAACAAAAACAAAATATCTCATAGTGTTTTAAGTAAATTTACGATTTTGTGCTGGGGCACATTCATAGCCACCCTGGGCTGCACGTGGCCCATGGGCCGTGGGTTGGACACTCCTGCTAGAATGTAAGACCACAGACTCCAGAGCAACGGTCCTGGCTCAGCAGACAAGTCCTCTCCACTCCTGCATGCCCCACTCTCCTCAGCTGCAAAACAGGGACACTAGTCCCACAGTGACTTGTTTCAAGAACCAAAGAGGATGGTGCATGTGAACCCTTTCAGGCGACCCCCAGGCACTCAGTGAAACTCACTATTACACGACCCGCAAGGAGGGATTGCACTGACCTACAAGATGAGCCAAGAAAATCATAAAGTAACATTGTTTCCATTCCACTTTCCACAACATTCTGCCCTTCTCTCACCAGGTGCCCTCTGACACTGGTTTTAACTGGGGTGGCAGCTCTGATTGGTCTCCCCATGGAGCCCATCAGGGGTTCTCCAGCTCACACGAACTCCGTCATTATCTCTTGACGTGGAGTGTGCTCTGCCCCTGAAGAACTCAAGCAATCTTTGGGTCACTTAGCACTGATTTTCTTACCACTCGACAACAGCGAATTGGCAGCCAGAGTTTTCCTAGACTTCCCCACGTTGGTAATAACAATGCAAAGTATGGCAAGGGTAGTCTTCAAGGTCGCTATTTCCGTCTTTCACTGCCTGGGTTTTCATGTGAGAAATGAAGACCAGCAACATCCCAGGACCTGTGACCACAGTGGTGGTGCGCCAGCCTTCCACTCTGAGTCCCCTCTTCTCCACTCCTTCCCCTCTGATCTCACTCAGGGTTTGCAGCAAAAAGAAAAAACCGCCTGGCAGACCATGCAGCTGCCACATCGCAGAGCTGTGTGAGGCACACACTAGGCAGCCCACTGTATACACTGAGTGTCCCCAGAAACTGCAGCAGACCCCTTTTCCTTCCAACCTTATGTAAGGTCCAGTGGTGAAGCAGGTTCTAGAAGAATTGCATTACAGCCCTAAAGTTTTCTGGGAAAAAAGTACACAGCTGGACACATGTTCACGCCGTAACACTTCACCGGAGTACCCAGAATGCACTGTGGAAATACATCTCAGGAACAGGTAATAGTTACACAGACAGGGTCCCCACCCCAGCAGGACTGGGCCGGGAGGCAGCCAGGGGCAAGGAGGGGCCACCAACTCCAAAGAGTCAAATCCAAGGGAAGGTCAGACGTAACTGAGGCTACTCCTGTGCTCGGGTAAACATGTTGACTCTTCTCTAGCCTTTGCTTCGCCTCTGCACACAAAGGCAGATAGAAAAAAATAAGTGTAACTTAAATAACAACTCCAATTGTCTGAGCAAGTTGCTCAGATCTGGGATCCCTTTGATCTGGGAGTTTCTAAAAGGAAAAAGCCAAAGGAAGGGAAGTCAGAAATGGTTCCCCAGAGAAGCCACTGTTGTGCCAGCCAGGCTCTTTCCATGAGCCCTGAACCGCACCTTCAGAAGGACAAAAGAAAAGAAACGGCCAAGTCTACACCCGGGGGAAAGACGGACGCTCTCATACTCTACATGGTGATAAGAACCCTCTTCCCCCTCCTGACTCAGGCCAGTGGGAGTTCACTGAACAGAGCCACGGGGACGGGTGCAAGGCTGCAGAGACAGGTGAGACCCAGGCTGGCAACTGCAGCAGAAGAAGCAACGAATAGCCATCTGAGACCACAGTCTCTTCCCTGCCTGGTGCGAAGCACATTACACAGATTATTTCAGTCCAGGCGCGTTCACCCCACACCTGTCTTCAGATCCCTGCAGACCGCACGCATGACCAAGAAAACACAAGGGCCATGTACCTTACTTTGCAGCTATGGCAGTGAGAGGGGGGAGGGAGGGAGGGAGGGACCTGTACCAGACGGAAACTCTTTGAGTCTGAACTTGACCTTTAAGTTAAACAGCAGGCACTAAATCCTAAGCACGGCCTGGCCCTGACAATGCAGCCTGCAGTCTTCGCTCCCACCATCAGAGAACGCCCCTCCGGCTCCTCCTCGTGACTCAGAAGCTGCCTTTCTGGAAACGTGTGGCCCTGCGGCCTCATTCCTCTCTCTCCTCTATCCTATCAGCCGGTTCTGCGTGTAGCCCTGTCCCACCCAGAACAAATAGGAGAAAATTGTAAATAAGACCTTTAACCAAAAGTCACCTACCTCGACACAAAGCCTCCCTTTCCCCTTTGCTCTCCCTTTGACTGTAGAGCGAAAAGGCAAACGAGGGGCTGAGCCGCGGGAAAGGTCGATGTTCCCCTCCCAGGAACCTCCCGTGGCTACCAGCCACAGTGGTCCCCCAGCACCAGGTCCCCCCTGGGAGGGGCTTATCCACTTGCAAGGTACTTATTCATGCTGACACTCTCCAATTCCCAAATGCACGCCTCCAGCCTGCCCTCTCGCTTTCTCTCCTGCCCCACAATCCCACAGCACCGGGCATCTCGGTATAGGGGATGGGTTGCCCCCCAGGGTTGAAAAGCTCCTCTTCTTCTACTCACTGCACCCTTCCATCGGCAAAATGAAACCACTCACCCTGTAGCAGGTTTGCAGCTCCCGTGGCTCCCACCGGCCTGCCCTAAGTTGATCCTGAACCTAAGCCTTGCTCTTCTGCAACGGCTTTTTCTCAGCGCCCTGGAAGAGCAGCCAGTTGCCTCCCTGGCTGGAAGGCATGGACCCCTCTATTCCTCCACTCTCCTCTTCTCTAGCTCCTCTCACTGCACCTGAAGACCCTCACCTTCTCCCATCTCTTACTTAACGTCGGAAGTGAACAGAAAAGCAGACGGTTAAAAGGCAGAGGGCAGAAAGGGAAGCAACATGGAGGGAAGAAGAGACCTGCTCTGCAGAGGCAGCTCTGGAGGACTAAGTGGGAGTCCCCATGCCCCTGGGGCTGGGACCAGCAGAAGGAAACTGAGAGGTGAGGGAGAGGGTCTTCAGGTGGCTCTGCGCATCCTGCTGAGTCCTGCTGACAACGGCAGGATGTGCCAGCGTCACTGCTGTTCCACGCTACCACCCAAAACAGCTCTCCATGTGGCAGGGAGAGGGACCTGCTAAACACAGCAGTACGAGCAGGACCCTCCCTTGCGCCCCACCTCCACACCCCAGACTTCGCTTAAACATTTCCATCATTTAGGGCAAAGACCAGATGACCCTTAACATTTCCATGGGCTAACACCCTGCCTAGCCTCACATCTACTTCCTTTTGCCCCAAACTCCGCCTCTTCCTCACCAGCCCCAGGGCCTCAGCACAGGCGGCAGCCAGCCTGACATGACAGCCTCACGCCCCAGCTCCCAGCTGAGAAGTTGTCACCCCCTCAGGGAGCTGTCCAGAACACCCAATTTAGATTACATTATCCTGTAACAGGCTTTCAAATTAGTAAAGCAATTATCATGGGGTGATTTTATACTGATTCTCCTATCAATTAACGCCTGTTTCCCCTGCAGCTCTAAACTCCTTGCTGGCAGGGACTACCAGCTTTTGCTCGTCACCGAGTCCCAGTGCCTGCAACCGCATGGCACACACAGGCCCTCAGTGAATGCGCACGGAGTGAGTAAACAGGGCGGTCCTGATCCACACAGTCTGTTACACTGGGGACCAGGTGGCAAGGAGAGGGCCGGCGGAGCGCACTGGGCGCGCTGGGGCTAGCCCTCAGCTGTTCAAGGCTGAGTCTGCAAGTGAAGGCGTCTCTACCCCAAGAAGCATCCAAGGGGCTGTCTTCTGCTATGGGCCCCATCCCCCAGGGGCTCTCCAATTAGCCCGCAGTCCCCTCCCTCCTGGAGCAGCCGTCTCCAGGCCTCCGTCAAAGCCATCCCTGCCTTTGACACAGAGCTTCCGGGGAGAGGTCTGCGAAACACTGCAGACCCAGAGTTCCTCAGTTTCCCACTGAGCTTCTGGAAGAGATTCTTTTTGCCACCATGGCCAAAACAGCCTAGTCGGAGCCATGTCCCTAAACTTGTGCTGAGCCTGGTTTGCCAGCCACACTGGTCCCCGAGCTCCGCACAACGGGGGCAGCATTTTCCTCTCCACTCTACAAACAAAAGCGAGGTTATCAAGCACCTTGGTGTTTATAAACACCGAGCACCGCGCACTGTCAGGCCGCGGCCTTCGAACATCTCTGCTCCCAAATACGTGTTAACACCACGGCCTGGTGCCCATAGACCTCACATGTGAATAACCCAAAATCAAATGCATAAAACAATCCTCACTGCATGTAACACACTCTGAAGGTCCCTGTTCTAGTTCTAGTTCACTCCATTTTATTTTTTTGATGCTGTCATGGCCAGAGTTCTTTAAAACATTATGTAGCCCTGGCGGGTGTGGCTCAGTGGATTAAGTGCCAGCCTGTAAACCAAAGGGTTGCTGGTTCAATTCCCAGTCAGGGCACATGCCTGGGCTGTGAGCCAGGTCTCCAGTTAGGGGGCATAAGAGAGGCAGCCACACGTTGATGTTTCTTTCCCTCTCTCCCTCCCTTCCCCTCTCTCTAACAACAAGTGAATAAAATCTTTTTTTTTAAAAAAAGCATTATGTGGCCATCGAAAATAGAGTTCTATGTGTATAAAGTACAAAACCAGCAGAAGATATCTCCACAGTTAGAAGTCAGAATAATGGTCCCTTTGGGGGGGGGGGGGCAGGAAGGGCATCCAGAGCGTGCTCTCGGTCTCACTGTTGATACACAGAGGTGCTCAGCTTGCGCTGACTCATCGGGCTGTGCCTCCGTGACCGTGCACTTTGCTGCCGGTAGCCTTTTCTTCACTGCAAGGCCTCAAAACCACTGCGGTGGGGAGCACAGGACGGCCCCCCTGAGGGGTTCAAAATCTAGCCAGGAAACAAGACAGACACAGCTGAAGCCATGAAATGTAGGCGAGATGGAGTCAAAACAGAGCTTGGGGCACAACCTCCAGCCATCCTATGGACCCGAGGTCCACACACTGCCTCTCTGCAAAGCGGGGTCTGATCAGGGGACCCTGGTGGGGACACCCTGGAGGCCATTCCGGACGACACCCTGGGAGAGGTCCAGAACAAGGAGGTGCTATTGACAACCACCGCCCCCCCCACCCCGCATCCTGTCAGTATGGAAACTGAGATTATCGCCCTGCAAGGTCAGGAAGGCTTCATGGAGGAGGTGACACCCAAGTTGGCCTTTCTCAAAGACCAGGCAGAAACAGAAGAGGGACAGGAGCAATGACTTGTGGAGAGGCACTGAAGGTCAATGCCCAGGAGATGTGAACCCCAAAGAAGAGAAGCAATGGGGTCTGCTGCACCTGAAGGACCACTCCTGGAGCTCAGTCAGTGCAGCGGGAAGGGGACCCCAGTGAAGAGACCCCACAGTGGGGAGGGGACGCAGTGGCGAGTGCTTAAGGAACAACCTTCTGGCAGCCATGTGCACCAGCGGCCTCCCCTGGGCTCCCTCCCACCCACTCCAGGTAGAAGCCCTGGACTGTGCCCCGAAGCTCCCACGACCCTACCTGATAGGCCAGCCACGACGACCAGCGCAGCCAGGACACCTCGCCAGCTGCCCTCCATCTCCGCATGCTCCTCCTCTCCCTGGGAAAACAAAGCAGGCAGGAAACAGTCTCTCGCTGATGAGCGTTTACCACGCAGAGCTGTGCGGAGCCCCGACTAGCCCCCGGGTGACCGATGGAGCACAGATGAGTCAGCACTGGTCAGTGTGGTCAGTGGCACCAGCCTCACCTGCGAACTTGTTAGAAAACCAGATGCTTGCGCCCAGAGGACCAGAGACCTAGGAGGTGAGCCCAGCAACCTGTCTAAACCAGGTTCAATTCTGGCATGTGCTCAAGTCTGAGAATCACTGTATTACATGATCTCCCTCCCAAGCCCATGTATAAATTATGGGATGCCCGTGGTATGCCATTACTGCTGAGTTACTGACCGCGACGGAGCTGCCTGGGCTCACAGCTCTTCACTTCAATCCCGGTGCTTTAATCACTGAGAAAAGAAGACCCCACACACAACAGCTTCACATGATCAAGCGGGAACACAGGCAACAAACCGAAGAAGCAGGTCATGAGGCCACTAGAAGGCAGCAAGAGGCGTGAGAAAAACAGACAGGGGTGTGTGTGTGAGGGGTGTGTGTGGGCAGGGGCTGGTTACCGCCTCAGGTAGGGAAGCCAGAGGAAGGCTCCCAGGAGGTGTCCTCTGAACAGTGAAGGAGGGGAGGTGCCACAATGTGGATACCTGCAGAAGAGCTGCCCAGGCTGAGAAGGAGCAGGTGCAAAGGCCCTGGGGTGGGAATGTGACTGGCACATTTGTGGAACTGCAGTGAGGACTCTGGGGCTGGGGCATAGGGAGGGGTGAGTGGAAGCGGGAGAAGTCAGAGGCAGGGGAGGTCGAGGGTAGGCAGGGTGAGGTCTTACCAGCCCCCCGGCAGCATGCCAGGGTCCTGTCATGTATGGCTCTCAGCCCTCCCTTTCGACCCCTTTGCTCTTTGATACCCTCTAGCTCAGCCTTCACCCCTGTGTCTTTTCTCTTTATTGTTCCCTTCTCTGAAGACAGGCCTATCCGAGGCAGTCACCAGCACTGCTTGGTCTCATTGAAGCGTTTAGGGCAAAATCATCTGCCAAACGTATCATAAACTGTCTACAAAAAATAAAGAAAGAAAAAACCCAGCTTCCTAACCTCAGGAAATGGTCTCTGTTTGAAATGTTCTTCAACCACCACCATCTGGTGCCCGGTGATGGAGGTGGCTTCGCCTTCATCTCTGACATCACCCAGATGGCACATCTGTGCTGGGGAGCCACAGTGCCTCCAGAACATGGGGTGCAGGGTTCCATCTGAGCCCCGTGGCAGGATTTTTGCAATGTGCTGACACCCCCATCCAGGGCTCCAGTCCCTTTCCTTCCTCACAGGCCGAAGGGGACAGACCCACAGGCAGAAGTACAAGACCTGAAACGGGCACCGGGAAATACCTGCCTCAGGGAAGTTTACAGAACACCCCTCCCACGAGGTGCAGAATCGAACAGAGAGGCAGCGTGCCGGATGGCAACAATGCTCAGGCCCCGACACCCATTACGTGCCAGTGTGCGACTGGGCAGTCACAGCCCACTGGAAGGACTCTGGGTTCCCCCCGTCGGTTTTCCAATGTCTCTGAAAAGCAGAAGTCAGCGTGCGTTTGCTAAACCCTACCTGCTCTTGTCCCAGGGCGAGGTCCAGAGTGTCCAGTGCAGGAGCCCCACCCCGCAGTGGAGCCCCACCCCTCGATAGAAGCTGCACTGGACTCAGCAGACCCCTAAGCAAACCACACCTCAGTGGCAAGGAGCACAGCAGCTGCACACGGCCGAACCAAAGTCACGGCCTTCCCAGACCGGCTCAAGATCCCCAGTCACATCATTAACCAATGGTCAAGGTTCAATGAACACAATTCAGCACGCCAATCACTACCAATCGGCTAGAACGCTAGATCCCGACACAGGATGAAAGAGAAACTGAGCCACGGAGTCGTATTTTACCAAAAGCAATAAACGAGCAGTATGGACCTGACGCTGCGGAAACCAGGGCAATAGCTAAAGGTCACGAGGAAACCCTTGGAGCCACTGATAAGCAACATGAGTCAGGATGCAGACTAAGACCTGATGACAACTTGTTACACGCTTCATTCTGCCACCACCCTCACACCCCACTCCCGCTTGTTCTTTGTAGGAGACTCCAAGTCTAACCAGCTGGCAGAACCCAGGCGGGTGGGGCAGGGTCAGGCCGGGAGCTGCAGAAGTGGATTTGCAAGGGGTCGGGATTGGAAGGGTGTTTGGGGAAGGGCCTGTCATAAAGCTGATTCCAAGTCTGAACTGAGATCAGACAAGCCACCTTAATTACACGGGGACCTCTGCCAGGTCATTTGCGAGTTACTACCTCTATGGCGTAGTTTGGTGGGTCCCTGAATTTAACTTCTCATTCATTTCCATGTGGAAGACTTGAATTACCAACTTTTAGTTGAGAAACCCCTGTCTCCTTTTTTAAATCTTAAGTCTTATTAAATTATATTAAATAGATAGGATTTAACCCCCAACCAATTCCTTAATGCCCCGAGAACACCAAAACACTCAGGCGGTCTAGACCCACCAAGCTAGTCGTCTCAGGAAGAAACTGCTGAATTTGCTCATCTCACTTGGTGACCCCATGCACAAATGCTCATTTCAGGGTTCTTGGAAACAGCTTGAAGTCAGGAACCTCAAGCCCAAAGAGAAAGAAGTACTTTGCATGGTGCGTGAGAACAGACTGGCTGGCGGCAAACTGCCTTACCTTCAAGAAGGCAGGAACGCCCCTACTCTCTGAGCACCCAGATCTGTGCACCCTCCATTGGGAGGAGCCCTGGCACCACCTGCCACACTTGGGGCAGCCTTAGAACTTCCAGAAACCTCAGAGCGGGTCCCCTCTGCACAGGCCTTCTCATCAGGCACTCAATCAAACGCCATTTAAAAGGTTGTCTGACGAACAACATGAGTCACAGTAATTTTCCAGCATTTGAACCCCGACCTCCCAAATTCCAGCCCAGGCTCGGCTTTCAACGCATCCCTGAGAACAGCTCACTGTGAAAGGGACACTCGCTCGCTCAGAAATCGTCTCAAATTCCCACTCCCCAGAACAGCCGCTCTTTTAATTTTTAACTTTGGACAAGCCGGGAATCGGAGTCCGTGGTGATGGTCTGACACTTTCCCTGGGAGGACAGCTGGAGCGCCCCACTCCCTGGAGGAGACCAGGAGCTGTGGGGAAGTCCCCTACGGGCCTGTGCAAACACCAGTCCCTGAGCTGTCTTACCTCCGGCAGGTAGGTCTTCTCTTCGGGGCTTCAGGGAAGGTTCTCAGTTTCCAGAAGGCTTCTTGGCCTCCGTCCTCTCTCCACACAAACACAGGAATAAATTCAATCCGGCCACCAGAGAATCCTGACCCGACCTCAGCAGTTAACAGGAAGTCCCTAATGAAATGGTCTGTCACGTCATAGGCTAGTCTCTAAACACAGAGGTGGCCTCTGCCAGCCACAGGCCCTCACTCCCTGGAGGTGCGTGCCGCCCCGCATATTTCCTGTTAATCATTAGCCAGCCCCAAACAGCAGCCCAGGAAGTCCGGCCCAGGCCTGGGAATGCCAAGGCCGTGGGGCCAGGACGGACCTCCAGCTCAGCCTCCAGTCCGTGTCCCTCCTCCAGGCCTTTCCCCGGTCCTGCGGAGCCAAGACCGTCTGGGCCCAGCCGTCCTCTCCCACCAGCTGGAGGCTGGCAGGCCTGCCCAACCTTGCTCCCTCTGGCCTCTGGCACAGGCCCAGGGGCTGGTGAAGCCGGTTCCTTCTCCCCGCCAGGCACTTCCACATCCGCAAGAACAGGTTCTTTGTGAAAAAAGAAAAAAGAGTCCTCGGGGTGCACAGCTCTGGAACGTGGCCACCTTGAGGGGTGAATCAGAGTTTCCTGGGGAACCTTTGCACAGGACTGTGAAGGGGTTTTCAGCAGCCCCCCCACCATGCCCCACTTTCAGCCCCCCAGCAGTAAACAAAGGAACGTGGCTTTACGAGGGATTTGACAATTTCTGGGGAAAAACCCGTCGCCCAAAATCCTGATGCTCAGTGCTGTGTTGAATTGCCCTCTCTCTGTTTTTTTTTAACTGTCCTCTATTATGTGGTTCTTTTTTCAGTATCTGGCTTGTCTCCCCATTACATTTTAATCTTGCCAGGAGACTCAGGATCAGGGGCGTCTGTGGAGAATAGGCACCAACAGAAATAAGCATCATGTATTCAGAGTAAGACCCTAAAGTAAATCAACGGGGAAATGCCACCCTTCCCGTCAAAGGGCATCAGAACACGCCACCCCAGGAGAGTCACTTTGGCATAAAGATTAGTTTAAGCTGAAAACATTTGAGATTCCACAGATGAAAAGAAAAAAAAACACCTCAGAGCTTCCCTTTTCTGACTTACAGCAGCAATTTTGGGAATTAAGACTACCATTCAATCTTCTCCATGGTGGCTCCGCCCCACAAGGGACAACTCAAACAAAAGCTACTACATTGCCCTTCTCCAGGGGAGTTTATGATCCTGAAAGTGGAAGACCATTTGTACCTATGTACGAGGGGGGATCCGAAAAAACCCGGAATTATCTTCTGGAGGGCAGGCCCCTTGTAGGACAGGCTTCCCCTGCCAGGTGAGTGTCCTAGGAACCCGTCTGGATCAGTGGACCAGCTGGCGTTGTTGTGAGAGGCTGCATTCAGCTTCAGTGAATTTTTTTGAAGACTCAGTGCATTTGCCCATTTCATGACGGGTGATTTATGAGTGCATCTGCCCACACTGCGCTGAGTGTTCAGCAGTTTTTGACCAAAAACGGCATGGTCCCTCAGCTCCAACCTCCTATTCACCTGATCTCACCCTGAGAGACTTTTTTGTTTTGTTTCCCCAGATGAAGAAAGTCCTCAAAAGGAAACGTTTTGCCGATGTGGAAGAGGTGAAACAAAAAACGGCAGAAGCACTAAAAGGCATCAAAATTGACGAGTTCAAACACTGTTTTGAGCAGTGGAAAAAGTGTCTCGATAGGTGTATTGCATCACATGGAGAGCACTTTGAAGGTGCCTGAAGTTTAAACATGTGAGAATAAATACACAATTTTTTATAAATAAATTCTGGTTTGGGGGGATACCCCTTTGTAGACAAACATTCCACTAACTTCCTTTTGTCCCGTCCATTCTCCTAAAAATCTATTCATCTTTCTTAAAGAAATCTTCTTGTTCATCCCATAAAAAGCCTGTTCTCCCCCTTCCCTTTACCATGCTAAATTCAGTATGTAAACCTTTAACCGCTTAATGAGCCAGTTACTTTTTTTTGTTGGCTCCTATATGTACCAAAATAAGCTGCTTCTCCTGTTGATCTGACCTTTGTCAGTTTAACTCACAAGCCCCAGCCACTGAACTTAAAAGGATAGAGGCAAAGATTGTCTTTTCCCCTCCCTACAAAGCCCCATGCTAGGAGCTGATCAGAAAAACGGTGAGCAAAGCCGACGCTCAGGGAGTCAATGTATCACTCCCATAGTCTCGCAGACCCACCCAGGGCCATAGCGCCTTATTCCCGTGTCCCTGAGGGCCTCGCGTAATTCAAAATGCAAATAATTTCGGAATAATGAGATACGAGGATGAAACTCTAAGGCCGGTGTCACTCATTTCTGCCCGGCTGTGCTTTTTTGATTTTCTCAGCTTCAGGCCTCATCTTTAGACTACAGTCAGCCCTGGGAGACACAGGGGCTGGCCTCCAGGGTCCAGTGTCACCGCTGACTTGCCCCCAAGATTGCCAGCCTCACTCCTCACCTGCGCACTACAACCAGAGCGTGTTGTTAGAACTCCCAGAAGTTTTTGTTATATACCAATGAGTGCCTTGGGGAGAAAAAGTTTTTTTCCTCTACTCTCCTCGGTTTTGTGTCTTGGGCCCTGAATGTTAAACTGGCAAAAGGCAAAGATTAACAAGAGTTTGCTAACAGGTGCAGCAGTCACTTACACGAGAGAAAATCAGTGAGGAGTAACTATAAGGGGTGGTTAGAACTTGGACTTACATAGTCGGTATCTCAAGAAAATACATCTGTAGAGAAGTAACAAGACGAAGGAAAAGAAGTTCAGGTTTTTGGGGGTTGGGGCGGCAAACTGTGGGAAGGTGAGTAGAGGCAGGGATTGATGGGAGATACGGCGGTTTTGGCAAGGTCTGCCGTGTGGATGCTGACTGCGTCTCCAGGGATTAAGTTCCTTTAGCCCTTCCTGGGACAAAAGAGGGGAAGGTAGTGAGTTTGTTTGGTGTCGCTGTTCCTCAATTATCTTCAACTTCAAATAAACCTCATGCCAAAGTGGAATGTTTTGTAGGAGGGCACATTCTGACTCCTGCAAGTGGCCTGACAACAATATATATGGAATAATGATAACCACTCGCAGAAGTTCGGTAGCAAGTGCAGGGTCTCCCTTTCCCCCACCCCTGCCAACGCTGGGCCTGGGGGCGACTGTCCCCCACTTCCTGAGATGCCGCCCCAGGGCAGCCGTGGAAATACTATTTATGAGTCACAGGAAATGCAGCTCTGGAACTGTGCCTTCCTGAGAGGGTTTTTTTTGTGGGTTTTTTTTTTTCCATTTGGGAGATGTGCATTATTTCAAAGTTTGAGCATAAAGAGGGATTTGACTAATATTTTTAGCCTAAGCTATTTTAAAATCACAAAGTTCAAGTTTAAATAAAACATATTCACACTGCAGTTTAGGTTGTGGTAAAGGCTCTGAAGGAAGCTGTGAAGAAGGGGTGGAGTGGGGACAGATCCCCTGAGGAGACCGGGTTTGAGCTCAGATCGGGGTGAGCATGTTGGGAGTGAACGAGTGGGAGGGTGGAACAAGGGAGGACCTCGTCCTGAGGCAGAGAGGACAATGTGCATCGAGGCAGCACCCTCGCATCTCAGGTGGCAAGAGCCTGGCTCACCTGAAGAGGTTGAAAGAGGCCCATGGGACACGAATGCAAAGAGGTGGGGGACAAGGCTGGCCTTGGATGAGCCCAGAGGGCAGGCAGGGTCCAGACCAAGGGTACAGTGAAGATGCTGGTTTTTGTCTTCAGACATAACAGAGAATGTGCAGGGAAAGTGGTTAATAACTTTCAAACAGGCAGAGAAGAGTGTGGGGTTATCTGATTTCATAGGACCTGAGCTACCTTTGAGCTGTGGCGAACTCTGCGTTTGTGATGGTTAATATTGTGTGTTGACCTGACTGGCCACAGGATCCCCAAATATGTGGTTAAACACTGTTTCTTGGTGTGTCTGTGAGGGTGTTTCTGAAAAAGATTAGCACTAGGGTGAGCAGGCGGAGTAAAGCAGTTTGCACTACCCAGGGTGGGTGGGTCTCGCCTAATCCGTTGAGGCCTTGAGTGGCATGAGAAGGTGGCAGGAAGGGTGAATTCTCTCTACCTCTCTGGGGCATCTGTCTTCTCCTGCCTTTGAACATCGATGCTCCTGGTTCTCCGGGCTTTGGACTCAGACCGGACCCTACCCCATCAGCCCTTCAGTTCCCCGAGCTTCACACTTGGACTGGAGCTGTACCAGCAGCTCTCCTGGGCCTTCCCCTTGCAGAAGGCAGACGATGGGACGGCTCAGCCTCCATAATCGTGTGAGCCGATTTCTCATAATGAATACGTTCTCCTGTTGGTTCTGTTTCTCTGGAGAACCCCGAAGCTGTAAGAAACTTAAACAGTAACACAAATGATTCTGGTTCTGATAGAAATGCAAATGAACTTCGTCTGGTGAGCATGCAGCTGGTTTTTGCCCTGCAGATACTGACCAGTGTCCACGACGGCACAGGTAGGCATGTCCTGTGACATCTCCACGGAGTCTGCTGTACCGTCTTGCTGCACTCTCATCAGCCAGTGAGTTCAGTAAAATCCCCAACATGCGTTTCTGTTACAGCCGTACGAGAGCCACGGTGTTAAATCTTGTAACAGGACCCCTCCGAGGAATATGAGCACACAAGTGACATGACCTCCACAGAATATTTAGAAAATATCAAAAGTAATACATGGGATCATATAAAAGTGTCCACACTTAGCTGGGGTTTCTTTTTTCCCCCCACAGAAACAGCAATTTTATATAAAGTTCAATCTAATATAGAGATGAAAATAAAACCTACCTATAATTTCACTATCACCCATCGATGGGCATTATGAATTTTAATGAACTTCCATTATTTTCCTTATCATAAAAGTGATACATATTCACTGTGGGAAAATTAGAAAATGCAGGTAATCCAAAAAGGAGGAAAATTATAAACAGATTACTCATAAGACACCACGTGGGGACTATTAACAGCGTGGCGTGTGGCTGCTGAGAAATGTTCGTACTGCACCTACCGTTCAGTGACCAGACTTTATCTACTTCACATTCGAACCTCGGCCCCTGTCGGTAAATGCGTTATTTTCAACTACTAAGCATAATTCCCGCCACTGCGGGCAGCACCACCTACCTACGCAGGTTCCTGCTGTTGGCCTTCAGGTCGCTTGCAATTGTCCCAGCTGGATCCGGGAGGACACGCCCATTCCCTCAGGATCAGTTCTGGAAGATGCAGTTGCTCTACCGAGGCACACAAAGATCAGGGATGGCTGGGGGGAGGGGAGATAGACAAGGGAAACAAGGGAAAGTGCTCCACGTGATACTGTAGCATTGGACGTGTGTTACAGCGCAGGCTCATCGACAGTAACAAATGCACACTCTGGTGGGGGTATTGATGGGGAGGAGGCAGTGCAAGGAGGGGCACAGGTGGGTGTGGAAACTCCCTGTACCTTCTGGTCAATTCTTCCGGGCACCCAAACTGGTCTAAAAAACAAATGTCTATTGTTGAAATGCCAGTGCTGCGTCAGAAGAGGCCCGAAACATGCTGGATCGGGGAGGAGCTCTCCAAGACAATTTCACTGCCTCCAGCAGCCAGCGTTCGGAGCACTCAACGCCGCCAGCTTGTTAAGTTTTGACAATCTGAATGGCAAAAAAATAAAAAATTCATTGTCATTTTAATCACAAAAGGACTGTGTTGTCAATGTAAAACATGTGGAAAATTCAGGAAAAAAATACACGGAAGTCATTAAGCAGAGCCCAGAGCCTCGCCAGCCGGGGAGACCCGCTGTAGAGTGTCAAGAAGCCTTTCCTGGGGTGCGTATGTGCATCTATGTGTCTATGAGTGTGTGTGTGTCGTGCATAATTTTTAACTTTTTGTTGAAGTATTATATGTAACTTTATATATAATTTTTTTAATTTTTCACTTCATCCACTGTACTGGATTAAATAGTTCCCCCTCAACCCTCGCCCCAAGAATTTATGTCCACTCAGAACCACAGAATGTTACTTATTTGGAAATGAGCTCTCGGTTATCAGTTACATTAAGGCGAGTTCATACTGGGGTGCAGAAAGCTGCACATTCAATAGGACTGGTGTCCTTATGAAAAGAGAGATTTGGACAGACAGACATGCACAGAGGGAAGACTATATGAAGACAGAGAGAGAAGGCCATGTGCCATCAGAGGCGGAGCCTGGAGCGATGCAGCCACCAGATAAGGACCCCGAGGAGAGCTGGCAACCACCAGAGGCTGGAAGAAACAAGGAAGGGAGGACCCTCCCCGGAGCCTCCAGAGGCAGCGGGCCTTGCGACACCTTGAGTTCAGACATCTGGACTCCAGAGCTGGGAGGGAATACACGTGTATTTTTTAAGGCACCTGATTGGTGATGTTCTGTAACACTAGACCTAGCAAACTAACACACTCAGTCGACCAAATGACTTAAATGTCTTTCCCTGATTTTAAGTGGCTAAAAAGTATTGTTTTATGGACATACCATTGCTTATTTAGAGAATTCTTTATTATCAAATTAAGTTGTATCTATATTTTAGCTACTAGAAATCTGTTACTTGAGCAACCACATATGCTTTCACGTATTATAGGATAAAATATAATGTCCATGTGATGTTATATCCTTTACATTTAAAACTCTATTTTAAGCATTGTTCCATATTATTAAAACCCACTTGTAAACACTGTGTAATGGCTTCATAATAACAAAGTGCATTATGATACGTAACATAATATCATTATAAGAGCATCATAATGACTGTAAGAATAGCCACACGGTTCAACATTATGCTCTTTCCAGCTTTTCTGGTCAGCAAACAACACTGCAATAGATGTGTTTATGTGCAGAGAGGATTGGGGAGGTTTTATTTTGCATTTAGTACTAAAGCTTACACTGAGCTCTTTTAATTAGAATCATATTTCACAACATTATGCCCTTTAAAATTATTGGTAGCATTAACTCAGTTTCCAGAACTATGCCAATTTCCAATCCCGCCTGCAGGGCCTGAGATGACTCTCACCCACCCTCACCAGCCCAGAACGTGACCGTGTTTGTGAGTGGGGTTTCACTGGGGTCCAAAGTTAGTAATTCCTCTGCAAGTAGGAATTTGCAAAATGCTCTCTGTGCATCACAGCCCTTGGTTCACAGAATCCTAGCGGGCAAGTGGACTGGAATATTGTGTCCTTAAAGCTGCAAGGGCTGTTTCTCCCTCCCATGTAGGAACGCCTTTAATGGCTTTGCTTAAGTAACCTTTAATGTCATCCACATCGCTAGAGTCATAATTAGCATCTCTGGCTCAGAGCAAACAGTGGAAAATTTGCACTCTATGTTAAACCACACCGAAACATAGTGCTTTCAAATAAGAATACTCAGATATTCTGAGGCCTGGGCAGGGCTCAGTGTAAATGGCCTGTCCTGTGTCACAGTGTCAGCGGGAACAGTTCAGCTGGGGCTGGAGGACCCACCTCCAAGGCGGCTTCTTCACCAGGCGGGAAGGCTGGCCCTGAGCCGTAGCTGCTCTGAGGTCTTCATTCCCCCCCACACAGGCCCCTCCCTGGGGCTGCTTGGGCTTCCTCACAGCGTGGCTATTCGGTTCCAAGAACCACTGTTCCGCCAGACAGAAGATGGAAGCTGCTAGTCTTTTAAAGTGTGGACTTAGAAATTGGCATGAGAAACTACCCCACATTTAAAGGCTGAAAACAATGCCCACTGATTACCTCACAGTTCTGTAAGTCAGAAATCTGGGCAGCTTCGACTGGGTTCTCTGCTAAAAGGAAGGTGCCAGGCAGGCCTGGGTCCTCATCTGGAGGCCTTAGAACAAGTCCGCTGCCAAGTTCATTCACTTGGTGAGCTTAGCTCATGGTGGTTGTAGGATGGAGGTCACCACTTCCTTGCTGGCTGTCATCTGAGAGCCACTCTCAGCTTTGGAAGGTCACCCACATTCCTTGGCAGTGGCCCCTCCATCGCCTGCACTAGTGACAAAGCACGGAACCCCACTTCTGCTCCCAACCCCAACTTCCCTTTGTGCTGCTGCCTGCAGAGAACCCCCTGCTGTAAGAGTCAAGAACCAAATGATTTCACTCGTGTGGGACATAACATTGAAAGCACCAAACGATCAACAGGACGAACAAATAAAAGCCCATCGACACAGACAATGGTGCGGTGGCCACCAGTGAGGGGGGGTCAGGGGGAGGTAAGGGGAAAGGGGGACAAATATAAGGTAATGGAAGGAGATTTGACTTTGGGTGGTAAACACACACTACAATATTCAGATGATGTATTATGGAATTGTACACTTGAAACCCGTATAATTTTATTAACCGAAATCACCCCAATAAACTTAATATTTTTAATGTTGAAAAAATAAAGAAATAAAAGGATCACAGGATTAGGTGAGGCCCACTCGGGCCATCTCCCCTTCGCCCCATAATCTAAGGGGTCCCCCCCACACTCAGAGTGCTGGGGGTGTACGAGGCTGCGGATCACTGGCGGTCATTTGAGAATTCTTCCTACAGCCACTCCCACTGTGTGCTATTGGCCAAGCAGTCCAGATTCAGGGCTCGGGGCCTTGGACTCCTCAATGGAGAAATGCCCAAGAACTTGGGGTCATGTTTCAAAACCAGCCCCTCCTCAGGTCACATCAGCTGTGAGGAGAGGGCGTGAGGAGTGGAAGGAGGTGGCCGGCCTGTGCTCACAAAGGCACGCCACACAAGCAGGCTCCCCGCCCTGGGCCTCAGGATGCAAGGGCCAACTGTCCTCCCCGGGACGGCAGGCTGAGGGAGGACAGGCTGGTTTCGTCCTTGGGCAAAGAGCGGTGTTTGCTGGTGGGTGACAGGGCTTTGAAACGTGCCAAAGTGTTTAAGAGCGGTCATCAAATGTGGGGGTTTCCGGTTGGGGCCCTGGCCCTGTGCCAGGAGCTGCTCACTTAACTACTGTCCTGTCCCACACGCTAGTTCAGGCCCCACACCGACGGTTGGACTAAAAGCAAAATAAAAGGGGCCCTTGCGAGTGAACCTAGATTTTAAAAGACAATTTTTTAAATGAATTCCAAAGCATAACAAGATATAAATTGCCTTTGGAACATCATCTAATTTCTTCTGTTCTATTTTTACTGCAGAATTCTCGTTTCAGGAGTGTCACAATGGCTCGGCACACTGCAGGTGCGAGAGGCTGAGGAGTGAGGCCCTGCCCTTTTATGGTGCTGTGTGTCCCCGTCCCCCCTACCCCCCCCTCCCGGGAGCTTACAGCAGCCTGGCAAAGGAAACGCCTGATGCTCGTGCTGGCTCCCCAGGTGTGGTCTCGCTTGCTTCTGAGGATGGGAGTTCCATTTACTTGGACTTCAGATATGAACATGCATCAGGCAAACCACTAGGGGTTGAATGGTATCTCCCAAAAAAGATACACTGAAGCCCACACCTGCAGGACCTCAGAATGTGACCTTATTAGGCAATAGGGTCCGCACAGAGAAGTCAAGTTGAAATGAGGTCATGGGGCGGGGGGACGCTAATCCAGTGTGACTGGTGTCCTTATGAAAAGGAGAAATTTGGACACAGAGGAAGAACACCGTGAGAAGACAGAGGGGTCAAGCCACGCAAAGCCAGAGGCAGAGACTGCATGAGGCTATGTCAAACCAGGGAACGTCAGGGGCTACCAGAAGCTGGAAACAGCGGGAAGGATCCTCCCCTAGAGGGTCCAGCGGGCACAGGCTCTGCCGACACCCTGACTTCTTACTCCTGGCCTCCAGAGCTGGGAGGCGGTGTGTTCTCTAGGCCACCCAGTGTGTGGTTCGTCATTCCGCAGCCCTAAGACACTAGGCCCCCCGTGTCTGCTGACTTCCCTGCCTTTCCCACCTGCCTTTCTCTGGTCCCTGAACATGCTGCTGGCCCATCCATGTTTGCTGGCCCCCTCTCTCTCATGTCCCCACTCTGATGCATTCATCCGGTGTGTCTCCTTCAAAACTGAAGTCGGAGTGAGTGGGTTATTTGGGTTTTTTATAATATACCACGGAGATGTGTCTTTCAGGTCCTGAACTGGCTTATTATTACTTTCACTCCCCCATCCCTTATTTAAGTGTATATCTTGCGTCTCCTTCTGGCCAGAACCTGTTGGCCGATTTTGCTGCGATATCCACCCTCCAGTACTGGACCCTCTCATCCATGGGTCACATAGGCTATTTCTACTGGCTAATGAAGCTTTGCCTTTGTTGTCTCCTTCTTCTGAATTCAGAGGCAACAATGTGTTTGTCTTTCTACTCCCAGCAAGGCTTGACACAGGGCCACACACGAAGGCGGCTCCAGGGATAGCTGCCCGTGGTGCACTCAATAACCATTTTCCCATATTCTATGGCCACAGAATCCTACCCTTTTGCTGGGCACCAGTACAGACTGCATCTCCCAGCTAAGCGTGGCCGTGCGCCTGCATTGCAGTTCATGCAGCACGAATGGATCCCGCCCTTAAAGAGAAGTCTGTCCCCCTCTCTCCCTGTCCCCCTTCCCGCTGGCTGGAGAGGGGGTGGGGATGAGCCACCATAAACCACACCCAGAGATGGCAGAGCAAGGAGAAAGGGAGAAGGGGTCTGAGCTCTAGAAGCTTCTCTAAAGAGGACTACCCCACATCTAGGTTCTGGTAGAGAGAAATTTCTACTTTGTTTAAGCCCCTGTTTAAGGAGATGCAGCTAAGCCTCTCCTTAGACAACAGGTGGGTGAACAGACAGATGAGAGAGAGAGGGATAGATAGATAGATAGATAGATAGATAGATAGATGATAGATAGATGATAGATGATAGATAGATAGATAGATAGATAGATGATAGATAATAGATGATAGATGACTGATAGATAGATAGATAGATAGATAGACAGATGATAGATAGGTCTCTATAGCAGCCAACCCTGTGTACAAACATATTTGGGTACGTAGATAAAGGCTAGATACCATTAGGGAAATTCAACACTTACTGTGCAAAGTGTTGGTCCTAGGAAGTTAGGAAGAACGTGGATTTGAGATCACAAAGGGTGCAAGTTACTTAACCTCTACTAACTCGGTTTCCCTTCCGTACCATAGGGATACTAATATTGGCCACGCGGGGTTGCTCTGGATTCAATTTGATTTGTGTGTGAAGTGCCAGCACATAATAGTGGCCAGTAAATGGTGTCGTCACAATAAAACATTTTACAAAAGAACAGTTCATGTAGGAGCCTGAGTCTCACTTAGAGGCTAGTGTCCCCTCCTTACCCAGCGTAGTAGCTGCTTAGCCTGGGTGTTTAAAGAAGACCCTGAAAAATAAAAACAATTAGTTAGCAAGGAGTTTATTTGGAAGGTGATCCCAAGGAGAAGGAAAGAGAAACCAAAAACTTACTGTGTGTCCTCAGGTAAGTGACTTCCCCTCTCCGAACGTTCAGTATCTCCTGCCTCCCAAGGGTATTCACGCTTTTGTGTAATGTCTTCCTTTTGATAGAAAGTAGGGCCTATGAGTGGCATGGAACCTACAGATTTCAGGAAAAGCGATGTCACTCTTGTAATTACATAAGGTGCTAAGTCCCCCCTGGCGAGAAGACAGCTTTGACGCAGCCAGCAACAGGCAGGAGAGAGCCGAGGGGCCAGGGACTGAGGCCGCGGCCAACTCAGCTGCGTGAACAGAATCCTGTCGGCAACTGCATGAGCTGGGAAGCAGAGCCTTCCCCCATCAACCCTCAGATGAGACCCCGGTCCTCACGGACACTTTGATTGCCATCTTGCAGGGACCCTGAAGAGAGGACCCAGCAAGTCGTGACCACACTCCTTTCAACCACGGCAAACAGGAAATAATAAACATGTGCTCTTGTAAGCCGCTTTGTGGTCATTTGTTACGCAGCGCCTGCAAACAAATATACCTCTCACAGGTAAGATGAGACCTGCTCTCCTATGAAGAACAAAAGGGTGAGATACTGTCTCCTCACACAGCTACGGGAGGATGCGTGAGAAACTGCGTGTAAACTCCCTGCAGAACAGCGGGAGCTCCGAAGGGCTCGTTTACCTCGCTGGTGCTTCCGGTGGTGTCAATATTCACACACGGATGCACACTGAGCTCCGGCGGCAGTGAGCGCAGCCGCAGCCTCTCTGCAGTGGGGAAGCTCCTGTTCTAAAAGGGGAAAACGGGCCACCGGTAATAAAAACGAGGGAGAGAGAGAGAGATGTATGTTGGGTGGGAGGACAAGGCAAGGGACAAAAGACCGATGGTAACATGGGAAACTGCTTTCGTTAAGGGGGGTTTTGTCCGGTGTGGCAGCCAGGATGGGCTAGGCTTTGCTCTGGTACGAACAATCCCGAAATTTGGTGGCTTACCCCAGCCCCAGCTTCTGTCTCACTCACGTAAACGGGTTGTGGGAGAGTTCTGCTTACCTTGCTCACTCGGTCACCAGCTTGATGGAAGCTTCACCTTAAACGGCCACATGGGGTCAGAAAGGTGACAAATCAGCGCTGGCTCTTGGAGTTCCCCACACATGCATATGACATCCTTTAGTCGGGCACAAATATGTTTCGGCTTCAATTTCACCATCCAATCGAACCACCTGGCAGCACCTCGTGTCGAAGGGGCCAAGGAAGGGGCTTGGAAGGAGGGAAAGGGCACCTTCAGTGAAGGGTGCTGCTGGCATCGCGTGGGGTCAGCAGTTGTCATGGTTTCCACCTGGTTTCGCTCTCCTGCCCAGGCTGGAAGCTCTAATGAGGCGCCTTCCCTCTCTTTCCTCTATACCTGCCCGTGGCAGCTTCTCTTGCCAGCCTCCTTTTCCACTCATGGACTTCTGTAAACACATCCCTTTACAATTAGGCACTTTACAATTAGTGGCCGGCCTGTCCCCTGTTCTTGTGCACAAAGCTTTCCTGGGACACGGCCGTGCTCCTGAGCTCCCACGGCTGCGGCGGCTCCTGTGCTGCAGCAGCAGAGCTGAGCGGTTGCCACAGAGAGCTGTGGACAGCAAAGCTGGAAGTGCTCCCCACCGGCCCTTTGCAGAGAAAGTTCGCTGGCTCGTGAGCAATGCAATTTGGGCTTTTTAAGATGCATGGTCCTTCCTTCATTTTATTCCCCTCTCTAAGGAAATAATGGGGAATGTGCACGGGGTTTACATAAGAGAATGCACAATCAGACAGAGTTCGTGAGAGATGACGGACAGGTGAAGAGGTAGATGAGAGAAATAGGTGATAGATAAATAGATACATATTGGTAGATGGGCAGATTTTAGATCAATGATAGACAGATGATAGGAAGATAGATTTTAAAGAGAGAGAGAGGTTAGCTAGATAATAGGGAGGTAGAGGGATTTCCATGTGCCAGCTTGGATAGGTTACAGTCCCTAACTACTCAATTAAACACTAATCCAGGTGCTGCTGAGAAGGCACTGCATAGATGTGACTGACATCCATAATCAATTAGACCTTTTTAAAGGTTCTGTTTGTTCTTATTTGTATGTTCCAAGAGTGCCATGACGCACAGGCCACTCCGTGGTCTGTGAAAGCAAGGCAATTATTCCAAAAACCCCGAGCTCCGTCCAGCTCTCCAGAAATGTCTGCACACCCCGCTGAGGGACTCTCCACCCGCTCTGAACACTAGCGCACCAGCCGAGTCAGAGCGGCGGAGCCCGGTACACCACCCTGGCCGGCTCGCTGTTTGTTTGCTTGTCTACTTTCCCACCCCACTCTGGCCCCTCTGGGCCCTTGAGACCCTTTCCAGGGTCCTTGAGCCCAAGTGTCCCTCCTCCTCACTGGCGCGTGCCATGAGCTGTGATGGTAGGAGGGAAGGACATGGTCTGTGTGCCTTGCAGCGTCCTGAGCGCCAGGGCCTGACGCTGTTGCAGACCAGTGCGGGCAGTATGTGGAAGGACACCACGTGTTTTGAGCATTGGTTATTTCAACTACAAATTAAAATCTCATGGACTTAGATTTCTTTCATTTGGAATTAATGATACTATCAAATTTATAATTATTTGAAACTATTCTGAATCAAATTAGCGATGCAAATAAGAGACCTGGGTTTACTTGTACAGGGTATAGTTTTTACAGGACTTGAATCAGTTATTAGGAGGCAAATCCCAATGACCTACAGCAGGCAATAAGAGTCTGAATGGCGTTCACATAGTATACGATGTACCTGAAAGAAAACTGAGTTACCAAATTACACACTTTTGCTAACGGAGTTTCCACACTCAGAGGAGCCCTCCCTGAGATTCCTCCCCGTTTGGGGCTGTCGCCAGTGGGAGGCCTGGTGTGGGGGCGTTAACCAGCCCAGCAGCTGCGAGAGGTGGGTGTTCTTACCCCCCTTTTACAGAGATGGAGACCGAAACCGAGGCTGAGCATTTCATCACGCCGCCAGTTATCACCCGCCGGTGAGCCAGGAGTTTGCTCTACCCTGACTCCAAAGTCTCCCGTCCTTCCCAGTGCACCGCGCTGTCTTCTAATAAGAATACTTTCCGTAGGGGTTGTGCAACGGAATAAAAGAAAGCTCATTCAAAAGGAATCAGGCAGCCAGAAGGAGGTACTCTCACAGGGGCCTGAGCTCGAGCCACCAACTTCGAGAACATGTGTTTGGAGGCATCTCCTGGTCCGCAAACTCTTCCTGTGAAACCGACCCTGCAGCCCACAGAGAGGGGCCCTGGCAGCCACTTCGTACTTGGGGGCCCATCCCTCTGCCCACAGCAGCAGCTGGCAGCAGGGACACCTGACTGACACGGATGATAGAGTCCATCCCCTGGGAACTTAGAATTGAAACCCAAGGCAGGGTTAGTCTCTGGTGGCCACCTGAGGAGGAGAGGGAACCTGGGAGCTGGGAGGGTCCTCACGGGTGGACGGAGGAGCATGACAAGGGGGAAGAAGGCAAGAGAGAGAAGCACGCAGAGCCACAATGAGAAGCAGGGACCCTGTGGCCTCCACAGCAGCCGGGGGCCCAGGCGTGGCTTCCTGCCGGCCTGCCAGCCCCCAGTTTGGGATTCCCACCTCCAGGTAAGCAGCACGCCCTGGGTCTGGCAGCCTTGAGGCTCCTGAGCCCCCCTGTCTGTGTGACACCATCGGCACTGTCACCCTGGGTGACCTCGGGGAGACGAGAATCAAAGGCCCACCCTGGGTCCTCCCTCTCATATTCAATGAAGACAAGGGCCATGTGTTCATTGTTCACCCAGAAACAGGGTTCTTTGGAGACCCCTTCCCCAGGATGTCCCCCGTATGTGCACTGTGGGACCCTGGCCTCCCAGGGTGTCAGAGCACCTCGGAGGAGGGGCAGGGCTCCCTCTCTCCCCTCAAACCTCTCCGGTTGCCCCTGCACAAGCCCTGGCCGGCAGCCTTGCAGTGTCTGCTGCATTCCTTTCTTGGGGACACACCTGATGTTCCACTCTTCCAGGATGTCTCCTCTGCAGGACTAGGGCAAAGGCGGGGGGGGGGGGGGGGGGGGGGGGGGGGGGAGGGTGCACGGAGCTGATAGCCCATATCCTGGTGACCAAGACCATCCTCTGGGGTCTGTCACCACCTAGTGGCCAGGTGGGGCCACTGGAAAAATCATGCTCAGAACAAAGGTGGCCTGGTGGCCTTCTCTGGGACTAGCCAGGTAAAGTAGCACCACCCATGGGCCCCTACAAGAGTCAGGGGACCCTCAGAGACAAGCAGAGTTGGAAACCACCTATGTCAGAGAACAGAAGGCTCCCGTCTCTCAGCTGACAAGCCACAGTGAAAAACGCAAGGCTGACCGCAGGGCCCCGAGCTTACTTGGCCCAGCCCCTCTCCCCCTGCCCCCAAGCTGCTCTCCAGCACTCCACTGTGGACTGGCTGCTCCTTCTCACCGCCTGGCTCGCCAGGCCACAGCAGATGGCCTGGAGGTGGATGCAGACTCAGACAGGTCCTTGAGGGTTCCCCTGGAGTTACGGACATAAGACTCAGAGGATATAGTCCGCCTTTTTGCAGGGCTGGAGGTGTGACCTGCCGATGGCCTGGCGGCCATGTGCACTGCAGGCCAGCAGACACAGGGGGCAGGGGACATGTGTAGAGCCCAGCTGTGCCTGAAGCCCAAACTCTGTCTGTGACATCTGGGAGTCACCCTAGCGTCCTTACAACAAATTGCTCGTTTTGTTAAAATAATGCACACTGGATTTCTGACACTGGCAGCCAGCCAACCGTGGTCCTAGAAGTGGTGGCTCAAAGCTGCCTGCAGACACTGGTCCCTCACTGGCGGGCCTGAGTGTGTGGCCTCTTCTGTGACACCCCGCTGGGAGGCGAGCATGGGAGTCCACGCTCACATCGCCAGGCTCTGTGTGCTGCCCCAGGCTGTATGCCCGCTGCACAGCGCCCCGAGTTCCCAACTGTCATTTCTATGTTACTCACCATGTGAAAACCTTCTCGAATCTTCCAGCACCTGGGTTCAGTTCTTCCTATGGTCCAACTGCACTTTCCGCCCTAGAATTCTGTGACGCTCTCTAACTTAAAACAAATGAGCTGTTAATAATTACAGGCCGCACTTTGATACACTACACAGTCCACACGCCTGCCTCCCCTCGCAAACGAACGTGTGCTTCCTGGTCAGGAGTGGAGTGTGGCCACCAGGCCTAGCGCTGCTGTGAAGAGCCCGAGCTTCGTTCTAGGCGAGAGTTGGTTTCAAATGCCAGTTCCGTCCTTCCTCTCCGTATGACCTGCAGTTACTTAACCTCTCCGAGCGAGGGTTGCCATATTTGGGGGTGAGGGGGGTCACCCCCACAGCAGACCACCCAGTATGAATAGGTCTCACCTGTTGCATGGGAGATGCTTACATGGAAAAGTAGGCATTGATTATCCGGGATATACTACACACACAAAAAAAATGTTGATCAGCTGAAATTAACTGAACTCCCACATTTTACCTGGAAAATCTTCAAGCCGCAGTTTTCATCAGTAAAGTGAAGATAATATTGTGTTGCATTTACTTTTCTTGTGTTGACTGTGTTGATTTTAGGAAATAATACATGAAAAGTGTTGGTGCCTCATAAATGCTCCGTATAATTATTGCTCTTGTATCTAGTGTAGGTTTGCCCTTGACTGTCTGACTTTATGCCTGTTGCCCCTGGGAAATTAGTAATAGTTTTCCTTTTTACATTCCAAACTGTCCAAGTTTGGATAACACATCACATTTTCATCCCAGGTGCAGGGGTGAAATGTTTCAATTACACACATGAGTGTAAACTGAAATGCTTTTCTTCTCCTTGACCACCAGATGGCACTGCAGGGCAATAAGCCAAATGAGAAAGACGCACATCAAATTTTGTTTTAGTAACACCCCTAAGTCGGTTCCCTCCCCACCCACAACACACACACACACACAAACACACACATTTCATTTTATTCACTGAGGCTGAGCGAGTCGGTAATTCTATGAATGCTCACCCCAAAGCTGGAACACAAAAAAAGACTGCAAATCATACTAATTCTAAAAATCTCTGAACGATTGTTCTTCAGGCATATTTTCTTCTTGAATAAAATGAAATTGGTTTCCTACTTTCATAATCAGGCTGAAATTAGCAACATGGTTTGTGCTCTGCCAGAGCGGGATCCTTTTTTCTTATTTGCTAACTATGCATCTTTAGTATTTGGAACAATACCAGGTACAGATAAGTGCTTGGTGGAGAATGAATGAATCAATTAGTGATTTATTAAGAGATAAATATGCGGGCCTCCATGGCTTAGGCTGAAACCTGATGGAAGTTGGGATGGTGTGGCCCAGTTAAAAACAGAAGCACACACTTATTTACATTTAGAAAGAGGTCTTTATCAGGAATTGTCAACTGTATATCTTAAGACAGAGAATCAGATGCTCTTCTTGGGGAAAAATGGGCAACTAGAATAAAAAGCTAAAATTCTCACCAGCTCCATTTTCTGCTGATTCCACCCTCAGTATGAAAATAAAGGATTTGATTTTTTCCTTCTGGGGGAGAAAAAATGTACGTTCAAGGGAGATTTCTCAGGCCCAGTGCTGAGGAGATAATGCGCCAAGCAACGAACTGGTCGAAAAGAAAATACTTTTCCAGGCCAGTGCACCAAGAAAAATATTAAATAACTTATTTTTCAGTTCTATTAAAAAGACACACCAAAAAAATCACCTCAAAAAATGTCCGTCGGCAAAACAGAAGAAGCCTTTCAAACACTGAGTCTTATTTGCTTTTTGAAATGTACCAAAAAGGAAAGTTTCTCATGATAACCAAATGTGTGTAGTTTAGTACAAAATAACTGTGGGGTCATAGTACACCTCCAACATTACAGGACCATCCAGTCACTTCCCGGGGACGGGTGCGAAACAGAAAGGAGACAGAAGATGCATTTCGAATATCAGCGCTCAACACCGATGCTGCCTGGGACGGGCTTTCGAAGTACAGTCATTACAACAAAAATGGAAATCTAGAGACAGATGTATCATCGAAACAGAAAGTTCTTCATCAGAAGGGACAGTTTCGGTTTGACACCTTCCCCCATCTGAATCTGTCTCTTTTAAGAAAACTGGCCTCACCCTCCACTGCCTTGCGCCTTGCGCAGGAAGTTTCCAACACCACCTCCGGAGTCAAAATGAGCAGGCAGCGCGCAGAGGTCGGAGGTCGAGGCAGCTGCAGAGCAACTGGGGGCCTGCTCAGCCCATGCACGGAGAGCCGTGGTTCAGAGCGCCCACCGGGAGCCAGGCTGCAGCTGCCACGTAGTCAGACCAGCTCAGCTTCTCCGGCTTCAAACAGCATCACAGCTTCAGGCACAAGCAGAATGCGGGCGAAGGCCGAGCAAAACTTACAAAATTGAATTATGGACAGGATAGTAACTCAAAAGAGTGTTTCCCAGGAGAAATGACAGGCCTTTAAGGACCACTGTGGGAGTGGTAGGTTCTATCATCTCCCCCATTTCATTCACTAACCGGGCCCCTTCCGAGTCATGGAGATTTTGGAACAGAGAGGTGAAGTGCAAATCGACCGTGCGGTAGCGCCAAATCCACCTGTCATGCCAGCCGTGGTCTCTTTCCCAGAGCCAATCTGCATCAATGCGGCGGGCAGCTCTTGGTACGACAGACGCATCATTTTCTGTCTTTATCGGGAAGGGGGATTAGACGCAGTTCATGTGCACACAGGATGGATAACACTATATTTTTTTATACCTCTGCCCAGGGCTTTATTAACTCCCCTGCCCTTTGTCATAATATCATCTGAAAAGACCTGGACCATCTGGACTTTGCTGAGAACATCACATTGGTCCGCAAGCACGTTGGATGTCTTTGCAAGATACATGTGCTCCAGAAGGTGGGAGAAAAATGCTATGGCAATCCAGGCCATGGATAAACCCTGAAGGGCCCAGTGGTCTGGGGTATGCCGGAACAGCACCTCCCAAGTAAAGGATGAATTATTGCATCTTATGCCTCTTGTCTGTAAGAAGGAAGCACAGGCCTGGAAGACCACTCTGGGTTTTGGAGATGGCATGTTCCAAACTTGGGAACACTGCTCAACACATTTACCGTGTGGCGTGGCAGGTGCCACCTCTCAGTGAAGCCTGGAGAAGGAATGGGCACTGCAGTAGGTCCGGGCAAGTGTGCCTGGCCCTGGCCCATACTGGCTGGTAGACTCCATAGCTCTGTGGTGGGAAGGCACCAGGTGACACTTGAGACAAGTCCTGTAGGCAAATCACAAGGTGGAGCCCTAGGATTCTCGAGCAACAGCCTGCCACCTGCGGCAGAGAAATAAAGTGCTTCTTCTGGTACTGGGTCCTGACAGAGACTGAGTCCCTGACAACAGACACTGAAGCCATGACTGCCCGTCACGACCTGAGTGCTGTCAGGACCTGTAAACCCAGGAGGCTGGGCAAGCGATCAGCAAATAATTCTCACAACGGAAGTGGAGCCTACAGATGAGGCGCCTGAGGGGCTGGAATGCACAGTAAGTGGCTGGCCTGGACCCCCAGGTCATGGACCTGTTACATCAGCATTCCTCCTGCAGTTCACACCTGTGGCCACACGGGTGAGAGTTGCCCCTTACTACCAGCTGAAGAGGAGGGAGAAGCCTAAATTGAATTAATAGATGAATTGCCTTCCTATGTGGTACTACCTGGAGCTGGACGATTGCTACACTACAGCCCCTGAGTACCCGGTGGTGGCTCCAAAAGGCATGGGGAGGGAAGTCCAGCCAAGGGGAAGACCATTAAATCATGCACTGGTCATCTATTTGGGGTGGCAGATAGAACACCTATGGACTCGTGGGAGTCGTGAATGGCTTAGCTCACTGCTGAGTGGCCTGAACGAGGAAAGATTTAAAGGCTATGGCCAAGCAGGTCTGCGGGTGGTCCTGTGGGAGTAGGAATTAAGTGCAAAGATCTCTGTGGTCTGTGTCAGTATCCACTATGAAGACACACCCAACAACCAAGGAGAGACAATGACTCCACCAACTGAAGCCAATCACTGACCACGCCAGAGCTTGCTCAATGGGTACCCAGACAGAGCTGCTAGGGTGGTGGGAAGAAAGCTAGTCATGCGCCCAACATGGGCACCAACTCCCCAAGGCTGATGTAGCTCCTGCTACTGCTGAATCAACCCGCAAGCAACACAGCCCAACCCTGAACTCTCAGGACGGCACCATCATCCAGACACCGACCAGCCACCCTGGAAGGTGACTCACTGTGACTCGCCTTAACTGGCATAACCCATATGCCACAGAGAATTTGCCTCTCCCGTCCACAGGGCCTCAGGCGGCATCACAAACTGAGGGCTCACAGAGTGGTAGACCCACCAACAGCATCTCATTGGACCCAGAGACCCACTTTATGGCAAAGGAAGTTTGAGAGTGGGCAAGGACCACCCTGAAGCTTCTGACCCAACGGCATAAAGGGACAATCCTTTAAGACACGGGTAAAGTTTCAGCTTACAGATGATACCCTACAAGAGTGGGTTTCTGCAGAATCCCCTCTAACTCAATAACAAGACATGGCACTCTGTCCCCAGCAAGTATTACACATAACTGTGGGACTCAAGGGTAGCAGTCATATCAACCCTGCATGCTGTCACTCCCAGTGCCCTGGGACTGTGCTTCCCATCACGGCAATTCTGGGCACTGCAGGGACAGGTCTTGCTTCCCAAAGGGGGACTCCTTCCATTAAGGGACACAGCAAGTCTCATTAAACTTTAAGGTGTGACTGACCTCTGGCCAGCAGGCAAGGAAAGACATCGCCATTCTGGAGGAGCAATTGACCTTAGGCATAAAAAAGAGCAAGAACATTTTGGGCAGTCACATGACCCACCGGGCATCTGTTGGCACTCACTCGTCCAATTCTGACAGTAACTGAAGAGGCACATACAGAACATGGATGGAGGAAAGCCTGGTGGCCAGGGACTCAAACCCTCGGGGATGAGAATTTTGGTCACCCACCACTCTGAACCATAGAGGCCTAGACCCAGAGGTTCTAGCTGAGGGTGAGGAGAATCGAGGCCGGATGGTAGAGGGGGAGGTGAGTGGCAGTCACTTCCCAGGGCTCCTTTGGCATGGGACAGCAGTTTGTCCTAAGAACCTCCCTATCGCAGGTTTCTCCAGGAAAGGGGTCAAGCAGAATCCTGGAGGAGCTTCTTCTATGTAGGGTGAGCTTAGTATTTAATGCAAATGGTCCAAGAGGTGCAACAGGAGGAATGGAGTGGCCCCCGAGGTGTGTAGTTGGCCACCACCCACCTTCAGTTCAGGCCATTTGTGCCCTCAGGTGCCACGGTGTTTCCTGGGAAGGGCTCACAGCTGTGTTCCTCTTCAAGTTTGTCCTTGACCAAAGGGAGCTACCTTATCTAAGGGCCATCCCTCTCTAGACGTATCCTGCCTTCAGCAACCCATGCATGGATGGGAGGATGCAAAAACCCAACTCCCTTACTTTTAATTCAAGGCATCTCTGAAATGCCATCCATGTTTAGAGTTCTCCAGGAGGTCAGCCAAAGACTCAGGACTCAGGTGGATCCGTACGGCCATTTAACATCTGCCTGGTCCTGTCCTCCTTCACAGGTGTTGCTTGTGACAGCCCCTCCCTGCCCCAATCACTACCTGCACAGAAATCTCCGCCTCGGGGCTGTGTCCTGGGGATCTTAGGCTGTGGCAAGGTCCAAAGTCTAGACTTTGGAGAGGCGGTGGATGAATGAACTTGAAGATTAAAGTTCAGGCTCAGGCCCAAATCACATTCTCTCAACCATATTTGCCAGTGAATAAACTAAAATAGTTTGATGTCTATCTGACTCTTTTTGGTTTTCAGTCATTCAAAATACAGAAGGGCAACTTCAGAAATCCTAACACACCTGATTCCCCCATTTACTAGTTGAGCTCATCTACAACCCATTCAGGGGTTATTATTAAATGGTATAATCAGTATAAGTTATTTAGCACCGTGCCTGGCACAGGGCTGGAGCTCTCGAAGTGCCAGTGTCTCAGTCCACAAAACTCAGGTGAGCCGCAGATGTAACATGCCTTATTTTTGTTTATGTCTGGATTTAATGTCTGTCTCAAGCTCTCCCCTACCACCTCCTTGCAGGATACCCATTGATCATTTAGGGTCAACCCAGTTATGTCTGAGTAAACTACATCGACCAGAGGTGAAGTCCCTCCTCCCTCGTCCCAGGTGGCGTTCAATTTCCATGGGTCTTAGCATCTCGAATGCAGAGGAGAGCCTGGTGCTCAAGTGTCATCCACCAGGCCTGGCATCGGCTAAGACATACGACGCCTCCCTGGTTCCCGGCCAGCACCGCCCTGCAGTGGCTGCACTCCCTCTGGTCTCTGAGGGTTTGGGCTGTGTGCTTCTCCGAGGCAGATTCACTGGTTAAGAGACAGGGCTTTCAAGCTGGTCCTGCATTTGCATCTGAGCTCTGATGCTAACTAACCGGGAGATGCTGACTGTGCTTTTTAACTCCCCAGCTGTAGCTTTCTCATTGGTGAAGGGAGTTCCTCCTCACAGTTGGTGTGGATGAAAGAGACAACGAAGGAAGTCAGCCAGCTCTAGGCTGTGTCAGCCATGACTGTGCCCTGGGCCTAAGTCCTATGGCCGGTGCTCAACGATATTCTTTGTGTGTGTGTTTGTGTGTGTGCGTGCGTGTGTGTATGTGTGTAATGGACGTGAATCTTTGGGAGCGTGAGGGCAGACTGTGGTAAGCTGACCAGTAGCCTCCCAAAGACGTCCATACTCTAGGCCCCGGGGCCACCCACGGCCACAACCACTCCACTCGTGGTCCCTGCAGTCTTTTCTGGGACTCACATCATCGCAACCATGCAGGATTAATGCGTTTGCGTCTGGCTTCCTTTGCTCAGCTTGTGTGTTTGTGACTGATCCACGGTGCGTGTATCAGCAGTTTGTTTCTTTTTATTGTTGAGTAGTGTTGCTTTGCATGAACACGTCGAAATGGATTTAACCATTTTCCTGAGGATAAACGTTTCGGTTATTTCCAGTTTGGGCTACTCTAAGTAAAAACTGCTATAAACAGTCATGTCCAAGTCTTCGTGTGAGCAGGTAGGCACTGTTTTTAAATTTGAGGAAAATGAACAACAGAAGTAAAAGATTAACAGCGAGGGTACAATTAAAGTGCTCTCCTATCTAAGGACAAGGCTGAGAGCTTTATCTAATCAACAGTTACTCAGGGAAAAAAAATACAGGTTCAACCATTTCCTCCTCACGTTCTCCTTAACTCTGAGGTCTGTCTGGTAGGAGGCAGGTCATCTTTCTTGGTCTGCGCTGTTCATTGAGAGGCCAGCTCGGCGTTGTGACCATTTGGAAGTCCTGGGAAACCCAGGACAGGCCCTGTCGCTGTGGGAACGGCATTGCCTGGCCATGCGTGGCATGGTGGCGGTGAGCAGTAAGAATTGCAGGACGCAAGAAGACTGCTTGAAACCAATGTAGTTCCACCTTTGATGGCCACAAGTTGGGTTAAATGTACATCTTTTCCTTAAAGTTTTCAAATCTCCGTTAATTTGTTAACAAGCTCTGAGAGAACCTTGCAAGACTCCCTTATCCCGGGCAGTTATGGCCCTTACATTCGGGTTTACACAACGGTCTAGTCTAGAGAAAACCACCTTAGAACCATGGTGTCACACGGAATACCTCGCCCCTTTGGCCCGAACGATGTTAAATATAAAGGGATGCGTACTAAATTGAGGGATGGTTTAAGTTCTTCATATTTGCCACGCTTCGTGTTTTTAGTATCTTTTCTTCAGGTTTTTTAATTTTTGTTAAATTGATTGGGGTCACACTGGTTAATAGCATTACATAAATTTCAGGTGTACAACGTTATAACCCGACATGTGTGCACTCTGTTGTGTGCCCACCCCCTGGAGTCTCGTGTCCTCTGTCATCGTACATTGACCCCCTTTATTTACCCTTTAGATCTGCCCCCACCTCCCTGCCCCTCTGGCAACCACCATTCTGTCATCTGTAGCTGTGTTTATTTTTTAGTTTGCATGCTTGTTTTATTTGTTCATGTGCTGCTCTTTGTTGTATGCCTCACCTATTAGTGAAATCTTTAGTGAGCGCTTGTCCTTCTCTGTCTGACTTCCTTCACTCAGCATGATACTCTTAATACTCTCGAAATCCATCTGTGTTCTGCAAATGGCAATGTTTCACTTTTATGGCTGCATAGTATTCCATTGGGTGTATATACCACATCGTCTCTATAAAACAGTGTCTGCAATTAATCTTTAATAATCAAAGAGCACAAAAAGTTACACGGTGAAAAAGGAAGCCCCTCACCATCCCTAACCCCCAGTGCTCCTGGGCAAAGGCAAGCACTCCTCACCGTGGCCAGCATGCGCATTCTGAGATATACTGGGAAGGAGATTATCCTCAACTGCTTTTCCAAACCCAGGCAAGCTCTCAACACCAGTGCAGGCCAGCTGAGAAAGATGTCAAAGCCACCATCTCACAAAGCATTCATGCACCTTTATCTGTAAACTCAAAAGGGTGTGCTCCACCCACACAAGAGGCTCGACCAAGCAGGTAGAAGACATTGATCCCAGGAAATGGGCCCCAGGACGCCAGCTGTGCGGCAAGGCTGGGAATTGACTGGCCAGACCCCACCTGGATGTGAAGAGCTGAGGGCGCCACTGAAAGTTACATCAGAAGAAGGACCCACCGCCTTTGGCCACGCACAGAACAGAATTGACAGGAAGTCAGATAAGGAAGGAAGAATTATTAATGGCTACATATGTAAACTAAGCAAAGGAAAAAAGGATAGTTGTTCATTCCAGTGGGGAGGAGGAACTTTCGTGGAGAAAGATCATTGTAAGCACAACATACGGCCAGCAGTTAATGGTACGGACAGGCCAGTCATAAATCATACAGAGCAAATGAGTCCCTGCACTCCTGGGTCGAGTCCAGCCCAGGGAACTCCCTGCCCAGATGGACGAAGGTCAAAGGCTCCTACAGCTGTGACAGACGACCGGGCCTGGGACACCAGCGCCCCACACATGCCACCCTCCTCGTGGGCAGGGCAAGCCAGGTTCAGCCGATAATGGTAAGCTCAGCCTCCGCAGCCATGCCGCCTGGTGGCCTCCAGGCAGGGGCCAGGAGCCCCGAGGGCAGGGGCTCCGTTTCCTTCTTCTGTGACCTAGGAGCCGAGCTGGTAGTGTGTTCCTGAGGGGGAGTACCTGTGTGTCCTCAGAACAAGGTGCTGACGCAACCGTGTAGGGAAGACCTGCTCGAGAAGCCATTGTGTGTGTATCGATGCAAGAAAGGTAGAAGCATGTGATGTGGCCAGATAGTGTACTAGAAGCTTTTTCTTTTTAATCTGTGTCAGAAAAGCCCTGGAAGCCAGTCCTTCGGTACACACGCTTTATGTCTTCTTCTTTGGTCACCTTCAACTCACGTGCATTTTCATTACAATGAACATTTGTTTAAAGATTTTATTTATTTATTTTCAGTTAGAGGAGAAAGGAGGGAGAAAGAGAGGGAGAGAAACATAAATTGGTTGCCTCTCCCACCCCCCCAACAGGAGTTATAGGGGGCCTGGCCAGCAACCCAGGCATGTGTCCTGACAGAAATCGAAATTTTCACTTTGCTGGGTGATGCCCAATCCACTGAGCCACACCAGTCAGCACTCCATGATAATTTGAGATTATTTTTTTGTACTATGTTTTATAGGCATCACAAATTATACAGGAAATTTGTAGGCTATGTAAAATAAAAATATTAAAGTTTTGAAGCTCCTCATCCCCAATGTTTCATTTTTTCTTTCTTTTTAAACCTACTTTTAAGTACGTACTATTTCCCTTTGTCAGCGAAATGTGTTGGTGGAAAGAGGTCAGCGCCGGCCGCCTGGAGGTCAGATAGAGTCAGAAAGGAACTGTCAGCAACTCATCACCCGGAGGGGCTGACAGTGGGTCACTGAGCTCACAATGGCCTTTCCTGTCTTGCTCACTGAGACGGCTGCATAGACTGTGGAGCGGTCCCCCAACTCTCAGAATGGGCCAGCCCGGTTTTCTGACTGTATTCCGCAAACGGAAGGCAATGCACTGCGTATAGTTCTTTCCCTTCTCAACATAAATAAGTAATAAGAGAGTGGAATTCTTAGGACAACTCTGAAACATTCTTTGAACCACCGTGGTTCAAACACGGCTTGTAATGATAAACGTGGGAAGTCCCTAAGATTTTCCATCTGGGCTTGTGAAAGTTTTCTGAAAATCCTTTAAATGATGTTCCGTATACATCTGCTACAAAACTATGATTTGGATGATTTGGATGTAAATTAGTATTCCTATGTTCTCCCTCCTTTTTTAGTATTAATCTAAGTAGAGGATTTTTTGAGGGGGGTGAAAGCAGATATGGTTGATTTCATTTTCAGTAAAGGTGAGTAGAAACATTCTTTAAAATTTGCAAACCAAAGGTTACATAAAGTCATACGATTAAAACATAAATTTGTGTGTTTTGAAGGGACACAGTTTATGCCTTTGCAGATGCTGTTCCATCCTTTGCAGATGGCGCCCTGCGGTGAACTGCTTCCACCCCCAGTGCACCTGGTGAATGTCAGTTCGTAGCTGAGGTTTAGTTCCCATTTACAGACTTCTTTTTCTTGGAGCTATTTGCATATCTAATTTCCTTTGGGAAAAAAATGTTCTTCTGCCTTGTACACTCATATTTTAATTTTATCCCCCAGCTCGTACATTAAATATTGTAACTTAAGTGTTGGAACATCCAATGGGGCAGCAACCAGGTGCAACAATCAGAATATGGGAGAGTTCTAGGAAACTGTAAAGTATTATACAGAAAATGGATGATGGCTAATTCACTGATGTATTTGTTCACTTAAGAAATATTTATTGAATACCTTCTACGTGGCTCTTTGAGTTTTGGGTTGCAAATAGGAGAAGTTGTCTTCAACTTAAGTAGAAAAGAACTTCCATGGAAGAAACCAGGGAGTTCACAGAAGCAACAGGAATGCAAAAGATTCAAGCTTGGAAAGCAAGCAGGACACCAGGGACAACGTCAGCAGCAGCAGAGTCAAGGTCACGCCATGCAATAAATAATAAATAGCAAATGAATATTTAAGCAAAAATTGTGAGATGGTGAGGACAGGAGGGAGGTAAAGTCGTCCTAGGAGGTGCGAGATAGCTAAACTTTCGCCTGTGGTAATGGGGGTCCATAGAAAGTCTCTTGAGTGACATAACAAGCCATAGAAAGCTAAGCATATTATTTAGAAATATCAACATAAATGCTCATAGATACAGCAGAAGGGATCAGGCCTGGGGCGGGAGGCGGGGTGGGGCAGGGAGACATCTCAGTCCCACTGACAAGCACAGCTTCCTGTAAGTAAAACTGTCAGTCACATGGCTGATGATATCAATCTCCAACATACTTGCTTATCTTCCTAATCCAGTTATTTCATTTTGTTTCATCTTTGTAATTCTCAAAAGCTACAAATTGCTTAGGTTCTCTTCATTTCAGCCTGCTAAGCCATTTTATAATGTCAATATAGGTCTCTATTAAGAAAGTAAAGTACATGGGTGTCCACTGCTCGCTGTGATTGTCGAGGATTTTGTGGAGGAAATACACACACTGTCTCATAATTAGCTCACTCAAGTGTGCCCTCTGTCACTAATACCAAATAGTGCTTCCATGGTTCACTGAGACCTAAGTTAAGCCAGTTCTAACCTGGAGTGCTGCCATTTCAACAAGTGACCCCAAAACTCACTCCCAACAGCAAAGAAAAAGCCTGCAAACCTCACACCTGTTCTTCTCTGTTTCAACCTGGAGGCCACCCCTGACGTTTCTGCCTACAGCCTATTGGTGAGAACTGGTCACATGATCCCAACCTAGCAGCTGGGGAACCCATCTGGAACAGATGGGTTGTTCCTCCTTTCTGGAACAGGAGTTGTTCCAGAAAGAGGGATCTTACGCAGAATTTGGTGACTCTGTTCCTCTCTTAATGGGGAAATGCAATGGCCACTGGGAACTCACAGCCAGAGGCCATAGGTTGACGTCGGAGCTCGAAGGGAGGGCGTCAAGGAAGAAATCCCAAAGCAACGGACCCTAAAAAGATACCTTTAATTTTACACCCCATACATTTAGTGTTTGTTGAAATGGAGGGATTTGCACTTGTCTTTGGCTTAATGACAGAGCACCCTGAACACAATTCAGCTTTCGCCCGGTGCTCTCAAAAGCAGCCGGTGCAGTGGTTTAAACAAAGCTGCGTCCTACGTTACCCCTCCCGCCCACTGACTAAAAAATACTTAAAGCAAGTCACAATCCTGCTGAGTTTCATTTAATGTCAGCTGCAAAAGGGAAAAAATACACTTGTTCTGCCCCCGTCAAGGGTTGTTGGGAAGTCAAACGAGACTGTGTGGGAAAGCGTTTCATTTTATAACGGTAAAGTGCTATTTTCAATTGATTGGGTTTGAGGTTTTGTTTTGTCTTTTTTTTTCCCCTCCAATTAGCTTCTTTCTGTATAACTCACCATGTTATAGTTTTGCTTTGAAAATAAGACAATAAATTAGGCAAACCAAATTTCACCTTGTGATGGTTCCTCCTATTCATTCTTACTGCTTCAATTATAATCTCGATATCCAGGGTTTGGTCCCCAGCCCAGGTGTTCCTCCCGGGCTCCCAGACCTGTGTGACCAGCTGCCTCCCAGACATCCCCTCGTGGGTGGCCCCTCCAATTCTCTGTCCGAAGCTACACTATCTCCTCTCCAAAACCTCAGGCCCCTTCTGCTTTCCGTCCAGAAAATGGCACTACTGCTACCAAGTTACCAAGCCCGAAACCCCTGGTATCATCCTATTCTCCTCCACCTCTCACTCCCCACATTTAATTAATCACCAGTTCTGTACATCTCACTTCCTGAATATCTCCACGCGATCTTCCCCATGGCTTTGGTCATTTCCTCTTGTGTAGAATAACACCATGCATCACCTTACTTCCAGTTTTACCTGCCTCTAACCCAACCTGCAGAGAAAAGCCAGAGCAAGATTTCGTTTGTTCATAGCTTTTTAAAAATTAACACACATGCCCTGACCTTGTGGTCCAGCTGGTTGGGTGTCGTTCTGCAAAGCAAAGGATCTCTGGTCAGTGCACATGCCTGGGTTGTGGGTTCGGTCCCAGCTGGGGTGCATGCAAGAGGCAGCAGACCAATGTTTCTCTCTCACATCAATGTTGCTCTCCCTCTTTCTCCCTCCCTTCCCCTCTCTTAAAAAAAATTTAACAAACACCCATGTACATGCTACCCACAGTTTACATGGTTTTTTAGACTTTTTACTAAAGAGCCTTTGCCTATCTTTCTTCCCCTGCCCCCTGTATCTCATATCCTCTCTCTCTACCCAAAGGTCACTTCTATTTTTCAAAATTTTCCTTGTCATTCTTGGCCCTTTACCCTCCCATATTATTTTTAAGACCAGTTTTTCAAGTTCTATAAAAATATTTATTGGGATTTTTATTGGAATTACATCAAATGTAGAATTTTAGGAGAAGTGAAATCTTACATCATTAGGTCTTTTCAAACATAGCATGTCTCTCCTTTTTCGAGGGAGGGCCCAAAATAACTCAGAATTCTCTTCTGGAGGGTGGGCCCCTTGTAGTATGGGCTTCCCCTGCTAGGTTAGTGTTCTAGGAACCCATTTGTATCAGTGTACCAGCTGGCGTTGTTGTGAGAGGCTGCGTTTGGCTTCAGTGAATTTTCTTTTTAGGACTCTTTCAGTGCATTTGCTCATTTCATGATGGGTGATTTACAAGTGCACCTGTTCACCCCACACTGAGTGTTCAGCAGTTTTTGACCAAAAACAGCATGACCCTCATGCCCTACCCTCCCTATTCTTGCTCAGAACAACTTTTGTGTCTTGTTTACCCAGATGAAAAAATGCCTCCAAGGGAAAAGTTTCGCCGATGTGGAAGAGGTAAAACAAAAAACGGCAGAAGCACTAAAAGGCATCAACATTGATGAGTTCAAACACTGTTTTGAGCAGTGGAAAAAAATCTTGATAGATGTACTGCATCAAATGGAGAGCACCTTGAAAGTAACTGACATTTAAACATGTAAGAATAAATACACAGTTTTTTATAAATAAATTCCAGGTTTTTAGGGGTCCCCCCCAGGTTTAATTCTTATTGTTCTTCAGTTAGGATGTTCTTACATATTATTGTTAAATTATCCTTAAATAGCTTATAGTTTTTCTGTTGTTAAGACTTTTTTTTAATAATTATCTTTTTAAAACTTGTATTTCAAAATTGTCATAGGCTCCCAAGAAGCTGCAAAGCTAGCACAGAAAGTATTACTTTTTACGTGGATGTTGCTGGCATGGCACTGACGTACGTACACTGACCACCTACACTGACATACGTACACTGACCACGTACACTGACCGCATACACTGACGTACGTACACTGACCACGTACACTGACCTTATATCCTGCAACCTTGATGAGCCGCTTACAGTTCTACTCGTGTTTCTTACCATTGCCTTCAAATATCTAGCTGTATCATCTACAAATAATAAACATTTTATTTTGTCCATTCCAGTCCTTACATCTTTTTTACCTGTTTTATCGTGCTTTCCAGGTCCTCCAGTGTACTGCTGAATAGAAACAATGACGACAAGCCTCTTGTCTTGTGTTTCACTTGAAAGCAGGGCTCCTAACTCTCAGCATGACCGATGTCATGTGGGAGGTTTGGCAGCATCTCCAGCCCCCACCCACTAGGTGCTAGGTATCAGAGCAAGGCACCCACCCTTGCAGCCCGTGGCAATGAAAAACCTCTGCAGTCATTGCCAAATGTCCCCTGGAGAGTACTATCACCTCCAGTTCAGAAAATTGCTTTGAAAGGTAGTGCTTCTAGCATTTCACTGTCAAGTTCGTTGCTGTAAGCTTGCTGTAGGTACCCACTGGGGTTTAAGGTCACGGACAACGGAAACTGGCTCAAGCTAAACTTATCACAATAAAGGCAACAACAACAAAGAGGTCATCGGGTTTCTAGCAGGATCCATGCCAAGGCTGAAAAAGCAGGCTCAGAGAATGGACACAAGCCAAGGAGGCTATGTGGGAACCCGGGGCCCAGGGAATGTGTCAAGCCTGGTAAGTGTCCTGCCCAGATGCTTCTGCACCTGCCCCCAGACAGAGCCCGAAACAAGACCTGTTTCTTCGTAAAATCCATTCTTGATCAAGGTCCCTGGTACAGCACACAGTTGCCTAGGATGGAATCACAGAGTGGTTAGGGATGGGAGGGTTCAGGATGCGATACGCCTTTTGGACTTCTAGAGTGGGAGGCAGGATTAGACTCTCACCGAGACTCCCAGGAAGGTCAATTTTCTAAATGTAGGAAGAAGATGTAGATGTTGAGCAGCCTAAAAATATCCACAAATGGGGAGATGTGAAAGATAGCCAATATGCACTACCATTCCCTTTATCAGGTTGAGGAAATCCCTCTCGAATTCTAACTTGCTCGCTGTTTTGTTGTTTTGGGCATGAAGGGTGCGATTGTTAGTTTGATGTGTCAACTTACTATATTTTGCCATGATAATGCACACTTTTTGCCCAGATTTTTGAGGGAAAAATAAGGATGTACACTCTACACGGGTAGTACTAATTTGTTACTGGTACGTAAAATTTTTTGTACCTTTTATCTGTTCTTGTGTTTTGTAGTTATTTGTTATGTAAAATTTCTTGTGCTATAGTATGTTCAAAAGTAAATGCGAAAACTCCTTTGTAATACAAAAAACAAGTATCTAAATATAAATAAATAAATAATTGGATTTAAAAAATTAAAACAAGCCCTGGCTGGTGTGGCTCAGTGGATTGAGTGCCCACCTGTGAATCAAAGGGTCTCTTGTTCAATTCCCAGTCAGGGCACATGCCTGGGTTGCAGGCCAGGTCTCCAGTCCGGGGCATGCAAGAGGCAACTGATCGATGTTTCTCTCCCTCTCTTTCTCCCTCCCCTCCCCATCTCTAAAAATAAATAAATAAAATCTTTTTTAAAAATTAAAATGAAAGAGTTTTTTTTCCTGAAAGTTTGGGCCAAAAATATGGGTGTGCATTATACACAGCAAAATATGGTAACTAGACTAGAGTCCCCTCTTACCCAATCAGACATAATCACGGCGTGGCTGTGGAGGTATTTCATACATGTGTTTAGCATATATAATCAATGGACTTTAAGTAAACCAGATTATTCTCCATAATGGGGGGGAGTGCTCATCCAATCATTCAAAGGCAATAAAAGCAAAAGGAGAGGTTTCCCAGGGAAGGAGAAATTCTCCCTAAAGACTGAAACACCAGCTCCTGCCTGAGAGTTTCCAGGCTGCCAGATCTCAGACTCACCCGTGTGAGCAAACACATCTCACAAGCTCAGGGACCAAAAGTAACCTCCCTGGGTGATCTGACCACAAACTCCTAACTGGGCTGGTCATGGTGGGTACTCACACCTCAGGCCTGTAACTTCCTCTGTGAAAGGCTGATCTTTGCCTTCAGCAAGCCCCGCCTCCTGTTCTTGTGCCTTTAGGTTAACACACCTTTCAAATGACCAGAGTGAGCCTCGTTGTCCAAGCCCTTCAGGTGTGACCGCCCTCAAGAGGGCACCTGTTCCCTTCAGCTACCCCAGAGTCAATCACAGATTTCCCCAGCTCACTTTCTCCCAGCTTCAAGGAATCTTTCTTAGCTCCCTCCTTCGCTTGAAACGTATAAAAAGAACCGCAAAACTGTCACTCTTGAGAGCATTTTGAGATCTTGCTTCCTGGCATGTTGTCAGTTGGTTCAGATAAACTCTAATAAACTCTCATAATAATTCTCTACAGGTTTGAACCTTCTTACGTCAACACCAGCCCCTACAAGCACATAAGCCGATTACTAGAAATAAATCTCTGTGCTTTTGTGTATATAAATATTAGTCTGTTTCTCTGCAGAACCCTGACACAAAAGGTTTTATTTTATTACATAAATGCTTTATCTGTATTCAATGATAGAATCTTTTGTGGGGGGGGGTGTCTTCTTCGGGCCAGAGAGCTAGTTTTCCCCCATGATTTTTCTTACATGGTGATAAAGTTTCAGGGGACACATGGCCACTCAATAGTTTCTCCTTATCCCTGGCTTCTAGATGTGTCCACGTGACTGAGTTCTGGCTAATGAGCTGTGATTTGAAGAAGGGTACATAATGTCCATGTCCTCCCCTTCAGGGTGCAGGGAGTGGGTGGGGTGGAGAGAGAATGTGGGGCCATGTCCCTCGTTTTACCATTTCAACCTTTTTAGCCAGCTGGAATAAATCACAAAGGCAGGGGCTGGAGAAGCCATGTGAATGTCACGGTAGAAGCCATGTGTTGAAGGAGGCAAGGCAGGACAGAGTCCAGGTCACTTCTGACCGGTGAGTCACCATACCAGCTTTGGACCACCTGCCCGGGGTTTCATGAGAGACACAGCAACATGGTATCTCGTTAAAGCTGCTATTATATTAGAACTCTCCGTTCCAGGAGGCAAACTGAATCCTGATGCCCCTATTCACGTAAATTACACCAACACATCTTCTACTACTAAACAATACTCTCATATTTTTTAACGTACTGCAACATTCATTTCCGTAGTGGGTTATTCATGATTTCTACATCGATTTTCATAGGGAGATTGGTCTACAATTTTCCTTCCTTTCACTGTGCCTGTCAGGATTTACTGTCAGGGTCACACTGACCTCATCATGGTCACTGGCTCGAATATGCATTTCCTACTGCTGTGTAACAAATTACAGTACTCTTTATCTCCCGGTTCTGCAGGCGAGAAGTCTAAATGTGCCGTCACGGACCTCACATGGACGGACATCACAAGGCATCAGCCAGCTGGGCCCTTATCTGCAAGCTTTGGGAAAGAATCCACTTCCAACATCATCCAGTCTGGTGGCAGATTTGGTTTCTGGGAGCTGGAGGACTGAAGTCCCGTTTCCCTGCTTCCTGTCAGCTGACGATGCCCATATTCCCTCCGTTTCTAGGCCAGTGACAGCATGTTGTGTCTTCAGTCTTGGAATCACTCTCACTTCTCCTTCTTCCACCAGCCAGAAAACACTCTCTGCTTTTAAAAGGCTTGTGTGATTCAACTGGACTCACCCTGATGATCTCCCTTTTCATTAATGCAAAGACAACTAATTAGTAACCTTAATTACGTTGATAAAAAATCCCTTTGCCATGTAATGTGACTCATCACAGCTGTGACACGTCATCACATTCACCCTTCCAGGGGACTTGGGTGGGAGGACTCTGGCCTACCGCATCTGGTAAAGTCACTTTTCATCTGGCTCCAGGTTATCTAGTCTTGTCTCGGTCAGCTCGGGCACCACAACAAATACCAAAGACTGGGTGGTTTAAAGAACAGAAACTTACTTTTCAAAGCTCTGGGGGCTGACAGTCCACCACTGAGATGCCAGCTGACTCAGTTCCTGTGGCTTTCAGACAGATGCTGCCTTAGCCTCCAGGCTGAGTCCTCACACGGAAGAGAGAGACTGCCTTGCTCTCATCTCTTCTTATAAAGACACTAATCCCACTCCTGAGGGCTCCACCCTCATTACCTCATCACCTCCCAAAGGCTCCGCCTCCCAATTCCATCACATTGAGGACTGAGGCTTCAACATGGGACTTTGGGAGGGACGCAAACATTCTGTCCACAGTAAGTCTTGCCCCACTGGGCTCTGCTTCTGCTGTACTGAACAATATTTTCTTCTCCAACTCACAGTGCTCCCGCTCACATCCAGCCTTTGCACGCACTCCTTTCTCTCCCTGCTGGCTCCTCCCATGGGGCTCAGTCCCACACAGGATTCAGGTTAGGTTTCCCGTCTTCTGCAGCGCTTTCCTGGTCCCAGGAATATGTCAGGTGCACCCCCTGCACCAGCATGAAACTTTTCAAAGCCCTTTCCCACTGCACTGTGAAGGCCTGTCTACAAACCATCTTCTGGAATAGAAAAGCAGTTCCATGAGGACAGAAGCTCTGGCATCCAACAAGCGCTCAACAAAAATTAGATGGATGAATGTATAGCAATTGTCAGTCAGTAAGCCCTTGGAAATATTTTTATTACATGTATTGAGGTGACATTGATTAATAGGGTCGTATAGGTTTCGAGGGTGCATTACTATGATGCAGGAGCTGTATATGATATTGTGCACCCATAGCAGGGGGCAGAGAGTAAAGGTGGCCAGATAGATGGTGTTGGAAAGTTATTTAACTATTGGAAATTTAAGCATATAATTTCGTCATGGCTCCTTTGAGATGTATGCCTTGGGCTTGAACTTGAATTCTAGGCTATACAGCAGTAGAGTTGGAGAGAGAAAATCGTCCGGGCAAGTGAAGGGAGCTGGTGACATCACAGTTCATTTCTCCTCTAGCTTCTTAATCATCTAATGTCTTGCACTAGTAAAGTGGGAATAATTCTAGTAGTTATTCAAATGGGAACTAAATGAAATAATGTACATAAATCACTTACTCAATGCTTATTGTTAGCTGACCATTTAGGCTTCTCAGGATGAGTGGACTCATGGGCAGAACAAATAGATAGCATTTTGATTAAGAAGTATGTCTTAAGGTAGTGACAGCTGACCATTTAGTCATGGGCACTGAACTGTTTTCCCTTAGAATGTCAAATAAAAAAAAAATGACAGCAACAATAGCCATCTGGTGTGAATGAGTGAATGAATCAAAATTATATCTATTTTTGTCAGATTGGCAAAAAATCTGTTTTTCTGGTGTGCCACAGAATTTTAGGAGTTAGTTTATGTGTGCCATGAGATGACAAGGGTTGAAAACCGCTGTCTTAAGGCATACGTAGAGGGGTTCCTCTCCCCAAGACACGCACACCGCTCTCTGTCATTTCACCAGTACAGCTGTATTCCTTTGCTTTCAGAGCTTTGCCTAACAATCTCTTGGCGGACTCCTACTATTTGGTCTGGGCGGCATTCTTCACATAGAACAAAGACCCCCCTTTCTAATCCATGTGGTTCAGAAGACACTGTATCAATCATTGTCTACAACCCCTCAAGGCCACAAAGCCACAAGAACAGGCCGCGGCTCAAGTGCGGCCAGCCGCAGCTCCTCTATCGGCAACACGACTGACCTAAGGCATGGGCTGTGACACAAGCCAACCAATCAGAGGGCTCAGTAGGGATCGACCCATAAGAGCTGGTCAAGATTCTCTCTGCTTCTGCAGGCTGTCACTACAGAGCCCAGGGCCTCTCTCACTAGCAGAGGACTTGATACTGTGGGACATAACAAGGTTATATGCCAACGGAAGCAGGGGAGAAACCGCCTGCCAGGGGGTCCTTGGGTCCTCTCCACTTACAGACCAGCTCCCCCTTCCATCCTGGGAAGTCCCCAGGAACCTAGCCAGCCAGGTGGGCCAGCAAATTGCCCCTTGTATTGAAGCTCTTTGGAGGAAGTTTCTTTCACTTATCATTGAAAACTTCCTCACTTGGGCAATATTTTTTACATTGTTATTTACAGGAAGATCTACTTTACATCTTTACAAAGCAGGAACATATGAACAGAGATTGCCACATACACTGGTTAACCAGAATGGACCAATGCAAACTAGTAAGGAAACAGATGATATTTTTAATGGCCTTGTTACAAAAACTAATGGAGGAATTAAGCAACAAAAAGAAAAAGAAATCATGGGCACAGGCAACAGTGTGGTAATGGGAGTGGGGGGAGATAGGTAGAGGTGGAAGAGGGTATATGGTAATGGGGATAAATACAAGGAAAATAAACTTGAAAAAAAGGAAAAAAAGAAAAACTAAAAATCTTGTGACCTTATGTGAGTCCCCTCAAATTTCAGGAGTCCAACTAAGATAGCCCATATTCCCACAAGATTTCCATCCAGTCTCATGGAAGAGAAATGAGCAGCTTCAATTTGTCCTTGAGACAACAGTGTCTACTCAGACTAAGGCAAAGAGATGATGTCCAGTTGCTAAGTGTGTGCCATAGCACCCAGGGGACCACCACGTTTGGCACCGGGGACCCCACATTCATCCTCAGACATGGGATGCAGGAGAGGGGTGTCACTGCTCTTTTTCCATCACCCTCTCCCAATCAGAGACCCCACCTGGCAGCCGCAACTATTTTTTAGTCCTGGCCATTGGAACCACAGGCTCACCTTCCAGCTCATCAAATCAAGTACATTCTGGCTCTGTTCTCACAAATCATAAGCTTATTCATTTGTCCAGAAAAAATAGGTCACTGGGTAAGAGGCGCTGCTTTAAATGCAAGTGTTTGAAGGAGAGACAGTAGTTGTATAAATGGTAGAGATGAGTGACGTAAAGGAAAACAGAGTAAAGAAACAAGGGGAGACTAACAGGGAAGAGGAGGGGCCTACCATGAGCCGAATTGCACCTCTGCAAAATGCATATGCGAAGTCCTCAGAATGTGACTGTGTTTGGAGACAAGGCTTTAAAGGCCAAATGAGGCCATGCGGGTGGGCCCTAATCCAATCTTACTGGTGTCCTCATAAGAGGTTAGGACACAGACACACACACACAGATGGATGACCTCAAGAAGGCACAGGACAGCAGTGCACAAGGAACCAACCTCGTGGCCACCTTGATCTTAGACTTCCAGCTTCCAGAACTGTGTGCAGATACATTTCTGTTAAGTCCCCAGTCTGCAGTATTTTGTTGCAGCAGCCAAGCTGATGAGTGTGCATGGAAACTGGTCATGTGACTTCGAGCAAGTGCCAACAAAGAGAAAAAGAGGAGGTCTGAGCCCTCAGCCCTGCAGTGCTCCAGAATGCTGGCTGGCAGGGTTCAGAAGGGGAGGAACCTGCCAAGGAAACCAGAAGGGGAGGGAAGAGAAAATGCAGCAAGATGTGGTATCCCAGAAACCAGGGGAGGGGACCTGAGCAGAAGGCTGGGCTCAGAGGTGTCAGGTGGCACTGAGGCCTCCAGCAAGATCTACTTACCAGCCAGATGGGGAGCACAGGTGCCTCCACCTAGACGGTCCCCACACAGGTGTGAGGTGAGGAGAAAGTGGGGCTGGCAGATGTCTGCTGGCAGGAAGGCTGCTCTTTGGACAAGCTTTAGCATCAGGGGGATAAAGGAGAAGTGGGGCTGCGTCTTTTTGCCAAGGATGGGCAGTGGTGGAGGGGGGGTTGGTCCCCCTCACATCCCCTCCTCCCCATGTGCAAGGGAGCAACCTCTCCCCGAGCCCAGCAAGGGGCGCAGTCCCAACCCACTGGGTCCACTCCCCGGGGCCTCAGTTCCACAAGACGCCTCGCCTTAGAGGGAGCCTAGCAGCAGACTTAGAACTGGCACAGACAGCATGTCAGAAAGGGGAGTTCCACCCAGGTCATCCCTGAGATAAGAGACAATAGTCCCCACACTTTGGGAGGCTGCCAGTGTGCTTAGTTTTGAAAAAGGGATTTCTATTTTGTTTACATTTCTATAACTGGAATGGGGGCATTTCTCAACCTTGAAAAAGTGTGTGGTCTCTTAAATGTTTTGGTCCGAATGGGCAAGTTGGATGAATTCGACCTTACATCCTCCCCGCCCCACTTAATATCTGGGGCAGGGACCTCCTCACTCTGGGGAATGCAAATCACCCTGCTCTCACGTTAACCCCAGAGGGTTGCAACCTCAAATAATTTGGCAAGCAGATGTTGCTCACTATCCCCCTATTCATTTCATAATATACTCCTTAAGTCAAACATTTAGCAATCTAATCAGGCCTAAGTTTTAAAAGACTTATTATGCTTATTTTGGAATGTTATCTGGATTATGTATGTTGTGGACAGTTCAAGTAAGTCATAGATGGTCTGTAAGGAAGGAATTAAGAAAGTGAAAGAAAGGACAGTGTAGGATTATAAAGGAAAAGGATAAGAAGGAATAAAGGAAAAAGATAGATACCACATTCATGTGCGACATAGGAAGTGGAAGTGGAAAGGAAATAAGAGGAATAGTAAGCATCTAAGTCTTTGAAACACTGCACATTCTAGACCTAGGAACGACCAGGTCCTGAGAACAGTAGGGTAATGAACTCGCTGCTCAAACTCACTGCAGCTTGCAGAGACAGCAGGTGGTCTGTCTTTCTAAGCAGACACTTACTCAGGTGCTCTATAGGCCCCTCCCCTCACTGGGGAATCAGCAAAGAATGTGAGAGCTTGAGGCCCTCAGCCACTTAGGCCATCCATAAGAAATCAAGACTAATAATGGCCTGGGATATATTGCACAAACCACTCAGGCTTTCTTAGAAAAATGGGGAATTCAGCATAAAACAGGTATCACCTATAATCCTACAGGTCAAGCAATAGTTGAAAGAGCTCACCAGACCTTTAAAACATCATTTTTAAAAAGGAGGGGAGGGGGAGCCAGGAAATATCCCCCAGGAATTTAACCGTGCTAGCAATATATACATACAATTTTTTGAATTGTGATGATAATTTAAAGTCACCCATAGACAAACACCTTGTGCAAAACAGGCCTGCAGGCCTACACCCCTTGGTCTAATACAAAGACCCGTTAGGGGAAGGAAAAGGCCCAGTTGCACTATTAACTTGGGGAAGAGGGTATGCTTATGTTTCCTCTCCAGAAGGACCTTTGGAGCTGCCGGCAAAGAGGGTGAAGCCATATCATAGAAAAGGCTTCCCTGGAGGCGACCGACCTCCGCCCCATTGGACTCTCCCGATCTAGTCTTCTCCAAGTTGTGTGTCACCCCCCTAAAGTGGAATTCCAGCCAGTAGTCCTGGAGCAATATTCAACATCACCCAAAAGGGACTTTTTCTACCAATTTAAAAGGGCAAATTGATAAATTGCAGCTAGAATTACATCAGCAGCTTCAGGACATTCAACACTTGACTAAGCAGGAGGTTTTTCGAACCCTCTGTGACACTCTCAGTTGGCTAAACCCAAAAAACTGGTTTGATGGACTTAACCTGAGAGTGTGGGTCTTTGGAGCCACTGGTTGCTTACTGATTCTAATAATGCTCTGTGTACTCTGCTGCATTTGCAAATTATTTTCCCAGAGTTGTGTAAGAGACCAGCAAGTAGCAAGCTTTGTGGGATCTATAGCAGTCCTAACTAAAAACAAGGGGGGAAATATAGGGAACCTCTCCATGTGGCATGGCGAATGTAGCCCAGCCCCTGATTAGGAAAACCGGCAGGGAGCAAGTCAGCACACAGGAACTGAGCCCACAGATGGGTTTTCCTGTGGGGAATCAGGCCTGCATTGTACCTAGGCTGCTTTGAGGCTTGCTTTTTGCTAAAACTCCCTCACCCTGAATTGAGGCAGCAAATGTTTATTGTGTATCTTTAAAGTAACTTCCTAAAATTTGTGCTAAACCTCCCAAGTATGGAGCATAACCAGTTCAACCACTTTTCCCCTTGCATCTGCAACATCCTTTTCTTTGAATTAGCAACTTCCTTTCCTCTGTTGTCTGTAAAAGGTAATCACCTAAAGCAAACCTGTGCATAGTAAATGAGGACCATCCTTGAGGTAATGTGCCCAGAAAGGCAATAAAAGCCTGTCCAGGCAGGGGTTGGGGCTCTCTCTCTCACTTAGAGAGTGGCCATGCCATCCCTTTTTCTCCACAGGACTTCTGCAGTCCGTGTGAATTTGTTTTGTTGCAACCACAATACACAGACCCCGCTGGCCGGAGTCTGCATCAGGGTGGTACTGGCAGAGGAGGGAGCATCTAGAAATTTGTCTCTGACTGGAAGTGAGAGCATATTTGTGTGCTGTGAGAATGTTCTAGAATGTTCTTGACTGGAGTTACATAAGGAGTGGGCAGAGAGAGTGGTAGGAAGAGTCTGTGAGGGGAAGTGGAAAGGACCAGTGGGGCAGAACGGACCTTCAAGGGGCCACAGACAGCCCCATGCTGGAGGGCAAGGCCTGGCTGCAGGGTAGGAAAGAGCAGTTCATTTGTCCTTCTCCGCCCACCCCCAGGCATCCATGCCCCCCAACATGCACCTGCACCCCCAGCCTGTCCCCACAACTTGTTTTGTTCACAAGGAGCGAGGGTGAACGGTGGTTTCCAGGTCTGCAGTATCACAAGAATACATGTTAAATACATGCTTGGTAGCATGTATTTGTGACAAAAACATGCTAAAGTCAAAGAAAGCACATCGGTTTCAGTCATTTTATTTTCATTGACAGATGAAGGATCCAATCCATACCTCAGAAATAAGTTACCATCAAGATTCAAAAGGTACGATCACATCCATCCCCAAGGCTTGATTTCTTAAACTTAAATAACAGCTTTTTTCAAATACAAATATTCCTGAGAGAAAGGAAATGGAGAGGATGCCTACCGGATAACGCCCTGGCGGAATTTCCAACAAACAGACCTCAGCCCTCTCCACTCACCCGCCCCTGCTGCCACAAAAGGCCCTCCAAGAGCTGCAGCCTCGTTTCTTTGCTTAAAAATCCAAGTGAAACAAGAAATCTCCATCTCTTACAAAGTATGCCAAGGTTGTTCAACATATTTTGCTAAACATATAAAATCAAAGTTGAGTTTTGAAAATATTTTCCCAAACACAAAATAAATATAAAACATCATGTAAAAATTTTTTAAAAAGATTGTCCATACATCGCAGAATTTTCAGGAAGAGCACGTTTATCATATCTATAAGAACTAACCAACGCAAGTACATCGTTATTTAAGTAATTTAGTTTTTATTAAATATGTCTATTATTATTAACAAATCATAAATAAATCATACGCCTACTCCCAAAGTATGACAAAAGAGTATAGTAGATCCCTCTAAAATACAGGAAGACAATATTTTCAAGTATCATTCAGTTACATATAAATTTACTTCTATTTTTGTCTTTTAGGAAAAACGAAATCTGACCACAAAGTCTCCTAGATTGGCATTAAGTGATTTCCAGTCATGCTGGATTTTTCTTGCTTTCTTGTCTGACCAGGTATAAACTAAGCCCATTCTCCCCGATCTGCTACTAACTAAGGGGGTCATCTCTTCTTTGGTTCATCTCTGTCTGCAGACTAAAGGACTGGAGCCTGGAGACCACTGGCCCTGCCCCGACTTCCCCGGAGCATGTGTGTGGCGGGATCTCTGGGCCAGGCTGAGTGAATGCCACACCGGCCATGAAAACTCAACATGCATGAGGCACCAATGTCTTAAACCCAAGAAGGGAGGTAGTAGTACAGACACGATGCCAAACAGTGTGACACCAAAAATACATTCGGCCATGGACACAATTTTCCCACTTAGATTAAGGTTGATTATGTCTGACAACCTGTCAGCTGTGCCCCTTAAGTCCTTGAGCACATATTCGCATACCCTCACTCAGGCCGGACACTTCGTGTATAGGAGTGTGACAGAAATGACCCCCCGTGATGGCTTAGTAGGTAGAAATATTAGTTTGACAAAGAGCCAGGTCTGCAGGGAACTCAAAGCCAGAAAGCAGGAAAGACTGCTTGACGGTCACCTGGCACGTTAGTGGTAGAGGCAAGACTAGAACCGCCTGTGATTCTTGGGCAGCCGCTCTTCTGATAAGTGATAAACACAAAGCCTCAGAAATCTTCTTAGAAGCAAACGTCTCCATGTAGCAACCAGCGTGACCCAGCGTCACCCATTCTACGGCTCACTCGTCTCTTAGCCAGGGTAGGGTGGCTACTTACACCATCCCAGGCCACACTCCAGTGGGAGAAGGGCCATCAGCAGTTCATTTTGGATGGTCTCTTTATGCAATGTCAAGGTCGCAGTGCAATGTACAAGATGGCGAGCAAGAGAGAGTTCTGGGCTGAAGACAAACAGGGGGTCATCAACAATGATGAACATTTAAAATCCCGAGGCTAGATGAGCCCACCAGAGCACACAGCAGAGCCAGGGAAGAAAGGGGGGCCGAGGCTGGGCCCTCGGCATGCCCACACTGGCAGTCAAAGTGAAGATACGACAAGCAAAGGAGACGGAAGAGGAGTGCCCAGCAAGGAGGAGGACAACCCAGAGCATCGGGTGTCCCGGTGGCCAGTGAGGACAGCTGGGCAGGGAACAGCAAGACCAGGCGTGTGTTCTGGCAAGATGAGGACTGAGAACTGACCGTGGACCCAGCCACGGAGGCCATTGGTGACCTTGATGAACACCATCTAATGGAGTGGGGGGTCACCCAAGTCTGATTAGACGGGGTGTCAGGAACAAGAGGAGAGGGATTTCAGAAGACAAATATATGTAACTCCCCTGAGGGCACAAAGTGCAAAGGGAACAGAAATTGGAAACGAGGTGTCAAGGGAAGGTTGCTGTGATTTTTTAGGGGGGAAATGACAGTACGTTTGCATGCCTGTGGGGTGAACCACAGAGAGAGAAATGGACGGTGAGGGTGGGCAGGAAGCCCGGGCAGGAGTCTTGCTCCAGAGGAGGTGAGAAGAGCTGGAGATCAAATCCGGAATTGGAGGAGCTGGTGCCTGGGCAGTCCAGTGAACAGCAGGGTCCAGGGATTCAGACACTGGCAAGTGGCTGTGGGTGGCGGTGGGAGACTGAGGAAATTTCGGGAGGGGCCTGAGCAGCCTGAGCAGGGAGGGAGTTCCCGCATCCTCCTGGATACTGATGGCCTGGGGCCACAGGCCTGTGTGTCACCGACGTGTGGTGCCCCCAGCAGCGTGGGTTCATGTGCTATTTCTGCTACTTTCAGTCACGTAACCTCAAGCTAGCTAGTCACCCTCTCTCTCTGCCTCGGCTTCCACATCGGTAAAGCAGGGACCCTGGCAGTGCCCTCCCAGCGGCGCTGCTGTAAGCACAGAAGGAAGAAGGTAGCGCCTGCACATGCGTGGGTCACGGCTGACGCTGAGATAGCTGGATCCCAAGCTGTCAGTGCAGAGGGGCTGGCTTGACTGGCCTGGGCCACACGGACACACACACCAGACAAGTGGACATCTAAGCACAGACCAGCCTTACTGCCCAACCAACACCGTTACCTATGGGATCAGAGGCGGCCCATCCTACGGGACTGAGGGATGTGGCCCTGGCAAAACCTGGGCTTCAGAAGACACGCACAGCGCCTGTTTTTCCCACCTGAAAAGGCAGCTCTTCTGAATATGACCCAGCACATTCAGAGCAGCCAGGGGAAGAAAACACGTCTAAAAAGCAGTGGCTCAATCCAAACACACACACACACACACACACACACTGTGCAAAACAGGACACCAGACCTCACACTGCACTTCAGCATGGCCGTGGCCAGTTTGCAGCACGTATCTCTTCCTGAGTTCAGGTCAGAGCTTAGTCCAACACATACACGTTACACAGCCACGTGAGGCCTTTGCTTTGAGTGCTAGTAAAGTCAAGTCCAATAAAGTAAACACTAAGAACCATCCATTCCTATGATCAGCAGCAAGACGACCTGCATGTAACGGGACAGTGGCTGAATGGCCCAAGGCCCTTGCAAAGAAGTACCTTGTTTTCACACAACCCTGCACAACAGGCTCACATAATCCTCTGGGAGGACATGGGAGGCTGAACTCCACACCACAAAACTCAGCTGTTTCTTGGCCACATGAGAAGTTCAAAGATGGAACTTGGGTCAGGCTTGGGCAACAGACACAGGACAACCGCTCACTTGAACAGGGCTCAGTGAGGCAATCAGTGTCCAAGGGGACCTTGAAAGGGTCTTAACATAAACCCACCTGAATCCCAGGAAAAACTCCCAGAATACTTCACCGACCAAGCCTTGCGCCTGACTGCCCTCCGGTGTGAACTTAGAGACCTAACGCACAGCCCAGAGCATCTGGAGCAAACAGACAGGAGGCCCAGGTGGCTCAGAGTAGATACCGTGCTCTTGGGGAGGCAGCAGTGTGTGCCAACAAGTCCACATAAGAGGCCAGGCTTTGCAGTGATTTCGAAGCAAAATTTATAAAAACTGGTTTGTCAGGGACTGAGCTGCAGCCATGGCAGGCTATCCTCTGGGAGGACCTGAGTGCCACGCTGCTAACAGGGACGCAGTGTCCTCCCCGCCCCCCGGACCCATGGCAGGAAAGAAGGCAGCCAGATGCATGTGTTCACCCCAGTCTTAGCACAGGAGAGCACAGCGCTGGGCGCTGAGGAAGGACTCCCGACGTGGACTGGGCAGCACCAGCAGCAAGGCTGCACTAGGAGCCTCCTCACCACCACTCTCTCTCAAGGGGTGGGTGGGCTGAGCCGGGGGCACCCACTGGATCCTCAAGCCCTCGATTTCCCTCCCTGCTCTGACGTTTGTTGGCTGGGAGCCTGAGGACAAGTTCCTGTACCTGCCAAAGCTGCTGTTTCCTCCTGCGTTAGATGGGAATGGTAACACCCCCACCTCACGTGGACGCTGGCCGCTGAAATGAGAAAGCGCAGGTGTGCACCCAACACCTAGTGCAATGGTGGAGGTACTCAGAGGGGGAGCCTATTATTGCCTGGGCACTAAGTCCGAATTGATCAGTGGTTTCATTTGAGCTTCCGTTCTAGTTTGGATTTGGAACACTCTATGACGTCACCCTCCCTCTCCTTCCTCTCCTCCCTCTCCTTCCTCATCTCCCTTCCTCACTCCCTTCCTGCCCCCTGACAATTTTCAGCAATGCCATCCCAAGATTTTTCAAAAACCATCACCGTGGACTGTCAGAAGCACGTCCAGATGTGCCCCTGGGCTCCCCTCACTCAGCTGGACACTCTTCTCCCAGGGAACTTTCCAGAGCCCGCCAGTAGATCAGCATCTTCTGAGGCCCGACAAAATGGCAGGCCACGACCTTCCGGAAACGGCAGGTGGAAAAGCTCAGCCCGCTGGGGAAGAAGGTCTGCTGAGAGTGAAGTTCCTCCAGGCGGATTTCCAGTTTCTTGAGGCAGAGCCCCACGAAGACGTCCTCCAGCTTAAGGAAGGGGACGCTTCCTGAAACATTATACACCCGACTCGCCACGTCGCCGGAAAACACGTAGGCCGTGCCGGAGCAAAAAGGCGGGTACTTGTCCCACGGATATTCATACTTACTGACAAACCACTTACTGTGCTTCTGCCGAATCGGAAATTCGTTCATTTTTAAGAAACCAGTGAAGAACCTGGTTGTCCTGTTTTTCTTCAGCAGTAGCTCAGTCAAATAGTGAACGTTGATAAACATGTCAGAGTCCGTCTTCATCACGAACGCCGCCTGCGGACAGAAGTGGTGGATCCACTCGATCCCCATCATGGTCTTCAGAGTCAGGTTGAAATAAACGTCCACGAAGTCTTTCTGGATGACGTCGCGATGTCGCCTGCTTTCCTGGGCCACCACTTCCACCATGTTCTTCCTGGCACTGGTTCCCAGGAGGAAGAACGTTTTTATCCGCCTTCCTCTCACAACCACCTCTTTTCCCCACGTGTTCCGGATGACCAGGCGAGCGAACTGCTGCTCGGGCGATGACGTCACCAGCAGCACGAGGAAGGGAGGGTCCCGCTGGCAATCGGTGTCTGGGAGCTGGAGGAACTTCCCGCTGTCTTTCTTGAAAACAAGTAACTCTCCTTTAAAGAAAGTCAGATCGTGCATGCTGAAATACAAACAAAGGGCTCCCAGAACCACAAGGGAAATGTACATCCATCTCATCTTCACGGAAGCCATCTGAAAGGGGCAAAATCAAACGGTTACACCTCGAAAGCAGGGGAGCATGGTAGCTTTATCCCGGGAGGCTGGGACGGAGGAAGAGACCCGTGTTTCGTGGCTGGCGTTTCAGCAGCTCTGGGATCTCACCGCACACAGATCAGATGCTGCGGTTTGACAGTTAGGCTGCTGGGGCCATTCACTCCACACTATACGATCAGGACCACAGGGAATGGACGCTGGTCCTGGCCCCAGGGCCAGCCCCCCCACTTCACCATCCCCTTCTAGAAAGATACACAGCCACATCTCTCACTAGCCCCTTCCAGCTCTGCCTTCTCTGAGTCTAAAAATATGTCTAGCGGGATCACCTGCAAGACTGGAAACCACTCGCTCTAGAACTGAATGTGCGGACCATCTGCATTCTTCTCTGACGGAACCAAGCACCATTTCATTACTCCCAGAAAGAAGAAGACCAGTTTCCTGACTTGTATGACTGCCTTGGATCGCACCCTGCTAGTGGTGGTTTGTAATTTTACTGTTTTAGGTTACTTCTTCAAATCACCCGAGTCTGCCATCTTTCGCTCATCCACCTCTGTTCTCAACAAATACAGGATGATTCATGTTAACGTCAGACCGTTAAGAAAGCAAATAACTCACGTTCTCCTGAGTAAGATGAACCACTGGTTTGAAAGCTAAGCCACAGGGTACATTCCAAGAGGAAATTTGTTCCAAACTGTTGTCAGCACAGGCTGTTCTGCGCTCTCAAGTTCTGGCTTGGCTAGCTCACTGAAAATGATGGCACTCTTTCTCAGAATCACTGTAAGAAAAAAACAACAAAAAAAGAGTAGCGTCATTCACATCACTCTTGCCTCCCAAGCAGCTCTTCACCACCTACTGAGCCTTCCTGTTCGCTAGAGCATCACCGTACCACTGGCCTTCATAACCTTGAAAGGACATTACAGCCTCACCCGGTCTCTCTTTTGTCATCTGTAAAATGAGTACAACAGAGACAGATTCCACTACCTGGTTCACCTGTTGACAAAAATAACATCATGCATGTGTCCGAGCGTCCCCTCTGGCCTAAGGTACAATATTAGCAGCACTCGGAGCGCTGCTCAGAGACGTGAGTCAGTTACAGTCCGATGCCTCCTGTCACAGTCAGCCTTCTCTACGACCACAGTGTGGCCGACGCTTAAAGAACCTGACATGGAGAAGAAAGAAACCCATCAATTCTCAACTCAGTGCCTGTGTCTTCAAAATGCCATCCTACCTGAGAGGGAGGACAGAGGGGCCCAGAGGAAAAGAAATGACCGAGTGACATGAAGAAACGCTGTTCCCTGTCAGATCAGCACCTACTCCGCTTTCCACTGGGAATCAGCTAAAGGTGCTGCAGAGCGGAAAGAAAATGCCCCGCTGCGGACGTCAGGCAGGCTGCTGGGATGGGAAGACGGGGGTGTGGAAGGGGAGACTTTGTTCCCAGGCGGTGTGGCCACAGTGGCGGTGTGACTTGGCACGGGGTCCACAATGCGCCAGGCCTGTGTCCTCGTCTCCAACTGGGGGAACAATGCCTCCCTCGCAGGAGGGTTAGAAGGCCCTGGATGCTGGGCCGTAATTATTTCTGTCGTGACTTCTTTCCAAAGCGTGCCCTTTAATTTTGATTTAATCCTCACCAGAGGATGTTTATTGATTGTAGAGAGAAAGGAAGGGAGAGAAAGAGAAACATGGGTGTGAGAAACACTGACAGGTTGCCTCGCACCCTGACCGAGGATCGAAACTGCAGCCTAGGCATGTGCCCTGACTGGGGATCAAACCTGCAACCTTTTGGTGTACAGACGATGCTCCCACCAAATGAGCCAATCGGCCAAGGCAGAGTGTGCCCTTTAATAGCATGGGTGGCACTCAGCAATGTCAACTCGGTTCTCCCCTTCAAGTCCCACCTTGCTAGAGCATTCTGCCCACACGTTCCCGGTCACAGACAAGTGGAGTGTCCTGTCCACAGGATGACCCAAACCCAAACAGCAGGAAGGGTGGTCTGCAAGTTGCTCTGACAGCCTCATTCCTGACTGGTGGCTCACATCCCAGGCCACGCCTGTAGATGCTCCAGGGCACCTAGAGAGAACTCAGCCTGGGGGCCACCAAAAAGGACAGTGAGTGACCTTTTGATGCAGATTCATTGCTCTGCTCACTCAGTCATTTTGAATGTGAAGGCCACACAGTACACATGCTCACTCAACAACATCTACCGCCCCCACTGACTAGTACAGTGAAGTCGTCATTGTTCACACATGTGCATTCCAGTCCACTCCCCTTGGCTTCCAGGTTACATTGATGTTGCGCAAACTGTTCTCGTTATATTAACAATGGCTGGACTTTTTCCAGACAGGCCTCAGAGACCACGAACTTCTTAACACAGTTCATAAAAACAAAACACTTAGGACTACAAAGGAAATCAATTATGTTGAAATACATTTATCAAAATGCGTTTAAAGCACGCTGGACAATGTTCTGTGCCACTGTGAGTGGTGCCACTGTGCCACTCTTCGCTGCTGTCTCCACCAATGACTTCTGGCTCCGTGGCAAATCACTCTGTTCATGTGGAAGGCGGCACGAGCTCATTGGGAAACATCCACAACTGCACTACGATGTGAAAGTATCAGTGACTTCTTTTGGAGACAAAGGCACAGACTCTACTGCTACGTGGTTTCCGTGCCTGTTATGGGCTAAATTGTCTGACCCCCAAAGTCATATGCCAGAGTCCTAACCCCCAGGACCTCAAAATGCCACCTTATTTGGAGATCAGAAATTGACCCAATTACAATGAGGTCATTAGGGTGGGTCCTAATCCATTTCTGACTGGTGTCTTAAAAGGGGAAATCTAGATGCAGACACACACACACATGCGCACACACACACACACAGGAAGAATGTCATGTGACAATGTCACTGATTCAGGTGCTGCTTCTACAAGCCAAGGAACCCAAAGATGGCTAGCAACCATCAGAAGCTGGGGAGAGGATGGGACAGACTCTCCCTCACAGCCTCAGAAGGAACCAGCTCTGCCAACACCTTGGTTTTGGACTTCCAGCCTCCAGAACTGGGAGACAGTAAGTACCTGCTGTTTAAGCTCCTCAGTGTGTGGTACTTTGCAGCCCCTGGAAACTGCTCCTGTGCCCAGAATCATGATGGAAGAAGGGCTAAATTTCAGTTAAAGGTTCACAAAAATAAGAAAGTAATTTTTTCCCCATCTAAGGCGTCAGACCCCAGGGTACTACTCCTGGTCAGCATTCAGGGTCTTCTACAGGCCCACATGCCTGACGCTCACATTTCAAAACTGACGACGGCAGCAATTTGAGGGGCAGGAAGACAACGGCACTGTGGGTGTCCGAGGTGTTGGGCAAGGTCACCCCCCCTTTCCTGTCACTCTGAGGTCTGTGGTTGTCGTTTTTATCTGACCTGCCCTTCTGACAGAGCCAGGGCTGAGCTTGGGCCTGGGAGTCAGGACGGGAGTTGACCAAAGTGGGACAGTGAACAGCACATTTTTGCCACTCTTTTTGGTAAAAGATTTTTTTTTAATTTTATGAAAAAAATGGTAATAGTGCTTGCAATTCTTTTAATTTTCCTGCTTAACAAAACAAATCGTCAACTCTATTTCAACCCCTCTCCCATGTAAGAACTGTCTTACCCTCCGCGGGGGCCCAACGGGAGCGCCCCCTGGGTGTGGCCAGTCACACCAGCTGTCCTGGATGCTGTGGGTCGTCGCCCAGCCAGGGGCGGGGGTTTGCAAGCAGAGGTGTTTAGAGGGAGCCTGGTGAGAAGGAAATTCACATGTCCCAACCCAGTGAGGAATGGTTTCTTTCTCTGCCTTTCATGTCACCTCATCAGCTCAGCCAAGAGCAGTGAACAAAAATCACATTCATCATTCACCTTTCACGCTGGCGGTGGCTGCAGGAAACTTCACTAGGAAGTGCCCCCACCAGCACGGCCTTGGGAGCATTCTGTGCCCATCCTGTGAGGCTGTCCAGCTAAGGACAGCGTACATCCTGCTGGAAGAACTTCTGGTGGAACCCACAGCCCTTACAAGAGAACACAACGGCCTCACCCCAAGCTCTGCCACTGCCTGAGAAAACCTCATCTGAGAAGGGATTAAGCAAAAAAAAAAAAAAAAAAAAAAAGGGGGGGAGAGACAAGACTCACGGACACAGACAGTAGTATGGTGACTGCCAGAGGGAAGGGGGGGAGGTAGGTGGTAAAGGGGAAATTAATGGCGATGGATGGAAGGAGACTTGACTTGGGGTGGTAACCACACAATACAATGGACAAATGATGTATGATAGAATTGTATACCTGAAACCTATACAACTTTATTAACTAATGTCACCCCAATAAATTCAATTTAAGAAAAAAACAGTGTGGCAGGCAGTGCCCAGGGGCCCAGGGTTCAACAATAGGAAAAACGAACCTTTGAGGGATCAGAGCCCCCAGGACCACCAGCAAGGAGGTGAGTGGGCCTGACCAAGAATCTCTCTGAACCCCCTTCTCAACAAGACCTCAGCCTTTGGACTTTCATCTGTGCATTGCCCAGTTTTAGCAAGAATCCTGCTAAGTGGGCTGAGCCAGAACCCCCCCTCATTATCTGATCAAACCCCCCATCCTCCAAGTTTGGTGTCTGCCTGGCCTGGCCCGCCTTTGGCAAGAACCCTGTGGAGTCAGCGGGATCCCCCTCGTCACTCCCACCCACGGAGGCTGCCCTGCCCCGGGCTGGGAAGCCCCGCTGCCCGTGCTGCCACTGAGCGCAGCCCAGCTCCACTAGATCTCGCCCACCCATCGCAATCATTTCTGAACCAAACCTGTTTTCGCACGTTCTCCCGTCTGGCTGCTTTTTCTTTGACAGGCAGAGGAGAGAGCTGGAGTCCCACCTGGGGACATTCAGGACGGCTGCCCTCGGGAGGCCCACAGGCAGAGGCAGCAAGCCCAGAGGGGCCTGGTAGGTTCCAGAAACAGAGTACTCTGCAAACAGAAAGCTTGGAGGCCAGGCTGGAGGTCAGGCAGGGTGGGCTCAGCACGGCCTTACAGAGCACGTGAGGAGTTGGACCTTTTCTGAAGACAGCAGGGGGTCCACAAGCCTTCTCTAGGCTTTAGAGGCTGATGAGTCCGGGATCCGATGGGGCCCCTCACCCCTCTCCGCAATCCAGTGGAGAGGCCCCCGCTCGCTCTGCATATGGCATCTCCAATCAAACCAAGTGGCCGTGGAGATGGAGTCCAGGGGTTCATGCCAATGACCGCCAGCCTCAGAATCAATCAGGTAGAGCCTCAGAGAGGCATTTCAGGGACTGGCATCTTAGGCAGCTCGGGGCTGCCTCACAAAATGCCAGAGAACACCTGACAGCCACCTTCTCACAGGTGTGGAAGCTGGAAGTTGATCAGGCTGCCAGCACATTAGGCTCTCTCTCTCTCCCTCTTTCTAAAATCAATAAATATATCCTAGGGTGAGGACTTAAGAAAAAAAAAAAAAAAGATGGCAACTGACCCATCCACCAAGCTCCTTACAAATCAGCTGCATCCTGCCCTCCCGGTGCCAGCTGATCTCCCCCTGCCTGTACCCTTGGGCCACACTTGTTCCCTCTCAGCTCACTGAAGAGACCCGGTTTCCTCCCTGTACACATGTCCCTCACGCCTCCTTCTCCTTCTACCCCACTGCACCTCTGCTCAGCTAGCTCTAGCGTAACCCTCCAGGCACACTCTGGTTTCTCTTTAGAACGCATAAATCTCTGCCTTTTAACCCTCCAGGGCAATGTCCTGGATGTATTACCCATGGCACCCCTTGTGTGGCATTTTATCAATTTCATTAATGGGATCAGATTTTATTATTTCTTTGGGCAAACCGCAGACTGCTGTCCACCTTTCCCACTGGTCAATAACACCAGAAGGACAGAGCACTCTCTGTATTTTTCACCCCTGTAGTGTCAGCCAGTGCACAGTATTTGGAACACAGGTCTGAATGGACCACAAGAGATGCCCACATCTCCAAAAGCTGAATCATGCATCTGTGCCACTGGATACATTTTTCTACATGAAAGCAAACACTTGCTTGGTACAGCATCTCCCCGGGATGAACTTGTTCTACAAAAATTTTCAGTACATTTGGGATTTTTGCTTTATGTACATTTCATTAGACTCCGATTATTTCCCAGAAGAAAGAGAACCTAGCTTATTTCAATGAAAGAGGAAGTAATATCATAATCTCAAGCGTTCCACCCACTGTTCACACTGAGGAGGCTGGCAGGCCCTGGAGGCAAAGTGTGGCTGTTGTTGAGAGTGTTCAGAAACACAAATCAACTGCTCTAGCATGAAGGGGAGTAAAAAACTGTGCAGAGGAGAGAGATGGGGAACTACCGGAGCACGCATAGTGTTAGTTCCAGCACTTGCCTGTTGGTCCCAGGACGTGGGCTTTAGTAAGAGGGTGGAAAATCACCTTCGCTCAGAGAAGGGTGCATGCCCAAAACAAAGCACAGCTGTCCGGGCACAAACTTCAAGTCCACAGGTTTGTCAACACAACAGAAGTGACTCAGAAGCAGCTACACCTCTACAGACTCTCCTGACTCACATACCTTCACTCTCCAGGGTACACAAGAGACTGCGCTCAAGCCACTGCTTCTCCTGGGACAATTCCCTCCGCCTGGAAATCTCCCAGCCCTGACAGGTGACCCCAAAAATCCATGAATGAGCAAAAAGCTGAGTCCACACACCACGCGTGTGGTCTGCACAGGCAGCCCACTCTCTAGACTGCTGAGGGTAATTGCAATCATCATTTACCTTCTGCTATAATGTCCTTTGGCTTGTGGGCTATTTTATGCCCTCAATTTCACCACAGGGAGCAAGGCTGAACATTCTTACCTCACAGTGGAGCCCCTCGTAACAGATGGGCAATTTCTGCCTCGAGCTGATGCACTACCTTCTCCTCAGCTCTCAGTTTTCTGTTGCTTTTCCTATGCAGCGATCACACAGCTTCCTCCGGCCTGTCGTGACTTGCTCTTGTCCTCAGGAGAGTGGCAGATTCTACTGAGAACACAGGACCTGAGAAGGCACTTGGAGTTGCTTTTCTCATAGAAGTAGAGCGAAACCTCCTGACCTCTGCCCACTGAGTCAGGATCCCTTGGCCTGGCCTGAGGCAATTCCTGAACAGAAGGAGGAGGGCGTGACAGGTGGCCAGGACACTGGCTGATGGGGGAAGGTTAAAGCCCCTTTTTTAAAATTTAACACTGACCTACACAGTTGTCAAGAGACTTCACTGAAGCTTCAAGGCTGATCAAGTTAGACGTTCACTTACAAATGTGAGCCAGGAGGAGTGAAACAGTACACAGTTAAAGAGAATCAGCAACTAGGAGTGCATAAAAATCTTGACAGTTTTCTTAAGAAAGCCAACGTCTACATGATACTCTAGAAAGAAGTTTCAAAAAGCCATTTGTGTATAAATACTGTGCTGGTTATGAATATTCTTACCCAGACTGTTACTGGACAGGAACCGGGTTGGGAGAGGGTCTGCCTCGGTGAGCCTGCAGAGTGTGGGTTCTTGGCTTCCGGTAGGAAAGATACCAATTTCACAACAGGAGTCCAGATGGTTTTGAGAGTGTGTTTATTATAGCTGGGACGGTGAAACAAGGAAGGGCTTAGGGTTGCAAAAGCAACAGGAGGGAGCTTACACAGGGCTGGCTCACTGAGACTGCGATTCACCTTGAGGGGAGTGAACAAAGGCGGAGCTACTGTGGGCTCACCAGGAAGTCAGAGAACAAAAGGCCTTGAGGGCAGGCTCAGGGGGTCAGCCAGGAAGAGCTGCCACTGCCCATTGCTCCCCAAGTCACATGGAGACCCTTAGAACTTAGGGGGAAAGCACACCTGAGAAAGAAATGGGGAAGAAAGGTGTGCCCCAGAGGGAGCCTGCCCTGGGTCCTTCGTCCTGAGGGCTTTTAAAGGCTGGAAGTTTAAGGGAGCTCTTGGGGGGGGGGGGGTCACAACAGGATGCTCATCAGCTTTCTGCTGATGTGCACAACGAGATTTACTGCCCGGGCTACATCCCTCCTTGGGTGGGGCTGGTGCAAATGCTGCGAATTGGATTTCTGCTGTCTCCCTAGTAGGGTGGTATCAGCTATTTTCCCTCTGGGTGGGGAGGAAAAGTGCAAATCATGTATTCTTGTGTCCTTGCTTAGGAAGGACAGGGAAGACAGGATTTGGAGATTAAACTGCTTCCTTGAACTGTCTGCCTCAGTTTCCCTCTTCTACTTGTCCTGGCTCACTGGCCTGTCTCAGGGTCAGAGTGCGGGCCTCCTCAGGACGCCTCCATGGCCATAGTCCGCTCATCATTTTGTACTTCCCGGGTGTTTCCCAGACACAGAAGCAAGAAGAGAAAATATTATTACACATAATAACCATTTCACTAATTTAAACTGAACTTGGCAGCACCCCGCTCCAGCGGTGACAACTAACTTTGAGCCACACCTCCCTTTCAGAATTCTCTTATTACCCAGGGATCAAGGAGCAAGACAGCTAGTCAAGCGTGAGCCTCGCAGCCCCTGTGCAATAGGTGGAGCCACCTGTCTACATCAGCTCCTTCCCCCACTAGGTAAGTCACGGCAACCACTCCCCCGCTCCCAGACCAAAGTCACTCAGCCTTCGGCAAAGAGTCCCACAGTCACTGCCCATTAGGAATCTTTGGGTCAAGAATAAATGAGCACAGGAAGGACAGAATACTGTATCTGCCTTGCTTCGTCCCCAACTGTCCCAGGAGCCACACGGCCCAGCACGGTGGGAAGGAAATCGCAGGAGACACACAAATATTTGTTGAATAAATGATCTAAGATGAATCATCTGGGTAGAGTCTACGACCAGAAAACAAAGGACACGCTTTCCCTGTGTCAGTAAGCTCCAAAGTATATCCCCATTCACAACTCCGTCCCCGTCACAATGCTCAAGTAGAAAACATCCATATTCTGGGACCCAGGCTTCTGGCCTGGTGGCTCTGTCAGATGAGACACAATGACAATACATATCGACAATGAGCAGTGAGCAATGCGAACGGTGTTGATTTTCCGCTTAAGATGACAGCCACTGCGTAGGTGGGCTCCTGCTTTACGCACAACGGCAAAACAAAAATTCACTCGAAACAAATGTTCAAAGCACCAGACATCTGGTCAGTCTCTTGTCTTCTCTCCCTTCCAGATGAATCTTCTGGAATAAACAGCCTGTGCTCCCCAATGTCCTGCCTTGGCCACTGCCATGGTTTCTCTGAAACCACTTTGCCAAAGGTGACCCACCGCCTGCTCTGGGTTGGAAAAGAACTGACCTAGGAATGCTTACAGCCTCTTCTCTCCCCTAATCTACCACAAATCCTGCCTTTACCAGCTTGCCCGCTGCATGAAATTAGGGTAATGGATGAGGGAAGAACTGAGAAGTTCTGGAAAAAGCAGAGTCACTAGGAGAAGAAAACAAAACCCACAGAGAAGAGCAGAGATGCTGGGCTGAGAGAAAGGGCTAGCGAGCGCTGAACCGAGGGGACTTCGGAGCAAGGGGACAGGGGAACTTGGAAGGTAGCAGGTACAGAGTGTAGAGAGAACGTAAATTTTTGTTGGGTATCATGAATAAAACTGTCTTTGGTGTTCTTTGAAAAATTTTAGAAAAGATTCAAATTGCCTCTTGGGTTATCAAACTGATGATACATACATATATACCAGATAAGATTTTGAAAGACAAAACATCAGCCCTGACCAGTGTGACTCAGTTGGTTGAATGCTGTCCCACAAAGCGAAAGGTCACCGGTTTGATTCCCAGTCAGGGCACCTGCCTGGGTTGTGTGTTCCATTCCCACACAGGATGTGTATGGGTGGCAACCAATCTATGCTTCTCTCCCTCTCTTTCTCCCTCCCTCCTTCTCTCTCAGTAAATAAATAAAATCTTTTAAAAAGGGAGAAGAAAGAATGCAATGTCAACACCAACCCACAGGCACACTGGCTTTACGCAGGCTTGACCTTCCACGGCCAGCCTGGGCTGGTAGGTGTGTTTGCCGAAGCTTTTTCCCTCTGTGGTATGCTCATCTGTTTCTTCTCCCATCTCCTGGGTTTTTCACTCTGCTTCTCTTATGTTGGCTCTTTTCTCATCCTGCTCCTAAAATTCAGGCATGCCCCTGACCTCTCTTCTCACTGACACTCCCTTATCCACTTCCATGATGGTGCACAAAACAATATGCAAATCCATGTTGTTCTTCCACACTTTTTAACTAACTCCAAACCCAAACGCCAACTCCACGCCCAAGACATCTTCAATTCCACCCCTCCTTTCAGGCTGAAGAGCCTCATAATCTGCGACATCAGCACCAGACTTCTGCCCATTGCTGCTGCTTCATCTCACAAACTCCAGACTTAACCACTGGCCCTCCAGCCCCCATGCTGTCAATCAACAGAGCTTTTCCAAAGCCCAAGTCCAACATCATCACTCCAACGATTAAAACTTTCCAGTGGCCACCCATCAGCTCCCCAGTGCACACTATACTCCTGCCACCTCTGGCTAAAGGTTCCATGAGTGTGCCATTGTGTTTCAGGCCTCCAGGTGGCTCTTCCAGTCCAAGGACTGTGTTCCACCCAGAAACTCCTTTTAATCCCTTCAGACCCAGCCCGAACTCTGCCCCTTCAGTGAAACTTCCCTGACAAGCAGACTTAACCATTTCCCTTTTTGGTACCACAATTTCCTGTATATATCTTTGCCATAATGCTACCAGATTATAGTTATTTGTTTATACATCTCCCTCCTCCTTAGATGTGTCTTGGGGCAGGAAATACTTATTTAAGTCTCAATACCCTATACCATACTTTTCACATAATGAATGCTCAGTAAACATTTACTGCGTACATACATATTTACTGTTATGGATTAAATCGTGTTCCTCCAAAATCCATATGCTGAAGTCCTCACCCCAGTACCTCAGAATGTGGCCTCCATTCACAACAGGGTCACTGAAGTTATGATGAGTTAAAGTCAGGTCACAAAAGGAAGAAATTTGGACACAGACCCACATACACAAAACACTATGTGAAAACAAAGGCAGAGATCAGGGTGATGCTTCTACAAGCCAGGGAACCAAAGACTGGCCTCAAACCACGGAAGCTGGGAGAGAGGCTGGGCAGACTCTCTCAGCCTCAGCACCAGCCCTGCCCTCACCCTGACCTTGGACATCCAGCTTCCGGAGCTGTGAGACAATTCGTTTCTGTGTTGAAAGCCACTCGGTCTGTGGTACCTTGTTATGGTAGTACTACATTTACACATTTACTAAGTAAATCCATGAATAAAATCACTCAGAGTAGTTCTGGAACAAATAATCTGCAACGTGCCTTTGGTGCGCTCCACTAAGCGACAAAGACCACAGCAGCATTAGATGGAGCCACGCCCACAAGATGGAGCCACGCCCAGGGCAACACTGCGTTCAGTCCTGTTACTGAGTGTTCCTCCTCTCACCATGAGTCATCCGAAAGGGAAATTTTCCCACGTATGAGAAAAATCTTCCCACACTAGATTTTTATTTCTGTTTGGGGAAAACTCTACAGGCAGGAAAAGTTATCAAAGAACAGGCAAATGGTTGCATCAAAGATTTGAAAACGACTGGGGAGCTATTTGCCTTCGGCGGTGTCCCTTCCTCGGTTCAGTATTTCTGCCAGTCTTACCTCCCAGGGACTGCGTCCTCTCCTCTGGACACCTCAAGGCAACCACAGCTTTCCAGTGAATCTACGGAAACCACCTTCCCTGAAATAGGAAAGAAAATGGTAACACGCGGACATCATGTCCTAGTCAGAGGACAGTCCCCTCCTGTGTCTTTCACTGCTTCTCACGAATCCCTGAAGCCACAAATGTGTGTGAGAGGAATTTCACTGGCCTAGGTCACTGATGCCCCAGCCATCACTGCATGAGACACTGCCATGGGAACGTCGGAGAGTGTGGCTATGATAGTCACAGAGAGAATTCACAGAACCAAGACACCGCTGCTCAGAAAATTCCCTCTCCAACATTTGGGTTACTGTGGAATCTGCTCCGAGCTCACTCTTACACCACTCCAAATCTGCATAGAAGTACACAGCTTTCACAAAAGACAACTTTGGCAGGAAAACTACAGATTTTAAGGTGAGATGATTCACAGTGAAAAATATGACATTTCTTAAAAGCTCATTAAAAATGTTCAACATTGGTGGGTTTGTTAAAGGGTCCTACTGTTCCACCCCTTCATTTTTTCACCTTGAGTGCCGGTTGTTACAGAACAGGCTGGGACCATTTTCCTATAAAAAAACCAAAGCTACCAATGTGTCCTGAGAATTTTATTGAGAATATACATTATATTTTAGCCCTGGCTGGTGTAGCTTGGTAGATTGAGGATATACATTATATTTTAACAATAAGAAGAACAAAACATATCAATTGAAGAAGCAAGAACTCAAATAAAGTTTGAGGACTAAAATAAGTGACTTCTAAGCACCATTTTCAAACCCTGATCGTTCTCATTTTAAACCAGCATTTCCATTATTATAACTGCATGTGCTTCTCAATAGCAATATAACTGTCCACCGATTTAAGAGGAAAACAAAAAGCCATCATCTTGGTCATAAAGCAATAAAATTAGGAAATAACATTAATTTTGATCAAGATCATCAAAAGTCCCAACCTCTTAGAAATAAAGAAAAGTAACTATGAGGTCAAAGTAGAAATTAAATGTGTAATAACAGATTACTTACAAAACAAAACAGATGATAACACTAAACTTTTCATGATGTGTTCAAAGCTGCTTTTAGAGGCAAATGCACAGCCTTACGTATTTTCATTACTGAAGGAAAGAAAGAAAAGAACCAAGCTCTCAAAGAGTTCACAAAACAAACAAAAATTATAGAAAAGAACAGGGATGATAAAACTAAAAGCAGGATTATATTTATCCAAACATTAAAACAAAATATTACTGATAAATATGCACATTCTCTCTCTTTCAAATGGACTAAGCTCTAACACATTCAATTAATACAGAAAGTGGGAAGAAAAAATAAAATGAGAAATGGACATGGGAACTGTTGTTTTCACATATAGAGGACAATCAAGGTGTTAAGAGTTCTGTGTTTGGAACCCAAGGGAACTGGGTCAGATCTTAGGTCTGACACTTGTTAGTTGAGACTCTGCGCATACTTAACTTCTTAAGAGTTTCCTCTAGAAATGAGAAATTGAAAACTTAAAATGAAAAAATAATGTGAACAACCTCCTAAAGTTTTTGTGAAATCAAATAAGTACTTCGTGGTACTCAGGAACTAGTAAGCTCTCAGGCGGTATTCGAAATCATTCCTAAGACTTCTGTGATGTTAGTTTGCTTGATTTGTAAGGCCCTGCAATCCTTCTGACATGTGCTCAGGACAGTCACTTGACGTGGCCCTGTGAGGTCCACTCACAAGTGTGCAGGGTGACACTCGTGATTTCATCTTCAAACTAGTGCAATTATTAGAAATTGCCATAAGGTCAAATTCTTCCAGACTTCGAGTGGAACTGACATGGCAGAATCTGGCGAGAAAGCAGGCTGACATGGAGTGATTGACAAGGGTCAAAATGTTCTCCAAAAAGTAAGTCCAGTTGTGTGTAAAGAGGGGAGGACCCCTACTAAAATGTCCAGAGGTCACCTGGTTAGAATCTGCCTGCACAAAGGAGGACCTTGAAGTGGCAACAGTGAGACAACATCTAGGATCAGAACAATGAAGAACAAAGAGTAGAATTTAGAAAACAAGAGTCAGGAGGGGAAATGGAGGTAAAAAGGGATCAAGTGGATACAAAAGAGAAAAACCACATTAATGTCCCAACAATGGCTAACACTCACACTTCCTGTGCTCCAGCTACTATGCCACGTACTTTTTATGTGGGTACTCATTCGTTGTCACCACATCTATGAGGGGGTGCTAACATTCTCTGTTTTTGAGGAGACCCCACACAGTGAAATCACTAGCCTGGGTCCTAGAGTGAGTTAAAGGTCAAAGCCAGCATCCAGAGCCTGGTAAAGGCACCCAAGGGTCCACAGTCCAACACCCCACTGCTCACCACCCCCCATCCCTCAGTGTCACAGAGAAGTGTCCCAGGGCTCAAAAGAGCCTAAAGAAGGGAGGGGTCATCATCAGTGTCAACCCTACAGAAAATTGTGGAGCCCGAAGCTCTCAGACTTCCAAAAGGCAGCTTCAGTGGAGTAGCTGGGGCTAAAATCAGAGAGCAAATGGCCTCTTAGAAAGATAAAGAAGGCAATCAGGGCAGTCAGCTTAAAACTTTCCATACATCAACCAATAGCTAAAGAGGCCAGGATCCAAAACATGCATGTGGCTGCTAGAGAGCTCCTATACATCCCTTGGAACCCCCCGCTCAGACACCACTACTTCTACACAGGCTTCTCCCATCTTGTCCTCCCCAGAACTGATCATCCTCTCTTCCCTGGACTCCCAAAGCACACTATCACATCTACTGGAGTGCTGGTTTTGCATTTTCCTTTCTTCTAGCTGACTCTCCAACTGGACTGTGAGCTCTTTGTAGTCAGGGACTGGTATTCATTTATGTAACCTGGGGGTCTAGCCTGAGTACCCCACTTGAAGCATGTAGGCAGGTACTCAGTAAATAGTTGTTGCATTTAAAAAAAAAAACAAAAAAACAACCATGGGATGTGGGAAGGGGTGGGGAAAAATAGGGCTGTTCAGGCAACCCTGAGGACAGGACAGACTAGGAGATTAATAAGTGGTGACTAATGAAGAGCTATGATGGAAACAAGAAAACCAAAGAGAACTAAATGCCAGTCAACAACTCTCCCAGAACTAAAGTCCATGACAGTAAGAGCGCCTTACCTGTTCACAAGTGGGGGTTCATCAACGACAAACAGCAAACAACCTGATTTTTAAAAATGGGCAAAGGACGTGAATAGACATTTCCCCACAGAAGATATTCAGATGGCCAATAAATTCATGAAAAGATGCTCAACATCACTCATCATTAGGGAAATGCAAATCAGAACCATGAGATACTACTTGACACCCACTAGGATGGCTATGATAAAAAAAATTGTTTTTAAATAGCAAGTGTTGGCAAGTATGTAGAGAAATTGGAATTTAACCTGTGCACTGCTGGTGGGAATATAAAATGGTGCAGCATTGTGGGAAATGGTATGGCAATTCCTCAAAAAAATAAAACAATAACAGTACAATCCAGTAACTCTGAGTATAAACCCAAGAGAAATGAAAGCAGGGACTCAAATATTTGTACACCCACATTCATAGCAGCATTAGTCACAGTAGCCAAAAGGCTGGAAGCAACCCAAGTGTCCATGAACAAGATGAATGGATGAACAAAATGTGTTTACACACAGATAATGTATAGACATATGGAGTATCATTTAGCCTTAAAAAGGAAGAAAATTCTGACAAGCGCTGCAACACAGATGCACTTTGAACGCACTATGCTAAGTGAAGTGACAAATACTGTGTGATTCCACTTACATGAGGTACCTAGCGTGGTCAAGTCCATGGAGACAGAAAGTAGATGGTGGGTGCTGGAGGACTGTTGGGAGAAGTGCCTGATCATGGGGACAAGGATGCCTTCGGGAGTGATGAAAATATCCTGCAACTAGAGAAGGGATGGTTGACAGCATTGTGAATATACTGAACGCCATGGATTGTGGCTAAAATGGTCCATTCAATTTAAGTATATTAAGTACTTCACCACAATAATAAAAAAGAATGTGGGTTTCATTTTATTGTAAAGCTTATGGGTAAAATATATGATACTGATATTATACTCCAATAAAACTATTTATAAAAAAAGAAAGAAAGAAAAGAATCAAGGGTTGAAGGGAAGCCGAGATCAGAGCTAAAGGGAATGTAGAGTGCTTGCTGGCAGTGGAGGTCCAATTTTCCAAAACTGTGCCCCACCAGGCACCAAGAGGCCCCAGGTATGCTTGGGGGCAGTGGGTGGGGTATGGGAAAGGGTAGGATTTCAAGCTGAGGAACCACTAGATGAAACAAAATGAAACAGGCTTCTTTATGGCAGGACTTTTTGGAAACTTACTGAATTAATGTGTACAGCAAATCTCAAAAAGAAGATTGGTAGGCAGGGTTATCCAGATTTCTCTGAGTCTAGAACACTTTGTGAGAAATGCATCCCACAGGCTAATGAGATGAAATAGATAAAGACTGATGGAGTGTGCGTACAGCAGAGTCAGCAGGAGACTGAGAGCCACCCTGCTTTATGAATCTAAATGATTAGGAACCAACCACACAAAAAATTCCCTTCTAAGTGACTTCCGGCCAAGATGGAGGCATATGTAGATACTACTGCCTCCTCACACAACCAAAAGAAGGACAACAACAAATGTAAAAACAAAGAACAACCACAACTGACAGAAAATCCAACTGTATGGAAGTCTGACAACCGAGGAATAAAAGAAGAAACATTCCTCCAGACTGGTAGGAGGGGCTGAGATGGGCAGCCAGGCAGAGAGGACACCTGGCAAGGCGGCGGCTGGAGGACTGGGGTGGGCAAGGCAGCAGCTGACAGACAGGGCAGTCCCACACCCACATGCAGATAAACCAGGAGGAACAACTGGGAAGCGAGACAGACTGCTCAAACCCAAGTTTCTAGTACAGGGGAATAAAGTCTCAAACCTCTGACTGAAAAAACCTGTGGGGGTTGAGGCACCGGGAGAAACTCCCAGCCTCACAGGAGAGTCCATTGGAGACCCACAGGGTCCTAGAACGTACACAAACCCACCCACCCAGGAATCAGCACCAGAAGGGCCCAATTTGCTTGTGGGTAGCGAGGGAAGTGACTGAAAGCTGGTAGAGAGCAGAGCAAGCAGCACTGTTCCCCCCAGACCCCTCCCCCACATACAGCATCACAACGCAGCCAAGCGGGTTGTCCCACCCTGGTGAATAACTAAGGCTCTGCCCCTTACTAGGAAACAGGTCAGCCAAGATTAAAAAATGTGGCCCAAATGAAAGGACAGATGATCAAAGCTCCAGAAAAAATACAACTAAGCAACAAAGAGATAGCCAACCTATCAGATGCACAGTTCAAAACACTGGTAATCAGAATGCTCACAGAATTGGTTGAGTATGGTCACAAAATAGAGGAAAAAGTGAAGGCTATGAAAAGTGAAATAAAGGAAAATATACAGGGAACCAACAGTGAAGAGAAGGAAACCAGGACTCAGATCAACAGTTTGAACCAGAAGGAAGAAATAAACATTCTACCAGAACAGAATAAAGAAATAAGAATTTTTAAAAATGAGGAGAGGCTTAGGAACCTCCGGGACAACTTACATGTTCCAAATCCAAATCATAAGGGTGCCAGAAGGAGAAGAGGAAGAGCAAGAAATTGAACACTTATTTGAAAACATAATGAAGAAGAACTTCCCCAATCTGGCAAAGGAATAGACTTCCAGTAAGTTCAGGAAGCTCAGAGAGTCTCAAAGAAGTTGGACCCAAGGAAGCACACACTAAGGAACATCATAATTAAAGTAAGGAGAGAATCTTAAAAGCAGCAAGAGAAAAGGAGACAGTTGACTACAAAGGAGTTCCCATTAGACTATCAGCTGATTTCGCAAAAGAAACCTTGCAGGCAAGAAGGGGCCGGAAAGAAGGATTCAAAGTCATGAAAGGCAAGGACCTACATCCAAGATTACTCTTCCCAGCAAGGCTATCATTTAGAATGCAACGGCAGATAAAGAGCTTCTCAGATAAGGTCAAGTTAAAGGAGTTCATCATCACCAAGCCCTTAATAAAGGAAATGTTATAGGGACTTATCTAAGAAAAAGAAGATGATCAAAAATATGAGCAGTAAAATAACAATAAACTCACAACTATCAACAACTGAACCTAGAAAAACAAAAACGAACTAAGAAAACAACGAGAACAGGAACAGATTCACAGAAATGGAGATCACCTGGAGGGTTATCAGTGAGGAGGGGAAGGGGGGAGAATGGGGGAAAAGGAACAGAGAATAAGAAGCATAAATGGTAGGTACAAAACAGACAGGGGGAGGCTAAGAATAAGAAATGGAGAAGCCAAATAATTTACATGTACGACCCATGAACGTGAACTAAGGTGGGGGAATGATGATGGAAAGGGGGTACGGGGCAGAGGGGTTACAGGGCAGAGGAGGGCAGAGGGAGATAAAAATGGGACAACTATAATAGCATAACCAATAAAATATATCGTTTTAAAAAAAGAAGAAAAAAGAAAAATTCCCTTCTCACCTCCTAACTCTTCTCTGAAGTTTAATCTCCCCCCACGGCATTTAGCATGATCAGTTTTCATTATCCTGAAAGAGCACCATCACTTACCAGATGGAATAACAAGCGCAAAATAAGTGATACTTAATGTTTAAAAGTTAAATCCGAACACTAGGCAACAGTTACAAAATAAAGAGAATGATAGTTTGATTATTAAAGTGTGCTAAGGTCCTTGTCGTGAGATAGAAAACGACAGAAATAATGAAAAACTTTAAATTATAATGGTTAAAATGCATCTTCAAAATTAAGGATAATCATTAAAAGAATGAAAATAAAGTTTGTAGCTTGCGAACCAGCAAAGGGAGAAAATGGTAACATAGAAAACTATCAATTCAACAGAAGACAAAAAAATTAAGAGAACTAAAAAGAAAAAAAAATGGTGATAAAAACACAGAAAATAGAATTAGGTCCAACTACCTAAGAAATCATACTTCTTATAAATGGATTAAACTTAGTTATTTAAAAACAGAATTTGTCAGGTTGGCAAAAAAAAAAATCCATTTATATTCAGGTTCAAGTGACACACCCAAAGTAAAGGGACAAAGACAGGTGGGAAAGATACATGCAAATAACAGGGAAAGGGAAGGGAGCAGATGGCTAGTACAGCTACGTGAGACAAGAGAGAATCCAAGCCCTGGCCGGTATGACTCGGTTGGAGCATCATTCCATAAACCAAAGGGTTGAGGGTTCAATTCCCAGTCAGAGCACGTGCCTAGGTTTCAGATTCAACCAATCGATGCTTCTCTCCCACATCAAGGTATCTCCCCCTCTCCCTCCCTTTCCCTTTCTCTAAAATATCAATAAGCATGTCCTTGGGTGAAGATATAATTAATTAATTAATTGATTGATTTTAAAAAATAATTTTTTTAGAAAAAGAAGAGAATTAAAGCCCAAACCACCAATAAGACACGGCAATTCACCGTATCATAGGACAGAGCCCTGACAAACCTGTAAGCCTTTCACCTCACCTCAAAACGTATAGCACAAAACTGACAGTTTTGCAAAGGTAAAGTGTATTTTTACACATTCTCTCAGAAAGTATAACATAAACCAAAAAATACAGTAATAATAGTGATTTGATAAAAATTAATACATTTCATTTAGTAAATATGTAAAGAAATAGTAAATAAACATTCTTTTTAATTGCACATGTACCATTTATAGGAACTAAAACTTAACATAAAAACATAATGAAGAAAAATATGTTCTGAAACTTTTAAATATATACATGAAATAATTATGGATTAAGGAGGACCCAAATACTAATGAACTTATCAAACATGTGGAATGAAACTAAAAATTACTTTGGAATAAATTTATGGATCAAAAAAGAATAATTTATAATAAATTAAGCACATGCTTCAGTAAGAAAGAAAGAAGACAATGAAGTGAACACTTAAAAGGCAGAAAGGAGAGAAATGAGGATGTGAGCGGCAAAGCAAAAGAGAAAAACACAAAATAGAGAATAAAACAAAAATGATATCTACATACTCTAAAACTGTTTATTAGAAAAACTAATAAAATTCTAGCATAATTTAACCAAAAGTGTGGCACAAATAAACCATATTAAAAATTAAAAGGGTCCACAACCACAGAGAAAAAAGTTTAATCATAATAGATTATGAACAACTTTATGTCAATAAATTCCAAACCTTAGATGAAATTACTTTTTAAAAATTCACAAATAACAAAGTTCACTAAAGAACTAGAACCTGAACAAAGACATGAAGTCTATAATCAAAATTCTACCTGCCCACACCCTAAAACACAATAATACAAAAAGATATTGAGGTAAACTTTACTAAATATTAAAGGGACAAAAAAAATCTATCTTTTGTACAAGCTGTTTTAAAAGAACAGAAAAAATTCTCAACTTCAGACAGGGATAAAAAAAGAAAAGAAAAGTACAAGTGGAACAAATGGAAAACCCCTAAATAATACATCAGCTTTTTATTAATATACTCTAGCAATAAGTTTAAAGAGGGGGAAAAAAACACATGGTTATCTTAGAAGATACAGCCGAAAAAAAAAAAAAAGAAGCAATAAAATTTAGCACTAACTTATAATAAAGGGAACTTCCTAAATTCGACAAAGGGTATTCATCAAACACCTAAAATAATTATACTTAAGAGAGAAACCTAACAGAATTCCCATTAAGATCAAGATCAAGATGAATATGTCCATTATCACTGCTTTTATTAAACATTATACTAGAGGGCCCAGCCAATGCAATAAGACCTCCCAAAAATGAGACATAAGAATTGGAAGAAGAGAAAAGTAAGCTATTCTTATTTACAAACAATACTGTATCATATCAAACAGTCCGGATTATTATATAATCGTATTCGATATTTTGGTTCTTTGTGTCTTCCTGGCAAGTGTGAGGGTTTTACTTCCCTAAACTTCTGAAGTTAGGCATGGTCACATGACTTATTCTGGCCAGTGAAATGGGAGCTGAAGGGAATTGTGCTGCGGGATCTAACTGCAGGTGCTTCGTATTCTGGCTCTTTGCTGAGCTTGTGTGAGCACATGCTGATATAAACACGTCAAATGACCAAAATGCCATGAAATGAAGACTCAACACTTGAAGGACAGCTGGCTTCAAAACTATCCTGGGTCAGCCCCGGCCAGTGTGGCTCAGCTCAGTGTGGCTCAACTGACCCCTAAATGAAACGTTGCGGGTTCGATTCACAGTCAGGGCACATACCTGGGTTTCAGGTTCAATCCCCAGTCCAGGTGTGTACGGGAGGCAGCCGATCAATGCTTCTCTCTTGCATTGATGTTTCTCTCTCTCACCCTAAAAAAGCAATGGAAAAACATGCCCTCAGGTGAGGATTAAAAAAAAATGTAACCTCAATCAGCCATGGACTTGACCTATGTGAAAATAAATTTTTACAGTATCTGAGAAAATAAAATCTTAAGACATCTAGGACCCCGATGCCTGGCGCGGAGCCCAGGGCCAACTCCATGTCCAGGTAGGAGGTAGAGAGCCTGACACCCGCCCAGGATTGGGCTGAGCTGGCCTGCGTGCCTGACTGCAGAAGGAGGGCTGCAGGCCCCCTCCCCTGACGAAAACGTGAAGACTGTGGCCCATGGGGGGGAGCTTGGCCACGTGTACAGAGTCCCATAAAATCAGACATGGGTGGTGGTCCTCGTTTACTCAAAGTGCCTACTGAGAAACCCTACAAAAGAAAGGGAGCCCAACGTCTGGAGAAAGCTTTGCAAACAAAACACTGTCCTTGTCAATTTGCTGAGGTGACAGCTTAGTGAAATGGCTTTTCAGGCTGAGCTGCATTTCCAGGAGCTAAATGTCAGGGGACCTCACAGTGAGATCCTCGCTGTGCTTATCCCAGCTTCATTATTTTCTAACTCACCTAACAAAGAGCCTGTATGAGATGAACTGCCTTGAAACCAGAAATACGATTGTCTAACCACTAGGCTGTGCAGCTGAAACCAGTACAAAATAATATTGAATGTAAACTGTAAATGAAAAAAATTTTTTAATTGTAAAAAAGGAAAAAATAAAAGGAGATAGAAAACAGGTCTTAACAGAATGCAGCCATTCCTTAAAAGAAAGACAGGTAGATAGACAGGTAGTTTTTACCAGGCCGCACATCACATCCCCAGAACTTATTTATTACCCTACGGCTGGAAGTTTGCACCTCTTGACTCCCTGCACCCGTTCTGCCCATCCCCCACCCCCAACGCTGGCAACCACCAATCTGTTCTCTGCATCTGTGAGTTCAGTTTTGGATGGTTTTGTCAGACTCTACATATAAGGGAGATCATCCAGTATTTGTCTTTCTCCTACTCACTTCGCCAGAAGGAAGATATCGAGTGTTCTCCCTTTGCAACAATCTGCATATTACATGTACCAGTTTAAGAAGAAGCACCATACAGATGGACATGTACAAGACTCTACCACTTCACTGAAACATTGTATCACTTGTGAGGATGGGCAGAATCAGCTTGCCGCTCCCCAGCTCTGCGAGCCTGGGAATCTCCTGTCTGTGGGGCGCTGAGTGCAGCAGCCCTGCCCCACCCCCAGCACTCCCTGGAATATGACCCTTCCCCAGATCTCTATCTTCCTTAGATTCTCCTCCTGTCTCATGAAACAAGGGCAGAGACAGTAACTGAGAGAGATGCAGAGATGGGAGCTGATGTCCATTATTTACAAAAGGTGATTTTGTTTAAGTCTGTCGTGCTAACGTAAAGAGAGAAAAGGAGCTTTACAACACGTGACTACCGCAGGTTTGAAAGGGTTTTCTGTTACTGGGAGCTGTCTTTATCCCCAGGAAGTCAGAAACCTAAACCAAAAAAGAAGTGAAACAGAAAGAGGATTTTTTGAAAAGTTAGAGGCAACCCCGACTGGGCATATTTCACACATACACACACACACACACTCGCTCTCTCACACATGCACACACAGCTGGTACAGATATTGTCAAAAATGTTAACGAACTCTGAAGGTACCTAACTGCATGTAGGAAGGACCCAAAGGGACTCCCTTCTGATCCCCTCCACAAAGTCGAAACCCTACTGCCACTCAACGTGAAGATGTCCCTTCCCCACCCTGCCTGTCAGCCTCCCCACAACTCCCGCAGTCTGCAGGGAACTGAAGAGGTGACAGGATTTTCAGATTCGGTTATCCATTTTAACTGTGAGATGTCTATTCCCTAATCTCACGTTAGCACTGTGCCCACAGAGTAACAGAACCACCTCCTGGGCGCCGTGACAAGGTAACAGTTCACAAATAAAGACATCACTAGCAAAAGATACATAAATAATCCAATTAAAATGGGGAAGGACTTGAATGACATTTTCCCAGAGAACACATGCAAATGACCAACAAGTACATGAAAAGATGCTCAACAGCACTCGCCATCAGGGAAATGCAAATAAAACCATGAAATACCACTGCACACCTATTAGGATGTCTACTATCAAAAAGGCAAGAAATAACAAATGCTGGAGAGGACATGGACGGAAGGGAGCCCTCCTGCACTCCTGATGGGAATGTCCATTTGTGCAGCCTCTGGGAAACAGTGTAGAGGTTCCTCAAGAAGTTAAACATAGAACTACCTCGGACTATCTGACAAGCCCGCTTCTGGCTATAGAATTCAAAGAAAATGAAACATTGTCTCAAGGGGATTCCTGCACTTCCTGTTCACTGCAGCACTTCTTCAGACCAGCCAAGGTACAGAAACAACCTGAGTGGCTGTGAATGCATGAACAGATCAAGAAAATGGTGCGTATATCCACAGTGGAGAATTATTCAGCCTTAAAAAAGAAGGGACCTTGCCAACTGTGACAACATGGATGAACCCAGAGGACGTCATGCTAAGTGAAATGAGCCCTCCGTACAAAGACAAGTACTCCATGGTATCACTTCTATGTGGAATTGTAAAAAAATAATACAAATTAAAAATAGACAAAATTTGAAAAGCCCTGGCCATGTGGCTCAGTTGGTTGGAGCTTCGTCCTACAACCCAAAGGTTTCGGTTCAATTCCAGGTCAGGGCACATGCCTGGGGTGCAGATTCCACCCCAGGTGGCCAGTGGGTCACATGGACGTTTCTCTCTCTCCCGTCCTCTCTCTAGAAGCAATGAAAAAACGTCCTCGGGTGAGGATTTTTTAAAAAGTCAAACTCATAGAACAGAATAGAAAAGCGGCAGCTGGGGCCTGGGGCTGGGAAAACGGGCAGAGGTTCTGAGGCTCTCGGGGGAGACGGGGGACCACACTCAACAACGCTGTGTAACTGAAATTTGCTGACAGTGGAACTGGAATGGAAAATGTAAATGAAAAAAACAAAACAAAAAAAAGAACACTGGTATACCAAGTTTGATAAAATTTGGCCCGTAACCATTTCACTTTCCTTAATGTAAAAATAAAAGTACCTCCAGCCTGCAGTACAGGGTGCGCGGCGGTCCAAAGCGCTCGGGCCAGAGCCACCGCCGGCCCTAGTCTCCTTTCCGAGTGGGCACCCCCGGGCGAGCCCGGCATCCCTCCGACATTCCCGCCCCGAGCTCTCCAGCCCCCGACCCCTGCGTCCTCGCGCCCTCCGCGCCCCACCCCCTGAGCGCCCGGAGCACCCCAGCCCGCGCCTCCTCTGGTGCCTGCGCCTGGGCCGGTGCTGCCCTGAGCCCTCTCCGCGGCTGGCGCGCACACCCTTACCTCCTGCGTCCCCCACGTCCCCGCGTGTCCGTACCCCCAGAGGACCCTGCGCCCCGGCAGCGGCACAGCCTTTGGCCCCCGCGTGCGCGCCCCCGCACCCCTGGCCCTCACCATGCGTCCCGCACGACTCAGCGGTCCAGCCCCGCTGCAGCTGCAGAGAGCTCAGAGCCGCAGGGGGACCTGCAGAGCCGCGGCAGCGGCGGGACCTGGAGCAGCGGGGTCAGGCCGAGCGCCGCCTGCACCCCCGCACCGCACTTCGGCGTGGGAGGAGCGGCGCGCGATGCGCACACTGAATCTGATAGGTGAGGGAGCTGGCGGCGGTGGGGGGTGGGGGCGGGCATTGGAGGGCGACACGCAGTGCCCGGCGACTTGCAGTGCCCTCCAGCTGTGGGGGGAAGGCAAGAGCCCCGGAATCCCCTCCACAGCCTGGCGCGAGCTTAGAGAAGCCGCAGGACACCGGCTCCCCGAGCAGCGTGGGAGGTAGCAGGAGCCGTCTGCAAGTTCCGCCTCCGTGGCCCCAAGGGGAAGAGCATCTTTCTCTGAGCACCAGACACTCCCTGTGGTGGGGTTTGCTCAGATTCCCTCAGGCCGGTGCCTGGAGCTCCCCTCCTGCCCTCTCAGGGGACGGTTTCAGAGTTAACTTTGAAACACTCTTGTGTACTCAGAAGGCAGCTCAGTCTTGTGATCCCCAAACCCCGAGGCCTCCAGAAAGAACACCCTCCCCCCACTTCCAGAAAAGAGAGGCGTTTTCATAGCAAACGGTTTCGTTGTGAGCAATGATTAGTCAAGGTCAGGTGAGGGAATGAGGTGTCATGGGGGGCAGCTTAACCCTTAGGACAAGGGAATGAAGTGGGTAATGTTCCAATTCCCTTCTCCCAGATGAGGAAACCGGGGCACAGAGAAGTTAGGAGGCACAGCGAGTGGTGAGACAGATGGGAGGGTGCCAGTGGGACCCCAGCTTTCCCTGGCAGGAAAAATATACATACACTTGTGTGCAAAAATATGCACGTATATTCTTAAGAGTTTGGGAACATATCATTGATCATCTGATTCCGCAGATGTCATACTTGGCTGCACAGTGAAACCGCCTGGAAATTTCTGAAAATTCCAATGCTCAGACCCTCCCCCAGGCCAAATGAATCAGATTTCTTTTCCTTAATCTCTCTTAGCTGCAATAGCTTCAAAACAATGCCAAGCCCCATTTCCCCGTGGTTAGCTTGGGGTCCTTCTCGGGCAAAGACGAAGTGAGCTAGTGTATGGAATGGGGTGAAGAAGACTCCCAGAGATTTAGGAAGATGGGGTGCCAAAGCCTAAGAGGTGGGGAATCTGGGTGCTCACCCAGCCCAGCGCTGCCTCAGCGAGGGGCCTGGCTGTCCTGGGGCTGATGAACTGACTGACAGACAGCTCACACCACTGGCGCTGGGATGGGCGTGAGGATGGTATTCTGAGGTCTCAGGACGCTGGCCCGTTTAAATGTTCATGGCCAGGGAGAAAGGCATATGAGAAAGCATAGCGCTGTCTTTTCAAAAAGAGGTGGAGAAATACAAGAGCATTGATGGAGACGGGCTTGTTGGCAAGCTCTCAGAAGAGGGACTGAAGCACTCGGAAAATGTTCCTGATGACCTAGATCCCTCAAGTGTCCCACTGGATTCCCACAGAATCAGACACAGGAAGCAGCCGCCGGCCCATTGGACCTCGAGCCCCTCCTCATGTACCTGGAGGAGGATGCTTTGGAAGAGAAAGATGGGGGACCCCTGCCTTTCACTGGAGAGAAGAAAGGGAGAATCTTTGTCCCCAAAGAAAAGCCCTTAGAAACTCGTAAAGAAGAAAAAGTGACCCCAATCCAGAACCGGAAGAAGCTTTGGCCAGGGCCTCCGATACTGAACTCCACAACACAATTGGCTCAATAATCGCAAGTTTGATGGAGAAGCGTCCCCCAGGAAAGGTGGCAAAGGGCCTGTGAGAAATGCGGTCAAAGGCGGAAAGGTCCAGCTGCTATCTGAGCAACCACCAAACCCCACAAATGGGGAAGCAGGGCTGCGGCAGATTACAGCCAACCGTGTCGGCCTCCAAGAAGCCAGTCTCAACGTGGAGAACGTCCCAGTTCTGACCCCGAAGGCCTCTCGAAGGCTTTGGAGACCAACACGCCTGTGAAGAAGCTCAGCCTGGCGGCCACGCCGCAGCGACCCTGCGCCAGCGCCTGTGCGGGAACGCTGCAAGGAAGCGGGCTCTTCAAAAGCCAGAACATTGGGGCCCACTTACAACTGGAACTGGGACCCTGGCCCTGGTAGGGGGACCAAGAGGAAAGGACATTTGACGGAAATCAAGGTGACAGCCAGAGGCAGCAGTTGGGGACAGCCGTGGAGAGGGAAATTGTCCAGGTGCTCGAGGAGAATTCAAGGATCCGCAAATTTGTTCGTTTGTTTAATTTTTAATTTTTTTTCCATTACCTTGTGGTCCCCTTATACCCCCCCTTCCCCCACACAATCACCAAACTGTTGTCCTTGTCCATGAGTTCTTTCTGCTTTTTGCCGGATGCGTCCCCCCAGCCCTCCCCCACTTAGCTGTGATCTGCTCTCCATCTATGCGTCTGTCTCTGTTTTGCTTGTTGGTTCAGTGTGTTCATTAGATTCCACTTATGAGTGAGATCATATGGTGTTTGTCTTTCCCTGACTGGCTTATTTCACTCAGCATAATGTTCTCTGGAAAGGATCCCCAATTTGGATTCGGTTTAGCAAGCAAGGGCCACGAGCACGGGTGGCAGTCGCCATCGCAAAGAAAAAAATGACCTGGTTCACAAAAAGCAAGTTGAAGGAGACCAAAGGTAAGTTTCTACAAGAAGTGAAGTGTCACCTCAGGAACCATTTAAAACTGAACAAAGCTCAGGCTCTGGGCTTTGCTCAGTTGGTTGGAGCGTTATCCCAATGCACCAAGGTTGCAGGTTCCATCCCCAGTCAGGGCACGTACAAGAACAACCAATGATTGTGAAGATATTTCTCTTTCTCTCTCCCCCCTTCCTCACTCCTTTCCTCTCTCTCTCTCTCTCTAGAATCAGTAAATTTAAAAATTGTTTAATTTTTAAATAAATAAAAATGAACAAAAACTCTTCTCCTTCCCTATCAGGACTATGTTATCAAAGGTTGTTCATTTCCTTTAACCACACAACTAATAATTTGTCACTCTTTTTCAGCACAACTTATTTATCTCTTTTAATATTTACAATTGTTTTATCTGCTCACGCGCTCCTCCGGCAAAGCTGTATCCCAGTCCCTCGGGATGCCGAAAGCTAGTCCGGTGAGCCATTTGAGCTACGGGGTCTGTGGCTGACAGAGGTGTGATACGTGGAGGCACACCACTGTCCCGTTGAGGGACACCCTGCCCACATGGCCCAGAAAAGGCTGTCCCACCTGGGCTCAGAGCACCCTCCACAAAGAGGTTGGCTTCTTCTCCACCTGGGTGAGGGCTGCAGAACATAACTGTAACCCCAACCCCTCCAGGGGCCGAGGAACTGTTGGCCGGAGCCAGTATGGCCCTCGAGGTTATAACAAGACAAGGCTGTGGCCCCTCCTCCTTCTAAGTAGATGGGACCACACCTTCCCTGACAATTAAGAGGCTGTCACTCTGAGTGGGACCAGAAAAGGCAGCAGCCCACCCTGGTTTAATGAGGGTCAGATTAGTGAGGGGGGCTGAGTGCAGATGACACAGCCCCCTGTGGGGAAATAGAGAGAGCCTACAGCCCTGGCCGGGTGGCTTGGTTGGAGCATCAACCATACACCAAAAGGTTGTAGGTTCAATCCCCAGTCAGGGCACATACCTAGGTTTCGGAGTTGATCCCTGGTCAGGGCGCATATGGAAGGCAACTGATCAATGTTTTCCTCTCTCTCTCATCAATAAACGTGTCCTAGGCCGAGGATTTAAAGAATAGAGCCCTCCAGCCCTCGGGACACAGCCAAGGTGTAGTTCACAGTATAGGAACCTACATCAGTACATTTCGTGTTTCGTGTCTTCATGTGAGTATTTTATTTTAGTGTTACTCCAGAATAGTGCAATTTGGGGCGCATGAACAACCCAAGGACTCAGAAAATGACCACTGGCTCTTGGCCGTTGGGGTGGCTGTTGACACTGAATCTGCATCCTCATGCTCTGTCGTTCCGCCGGGGGTATGCCCCCTCCACATCTCCGGAGAGTGTGGGGTCCTAATCCTAACCAGACTCTGAAGTCTAAAAATAGGCATTCACCACCTGGCTTATTTCACTTAGTATAATGCTGTCCAGTTCCATCCATGCTGTCGCAAAGGGTATGATCTCAGCTTTGACAGGAACCTAATCAACAAAACGAACAAACAAGCAAAATATAACCAAAGACACTGAAATTGAGAACAGGCCAACAGTGACCAGAAGGGAGAGGGGAGGGGATTATAGGGGAAAAGGGAGAAGGGTTTGCCAGAACAATTATAAAGGACACATGGACAATAACGGGGGTGTGGAAATGGGAGGGAGGTGGGGAGGGCTGGGGTGTTGGGCTGGGGTGGGGGAAAATGACAGAAAACTATACTTGAACAACAATAAAAAATGTTCAAAAATAAAATAAAGAACTTAGTATGAGAAAAAGTGAAAAAATAAATAATAAAATAAAAATAGGCATTCATCTCAAATCTTAAGGCTGGAAGTTCCTAGCCTGGGAGGTGATGGAGAAGTACCAACGGCCGGTTCTGCAGCCTCCCGGCTCTCCTGTAAGTGGGCTGCACCCTCAGCTTCTGCAGCTGCACCCTGGGTATAGTCACAGAGCTGTCCTGAGGGCCCAGATCGCTCGACCGAAGGCTGAGAATGCTCCTGCAGGATCCGGTGCTTTCTTTTTACACAACTGAACTCTAAGGCCCAGTCCATTCTAATTCCACGTTTCGCTGGAGTATCAGGCACCTCGCCCATGTCTGGACACGGCCTTCAGAACATCTGCCACCCTAACAAGAAACTCATTGCTGGAGGGACACGTCGTTCTCATCAGAGAAGCTTTCTACCTGGTTGCTAAGTGACTTGTTGAGGTGTTGACAACTTCACACTCAAAGATATTTCTACCACTGTGGAGATTTTCACATACCCTGCGCCCTGTAAATGGCTCCACACTGGAGAGGAGGTCAACTCCCAGGGCCGTTGGCGAGAGAAGACGTTCATTTCAAGTGCATGAATTCTGGCTTCACACATTGCTTATCCTTTGAGGAGGGCACCAAAAACAACCAAGATCAAAGTCATTACCCTTCTCCTTCAGGGACACCCAGTGGCAGAAGAGAGACCAACTGGTCAGTCACTGACCATGTTAGGAGTTGGACCCGGACGTGAGTGTTGCCAGAAGTTCTACGAAATGTGGGGGAGTACCGAGGAAGAGGTGGGTGATTCTGACGGGTGGTGGGGCCTCATCGGTTGTTTTCCATCTTTTTTAGTGTTAGAAACTCCTCCTTCAAACAGAAGGTGAGTGGGCCTCCCCAATCCCAAAGTGAGCTAGGTCAGAGCTGGTCAGTTGGGGGTGTGGGAAGGAGCGTCCAGCCCACTCAACACCCTCTCCCTCCCGTCACCCGGAGATGCCACCTTGCCACCCTAGGACTATGCCCAACGCTCTTTCAACTGCCCTTGACTGAGGCTGGGAAAGTGGGAGCTGGAAAGGGAGTTCTATGTGCCAAGAACTCTGCCTGGCACATGGGAGCCCTGGGTACCTGCCAGCTCCTGTGGGTGGGCAAATGACCCAGAGGCACATCTCTAGCAAGTGAGGGGGCCAACCACCAGGACGCAGCCATAGGCTCTGATTCCCCTTGGAGCCTTCCCAAGCTCTGCTATTCCATGGTCTTTTATGCCCACAGAAGTGCTTCTGATGCCAAAAACAAAGCAAAAGGGGCTAGCAATGCTTGGTGAGTGAAGAAATAACAGTGTTGTGTAGGCTCCATTTTCATGATTGGTTTTGTTGAATAAAGCCTGGGAAAAAGAATTAAGCGTAATCATTGTAGGAAAACTTGCTTAAGTATCTTTTTTTAGAAGTAAAGTTATTATTATTATTAAAGCTCTGTGCCAATTATTGTTCTAAATACTTCTGCAACCATTAACTCATTTCTCACTGTAGTTCTATGAGGTGTTGTTCTGTTCCCTTTTTACAGATGAGAACACTGAGCCACGGAGAGGTCAAGTAATCAGCCCCCATAAAGCAGCTCCTTGCCAACTAAAAATAACCTAACAGTATATGTATATTACTTTGTTAGCCCACCTAATTCCTTCCCACGCTTTTTATTATAAATGTTATGAATCTAAAATCTAAAGTGAGAGAAAAGAGTTAAGGATACAGTGCTTCTCACTTTAGCCTGAAGCAAATGAAGAACTGGTAGAAATTAGCAGAGATTTGTTTCAGAAGGGAAATCCATAAAGTTGTAATTAGCCCCAGGGCTGGAAGCGATTTCTTTTAAAAAGAAACACAGAACCAATTACCCTACTTTCCTCTGAGGCAAAGCCCCTGGGAATAGGGTGAAGAGCAGTAAGAAAAATTAATTAGAGACCAGGTAAAATGGGAAAAGGAAGATCAAGGCAAAGAGGGCCAGCTGCCCTGCAGAGGCCAGGGAAAGCCTGGCAGCCATTCCCTGCAGGGCCTCAGCTCTTTCCTGGAGCTGAGAACAGGATGTTAAAAGGTCTTCCAGGTCTGTGTGCACTGGGACGACATTTACAAAAGCCTGTCCCCTGGATGTTAAACATGGATTTAAAAAACAAAAAACGGAGTCCAGGATCTCACATACTAAGAACTTAGAGAGACCCTATCTGTAAAGTTTTTTCCAGTTTTACTGAGATGTAATTGTCATGTAGCATTGTATGAGTTTAAAGCGTCCAGCCACGTTACATAACGATCTGACATAACCACACATCATATGGACATAATGAGCTGATATACTGAGGGCTGCCTGAAAACAGTCCAGCCATTGTTGATACAACAAGAACTGTTTGCGCCACATCGATGAAACCTGGCAGCCACGGCGAGTGGACTGGACTGCACATGCGTAAACAATGATGACTTCACTGTACTAGTCAGTGGGGGCAGAAGACGCTGTTGAGTGAGTGTGTGTACTGTGTGGTCACTGTCACATTCAAACTCACTGAGCGAGTAGAGCAATGAATCTGCATCAAAGTTTGTATTAGGCTTGAACGTTCCTCCATGGAAACTATTCGGATGACTCAGAAGACCGCAGCTATGGGGGGCCAGTGATTGGCAGCTTCATCACGACAACATGCCCACTCGTGCATCACATCTAGCACAGTTTTGGGGCAAAACATCAAATCACCCAGATGACTCAGCCCCCACTACAGCCCAGATTTGACACCCTGCAGCTTCTGGCTTTTCCCAAAACTAAAATCACCTTTGAAAAGGAAGAGATTTCAGATCATCGATGAGATTCAGGAAAATACAACAGGGCAGCTGATGGCAATTGGGAGAACTGCGTGAGGTTCCAAGGTGCCTACTCTGAAGGGGACTGAGGCATCATTGTCCTACGTACAATGTTTCTTGTACCTTGTTTCTTCTTCAATAAATGTCTCTTTTTCACAGTACCTAGCTGGACACCTGCTGAACAGACTTCATATGTATATATTGTGAAATGTTTACAATAAGTTTAGTGAATACCCATCACCTTACAGAGTTACAAGTTTTCCTTGTGATGAGAACTTTTAAGATCCATTCTCTTAGCAGCTTTCAAATACGCAGAAGAGTCGGTTAACCGTGGTCATCATGTTGTACATCACTATAAAGTGTTTAGCACAGGGCTTCTCAGGGCCTTCTCTGTGCATTGTGAAGGTTCTAGAGGGGCGTGCAGAATGCAGCCTTCTCCAACCACAGCCCATTTTTCAAAGAGCGTGTTGTAGGACTAATGTTCCAAGATCCTCACTAGAGCAAAATAAAACCAGGAAATAAATAACGATGTGCTACATCTATTACTTTTGCTACGATCTCATACTCATTTGGCAACATGACATCTAAGTTCAGGAACACCAGGGTTCTCACGTGCCTTGTCCAAGAAGCAAGTAGAAAACAGGAAGCTCAAATCTACTCATCTGGATGAGACCCAGGCCCTAGCCAATGGGCTTACAGAAGTACCAACACTGGCCCTGATTCCTGCCATGAGCAGAAATGTGTGGGCAGGCCTTCCCCCAGCCACGCCACACTCCACTGGCTGCATCTCTGTGAGCCTGGATGTGGTGGGGACGGCTGGGACCATGGCTCTGTCTCTGCGAAGTTCCACCCTCAGTCTGTTCTCTGACAACTGCCACAGCTCACAAGGCTGTCAGGTAGGTGGGCCGGGGGTGATGTGTGACTACTCTTAGTTGTCACCACTGACTCACAGGCTTCCCTACCAGCCAGCTGGACCTCTTCAAATCGCCTTTCTGGATCTGCAGTGACACCCAGGACAGAAGTCTGAGGTCCCTCCTCTCTCTCTCACAGAATTTGATACGTCTTCCTTAAGTCAGTCTCACAAGTCCAGCTCTGCCTCCAACCCCAGTCCAGGCCCCAGCATCTCTGGCTGGCACTTTGTAAGAACCCCAGGATTGGCCCCCCCTTGAGCCCCACTGCTAGAAGAATCTGTCCTAATTAAACTGGGCCCTTGCTGGAAACCATGGTTGCTCCTGGCCGGGTGCATGGGCCACTCATAAATCATCCCGGCTGCTCTCCCGGCCTCAGCTCTGGCCAGGGGTACACAGCCCCTCTCACCAACAATCCGCCAGGTGTGGCAGACCACTCTGCCATTATGTATTCCTCTCCTGTCCCCTTTTCCCTTCCCCAGAAAATTCCTATTCACCCAACAAAACCCACATCAAATGCCACCTCCTCTCCCCTGTGCAGTCGGTAGCTTCATCGTCCTGCCCTGTTTGTCTCTGCCCCTGCAGCAGCCCTCACCTCACCACACCCCTGGGGCTGCTTTCTGTTGGCTCACGTGTCTGTCACTTCAAGTGGGGATAGAGACCTGATGTCATTTGTTCTTAGACTGAGAAACCTTGCAAAGTGTTACCATTTAGGTGTGAAATAGTGCACGGTGGACACTGAGGAAATCCCTACCTACCTTGCTGTGACCCCCTAGAATCCCACCCTCTGCATCCTATAAATTGAAAAGGATGGGGAAGAGGTGGCAACTCTTTCAGTTCTTGGTTTCTCACCCCCATCGCTGGGTTCAGCCAGGTGTCAGTCATTTGCACTAAAATGTGGCAGAGCTTTGTTGAAAACTAAGAGTGTTCTGCCCTGACTGGGGTGGCTCAGTGGCTTGAGCACCAGACTGTGAACCAAGAGGTTGCCAGTTGGATTCCCAGTCAGGGAACATGCCTGGGTTGCGGGCCAGGTCCCCAGTGGGGGTGTATGGGAGGCAACCACACATTGATATTTCTCTCCCTCTTTCTCCCTCCATTCCCTTCTGTTAGAAAGGAAGGAAGGGAGGGAGGGAGGGAGGGGAGGAGAAGAAAGGAAAAAGAAAAAGGAAACTAAAGCATTCCTTGCAGAAGGGGTGGCACTGAGGCTGGGTGCTGGGACACGAGACAGGTGTGTTTCAGTGGGAGGCGGTGACCCAAGCCATGTCTAGCTCTCCCAAAGACAGCAGCCTGGGCCACAGGGCTGGGGATGCAGGGAGAGGAGAGGATCCAGTGTTGGGGACCTCAGGGAGGCAACAAAACTCCTGTCTCTCTTCTTCTTTTGACTCCGGTCATGGTCCAGATTTGGGGGACAGTGTGTATGTTCATTCTGGCACTTACACCAAGCCCTGGTCCCAAGGAAAGGGTTTTTGGAAATCATTTGAGCTGATGATTGTATCTGCTCAAGAGCAGGGTCACCCACCATACAGTAGATATTTCAGCGATGAGTCTATTGGGAGCTGCATCCCAACACATCAGGACTGGTCTGTGAACCAAGTTCTTCTACCCACAGAACTGTAAACAGGACATGTTCATGTATTCCTACAGAGAGAATTATCGTCAAGGGTACAAAAACACTCTCATGGAAGAAAGTGCAGTGTCGTGCCGTTAGCAAAAAAAAAAAAAAACAAAAAAAACCCTCTGGAATGAAGTGAACCACTGAGTTACATTAATAATCTAGAAAACGGAGGAAACTGAATAAATAGCTTTATTTAGTTAAGTAACGGGAGAGCAGCACTTTGCAGTGGGTACAGGTTTCCGCCTGGGACAGAGAGGCTCCAGTAAGTCACCCAGTTCTCAAAATAGGGACCCTCACAGGTATTTTCCACGTCAAAGGCTTTAATCTCAGGAAAGGAACTGGAGAGCATTATGCTAAGTAAAATAAGCCAGGCAGTGAGGGACAGATACCATATGATCTCACCTTTAACTGGAACCTAATCAACAAAACAAACAAGCAAGCAAAATATAACCAGAGACATTGAAATTAAGAACAATCTGACAGTAACCAGAGGGGAGGTAGGAGGGGATAATAAGGGGAAAGGGGAATGATTTTCAGGAACAATTACAAAGGACACATGGACAAAACCAAGGGGGTGGAAGCAGCGGAGGGAGGTGGGGATGGGTGGGGTTGTGGGGGAAGGGTGGGGGGTAAATGCAGACAACCGTAATCGAACAATAATAAAATAATTTTAAAAAAAATAACCAAAAAAGGAAAAAAAAGGAAACGGGATCATAAAAAAGACACATCATTACTCTTGTTTTACAGCTTGAGAAAACGGTTTGCGCTGAATGCCTACTTTGTAAATGAACGCTGTCAAGTTCACTTTTGTGTTTTTAGTGACAATAATAGCTGTTCCAAAGTTGGTCAAAGTTCCCCATTGGTAAAGCAAGATTTTATTCAATAATTTACAATTTCAGTCCTCCCTGGTAGGTTTCTATAGAACAAGGAAGGACAGGACCATTTTTCTCAGCCTTCACACTTGACCTGCCACAAGAGTTCTTCAGACTTCCAGTCATGATGGAGCCATAGGTAAACACGACTCACCTCCTCGCACAACCACAGCAAAAAGCACAACTAAACTACAGAGGAACTATCACCCAGAATCGTCAGAACATCAAGCTATATGGGAGGAAGTCTGACAACCAAGGAATTAAAGAAGTCACATTCATCTAGATGGGTAGGAGGGGCAGAGACCTGGAGACACAGAATGGGCAGGTCCACGTGTGTCCATGTGTGGTGGGTAAAAATAGGAAGGGATACCTCAAGAGCGAGGGATCCCAGCCCCACACCAGACCACCCAGCACAGAAAGGGTGCAGTGATTAAGAAGTACAAATTGGTAGGTACAGAATAGACGGGGGTGTTAAGAACAGTATAGGAAGTGAAGTAGCCAAAGAACTTATATGCATGACCTGGGTCAAGGAAGGGAAACGGGTAAAATTGGGATAACTGTAATAACATAAGCAATAAAATATACTTTTTTAAAAGAGCTCTTAAAAACATTTCTTTTGAATTTATTGGGCTTTCTCTGCCATCACCCTTAGCTCCCACTTCAGGTTACCTCTTGAATCCAAACCGAGTGTTAAAATCCTGACTACAAATGGCCCCTGGCTTTGCCCTCTCGGCTAGACCTGCCCCAGACTGAAAAAAAATCGCAAACCTTAAAGCGGTGGCTGCAAAGCGGGTTTCCTTCTTGGGTCTTTCGCTCAACAGCAATCCACAGGCAGTCCCTGGGAGCCGGGCGCAGCGCTAGACACTGAGAAAAACGGGGCTTCCCTCAGATGCTTGCTGCCCACACTCATGGCATGGTTTCACCACCAGGACAACCCACAGGTCAAAGCAGAAAGATAAAATAAAAAACCAAACACAGAACACTCACCCCGTATGGGCTGCTGCATGACACTTTGACTCCTCTCCTGAGTCTGCGTGCTATTTTACTTTTCACGGCATCAGGTAATTGCTGTTTGTGCTCCTCCAGAATTTTTAGCACTCTGTGGCAGACTCCAGGCTGGCCAGCTCCAGAAGGGGGTGTCTTAGGTCATCTTGGGTGAAGCAATATTCTTCCTTTGGAAGGATTAATACTCTCAGTTACTGTGATATCAGCTTCTCCCACATTCATTTTATTTTTTTTAAAGATTTTATTTATTTTTCAGAGAGGTAGAAAGAGAGGGAGAGAAACATGGATATGCAAGAAAAACATCGATCGGTTGCCTCTTGTACTCCCCCTGCTGCGGACCTGGCCTGCAACCCAAGCATGTGCCCTGACCGAGAATCAAGCCAGCAACCTTTCAGTCACAGATTCATCACCCAACCCACTAAGCCACAGCAGACAATGCCCTGTGTCCATTTAAATGCTGTGTTTTCACTCTTACTAGTGAGGATGTCAACAACTATTTTTTGTTTTGTGGCCCATCTCTTCTCAGAAGTTATTTTAATTTTGTTTTCCCAAATCCAGACCCCAAATTTAGAATCATGAAGCTGCTAGGATCTATTTGACACCTAAAATATCTTTCGGGTTCCTGGGCACCACCAGACAAACATAAATATTGGCTCCTTTCCCTTCCAAAAGAAGGTGTAACAAAAATAATTGAGTTTATGTGGCATTCTCTAGATTTTAGTTGAGTCAAAACTACCACAAGAGCTCTTGTGTTTACCAAACCCAGAATATAAGAAAAATTTAACAAATTAAAATAGAAGCAAGTCTTCCTAGATTAATTTTATGGAAATAATTTGTTACTATAGCTACGCCTCAGTGGTTTCACACTGTTCGGGTTGAGAAGAATGATGCTCGTGTTCACGTGCAAAATCTGGTGTCTTGACTACCTACCAATGATTTGTTTTAAAAGAGATTTTGTTTCTACATGTAAATACCCTTCTCAAGTGAGGATAATCATAACACCTTTTATGTTTTAAGATGAAGCACTGGAGATCTGTTTATAATATGTTCCTACTTTAAGGTAATTACTGATAGTATCCTTATAAATGTACATATATTAGGCCCTAAAGAAGAATGTTTTCTTTCATTCTGATATGATTAATGATTAGAATAAATGTAAAGAGACAATTTGTTCGCCCTTGGTTAGGCATGAAACTTCCATTTCTACCTCTCTCGACCATGCTAATTCTCTGACAAACTGAAACCAAGAGGACAGTGTGGACCACAAAGTGGGATGACGTGCCTTTTCTTCACGTGGTCATCTTGTGGTCTCAGGAGGCAGGAGGCCCAGGAGGAGGGATTGTAAGGGGTGAATCCCACTTAAAGCATCACTTGGCTACCAATGGTCAAATCTGACTCTGCTTTCCTAGCCAGTGAATAATGGGTCTTCTTTTGCCCAACAGGGTACACACTGAGGGGCTCATGCCAGCCTATCTGCCTCCAGTGCTTCTCAATAGCCACATGAACTCCCCGCTTCTGGCATGTAAAGCCCCTGACTTTCCCCACCTGCAAAAAGAGACATGAGGGACAAGTGCTCGGTCAGCAAGGAGACTGAGACAATGGCCATCAACCAGGACAGAGGGGTCAAAACTGGGACTCCGAGCCCATCTGCACTCAGATCTTATCACCCCTTCAGTTCCACAGGCTAAAGTTCTGTGGTGATTCCAGTACGTTCGTCCAACCTGCTTCCCTCAGACCTCGGCCTTCAGGCTGGACTGCCCAGCAGCTGAACCCACTTATCCCTCCAGTCCTGGCCCGAGTCCCCGCCCTGGCAGGGCCAGGAGCACCCAGTGTTTGCACACCCTACCTGCCACCTCCCTGGACTGACTGAATCCACAGCAATGCTCGGCCAGAAACATAGCAAGACAGGTTGCCTCTGGGCAAAAAAGAATTACAGAAAGTGAATTATACTACTCCTTCAGTAAAGTATAGGAAGTATTGAACATACATCAATTTAGATAAAGATTTATCACATAGAGAAAGGAGATTAAATAGAAATACGCTAACAAAATGGGAGAGCCATATAAAAGGAATCTAAAGCCAAGGGCCTTCCGAATACAAGCTCATAGCCTTGAGCAAGCTGCTAACCACCCTCAGCCAGCGTGACTGAGTGAGTGAATGCGTGACTGAGTGAGTGCGTGAATTGAATGTGAGACCCAAAGCAGCAGGTGTACAAGCACAGGTAAAGATTCATGTAAATCCTTCATGGCTAACTAACCCCATGTTAAGACTAGCCATGGCGTGTAGTCAAACGGAAAGGGCAGAATGCTCGCTCTTTTCACAGGAAGGCAGAGTAAGTCTCCACCCTCCTGGGAGCAGGGGCTGCACAGGCGTGGGAGGCTGCGGTCTCCAAGGGTCTTGGGTGAAAACTCAAGGTCAGGTATTCCCATGTGTGTAGTAAGAGGACTCCTTGCTTTTTTTCTTTGCATACAAAAGATGTCCTGGATCACCCCCCATGATGACATTTGTTGCCTGAGAAGATAAACACTGGCGAAAAGCCTCATAAATTTTATTTATTTATTTATTTATTAAAGTATTTTATTGTTCAAGTACAGTAGTCTGCATTTATCCCCCATGACTCCCCCCCCACCCCAGCCATCCCCTGCTTCCACCCCTCCTTGGTTTTGTCCATTGTGTCCTTCATAGTTGTTCCTGAAAACCCTTCCCCTTCAGTGACTTTTTTTTAAGTGACTTTGCCTCTCCACATATTTCAACAACAGTAGACAGATAGGAGCAAGTCTCTTTATCTGGGATAGGCAGAACACGGGGGCGGGGGAGGGGCACACGCGAGTGGGACAGTCCCTCACAAAGCTCTCTCTGTTCCTTGGGAGTTTGGAAAGCCCAGGGAAGTGGAAATACCCTGGCCTCTAACTCAGCGTCATGGTTGGACTTCTATCCTGCCTCGTAGAAGCAGTGTGATCGTGAGCAGGTCACATGCACTCTCTGAGCCTTGGTTTCTGTATCTGTAAATTGGGGACAATACTCGTTCTTTTATAGGTTTACTGTGAAGATGAACTCAGACAGTGTAAGCAAAACATTCAGCGCACAGTAGGCACACAGTGTAGGTTAGTTAATGTCCCTCCTCCCAACATGAGAGTCCCATTTAAATTCATATCCAATAACAAAAAACTAAGAAAAGAGGATCAATATGACTTTGAATATTTTAATCAAAATACTAGATAAATTGAGTTTTCTTTATTTCCTTTTTTCTCTGTACAGTTGATCCTTGAACAAGACTGGTTTAAACTGTATGGTCCACTTATACATTGATTTCTTTTAATAAATACTGGAAATGTGTTTCCTTCTCCTTAATAACATTGTCTTTTCTTTAACTTACCTAATTGTAAGAATACAGTATGTAATATATACGACATATTAAATATCCATAAATTGACTTTCGGTTATCAGTAACGCTTCCAGTCAACAGTAGGTGGGTTATTAGTAGCTAAGTTTGGGGGGAGGTCAAAAGCTACACGTGAATTTTCAACTGGGTAGGGGGCAGTGTCCCAAGCCCTACACTGTTCCGAGTGTCGACTGCAGTTCGGAAATTATGCGTCCTCCTTCTGTTCTGTGGAGGGTTGTCCTTAATTAGACTAGGCATACAAGACATAAGTCCAAAGTTCATCACCTCTCTGGTCCTACAGACCTCACAGGTGGGGTGCAGTCTTCCCACTCTGGTGCCTCACAGCAACATCGTTCTGCATCCACCTTCCCTTTACTTGTCGTTGTTACTTTTATTTTATATAGTTCGCCCTTTTATTTTTAGTAGTCCTTTTCGCTGGAGGGTTAGTTCTTTCCATTTTGTTTGTCTGAGAGTGTCTTCTCTTGCCCCCAGTCTTCCGTGACTCCTGGCTGGGTGAAGAAATCTAAGTTGAAGGTTGTTTGCTCTCAGCGGTTCGAAGCTATGCGGTACGATGGTTTTAAGTGTTCAGAGCCCCAGAAATGCAGCCCTGGCTTTGCCCATCACCCAGAGCCTCTGGGCTCGGCTCCCGTGGGGGCGGCGCAGGGATAACTCTGGTCCTGCCTTTCAGGGCATTGTGAACATGGAATGAGACAGGAAACATCAAGCACTCAGAACATAATAATGCCAAGTAACGCTCGCTATTATTTTTATCATTACTGTATTGCCCTCTGAATTACTGCTGTTGTTGAGAGTCTGATGACGTCTAATTTGTTTCTTTGTATGTTGATGACTTTGCTCCCTGGTCACCTTTAGGGTCTATGTTTCTGGTGGTTTCCCATTTCCTTTCCATGTATCTAGCTGTTGTTTATTTTTACGTATCCCTCTTAGGTAGGTTTCATCAGGCTTCCTGAATCTGAGATTTGTGTCCTTCCATAAGATTAGAAAATTCTCAGCCATGATTCTCTTTGAATATTGCTTCTGTTTCTGGCGAGCTCAACCTTGCTTTTGAAGGATTTTGCTGTATGTTATCCAGTATTTCTGGAGTTTGTTGTTAATAGCAGGAGGGTTTTCAGTGTAGATGGATCACGGTAGGGACAGAAGGGGAAATCCTAACCTGAGCATTGTTTAAACTTAACATTAAATTCTGAACGCAGACAATGGCATGGTGATTGCCAGAGAAAAGGGGGTTGGGAAAGGTAGATGAAGGTAAGGAGGGACAAACAGTGACGGAAAGAGGCTTGACTTGAGGTAAACACGCAATACAATATACAGATGCTGTTTTATAGAATTGTATATAATTTTATTAACCAATGTCACCCCAATAAATTCCATTAAAAAAACACTAAATTCAAAAACAATGCCAAAGAACTCTTTAGAGCCCCAAACTACTTACCTAAATCATAGAATTTGAATTATTCTTCTAACAATGCTAAGCTAATCGTTGAAAACAAGGGATTGTTTGAATTTAAATTTTCTCTGACTGGCACACAGAGGGTGATCAGAAATCTTACTGAGCTGGCACCCTGTCCCCAAGAACTTAACTGCCCGCAGGAAGCCCTGGGAGTCCTCAGGGTTTTGAACTCGCTGTGTGGATTTGCGTGCAGTAGGTTCATGGGCCAGCACTAATCTGGTACGCTATTCTAGCAACAAGTTCATCTCCAAGTTTCTGTTCTCCTTGGCTAAATGTTCCTCATCCTTTTAACCAGTTCTGTGTAATGATGGTTTTCAATTGCCCATTTCTGGTCCAATGTGGACATTCCTTCTGAAAATATGTCACACATACCAATGAATAAAGTACTCTAGGTGTGATCTGGACACCACAGACAATGAAGGGACCAGGTGGGCACCACCTCTCTGTCAGTGTGGCCTAAGCTTGTCCACAGCCCTAAGTTTTGCCCCATTTTTAATTCACTGTCAATTAAGTCTCCAGGTCTTTTGCATATAGTACATGCTGTCGGGGGTGAGGGGGGAGATGATAAAACTAAATGCAGAAATTTACATTTACTCTTTTTCATCTTATATTGGTTCTTGGCAAATGTCCCAGCATTTAGAAAATGTTGTCATCTAGAGTATCCCATGGGAATTTCCACTTGGTTCTGTGACTTGCAAATTTAATTCACATGTAGGTTCAATTCATTTGTTCACTCAACACATACTTACTGGTGGTCCATTAGGTGCAAGTCATTAGCTAAGGCCTGGTGTGAGGCATGAATTTCTACAAGGCACAGTGACAGCATGCAGGGACCCTGCATTCTCATTAGTAAATCTACCAAGTTATCATCTGCCTGATTGGCAATAAAAAATCCATCCTGGGGAACTTCTGGCCAAGATGGAGGCATAGGTAGATACACTCTGCTCCTCACACAACCAAAAGAAGGACAACAACAAATTTAAAAACAAAAACCAACCACAACTGCCAGAGAATCCAACTGTATGGAAGTCCTATAACCAAGAGGTTAAAAAAGAAACACTCATCCAGACTGGGAGGAGGGGCGGAGACAGGCAGCAGGGCAGAGAGGACTCGTGGCAAGGCAATGCCTAGAGGACCGGGGTGGGAGAGGTAGCGGCTGGTGGACCGAGCGGTCCCAAATTCGGATAAACTGGGAAGAACAACTGGGGAGCGAGACAGACCATGCAACCCAGGGTTCCAGCGCAGGGAAATAAAGCCTCAAAGCCTCTGACTGAAAAAATATGTGGGGGTTGAGGCAGCGAGAGAAACTCCCAGCCTCACAGGAGAGTCCATTGCAGAGACTCACAGGGGCCTAGAGCATGCACAAACCCACCCACCTGGGAATCAGCACTAGAAGGATCCAATTTGCTTGTGGGTAATGAGAGAAGTGACTGAAAGCAGGCAGAGAGCTGAGCAAGCAGCATTGTTCCCTCTCGGACCCCTCCCCCACATACAGCATCACAACCCAGCCAAGTGGGTTGCCCCACCCTGGAGAATACCTAAGGCTCCGCCCCTTACTGTGTAACAGGCCTGCCAAGACAAAGAAATATGGCCCAAATGAAAGAATAGATCAAAGCTCCAGAAAAAAATACATCTAAGCAACGAAGAGATAGCCAACCTATCAGATGCACAGTTCAAAACACTAGTAATCAGAATGCTCACAGAAATGGTTGACTGTGGTCACAAAATAGAGGAAAAAGTGAAGGCTGTGAAAAGTGAAATAAAGGAAAATTTACAGGGAACCAACAGTGAAGGAAAGGAAACCAGGACTCAAATCAATGGTTTGGAGCAGAAGGCAGAAAGAAACATTCAACCAGAACAGAATGAAGAAACAAGAATTAAAAAAGAAATGAGGAGAGGCTTAGGAACCTCCAGAACAACTTTAAATATTCCAACATCTGAATCAGAGGGGTGCCAGAAGGAGAAGAGGAAGAGCAAGAAATTGAACACTTAAACATTGGCAGGAAAATCTCAGACATTCCACGCAGCAACATCCTCACAGACACATCCCCTAAAGCAAGGGACATAAAGGAAAGAATAAACAAATGGGACCTCATCAAAATAAAAAGCTTCTGCATGGCTAAAGAAAACAGCATTAAAATGAAAAGAGAACCAGCAGTATGGGAAAAGATATTTGCCAATGATACCTCAGTGTATCATATTTGCCAATATATAAAGAACTCACATGACTCCACTCCAGGAAGACAAACAAACCAATTAAAAAATGGGCAAAGGACTTGAACAGACACTTCTCCAAGGGGGATATACAGAGGGCCCAGAGACATATGAAAAGATGCTCAGCATCACTAGCCATCAGAGAGATGCAAATTAAAACCACAGTGAGATACCACCTCACACCGGTCAGAGTGGCCAACATAAACAAATCCACAAACAAATGTTGGAGAGGATGCGGAGAAAAGGGAACCCTAGTACATTGTTGGTGGGAATGCAGACTGGTGTGGCCACTGTGGAAAACAGTATAGAATTTCCTCAAAAAACTAAAAATGGAACTGCCCTTTGACCCAGCAATTCAGCTGCTGGGATTATACCCTAAGAACCCTGAAATACCAATCCAAAAGAACCTATGCACCCCAATGTTCATAGCAGCACAATTTAGCCAAGTACTGGAAGCAACCTAAGTGCCCATCAGCAAATAAGTGGATCAAAAAAACTATGGTACATTTACACAATGGAATTCTACGCAGCAGAGAGAAAGAAGGATCTTATACCCTTTGCAACAGCATGGATGGAACTGGAGAGCATTATGCTAAGTGAAATAAGCCAGGCAGTGAGGGACAAATACCATATGATCTCACTTTAACTGGAACATAATCAACAAAAGGAAAAAACAAACAAAATATAACCAGAGACATTGAAGTTAAGAACAATCTAACAATAGCCAGAGGGGAGTGGGGAGGGGACAGTGGGGAGAGGGGTTTTCTATAAAGGACACATGGACAAAACCAAGGGAGAGGGTGGAGGTGGGGGAGGGAGGTGGGTTTGGCTGGGGTGGAGAGATGGGGAGAAAATGCAGACAACTGTAACTGAACAATAAAAAAAGAAGAAGAAGAAATTGAACACTTATTTGAAAACATAATGAAGAAGAACTTCCCCAATCTGGCAAAGGAATAGACTTCCAGGAAGTCCAGGAAGCTCAGAGAGTCCCAAAGAAGTTGGATCCAAGGAAGCACACACCAAGGCACATCATAATTATATTACTTAAGATTAAAGATAAGGAGAGAATCTTAAAAGCAGCAAGAGAAAAGGAGACAGTTACCTACAAAGGAGTTCCCATGAGACTGTCAGCTAATTTCTCAAAAGAAACCTTGCAGGCAAGAAGGGGCTGGAAAGAAGAACTCCAAGTCATGAAAGGCAAGGACCTACATCCAAGATTACTCTATCCAGCAAAACTATCATTTAGAAGGGAAGGGCAGATAAAGTGCTTCCCAGATAAGGTCAAGTTAAAGGAGTTCATCATCTCCAAGCCCTTATGAAATGTTAAAGGGACTTATCTAAGAAAAAGAAGAAGATCAAAAATACAAAGAGTAAAATGACAACAAACTCACAACTATCAACAACCGAACCTAGGGAAAAAAAAAAAAAAAACTAAGCAAACAACTAGAACAGGAACAGATTCACAGAAGTGGAGATCACATGGAGGGTTATCAGTGGGGAGGGAGAGGGTGGAGGGGGAGGGAAAAGGTACAGGGAATAATAAGCATAAATGGTAGATACAAAATAGACAGGGGGAGGTTAAGAATAATACAGGAAATGGAAAAGTCAAAAAACTTATATGTATGACCCATGGGCATGAACTAAAGGGGGGAATGCTGGTGGGAGGGGGGGTACAGGGTGGAGGGGGATAAAGGGGAGAAAAAATGGGACAACTATAATAGCATAATCAATAAAATATATTAATAAATTTTTTAAAAATCTGTCCTGGGACAGAGACCTGTGGCCCAAGATTACAGCACTTTACCTCAAAACCACATCCTTGATCAGCTCCATTTGAAGACAGACATTCATCCGTTAAGACCCACCTTCCGGTCTCTAGCCTCTCATTCCCCTGCTTCTCCCCTTAGTGAAGAATATTTCTGCCAGAATCCTTGTCAAGTGTTTTCATGAGTTAGAAACATGCATAAAGTAGTCGTAATTAAAAACAAGATGAAAAATGAGGCTAACTGGTTGTGGTTTTTCATCAGGACCCTCAGCTGGCACTCACTGTTCATTGTCTGCTTTTGTAAATGTTCAGAAGCCATTTGTTTCACACAGGCTTCCAGAAGCCACCAGGGACAGACCTGAAGTTTTCTAGACCAGAGAGTCTCCATTTTCCCACTCCCAGTCCCCTTCCCACGATGATGCATCCTCAAGGGCGCCTGGCAGCAGCTCTGAGAAGTACTCTGGGACGAGCCCTGTTGAGAGCTGAGCATCCATTTGCCATTTAAATGTGTGTTAGATTTTCTGACTCCCTCTCAGCTCCCCGACGTCTAATTCCCTTCATACATTGTTCTGCTCTTTCCAATGGGAAGACCTTTTGGCAGACCATAGACTGAGTGACCCTGTCGGCTTTTCTCCTTTTATGGCTCAAAAGCCATCCAGACCCCTTTCTCGTGGGTCCCTGCCAGAGAGTTTTTTTCCATTCGAATGGAGCGCCTGGCCCTCCATCCTTTGGACACTGTTTCTCAAGGCTGAGCACTAGGACCTTCCTGTGCAGCCTTCTCTCTCCTCCAGATGCCTTTCCATCTAGGGTCATTTGTGAGTCCTGATCATAGTTGCGTTTTCCCAAACTTTCTATTCCTGTTGGGTAAATGTCCCTTTTAAGAATCTATAGCCAAGCCCTGACTGGTGTGGCTCCATTGGCTGGATGTCATCCTGCAAAGCAAAAGGTTGCCAGTTAGATTCCTGGTCGGGGCCTGTGTCTGGGTTGCAGGTTCAGTCCCTAGTTGGGGGCACACAGAGGCAACTGATGGATATTTCTCTCAGGATAGCAAAGAGATGTTTGGGAGTGAAAGGAAATAAGCACAGTTAGTTTTCCCCATACTTGCACTAAACACATGGAAAGTACATGCCTCTTGTAAAATAATCCAAACACTGCGGAGCTGTTCCAGGACTTGCAGATGCCACAGCCACCACCCTGACCCAAACCACGGAGGACAGCCCTGGGTGGGCCATCCCTAAGATGGGAGGTCATTTTTGAATCTGAAAACTCTAATGAGCTTTTGTGGCAGAGAGATCAGAAGCATCAAACTTAGTATGGTTTGGCAAACAGGATGTTCTAAACCAAAAGTAACAAAATCACTTCTAAATAGGCCATTCAGTCCTCAGGGCACCTACCGAAGCTGAAACTCTGAAACAGCTGCTCACAGCCTTGCTATTGAGGCTACTCTCATGGGGGACAGAGGTTGACAGCTTAGCGCCATCCAAATAAACCTACTGAGGAGCATGCATCTCCCCCTATTTAAAAGGATTCCCCATTCCTCATACCAAAATAAAATGAGATTATGCAAACATATGTGTGTGTGTATATACATATATATGCATATATACATACACATAAATGTGTATGCATCCCTCTTTCTCACCATCATACTTGAGGCTTCCTAAATAGCTCGGAATCTGTCACTCACCCTGTTTTAATGTCCCAGGGCTGCCATAACAAAGTGCCCCAGCCTGGGTGGCTTAAACAACAGAAATGTATTGCCTCACAGTTCTGGAGACCAAAGGCCTGAAGTCAAGGTGCTGGCACAGGTGCTTCCTTCTGAGGACTGCGAGGGAGCCTCTGTCCCACCCTCTCCCCTTGGCTTGTAACGGCTGGCTTCATGTTCACATGGCTCTCTCCCCATCTGCAAGTCTGTCTCCAAATTTCCCATTTATAGGACAACAGTCATATTGGATTAGGGGCCTCCATAATGACCTCACGTTCACTCGGTAAAAATCCTATCTCCAGAAACTTTCTGAAGCAATAGAGGTCAAGATTTCAACCTACGAATTTGGGAGTCATCCAGTGCAACCCATAACACCCCCACCTCCCACTTCTACCCTGAAAGTCCCATCAAAAGACAGACCAGATGAGAAGAACTGAGGATCCAAAGGCTACACCCAGTTCTCGTGGAAAGACAGCTTTTAGCTGGCGGGTCTCTAAGAAAAACCAGCCTTTTCCCAGGAAGCAAGACACACAGCCTGTGTGACACCGAGGCAGACGCACAGCCTGTGTGACACCGAGGCAGACACGCAGGAAAGGAAAGAATAGCACAGCTGAGAAAAGCACTTCTAGTGGGGTGGGAGCTGCGGAGGGAGCAGAGCGGCTGAGTGTCCGTCTGTTCAGCCCATCCACTCAGTCCTGTCGTGGGCCAGAAGCCCAGGGCCCAGACGAGAGGAGCTCCACACACAGGCCACCCAGACCTATGATGCCACCCGAAGTCCTTAGCGGCATACTTCACCCCTGCAAGGTCACACATGGAACCCACCAGCTAAACTGCTGTGCAGATCATCCACTGTCACTGAAGCCATTGTTCCCTTCCATACTCTAGACATGGGAGGGGCATCACAGGCTATGGGGGTGACTTAGCGTGGGTCCAAGCATTGCTCCTAATCCTATGTGCCACCATTTCTTTATTAATTCTTTTTTTAAAGATTTTATTTATTTTTTGTATTCCTATTTTTTCATATATTTTTTTAAATATATTTATTGATTATGCTGTTACAGTTGTCCCATTTCCCCCCCCACTCCACTCCATCCTGCCCACCCCGTCCCTCCCACATTCCCCCTATAGTTCATGTCCATGGGTCATACTTATAAGTTCTTTGGCTTCTACATTTCCGACACTATTTTTACCCTCCCCCTGTCTATTTTCCACCTATCATCTATGCTACTTATTCTCTGTACCTTTCCCCCCCCTCCCACTCCCACTCCCTTATTGACACCCCTCCATGTGATCTCCATCTCTATGGTTCTGTTCCTGTTCTAGTTGTTTGCCTAGTTTGCTCTTGTTTTTGTTTTAGGTGTGGTCGTTAATAACTGTGAGTTTGCTGTCATTTTTACTGTTCCTATTTTTGATCTTTTTCTTAGGTAACTCCCTTTCACATTTCATATAATAAGGGCTTGGTGATGATGAGCTTCTTGAACTTGACCTTATCTGAGAAGCACTTTATCTTCCCTTCCATTCTAAATGATAGCTTTGCTGGATACAGTAATCTTGGATGTAGGTCCTTGCGTTTAATCTTGGGTAATGTAATTATGATGTGCCTTGGTGTGTTCCTCCTTGGGTCCAGCTTCTTTGGGACTCTCTGAGCTTCCTGGACTTCCTGGAAGTCTATTTCCTTTGCCAGACTGGGGAAGTTCTCCTTCATTATTTGTTCAAATAAGTTTTCAATTTTTTGTTCTTCCTCTTCTCCTTCTGGCACCCCTATAATTCGGATGTTGGAACATTTCGAGATGTCCTGGAGGTTCCTAAGCCTCTCCTCATTTTTCCGAGTTCTTGTTTCTTCATTCTTTTCTGGTTGGATGTTTCTTTCTTCCTTCTGGTCCACACTGTTGATTTGAGTCCCAGTTTCCTTTGCATCACTATTGGTTCCCTGTACATTTTCCTTTGTTTCTCTTAGCATAGGCTTCATTTTTTCATCTACTTTTCGAACAGATTCAACCAATTCTGTGAGCATCTTGATAACCAGTGCTTTGAACTGTGCATCCAATAGGTTGGCTATCTCTTCGTCACTTAGTTGTATTTTTTCTGGAGCTTTGAAGTGTTCTGTCATTTGGGCCTTTTTTTTTTTTGGTCTTGGCGCTTCTGTTACTTTAAGGGGCAGAGCCTTAGGTGTTCACCAGGGCGGGGTAACGCTGGTTGCTGTGCTGTGACGCTGTACATGGGGGAGGGGCCGAGAGGGAGCAATGGCACCCGCCTCACTCTCCTCCGGATTTCAGTCTTTCACTCCGATACCCACAATCAAACTGGGCCCCTCTGGTGCTGGTTCCCCAGTGGGTGGGCTTGTGCACACTCTAGGCCCCTGTGGGTCTCTCCAACGACCTCTCCCGGAGGCTGGGAGTCTCTCCCGCTGCTGCCCCAACCCCCACGGGCGCTTTCAATCAGAGGTTTGAGGCTTTATTTCCCGGAGCTGGAGCCCTGGGTTGCACGGTCTGCTCCGCTCCCCGCCGTTCGCCCAGTTTATCTGTGTGTGAATGTGGGGCCCCAGGGTGCTACCCACTGCTCTGCCTGCCCCACTCTCCGCCACTCTGAGTCCAGCCCTCTCGGTTTATCTGCGCAAATGTAGGGTTGAAGGGTCTGCTAGTGCTCGGACTGCCTGCCCCGTTCGTCCCACACTCCGCCAGTCTCAGTCCCGCCACGGCAACGTGAGTCCTCTCCACCCCGGTGCCCGTCTCCACCCCTCCTACCGGTCTGGATGAATGTTTATTTTGTATTTCCTTGGTGTCGGACCCCCTTGCTGTTCAATTTTCTGTCAGTTCTGGTTGTGCGAGGAGGCGCAGTGTGTCTACCTATGCCGCCATCTTGGTTCTCTCATATATTTTTTTGATTATGCTATTACAGTTGTCCCAATTTTTCCCCTTTTGCCCCCCTCCACCCAGTACACTCCATTCCCCCAAGCACTCCACCCCCTTTAGTTCATGTCCATCGGTTGTGCATATAAGTTCTTCGGCTTCTTCATGTCTTATACCATTCTTAACATCCCCCTGCCTATTCTGTACCTCCCAATTTGTACTTCTTAATTCCTGCACCTTTTCCCCTATTCTCCTCCTCTCCCCTCCCAACTGACAACCCTCCAAACGATCTCCACATCTATGATTGTGTTTCTGTTCTGCTTGTTTGCTTAGTTTGTTTTTTAGATTCAGTTGTTGATAGCTGTGAATTTATTGCCATTTTAATATTCACAGTTTTGATCTTCCTTTTCTCAAATAAGTCCCTTTAACATTTCATGTAATAATAGCTTGTTGAAGATGAACTCCTTTAGCTTTGCTCAGAAGCACTTTGTCTGCCCTTCCATTCTAAATGATAGCTTTGCAGGATAGAGTCATCTAGGTTGTAAGTCCGGGCTCTTCATCACTTTCAATACTTCTTGCCAGTCCCTTCTAGTGTGCAAAGTTTCTTTTGAGAAATCAGCTAACAGTCTTATGGGAACTCCTTTGTAGTTAACTATCTGCTTTATTCTTGCTGCTTTTAAGATTCTCCCTTTAACCCTGGCTGGTGTGGCTCAATGAATTGAGTGTTGGCCTGCGAACCAAAGGGTCACAGGTTTGATTGCCAGTCAGGGCACATGCCTGGGTTACAGGCCAGGTTCCCAGTAGGGGGTGTGTGAGAGGCAACCACACATTGATGTTTCTCTCCCTTTCTTTCTCCCTCCCTTCCCCTCTCTCTAAAAATACATAAATAAAATCTTTTTTAAAAAAAGATTCTCTCTTTTCCTTTAACCTTTGGCATTTTAATTATGATGTGTCTTGGTAGGGTCCTCTCTGTGTCCATCTTGTTTGGGACTCTCCGTACTTCCTGGACTTGTATGTCTATTTCCTTCACCAAACTAAGGAAGTTTTCTTTCACTGTTTTTTTTCAAATAAGTTTCCAATTTATTGTTTTTTATCTTCTCCTTCCAAGACCCCTATGATTCAAATGTTGTTATGTTTAAAGTTGACCCAGAATTTCCTTGCCTATCCTTGTTTTTTTGTATTCTCTTTTCTTTTTGCCATTCTGATTGCATGTTTTTTTTTTCCTTATGTTTCAAGTCATTGATTTGATTCTCAGCTTCATCCACTCCACTGTTGGTTCCCTGCAAATTTTTCTTTATTTCATTTAGTGTAACCTTCATTTCTGCCTGGGTTGATTTTATACTGTTGAAGTACCCAATGAGTTCCTTGAGCATCCTAATAACCAGGGTCTTGAACTCTGCATCTGATAGATTGCTTATCTCCATTTTGTATAGTTCTTTTTCTGGAGTTTTGCTCTTTCATTTGGGCCATGTTTCTTCATCTCCTCATTTTGGCAGCCTCCCTATATTTGTTCCTATTTATTAGGTAGGGCTGCTTTGACTCCCGTCTTAGTAGTGTGGCCTATTGTAGAAAAGTGCACTCGTAAGTTGGATGGGGTGGAGCCTTTCTATTAAGTTAAATATTTCACTTAGGTGTAGCTGGAGTCTAAGTGAAGCTCAAGTGAAATGGGGTGTGGGGCTGGAGTTACTTCCACCCCACTCAGGCATCCATTTTCATAAGCTTATTGGGGTGGATGGTGGCTCTGGGGTTGAAGGAGGAGGGGAAGTGGGGTTTGGGGCCTGAGGAGGAAACTTGGAGGGAACCAGGGAAACTGGGGGTGCCCAGCCCATCACTGGGGGTCTCCTTCAGAAAGTAGTGTTGTAAGTAAAAAGCAAAGGGGATGTTTTAAGACTTTGTGACATCAGGACTCAGGGCCAAGCTTCTCCCTGGTCCTGTGTGGACCCCATCACCTCAACCAGAGTAGGCTGGTGAAGGGCAGCAGAGCTGCTGCCCAGCCCTGCCCTGCCTTTAGGACCTTCTAAAATTGCAAACTTTCCCAGAGTTGGATTAAGAATTTACTTTGCAAGTATCTTCTGAACCTGTTTTTCTTTCATACTCCCAAAATATTTTGTCTCTGGTAACAAGATTTTAAGACATAAATAGCTGCAAAATTTTTATGTAATAATTATGAATTATTGAATCATATCGATTCCTAAATTACTTAAGTAGCCATTACAGGAGGCTGAGAAATGTCTCTAAGTTCTGTCTGGCCACCAGGAGAGTTTCCAGTGATGCCCTTTGAAAGCTGGGGACTGCACCTGTTTAACAGGATCTGCTACATTATACAAGAAAGCATTTTAAATGCTTGGCTTCGTATTAATATATACAATAATGTTTTAGATTGGCCTCTTCACATTTTAAAAGTCCATTTCTATCCCTCGTAAATAGCCATGACTTACTCAAGGCTTTCCTCATTGTCTTCTGTGCATTATCCCTACAAGGTCACAAAAGTCATTAATTTTGCTTTTTCTCCAAGAAAAAGTCTGTTTTTAACCATATCATTTCTCAAGCAGTAGTTTATGTTTCTCTTGCTTCTGCCAGTGCAAAAAAAAATGTTCTGCTAAGATTTGTATAAAGTTGCCGAGTGAATTCAATCAATGTGCAAAATGTATGTATTCCCTACTGAGCATATGTAGAAACCTGCCTGAGCGTGAAGGAAACAAACTCACCCTCATGCTCAGGGCGGTAGAGCTGCCCAGGCAGAGATGGCTGGCTCGGAGCCTAAGACAGTCACCTTACAATCCATGTGTGGGGTTCTGGAGCAGTTCCTAGTTCAACTTCCTGCAGTCTCTCCCCAAGGCTTTCTTTGTTATTGGTGGATTCTCTCTGCAACCGGCAAACAGGCCGGCCATGCCCCCAAGCACCAGTTTCTACTTGTTTCCATTTATCCCCTGGAGTCTCACCTTTTACCCAAAATTAAAATAAATGTGATCATCAAATGCTTTTCACGTCTGTACTTATTTTGCCTTTTCAGGATATATTTATAAACAACAGATATAAACCATACTTCAAAAAAGTCTACATTTAGCCAAAATCATCATTCCTTCATTTCACACCAATATTTAGATTTCTTCTTTCTCCCCATCTCCTCCCGTCCCAGCCCACCCTGCATCCCTCCATTCCTCCTGGTATGTAGCATTTCCAGGATGAACCTCATGGAGAGTGAAAAAGTGGGGCCAGGAGGAGAGAGAAGCCATCCCCTTCCCCTCCTGTCCCTATAAAACGTGCACCTGTAGTGGCCAGGTGCTAGGGGACTTTGAAGGAACTAGATAGGATGATGGAAAAATTAGGCAGCTTTCCCCACTTGTGGTCTTTTTTCCCCCAAATCCAGAGCCTTGTTTTGCCCCGTATCCCTGACTAGATCTTTAAGGTGCTTTGCAGGCAAAGAGCCCGTCCTTCCGTGGCTTCCTTAGCGCTTGGCCTACCACAGCCACACCTCCTGTATTTCAACAGAGGAAATGTTTTTAAAATAGAATTAGTGGTCAAACCAGGCAACAGATGTTGTAGGGATAGTTTTACTTAGCTATGTTCTTATAAAATAAAATGAACATATGTAGAAACCCTTCCCCCAACATGCTATATCCCGAGGATCAGGAATTCAGAGAGCAAGCAGAGAAAGGAGAAAATAAAATTATAAAGTTATAGAATACATGCTTCAGACAACTTGTAGACTCTGTAATAGGCATACATGTAGTCTGTTAGGTTTACACAGTGTTCGGGCCACAGCCTGATTTAGTTTTTTTTCTTTTTCCTTCTCTGCCCATTATCAAAATATGCACATCATTCAGGTACAGGGACCAAAATTTTTACAGATTGCTGTTGTAAAACGTGGGAGTGCTTAGGTATTGGGTCCTTCCCAGGCCATGAGAGTCAAGCAGCGAAACTCCACACAGCAAGAAGAAGGAACGATCCACAACGAGCAATAAACACAAGTGAACCTTGCAGGCAGGTACACTGCTGAGAAAATCCAGGCAGCAAAGGGGACCAACTGTAAGATTCTACTGACACGAAATTCAAAAACAGACAAAATTAGTCTCCGCTGTTAGAAGTCGAGACAGTGGTCGCCCTAGCAGCACACCAGTGACTGGAAGGGGGCAGGTTCTGTGGTTCTCGCAATATGCTGCATCTTGGCTGAGTTCTGGGTCAAGGTGTGAACTGAGCACTTAGGATAACAGCTCTCTTCTGAACATGCGTTGTATTTCCATACATTTTTAAGTGTGTGCTTTCATTGGTCCATCTCCTACTCAGGCCCCCACTAACCCTTTTTGTCCTCACTCAACCTGGAATTTCGACACAGAGACTTTTAGGGATGAATCTCTGCGCTCAGAGAATATAGCTCCACATTCGCACAGCCCCACTGGCCAACTGCGAAGATACACCAGCAGAGGAGTGAGCCCTAGGCAACTGGGCTTTAAAAAGTGTTTACATATATTCAGCAGCAAGTGGATTCCACAGGGAAAAGAGCAGATTTCACAGAGTTAGCCCAAATAAGTCACTAAACAAAGAAACAATCAGAAGAAAAGACTATCGAAAGCACTTAGTTGGAAAAGAAGAATCCAAAGTGGATGAAATACACAATGTAAGATAAATTTTCAACAAAGCGATTATAAGACATGCAAATAAAATAGTGACCCATAAGTCAGGGGGAAATTGTCTGCCAATAAACTGAGTGTCACCAGTTATTGGATTTAGCTGACAAAGACGTCAAAGCAATTAAATATACTAAGTATACTAAAGAAACTAAAGAAAACCATATGTAAAACCTTTCAAAGGAAATTATGACAATGACAAACCAACAAATAGAGATTTTTTAAGGAGATAGAAATTATAAATTTTAAAAAATACAAATTCTAGGGGTGAAGAGTCCAGCGAGTGAAAGGAAACTGTCACCAGAAGGACTCGATAACAGATTTGACAGAGAGCAGAAGTAAGACTCTGCGACCCTGAAGATAGATTATAGAAACTTCCCTCTGAAGCACAGAGAGAAAAAAGACTGAGGAAAAATTAACAGAGACCAAGAGACCTGTGAGAAATTGTCAAGCATGGTTATTACATGTAACAAGCATCTCAGAAAGAGTAAAGGGAGGAAAGGAAGCAGAAAAGTAATTTGAAGAAATAGTGGCCAACATTTTCCAAAATGCAAATGTAGAAAAAAATGCAGCCACCCTAAAAATCACTTTGGCAGCTTCTTCAAAAGTTAAACATAATTGTACTAATTGGCTCAGCAAGTCCAGCCTCTCTAAGAGAAATGAACTCTGAACAATGGACCCCCCCAAAATGACCAGAAGACTCTAGAGAGCACAGAAAACAGGTAGACGCTGAAGGGATTGAAACCTGGAAGAAGGGATCAGCAGAGGATGAGGTTCCGGTTCAGATGACCTTCAAATGGCTTTAAAGGTAAAGTCAGCACCTCATCAGGCAGCCTAAAAAATCCAAAGGACAGGGCTCGGGGAAACCACAGCCCCTGAAAAATGAGAAGAGAGTCTCAGAGACGAAAAAGTCAGAGAGGGGAGCCCCAGGTGACGTGTCTAAAATGCCCAAACCTCTGGCTGACCCCTCAAAACATGGTAGGTGGAGTAGATTGTCAGTGAGCTGGTCAAGACAAGAACACTAATGTAAGCTGTGCTCTTTAGTCCATAAATAATGTGTTCATCTCAGCTCATTGGTTGTAACAACTGTGCCACACCCAGGCAAGCTATTAATAGGAGAAACTGTGGGGGAGGAAGAGGTGGGAGCATAGAACCCTGTACTTTCTGCTCAATTTTTTTTGGAAACCTAAGACTGTCCTAAAAAACAATAATCTGGCCCTGGCTGGTGTGGCTCAGTGGATTGAGTGCCATCCTGTGAACCAAAGGGCCACCTGTTCAATTCCCAGTCAGGGCACATGCCTGGGTTGCAGGCTGGGTCCCCAGTAGGGGGCGTATGAGCGGCAACCACACATTGATGCTTCCCTGTCTTTCTCACTCCCTTCCCCTCTCTAAAAATAAATTAATTAAATCTCTTTTAAAAAGAAACAAACAACTACTTGAAAATTGCTAGGCTGGCCTTTGGAAACCTGAAGGTATAAATGAAGCAGAAGGGCCAGAACTTCCATGGCAGGTGCTGGAGGGAAGATCAAGGGGCTCTGAGAAGAGGGCAGCCTTGCGTCCATGTGCTGCTGAGCCAAAACTCCCAGCAGCCCACTAAACACAGGCATGCCCAGAGGACACTGCCTTTACTAAATCAAAATAAATATTCCAGCGAGAGGGGCAAGGGCATTGCTAAAAAATTTCAGGGGACGGGTCCTAGACACAAGCAGGAGAATCCATCTATGCCAGGGCAGTCCCTGTCTGCCTCAGCAGGCAGGACAGCTGATGACACAGCCATGGAGGTGTGGTGGGGGTGTGGGGATGTTTTGTCTCTCTAATGTTTTCAGTGAAAAAGGAAGCAAGGTCAGTAGCTGAGAGCAGGGATGCAGCAGAGGATGGTGGGAAACAGCTGAAACCGTTGTCAGGAAGAATGAGGAAGCAAGCAGACCAGGAAAGCACAGTACTGGAACACTAGATGTTTGTGGTCATGAAATTGAGTAAGACTCTACGTGTGGTTGTGTGGTTTTCTCCTCCTCCATTCCGTTGGCTGGATGCAAAGACGTGCATGACAATTTGAAGTTAAGCAAGGTTATGGTTTCACCAAGCAAACACAGGCAACCGTGAGAAGTCAGGGAGTGGAGAATGTGCAAGACACTGACTCTAATGTTTGATCAGGAAATTGAGAGTAAGGGAGGAGAGAGGCAAGGCTGGGGAGGCAGGTGGAGGGACAGTGAACAGAGGTTACACTCAGCGAATCGTGTGTAGCTTCTTGAAGATGCAAAGGATCGGCAGAGTTCAGGTAGTAGGCGGAGGTAACCTGAGAAGCCCGGAGAAGGTGGGCAGAGAGTGGGGAGCGTCGGGCTGAGATTATTGGAGGAGCTGCAGTGACTGGAGATGATGGAGTCACAAGCTGTGCTACGAGAGCTGTGCTACCGATTATGATGGGTGCACAGCGGCCCACTCCAAGACATGTCATGATTGAAAAGCTAAAGGTTGAAGATAAAGAGAGAATCTTAAAAGCAGCATGAGAAAAGTAGTTAGTTACCAGAAGGTTGCCAGATGGGAGGGAGGAAAGGGAGAATGGGTGAAGAGGTGAGGGGATTAAGAAGTACAAATAGGCAGTTACAGAACAGCCGTGGGGGTGTAAACTACAGCATAGGAAATGGAGTAGCTAAAGAACTTACCCACGTGATCCATGGACATGAACAATGGGGGGGGGGGGTTTGCCGGAGGGAGTGGAGGGTGCTGGGTGGAAGGGAGCAAAGGGGGAAAAATCAGGACAACTGTAATAGCATAATCACTAATATATAATTTAATATGTAAATACAGGGTCTGGCAGAAGTAAGGCCTGCTTGAGAGTGGTTGGTAGGGTAATAAAATGGGTGTTATAATTTATAGTTTTAATTTGAAATTTCAACTGAAATGTCACAGGGTGTGCTTGAGTGTGATATTGTTATGCTACAGAATTACATGCTTATGATTTTGTGATAGAAGACTTTGTAATAAAAAAATGAGCTATGCTGGGAATTCCCAACAGGACTATCTGTGATGATGCCCTAGCCAATATGGTAGCCGCTGGTCGCAGACACTTGAAACTGGCTGGTGCCACTAAGGAACCAAAGTTTTACTTATCCTTAATTTTAATTGATTTAAAGGTAAATAGCCTCATGTGACTAACTAGTGGTTACCATATTGGATAGCAGAGGTCAGGGGTATTAAGAACCGTAAGAGTGAGAGGGGCTTGGGGTGCAGGACTCCATTACTGGAAGAGAGGGATTCAAGGAACAAGAAAGTCCCTTGTTAGATGAATCAGCTGCATGTGTTGAAACTGTGAGGCATTAAGGCTGGCTGGGGGGGGGAGGGGGGCGTGCAGGGCAGTGGTGGTGAACCAGGAGCCAAAATCATGGAAAAGTGAGGGGAAGTGACCAGCAGCCATCAGAAGAGCTGGCTGGTGCACCCTGCCCTTTCTGCCCACCGTGGAGCCCAGACTCCTGACCTCACACACAGCCCCTGGCAGATCCCACCCTTGCAGCTTCAGGAACCAAAACCCAAGCCACCCACTGGAAGACACAGTCAGACCTTCCGCTCCTTTTGTCCCTGAGCTTAAGACCCATAGGGTTCGCTGCCGTCCGATTTTCATAGCCATAGGTCAAGGCTGCAATGTAGAGATGGGCTTAGACCCTGCTCTACAATCCCCTGTTCTCGACATTCCCTAGTGTTCCCTCTTCCCAGGTCTCGACCCCAGGCTGGCAGTTGCCCGAGGAACACAGTTCACCATGAGATGTGCATTCCTAATTCTCCTCTGTTGAAAAGAACACCCTTCACGTCACCAGCCCTTCCTGTCCCCAAGGCAGGATGCTGTGTACCAAGCACATTGGTTTACACATCCCATAGCTGATTCTACCATGACCTGTCAAGTCCAGAAGCTGAAGCCAACACCTCGAATAATTTCAATCACAAGCCAAAAATTAGGCTAACTTTGTCCCCTTCTGTCACCACATTCTGCACTTTTATCATTCCATATTTATGCAAATATCCGTAGGCTAAACCCTTAAACAGTAACAGTTCCCACAGACATACACGTGTGATCGGACGGACTTAGCCACAACTGAGCCACAAAGCATGCAACGACATCACGAACAGTGTCGGCCCTTCTGTCAGCGTGCAAAGCACATCACACCGACTACCGTGTTCACGCCTCACAGCACACAGAGGGTGGGTGCTGTTTTTAGCCCCCTTTTAGAACTCAAGAACTGCCTACAAAGAGGTTAAGTAATTCACCCAAAATCTCACACCTGGAAAATAAGAAAACCAAGATCCAACCACAAAGCCTAGGATCTCACCATTCTAACTTCCAGCACAGCTACTGTCCTGCGCCACAGTGAGCTAGAATTCAGACATGGTTTTGCCGTCCCCAAAATGGCCAAACTATGCGCTCCTCTTTCTTTAGAATTCAAGATTACGCCTCTTTTCAGGCTCAATGTTTCCCACACCAGACATTTTATTAACTTGGGATCTACTTTCTCCTCAGTTTTATAACATACAGGCTATCTTTGTTGACAATAAACTCCCTAAATCTTGTGTCTAAAATTCTTGTGGAAATTGCATCATGAAAAAGGTGCTACTTTCTTTTTTTTTAATTGGTTAGAAATTTTTATTTTATATGAGCAGATTCTAGAGGCTTTATGGGAAGCAGTCATTTTTTACTATTGTTTACTGAGGTATAACGTATGAACAACAACATGCGTAAACCCTAAATGTAGCAGAACTCATATATTTCTTTTTACGATTGTATTTATTTATTTTTAGGTAGAAGGGAAGGGAGGGAGAAAGAGAAGAGAGAAACATCGATGTGCAAGAGAAACATCAATCGGTTACCTCGCGCATACACCCTGACTGGGGACCGGGCCTGAAACCCAGGCCTGTGCCCTCACTGGGAATCGAACCAGCGACCTATTGGTTTGCAGGACAATGAGGTACCCACTGAGCCACACCAATCAGGTCATAATTTACACACACACACACACATCCCTCTATTACAGATAGCAATATTGACTGAAACAAAAAATTAGAATAAAAATTTGTTATTCAAAATTCACAAAACTAAATAGGTATAAGAGAAATTTAAACTTTTCTAGCATCTGGTCCAGATCTCAAGACAACACAGGAAGACAGGAAACTTCAGATAGTGGGAAACTCTGCAAGATAAATCAGCCTTTTCCTTAAAGGAATAAAGCACAAGGAAGAAAATAAATTCATAGATTAAAAGAAACTTAAGGTACACATCATCTGGTCTCAAACTGGATAAAGGTGCTACTTTGAATCCCACTTTCTTTCCAAGGAGGGAGCTGACAGCAAGACCAGCTCAGGGAGCCACTAATGGAAGCTAAGACTCTCGTGGCAGGAGCTCCGTTGAAGCCGATTCTGTAGAAGGATGGCTTGTGCCATCCCGTTTAGACCTTCAGGACAGCTTTGGCGACTGCACCCTTTGTACATAAAATGAGGAGTATTTAAAAAATGCGTCCCAACTCTGTGGACGATGAGCGTCAAGTGCATGTCTGGGGGAACATGTGGAATGAGGCAAAGACACCTTTTAGGAGAGGAGCCCCAATTACTTGGGCACACCCATCAGGTGTGCTAGCATTTTTCATTCATCTTCTTACAAACTGATCAATGGAGCAAAGATTAAGACTCACATTTTTTGCCCTGGCCGGTGTGGCTCAGTTGGTTGGAGCGTCGTCCCGTAAACCAAAATGCCGCCAGTTTGTTTCCCAGTCAGGGCACCTGCTTAGGTTGCGGGTTCAGTCCCAGGTCAAGGCTCTGCAGGCCAGAGGCAGCTGACTCACATGAATGCTTCTCTCCCTTTCTCTTCTTCTCTCCCACCCTCTAAAAATCAATAAGCTTGTCCTTGGATGAGGATTTTAAAAAAAGAAATAAAGACTCCCATTTTCCCTTTCGGGTCTTCAGGCTGAAGGTTTGCCAAGGCCATGGTCATGACCCTGGGCCCACTTAGCCCAGAAGAGGCTTTGTAAGAGGATTGAGCCTCCAGCCTGGGCATGCAGAGCTCTGAGAGCAGCCTGCCGTGGCAGTGCTGTCACCATGGTTACCAGGTCCACACGGGAGGCTTCTAGGGTTACAGATATTGCTAGAAAACAGACTCGGTTCTTGGTTTTTACCCACAGTTTCTATTGGTTTCATTCTTGGATTAAAAACCATCGTGCCCCTCGGACGGGAGAAAATCATGCATCTCAGTTCTGGTATTTGAAAGCGCTGGGAGCATGGTGTGGCCCAACCAACAGTCTCACTCGTGACTCGGCAAATGGAACTTAAGGCCTTTACACCCGTGTCTTTACCGTGTGTCAATGCCAGGCCTGGGTGGGGCTTCCTGCCAGGGAATCCCATGACAAGGTACTTCAAAAAGGATAAAAACCCCTCCTCTTCAAACACGCGTTACTTTTACATTGAAGTAAAAACATGGCAGCTTAAGTGCAGCCAGGGCCTGAGGAATGTCAACTATTCAACATGGAGGAAGAGGTCCATAAGCTGTAATTGGTGTTCCAGAAGGCTCCCTCTGACCTGGGTTACCTTCAACAAAGGCTAGAATATGAAATCAAGACTAATCATCCTGATTCAGGGGGCGAGAAAAATCCAGTTACACTCTTACAGGAACTACCAGCAATAAAGTCTCGACAGCAACCTTTGCATGCACGCTTTAAGCCAATCGCTGACAAGCAGAAAGAGACTATTCTTAATAAGACTATGACCATGATACAAGAACTACAGAAGCAAACAGACCCGGAGCTGACACCACAGACTGAAGAAGAGAAAACAGCAGTACAGCAAATAAAATCTTTCGTCAGACTTAAGAAGAAGTGGACTTGCAAAAGGGAACTCTACTAAAGAAGAGAGCAATTCCAGAGAGATTTAGGAAGATGTCTTGTCAGCACTTGGTGAGCAGAGGTGGGGTATGGTGAAGGAGAGGACTTGGCCTGGGTGGCTAAAAAGTGAGGCTCTTCACAAGAGAAGGGAATATAAGAAAGGCAGATAATAAATTTCAGTCAAAAGGATGGAAAGGGAATAAAGGGATTTAAATAATATATTATGCACACACACTTAGTTTTGCAGCTTCAGGCAAGAAAGTGTTAACACTATTTTGCATCTGTTTTTGTGTAATCAGGGTACACAGACATGCTGGCCCACTGAAAATGAATGTTTCAGTTCTATCAGTCAAAAAAACGATTGTGACCAACTGAAAACCGTAATTTGTGTGCTGTAGGCATAAATTCTCTTCCAGAAATCAGGATTACTCAAGGTGAGGCACAGATGTGTCATACTGGGCCCTAGAGGAAAGCAGAGGTCTTGGGTGGAGGGTCGTCAGCATCCCTTATGTAGTTCCAGTAGGGCCCCTCAAGAGAGGCCAGCAGAAGCCAGCCCCGTGTGCCAGCCACGATGAGAGCAGCATGCAGCATGCAGAGGCGGGACCACTCTGAGCGGGCTCCAGGATCTTGGCTGTCCTTATAAAGGTGAGGTCAACCCAACCTACACAAGCATAAAATACCAGGGCAGGTATTATTTACTTTGGAGTTTTACAAAACCTACAAGGCATTTAAGGCCTGGGGGCAACAGAACCCATGCCAAGAAGGGGAACTACCATATTTTGCCATGTATAATGTGCACTTGTTTGCCCAAATTTTTGAGGGAAAAAAAGGATGCGCATTCTACATGAGTATAATGATTTACATACCATGGGTAGAATAATGGGTATAAGAATCCCATGTATAATGCACACAAAACATGGGTGCGCATTATATACGACAAAATGCAGGGTATGAGCTTTTTTCTGCACAATTAAGACTGAGACAGACACCTATGTGGATATTAAGGAACAGTGTCCACGGCTGTGACAAGCACCAGCTTTGAAGCCAGGCAGACCTGAGGTCAAATCCCAGCCCCTTGCTATTGTGAGAATTTGGGGAGCCTGAGGAGGTTTCCAAGTGTCCATCTGCTCATGGCAAAATGGGGAGGATAATACCAAATGTATGACTTCATGAGATACTGCAGGTAAAGTGCTTGATGCAACACTTGGGACACAGAAGACATCCAGCAAGCGGCAGCTGTAGGAACACTGAGAAGAAAGAAGGTAGAGGAGGAGGAGGAAATGGAGAAAGAAAAGGAAGAATGTCAAGAAGAGGGAGGAAGGAAAAGGAGGAGAAAAGGAATGAGAGAAAGGAGGAAACACAGAGGGAAGAGAAGTGGAGGAAGGGGGGCGAAGAGTCAGGAGGAGGAGTGGGGAGGATTCACTATGTTTACGGTGTCATGTCCCAAACAAGCACAGAGAAGGCGAGTCGTGGCCCCGAGATATGCAGCGGCCTGGGTTCAGACCCTGACTCCAGCAGCTGTGTATCCATGACCCTGAAAAGGCCCCTAGCACCCCAGTCTGCACCATCTGGCCTTCCCTCTGACCACACTGGTTCACTTGTTTTAAAAAGATGCTTATACTGACTGTAGAATTTACTCCCGTGTATTATATTTCGCCTTTCTTTTTTATTTTATTTTTTTATTACAGTTTACCAAAATTTATAAAGAACTCGGACAACTCAACTCCAAAAAGAAAACACAAACAATCCAATTAAAAACTGGGCAGAGGACCTGAACAGACATTTCTCCAAAAAGAACATATAGATGGTCAATAAACATGAAAAGAGGCTCAACATCACTCATCATCAGGCAAATGCAAATTAAAATCACAAGGAGATATCACCTCACACCTGTTCGGTTGACTAAAGGAATTAACCCACCCAAACCACCATCTACTTAAGCAGGAGCCTGAGGTAGGAGACAAAACTAGTCTCCTCCTGCAGGTGGCTTAGGAACTCTCAGCGTCCCCTGCCCACTTTTTCTGCTTGTCTCTGCAGAACAGTCATTCTGCTCCAGTCTTGTCTGTAGCGTGTGGCCAGGAAGGAGGCTTCCGAGGCTGCGACGTTACTCAGATTTACATGGGACCCCTGCACCACTATCTTCGTACAGTTGGCTCCTCTGGGTGGCACCAAGGACCAAGGGGCAGTAAAACTGGATATTGGCTGGACTTCAAGGCGTGGGAAATTTATGCGGTCATCTGCTGCCTTTGGCAACACGTTTTGGCTTCAGAACTGGACCTGGGAGACAGGGAGTAAAAATCACCAGAGAATCACACTTAAGAGGCGCTGCTGCCCGGATTTTATCTTTTTGCTGAGACATTCCAACAAGGTAATATTTTCCCTTTAAAAATTTCCAGTGGCAAACAGTTTTCCTTCCATGAATGAAACAGGACTTTGAGCCAAATTTAAGTAAATCTTAAAGGACAGCTATGCTTAGCTGACATTGAGATTATACTGGCAAAAAGAAAGGGGATTCCGAGACTTCTATTATATTATTACTCTTCATAAAAAAATAAAAGTCCATCTGCAATTGCATCTTTGAAAAAAATCTTCCATCATCATCACTTACAAATAAGAAGCCTTTCCACTTCTTAGGTGTATTTCTAGTTTCTTCCTTTGGCTTCCCCAAGACAAGTCAAATGAGCTTTTAGCCAAGAATAGGCATGAACAGAGGAAGTACTCTTAAATGAAAACAACCACTGTCCTTTGGAACCTCACCCGCCACCTGTAACCATTTGTCCCGGGTGTCCGTGTGACTGGCAGGAGAATGGGCAGCTCAGGATGCTGCCATCACGAGAACTGCACACCTGGTCCGGAAGCTCCCTGCTCCCCATTTCCTGCTCAAAGTTTCCACCTCTCTGGCATTATTTTCTTCAGACACATACACACACCCCTTCCCATCTTCACTTCCTGACATTTTTAGCATGAAGATTGCTATTGCTTTTGCCTTAAGCTGTGTGTTATTTTCACTCAACAATATAGTCTTATCAAGGAAAAGAATAGCTGGGTAGAATAGGAATTCCCATATTTGTTATTTTTTAAAGCCAAAGATTTGAACCCCAAGAAATTTGCAGGGTTTCTGCCCCAAGAGGCCAACATCTTTACGTTCCAAACATTTTTATACGCAGGGCACACAGCTGTGGCCAACTTCCCTCCCACTGTGCAGGCAAATGGAGTAAAGACGATGAATGCAAAACTCAACATTAAGTTTGTTTTTCATTTTTATAACCTGTTTTTTACTTTACTTCCTATTTTTTAATCAAATAATTCTCAAGGATAGACTCTCTGACTAACAAGGAAAACAGAAAGGGGGGTGCTGAACTCAGTGTCTACCAAGTCAGTCAGAAGCAACAGAAGAAGCCGTTTTGGAATTGACAGCTGCAGCCTCAGAGGTCTCGCGGCAGCACTCAGCACTGAAGGACCCCAAGGAGGACCCCACCTGAAATACTGGCCAGCCCATAGGGAGCCCTACAGGTGAGCCTCTGCACCCACTCGTTCCCCAGCGACACTGTGAAGTAGATGGTGTCTTACTCATTTTACAGGTGAGAAAAAACAGGTGAGGCGTAGAGAAGGTGTGTGCCTTGCCATAACCTGCCATGCGAGGATGTAGCAGAACCAAATCAAAAGTGATGCTGTCTGACCCCCAAATTCATGCTCACAACCGTTAGTTACACTGTGCTGTCTGCCTGTGCTTTGGCATGGCCAGAAAAACGTGGAAATAAACTTCACCTGGACTGTTTATACTTCAAGTATGTGTTTGAAATGTGAGGGGGGAGAGCAATGGATTGTTGGGTCTTTTATACTGAAAAGTGGGTTAAGAATATGATTGGCCTGATACCTATAAGGTTGGGTTGTTTTTTTTTAATAATTTTGCCAGGAGTTACATTCAAATGATTTTGTGACGTGGGGACTGACCAGTGGCAACAGACATGGCTGAGACATTGGAACAGGGCTCAGTGGCCCCATGTAGAGACGGGGGCTAACCCTTTGTAAGCTGGGTTGTGGAGCAGTGGAGAGAAGGGTGGTCCAGGGAGGATCCGGGGCCGCAGGCCATTTACCTGGTGCCACTGAAGTATCATTTCCACATTTTGTTAATCCTGTGGCCCAGCCGGGGCGGGGCGTTCCAGCACAGGCCAGCCCACCGAGGCCACTCTCACCTCTTTCCGCACTGCAGGCCACGCTGAATTCTTCTCACAAACACTCCCGCGCCTGCTTTTCACGCCCACTTGGAGGAAATGAACACTGAATCCCCACAAGGCTCTCTTTTTCTCCAAAATCTTCCTGCGGCTCAACAAAAAGACTCCAGAGTAGCCTGCGGACTTTGTGGAAGTGTGGTTTACTAAGACGCAGAACATCAAGAGCCAGATATTAGTCTAAATTCCCACAAGGTCACAATAAAGGACTAGCTTAATAGCAAAAAGTCGATAACATGAAAACATGGGGGTAAATTTTTAAAATCCAGCTGACGAGTCTCCTGTTTTTAACAGGAAATGATAAGACAACACGGCCAGCGTCCCAGAGTTTCAGCCTCACTTTCATTCTTCACCATAGAGGTGTCTGCCTGAGTCCAGTGGCCAGGAAGGCCCCATGGACACCGCAGAGTCTGTCTGGGGAACTTCAGCATTTCCCGCAAATGAAATTGCCTTAGCTGTTTGGACAGGCAGCCAGAAACAGTAGTTACAAATAACCATGGCCTTTGGAGTCACACAGGGGGCTGGCCTCCTTGTCACACGACCCACCAGCTATGTGCTCCTGGGCCAGCTCCTTAAGGTCTCTGAGCCTCTGTTTCTCAGCCAGAAATACAATTCTGTAAAAAGCAACACTTAGGGAGAACGAGAGGGAGAGAAACATCAATATGTGGTTTCTTCCCACGCACCGCCCCACTGGGGACCTGGCCTGCAACCGAGGCATGTGCCCTGACTGGTAATCAAACCCCCAACCCTTTGATTTGCAGGCCCGTGCTCAATCCACTGAGCTACACCAGCCAGGGCAGAAACAATTTTTTTTTTAAAGCTTAGTCTCTTAGACAACCATAGAATGAATGCTTTGGTGAGGATCATGGATCTATTTCCAGATATTTGGAAGTGTATTATACTATGACTAAAAGGCTTGAAACAGACACTCGGCTAACCAGGGTTCTGTTTATACTCCTCTCAGGAGCTAGAACCATTTATAGGCTAAAGGAAGATCCTGTATCGTTAACAGAATTGCCGTAGGTGATCGACTGCTGACTCCATTTTGACTCCTTCTGTGTGTAATGCAAAGCTGCAGAATTCAAACTACCAATTATTCGTTTTAATGGCTTTGAAGAAGGCATAAATGACATTTTGCCCAAAACAAATTATCTTGGATAAAATCCTTATAAACAATACACTAATTAACTGACCAAGGGGTGTGGAGTTTTCATTTGCTAGTTTTCCCTCTGGCTAACGAAGACCTCAAGCCCACCTTCTGACTTCAACAGTGCCCTAAGTTGGACACCCTGCCCAGGACTCTGAGGGCAGACACTTTATCAAGAAGCTTGTGTTTTGTCCCCACCTAATGGTCAGTGTCTATTATTACAACTCACTGGGGCCACGTCACTTAACCTTGCCGGCACAGGTGTAGCAGCTACACTGCTTTTGAAAGAAGACAGTTTTAAATATCCCTCAAGAGCCTTCTCAGTCAATACATTTCATCTGGAAAACTAAGAACTCGATGACAACCACAAAGCACTTGTATTGCATATCTTGGGTTTTCGTATGAAATGATTTCAATCCATAGAAATGCAAGAAAACGAGGGAGAAAAAGCGGAGAGGAGAAGGGAGCACTTCCTGTTTAGCAGTTAGAAAAAAATGCCTTCAAATTTTGGGGTATTTGCTTTTCTAATTATAAACACAAAGGAACCGTTACTTTGAATGTTTAGGACTCCCATAGACTAATAAACCAAATTCTTTGAACTTCTATTAGCATTAAATCATCATATAATTATATATAAATCATATAATTATTCCATTTTCTGGTCTTGTCTCTTTTTTGCAGAATGATTTTGCCTGTTCAGTGGGTTTTTCTTTATTCTTTTTTACATATTCATAATGCTGTTCAGTTTCCAGAAACTTCCTCTATTGATAAAGCATATAGATTTTTTAAATTATATTTTGATATTGCACAGTCTGTATTTGGGGATTTCCCTCCCTCTGCCACTGGGCCCACTAGCCATTGAAGGTTAAGCCAAATCTGCAAAGAACTTATTCTATTTCTATGGTATTGTTATCCAAGTAATGTCTGCATTTCAATAATCCTTTAAAGAAAATGTAATGTTACAAACAACGAGTGCTGGCGTGGTTGTGGAGAAAAGCGAACCTTAGTACATTGTTGGTGGGAATGCAGACTGGTGCAGCCACTGTGGAAAACAGTATAGAATTTCCTCAAAAAACTAAAAATGGAACTGCCTTTTGACCTGGCAATTCCACTGCTGGGATTATACCCTAAGAATCCTGAAACACAAATCCAAAAGAACCTATGCACCCCAATGTTCGTAGCAGCACAATTTACAATAGCCAGGTGCTGGAAGCAGCCTAAATGCCCATCAGTAAATGAGTGGATCAAAACAAGGTGGTATACATTTACATGATGGGATACTAAGCAGCAGAGAGAAAGAAGGAGCTCCTACCCTTCGAGATGGCATGGATGGAACTGGAGAGCATTATGCTAAGTGAAATACAAATACCATATAATCTCACATATAAGTGGAGCCTAATCAATAAAATGAACAAGCAAGCAAAATATAACCAGAGACATTGAAATTAAGAACAAACTGACAGTAACCAGAGGGGAGGGATGAGGGAAGTAACGGGGTAAAGAAGGGAAGGGTCATCAAGGAACATGTATAAAGGACCCATGGACAAAGCCAAAGTGGGGGAAGGATGGAGGGTGGGAGGTGGGAGGTGGGGGGGGGGGCCGGGGAAAGTGGTAGGAAAATGGAGACAACTGTACTTGAACAACAATAAAAAGAAAAAAGTGTAATGTGAATAAATAATACTCTCCTAGAATATTCCTTTTATGACTACAGAAAGACAACATAATAAAAAAGTAATCCAATTTATATAAATGGTCTGGCTTGTTATCTGTTGGGAACCGCCCTGCCTGCTTTCAGAGATTGTATCCCTCCATTGCTAAGGCTGAGAGACCTGGAGACCCTAAGCCACTAAGGAGACAAAGCTTATCTCCCTGGCAGGGGCACCGTCTCTGCCCACTTTATTTCACCCTACCTGGCCCCCAGTGCATGACCAGTTAGCCAATGACGGGTAAGATTCCTCAAGGGAGGGATGACGTAAGACAGCACAGTCACGAGGGGGCCCTCAGGGAAGGACTTGGGGGGCTATAGAGAATGGGGGTAATGGACCCTCGTCCCTCACCTTTGACATGGCCTGAGTCCTCATTCTGTCTGCAAGAAGTCTCTTAATCTCAGCTGCCTTACTTCCCCTGCTCCACCTAAGCCTGAAACAATGCAGGAGGTGGGTACGGCCCTGTGCTGGAAAGGGTGGGTTCCCCAGGCAATCAGGCCTAAGAAAGAATGCATAAAATCCTGTGAAACCTGCTTTGCTAATACCTTCAATTTAAATGATAAGGGTCCAAGCAGGAAATGAGTTGGTTTCCCCAAAGTTTTATGGTCCTTTAGCTATCTGACCCTGACTCAAAATAAGCCCTGAGAGTTCTTTGAATGTTATCTATTTGATTATTACTCCCTGACAGTGATTGATGAGCTTTCCATATACTCCCTGTATTCCTATGCAAATTAAGCCAATAAAAGCCTGTCAAGGCAAGGGTTGGGGCACTCTCCTCTTGAGAGAGTGGCCGTGCCATCCCTTTGCCCAGACAGGACTCGGTAGTCCGTGTGAATTTGTCTCGTCTCAGCCACAGCGCCGCGGACACTGCTTGCCGGTGACTGCGTCAGCTATCTTAGCTTATTATTAGCACAAATATTTATTTTCATTTACAATGTGAAAAATAGGAGGGAAATTGGCTCCTAGATGAATAATCTGTCCTTATCCCACCGGATCACAAAAGAATTAAGCGTCGGCCCAGAGAAAGTGTAAGGCCATTTGTGCAAGGAGTTGTTATAAAATAACGCACTCCTAGATGGGGCGTGATTTAGTGCAGTTAACGACAAACAGATCAATTTATTAATTATATGAATTTCCATTTCACTGTAGCCTCTCACATCATTTTTAGCAAAGGGAGAAATATTTTTAAAGTTGCCTACATCAACGATTTGGAACAAAATCATCTTAATTCTCTTAAAAAGGCCTGTTTTTGTTATTAGGGTAGCCAGAAAAGAGCTGTTTTCCAGAGTTCCTGAGATCCGCACAGCTTCTGCCACCATAGAAAACACTCTTAAATAACACAAACAGGCTTAGCTGCAAAACAACCAGCAGACTCAGGAGGAGGAAAAGTTGACCGGCACACCCGGTTGAATTGCCATAATCACCCTTGAATGAGAAAAGCATCCTTAAAAAGCAAGGAAATGAGCTATTCCAACAGCACAGAAGCAACGTTTGCAAGAAAAATACAAGGAATAAATAGCACATTCACTTGAACAGGGAGGGATGTCAACAAAACTTTCCAAGAAAGAAAAATATCTGTGATACACCAAGGTACAGCACGTGAGTGGAAAAGCACTGTCAAACCTACCTGGTGGGTGAGTCATCGGCGCTGGACCCGCTCTTGGGGGACAGATACTATGGCATCAGGAGGCAAAATTACAGGCCCAGGCTCGGCACATTGCAGCCGCAGCTGCCAATCCACGGAGAAAAAGCAGCAGCCACGCCCTTCAGTGTAGAAACATGCAAAGGACGCTGGGTTGTAAATTTATTTATCCTTTCTGTTATCCCCGCACATGTGGACAGTAGGGTTACATTTGGACAAGGCTTCAAAGACAGTGCACACAGCGGTGTGCATGATAGAAAATGTGACGTCACAAGACAATCAGCAGTGTTTGAACACACAGACCCACTAATCGGTGAAACAAAACACACCCAACCCAAGCAGACTGAAAAGTTCTGCTGAGGATTTGGACATGGCAACAGATAAATGGAGTGCAGGCACATTCGAGTAGAGACCAAAACTAAAAAAATCGGATGCTCTTGGGACAAGATCTTTGCTACTAATCTTTATTTGTGTGCTTGTTCTCTGGAAAGCATTTTATTTTGAAAGCTAATTCTGAGGCAAGTAGTATAAGGCACATACAAAGAAATACTTGTCCTAGCACAAAGAGAAGTTCTATATTTGGAGATCTTTCTTTTTTTTCTTTTTCAGGGTATTAGTCAGAAGGTCTATTCATGCAGAGCAAAAGAAAAAATTAGGCAAAGGCCAAAAATGTGAGGCCCGAGAAGGTATGCGTGTTGCCCTGACGTGGAATTTCACGGTGATGCGATAGGTAGAAAGGTCCACAGACACCTAATTGAGCCAGTGCACGTCCTCTGTGAGCCCCAGGTGCACTGAGAGGTAGGCTCGCTTCAGGCCAAGGCATGTGTCGAGTCTGGTTTGTGGGGAGACGGCTGAAATGTTGCTTCATGACTTGGGCTTTCTGAAAGAAAGGGAGAGCATTAGGGAGACGGCTGTTAAAGGGAGAGAAAGAGTGTTTAGCACAATCCTCACTGTTGATCATGCAAGAAAGGGAAATATTGCCTTTTATTCTGTAAACCACTAGTCCTCATTTGTTCCAAGCGCACGAAAGGAAATGAAGTGTTTCTCACAGGAAACCAGACTGGGTTTACATCTTTCTCTGTATTAGCACATGGCAAACACCACAAGGAAGGCCACGTCTTCGGTGTCAAGGGTGTCCCCACTGCGTTTTCATGGAGAATGAGCAGAGAGGCTCAGCTGACAGTCTTGTTCTGGGGGAGCCCCTCTGGGAGCGTGATTTCAGTCTCCTGCTACCTGGTATTTCTCCAGGGGCATCACCTGAACATCAGTGTCAGACACAGGAAATGAGAATGTGTTCCTGGTTCCATTCACTGCCACACTCTCCCTAAACACCACCTACGTGAGCTACGAGACGAGACAGGCTGGTCTTTGAAGGCTGAACGGTTTGCCAAACGTTGGATTGCATGGCCAGGCTGCATTTTACAGAAGGATACTGAATCCTCCAGGGGTCAGGGGTGGGATGTAGGGAGCTGTCTGATTCGCTTCTTCCTGATCAGGCATTCTGACCCCACAACAGGCTTCTGTGGACGGAATTCCGAACCAGAAGCCACCAAAGAAACTGGCACAATGCACTGGCCACAGCTGCCATCACCCTTTGGTGTTGTTTAAATCAGCCTACAAAGCCATCTGCCAGCACAAAGGGTTCTCTCGGCCGCGCCGTTCCACATTCAGTATGGTTTCGTGACTGCCGCATTAGAACTGCGTGACTCTCAGAGAACTTCACGATCAGAGTGACTAGAAGTGAATTTACACAGTACATATGCGTCTTTTACTGTGGGGATTTTTTGGGGGGTGTCAAGATAAATATCAGCTTATTTTCCTTTCCAACCATTCTTCAGAAAACCTCTGAAAACTAACCTTGCAGTTGTTCCTTTTTTCAAATATGGCTCTCAACCTATTCCTCAGAAACGGGATTAGGGACCCCAGGAAGACTGACACCAGACCTCTCAATAGTGACAATGGAAAGTAAATAAATAAGTAAATAAAAGAAAAAGGGTCATGCCCAAAATGATAATGTTAGGCCATAAAGTAGAAATATATGTGCCGAGAACAGGAAGGAAACCGCCTGGTGAAACATCCAATGATGGGCTAGGTTTGCCGTGAAGTTTAAGTAAATGAGTGCTGGAACGTTCGTGGTCCCAGAACAAACTATGACGGCTACTCTCACCAGATCTACGATTTCCTCAAAATGTGTTTAGCTCCGAGACTATATATTAGCTTTTCACGTCTAGGCGTGAGTATGTTATGAGAGGAGGTTGGTGCTATTCAAACTGGGCTTTGGTACAGGGAGCGGTGTGACTCGTGGGCAGATAATTTACAAAGCACTGGGGGTTTCTTTCTTCTTCTCCAGGAGATCCCTCCGCCCGCCCTGCACTGAATGGGCGCGGAGCTCCATCGCAGGCAGACCTTATGAAGACCCGTGGGGTGGGTGGGGGGCTCGCTCCCTTACTCTCTCCTGCCTCCCGGGCGCCGCTGACTCCAGCAGCGCAGAAACCTGTCTTGTGTGGAGGCGTGACACGGACAGTAAGGAGACTTTTTTAAATTCTTAATTTTAACTTAAATTTTAAAAAGAACCCTTATAGCACCAGAGCAAACTGCTGCCTCCGATTTGGTTGCAGGGCCAAATAATTACAATATATTTACATAAGTATTTGCTACGTGTCTTGTAAAACCAGATATTTTTATAGCACTTAGTGATCTTTAGGTGTTTTCGCACATTCTGTCTCATCTGCACGGCCCTTGCTCCTTGAGCATTTCCCCCATGTTCTTACATCTACTATCACTAGATACTGTCATTATCTTAAGAATATTTTTAGGTGGCACTTGCCAAACATAAGGATTATACAACTGTTTTCCATCATCGGTAAAAGTTTAAAACTGCAAGGCCGCAAACGCACTTTTTATCAAACATCCCTAAAGTGAAGTCACTGTTCCTGTGTTCTACATGAGTGTTCTGGTCAATAGTTAATAGGTAAACATGTCAAACTGAGCTCTTACCACTAAATATCTAGCAGCAATATCTGTCTTTCATGAATGACAGCCAGCTTTGTGGCTTTTGGAAGTTGGAAATTATTGCCACCACCGTGGACATCAACTGTCGCTCCCCTATAAACATGGAAGTATACCGATCGGCCGAGGGGTCTGCGTACTAGAAGCTCATGACAGAACACCGCCTGTACCTTCACATAACAAAGGTCACGTGGAGAAAGGGGAGAAAATAAGGACACAGCAGGCTCTTCCTCAAAGGTACACTCCTTCCTAGGATTCATCGGTTTCCCTGCCCTAGTGCCCAAGCCACGGGTCTGACAGTCCACCAGCCGGGTGGCTCCAGCAAGGGGCAGCCCCGAGCCTCGGGGAGACAGACAGATAGATTGGAACTAGAAGCCACTTCCGTTACCACTGAAATGCGGTATAGAGATCATGTGGTAAAACAAGTTTTCAACCCAGAGTGAGGTGACTACCTGAAACAGTTGAAGAAGTGAAGCATGGAAAGGCCTAAGAATCTTCTCCTCCTTCTCCTGGTTCGTCTCCTTTCTCAGCTTCCTCTTCCTCTGCTTCGCCTTCTGCCCCCTCCTCCGTTACTTCTCCCGTCTGTTTGTAACAAAAATCGCTTTATTAGTGGGAAGAGTAAGAGTCAACAGATACAGTGAGGAGGGGAGTGCCAAGTCCCAAATGAGAGTTGAGAGCCTCCCACACACCCCACCCAACACACGCACACCCCAGACTCTACAATAAACATGCCAGCTAGCCCAGGAACAGTTTAAATTACATGTTACAGAGGATAACCTTTATTCCTTTAAATTTTATCCTTAATAATTTCAACACTGTTTTCTAATTTTTCTTTTAATGTTTTCATTGTACTTTTAAGTCTTATACCCTCAATACTCTTAATTTCCAATACTTTCTTATTTTTCATTCTTAACCTTTTATCCTGATTCTCTTATATTTTAGTTCTTATTCTACTTTTATTCATTTCAGACATTTCTTTCTTAAATGCACTATTTTATTGAATGTATATGTTTATGTTTCTAATCTTAATTCTTTTTTCTAAGATTTTATTTATTTACTTTTAGAGAGGGGGAGGGAGAAAGCAAGGGATAGAAACATCAATGTGTGAAAGAAACATTGATCAGTTCCCTCTTGTGCCCAACACCTGACCTGCAACCCAGGCACGTGCCCTGACCAGGAATTCAACCAGTTCTTGGTTCTCATGCCAGTTCTTGATCCACTGAGCCACACCAGCCCTGGCTAATTCTAATTCTTTTTTGTCCTTGGCCATGGGTGGAATCCTATAACCCAAACAAGAAATTGGAGACTCCTGTATGTCTATGTGATCTCTCATCCCTTCTCCCTACGTGGAAGCTTCCAGAGCTCAGCGCTCTCAGACACCCAGAAGGCCTGCCAGCCTTGGAGGGTCTTAGTCACCAGCTGAGGGAGGCAGGCTTCTTGAGGTTCAAAACCACCAGGTGATTCTAATGCCTGCCAGTGGATGAGAACCACTGTCCTATAACCTCAGTTGGGGAGGCAGGTTAAAAAAGTCTTCCCAAATCAATAATGTTCCCCCTTTATCAATAATGTTCACCCTTTATTTATCCCTGGATAGATCCCTGACAGAAATTCTGGGACCATATGGTTTCCTGAGGTCACAAAGCTTCTGGACACTTAAGGAAGAGCTACGTGTTTGAAATTCACAGCGTCTAAGGTGCCCCCCTCTGCTGCTGTCTTGACATCTGGTAAAATCGGGAAGACCTGAAATGGCCTACCTATGGGTCACCCCCTCCCACTCGCTCCAGCAGATGAGGTCTCCCAGCCAAGCAACCCTCCTCATCACAGGGACCTGGCACGGTATCTGCACATGCCCCGAAATATACAAACAGGCCAATCACATCCTCCATGAGAACCAGGGACACCCTATCCTCTCCATACAACAGAGCCCACCTCCAACCCCCTGATTGTTCACACCAATCTAAGTGCAACCCCTGTGTGGCCCTGTACTGCATGGCACCCTCCTCCCAGGACTCACAAACCACAGTCCAGCTCACCTGCCCCGTGTCAGGTGCATCAGCCACCCCCATAACCACAGGGAAGGACAGCGAGGTGAAGAGGAGGCGGCCGTAGCAGCAGCATGGGGCACCATGCAAACTGCACAAACTGCACTGTTCAATGGGGGGTGAGGGGATGGAGAAGAAATCTCCACCTAATGACCTGGCCCAGCTCAGCCTCGCGTCACTGGCAATACCTTCGCTACCGGAGGCTCAGAAAAAGGACTAGAGCCAAGCCCTCGTTCTCCAGCCACCTCTCCTGGATAAATTGATCTCCAACTTGTATTTCCCTTCTCCGCAGATGAAAGGATTTTCTGGGAGCGTGGGTTGCATCAGTGTCTTTATATCACAATGAACAAAGAGAATGTGGCTAAAGCTACAGTTTTCTCACTATAAAAGCCTGTGCTTTTTATAAGTACAACTATTAAATCTGCTACTGTACCTCCTCCATTGCTATCTCTCCCTCTTCCTCCTTAGGTCCATAAACCAAAATTAAAGAAAAAATATAAATTAGCATGAGTTTGAAGTTGATTCTAAAATATTAAGCAAACTGTAATAAAATACATGCTCATCAAAATGAAAGACAATAATCTATGTGTAAAACATAGAAACAGCAAAGATTTGATAACTAAGTGATACCTACTTATCTCATGCATCATAGATTGAAGCCCTTGGAATACAAGGAGATTAAGACACTTTTCTGTCACTCATACACCTGAGAAAATAGAATTAATTATTAATACTGCTTAATTATGTGTTTACTTCTATCTTTATGTCCAACACATATTGCAGATCTATAGAGCTACCTAGTAAATTTCCATAGATTACCATGTATGTAAGCGATTAGAAAATTGGAACAAAACTACGTCTTTTCTGCCTTTGTGTCCTTATAAGTGTGCCTTTATGACAGCTTTGAACCAATTAATAAACGTAGATCAGACACTCCTCCTCCATCAGACAAAATGATACCGTTTCTGAACCACGTACCACTCACACACTGATTTCCGGTTATAGGGAGACATTTGCAAGGTGTCTCTCTGTGACCGGAGGGAGGCAGAGGCCATCACAGGCTCAGACAGGCCCCCGCTCTGTCAGCCCACTGGAATTTCTCTCTCTTTTTTTTTTTAACAAAGTGAGGGGAAGGGTGGCAGTGGTATTTATTTTCATTTTTCAATTACAGTTGACAGCCCATAGTATTTTTTATTAGTGTCAGGTGTACAGCGTAGTGATTAGACATTTATATAATTTACAAAGGGATCCCTGGTAAGTCTAGTACCCACTGGGCCCCACAAATAGCTACCACAGTATTACTGACTATATTCTCTATGGAATTATTTTTTTCTCAGATCAAAGGAATAGAACCAAGACATACCTGCTAAAATTGCAAGAAAGTAAAGCCTTCCCATCCATTCCCAAAATGGCCCTCTGATCCACCTCCCCGGGGCCGGAGTACGATGGTTGCTTTGGGTAACAGAAGTGGTCCCTAAAAATTCCTCAGCCTCACTGCTCGGGCAGTGCGCTCACGGCATCCCGGACTGAGGAGGCAAAAGCAACCACAGCCACAGGCATCCTCTCACCCACTTCCCTCTTTGGACAGGTAGGGACAGATTTAAACAATTTGCCAGTGGTCACAGAGCAAGCGAGCAACACAGCTGGAACTCACTCCAAGGCTCCTGGTTCCTAAATCAGAGCCCTCCGTACCCCACCTGCTGCCTCTCAAGATGAGTCACAGAACAGGCAAAACCATGGAATGCAAGTCACAGAGGACCCACCACACTGTGGCAACCCCCAGCCCAGCCTTATGTTCTCGGCCAGTTCCAGAACAATACTCAGGTTTCTGATGACTGGCATGGAAAATGCAGAACCTGAAAGCCCTGATCCAGCTGGCCGAGGCTGAGTCAGCCCCAGCACGGACTGGCCTTGCATTAAACACCCACCGATAGCATGCATGTTTCACTGCTAAAAGAATGTCCAGGAAAAGAGAGTCCTGCGCTCATTGCAAAATCCAGAGGTTGGTTCTCAGTGATGCGATGACTTAACCTCTTTGTTTTTTTAATTCATTTTTAGAGAGAAGGAAAGGGAGGGAGAAAGAGAGGGAGAGAAACATCAAATGTGTGGTTGCCTCTCACACACCCCTTACTGGGAGCCTGGCCAGCAACCCAGGCATGTGCCCTGGATGGGGAATCGAACCTGAGACCCTTTGGTTCATAGGCTGGCGCTCAGTCCTCTGAGCCACCGCACTACTTAACCTCTTTAATATTGCCTCATTCTGCCCGTGTCTTGGCCCTCCTCCTCCATGTTACTTCTCCTCCAGTCCTCCCTGTCTCCAACCTGTTCTCCACATAGTAGCCAGACATACCGTTCTAAAAGACAACAGACCTTGCCGTGACAACAAAGGACAACAAAACTTCTGACTTTTTCAAGATACACCTGTCATCCTCAGAATGGCTGGAAGGCCACCACCATCGGGCCCCCCGTTACCCATCTAGGCTCAACCGTCACCCTCTTTGTCTCAGCCACAGGGCAAGCATGCTGTTTTCTCACATCAGCCATGCCTTCCAGGATGCTGCTTAAAATGACATTTTCAAGGAAGACGTTCCTGGCCCAGAAGGCTGAGTTAGGGTCCCTGCGTGGCTCCCGTAATCATCATCTCTCATCTGTCTCCCTGACTGGTCTGAGTACTCCTTGAGGCCTGACCTGTATCTCACTCATTTGGGGGGTTTTCTTATTGGATGGATTGGGGATGACACTGGCTGACAAAATTACACAGGTTTCAGGTGTGCAAATCCCACTCATCTTGGATCTGCAGGACCCAGCCACTGTCTGCACCCAAGGTGTGAGCTCAGTCTGCGTGTTACCTGGGTAAAGCAGCATGGAAAGTCAGCTACGAACTCTTTCGATCTCAAAGAACATTAATTTTCTTCTTGTCCACATCAGATCAAATGAAAATTCACAATATGCAACACAGAATTACCAGCTCTGTGAGTTTTACATTTTTCTAAATCCAATTATTTGTACTAACAATATTGAGCTGAAACAAGTGAATTAAGAAGAGATACACTCTTAAAAATGGGTCATCCTTAGAGCTAGCCCGGAGGGCCGCAGGGGCCTCACAGGCTGGCCAGCAGCCATTACGGCAGGACAGGGACAGCGGGGTCTTTAACAATACCTGAACTGACCTTCATTTCTTGAACGAGACATTAAGCAGAGAAACGAATTGCTCAGAGAATTTACAGAAATGCCCGGGTCAAGCAAGCTCTGAAGAACCTTCCATCTGACCCTCACCAGCCCCATCAGAGCCCGCACTCTGGAGGCAGGGACCGTGTTTCCCAGCCCACGCCCAGTCCCTGGAACTGGGCCTGGCAGGGACAGCACCCCATCCGTTGGATGAGTGCACGTAGGTAGCCCCTCCTGTCTCAAATCCCTCTCAGGAGGGGGTGGGCTAGATTGACTAAACACTTAAATGTCCATCCTGAGTTCACAGAATTGTAAAACATCAGAATCAGGCAGATCCTTACCAACATACAATCCTTGGATTGACTTTTATGGTTGGCAGAGAGTGAGGCTGACAAAAAGGGCTTTTTAAAAGGTATTATGCTGGGCAGATAATTATAGTGACAAAAAGTTGTGTTTTTTTTTAAATAAGTATAATCACATGGTCAAACTCTTGCAAAATCTTAGGACAGGGTATAAACCATTCCCCTAACAAAGCTGCAACTTTCAATTCTTTCACCGTGTTGCTCTTCTAAGAAAGCTAGTCGGGGAGCCTCAGAAGTGGGAACTTGGCCAGGGAAGCAGGCTGCCAAGGTGGTGTGAGGCCAGCAGTAAGGACAGGTGTCAGCTGTGGTGAGGGCCGGGCTGGGCCGGTTAGGACAGGTGGCAGGGATGGAAGGAAGCTGAGAGCTGGCCAGCAGTCACCTGAACAGGGCAGCCGGCTCAGAGCGGCGGCAACACCTGAGTTCTCCCCGTCGGCAGGCACATGGGAGCTGCCCAAGGGCCTCCATCAATGTCTGCCTCCTGCAGAAGCCACTTTCCTCCCAACCGGTTTGGAAGGAGCCGAGCTGGGGTGACTTACAGACCATAATCAGGCCAAAGTCTTAAAACACTTTGGAGAGGACTTGAGCTGGCAGAGAACACAACTTAAAATCAATGAAAATCAAACACAAATATGAAGCAGCCTCAACATTTCCAGAGTTTTATAAGGTCCTCACGATGACCCAGTCTACGGTCCCTCTGAGAGTGTGCCCCGGAGCTGAGGGGACCTGCCGTTTTCCTCCTTCCCTCCTCAGGTACCAGCCACGAACCCCCCGCTGCCCCGTAGCCCCTCATCACCCCCTGGGTCCTCACGGAGCCCCCTCCCCTACAGCAGGTCTGCAGCTACAGACCATGTCTCCTTCGGCATCAGTCAAGGGTCTCTTCCTGCCTCCCAAACGCTGCCCCACCCTGTCAGCAGGCCGAGGCACACACCCTGGCACCTTGTGTTTAGGAACCCTGGGGACTTGCAGAGGAAGTCAGGGGAGGTCCACATCATTAAAGGAGATAATAGTTTCTGTCCTGTTTCTGGTCTTCTCCATCAGTACAGCATTCTTAGGTGAGTATTTCTCCCCATCAATAGGGCATCGTTTGAGTGTGCACATGTGCACAGAGTGAGCTCGCGCAGTGGCTGAGATCAGACGGATGAGCCCGTGCCTCGGCGCTGACTCAGCGGGTGTGTCGCTCAGCCTGATGCTGCCAGCTCCTGCGGGAGTTGGCACCATCGTGCACTTGAAAATGGTCCCTAACACACAAGTGACAGGTTTAAAAAGTGGTGAACGCTGAACAAGGTCTGTAGTCTACCTAACAGAGATGCAGCAATGAGTATTCCTGGCTCCGATGTCACCCTGCAGCCATATACCACACAATGTCACCATGGGGGAAGCCAGCGGCAGGGCACATAGACCTGTGCTATGTCCCTGAGTCCATAATTATTTTAGAATAAAAGGTTAAAATGCATTTGTATTCCTTTTCATAAACAGTGTGGCTGAACACCAGGCTACAGATTCTTGTTTTGTTCTCCTTACTACACAAAACTGCGGGGCCAGGGTCAAGTTGCTACTGCCCATCCCACACTCCAAGAAAATAGCCACATGTTTGTCCTGATTCTCAGCCCCCATGGAAGAAGTTATAGGCCTTGCTGTTCAAAACCCTGGGCTAATCCAGGTAATCAAGCTACATGGTTTCTGAAAAAAAGAGCTTGGAGCTTAGGGCTTGGAGTGGGGAGATGGAAGCAGCCAGAGGGGACAGGGGAGGTGGCTTTCCAGGAGTGGTTCTGCCCAGGTCCTGCCTGCACACAGAAGCAGAGCCAGGGACCCCTGGGGCACTTGGGTGGCCCTGGGCACTCTGCACAGGACCAGTGCTCAACAGCTACGACAGGCAGCCAGAAAACCGCACCACACGACCACCACGGACAAAGTAGCAGAGCCCTCTCCCCTTCCAGTCACCACCCAAGATGCAGGATGACCCTGAGACCCTGGGGAGCCGAGGGTCCCAAAAACACTTCCCCCAGGCTGGACTTCCTGACAGCCATGAGGGGGAGGCACAGCCAATGTAATGACATCGAGAGAAACAGTGGAAGCTGCCACCCCTTGCACACAAGTCTCAGGAACCAAATCCCAGCCCACAGAGCCACGTCCTTCCTGTCGCTCAGGGAGTGCTGGGTAAAGTGGGAAGCTCGGAGCACAGCTATTTAAATACCATGGGCCAACAGGAGAAAAAATGTAAGAATCCACAAAACCTCCTCTAGAAAGGGTTCAACAGAGCCAGAGTTTTCATCTAAAAGACTTGGCTTTTCCTGGGTTGTAATGTCTACAAGAACCTACCAGGATGTGTCTAGTACTTTGAAAATCAGTGTTAAAAAGGTAAAACACTGAGATCTAACTGGCCTTTCTGTTGATCACAAATGAGCCTGCCTAAGCCTGGGAGCCCTGTGGGGAAGGTGTGATAACGAACAGCAAGCTGGCTGGCCGTCCTAGCCTCACGTCCACGGACAGACCCCAGAGCCACAAAAACAGAGCAGCTTCTGAGAGCACAAAACGCAGCTTCTGAACATCAGACAGCTTTTGTCTCCTTTCTGCATCCTCCCTATTCACTCCCAAAGCGAATCATATTATGATGTCACTTTTAATCTGTTTATTGACAAATTATGGGGTTGTTTTTGTTATTTAACTGAATTAAAGTCAGTCAAAGAGTATATATCACTTATCAAATGAGAAAAAGTCAGAATCTGTCTTCTTTGGAATGAATATTATTAAAAAGTTAAAAAATGACTTTGATAATGTAATGTTAATATCTTCATCTAAAATTTAAAAACTTTCCTGTACTCACTTTTTTCATCACAGCCCATGCAAAGTAACAAAAATGATTTTTTAAATTCCTATCAGAATTCACAAGGTTATAATTCACTCTGGGCTCAGAATTTAAAAAAAACAAGAGCAATCTAACAATAGCCAGGGGGAGTGGGGAGGGGACAGTGAGGAGAGGGGATTACAGGAACTACTATAAAGGACACATGGACAAAATCAAGGGGGAGGATGGAGGTGGGGAAGGGAGGGGGGTTCAGCTGGGGTGGGGTGGAGGGATGGGGAGAAAAGGCATACAACTGTAATTGAATAACAATAAAAAATTTTAAAAATAATAAAAAATTAAAAAGTAAAAATTTTGTTTTAATTTTTTTAAAAAGATACTTTATTGGGAAATGCATGATTATATTCTCAAAAAAAAAAAAAAAAGCAAAAAAAAAAAAAACCAGTAACAAAGAGAACCCGCAGACTGGATGGCTGATCACGTTGCTGAACTAACCCTGGCCTGGGGGCTGGAAGACAGAAGCAGATTCTGCCCTTGATGTGGGAGCAGGTCTGACCGTACAAACCACCCCCCCCCACCGCCTTCTTCTTGGCCTCAAGGGAGAAAGGGATTGGGTGTACCATTCTTATCTCTCTCTCTCTCTCTTAAAAGAAGCAAACTGAATCTTGATGTTTAAATCAATAACACTGTAAATGCATTAGGCAATTCATGCCAAGTTCAGATTATAAAAACAGATTTTTAAATTATAAGATAATGAAACTGTCCCTATATTTCATTTAAATTTATTATTTCTGAATGACACAGGCTGCCGTGAAACCCCATTTAACTTCCAGGTCAAAATGAAAGATTTCATCTTTCTTCAAAATAAAAAAATAACTTCGAAGGGTCTTAAATTATGCATATTTTGAAACATCAATCTTCAAATAGGAGGAGTTTACTGCCCTAGGCCCTCCCAGATTTAAATTCCTTAAAGGCGGATGGATGCCCACGCCCCAAACCCCCACTTTCACAGCAGGTTGCCAGTCTGGGCGCCCTTCCTAGACACAACCCATGTGCTGGGAACAGGGATCCAACCACCCACACCACTTTGGAAACAATAACTAGGTAAAAGTGCAAACCATCAGGGTTCAGTAAACAACGGTCTTTGCTACAATTGCACCAACACAGAAGCCCACTGAAACTCTGCCAAGGGGAGGCTCAGCCCAAGGCCCACAACCCCACCTGTTCGGGCTCCCTCTGTACCTGCTTCCCCCCTTACCTGCCTTCCCAGCCACATTCTTAGAACTCCTGGAATAAGCGGTCCATCTGGTCCCCCATTACCCAGCTTGGCGCTTCTAGAACCAGTCTTCTCCCCTCCTCACGTTCCCCCACCCTTTGTCCTGTGGCTCCTGAAGTGGAACCCCCTCAACTGGAACAGGCCTCGGATCCACTGAGAGCTACGATTCCCTGACTGGATTTTAACTGATACCAGTTCCCCTCCCCAGGGGCCCCCTTTCTATCCTCAGCTCCTACTGGCTTCCCACAAAACAGCCTGCGCTCTGTGTCCCCAGCAGGCAGGGCTCTTGATGGATGTAGGCTGGGAGCCTGCCATTGCTCGTGACCAAGGAATAAGGTCCCTTGTTTTATAAAGAACAAGAATTCGACCTAACCCTCGACCTAACTCTAACAACACAATGACAAACTACTAAAGTCCTGTCTAGACTGCCTCTCCAGGCCTGGGTTCAGGTCCTTCCTCGGGCTTCCTTTTAGCTCTGCACCCACCTCCAGCCCAGCAGTTAACACGTTGGATGAAAATGACCCACGTCCTCCCTGGCTAAACTCCTGGCTCCCTCCTTTCATCCTCACGCTGTGCCCAGGAAGACTCCTGGCAGCTGGGAGGAGCTCCATAAATGTTGGGTGAACAGACCTGAGCCTCAGGAAACCACGGTGAGAAAAGCCAGCACTCACATTCTTCTCTTGGGATTCAGCGAGGTTGTCCTCATCTTCCTTGTCCTCTTTTCGTGCCTCATTTTCACCACTTTCTTCAGCTGTCTCTGTTCCCTGGTCACAAAGGAAACCCATCATGTCACTCATCTGAGATAAGCTTCCCAGGAAATGCCAGGCCACCAGTGCCAGGGTGGCCTTACTAGGATGCGCACTGTATAAACAGACAATCGTAGACCTCCTGCTTATTCGGTCACTTAGCTACTAGAGACGCGACCTTCAACCTTTGTCATCTCCTGGCACACACAAACTAATTGATAAAATTCCGTGGCACACCAAAAAATATATTATACTTCCTGCAATCTGATTTTAAAAATTAGGTACAATTTTGATTTATTCACACCAGACGGCTATTGTTGTGTTGGCCGTTGTCACTTTTTTATGTGACAATCTAAGGGAGAAGAGGTCAGTGTCCCTGACCAAATAGTCAGGTATTGCACGTTTTAAAAACCCTCGTGTCCCCGCCGTGTGCTGCCACACGCCGGGAAAATTGCTGCACTAGAGTGTAGGGTCACCACCCATCGAAACAGCGGACTGGGGCTCTTGGTGAAATTCAACAGATCTGATTCACGAGCACCGTAGAGTAATAACCTGTCAAATGAGGAGTTTCAATTTACCTCTTTAAGGCTTATGAAGAGAATGCCAAAGGATTCAATATTTAGGCAATGTTTGTTTTCTATAGTTCCTGTGGGAGGGAGGCTTTATAATTTTAGAGATTTAAAAAGATTAGATAGGTGCTAGATAGACAGACAGCTAGTGGATGGATGGCTGGCTGGAAAGAGGAAAGACCGATGGGTGGGTGAGTGGATGGATGCATGATCACACAGAATGACAGACGGACGATAGATAAGGTGGACGGACAGACATAGATACGGAAAGGTGAGGACCACATTGACATCCTGAGGAAACCGGTCTGCAGAACGCTGGTTCGAGATACCAACTCTTACCTCTGCGGTGCTCTGCGCCTCTCCCACGACATCGCCATTGGGAAGGGGAGACTCTTCCTCAGTCGGCTTTGTCACCTGCGTCATACCAATTGAAAATGTTTCAGGGTATTTTTGAGGATAATAGCTTGCATTTTAACATCATTTAACTATTCAAGTTTTTTTGTCTTTATCCCTCATTTTATCTGCACAACACTGTGACCTCAGTAAGAAGGACAGTCACCACCATTTACACCACAGAGACAAGAAAGCAAAGGCAGAAAGTGTCCACTACAAGTCAGAGTAAGGGTTTATACCTCCTGCTTTATGCTCTTTTGATTAATCCAGCTATATGTTGGGATTACGGTATGAAACAATATTTTGTTTATTACTTGATGGCTTGTAGTGTCAGTTTTATTGTCACTTGGATATGGAGTTATTTTAAATGGGGTATATCTGTTTCTCACATTTTTATGATGTTTCCCTTTCAGATTGTAGGTCTATGTGTGGGATAAGCATGCAGTCTGCTAAAGCACCCCTTTTTGAAGTTTATGAAGGTTTTCTGTGACCAAGTGTATGACAGCTTTGGAAACTGTTTAATAAGTAAACGAGGAAAACACATTCTATTAAATCTATCCAGCATTATTTTGTGTGTGTATATGTACATCCTGAATATATCTACTACATTAAGTTTGTTCATTGTATTTGTGTGCATGTTTAAAATAGCTCCTGACACCATTTTCTATTACATAATAGCCCTTTTCCCTGGTTAATGCCTTTGGCTTTGAATTCCTCTTTATCTGATATTATTAATTCTACTCCAGCTTCCTTTGTGGTTCTATAGGCCTGTTGTTTTCTCATCCTTTTCTTTCAGTTTCTATTTGAATAACAGTTTTTTGTGTCCTTGTGAATAACGTGTGGCTCAATCCTTGTTAAACCCAACCTCACTGCCGATGCCAACTCCAGAACAGCCACGCAGTCCCCTCTAGGACCCAGTCCTCCAACACAGGGTGACTCTGAACTCAGGACAAAACATTTTTAAATGAAAATTTTAAAAAACGTTTTTGAAAAAGTCAAAACAGGAGGGGAATGAACCAACACAAGAAGATTCTAGAAGGAGCTGACACTTAAAAGAGGAGATGATTTGTACACCCAACTTTATATTGTTCCCAACAGCCAACAGGTGAAACAATCCAAAGGTGATCGAAGGATGAATGGAAAAGCGAAGTATGGTGTATCCATAGGATGGAAAGCATCTAATGTGAGGACCAGAGAGAAACTAGATATTTTTTAAATGGAGAAGGCTTCAGATAAGTATGGAATAACAACAAAAGGTTTAGCGTACTTGTAATCAGAGGGCCTGAAGGAGAGCTGACCAATCCCCCATCCACACAATATCCTTGTATGTATATGCTCACAGATGTCCTTTTTCACATGCCCCCTTCCACACTCCTAGATTTTTCCAAGATAGTTTAAAATTCTTGATTTCACTATTATTACAATGATAATAGTGGAAGTGGTTCTCAACATTAGAAGCATTTTGAATTCACCAGGGAGCTCTCCACCTCCACCCCGGAGTTTAAGGCTTCATGGATCTAGAGGCAGCCCGTCCGTCCCTTTTATAACTTTAACAGGTACCCAGGGATTCTGATGTACACCCAGGGTGGAGGCTGGCTGCCAGTATCTACCCTTCTCCCTCTTCCTCCTGGGGAAGAGCAGCTCCCCGGGGCCTGCCCACCCAGCTCACGCTCACCACTCCACCCAGGTGGCAGGCACCTCTGCTGCCCACTGCCCACTGCTAGGACAAAGGGCAGCATGGAGGTGAGGGAGAGGGTTCCACCTGTCCGGCTACTCCAAACTGATGCCCAGAGCCAGCACCTACAGCTGGAATACACCTCCTGGGGGTGTGGAGGGCCCTGAGAGCCACACCCGGCTTTGGCCCGTACTGGAACCTTGGTTCCCTTCTTCAAACCAACGGTTTTTGCTTTCCATCTATCAGGGGTTCTTCTCTAGTTTCTACTCCTCGGGCAGCACCCTCTCTGGTTTTCCTGCACAGTCATGAGACAAGGGGCTGCAGGGGAGGAATCAACCTCGTCTCCAACCAGAAGGCCCTCCCAGATCTCTCTGATTACTCATTCTTTCTGGAACTCCCGTTAGTCACACACCAGGTCTCCTGTGTTGGAGACCTGATTCTCAACTCTTGACTTTCCCTCGTGATTTCTATTTCTCTGTGTTTTGGTTCACGTTTGAAGTATATCCCCTGCTGATCTTCTTGAACGAGAGTGTGGCCCTCGACAGTGTCCGTGTTCTTTGCTGTTCATCTCGCAGTTGTAAATGAGGAAATTCCAGAACATGCTTTCACTCCAAATTCATGTCTTTTATGGATCTCACCCACTCTTCTCCAAGTCTCCCTCTGCTTCCTCCCTTCAAGCTCCTTCATGTGCAGGCATCTGAATTGTCTGCTCTTCCTCCTTCACGTGACTGGGACATGCTGCCCTTATTTAAACAGTTTTTGCCACCACCCAAAATTGCTTTCAAGGGGAGCCCACTAACCGTACCAGAAAACAAGTATCAAAACTTTTAATCACACGTCATTTGGGGCCAAAAATTGTATTATCCAGATATACTAGCAGTGTCTTCGTCACCACACATGGGTGCACCCTCAAAATGCAGCTTCTGCTAGGAGATGCCTCCAGGACGCAAATGAGATCTGAAACCTCTCTCTCTTTTTTTTAAAGATTTTATTTATTTATTTTTAGAGAGGGGGGAAGGGAGGGAGAAAGAGAGGGAAAGAAACATCAGTGTGTGGTTGACTCTCATACACCCCCTAATGGGGACCTGGCCCGCAACCCAGGCATGTGCCCTGACTGGGAATTGAACCAGCGATGCTTTGGTTGGCAGGCCAGCACTCAATCCACTAAGCCGCACAAGCCAGGGCCTGAAACCTCTTTGGAGCAATGTCGGTATTGCTGCTGTGATGTCAGAACTCCCTGAGGGGCTCCCACGAGGACAGCACCCACCGGGACACACAAGTGCTGGCACTGAGTGGTCAACCCCAACGGCAGTCTGCGCACGTCACGCTCTAACACTGTCATGACTGGACTTCTCTCTCCCGATTGCAGGGACTCTCTCTATAAATACAACTGGGCAGTTTCCAGTGGCATCTTAGCAACATTCCCCTCAAAGAATGCCTAGGAGACACTGATCCTGCTGCTTCACAGCCTGGCGTTCGACAGTGACGGAACACGCCATCAACCATAACTTCAGGTACTTGCTTTAAGTGTTAATGAGGTCATGACTCAACTTCTTTCATTTCGATCTAGCCAAACGTGACATGCAATCAAAGGTTTCCACGTTCCTTTTCTGGTATGACTAGGGGGCTCCCGTGGAAAGCAATTCTGAGTAATGGCACAACGAGTTCAGTAAGTGGAGCACGTGTTAGGACAGTGGTTTTCAGCTGGGGACGCCCATCACCTACACAAGCAGTTTTATTCATATATAGGTCTCAGGGCCTACTCCAGACCGACTGAATCTCGTTATGTGAGAGCGTTGATACATCCCTACGACACACGGTAAGAATACGCTTAGCACTCATGGAACGTTGCATGGTACATATGCTTCATATATCTGCAGTATAGTAGGTGTCTAGATGATTACGTTATAGCAATATTTTTCCTGTATTCGTCCATTTTTACCAATAAGGTATAACGTTTGCTGTCTTCTTCGAAAATAGCCTTTGTAGACATTTTATCTAAAACTTTCTTGGATTAACTTTTTATGTTGTTTGCACACCGCGGAAACCACCACATTTTCTTGGCAGGTGCCTCATTCTCGTTATATTCTCATCAAGCCTTTCACATCTGAAAATTATCAGTAATAAATGAAGCACAGTCATCTCAGGTCTTTGGTCATCCAGGGATGTTTTTCTTAGCTTGTTTTACTTTGCTGCTTCCCTAGAAGCTTTTGCAACCCTAAGTCAGGATTTCCAGAACTGTGGTCAAGGGGCAGATGGGCTCATGAGACTATTCACCCCAGATCCAGTGGAACAAGAATTACGTCCACAGGACTAAATGAATCGATGAGGGAGGATGGCAGCTTTTGTTCGCAATATTGTTGACGTCACCTTAATGTTCTATATTCTGGATACATAAGGAAGCCCTCTGTCTTTCCTCTTAAGCTTCTTATGAATCATAACAGTGTAGCAGACTCTACTTTTGTAAGTTGAAAGGAAATGTTTGTAAATGATATTCTCTCTGCCTCACCCCTCCAGACTTTAAAAATTCTTACTGAGCCCTTTTATTCGTTATGGCAATATAGTTACTTGCCTTGGCTCAATGAAAATCTGTATCCCCTATTACTAGGGCAAAATTGGAAACCAGTTATGCAACCAAGGTCTCCACTGGAGCGTGGGATTAAAACTGATGCTCATTTAATCAGATGTGACCAGATGCTTGTAAAGAACGAAGGTGGACTTTATGAAGACGAAGCACACTTAGAAAGCCCTCTTGGGAAAACTAGCCTGGTACTTGGTCTGGCACAGCCTGCCTAAGATGAGAAAAATTTTCTAAAAGCAATAATGCTCCTTGTGGTGCTTACTATCACTTTATAAGGGTACATGTCTACATAATTGTCAAGAGTGTCTATTTTTAGCCCTAGTGAGATTAATTTCCTTGCTGACTTCTCCACAATGTTGTTTACTACAAAAAGACACTGTGACAAATAATATCATCTCCATAAATCAAGTGCCTGTCTTCCCAAAGGATAGTTGAAGGACTTTCCCATGTGCACACATAAACACCTGCAAACCCAAGCAACGCTGACAGCACCAAAGGTCTTAGCAAAGGCCCATCAGCAAGTCTCATCAATTCCTCCTCCAAAACAGACGCTAAAGTCACCCACTTCTGTAGAGTTCCATCCCCACCACCCCGGTCCGAGCCACAACATCTCATCTGAATGACTATCGTAGCTTGTACCTCTTTGATCCATTCATCCCACAGAAGCCAAAATGAGTTTTAAAGAAGGAAGTAAGGTTCCTTTACCCCTCTGCTCAAAACGCTTACAGTGTCTCCACTGCCCTTAAGACAGGGTCCAGGGCGCTGCCCGCCTGCCGCTGCCGGCTCCCGGGGGGCCCTCCCCCAGCTCTAGCACATGGGCCCCTGGCAGGCCGTAGATCTCTCCAAGCTCAGGGCCTTTCCACTTGCTCTTCTCTGCCTACAACACTCTTCCCTCCACCCACCATGACACAAGTGACCTCAGTGTCGCCACCAAGGAATGGACCTTAACATGAAGGCACCAGCCCTGAAATGTAATAACTCAACTAACGTGACCCATTAACACACTCCTAAACCAAACTCCAATTCCAAGTAAAAAAAGATGAATTTGCATGGAATACCCTTTAGTACTTGTTTTAAATTCTTAATAAAGTGTATGTAATAGGCTACATTTAAGATGCCAAAGCCAGCCAGGTATTCCATTAAAAAGGAAGGTTTTTGCCTCTTATATCCCCTTAGCCAACTGGGGAGTCTACGTGTTACCGTCTGGGGAAGGCGTTAGTGCCAGGCCTGCAGGTGTTAGCCTAAGTACTAGGACGCCTCAATGTCATCACCCAAAGACTGCTGACTTATGGAAGACACATGCCTCTGGGACAAGCCCATCTCTACAAGGTGGATTTGAGTTGTTTCTCCTATAGTGAGAATTAATTTGGGCTCAGTCATCGCATATCTCTTTAGAAATGAAGCTGGGCACAAACAAGCACACAAATGAATAGCGAAATAAACGAGTCAAATAAACGTGTGCTTGTCTTGTGTCTACGGAGAGTCCTGTATGGGTCTGTTGGCAGAGGGGAGGAATGCAGGGGTCGCTGCAACGAGAGAGGCTGGGTGATCATCACTGGATGAATTCATGACATTAACTTTATTAGCACAATTCTTTATTTAATAGACGTAATTATATATAATCACAGATGAAACCGTACTGGAAGGGGGAAAAAAAAAAAACTAATGAAACTCACCTTGTTCTTGAGTCTAGCTCTTACTTTTTCCCTCTTTATCAGACTAAAAAAGCAGAGTTTAATTTGTTTTAAATAGAAAGAATTAAAGCAGGTGATATATCATTATAAAATTAACTAATATAAGGGATATGAGAATTCATGACAAAATTTCATAAACACAACAATATTTTCACACATTTAGTTAGCACACTTCAGATTATTGAATGCAACGATATTTCTTTTTTAAAGGTACTGTAAAACTTTCATTTGTTTTATTTTACTTCTATTTTTATTGTATAACACAGTATAATGAAGCAAAAATATGAAAAGCACCCTGGCTGGTGTGACTCAGTGGACTGAGTGCCAGCCTGTGAACCAAAGGGTTGTTGGTTCGATTCCCAGTCAGGGCACATGCCTGGGTTGCAGGCCAGGGCCCAAATTGGGGGTGCATGAGAGGCAGCCACACATTGATGTTTCTCTCCCTCCCTTTCCCTCGGTCTAAAAATAAATAAAAGAAATATTTTTTAAAATTAAACTTAAAAAAAATATATATATATATATGAAAAGCATAGTTTTGGAACGTGTTAGTAAAATCTTTGCATTATCTCTATGCATAAGAGTTCATCAGAATAAGGAGTGTATTGAAATCATTTAATTTAAATATCATCATTTATTAAACAGTCTTCGCTGCTGATTTCTGTCTTCACGTATTATAACCTGCACTATAACCTGCACCTACCTCACAGGTAGGTGTTCAAGCCTACCTGTGAGCCTGGCGGGGGAGCTAAACCCAGGAACGAATAAATAATATTCTCTTCTTTTGCAGAGAAGAAAGAGTCAAAATCCTGGAACAAAGAAAAAGAATGTTTAAACACTTTGCACACTTGTGAGCCAGGATACTCACCTAAGTTGATCTCTTTTTTATTAGTCATTAATTTAGGTTATGCCGATTTGCTCTGCCAAAGATGACTCAAAGTTAAGAAATCTGTGAACTTTACATTTGTTTTTACACACTTTTAATATGCCTACTGCAGCACAGTGAGAATTCACTCACTCACTCACACACACGCACACTGTTCGTGCTCAGGAATTTGCTAACAACACTCAGATAGGTGTTCACAGTAAAAGGCTTCTCCAAGAGTTTCACAGCTTTAGCTGGTTTCCTTACTGGTTGGCCCTAGGGATTTGGGGCTGATCAGCAGAGACTAAAACAACCTGCTGTTGTTCTAGTAGCTTCCAAGGGCCCAGACTCATCTCAGGCCCTTCCGATACCAGGAGCCATAAGATCACAGAGGGCTTGAAGCAGAGGTTGTTTGGGCAGAATGGAGGAAACTGTGATCTAAAACCAAGCGGTCCATTGAAAGCTGAAGCTCAGGGAAGCTCCACCCCCACCTCAGACCCCACCCAGGGGTCAGCTCTCCACCGGGGATCCAGCCCTAAACCAACTCTTCAGTAGTGTAGTTGTCAACAACTCAGAAGAGTTCCATGTTTTTATCAGTAAAATACAAAAGATCTTCCCCCAGACTACTTTATTACTGCCAATCTTCGTCATCCGGGCTGTGACGCAGCTTCAACAGTGTCGCAGAAGGGCTCACCCAGAAACAGGAGCCTGGGTGGCCTCGCCTGAGCCAGCCACCACTCAAACCAACTCAGCCGCGTTACTGCTGACCCTACCCTTACGTGTGTCAAGAAACCTAAAACCACATACAGGCCACTTACATTGCGGCATCTGAAAAGTGACCTAGGAAGCTTAGACGACCCCTGAGATAACTCCCAGTTCTCAGGTTCTAAAGTCCTTTGAGTTTGTATATGTTCCTCCTTTTCAACAATTTGACTTACTAAATAGAATCTGTAAACTCTGAAGGAAAAGGGATTTTATGGTGAAATGAACCATTAAATGGATACAATAAAACTGCTGTTGCAATCAGAATGTCCAGAACTGGTTTTAAACCATTTAGACACATTTACGCACATTTATCTTACATCCACAGTAAGACGTGACTTCTGCAAATCACTCTTGATAAACGTGAAAACTACCCTGTGCCTCCGGGGTACACGTGTGTCCACTGCCAGGTTGATTGCAACCCCTTCCAACTAAAGGCACACTGTGTTTGAAAAGTGCCCTCAATTCCTCAAATAAAAATAAGGAACCCAGAATAATCCCAAGAACTTCTGAATCATCATTTTACTGTTTCCATCATGTTGTAAGTCTCAAATAATAGCTTATTCACAAGGGACCTACTATCCAGATACTGGATGGTAGAAATAGGTCATACCTGAAAACTGTGAACAACTTCAAATGCTGCCTCAAAAGTCATCCGCTTTAACCAATTTCTGAGAAACATACATGCGAGAAGAATTTTCCAAGAAACCAAAACTCACCCCACAATACTGCTCTTCATTGAAGATCTGGGGAGGCAAAGGAATCCCGTTTTGAGGTTTTTTCTCTCCAGGAACATTCTCTCTCATCCACCGCCTGTTGTCTTCATCACCGGCTATGTCTAATTCCTTAAAGTCGATTTTATTAGCTTCCAAAAAGCCCACTACTTCTTGTTGTTTTTTCCTAATCTGGTCAAGAGAAGAGAAAGATAACTATTAGACTGGGTTTTTTTTTTTTTTAATGTTTTGCTTATATTTACGTAAGTTAAATCCTTTATCCAACTATATTATACAACACAAATAATTTCACTAAGTATTCAAAGAAAACAATAATATCACACCTCTTCATTATAAAGGATAAGCTGAGTGATTACTTAAATTCTGAAATTTTAAACTCATCAATGTTTAAATCATGGTATAACCAACCCAGTAAGAAGAGACATGCTCTTATCACAGCTTTTGTGTGAGATCTTCAACATCTTTTTCTCTCCTAAGCTTTAATGCTAAAAAATAAATAAGAATTGGTTAAAAAGAAAGATGATGATTGGGAGAAGACCAAGAAGAAAACAGAAAAAAGGCAATTTACTATGCAACTCAAATACCAAGTATACCCACACAAATGCACTCAGTCACAGTTATAAACACAGGAACGTGAGTCGCGTTGAACAAAAGGAGTTCAGTAATACAGGAAACTGAAAACCCCGCGTGGAGGTCATTGGCAGGGGAAGGACAGAGAAAAAGCTGGGGAAAGCTGGTGGACCTTTCTCCCGGCACCCACAAGAGCAATGCAGAGAAACAGCTCTGTTCTCCCAGAGGTTTCTCCCTTCCTGCTCACACCCAGCTCTGAAGGCCACACCTTCTCTCAGCCCGGGGTCCAGGTGAGTGACTGTTCCACCTACCGCCACTTCTTATGAAGGTGGCCATCTTTAAAGCTTAGAAGCCCTTTCCAGAAAGAATTACAACAATTTTCTCTCTCCAGTCAAAGAACTCTCTCCCAGAAATGCGTGATGCCCTTTCATAAACACTGGTAAACAGGTTACAGCAGACTCTGGACTGCAGATTTTTAACATCTGGGAGAAACTTCCAGAGCACAGGTGGCAAACACAAGGCCCACAGGCCGAGTCAGGCCCTCTACCTTGTTTTACCAAGCTCGGCACCTTGTTTCTACCCAGTGGCAGCACCAAGCTCTCGCTTAACTGTTAAGGAGTGGTTACATTTACATTTATACAGTCCTAAAATTACATTCGGCCCTTTGAAGGCAACCGAGAGGCTGATGTGGCCCCCGGTGGAAATGAGTTTGATGCCTCTGTTCCAGAGTGATCAATTGAATAATCAATCAACACTTGCTTATTGACTGTCTAATCTGCACCAGACACCGTGCCAAGCTCTTCATCTGAAAGGTTCATAAGCTGTTTCTTTAGGTAAAAGGAAAATGTAAAGAACTCATTGGCACGAATTAGATATGTAACAAGATAAAGATAATAAAAGGCAAAATATGGTCATTTTTTTAAAATAAGTTTAAAATTGTAAGTATTTTTGACATGAAATATCCAATATCTTAATTTTTAAGTCCTCTGAATATTGTCTAATAATGAAACCCAGACATTAAAAATGGTTTTAAACCTGATTCCTTTCATAGAGGTTAGTATGCCAACAAAAATTATTTTATTCATTTTTGCAAAAATGAATGATTCTATCAATGACTTCAGTTTTGAGTGTTTCTTTCTTAATTAAAGGAAAAGTAAGGTATGTGTAGATGCTTAAGCCCTGGATGCTTAAGCCCAAGTTCATTTGGGGTGGTGATGTGATTATATATGTTATGTTAATTATAAATATAATATAAATTAATATTGATTTTAACATAAATTATATATGTTACATATACACATATATTAATAGTAATTACACATTTACCTTTTAATTAACATTTGTGCCACCAATGGTACAAATGGTACAATAACCAATGGTACAATACCAAGGATATTGCAAATAAAAGCATTAGGTTAATAAATTAAAGGTGGTTGTTAGCCACAGCACAACACTCAAACTCAGTAAGAGTTACGCCAAGATATGTGGTTCAGTTTGGGGCAAGTGTGGGCAAGATATAAAAATAAGAGTCATACAGCCCGATGGGGAATGATAGGATTTCCCTGGAGCTCCCAGCGTCAGCGCGCTGGCACGTTCCTCAGCGCCGCGTCTGCCGGAACCGCCGGAGGACTTGCTTGTTCCTCCAGCCCTGTGCCCTCTCCCAAGGCCGTGCTGAGAGGGGTGCCCAGACCTTCCGCCCCTCCTCCAGAAACTGGGCTCCAGACTCCACAGCTTCGAGGCTCAGTTTCTGAACATTACAAAATCCCATCAGACCTGATGACAGGTTGTTGGACGAAATTATCATCTCAATGAATCATGTTTTCTCTACATACTTTCCAACCTGTCCAAAATTACTTGTGCCACTTTATACATTACTTATCCCTTTAGGTATTTTCAGAGATAATTTTGCTGTTTTGAAGAGTACAGGTGTCTTCATTTTAGGCAGGTGTACCTTTAATTAAATATTCAAAAGATAGCATCCTTTATTCTGTCCAAACCCCTGTCTTCCTTCCTTCTCAAATACCCCCCAGGAGCCAAACCAGCCTGGCCAAGGTCCGCTGCCACCTCTCCAACATTATTTTCATCTCTGTCAATCATCCCCCAGGACTTGCACAAAAGGGTTTCACTTCAGCCCATGATTTCTGAATAGATGGGAAACCTCCAAAGTCCTGACATGTTTCTTCTGTGAGAAAATCAGAGACGGGGAAGATGGAAGGGAAGACCTGTTTACCCTTATTTCTCACGGGACAAGCAATTGCGTCTTCAGGAAGTCAACGATGGTCAGGTGCATCATATTATATGAAATGCTATTCTCAGCCCCCACCCGGAGAAAGAGAAGAAAAGTTAAATGTGCCCCTCGGTACTTCCCAAACACCAGTAACTTAGATGGGGCCAAAGGCATAGGCATCTGGCTGTTGGAGCCCTTGACCTGGAGTTCTGCCAGGGCTGGAGAAGGGTCCTAGGATGAGGCCAGGGGAGAGGAGAGGGGAGGGGAGGGGAGAGGGGAGTAGGGAGCACGTGAGCTCAGCTGGCTGGCATGGCTGCCTCTGCCCACACCCTGATGCTCACCCTCAGTGAGGGAGACTCTCCCCTGCAGCCCTCCCCCTAGAGGGGTCTCTGTTCAAGAAGCCCCCCTGACCCTCGGTCAAAGCGCAGCTCTTCTCCATGTGTCCTCCTGAGCCGATCCCCAGGAACAAGGCATCAGAGGGCGTCTCCTCTTCACGGTTTCAGGGGGAGGGGCAGGCACAGCACCCCAGAAGTTCTCACCAGACACACTGCCCCCTCCACTTCTCGCCCTTTTTCCCGCTCCAGGGCACCATGGCCAACAGTGGCCCCAGAAAGGTGTGGACCCTCTTGAGGATCTGGGGGTCCTTGGGGGTCTATTTCGTTTGGGACAGCAGCATTGGCTCAGAGAACTTCCTGCCCTGTCACAGTTACTCAGACAAAAGTGTTGTGCTCTGTCCTGAAGTCACCCGGCTGCAGTCGGGCCCACTAATGTGTCAGAGTGATCTTTGGGACACTCGCCTGTTTATTGTCTCGTACAGTTGGGAGCCTTTCCAACCGAGATCACTGTACTGTAGTAAAAAGCACACTGCACTTGAGTGAGAGGTGACCTGCGTTTCCGTGCTGGCTCAGAAGGATGCTGTCCGAGCAGGCGCTCTGCGGGCCAACCGCCTCCTCTGCAGGAGGGACAGCGAGCGCCCTCCTCACGGGTCCTGCTGAGAACCCAGGAAGGGGATGCGTGGAGAAGCATGTCATACCCCAAGGTGAGAACCTGCTCTGTCAGACACCCAGCCGCACGCCTACCTCGTTTACCTGCCTTGATCACCATGCTGGCTCTGAACTCCGATCACCATTTTAAAATAACGAAGCTGAGGCGCCAGGGAATGAAAATAGTTTCCAAGGCTTGTACCCAGATCCATCAAATTTAAAAGCCTGTTTTCCCACTGTGTTCACACTCACTCAAGACTGGAGAAAGGACTGAGGGACCCAGGAGCCCTGTGAGGGTCTGTCCCAAAGACTGACATTCCAGAGCTGTGCATATTGGAAATGGTGAGGACCATCCTCTCTCCCTCTGTCCCCCAGCCCCCTGTGACAGTGGCCTTCAGGAAGACAGGAGGGTCACACAAGGGGCACAGGCCTTCTCTCGCTGCCAGGGTCTCTTCACCCAAACTCCACCGTGAAAACCTCACTTTAGCATCAACTGTTAACATTGCACTATAATACCCAGAGCATAGATGTAATCCCTCTTAAAGAGATTACAATTTGTTCCTTTTACGTGTATTTCACTCATCCAACAAAGGCCTTGCCGCCTCGCCCCTGTTGACTAGGTCGCAGGCGAGAATTCCTTTTTGAAGTACACAGGCTAAAGACGTAAGGAGTAAAGCTTTTACAGACCCATACCCCACACACAGCCTAAGTCACAGCATCTGCCCTGAGGTTCTCCTACAAAGAAGCTTCTGCATAAAACACCCCCACCCAAGAAAAATCATTCATCATTCAAACCGACACTACAGAAATGACCAGTTCTCTTTCTTTAGGATAGGACCGAAATTCTTCTATTTATGTGGCTTGGGATGATGCTTATGAAAAATAATCATCAGAGACTCAGATCTACTAATGTTAATGAATAATTATAACAACTACAGTAATATGGATTTATATTAACTAATAATTATAATAACTAATAGTTATAACAATAATATTAACTAACCAGAGCTAATAATTAGGACATTAATAATTATACTATTTGTTAATCACTGATTAAGCCCCTGACACCATGCCAGGCCCCCTGGCCTATTGTATCCTAAGTCCTCCTGGTACCCTGTCAGAGGAGTATTATTTGTATCCTCATTTTCAGATAAGGAAATTGAGGCTTGGCAAGGTGAAATTACTTTTCCAAGGTCACATGGTTACAAGTGTCACCAAAACATTTGCTTAGGGAACCAGAGTTAATGTGGCTTTTCCAAGATCCTGGAACAAATGGTACCTCTCCAGATGCTCCAAGGCTAACGAAATCAAGCTCCAACTCTAGGAATGTAGGACATCAAACAATCCTTTAAAAATCCATCAATTTATTCATTGTCTCCAGAAGGATGCACCGGACCATTCTGATCTGGTCGGCAGAATATGCAGAAGATGGGCAGGTGAGTGGTAAAGCTTCCAGCAATGAACATCAACAGCATATTTAAAATCCACTAAAACCATTTTCCTCAAAAATTATTTTTTACTAAATAACCCAAAAATGTGGGCTCATTGCAGGTCAGCTCAAAGTTTCTGAGGTCATCAACAACCACGAAATACTTCGCAGAGTTTTACATTTGGAATTTTTCCTCATCTTTTTCTGTTAAAAGATGTTCTAGAAATCACTAGCCATGGCTGATCGGGGAGCTCAGAATGGGTGGGCAGGCTTCTTTCCCTCGTCTTCCCCTCGCCCTCTCTGGAATCCCTGTGAACTAGGAGCGGGGCCTTCAATAGCTGCCGCTGGAGCTGATCCGCCAGCCGCTCACCTACGCTACCATTCCTGACTCAGTGAGTGCTGAAACCCTAGCTGTCACCCGAGCCGGTCCAGGACCTGGATATAAAAGGAAACAGCCCCCTCGCTGGTCTCCAGCTCTCAGGATTAATTAAACTGTTTTCTCTCCACAGCCTCCCCAACTCCTGCTAAAATGCGGGTCCAAATGTCAGTGGCAAAGCCCAAATCATCCCTCCACGGCCCCCGTCTCTGAAGGCAGGTGGTCTCTGGTGCCCAGAATGGGGGCTGGGGCTGGACAGGTGGATGGCTGATTCCCAGCCTGGTCCCGACGAAACCACTGCTACGGGGTCAGCATGTAGTGCCTATTTTCGGTCCGTTTGGATTCCTGGAGAATTCAAAACTGTGGCCTTAGGGATGTTTGTTCTTGTCACTGTGACATCATTTTCCTCAAATAATAGTGTTACACTTTTGGTAGGGTTACACCGCATACACAAGAATTACACCCAGGAGTCGCTTTAGTCTTCTAGCTCCCGGTACTGTTAAACAGCTCTCGTTTCTCTGCAACTTTTATCTAAATCCTGCAGAATGAATGGCAAAAGCACTCCACAAACAAGAAAAAGCCTTTGATCCCATAACATATGCTACACAATAGGACACAAATCCCTTGTTAAGAAGTCTAGAATCAAACACGCCCCCTTCCTCAGTGTCTCCTTTCACACCCAGCTTACACCCAGCTTACACACTTTGTACACTTCCTCAACACCGTGAAAACAAACGCAGACAGCAAGGGCACGCAGGCTCGCTGCAGAGCCGCCGTTTACTTACACACTCGTCAAATAGACATTTAAAGCCAGCGCTGGGCCATCCCGCTCCTTCCCGAGTCTGCGCCACTCGGAAAATAGTCTAGGACGAAAGCCCACAAATTCCAACGGACACCTACCGCTATGGACCCAGAAGATGTGGCAACAAACACTTTGATAACCATTTTGATAGTCGGGCAGAGGACTCCCCCCAACACACCCCTGTGAAGGAACGCGGCGCCAGACAAATCCTGACAGCGACGCAGCCCAGCGCGCCAGGCGGGGCTGGCGGGGCTGGCGGGGCCCAGCGCTCCTCTGCGCCGCTGCCCCTCCTGCTGCAACTTAAGATCTGCCTCTCCCGGGAGCAGCCCAGGCATCTTGGGCTATCCTTTCCATTGGCCCGGGAATATTTGGGGACCTGTCAGGAAAATGCTTGATTGGTTGATAAAAGCAGTCCCTGGACCCTTTCCCTTATCACTTCAAATGCCCGACAACAGTCCCTAAAAGGCGAGGCTGCGCCGCGCACCAATCACAGCCCTGCGCAGGGATGCCTTGGGGTGGAGGGAGGCCGGGCGCCCAGAGGAGGCGCTAGGAAAGGGGGAGGCGCTCTTCGGGGCTGGAAAGGCCCAGGACACACCAACTGAGCCTCAGAAAAGGCTCAAAAAAGCCCTGTGTTTACAGGGCTTCTGGCAAACAACGGGCAGGGTCCGAAGAGCCACAAAGGCCTTTAAATAAATGAAGAGCGGCTTCCTTCCTTTAGAGCAGCTTCCTTCCTTTAAAGTCTCCTGGCAGCCCAAAAAGAAAATCAGTCATACAATAGATTCCTTTATGAGTGGCCTATTTCCACTTTCTCGTTGACCACCTGTTTCTGTTTAAAGAACAGAAACTGACAGGTCGTGGATGGGTAAAGTTTCACTGACACCCCAGACGAGGCGGGGAGACCGTGGCTGGCGCATCAGTGCAAGGCCTTCAACGAGCAAATTCTCTCACTATGCTGGGGCGGGGGAGGAGGGGTGTTAACTGATCTGTTTGTCACAGGCTCTATCCATCTTATTTACATAATTTGAATAATGTTCAAAGTTGGAGGAATTCAAAATCTAGTAAAAAGCCCAAATGCTGGCCACCAACTCATCTGATGGGTTGCAACATCAAGATCAAGGGCATTAGGGGCAAAGGCCCCAGGAGGGATATCCAGTCCTCTTAAACACCTGAGCCTCTTATTTTTGAAGTCCCTTGCTCCTCATGGTGGAGGTGGAGCCCTGGCGTCCTGGAACAGGGAGGAATGCCAGGCTTATGCACGGCCCTTTGCCAATGCCCCAGAGGCCTGGAGGCCTGCTGCCCTCCCACCCAGGCAGGTGCCTGTGATGAGAAAGGGTGCCCTGTCCCTGGACTATAGCTCAAATTCATTTACATCAGGACGAGCGGTTGAGATGATTCCACCAGAGTGTAACTCAGCCTCAACGTGCCAAGCTAACCACTCCCCAGAGTAGGCCCTGGGCGGAGATGGTTAATGGTGCCCCGGGTGGAAGCCACCAGCATCGTAAATTTTATTTGAAAGCCCACCAAAGATCATAGGTCACTGTCGCTTTTCGTCGTCTGTATTTTCAAAATTTCTATACTGAGGATATACAATTTTTGACATATATTTTTCAATACCTGGGTCTTAAAATTTGTCACGTGAGCATGTTCTTTTTCTCCGGATGTTATTCAGAAAGCAAGAAGCTATGCACACTTCTTGATTTTGTAAATTAGTAACATGAACCACAGCTGGATTCGCACGTGCCCTAGGGCACATACCTCCCCTGATCACGTAAGGCAAAGCTGCCTTCGGGGCACCACTTCCCACGGCACACCCTGGCGGACATACAGTTCCTGCTTGAAGTAACAGCTAACAATTTTTCGGTGTTTGCCCCATGCCAGGCCTGCTCCAAGTGCTTTGCATAAACCACTCCTTCATCTGCACAAACACCCTAAAACTGGGCTCTATCAATATGTCTACTCCCAGATGAGGACTTAGAATGGGAGACGATGGGAACAGTGAATGGTGTATCCAAGACTTGAACTAAACCCATTTATCTGCAAACCACACCAGAAAAAGTCCTGACAGGCTACTCTCAAATTCCTAGAGCTCCCTTTTTTCACTGTGAATTACTTTTAGATGTTTATCCTTTTACTAATGCCATGAAAATGTACAAATTTGAAATCTGAAAACTCTAGCTTGAAGACCTTTTAATTTATCACCGGGATACCAATGAGCTTCAAGATAATTAATAGAAATACCAAACATTCCAAACGAATCCTAAAATAAAGCTCAATGAATCTCTGACTTAGAAAATGCACTTCAGAAATAAGCTGTTTAATCCAGTGGGGGTGCAGGAGGCTAATCATTTCACCTCACTGGTCCTTGGTGTTTTAGGCAAATGACAACATTTTTCGATTTGAATCCATTTCAACAGAATTTTCTTTTTTCCAGCTTTACTGAGGTATAATTGATAAAGACTCTAAAATATTTAAAGTGTACCTCTGGACACACTGAAAAAAGGAGGATCTGACCTCATTTTAACAATAAAAGTATGAGGTATGGGCTTCCAAGCTTCGCAGAGATCCTTGGATGACCTCATGGAAAAAGGAAACCAGACGCTATGTTTGATTTATCTAACTTCATGCATAATCTAAAACAAGACATAAAGGCATGTTTTCATTTTGTAGAACAACAGCGGTGACCACCTTAGTGACCGCAGTGAGCTGAATAGCATCCCCCCACCCCAAAATGCATGTTTACCCAAAATCTCAGACTGTGACCTTATTTGCAAATGGGGTCTTTGCAGATGAAATTAGTTGAGTATCTCGAGGTGAAATCATCCTGGGTGCCAGGGGAACCCTAACTCCAGGAACTAACGTCCTTGTAAGAGGGTAAGACACCTGAGAGACGTGGAGGAAAACACCACGTGAACACAGAGGCCGAGACAGAAGAGGTGCTGCCACAGCCAAGGACACCAGCAGCCAACCGGAGCCGGAATAGGCTGGAAGGCTCTCCCCAAGAGCCTGCAGAAGGAGCATGGGCCCCAGCTTCAGACTTCTCACCCCTAGAACTGCAGGAGAATAATGCCTGTGGTTTTAGCCACCCAGATCTGTGGCAATTCGACACAGCCACCTTAGGAAATGGATACAGAGAAACACATGCGTATGTTTGGGTTGTAGCATGATGGAGGGAACCACCGTAAGAACTAAAGGCACTTCTTCAACTCTGTACCCCTAGAACCTCTCTCCCTTCCACATGAGAAGGAAGCACTCCTTTCAAAGGCAGAAACAGGGGCTATCCACTGGAGGAAGAGGTGGTGATGGGAAGGGAAAGCCGTGCCCCACCCACCCAGCAATACTGGAATGAAATAGTCTGCTTGGGTGTGTGCACTGCCCCTATTACAGAAAAACCAATGCAAAAACCAGATAGGGAAAATGCGATAAATCTGACTCTCCACAAATATCAAAATACACTGTGAACACAACTAAAAGGTAATTGATTGGGGGAAATATTTGCAACATATATCACAGAACTGGGTTTCACGGACATCAAAAATTCTAACAAATGATTTTTACAAAGATGAATAAACCTAGTGCAAAAATGGACAAAGGCCAGAACAGGCAAATCACAAAATAAGTACAAATGGCCACTAGCCATATGGAAAAATATTTATCTTTCCTAGTGATCAAAGAAGTGAATAAAATCAAAGATGTCCAGTTTTGACAATAAAACGGGCATTTCAAAAAGAAGTAAGATTATCCCCAATGTGGGTTAATGACTGGAGACATTTGCCTGTAAGGCGGACTTTCATCACCTCCAGAAAGCCTCAGTGTGCACATAACTTTTAACCCTTCTGCCTTGCTTCGCCTGTAGGAATGTATCCTAAGGAAACAGAGGTAACCTCAAGATTCACCTATGAGCACACAAGGCAGCAATACAATGGGGGTAGGAATGAGGAAGAGAATACTGTAAATGTTCGTTAAAACGCATTCCATCATCTAAATGGTTTTTACTTTCTTTTTTAAGATTATATTTATTTACTTTTTACAGAGGAGAGGGGAGGGAGAAAGAAAGGGAAACATCAATGTGCTACAGATACATTGATTGGTTGCGTCTTGCACGCCTCCAACTGGGAGATCAGGTCACAACCCAGGCACGTGCCCGGACTGGGAATCAAACCTGTGATTCCCCCCGCTCGCAGGCCGGCGCCCAGTCCACTGAGCCACACCAGCCAGGGCTGATTTTTACTTTTTCTTGGCACTTACCTGTTTATTCTAAATTCTCCACACCAAACGTGGATTGCTTTGTGATCAGATGTTCTCTCTCCAAAGAAATCCAACTTTACAGAGAGAGTTTAATAGGCAAAGACCAGGCGTCTACACTTGCCAGCCTGGGCCCACCCCCTTCCCAGGGAACCTGGCGCCCACACCTGCGTGCCTAGCAGCCTTCGGGGGAGCTCTGCTCTGGGCCCCCGCCCCTCCCAGGCAGGGAGCTAGACTCGCTCCTGGACTCGGGTTCAAAACACCCGGCGCGTGGGCCAGAACGACCGAGCGCCGGACGTAGCAGCGGGATCTTCGCGCCTACGGGAACGCCTCACGCCGGGCCACAGAGAAGGGCGGCAGGCGGCTTCTTTACAGACGTCTGCACAGCTCATCCCACTTCGCCCTCCGAGAGAAACGCAGGACCTGACACGCTCCACGGTCCACCAAACCCGGTCACTGGCCTGGCCGACACAGTCCGCAGTGCGCATGCGCACGAGCCTCACGGCCCCGCCCCCGGCTCCTCCCCTGCAGCCTGTCCCAAGAGACCCCGCGGGCTGGTTTCCAAGGGGACAAGTCTGAGCCGAGAGGCCGGGGGGTTGGTGCTGCCTCGGGAACGAAGCGGAGCAGGTAACGGCCCCGCCGGCGCCCCCTGCAGCCCCGGTCCCGGCCGAGCCCGAACCAAAAACTCCCGCCAAAGTGTCCGGGCCTTGCGGTGTCGCCTGGCCCCGGCTCGGCCTCCGTGCTGCGCCCGCGTTCGAGTTGGTAACGTAGCCAGGTGGTCCAGGTGGTCCGGCCGGACCCTCCTGCCCAGCTCGGCCTAGTGCCACTCCCGCGCCCAGAGAGTGACTGCACCCACGCCACACACTCGCAAGACCACACCGCTCCGTCTGAGGTCCCGCTAGCCCCGCGGACTGGCCGCCGGGGGCTTTCGGGTAGGGGCTGCCCCCGAGCCGGCCCGGGTACGGCCTGGGGAAGGCCCTCGGACAGCCTCCAGTCACCCCGGCCCTAGGGGGCAATTTCACCACATCCACACCACCCTGCCCCCTCCCCCCGACTTGCAGGCTTCCGCAGATATTTTTCTATGATATCTGAATCTGAGCTCTTCAGTGTTGCATCTACCTACTTGCTTTTGCTTTTTTGTTTTTGGATTTTCTTTTTTTACTTCCCACCTTAGTGCGGACATTTCCCCAGCCCCAGCCCGTGGAACTCTCAACCCTTTCAAGTGTCTGCTGTGTTTGTCCCTCACCCGCGCAGCCTTGGAGCGCTTGTGCCAAGAGTTACCTTGTTTTAGACCCGTTTTTCACGGCTGAACGTGGCCTTGAACATTTTCCCCATCTACACTAACTCAACTAAATGAATTCGTGCAGTTTCACAGACTCAAAGCCCATCTAAATGCCAGCGAGCCCTAAAAGTGTATCTCCAGCCCTGCCCCTCCCCTGAACCTCAGACAGTTGTTCTCACACCTGCCCACACCTTTACTTAGATGGCTAAGGCATCCTCAACACCGGGCAGGTCCAGAAGAGCTCCTGACATTCTCCCAAACCTGCTCCTGCCACACCTTGACCCACTCTGGGTACTAGAAACTATTCTCCCCGTCGCCCAGGCCTTGGTCCTCCTTGACTGCTGTTTTTCCTCCTCCCCACGTTCAGTCCATCAACAGGTCCTTCAAAATGTACCCAGAATAGATGCGCAGTCCTTCCATTTCTACCAACCCCCACTGTCACCACCCTGCTCTGGGCACCATCATCAGATTATTTCAGTCGCCTCCTAATTGGTCTCCCTGCTTGCGCCCTCCAGCCACTCCCCCCCCCACCACTGCCCCACCGACCTTGAATGCAGACAGTCTTAGGCAATTTCCCCTTTCTCTATTACTTCGAGTGAGTGGGTTTAGGAAAAACTGCACGTGAATTTTATAGATAAAAATACAATTTTTAGTACATATTTTGAGAATTGCAACTTTAAAAACCAGGTAGACAAAGCTACATAAGCACCTGACTAAAAACAAGCTAAAAATTGAAAGATGTCCCTTGGCTTTCTTGGGCATATGACAGTGTCGCTGGATGGAACTATGGCCAGAACTTTAAAACTGGCTATTCCGAAGGATAAAATAGTCTGTGGACTTCTTCCCAATGAAGAAAAAAAAGTCACATAGGAAATTAGGCTCTTTGCTCCCTACCCTTTCTTCTTTGGTGTTTTTAGAGAAGCACCAAAAGAGGCCAATTGAAATGGAGACAAATGCTCACCTCGGTGCTGATGGTTTCGGTAATAAGTACCTGGGCACTGATACTCGAGTCTGTCAGTCACAGAGTGATGCCCTGATGACCCCCAACTTTGTTCTTCCAGCTGGGCCTTCTTCTCTGAGCTAGACCGCTGTGTTCACGCCAGCTCAGTGGTATCGCTGGCTAAGACCTCTCAGGAACCTCCAACTCAACACGCACAAGAGCAAACAATCTCCCACTGCCCCACCCACTGGGACCTCTACCGTGGGAAACTGGGATTCCTCCTTGAGTGTTCCGCCACCCCAGCACCTAGTGGATCACCAAGCCCTGGTGACGTCTCCTGTGCACTTTCACATCTCTGCATAGTCCCTGGCTCGTCATTCCCAACTCCCGCCTCCCTTTATCCAGCCTTCTGCAACCTCTGCCCGCCTGCCCTCGCTCTGCACACCAGCCAGGCTCACCTCTTCGGAGGCGGCGCTGTCACATCATCCCTTCCCCAGTCTCCCTCTTTTGCCTACTGCTAGCTTCCTGTTGCTCTTGGATTAGTGATTCAGATCATGAGCATGCCCTCCCGTGGCCCTGCAGCTGCTCCCTCCACCTACCCCCCACGTCCCTGTGGAGCTGCTGGTTCTTCTCACTGCGCGCCAGCCCTGTGGGCCTCGTCCACCCGCCAGGCCTTGGTCCAGTCTTCTCTCAGTGTCTGCGGCGTTCTTCCTCCTGCCCCGCCACTCCTCTCAGCCTACTCAGTCCCCACTGACCCTTCATAGCTCAGATTGGTGCTTCTACGGAGGACTTCCCAGGTCACTGTCTGCTTCCGATTTCTTTGTCAACTATGTCCTCACAGAGTGGTGCCTCTTTCCTTGAGAACACTTAGAACAGTCACTGCTGTGACTATTTTACTGCCGACACATAATCTCCACAAAAAAACAAGAACATTTCTGCTTCCATTTATTAATGCCCACAACTCACACAGATCCTGGCAGATGGTGAGCTCCCAAATATGTGTTGAAAGAATGAATGAAATGAACGTGTAACATGTAAGACATATCAAATGGGCGTTAATTTAGTACAGTTTTACTAAAGTAGAAAGAATGAAATTGCTACTGGAAATAAGTCAACACTGAAAATGAACAAGAAATGTGGCGGTGGCGGGGGAGCTAAAATGCACGCGTCTGGAAACGTGTATTTCCTTTCTCGCCACTTGGTGGCAGCAGAGGTACAGTTTCTAACCCTGAAGTCACTACTTTGGCATGCTGTCTGGTGAAAAATTCAAGCTTTTTATCAAAAATAAAATATATAAAATTGTTAAAAGACCAAAACCTACCTAACTTTTATATTTAAAGTTATAGCACATGTCCGTGTTATCAAAGCTTGAGATTTCGTGTGTGTGTGTGCATATATGTATATGTGTGTGTTTAATTTAAAGATATGTTTTATTTAAGGATTTCCATGCTAGACCAGATTTTAGCAGTCCATTCAGCTAATAACATACATTAAACAACCGAGGACAAACGGCCCGTTGCCACAGAAGAGCTGGCACTATGTATAACTCGGATGCCTTTCCAGAGAAACATTTTTTCTTGTATAGCATATTCCGTCTCTTCTTAATCAGTGTTAATTCTTAAACTTTCCTTCAATATTAGAGTGACCAAGTTTTTGAAGCAAAAATCTGGAAACATATCATCTCAAAAGTGGATACACGTTTGAAATGGTGTCCTGAGTGCCCTGAGATACGCAATCATCTTACCTGTATGATATTGTTTTTATAAGCTCAGGGAAGAGTTTGCCTAGTCCTTTAACATCCTGCCTTTCGTTCTGTGGGAGGCCCTCATTCTGGGTCAGGCTGGTGTGTCCTCATGACCCTACTCAGGCCATGCTCCTGATAGGAAGACCAAGAAATGAGCCTGCACCCTTCTTGGTCACAGGGAGACATGAGGTCCACCTGTCCCACCACTGGGGATGAACCCGATGACCTGGTCAAGGTGGTGTCTGCCAGGTTTCCCCACAAGGTCACCACCTTCCCCTTCGTGTTTGTGCCAAATCCTGCTCTTTGTCGAACTTCCATTCACTGCCCTTCAGCATCTGTTGACAACTCCTGCCTGTTGCAGCTACTTCCATGACAGATGCCAAATAGCCATCACCCATTTCTACCATTCTGTGTACATGTATTTGTCATTCTACCATAAGGAAGAACTTTCCCACTTATTTCTATCAGTATGGACTTGTGGGTTCCTATTTGATTTAATAGGTTCTTCTCCCGTATCCCCCTCATTTATTGTGATGGTCAGATGTCCTGGATTTGACCAGTGCAGACTGCTTCAGGTTGGCTTCTGTGTCCTTTCCCACACACCAGCCTTACCTTGAACTTCACCTGCCCCAGGCCTGAACCATCCACTTCTGCCAGGAGCCCTGATTCCTCTTACTGGGGAGTGGCGCTCACTGTGCTCGTTGCTCCTGGGGTGTCATCGCTTCTAGGCCTTCTCAGAGAGCAGAGGTAGGAAACACCACGCACACAGAGATACCTGCATGTGCACATACACGGATCTGAGTTCCTGGATCTATATACACGTGTCCATGGGAACCCAATATGTCCTATTTTAATCCAACACCGGGGGTTCCTTCTAGCCTTCCCTGTTTATATAGAAGTAAAGCCCTTTCAGGCACGAAGAACCTTGGCCTCCAGGAGTCTATTTACGTATTTCCTCAATTAACTTATTTGCTCTGTGTAATTAACATCCTGACCTCGCCAGCTCCCTGTCACCTTTGTCACCCCTTAGCCTTCCACAGCCTTCCCCCACCCCCACACCCTGCTTTCACAACCTGCTGGCGGCCTCCACCACACCTCTGCACAGCCGCCAGCCTTTCTAGGTCTCCATCCAATGTGCTGAGAGACTCTGCCCTGTAGCCCCACAGGCTCCCCTGCCAGCCGTCTTCTTCCTCCTGGAGGTGGTCCAGATGACGGTTTCTGGAAGCAAGAAGTTACTTCCCCAAAACCTTTGAACTCCCCCTCTTCTTTGACTTCTTCAAATTTATAGGAGTGACTTTCATTTACGGTTTCACAGCCTGCTTTTAGTCTCATTCTGATTCTTGGTGCTCTTCAAGGTATCCTGTATTAGTTTCCTATTGCTGCTATTAAAAAAAAAAAAAATTACCCCAGACTCTGGCTTAAAACAACACAAAGTTATTCTCTTACTGTTCTGGAAGTCAGAAGTCTGAAATGAGTCTCATGGAGCTAAAAATTAAGCTCCCCCTAAAGGCTCCAGGGGAAACCCCATTCCCTTGCCTTCTCTAGTTTACAGAAAAGCCTGTATTTGGCCTCTGACCTCTTCCTCCATCTTCGCAGCCACAGTGAAGCGCCTTTCTTCAGCTTTCTTCAGCATCACAGTGCCATCTTCCAACTCCTCCCATGTCCCTCTGCCCAACAAAGGTGTTTGTGATTATACCAGGCCTAGGTGGCTAATCCAGGACAATTCAGGGCAGTCTCGCCTTGAGACCCAGCCATCGACCACTCTGCAAAGTCCCTTTTGCTTTGTGAAGTAACAGGCTCTGCACAGGGCCTGGGGGTTCACAGAGTCTGGGAATGAGCATCTGGACATCAAGGGGGGTGGGAATGAATCAGCCCCCCACAGTATCAAATGCAAGTCTTAAATCTTTTCTTTTCCTTTCTTGAAATTTTATTTTTCAATTACCGTTGACTTTCACTATTATTTTGTATTGCTTTTGGGTGTACAGCGTAGTGGGTAGACAATCATGTACTTTATAAAGTGATCACTCTGATATTTGAAGTACCCGCCTGGCACCACCCCATAGTTATTACAATGTTACTGACAATATGCATATTTCCTGTGCTGTACTTCACATCTCCATGACTATTTTGTAACTACCAATTTGTGCTTCTCAATCCCTTCAGCTTTTTCACCCACTTTCCCAAACCCTTCGGCAGCCCTCAGTCTGTTCTCTGTATCTATGAGTCTGTTTCTGTTTTGTTTGTTCATTCATTTTGCTCTCTAGATTCTGCATATAAATGAAGTCATATGGCATCTGTCTTTCTCTGTCTTATTTCACTTAGCATACTACCCTCTAGGTCCATCCATGCTGCTGCAAACGGTAAGACTTCATTCCTTTTTACAGCCAAGCAAGTCTCAAACGTTAGAAATGGAATGTTAACTCCTTTTACCGCGGCAGATGCTGAGCTACACATAGACATCGATTAGAAAATGCACGTGTCTCGGAGACCCTCACACGTCCACACGTACGGAGATGGGCCTCGTTCTCTGATTTTCTCAAGGACTGACTGCGGGGTCAGCACTGCTGTCCATCATAGTTACGGTGACAGCGTCTCCTCTGCTTCTTTAACCTTCGCCATTCTGATGGAGGAGACTGGACTCTAATTGTCTTCACCTCCACTCAATTAATGCGGAACTCATTTGAACACCTTGCATATCCTCAGTGGTCTGTGTTTCTGTGATATGCCTGCCCTGTAATGTGTTCATACCCTTTGTCTGCTTCAGCTCCTTTCATTCGTACTGAAAGTAGTTTATCCAGTTGCTGATGTGCCTTGCTACTTGTTTTTTTTCATAGTAAAAAATTTTTAATCTTTATGCAACTGTTTCTACTAACTGTTTGCTTTCTTATCATGCTCCATGTTTTCTTTTCAGGTTTGTTTTTAACATTTACATTTTTAATTCTCTTATGTTTACTTTGCTGTAGGAATGAAATAAGGATTCACTTTTGTTCTGAGTTCCAGACGGATATCCGGCCTGTTGTTCCTCCTCACTTATTAAATGTCCACTTTCTTCACCTGTATCTTACTCCAGGTTTCCATACTTATTTATGAGAACTTAACACTTTCTTTCTATAATATCATTCTAGGTTTTTTGCAATATACTCTTTGTTTAAAAAAGAGACCAAAGCATGTCAAAAAGTACTATCCTGGAAACCTCATAAATACTGTATTGTGAAGAACCCTCCGCCCAGAACATATAGCCGATCTTCCTGCATCTTTGGAAAGGTTGATAGAGAACGACAGGTATGCATTCATTCATTTTAAACATGTCAGCAGGTGTTCATTGCTCGTCCGCCTTGTTGCAAAAGCAGAACTGAATGCTCCAGGTGTATTTCTCAATCTTGAATGTTCTTATTTCTAATTCTGCAATTCAATGGACATGATATACAAGTCTGCTACCGTCACAGGGAGTTGCCGCTCCACCATGGAGTGCTCCAGAAAATCATCGTCAGCTGGATCACACGTCTCCATTTAGAACAGTGATTTTAATCGTGGGTATGTTTCTGAGCCCCAACAGAGGAGAAACTACCATAAACCCAATAGCGATGGCGACATACTGAAATTATGCTCCAAGCGCAATAAAAACAGGCAGCGTTACACTGTAAACACTGATGGTTCAAAATGCGAACGCTGTCACATCCGACCTGTGCACCGCCGTAAATCAAAACCCAGCCTGCTAACCACAGGCATTAATTACGTGATTGCTAACTTTGCTTATTTGCACATCCCCGAGGGCAGAAGTTGGCTTTCTTCATACCCTCCATGCCCAGCAGACACTAAGTAAACATTCTTCGCCTCACCTTTTAATTAACCACTTCTTTAAGAATAACGCCAGGCAGCTGGCCTAAGACCTGGATCTTTCAATAATGTGCTGCATAATCAGAAAGCCATGTTTTTACTGGTAACAATGGTGAGGTATAGCCGATCTATATTAATACAAAGGCACTCTAAATCAATGCAATCAACCTAAAAGTGTAGTTCTAGGCCCGGGAGTAGTCATCAACGACTTTTTATCAGGTCAGTGAGAAAACGGGTATTCTCCTGGGTTATGTCAACACTCATTAAACTAGAGACCAGGGTGCACTCTGCGCTGTGTGACGCATTGGACAGTCGAGGCAGTTCCAGCCCTGGGAGCGCCTGAGACTCAGAGGGAATCTTGAGAAACGCAGGTGCGGTGCAGCCAGGCCTAGGCCTCAGCATTCCCGTTTAGGAATGGAAGAGGGCACCACTCCCTCCCCCTAAACCTGACGGTGTCCCCCAACTCACTGTCCCTATCACCTCAAATTCAGAGTGAGTTACACGGATTGACCTAAAATATTGAGGAGCACGTGGTTATGTTCAGTGTAGTCTACGATTCTGAACCCTGGAATAGAGGTAAAATCATGCAAGCCAAGCAGCACGTACTTCCCCAAGGCTTACCACGAGTGTTCACAGAATCCGACCCCTTCAGGTTGCAGTGATAAATGAGTTGGGTCACACTGTGTCCACTTTGGGTCAAGCAGCATGGTGTAGTGAAAACAACGTTAAAGGCAGACAGACCGGGATTCAGAACTCAGCTCCCGCACTTTTTGTGGCCTTGGACAAGTTACTTAACCTTTCTGAGCCTCTTAGTTTGCTCTTCTGTAAGAGGGTGGGTGATACCTATTTTCTTAAGCAGCCCTGTCGTCATGCTTAAGAAACTAATGTATGTAAGCTCCTACCTCTGTGCCTGGCACACAGTGGACGGGGCTGTGCGGTCACCCTCCAAGGATTCACACGTAGTGGCCGTGTGACAGCAGCACCCCAGGCCTGGCATGATGACCGGGACAAGCCAGTATCTACCTTCGGGGAGTTTTCAGTCTAATGAAATTGCTGCAGGAGTCGTTCGAGGTAAGACAGTCGGTGGGGAAACGGGCTGGCTCTTTCTTGGTCGCGTCTGTCCCAAGCAAGCATCAGGGTGCGCTCGGCAGCCCTGGTGCCGGCTGTCCCAGAATGGCTCTCCTGAAAAGGGGACTGCTGTTTGTTGATTGCTTACTATGTGGCCAGTACTAGGAGGGGCACTTTCCAGTCACTTCCCCCCTGTAATCAGCTTGTTATTCACACTGTGAAATCAGCTTCTTATTCACATTTTACAAATGGCCAAGATCATTTAACTAAGTAACGGATCCAGCTTCAAACCCAAGTCTGTCAGCCTTCAAATTGCCCATCACCTACTCTGGCACACTCCCGGTACTGTAGCAGCGGGACAGTTTGTGACTGGAACATGAAAAACTCTCAGCCAAGGCTGTTGTCCCACAATGCTGGCACAAGGCGGTCTCTCAGAGGAGTGTTCTGAGGTAGGGGAGGAGGGGAGGTCAGCCAAAGTTTAGCTTGTGTCAGGAACTGACTGGTCAAAAAACAAATTATTCGGCAGATTAGCAACCATTGTTCAGGCTATCTGGTTTTGTCTAGATGCATGGGGAGGAAGTTAGGGGCTCAGGTCATGAGCAAGAAGAGGTGGAGGCAGGGGCTCCCAGAGTTGAGGACAGGAGAGACTCTGAGGGGTGCAGCAGAACATTTGTGGTACATCGGGGTCTCTTACACCAGCATCTTGGTCTCCTAATCCAGACGTAAAGCTTCAGAAATACGGGGTTTTGCCTGTGCTTCCACCCACAGTCACAGGGCAGAACGTCTGGGCAGGTCAGTTCCTAATTAGGACTGGGTGATGTCACCGCCGGTGTGTAGTTTGCCATGGTGACGCTTAATGAGAACAGCCCTGACCTTGAAGCTGGAAAACACGGACAATCATGTTCATGGACAGTCATATCCTGTCTGAGCCTGTTCCCTTTGTGTGGCTGGGATTACGTGATGTGCACGCAGCTCGTAGGAAGTCAAAACACCAGTTAAATACTAAGTAGAATGCTAACCTTACTAAGACAAAGATTTGGGCTAGGACTCCCGTAGTAGGGGATCATGAGCTGCCCGACGTATTTCACCAGAAGAAGAGAACGTCAAGCAGATGCACAAGGAGGAAGAAACATTCGGGGGGAAAAACATCTGAGTAGAGAGAGTAGTATTAGATTCCTGTTGGCAAGGACATGATGATAGCTGATTTCTCTTTTGCTTTCTTGATAAAAACAGGAGAGTTGAGAACTTTAAAGGGGAAAACATTCCTTTTAGAGGCCTGGGAGGCAGGTGTGTCTCAGACTGCGGTTGCGAGAGGTGGGTGTGAAGGGAGCAGCCTCACTGAGCCTCATTGCGGCAGCGGCACGGAGATGCAGGGCCGCCTGGTTTCCAATCGAAGTTCCTTTTATTCAGGGCGTCCTTTGCGGCCCTTCTAGTGTCTGATTTCCTGTTCTCTCTAAGACATTGCCGATCTGTGAATGAAGAACTACTGTGTTCAGAGTACTTTAACTTGTACTTAGTTTGAATTAACCCCCCCTACACAATAGAAGTGTGACCCTGTGCAGGTCTTAGTTTTCCAGTCGTGGCCTTTGGTTACCGGGACTTTTGACCACGTGGCACCTTATGCCCCTGATTAGATATTAGGATCACACCATCAAATTGTATTGTTGTTTTTATCTTTTAAATATATTTCTTTGAAGTCTACTGTACTATTGTTTAGTTCCCAAATAACATTTTTACTTTTCACATTGAAGAGTTAAACATACAGGGTTAGGCACAAATAACACCCCTTTTTTATTACAAAGTTACAAGCATGTAATTCTGTAACACAACAGTATCACACTCAAGCACAGCATATGACATTTTAGGTGAAGTGTTCAAATTAAAACTATAAGTTATTACACCCATATTATTACCCTACCAACCACACTCACTCAGGCCTTCCTTCTGCCGGGTCCTGTATGATAACTAGACAAACTCAGTTTGATTTTTCCAAATCCATTATTTATAAAAGTTTGTTTTTTGTATAATTGAAAATATGGTTGGTTATTTGCGAAACACATGGATATTTTTTCACCTGGTGCATTTTCTTCAAAAGAGTTCCCACCCCTGGATGATTTTCTGATGCAGATTCGCATGTTTTCCCGAACTGCTGCTTCTGCCATCATGTTGAATATGAGCAGGGAAATCACGTTCATGTTATTGTAGTCTCAGTAAAACATAAAAAGAAAGCGAATTTCCTGAACTAAAACATACAAACCCTTATCATCGTGAATCAAGTAGGTTAACCCTAATCTCCATGTTTAACCTCGAAGGTGCGCGACCTCACCCTCAGTCAGTGCAAGCGCGGGCGCCTGGACAAACACGTCTGGGGGTCGCACGCGCCACTTTCCACCCCGGCCACCCAGACTCAGTGAGTACGGTCACTTTCTTCGGCCCTGACCAAGGCAAAAAAATGCCAACAAACAGCCAGGCCGAGAGAAGGAGAGTATAATGCACCAATTCACAAATTGTCGTCAGTGTCTTTACCCGATCGATATGAACTGCATCTTATATTACCTGTGGATATAATTTCACCAAAGTCTAGGCTTAGACATCCTATATTTTATGTAGAAAAATATAAAAACCAAACTGAAATGTTTCCAGAAAGTACTTCAAAATAAGGTGTTATTTTGCATTCTTAATGATTCTTTATAGTTACCTACCATAAAGCATAGGTTGGTTTCAACGTCAATAGCTACACATCTAAAGATACTTTCCTTCTGTTAGGTTTACCATGTCTTTGGCCGGTACAGCAGAAACCCACACGGACGAGCATTTCCCCGGTGTGGCCTCCGAAAACAGCAGGCCATCGGCAGAGCACAGGGGCAGCCCCAGCGCGGCCGCTGGTCCAGGGAACCGCAACGCTTCCTCCAGGAGCGTGGGGTGCAGCCAATCTCCGTGTTCCTTCAGGAGTTTGAGTTCTTACGACGATTATTCGGAAGACTTTCTCTCTGAATGTTCAGAAACAGCCGTTCATAGAAATGATTCAGAGAAGCCTGAGGTGAAGGAGAAAAAGGGGGAGAAGAAAAACTGCATTTCTAAAGTCTCCCAACCTAAAGGTAAGAAGCTAAATGTCGCAACCGAGACCAAAGGTATGGTTATAATGACATTATTATTTAATGCACTAATATTGGAAGCGGCCCATACCGTTTTATTATTTTTCCATATTGTAAATGTGCATTCTAAATGAAGTGTTATAGAAGGAGTTAGTAAATAGAGGAAGTAAGAAAATAACAGAAAGTTAGGTGGAAAATGTAACACCCTCTTGCACGGCTTACTACTGGGGCCTACTAGTGAGGTTGGTTCCGTTTTTAGTTAACAGGGGCCCTGTTACAGAGCACCACTCTACCTGGATTTCACTGGCTTCTTGCCTTTCTTCTCGGCTGAAGAATCACAGTTTGAATTACCAATGAACTATAAATTCCTGCCTCAACAGCCCAAGAAGATGGTCTCCAAGTCCAGTGAGGCATCCTAGCAAAGATTATCTTTGGAAACAGAGGTGGCTCCAAAGGTTATTGATAATGTCATTTCCTGGTGGATTTTAGAAGTACCATCACCATCACCATCAGCTCCTAACTGTCCAAATTAGAACCAGCCTTGTGACAGCCCCAGTCTCCTCCTTCCTGCCTCCCGGCCCAGACGGATTACTTCCCCCAGGTTAGGCAGTCATGGGCTCACACCTATTCTTTATGCCAGAAACAGCCAGACTCTCTCCCACTGTGACAGTGACAATGGCCTTCAGTCAATGGCTGGAAAATAGAGCCTGGGGAGTGGGGAGCACATGCACCTCTCACCCCCAGCCTGACTAGGACCCTCTTTGCCTCTTCTGAGTCGTCTAGCGTCTTCAGTTCCCCTCTTCCTAGCTAGAGAGCGGGGGTTCTGAATCTGAGCCCCACGCCTGTGAACCGCATGAAACGCTAGCATTGTTTCTGTCCGTTTGCATTTGTGAACTCTTCTAGGGAGAAGGGCCCACAGCTTTCAGCAGATTCTTGAAAGGTTAGAAGCCCCTTGTCTGAAGGTGGCAGCCCCGCACCCACTGGCGAGGCCAAGGGCAGGAGATGCAAAGTGCGGTGCCTGCCCTCGCAGTGGGCTCCGGCGTCTAGGGTGGTCACCAGTCTCGGCAGAACACGCACAGCAGTCAGCTTCCGCAGCTGCACAGATCTCAGCTGCCTTTGAAACACACGAAGCTCCGAACGCCAAACACTTTTCCAATCTTTGGCACCAAAACCAATTTAGCAACAGAAACCTGATTGAAATGGACATGAGACTGGTCTTTATTTATTTCACTTAGTGTGAATAGTCATATTTATTTCAAAAACTATGCTTTGATTCAAGTCTGCTGTCCCTGACCCTACTGGGATGGAAGCACCGTGGAAAATGCCATACATGCACCCTAAAAAATAAAGCCCCCAAATTCAGGAAGGTGTGGCCCCTTCCTGGGTTTACGACCAGGGATCGTGGATCCCTACCACATGTTATACTGCGTCTGCGCTTCGTGGGACAGAGAGAGGGCAGTTAGCATTTGTGAAACTTTCTGTGACAAACAAACTGCGTTTTGAGTTCTAAGCACCTTAAAATTTAACTTCTAAAACCCAATTTCTCATGTATTTGTTCTACAGATCTTTACTGTGTGTTATGTGTTTTATGCAAGATACCTGTTCATAAATCGGGAGCAAGCTAAATTAATTCAGCCACCTAAACTGTCAGAATTCTAAAGGGGACGCTTTTGTGTACAAATACTCTGAAATTATTTTAAATATTGGGTGCATCTTTTTTTAAAGATTTTATTTATTTACAGAGAGGGGAAGGGAAGGAGAAAGAGAGGGAGAGAAACATCAATGTGTGGTTGCCCCTCACGTGCCCCCCACTGGGGACCTGGCCCACAACCCAGGCATGTGCCCTGACTGGGAATCAAACCGGCGACCCTTTGGTTTGCAGGCCTGCGCTAAATCCACCGAGCCGCCCCAGCCGGGGCTGGGTGCATCTTTAACTCAAATTATATGCTACTGAGGATCCTTGTACCAGTGCATTATGAACATAAAACACTTGTTGTAACATTAAGCTTTGTCACAGAATGATAAATTATTACCTTTCATCCTTTCAGGTTTATCCTTTCATTCTTTTGTTCTCTTACAGCTCGTGTTTTGCAAGTGTTTGTCAAAGAAATTTAAGCAGCAAGTAATTAATATAATTCTAACCCAAAGCAAAGAGGCTTAATCTTTTAGCCAGTGCAGCCCCTTCTCAAGTGGGTGTTCAGTGTCTGTTCAGCTTTCTCATGTGTTGAAAGTAGGTGTCTGATCCTTGGGGGCTGGGAACACTGGATTAGGAGACACCAATGGAGACCTGGAATTCACTAAAGAATAGTAACATCAGTCCTGGCTGGTGTGGTTCCGTGGGTTAAGCACCAGTCGGTGAACTGAAAGGTCACAGGTTTGACTCCCGGTCAGGGTACGTGCCTGGGTTATGGGCCAGGTCCCCGGTTGGGGGCATGTGAGAGGCAACTGATGTGTCTCTCACACATCGATGTTTCTCTCCATCTCATTCTCCCTCCCTTCTCCTCTCTCTGAAATAAAAAGATAAGTAGCAAGCAATATATTTCTCCAATTTAATCTTCAAAAGCTGGTTATTTCCTTCTTTCGTAGAAAATGTATTTTCAGCACTCTTTCAATTATACAGAGTGAAGCAAAAGTAGGTTTTACAGTTTGTATGGAAAATAATACAATAGTTAATAAATAATAATACAAGAATAAACTCTGTGTTTTGCACACTCACAACTATAAACCTACTTTTGCTCACCCCTGTATGTCCTCCTTTAACGTGCTTTGTCAGTACAATGCCAAAATGTGTGATAGTCATTCCAAAATAACTGGCCCACTGAAAGGAGGTCCTTTTACCGCATCGGGTGCTGGGATGCCGTTTGCCCTGCCGTCTGCAGGGGGCGGGTGGAAGGTGGAGGTGGAGGGGGTGGTGAAGAGACCCTCCTGGACAGACTGCTGTGGGAGCTGTGGAGATCAGAGAGGGCAAAGGCCCTCACCTGGCCCCTCCCCTTACCCTAGTCCTCTGCGGAAGAGGGCGAGTCCGTTAAGGGGAAATACAGTGTTACCTTGAAGAGAGGGAACCTGGTGGAGGGCAGGCCAACAGGAGCGAGTGGGAACACGGCTCCGGATAAGGAGCCGAACCAGACTGAGGGCGCAGAAGGCCTGGGGAAGGGAACGAGATGCTGAAACCAAAGAGGGAGAGACCAGGAGAGGGACTAGACGGGGCCGGGGAGGACAGGGGAAGGAAACAGCACGGGCTAGGACAGTAGCCCTTTGAACGGGAGGGATTGGGGGTGAGGGTGGCCCTAGGAGGGAGCAAGCTGGAGCGGGTGAAGGGAGAGTGCTGGCACACCCTTAGAACTGTCCAGAAGAGCACAGTGCCATGTAAGTAATGTGAAAAGTGCCTTTTCAGTTCACTATGGACTTAAATGGACACATTTTTGATGAAGTAACTTAAATTGAGTGGTTTAGTTCAGTGGTTTAAAAATTAAGTATCCTGCTCTGGCCCATGTGGCTCAGTTGGTTGGAGCATCATCCTGTAGAACAAAAGGTCACAGGTTCGATTCCCAGTCAGGGCACATACCCATGTTGTGAGTTCAATCCCCCCATCTGGGTGCATAGGAGAAAGCAACCAATTGATGTTTCTCCCTCACATCAGTGTTTCTCTTTCTTTCTCTCTCCCTCCCTCTCTCTCTCTCTCTCTGATGAAAAAAAAAAATGTCCTTGGGTGAAGATAAAAAATATTAAGTATTTTTATCATTGAGCTAAATCTGCCTTAACTGTGTGAAGTGAGAAATTATAAGTCTTACCCTTATTATGTGTAGGTTAGGATAATGGGATATAAAACCATTGAGGATTAAATTATACTTTAATTTTCTGTAAGCTTTATAGTTACGTAAGTATGTGTGATATCTATATAATGTGAATTTGCTGTCTACCACTCAAATGCCAAGTGGCACATTTACCTTTCTGAAGCAAACTGGCTCATCCTCTCAGACCCCCCAGTAGTGCAGACAAGACGTTTGCCCGCAGGTGTGTCTGGGAAATGGAAGGCGTGTGGAGGGCCTCGTGCAGACAAGAACATTTGGGGAAGGGCCTCTGGTCCTTCATTTTCTTCACTTAGTTGTGTTCGTTGTCTGAGCCTATGTGACCTTTAAAAGGCTAACAGCTCCTTTCTGCAAAGCACCCATGTGCTCCATGCACACCCCGGCCTGTGGCCTTGGCAGTGCCCCAGGGCTGCAGGGGTGAGTCCCCAGGTGCCCACCCATTCTAACTGCCCACCCTCCAGTCACTTGAACACACATGAGACAAGGACACAAGCCTCCCTGCCCATGTGACCCCCCCATCCCTCACCCTTCTAGTATCTGGGAACTCCCTCTCCTGTCCAGGGTCACATCACCCAAGAGCTGGAAGACATTGCAGGTTGAGATGAAGTTCAGTCATGCTGGACATGATGTGAAACATGAGAGTCGCCACCCACCCATGTTAATCGGGCCTGATCCACATGGCCAGGGTCTAGGGCTGCCCTAGCCAGTGCCCAAGTTATTCAAGTGGTGACCTTGCCACAGCCACGGCACGTGTTCGCCGGCCTTCTGGTGTGTGTCGGGGCCTGGCCTGCTCTGCCTTCCAGTTTTCATTGTCCTCAAAAGCTGACCCCCAAATACTCAAATATCTAACCATAGCCCCTCCTGAATCGTCACCAGCGGGAAAATAAGTACCACTGGAGACACATGTGTAAAGACGGTTCATCAATTTTTGATGTGATGCAGATACCGTGAGGGCAGTCAAGTCCATGTGGTCTGTCACAGCCCAGACTCAAACGCTTTATTCCCAGCAAGCACCCTCTGCTTCTTCTGGCTCACTGCTTCCATCCCAGGCAGTCACTTTCCCATAGCAAACTCACTAAGCCAGGTCTCAGAGGATGTGTCCACGCTTGGCCAAAAGCCTAAGGGTAGGGCTCCAGTGACCTTGGCCATGACGCTCCCTTCTTTCCACAGGATGGGGAACAGGTATTTTAGATTCTACAGTTCAGTTTCAATCTCTCTCTCTCAGAAAATAGATATACTAATTCAGTCATACCTCAGTACTTGTTGGCTTCAGAACTCATCAAACTGTGTTCTCATTTTGACGAGAAAAAAATGTTTCTGCACTCGGTGCTTGCTCACCACTCGGCACCCCTCCCTCACAGTGAAACAGAGGGCCCTGCGTCAGTCTCACGGGAGGTGGCTCGCCAACCATTCAGTACTCATCGGTTTCAGCGCCTGTCATGAGTTCCAGAATGAATTAACAATGAGTTACTGCTGTGTGTGCACATGCCTGTGTGTTTACATACACAGAGGCACACATATACATACATACATATCATACAGAGGCACGCAGACCTGGGTTCTGTCCCACTTACTAGCCTTGTGGCTTTTGACAAGCGACATTGCTAAGCATCAGTTTGTTCATCTTTAAAATGGGATAACAGGCCCTGACCTGGTAGCTCAGTTGTTTAGAGCATCGTCCAAATACACCAGGGTTGCAGGTTCAATCCCTGGTCAGAGCACATATGAGAATCAACCAATGAGTGCATAAAAAATGGAACAGCAAATTGATATTTAAAGAAAATAAAAATTAAAAATTAAATGGGAATAACAATACAGTCATGTTACACATACATTTGACATTCTCAAATTCAGTTATAGAAACCTGATACTCATAAGTTTGTTATAATATTGTTTAGAAACATTTTGTTTAAAATAAACCCCTGAACACAAGCCCCCTAACCACTTTATTTAGTGCCACAGTGATGGAGGAAAAATGGTCTTTGTTGGATTTATTGAGAAATGGGATGTCTGTATATAGATACTCTAGGCCATGCAATGGCTTTTAAAGGGTCTTTTTGAATATGTGAGATCTGCATACATAACACTGGGCTCTAATGTTACACTCTCATTACCTCATAACATTGTTAGAAGGTTTACAATGAAGGTTATAGAAGATCAGATCATCTCTCTAAAGCATTTACTTCAGTATCTGACATGCAGTGAGCACTTAATAAATGTTACCTATTATCATGAATTTTAGTTGAGCTTTGTAAAAGAAGTATTGGTTTCAGAGTCAAAGAAGACCTGGCTTTCGGTCCACTGTGTCGCCTTGCGGTTATGTAGCCCTGGACAGCAGACTAAAAATGTGTAGCTACAGCGTGGGCTACTGCCGACCTAAAAGACTTGTATTAAATGGGATATCCGTATATAGAGTACCTAGCCCACGCATGGGTATTCATCAGACGTTAGTTCTCTCCCTTCCCGTTTCCATTAGCATGTGTGCCTGTGCAGGAGACAGGGGTATCATACATTTATATTTGCGTATCTGCATATCTATAGAGATAGAGATATTACTAGTAACAAACTGGATTATCTGCTCAACAGGCCAGAAGGAAATCTCAGTTGAAAAAAAGCACAACTGGAATGCATCGTTTTTAAATTCTAAAATCAATGCGATTGTCCAGAGAAGAGAGGCTGTGACTCATCGCATACTCTCAGCAAGACTCCACAGAATTAAAGAACTGAAAAATGAATTAACTGACATACACCGTAAATTGGAAGCCACAGTCGTGGAAAACCAGTTTTTGAAACAACTTCAGTTTAGGCACTTGAAAGCTATAGGGAAATATGAGACTTCACAGAATAATGTACCTCAGATTATGGTTAAACATCAGAATGAAGTTAAAAATTTAAGGCAGCTACTTAGGAAATCCAAAGAAAAGGAAAGAACTGTATCTCGGAAACTTAGAGACACCGACATTGAATTGCTGAAGACCAAAGACGCCTTGCAGGCACTCCAGACACTTTCTGAAGACAAAAGTCTTGCAGAGAGGGAAGAACTTACTCAAAGATTGGCTATTCTTACAACAAAAATGGAGGAAAATGACCAAAAACTACAGGTCTGTATTGCAGGGGCCTAGACTCCTTACGGTTCCAGAATTAATACAGAGGGGCACAGGAGCACTTCTGCGCCCCCGTAACAAAGCCTCGCCAAGGGCCTTGCCCTGCAGGCCTTCGAATGGGGCTGTTGTCCACTAGGGGGCAGGAAGTGCGGGGTGAAGGTGGGCCTGAAGGAGAGACAGAAACAGCTGGGATCTGGAAGTGCTTTTCTGTTACAGAGAGCAAGCCCCCAGGCTCTGTACTGGACAGGGCGGTTCTCTCCTGAGTAGAGACCTTTTACCTTTCACTGCTGAAAAGGCTGTGCTGTGCTGTTGTGCTGTGCTGGGCTGGGCTGTGCTGTGCTGTGCTGTTGTGCTGTGTTGTGCTGTGCTGTGTTGTGCTGTGCTGTTGTGCTGTGTTGTGCTGTGCTGTGTTGTGTTGGGCTGTGTTGTGTTGGGCTGTGTTGTGTTGGGCTGTGTTGTATACAACCTGCCTGAGAAACCAACCCTGGTCTTCAAACTCTTTGCTGAAAGACTGCTTCCCTGAAAGCCTCAGGGCACATCCCTTCCGTCCCTGTCCTTACATTCTCCCTCGTCAGTCTGTCCAGTCACCTCCACATAGGCATCTGGGTATTTTAGAAATAGAAATTTTTCCCACATAATACTGCTGGGAACAGAGAGGGAAAAGGAATGAAAATAATTGAAAAAACAAATGGATTGATTTTCCTTAGCAGTGATGATTGTCCAAAGCTTGGGGATTCCATCCGAGGGATAATTCAGTAGAGTACCTTGATTATAATGAGAATTCTGCTTATTTTCCATCAGAGGTTTGGGTCTCTTTAGACATAAACACATAAGTGGAATTAATTTACTGTTTAATTCTTTAATACGCTATGGTAAGAAACCAGTATTTTCCATGATCTTGAAATAATTAGAAAATATCAATTCATTTCACTCACTTTTTAAATCTCAGTTATCTCTTCTTTGGTAAAATCCTCCTCTATTTTCAAAGAGAATTTTCTCCCCTAAATTGGACATGTGAGCGACAGAAAACAATGAGTAACTTTGTTTTCACTCACGCAAGTAGGACCTCACAATTCCTGTATCAGGCCTCTCGGGTAATATCGCGTCCGTGTTAGCACGTGTCTGTCGTGTAGAAGTAAATGTGTTCTTATCTCACCTACACATATGTACGTACACATGTTTTTATATCTATAAACAAAACAAAGAGAATTCAAGAAATTGAGTGTTTTCTTATCAGAAGCACTTGGTTGGAGGACATTTTATGGAGGGGAAATGTGAGCCAAAACACGTATTTTTTTTACGGTTAATATTTTAAGGAGTGGGGTTTTTAGTGATTATTTCATTGTTTTAGCTTACCATATTTCCCACTTTCCTTTAATGAGAAGGGACTAAATTTACAATGAGGGAAATGACACTTTACAAAAAAAAATGAAAGAGAGAAAGAAAGAAAAGGCCTTTGGCCATGCCTCTGTCAAAGCCTAAACCAAATAGTTCTCCGGTGACACAGTTCTCCCTCCAGACAGGCGAGCCTGCAGTAGCGAGACCTGTGGGTGGGTAGCGCTTGTCAGCTGTTCCCCTGTCTGCATGAGGCCCTGCGAGTCCCTGTGACAGCTTCCGTCCCAGTCATCAGGATCGCGGTCCACGGTGGTCTGCGCCGATGCTGGGCAGCCCTTCAGAAAGAGGGGCTTGGAGGATTTTTAAAGAATACAGCAAGTCCTCAAATAACGTTTCATTCAACGCTGTTTCATTATAACATTGATGGGAGAAAATCATGGATTCCTGGCAGGGGCCACTGTCTCTGAGGAGTTTGCATTTCCCCCCATGGCTGCGTGGGCTTTCTCTGGGGACTCTGGTTTCCTCCTGCACCCCAGAGATGTGCACTTGAGGGGAATTGGTGTGTCTCCTATGGCCCAGCATGAGTGGGTGTGGGTGTGAGTGTGCCCTGCCCTGGAAGGGCATCCCGTCCAGGGTAGTTCCTGACTGGCACCCTGAGCTGTTGGCCACACATGACCCTGAACTGGAATCAGAGGGTTGGAAAGGAATTATCTTGTTTTTATTCATCTTTCTTAAATGTATGTATAGCTTACCTTTATGTGAGTGTTTAATATTAGGGTGTGTTCAGTCTTTATTTAGAGGGCTGGTGATGTTTTTGTGACCAGAACGATGCCATAGGAATGTAACTCTATACCAATTGGTTTCATTATACATCGTTCAATTAAAGTCACAGTTTCCAAGAACTTACTGACCCTGTCAGGTGAGGACTCGCTGTACACCACGCCAAGGTAGCTGAGTGCTTCGTGTCAGCAGGACTGCCTCGGTTTAACAGCCGACATTGGTTATGTGCATTGATTTTCAGAACGTGTTCAAAAACTGTTCTCTCAAATTCCAGAACATAACAACATTAGGTTCAAAACATGACGTTTATTCTCTAAAATCACGATCTGGGATTTTGGATTTTTGTGGTTATATTTATTTCTACTGTATGTCCCCTATACAAGTCATCACTAAAATTGTACTAAAAATTTGCACTTCTCCTAAATGTAATTAGTTCCATTAAAATGGATGCTTTTAATAAAAGTATACTGGTTACAGAGTTGAAATACATACTGTTTTCAGAGCTTAGAGAAGCAGCTGAGGTTGAAGAGTAAGGCCTTCAGCCGGCAGCTGGCCGCTGAGAACCAGAAGACGTTAGCTGCCCAGACAGCTAAGGAGACTCTGCAGAAGGAAGTCAGACACCTTCAACAAAAACTTAAGGTACTTCTTTTCAAGCGAAATGTAACAAAATGTGTGAAATTCTGCTTCCCAAATTGTCAGAGTTATTTATGCCTATTATATCTTTAAATTATTTAACTTGGGGAATATGTTTCTCAACAGTTTTCCCTACAGCCATATGAACAGATGGAGGGCCTGAAATTATTAAAATAAATTAGCAGCCTGGTAAATGTGCACTTCACTAGCGAAAGTAAAGTTCTCTTCTATTCATTGACAGCACTTTGTACTGTTTTTATTTCATCACATGACATAATATTATTATATTTTCTTAATATTTTAATGGAACCCAGAATAAGTTTTTAAATTTAAAAGTTAACTTATAATATTAAAATAGAGTAATTTGCAAATAGGCTTGAAAAACTGTCTTCTAAAGTGTGTTTTAAAAATGAGGATTAAAAATATTTTTTCAAACTTTTGCTATGTCTGCCTTCCAGATTTCTAAAATGTCCCATGAGTTGGAAAAGCTAGATAAGACACTTAAGAAATATAAGTATGGCTTTACCAAGCTTCATCTAGTAAATCTAAGCTTGATTCTTTGAGTCAAGAAATTTATTAAGACCTTTCCCCGGGAGCCTCAAGAGCACTCAGAGGCAGGAGAAGAGGATGAGGGGGGAGAGCTGGCTGTCGGTTTTCCCTCTGTAGAGCATGGAAAGACTGGGTTCTTCCTTCTGTGGAGTCTTAGGGAGCTTCAGAGAGTGGACTGTGCCCAAATTGGACATGACTGAGGTGGACTCCACCCCGCGGGGTCCATGTTGTTGCGGCTGCAATGAACAAATTCACACGGACTGCAGAAGTCCTGTGGAGAACAAAGGATGGCATGGCCACTCTCTAAGTGAGAGAGAGGGCCCCAGCCCCTGCCTGGACAGGCTTTTATTACTTTTCTGGGTACATTACATCAAGGATGGTCCTCATTTACTATGCACAGGTTGGCTGTAGGCGATTATCTTTTACAGATAACTGCTACGACCAGCACAGAGTGGGGGTCCCTGAGTGGGGTCAACAGGAGATGAAGAAAAACACAACACAGATAGTTTAAGGAAAAGCGGGGACCAGGTGGGACATTGTCCTCTGGTGGAGAGACAATGAGCCCTGACCGTGGTCTCCACGCTCATATGACAGCGGTTGGTTAGATAGAGCTCAAGGACGCCTTGCAAACTTAGGGAGACGCTGCAGGCACAGATCGGTCCATTCCCAGGCTATCTAACTGATAACGTATGTCTTCTGCAAAAGTTACAGCACATTCAGCTGAAGCTTTCAGTTATCTACTTCCTGTGCAACCCCTGCGGGTCCCTGCTGTCGTCAGCTGCTGGCTGAATCCGCCTAGCAGATACAAGCAGTCCAGTGCGGCTTTGGCAAGCACTCAACCTTTGCTATGACGCCAGCCTTCACAGTCTCCTACAGATAACAAAGCAAAGAATGTTGCTAATTACCTCAAAGAAAAGGATGTTTGCAGATGCAAGGGGAGAGGTGGTTGAACTGGTTACACTCCATACCTGGGAGGTTTAGTACAGACTTTAGGAAAGCTACTTTAAAGATACGCAGTAAACATTTGCTGCCTCAATCCAGGGTGAGGGATTTTTAGCAAAAAGCAAGCCTCATAGAAGCCTAGGTACAATGTAGGCCTGGTTTCCCACAGGAAAACCGATCCGTGGGTTTGGCTTCCTGTGTGCCAATTCACGCCTGTTGGTTTTCCAATAGGACTGGGCTACATTCCCCAGGCCACATGGAACGGTTCCCTATACATGACCATAGCAACCAGCTTAGAAAGCTAACAGAAAAAGCTTTAAGATCCACTGGTCAAGGCAAACATACATACATATACACACACATGTATAGGAGACACAATCAGGGAATTTTAACATAAATTTTGTGCTTTCATATGTCGCCATATGCATGCATATAAATAGTATGTAGTCATTAAAAAACAATTTAACAGGAGAAATACTTAATGAAATGCTTAATGAAAAGAAAGATACAACATCCTATATACAGTAGGATCCAAATTTATTTTTAAAGAGTAAATAAACCTACACACAATGTATTTCTATGCATATGTAGAAAGAAATGAGGAATCCATATGGTAGTAAGGAATAATCTCCAGGATATATTGATAAGTGAAGAAAAGAAGGCAGAGGAAATTGTATAGTATGCTATTATTTAAGAAAAGGAGGCAATACAGCCCCTTTCCACATGGTCACACCGAGTTAGCATCCTAATCCGCACCTGCTGCCTCCCACCACTTCCCAGGCATGGATCCCTGCAAACTGAGCGAGCTTCGAGCTTCGGGCCTTCGTGAAAATGTGCAGGCAGGATCCAGGCATTCTGCATCCCAAGGAAATGCACTTCCTTAGGCAGTGGGTAGAGAGCATGGGAGGTAAAATACCACCTGCTCCTCATAAAATCAAATCAGAAGAAAATAAGGAAAGAAAAACAGTACAAGGTGGAGGCAGACATAAAGACAGACCAACCATCAAGCGAGGAAAGTGATCTAGCAATTGACAATGAGGATGTGATTGAAGCAGACCCTGACACCCGCAAGAAGTGGAAGGTGAAAATGCAGAGGTAACCGAGATGAGGCACCAGGCAAACGATAAAACGTGGCTGCCGTTGATGCCCTAAGTGATGGTGAACTGCAGAAAGCCATCACCTTGTTCACAGGTGCCATCGAGCTGAATCCTCGCTGGGCCACTCAGTGGGCCAGGAGAGCCAGTGTCTTCATCAAATTACAGAAGCCAAATGCTGCCATCTGAGACTGTGACAGAGCTATTGGGACAAATTCTGATTCAGCTCAGCCTCATAAAGGGCAAGGGAAAGCACACAGACTTCTGGGCCATTGGGAAGAAGCAGCCCGTGATCGTGCCCTTGCGTGTACATTAGATTATGATGAAGAGGCCAGTGCAATGCTGAAAGAAGTTCAACTGAGGGCCCAGAAAGTTGCAGAACAACGGAGCAAGTGTGAGCTGAACCGTGAAGAGCAAGAGATCAAAGAAAGAATGGAAGGGTTAAGAAGGCTCTGGAAGAACTTGAGAGAGCCTGGAGGGAAGAAGCCAGACAGTCAGGAGCACAGTACGGCTCTTTTCCAGGTGACTTTCCTGGAGGAATGCCTGGTACGGCAGCAGCGCCTGGGCCCAGGGAAATTCTCAGTGACCCAGAGGTTCTTGCCGTCACTCAGGATCCAGAAGTCATGGTGGCCTTCCAGGATGTGGCTCAGAACCTGGCAAATACGTCAAAATATCAGAGCGAGCCAAAGGTTATGAATCTCATCAGTAAATTGTCAGCCAGATCTGGAGGTCAAGCATCATACCCTTCTGACAGATAAAGCCCTTGATGAAGGAAAAGCAACTTGGATCACGCAATGGATATAGAATAACACTAACCAGTGCACCTCTGGCCTGCTTGTGAATAAGGCTGGGGCACGTTGAGGAGGGTCCCTACCCCACTGCCCCAAATGAAGTTGCAACATTTGACAGTGGTTTGCTGCTACGGTATTCTTTCAGGTAATGTTTTCCTACTGGGAATTAGAAAGTTTAAACACTTTTAAATATTAAAAATATTTAAAAACAAATTAAAAGGGTGTGTTAAACCCTACATTCTTCTTTCCTAAAAAAAAAAAAAGAGAGAGAGAGAAAGTAAGAAAAGAAGGCAATACAAATATATCCACATATTAGCTTTTATTTTTAAAAGAAAAGCAGTAGTAGGGTAACAATGGAAGTAGGAAGATACTACAGCAGAAGAGATGGGTATAGAGCCTAGATTTCTTGACTATACTTTTGGTAAATATGACTTTGGAACCTTGTAAATATTTTACATATTATGAAGCAAAAGGAAATGCAAAAAAAAAAAATTGAAAAGCATTCCCCCAAATCCAAATGATAATGAAAAAAATAAGCCCACTGTTTTTCCAGTGCTGATACGATATCAGAGAAACACCATTCCAAGAGACTTACAACGAGTTAATTTTCCTGACCTACTGCATTTGCCTAGATGAACCAGTAAGGGCAATGTCTTGTACATGAAACAATGGAGTTCAGTCCCTCAGAAAGGGAGGAGATTCTGACACTTGCTGCAGCATGAGTGAACCTTGAGGACGGCATGCTAAGCACAGTCAGCCAGTCACAAAAAGACAAATGCTGTGTGATCCCACTTACATGAGGTACCTGGATTGAGTCGTCCAAGTCATAAAGCAGAGTACAGTGGTGGTTTCCCGGGGCTTGGGCAGGGGCGAATGGGAGTTAATGTTTAGTGGGGACAGGGTTTCCGTTTCACAAGACGAAAGGAGTTATGGGAGTGGATGGTGGAAAGTCACCCAGCCCCGAGTCTAGGTCATGGGCCACCGTGAGGGCATGGATGCCAGCCTTCCATGGCTCTGAGCAGGGTCCTGCACCCCAGCTGACATCCAGGCTAAGCGCTTACCCCTGCCAAAGAGGTGGTGTCTATTCAGACCTCATTCCCTCTCCAATCCCCAGAAGCCCTCTGGGCTGACCTCAATGTGGCTCCACACCGTGACTCAGCTTCCCCTTGAACTCTGCACCTGTGTCCTTCCCTACCAAGAGTCCACAGGGATTCCCTGAGCGTTCCTAGATATGCATTTTCTTCTTACTGTTTCTCTGGATTAACCAATTGAACTCACCCACAAGTATCCTGGATTGTGTTCTGAACCTGCTGTCTTTGGTTCTGCATCCAGGCCCAGCTCTGTGACCCACCACTAATTACTGTTTGTTTGTTTGTTTTAAGATTTTATTTATTCACTTTTAGACAGGAAGGGTGGGAGGGAGAAAGGGAAAGAGAGACACATCAGTGTGTGGTTGCCTCTCATGCAACCCCGACCAGGGACCTGCCTGCAACCCAGGCATGTGCCCTGACCAGGAATCAAACTGGCAACCCTTTGGTTCACAGGCCAGGGCTCAATCCACTGAGCCACACGAGCCAGGGCTGTGACCCACCACTTAAACCTTAGTTCCAAGCATGAAGGACTGTCCTTCCTGTCACCTCTTGGCCTCAGCAGCCATCCTAAACCTGTCAGTCAGCAGCTCTTGACCTGCCTCTTCCTGCTCTCTGGGGCTGAAGGTCATACTGACTCTCTAACTGAATTTTCCAGATAATCAAAACTTGCCCCTCTAAATATCAAGATCTCTTCTGTCTCTTCCTGGGCCCCACCCCTGGGCCCTTTCCTCCTGGGCTTTCCTCTCTGATCAGACATGGGGGACACCCTTAACTCGTAGGCCCACCTCCTGTTGATGGGTTTTGACTAAAACTCAGTGGCCTTGAGTCTGAGAGGCTCACCTTGCGATGTATGTGTAAGAAGGCGTGCTTGGTATTTAATCAAATCTGGTTTTTTCTCAACAAGCTAGAATTTCAAACCTTTCATTTTGCCGAGACTTTAAAGAGAATATCGGGGTTCGAAGCTGAGTGGCGACGTCCGTGACCGTGCCGCGCGAACGCAGGCCTGTCTGGTGGGGCGCTCTGTGACCATGGACAGCTGTCTGCACCAGCCACGACTGTGCGGAGTGTGGGTAGCGGGACTGAGGGCGGAGTTGCTTGTCTAATTTTATCTTAATTAGTTTATTTTTAAGTTTATTTTTCAATTGCAGTTTACTTTCAATATTATTTTGTATTGGTTCAGGTATGCAGCCTAGTGGTTGGACAACCACACACTTTATAAAGTGTCCCCTCCCCGATATCTCCAGCACCCACCTGGCACCACACGTAGTTGTTAGAATATTCCTGACTCTGTTCCCTGTGCTGTACATTACATCCCCACGACTGTACTGTAACAGCCGGCTTGTACTTCTCAGTCCCCTCAATTTTGTCACCCAGCCCCCAACCACCCCCCTCTGTCCACCACCAGTCCACCCTCTGTGCCAGTGAGTCTGTTTCTATTTTGTTTGTTCATTTATTTCGTTCATTGGATTTCACAAATAAGTGAAATTATGTGGTGTTTGTCTCTGACTTATTTCACTTAGCATAATACCCTCTAGGTCCATCTGTGCTGTTACAAAGGGTAAGATTTCACTCTTTTCTATGTTTTAATTAGTTTAAATCACGACGCGGCTAGTGGCCACTGTATGGGAGCATGGGAAAGAATAATAAATGTCGGGGGGGAGGGGGAATGACAGAAGCTGGCTTGGAAACTTTTCAAAAATATTGTCCCAATCACAAGATTTTGTCACTCTGCGAAAAAGTGCTTTTTGATGTCAGGAATGAAATACAGTGATATGGCCTGTTTCTATTTCAGCTAGAATTATAGATTTTACTCAGAGAATACTGAACTCACTTAAATTGCTTTTTAGAAGAAATCAAGGTTGATAAAAAGCAAATATTTATAGAAAAATTGATACTGTGGTTCTCTTTAGGAGAAGGATAGAGAGCTTGAAATTAAAAACATCTATGCTAATCGGATACTGAAAAATTTACACGACAGAGAAGATTATCCAAAAGGTACATTTTAATTATTTTCCCTCAAAAGTCTATTCTTAAGAATCTAGTCGAATTTTCCTAACTTATATCACCAAAATAGTGGATATTTTAAAGATCATTTTATTAGGCATTAAAACACATTTTGTGATTCTAGAAGAATAAAGAAACTGCCGAGGTTGAAACAGCTAGAAAAGAACAGAAAAATGCACGTTCCTGCCTTCCCACTCTCTGCTCGGTCCCGGATGTTCTCACTGCGGGTCGAAGGAGCGAGCTTCCAGCTCCAAGCGAAGTGGCTGCCAAATCCTGACCTTTCTAAGAGTATCTATTAGCCAGGGTGTGGATTTGAAAACCAACTTTGTTTAGGTAGTTTGCTTGCCACCACGCACCCATCTGCATGAAGTGCGCCAGGCGGTGGGTTCTGACAGATGCGCATCTATTCCCGCGTACCCACCCCCCGCGGTCAGGACAGGGACATCCCCGCTGTCGCTGTGTTCACGGGGAGAGTCACCGGTGGCTGCCCCCTGTGCCCGGCTCCTTTTGTCCAGCACCACGCTTGTCAGGTCCCCGTGTTGTCGCCACTATCGTTACCCGGCACCTCTTTACTCCCGAGCAGCGCACTTCCTTCAGGACAGGTGTCCTCACTTCCCGCCCCACGAGCGCCCAGCGCAGGTTCTGCTCAGAAAGCAGGACGGGAGCGCTCTCCCAGGTTCGGTGGAAGTCACCACGTCCGCTTTGAAAAGCGACAGCCTCAAGGTCCCTGGCCTTCCCTCGTTTGCCTCTGGTTTACAGTCCGGAATGACAGCCAGCGGAGACCGTGATACACTCAGCCCCGGGCCATTTAAGCGGGATGATACCCCAGGGAGAGGGCGGCCTAGATTTCATGGGCACGCACCTCTGCCTGGGCCACCTAACCGCTCAGCGGGGCAGCTCCAACGCGGGTGGGGGGCTTGCTCACAGCCGGGCGCCTGAGCCCTGAACCCCGTCTGCAAGCGGGGGCCGCCAGGCCCTCAGACCGCAGCGCAGGCCCACCTGATGCCTGCCTGCTTTGGATTCGGCCACCCGGACTCCCGTATGCTCGGTGGCCCAACGCAAGACCAAACAAGGGCAACGGCAGGGGAAACACAACAGCAGCAAATGCGGTACCTATGCTGAAAAGTTTTAGAAAGTATCTAGTGTACTTTGTTCTATTATGTTGCAGTGTTGGTCATTTTATACTAAAAAATCAAGATTGCTTCCAAATGTCAGATATGTTTCTTATGTGTAATGTACCTGTTCTGTAGTTTCTTCAACGAAATCAGTACAAGCAGACAGGACGGGTGTTTCATTTACAAGTGTGAGACACCAGGAAACCCAGAAATCGGAAGACGCTCCAGCTTTGATAACCAAGGTATAGCCCGCTTGAAATCTCGTAGCATCTAATTAAACCAACCTTTACAAAAATAGGCTACAGTCACTCGTTCTATGCGAAAAGTGTTTGTAGTCATTGCATGAAATACAATTTAAAAGTATCTACACCCAAAAGATGAGGTTTTGCTGCTCTTCTGAATTACAGGGTAAAAAGACAACAGGAAATGCTGGTCATAAAGAAAAGCCAACGGAAACAGCCCATGTAATTCCTCGCTACAGCAGCAAACCACCAAGGCAAGAAGATTCCGAGAGAAAATATGAAGGTAATTTAACAGCTTTTAATTCATATTTATTCTTACTGATTTTTCTAAGCTGTGAATTACTGTGTACACACAGAAGACATACTGTTCAAAGAATTGTAAAATCAACACCGTGTAGCCACTGTCCTAAGAAATAGAGCATTAGTGTCCCCTGAACACGCTGTGGGCCCTTCCCAGCCACATCCCCCTCCCCATCACCGGAAACCACCGCTGCTCAGCCAGTTACTCATTCCCTTGCTTTGCCGCTCCGTTCCCTATCCTCAATGGACCCTGCAACAACCTGCTCAGGTTTGACAGACAGAGAGGCAAACCAAACCCAGCTAACTGAGCAAAGGGCAACATTCCCACTAGCGGAGACCAACTGAAGACTTCCCGGAAGGGATAAGCTGGACACAGACCGTGGCTTCATCTCCCAGAGGGACAAGGGCCCAGTCAGGGTGAGGTCCTGTCCCGTCCTGGGTGCAGAGAGCCCGTCAGCACACGGCATCTGGCAGGGCTGCTCAGCAGGTCCGGAAGGCAGCTGTTCAGACAGAATGGGCTGCTCGGGATTTCCTGTCCCATGATCCCCAGAGCTCCCCTGCAGCTCTGGGCATAGGTCAGGGTGGATCGCTTCTGTGGGGTGAAGTGAGCCCTCAGCCCACACAGGTGGTGGCACATGATAGGGCAACACCTCCATCAGGCCACCGCCCAGACGGGCCAAGGACCTGCTCACCGGGCATTCGCTGCCACAGGGATGGAGAGCACCAGGGGTCTCCATGACACCAGCCCTTAATGCTTAAGCCTCCTTGACTCTGGACTGGTGGCCCTGTCTCTGGTGAAGCTGTCACCCTGGGATTGCACTTCACCAGGGGGACCAGATCCACCTCCTCAAGGAGGCCACCTAGAGCCCGGTGCCACAACCCAGACAAGGGACGAGGTACGCGGGTGGGCTTGCAAGCGGTGGAGGTGGGAAACAAGCATTCCACCAGTCTCCAAACTTTAACATTTAAGGGTTATAGGGCATAACGTTAACAGTCATTTAGAATTAACTATACATCTTGCTGGCTTCTTTGCTCACCACTAATTCTTGAAACATATTTCTTCTCTTACTAGAATTCCTTTTTTATTTGCCTGGAACATGAATAGTTTTGTTTTAGAATGTGTTCACACGGAAAGCTTGCCAGCTCTCTACATGCCAAGCACTGTCCCCACAAATGAACGGCGTTCCGATTTGTAATCAAACAGCGGTCTCGAGTGATGAATATCTGGGTGGTCTCTGCGCGTTTGTGCATCGGGACTCGGGTGTGTCTTTGCCCGTAAGAGGCGAGGACGGGGAGAGGACCACCCTTCCTGACATGGCTGTTTCACTTAACAACATACCGAGAAACATTTTCCTGTCCAGGCCTGTTCACCCACCTCATTCTTTATCACAAATGCCCGGAATTCCACAGGCTGCACGTACCGTCATTTATTTGACCTTGATCTGCCAGGCTTCTAGGACGGTTCACTGTTATTAACCATGTTCAGTAACGTCCTTATGCTACATATTGTGTCCTTATGTAAGGTTTGGTCCTAGAAGTGAAGTTGTTGTGGCTAAGACTGTATTCATATAAAATTGTGACAGATACTGCCAAAATGTTATCTAAATAAGCTATGCCAATTTGCACACCCACCAATGGGAAATGGAAGCTCCAATTTCCCCATATTCTCACCAGCTCTGGAAATTACTCGCCAATTGGGTGGGTGAAAAATATCCTCATTGTCCTAACTGGCACTACATCCAGCTACTGGTGTTGGAACTTCTAGTAAGACCTTATAGGCAATTTTTTTTTCTTTTCTTTTTTTTTTTTTTTTAGAAACCACTCAGACTGTGTTCTCTCCCTCTTACTGTTCCAAAGGAAGAGAAGAGCGATCATCAATGGCTACTGGCAGTTGCAAAAGCAACACCAAAAGCCAGCTTCCCACTCAGGAGAGAGCACTGCACCTCCTCCTCACGGTTGCAGGCTCTACACGTTCAGAGAAACTTCGCTAGTAACAAACTGTAGACATGATCCCTGAGAGTACAGTCTTCAAATTTTTCTTTATGAACATCACTTTTCTTTTGGTTTCATTCCTCTCAATCGTACGGTGTGTTCTAAGAGAGTGCGACATTTTGTGCCTGTTAATAGTGTCTTGCCCATGTTCCAGTGCCGTATACATTTATTTTTTTGCCTTCTTTGTCACTGTACTGTGCTTGTCAGGAGGTGTAAACAAATGTGGCAAACATGCATGCCATCTTGAAATACAAGTCCATTCATTTTAAAGGTCCCCAAATTGATTATTTTTCTAATACAGATTTATCAAAGGAAGAGGAACATTTGAAAGTACAAGCAGCTCTGGAGAATACTGGAAGACGGAGAGAGAAAAAAGCAGATCAAGAGAAGAAAACCACTTTAGAAAAAAAACAAGAACTACCGCCAGAAAGAATTCAAGTCATTCACCTTGAACGGGGAGGCCAGCAGCAAGATGAAGCAGCAAAAGAAGGGGTAAAAAAAAGTCTACAAATAAGTGACATGGACGAGGCACCGAATAAAAATGGCGCTCCAAATACGAAAATACTCCTCAGACAGAGAAAGCGTTATTCGTTTACAGTAGCTACGGAAAACTTGCACCACGGGCTCCCTGCTTCAGGTGGGCCAACCCCAGGTCCCAGGAGATGCAACCCCAGCATAGGCAAGCAGCGCGGGTGTGCAGAGGGCCTGAAGCCAGAGCAGTCTGCGAGCGCGTATGAGCCCTCTTTCGGGAAGTCTTCCGGAACCAAAGCAACAGGTGCAGCTTTTAGGGATAAGAAAAGCAGTCTGATGGAGGAGCTCTTTGGGTCGGGCTATGTCTTTAAAAATGACCGGGCCGGTGCTGCTATTGAAGGGCCTGGGGAGACTTGGAAAAGTACGAAGATGCCTCAGCCACCCCCCCGTCAGGCCTCCGCCAGCAATGCTTTCGGAGATTCGAAAGTGACTGTGGTGAACTCTATTAAGTCATCTTCACCTACAGAAGGAAAAATAAAAATAATTATTTAAACAAGATTGATGTTCTACTACCTTCTGGTTTGATAGTCTAGTTCTTTTGGGCCTTTAACTTTGTAGTTTGGTGTGTGTGTCTGTGTTTTCAGTAACCACATTGACTTTGGGTAACTAAGGTTTTATTTATTGCTGCTCTAATTTTTAAAGTCCATTGTATATTAGCTAATGACAGCAGGTCAAATGCAAAACTACACCTTTTTTCCCTATAAGTGAGATGTTGCCAGAGTTTAAAAAAAAACTTACAGTCCAAAAAAAAAATCACCAAACACATGAAAACAAGGTGGTAAGAGAACCGAGAGGAACAACATATCAGGACCAGATCTGCAAAGACTTCGCCTGCTGGACCCAGAAAATAAATTATTTATTGTACCCAGAAAATAAATGTTTAAAGAAATAAAAGTAGTTTTTGAAAATGGGGGGCAGGGGGCTCTGCCCGCAGATACCCCCGTCCACCATGGATGAGAATAAGTCTACCAAGACATGATCTGCTTGGGGAGGACAGGTGGCCAATCTCTCAAAGGAGAAGGGCCAAGAGCCTTTTCTTCAATGGGCTTTATTGGGTTTATTTGCACAGGAATACAGGTAAAGCTCATCAATCATGGTCAGGCAGTAAGGATCAAACAACAGATAACATACAAAGAACTCTGAGGGCTTATTCTGAGTCAGGGTCAGTTAGCTAAAGGGTTATAAGACTTTGGGAAACAAACTCATTTCATGCTTGGACCCTTATCAGAACACTGAGGACATTCTTAGCAAAGCAGGTTTCACAGGACGTTATACATTCTTTCTTAGGCCTGATCACCCCCAGGGAACTGCCTGTTCCAGCACAGTGCCTCACCGACCTCTGTCATTGTTTCAGGCTTAGGTCAGGCAGGGGAAGTAAGGCAGCCAAGAGATTAGGAGACTTCTTGCAGACAGATTGAGGACTCAGGCTATGTCAAAGCCGAGGGGCAAGGGTCCATCACCCCCTTTTTCTGTAGCACCCCAAGTCCTTCCCAGTGGGCCTCTTCCTGACCATGCCTGTCTTAGGTTGTCCCTCCCTTGAGGAATCTTACCCGTCATTGGCTAACTGGTCATCCGCTTGGGGCCAAGCAGGGTGAAGTAAAAGGGGGCAGAGGTGGCACCCCTCCCAGGGAAATAAGCATTGTCTCCTTAGTGGCTTATGGTCCCAAGGTCTCTGACTCAGCCTTAGCCACAGCGGGTGGTTACAACTTCTGAAACCACGCAGGGTGGTTCCCAACAAATGTGAATAAAAAGAACAAGAGCTCAGCATATGTGACAAAGAACTCAAAGACATAATAGTTTAAATTGACAAACAGGCTTAGGAGCTGATGAGACAAGAATGAAGAGTAAAAGACAGACCTGAAGAACTGATCAGTGTCAAAATGCAGAGAGACACAGGAAAATAGGGGAGGGAGGTTAGCAGACGCAAACAGAACGAAAAGTTTAACAAAATCTACTCCATTTCCCAAGAACAGGGAAGACAGAATGGAGCAGGGCTAAATATCTAGATAAGGCCAAAAACTTTCCAGAACTGACAACAGATTTCAATCCAATTATTTAGCGCAATAAATGCCCAGGAAAATAAACAGACATTGAACTAAAGAGAAATTCACACCCAGCTAGATGAAACTACAAAGCGCCAGAAACAAGGAGAAAAAATCTTAAAGGCAATCACATAGCCAAAGGCAGCTTCTCATCAAAGCAACAACCGCACTTCTCAGCGGCAACCATGGAAGACAGGAAACAGTGGAACAGCACTTTCAGCATGCTGGGGCTGTTATCCTGGAATGCATACCCTCCAAAGCGATCAAGTATAAGGAAGAAACAGACACAATTTCAGAGAACCAAAAACAGAGACGGCCAGCATTAGCTCTTCACTGAAGGAAATTCAGAAGCAAAGGTCAGCAAACTCTTTCTGTAAAGGACCAGAGAGTAAATATTTTAGGCTTCACAGGAGGTAAATCCTCTGTCACAACTACCCCACCATTGTAACATGAAAAGATACAGAGACAATATGAAAACACATGGGCGAGTCAACAAACCGCAGCCTGTGGGCTGAGTCCAGCCTGCTGCCTGCTTTTGCAAGGAACAGCTTGTGAACCCCCATCTCCACAGATAAACTTCAAGCAGAGGGAAAGTGATTTGAAATACAGGGTCTCATAGGAGAGAGCGGTAAATGTGTAATTCTAAACAAGTGTCCACTAGAAGTGATAAATGAATTCAGCAAAGTAGGATACAAAATTAATATTCAGAAATTGGGTTGCATTTTTATATGTCAATAATGAACCAACAGAAAGGGAAATTAAGAAAACAATCTCATTCACAATTGCTTTGAAAAGAATAAAATACCTCGGAATAAACCTAACCAAGGATGTAAACAAATGGCATTGATTTGTACATCCATCTCCTGTGGGGTTTCAAAAATTAAGATACAGCTTAAGTATCATTTATATATATACATATACATATATATATCATATAAATATGTGACAAGGGAAGCGTTGAAGTCAGCGGGTTGTGAGTGTTACACTGCTGAAGAGAGTAAAATATTAACTAAGCATTGGTAGATTTTGTTGTGTACGCACTAAAAAAAGAATCAACTTCAAAATGTAAGGTGGAGAGGGGTGTGAAAAAACACAAGGCAATTGTAAGACGATAAAAAATAGACATTGCCCTCTGCCCCCAGGTCCTGACACAGGCTCCTGGAGCCCTAGTACTTCCTGAGGTGACAGGAGTGTCCTCTGTAGCAGTGAGGCAGCTCTGGGTGGACACCTGGATGACTCGGGGATGGGGCTGGTCACCAGAAAGAACAAGCCTCGAGGAGAAGCTGGGGATCTCCAGCCCCACCCCCACACCTTGAGAAGGGAGAGGGGCTGACCACGGGGCTGGAGATGGATCGTGCCTTTGTGATAAAACCTCCATAAAGTTCCAGGAGTACGGGGCTCAGGGAGCTTCCGGGTTGGTGACGGTGGGATAGTGGTGCTCCCACATGCCTTTCCCCCCATCTCCTCCATCTGCATGTGCACCTGGATCCTTGATCACATCCTTGTATAATAAACCGGTAAGTAAACTTGAGTCCTGTAATTTGCTCTTGCCGACTAACCGAACCTGAGGAGGGCTCGCGGGGACCTCTGATCTATAGCTGGTCAGTCAGAAGCACAGGTGACAACCTGAGTTGCAACTGGCACCTGAAGCAGGGCAGCCTCGTGGGACTGAGCCCCTCCCCTGTGCGCTCCGACGCTCTCTCCGGGTAGACAGTGTCAGAACGGAGTTACATTGCTGGACCCCCAGCCGGTGTCACAGAGGACTGCTTGCTGTGGGCTAAAACCCCCATACAGCTGGGACCCAGAAGTGTCAGAAGTACGAGTGTGGGGGCAGTGTGAGTGTGAAGGAGATACACAGAAGGGAAGAGCCGTAGGTTTTCCTAAAACAGCAAGCAAAGAGGAAAAAGAAAACAGAAAAAGTGGAACAAATAAAAATACAAATGCAGCAAAAATGGACAGAACTACAAGTTGAATCATGGGGTGAGATTTCACATACCTTTCTCAGTAAGACAGCTTATTTGAATATGACAACGGATAACTCTGACCTAGCAGACATATACAAAAGACCACACCCAACAACCTCAAATTTTATGTTTTCTGTCACCTCTGGAGCATTTACCCAGCTTTTATCCCAATGTATTTGAAAGCCGAGAAGAAATGGATAAACCCTACACTAATATGCCTCAGGTGACTCAAGAAGTATAAAACTGAATATCCCCACTACCATTAAAGAAATTGAAATCAGTAGTTAAAAACCTTCCAAAATGAAAAAGTCCAGACGGTTTTTACCATCGTATATTCAAAAAATAAATAATTCAAATCTTAACCTCATCCAAAATAAAGAAGAATAAAATGCTTATGAATAAATTTAACAGAAGAATCGCAAAAGTAATCATCTAAAAACTAAGAAACTAAACAAGACCCAAATAAATGGAAAGACATCCACGTTCATGGGTTGGAAGACTCAGTATTGTTAACATGACAATGCTCCCACGCTGATCTACAGGTGCAATACCGTCCCTATCAGAACCCCAGCTAACTTCTTTGTAGAAACTGACAAGCCAACTCCAAAGCGCACGTGGAATTACAAGGGCTAGCCAGAACAGTCCTGAAACAGGAGAACGCTGTTGGAGGATTCACACTTCCCAATTTTAAAAGTTACTACAAGGCAACAGTAATCAAACCACGTGGTATTGACGTAAGGATGGACGTGTGGATAGATAAAGCAGAACCGAGAGTCCAGAAATAAACCCGTGTGTCTAGTCAACTGATTTTTGACAAGGTTGCCAAGACCACTCAATGGGGGACAGTTTCTCCAACAAATGGTGCTTAAACAACTGTTTATCCACATACAGAAGAATAAAGTTGAACCCCTACCTCACTCTGTATACCAGAATCAACTCAAAATGGATCAAAGATCTAAATGTAAAAATGAAAACTATAAAACCATTACAAAACATAGGCATAAATCTTTGTGACCTTGGATTTGGCAATGGATCATTAGATGACACCCAAAGCACAAGCAACAACAAAAATATTGGCAAAAGCCACATCATAGTCATTCCATTAAGACTGAACTCATTGGCAAGGAACAGTAACTGTCGAAAGACGGGCGCAGACGACATTCCAAACACACGGCAGCAAAGCTGACCCGCGCAAACCGGAATGGTGAGCCCAGCGAGAGGACCAGCCACCTGCCCTGGGATGTACGTGCTGTGCGAACTACCCACCCACACAGCTTTGCATCTGGTGGCATCACTGAAGGACTTGCAAGAGAACAGCACCCTAGAAAATTCTCCTAGCAACTGTTCATTGGTAACACCACAACTACAAAGAAAATACAGTGTATGTAAAAGGCATACATGGCCCTAGTGGAAAACCATTATGTGATTTTTTAAAAAATTAAATTACTGAGTATTGGCTTAAGACATGCTAGGAGAGGTATTTAAAAAAGCATGAGAGTCTCTGGCCCTAAAGGCACTTGCAGCATTGCTGTAAAGAAAACCCTTTATCACATAAAAAGTATCTAAAACAGTAGAAACAAAATCACACAACACAAATCAGTTGACAAATCAGCCACACAGGTAACACAATGCTCAGACTAAGAGAAGAAAAAGGAAATCACTATCATCCCAGAGGGTCAGAGGCGGCTTTATAAACAATCTCAAAGCTCCGCTGCAACATAAAGAGATGGGAGGGGAAGGCTGGCGCTCACACACTGTCCTCGCGTAGAGCTGCGGGTGTGTAAGAAAAATCAGGGGAGCCGAGAGCCTGGCCAGGTGGAGAGAGAGAACGAGTCTGACTAGCACCTCGCCCAGCTGTGCGGCAACTAAAGCGTTATATTAGCCCCATACAACAAATGACTGTGGATGTGGACGTTAAAATACTTCCCTGCTTGATTTGCTGTAAATATTTAACAGAAAGCAAACACAATTGGCATGAAGAGAGCTTCAGATATTTTAAATCGAACAGATGTCTCTTTTCCTAAACTATAAACTATGCCCAGTATTTTTAGTAGAAACACAAGCCTATAGCCATCCATAAACAAACATAAACATACAAATGTTAACACCAGTAATCCCAGGTCTGTGGAATCAGGGAGACCTTGCTTCCTTGCTCCTTTCCTATACGTTCCAAGTAGGATTTAAAAAAAAAAAAAAGGCAGGAGACAGTTATTTTCTTAGGTAGTACTTTTAGAATTTAAAAAGAATTTTATTTTAAAAGCACACATATCAGTATCCACAACTGTACAGAATATCATTGGAAGAATCATAAGACACGGGTAACAGTAGAAAACTGGAAACATGGGAAACACATCAGTAAAAGGGTCAGAAAGAGACAAACTTTTCATTTCATCCCTTTATGTATCTTCTGAATTCAGTACCACGTTTATTTAGCTATGTAAAAACTAACAGTTTTTGAAAAACCCCAATGATGTGAAATATGACAGGCATTTAAATTCCCCCCATTTACCATACTCTTCATTAACTACTAACGTATGTAGAAAGCGTTAGCAGCTGTGAACTGTAAATCTTCACCTCTAGCCTCAGTGAGATCTGTCAAGATTGCAGTATTAACCGAAAGAAAATATAGGAGACAAAGGAGGGTCTTGTCAGGGAGACTTTATCAGATTAGTGTTCCGAGGACGTCCCTGGGCATGAGCACCTGGCCGCCTGAATGTCGACTGCACACCCGCCCTTGACGCCTGCAGCTCACGGCAAATAGGCGCGGGACCCTGCAACTTCCTCCTGCTACCACCGTCTGCCTCCCAGGTTGGCTTCGCATCCCTTGTGGCCAGGATGTGCCCCATGTGGTGACTGAGTCCTCACGATGCTGTCTGCGAGAAACACACTGTGTTCCCTGCTGTGCCTCCTTTCTTAGAACCACGTCAACTTGCCGCCACGCACGTGTGAGTGATCAGGTAAAGCAGAAACCCCCTCCGAGATGACAGACTGAAGTGACACAGCACGTTGTCTTTTCCCGGCACACTGAGCAGGAATCAGAAAGAGCCCCTTGATGGACCATTCTGGACACACGAATACAAATGTGATCTTTTCAAAACTAGGGAACGGTGTGGGCATTGACTGTGGGAGTGGGGGTTGGGCTGGGCAGAGGAGGGCAGAGGGGGAAAGACTGGGACAACTGTAACAGAATAAACAAGAATTAATAAACCAGGGGTGGAATTTAGCTTTATGGTGCCCTGGCCCACTTAGTTACCAGTTACAGCCCTCTGCTACTTGTCAGTTACAGACTGGCCACAGCAAATAGTGGCTGTAAGGAAGGAAGTCATACAGGCACTTCCACGGGTCTTAATTGGAATAAAAGTGTTTTAAAAAGTATTTAGCAGAATTATACTTTATGGGCCAAACATGTATCCATGAATTAATTCATCAGGCTTCCTACTTTGTTTTTTAACTTTGTTCCATTTATGGAATATAAATATTAAATGCTTATAAAATACACTTCATTTGAAATGCTTTAAATACCAAACACACAAATCAAGCACAAAACAATGCATTATGGTTTCATGAACACAATGACGAAACCTGGAAATGAGAAATTAACAGCGTCAGGTAAGTAGATACCGCTCTCCAAAGGCTTGCTCAGCCCGGGGCAGTTCAGCCAGAGGAGAAGCACAGGCACTGTGGGTTAGTGTTACTCGTTCAGCAGCGCTGCATGACATTAAAAACACATTTTCAAATCTCACCAGGGATATTAAATAAGTTGCTTTCTAACCCGGGTTAAAAAATAATATGAAGTTTTTAAAGTACTTAAGTTATTAGAAAATTTTGACTTTCCAATTGGCAATGTGACCTTTAAAACATGCCAAGAGTGCAAATCATGAGTAACAACATGTAGCTGCCCGTAAAGCCACATATTTCTTATCACAGATCTGCTACTAAGCTGGCTCCATGACAAGCGTACCAATTGTAATTCTTATAAGAATCTCACATAAAGTCCAAGAACAAGCACATTCAACAGAAGAACTAACCTGTGTGTTTTTGTTTAAAAAAAAAAAAAAAAAAGCAAAACAATAAAACGGTTAAGCCGGACTTTTAACCGAAAATCCGTTTTTAAAAGTATCAGAGCTGTATTCATCTTCTTTCTCAGCTGAAAGGGTGAAGCACAATTGCCACAACTTTGTTACAGACTAAAATCCAACAGGTAATTCCAACACCACCTAAAAATTAAGAAATTCAACATAAGAAAGCATGCCAAGAGTTCTGCCCACACTCCCTGCCTCCGCTGCCTTCAGAGAAAATGAGAGTAGGTCCATTGTCTGTGAGCAGTGCTGGGCTAAGACCAAGTTTGTATTTTGTGGGTTCAAATTCATCACACTTTCTATTAATTCACAGGGCTGCCTTCTTTACTAAGCAGGAATTACACAGAACAATGGGACTGGTTTGAATTCCTCCTCCCTGCCCAAGAAATATGATTTATTACTTAAGATATTAACAGAATGTAAGTCCCCTCTGTGAGACTATTTCATTTTCCTTTCTCACAAAAGCTTTATAGATGAAGTACTGTTTGCCCACACCGTCCCTGCCCCACTGGTAAATGAGGCAGGAAGACGGGCTGCAGGAGTGGCCAGTGGCCTGCTGGCTGCCCGGAAGGGTGGCCTCCTGCCCCAGAGCTGCCCTCAGGGTTCGGTGGTGAGTAAATGGGGTGGGAGGCGGGAAGAGGGTGTGGCTAAATTGGAAATCTTTGCAACAGTCATTCCTTTTACTGCAATAATTCGCTTCCGGCATTCTTGCAGATCACAGCCAAAGACTGACGACGTGTGCGGCAGCGTTATTCGTGGGGGAAAAATCAGGACCTAAATAAATATCCTTTCACAGGGAAATCAGCAAATTATGGCACATCCAAATGAAGAACAACTATTCAGAATTTCTTAATAAATAGAAGTGTTTTGATATGGGAGAAGGCCTAAAATATAAAGTAAAAAGGGACAAAAATTGGACAACCATAACTACACAGGGGTGGGCAAAAGTAGGTGTACAGTTGTTCGTACGGAAAAATATATAACACAAGAATAAATAATAATACAAGAATAAATAATACAAGAATAAATAATAATACAAGAATAAACTGTGCTTCACATACTCACAACTGTAAGCCTACTTTTGCCCACCCCTGTATAAAAAGAAATAGGAAAAAAATTCTTTTTTTATTGGTCTTATATTTAGTCACTCTATAATGACACGTACTACTTTTAACATCCCAAAGAAATTATCTTTCAAAACTAAAGGCCGAGAGCGGTAAGGCCCTCGCCACGCACAGGAACTGACCAGAGATCACACACAGAATCTGGGACTCAGACGTGGGGGTTGACTGAACAGGCTACCGGACTGCAGGCGCTGGGCTTGGACTCCAGAAGCAGACCTGGGCTGATTCTGGCTCTGCTACTGAACATTCTGGTGACACCAGACAAGGGACCCCTCTTAGATCTCCACGTCCTCGCTGCAAGCCTCGCGAGGCTGAGACCAAAGCACTGCTGCCTGGTGAAATGGATGATGTGGATGATGTCAGGCTGACCTAATCTTTTACCACACACCTCCTCATATGTCTCTCCACATTCTTCCACTGTGTTTTCCAGAAAGCTCTTACCTGCTACTCTAGTGGGAAACGCTACCAGGCGGTCTAGCGGAGTTATCCATTTACTCGGCACCACGGCCACTGGAACGGAATAATACTTCCAAATGAGGGAGACCATCAGGGCAGCCTGCAAAGACACTGCTGGTGGGTGGACGCACCTGCAGTCATGCAGCCAGTCATCACAGAAAGATGAGGAAACATGGAAACAAACTAAGGAAACTCTCTAATCGCTCACCTCAAGCCCTGTCAATCCAGTCTTTGCGGCCAATGGCTACCGACCACATATACAGTTGACCCTTGCACAGCACAGGGGTTAGGGGCACCAACCCCACAGTCAAAACTCCCAGTGTAACTTTTGATTCCCCCAAAATGTGAGTGCTAATAGCCTCCTGTTGACTGGAAGCCTTACCAATAACATAAACAACACATATGTTATATGTAGCATATACTATGTTCTTACAATAAAGTGAGCTGAAGAAATGTTATTAAGAAAATCGTAAGAGAAAATATGTACATACATTTTATGCATTCATGACATACCTTTTCCTCAACATTTTTGATATTTCTAGGCTACATGGTTCATCTGCAAGGGTTTGTTAAAAGATTTTATTTATTTATTTTTAGAGAGAGGGGAAGGGAGGGAGAAAGAGAAGGAAGGAAACTGATGTGAGAGAGTAGCACTGATTGGTTGCCTCTCCTACATGCCCCAGTCAGGACCTGGCCTGCAACCCAGGCATGTGCCCTGACTGGGAATTGAACCAGCAACCTTTTGTTTTACAGAACAATGCCCAACTGAGCCACACAAGTCAGGGCTTTTTTGGTCAAACTGTCTGAAATCTCAAAAAATTTTTCCAATATATTTATTTTTTAAAAATCCACATATAATTGGACCTGCATAGTTCAAACCCATGTTGTTTGAGGGTCCACTGTACACACTATTAAATTAGCTGATAAATTAACCAAGGTCTCCCATAACATAGGTGTTCTTTTCTCATTGAATATCTCCTTTAAGTAGCCAGGCTGTGATAAATACACCTCATCAGTGACAAATGTGACCTTACGCCTCGAAGACCCCACCCACACTTGAGGGCTGGTATCCATGTCCAGGAGGGCCCTCCATCAGTGTTCGCAGTGCGTGGAGAAGCAGTGCGTGCCCCCCCCCCACCCCGTTCCCTAGCAGCTTTCCCTCAGTTGTCTTCTGCCCCCTTTGTGGCCCTGAATATGCCACTCAAACGAGGAGACCTAAAAGAGGGCCTTGGACCCCATTCCAGTCCCTGAGAAACCCATCTCACATCAAAGGGACAGTGCCTCAGGACCAATGCATTCAATACTTACTATACCCTGTATCTAACAATTCTGGTCAAGAGAAAGGCTTTCTTTTAGTCTGACTTATAAATCCACACAGTGTTCAGAGTGACATGCTGGCAGGACAGCACGGCAGCTGAAGGTGGAAAAACCTGAATTCCCAGACCTGGATTCCAGGAGCCAAATGGTTCTGGAGCAAAGTCCATTACCAACTTGAATGACCCCAGTGACACAAGAGGACACTTACTTGCAGTATGTAGAAAGCAACACTCATAACCCACTTTATCTTGGCCAACTGAGCTGTCCGTGATTTCACTGAAAGGAAAAACAGGATGGAATGATTACATCGGTCCTAAAATGGGAAGAAAATATTCAAGTACATAGAAATGTTATTTCCTCACAAAATATTTTCTAATTACATATGTAAATATAAAATAGAAGATCTTAAGTCAGCCTTAAAGCTATTCACCTAAATCAGAGATTCTTTTTACAACGCACTTAGCAACAGGACTAAATGTTCTTCCCTGATTCCCCGGTCTGCACTGTACACTAACCCATGCAGGGAGTCTAGTTTGTGCTGGGCCTAGGCAGGCCCCTCTGTGTGTTTCACTGGCCATGGAGACAGCTCCCTCACTGTGCACACGCTCAGCGCACAGCCTGCCCTGTGAAAATCATCTTCATCACAGCAGACTGTTAGGGACAGTGGCAAAGGTAAAAATGAGTGAGACCTGAGCCCTAGCCTGAGTCTATTCTCAGATAAGGACACTGCCGGGCACTTCGAGAGAGTGGAACAAGAAAACTCCTGAAAGTCCACTTGGCGATTCTTTCTAGGCTTCTCTCAGACAAGTGCTGAATACGAAAATGACAACCTAACACATCGGCTCTAGAGAAACTCTAAGGGTATCTTGGATGTTTCCATGTTTGGAAAGCAAAGGTTCACCAGCAAGTAAAGAAAAAGTAATAATTATTATCGGGTTTCTTCTAGACAACTTCAAAGTTTATATTAACATTTAGAACATCCAAGAATCAGTACATATATTCCACAAGTCTTTATATAGAGATTTCTCTATGAATAAGCTCTTATGAAGCTTTCCAAACAGCAACTGAGAACAGTACCATGAGTTTTGAGCTTATCTGTCATCTTGTTGATCTTTCTTTCCAGCCTGGCGTATCTGGCGAACTCATCCATCATGTTGACAGTGGAGAGCTCTTGCTTCATGTCCTGGATCTCTGCTCTCATCTGAGACTCCTGCTCTGCATCCTTCTGCAGCACCCTGGACATCTGGTGGAGTGGACAGCTGGGATCAGAGCCTTCCCATTGGGGTAACCGTCTCCCTCCCCTCCTGCACCGTCCTACCTGCTGCCTCTCTCAACTGGACAAGCTGCCCTTTACCCAGATATCCAGCCTCTGCTGCCTTGTCCTGGTCCTGCTCCCTAAAACCACAAAAACTCGTTCCCGTTTGAATCGCTATTCACATTACATTTTTTCTTTTGCAGACATGCCAATGGGTTGCTATGGTACAAACGTATGTACCTTTCACTATAACTGTAAAATTGTAATTATAAAATAAAAACTATTTCCAACCCCAGAGCTGTCATTCGGGTACACAGGCCAAGGTTCTTTCCTCCCTGAAGAATTCAGTCCTAAATTAAGTAGGCAAAGCAGGCAGGAGGTGCAGAGTGCCAGTGACGAGGATGCAGAGACCAGGCACAGTGAGGAAGACATTCTCGCACAGGGACACCCTGGCAGGGAGGGAGGGGGCAGGAGGGCGGCCAGAGCCAAGTGTAGTGATATGGGGATCTCCAAGAAACGGCAGCCTGACTTGGGAGTCACGCCCCTACCAGAGTGAGGGGCGCATGCGCGGTAAGAGGAGATTACCCGGCCAAACACGGTATCAGAGCCCAAGTGGGGCAGCAGGGCATCCACCCTGGTGAAGGGGTGGCGGTGGGTGAGTAATTATAAGGGATTGATCAAATAAACTGAACACAATAAGGATAACAGGACGGACTTTTTGCACCACCAAACCTGACGCGCCTGCGCAGTATGTGCGGCTCGCTGAAACCCCCACCCCACCCTCCACCGTGGCATTTCTGGGGCGCCTGCGCAGCGCACGCCGCTCAAGGAGCCCCTCCCAGCCCTCTGCCACGCCAGTCCTGGGACGCCTGCGCAGTGTGCCACCCGTACCCCACGTACCCCACGCAGAGCGTGTGCCCAGAGGGAGAGTCCTCGTTCCCACCCCCGCCCCCCAACGTAGGCCTCCTTTGAGTCCTGGATCGTCCTGGATCTCCTACTAAATGATCAAGGCTGTGTCATCCATGTGTCCTGAAGGGGAAGAAGAAAGACCTCTCAGGAAAATTCAAGTCAACACCAGGGACTGGGGTGTCCTTATCCAAGCACACACCGCACCCCGGTATTCAGCTGAAATCCTCTCCCGGGATATTGCAAGATTAAGCTGGGCAGAGGATTCCTGACTCTAGTATCCTCAAAGGCCTCAGGCCAGGGGACCAGCCGGCTGCCCAGCTGGTGGGGGGTGCAGCCCTCCCTCACTTCCGGCTGGACGGAAAACATCAGAAACACTGCGAGCAGGTCACAGTCTGCAGTACAGGGGTGCGGCTCCTCCGCAATAACCCTTTTTCTGGTAGGGAGGCTTTGCTACTTGGGCCGTCAGCCCAGGGCCTGCAGTACCTCTATCGGTAGGGAAGGAGCAGCATTTTATCTCCAAGGAACCAGGGCACTCCTCACAGCTTTTCACCAATCCTCAGCACAAACCCCGTGACCACAGAAGGCTTTATTACTCTTCCCTGTTTTGAGCACCAACAATGGGGGCTGTACTCTGCCTAAGATCATTTGAACCTGGCTAACAAGCCCGACAGAGAGTGCTACAACCAAGGGGGCTAGGTTTAAGAAAGCTAACTGGTTTGAAGTTAGAAAGCGTCTACAGCCCATAAGAAGAAACACACGATGTGACACCGGTCCAAGGACAAACCCACTCCTCTTTCACCATGAACAGCCACCCTCACAGGGCACAAGCGCCCCCATGTCTAGACTGTAGCAATCCCCTCGTGTAACTGATTTTGGTGTAGGCTCGGTGAAGGAGACCGAGGTGATGACAGATCTTATTTCTAGCTCCTGGCACACTCCAAAGAGAGACTCCAACTTCGCTTTCAGCTGGTGAGAAATGACAAACAACTCATAGGGGGACATAAAACACAGCCTCTGAGCATTGACATTAGTTGCAAGTGGCTCCAACATGAAGTGAAATGGGATGCGGTACATAGAAAAATGGAGGTGATACTGCAAAAAAGATGGACAGGAAACAAACGAAATGGAAGACAAGATCTGCAAATCATATATCGAATAAGGAGTTGGTAGCCAGTATATACACAGAACTCCCAACTCAGGGGGGTGGGGGGAAACAGCCCCGCACCGCTGCTGTGGGCCTACAGCAGGCGCCCTTCCCCTGGGGGCCAGCTCCTGGTGCCCAGTTTAAAAATGGGAAAAGATGTGAACAGTTATTTCTCTGAAGAACAGATACAAATGGTTAAGAGGAACATGATATGATGTTCCACATCACTAATCATTAGGAAAAATGCAAATCAAAACCACAAGATATACCACTTTGCACCTGTTGGGACGGCTATTATCAAATCAACAACGTGAAGTGACAAATGTTGGAGAATGTGGAGAAACTACAAGTCTTGTGCAAGGCTGGTAAGAAGTCAATTATACAGCTGCTGTGAAAAATAGTATGACAGTTTCTCAAAAAAATTAAATGTGAAATTACCCTATGATCCAGCAATTCCACTTCCGGGTATTTACCAAAAAAGTGAAAACATACTTGCACAGATATTTGCACACTAATGCTCTAATGCTCAGAGGGGTGTCCAACCTCTGGCCCACGGCCCGCATGCAGCCCAGGATGTCTGTAAATGCAGCCCAACAGTAAAATGGTAAATTTACTTAAAACACTGGAATTTTTTTTGTGATTACATGTCACAATGTATTTAATGTGTGGCCCAAGACAACTCTTCTTCTTCCAGTGTGGCCAGGGACGCCAAAAGGTCGGACACCCCTGCTAGAGTCTAGCAGCGTTACAAGAGCCAGAAGGTGGAAACAACCCAAATGTCTATCAAAAGATGCACAGATAAACAAAATGTAGTACATACATACAACGGACCTAATATTCAGCCCGAAGGAATGCAATCCAAACACATGCTACAACCAGGATGAACCCTAAAGACATTATGCTAAGTGAAATAAGCCAGGGACAAAAGGACAAACACTACGAATCCACTTATAGGAGGTACAATAGGCAATTCATAGAGCCAGAAAGTTGAGTGGTGGCTGCCAGGAAGAGGAAGGATGGGGAGTTAGTGTTCAATGAATGCAGAGTTTCAGTTCAGGAAGATGAAAACCTTCTGGAGAACGATGGTGGTGATGGCTGACCAATGATATGAATGTACTTAATGCCACTAACCCGTGCATTTAAAAAGGGTTAAAATGGTAAAGTCTATGTATACATAAAATTTTTTAAAAAGCAGATGGGCAGGAGCAGGCTCTTCAATGGTCTTTTATGCAGTTCTAAGTGAAAGGATAAAGTCCGCACCGTTTGCTGGGCAGGCCTGTGACCTTGTTAAACATGACTGCCATTTTACTCTTCTGAGCTTCAGTCCCCAGGACTGGAAATTACTGGAAAGTATTATGACTAGCCTACAGCCACAGGCAGAAGATAACATTGGAAAAAACTGCAGCCTCTTGTTACATGGCCCCCAATAGCCCAGGGGCCACACAACAGCAAGCCCTACCCTTTTTTAATCCAATTACACTCCAATAAATGATCAAAGCCCCCACACCTGTGCTGGTGTCTCTCTCCTTTCTTGGAGAGTAAATAAAAACTTTACTCTCTACACTCTCTTCTCTTTGTGAATTCTTTCACAGCTCGCATCACAGACCACCCTAACGCTAAGGACTTGGGACATCATCTTAAAGACTAGGCAGCAACAGGAAAGATTCTGATGGGGGAGATGCAGGCCTAAGAAGTCTCTGTGCTTCAGAACAATAGGTGAAGTAAGACCCTAGAATAGAGCTTTACACAAAAAGGCACTCAATGAACACTGATAGAATAAAACTTAAAGAAGCAGAAATCCTGCTTAGTCTTAAATACCTCCCACCTCCAGGAATTTATATCAGTAGAGAGAAGTAGGGAGAACTGAGTTTCCCAGAATAATGACACAAGCCAGCCACCCAATCTTTGAGGTCTCCATCTGAGTAGACAGCCCCTCATTTCCATTGCGGGCATACAGAGGGTGCCCTTCCCCGGGGAACAGCTCCCTATGTTTCTCTCCCCTCTACCACCCCCAACACATACCTACCTACCCAATCAAATTTGCCAGGGAACCCCTATTCATGCTCCAGTCGGCAAAGGAGCGGAACTAAAAGAAAATCACAAACCAAGGATCAAACTTCCAACCCAACAGCCACTAGCTGCATGACTTTCTGAATCAGACTCCTCTGGGAGGTAAAGGAAGATGGGATACATCCACCTTTCACAGCAGCGTGACAGCTGGCCACGAGGAAATGTACTCTCGCCTTGGCAAAACGCCCCGCTGAGACAATGCTCCCCAGCGCCCATTGCCGTCTTAAATAAAGCATCACATAATGCTGAGATTCTCGGTCGACACTGTCAACTACCCCGCCCCATCCCCCAGAATGAGGGCTCCTGCACCCTGAGATCCGTCTCCCGGGGACCTGGCACAGCTGGTACTACCCACGAGAAAGGCCGAGGCTTCCAGCAAACTCTGGGCGCCGAGCTGCTCCAGGCACTGTCCCCCGATCGGCTGCGGGATGCCTCCAAAGACCAAGAAATAACAGAAATGAGTGCGGATTGCAGCGGGGCACGATGAACTCCCAGTCACGTAAAAAAGTGGCCAAGTGTTACCAGGTATTTCTTTCTTATCTATCATTTATATTCACCTATGCATGTATGCATGTATTTCTTAAAACAGAGAAGGTCCCAACCCAGACACTTCTGCAGGCCCAAAGCGGCCCTCACGCAGCCCGTTTGAGATCCCTGCCACGCATCCACTTACAAAAGAGGAGAAGGACGGGAGGAGGATCCTGAGGACATTGCACCCAAACACAAAGCTGAGTACCAGCAGCCACGCCCAGCGGTCGGCCTCCACAGCGCTCATTCCGGACTCTCCTAGACGCTTGGGCTCGGCTACAGAGGCTCCATGGGGACCACGCCGGCTCTGGCGCCCACGCCTGCGCAGTGAGGCCCAGCCCGCAGCGCCGACCAGGAAGTGGGCCCGCCTTTCCATTCGGTCCTGGCCAACGCTTCCTCTTTGGCCTTCCGGGCTTCCGTAGCCTCCTTGCGGCCGCTCCCACATCTCCCAAGAGACGTTTTCTGGTGATTCGGCCACTATTGTCCCTAGTTTGTGTGTTTGTGCAAGTCACTCATGTTATTATGTAATTAATACTTTATTTAAATTGACTCACTTTTTTTATTTAAACTAAATCTCGGTGGACTTTTATGCTTTGCACTGGCTGGTGGAGCTCAGTGAACTGAGCACCAGCCTGGGAACCAAAGGTCCCCAGTTGGATTCCCAGTCAGGGTACATGCCTGGGTTGCGGGCCAGGTCCCCAGTAGGGGCCCACAAGAGGCAACCACACATTGATGTTTCTCTCCCTCCCTTCCCCTCTCTACAAATAAATAAATTATTAAACACTTTTTAAAAACATAAATAAAATAAAAATAAAGTAAACCTTTCTAGCTCTGGCCAGTGTGACTCAGTTGATTTGAGCGTCTTTCAGTAACAGAGATTGTGGTTCATGATACCCCATCAGGACACATGCCTGGGTTGTGAGTTCGTTCCCCCGTCCAGGTGTGTAAGGGAGGCAACCAACTGATGCTTCTCTCTCACACCGATGTTTCTCTCCGTCCTCCCTGCCCGGAAAAGCAGTTAAAAAATGTCCTCTGGTGAGGATTAAAAATAAAGTAAACCTTTCTAGAAATAGAAAACTACCATGATTGTAGTAGCAGATATCTGTAAAAACAAATATTTTGTAAATAGTTATTTGTAAAATGTATTTTTACATGTCAAAACTAAAGACTATAAAAATTTTAACAATTTCCAAAACTGCACAACTGAAAAACAAGTATTAATTAAAAAAAAAAACTTTACGAGCAGCCTGTAAGAAACTAGTTAACCTACATTTAGCTGGAGATGGGATATTACAGCAAAAGAATCCCAATTCACACTTATATGTAGTATATAAAAGGTAGTCTAGCTGCCTCTTCTGCTGTGATTGGAGTAGGAGAACTAAAACCTAATTAAAATGAGTCACAGAGCTGTGGTTCTACGAATTTCTGTTGCAAGAAAACATGTGAAGCGGAGCTACTTAATAGCAGTAAATTCTTTCCATGAAAACGCATCATGGCTGGTAGATGATGCTGAACTGACCACAACAAAAGATAGGCTTGGAGTCTGCCTCTCCTCCACAGCCCTCCATTCCAGCTGGACCATCCACAGCTGCAGCCTGGCTACTGACTCCTCTATTCACTAGAGATTTAGAATTTATAGGGAGAAACAACCTCGTGGAAAGTGATGGCAGCTCCTCTGTCTCTGCCTTTCAGGCTAAAGAGAAGTTTCAGCTGTTCCCCACTGCTACCACACACCCACCCCACTAATGCATACCCCCAGGAGGAGTACCACCAACTCCTGGTGAGGCAACGATTTGGGGAAAAAAAAAAAAAACCCAGAGAAAAGTCCCTGACTGTGCAGCAGTGATATGGCCCTCAGGTGCAACCCAATTTGAATAACACAGCTCTCTCCTATTGCTTTAATTTTTCTACTAACATGTGGAAAGAAAATACGAAAGCCAATATCTCAGTAGGACTCAGGCTAGATCTAGTAACCAGAGATGTGCTCAGAACTGAGTGAGTTACCCCGGCCAGCATGGCTCAGGCAGTTGGAGCACCGTCCTGTAACCAAAGGATTGAGGGTTTGAGTCCTGCTCAAGGCACAGACCTAGGTTGTGGGCTTGATCCCAGGTCCGGGCATATGATTCCTGATCTAGATGGGTAAGAGCGGCAACCAATCGATGTTTCTCTCTCTACCTCTCTCTTAAAACAATGAAAAAATGTCCTCTGGTGAGGATGTAAAAGAGAGAGGAGGGAACTGAGAGACTTATGGTCTGTTACTGAGGGCAGCCAACACAAAGTGGATTCTTTTCAAGATAGGCACACCCAGAGGGAGCCCTGAAATACAAGGTGAAACAAGATGGCCTCGAGTATTCCCCAAACTGTGAAATCAGGGTCGACAAAGAGAAGAAACAATTTGGTGGAAACTGAATTTACCTATCCTTTGCTTTGCCCACATGATTTTACCAAATGAAAATGAGGAGGAGGAAGAGGAGCACATACAGTGTTGAGCCAAAGACCAGACTAACCATCTTTCTGAGTGAATTAAGTAAAATCTGCAGTGTTTGTTTCAGTGAGTGGAAAACCAGGCAGCTACCTCAAATGCACAAATTTTATAGCCTTTGTATTGCTCATTAGCTGTCCCAGCCCTGGATTTGTTCTGTATGTTGGCAGCCTGTTTGAGGACCCAGAATAGCTAACGCAGAGTGAAGTATGAGGGTCTTGTGGAAAATTGTGTTCTAGCATCGCTGAATATTCAAGCATTCCTTTAGTGTGCACACACATACATGCACTGTATGTGTGTACATGTGAGGAGCTAATCAGAAAGAAAAATATAACGTAAGGTGAACTATTTTGCTGTGTTTTTTAACTTGTTAAAAATATGCAAAATTTTTTAATTCAAATGTTAAATTATACTTAAAGGCAGCACTATTAATTTTGCTAGATAGTTGTCAAACAACATTGTGAGTATACTAAATGCCCCTGGATTGTACCCTTAAAATGGTTAACTGCATGGTATGTAAATTTCACCTCAATTTTTTTTTTAATTGCTAGAACCAAATAACCTTTAAAGTGTTTTTATTTTAGTCTCTGTTATGCTAAGCCTTCTGAATATGCAAAATTCAGTAGTTTCAGAATTAATCTTATTGTTATGAGTGCAGTTGACTTCATTTAAACCTCAAATTTTGCCCTGGCTGGTGTGGCTCAGTGGATTGAGAGCTGGTCTGTGAATCAAAGGGTCACCAGTTTGGTGCCCAGTTAGGGCACACGCCTGGTTTGTGGGCCAGGTCCCCTATAGGGTGGGGCAAGAGGCAATCACACATTGATGTTTCTCTCCCTCTCTTTCTCCCTCCTTTCCCCTCTCTAAAAACAAATACAATATTTTAAAAAATAAAAATAAACCTCAAATTTTCACAAACTTTGTACTATGTCCAGAAATTTGCCTCTAAGATTTTATTTTATTTATTTTTAGGGAAAGGGGAAGGGAGGGAGGAAGAGAAGAACATCAGTGCGTGGGAGAAACATGATGGGTTGCCGCTCACACCCTGACCACGGAACAAACCTGCAGCCCAGGCATGTGCCCTGACCCAGAAAAGAATCGGCAACCTTTCACTTTGAGGGATGATGCCCAACCAACTGAGCCACAGAGGTTAGGGCCAGAAATTTACCTTTCACTAGCTTTTTTAAAAAGTAATTTTAAACATATAAGAAGTTGCAAAGAATAAAAATGGTGTCGAGAACACCCAACACCCTTTATTTAGATTCATCTGCTTTAACATTGTAGCCCATTTGCTCTGTCATGTTTCCCCCGCCTCTTTCAGGATATCACTGAGAATATCCTCTTATAGAATCACAGTAATTTGTCAACCTCAGGAAAATTAACGGTGACTTGACACTTCTATCCAGCTGCCATTTGTGTTCCGGTTTTTGACAGTTGACCGAATAATGTCCTTTGTAGCATTTACCCCTCCACTACAAGATCCAGTCCAGGGTCAGGTATTGCATTGAATTGACATGTCTCTTTGGCCTCCTTCAATCTGGAACATTTCCATAGTCTTTGTCTTTCATCACACTGATCATTTTGAAGATATTTTTCCTCTAAAAATAAAATAAACAAAAACTTTTTAAGAAACTGCTGGCTTATTTTCCAAAGCGGTTTACCATTTTACATTCTAACAGGGTTTGAATCCAGTTCCTCCACATCCTATCCAATGTAAGTCTCTTACATTTTTGTCTTTCCAACAGGTGTGTAGTGGTATCTCATTGGACTTCGATGCTATATCTATATCGCCCTAATGGCGACTGATATTGAGCAGGCCTTCATGTGCTTGTCATTCTTATGTCTTCCTCAATGAAGTATCTGTTCAAATCTTTTGCCCTCTTTTTACTGAGTTACCCTCTTAGAACTGGATAGAGTTTTGAGTTCATTCTGGATACAAGTCCTTTATGTGGTATATGCTTTGCAAATATTTTCTTCCAGTCTGTGGCTTGTCTTTTCATTCTCTTAAAAACGTTCTTTGAGCTCTGGCTGGTATGACTCAGTGGTTTGAGTGCCAGCCTGTGAACCAGAAGGTCACTGGATGGATTTCCAGTCAGGGCACATGCCTGGGTTGTGGACCAGGTCCCCAGTTGGGTACAAGAGGTCCCCAGTTGGGGGCGAGTGAGAGGCATCCGATCACTGTATCTTTCACACATTGATGTTTCTCTCCCTCTCTTTCTCCCTCCCTTCTCTTCTCAGATAAAATCTCAAAAAAAAAAAAAAAAAGTACTTAAGGACTTCCGACCAAGATGGAGGCGTAGGTGGACACGCTGTGCCTCCTTGCACAACCAAAAGAAAGAACAACAAATTTAAAAACAAAAAACAACCAGAACTCATAGAAAATCGAACTGTATGGAAGTCCAACAACCAAGGACTTAAAGAAGAAACATTCATCCAGACCGGTAGGAGGGGCTCGTGGCAAGGTGGTGGCTGGAGGATCAGGGTGGGCAAGGCAGAAGCTGGCAGAGCAGGCAGTCTGACATTCGCATGCAGATAAACTGGGAGGAACAAGTGGGGAGCAAGACAGACCATGCAACCCAGGGGTCCAGCCAGGGGAAATAAAGCCTCAAAACCTCTGACTGAAAACACCTGTGGGGTTGCAGGGGTGGAAGAAACTCCCAGCCTCACAAGAGTTTGTTGGAGAGACCCACAGGGTCCTAGAATGTACTCAAACCCACCCACCAGGGAATCAGCACCAGAAAGGCCCAATTTGCTTGTGGGTAGTGGAGGAAGACTGAAAGCCAGCGGAGTGCTAAGGAGGCCGCATTGTTCCCTCTTGGATCCCTGGGCCATAACACAGCGACCTGGGTTGTCCTTCCCGGTGAACAATCTAAGACTCTGCCCCTCACTATGAAACAGGTGCGCTGAGACCAAAAAGTATGGCCCAAATGAAAGAACAGATAAAAGCACCAGAAAAAATACAACTAAGTGACAAAGATGCACAGTTCAAAACACTAGTAATCAGGAAGCTCACAGAATTGGATGAGTATGGTCACAAAATAGAGGAAAAAGTGAAGGCTATGAAAAGTGAAATAAAGGAAAATGTACAGGGAACCAACAATGAAGGGAAGGAAACCAGGACTCAAAACAATGCTTTGGACCAGAATGAAGAAATAAACATTCAACCAGAACAGAATGAAGAAACAATAATTTTAAAAAATGAGGAGAGACTTAGGAACCTCTGGGACAACTTTAAACATTCTGACATACAAATCATAGGGGAGCCAGAAGGAAAAAAGGAAGAGCAAGAAACTGAACACTTATTTGAACAAATAATGAATGAGAACTTCCCAATCTGGCAAAGGAAATAGACTTCCAGGAAGTCCAGGAAGCTCAGAGAGTCCCAACGAAGTTGGACTCAAGGAAGCACACACCAATGCACATCATAATTAAAGTAAGGAGAGAATCTTAAAAGCAGCAAGACAAAAGGAGACAGTTACCTACAAAGGAGTTCCCATGAGGCTATCAGCTGATTTCTCAAAAGCAACCTTACAGGCAAGAAGGGGCTGGAAAGAAGTATGACTTCCAAGTCATGAAAGGCAAGGACCTACATCCAAGATTACTCTATCCAGCAAAGCTATCATTTAGAATGGAAGGGCAGATAAAGTGCTTCCCAGATAAGGTAAAGTTAAAGGATTTCATCATTTAGCCCTTACTATATGAAATGTTAAAGGGACTTATCTAAGAAAAAGAAGATCAAAACTGTGAACAGTAAAATGACAACTATTAACAACTGAACCTAAAACAAAAACAAAAACAAACTAAGCAAACTATAACAGTAACAGAATCACAGAAATGGAGATCACATGGAGGACTATCAGCAAGGGAGTGGTAAGGGGAGAAAGGGGGAAAAGGTACAGAGAATAAGTAGCATAAATGGCAGGTAGAAAATAGGGGGAGGTTAAGAACAATATAGGAAATATAGAAGCCAAAAAACTTATATGTACAACCCATGGACATGAACTAAAGGTGGGAAATGTGGGTGGGAGGGGGTGTGCAGGGCGGAGGGGAATAAAGGGGGGGGGGAAATGGGGCAACTGTAATAACATAATCAATAAAATATATATTTTTTAAAAAGTACTTAAAACGGACACATATGTTTATCTAGGTAACTATCTGTTTCCTAGGTCCAAGTTCGGATGATGGGTTTATGGGTACTCAGTCAATTGTTAGTAAATAATGTAAAATAAAAGAGTGCTATACATGAAATAATGATGGTATATGCACCATTTAAAACTTTTTTTCAAAAATGTGGTATGAATGCTATTAAACACAGAGGGGCCTGAGCTAAGATGGGGACTGAGCACGTGACGGCTAACGAAGGATTTCATATACTTCATTCTTTTCATTTCACATCCATGGAAAAATGAACTAGATAGATTAATGGATCTGTGTTAGAAATTTCCAAAAGAAAAAGGGCACAAATGCAGCCCTCTGATCCCACTGCCTCCCGCACACCGTGAACTTACTAGCGTTACACAGGAAGCTTTACAAGTTCACCAAAATAATGAGGGTAGACAACTCAAGCACACAAGTAAAACAGACTAGTACACAAGTCTGAGATCGCTCACCTCTCTTAGACCTGTTGATGGCAAGGAGAACTTTACTGGCCACCCAGCAGGACAGGTGCAATTTGATGACAAGAAATTTTTTTTTAGATCAAAACTAAATCTACGGTATTTCACAGAGAGTGTTAGACTGAGCTGATTGCATAGGCTGGCACCACTAAAAGGGGCAAAGGGCACTTTACAACGTGCAATATGATCAATACTAGTAATAGGAAAGCAATGCAAAACCATGTGACAATCAAGACCATAAGTGACAAAATGAAACTGGATTATACTTAGGCTCAGTAGGCAAGAAAAAATATGTAAGGCTTATCTGTTTTTTTTTTTTGTCTTAAAGACTTTATTTATTTTTTTTTAGAGAGAGGGGAAGGGAGGGGAAAAGCGAGGGAAACATCAATTGTGTGGTTGCCTCTTGCATGCATCCCTTACTGGGGACTTGGCTTGCAACCCAGGCATGTGCCCTGACTGGGAATCAACCTGGCGACCCTTTGGTTCATAGGATGGCACTCAATCCATTGAGCCACACCAGCCAGGGTTGTTTTTCTAAGTAAGCTATATCTGGTGTCTCTGAACAGAAAGAAAAGTGAGAAGTAATTCAGATGGGAATAATATTTTATATCATTTAACTATAATAAAATGTCACATTCTATTTCCTTTTTTCCTATTTTGTTCTTAAGGAAAATAACACTAAAGTGAATTCTACATAAATTACAATTACAATGCTTTTGAGAAAGGATTCAGAAAGAAATTGTTTTTTTAATTTGAAAAATGTAAAAAAACACTAATTTTTTTTTTTCTGCCTTTGTTATTCTGGTCAACACTGCAAACCACAGTTGTGAGGCAACATCCAACCAAGTTGAGATAGCTTCTTCCTGTCTCTTTATGAATGGGCCATCCCCTCAAACCATGTTGGCTGAACTCATCTATGCTATTGCCTCTGCTTTTAGAGTTCACACAAGCCAAGGAAACTAAACTCTGTCATGTTGTAACAGGGTGCAGCTGGGTGGCGGTGGGGGGCCTAAATAGGAATTTGTAATGGGGTCCAGAACTCAGGGTGTCCAAGAAATATTAGAAATATATATATATGATGTCCTCACCCCCACAAGTCTGAGCTGAGGGATGGGACCTGTGGAGCAGGGCCATTGAGAGTTGTTTTGAATAGCAACAGTTTTGCAGCTAACCTCTAGAATGGCCATTTAACATATCTATAACCTTTAACTGGTTTCATAGATATGTTAAACAGCTGTGGCTGTGCTTTGAGCCAGAGGGATGGGAGTGACTTCAACCCAGGATGTAACTGGGAGGCAACTCCCCCAGGTTACAGAGCCTGCATAAGAGCTTGGAGATGATTGGCTCCACACCACAAGGCCACACCTGCCCGGACTTACTATGGCAGCCCAGTAAAGCTGGAAAAACATGGGAATGCTGGCAGCTGTGGACAGTTGTGGGAGGAGTTGGAAATGGTGAGGCAGAGGAAGATTGGTGCTGGGATTTAAACTCAGGCTCAGCAGCCATGCGGCCTCTTTTGGGGAACACTCGGTTTGGGCAGAGAAGAACCGCGGACTTCTGTTTCTTTTTCCGAGATACGGTACCCTGGACTGGGCAGAGGGGGAAGGAAGGACTGTGCGTTTGTGGGTATTCTAAAGGACTTTGGGATCTCAATGAAGACATTAAGTTATTACTCTTACGTTTGTATAACTCTTTAAATAAATAGTCCTTTTCCCTTTCACCAGTCTCTGGCATTGAGTGACGTCTTTCCCTGGTGGCGGGCAAGATGAACCTAGTATGGGGTGGGGGACCCCTGTAGCACAAGGGGGGGTCCATTCGGTAATACTATATCATTTGCACCCGCCCCCGGGTCTGTTCTGTAACAATGTCATTTTGGAGAGAACAAGTACCCCGTAACATCGGAATAGAATATTTTTGCTCAAGTCTAAAATATTATGAGATGGCTGCCCACTTAGAAGATGACTCTCCTACAAGGCCACAGAAGCCGAGTGATCTGGAAGGGATGCAGGGAGTGTTTCTACTTTAGACTGAATGTCTGTGTTCCCCCAAAATCCAAAAGTTGAAACCTCTCGATATGATGGGATTTGGAGGTGGGCCTTTGGGTGATTAGGTCATGGGGTGGGGCCCTCATGAATGAGATTATTATCCTCATAAAAGAGACCCCAGAGAACTGCCTTCCCCCTCCCTCCACAGGAGGACACAGCAAAAAGATAGCCTTCTATAAACTAGGAAGTGGACTCTCACCAGACTCCAAATCTGCCAGTGCCTTGAGCTTAGACTTCCCAGCCTATGGAACTGTGAGAAGTAAATGCCTGTTGTTTATAAATCAACCTGTGGTATGTTTGTTATAGCGGCCCTAACAGACTAAGACATTTCCTTTCCATATTTGGAAAGCCAGGCTTCACTCATAAACAGGAAAGAATAATATGATCAGTTTCTAGCTGGCTTAATGTTCTTTCTCTTTTTAAGGTTTTATTATTTTATTTTTAGAGGGAGGGGAAGGGAGAGAGAAAAAGATGGAGAGAAACATCAATTGGTTGCCTCTTGCACATCCCCAACCGGTGACATGGCCCACAACCCAGGCACATGCCCTGATGGGGAATTGAACTGGCCACCTTTCCATTCGCAGGCCGACGCTCAATCCACTGAGCCACACCAGCGTAGGCTTAATGTTCTTTCTAAAATAACAACCAGGATTATGAACTGCTGGAAGGGAAAGCTTGTAATAATAATTCCAATGATCTTATCTAACAACAATTACCTCTGGTCATATATCCATAAAATGTGCAGGCAAGCAAGAAACCCATGCAGCATGGTGAGTTCCACATCTGTTGGTTACCTTTGAGCTTTCTTTGTGCCCTAGTGTTCTGGCCATCTCATTCAGCAGAGTGAGCAGGACAGCTCCTGCTTCAGACCTCTATTTTTTCTTTCACCTGCATGCCTTACATCTCATCCTTTTGCAGCAGCTTCGATTTCCAACGCAGTGGTGACCAGTAGGCATTCAAGAGTCCTGACCATCACCATCCCTCATACCTTTGCTCACAAACTTGTCGCACACCTAGCCTCCTTTACCTTACATCCACAAGGCTTCATGAGACACAGTATGGCACAGCACTTACACACAGGCATCACAAATAGAAATGCTTTCAGAGGTCCGGCAGGAAGCACAGGTGAGAAAAATCAGCAGGACTGAAACCGTAGCAAACTGGAGAAGGGATGCCTCCTAAAAGTGACAGGGTCAAGTGCGTGCGCAGACAAAGGAGGCCAGAAGTTGAAGAGTAAAATTTGTATGTGAAATCCTCTGATTTGGACATGTTGGTTAAAAAAACCTTTACACTTCATTGATGATATTCTCTTTTATCCAAAAATGTATATACATATACTGGTCAATTAATATTCACACAGTAAACAGAGCACTGCAACAAGATCAAGAGATGGAACGTGATGAGCTCCCTCAAGTCCTCTACTCCTCTTTCTTCCAGTCACTAACTAGCTCCTCACCCACCCCAACTAGTCTGAGTTCCAACAGACTAGATTTGTTTTGCTTCCCTTTGTGTATTATATAAATGGGATCACAGTTTGTATCTTTGGGAGTCTGGCATCTTCCTCTCTACACTGCGCTTGTGAAATGCACACATTGTTGTCTGTAGTGGCAGATGGCTCTTTCTCATTGCTGATAGCCTCCCACTTATTCATCCGTTCTCCTGTTGATGGACAAGTAGGTTGCTCCCAGTTGGGCCTATAGAAATAGTTCAGCTATGAATATTTTACTTTATGTCTTCTGGTGAACAGATGTAAGCACTTTTGTTGGGTATACTTCTAGGAGTGAAATTACTGAGTCATAGTGTTTAGCTTTAAAAGGCACTGTCAGTTTTGTTACTGAGTTCCCCTTGTTCCATGTGCTTGTTTGGGCAACTTAAAAAAAAAACATCTGGGCCAATGCAAATAAGTAGGCCACGAATCTGTCACCACTAGCCTAGTGCACCTTCAGTCCTCAAGGGAGAAAGACCTTCATGAGCTAAGTTCAGATATCAGCACTGCCACTCCCTTAAGGTCTTGCAGAGTCTCCCCCTCCTTGGATAATGGCCCACCTCCTAAGCCTCGTACGGAACACCTGCAGGTTGCGGCTGTACTGTCTTCTGCCTCTCCCCTGTCATCTTCACTGTCCACTCTCCACTAACTCCATCTCCACCACTCCGAAGGTCCAGGGGGGCTGTCAGGATCTGCTAAGTCTGCATGTTTGGGAATGTGCTGTCCCCCTGCCTGTGGTTTCCCCTTTCCCTTACCTGGCCAATTCCTGTGGCTTCTCTCCCCACTAAACTACCACCCTGAGTCCTTGGGGTATTATCCTGTCTGCAGTCTCTCTACCCCTATCATAATGCTTGGCACACAGCAGGAACTCAGTACATATTTGTGCCAGTACATATCTGATGTTATCTTTTTAAATGCAAACGGAAGAAAAGAAGATAGAAAAGGATAAATTTTAATATTACCTTGTTGCCCTCAATTGTTCTCTCCAGGAGCAACCACTGGGGCCACTTTGTTATGTATTCTTCCTGAGAGGTACAATGAATGTATCTTTGTCTTCAATATAACTATATATTCAATAGATGTTACAGAGAAAATAAAGCTGCGAACGGAGACAGGGAGTTGCAATTTTAAATTGAAAGGTCAGGAAAGGCCTCACTGAGAGGGTGACATTTGTGCAAAGATCCAAAGGAGTTTGAGGAAGAGAGCGGCAGTGGTCTGTGGAAACAACAGGTGACAAGGCCCTGAAGAAAGGGGTGTTCGAGGCTCAGAAGGTGAAACGGTGAGCCGCGGTGATGATCACTGAAGAGGGGCTAGGTCACAGAGGGCTTAAGCCCGCTGTGACTCTAAGGATTTCAGGCTTTCTTGAATGAGAAGGGAAGGCACTAGAATTATCGATCAGGAGTTGCATAGTCTGACTAGTGGTTTTCAAAATTCTCTTCCTTGGTAAAGAGGAGCCTCATTTTTTTTTTCAGTAGCTCAGTAATCCACTCTGTGAAGATGCCATATATAATTTATCCGAGCTGCTCAAATGATTGACATTTGGTTTAATTCCAATCTTTTGGATTCAAAGTAGTCTAACGTTTCTTCCTCTCCCAAGAATTCCAGCTGACAATTTTCCGATTAAAATTTTGTTCTATAATAACCCAACTCAATTCAGTCTTTTAAACGTAATTTTTTCTTCATTAAAGAAACAGGGTTCACTGGTTCCGGGGTTCCCAGCTCCGACCCCTAATCTGAAGCCCTTCCTCCACTTTAAAAAGGTGCTTATGTGAGCAGCTGGTTAAAAACGGGCAGGAGCTGGGTGGGGATGCTGCCCACTTCACTTCAACGCAAGACGGACAGCCTGGCCCGAGGGTTTAACAGTGGACACGTCCTGGGGACGGTGGGGACCAGGAACCCACAAAGCTCCTGAGTCGACCCACGTGCACGTCTGGCCTCTGAAGGAATAGATGATCAAAAAGAAACAATCGCGAAAAGAGCAGATCCCCAAACCACCTAGCAAGGGAGCATCGCCTGGCGCCAGCCTCGAGGCTGGAGTCGTCGTAAAGACCCGCACCTGCGCAGTGACGTCTAGCGAGTTGCCTGCTCCCCGCTTTCCTTCCCACGACCTCCCTTTCAGCGCCTGCGCACTGTGACCCGCTTCCCACAGGCCTGAGAAGCTAGAGACCCTAAATTTCCTTTCCTGTCAACTGAGGTGGGAGAAACGAGCTAGTACTTGAATCCATTGGGTCTCCCTTCCCAGTCTACGAGACCTTTACTGTTTCTTCGTAATTTACCCTGCATGGAATGTACTCGACCTTTCTGGCATGCAGACCTGGCGTGCTCCCAGGTGTCCATGGGGGGGGGGGGTCACTCGGAGATCACGTGGCAAGCATCCGCCAATCGGCAGGCAGACCGCACTTTGCGGCTCGACTTCAAACTACCGTGAGGCGAGAGCGGCCACTGAGGCCCCGCCCCACTCGCCTGGGTCTGGGGCCGCGAGATGGCAGGCGGGAGTGGGGGCTTGGAGAGCGGGGGCGGGGCAGAGTGGTCGAGTGACGGCCCGCCTCACCTATTCAGGGAGCAGACCGCGGTGAAGTGGGCCCTGCAGCCAATGGGAAGGGGAGGGGGGCGGCCCGCCAGGCGAGGAGGGGGAGCGAGCGGCTGGGGGACGCGGGGGGAGGAGGAGGCGGGCTCCCAATCCGGTTTCATCTGGTTTTCCCACCGCCCCCATCGCGGGTCCGAGCAGTTTGGGCAGTGGGAGCAGCTGTATCGGACAGGCAGTCCAGGTTTGCGAAGGTTCCCCGCGCGCCGCGGCCCTCAGGCACCCGGCACGCGCCCGTCCCACCGCCACGATGCCCAAGAGGAAGGTGAGTGGGGACCGCGGCCCGCACACGCCCCCTCCGCAGCCCAGGCCAGCTGCGGCGCTCTGCGAGGCCCAGGCCTGGCGCGTCCACGGCGGTGCTGGGCCCAGGGGGCGCCCCGGGACCTGCGACAGGCGGGCGGGCGCCCCGCGGCCTCGTGAGCAGTGGTTCGCGGTGTTCGGCAGCCCGAAGATCCGGGTGGGAGATTCGAACGCAGCGGCGGCGGGAAGCCCCTGACGTCACGCGGCTGGGCATTGTTCTAGCGGGCGGGCTTGCGGGGCGCTGGGGCACTATTGTTTGCGGGTACCTCCCACTCGTGGTGTGCTTCCTTCCACAGGTCAGCTCCGCTGAGGGGGCGGCGAAGGAGGAGGTAAGCACCCTGCTATGCGGCCTTGGGGGGGGGGGTCCGCTTAGACTGCGTTCTTCTTTTCTCGCTCATTTTCTTTTTCTCTCCTAAAGCCCAAGAGGAGATCGGCGAGGTTGTCAGCTGTAAGTAAAGCGAGCCCTAGACCCTGTTTCTTTCCGGTGGGATCGTGCCCAGTGAAGAAACTCAGTACTACCTTTGCTTTTCAGAAACCTGCTCCTGCAAAAGTGGAAACCAAGCCAAAAAAGGCGGCAGGAAAGGTAGGTTTGCAGCTCACCTTGGGCCCGCGGTGTCTCGCACTGCTGCTCAGCGCGGGACTTCCCCTTCATACCACGCTGGGGCCGGGGCCCAACATCTGGACTTGGAATGACTCAAAATAATTCATAGATGTCATTCTTCTGAATGTTGGAATTCACCTTTTCTACTTAGTAGTGTACTTTAATAACTTAAGTAAACATCTGGAGGGGAGGTCTGGGTAAAATGTAGCCATAACTGCCCTGGCTTACGGAAGTACAATGTGACATTAATGCTGCTGCAGAGATTAGGAGGCAAGATGACTGAAAATACCAAATGTTAATTTGGGCTTACAAAGGAAACATTCTTTGTGTTGTGTACGCATGGTCAGTGTTTATGGTTGCACGCTCCTGTTTCTTTAGACAGTAACAGTGGAGCTGGGAATGAGGCCAGGGGAAAGGGACTCCAAGGGTTTGGCTTGTAAAAAGTTCACAAACCAAGGTAGGGGGTCGTATCTCAGGTGTGTGGGGTAGGTAAGGGCTGTGTTCCCTGAGAACGTGACTATTCGAAATGTAATTTCTGTGCAGTTACATGAAGAAGTTGACTAAATCATTTTTTTTCCTTGCAGTTAATCATGACGGTTGTTGCTCTGGAATAGATTTATGATGGCATTATTCACAGTGGCAGGTCTTTGGAAAGAAGTTCCCCGGCATATACACATTTGAAAGCTTAAGTTGGAAAGGCAGAAAATATGTAAATCGTTGGTAGCTTTGTTTTTGGTTACAGCAGTGAAACCACCCTCTGCTAAGCTCTCCATGTTCTTCAGGGGAAACTCATGGTGTGATTAATCTCTGTTCACTCAGAACTTAAGTGAAAGTTTGGTATTTGCAGTCTCTTCCACAAAAAACATCCTTAATTGCTGTCATCCCTTTCCTGAAAGTGTAGGTGGAAGCTTAGCACTGCACAAAGGGGTTCCCCCCCCTCATTTCTTTATTTAAACATTGTACAGGGCTGAGTGTAAAAATTTTGACTTAAGGGGGGTTCAAGGAAGGTATAAACATAGTATGTCAGCATAGAATTTCCCACACCAGAAGATAATGCAGAAATTCTCTGTATACGAACCAGATGACCGCTGGAAAAAAAAAATAGCGGATCTTCTTGGAAAATGTTGGCAGGAACAGTGTAGTAGTATTACCCATCTTCTTTTATTTGCTTTTTTAATAGACCAATTGGTGAAATACTATGCCTGTTTTTGTCTGTGTTTTGATCTGTCCTAACATTATTTTAATGAAAACAGTTCAAACTTGATAACTCCAGTTTAGGACATAAAACTTAATATTCAAACATTTTTCTTCCTCTCAGGGGTCAACATGTAACTCTTAATGTTGGTGTTCCTTACGGGAGCAAACCTGTCAGTTGCTTTTCCAAAGGAAAGGGTGGGAGGTGTTGGCTTTTTTTCCCCCTTTAGTTTGTGTAATACACTTTTGTTTTTATAATTGATACATTTGTTTTCATAATTGATCTGTTTAAAATGTTAAACAGAAGGTAAAGCTTTTGAAGTATTGATTGCCATACTACAGGTTACACATGGTGTCTTCAAAACATGTATCCCACTGTGTGCTCCTGACTTGGATAATATTAAAGGTGGTATGCAGTTCAAGCCATTACTACATACTATATTTCCAATTTTAAGGTTTTACATTTTTATGTCATTACAGTAGTGGTTATGAAATTAATGAGAAATCTACAGTTTGCAAAACAATAGTTTTTAAGTACAGGAGCGTTTGTGACATTTCCTGGTAGCAACATCTGTAGCAGTGTTATCACAAATGTGTTTGTTTACATAATTTAGTATTTGTCCTAAAGATACAGAATTCTTACTAGCCATGCTGTCTTTATGTATGGAATGCCACAGCTGGTACAGAATCCATTGCATGGATTTTTACTTCCTCTCATCATTCATGTTTGTGAGACCTACCTGCCTGTCTTTGTGGCCATTTAACTCAAGTGGTCAGTGTTGATAGCGGTCTTTATACAACTTACCTATCAACTGACCTAACTTACCATCTCTATTTTCAGGAAACATTAAAATATTTCTTAAGCTTCCTCCCCATTGATGGATGATATCCAGAAGTATTGTTTTACATTGCTTTAAAAGTGGCTTAAATTTTGAACCTGTTTTATCATCATACTAATTAATGTGTGCTTTCAGATTCTTCAAATACCTAATTGATAACGATAAACTCAAAATTGATCCTTTTAGCTACTCATTATATGATAGTCAACCTGAGCCTACAACATGGTGCTTTTTTCAGGTGAATGGGCTCACTGTGAGGGTAAATGTCTTGTCAGGACAGTGGACATTTGACCATTTGATTGTTGCTCAGTTTGGGAGTTATGGGGGGAAGAGATTCCTCCAACTGTTCTTTACCTCATTTGTTCTGCCATGTGGAAATTCAGAGAATAGTGGGTGATGGAGAAGATGTTGGGAAAAGTTGTGTTTGGGCTTTATGATGACTAAATCATCATACGAGTCTTGATAGGCAAGTCCTGTTACAGTTCTCCTTAGACTTGGTTGTCCTGATTACTGGGGGTGGCCCTTAAGGTGGCTCATTTAAAAAATGTGTCTCACAGGTCGGGCCAATGTGTGGCAGCATTAACATTGCCCCTTTTGTGGAAAAACTATAGCAAGTCAGAAAACATACATTCTTATTCTATCATAGGACAAACCTGCAGACAAAAAAGTGCAAACGAAAGGGAAAAGGGGAGCAAAGGGAAAGCAGGCCGAAGTGGCTAACCAGGAACCTAAGGAAGATCTACCTGCGGAAAATGGAGAAACTAAAAACGAGGAGGTTTGAATGTTTGTGTTGTTGGTCTTTAACTCTAAAGAGTAGATAATAAATTGTATGCTTTCATGTAGGTGATGAGATAGTCTTTATAGTATTGAAAGTTTTGTGCAGTAAATTATTTTTATGAATTAGTTTATGCTTGAAAAAATATATATGTAAATGGTTTCTTTTTAAGTGAGTGAACAAGAAATTCTAATACATTTATGACTTCACCAATAACAGGTGGATCATCTGATGTACATGGGGTTCATTAGTGTAAAAAGGATTGACGAATTGGTGTGGCACTCATTTCTCTTTCACATGACCTCAGGAGTTTAAGTCTCTTCTGTTTTTCAAATTGCCATCTGTAGAAATGTTTTAATCTTGTTTTTATAATCTGGATATTGCTTTAAACTTTAAAAAAATCTATTCTCTTCATATGGCACATTTTTACCATTTTTGTTTCTAGTAACATTTGGTTTATTTGTCCCAAAAGGGGCCAGTTGTCTAGGACTAAGTAATAACGTAGATCAAGCAAATAAAAAGGAACTAAAATAAGCAAATACTAGTGTACATGGTAATTAAGTTCACTTTCTTAATCTGTATTCTTTTAAGCTATGATGAAAAGAGGGTTTTCAACTTGTCTTTTTATAGGGCACATTTTAATGTAATCGTCCACTTCTAAATTATGGAATTTGCAATCACAGTTTACTTTTAATTCCTAGCTGTAACCACACATCAAATACTATGTGATACAAGAAGACATTACTAACCTAATACATTATCAAATTACAGTTGATTCTTGTTATTTGTGGTGGTTATGTTTTATAAGGTTGCTGTGAATTCTGAACAGTTGCAAATAGGGAAAATACAGGGTTAGATTCCTGCAACGCCTATCACAACATTTCATCAAGTGATCAGTATATAACCTTATTTTCCGTATGTTTCTGTTTAATATGTGTTGCTGATTCATTAGCATTGAACTCAGGGCCAAAAAACCCCAGTGTAATTCATACCTAAATGAAGCTACCCCACATGTATTTTCTCCATAAGACACAACACAACATCAGCAAAACACCCACACACAATATGAAATGTGTGGCACCAAATAGAGCATGAAAAAGATGCTTGTTTACAGTATCAGAACTGAAACAAGAACTCAGCCCTTGGGGATGTGCATGTTGGGTGATTCCGGTTATTGGTGGTCTGTGTCTCTATACAACCATGGAAGTGCTGTGAGTATCGATTTTGGGATTACAAATAAATTTTAATGAGCAGGTAAATTTACAAATGCAGAATCTACAAATAATGAGGATCAACTGTTTTTAACACGTTTGGTGTTATTTATATATATATATATGTAAAACTTAAGCTGTGTAAAATGCTAAAGCTCTCAAAGATCAAAGCAATAACACAGAAACCAAATGTTTAATCTTATCTTTTTTTTTTTTTTTTTTTTTTTTTTTGCAGAGTCCAGCCTCGGATGAAGCAGGAGAAAAAGAAGCCAAGTCTGATTAATATCATATATCATGTCTTATCAGTGGTCCCTGTCTCCCTTCTTGTACAATCCAGAGGAATATTTTTATCAACTATTTTGTAAATGCAAGTTTTTTAGTAGCTCTAGAAACATTTTTAAGAAGGAGGGAATTCCACCTCATCCCATTTTTTTAAGTGTAAATGATTTTTTTTAAGAGGTGAAATCATTTGCTGGTTGTTTATTTTTTGGTACAACCAGAAAATAATGGGATATTGAATATGGGAGGCTTTGATTGTCTTGGGTGCCAGCTAAACATTCCATAGATGGGGGCAGCTTTTATATCCTATAATACAAAGCATACTAAATGGCAATTTGGAGTCAGTTGTGCATTTACTATGTCTCGAACATTTTAAATTACTTCTATTCTCATGTTTTTGGTAGAAGTGTTTCCTAAAGAAAACCACTCCTTGATCTTGGCTCTCCCTGTCAAATCTGTGCACTCTAACATCTTTGTTGTGGTAGTCCAGTTTCCTAGTGACCTTGTCAATGTGCTGTGAAAGATTGGAAATTCGATTATGTAGTATATATATTAAATTGTGAGTTAGTCGGGCTTTGATGTAACGGCATATCAACATTTGCAGATATTGGTACTTGGTACTCTATTAAGGAAATTAGTCCCCAAATTTTAAGCTGGAAAGTCACTGGAATAACTTCAGAAAAGAATCATAACTACATTACTTTACATTTTTGGTACGTATGTTAAGAATTGTGTACAAATTGAAATGTCTGTGTACTTCAGAACAACCAATAAAATCTCACTTATGAAAAATGGCTTAAATTTTATTTAAAAACAATTTCCATATACTTCCAAAGTTTTCTTAAAATTTGAAAGAGTAGGGGTTTTTTTAAAGATTTTACTTTTTTCCTTAGAGGGGAAAGAAGGAGAGAAACATGAATTGATTGCCTCTAGCACACCCTCAACCAGGGGCCTTTCGGTTTGCAGGCTGGCCCTCAACCCACTGAACCGCATGAAGCAGGCTAATTTTTCTGTGACCCAACTTGAACATCTACATTGCACATTGAAGGTGCGTGTGTGATTGAATTGGTTATAATGGTGAAATAGTCCAGTGTCCTCCGAAGCAAAATTCGCTGTTCACAGGAAGCTTGTGGGTACTGACTGAACTAGAATTAGACCTAGTGTGGTTTGTATTTGCATGTTTTTGAAATTTGCTTTCCTGTATATTGGACTTGGCATTTTGCCAACTAAATAGTCCTTTTTTTAAGAAGTGGTTGGTATTCAATGCCTGTGCTGATTTGGCAAATCCAAAAATGGGGCCAGAGAAAAGTACCTTGCCAAGGTTACCACTCAAGAGGGGGGGACCCTGGAACAACATACAGATTTCTCAATAGGTTATTTTGCCTGTGAACTGATGAGTAGGAGGCAAGGGTGCTTTAAAAACGAGTCCTAGGGGGTCACGGCTCTGCAAAGACAGCACAAATGACAAACTGAACACTCTCAAACACTACATAACTTTTTGTGCCAGAATTTCTCTAGCTCCTATTTGTACCAGTTAAAGAGATACTTAAAAACTAACGAATTTTAACCCATCAAGCAGTGTTCATTTGTAATACCCAACATTCCTCACCCCTAGGAATGGTGATAAATTGTACAGTAAAAATTTTCTCAATTCTGAATTCATTGCTATTAATTTTTCTTAAAAAATAGTACAACAGTGTTTTGGGTTTTTTTTTTTTTTTTCTTGTGGATTGATACCTAGAAGAAATTGTCTTCTCTAGAAAATTCGAATGGAAGTACTTCCAGGTCCTACTTGCTTTCAGCATTGCCCTTTTGTGATAAAATGAACCCTCAACTGTATGTACTTTGTTGTCAAAGAGAAATAATTGTTTAAAAACATGATCCACTTTGAGGTTTGTCTGGGATCAGTATTAAAATCTCTTGCCCTTTGAACAACTAGTTGAACAAAGAACTGAGTGGTAAGAACCGTTCATTTCATATCAATTCAGGCATCCAAAGAGGTAAGGTAACTTTGAATAATGATGTAAACAGATCAATCTTTAATTGAGAAAAACCAGTTAACAAGAACCCTATCTTCTGGCTTGTCAGAAGTTGAATGAAAATCAGGACTTACGGCACGGAACCTGGTGCCCAGTACTGAGATTAGTCATGGAGCGCCAAGGGGGAAGGTTCGGTTGCAGCAGCAGTCTGTTCAGAAGTGTGTGGAAAAGTATTTTCAGTGGTGGGGGCCGGAATTAGGGGGACAAGGCAGGTGCAGGGAAGACAACTGAATATGTGTGTAATTTAAGTATGCAGAAGTAACTCCTTAGGAAAAGCCGGGTCATGCAGAAAAGAACATCCTCAGTTCAGTTACTAAAGTGCATTTTTCTCAGATCTTTTTCTGTGCTTATGTGAATTAACAAATTGCTATCATCCTATTTTGTAATCTTTCTCAGACTTAATGAATATAATTCTATAGCATTTGTAAGTGTTGTGTAGTAGTTTGAGAACTTAATTTGTCAGATGTAGACATTTCCCTCTGTAAAACAAGCATGGTGAAACAAACATGGGTAATTTCTATTAATTTGACAGATCCTGAAGATATATCTGCCTATCACAATCAGCAGTCATTCCATGAGTGTGTAGTAAAAATACTTACTCGCAAGACAGTTGAATGTTTCAAAACATTAGGCTTTGAATAGGTGAGGAAGAGTCTCAGATTATGGGAAATAGCTCAGTAAAAAGCTGGTTTATGTTAACAGGAATGGTATGTAAGATTTCATTTAAAAAAAAAACTGAAAAAATAAAATCATTTAATCCCAGAAGCTGAAAGTAATATTTCAGACATGGCAAATTTCCTTCATATATATTTGGGTTTTTCTTTGTGAAATGTTTTAATACTTGCATAATAGTGAATTGTGTGGTTATGCCATAGTTTGGCTGTTACAGTTAGGTGTGTGTTTGGTTTTTGAATCAGGGATAATTTTACCCACAGTCAAAGGCAGTACAGTATACTGAGCCCTACGTACCAATCATTCCCAACAGCCAGCACACCGTTGTCCATCCGGCCCATCTAGATTATTTTGAAGCAAAGAAAGATGAATATTTTTCAAATTTGTATGTGTAGGAAATTAAAAGTGAACAAAATGCACAAAAAGCAAATATAGTAAAAATTTCTTATCTTTGAAGTTTTACACGTTTTATCAGGATTGGATGCAGATTCAATTTAACAAGAAGCTGTTATTTTTAATCCAGTGTGGCTAGTTTCATCTTTGGAATCAACATACGACTTTCCAGGTGCTGATTCAACATTGATTAAAACAAAGTATATGGGTATTTTAAAGTTTTTTGAGGGCATGGAAATGTAAAGTGATGTGATTAAATGATACAAAGGCATTAGGGAGAAGGGAAGCCACAGTACAGAGATGCAAAAAGTTACTCTCAGCATGGTGCCACTGCAGAGTTAGGGGCGGCCACGGCACCTTCTTGGTTGTAGATGAATGTGAGCCCACCAGGGAAGTGGGGAGGAAGGGTAATAGGGCCTAGTAATTCCTTACTGAGGGGGTCTGAGGAGATAATGCATTCCCTGGCACACACTGCCTAATAAATGTCCGCTGCGATTCGTCAGTGATTTTCAGAGCTTATAATAACTGGATTCCTGGAGGATTCCCTGTTGCCCCCCGCCTTTACAACACAGGATAGGGCAAAAGCAACGGTTGTGAGTATGCAAAACAATTTATTCTTGTATTATTACTTATTAATTATTATTTTCCACATGAACACCTGTAAATCTACTTTTGCCCCACCTGTACATGTTATTAAGTAAAGCACTAGAAAATAGATTTAATTAACTTTAAGTTGAGAATTACCATTGAGAAGATGCGGTTGTGGCATCTTACCAGGATATGACATTTAAGTCCAGTGTTCCCTCGCATTCTTCACTGGAAAGATGACTGTCGTGTCTTAGGTTTAATTCATCACTGTAAATAATGTGAATATTAAATGTTATATCTGAAAGCACTTTGTTACCCGTAGAAAATTCTAGCTGAAAAACACATGAAAACCAATGATAAATTCGAGTTACATGTGTACAATTGTAAAGACACTCATCTGTTACGCACGGCTCGTAGAGAGGAAAAGTTGATCATCTTTCATGCTTGGACGTGTCTGCATCAGGATGTGGTTGCATAGTACAATGGGCAAGACCATAATTTTCACCAGGGCTGGTTTGGGTTTTCCCAAGCAGTATATTTCAAGATAGTCTTAACTGTTGTAGCATGATTTCTCACTTTTGCTTCACTTCTTAGTTCATTGAATTTTTGAAGCCAGAGTGAACTAAAGATTAAATTCAACAAATTTAACTGAGATGCTGTGAATAAAGTGGTCTCCTGTCTGGCACTGGACCTCACTGATTTCCAGAACTTCTGGGCTTCCAAATGGGTCTGCATCAGAGTCAAGTGCACAGCTCAGTGGTCTTACTGTGTGAACACCAGCGAAATCCATTGCCATAGCTTTTTTCATTTCGGAAAACAAACTCTGTACCCATCAAACAATCATTTCCCATCTCCCTACGCCCAGCAACCGCCGCTCCACTTTCCGTCTCTGTGTTTCTGACCACTCTACGGGGCTCATCTCAGTGGGACCGCACAATTTGTTCTGTGACTGCTTATTTCACTTAGCATAATGTCCTCAAGGTTCGCCCCTGGTGTAGCCTGTGTCGGAAATGTCCTTCCTTTTTAAGGGCAATATTCTATTGCATGTGTGTATCGCATTTTGTTTATTCAGTCATCTAACCTTTAAAGATTATTGTTTATTTGGGGGCATGTGTTCATGGCATTATAGTCACATGGAAGTGTTCTTATTCTTAGTAGGTACATACTGAATTATTTGAGGTAAAAAGTCCTGATGTGTGTGGTTTCATTTCAAATGGTTCAGCAAAAGAAATAAACAAATGTGGCAAAAAGTAAACAATTGGCCCTCACTGGAGTAATTCAGTTGGAGTGTCATCCCATAAACCGAAAGGTCATGGGTTTGATTCCAGGTCAGGGCACATAGCGAAGGTTACTGGTTTAGTCCCCAGTAAGGGCACATAAGGGAGGTGGCTGATTGATGTTTCTCACATTGATGTTTCTTTCCCTCCCTTCCCCTGGCTTTAAAGCCAATAAGCATCTCCTCGGGTGAGGATTAAAATATAAAAAGTAAACAATTGATGAACATGAAGGATATATAAGATTCCTTTATACTGTTCTTTCAATTTTTCTATAGGCTTGAGAATGTTCAAGATAAAAATTTGAGGGGGGGAGCAAAACAACAGAAAAAGAAGACAATCATTTGGTTAATAAAACATTGTTAGGCTTGTGCTTAGAGGTTGCTAAACTTGGCATTGAGTTTATTTGGAATCTTGAAATAAATATTTTTTAAATGTGTATACTTTTGCCGAGGCATCTAAATTTAGCTACAGGGTTGCCATGGAGAAATATTTGCCTCTTGAATCAGACGTTGAAAGGTAGAGTTGATTTTGGCAGGGAATACCTTACCTACTGGCTAGAAGAAAATGTTCTCCCTCTGCTAATATATTTGAATTTTACAGTACGACTATTCAGAAAATGCATTTACTGTTTACCTAATAGGAGTTAGGACAGAAGTTGTCCCTCTTCTGGAAGGGAGGAGCAAGAGGTAGTAGCCAAAAATATGGGATAATAATAGAAAACTATAGAGAGCCCTGGCTGGTGTGGCTCAGTGGACTGAACACTGGCCTGCGAACCAAAGGGTCGCCGATTCGATTCCCAGTCTAGGGTACATGCTTGGGTTGCTGCTGGGTCCCCAGTGGAAGGTACGTGAGAGGCAACCACACACTGATGTTTCTCTCCCTCTCTTTCTCCCTCCCTTCCCTTCTGTCTAAAAATAGATAAATAAAATCTTTAAAAAGAGAGGGAAAACTATAGAGAGAGGATGAGGTGCATGCTTGGTGTTGCAGACACAGAAAGGCTCTAATTCTAAAGTTACTTATATAGAGAGGAGCAGAAGACAGAATGGGAACTACGTGAATGGAGTCAGAAGGACTTGTGAGCAAAGACAGACTTTTATGGGTGGGGAGAGTGTTTAAAAAATAAAGTGTACATTTATTGTAGATGACCCTGAAGACGTAGAAAAGCACAAAATAAGAAAACAAAACACCACCACCATTTCACCACAGAGGTTAGCATTTGGGTCTGTACATATGAATAATGATGGTGATGGTGGTGAGCAAACGTTTATTGTGCACTTGCTGTGTGCCAGGTGCTATTTTAAGCAGGTACCCACATTTTCTAAGTTAATCAGACAACTCTGTGAGGTCAGAACTATCACCCTCCTTTTTTACTAACGACATCGTTACCATGTTCACCTGATTTGCCCACAGGATCTGGTACCAAGTGGAGACCAGAGTCACGTTCCTGTCATCTGACCACTGAAGCATTTGGTATAAAATACTGTGTACATTTGCGTGTAATAGATGCCTTTTACCATTTCAAAGAGCTAATTATCTTGATGATTAAACAAAAAGCACATTCTTTGAGCATCTAAGTTAGTAATGGGATCAATGAACTAATTCAGCAAAAATGTGTCTTAGTCTAGGCAGGGTGCCTAGAACATACATTGCCTCATATAACCATTATGGAAATCCATGTGTATTTGTTATTATTTACCTTTTTCAGAAGAAGTGAAGGGATTTCCCCCCCCACCCCACCCAGGGATGCCAGCTAATCAGGGCACATCCACGTGGTGGCTGTGAGATGGGCCACCTTGGCGAGCTGAGCTGCATTTCCCAGCATTCTCCCCTCTGTATTTTCACGTAGAGTGAGTTACAAAAGCCCTGTCGCAGCACGTTGGGAGCCAGAGCATGTGGACTTTTACACTCAGCAAGTCCATGCAGGGCATCCAGGAGCTATTGGCGTTCATATGCCCACCCAGCCTCTCCGGAGCTACTCTTAACACCTGCACCCCACCCCGGATTCTCCAGGTGTGACTTGCCTCTTTGACAAAGGGTGTCACCTTCTCTCACAAGACACCCACATCCTCAAAGTTGGAGGCTGGCGGAGAGACACCCCCATGGCTCCCACCTGTCATTGTGGATTCCAGTCTGTCCTAGATTTCCCCACTTTCTCTTCCCTACTTCCTGCGCTGTGGGCTTCAGGCTCAGTGTCAGAAAGGAAGACAGCAAGCCTTACAGAGATTGTGTAACCAGCTTCTACAATCGCAGGTCGAATCCTTTGGCACAGACCCCGTGATCTGCTTTCTTAGGTCGAACCCCAATTATTGATGGAAGCCAGAAACTTAAAAAAAAAAATTGTGGCCAGATGGAAATAACTTCGATTATTCATATTTAAATATCTTGGAGTCACATCTGAACCTTCTTTTGAGAATTATCTATGCTAAGAAGGAAAAGAGAGGTATCTTTTCCAGAGTCTGAAATTTTTGAACAATGAATGAAGTAGTTTCATGTAACTTAGCAAATTATTATTACTGGAGATTATTAGGATCCTACAAGTTGCTCCTGGCACCTCTTGCTGCTGTAACAAACTTGCTGGCTTCACACAGACATTAGTTTACAACTGTGGAGGTCAGAAGTGAAAACTGGGTTTCAAATGGTTCATAATCAGGGTGTCTGCAGGGCTGGTTCCTCCTGGAGGCTCCCGGGAGGGTCTGTTTACTTCCCCTTTCCAGCTTCGCCCACATTGCTTGGCGGAGGCTCCTTCCTGCAGCTTCAAAATACATCTCCAACCCCTGCTTCCCTCCTCTTATCTCCTCTAGGATTCTGACTCTTGCTTTCTTCTGTTAAGGAACCTTGTGATTACACTGGGTTCACCCCGATAATCCAGGACAGTCTTCCCATCTTGAGACCCTTAAGTAAGTTACGTACAAAGTCCTTTTTGCCATATAACAGAATATACTTACAAATTCTGGGGGGTTAGGATGTCGACATTTTGGGGGAGCCATTATTCTGACTACCATCGGAACCATGGAATTTTTCCTTTTGTCTCTTTTCTCTTAATGTAAACTTCTTTTCAAAGTACTATAACATAAAGTTAGAAAAGTGCCTAAGTCATACATAGGGCTCAATGAGTGTTTCACCAAATGACTAATAAATCCCAAATTAAGAAAGAACATACCCAGAACATCAGAGGTGTCCCTCCTCTGCTCACTCACCCCTCCCCAAGGGTACCTGCTATCCTAACTTCTAAATGCCACACGCTAGTTTTGCTGGTTTCAAACCTAATAGCACAGAATGTCATCAATTGTGTCTGCCTTCTTTTGCTCAATCCGTATATCTGCGACAGTCATTTAGGGTGCAATTAAAAGTGGCTCCCCAGCCTTCTGAACGAACTCCAATTTATCCATCCATTCTACAATTGATGGGCACATGGTTATTCCAGGTGCGGGACTGTTGTAAGTGGTTCTGCTATGAACATATTTGCACACATCTTTTGATGAACACAAGTGTGCATTTCTGCTGTGTATAACCTGAACAAGGCAATGCTGGGGTCTGGGGTTCGCATACACTCAGGGTGTCATACACAGCAGGTACTGTGGAGCCCACTCTCAAAGTCCAGCCCTCCCTGTTATTCCACCCCTCCCCCATCCATGCCCCAGGAATGAGGTATGGAGTGAAATTCAGTACTGGAATGAGGCTGAGGGATCTGATGACTTGGTTGATTTTTAAAATGATGCAATTGTAATGGTCTATTTTGTTTTAGGTTATGACATAGGTCCTTTGAGTCAAAACAGTGTGTTAAAGGGCACACCAACGGTGTGTTAAAATGTACAGGATGCATTCAGGAAAATACTGGGGTGTTTTGTATTTGCACTCTCAAGCCAGAAATTCATCTTGACCCAATCTCATCACCAATATTCATGTCTTAAACCTTCCGAGGCTTTACTATTGAAAGTTAAGGTTATATGGTGTTAGACTAAGGATCTGGGTAAGGATCTGGGCTTTGTCCGTAAGTATAAAAGAGGGACCAGAAAGCTCTCTCTGGGCTGCAAACAGGGTGTCAGATATCATGGACAGAAAATGAGAAGATCTCGCTGTAGGCACCCAGCTTACATGTAGCCATTGCATAAACAGTCACAAAGGGCTTTTGGCTGTTTAGCTCAGTGAATTGAGTGTGGGCCTGCAAACCAAAAGGTTGCAGGTTTGATTCCCAGTCAGGGCACATGCCTGGGTTGAGGGCCAGGTCCTCATGAGAGGCAGCCACACGTTGATGTTTCTCTCCCTCTCTTTCTCCTTCCCTTCCCCTCTAAATAAATAAATAAATAAATAAATAAAATTAAGCAGTCCCTTCCTTCAGTCCTTCACCCCTTCGTAGTTTCTCTCCACCTTTTCTCCCTTCCCCTTTGCAGACTTCCGTTGGGCCTGCTGGGGTTGCCCTGCCCTCCCAGAAGCCCCAAGGCTCTCCTTGTGAGCAGGTAAGGCCGGTTTTCTTGTTTCCCATCTCTGCAATCAGCAAGGCCCTGAGGGTCTGGCTGTGCTTGGCTGAGGGTGCCAGGCATCTGTGCTCTCTTCTTTGGGGGCTCCAGAACAAAGCCTCTGGCCATGGAGGACAGGTCATGCGGTACTGTGTGGCAAAAGCAGACATGCAAAAGATGTAACAGGATGTTCTCTCCCCAAAGCAGCCTCCGTTCCTGCTCCTGAACATGCTCTCTTCCCCTCTACCTCTCTCCAGACTCTACTTTCTTCCTCCTTTGAGAAGCCAGGAGGCCCTTCTCCCATGGGGCATCTGTGGGGGGAAGTTGTAGAGGGGGACACGGCCCTCCTGGCCTCCAAGTTCTGGCCTTGTCTCCATGGCAGCCCTGGAACCTGCGAGGGCCCCCATCTCCAGGTATGTTGGGGCCGTCAGGTTTTGTGGGCTGTCCTCGGAATAAACCACACCAACCAAGAGATTTATGAGTAAATGTTGAGAGCATAACCACCTTATATTTGAGGGCCTATCTTGTTGAGACATTTTTCATTAAACATCCAACAAATATTTACTGTGCATCTACCATTGTCAGGTTCCGTTGTAGCTCTAGAGACATATCAGAGGGAAAAACAGGTAAAAATCTCTGCCTGCCTTCAGAGTGGGAGGAAGCAGACAAGAAACACACAGGGCAGGCAACTTTTCCCGCAGGTTAGAAGGTCAGAGGTGCTGTGGAGGAAAAGGAAGCAGGAAGGAAAAAGGGAAATGGGGACACAGGGTGAGGGCAAGCTTTATTTTTATTTAGAGTATTTTGGGTAGTCAGGGAAGGTCTCACTGACAATGCAACATTTGAACCAAGACTTGAAGGGGGCGAGGGACTGAGCCATACTGTGTTCCAGGGGAAGAGGGTTCCTGGCAGATGGAACAGCAAGTACAAAGGCCCTGAGCCAGCGGCAGGCCTGGTTCACCTGGGGCCATCAAGGCAGCCAGTGTGGCTGGAACAGCATGAGAGGAGGGGAGAGTAGTGGGACAGGAGGTCAGAGAAATACTGAAGAGGCCGGCCTCATATGACCTGGGCTTCTCCTCTGGTCAGATGGGGGCCATTGGAGAGTTCTGAGAGAGGAGGGCAGGTCTGGCTCAGGTTTGAACAGGACCCCTTCAGCTGCCCGTGGAGGACAGGTGTTAGCGGGATAAAGGCAAGCAGGAAGACACTTAGGAGGTTGGGTGCTTATCAAGGTGTGAGAAGTGCTTCCACTCTAGCTATACAGGGTCCGACACAAATAATGCCCCTCTTTTATTACAAAGTCATAACCATGTAATTCTGTAACACAACAGTATCACACTCAAGCACACCATATAACATTTTAGGTGAAATGTTCAAATTATAACTATAAATTATTACGCCCATATTGCTACCAACCACACTCAGGCACGCCTTACTTCTGCCAGACCCTGTACTTTGAAGGTGAGCTCATTAGAGCTCACTGATGGACTGCCTGTGTGATTAAAAGAGAGGAGATTCTAAGATTTTTGAAAAAGGGACCAACAAGGGCCAAAGTGACTCAAGAAAGAGTTTGGGAAGGAAATAGTGTAGGGATCTTGGTGGGTCCTCTCAAGCAAGAGGACAAGCTGTAGAGACAAGGACGAGACAGGAGAGCAGAGGGAGAGAGAACTGGAGAGAGGATGTTCTGGGCAGAGTGAGAATGTGGGTTCCTCACGGACAGCTTTAGTACCTACCTGAGTTCTGGGAGAAAAGAGAAGGCAGGATCCTTTGGGATCACTGAGCAGAGTTAACGATGCTAGCTAGCATTGGCAAGGATGTGGGCCGAGCTCTATCGGCAAGGGATGGCTCCCACCTGCCGCAGAAGAGAAGCCCGAGTGCTGAGGGGCCAGGGAGGGAGGGGTGTTAAAACCCAGAGCGGGTCTGTGTGGAGAGAGGGCTGTCCCTCTTGGACTGCAGCCTGCTGCGGAGGAACTGCAGCCCCCGCCGACCTGCGGCACGGCAGGAAAGGAGCTAGGAAAATAGAAACCTACCCTCACTGCCCTCTCACCCATCCATCCCCTGCTGGGCCTCCTAGGGAATGAGGCCCGAGGGCAAGAGCGTCCACAGCCTAGTGCCCTCAGGCCGGGGCACAGCAGGGGTGCAGCTTTAAAAACAAAGTCAGGATTTGGAGATTAGGTGATAGGGCACTAGAAAGGGTTGAAGAGAGAATGTGGTAAATTGTACTTAAGGAAATTTAAAAGTCATAGGATCAGTTAGGCAGGGAGTCTAGGAGACCTTTGAAGAGGCTCTTTGATAACTGGGGGAACTGAGAGAAAATGAATCATTTTTATGCAGCAGCGTCCTGCTGAGAGCTAGGCACTGCTCCAGGAGCTTTACAGGCAGGCATTCTCTCCGGAGAGCAGAGGCTCACAAAGCCACCCATGCGTTCTAGCTGTCTCCTGAGGATGAAATAAGGTTGAGCGCAGTGCCCGGGATATAGAAGCACTCCCTAGCTTAGTTACCCCCATTGAAACGGTTATGGATAAGAACCAAAAGCAAACACCGAGCCACAGAGAGGTTGCTCAACCAGTAAGTGGTATTCAGACATGTTCTGATTCCAGCTCCCACGTTCCCAGCGGCTTGTCCACCACACTGGAGAAGAGGCAGTGAGAAACGTTGCAAAGGGACACGTGGTGAGACCTGGAGACCGACGTGGGCCAACGCCTGCCCTGTGGGAGCACACAGGGACAGAAGACAGTGAGTGACGAGGGAGAACCAAAGCTCCAGAGGAAGAGATAAAAGTGGAAACAATTTGCTGAGGGAGGCGGGGACAAGTAGCCTTCAGGGGACAGCTGGTTAGGTTAAAGGGAAGAAAAGGTCCTGAGGGAAAGCCAGGGGGTGGAGGAGGGGCCTTGGGAACTGGATGCAAGTTCTGTAAGTGACTGAGGGCTTAAGAAGTCAGATTCATTTTCTTTTCTTTCGAAGTCCTCTGGAAATCTATCAAGATGTCAACTCGTCTTTTCCTAGGGGATTTATCTGACAGAAGTCAGTGTTTACATCATAGTAACTGCTGTAGAGAAGGCTTTCAATACGGTTGTTGAATAAATGAAATGAAGCAGGTATGGCATGCCCTTGACTTCAGCTGCCCATGTAGATCAATAGAGTCAGTGTCATCTACTTAAAAAAAAATGTTTTAGAGATTGGGGAAGGGAGGGAGGAAGGGAGGGAGAGAAACATCAATGTGTGGTTGCCTCTCGTGTGCCCCACACCAGGGACCTGGCCTGCAACCCAGGCATGTGTCCTGACTGGGAATTGAACCAGTGACCCTTTGGTTTCACAGGCTGGCGCTCAAGCCACTGAGCCACACCAGCCAGGGCTGTCAACTCCTTTTTTTACGCCCCTCAGAACTATGTTGATGGTGTGCATGGGTGACCACCACCTGCTGGATGAGCCTAAATTCAGTTAATGTGCATTTGCATCAGCACACCGATATTAGAATTTGAACTAGGCATAACGTTTCCTTTACCTGCTCTCCACTGCTGGCAGTTAGTTTTCAAATTTTTTTCAAAACCGACTCTAATCCTTATTTTTGACCACTCCCATATGTGAATTATTGGAAGCATACTGGTTTCCTCGTCATTTTCTAGATAAGCTTTTCACACTTAATGCATTTGTGCCTCCTAAGTGATGACTTGGAGTGCCCCAGCGAATTCTACTTTTTCATTCTTTTAAAGATTTTTCATGCTTAAGCAACTTCTTAAACTTTCAGAGCCTCAGTTTCCTCATCCTTAAAATTAAAAAAAAAAAAAAAAAGAGAATAATAGAATCTGAACTCTGAGTTGCCTGTTATGTGACCGACCGCGCCGGTATTTACGGCATGAATTTTCAGATTCGGCTCTCTCACGTACTAGCTGTGATCTTCTGTTCAGTCCTCTCCTTTTCAGGCCCCGATTTCCTCCTTTGTGAAAAGGGGTGAAGGGAGAAGGAATTTTGCAGTGCTTGTGTTCAGTCTAAGGTTGTACTGTCCTCCTGGGGCTTGCAGCCTGGCTGGATGCCCGGGGGACCCTTCTCAATCCCTCCGGGCCCCAGCTCTCTCAGCTGTGCGGCATGTTAATGGCACCCGACTAAGAGCTGTGTGAGGAATGGTGATGTTTATCCAGGAGAGGGGTTGCTAAAATATCGTCATTCCCTTATAGCAGAGATGGGTGACAGCATATAGCTGATGTCACCAGCCATTAAGATCTTCCAACCTTTGTTCCCTAAGCAACTTTTCAATAGCTTAGCTCTCCATATAGCTTTCCTGTGGTGAAATTCAAGTTATTTCCATCGACCTGAAAGCAAAACTTCATGTGCTCATTTGGAATGGCCTGGATTCAAGGGTGTGAGGGACACACACATGACTCTTCTCACCTTGTTTGGAGACCACTTCTGGCAGGTCCCCACTGCCCCCCTTTCCTCCTCTTCATTGGCAGCAGAGGGGGTCAAATCTGGGTCTCTGTCCTTGAGAATAGAATGGGGAAGACATTCTGCCTTGTCAGAAATCTGTCTCTATTTCAAATCTAGTAACAGCATTTGTCATGGAGTAAGTTGGAATCACTAGAATTCTTGCAAACAAACAAACAAACAAACAAAACCCAAAACAAACCCTCCTGTCATCATTCTTGATCTCTCGTCATGGTTACCGTGCTGCCCACACCAGAACTATAGTTTTGGATAGTGGCCAGTGCTGGGGATACACATTTTTATAACATGTTTTGGGGGCTCTCTCTCTTACTTTTATTATGTTGTTACATAATGAAATATGCAACTCCTTGGTCAATCTTTGAAGGTTTCGATTCTCTCCTTTTTTCGCTCTTTCCCATTTGCTAACTTTGGTGGTGATCTTGTAGTAGCAGATCAGACTGTCTCGCAGGAATATATGCTAGCAACTTCAAAGGATCAAGTTGTTCCAAAGTGGTTATCCATCGGAATGACTTAGCTCCAGCCTGTATGCCCTACCTCAGCTGGTGACACAACCTTGACCTACTAAGGCCCAAACTGACGGGTTTTTTGCGACTCTTCTCACTGCACCCAACCTCATCTCGCGGACTGAATCCATATTCATTTCTGATCCTGTCTATTGCCCTCCATCCTTATAGCTCTTGCCCTAATGCACCTGCACCTTTCCTATTTCAGGGGTCTACTAAGTGCTTTCCCTGCTTCTTGGTTTTAGTCCTCTTAGGTCTATCCTGAAACTAGAACTACCTTAGAACCTTTCACTTGCTCCCAATTTTAACTTCTGACTCACTGGGTCCCATCCACACCTCCAAAGTCACCCCAAGTTGTCACACTAAAGTAGAGTTCCTTAAACTTGAAATTATTCATCTCCTGACTTTTTGTTCATATGCCTGGAATCCCTTTCTATACACACCGGGTGGGGATTAGGACAATGCGTACTCCGTGAAGGCAGGAATAGCATGGCAATTAAAGGAACGTTTTTGGCCTTTGTCCACTGCTCCAGCCTCCTGTCTTCTAAGAATATCCTAATTACATATGGTTCCCCCTGCGTTCCCCCAAGTTTCCTGCTTCTCTCCCTTGGAACGGAGTGCTGTCCGCTTCCTCCCATCCCTTTCCTATCCGTGGAGGCAAGGCTCTGGGCGGCTTTCCCGGCCTAGCCAGGTTTACATCCTCTGGCTGTGCTGCGTTTTCTTAACCCTTTCTCTCCACTAGTCTGCTGGGTTTTCCAAGGACTTCGGCTCGGTCTTATTTATTCTAACTTCTACTACTGCAAGTGGCAACGCGGCCTCTCCACAAACGTTCCCGGTGCCCTCCCAACCACAGAGGGTCGAAGTCCGCGGACCCCTGCCCACACCCAACCTGCAGCTTCCCCGCCTTCCTCCTCCCCTCCCTGGGGAAGCTTCTCCCGCCGTTCTCTCCTTTGAGGTTGGCGCGATTCTCAGTTTTCAAGGTGTCGCGTCTTCGAAGCGAGCAATCTTCGCGGGGGACAAGGGGCGAATACCCTGGACCCAGATGACCATCCGTGACATGTCCCTTCCGAAAGCCCGAAGAGGGCGATCCGGGCTGGCTTGCGGCGCGCCCCAAAGCCTCGGGTCTTGCCGGGGTCGCCAGGACCTGTCCCCACCCCCACCGCGGCCCCCAGCTGGGCCCCCGCCCCACAGGCGGCCCGACCTCCGCCCCCAGCGCCCGCCCCGCCGCGCAGCTGGGCCGCCGCGCCGGCGCCTCACAGCGCGCAGGGATCCGACACGCGCCACCCCTCCCCCACCCGCCGCCGACCCTGAGCCGGGCCTTTGCCCCCCAAATTCTCCTTCCCGGCACCCCCTGAGACAGAGGAAAGGGAGACGAGGCTCGCCCTTCCCGGCCCGGCCCGACCACGCGTTGTCCAGTGGCGTCGGGATGTCCCTTCGGTGAACTACTTTACCTTCCCCGGAGGGACTACTTCTGCGGAAGGGTCGGACTGGCGGCGCGCACGACATGGCGGTGGCGGCGGCGCGCCTGAGGTAGAGGGACGCTGGCCCGGTCAGGCCTCGACGCGGCCTATACGCTTCGGTCGCTCGCTCGCTCCCGCTCTTCACCCCACGCCTGGCCATGGCGGAGTCCTCGCCAGCCCGACGCCCGGTGCCCCTCATCGAATCGGGTAAGACGAGCTGCCCGAGCCCTCCCCGCGACGCCCCCGCCCCGGCCCCCTTCCCGGCGCGCCCGCTCTTGACCCGACTCCCTCTCTCCCCTCAGAGCTGTACTTCCTAATTGCCCGGTACCTGTCGGCCGGCCCGTGTCGCAGAGCCGCCCAGGTGAGTGTGGGCCCTGCGGACGGCGGCGGCCGTGGCCGTGGCCCGGCCTCGGCATCGCCGGGGGTCCGGGAGGAGGGCGCGGGGTGGACCGGGGTGCGGCCCCCGCCCCTCTAACTGCGCGTCTCGTCGGCTGCAGGTGCTGGTGCAGGAGCTGGAGCAGTATCAGGTCTGTGCATCGCGCCGCCCCCGCCCCGCGCCCTCCGTCCCCTCTCCCGGCCTCGTCCGAGGTCGCCCGCCCGGCCGCGCTGCCTGCAGCCCCGGCGTCGCGGCCCCCCAGCCCCGCACCCACGCGGTGGTCACTCGTGTGCATTTCGTGTCTTTGCAGCTGCTGCCGAAGAGGTTGGATTGGGAGGGCAACGAGCACAGCAGGAGCTACGAGGAATTGGTGAGACTTGGACATTGCCGTCCCGGGTCTCCGAGCACCCGCCTCCCGCCCCCTTTTCGGGGCTCCCGCTCGTGGGGCGAAGTGGCCGAGCCGCGCTCTGAGGCGGGCGGGAGGGGGCCGCGGCGTCTCGGGGCCGTGAGACTTCCCGCGGGAGGCTGTTTTGCTTTGGGGGCGGCTGTGTTTGTTTTGGTAGGAAACGGCCCCGGGGGCGGCGGGGGGTGGGGGCGCCCGGGCGCGGCGGTTTGCGGCGGGGTGGGCCCCAGGTGCGCTGCGCCTCCAGGTGCGCTGCTGGTGGTGAGAAGCGCGTGCGCGCGTGCGCGGGGGAGGGGCCTCGGAACCCGACTTGTAACTCTAGCTCTGATTGGTCGTCCTCCTTGGGCCACGCCCAGGCCTTCAGACCACTTGTTTCCCAGGAATAACCTTTGGTGCCTGAGAGGGGGAGAAGTGTTCCTCCTGGGCACTTTTCCCCTTTTACCTCATCAGTGTAATAAAAGTATTGCTGCCGTGAGAATATGCCAGGCCTCCATTAGTTCTGCTGCTCTAAACTGCACACTTGTTGAAGGCCTTGAAATACTGACTGACTGTGATGAATTTTTACAGTCACTTGCTGGACGGAATATAGGTTCTAGCTGTGCAGTTTCTATTTTTGTCAATTTGTGTATGAGGACATAGGGTTTTTTAGTTCCCGGGCTATGTTAAGCATTTTGTATGAGCAGGACAACTGAATAAAGAGCTCTTGAATTATCATTTACCACAGTTGTAACATTGGGTTGGCCAAAAAGTCTGTGACTTTTTCGTAATGTAAAACACATTTCACTTTTTCACCAATAACTGTGGATTTGGGTATTTTGAGTATGTCAGCTATCTCACGCTATTGGCTTCTAGCGGGTAGAGGCCAGGGGTGCTGTTAACATCTTCCAATGCATAAGACACCCCCACAGCAAAGAATTACTTGACCAAAATGTCAATAGGATCAAGAAGCTTCCCGACCCACTTCTGACATGTTTGGTCAGTCACAGCACCTTCTCCATACACTGCACAATTCTTTTTTTGCATTTCAAAATGTTGTGCTTTTACCTTTCATAAATAGTAAAGCATAATATGCTGAAATGTTGTGTACCTTCTTTCATCTTCAATATTAAAATGGCTGTACAAAAATTCACCCATTTTGACTTTTTAAAAAATGCACACCGATATGATGGCCGTCACTACTAGAGCCATTGTATGGAAAAAACGTAATGGACTTTTTGGCCCATCCAATACCAAAGCAGAAGTTGTAGGGTGTGATTACCACTTTTTAAAAGAGACATTTATTTATTTTTAGACAAGGGGGAAGGGAGGAAGACAGAGGGAGAGGAACATCCAGTGTGAGATTGCTTCTCAGCAGGCCCCCAACAGGGGACCCAGCCCACCGCCCAGGCACATGCCCTGACTGGGAATGGAATCTGCGACTTTTCAGTTCCCAGGCCGGAGCTCAGTATACGGAGCTGCCAAGGCTTACCCTCCCCTCCTCGTCCCTCTCCCCCCCTCCTTTTTAACTTACTGATTGGAAAGACAGACATCGATTTGTTGTTTCACTTATTTATGCATTCACTGGTTGATTTAAAAAAAAGATTTTATTTATTTTTAGAGAGAGGAGAAGGGAGGGAGAAAGGGAGACACCAGTGTGTGGTTGCCTCTTGCGCGCCCCCTACTGGGCACCTGGCATGCAACCCAGGCAGGTGCCCTGACTGGGAATTTGACCCGTGACTCCTTGGTTCCAAGGCCGGCACTCAATCCACTGAGCCACAGCAGCCATGGCCATTGGTTGATTCTTTTATGTGCCCTGATGGGGGATTGAATGCACACACATGGTGTATCAGGACTATGCTCTAACCAACTGTTCTAACTGGCCAGGGCTGATTACCATTTTTGAATTAAATGAAAAGGACAAAAGCAGGGGGATTTGTCATCTGTATATAAACAGTTAAGTATTAACACTTAAAAATCAGATTAAAGAAATGGGTTCTATTTCAATTGCCAGTTTTAATATTTGCCTTACTAGAAATTTTTTTGTTACAAAAAATTCATTTTATTTTACTTTATTTTAAAAAATGTTTAAAGGTTTTACTTATTTTTAGAGAGAGGGGAAGGGAGGGAAAAAGGGAGGAGAGAAACATCAATGTGTGAGAGATAAATCTATCAGTTCCCTCTCACATGCCCCATCTGGGAACCTGGGTTCAACCCAGGCATGTGCCCTGACTGGGAATTGAACTGGGCGACCTGATTTGCAGGCCGGCACTCAGTCCTCTGAGCCACACTGGGCAGGGCTTTTTGTTGCAAACTTTTTTTTTTTTTTAAATCTTCCCCTGATGATATGTTTTCAACAAAATTGATTTTAGAGAGCGAGGAAGGGAGAGAGAGAGAAAAAAGCATTGATATAAGAGAAACATCGCTTGCTTACCTTCCATACATACCCTGACTGGGGATAGAACTTGTAACCCAGGCGTGTGGATGGAACTTGAAACCTTTTGGTGTACAGGACAATGCTCTAATGAACTGAGCCACTGGGCCAGGGCTATTGCAAACTTTTTAAAAAAATATTTTATTTATTTTCAGACAGAGGAGAGGGGAGGGAGAAAGAGAGAGAAACATCAGTGTGTGGTTGCTGCTTGCACGGCCACTCCTTGGGACCTGGCCTGCAACCCAGGCATGTGACCTGACTGGGAATCATCCAGTGACCCTTTGGTTCGCAGGGCGGCACTCAATCCACTAAGCCACACCAGCCAGGGCTGTTGCAAACTTTTAAAACCAAATAATATTTTCCAGAAAGTGAGTTCTGAAAATACTGCATGGTGGCAGAATTTTTACTTATGTTGAGTTTGATATTTTGCAAGGAAACATTTAAAGGACTGGTCTGTTGTCTTGCTGGTGAGAGAGAATAGTGTATTTGGTGAGGCAGAGAAGTGTTGACATGACAGTAAAGTCATGCTACTGAAGAGAACATGGTTTAAATTTTAAAGCAAGAGTAATGTTATACCTACTGGAAATAGACATATATTTTCTCTTTTGCTGTTAGAATTGCTTAAAATCCTGCTTAACATTCTGCTTAAAAATTGTTCAAAATCTGTGATATACTCCTGTGATGTGGCTATGACATGTATTTTCTCATTGCCTGATTTGGTCTGTCTGGTGGGGTATTCTCTTCCTCCTCTACTTCTTCTCTCTCCCCCATCCCAGCACTATGTGGAACAGGATGAGTTTCTTGTCTAGAGGGGTATAATTGTTTTGTCAAGGGCATCTGAGTAGATTCTAGCTGTCCAAAGAAAGGTTACCATAAACAGATTCATTACTAATTTGCTGTATTTGCTATGGGTTCTGTGAGGTACATATTTTTTTTCTTACAAACTGTCAAAGCTTCAAACATAGAAAATTGGAATACTGAATTATCCACCAGTCTTAGTGATTCTCAAACAATGTTGTATCTATTACTTCCTTCCCCCAGGCTGTATTGTTTTTAACCCAATTTCAGACATTCTTTTCATTGGTTAACATGCTGAAGTATTTTATTTATTTATTTTTAAAAGACTTTGTTTATTTGTAGAGAGAGGGGAAGGGAGTGAGAAAGAGAGGGAAAGAAACATCAGTGGGTGAAACATCAATCAGTTGCCTCTTACATGCCACCACCTGGAGACCTAGCCTGCAACCCAGCCAGGTGCCCTGACTGGGAATTGAACTGGCGACCTTTTGGTTCACAGGCTGGCGCTTAATACATTGAGCCACACCAGCCAGGAGTGAAGTATTTAAAGGAAATCTCAGACATTACATTTCATCCCTAAATTTTAGACAGTGTACTCTAAGAAATTAAGGACAATTCCTTATGCCACCATTGTACCAGTATCATGTGTATAAAATAATCCATGGTTTCTTGATACTCTGTGTGTGTGTGTGTGTGTGTAGTTTATGTTCAGACTTTTCTCTTGTCCAGATGTCTTTTATATTTAGTTTGAATTGGGCTTCAAACAAGGTCTATGCATTGCACTGATTATATCTTTTTTTTTTTTAAAGAATATCAATTTGTTGTTCCACTTATTTTTTAAAAAATATTTTATTTATTTGTTTAGATAGGGAAGGGAGGGAGAAAGAGAGGGAGGGAAACATCAGTGTGTGGTTGCCTCTCATGTGCCGTGCCTCTTACTGGGAACCTGGCCTGCAACCCAGGCATGTACCTGTACCCTGACTGGGAATCAGACTGATGTTGTTCTTTGTAGGCCGGCGCTCAATCCACTGAGGGCCATTGGTTGCCTCTTATATGTGCCCTGATTAGGGATTGAACCCCTAACCTTGGCGTTTGGGACAATGCTCTAACCAGTTGGGCTACCTGGCCAGGGCAGTGAAGAGATTCAAGAGGTATCATGAACCTCTTATCTTGCATAATTTTTTTCTCCCACGCCATTGATTTACTGAAGAGACTGAATTAGTTATCCTGTGGAATGTTACACATTCTGGTTTTGTCTTATTTCTTCCTTTCCATGTTGTCTTCTGTTGTTTAACTTACTCCTTTTTCTGAATAGTTCTCATTCTTGGATCAGAATCATCTGGGAGCTTTATTAAATCTGGATGCCTGGACCAGTTAAATCAGAATCTTACTGGTAGGACTGGACATCACTAATTTTAAAGCCTATCAGATTATTTCAATATAATTGTTTATCAAGATACAGTTTATCTTACACTTAAGACCATGCTATTATCCCAACCTGTCCTTTAAAAGTAAGAATATTTTTGATACTTAGGAAAATTGATACTCATTTCTCAATATCTGCATTGGGCTGTAAATTCATAAAGTTTAATTGGGATTTTTATGATTTATAAGTGCTGAAGAGGAAGAAGGAACAAGACCAAAAGAATTGGACATAGGAATTGGGCAGAACTAGGTTTGTAAAGAAAGGGGTGTATTTAGCCCTGTTTGGTGGGGCTCAATGGATTGAGCATCGGCCTGTGAAGTGAAAGAGCGCAGGTTTAATTCCTAGTCAGGGCACTTGCCTGGGTTGAGGGCCAGGTTCCTGGTTGGGGGCATGCAAGAGGCAACTGATCGATTTTTCTCTCCTTTTTCTTCCTTCCTTCTCCTGTCTATAAAAATAAAAAAAAAAATCTTTAAAAGAAATAGTGTACTTAAAAAGGGGGAAGAGAAGTGACATATCCAGTAATTGAGTAACATGATACATTTTTGTAGGCCAGTCTCTTCCTTACCCACGAAACAAAAATCAGAGGATCCTTATTTTGTAGTCTTACTACTAGGGGATATATTGTCATTTATTAGCTTTTTAAATATTTTATGAGCAAGTCTTTTGTGTAAGGAAAAGTTACATTTAAAGTTACTTGTATTGAAATTATTATTTGGTTTATTCGAATTGTAAGAAGTCATTTTTCTTAAACCTTTAAATTCAATTTCAGATTATAAATTTAGTAATATGTGTAGGAACAAGTATTTTTGATTGCTTACTTTGTAATGCGAATTTAATCTTAAAATATTTAACATCACTTACACCCTTCATTAAAGTCCCTCCACATTTTCTACTATATTTACAAGTATATAATGATCAGTCATCTCAAGGTGGCAAATTTAGATAAATCTAAATATCTTTTTAAGGATTTAACTTGTAAATATAATACTTTAAATTTATTGTAAGTTATTTTTTTACTCTCAAACATTAAAAGTTCAGAAATTAGGTGCTCGCTTTGGCAGCACATACACTAAAAAAGTTCAGAAATTAGGAAACTTTTTACTATATCAGAAAAAATGTAACTTCCACAGATCTATCAAAAGTTTCTTTTCCAACTTCTGGTCAAGATGGAGGCATAGGTAGACATGCTTTGCCTCCACATGGCAACTATAAGAATTACAGTTAACCTCAAAACAAACAACACCCAGAACTGCCAGAAAATGGGACTGTATGGAAGTCCGACAACTAGGGATTTAAAGAAGCCATATTCATCCAGGTGGGTAGGAGGAGTGGAGGGGCAAAGAGACATGGTGTGGCACAGAGGAGGGGTGGTGTCAGTGGCAGAGGCAGAATGGGCGGTCCCATATTCATTTGTGGTGGATAGAAATTGGGAGGGATACCTTGGGAAATGAGGGACACATTGGGAGCAAGTGATCCGAGCCCCAGGCCAGACCAAACACTCAGGGACATGCTACTGGGAAGATAAAGCCACATAACTTCTGGCTGTAAAAACCAGTGGGGGTTGGAGCAGTAGAAGAAACTGGTGATTTTTCAGGAAAGTCTGTATAAAGGGCCTGCACAGACTTAGAGCTTATGGAAACCCACCCACTCTGGCATTTACCACCAGAGCAACAGCTGGAAGGGCCCCAGTCACTTACGGGAAGTGGGTGAAGTGACTGGAAATGGGGCAAGTGCTGGGCAAGCCTCTAGAAGCCAAGCAGCGGCATTGTCCCCTCTCTGAGCCCTCCCCTCACACACAGCCACAAAGCAGTAAAAGGGGTTGTCCCACTCTAGCAGTTAACTAAGGCTCTGCCATGTAGAACTTAACAGGTGTGCTAAGATAGGGAGTCAAAGTCAGGAGTTCTACCTGATAAACAGAAACAAACAGGCTGTCAAATTGAGGAGACAAAGAAATATGGCACAAATGAAAGAACAGAACAAAACCCCAGAAAAACTAATAAACACAACAGAGATCTCCAGCGTAGCAGATACAGAGTTCAAAACAGTGGTAATCAGGATGCTCTGAGAACTCACAGACTATGGACAGCAACAATAAAAAGGAAGAAATGAATGTTATGCTAAGTCATATGTGGCAAACACAAGGCCCGAAGGCCAAATCCGGCCCGGCACCTTGTTTCTACCTGGTGGCAGCACCGAGCTCTTGCTTAACTGTTAAGGAGTAATTACATTATACAGTCCTAAAATTACATTCGGCTCTTTGAAGGCAACCACAAGGCTGATGTGGCCCTGGGTGAAAATGAGTTTGACGTGAAATAAAGATCTACAGGAACCAATAATAGAGGGAAGGAAGCTGGGATTTAAATCAATGATTTGTAACATAAGGAAGAAATAAACATTCAGTCAGAACAGAAAGAAGAAAAAGAATTAAAAAGAACTAGGATAGTATAAGACAACTCTGGGACATCTCCAAATGTGCCAACAGTTGAATCGTAGGGGTGCCAGAAGAAGAGGAAGAGGAAGAAATTGAAAATTTACTTGAAAAAATAATGAAAACTTCCCTAATTTGGTGAAGAAAATAGACATACAAGTCAGGAAGCACAGAGTCCCAAACAAATTGGATCCAAAGAGGACCACACCGAGACACATCATTTTTTTTTTGTTTTGTTTAAGATTTTATTTATTTTTAGAGAGGGGAAGGGAGGCAGGAAGAGAAATGTCGATGTGTGAGAGACATCAGTTGGTTGCCTCTTGCATCTGGGGTTGCCAGATTTTGAATCTCAGGTAAACCTTTTTTATGGCAAATCTACTTACTAATTTAAAATAAGAACAACTTTGTATTTTCTACCTGCATTGCAACTAATCTCATTACTATTTTATTTTTATTGTGAAATTCTGAAGGCCCTTCAGCTTGAGCACAGCTAATCTCTTTCCATTCTGTATGGATTCTGCATTTTGTTTGTTCACCATAGGGATATGTCATTCTGTAGGCATTTCGTTGATAACTTGGGAACACATGATTGTGGCAGTGTGGTGACAAGTCACAATCCACAATATAGTGGTGTGGGAATTAGAATCTTAAGTTTTCATGCCAAGTAGCTGAGCTGTACACCTGACATTGTCGCATTGTCGTGCTGTTAACTAGATATTCCAATCTTAGGCAAATTATTTAATCTCTACCTGTTTTTTGGTTTGTATAACAAGGGTAATAATAGTTGTATCGAATATTCTACTAATTATGTGGTGTTAGATGGGTACCAGATTTATTGGGATGATCACTTAGTAAGTTAAATGATGTCTAATCACTAAGGTATACATCTGAAAATAATATGTGTTTCAACTGTAACTGAAAAATGAAAAGTTACTTAAATTAAAAAAATAATTGTATCAAGGGTTGTTTTGAACATTGGGAAGAAATAGCTTTAGAGTGCCTGGCACATGGTAATAGTTAGTAGTATTTATTAGTAACAGCCCTGATAGAATGATAAGCCATAATTGTGTGAACTTCTTCACTTAATTTATATTATGAGGTGTAATGCTCGAATTAATGATATCTGGTGTATCCATTAATGGATGACCAATCACAGTTTGAGATGGGGGGGCTAATGGCGGTCCCTATGGCTCACTACTGAATAATGGTAGTGATACTACTTTTTGTGAGTCAGTTTTTTTTAAAGATTTTATTTTTACTTTATTTTTAGAGACGGGGGGAGGGAGGGAGAAAGAAACGGGGAGAAATATCAGTGTGTGATTGCCTCTCAGGTGCTCCCTATTGGGGACCTGGCCCACAACCCAGGCATGTGCCCCAGCCAGAAATTGAACCAGCAACCCACTGTCCCCCTTGCTGTTGCTGTTTGCAGGCTGGTACTCAATCCACTGAGCCATACCAGCCAGGGCTGAGTCAATTAGTTTTGACTGTACTACTTTATTGTTTTCAATGATTTGAGAGAAAGGAATGTCGGTGGAGAGGGGCTAGAGAGAGAGAGATTGATTTGTTCCACTTATTTATGCATTCATTAATTGACTCCTGGAGGTGCTCTGACCAGGAATCGAAACTGCAACCTTGGCATATCAGAACTACGCTCTAACCAACTGAGCTACCTGGCCAAGGCACCTGTGCTACTTTAAAAGAGAATAGTTACTGATTATTTTGTTTTTATAGGTTCACCTGCACATAACAGCTTTTTGTATCTAAGGAACAAAATCATGTATCCTTTTTTTCCTTCACATTTTTAAAATTCTTTAAGATTTTTGTCATTTTGTTCTACTGGTTTTTGTTTTTAAAGATTTTATTTATTTATTTTTAGAGAGGGGGGAAGGGAAGGAGAAAGAGGAAGAGGAACATCAATGTATGGTTATCTCTCACATGCCCCTTACTGGGGACCTGGCCTACAACCTAGGCATATGCCTTGACTAGGAATCTAACTGGCGACCCTTTGGGTCGCAGCCGGTGCTCAATCCTCTGATCTACACCAGCCAGGGCTATTCTCTTGGATTTTGAGGAACATTTTCTCTAACTATGGTTGTAGAGTTGTCTTTGTTTTTTTTTCTCATTTCAGTTTTTTATTTTGGAGCTACGTTATTAGGTACATAAAAGTTCAAAATTGTTACCTTCCTATTGAATTGTCCCCCCTCCCCCCGCCCCCAGGGACATCATTATTGATTTTAGAGTGTGGGAGGGATGGAAAGAGGGAGAGACGGAGAGACAACTGGTAGTCTCTCACTCACCCCTGACTGGGGACCAAACATGCAACCTAGGCGTGTGCCCTGGCTGGAAATTGAACTCGCAGTCTTTCGTTTTACAGGACAGCCATGCAAGCCACACTGGCCAGGGCTGCCACCTTTTTTCAATAGACTTAATTTTTTTAGAGCAGTTTTACATTTACGTCAAAATTGAGTAAAAGATACAGATAGAGTATTTGCCATATAAATGGTAAATACTAGTCCCATAAATGCATAGTTTTCCTCATACTCCATGTTCCCCACCAGAGTGGTATATTTGTTATGGTTGATGAATCTATATTGACACAAAATCACCCGCAGTCCATAGTTTACATTAGTGTTCTATTATATTTATATTAGGCCTCACATTACTATAACCACCCCAGCTTTCTTTTGGTTGGGGTTAGTAATGGCATAGTATATCTTTTTCTGTCCTTTTACTTTTAACCTGTGATCTCATTAAATCATACATGCTCTCCTGTAAAGAGCATATCGTTTTATTCAATTTTTTGTTGGAGTGTCTCAACCATTTGTATGTAATATAATTAAACAATTGTGTTAAGTCTGCCAGGTATCTGTTTTATATATGTCCCATATCCTCTTTATTCTTACTCTCTCACTTTATTTTGGGTTAAGCAAATATTGTTCTATTTATTCCTTTTTAGTTATATATCCTTTTATTAATTTAATGGTTACCCTTGCAGTTACAATATTACCATTTACTTTAGGCACTCTACTACTTAAATGAAGTTAAATCTGTTAGTTGTCACCTCTGCCCTTTGGGCTTATAAAGTGCCATATTTTACTTTAACCTATGTTAAAATTTTTTTAGATGTTACTGCTGTTGTTTTAAAATCAATATTCATTTGCTTACCCATCTGTTATTTTAAAATAAGTTTTCTGTTATTTTAAATTGCTTTTTTTCCATGTGTCTTGTCTGATTATTTTTCTTTACTCTGCACAACTTATTTTGGTATTATAATGGTTTGTTGTCACAGTTTTCTGTTTTTGGTTTGAAAACGTTTTGTTTTTATTTTTTTATTTACTTTTAATTTGTTTCTTTTTTTGTCTATTTTTAAAAGCTATTTTTGTCGACTGTGAAATTCTAGTTCATTTGCTGTTTTTTTCTTTCAGCACATTATGGAGAAGCCAGCAGTCTTACTGTTATTCCTTTGAAGATGTTTTTTCCTCAGCTGCTTTTTAAGATTTTCATTTTGTCTTGGATTTTCAGCAGCTTTATTATGATGAATTGTAGTCATTATCATGGCTCCATAACAAATTACCCCCAAAACGTAGTGGCTCTAAACACAGATTTATTTTCTTGCAGTTTCTGTGAGTTAGGAGTCCAGGCACAACTGAGCTGAGTCCCCATCTGTAGCCTCTCTCAAGGCTGCAGTCACAGAGTTGGCCAGAGCTGGATTTTCAGTTGAAAACTTGAATGGGGAAGGCTTTCCTTACAAGTTCCTGTAGTTTTTGGTTGGATTTAGTTCCTAGAGGGGGTTGTTGGACTGAGAGCCTCAGTTCCTAGCTGGCTGTTGGCTGCCTTGAGTTCCTTACTACATTGGTCTCTCTAGCATGACAGTTGCGTCATCAAGAGATGAAAGCTGATAGGTCTGTAATAGTCTGCTAGCAAGACAGAAGTCAGTGTTTTGTAATCTAATCATGGAGGTGGTATCACCTCAGTGTAACAGTGTATTCTGTTGTTAGAAGTAACTTACTTGCTGGGAGGAGGGGGTTTCTCAGGACTGTATTAGGAGGTGGGGATCACTGGAGGCCATGTCAAAAGCTGCCTATGTGGATTTCTTTGCACTTACTTTGCTTGGGATTCTCTGAGCTTCTTAAATCTTCAGGAGATCAGATAGTTTAATGTGTCAAGTCCCAAATAGAAAGGATAGAAGAATGGTGCAAAATAATTCTTTTGAAGAAATAATGACTGAGCAATTTTAAGCACCTGAGCCATCCCTGAATCTGCGTCTAGTGACAACTCTCTCTCTCGACCATGGGTCACATAATTTACTTGGTTATGTATGTCGTCATTTTGTGAGGTGTGCTGGGCCTTTTTGTGTTAAATAGAGTAGAGGCCGAAGTAATATATATATAATTAGCCCTAGTAAAGGATGTTCTCTTTTTGCCTCTCAAGCTATTAAGGATGTGGGGTTGGGTCAGTCTAATTTTTCTCTGAATGTCCCTGGGCTTTTTGCAGCTTTAGTGGCATTCGGTTCATCACTGGCTTCCCTTTCAATACAGTTTGGGATTTGGGCACTGGGGAGATTCCTCTGAGATAGGTCTTTCTAAACTTCGTAAGGTCTTGCTGTAGTTTATTTGCCACTGCTAACTTTTTTGGGTTGTGGAAAAGTACTCTTTGGTCTTTAGTCCTGCCCGTGGCTTTCCACCCTGTTATTCTTATCCTTAGCCTTAGCAGGCCTCTGCAGTGCACTTGTGGAGGGGCTCTCCCCCAGCTGCTCTGCTTCTGGTTCTTGGCCCTGTGCAGTTGGTGAAGGCCTGTGAGAAAGAATTGGGGTGGGTGCAAACTCACTGACTGAGACGACTCAGCATTCTAAACAGTCATGTCAGCCCACAGGTGGCTGTCAACTTTTTAGGTGTATCTTGTACTTATAAGCACACAATTTTACCTATAGTTGTTTTTGCATAAGAATTTGGAGTCTTAGTACCTTGTCTGCAGTGCTCTCCCTCCCAGGAGAATGCCTGAGCCTTTCCCCTCTTCTTCCCCCATAGGTATGTACATCTCCTAAACTATAAGGGATCTTATGAGACTTGAAGCAAGGGGAGCAATGGGCAGCAGTAGCTCTTCGCGGGCCAAGTCCCTGTACCTGTCTCCAAGCCGTCTGGGTTTCTCTTTTTTCTCTAACTTTACAGTGAGCCAGTAGCAGCCCCGCTTTGGCTCACTTTGTCACTGTGACTTTTATTTCTCAGTGAGCCAAAGCAGGCCTGCCTAGTCTCTCTCCTGTTGTGGGTTCTGTCCCAAGCTTTTCCTTGTTTCACTCTGCCCAGCTTTAATAATCGTACTCTCAAAAGGAGAAAAAAGATAGGGAAGTACCTTGTCCAAGATTTCGTAACTAGTTGGATGTAGGGCTAGGACTGTTAACCACATCTCTTGTGGGTCAGGAGAGTCTCCTGTCCACTTTTTTCTAGTATCTGTTAGTTAGGTCATCATTAGTATATTTGAAGGTGATTTCAAATTGAGAGACTTTTGCTTGAGAAAGACCTGTAGTAGAACCTCAAGTTAAAGTCTTTACTGGCCCTGGCTGGGTGGCTTAGTTGAATAGAGTGTTGTCTGTACACCAAAGGTCGCGAGTTTAGCCCTGGCTGGTATGGCCCAGTGGATTGAGTGCCAGCCTGTGAATCGAAAGGTTGCTAGTTCAATTCCCAGTCAGGGCACGTGCCTGGGTTATGGGTCGAGTTCCCAGGTAGGGGGCATGTGAGAGGCAACCACACATTGACTTCTTCTCCCTCTCTTCCCCTCTTTCTTAAAATAAAATAAAATAAAATCTTAAAAAGAAAAGGTTGTAAGTTTGATCCTTGGGTCAGGGAGCTCACGGGATGCAATCTGTGTTTCTCTCCCACATTGATGTTTATCTCTCTCTATTCCCCCTTTTCTCTCTCCCTTCTTTCTCTCTAAAATCGATAAACATATCCTTGGGTGAGGATTAAAAAAAGTCATTATATTTGCCTATATTTATATGTAAATGTTCGATGATGTTGATAGTGGCTTTTCTGGGGGGGGTTAACTAAAAAGTGTTATGTCAGCATGGAAGTTTACAGGGTGGCTGGGCCTGCAGGAGTCAGGAGACCTGGTCCTTCTCCCACGGATTCTGCCCCCACCCCATGCTTCCCTGCACCATGGTCCTGTCACTGGGAGGGGGCCACCTGATACTGGTGGGCGCAGTCTCTGGTGGGGGGTGTCTGAACTGCCAGGCAGCAGTCTGATGTTTTACTAGCTGCTGGGAGCTACCCAGTTGTGTTTCCACAGGGGGGGACCCCACCAATAAAACTCGAATTATGTGTTGAGACTTTAAGGCAGTTTCCAAGGTGACACTTAGACTGTGAGTTGTCCTTAGGATGTGTGGTGGGATATCTGTCACCTGTTGTCCCCGTATACACTGCCTTCCACACTTAGCAATGGACTGGTGGTTGTTAGGGAGGCCGCAGTGTCTCTAAGTGCAGATTCGGTGCTGCCACCCACTGGACAGAAGCTGGCTTGCAGTATGTAGGGCCATGGAAGTTAGGAATGTCAACCCCTCACTGGTGCCAATTCAGCACCAAGAGGAATCCCTCAATTTGGGGATGTGCTGAGGAAGGAAACTATTTAGTGCAAACAGCTCTACTATGAAATAGCATGAAGTCAGCTCCAAGGTGGGTCAAGCAGTGTTAGCCAGGTTGGTGGAGTGTCAGATGTGGCACTGGCCTGCTGGCTCCAATGCTCTTTGGGGGGAGGGATCAGATAAAGGACAATGGCCTTTGCTTGCCCCAATGCAGACACTTCAGCTTCTCCCAAAGTGCCACTGGTGCCCTTCAAGTCACCACCATGGTGCTGGAGCTAAGAGGGAGTGAGTCTGAGTAGGTGAGTCCATGTGTGGTTTTTTAAGGAGGAACTGATTGGGCCTCCAGAAGTTTCTTCCACTGATTCAATCCTTGCTGGGTTTTGCAGCCAGAAGTTGTAAGAACTTATCATCCTGGCACTGGAGTCCTGGGCTTGGGGTCCTGGTGTGGGGTTGGGACTCCTTGCTCCTGAGGTATCCTTCCAAATTTTTATCCACCACATGTGGATGAGAGACCAGCTGGTTCAGCATCTATGCCCCTCCTACCAGTCTCGATGGATGTGGTTTCTTTATAATTCTGTAGTTGTGAGAATTCCATTCAACTTGATTTTTGATGTTTCTGAGTGATGGTGGTTCTATATTTTAGTTGTAATTTTGACGTGGTTGTGCCAAGAGGTGAGCCATGTCTGTCTGTGCCGCCTTCTTGACCAGAAGCCCCTGGTTAATGTTTCTGAATTAAAATAAGTGAATGCTTTTAAGTGAAGGATCTTCACAGTAACACTAGGACATTTCTCTGTCTAGGGCTTTTGTATAAACTGAGTGTGAAGCTCTTTCTTCTCTCACTTCTGTAGGAATATAGAATATTCCTGTAGGAGTATTTATCTTGCCATTGACTACTAAATTTTCATTTCTTTATAAAGCATAGAAAATGAAGGATAGAAAACAGGCCAAAAACATCCATCTCATCAGAAGCTGAGGGGGATTATTATTATTTTATAAATGGATCTTAGAGAAAGGAAGGGGGTAGGGGAGAGAGAGAGAGAGAAACATTGATCTGCTTCACTCATTTATGTATTTATTGGTTGACTCTTGTATGTGCCCTGATCTGGGATTGAACCCACAACCTTGGTGTATCCGGATGACGCTCTCACTGAGTAAGCTACCTGGCCAGGGCTGTACTGTCCTTTTTTAAAAAAAATCCTCATCTGAGGGTATGTGTATTGATTTTAGAGAAGAACCAGGGGCTGGGTGGGGGTAGAGGGAGGAGACAGAGAAAGAGAGAGATTGATTAGTTGCCTCCCATATACGCCTGGACCTAGGCATGTGCCCTGACCTGGAATCAGTCCTGCAACCTCTTGGTGCATGGGACTACGCTCCAACTAACTGAGCCACCTTGTCCGGGCTGTACTGTACTTTATTGTAGAGGAATTGTGATATGATATTAATAGTTTACTTATATAGTCACTATTGTGAGGGTTGTAGATGTAGTTTAAAATAATTTTAGAGAAAGTTAAAGGTCAGATGGGCACATATGAAATATATTAAATATTTATTTTAGATCCTAGTTAGATTATAGCATCCCAAACTTCACAGAAAAAGTTACTTTCTTCCATAACTTTATAATCAGGCTATCTAGACCCTACTACCTCTTTCTGTAACTCTTGTACTTGAAGAGGCTCAGGCTCACAGCAGTATTTGGTGGTAGTGATAGTAATAAAGTGATCCTAGGATTGTGGCTGATAAAGTTTGTGAGATTGCATATGGCAGGGGTGTCAAACTCATTTTCACTGGGGGCCACATCAGCCTTGTGGTTGCCTTTTATGGGCTGAATGTAATTTCAACTCTTTAAAGTTAAGGAGTACCATTTGTATAGTCCTAAAATTATTTCGGCCCTTTGAAGGCAACCACGAGCTGATGGGGCCCCCAGTGAAAAATGAGTTTGACACCCCTGGCATATTGCTACAAAAAACAAGATGGCAGAGAGATTGGCTATTTGACTGTTGTAGGGACTTAGTTCTGCCCTGACTCCTGGGATCTTATAACTGTGGCTTACTCATTGGAGTTGTTGAATAGAGACTGTTCTCACGTTTTTTTCTAGTACTAGAAAATATCGAAGGAAGATTACTCCATTGATTTGGTCAGTATACTATTAATTTTAATAATCCAGAACCATTATCTATCGATTACTTTTGTTGCCTTTTTTGGAACTAGAACTAAAAATTAATTTTCCAGATGCACTTTATTTTGTACAAAAATAGGATAATTTCCCCGCTCTCCACCCCATCTTTGATATTTTTCTAGAACCCTTAGAAATTTGCAAGGAGTCTATAATTCTCTTTAGGGGAATTACAGCTGCTTCGTGGGATTAATGTATCTGGATGTTGCCTAAACTGTGTTGAAGCCTCCTGTTTTAATTATTAGTTTTGTGACATCAAGGCAGTGGTGTAATATGTGTGTTTGTAAAGTTCTCCTTCTAGATTATTTAAGGGAGAAAGAGATCATGTCTAGCACTAGGGAGCAACTTGTTTAAAATGTTCTGTCCATACCTTTTCTATCTAGGGAAATTCTTTTTATCCATACCTTTTATATCTGATCTTCAAAAACAAACCTCCATTCTCAGGTAGGCTTGATTGTGTGACCTGAAAACTTAAAGTCAGTTGTGTAAGTTCTCTAACCATCTGAATAGTGGAAATCTCAAAGCAAACTACTAGGTTAGAGATGAATGATTTTCCCCCTTATAGAAATCATGTTGCCGTTGCCCAATGTCAATTTATCTTAAATATTTGACCGCTTTAGATATATTATTTAGGCTGATCAGTGCTATTTTTAGATTTGCATTACTGACAAGTTATTAGATCTATAATTTCCTTGGTTTCTGTTGGAATTACCAGTTTTTTCTTTTATTATATGTTTCATGGTTTTAGATTATACATTTAAATCAGTGATCTGTCTTGAGATAATTTTTGTTTATGGAGTGATATATGGATCAAAGTAATGTTTCTGGCAAATGGATATCCAATGATTTCAGTACCACTTGTTGAAAAGATTATCTTTTCTCCTTTGAATCTTTGTCAAAAACCAGTTGTCTTTATATAACAAGTCATGAAATCAGGTACTGTTAGCTCTCAACTTTGTTTTTTTAAAAGCTGCTTTGGCTTTTCTAGGATATTACATTTGCATATTAATTTTAGATTGAAATTATAAATTTCTACAATTTCTTGCTGGGATTTGGGGATGGCTTTGAATATATACATTAATTTACCACTTATTTAAATCTTTAATTTTTCTCATCAGTGTTTTATAGATTTCATTGTACATGTTTTTCACATGTTTTGTCAGACTACCCCTAAGTATTTAATATTTTTGATACTATTATAAAATTTTGTTTTTAAAACTTGCTTTCCAATCAGGTCTTGTCCAATAAACATGTGGCTCCTGATCATCTTTTGCAAATCTGCCAGCGCATCGGTCCCATGTTGGATAAAGAAATTCCACCCAGTATTTCAAGAGTCACTTCTTTACTTGGTGCAGGAAGGCAGTCTTTGCTACGTACAGCAAAAGGTACCTTAATTTGAAGAAGTGTTCTGCTTTGTATTACTAGCTTAATAATTATTATAATTGTGAAGTAATGTGAGCATTGTGGAAGAAAGGTGATATGTAACTATACATACCGTACTGTGGACTATAAAATTCTCTGCATTTAGCATAGACATTGAATTTTATTACATAAGTGTTTAATGGGTCCTTCTGCGTTTAAAAAAATGATGAAGGTATAGATGTTAAGCTAAAAATTTGAATTTACTCTGAGATGTGTTTGAGGTTTTATCAATGTGAGTTCTTAATTTTCCATTTTGTAGCTCACTTATAACTTCATTGAATGTAATTGTATGTGTCTAATAAACTCTTTAAATGCTAGAAGTATTTCATTTAATATTTAGATCTTTGAAAGCCCTTTGTTACAAAGGGGAAGTGATTTTCTAAATTTGGTAGCAGTTTGAAAACAAGCACCCAAAATGTATAATTGCATGGTTCTCTTTTCACCAACTTAATTTTTTTGCTAAGTTATGTGGTAGCAAACTGTTGGAATTGCTGTTCTTTTTCTGTAGCTTGGTATAAATCACTTAGACTAAGTATATGTATGTGATATGATCTATGTATACAACATGGCTTAACTGCTAATGGGCAAGAATGTTGGCTCTTCTGATCCTGAGCATACGTCAAGTTCATCCCCCGTGATTATTTTTAAGATCTGTTGCTCATATGATGCTGCCTCTTAGTTGTACCACCAGTATAAAGTTTGACTGAGAAAGAACCACCCTCCCTCTGGTTCCATGCCAGACTGGTTTGTCAGCATTAGTTGTTTCTTTGTGCTCTCTGGCCATGCCACACTGTGGCTTGAATTAGGAAACTGTTCATATTCTTCTTTTTTCTGTGTTCCTATTTACCTTGTAATTATTCTGTTTTAGGTTGTTATATAGTAGTTGCCTGGGTAGCCTGTTTTCTTTACTTGGGTCAAGCTCAATGTCGTTTTGTGATGAGCACAGCTTTAGAACTGGCAGACCTTAGAAGAGACTTCAGCAAGCTGTCCTAGGGTAGGGACCATATTTTTCTGTTTGTTTTGTACTAGTGCCACGGGAGGATGCCTGGTAACTGCTCTTTGATCATTATAGTGGTAATGAATCCATTCATGTAAAACGTTAATGTGCCTGTTAGTTTGGGGCACCCGAGGCTCAGTAGAAGTTTAGTAGGATGTCTTCCTGCCCGTCCCCTTTCAGTTGTGAAGAAGCTAATTTCTAGCACAGAATAATCTGTGTTCTTCTACTCCTTATAGAGGGGAAGACTTTTTTTTTTTTTTTTTTTTTTAGTATATTTGCTGGTAGGTCAAAGAGGGATGGGACTTTAGAATTAGTGTTCAGACTCATATATCCTACATACATGCTCTTGTATAAAGATCAGCTATGACCCTTGAACAAGAGGAAAGCCATTTAATTTTGTCAATATTTCCGAAGGAGATTAAAGTCATAATAATGGCCAAAATTAATTTTAAAACCTAATGACATTTAAATAGTTAATTAAATCAAGGATCTTCATATAAATCAAAGAAATCGAAATTTTCCTTACGAAAATTTTTGTTTTGGGGAAGTTGGATCAGTTGTGATTAAGACTTTATCGTTAATATTGTATGGTATAATTCCACTTTGAAAAATAAAAATTTATTTGGCATTGAATGGGACTTGGAGTCAAAAGATCTGGTTTTGTGGTCTATCTTGACTAATCATTTGCAGTGGGTCTCTTTAAAGGTCCTGGAACCTTTGAGCCTCAGTTACCTCATTTGTAAATTGGCAATTAATACCTACCTCACAGGGTTGTTGTGAGGATTCCATGAGATAATGTATGTGGAAAGCACTTTGTAAATTGTAAAGTGCTATACAATGTTAGTTGTTGTTGTTGTATCTGAGATGTCTTAAAATTTTTTTCCTTCAGAAATAGTCTAATAAACTTCTAGGGATTTTCTGTTAAAGTATATTAGTTGGTACAATTTTGAATAAACAGTTTATTAAAATATACGTAAGTATTCTATAAAATCTTTCTTGGGGTTAACTTTCAAGATTTTATGTGTATCTAAAATTCATTTTAAAGACTGCAGGCACACAGTTTGGAAGGGCTCTGCCTTTGCTGCTCTTCATAGAGGAAGACCTCCTGAAATGCCAGTGAATTACGGTTCCCCACCAAATCTTGGTAAGTGAGGCTGGCCTTTTAGATGCCTGAAACCATTCTTTTAATTTCTTGACCAACTTTGTAACTGCTCTGTTAAAATTTTAAAGGAAATACTGATAGTAGCATTGTCTCAGTAGTAACAAGGATCCATTTTCAAATTTGTTCTCTTAAAATATTAAAAAGTAATAAAAATGAATGAAAACAATTTTATTATTAAAAAAAAAAGTCTATACCAGTGATTATAATAGACCAGAACTGAGAAGAAACTTGTGTCCTTAGGATTTCTTAAACATAGGTTTTTGTTTTGGGGATTTTCTTAGCTTTTTACATATTGGCACCCCCTTAACCATTTTTGTTGTTTTTATTTCCTAGTGGAGATACATCGAGGCAAACAACTCACAGGGTGTTCCACTTTTAGCACAGCATTTCCAGGAACTATGTACCAGCATATAAAAATGCACAGAAGGATTCTTGGACATCTATCTGCTGTTTACTGTGTAGCATTTGATAGGACAGGACATAGAATCTTTACAGTGAGTTAACATTTTCAACTCAATTTGTTATCATCTGGAGCACTTTGGTGTTCATCAGAATCTTTTAAGAAATTTTTTAAAACACACAGATTCCATGTTTCCATTCGCAGGGATTTTGACTCACTAGGTGTGGTGTGGGGCCTGTAAATTTGCATTTTTATTTAGTGTCTCAAGTAATTCAGATGTAGATAGGCCTTGTATAGTGGTTGTGAGACTTGATTTAGAGCAGTGGTTCTTGGGAATGATCATCAAGGATGCTTAAAGATATACATGCCTAATACTTCTTCAGCCCATTGTAGACCTACTGAATTAGGCCAACTTCCACTATGTGTATTAATCAAGACCAAACCAAAACCCCTCCCACAAGTGTCTAAATCTTTCCAGGTGATTCATAGTCATATCGAGTGCTCACTGATCTAGGGAAATTGATTATTCAAACACAAATATTTCATAATTATTATAAAATTAATTGTAACTTGGGAATTTGATTTACATTTTTTATGTTGTAGGGGAAAATTAGGATGGGCAAAAAGTTCACATTTTAGGCCCTGGTTGGGTAGCTCAGTTGGTTAGAACACCATCTGATCTGCCAAGGATGTGAGTTTGAATCCAGGTTGGGCACATACAAGAAACAACCAGTGAATGCATAAATAAGTGGAACAACAAATCCATGTTTCTCTCTTCTCTCTTTAAAAAGAAAAGCTTGAATTTTATTTCTCACTTGTGAGATTCAGAGTAGATACTATTTGCAAAGTGCTGGTACTATAAATTTTAGACTCTATTGTTTGGTTATTTAAAATGAGGGTGCTAGTCCCATGTTTTTTGTTGTGTTTGGGAACAACTACTCTTGTATCTCAGCCTGTGAAATGTAGATCTGTCCTAACACTCATCAGATTATTTAGCTTCATGTAAACTACATTGACATTTAACTTACTGTTATTAGAATAGGTGAGCCATGAACTTGTAGTTGGACTTATTACTTGGCAGAGAATTTTGGGAAGATAGTATTTATAATATGGTCTGATCCATAGAAATGAAAACTTAACAGTATCTTTATGTAGACATTGTTTGATTTTAAAAACTGTTATATAAGTGTTCTCAGCATGAGTCAATCACACAGTATTCTGCAGTTGGAAAGAGGAGTTACAGATACTTGAGTGACATGTAAATGGTAATTTTTAAATGATAAAGGACTTCTGTATTGACATTTATTTTGGGTGCATTTTTTCTTAGGGTTCAGATGATTGTTTGGTGAAGATTTGGTCAACACACAATGGTCGCCTGTTATCCACATTAAGAGGTCATTCTGCAGAAATTTCAGATATGGCAGTAAACTATGAGAATACAATGATTGCTGCAGGGAGCTGTGATAAAATAATCAGAGTGTGGTGCTTGAGAACCTGTGCCCCAGTGGCTGTGCTCCAAGGACACACAGGGTCAATTACATCTTTACAGGTAAACTAGTGTTTGTGGGCACTTTGTGTATTAGCTCCTTTTTCTTTAAAACTCCTCTTTGGAAATGAGAAATGGTAAGATGCTTGGTAATTATATGCTCTATTTTAAATTTAGTAATCAAGAAAGACTATAATTAATCATTGTTCCATGATTCTTGGAAGGATGATTTAATAAATATGTGATGTAGTTAGAGCTTTATATGAAGGCTTGATGGATACTGAATGAGTCAGTTACAGACTGATGAGAATAGTTAATGGTTTTTCTACTTTAAAACTTGTGGACTTTGGTAAGCTAATTAAATTTGCTAAAATATATTTAAACTCACTTTTAGTCCATATTTTAGAATTTAGATTTAAGTAGTCACTTTCAACATGGTTACCCTTCTTTTTTGTATACTTGAAGAGACAGAGCTTGGAAGAAGCTGCTTTGAAAAGGTCATAGGTTAAATCCTACCTCCCTTAAAAAAGCAGGTAACCTTAGGGAAAAAAGTCATAAAACAGATTATAGCCCTAGCTGGTGTGGCTCATTGGATTGAGCCACCAGCCTATGAACTAAAAGGTCACTGGTTCCATTATAAGTCAGGGTACATGCCTCGGTTTCCGGCCAGGCCCCGTTGGGGGCATGTGAGAGTAGCCAATCAGTGTCTCTCTCACGCATTGATGTTTTTCTCCCTTTCTTTCTCCCTCCCTTCTCCTCTCTCTCAAAGTAAATAAAATTATAAACTATACTCTGAGATGCAAGGATAACTGTGAATCTTCTAATAAACCACCAAAAACAGTTCCTCCTCTTTCTTTTCTGCTAATGGTTTTCCTTTCCTAAGCTCCTGGTCATGAATGTCTCATGAATCAGCAAAGTTTGTTGCTTCTTCCAGGTTTTCCTCCCCATTCTGAGGGAAGAAGGAATGGTTCAGGTTAAGGGTCTTAGATTAATTGCATTGATTGGATCAGTTCTTGGTTCTTTATCTTACCTGTTTCTTTTCAATCACTATTGTACATTGCTGTCATACAAACCTTTTAGTTAACCTCAGTGTTTTATTTGATAACTACACTTACCTCTTAATTGCTGTTATGGGGCTCAGATTCTCTACCCATTTCAGTACCACTTCCAAAAATGAGCACTTTAGTCATGTAGGCCTTCCCATTGCTATCAAATACTGAATTCTCTGTCACGTGTGTACTTTTGTTCATATTATTTCTTTGCCGAGAGTGTGTTTCTTGGTGTCTTGTATTTTCCTCTTTATCTTTTAAGCCTTCTTGGATATCTCTTGACAAGATTGAATTTTCTCTAGCTTATTTGTATAGCACAATTGGGCATTAAGATTTATTAAGTACAATTGTTAGTCGTATTCTGAAGTTACAGTATAATTCTTATATTTTCTTCTAATACTTGTATGGTTTTAAAAAATGTTTACATTTTGATTCACTTGGAATTTATTCTGGGGTGCAATCTGGAGGGTAGATCCAGCTTTTCCCCCCAGGTTGCTGCTCAGCTGTCCCTTTACCATTTATGCAATTGTTCACGGTTTCCCCAGTGGATTTGAGTTGGGTTTTGGAGTAATATTTTTTTTGTTGGTTGTTTTGTTAATGTACCAGCTGTTCCCCATAGTTTTGATTTTTGAGGCTTGGTGACACACTTTCATTTTGATAGGACTAGATCTTTACTCTCTCTTTTTAAAAGTTTTTCTGACTCTTTTTGTTAATTAGTTTTGAAAATGATCTTTTACTGAGATCATATTAATGTTTATAATTTAATTTAGATACAGACTTTATTTTTTTTGTAGGTTATGCTTTCACTATAATAGTGTCACCTTTATTTTTGGATGTCTTGTATTTTAGATTGTCATTTCAAGTTAACTTTGGAAAACTGTTTAAACTACAACTTTAGTAGAAGCTCAGGAAATTGAGTTGTATGTTTTATTGTTTTTTAGTTTAGCCCAATGGCCAAAGGCTCTCAAAGGTACATGGTCTCTACTGGTGCTGATGGGACAGTTTGTTTTTGGCAGTGGGATTTAGAGTCCCTGAAATTCAGGTAAGTGACTTTAATTATGTAGTAAGTTTTCTTTTTTGAAGTCTGGTTATAAAGAGAAATTACAGATAGTGGTTCCCTTTTTGCTTTTGAACTTAATTTTTTAAAAAAGATTTTATTTATTTTTAGAGAGAGGGGAAGGGAGGGAGAAAGAGGGAGAGAAACATTTATTGGTTGCCTCCTGCATGTTCCTGACTGGGGACTGAACCTACAATCCAGGAATGTGTCCTGAGCAGAACTCCAACTGGTGACCCTTCACTTCATGGGCTGACACCCAACCAACTGAGCCACACCGGTCAGGGCTGAACTTAATTTTTATTATATACAGCACAGGTGGCAAACACAAGGCCCACGGGGCGAATCCGCCCCTCCACCTTGTTTTATCCAGCCAGGCACCTTGTTTCTACCCAGCAGCAGTGCCGAGCACCTTGTCCCTAGTTAAGGAGTAGTTATATTTATACAGTCCTAAAATGACATTCGGCCCTTTGAAGGCAACTTCGAGGCTGATGTGGCCCCTGGTGAAAATGAGTTTGATGCCCCTGATATACAGCATATGTGCCATATTGACTACTTATTGTTTACAATTTTCTATTTAGATAGTTGGGTATGTAAAAGGAGCATGGCTGTTCTATCTTAGTGTGCATGTTTTTGTGAAAAAAACGAGATAGTATGTATGTGAAACACTTGAAAAATATTAGAAATGTATAATTAGATACATAGAAGTTTAGGCAGGATCATTTAAGAATCAGAAGACCTGGATTTTGGACCTTTGCTGTCCAATACAGTATCCACTAGCCACATGTGACTGTGAAGCACTTCAGATGTGACTAGTGTGATTGAGGAATTGGATTAATTTAAATTTAAAAACTGATAACTGGATTCAGTTATTACAAAACTCTTTAAGTATATTTCAAACCACTTGAGAATGTGAATTTAGTTTTCAGCTATGAGAACTGAATATTTGATGGAAACATTCAAATCGAGATGTATTATAAATGTCCAGTATACTCTAAAAGATTTCAAAGATTTAATATGAAAGAAAGAATCTAAAGTTCTCATTAAAGGCCTTGGTGGAGCAGCTCAGTTGGTGAGAACATTGCCCCGTTCTGCCAAGTTTGCAGGTTCGATCCTTGGTCAGGGCACATACCAGAATCAAACATGGAATGCATAAATAAGGGGAACAACAAGTCGATGGTTCCCCTCTCCTTTTCTCTCTCTCTGTCTTTCTAAAATCAATAAGTTAAAAAAAATAAAGTTCTTACTAAAATGTTATTAATATTGTGATATTTCAGCTGTTTTGGGTTAAATGAAATAAAACTAATTTCATTCCCTTTTAATGTGGCTACTACAAAATTTAAAGTTACACATGTGGCTTGCATTTTTTTTCATTGGACAGTACTATAACCTGGTGGTTTTATGCCCTGCTCTGTAGCCTTGATGATGGGTTCACTTAGAGACTGAGCTGTAGTTAGATCAATTGCAAATTGGAGTTATTAGGCCTGCTCTTTCTGTGTAGTAGGATTGGTATGAAGATGGGAATTAGACAGTTTTCTAAAAATCCATCCAGCTATAATAGCATATGTGGAAATACTTGGTATACTGTGAAGCACTAGAAAAATAACATAATATTTAAATGTACTAGCTTAAAATCAATATTTAAATCATGTTAATGTGTAAAACTAATGTATTTTAAAACATGATCTTTTAAAGTTCACGTCCCTTGAAGTTCACTGAAAAGCCAAGACCAGGTGTTCAAATGCTTTGTTCTTCTTTTAGTGTTGGTAAGTACTTCTTTTCTTAGTTTTATTTTAGCATTTATTGAATGACCACATTGTTGATAAAAGCCTTTATCAGATAGATAGTAAGTGACTTATGTTCATTAGTTTAATCTGTGATGTTCATTTTATTGGCCTTTTTTTCCTCTTTTACTCGTTTATTCTGCCCTTTTTTGATTTTGATTAGTAATCAGTCAGTGATAGAAGAGATAGCTGGCCAACAGGAGGCTCAAAGTGTCCTCACCAGCGATTCCCATGCACGTGCCCCAGATGTTATGATATACTATGGTTGTGATTTTCTTTTAACGGGCTAACCTGTATATTTTTTTGTAGTTTAAATTTGTTTTCCACACATCTTGGTGAAATTATTCCCCATTTTCTTTTCTTGCACAGTGAACTCGTGTGCTAACCTTTCTGTTTTGGAGAGGTCAAGGATTTTTTCCCTGTAAAAGTCTGAAAACTTCAACAAGTGAACTTCATATGCTGTAGCTAGGTTTAGGTATGTGAAGTTGTCTAGAAAGCAGAGCCCCTTCTGCCAAACATTTTTTAGAGCAGCAGCACTTAGGGCCATTGCCACAACTCATAAAACAGAGGGCAGCAGTGAACATTTCCAGATTGAATTAACTTTTAACAATTAAAGCTCCATCAGATTTTTTTCCCCAGCACCACCAAATAATTTTTTGTGTGTCCTCACCAGCTGGGTGTCCTGCAATTGAACCCAGTTTTGATACTGTCTACTTAGAGAATAGTGAGAGATGTCACAGGTTAAGGGCTTATTCCTACATAATTCTCCCTTCCCCCCACCTCAAGCTTCAGACCAGGCTGTCACCTGTGCTTCTGACCTACTGCCTATTAGATTGGAGGTTTCCACAGACTCCTTTGAATCTCTCTCAAATCCGTCTTTCTGGGTTTTTATGGAGGCTTCCTTAAATAGGCATGATTGAGTCAATCACTGGCCATAGGGATTGATTAACTTTCTTCTTTCTCCCTCCCCAGAGGTTGGACTGAAAGTTCCAGTACTCTATTCATATGGTTGGTTCTCCTGGCAGTGAGCACCCTCCCCCTGCCTCCCCATTCTACACAGAATGCTTTCTTAAATTCACCTCGTTATAAACTCTGGAGTGGTTGAAATGGATTTGCTACAAATATCAAGACACCTTTATTGCTCTTATCGCTTAGGAAATTCCAAAAGTTTTAGGAGCTCTGTGCCATAAACAGGGACAAAGAGCAAATATATTATTCTAAACCTAATATCACACTACATTATATTAACTTTAAAATGTCTTTACATAGTGAATTGGAAAATGGATCTGTTGAGATAAACTTTTGTAGTAAGAGCTCTAGCTTTAATACAGAAATTTAGTTTGTGCAGATATTTGTTATAAAGTGGATTTTTAAACCTTAACATTTTATTTCAGGTGGTATGTTTTTGGCTACTGGCAGTACTGATCATGTAATCAGAATGTATTTTTTGGGTTTTGAAGCACCTGAAAAAATTGCAGAACTTGAAAGCCACACTGTAAGTATTCACATTTTAAAAACCTGTAGGTTAATTTAAATAATATTCCTATTGGTATATAGTAAAATACTGCTAACAGAAATCGATACGGATTCTAATTTTAACTTAATTATAGGAGGAATTGCATTTAAAGGTGAAGGATATTGACAACCTTGACAGTGCTACTATTTTCCAATGGTTATTTCAGATTTAAGTTCAAAATCTTGATTATGATAGTTGATTTGGGTAGGTTAGGTTTAGGTGGGCCAGTTTATCTTAACCAAGCTCGTGAAATCAGAATGCTGTTTTATTAATGTGTGGTGAGATGTATAACTTGGTGCTCTGGAGTACTGGTTATTGGTCAGGTCATGTTTTCTCCTAAATGCAGTTTTGTGAGTTTATTTGATAAACATAGATTTGAATCACTTCAAAAGAAAAAAACCTTTTTGGGTATAGATAATCATAAAACATGCATATTCAACCTTGTTTTCAGCTGCTTTAAACCTTTATATTTTGATCACTTTACACATGTATCAATTTTTATACAAATATTTTACTGCATATATCTTTGAGACAAGAGTCCTGTTAGATTAATAGATTCTTTGCACTTAAATGTGTAATTTATGTTTGAATAACAAGATTAAGCAGCACAAGCGCATATTTCTTGCTCTAAACCAAATGCGCTTCTAGCTCTAAAACTGTTTTTTGTTTCTTTGTTTACAAACTATGCAAATGATGACTTTTGTGGTTTTTTTTCCTCCTGATTTAGGATAAAGTTGACAGTATCCAATTTTGTAACAATGGTGATCGGTAAGTGTTTTTAGGCATACATAACTGTGCTTCCTATTAGTATAGCTAATATGTCACTTTGTATATTACAGGTATTTATTAGTATGTAGTGTATTAATTGAATGAAAAGTGTCTGGGGCAGTGGGAAACATGAAATACAAGGTTTTAGAATTGTGGTTTCTGCTGTCTCCTGTGACCAAATGTAGGTCTCCTTCAGCTTAAATCAGCTAAATTTTTGATTTATAGAAAAATTAAGAATGTGATTAAAATTAATGCAAAGAACGTGTAAAATTAATACATAAGAATGTAAAACTTCTTATGTTTGAGTAGTTAAGTCTTTTCTCGTCAACTACTTTTGAAATGAAATTATCCTGAAATGAAATTATCACTTAAATCTTTTTTTTGTGATTCCCAATGTCTCTCAGTTGCCTTTTCTAATCTGCAGTTTCTAACACTGTTAAAAGATTATTTTTACACAGTGGCCAGCATGAATTAATTTGAATTTAGAGTTAAGGTGCTTAGAATGGAGCTTTTACTCTCGCTACAGTAATTTTCCCACGTCTTTAATTCTTCCTATTTCCCCCTCTCCAGGTGCTATTGTTTTCTCAAAATCAATCTGTTTGACAAGCTATTGATTGAGTTTGAAGTGTGCTGTATTTTCACAGAGCCAGGCAAATTATAACAAACCAGATTGTTTCCATTTAGATATACCTAATGCTTTGACTTTTCACTTAGCACCTACAGATTTACCTGCAGTCAGGACAGCTACATAAATTTTTTTTTTTGCTTGTGATTTTAACTGTAGCTTTTGGTGACGTGTGTGAGTATAACATCTTTTTTGAATATTTTAAGGTTTTTAAGTGGTAGCAGAGATGGAACAGCACGGATTTGGAGATTTGAGCAGTTAGAATGGAGAAGCATTTTATTGGATATGGCTACCAGAATCTCAGGGTAAGTTGAGATGGTTTGTTTTAAGTACGGTACATTGTAAGTTCTTGGTCTGTCCCTGATTGGTTGATTGCTTCGTTCAGGGGACTGGAGCCCCACCCCCTGTTATGAAGAGCTATAATAGGAGGGAATGGCAGAAGGAAGGGAGTGGGTGGAGGTGGAAGAGGGTATAAAGGAGGATGCATGGTAATGGAAAAAAAATACAATAAAAAAGAAACTATTAGCCCTGGCTGGTGTGGCGCAGTGGATTGAGTGCTAGCCTGTGAACCAAAAGGTCGCCAGTTTGATTCCCAGTCAGGGCTCATACCTGGGTTGCAGGCTAGGTCCCAAGCAGTGGGCGAGCAAGCAGCAACCACACATTGATGTTTCTCTCCCTCGTTTTCTCCCTTCCTTCCCCTCTCTAAAATTAAATAAATCTTAAAAAAATAAACTATTAAAAAATGAAGTAAATGGCTAACTCCTGTGTGTCTGATAGAGATACTTAAATCTCATCTAGCCAAAAGAATTTATTCTTAACATTTACGTAGGAAAGAATAGCATATTTGTTCTACTGTTTCTCAAAGCATTGACTTCCTCTTAGGTGTTATATTTAAAATCACCTACACTTTAAAAGAATTGTAAAAATAGCTCAGGCATGTCAAATGTGGGAATTTTACTTTTCTGTAGATAGGATTTTTGGAATACTTTAAAAATTGTCTCTAGCTAAGTCTGTTGTTAAGGGGAGAACGTTGTGGTCCAATGGGAGAGGTTTTTTTTGCATGCTAAAATTTTGGCTTGTAAAATGGCTTTCTGTCCCTTCCCCCCAACACTTCACAGTTTTACACTTCTTTTTAGCATCTTATTGGTAAGTGTAGTACTTCCCAAGGTAAATATTACCAATTTGAAATACATTGCCTTTTTTTGTTTGTATATATATATATTGAGAGACAGTACAGGTGGTAGAAAAAACACATGTTTTCAAATCAGACTTTTGCTGAGATACTAATTAGATTGTTTATACCTATATAATTTTGAGAACATCATTTACTATTAGTCTGTTTCATCATCTGGAAAATGAAACAACCCACCTTTAAGTATTACTGGAAATTTTAAATGATAGGATGAAAGATGCTAGCATACTGCCTGGTCCATCGTAGGCATGTCAATATTATTTTGCCCATTGTAAATATTATTACTTTAGTTACACTGTAATAGAAATCTAAAGTTATATATTTTAGTTAGAGTTTATGTCCAAGGCTTAACTTTATACTTTTTCATACCAGTTTTTCTGAGAAATGTTCCACATTTTGTCTTTAGGAAATCTTCATGTCTGCTCTATTTTCAATAATTGTAAGAGAAATTAACTCATGATTTCTACTGTGGCTCTTATAGTAGTACTAGGTTTCAAAATAAATTTGATCTTGATATTTTTGTGGGATCTGTGGTAGAGGATGGAAGGAATATATACTAGAAATCTGACAGTCCTTGTTCACAAATAGATCTTTACCATTATTTAAAAATGTTACACCTGTATACTCAAAAGAATCTTAGTGTGAAAGTGAGTACTGTTAACTGAAATTATGAAGGGGAATGGGAGTGAAGATAATTTGGAACCATATTATAAATGATTGTTTTATTAGGAAAATATGAACATCAGTGTAAACACTGGAATAAAAGTTTTAAAAATGAGACTGAAAACTGCTTAGTTTTCTTGCTCCCATAGTCTTTTCATGGAGAGAACTTTTCCTACAATTCCTTTCATGGTGGGAATATGCTTTCTCATTTAAAGTTTTACCTCTTACAAATCTTGAAAAACAGAGTTTTCTGTATGTAAGAATTGATGGATCTAGAATTATTAGTTTTAGTGTTCTAATCTTGCCTATTCAACTTGATGGATGAACTGTAATAGGTCTGTTAGTAAATTCCAGGTTATTGACAGGGGATACTTTTTAGTTTAAAGGGGAGAGTGGAGTCCTAGTCTTTCTTGTATTTCCTCTTTTATGTTGTACTTTCCCCCTGACCTATCTAGTTAGAATTATTTTCTTGTCTGTGTTCCATTGTGTTTACATAGGTAGCTATTACATAACACTTATTCCATATTTTTATAGCTGTTTTCTTTAATGAAAATGTTTAGTACATGTTTGTAGTTCTCAGAATATGTTAAATGATTTCAGAAGCCCCTAGGCTTTTCCTCACCCTCTCACTGTTTACTGCTGACTATATTTTACAGAGAAACTTTACATCTCACTCTTATAAAGGCTGTAGAGCATTACAGACATATGTTTCCAAGACTATTCTTACTATGGGACCCATAGGAACGGTCTGTAGGGAAGTATAAAGAGACGAGTACAGTTTTACAGTTCAGCAAATTGTGTGTCTTTCTGTCGGGCACTTTTCTAGACATTGGGGATATGAAGATAAATTTCTTTCTTTCTGTCTTCCTAAAATTTCTTGTTGTTTCTGGAGAAACAGTTGAAAGTATTACTGTTAGGGCTTGGGTTTAGGAGAAAAGAGGTTCTAGAGAGAAAAAGCTTTGCTTTTATGAGTAGCAGTGGTATCCTGAAATCTGCCTTAATTTAGTCTCTGAACTGCTTCTGAATCATCCCCTATACTGCTGGGTTTGCCCTAATCTGTTTATATAGATTATCTGTAATGGGTTAGATGTGACCAACCTTCTACAGAGTTGGTAAGGTAAGCACATGAACTGGATTACTTTAGTTATTTTTGAATAGATGAGGGATTGTTTACATTGTATAGCCTACCATCCAAGTGTATTTACACATTGTGTGTGTGTGTTTTTTCTTAGGGACTTAACTTCTGAAGAAGAAAGGTTCATGAAACCCAAAGTAACAATGATAGCTTGGAATCAGAATGATAGCATTGTTGTCACAGCTGTGAATGATCATGTCCTCAAAGTGTGGAATTCTTATACTGGACAACTGCTTCATAACTTACTGGTAGGTAGTTCTTATTCAATATAACAAACCAAGATTTTTTTGAGCTTTAATTTTATTTTTAAAGCTATGAAATTAATATATTAAACATGTTTTTTTTTTAAGATTTTATTTATTTTTAGAGAGAGGGGAAAGGAGGGAAAGAGAAGGAGAGAAACATCAATGTGTGGTTGCCTGTTGCACGCCCCCTACTGGGGACCTGGCCCGCAGTCCAGGCCTATGCCTTGATTGGGAATTGAACCAGTGAACCTTTGGTTTGCAGGCCGGCACTCAATCCACTGAGCCACACCAGCCAGGGCTAAACATATTTCTTTCATTTATATTATCAAGGAAATAGAAGTTTGTATATATACTGGTAAAAATCACTGTCAAATACGTTTTTTTCAAATACATTTTTAAAAGCCCGTACACACTATGCAAATGTGGGTTTTTAATTAGAAACTTAGAAATTGCAAACCCTCCTTAACTATATAACTTTGTTGAATGAAGGGACATGCTGATGAAGTATTTGTTTTGGAGACACATCCCTTTGATTCCAGAATTATGTTATCTGCAGGACATGATGGCAGCATATTTATATGGGATGTTACAAAAGGTACCAAGGTGAAACATTATTTTAATATGGTAAGTGAAGTCTGCGATGTCTTCATGCGTGCTTCATGTGTTGCATTTGTTTCAATTATCTGGATTAAAAAGTTTAGCCAGAAACAGCTCTGCATGTTTTGGCAGTTTATATTTCTAAAACTCAGGGTATTTAAAGCCTAATAAATATCTGACAACTATATATATGAAATTCTCTGTATAACCGAGGGAAAGAGTTTCAGAAGTTATCCATGTAGCTTTGTGTGTATTGGTGAATATCTCTGTGTTTAAATTGGCAAAATTATATAGTGATTATACACAACTTGAGACTATGCAGCAATATAAATTTTGCCTGGCAATCATTGTCTTAGTAGAAAGTTTAAACTCTAGAAAAGTATTGATTTTTAGTTATAAATACTATACTTTATTAATCTTTAATTGTTTACTTTGTAGGCTCTCAGTCAATAGCCTTTTGTTATATATTAAAACAAAAGTTTCTGAAGGAGCTTGTTATTCATTTGTCTGAAAAAAGCCCTCATTTTGGATTGGTTTATGATCCTTCATTCAATCATTTTGAGAACTGATTCTTAGATCTTTCAAAATTTCTTCAACAGTAGTGGTATCTAAAAGTGAATTTTCTTTACTGAAAATATAGATTGACATGCTTAGTGAAAAATCTGTTTTTAAATTTATTTGCCTGAATCGTTACATTATAGCAGGCCAGCAACAGTGAAAACAGTTGATACAGCAAAAGCACTTGCATAAACTTGGTTATAACTTCATTCCTTTTTTTTTTTGGTTAGCATGTGCCAGACTTTTATTCGACTCATGAATGAGGCTTTTTCCCTCTGTGTTTCCTAGATTGAAGGACAAGGGCATGGAGCTGTATTTGACTGTAAGTTTTCACAGGATGGACAGCATTTTGCCTGTACAGACTCTCATGGGCACCTTCTGATATTTGGGTTTGGATGCAGCAAGCCATATGAAAAGGTCATTTTAAATATATATATGTATATATTAAAAATACACATGTATGCAGCATTATGATCAGACTATTACATTTAGCAATCAACAGCATGAGTGCAAAAAGAAAAAAAACCCCACTACATTAAAAACCCTTTGTTGGAATGCTTTACACTTTACACAGAACAGAAACTAAAATAACCTGTTATACAGTTAGTCACAAATACAGTCTTTTGAGTTTTTTGCCCATTCACATGAGTATTGTGTAAAACATGTCTTCTTTGTAGCAGTTAGGCCCTGCCATCACTGTGCTTGGTTGAGTTTACAAATGTCTTGTAACCTGTAGCTTCCCTGTCACTTCTCTGGCTTTCCTCTCCTGCTAAGCTTTGTTTCCTGGCAGTAATTAAAACCTTCTTTCACTGCCATAGCTACTGCTGCTACTGGAACAGCCATACCCACCTTGGTTTCGTGGTTTGGCAAAGTGTTGGCCTCTACCACCATAGGGGCCAGAGCTTCTGTCTCCAAAGTTTCCTCCTTTCATGGGTCCAAAATTTGAAGACTGATTGTTGTAATTGCCAAAATCATTGTAGCTTTTGCCTTCTCCAAAATTGCTTCCATTATTACCAAATCCATTATAGCCATCCCCACCGCCACCATATCTACCACCACCATATCTACCACCACCATGGCTACCACCAAAGCCACCTCGACCACTGAAGTTTCCTCCACAACCAAAGTTGTCACTCCCACCAAAACCACCTCCACGACCACCTCCGAAGTTTCCAGAACCACTTCGACCTCTTTGGCTGGATGAAGCACTAGCCACCTCTTGCTTAGACAGGGCTTTCCTTACTTCACAGTTGTAGCCATTCACAGTGCGGTATTTCTGAATGACACTCTTGTGTACAGAGTCACGGTCATCAAAGGTTACAAAAGTGAAGCTCTCTTTTTGCCACTGCCTTGGTTAGTCATGATTTCAATCACTTCAGTTTTCCCATATTGTTCAAAATAATCTCTTAGGTGATGCTCATCAGCGTTGTCTGTGATACCACCGACAAAAATCTTTTTCATAGTAAGTGGGCACCCGGTCTTTGAGAATCTTCTCTTGAGACAGCCCTCTTTGGTTCCACAACTCTTCTCTCCACCTTGTGTGGCCTTGCATTCATGGCTGCGTCCACCTCCACAGTGGCATATGTGACAAACCCAAAGCCTCTGGAGCGCTTGGTGTTTGGGTCTCTCATCACCGCACAGTCTGTGAGCGTTCCCCACTGCTCAGAATGGCTCCTCAGACTCTCATCTGTTGTTCCAAAGCTCAAACCTCCAATAAAGAGCTTCCATAGCTGTTCCGGCTCTTTGGGAGACTGACTTAGACATGACGACCTCAGGAGAGGGAACTTCATTGATGCTTACTCAGCAGCGTCCACCGGCAGAAAAGTTAAATATTTTTTACAACGTAAAATAAGTAGTTAAGAAGGATATTTTGAAAACAGGTTAGATGTACTAATTTTATTTCCTTGTTTTTTCTAATTATAATTAATTGCTTAATCTTTTTCTTCTAACATGTATAAACCTCATAGTATCAAGTATCAATGTGTAAACTTCCTTCCCCCCTTTTTTTTTTGTTTTAACTTTCCTTTTCTAGATTCCTGATCAGATGTTCTTTCATACTGACTATCGACCACTGATTAGAGATTCTAATAATTATGTCTTGGATGAGCAAACTCAGCAGGCTCCTCACCTTATGCCTCCACCATTCTTAGTAGATGTAGATGGAAATCCTCATCCAACTAAGTACCAGAGATTAGTACCAGGCCGAGAAAATTCTGCAGACGAACATTTGGTTCCACAGCTAGGCTATGTGGCAACAAGTAAGTATGAAGTCTTTTTTTTTTTTTTTTTTTTTTTTAAAACAAAACAAAGTAACTATTTGAAAAATGTAAGGAAAAATACAGAGAACTCCTATACTTTCAAATTCACCAGTTAATAGTCTATAATAATTGTTTTTATCATTTATCTCTAGATACGTATTGTTTTGATTCACTTGAGGCTCAAGTTCAGAATCTCATGTTTATTTATTCCTAAGTACTTTAAACTGTATTTTCTAAGAACAAAGATATTCTCTTACATAATCATAAACTAGAGTCAACATTTGACAGAATGCAACATACAATGTTGAAGCCTTCTGGAGCATCAGATCAGGATGCTTATGATTGTGACTTGTCCAATGGTAATGTCTTTGGACGCTCAGTTAAGGTGGTGTCTGCCAGGTTTTGCCACTTTAAAGTTATTTTTCTCTTCATAAATTTGTGGGGCCATACTATATAGATAGTCTGTTCAGTATCAGACTTGTGTTTTAGGATCTACTGATGATTTTGCCTCAATCAGTTGTTACTTGAAGGTTGCAAAATGATTGTTTTATAACTCTTACCATCATCAGACCTACATTTTTTTTTAGTTGGCCTTATATTACCCTTCCTTTTATTTATGTAGTTCATTAAGTTTTAGTTTGGACTTACAGGTCATAATATAATGAGTTACAGTCCAGCATTGTTGTTACTTTGTTGCCCATATTATCTTTAGATTTGAGTACTGGAGCCTCTTCTGGTTGAGTTTTGTGTCTTCTCAAGTCCCCCGGAGTACTTGTTTACTTTTTGGCATAAGATATTCCAGTCCCATCTTGTACTTTGCTTGGCCTAGCCAATTGCAATTTTTGTATTTTTCATAGGGGTACAGTGGTTCTCCTGATATATTACTAAGCAAAGGAAAACATGCTTCTATAGGCATACCTTGGGGATACTGCAGGTTCGGTTCCAGGCCACTGCAGTAAAGCGAAGAATAATGCAACAAAGCAAGTCACATGAATTTTTTTTATTTTCCAGTGCATATCAATCTTATGTTCACAGCCCTGGCCAGGTGGCTTAATTGGTTGGAGCATCGTCCTGCACATCAAAGGGTTGTAGCTTTGATTCCTGGTCCAGGCACGTTCCTAGGTTGTGGGTTCGATACCCAGTTGTGGTGCGAATGGAAGACAGCGGATTGATTTTCTCACATCGATGTCTATCTGTCTTCCCCCCGCCCCCAAATCAATAAACATATGCTTGGGTGAGGATTAAAAAAAACCCCTTAGGCTTACACTATACTGTGGTCAATTAAGTGGGCAATAGCATTATGTCTAAAAAATGTACATTCCTTAATTAATGAAAACTTTTGCTAGAAAGTGATCACCGTCATCTGAGCCTTCAGCAAGCTGTATTCTGTGATGGTGCAGGATCTTGCCATGACGTTGATGGCTGCTGACTAATCAGGGTGGTTGTTACTGAAGTTTGGAGTGGCTGTGGAATTTCTTAAAATAAGGCAACAATGAAGTTTTCCACATTGATTGACTTTATTTATTTATCTGTTTATTTATAGAGAGAGGGGAAGGGAGGGAGAAAGAGAGGGAAAGAAACATTGGCCCATACCCCAGGCATGCACCCTGACTGGGAATTGAACCCACAACCTTTTGCTTTGCAGGTCTGTGCTCAGTCCACTGAGTCACACCAGCTAGGGCTGATTGACTCTTTCTTTCACACACAATTTTTCTATAGCATGTAATGCTGTCTTACAGTATTTTATCCACAGTGGAACTTTCTTCATTATAGGAGTCAGTCCTCTCAAACCCTGCTGCTGCCTTATCAGCTAAGTTTATGTAGTATTGTAAATCCTTTGTTGTCATTTCAACAGTCTTCACAGTATCTTCACCAGGAAATTCCATCTCAAGAAACCACTTTCTTTGCTTTTCCATAAGAAGCAACAAGTCATCTGTTAATGTTTGGTCATGAGATTGCATCAATTCAGTTACACCTTCAGGCTCCACATGTAATTCTAGTTCTCTTAGTATTTTTACCATATCTGTAGTTAATTCCTCCACAGAAGTCTCCCAAACTCCTATTAACGTTGTTATTTTGACCTCTTCGCATGAATAACGTATGTTCTTCTTTTTTTTTTTTAATATGGAATGCTTCACACATTTGCATGTTGTCCTCACGCAAGGGCTGTGCTCATCTTCTCTGTATTGTTCCAATTTTAGTACACGTGCTGCTGAAGTGAGCATGAATCCTGAATGTTCTCAATGGTATCTGGAGTGGTGAATCCTTTCTAGAAGGTTTTCAATTTACTTTGCCCAGATACATCAGAAGAATCACTATATAGCAGCTATATGAAAAATGTTGAATAGTAAACTTGAAAATTGAAAGTACTCCTTAATCCATGGCCTACAGAATAGATGTTGTGTTAGCAGGCATATAAACAACATTAATCTCATTGTACATCCTCATCAGATCTCTCGGGTGACCAGGTCCACTGTCAACGAGCAGTAGTATTTTGAAAGGAATCTTTTTTTTCTGAGCAGTAGGTCTCAATAGTGGACTTAAAATATTCAGTGTAAACCATGTTGTAAACAGATGTGCTGGCATCTAGGCACTGTTCCATTTACAAAGTACAGGCAGAATAGATTTGGCATAGTTCTTAAGGGCCCTGGGATTTTCAGAATGGTAAGCAAGCATTGGCTTCAGTTTAAAGTCACAACTGCATAAGGCCTAAGAAGAGGGTCAGCTTGTCCTTTGAAGCCAGGCATTGACTTCTCTTGAGCTGTGAAGGTCGTACATAGATGGCATTTCCTTCCAATATGAGGTTGTTTCATCTACGTTGAAATCTTCATTAATTTTCTCTAGGATAACTTGCTGCAGCTTCTACGCAAGCACTCGGTACTTCACCTTGAACGTGGCTTTATGGAGACTGCTTTCCTTAAACCTCATGAGCCAACCTCATCCAGCTTCAAACTTTTCTTCTGCAGCTTGCTCACTCTCTCAGCCTTCATAGACGTGAGGAGAGGTGTAGGGCCTGCCCCTGGATTAGGCTTTGGTGTAAGGGAGTGGTGTGGCTGGGTTGATCTTCTGTTTAGTCCACTATAGCTTTCTCCATATCTGCAGTAAGGCTGTTTCCCTTTCTTATTCCTGTGTTTACAGGAGTAGCACTTTTTATTTCCTTCATGGATATTTCCTTTGCATTCACAGCTTAGCCAACTGTTCGGTGCAAGAGGCCTCCCTAGTTTTGGCATATCTTGGCTTTCAACATGCTTTCCTCACTAAGCGCAATCATTTCTAACTTCTAAAGTGAGAGAAGGCTGTCTCTTTCCTATCACTGGAACACTTAGAGGCCACTGTAGGGTTATTAATTGGCCTAATTTCAATATTGTTGTGTCTCAGGGAATAGGGAGGGTTGCGGGGAACAGCTGGTCGGTCAAATGGTCAGAATACACACAACATTTATCCATTAAATTCACCATCTTACATGGGTGTGGTTCCTTGTGCCCCAAAACCGTTACAATAGTAACATCAAAGATCCCTGATCATAGATCACCGTAACAAATATAACAATAAGTTTGAAATAGTGCAAGAATTACCAAAATGTGACAGAAACACAAAGTGAGCAAATGCTGTTGGAAAAATGGTGATGATAGACTTGCTCAGTGCAGGGTTGCTACAAACCTTCAATTTATTAAAAAGAAAAACACAGTATCTGTGAAATGCTTTAAAGTGAAGCACAATAAAATGAAGAATATGCTTGTATTTTGTTCAGATGAGGACTGATTTACTGAAACTAAATCGCCAGTTTATATATTAGGTTTTTCTTTTTTTTTTAAGATTTTATTTATTTACTTTTAGAGAGAAGGGAAGGGAGGGAGAAAGAGAGGTGGAGAAACATCAGTGTGTGAGAGATGTTGGTTGCCTCTCACAAGGCAAGGGACCTGGCCTGCATCCCAGGCATGGGCCCTGACTGGGAACTGAACTGGCAACCTTTTGAGTTCACAGGCTGGCGCTCAGTCCACTGAGCCACACCAGCCAGGGCTAATAGTAGGTTTACGCTTAATGTAAATCACTGAATGTTTATTGTTTCAAATGTTTATTTTTTATTAGTTTTATGGAGTATACTTTCCATCCATCAAAACGTGACATTTTTAAGTGTACTGTTCATATGCATTTTGACAAATGATAAATAGTTGTGTAACAACCACTGCAAATGAAGGTATGGAATATTTTCATTTTCCCCAAAAGTTCTCTTGGTCTGTTTGAAGTCAGTCTTCTCTCCTCTCCTGGCCCTCTTCTCGTGTTTTTTCCATTTTGTCACTTTAATTTTGGTTTCTTAAGGAATTTTGTACAAATGGAATCGTACAATGTGTAGTCTTTACGTCTGGCTTCCTTCTCTGCCATATTGCTGTTTGTTTCCTTTATCCTTTCAGTGCTCCTTTTCTCCTCCTTTCTGCTTTATTTGACTTTTTTTGTGTGTTTCATACCATCTCTACTAATGTTTTATTAGCATTTCCTGTTTGTTTACTATTTACTTATTAAGGACACTTTATTCAGTGCAAAATAGCTCAGTTGTGCTACACCTGAGCTGTGAAAACAGCATGACTGTGGAACAGCTCAATAATGATACAGCACGGCTGTGGCTGAGAGGAGGCCATGGGGCAAGGCGGCTCTGGGGCCAGGCTCTCTCCAGCTAGACAGATCTGATGTACTCCTCACTGGTCCGCTCTGTGCCTGTCTGCTTTGCTCTGCTGCGCCCTGTGCAGGTCTGCTCTGCTCTAGCCGGCACTGGTCTGCTTGTTCTGCTCTGGTAAACCTCTTTGGTGTTTCAGCTTCAGCCAGGGAAACACAGTCTTTGGTGGAAAGGTACAGAGTGCTCTGTCTTGTTTATTTTTAGTGGTTCCTGTAGGCCAGGAATTGTCAGTGTGTGGTTTGCAGACCCATAGTTTTATCCAGACCTTTCATGGGGTCTTTGAGGTCACAGCCATCTTGGTAATGATAGAGAAATATTATTTGCCTTTTTTACAGTGTGGACATTTGCACTGATGGTACAGAAGCAATGGTGGGTATACTTTTGGCACCTTAGCACACACAGATCAAGGGCATGGTACTAGACTACTAGGAGTCCCTGTATTCTTCACTGCCTTGAACACACATTTTAAAATATTCTGAGTTTTAAAATTAGTAGTGTGCAGAAAGCAGTCCTGCTGTGTGCTCTGAAGTCTATCCTGGCCAGTGCGGGAACGTGAACTACTCCCAGCCCTGTGAGAGCACTGTTTTTTTGTTTGTTTGTTTCGACATACCACTTTTTCCTGTTTTCCCCCTAGCATGGTGGAGTTTTTACCAAATGAGGGCACATATCATTAGTTAATCAAAGAATTGATTGGCCCTTGCCATAAATCTTTGAGCTTTCTGTGTATTCACTCTGTGATATTCAGCCCAGCATAGTCTAGTTTTTCCTCTGCTCCCAAACTGTGATCGCTGTCTCCTCAACTCAGATGTCTGGATGCCATTTGGGTACCCTCTCTTTGTTTTGCAGCCTGGAAACTGCTTCCAGGCTTTTTACCTGGAGCAATCAAAAGGCTGGACTCCATCGTTTGTCTTGTCTTGGGATCACAGCCCTTTGCTGCCTGATTTCCAGTGTCTGAAAGCCCTTGTTTCCTTTATTTTTAAGCCATTGTTAATAGTAGTTTATAGTGGAAGGGCAGTTCCTGTAGCACTTAAGCCTTCATGGATTGAACCCTCCTTTAATATTTGAATAGTGACTGCATTATGCCAAATAGAAACAGTTACTATTCAGATATTTGCCAAGTTAGATTTAAATGTTTTGTGCTGTGAAAGAAAAGGTATATAGACTTAGGGTTTTGAGGGAGAAGGGTAGAGGATTAGAATTCTTTTCTACTGTTTTCCCTTTGGTTCCATGTTGTGTTCATAGGAATTTTATGATATGTTCACTTCTCCCCTCTCCCATTGACCTACTTCTAATTAAAATCTCTTTATTGTTTTAGATTGGGGCTTCACTTCTTGCCTTCTTAGGTCATTTTTTGAGAGTAATCAAAAATTTTTAGTGATGTTAAGATTAATCTAAGATTATTTAGTGATATTAAGTTGATGTACTGACAGTTAATGACATTCAGCTCTTGTAAGTTCCTCATTGATTTCTATAGTAAAATGGAAGTGTCATCAGTGAGCTATAACGGAATTAACTTAGGATGGAAGTATTTTTTTGTTGATATAGCAAATGACATTTTCAGTTTCTGGATCTATTATATGAAAGCGAATTAAATCTTTGTATTCCTTTTGCTTAATTTGCTACTAATTTCAGTTAGGGTTTTGCTTAAAAGTTGGTGAGGGGCTGGTTTGTGTTATATATTATGCTCAAATAAGGTGCATTTTATGGTGGGAGGGCTATGTAAGGAATTTTTTGCACGAAAATGTTAACGTTTTGATGAATTTCCAGATCCACATCTGTGACGTGAGAGACCTGGTCCTTCTTGTTGATGCATGTAAAGAATTAAGGATCAGCAAATCTATTAGTGTGTAATCAGTTTATTAGTGACCTGTTGCTATGGAAGAGAATGGGACTGGGTAGAGTAGGGGGTAAAAGGCAAAATTTCAGGGCAAAGTAGGACAGCAAAAGTAAGAGTGGCTAAAGACCAGGGTCGCAAGACCCCAGGTGGCCTGAGTCTGGGTGGCCAGAGGCCCAGTGGCCCAGGAACCAAGAGTGTCAAGAGAGCCCCAAGCGCGCACGCGCACGAGAGAGAGAGAGAGAGAGAGAGAGAGAGAGAGAGAGAGAGAGAGAGAGAGAGAGTTCTTTGTTCTGAGGACTTACATAGTTGGTGGAATAGGAGAAAAAAAGTTAAATATTGATTAACCGGTAAATGTGGTGCCAGCTTTCCTGGGGGAATGTGACCACCCAAACATAGGTATGTGTGGGGGTCTGTTAGCCTGAGTCCTTATCTTGCTCCAGGCTCCATTTGTTCATCTTGCTGTAAAACAAATACGTGATAGGAGGCAGTTAATTAAAACTGAGGCACTTTCCAAAGTTATTTATGGGCTCTTTCTGTAAGCATCAGGGAATCCCTTGTAAAACAGATAGTGACCAGGGGTAGACGGTTAACCAAAGTTGTTATATAGGCTCCTTCTTTGGGCACCATGGACCCTCTCCCACATTCGAGGCCTTGGGATGAAAGCACAGTTTCAAAGCTTTCTCTCCCAGATAGTGGAAATGCTACATAGAATTTCAAGGACTTCCCTTCTTTCTTGCTAATATAGTGTTTCTTGTGATGTTGGAACACCTGGCGATATTATCGGACCAGGCTCAGGACTACTGAGTTAGTATGTGAGACTTGTCTGTACTTCCTCCCTGCCTCGGTTTACTGTCTAATCTACCTAAGTGGTAAAAGGCGATTCCTGGCAGCCAGGATGCCAGACGCTGGCCAGTAGCAGTATTGCAATCTCAGAGTTCTTGCTATGCTGTCTCCTGCCTCACAACTATTGAACACTTTTTATTCATTAACACTTATTCTGAACCTATCAAATATCTCTGAAAATGTATTATTTGAAAAGAAGAAAAGACATTTAAAAAGAATCTGATTTTGTACTTGAAGTAAGAATTATGGGTACTGGCTATGCTAAAAGTGTATCTTGGAGGGTGGAGGAGAAACTTAAGCTTAGTGGGAGAGGCATGTATAGCTACCCTCCCTCACAGGCACCTGCTCTCTCAGATGCTTGGAGTGGGAGGAGAGCCAGGGTTATATAGTTTGATGAAAGCCAAAGAGGTATACTCCCTTTTAAAAAATTTTAAAAACAGTAGAGAAGAAATGCCACTGCTTTTTTTCCCTCATAAATCACACATTGTTGCTGTGTTCTAGTGAGAGGGACCTTTGGCGATAAAATTTTAATTTTAATGAGGCATATTTTGTATAAATGAGGGGTGGGATTTGTGTGCACTAGCAAAATAAAATTTTCACTGAAATGTGTTTCCATGTGCTTACTTGCTGGGATTTCAAAGGCTCTCCTGAGGTTTCTGTGGCATTTATTATTCTCTAAAGAAAAGGTCTTTTGTCTGACTTAGTTATGACTGTATAGGATATCTTTATTTTATTCTTAAATTTATTTATTTATTTTTATTCAGTTACAGTTGTCTGCATTTTCTCCCCTTCCCTCCACCCCACCCCAGCCAGTCCCACCTCCCTACCCCACCTCTACCCTCCCCCTTGATTTTGTCCTTGTGTCCTTTATGGTAGCTCCTATAGACCCCTCTCCGCACTATCCCCTCCCCACTCCCCTGTGGCTATTGTTACAATGTTCTTAATTTCAGTGTCTCTGGTTATATTTTATTTGCTTCTTTCTTTTGTTGATTATGTTCCAGTTAAAGGTGAGATCATATGGTATTTGTCCCTCACTGCCTGGCTTATTTCACTTGGCATAATGCTCTCCAGTTCCATCCATGCCATTGCAAAGGTTATAAGCTCCTTCTTTCTCTATGCTGCGTAGAATTCCATTGTGTAAATATACCATTATTTTTTGATCCACTCATTTGCTGATAGGCACTTAGGTTGCTTCCCGTACTTGGCTATTGTAAATTGTGCTGCTGTGAACATTAGGGTGCATAGGTTCTTTTGGATGGGTGTTTGAGGGTTCTTAGGGTATAATCCCAGCAGCTGAATTGCTGGGTCAAAGGGCAGTTCCATTTTTAGTTTTCTGAGGAAATTCCATACTGTTTTCCACAGTGGCCACACCAGTCTGCATTCCCACCAACAGTGCACTAGGGTTCCCTTTTCTCCGCATCCTCTCCAACATTTGTTTGTGGATTTGTTTATGTTGGCCACTCTAACCAGTATGAGATCTTTATTTTTTTTTTAAACAGGAACTCTGACAATTGCTAATGTAATTTTAATTGTAGTCTACTGGAAGTTTTTTTTTTTCCTGTTTATATATGGATTATGATTTTACCTTCATTCATTGAATTTGCAGGTGATGGAGAGGTAATTGAACAAATTATAAGCCTACAAACTAATGATAGCGGTGAAGGAAGCCCAGAATCCAGTGTTCTTGATGGAATGATAAGACAGTTGCAGCAGCAGCAAGATCAGAGAATGGGAGCTGGTCAGGATACCAGTCCAAATGGACTTCCAAATGGGGAAGAAACACCACGAAGAGGTAATAAATATGTGAGATATGTTTTGCCATAATATGGCTGGATTGAAATTGAAGAGTAAATGAAGTCATTGTCAGTTACATGTTATGTGAAGAGAAAAACTCAGCAGTGTTTTTTCATAATTTAAGTATTAGTTTGGATAGCTTTTATTAGATGTAGAGTTGATATGCCAACAAATGGACATTGGATTTTCAAGTACTATGAAAGGTTTTATGAAGGAAAACTACACTTCTAGGTTTTCCTTGCTTTAAACATTTATAATTTTTTAAAAAGCTGAATTTAATTGGGCCCTGGCCAGTGTGGCTCAGTTGGTTGGAGCGTCATCTCATAACGGCAAGGTTTTGGGTTTGATCCCGGTCAGGTCACATACCTAGGTTGTAGGTTCAATCCCTGGTCCGGGTGCAGGCATGAGCAACCCCTGGATGTGAACAATTCTCAGTCCAGGGCCAATCCTCGCCACAGAGCCAATCCCCATTCAGGTCTGGCCAGCAACCAATCAATGCTTCTCTCATCAATGTTTCTCTCCCTTCCTCTCTCTTTGAAAGCAATAAAAAAAATGTCCTTGGGTGAGGAATTAAGGAAAAAACTGACTTGGGTAGAGCACTAGTTGTGTTTTGTGAATCAGAAGGCTTGAAGTGAATTTTCAGGGCCAGGTACTTGATATTAGAATATAGTAGTAGTTACATTAGTAGTGGAAATAATCTGGAGGAGGCTGGTAATTGTTATGTAAATGAAAAATCACTCTTGGAAAGAGAAATGTGGAAGATTAGAGAAGCTTTGAGAAATGTCTCCAGTGCCATAAAATCCCACAGTGCCACAAAGATAATACTGGTCATACCATACCTGCATGGCCACTTAGCCTTGAATTTCAATACCTTCTTTTTTGGCCAGTCTTTCTACTTGTCTGTTGGTGAATTTGTTCTTTCTTTTATGTAGACTCTCTTAATTTTAATTTTGTAATGGCAAAATAATTCATTTCAAAGAAATCTACTTTGAACAAATTAATTTATAGGTAGTAAAGGTATGCTTTTGTTTGTAGAAGGAAACTTTAAAATACATTTGCCAAGTTTGCTCTATTCCCTGTCTCTATCATTCAGTGCTGCCCTCTGGACAGTTTCTTCAGGTCTGTCTCTGCCCTGTTGCTCGTGATCTCTCTTATATCTGATTTGCCACGGAAGTGGTCTTTAGATTTTTATTTGCAGTGGCTATTAAGTCTAGAAGTTCTGTTGATTCTCTTTAAAACCTCACTTTAAATTCAGTGACTTTTGCTTTAAAAATTTTACTTTTTTAATGATTTTAATTGTTTTGGATCCTAGCTGCTCACAATTGGGTCTGTCAGTCCTTTGTTTATGACCTACTCTTACCATTTGTTTACACAAGGTTCTCTTTTATTTGTTTTAAATCATGTTGATAACCTACATCTACTTATGTGGTCCTCCTCTGTTTCCCTCTCCCAAGATAGCAATTACTTCAAATCTTGTTTTGGTCCTTCCTTTGCCTTTTTAAAATACATTAAAGATACATTCATATATATATTACTAGAAAGTATTTGTTTTCAAACTTTATAAAAAGATTATTAGATTGTATATGCTCATTTGAGACTACTTTTTTCACACTATATTATATCTTAAAATTGTTCCGCTGTCACATCAGGTTCAGTTTGACAATTTGTATTACTCCCTTGTATGACTACATCTGATTTTATTCATTCTCTCAGGCTTTTGAGTAGTTTTGACATTTTGCTAATCATGAAGAGAAATAATATTAATAGTCCTGTATGGGTCTTATTTACATTTGAAAGATTTCCTTTTAAACATTAATCTTGGAGTGAAATTGTTGGGTATAGATATATTATGCCAAACTGTTGTCCGCAGTGGTTGTACGATATATGAAGTGTGCCGTTGATTCATTTCTCCGATATTTGGTGGGTTTCTTGATTTTAGCGATTCAAATGGGTGTCAAATGGTAATGCAATCATAATTTGAAATTTATAAAAATATATATATTTATTGATTATGCTATCACAGTTGTCCCATTTCCCCCCCTTCACTCCACTCCATCCTGCACACCCCCTCCCTCCCACATTCCCCCCCTATAGTTCATGTCTATGGGTCATACTTATACGTTATTTGGCTTCTACATTTCCTATACTATTCTCACCCTCCCCCTGTCTATTTTCTACCTACCAATTATGCTACTTATTCTCTGTACCTTTTCCCCCTCTTTCCCCCTCCCATTCCCCTGTGGATAACCCTCCATGTGATCTCCATTACTGTGGTTCTGTTCCTGTTCTAGTTGTTTGCTTAGTTTGCTTTTGTTTTTGTTTTAGGTGTGGTTGTTAGTAACTGTGAGTTTGCTGTCATTTTTACTGTTCATATTTTTGATCTTCTTTTTCTTAGATAAATCCCTTTAACATTTCATATAATAAGGGCTTGGTGATGATGAACTCCTTTAACTTGACCTTATCTGAGAAGCACTTTATCTGCCCTTCCATTCTAATTGATAGCTTTGCTGGATACAGTAATCTTGGATGTAGGTCCTTGCCTTTCATGACTTGGAATACTTCTTTCCAGCCCCGTCTTGCCTGTGAGGTCCCTTTTGAGAAATCAGCTGACAATTTTATGGGAACTCCTTTGTAGGTAACTGTGTCCTTTTCTCTTGCTGCTTCTAAGATTCTCTCCTTCTGTTTCGTCTTGGGTAATGTAATTATGATGTGCCTTGGTGTGTTCCTTCCTCCTTGGGTCCAGCTTCTTTGGGACTCTCTGAGCTTCCTGGACTTCCTGGAAGTCTATTTCCTTTGCCAGACTGGGGAAGTTCTCCTTCATTATTTGTTCAAATAAGTTTTCAATATTTTGTTCTTCCTCTTCTCCTTCTGGCACCCCTATAATTCGGATGTTGGAACGTTTCAAGATGTCCTGGAGGTTCCTAAGCCTCTCCTCATTTTTTAAAATTCTTGTTTCTTCATTCTGTTCTGGTTGAATGTTTCGTTCTTCCTTCTGGTCCACACCATTGATTTGAGTCCCAGTTTCCTTCCCATCACTATTGGTTCCCTGTACATTTTCCTTTGTTTCTCTTAGCATAGCCTTCATTTTTTCATCTAATTTGTGACCAAATTCAACCAATTCTGTGAGCATCCTGATTACCAGTGTTTGGAACTGTGCATCTGATAGGTTTGCTATCTCTTCGTTGCTTAGTTGTATTATTCCTGGAGCTTTGATCTGTTCTTTCATTTGGGCCATTTTTTTTTTTTTTTTTTGTCTTGGCGCACCTGTTATGTAAAGGGGAAGAGCCTTAGGTGTTCACTGGGGCGGGGTAACACTGGTTGCTGCCCTGTGACACTGTACGTGGGGGAGGGGCCGAGAGGAAGCAGTGGCGCCTGCTCCACTCTCTGCTGGATTTCAGTCACTCGCTCCTCTACCCACAATCAAACTGGGTCCCTCTAGTGTTGACTCCCGAGTGGGTGGGCTTGTGCACGCTCTAGGCCCCTGTGGGTCCCTCCAACAACCTCTCCTGTGTGGCTGGGAGTTTCTCCTGCTGCCGCCTCAACCACCACAGGTGTTTTCAGTCAGAGGTTTGAGGCTTTATTTCCCTGAGCTGGAGCCCTGGGTAGCATGATCTGTTTCGCTACCCCGCAGTTCCTCACGGTTTATCTGTGCGCAAATATGGGGCCTCGGGGTCTGCTAGCTGTCGCATTGCTTGCCCTGCTCCACAATCCGCCACCTCGCCGGGTCCGCCAGCCGCTGCCTTGCTGCGAGTCCTCTCCACCCTGGCTGCCCGTCTCCGCCCCTCCTACCGGTCTGGATGAGTGTTTCTTCTTTATCTCCTTGGTTGTCAGACTTCCATGCAGTTTGATTTTCTGTCAGTTCTGTTTGTTTTTTGTTTTTAAATTGTTGTTGTCCTTTTGGTTGTGTGAGGAGGCACAGTGTGTCTACCTATGCCTCCATCTTGGCCGGAAGCCCATAATTTGAAATTTGAAAAAAAAATCACTAATGAAGTTCAGTATTTTTTGGGCCATATTTTCTTTTTTCCTCATAAATTATTTTATAGCATATATTTCTTATTATCTGAAGTTCTTTGGATAGCCTAATCCTATACTGTCATGTATCTGTATTATTATGTATTTTGGTTTTTGAGTTCGTCCCTAGGAGGAAATTATTAGTGGGAATGATGAGGGCTTTTCATTCCAGAGTGGTTTTACAAATGATTTTGTAAGTTACCCAGGTTTATCACCAGCCACTAGGCCCTTTTTTTCAGTAAAATATTTGTTTAATCTATGATCTTATCCATTTCAGAAGTCTCATAAAACATTGAATTAAATATCTGACAGATTGCCTTTACTGATAAGAACAAAATGATGTAAAAATCAAGCTAACCCAAAGACAGCTAGTGACTGCACACAGGGTAATCTTGGCGGAAGATGGCATTGAAATATGTAGGTCCCGCTAGGACCAATTTGTGCTTTAACTTACATCTTTGTAGTTTTTGGATCATTGGGTTTTTGGGGGGATTGGCTTTGGGGGGATCTATTTCTCATTTACAGATGTGTACCTGGCATAGGACTGAGGCCTTATTTCTGGTGGTTCTGAATGATGGTTGTTCTATAGTTTAGTTATAATTTTCATGTGCTTATGTGTGGACGCGAGCCATGTTTACCTATGCCTCCATCTTGATGAGAAGTTCTAGAATCCATTAAAAAAGTTTGTCTTAAACATCAATACATCTTAATAGAAACGTTTAATGCCATTTTTAGTAATTTAGCCAATTTGATGCATAGTGGTTCATTTGATTGGTAAACAGAATGCTGTTCATAGAAGAATGCAGACATTATTTTACTCACGTGGATTTTACCCTAGGCAAGGAGAGCTGGCATAGCTTGAATAGAACTTTATAGCCTCCAGATGGAAAGGATATAGCCCCCTAGATTGTCTGTTGCATTTGTAGTAGGAGCCCCTTTCCCTGTGTTTTAAGAAAACAAACACTTGTCTAGGACTCCCTCCTCTCTCAAGACAGGTTTCCATCTTCTATGACTTGCACCTCTGGGGAGGTTGCCTTGCCTCCAGCGCTCACCTGGTCAGATCTGCAGAGGCTCAGAGCTCACTGTTGTCTGCATTGCCCTGTCAACCCCCTCGCCCAGCTTCAATTCGAGTGCTGCCAGCATTTCCCCACTTGGCAGTTTTGTGAATTTTTAATACTCCGTCTGGCTGCTGCCTGCCCAAGTGGCTTGGATTATCTCCTGAGGTTGCAGTTACTGTTGTTAGACCTCTTGTTATAAAGCCACCACAGGTTGAGGAGTCTATCTTCAATGCTAATTTTTCCAAAAAGATGTGTTTTTCATGTGCATTTTTGAAGAAGACAAGGTTTTTAGGAATGCAAATATAATGTTGTAATAGAAAATGCCTGTATATTAAAAAATTTCAGAAAGTCTGGTAAAAATGGAAATTGAGGTTAATAGTTAATGTTTGTTCTCTAATCTACATTTTGATCTCAGTTACATGAAGATGCTTTTTTCAGACTTTTCTGTAGATTTTTATTTTTGGTTTGTGTTTTAGAAGGAACGTGTATGTTTATTACATGTTAAATGCATATAGATTGAACTATGTTTTAGAATCATTTTTTGATAATTTTTCCCTAGGTTTTAGAAGACTAAGCTTAGATATCCAGTCCCCTCCAAATATTGGCCTGCGTCGTAGCGGACAAGTTGAAGGTGTTCGTCAGATGCACCAGAATGCTCCCCGTAGTCAGATCGCTACCGAGCGTGACCTGCAGGCCTGGAAACGAAGAGTGGTTGTACCAGAGGTACCACTGGGCATATTTAGGTTTGTTTTAGGATATCTATTTACATTGTTTTTAATCTATGAAAATACATCTATATGATTATTTACATGTCTTAATCCATTAGTGGTACAAATAATCATATAAATATATTTTAGTAATAGGTTGGAATCTTTTAATTGTGGCAAGAAAATGTCAAACTTGTTCTCTAACTCTTTACTGTGGTAAATTTTGTTATAACCAACATCGTTTCATCTACATTATTTTGTCCAAAATATGTGAGTATATATTTTAAATGATAAGGGATTGTCCTAAAATGTAACTATAATGCCCTTACTATATTTTAAAAACAACAATTTTTAATAGAACCATATCTTAGTGTTTCAGTTTCAAATGGGCTCATGTCATAAATGTTTTAAGTTCTTTTGTAAAGCTTACTTCATTTGTACAATAGTAATAATTTTGTCAGAAGGCTCTTAAAATCTCTATATTTTTAGTGATTCTAGCAGGCTTTGGTGCTCACTGCTTAGACTCATTATTTCATTAGGGATTATAAAAATATTGATATTTCAATTCTATGAAGTCTTCATTTATTACTTTGGATATTTCTAAAAAAGAAATTTTCCCAAGTCTGATGTTTGATAATTCAGTGGTATAGTTTGTATATGAAAGACAGGATAGATGCTTGATTACTTGGTGTATTTGCCTTCAAAATAAAGATTTAATTCCGTTACCTTTCAGTAATGACCCACCCAGCTTGTGCGTGTTTGTGTTTTTCACTGTATAAATCATACTGCTGTGATTTAGCTTATTCTAATATTCCTTATTGATATTTAAATTTTCCTTTATCTGACCTGGGTCTCTTCAAATTGGCGTCTGAGTCCTTTTGAAATGATTGTAATAGCCTTCCATTGTGTCCTTGCTGTTAGGCATGGCAAGATGTCGTAGGTTTGTCTTGTGAATTTCTTGACCTAGACCTGGAATTAGTCTTTTCTCTTAAGCAGCCCCATTTTCTTTTAGTGGGAAATTAATGTTTCATAATTATAGCCCAGACAGTAGGGTCTTTCTGGTACTGAGTTGTTGAAATGGAGGCAGCAAGTACTGTTTTTCACTAATATCTAAAATCTTTCAGTATTTTGTCATATTTGTGTCATAATTAATATTTTGAAGATAATTTGAAACAAGTGTTTCCATCATGTATTTATTAGCAAGAGTTTCAATGATTGATAAAATAATATTGCATAATACTTATAAATTGTACAGTGAATTTGAGAGTATTTGAAGTACATAATAAAATAGTGAAAAGCAAAATCTGAAATTGGGATGAGAAATGTAGCAAATCGTCATCGTTTATGTAGAATGCTGTAATTGAGCCTTACAATTGTGTCTGACCTATATGGTCGTTAGAACGGGAAGTGTCATTTTGGGATACTTTTTGTTGTCAAAACCATGGGAAGTAAACAGGTATCAGGAGTGAAAGACCTGAAGAGTTAGTCCCTAAAACATTGAACAAGCATTTGTTCTCTTAACATAAAGGAAGACTGGAAGTAGTTTAAGTCTGGAATCATGGTTCTAGTTTATTAGGGACTCATGTTCCTTTGTTTCTGATCTCCATCTCAGATTGTGGCTTTTAATCCTAAGGTCAACTCAAAGTCCAAGATAGCATTTGTGATGGACTTGAGATTTAGACCAGAAGAAGGAAGAGGAGAGACAGAAGGCAAATTCCTTTATTTAAGCAGCCTTAATGACCCCACATGACATTTCACCTATAACTCATTGACCAGAATGTCATTGTATGGCCATGCTAAGCTACAGAAGAGGCTAGGTAATAGCTTCCATTTAGGGCAGCAAAGAGCCTAGATGAAAATTGAAATTGTTTCTAAGGAAGAAAGGGAGAATGGATTTTGAGAGTCAGCTGTCAGCCACAAAATAATTTTTTCAAAGAAGAGCATTGCTCCTTCTACTGCTGTATTCTAGCGCATACATTGAGAGTTTATGAAGGAGATGCTGAGTGATAGAATAGTGGTCAGTGCCCTTGACAACAGCCCTTACAGTGGAGAGCAATGTCAAATTTCACTTAATGTTAGAGTGTCATTTCATAAGGATCAAGAAAAACTAAAATTTTGTTTTCTGCCTATAAAAGCAGTTTGTATCCATACTGAAAAATTTAGGTAATAGATAAAAGTGAGAAGATAGATAACGCTTTTGTGCAGAAAGATGAGCACACTGTGTTACTTCCTAGTAGAGAAATTCTGTTTGGGGCTATCGTTCAGGCATATAGTTTGTCTTTATTCAATAATGGTAGAAATTTTGTTCATTCTAAAATCTTCTGTAATAATCACTTTTCATAGCTGAGTGATACTAGCAATTTATTAGGCTTGTAATTGCACTCACAGGTGATACTTCTGAAGCCTAGAGTGTTCCTTTGTTTTATTGTTGATTGAGAGTGAATGATATGTAGTGTTCTGTCAAAACAGGTATGTGGTAGGAGTTTCATTTGCTGCAAGTGAGGAACCTCAAATAATTTCTTAAATACACATAAAAGTGGTGAAATTGACAACTTGTGAAAGGTTGAGTCTAATTTAGAATTTCCCTGTGGATAGAATAATATTTCACTGTAATTTGAGCATGGGCTGCAGATGAAGCTTGAGAAAAAGGTGATTTCCTTAGAAATCAGTTTTTGCCCTTACAGCATTTGTGCTTGTACTCACTGGAGTGTCCAGTTATATCTTAGAGCATGGCCAAGGTGTCAGTTTTGAGTCTTTTTCTGGTGAGGCTTTAAAAAAGTGAACAAAAACAAAGCTGTGTGTTTTCAATAATGTTCAGATTGGCGAATGAGGACACTCATTCATTCTCTTAACTGTGGAGAAGGAAAATACTAATAATCAGTGCTTTCCTCATGGTCGAAGGTCCCTTGCTTTGAAATTGGTCACAGTAACATTTTAATCTCTTTATAATGTTAAAGTCTCTTTTGTATCATATAAGTAAAATATAGGTGATTAGAAGAAGTAGTAACATTGCTATTCTGGTTTCCTACAAGTTATAAAACATTCATTTTGAGTAGTTTGGAGGGGATTCTCCTACCTGTTCGTTAGAGAAAGGCATTGCAATCTTGGAAAATTACAGGCACATTTTGAGTAGCTAATTTGAGAGATCCTGTTAGAGTTGGTCCTACTAAAGCCAATCAAAATACAAATAACCATTTCTTTGTAAAATATGAAAAATAGGCCTTCCTAGCTACTGCTGAGATTTTATTCATATTAAATTTCTAACATAAAATATAACTTAAGTTTTGCTGTAACTTTAGGTATTTCCAATATTAATTTAAAAAGTATATAGGTTTCTGATTTCTAGAATCATAATGATTACTTTTCCTTGTTGATATCCTCTACTTATCCATCAGTTTAGTAACTAATATAACTGGATAACTGACTTTGTAGGAAGTTGGAAGACTTCAGAATAGAGAAAGGTGAAGAGGAAAGAAATCTTTATGTAATCGGGAGAAAAAAGAAGACTCTTCAGCTCTCACAAAAGGTAACCTAAATTCTATTTTTCTTAGGAATGAACAAATTAAAAATAAAACTGGAATTTATAGTTTTCTTTTCAGTGAGAATATTAGTAATTTTCACCTGAAGTAGAATATGTCTTACTTAGCCTTCTGTTTGGGATTTAAAATGGTAGACATAAGGTTTTACAGCTGTTAGGAAAGAGTAATAATTTGAACAATTGAGGAAAGTAGCCTAATACCTAATAGTGGTAACGGATTCTAGAAAATTATTGCCTAATGACCACTCAAGTCAAGAACCAGAACATTACCAGCCCTTTAAAAGCGTTTTGTGTCCATTCCCAGTCGCTACACTCTCCTTTCTCCCATAGGTAACCAGTTGTTTTACTTCTAAACTGTTGGTTAGCTTGGTCTGTTTCTGAAGTTTACCCAACTCATGCATTTGTAAACATTTTTAGATGTTACAAGTGGCTGGTAATCCTTGGAACTCAAGAAAATCTTATTCCTTAGCATTTAATTTTTTATTTAGAATTTCTTGAACATCACATGAACAACATTAACATTGAGTTCATGGAAGATACACAAAATGTTTGTAAGATTAGTGCTACCAAACTGGTGAAAAATAGTTGTGTATTTGCAGGATTTTCTCAGAATTAATCACAAGGATGGGCTTTAGTGTTTGGGATTATTGTCTAATTCTTCATAGCCTTGTTAGGTATATAATGCCCTCAAACTGATTTTTTAAAAAAACATGTATTTTGACAGATTGCTTGTTTTTCTGAGTGGTAATTTTTTTAGGGTTTATGTATTTCATTTTTATTTTTTAATAGTTTATTTTTTATTGTATTTCCCCCTTACCATTTATCTCTCTTATATCCTCTTTTACCTTCACCAAACCCCTTTACCCCTCAAATCAGCACACTGTTGTCCAAGTCCATGAGTTTTTTCTCTTTGATCCAACTGTTTTTATACATTATCAGTTATGAAACTTACGAGTTTTTGCTTTAACAAAAATTAGTACTGACAAATTAATGAAAACATAATTGATTTTGAAATCAGCCAGTGATATATTGAAATGTTAATATATAGGACTAGTTATCAAATAGAAGACACTAATATACTCTCATTGAGTGATTTCACATATGACATATGACTTTGGTGTTTGAGGAATATAGGGTGCCCCTCCCCCATTTAAAATATATTCTATTTTATTTGGCTGAATTTTAAAGTTAATTATTTTGTTTTGATAAAAATATACTTTCCATGGGTGGGAGTGGTGGGGGGAAAATGGAGACAATTGTACTTGAACAATAATAAAAAGAAAAAAATAAGATATTTTCAAAATTCAAGCAGAATTTAAAAGTACTGACAACAAATCATGCAAAAATTTAAAACGAAATAACTAAGGTTAATATTTGAGGATAATTTCAGATATTTCTCAATGCCTGTATATATACAGAATGATATATTTCTCAAGGTTGGTTACTGCATCATAATATGTATTTTCACTTCTAAGATATATATTTCTAAAGTGATGCACTTCTTGGGTTATTATTTCACTCATGGTGAACCAACTAACCGACAGTTTTATTTGGAAAATACTAATCTAATGTGCCTAATTTAGCTATGTCTTCCAAGTATCTTAAAAGTAAAACTACCAAAGTTGATTTAACAGCATATGGCAAAAATAAAATCTATTAAAGAATATTTTATTTTTTCAACTTTTATTATTATTATTATTATTTTTTGCCTTAAATCTTTTTGGAAATTTGAATGCCCATTTTGTTGAAGATTGTACTTATTTTGGTGTTGATTTTCATCTGCATGTTTCTTCATGTTGCAGTCCGATGCAGTGGTTTTGATGTCACAGTCTAGGCAGAGGACATGTAGGCGTAAATATCCAAATTATGGTAGAAGAAGTGTTGGACGGATTGAGTTATCTTCTGGAAATGAGTCTTCAAGCTCTATAAGACATGTGAGTTTTGTAACTTTAAAATATATAAAATAACCTTAAATAATTTCTTTTACGTTGACTCTACCCTGAAATTATGTGAAAATATACTATTCTTTTTTTTTGTTTGCTTTTGAGAATTAATTTATTTTTAGAGAGGGGAAGGGAGGGAGAAAGAGAGGGAGAGAAACATCAATGTTTGGATGCTTCTCCCGCACCCAGTACTAGAGACTTGGTCTGTAACCCAGGCATGTGCCCTGACTGAGAATCAAACCAGCGACCCTTTGGTTTGCAGGCTGGTGCTCAATCCACTGAGCCCCACCAGCCAGGGCTGAAAATATACTGCTCTGTAGAGGTTAAGATGAAATTTCACATTTTGAGCTTAAACAAAAATTATGCACAGCTTTGTTGAGATATTCACTATACTAGTGTACCATCCAGTAGTTTTTGTGTATTAACACAATAGTGCCATTATCACCACTATTTAATTTCAGAATACTTTCATTACCTCTAATAAGAAACCCTATCATTCCCATCACCCCCCAGCCCCTGACAACCACTAATCTACTTTCTGTCTCTATGGATTTGCCTATTCTGGACATTCTGGAATAATATATGATTTTGTGACTGGATTTTTCACTTACTGTAATATTTTCAAGGTTGATTCATGTGTAGCATGTATGAATACTTGATTCTTTTTCATTGTCCAATATGTGAACATACCACATTTTCTTTTTTCACTCATCCACTGAGGGACATTTGTATTGTTTCCACTTTTGGCTATTAATGAACAATGCTCCTTACTAACATTTATGTGTGGGTTGTTGTTTGAACATAAGTTTTCAGTTCATTTTAGTATTTACCTAGGAGTCGTGGTAACCCTGAGTTTAAACCTATTGAGGAATTTCCAGACTCTTTTCCAAAATGGCTGCATATTTTATATTCCATCAGTATTGTATGAGGGTTCCAGTTTCTCTACGTCTTTGCTAACACTTGTTATTGTCTGTCCTGATTTTAGCTATCTTAGTGAGTGTGAAGTGGTATTTCCTGAGGTTTTAATTTGCATTTCCCTAATGACTGATGATGTTGAACATGTTTTCATGTGATTATTTTCCATTTGTATATCTTTGGAAAAATTTCTGTGCAAATCTGTTGCTCTTTTTTTAGTTTGGTTATTTTTAATTGCTGTAAATGTTTTTTTGATATTCTGGATACAAGTCCTTTATTGGGTGTCTGACTTGCAAATATTTTCTCTCATTCAGTGGGCTGTCTTTTCACTTCTTTGATGCTTTCTTTTGAAGTGCAAAAGTTTGACGTTTGATGGAGTCCAGTTTGTTTTGCCCTTAGTTGCTTTTAATGTTGTATCTAACCTTTTTACTTGACTTTCAGTAATTGTATGTAAGTCACTGGTCTTCATTTTGATTTTCTTGGGGAACCAATATTTTTTGTAAAGTGTATTTAAAAATTAATAATAAAATGTTAATATTTTGTAATTAAGTAGTGTTTTGAGGAATGAAATGTTCCATATGGATGAATAATTTATTTTACTACTTTATAAGGCATTAGGATAATAGTAAACATACTGGGTTCTAGTTTAAACCCAAATTTTTCCACTTTGATAACTTGTTTAACCTTTCTGTATCGCTGCCATGTCTGTGAAAGTAATTGGTAATAGTATGTCCTCAGAGGTGGTGTGAGAATTGATTTATTTAATCATGTAAAGTGCTTAAAACAGTGCCTAATATCCAATAATGCTACCTGTTGTTACCATCAAAACTGTTCTTTTAAATGATTTCTTTATCTTTTTCTACCACCGTTTATTCCTCCATACCCTTTTCCACCTCCACGCATCCTCCTCCCCCGCTGCCACCATCACCACATTGTTGTCCTATCCCTGAGTTCGTTCTTTTTTTTTTCTCTTTTGCTCAATCCCTTACCCTCAACCCTTCCATTAAATGGTCTTGTTTTATGTACTGAGACTATTTATCACTTTATTGCTTCAAGAAGAATTGAAAGTGAAACAATGGTGAGATACCAGGACATACCTATTACAGTGCCTTAAGTCCAAAACACTGAGAACATTTACACGACTTTTTATTACCTTATTTTTCAGACTATAAGATGCACTCTGCCCCAAATTTGGGAGGAAAATGCGGTTGCGTCTTACAGTCTGAATGTAGCTTACCTGGCTCACTGGAGGGAGGCAGGCGGTGGTGGTGGAGTGGGTTTTTTTTCCATATTTTCCTCCTCTTAAACCTAGGTACGTCTTATGGTCCGGTGTGTTTTATAGTCCGAAAAATACAGTAACTTCACTCAGAGATCAAGATTTTTATTTTGTTCTCCCCCCACCCCCCAACCAATTAGGAGACCTCCTGTGATCAAAGTGAAGGTTCTTGTTCTTCGGAAGAAGAAGAATGGAAAAGTGATAGAAGAAGTGAAAGCGATAGTGAAAGTTCAAGGTATCTGTTTTTAATTGTTTTGATCTTTTAAGCATTTTAGTTATAGCCATGGTTGGAACTGTATTTGAATGGCATTCAAGTTGCAAGGGTTTGGAACTATGGAACAATTTACATTGAGTTTTTTTGAAGCTGGTAGTGGATCAATGGCTAGTATTCTGTGTCTCATTTGACTCTGCTTTTGCTCAGGGTAGGCTAGGAGTGGTCCCTTTCTTGGATCTTCTGTCACAGCTGGGAAAGTCCCTCTCTTGGCAAGAAACTCTGACTTCTTAACGCTTTCTGGTGGGGCTCTGTTTTCCTTGGGCTTCTCAGTGTATTCACTAATGGTTTGTTAATCCAGTTAAAATTTCTAGTGTATTCCTGAGCCTCCTCTATCTTAGTGGGGTGCTATTTATGGTTCTGTGTGACCACTACTGTTTTCATCACTACACTTCATTTTTTAAAAGGGGAATTGTTAGTTGGCTCTAGGTGTTTTTTCCATGAGATCTTATTTACATTATAATTTACAGGAATCCCTCAGGCTTACATTCATTCTAATTCCCAGTGTCAGTGAAGGTTTCTTTTTCTCATGATATTTGATTGTTTCTGTATTTGTTGATGGTGAGGGCAGATTGTCCAAGTTGAAGCTTCTTGGGGGTCTTTTTTCTCCTCCTCGTAGTCTCTGAAGGCTTAGATTCTGGTTCCCTTCAACTTAAAATGTTTTCCTTTTTTTAGTGACTCTTCATCTCAATATTCTGATTGGACAGCTGATGCAGGCATCAATTTGCAGCCTCCTTTAAGAACTTCATCTCGTCGGCGTATTACCCGATTTTGTAGTAGTTCAGAGGATGAAGTGTCTACTGAGAATTTATCTCCTCCTAAAAGGAGACAAAAGAGAAAGAAAGAAAATAAGCCCAAAAAAGAGGTAAGAAAAGTATATCTTTAGAAATAACATATATGTACAGTTTTATAGAGGTGTTTCTGTCCATATATAAAATTAGAAATCTTTTTGAAATTGGAGCTCTTTTTTTTTCTGTTGATAGTGTTACGTCATCGGGAGTTAAATGTAAAATGCAAACTCTGTGTGTCAGAAGCAAGTTGAGCCCATATTCAAGTAGAGGAGACTTTGGAGAGGACAGGTGTCAATGAACTTGGGCCATATTTTAAAATCGCCAGTATTAAAACCTCAAATCAAGAGGAGATTGCCTGTGGTGATTAGTCTGTGGTGAAATTCAGAGTGGTGTCTCAGGCAGAGTAGGCTGTGTATTGAAGAGGATTTAGGGTGGAAATTAGTCCCCTTGCATCTAGCATGTCAAGTGTTATAAGAATCTGTTAAATTCAGGAGATGCTAAGAAAGTGCAAGGTAGATCTACAGTGCAGACTAGTGATATGTTCCTGTGTATGTTCAGGAACCAAATATGTATGGTGTTCAAAAATTAATCATTAGGTGACTTGCAGTAAGAGTCATTCTAAATGGTGATGTTTCTTTTGTTTTTCAATTAAAGAGTAGGTGCTGCTCCTTTATATTCTACTAAACTCTGTTCTCTTCCTCTTGGCAGAATTTGCAGAGAATGACTCCGGCAGAGCTTGCAAATATGGAACATTTGTATGAATTTCATCCTCCAGTCTGGATAACTGACACCACGCTTCGAAGGTCTCCTTTTGTTCCGCAAATGGGTGATGAGGTGAGAGTAATGATAACATTTAAAAACTTGAATATGGCCCTGGCTGGTGTAGCTCAGTGGATTGAGCTCGGGCCGTGAACCAAAGGGTCGCTGGTTCGATTCCCAGTCAGGGCACTTGCCTGGGTTGCAGGCCAGGTCCCCAGTGGGGAGGCCACGTGAGAGGCAACCACACGTTGATGTTTCTCTCCCTCTCTTTCTCCCTCCCTTCCCCTCTCTCTAAATAAATAAATAAAACCTTAGAAAAAAATAAAAACTTAAATATGGAATATAAAAATGTTACTCTTAAGTTTTTATTTTTATTTGTTATTTTTCAATTATTCTTTTGTAGGTAATATATTTTCGACAGGGTCATGAAGCTTATATTGAGGCTGTCAGAAGAAATAACATTTATGAACTGAACCGTAACAAAGAGCCATGGAGAAAAATGGATCTTAGGGTAAGATGATGGTATTATTAAACATTTAGCACATATATAATTGAATTACTTATAAATCATTTAAAAAACCTGGAGACATATTTCATTACTATCTTTATATTAATTTCCTATTTAAAAACATTCCTGCTATTACCTCTAAGCTTTAAGATCCAGTAGGAAGCGTAATGTTTATTAGTGGGCAGTCTTCATATTGCTGATTGACATGCAAAATTCTAAGTGTGTTTGAGTTTCTTAGGAAGGCAGCTAGCTTTGCAGTATGTATCAGTAATCTTAAAATGTGATACTCAGGATAGACTTTAAAAAGCAGTGCAAGTTTTCAAAAAAAGAAATACAAACTGGAAAAAAGATTCAACCTCATGCATAATAAACAGAAACTTTAGCTCCCCTGTACTGAAACGGTTGTCAATCTGATAACTGAGAAGGCCCCTAAGTAACTAATGGGTGGGTGGTTTATAAGGTGTGGATACACCGGGCAAAGGGATGATTCATGTCCCAAGTTGGGCAGAGTGGAGACTTGCACAAAATTTTATCATGCTATTCAGTACGGGCACAATTTAAAACTTATGAATTGTTTATCTCTGGAATTTTTTATTTAATATTTTTGGACTGTGGTGACCACAAGTAACTGAAAAGCAGAAAGTGAAACTATGGATGAGGGAGGATTATTGTATTTTCTAAAGTGAATATATTTCTTATATTAGAAACAGTGTTAAATGTCTGTCTTCAAAAAGATGCAAAAGTAAACTTTAGCAAAAATAATTATAATTAATAGTCACCTAAACTTATCTGCTAGTTTGGAAGCCTAAATTGTGAATTAGCTAAATTTTGCAGTATGTAGAGAATTGGAGTCTTGAGGAATTGATTTATTTTAACCATTTATTCTTTTAAAAAATCTGTTGAAGGATCAAGAATTGGTCAAAATTGTTGGAATACGCTACGAGGTTGGGCCCCCTACACTCTGTTGCCTCAAACTGGCATTTATAGATCCTGCAACTGGGAAACTTACGGACAAATCTTTCTCTATTAGGTATGTGTTACTTTTTATGGAATTATTTAAATGTAGGTTTCCTTTCTTGCTGGGTAGTACGCTATTTTTATTTAGCTGCAGGGTGAATAGCAGAGTACTACGCAGACAGCCAGCCTACGGTATGGGTTTAAGTTCTGATAGATGGGACCCCACTAGAGGTGAGACTAAGGATGCCACAGCAGCTGCAGTTAGGCACTGGCACTGGCCTTTTCATACAGTTTTTCATGCCAGTTAAATATGTGGAGAGTTCCGGCCTGTAGGTGAAATGACTTCTGCTTTTGTTTTTGAGAAAATGTTAGAATTAATAATTTTCTAAACCTGTGCTGTCCAGATGATAGCCATTAGCCACATGTGGCTTTTGAGCACTGGAAATGTGGCTGATTAGAATTGAGTGTGATTTAAGTACACACTGAATTTTGAAAACTTGGTGTGAAGAAAAAGAATGTAAAATATCATTATTTTGTATTCATTACATGGTGAAACAATATGAGTATATATTGAGTTAAATATGATACACTGTTAAGATTAAGCTTACTGGTTTCTATTTATAAAAATTATATATGCAGTTCCCATTGTATTTACTTTGGACAGTGTTGCTTTAGAGTATAACCTGCTACACAAGGAATTTAATATTCTTTTATTTTTGTTTAGATATCATGATATGCCAGATGTTATTGACTTTCTTGTGTTGCGTCAATTTTACGATGAAGCAAGACAGAGGAATTGGCAGTCTAGTAAGTCTGTTTTTACTGAGTTTTGTGTATCCTTAGATATTAATCTCTACTTTGATTGGTGGGTGCAAATGTAAATTCTGGAAAGAAATACAAGGGACCGATAAGTATATTTTGCTTAGGGCTTGGTACTTACTACTTCTTAGTAGACTTTTAAGCCAAACAACATTTCTTCTTATGGTATATGACATTGTGAAGGGATATTTCTCACTCATTGACTGTAGTCTAGACTTTTTATTTCTTTTCAGACTTCCCCATACTGCATTATCTGTAATTAATTACATTTAACGTGACACCGGTCAATTCACAAAATTACCCTGTGATGTAAAACAATCAAAGTTGAAAAATAATGCAAATTTTACACAGATAATGTCTGGTATAGCAGAATTTTTACCTTTGTTGTCATATCAGCTCAGATTTAAAGAGGCTGCCTTGAAGAAACCATTTCTTTAAAAAATAAAAAATTTATGTGACGCTTAGGCTTTATAATCATGACATATGTAGGTGGACAGAAAAAATAAATCACTTCAGCGTGGGCACTAACTTGAATGTGGTTTTCATTCCATAATTAATTTGTGTTGTAGATCATTAATCTCGTCAGGTCATAATTGATGACTGATTAGGTCAGGTAATACCAATTAACAATTGTAATGGCCTGTTTTACAGGTGTACATAAAATATTTTCAGTATGTACTGTTTTCTTGGGGAGCTCGTATTAATGTTAGTCACTTAGGATAACTTATTCTCTTACTATCAGTTTTGATAATATCTCTTATTAGAAATATTAAGTTTTACCCAGTCTGTGTCTTTTGGTATATACATTCATAAATGATGTTAAGACCTCATTAATTTTCCTAGTTTCTGCTGCCTTTTTCTACAGATACTATAAACAGGTACATTTCAGATAAATTCCTAGAGCCATCTCTAGTCAAACAAAAGATCGTCGGAGTGTTACTGTTCTTAGTAAACTCTTTTTACCAGTAGTGTGAGAACAAATAATCAAGGTTATTTTGGACTAGAGGTAAAGCAATTGTTTTTGAAGAAAAGCATCTAGCCATTTACAGAGAAAGAGAGACAGCTAGAATATGTGAGTGTTAACAAGTCATACAGCCAAGCCCCAAAGAACTTAAAGTTTCTTATCTTTAATATTTTCCAACCCCTTATGACATATAAGTCAGAAGCCCTTATTTTACTCTGCTAACATGTCCATTCAAAAATGTTTTTAAACTTAATTTTCTATAGCTAGACTTTAGATACGGATTCCCAGTTGCCCCTTACAATATAGTGGTTTTTGTTTTATTTTTGTGACTGAGAAATTATTGTACTAGATCTTCTATACTACTGTTCAATAATTAATTCATTTTTGCTTCCCCATAAAATCTTACCTATTCTCCTGCAGTTTGAGCTGTGCTATTAGAGGAATTTGCCTGTTTCTGTTTATACTGTGTTGAGAACTTACCAGGTGTTTATCCTACTTGTGAATAGCAAAATAGGTTTATTTGAAAATTCTTAATGGAAATTCAAGATGGCAGCAGAGTAGGTGGAAGTTCTACTCATCACCTCCCAGGACCAAATTGGAATTACAATTAAATTATAGAACAGTCAATGTGAATAACCAAGAAAATAGTTAATGGAATAGAAAAAACAATTTGTACCATGAGAAAAATAATTTTTATAGCTCCCTTTAAAATGTTAGTCTTAATAAAGAAATATTTTTGTTTAAGCTGAGTGAATCTTCTAGTGTTAGGTAAATAGAGAACAAAAATATTATAAAGTAAATTTTTGTTCTCCAAGACTGGCTCTCTAGCCCTTACCGGTGTGGCTTGGTTGGGTGTTATCCTGCAAACCAAAAGGTCACTGGTTCAATTCCTGGTTGGGGCACATGTCTGGGTTGCAAGTTCGAGTTCTGGGTTAGTGTGTGTATGAGGGACAACCAATCGATGTTTCCCTCTCTTTCTCCCTCCCTTCTCCTCTCTCTAAAAATAAATAAATAAAATATTAAAAAAAAAGACTGGTTCTCTTATAACCATGTTTATAGGCCTCTCAAAGTGAAGCCATTGGATTTGCTATTACAATGTTTATTATCATAAATATGTAATTGATATTCATGTTACATTAGGTTATTTACATTACAGGATTGGACAAAAACCATGGTATTATATCAGATTTGTAGTATATGCCTTAAATTTAAAAAGTTAGAAAAAATTTCTTAAGATTTATTTTTAAAGTTGAAGTTTTAGAATATATATTAATGAAATATTTTCAAAAGTAGAATTTTATTAATGATACAAAGGTGGGTAGAGGAAATGATGTAAAATATACATAAAAGTTGTGTTTACACGAATTTGAAAATATATTAATAATAAAACGTAACACTGATAGTCGTGATATTGCTATTTTTACAGGATTCACTATAAGCATAACTCTTTAGTCAAGACTTTGTGTATTTTATTATGTAAATACTCTCTTAGGGGTGAAATGTAGCTTTGATTTTGATTGGTATTGTTTCTGCAAAACTTTCATTGAAGAAGGAATTGTTAATCTACTAAATAATTATTTTATTTTTTTTACATGACAGTATCTAAAGAATTATTAATGCTGTATGATTGACTTTTTTTCTCATTTATTTTGTTTTGAAAATGGTGTTATTGATGGGAAGGAAGAGATAGGGTTCTTAGAACAGTTTATATGTAATACAGATGTCAAATGCAGTTAATTTCCCTAGAGGTGTTATAATTATAGGATACATTTAGAAATGTGTGTAACCTAAAATCCTTGAAGTCACTGAAGTATTTGTTCCACAGTTGGTATGTACAGAGGCCTTACTAAGACCTGCTTGCCTGCTTTTATATTATGCTGAGATAATAGGATATGTGGATGTTTAACATTTTAAAACAGTAAATATGTATTACTGAAGATAGATATACACCTGATTTTTATTATGAGATCTTAAGAATTAGAACACTGTTTTATGTGAAGATACTTATACAGGAACAACTTTAAAATAATCATGGATTAAATCTAATCATAGTTTTATAATTTGTTTTTCAGGAAATGTTTCATTTTATTTTTTTAAACATTCCACTTATTTTCAGAGAGAGGGAAAGGGAGGGAGAAAGAGAGGGAGAGAAATATCAGTGTGCCAAGAGATACATCGATTGGTTGCCTCTCTCATGCCCCCAAGCTGGGGACCTGGCCCACAACCCAGGCATGTGCCCTGATGGGAATTGAACTGGTGACCTTTTCAGTTTGCAGGCCTGGCACTCAATCCACTGAGCCACACCAGCCAGGGCAGGAAATGTTATATTTTATAAGTATGTATTTAATGTAGTTATCACACAAGTATTTATTGATAGTATACATCGTTATAAAAGATTTTTGAGTTTTGTTAAATTTTTTTCTTTATTGTAAAATGTCATAGAACTTATTTTGGGGTGGGCATTTGGATTCACTAAACAATGGAACCTAGTCATAAACCATTTTAGCCAATTTTGTCGTATGGTTATATACCTTCAGTAAATTGCTGAGTGTAACATTGTATCTTTTTTACATCTGTTTTACCGAAGATTGCTGGAAAGTAGGGAGGAATGGTTAATTTTGATATAGAAAAATGCTTTGATTACTTTATCTTCACTGAAATCTTTATGATGTTTTATAAATTAAAAATGTTAGTGTTTCAAACTGGTGTCTCAGACTGGGTCATATCTCTTCTAGGTGACAGATTCCGTTCTATCATTGATGATGCCTGGTGGTTTGGAACAGTGCTAAGCCAAGAGCCCTATCAGCCACAGTACCCTGATAGTCATTTCCAGTGTTACATTGTTAGGTCTGTATGCAGATGAAAACAAATCATCTACAAACATTTGTTCATTGTGGCAGGTTGTTGTATGAACAACTAACACATTTCAGGTTAAAAATCCCCATGATTTAATCTCTAATTAAGTCACTCATGAGTGACTCTCAGAAGTCACTAATCTCACCTCTACATTGTCTCTTTAACATGTCCCTGTCATTTCTTGTACACTGGTACCCCAAGGGTGCAACCTCTGCTTGCTTCCCTGGGGCCTTTTCTGTAGCTTCTTGATACTTCTCCATCTGACATTGTAGGATCATTGTCCAGGAGCATATAGTACATCATTTCTTTTGTACAAAAAAAAATCTTTGCTGCCTTTCCATTGTCTGTGGAATAAAGTCCACATGCTAAAGTGTCACATTCGAGGGCTTCACAATATGTGTGAGGTTTTCTTCACTTAACCCTAGCAAGGACTACAGAAGGTTTCTGGTTTTGTCCTTGAACCTGCCATACATTTTACACTTATTCCTTATAATGTGTCTTTCTAAAAAATTTTTCCTGTTAATATTTAAACTTTTACTGCTACAGTCAGGTTAATTTTCACATTTTCTCTCTTCCTGTTTCCTCTTGTAGTGGATACTAGGTATTAGCCACCAGTTGTCTTTATGAAAGGCTAACCAGACTTTTCTTTTGGTTTTAACAGGTGGGACAACACTGAAATTGAAAAGCTTAGCCCATGGGATATGGAACCAATTCCCGATAATGGTATGTAATTGCTAAGTAATTAAAGTATTTTATCTTTATATTTTTAATTTTTTTTTATCTCACTGAAGCACATAGATGAAATTATATTTTTCGAGAAATGTTTTAAAATTACTACAGTAGGGGTGGGGAGAAAATGCAGACAACTGTAACTGAACAACAATAAAATAATTTAAAAACTGAAAAAACCCCAAAATTCAAAACAAAACAAAAAAAATTACTACAGTAACTGTGAGCTTTACTAAAAGAAGTCAACAGAATTATGTGTATCTGGTTTCTTCTTTTTTATCCTGAGCTTCCAGCTTGATGCTGGCTGTATATTAGTAGACCACTGTCACTTCTCATATAAAGCTGCTTAAAACTCTCATGGCCTGCATTTCCTTTTCCTCATCCTTACTCTATTATCCTTGTTCTTCCTTCAAAGGAGAGCTCTCATTTGACTTCCTTCTGTCTTGCTCTATCTCAGCCTGTCTGTTGTACTGTGGATTGTCTGTCCCTTTCCTGTGAGAGAGAGGTGTCTGTGCTACAGCCAGCCTCTTCCTTCAGTGCTTGCTGTCCTACTGCTTTTAGCTTCTGTTGGACCTGACACACACTTAATTTATTCCCGGCAACAGTTTTAGTTTCCTCTTTTTTTCTCCTTTTGAGTTTGCATTTGTTTCTTGTACCTTAAAATGTCTTTTGGCTGGCTTTCTTGAACATTTTATCTACTGAGTTATTTTCCTCTTGTAAACTTTTTGGAGGAGTGCACTGTGTCTGTTGCCTCCATTTCTTCACTATCAAGCTTTCTTTTATATTAGTGTTTATTCAGTGTAAAAACATATAGAAACTTTTGTCCTTCCACGCCCACCTTTTTTTTGATGCAGGAAATCGCTGCTTTGCAAGTTTTACCTGTTTCTATCTTAGCGGAGCCCTTTGTGTTTACTCTTTGATAGATCTCCATCAGTCATGGTCTTGGTTTACCATGAGAACTTTTTTTCAAAAAATGTTTTTCTAATAACTGCATTCTTTAAAGTCACCAGTGACCTCCCTTTGTTAGATTTTCATTTGAACTTAGTATCTTACAAATAGTAGGAGGTGCTATTTTGTAATGTAGAAAGCATATCAAAGGTAAGTAAAAACCAACATTTTTTGAGGTCTTACTCTGTTTCTAAGAACTGTGTGTAACGGTTCACCCCTACTCTGGGGTTGGTGCTCTATTAACTTAGTTTGCAGATGAAGGAGCTAAGGCTCATGGAGTTGGCAGTAACTTGTTTAAGGTCACACACACATCTAGAAGGGATAGGAGCTGGGATTGATTCTAACTCAAGCTGTCTGCTCCAACCAGTGCCTTTAGCTACTGTTTACAGGTGCTCTTTTTACTACAAATCAGTGAAAGCACTTATATGAAGAGATTTTTCATGTTAACGAGGTCAGTAAGTCTTTAGAAGAATTGTCAAAAGACATCAGCAGGCAGAAAAATAAACATAGGAAGAGAGATTCATTTGCATTATTAGTCTTGGAAATGTGTATTAAAATAACAACAAAATATGGTTTTATCGATCAGATTGTTAGATAAGTAAGTGTATCTTCTAGTCCTGTTAACGTCTTTCTCCTTTTATTTATGATTTTCAAGAAAATGTCCTCTGAATATTAATAATGTCTCTTGTTCCTTTTTAAAATGTGGACTCTTATTATCAGTTTTTATTACACTTTTAAATATTTTGTTTTGAAATAATTTTAGACTTACAAAATTATACAAAAATAGTACATAGAATTTATGAATGTTCAATTTTCTCAAATGTTAACATCTTAGATAACTATAGTGCAGCTTTCAAAATCAGGAAATTATCATTGATTCAATTCTAATCTATATCTATAGACTTTCAAATTTGGGCTGTTGTCCTAATGTCTTCACATACTGGATTTCTTTGCCATGCCTTCTTAATCTCTTTCAATCTGGGATCCCTGGGTCTTTCCACAATTTTTCATGACCATGACATTTTTGAAAAGTACTGGCCAGTTAATTTTGTAGAATTTCTCTTTGTTTGGTTTGTCTGATGTTTTGTCATGATTAAATGCAGGGTTTGCATTTGGGGCGAGAGTGTCAGAGAAGTGATGTTGTGTTTTCAGCATCTTGTGTGGGGGGCACGTGATACCAGTTTGTCCTGTTGGTGGGCATGTTAGCTTTAATGGTTTGATTGAGGTGGTGTCTGCCAGGTTTCTCTGCTGTTAAGTAACTACTTTGCCCTTTGTGATTAGTGTCTTTTATATGACCTTTGAGAATTGAACGTATAGTGTATATTTGTTTTTGGTTTGTTTTATCCTTTTAATTCTTTTTTAATGGAATTCTTAGTTGATCCACCTGAAGAATTAGGAGCTAGTATTTCTGTCACTTCAGATGAGCTAGAGAAATTGCTCTACAAACCACAAGATGGTGAATGGGGTCATAAATCAAGAGATGAAGAATGTGAACGAATTATTAGTGGTATAGATCAACTTTTGAATCTTGGTGAGTACTTTTAGTATGAAAAGTTTCATGTTCAAGCTCTCTTTTCCACACAAGTATTTTTAAAAAGTCATAATTGTGGTTGTGTTTATTACTACAATTTCTATTTGTTATCTTTCAGTTAAGCCTGCAGTGTTTAATGTAGCTGTAGCATGTTTTATGAATGATTTGTAGAGAAATACTACTTACAGGTTGTGAATTTATTGATAAAAACTCTTCTGTCTGCCCTGACAGATATAGCGGCAGCTTTTGCAGGCCCAGTTGATCTGTGCACATACCCGAAGTACTGTACTGTAGTGGCTTACCCAACTGATCTTTACACAATTCGAATGAGACTTGTTAATCGATTTTACAGGTTAGTAGAAACCTACTTTAAAAATAGCTTGAAAAGATACTTGGCCATACCAACTAGAGTAAATAGAGGTAATGGTAGTTGATTGTGACAGTGGTGAGTGGGGAGGGACTAACACATCATTTTCTGTTTTTTTTTTTTTTTTAATTGTAATTTCTTGGTCCTGTAAGACAGTGGTACCCGGCCTGTTTGGTACCAGGGACTGGTTTCGTGAGCGGGGGTTGTGAGGGACACACAGGAGGTGGAGCTTGGAGCTCAGGTGAACTTTGCTTGCTCACACGCAACCTGCTGTGGATGTGAGGGGTGGGGGGTTACAGGAGGAGGGTTTGCTCAGGTGAGCTTGTTTTGCTGCTCTCACTTGCCCATTGGCCTGCTGTGTGGAAGGGGGGGAAGGAAACAACATGTTAGTGGCCTGGTTCCTGACCTGTAGTGGTCCGTGGCCCAGGGGTTGGGGATCCTTGCTGTAATACATTATGTTAGGTGCTTGTGGGTAGGTGTGGATAGAACCTGGATAAGAAAAATTTTCAGATTTCATTCTTCAATCTTTAGTAGTCTGTTCTTCTTAAAAATTATGTTAAATAGTTAGAAATTGTATTTTTTATTTGTATGTTTAACATTCCTATTTAGCTGCACCATTTAAAAATAAAATTTAGTTTCATTGACAGTTGGCCTTTGAAAAATTAATTTCCTAGAGTCATGTACTTTTTATCTCTGGCTTCTAGAGCATTGATAACTCTAAAATTTTCTGTTCTCATTGATTTTTTTTAAAGCAGTTGATGCTATCTTTATTTTATAATTCAACTACTTCGAAAGATTGTTATAAAAAATTGACTTTTTGAGTTTACATTGTTGGCATAATTTATGTCAAACATGGAAATGTGCATTTGATCAGAAACCCCTTTGCAAATTTACAGTGAGATTGACTCCCAGGGTTGATGGTATTGAACACATTTTCTTCACTGAGTCTCAGCAGCTTTAAATGTACCCATAGGCAGTGTGAAAAGGGCGGTTCGCTATGTTGGTTTTCTGGATGTGAATAAGTGGTCTGTTAAGATTTTTATCCTTGAATGTATTCTCTGTAGTTCGGCATCCAGTGTAATTGCTTATGACTAGGATCAAGTCGACAGCATGAGAAGGTTATTCATTGTTACTTTGCACTTATGATCTAAGTAATATTATCATGCTGGCTTAACATACTGGATTTTGTACTTGGTTTCTGTCTTTTTGTTGTCTAAATCCTAAATTGCCTTTTTGTTTTGAAGGAGGCTATCTGCATTGATTTGGGAAGTCAGATATATAGAACATAATGCCAGGACATTTAACGAACCTGAGAGTGTAATTGCACGATCAGCTAAGAAGATAACTGACCAACTTTTAAAATTTATCAAGTAAGTGAATTCATATGTCGGTGTTGTGGAAAAGTGAATGACTTTGCATTTTGTGTTCTTGCTATCCAGTTCTTAATTTAAGCTCTCCAGTACTTAGTTTTTGCTCTCTGAATTTTATATCCTTTTAACATGTTACTTTAAATGCCATTTCTTTACATAGTTACTATGATTGCAATTTCTGTAAAGGGATAAAAATAATTTTCGTACTTTTAAAAATTTTGAAGTAATTTTACATTAGACAGTTGTCACATATATACATATCCTTCACCTGTTTACCTTGATTAACATTTTTTTTTCACATATTTACGGTGTCCTGATAAAATGCTACGGAATTATCCTTGGTATAATACTATTGACTCAACTGTAGCACTTACTTGGGTTTATTAGTTTTTATATCAGTGTCCTTTTTCTCTTTCAGGGTCTTATCCAGAATCTCCATCTTATTTACTGTTTTGTTTTCTTAATTTTCTTTTAACCCATTTCCCCAATCTTTCTTTCATGACTTTTTCATTTTTTACAAGTCTTAGACAATTTGTTGTGGGTACTTAATTTGGGTTTGTCTAATGTTTTCTCATGATTAGATTGAATTTTAAGTTTTGGATTGTGTACTATGAGAGTGTTTGTACATGCATGAATGTACCACATACTTTTGTGCATCAGGAAATCAGGTTTCGAATACTGTGGTGAAAATTGACCTGGAAATTGAAATCCAAGGTCTAGCCCAGTCTGTTCCAGTGAATATATTTTGTGTGGTTTGGACAGATTTTCAACGTATCTTTTAAAATGAGTGATTTTTGCTATATGATTTTACATGTCTTTTCCCCACAGCTCTAAAAATTCTGTGAAAGAATATATTAGAGAACACAGTTTATAAACTGTGCCATTATTTTCAGTAGGTAGCAATAAATTGGGAAATAACTGATTGTAGTCTGTCCTACTTCCCAGGAACACATGGACTTTCCCAGAACTTTCTTCTTTTTTTCTTCAGGAAGATCACATACCCATTTTCATCTTCTTTATGCCTGGATATTCCTACTTTAGGCTTCTTTCTGTGTTTAGTGAGGTTAAGGTGTAATTTGCTTTATTTTCTTCTTCCTTTTTTCTTCTATCCTCTTTTATCTCAAATCAGCTATTTTTCTGGTACTCAAACTCTATGACTGTTACTATTGATGATACTTAGAAAAATTCATCTGTGTGGTCATCACCTGTTATTTCTGGATTATCAGCTAAATTTGCATACATACTTAACTGGGAGGGGGGAACCCTCTTACTTTCCATATTCTTAGTTGGTCAGTTGTTTCCATAGAAGATGGAATAAAAACCTGATATTTCTCTGCCTGAAATTAAGTATGCACAGTTGGGCAACTGTTTATATCTAACCAGTAGTTTGTGTGAATCTTTGGCAATAATAATGACATCTGTATGCTGTTAAAAGAAAGAATAATTATTATAATTTTTTTTTTTTTAGGAATCAAGACTGTACAGATATCTCAGAACTTTCTATTACTTCTGAAAATGATGAGCAAAATGCCAAATCTTTGGTATGAAGTTTGTCAATTTTACAGTGATTTTTGTTAATTTCAAATGGTAACTTGAAAATAATAAGTGAAGTAGAAAATGTTGATTACCTATATCAGTTCTTGCTATATTCCAATGAACTATGAAAATAGGGCACTTGATAAATATATATATTTTAATTATTTAGATGGTCAGCGATGGGATTTATTTTAGCCAATAATATCAATATATCAAACAAAATATGTCTTAAGTGAGTAACTTAGGTATAGAATATGTTCTCTTTCCAAATTTAGCTCTAGAAGGGTGTATGAAAGAAGTACCTTTGAGATATTTTTTGTAAAACCAGTATCTGAGAATTGAATCTAATTATAATGAAAAATTAATGAACTTTACCATTCTCAAAGTACTCAGGTTCTTCACTCGGGACAGTCTTGAAGTGTCAGTAAGGTGAATATCAGTGATGATGAGTTACTTACAGAATCAGGCTGTCAGATTCTGTGGCAGGACAAATATTCTTAAACAATAGAGTGTAATTTCTACACAAACTTTTATTGTAGTACACCGATTTTCATGCTGATTTATATTGGAATAAAAATGGGTATAGATTTAGGGAATAAGAAATGTGGAGAGTATGAAATACAGGCATTATAGGGGACTCCGTATAAATAGATATAAAATGTAAATTTAAAGCTGCATTTTATAGCTATATTTTGGAATTAGTGCATGTTGTTAGGGAATGTAAAGGGTTGTTAAGGATGTTTGGTTTGTTGGAGTCTGCATGTCACAAAGATCATATGATACACTCTATCTTTTGAGATTTTAACAAGTTAAAACCCTGTCTTTCATATACTTTTAAAGTTAAGATTATTACTTTTCTAATGAGAATATTAACCCTTAAAGTGCTCTGATTTTTGTTCCTAGGATGATAGTGATCTCCCTAAAACATCTTCTGGAAGGAGAGTAAGTTAATCTGCCTGATTGACATTTGTGGTTTATTTATTCTTTATTTAAGGCCAACCTCAGATTTTAGGTGTTGTGTTGGGAAAGTTAGGGGATATAGATAGGGAATATTTTGTAAGAGAAAGAGGAGCAATCACTGAAAGCTGGGTAGTTAAGGTTTAGTGGAAGAGTTGAGATTTGAAGTATGTTCTCAGAATGAGATGGAGTTTGAACAGTCAAAAAGTAGGGGGTATTATGATCCAAGCTGGAAAAGGAGGGAAATATGGCGTGTCATTGGACTACCAAGGGCACTGGCCTGACTGGTGTAGAGCTTGAATGTTGGAATGAACAAAGTGGCTGTGTCTGGCTGTAATTTGGGGAGGAGATTATGGGAGTAATACTAACCACCAAGGTTTTTATTTAAAGTAGAGAATCAGTTGCACAGCCAGAATAGATAAATAGATTTTGAGGGATAAGAAGATAGGCAGTAACCCTGACTGGTGTGGCTAAGTGGGTTGGACATCGTTCCGCAAACTGAAAGGTTGCTGGTTTGATTCCAGGTCAGGGCACATGCCTGGGTTGCGAGCCATGTCCCTGGTTGGAGGCCTGTATGAGAGAGGCAACCAATGGATGTTTTCTCTGGCACATTGATGTTTCTCTCCCTTTCTTTTTCCCTGTCTCTAAAGATGAATAAATAAAATCTTTAAAAAAAAGATAGGGAGGAAGGATGTGAATTAGGAGTTTTGCAAGAATCTAGGAGTAAAGGATGGGAACCTAGTCAAAGATAATGTTTGCTTGGAATGCAGAGGAAGGGAAAAAGATGAGACCTTTGAAGGGGAAAATTAACTAGCATTTGGTGACTGAAACTTTTTTAAAAAATGAGGATAAGTTGGGCGTATGGAAATGTCTTAGATATTTTGTAGTTAGAATTGTGGTGTGACCAGCAGAACTCTTGAAGTTCTAATGTAATATATTAATTAAAAGTTAAGGTTATGAATGTGAAAATGCTCAAAAATGTTAATGTTTTAATTTTCATCTAAATGTTGCTTACACTTAAGCTTTTTATAACAGTTTCCATAATATGCTCGCCCCAGATAACATTGAAAAGTTAGACTTGTAGTACTGTCAGCTGACTTGTCATCTTCATACAGTTCTCCCAAGTGATTAGTACTTGTTCAGAATCTGTTTGCTCTGACTGCTCTAGCAAATTACAAATCTAGTGGCTTAAACAACAAATATATTAGGTTACATTTCTGTAAATTAGAAGTTTGACATGGGTTTCGCTGGGCTAAAATCAAGGTGTCAGCATGGCTGGGTTCTTTTCTGGAAGCTCTAGGGTAGTTGTTTCCTCGCATTTTTCAGCTTCTAGAGGCTCATGGCCCCCTTCTTCCACATTTAGGTTAGCAGCGTAACCTCTTCCAGTCTCCTCCTCTGACCCTCTGCCTCCCTCTTGTAAGGACCCTGGTGGTTACACTGTGCCCACCCTGATAATCCAGACAAGGCTCCCCATCTCAAGATCATACCTGTAGTCACAGATACAGATTGCTTTCTGCCATGTAAAATGACATAGTCACTTTGGGATTAGGTTCTGGGATTAGGTATGGACATCTCTGCATCATTATTCTGCCTACCACATTATCCAGTGTGATATTTCAAAATCTGTGATGACATTTTCTAACCATGGGAGATAAGTGCTGGAGTGAAAAATGTTTCTAGAGTAATATATGTTACATTATTGGATTTTTACAGAAGAGTGGATTTTTTCCAAGTTGATAGAAAAACAAATATCATATTATAGTGTCACTTTCCAACAATGAAAATACTTTTAATATTGTGAATATATTTTTAGGTCCATAATTGGAAAAAAAGGAGCAGCAAAGCAAGCAACTGTGTTGAAAGCAACTGGAAGAAACAGTGTAAAGAACTAGTGAACTTAATTTTTCAATGTGAAGATTCTGAACCATTTAGACAACCTGTTGATTTGGTTGAATATCCAGTGAGTTGCCATTGTTTGACTGTTTGGGGATTTCTTATTTTGTGTAGAGGAGATGGGGGGTGGAGGTATTTAAATTAAACTTTTAAAGAATAAGTTGTCTAGGTGTCATGTTAGCTTTTTTTTCTCTTACCACTGAGTCCGTTACAGGATGATGGAAGGCTTGTACACTGTGCCCATTATCTAAGGAGGCCCAGCTCCAGGGAGACGATAAATGAGATAAAAAGTGTCTGTCTTGCTCTGGCTGGGTTGCTCAGTTAGTTGGAGCACTATCCCATGTACCAAAAGGTTGTGGGTTTGATTCCTGGTCAGGGCACATGCCTAGGTTGTGGGTTTGATCCCCATTTGGGGCTCATATGGGAGGCAATCAATGTTTTTCTCTTATATTGGTATGTCTGTCTGTCTGTCTCTGTCTCTCTTTCTCTCTCCTTCTCTCTCCCTCCCTGCTGTGCACCCACCTTCTCTAAAATCAATAAACATATCCTGAAGTGAGGATTTAAAAAAAAAAGTGTCTCCACTCCAGTAATAGGGGAATGGAAAATGACCCTCTAGGGGGCATGCTCACACCTCTCCCTGCCCCCTTCTCCACCCCTGGACCCCCAGGCATGCTGCTTTTGCCTTTTCTTCTGCGAAGCTCCAAGAGCCCTTCTTTTGCTTCTGTAGTTTGTTTCCTGAGCCTACACAGCCCAGCTCGTTCACTTCTACAACCTTTGTAACTTTCTAATAAACTTTCTCATAATTTGGGGAGTGGGGGGAAGAAAGTAACCAGTCCATGTCCTACTATCAAGTATAACTTCTTGGTATATTTCTTACCTTGTCCCTGTGTGTGGGTCTTTTTTAAAAAATTAATGATTCTTAAGTTTCTGTTTGTTTTCTCTTCTACAATTTGGAATATCTTGGAGATCTGATGCATTCACATTTCTAATATCAGGAATGAAATCTTTGAACTAATTATTGTTTTTAAAACCTAGGACTACAGAGATATTATAGATACTCCAATGGATTTTGGAACAGTAAGGGAAACTTTAGAAGCAGAAAATTATGACAGCCCTTTGGAATTTTGCAAAGACATCCGGTTGATATTTAGCAACGCAAAAGCATATACGCCAAATAAAAGATCAAAGGTAATTTAAAGCTGGTTTATAAGAAGAAAAGAGGATGATCTGTGTAGATGATTTTCTGCTGGCTGGTAGAGGTTGGAACATTAAAAATAAGTGAGTAGAGCAGGACTACTATTGAAAATAGAGTTTCTGCCACTGACTAAATATCTGCTGTTGCTATCTCACAACAATTAATGTTCGTTTTTCCTAAAGTTTTATAAACAAATGAGGATCAGTGGGTTTGGACCTCAATGAAAAATGAATAAATTTAAATGTGATATGTAGAATGGGAAAAATCTATATTTTCATACATATGGAAATTGAAAAGTGGGTTGAAAACTTCCTAATAGAGCTGGAAGAATATTACAAGTAAGAAAAGGGAAGTCTGAAGGTGGGAGTGGGCTTAGTGATGTAAACTGGTATTTTGGACCCCAAGAAGAAGCACACGAGCTGTCTGATTATTTAAGAATACAAGTATGGAGTACATTCCTAAATCTTTATGTAAAAAGTTATATATTGGATAAGTTTGAGAACTTGTTGAAGCATAATAAATATACACAAGAGCACATATACTGGCAAGGAATTTTTACAAACAACACAAATCTGTGTGGCCGAGATGCTGGATAATTTTAAAAAACAGCATTAATTTTGAGAAGATTTTAAAGTAAAGCACTTGCTTGATACAGCACTTTCTCTGTCATCAGTGACTGTCATTATTAAGTAATCATTTTGTCTTAATTTCACTTTCCTCTCAATACTTAACTATCAGACTTCCCCCGCATTACCGATTCTGGTCTCAGTTTGAAAACTCTTATCATTGCAGTCAGTACCCAAGTTGCTTATTGGACCAGTTTAAAATTCAAGTCTAAATTTTTCAGGCTTGTGTCATTGTCAGTATTCACCATTTGTGAGACTGTCCCTTTCTAGAAAGAAAGTAAATTTCCTTCATGTCTTTTTCTCCTTGTTTTAAACACGTTTAAGGATTTATACTATACAGTTTACCATTTACAATGCAGAATTTAATGGTTTTTAGTATATTATCAGATTTTCAAATTGTTCAATCTATGTAACATAAAATGTATAATTATAACCATATTAAGTGTATAATTTAGTGGCATTAATTACATTCCCAATATTGTTTAACTACCACTGCTGTTTCCAAAACTCTTTCATCATGCCTAACAGAAAATCGGTAACCATTAAGCAACAACTCCATACTCTTCCCTTCCCTCAGCCTTTGGTAGCCTCTGATCTACTTTCTATTTCTAAGAATTTGCCTATTCTAGATATTTCGTATAAGTTGAATAATACAATTTGTCCCTTGTGTCTAGCTTATTTCACTTTTTCATAATGTCTTAAAGGTTCATCCATGTTGTAGCATGTATCATAACTATTTCTTGTTTTTACTGTAATTACCCATTGGATGGGTTGAGTGGGTATATGATATTTTGTTTATCCATTTGTCTCTTATGGACACTGGAGCTGTTTTTACCTTTTGGCTATTGTGATTAATGCTTCAATGAATATTGCAATGCAGGTATCTGTAAGAGTTCTTGCCCTTAATTTCCTTGGATATACACCTTAGTGTGGAATTGCTGGTTCATAGGGTAATTGAATGTTTAGCTTTATCAGGAACCACCAAACTGTGTTCCATCATGGCTGTATCATTTTACATTCCCACCAGCCATGTGTGACAATTCCAGTTTCTCCTCCTCCTTGCCAACAGTGGTCATTTTTTTAGTTTTAGCCATCCTAGTGAATGTAAAATATTACCTCAAATAGTGTGTGTGTGTGTGTGTTTTCCTTTTTTAAAAAAATTGTTATTCAAATAAGTTTTTTAAATATTTTATTTATTTTTTAGAGAGAGGGGAAGGGACGGAGACAGAGAGGGAAAGAAAGAAACATTGATTGGGTTGGCTCTCACAGGCCCCCAGCCTCAGGCCTGGCCCTCAATCCAGGCATGTGCTCTGATTGGGAATTGAACCAGCGACCTTTTGGTTTGCAGGCTGGTGCTCAATCCACTGAGCCACACCTGCCAGGCCTCTCATTATTGTTTTTGATCTGCATTACTCTTGTGGCTTATTACAAATTGTACCTGGGATATATTTTAATCAGGTGTGGCAGGACATGTAGATGAAATTACTGCATGAAGGGATAGATTTATACTGAGAGATTCCAAAAACAAGGAGGCATGACTCAACATGTAGGGCCATGTCGGGATGGACCAACATTGGTCAGTAGGCAGAGGAGAGGAAAGGGAAGATGACAGCACAGAGCCTACAGTATTGAGGTTTTCGCAGGAAGGCAAGGCAGGGCAAAGGAAAGAGTTTTTAGGTTTGGCTATCTTGAATATTCCTGTAGTTTTGGATTACAGGGCTGGTCTGTAGATGTCTGGTTCCTGGCTCTGGGGTGATTTAGGATGGGAGGAATGGAATATTGGCTTGGTATGTGAGAATTTGATAAAGAAGTTAGGGGTGGGGACTCTGGATTGTTTTGTATATCAAAGGCATGCTTTTAAGAGAATCCTTTGCTAGCTCTAGGAATTAGCTAGCTAAGGGAGGGGCAGTCTCTCCAGAATCAAGTTTCCAACTGGTTGCAAACCAAAAAGTTCGCTGGTTTGATTCCCAGTCAGGTCACATGCCTGGGTTGCAGGCCAGGTCTCTGGCTGGGGGGCATGTGAGAGGAAACCAATTGTTGTTTCTCCTGCACATCAATGGTTCTCTCCCTCTCTTTGTCCCTCCCTTCTCCTCTCCCTATAAAATCTTTAACACCCCCCCACAGAAAATAAAATATAGTTAATACACTAATGTTGACAAATTTTCAATGTGCTTATTAGCCGCTTGTGTATCTTCTTTGGAGAACTATCTAAGAGCTTTGCCCATTTGCTTTTTTTTTAAAGATTTTATTTATTTATTTTTTAGAGAGAGGAGAAGGGAGGGAGAAAGAGAGAAACATCAGTGTGTGGTTGCCTCTCATGCGTCCGCCACTGGGGACCTGGCCTGCAACCCAGGCATGTGCCCTGACTGGGAATCGAACCAGCAAACCCTTTGGTTCGCAGGCTAGCATTCAATCCACTGAGCCACACTAGCCAGGTGCTTTGTCCATTTTCTAATTGGATTTTTTTTTGTCTTTTCATTGAGTTGTAGGAATTTGTTACTATATTCAGGATACCAAACCCTTGTCACATAAATGTTTTCCAGATATTTTCTCTCATTCTGTAGTTTGTCTTTTAACTTGTTCATAATATCCTTTGATATATAAAAGTTTCTCATTTAGATGATATCCATTTAATCTTTTAATTTGGTGTTTTGTGTTTTTGTTTTTATGTCTGAGACTCCATTGTCAAATCCAGTGTCATAAAGATTCATCCCAATATGTTCTTATAAGAGTTTTGTGGTCTAGCTCTTACATTTTGAGTTGTTGATCCATATTGAGTTAATATTTGTGTGTGGTGTAAGGTGGAAATACATTTGTCCCAGCACCATGTATTGAAGAGGCTATTCTCATCCCATTGAATAAACTTGGCACCATCTGAACTCAGTTCTATTCATTGTGTCTGTATGTCTGCTTGTCTGTCTGTATGTCAGTACCACAGTGTTTTATTTACGGTAGCTTTGTAGTAAGTTTTGAAATCAGGAAGTGTGAGTCCTCACACTTCCTCTTTTTCAAGATTTGGCTATTCAGGGTCTCTTGCAATTCATTGCGAATTTGAGGAATGGCTTTTGCCATTCTGAAAAAGTCCTTTGCATTTTTGATAGAGGTGGTATTGAGTGTGTGTGTTGCTTTGCACAGTAGTGACATCTTAACAATATTATGTCTTCCTCTTTCTTAACAGGGGATGTCTTTTCATTTATTTAGATCTAATGGCTTCCAGCAGTGTCTTGTAATTTTTGGTGACAAGTCTTGACACCTCCTTGGTTAAACTAATTCCCAGTTTATTGTTTTAGATGGTATATGAAATGCAGTTGCTTTCTGAATTTCTTTTATTGATTGTTCATTGTTGGTGTATAGAAACACAACTGATTCTTGTGTATTGTTGTACCCTATAATTTTGCTGAGTTCATTTATTAGCACTGATAACTTCTTGTGGATTCTTTGAGTTATTACATATAGAATCATGTCATTTGTGAATAGAGATAGTTTTACTTGTAGCATTCCAGTTTGAATGATTTTTATTTCTTTTTTATTGTCTAATTGCTCTGGCTAGAATTTAAAGTATGGTGTCGAATAGCAGTCGTGAAAGCAGGCATCTTTGTCTTATTCCTAACCAATTTCAATCCTTGGGGAAGGATTTTCAGTTTTTCACCATTGTGTATAATGCTAACTGGGTTTTTCATACATGCCCTTCCTTATGACAATTTTAGTATCTGTTTCTGTTAATGTTTATTTTCAATTCAAATGTATTATTGAATTTTACATAAAAGCTAATGAGAAAACATGAAAATGGTGATAAGATAATCAGAGGTTTCAAACAGAATGAGAAAAAAATCACTCTTGTTAAAATTGATGACTTATGTTAGACTTCAGGTTTGAATGAAAAGAATAAATTTAGTATATGCACAAAATATTGGAAATAATTATTAAAGATTATATCAAAGGTATTAGCAGGGATTACAAATTTCACATATTTTATATTTATGTGGTATACATATGACGCATATAAGAAATTGATTTATCTCACATACTTTTTTTTTTTTTTAAACGTTCTGTAGTCTGTCCACTCACCTCTATGGTGTATCAGAGTGATTGATAATTACCTTTTGAACATTAGACTTTTGTACTTATTTTCAGGAATGGTTGTGGATGAATAAAGAGTACTTCCTGTAAATACACAGCTGTACCAAATGTTACTTATAGTAGCACTTAACATCATATTACTGTTCTTTTAAAGATTTGATGTTGTTATAAAAATTATTAAAACACAATCTTCCATATAAAAGTTTTAGGGCATATTTTCATCCTTCTACTGGATGCAAGTAATTCATTCAATTTAGATCTGTATCGAAAGGAGTCAAATTTCAAGTAGAGACTGGTGTAGAAGTTCCTTTGCCTCAAGGAGACACTACTCTTCTGCTTGAGTAGCACCCTGAAAACCAACTTCCCATCTAACTTTCGGAAAAGGAGGCTTTATTAGGCTTGTACATGTAGATGTGAAAATGGGAAAAGCCAGGATACTTTCTCTTTCTTGCAGACTCTTGCAGACGTCATTGAAAGGAAGGGATGGGAAATAAAGTCAGTAACAGCCATTGTCTATGACAGTAATATAATATAATAGATTGAAAGTAGCCTCAATGATTACAATCTTACTTAGAAAAGTATTTTTAAAGATATTTTGTGGTTATAGTTTTGCTTTCATATTCTTACAGATTTACAGTATGACTTTGAGATTATCTGCCTTATTTGAAGAAAAAATGAAGAAAATATCCTCTGATTTTAAAATTGGTCAAAAATTCAATGAAAAACTTCGAAGAAGCCAGAGGTTCAGGAGACAGCAAAATTGTAACCGTGTCAATCAGGCTAACAAAAGTATCAGGTGATTTGCCAGCTTTGTATGCAATACTGTAAAATTTCAGGTTGTGGTACCATCTTTAATTTTATTAGGATAAAAATTCTCAATCATTGTATAGTTATGCAGAGTAGTCCTTTTGGCTGGAAAGCATTCCATGTGTATCTAGAACTGGTGCATTGATTTGTAATTATGTAAATTTATAAGCATTTAAAATTTTATTTATTTTTTAGAGAGGAAGGGAGGGAGAAAGAGGGAGAGAAACACCAATGTGCAAGGAACACATTGATAGGCTGCCTCTCGCACACCCCCAACCAGGGTACCTGGCCTGCAACCTAGGCATGTGCCCTGGCTGGGAATTGAACTGGCAACCCTGTGGTTCGCAGGCCAGTACTCAATCTACTGAGCCACACCAACCAGGGCAAAATTTATAAGCATTTAATGAAAATCATCAGTTGTAAGAATTGTATAAAGTATTAAAGTATTTTTTGCATAAGAAACTTTTTGTTTTTAATGCAGAGAGTAAAATTACTATATAAGGCCATTGAGCATTTGATTATGTATGGGAAAACATCCATTAGGTCTAATATACCATGTTTTTGAGAATTAGTTGTAAAGAAAAATACATAAAATGCAGGGTTTATTCTCTTTCTCAGTAATTTAATATTTATGTTCTTTCATCTTTGACTATGTAGTTTATATTAATACCAAATTTGCAGGTATTTTAAAGTATTAGAATGTGCAGATTTTGAGTTATTAAATGTTTAGTTTGTTTCCATGCACATTTTGAACGTTCACTATACCCTCGATGGGTTTCTTTGTGATTGTTCGGGGCATTACACAATACATGTCAATTCAAAACAATCTACTTCCGATTAATACTATTTAATTCTTACAGGTATATGAATTTTGTTGTACTTTAGTTCCTTTAACCCCCTTATTTGTGCTGTTACTGTTATACACAGATTACATCTTTCTGTGTTATGTTTTATGCCGTTGTCTTTTAAATCAGTTAAGAAATCAGATATTTATACTGTTACTTATATTCACATACATAATTATCTTTCCTAGTGGTCTTTATTTCTTTTGTGGGTTTGAGTTATCTTCGGGTGTCACTTCTTTTCAGCCCGGAGTACTTTAGTATATCTTGTAAAGGAGACATGGTAGCAATTAATTCTGATAGTCTTTGGGAATATCTTAATTTCATGTTCATTATTTAGACTAGTTTTGCTGGATATAGAATTCTTAGCAGTGTTTTTCTTTTATTTTTTATTTACTCTTTTTAGAGAGAAGGGAAGGGGGGAAGGAGAAAGAAAGGTGGAGAAACAGCAGTGTGTGAGAGGTACATCAGTTGGTTGCCTTTCACATGCCCCCAACTGGGGACCTGGCCTGCAACCCAGGCATGTGCCCTGTGATCAAACCAGTGACCTTTCTCTTTGCAGCCTGTGCTCAATTGATTGAGCCCTATCAGCCAGGGTAGCACAGTGTTTTTCTTTAAGTATTTTGAATATTTCATCCTACTGCCTGCTCACCTCCGTTATTTGTGATGAGAAGTCTTACTGAGGCATCCCCGCCCTTGTATATATGGTGGTGGTGTTTTCTTGCTTCTTTCCAGATTTTCTCTTTATCTGGCAACTAAATATGATGCACTTAAGTATGGATTTCCTTGGGTTTATTCATCTTGGAATTTGTCAAGCTTTGTGGATGTGTAATATTTTTCATCAAATTTGGGTGGTTGTCAGCTGTGTTTCTTCCAATTTTTTTTTTTTGCCTTTTTCTTCTCTTTCTAGTGTTGCATTTATACATATGTTGGTGTATGTATAACTCTGATGCTCTCTTCATTTTTTCCCCCATATTTTTCCTTTATGTTTTTCAGACTGGATAATCTTTATTGACTGACCTAACTTTACATTCACTGTTTCTTGTACCAGCTCAAATCTGCCATTGGGCCCATGGCGGCGTTTTTTTTTTCAGTTGTAATTTTCAACTCCAGAATTTCCATTTGGTTTATTTTCTGTAATTCATCCCTCTTTACTGATATTCTCTGTCATCATATTTTCCTTTAATTCTGTAAACATGAATTTATTTCGTTTTCAGATATTTGTAATTGTTGAATTAAATATCTGGTCAAAAAGTTCAGAAAGTAAAACCAATGAATTTAATGAAGTAATAATTAGTAAGTTGATTGTGCAAAAACCAAAAAGACTTTGTAAACCAAGAGCACTCAAATGAAAACATGGACTGAGACTTGGTGTATTGTTGAAAAGCAGCTTATAGAGAGAACTGTGACTGTTTCTTCTTCATGGTGACTGATTATAATATTCAAATTTTCAGTGTTTATCAATGATAGCTTTGGGAAATGGTGCAAGTTTTGCTTGTGATTTCCAGAGGCATAAGCAAGAAGTGATTTAGGTCAAGTTAGTTGTGCAAAATAAGCTAAATTAAGCTTTATTTGTATGGCTAAACTGGTTTTTTCTGCTCAGAGAATTTTCAAGGCTTGTCGCTGTTTGTTTTTCATCTGGGTCCTTTCAGAGACGGTTTCTGTTGATGGTATCTTCTTCCTGTATATGGACAAACACTCGTGTTTCTTCATATGTCTTGTAATTTTTTTTGTTGAAAACTGAGGATATTTACTTCTATTTATTGGTTTTCAGAGAGAGGAAGGAGGGAGGGAAGAGAGAGAAACATCGATTTGTTGTTCCACTTATTTATGCACTCATTGGTTGCTTCTTGTATGTGCCCTGATCAGGGATGAAACCCATAACCTTGGAGTTATCAGGATCATGCTCTAGCTAACTGAGCTACCCGACCAGGGCCAAGACTGGGAATATTTGATTATATAATCTGGCAATTCTGGAAATCACATCTGTCCCAGGTTTTGTTGTTGCTGTTTGTAGAAACTGTGGATTCTGATCCTTCTCCCTCAGTGATAGAAGCTGCTGTTGGTTTTGTTCAGTGAATTGACTAGACCAATTTGGGCAGAGTTTGTCTTCTTGCATTAAGTCACTAAAGTCTCTGCTGCTTTTTAAAAAGATAAAAAGAAATTTTGAGCCTGTTTTTCTAGATGGCTTCCCCTGCTCAACATAGCTCATTGGTCAGAAATTTGTACTTAACCACTTTAGGTAATGCTTACCCCCTTTCTGAAATGGGTCTGTGTGTGACGTAGGGCAAACTTCACTTTTTGCTAATATTTTACCACACCCAAGAGTCTCAAGGTCAGCCAAGGATGAATAATAACTGGATTCTCTCCAGTCTTTCTTGAATATGTGTGGAACCTTCCACATCCCCTGGAAGATCATTTAAAAAGATTTTAATCATTTATTTTTACAGAGAGGGGAAGGAAAGGAAAAGAGAGAGAAACATTAATGTGTAGTTGCCTCTTGTGCTCCCCCAATGGGAGACTGGACCTGGCCCCTAACCCAAGCATGTCCCCTGAGTGGGAATTGAACCCGTGACCCCTTGGGTTGCAGGCCAGTACTCAGTCCACTGAGCCACACCAGACAGGGCCCTAGGCAGATGTTTTAAAGATTCCTGGAACTATGTCCTTGGCTAAACCTCTCCTTTAAATCTGGTTGAATTCTTTCTTGCTCTAGCCATGACACAGCCTCAGGCAGCCGCTGGCCTTACTGAATTGCCAGGGGTGCTTTTAGTGCTCTCGAGCATGCAGCTTCTCTGTGGAGCTCCCATAACAGCCAGCTCCCGCCACCTGCTCATCCTGATCCTCAAGGCTGTTGAGCCACAGAATTGGGGGTGTATATGTGTGACTGGGAGCAGCCCCAAGTCTAAATGCCAAAGATGCCACTGTTTTTACTTAGATTCAATTTTTCTTCAATAAATACTTTTTAACTTATATGCCTTTGTTTTCCTGAGTTCTGAAATGGTTATTTTGGATTATTTTGCCAGTCATATTTTTGCTTTTTGGCTGAGATGATTTGCTGACATATTTTGCCCCCTCTCCCGCCATGTTAGAATAACAGAGCCTCATTGAAAACATAAACATTTGGTAAAGGACCTGTTCAGCCTCTTTGCAATCTGTAATTCAAGTACACACAGTAGTAGGAGTCCTTCCCCACATCTTTTTTCTAACTTTTTATTTTGAAATAGTTTCAGAATTACAGAAAAGTTGAAGAATTCAGAAAACTGCATATTCTTTACATTTTGTTAACTTTTTTTTCTTTTAAATCATTCAAAAGAATATTTCTGACATCATGCTTGTTTACTCCTAAATCTTGGTGTGGGTTTGCTAAGAACAGGTTTTAGTCACACCTTACTTACAGTTCAATAGTTAACTCAATAATGTTCTTAGGGCAGTTTTTTTTCCTAATCTAGGTTATGCATTCATTGGCTTTTAGTTGCTCCATCTCATATAGTCTTTTTTAGTCTGGAATTTTATTTGTAAACTTTGCCTTCTTGATTGACACTTTTAAAAACTGTAGGTCATTTTATAAAAATGACCTGAGTTTGGGTATGTCTTATTATTATATGAGTTTTATTTTTATTATTTTTCAAAACTCTACTTTCTCTTTGAATCATGAAAAAGTGTAACAGTCGAGAAGAACATAGGACAAAAAGGGAAAGCTTTCACTCTTGAGGTATTGCCAGCTTGTCTACTGTTAAAAATTAAGTTTATCATAAATATAAGCATGTAATGATTTCTTTCTGTTGTTTACTGGTCCGTCCTCTAGTTGATATTATTAGAAGTTAAAATTTTGACATAACAAGCTTGAATTTTCTGGATTATGATGATATTAACAGTTATTTTTTTTTAAAGATTTTATTTATTTTTACTTTTAGAAAGAGGGAAAGAGAGAGAGAAAGGGAGGGAGAGAAACATCAATGTGCAAGAGATATATCAGTTGGTTGCCTCTCGCATGCACCCAACTGGGGATCTGGCCCGCAACCCATGCATGTTCCCTGACTGGGAATCAAACCAGTGACCTTTCTGTTTGCAGGCTGACACTCAGTCCGTTGAACCACACCAGCCTTGGCACAGTTATTACTTTAAAAAATTGTGGTTATCTTTTAGCTGAGATGCTTTAGATACTCCAGAAAAGCCCTTACCCAGATCTGTAATGTAAATGCAACAATTAACTTGTTTTAAACTTCTACTATTTTCCCCATGGCTCAGGGGCCAAACATGGTGAATTGGCACTTAGATGTAAGCAATTTGGTCTTAGAAAAAATAAAGCGTCTTTATTCGTTTTTTTTTTTTAAGTTGAATTTATTAGGGTGACATTAGTTAATAAAATTATAGGCTGAAGGGGTACAGGTCTATAATACAGCATCTGTGTATTATGTGTTCACCACCCCAAGACAAGTCCTTCCATCACCATTTATCCTCCCCCCACCCCTTACTTTTTCCTACCATCCCCACCCTCCTTTTTGCCTTTCTGTTCAGGTTTTGTTGATTTCTCTTCTTAATTTTATAGTGTGTTTAGAAACATAAATAGGAGAGAAAGTTGGGTCATACTGAGATTCAGATTCATAGTGTGAAAAATGCCTATATTAGGTAAATATTGTCTCACCTAAGTATTTAATCCAGAGAACTTGAGATATTCAATGTGATTTTCTCTAATTTTGTTACTTGGATCATTTGGTCATTACTTAAGTTTGTAATAAAACAGTATCAAATTTAGAATAAGAATATTAATAGTAATTCATCCCAGAGTAAGATGTTAATGAATGTTTTGATCTAAAATTATTTTTTGATTAAAATAATAATACACTTTTATTTAGGCATTTTTTTTTGTTAAGTATTGTTTCCTTTGTTCATCTCTTTGACCAGAAATATGAAGCAGAAGCGTATAAAATCTCAGACAAGAGTAGTTACTGAGTTGGTGGGTTCTCCTGCCCGGTCCACCTCAAGTCAGGCAGCTTACTCTGCAAGCCACAAGACAAGTGCTAGTGTCTCTTCAGGTGTTACTTCTGGTGACTCCTCAGATTCAACAGGATCATCAGAAAGAATGAGAAGAAATAGAACTATCGCTCTGACAAACGGTTCTGCGTTATCTGGTGAGAAGTGGAACATTATGTTTTTCAACTGCTGAATGCTCAGACATTTAACACTGCTAGTTACTGTGAGTTTGCAGAAAGGAATAAATACGATGTGGCCTTCACAACTCAAGGAACATAAGATTCAATGGGAGACAAAAGTAATGAACTTGGAGCAGTTAGATTATGTTTGATAAGTATTGTTCTTTGCAAATGGTACTGCCACAATTTATGCAAATTTGAATCCTCCACATTTTAAATAATGCGATAACACACATTGTATGCAAACTTTGGCATTTAAGTTAAAAAATTTTGACATTTAAATAAAAAGAGGCACGGTAATTACAGCTGATGGCCTAGTAAATTCTAAGTTATGTTATTGTTATTTGGTAGTATAACTAGCTGATGCTAACCCTTTGCTGGCATTGTGTGAGTAAGGCTGTGGTGTTTATGTGCTTCGGTGTTGCTCTGAGTGATTGTGGTGAATTCTGATGGTAATATAATAATAATTGTTGTAATTAAAATAATAATATCAAGCAGGTAGAATGTAGCCATGTTTAAGAGACTGGCAAGCCTTGCAGAAGAGTCCCTTAATTGGGTCTCCTGTTGAGTAAGGGAGTCACATGAAGAATTCTGTTTTAAGAAGATGGGTCATTTTGGAAGTGATATGTAGGGAAGAGGAAGAATCTGGAAACAGTCAGTGTAGTAGGTAGTGGAATAGAGTAGGAACAGTCAAAGCAGACAGACAGCAGAGCAATTTCAAAGGAAGAAACACAGTTTGGTGACCAACATTTTCCTAACACATTCACTTTCTTCTCTAACATAGAGTTGGGTTGTGTAATGGTGTAAAATTTGTCTTTTTAACAGTGTTCCCATTTATTTTTATGAAGTTTTCGTTCTGTGATAGGCTTGTAAGAAGTAAGTCTGGATGAAGGAACAGGAAATTTGAGTTTCCTGTCTTGTGCTCCCACTGCGGTATACACTTGTTTATTGGGAATATAAGGAGGAAATGACCTGTACTATTTAAATTATTTATCTTACTTTTTTCCATTTTTTTAAAGCATGTAAAAATGACCATTCTTGAGCTGAAAGGTACAATTATACTGTTAGGAAGGGCTGTTAGAGAGAATTGCTGGATTTGAAATGCTGGATTTGAAATGATAGGTCTTTCTGTTGGAAATGCCTGTTTCATAACAGAAGGAAGTAGAGAGCCAGGCTAATTAAATGTTTAAATGCAAGTTTGTTTATTAAATATATAAATTGAATTTTCTGAAACCAGGAGTAATATGTTACTTTCAGAAATAAGAAAACAGACTTGATTTGGTATGATGATGGTGTACTTTTTGGTACCAAAATTTTATCAGCTGTTTTTTCAAATAATTAAAAAATATATACTCAAGTATTTTAATCTGCTCCAATCTTCTGTTGTGAAATAACTGCTTATGTGTGTAAAGATAGAATATATGTAATGAACTGTTGATGCTTTATTTTTCTTAGAAAGTGACATGGAAGATTCTTTAGGTACTTCATCATCATCTTCAGCTTCAAGTAGTTCCGAGGAAAGCAAAGAGAGTTCAAGAGCTTGTGAACCCTCCTTACGTGGGAGGCTGGCCAGAAGCAGCAATCTCAGAGTGACCAGAACCAGAGCTGCTCAAAGAAAAACTGGTAAGAGACTCAGTGGTGCTTTGGAGGAATGTATATCAAGAGAATTCTAAAGCTAAACATTAAATGGCTTATTGATTTAATGCATCTACATCTAATCAATTAACATTGATTAAATGTTCTTTAGGCTTTTTAAAAAAATTGAGGTGTAATTAACACATAACATTATATTAGTTTCAGGTGTACAACATAATGATTTGATACTTGTATATACTGTGAAATGACCACAAGTCTAGCTCCCATCCATCACAATATATAGTTACAGAAGTTCCTTTTTTATTTTTCTCTTGAGATGAGGGTTTTAAACATGCAATATAGTATTAACTATAGTCACCATGCTGTACATTAAATCCCCATGACTTATTTATTTTACTGGAAGTTTGGACCTTTTGACCCCCTTCACCCATTTCACTGTTTTCTGTATCTGTGAGCTTGGTTTTGTTTGTTTTTTAGATTTCACATATAAGTGAGATCATATGGTATTTGTTTTTCTTATTTCACTTAGCATAATGCCCTTAAGGTCCCTGTGTGTTGTTGCAAATGACAGGAATCCATTCTTCTTATGGCTGAATAGTATTCCATTGTATCTGTATATCACATCTTCTTTATCCATTTATCTATCGATGGACACTGCTTGTTTCCATATCTTGATGATTGCAAATAATGCTGCAATGCACATGCAAGTTCACAGAACTTCTGGAATTGTTTTTGTTTTCTTTGGATAAATACCCAAAAATGGAGTAGCTGGATCATATGGTAGTTCTAGTTTTAATTTTTCGAGGGCCCTTTATGCTGTTTTCCATAGCGGATGCACTGATTGACATTCTCACCGACAGTAGGCAAGGGCTCCGTTTTCTTTACACCTTGCTAACACTTGTTATTTCTTATTTTTTTTTTTGATACTAGCCACTCTGATCTATGTTTTGATTCACACAGCCCTGATGACGAGTGATGTTGAGCATCTTTTCATGAGCACGCTGGCCATCTGCATGTCTTTTATGGAAAATGTCTATTCAGGTTCTTTGCCTGTTTTGAATTGGAATTTTTTTTTTTAGTTGTAGAAATTCATGATTTCCTTTGCTCTGCAGAAGCTTTTAGTTTGATGATTTAGTCCCACTTGTTTTTGCTTCTGTTGCTTTTATTGGTCAAAGCCAAAATGGGTCTCCTAAGATTCAAAGATTCATCAACAAGGCCAATGTCAAGGAGTTTACTGCCTGTGATTTCTCTAGGACTTTCATAGTTTCAGGTTTTACATTCAGGTCTTAAATCTATTTTGAGTTAATTTTTGTGTGTGGTGGTATAAGATAGTAGTCTAGTCTCCTTCTTTTACATGTGGCTGTCCAGTTTTTCCTACACCATTTATTTATTTATAAACAATTTTTTTATTGTTCACGTATAGTTTTCTGCCTTTTCCCCCTAGCCCCCCCCACCCCTTGTTATTGTCCATGTGTCCTTTATACATGTTCCTGCAAACTCTTCACCCTTTCCCCCTATAATCCCCTCCCCTCCCCTCTCCCCTCTGGTTGCTGTCAGCCTGTTCTCAATTTCAGTGTCTGGTTATATTTTGCTTGCTTGTTCATTTTGTTGATTAGGTTCCTGTTAAAGATGAGATCCTATGGTATTTGTCTTTCACCACTTGGCTTATTTCACTTAGCATAATGCTCTCCAGTTCCGTCCATGCTGTTGTGAAGGATAGGAGCTCTTTCTTTCTTTCTGCTGCATAGAATTCCACTGTATAAATGTACCATAGTTTTTTGATTCGTTCATTTACTGATGGGCACTTAGTTTGCTTCCAGCACTTGGCTATTGTAAACTGTGCTGCTATGAACATTGGGGTGCACAGGTTCTTTTGGATTGGTGTTTCAGGGTTCTTAGGATGTAATCCTAGCAGTGGAATTGCCGGGTCAAAATGCAGTTCCATTTTTAGTTTTTTGAGGAAATTCCATACTGTTTACCGTAGTGGCTGCACCAGTCTGCATTCCCACCAACAGTGCAGTAGGGTTCCCTTTTCTCCACAACCTCTCCAGCCCTTGTTGTTCGTTGCTTTGTTTATGATAGCCATTCTCAATGCTCCTACACCATTTATAAAAGAATCTGTCCTTCCCCATTGTATATTCTTGTCTCCTTTGTAGTAAATTTATTGACCATGTATGTGTGGGTTTATTTCTAGATTGTCTATTCTTTTCCCTCCTTCAGGCGTTTAAGATTTAGAAAGATAAAATCTGGTTTTGGCAGTAAAATATAAGGAGTATAAGTATTAATAAAGTCATTTAAAAAATGTTGAAATAAGGAAGACCTTTCTAATCTTATTGTTACTTTATTTCTAGGTCCAGTTTCTTTAGAAAATGGATGTGGCAGAAAAGCCACTAGAAAGAGGGTCTATTTAAGTGACTCTGATAACAATTCAGTGGAGACTGGTGAAAGTCTAAAAGCTCGAGCTGGAAATAACCGGAAGGTGCTACGAAAGTGTGCTGCTGTGGCTGCCAATAAGATAAAGCTGATGAGTGATGTAGAGGAAAACTCTAGCTCTGAAAGTGTCTGTTCTGGCCGTAAGCTGCCTCACCGTAATGCTTCTGCTGTAGCTAGAAAAAAGTTACTATATAATTCTGAAGATGATCAGAGCTTAAATTCAGAAACTGAAGAAGAGGAGGTGAAAGAAAAAAATCAACCATCACCAGTGTCCAGCTCTCATGCTGCCAAGAATAATGTCAGTGAGTCTGAAAATGGAGACTCAGAGTCAGAAAGTGACTTGCAGGTAGTCCGGAAAAATTGGCATGCTAATGGTTACAAGTCACACACTCCAACTTCTAAAACAAAATTTCTTAAACTAGAGTCCTCTGAGGAAGACTCTAAAAGTCATGGTTCAGATAATGGACATAACAGAACTACTGGCCCGTCAACTTCTGGGCAGAAACTTAAGGCAGGAAGCATCTCAGGGGAAGGGGAGGAAGCAGATTCTGAACCAAGAAAATATGATGGTAAGAAATACAACACAGGTCACAAGAATGCTGCTTTCCTTAAAAAAGCAAAGATCTTCAGTGATTCAGAGGACTCTGAATCTGAAGAAGATAGAAAAGATGGTAGATGTCACAAAATGGCAACAAACCTGATGTCAGGAAATCGGAAGTGTGAACCTATTGCTGGGTCCCACTGTGTCTCAGATCATGTATCTGGAACTGATTTGGATTCAGATGACGACAAAACAAAAGAAAAAACAAACAATTTTATGAAAGGTAATTGAAAACATTTCACTGATTTACTCTTATTGTCCTTTTCTCATAGCATACATTGCTATGTGCTCACATAACTGTTTGTTGAGTACATTTAGTTTAATTCATGTAACAGGCAATCTTGGCCTTAACTATTTCTGTAAAGATTTCACTTCTTGTATTGGTGATGGGGTATTGTATTGGCCAATAAGGGTTTAAGAAAAGCAGAGGCAAACACATTTATGACCTGCTGGTAGTTTGAGAAGAGGAAAGAAAAGGGTAGGACTGGTCGAATGTGGTAGTAATAATAACAATAGCAGCGAACAGAACAGTTACCGAGATGTTCTGTATGTCACGATGTTTTTCTAAATGCTTTATGCTTGTTAATCAGTTTAGCATTCATCCTTTTTATGAGATAGGAACTGTTACTATTATTGTCAGTTTTACTGATAACTCTGGAGCATGGAGAGGGTGACCTAAGCTGGTAAATGGGGATTGATGAAAAACATTAGAGCAGGGTGAAACTAGGGTGAAACTAGGGTTTCACCTAAAACTAGGGTGAAAAGTTGTCGGGGTGATAGGAACTTGTAAAGTTAAGAAGAGTTTCAGGAAGGCTGAGAGAAAGTGGTTAGTGTGCATATGTTAGTGTAGTGGTAAAGAGAGTTAGTCTATTCATGTAAAATGTTTCAGTGTCAGGTGTTTTGTTGAAGTAGCTGGAAAGGCATGGGATTTTACTGATGAGAATATGTTGTACTTGTGAATGGTGCTGAGGCTAACAAGTTACTCCTTTCCACCATGTTCACTGTCATCCTCCTTCCAAGTTAATAAGAATGAAGAATTCTGGACTGAAGTTGTTTAAATGTTCTATTAAAGATTAAAGGAATACTCTTTAATTTTTAGATTCTACATCACAAGATCATGGACAAAGAAGAAGAGTTTCCAGGAAAAGGGTCTGTTCCAGTGACTCAGAGAGCAATTCAAAGGTGGTTAAGAAATCCTCCAAAGCCAAAACGGGTCTCCTGAGGATTCCTCGGAGATGTGCAACCACCGCTGCCAGTAAGATTAAACTTATGAGTGATGCGGAAGATGTTAGTTTAGCAAGTGTGTGTACTAGAAGCCAAAGTGGAAGGAAGAAGCCCCTCCGTGTTACATGTGCCACAGCTAAGAAGACAGTGAGCGATTCCGAGGTAGATGTAAACTGTGAAGTGCCAAACAACCAGGATGCCTGTGAAGGAGAGCCACCTGAAGCCGACTCAGGAGGTAGTACAAAGAGCATTCATCAGTCTTTAAATGGAGACTCAGGCTCTGAAGGTATGTCAAATTCAGAACATAGGAACAGGCCTATGAGGCATACCAATAATCATAAAACAAAAGCTGCGCCTTCTAGAACAAAGAATTCATTGATTGGGTCTTCAGAGGAAGATTCAAAAAGCCATATTCCAGGGGGTGAGATTGGTAGAAAATTTTCTTCTGAGTCAGCTTCGGAGCAGAAAGATACTGCAGAGACTAACTTTGAAGAGGAACTGAACTACGGGCTGCGCAGGTGGAATGGCAGAAGACTCAGGACCTATGGGAAGGCTCCTTTCAGTAAGACAGAAGTGATTCAGGACTCGCAGGAAGCAGCTAAGACGGAAATAAAAAGAAAGAGACTACGTCCTGAATTGGGGAATGTGAAAACTTCAGAAACAACAGGGAATTCAGAGTGTGGACCTGACACTAGTCCCAGATCTGATTCAGAGTTGGGGTCTGTAACTGAATCGGATGTTGACTGTGCCAATGAGACAAAAACCAAAAAGAGGAAAATGAAAGGAAAAGCAAAAGTAGTTAGAAAAGGTAAAACTTTTACAGCTAATGTATCTAAAACTGTGAGGCGACAAAGACAGAGCAAGCGCCCTAGGTTAAGTGTGGATGATAATGACTGGGAGGATTTGGACTATGCAAAATCTAAGAGAGTTCTTCGACGTTCAAAAATAAAAACGAGAAATCAGGGTAGAAGGACTGTGAGATACCATGATGGGGATGATGATAGAAACTTAGAAAATGTGTTAGATTTTGATGATTGCACCTTATGACCTTGAGGGAAGACCAGTTCATTTAAAGAGAAAATGGACTGGAGTTTATGGTGAAACCTGGCTGTTGAAATTATTTTTTTGTCCTAAAATTCAGGGAATATATTTATATTTTTCTATGAAAAGTTATGAATGTGACTAAATCATGACTGTTATTTTTATTTGCACTTGCTTGCCTTTATAGCAGCATTCAGCACAGGTGCCAAAATATGCTTCATTTTGGGGGCAGATCTACTTAAACAGTATGTGACTACATACACATAGCAGGAGTTTGAAATACGTTAAACACTAGACATCCTGGTTATTATAACCAATGAGCATTACTTTCATGGTAGCAAGTGCCATGCAGATGTTTTCTGAATTGGTCAAGAGGTGGTCGTTTCTAACCCGTGTCCCATTGTAGTAGAACAATTTCACATGACCTGTGTTTACGGATTTTTCATGACTATTACGTGCATACCGACATTACAATCATGGGGGGTGTTGACCATGGTTAGTAGTAGGCAAAGTACCTACCACTTTTTTTCTTTCCTAGGCTACTTGAGTAGAATGCATTATCCCAGATTTGGTCATTTTCATTGAAATGGTTTTCAGTTTTCTTTCCAAATACTGTTGAGTCTCTCTTTATTTTAAAGGAAAATATCATTTTTATTTTATAAGCTTGAATTTATAAAGTGCTGGTAAATTATTATTATTTTTAATGTTTTGATTGTATATTTCAAACCTCTAAGGCCTGACCTTCGTCCTAGCATTTTCTTTTAAATTGTGCACTAACAAAATGCTATATAATTTTCTTTCCAAGATCTCCTGGTCTCCATGTAAGGGATTTAACCAAACTCTTGGTCTTCCATAGTCTTACTCTGTGAATTAGAGGAGTCTGTGTGCCTTAGATTTAGGAAAAGTTTGTTCTTTAATAGTGTACAGGACTAAGAGACTATTTAAATTAAATGTAGTTTCCCCCATTTATATTAAAATTGTAGGGTTGAGTTAAGTGTGCAATTACAGATCTCATCTATACAGGAAACTAGTTCAATGTTTCTCTCCATCTCTTTGTTTTAGCCTTGCTGCCTTGTGCAATCTCAAGCATTCTTCGCTGGGCAACTAAGTGTATCTTTATTAGTGACCTCTAGTTACAATCTAAGAAAGTCCTGTTTTGTGGGAAAATAATTTTGGAATCCATTTAAAGTGAAACTTTTATCACATCATCAAATACCATAGTACACCTATTTTTTTCGAGCCAAATATTTCTTACTTGATAGGTTGTGCTACTCCAAACAGTGTAGGTAGCCATTCCTAGCTTGTTTGTGCCTGAAGATGGACTTGATTCAAATGGTTTACATATTTTGTAGCTAAGGGGTATGTTACAGTACTTCCACCTTAACTGTTTATTGGCCCTCACTATTTGGTTTCAGACAAAATTAACCCTTTCTCTCCTGTGTACCCTTAAGGTGGCAGATACGGAAAAGCACCAGACTCTGGTATTAGCATTAGAAAATGTTCTTAAGTGTTGTTACTTTATTGTTACCTATTTTGTTTGACATGGTAGGAAATATTTTCTCTTCCTACATTAATGTAAGGGGAAGGGTATTTTTGGACATTACCAGCTGAGATAGGTGGGATACCTGCCCCTCCTTTGGTTGTTTAGAGAGCTATCACCACTTTAGAACTATGATGCACTTCTTCTCAAAGCTTGTATTAAGTTTATAGTAGACAGTTTGATGCAGGGTAATTGTCCTTGATTTTTGACCTGAAAAAACTAATAGAATGCTCTTTCCTTCACGGATTTTAATAAGTGGTGATAGATGTCATATCCATTTATTTATTTAAACTCTTCTTTAAGTTTCTCCATTTAATATCTCTTCTCAGGGTTTTAACTCCATGTTTACCATCATTTGCAAAAAGGTACCAAAAATCCAAAATTGAATATGGAACACATTCATAAACACACATTCTTTTGGTAAAATGATACTTTGACCATTTAGCCTTCACCAGTAGAACTATTCTTATCTCTTAGACTGAATTAATGATTTAGTCAATGATTGGCTAGTCAACTAATTACTAATTTTTCATTTTGTCCAAAATGGTTAGACCCTTGTTTACAGAAGAAGTATTCTGGTTTCATCTGAAAAAACAAACAAGAATTGACGTGGTGACTTTGAAGGCATGATTGACAATGGTAGCTTCTCAAGTTCTGAAGTAAAACTAAGGGATTATAGAGAGAATAATTTTTATGGTGTTTTTGGTCATGGTGCTATTCCTAAGTTTAACTTTGAATATGTGACACACACTCCTAAATACCTTTAAGGAAAATTAATAAATAATTGTTCAAAATGTTTACATTGAGCACTAGAAGGCTTGACTTTTTTCTACTTGTCTTTATGTGAAAATGCACAAGGATTTAATGCACAGATGTACTTTACTGTGTTTGGGATCAGTTTGTATTTTTCTTACACAAAAGATAAAAGGTTACAAATTGACTGTGAACTGATCCAGAAGTGCTGTAGCTTTCCATTGCACTTGAGATAACTTAATGGTATATGATAAAAAAAAAAAAAAAAGACTACTGTGGTTGTGTATGTCCAAAGTCCTATGATTTTATTCATTTATGGTTTAAACAAAAAGGTTTGAGGTACTTAGATTTGATTTTTGATTTCTTTGAAAGACTAATTTTACCAAGCATATTAAGAAAAAAAAATTTTCATTTAGAAAGTAGGTGAGGTTTTAAAAGCATTTTTTCCCATATCCTACTTATTTAAAAAGGGTATACTGACAATGTATAGTAATTTCTGAATAAAAGGAAAAGTTTATCCCTAGATTCCTAGGGTGGTCATTCTCCCTTTTTTATTTTAGGGTAAAATCTCTGATTAAGTCCTTTCTCAATTTAGTAATCCATAGAAAAGGATAAAGCAGTCACAGCTTCTGAGTTAAAAAACAAAAGTTTCTTTTAAATAGTAGAGAGTTGTACCTGAAAAGGGAAATAGTTTTTTAATAAGGAAGTGGGAGGGAAGACCTTCTGTTTCAGGAAAATACACTCCAAAACCTAGAAGAGCAAATGGGGAAAAGGAGACATAAACCAATAAAAATATTGTCTGAGGGTACTCCTGTCCCAAAACAGTAACACACATCGCCAAATTCTTCCCATTCCATTGGTTGATGACATTGTAAGTAAAAATTCAAATTTAGAATAACACTGGATCCATACTACACTTCCTGTCCCTCTTCTAGCCTTTTTTTTTTTTTTAGAATAATTAGAACACAAAATGTATTAACTTCACTGTATAGTATTAAAAACTAAGCTGAAAGGATTTAATTTCTTCTGTCAGTACAAGTTGGATTTGATGGTACTACCTGAACAAAATGAAGGTTTTGTATATCAGAATGCAAGAAGATCGTTAAAGGTGCCTAACATATATTTTTGGTTTTCTTTTCTACTAAATTGCATTGCTTTTTCCAGTGACTTTTAAATGGCCAGGTAAGGGCTTTTTGTCTTGTCCTTTACTATAGCTGAAGTACCAGCCCCATTTTTTCATTGATAAGTCAGCATATCTACTTTGGCGGGTGTCTTGTAGCTGTCACCAAATACAGCACTGTGGTTTTCTTACACTGTATGGAAATTACAGCTCAATTCCAGTATGACGGGGTACAACAAAGCGTCTTCATTGTAGAAGAAATTTTTGTCTGTTCATTATTTAAGTATACCTCATGCTCTGCTGTGGATATCAGGGAATAATAAAGCAGAGAGCCTAAGAAATTTGCAGCTTAACAGTTTAAAGACTGTCTCTTATTTTAGTATTTGGGAACAGAAAGACCAAATAAATTTGTCAAAGCTAGGGAGAAAATGGGGTGTTTTGGAAAAATATAGTCCAAAATATAGATTAGTAAATGCTAATCCTACTTGTAGCTCAATTGTGAATTAATGGAATGAAGTGTGCATAGTATAATGATGAGACCCGTGTTATGTCTTCTCATATTTAAAGAATGTTTTTATAGCTATTTCCTTAAATTATAGATGTTGCCTGAGGATACATGGGAATTCTCAAAGTTCAGGGGGATTTTTACCAGTAACTCAACCTGCCAGGCTTGTTCCTAATATATTGTTAATATGGTAGAGAAATATGTACTCTTTTGTGGTCTCTTCAAGGATTGCTCTTACGGATTTGATGGAGGGAGGTTGGCTCCTGTATTTGGCAGCATGTCCTAGAGGGGTGTCCAACCTTTTGGTGTCTCTGGGCCACACTAGAAGAGTTGTGGTCTTGGGCCACATGTTAAATACACAAACACTAACAAAAACTGATGAGCAAAAAAAAAGGTTCTAAGTAAATTCACAATTTTGTGTTGGGCTGTATTCATAGCCATCTTGGGCCGTGGGTTTGACACCCTAACAAGGCAAGACTAAAAGTTTCAACTGAGAATAATTATCAGTGTTACAACATATTTTCTGGTCATACTTTAGTTGTGAAGTAAATTTTAAGGTAAGTTTTATCATTTATTAAAAACTTTAATGGGGACTTGGACTGCTAAAGAGAAAGAGGCGTTCTGACTGACCTGCCTGAAAGGATTGACCAGCTACACACAGCAGCTGGCCCTACTTCCTGTTGGTTCCACAAGGAAAACATTTAGAAATTATTACCCTTTTCAGTGGTTAAATGTTAAAGGATTCTTATTTTTTAATATATTGAAGTTAATTTTCTAAGTGTTGATCCATATTTAGTCCCTGGACTGTACACATTCAGTTCATCTGTAAAATTCTCACCATTTTACTGGTTGGGAAAGAGCCAAATCTTTTAATTTTCCTCTCTCACGCAAGATCTCTAACTCTCTAATTAACTCATTAGCGCATCTGAGTCTTAGCATTTTCATCTAGGAACCAGTTTTTTAGTCCATAACGATAATACATTTAATAAGGCTTTTTTTTTTTTTCTTTTTTAAACTACTTCAAACCTTCTGGCTGATTGATTCAATAAGGCCTGCAATATGGGGTCATTTGTCGGCACAGCTCATCTTTACCTCCTGTCTTCTGCAGCTCCCTCCCCTCTACCCCCCTGTGACTTCTGGGGCAGGCAGAACAGTGGGCTACAAGTTGGGGGAGCAGGGGGAGCTGAAGGGGGGAGGCACAAGGTGTGCTTGAACAGGTTGTCACTGGCCTGCTGCTTTTCATTAGGGGAGTAAGAAAGTCGACGGGAAACTCAGTATTTACCTCGGACACCTTATCCTGCTTACCTAGTTTAAAATGCTCTGAGGTAACCTCTTAAAAGTTCATTAAGCAGATAAGTGTCAGATTCCTTTCATACTTCATAGAGCTTTCATCATATTTTTAGAAAGAAGTTGGAAGTCTTGTGAGAATCATAAGAATGCTACCAATTAACTTTTCTAGAGATGAGAGAAAGCTGTAGATTAGCTGTAGGTGCAAAGTAAAACAAGGTTTTGTGTTGTCCTCACTAGATGTATTGAAGACTTCCTTAGTTCATCTGTTCAACCATAAAGGTGACCAAACTAGTGGAGATCGGCTTAGACTATATAATTACTTCTGATAGCCTCTTCATCTGACGCTGCCATACAGTAGGAGCCGACTTCTCAACGTTAGCAACTCCCAGGAAAGAAAGTAAAATGTTACACCCACAGAGATCCAAAGAACACTTTATTCTATATTCTCTAAAGAGACTTTGAAGATTGTGGAATCTTTTTGGAAACTAAAGGGGTGGGGGGATGAGTATCGGTGACAAATGCGCTCTGCTTCCCGAGTTTGGGTTAACAGTGAAGGGAAGCAGTGAAGAAAGGACATCTCAAACCAGTTCCGATAGAGGCTTGCTTGAGAGAGGTTGTGACTTGCCGCTAGAAGGTTCCCCCTATATGGAATTGATGTATCCCCCAACCATACCCATCAGTGATGTCAGTACTTGAAAAGTATGTGAAATAGGCTAGCGTATTGTTTTCGTTTTTGATTCAGGCATTCTCTTCCCATCTCAAATTTGTTTTTAATATTCCAGTTACAATGCTGATCAGATTAAAATTTCTTGATACTTCTACAGCAATAATGTGTCATTTGGATTTAGGAAGACAGTTTTGTATGAAGTATAAATGGAATATGAATCCTTAAGATAGAGAGCCTGGAGATTATTGCTTTCAGTCAAACCTGTGCTGTCCTATACCCATTTCTGTTCACTACAGATCCTCTCACAATGCACAGTGACAGGAGTTATAATTTAAAGTGGTCACTTAGGTAACCTGATCAAGCACTACTACAGATGTAAGTTTTTATTCTACTGACGAGGTTTTCGCCCCACCCAGACAGGGATTTATTTGTGGGACAGCAGCGATGCCTCAAGCACTCAGTGGCATTCCAACACACCTGAGGGACCCAAGACCATCTGAGACAGAAGGGCTTTGAATTACACTGTCAGCGTTAAATGACACACAAATGAATTGTGAGAGTAGCATCCTCCAAAATTTTGAAGCTTGTACACTAACATATACATTGGACTTCTCTAACTGAATTATCCTGTATATATGTCTAAAAACGAGTTTTCCAAGGAGAATAAAGCACTTCATAATTGACCAAGTTCTCAGTAATAAAATTAACACTGACTTACATGTATGTACTACTTTGATTTTAGTTCCACACATTACTCATATGTCTTCACATTGTTTTTATGTTCTAAGACTTCAGAGATAGTTTTAATCAAGTTGGAGTTGCTATATGCAATATAATTAATTCCCATATTCTTCCCCACTCTGGACAGTTACTTACTTGAAATTCAAATTTCCTTAAAGTGTTTTTAAAAGCTACTTGTAGTTCCTCCTGTAGAATCTTAACTTTCCCCTTATTTTGGATTACAAATAAGCATTTACTAGAACATCTTACAGTTAGTTTACTGGGTTCCTAAATTGTTAGTATGCATCAGTCTGTCACAAAGGAATTAATTGCTGCAACGTAAAAGTCATTTTGTCCCACAAAACTTTAGTTGTAACAGGGCTTTATATGTGCTTGTCAGTGGGGTATATTGTTGGGAATGAACCAGTTGTCTGTTTTTAATGACTTTTCAACACGCAAATGGCTGCATTTAGTTGAATGATGCTAGTATATTCTTTATAAGTTCAAATTCACCTTAATTTTGCTATATATCTTTATTCATTTTATCTGTTGTAGCATGCTAATATACAGGTGGGCGAGAAAGGTCTACAATTGTAATAAAAATGAATAATGCAATAATTAATGCAAGAACAAACTTCTGTGGACTCAGAACTGTAAGCCTAATTTTGCCCACCCCTGTAGTAGCGTTTGCTCAAGACTGGCTTTGGATGAGGGGTGGTTTGCAGAGACTAATGTTCACAATGTAAAAATCCCTAAAAGAAACTCTTTGAAGTGGTAGCAATACTGCATTTGGAGCCACTTCCCATTTCACTCCCCCAGCCTCACAGGCATATGACCTCACAGAGCCCAAATAAGGGGGGTGGGAAGAGTGTGCCACATGGGGCGCTGCTATGACCAGGTCAGTCTGCTAAAATGCTGTTTTTGCAATGCCTGGTGATTTGTATTTAACAAAATGTGACATTTTTAGAATTAGAATTTCATTGGAAAGGCATGTGAAACAATTGGCAAAAGGGACTAACGCATTTGTAGGTTTCTTTTAATATAGTTCCTAACCTATTTGGGGAGAACTCTTACGGGTCTTGGAGAAAGCACAGGCACATCTTTGAAACGAGTTTCATAGACTTAAGGTAAAATGTGAAGGGCTTTCCTTTAAAGGGCAGAAGACTTTCCTCAGAATCCTCAGTAGTTAACATGTCAATTCAAAGGAGCCATTTTCACATGTACTCATTTATTCTCGGTGATGGGAGGGCAGACATCTTCATTCACAAAAGAGAAAACTAATAGGGTTGGTAGTTGGTACTTGCACAGAGAATACTGCTTGATAGCTAACAAACCCCAAAGCCTTATTTTCTAGTCCTTTGCAGTGAAAAGGCTATCGTGGGCATCAGTTCTCCAAGATGTTACGTGAGATGATTTCTTGACCTACAGCCTGTCCTTATGGACTGCTGAGTCCGTGGAAACCAGGCAGGGACCTACAAGCTCATCCCCAGCCAGACTTGTCTACTTTTAAGATGGTTTTAGATAGTTTCATTCTTAGTAACTTCAAGACTAGACTGCCCAGAGATAAGGCCTAACACTCAGGGGCTAAAGAACTTCAGAGGCATTTTCATCAAGAAATACTTCTGCCCCAGAAGAGTGCTAATTCATCTTGTTTTGAAATTTGAAAATCTGGCTTCAGGTCCACCCAAATTGGTAAACATCGGTGGCTCCTCAGCACAGCTCCGGGGTGACAGAGCTGAAGCAGCCCTTGAAAGCTGCCTCAGTTGGCCTGGAGGAGCTGCTTTCCTGAATGCTCTGTTCTACCTTTTGTCTGGTAGATCTCTTCCCTTTCTAGCTCCTGGCTGCAAGGATACTTCCTCAAAGGCATCCTTCCTTGACCCTCACGGGAGGTGGTTTCTAGAATATGTTCTCACAGCACTGCACTGCTTAGCTCTTCATAGCAGCTATGCTTACACGTCTAGAATTAGTTTGTTCTTGAATCTTTATCTGGATCCTCTGTGTGCCTGGCACATCCCTAGCTCAGAAACTCTTTGAATAATGACACTAGGGTTTAACAATTCCAGTTATGTAAAATGTGCAAATATTTGGAAAAAATGAATCTGGGATTAAAACTACATTTCAATATACAATTCCTTTCTATCTACTAGTTAACCAATTTAATATTTTTGTGGGGGAGGGGGAGCCAAAGGAAGTACTGGTCCATATTGGAGTTAAAACCTTAACAAGGATCCTGGAATACGGCTGCTGCTGTGTCCGGCTGGGATGGCCTTCCCCCCGCATTTAGGTTGTAGGTAAATTATAGAACAACTGAGTATATTAAAGTAGTTCAACTCAGAGCACTGGGAATGATACCGAAACCGTAAGACCTGTAAGTGATCCTATCTTAAAATTCAGACTTCTGGTTAACAGCTTTATGATGCTTTATGATACTTAACACCATTCTTATAAGTCTGCTACTGTTTTTATAGTGACTGTTATCCTTACAGATGATAAAATATGCTAGGTGAAGGGAATTTAGCTTCTTGAATAGACTTCCTGTTTATCAATGTCAAAAACATGTATTGATGATCACTTACGTATTTTATTTAGCAGTGTGACTAGTTTTACAGTTTATTGTTTAGGAATGTAAGTAGTAAAATCTTGTGTTACAAGATTTTTGCATTTACATGAACTTTCACTCGTTTTTCAGAATCTGTTCCTAGAGACAGAAAACCCAATACAAAAGTGAGGACATGTTTGCATAATCAGAAGGATGCAGTGCAGATGCCTAGTGACACCCTGAAAGCAAAAATGGTGGCTGAGAGAGTTCCCCGCAGATGTGCTACTGTTGCTGCAAATAAAATAAAGATAATGAGTAATCTAAAGGAAACGATTTCAGGACCAGAAAATGTCTGGATTAGGAAGAGTAGCAGAAAACTGCCCCACCGAAATGCTTCTGCTGCGGCTAAGAAAAAGTTACTGAATGTTTATAAAGAGGATGATACAAGTATAAATTCTGAAAGTGAAAAAGAGCTAGAAGATACTAATAGCAGAATGCTTTTGTTTTAGGTCAGATCCTGGAAAGCAAAAACACAGTAGTTAGTGTCTATGAAAATGTAGAAGTGGAATTGAAAACCATCCGGGGCCACAAGTCAACTGGCTGTTGCATTTTGCTCTTAGCTCTAAAATTAATCCCTTATTGGCACCTTTGGAGGAATTTTCTGAAAGCCATAATCCAGAGAGTCAAGGTGGGTCCTGGGAGGGCCTCCTCCCAGCAAGCCTTTGCACAGACACTAACTACAAAGACTTCTGAGGAGGAAGTAGATTTCTGAAGCTGGTAGTTGCAGAGGTGCAAAGAAAAGACTAATGGCTTCTCCTAAGATTGTTCCTCTTCAGAAAGGAAGGACCTTGGAGAAATTTCTTGACTCCTTACAGGAAGAAAATACAGGCATCCCTCTTTATCCCTGGGGTGGGGTTAGTTCCAGGACCCTCCAAAATCGGCAGATGCTCAAGTTCCTTCTATAAAAAGGGGAATCAGTTGCATATAATCTACGCACATCCTCCCATATGTTTTAAATCATCTCTATAGTACCTAATTCAGTGCAAATACTATGTAAATAGTTGTGACACTGTATTTAGGGACTAATGACAAAAAAGTATGTTCAGTATAAAGCAACTACAGTTGGCCTAACTACATAGTACATGTCAGCAACAATGTGATTTTTCCCCCCAGTGGTGCATGTGGAACCCTTGGAGATGGAGGGCCACTCTAATGGGAAGCATAGAGGGTCTATAGGAAAAACCTAAAGGAATGGAAGAAATTCAAAATCTCAACCTAATTTTAAGGGTTCTGCATTAGAGAATAAAAATTCAGACCACTATGACTATGGATGGTGTCATTATTAAAAAGTAGGCACATTTCAAGAACTGCCATTGAGCCTATTTGACTTTTGAGTGAAACAAGTAATCTAGCAAGGTGTAGTCCGAACAATGCACAACCCTAGTATCAAAACAACTTTAGGACATGAGGATTCAATGATGTGGATTTTAATAATCGAGTTATGAAGTAGTGTTGGAAACAGAAAATCCATTATCATCTTATTTTATTCATAATATTGGAATTCATATTGAATGATGACCACTTGGTATGACTATTCAGGGAATATATATTTTTCTATGGAAGCCATGAATGTGACTATCACAACTTCTTGTCTTCATTTTTACTTTCAGGCAGCAGCATTTACAGAGATGCCAAAATGTGTCTCATGATGAGGCCAGTCTTAGTATTAATCAGAAAATAAAGTATAGATTAAGATAAAAAAAGTCATATTTTTAGATGATTCAGTGATGTCCTCTTATGTTTCTCTACAGCAGCTTAAAAGTTCGAACTTTATGAATACTTTGAGAGAATTTATTAGAATCTCATCCCAACAAACTTGAATGGCAGTATGTCTGGGCTATTTCATGGTGGCCTTCACTAGGACTAGAAAATCTGGTTTTGTTACTATAAAGAATTTCTTTGAAATGATGTTTAGTTTGTTAATGGGTAGTTGTTGAAATTAAAGTCACCAGATTAAATGCACTGTCAAATCTTAATATAGAACATAATATTGGAAAGCTGAATTGTTAGTTGTTTTCCTATTTAAACATACTATGAATATTAATATATGATTTGCATGTTTAAATCTGAAAAAGTAAAATACGGAAACCTAAGGGTTTCTATTCCTTTTTCATTAAAAGACTAACATAATGCATATTTTTTGGTTATACAGATTGGCCAAGTGTCTAGATTATTTGAGAAATTTGTTTGTGGTTGCACGTCTGCTTAAAAAAAGGCTTTTCTTTTTTTTTCTTAGCATAAGTCCGAATACTTCTACCCTACAATTCATATCCTTTGCTCTGTTCATAGTATATTTTCACCTGAAATACTGATATTAGTATCTTGTTACTAGTGCAGTTGAGAAAGGGGAGAATTCCTAATAAATGATATTTTTAGGTGCATGGGATTTGATTTTTGATCTCTAATGTAATTAAATCTATTTCCACTCCTATATTTATACTTATTGGGTATGTTATATCATAAACAAATACCACAAAATGAAAATATTTGAATTTCAGTTAAGATTTTTTAAAAAGATTTTATTCTTATAGAGAGAGTAAGAAAGGGAAACATCGATCATTTGGCTCTCGCACGCCCCCAAATGGGGACCTGGCCTGCAACCCAGGCATGTGCCCTGACTGGGAATCTTACCTGTGACCATTCAGTTCACAGGCCATTCAGTTCACAGGCCAGCGCTCAATCCACTGAGCTACACCAGCCAGGGCTCAGTTAAGATTATTTTATGCAGAATTTTTTGACAATTTCAGTGTCAGGAAAGAATTTCACTTTTGAATTTATAATTTACTCTGTTGGGGTTAAATTCTGTCAGTACTTGAGATTGTATCATCAGCCTTCTTTCATAATGGAACCCCTTCTCTGGTTTAGTATTTAATTTGAACATATGTTTGCCTTTTTTTAAGTGCTTGGCCTAAACTTACTGTAACTGTATGACATAAGCTTTTGTTTAAAACTTAACATTCTTGTAAAACGCTCTCGCTAAAATGTGTGCAGAATCTTAATCATGGCCAAATGTATTATTACTCTATTTAATCAGCTTTCCAGAAATGATTTCTTCATAATTGTGAAATCAAATTGAGGATCTTAATGGTAAAAAATGACATTGTTTTGTTCAACAAAAAGACTAAGACAAAGTGATACCCAAAGTTTTTTATTCTGCAATTCAGTCATTCTATAAAGCCAATTAACCCAGTTGTAGCGCAATTTTAAAACCTCGCATTGGTAATCTTGTCCATTCTAGCTCTCTAACTGTACCTAAAGTTTCCTAAGCTCTTACAGGATAGCAATTTGGGTCTTAAAGTTTATACTTAGGGGTTCAAATTTTGCTTCTAAGCCCAGTCTTAAATTTTGCAGTAATGTGTAAAATTGCTAAATATCGGTTTTATGTAAATGGTTTTGTTGATCATTGTTCCTCCACATCTTAAAACGAGATCTTTCTAGCAACTTTCTAGGAATTTTTTTGATTATTTTAAGAGGCTTTGCAAAACCCCAAATTAGTGCTTAACTTTGTGATTATTTATTGACAGGGATCCAAAATGTAAGCAATGCCATCTAGTTTCAGCGCAACTAAATTTAGGTATTTTAAAAAATTTTCCATTCAATTCCGGATATTTTCATTTGTATTTGAACTATGTGGTATAGTTGTCCTTTATTTCCTCCTGTTTGGAATAGTGCTCTGTGAACTTTGTCTTCCAGCAAATTTTAAAGAGAACCAATTAAATACTTACTTTGCTTACTAGTGAAAGGCTATTTGAAGCGGAAGTAAACTTTGTATTAGAAATGGCCAAGTTTTAAAAAAGCTAGTATTTTTGCAGTCTCATAAAGTCTTTTCGATCAGCTTGACGACCATCATGTTTTGAAATGTGAATTCCTACTGCCAGAGTAAAGGCCTCATTTTTATAACACCATGAAGCACTGTGTTTCTTCACGCCCTGCCATCCTCCCACTGCCCACTGTCCCATGGACGCGCCGGGCCCGGGCCGACACGTACCTGGGAGCGATCGCGGTTTGGAGCAGGGTGATTAATAAACTAAAGCTCAACCAGTCTCTCTCCTAACGGAGCAGGAAAACGGAAGCGGAGCGAGGGAGGGAAAGGCACAGGGGTCCGCCTCTTTACGGAGCACTACAAACAGGGCAGGGGGCGGCGGCGACTGACCCCTTCCCTTTACCCGTCCGTTACCTGTCGGGACAGGAGGCGCAGCCCGGCGTCCGCCTCTCACCTCCGCCTCTCCAGCCCGCAGTCCTCCGATCTTTCGGTCTCCCCGCGAGGATCTCGAGGAGGGAGAAAACGCTCTGGTTTTGCAGGACCCGAGGGTCCCGAAGCGCGTGCGCAGTGGGTGTTTGCAGGGGGTGGGGCAAGTGCGCGGAGGCGGTGTAGAGCGCGTGGCAGTGAACAGCATCCCTTAGGGGCAGGGCCCAGGGGCGTGGCGATACCCTGAAGTGCTTACGTACGGCTCGGGGGGCGGGGCGGGGCGAGGGGGCGCATGCGCTGTCCGTGGTGCTGCTGTTGGGCGGGGCGGGTGGAAGGGAAAACATGGCGGCCACGTTCTTCGGTGAGGTAGTTAGGGCACCGTGCCGAGCCGGGACGGAGGACGAGGACGAAGAAGACGAGGGGAAATTGGAGACGCCCGAAGATAGGGAGGTCCGGCGGCAGTTGGCACGGAAGAGGTGAGGTCCTGGGCGCGGAGAGCTGGCGGCGCAATTGGGACTCCGGCCGCGGTCCGGGGCCGCGGCTGTCGCGGGGGCGGGGTAGGTTCCCGGGACGCTGGCCGCGGCCGCTGAGTCGCGGCCCTGCTCAGCCCTGGGGCTCGGGAAGCCCTCGGTGGGTCTGGCAAAACCAGCTCCTGGGGAGTTGGGTGGAGGTGGGCTCGCGTTGACCTGCCGCAGCTTCGGTGGACTGGTTGGACTCACGTGTTCTTTAAAGGGTCGGTCTGCAAGACTTCCGTTAGCAATGATTTAAGTGGTTTCTCGCTGCCTTTAACTTTTTCCAGGGCTGCAGTGCTATATATCTTCGTGCCCAAGTTTGTCGTGTATTTGGTTCAATAAACGTAAGGCAACTGTCTTAGAACTTTTATTCTCCGCCCCACACTAAAGTTAACATTATGTCAGGGGCAGGTGTTTTTTTTTTAGGTATTATTTCCAAACACAAATACTATAGAAAATAACAAAATGAAGATTTTGGCACCATTATCTCCCATCACCCGTGAGTTCCGGAACCATGGGCTTTCTCCTACCTGAACCTTTTTCAGAATGCATCGCAAATGCTATGGGCATTTTCTTCCACATGATATTATCACCCCTAACAATATTAATAATTTTTGATACTGTTTAATAGCCAGTCCATGATCAAATCTGGCTAGTTGCCTCCAATATGACATTTGACAGTGCGTTTGTATGCATCAGAACCCTAACAAGGCCCACACATTACATGTAGATGTTTCGTCTTTTCAGCTTGCTTTCAGTTAGAGCAGCGTCCTCCTTCTCCCTCGCTGAGAGCCTGGCTGTCCTGTGGGGTGACCCACACTCTGGATCTGTCCGATTGCCTCCTCTTGGTGTCCTTTAGCATGTTTCCATCACCTGCATTTCCTGTAGATGGAAGTTCCTTCTAGAAGCTTGGTCAGATTCCAGTTCAATATTTTGCTGGCGGGAATGCTTCAGAGGTGGTGGTTGGTGTTCCTTACCGCTTGTTGTGTCCCGTTGGGTCATCCCACTTTTTGGGATGCTGAGATTGATTGGTCAGTGGATTAGGTGGACAGCCTGATGTCTGCTGTGGAATTAATTCTCCGGGAACTTTGTATGGAATAGTTTTCTCTCTCAGTGATCATCACCTCGTTCCGTTGTTTCCTGAAGATTATAATTATGTTCTTAATAAAATCAAAGTTTATGTTTTACTTAATACAAAATTATAGTAAGTGTTCTTTTTATCATAGTAAGGTGCTATTTATATTTAAATTACTTTAATTTTGTCTTTTGTGTCTTGTGTTAGGGAGGTGCGGCTCCTTCGAAGACAGACAAAAACATCCTTGGAAGTCTCTCTGCTGGAAAAATATCCTTGCTCCAAGTTTATAATTGCGGTTGGAAATAATGCAGTAGGTGAGTGGAAGTGCATGAGACTAGACGTTCTGTTGAAAGAATGAAATCTCAAGTGACTTCTTTTCATCATAAAAGATTTTAAATGTTGTTTTAAAAGAAAAAGCTACAGTAGAGTAACTTTGTATTTGAGTAAAATCTATCATTGCTCACGTGGCACTTTTTCATAAACTTAAAAAAATAAGATTTAAAGGAAATGTTCTTGGCTTTAGGAACTTACAAACTCAAGGAACTGGTTCTAGCGTGTTCCGGGGCCCAGAATTCCTTAAGTTTGAGGGCCTGTTTGGGCCAGACTTGGAGGAACAGAGGTAGTGTATGTATACGGGCCCCTTGTAGCAATGGTTCTCACCTGTTTTTGAACATTTCTTAAATGTTCCTTTGAGAACATAATGGTAACTCTAAAAGTAACTAATCACTATCTTTGAGTACTTAAGTTCTAAAGTCTTTACATCAGTGAATCCGTTTGAGCAGTTGCAGTGAGAACGGTGCAGGAATCGGCCAGAACAACGTCCACGTGCAAGAGCACAGCAAACCTGTGTAATTCTAGGGGGCTCTCTGGCTCGGAGGGGGTGTTTGGGACCTCCAGTAGGATCCTTTGTTCTGTCACGTAGCCCCAGGGCTGGTAAAACGAGGGCAAGCTAAGTAAGTACTGAGTCATTCATATAAATTTCTCCTGGCCTGCACTTTTCCAGGTAAGTATTGCGTTGTGAGAGCATTGCAAAGTGTGTCAGTAAACCTGCTCACCTCCTGCCTCTGATACCGTGTGTGCTCGGCGTGGCCTTTTACTCCTTAAGGCCTCAATTTCCTTTTCTGCAAGATGGTGGTGTAAGGTCAGAGGCCTGGAATGGCTCTCTTAGCTCTACAATTCTACAGTAACTTGAGTGACCTTATTTTTTGAATAGAAAATGCAGCTTGCAGAACCGAACACTAACTTACTTGAATTGTTTTTACAGCATTTTTGTCATCGTTTGTGATGAATTCAGGAGCCTGGGAAGAAGTCGGTTGTGCTAAACTCTGGAACGAATGGTGTAGAACGACAGACACTGCACATCTCTCCCCCACAGAGGCTTTCTGTGTGTTTTACCATCTGAAATCAAATCCCTCGGTATGTGGGACCTGCCTTGTCTGTTTAAGAAGTAGTCGTGTGGGCCTCATCCGGGTAGTGTTCGTGTGAATGCCACGTTCCTCTGTGTGTACTTTTGGCCTGAGGAATTCTGCTTGTAGGCGGAGGTAGTAACCACTTTGTTGTTTATATAAATATTAAGGAGGCATATACATTGTGTTTGTAAAGTTGTTAGGAAATTCTGATGTAACTTCGTTAGAAACAAACCATAAACACTAGATATTTAAAATGTTGCCCTTATTCAAAAAAGTATTTCAGTTGGTGACTCCAGACGTGCAAAAATATATTCATTCTGTGAAAGCAGGGGTCCTACTTTATTGGCGTACAATGCAGTATTTAGCCAGTGCCTGGTACACTCTAGAAATCAGTTAATGTGTGCTGGACAGATGAACGCTGGACGCATTCTAAGTACGGTCCTGTTGACATCACACTTTCATCCTAACCCAATGCGTCCTGATTTCCTAAGTCAGGAAAGACTCTGCAGCGGATGCCGAGTGACTTCTGTGGCTTGTGTGTGTCCTCATCCTACTCTTGGGTCCATTCAGAGAATGCAGTGTGCTGGGCAGTTTGGGCGGCAAGTTGGGCAGAGAAGGGGCCCTGCAGGTGAGGTGTCTCCCTGTCTGCGGTCTGACAGAGCTCCATTCCACAACCACTGGACGCGTGCATAGGCCAGGGGCAGGGAGTCACAGTGGGAGCAGTCGGTAATTCCGTAATATACAGTGGTGCTTACTTCAGAAGGTGAGGAGCAGGTGTTAGCCCGAAAAGCTGTAGAGTTTGATTTTATGGTACTTACAGTTTGTTTCTATAGCACGTACTCTGAAGTTACTGAAGTTTCATGAGGATTTTTATAAAATACTCAGTGTTCATAGGAAATGAAGCAGGAAACTAAGCATGTTCTGTGTCTGATCCTTAGTGCAAAAGTTTCACTCTAGATAGCGAGAGTCAAGTAGGAGAAATTTCTGTTACTGTGTCTAGTGGTACCATTTTGGTTAGATATCTTGAGTATTCAGAGCCTCTGCGTGCAGCTAATTCTCTCTCCAGTCTTCTTGCTCTCCCCTGTCCTGCGGCCCCTTTCTCCTCTTGTGCTTGCTTTGTGCAGGTAGCGTATCTGGCAGAGTTTACCAGAAGACATGGTGGACGTCTGTGGATGGTGTCGTTCATGAGCATCCAGAATCACCCTTTTGTGTCCTCGTGACATTGCCAGTTATTTCAGCTGCGCATACAGCCTGGAACTTGGTTTCTAAACTGACCCCGTCGTCCCAGGCTTCAGCAACGCCGCAGGGTGCCGCTGGGGCTGAGGTCCCTCAGGCCGCCCCGTTCACTGTGCTAGCCCCTGCTGTTTCCGTGGTGCCCGCAGGCGTCTGGGGCAGAGCCTGGCCATAGTCACAGTGTGTGAGCTCAGAGGGTAGCGCGCTGCTGCCGGCCCTGTTGCATGCAGCGGGCTCTGGGCAGCGGGCTCTGGTGGGCGTGTCTTCAGTGTCTCGAGTGCCAACTCTGTCAGCGTGCACTTCGTTCTGGCAAGTAAAATTGCCAGTAATAGCTTGATTCTTACATGGTAAAAAAAAAAAAAAAAGGCCAGTGGCAAATTCAGGAAAATAAGCGCTATCTAAGTGTTACGTTAGGATATACGTGATATGTATCTGGTGACCGTCTGGGCTGCATATAAAATTTGTTTGACCGTACAGAAACTTGGAATTTGGTCTTTCAGGTTTTCCTTTGTCAGTGCAGTTGCTACGTCGCTGAAGACCAGCAGTACCAGTGGCTGGAGAAGGTGAGAGAGATGGGGGCGGGCGGGGCTTGGATGGCAGGGGTGGCCGTTAGTCACGGGTCAGTATCTTCCCACTTGGACCTTCACTGTCAGCTAGTGAAGTGGGGGAAGTACTTTTTTTTTTCCTTAAAAATATTGTAGAAATTTGTTAGAGAACATAAAGAATGAAAGGACTTATTTAACCAACAGAATTAGCATTGTGCTAAAGCTTGTAGGTCATAGAGGCATAAAATGTGAGTTGAATTAATCCTTCCTGTCTACTTTATTACCTTATTTGAAAGAAATACAAGCTGCATGCATGAGACCGAGCAGGGTCACTGCCAAGGGTGAAAACCGCAGAGCTGGAGATGTGCTGGGATGGGAGGCAGGGGGTTGGCACTCAGCTGCCACTCACCCCTGGCTCCAAAATATTATGCCCGTTTTTCTCAGCAGTATGATGAATCCCTTGGGGCGTCATCTTGTGGAAAATTATGCACATAGTATGTACCAAATAACACAGATTTTTCAGTGCAGAAATTAACTAGGAATTATAGAGAATAATAGTTTTGGCAGTTATGGACATATTATTTTTAAATGAAGTAGATCTATTACGTGTGTCTTAGCAACATTTCAGCTTAAATCTTAGGTATATGTTTTATGGGTATTACAGTTAATTAGAAATAAGAAAGTTGATGTATTCTCATTTTAAACTAGATTGGCATACTTAGAAACACTCATTAAAAGTTATTAAATGCATTTTATTAATTGAGGGATTGTTTAAGAAGGTCTGTGAATCTTCTGATAATTATATACATGTCTTATATTCATGTACCTATTTGTATTTCTTAGGCAGAGGGTTCATTGGGTATCACAGCTGTAATGATTTTTATTTTAAATTTATGTACGGTGCTTAGTAAGAAAAAATGTTTTTTTATTTTTGTACCAAGTAACTGCTTTTCCAAACTTTAAAAAGTGTGCAATTACACATTTCTAAAACAACAGTTTTTAATCAATTTTTTTTTTCCCTGGGGACTCTTGTTGGGCCCTGTACTGTTCGGTTCACGTCGGCCGCACAGCCTGACGCACACAGCCCGACGGTGTTAGTGTTGTGGGTTCGGCCCGTGAGCCTTACAGGGCAGGTGTGAATGAGGCCTGTGAGCAGTGTTGTGTCTTCAGTGGGACGGGCGCGGTGGCGAGTTCCCGTGGTGGTAACTTTCCTGGTGTTTATTTACAAACTGTTCAATGAAATGAGTCCTGCAAACCATTTACGATATACTGTAAAATCTTCACTTCTTTTATTATTTGAAATAGCCATTTCTCTCTCTTCATAAAATATTTTCAAACAAGGTGCAGTGATCTGAAATCTCTGTTTTCTTTGAAAAGTAGCTGCTCCCTTTCTTTACACTGTCAGATTTTTAAAAGCTGGAAGAGTCCTTGGAAACCCGTCAGGTACAGACTTAGAAGGACAGTGACGTTAGAGCGCCGGAAACGTGCCTGCAATCACAGTGCCCCGTAGCCCCCCCACCCGCAGTGGGTGTTCCCAGACCCCGGTGGGTGCCTGGAGCTGCAGAGTGGCAAACCCTGTCTGTGTTGTGTTTTCCCCATGCACACCTGCCTGGGAGAACGTTTAACTTGGAAATTAAGAGATTAGTGGCTGGTAATAAAATAGGATAACCATCACGAAATTGGACACGAGCACAGTGATGCCTTAGCAGTCGGTCTGATAACTGAGACGGCTGCTCAGCGACAGGAGTCGTGCGCAGTGTGCGCAGTGTGGCTGCCCGGGCGAAGGGACAACTCACGCTCTGGGTGGGATGGCACGGGATTTCATCACACTTCACAGAATAGTGTGAATTTAAAACGTATGATTTGTTTATTTCTGGAATTTTTCATATCGTATTTTCAAAATGTGGTTGACCACGGGTAACTGAAACCACAGAAAGCAAAACCTCAGAGAGCAGAACTCCAGATGAGGGGAGGCTACTTTAAATTCTTTAAAGACTCACTTAAAGTTGATTTTTAGGAAGACTCGTTTGCAGGCGTTGGTCGGTAGGGGAGGGAGTGAACGTGCCAGCTGATAGGGTTCACAGTGGAGGGACTCGTCACCTTGGGATGACACTACTGGCTGTTGGGGTGGCTGCCCTGGCCGTCTTTGCTCCCGATTCATTTCCTCAGACTGCAGCTTCCTTGGGTGGGTGGTTCTGTCCTTAGTTCATGGACAGGAAATGTGTGTCTGTGTTAATTTGCCATTGATTTTGTGTCAGGTTTTTGGCTCTTGTCCAAAGAAGAATATGCAAGTGACTATCCTCACAAGTCGGCACGTTACTGACTATAAAACTTCAGAATCTACCAGCAGCCTTCGCTGTCCTTTCCTGAGAGCCCTAAAAACACAGAATTTCAAAGAGCCTCCGTGCTGTTCCCTGTTGGAACAACCGAATATTGTTCACGACCTCCCTGCAGCAGGTGGCGCTACAGTTTGTAACGTTTACATCAAAGCTTATTATTGCTTTGTTGACAGTTGTTACTTTGAATGTTAGAGATCTTTTCTTTCCTCTATTGAATTTATTGGGGTGACATTCGTTAACAAAATTATATAGGTTTCAGAGTGAATGTTAGAGATCTTTTTAAGGTAGTTTGTTAATGATTAACAGTGCATTGCTGTTTGTAGTCATTACCTGTAGTTGCTAGTCCATCTGTTTGGTCTGAGTTTAAAAACTTCCCAGACACAGTTATATGAGAGCAGCTCATGGTTCTTAACTGCTGCCCTTCAGAGTTGCTCTGTTTCTTTTTGGTCGTTGGTGACTCACGTGAGCCAACGCTAGATGTAAATTGCATAAAGAGTCGGTAAAGTATGTTTTAATGGCCAAAATAGTAGGTTTCAGATACTGAATCTTGGTAGTAATACTTTTTGTTTCTGTTCCTAACGTCACATTAAAATTAGATGGTCCCTTTTCAGTAATTAATGTTACTGTATATAATTGTTTGTTAATAAATGAAAGAGGTTTTTCCCTCTAAATGTTAAGTTCATTAGAGTAAGTAGTTCAGTAGTTTATATTATGCTTCATGCATTATTTAAATTTAATTTACTTTGTTTATTATAGTCAGGAAAATTTTAACCCTGTAGCTCCTCAAGATGTATCTCAGTAGTGTGTTCCGGAAATGCAAAATAAACAATAGCTGCCTATTCTGCACACCTGAGACTAATACAAAATACTACTGGATGTAAACTGAAGTTGCAAGTAAAGTTTAAAACGCCCAATATTTGCAAAATCAGGAGAATACCTAAGGAAATAATTGGCGTTGAAAGAAAATATGCATTAGAATTAATTCAAAATGTCAGTAAGTACTTTGATTCAAAGAGGCAACAGAGACAACTATTTTTTAAAAGCAGCCTTCATTTAGAGGTGTTTAATTTTAAATCCTGTAGTAGAAAACCGAAGTGTTTTTTCTTACATATTCGTAGTTCTGAGTTACTGTCAAGTATGGAAGCTCCCTGCCATTCTGTACTTGTGTTACACCGATGTGATGAGATTAGACCTAATCACCGTTGAAGCTTTTAAGCCGGTACTTTCTTCCAGAAGCTTAAAAGGTTTGGTTAAGGTAAGGTTTTATTTAACTTATTAACAGCTGAGTTATTATAATGAACAAATGTAACAACAGCCATGAATGTATGGTGTCAATTTAAAACCTAGGTAGCACTTAGAGATTCTTTTGCCTCAAAATGAAGCTTCCTAACCTGTCAGTTGGACTTGATGGGCACCTCTCTTGCAGATGTGCCCTGTAACTCGAGGAGTGTTTTATTGCTGTGATAGGTCAGTTGGGGCCTTCTGAGGCACAGGTGATTGTCCTGCCAACAGAGGGCGCTGTTGCGTGCCAGCCGAAGGAGGGCTAGGTCCCTCCGGGACAGTGGCATTTCAGCTGGATTTGAAAGATGGGTGGATCCCAGTGGGTGGCTGTGTGCAGAGGGCAGCAGTGGGAGCCCAGGAGTGGGCAGGTCTGGGAGCACTGAGAAGGGTGATGAGCGAGGCACTGGGCTGCAGAGGGAAGTCGGCGCTCACGGGGAGAGGTGGGCTGGGCTGGTGCATGGTGTCTGCCTAAGGGCTTTTGATGGCCAGTCCTCCGCCAGGAGGGACCTGCTTAGGTGTGTGGCCTGCTTGCCTGTGTGTTGAGAAGAAGGGGTGAGCCACAGTGCCTGTCCAGTTGGCCGCTGGGGGTCGGGACTGGGGCTGCACGTTGCTTCTCGCTGAGTTCTCAGTCTCACTGCGTTAACACCTGTACTCTCCCCTTTCAGAACATTCCCCAGAGCACAGAGATACTGAAGAAATTGGTGGCGGCAGACGAGATCCAGAGTAACATTTACACGTGACTCCAGATAGTGTGTCACCCGTGTCACCCGTCCATTCCTTTGGGGGGCAGCTGCGCTGTTCCATGAGGTTCCCTTTCTTCCAGGGGGTATTTCGAGGGTGTGAAAAACAGAATAAATTGATTTTAAATTCATCGTAGTTACAGTTCCTTTTTTATGGTGGCGCTGTTCACAGCTGAAATGAGCAGACGTTTTTCTTTATCCACTAGGTGGGAGTATTGTTTTATCTGAATATTTTGAGGTAATATAGTTAAATTTTTCAAAAGCTACAGGTTAATATGACAAAGTATAGTTAATTTGGTGTAGAAATTCTCTGTGATGCCTGAAAGTTAATAACCTGCTGGAGATCCTAATAGAGGGAGGGTTTCTGACCAGGAGTTCTACAGTTCATTTGCTTTGTGGATAAAAATGGACGATAAGGTAACAGTTACATGTTTCTCCTACTGAAACAAAAGGAAAGTGGCACCCTCCCCTCGGTAGTACCTGCCAGGGCGCCTCTTCCCCCGGGGCTGCCCTGGGCTCTGCCACGTCGGGGGCGCCGCTGCAGTGAGCACTGGCGGGGTGGTCTCATCAGAACGAGGCCGAGGCACTGCCGTCGCCCCACTGCTTCACTGAACCACAAACTGAAGTTCGTCTGTGACGGTGAGTTTTAAACTGGTGGAGTTTTTGAATGCTGCTTGTCCTTTTTCTTTCTTAGTTACGGAGTCACATAGATCTGTACATCTTACCCACTTACATAGCCCAGATTTTAGTACGTTTACTGTGGTCGGTCGGAGAGGCGGGTGGGGTGGGAGACGCTTTGCTGACTCCTTGGCTTCCTTCCAGTAGTGAAGTATGGAAGTTTTGTGTGTGGCCCACGGTATGAGTGTGTCCTGGTGATAGAAATTGAGGTGTTTTCCTTGTTGGAAAAAAAAAGCATGTATCCATTTGGAAATGTGTTTGCAGACCCCGGAGGTGACATCAGTGTGTGAGAATGAAAAGACATAAAATTCTAGATACATTGCATTTTGAGGCCAAAGTATCCAGGCAGGTAAGAACAAAACAATGACCTATCTTGTCTGTCAGCTATTACTGCCTAATGCCCACACTTGACCTTGGAGGCTTAAAGCAGCCACCGTCATGTCTCGTGAGTCTGTAGGTTGGAGGGGCGCGCCTACTGGTCCACGCCACGCGCAGTAGTCTTTGCTCCCGAGCCTGCAGTCGTGTCTCTGATGTGAGGTGGCTGTCGCCTGGCCGGTCTGGGGTGGCCTTCCCTGGCATGATCTGGCCGACTTCCCCGTGTCAGTCTGCTGCTCCCTGCAGGCCTGCCCAGGATTTCTCCTGGTCGCTGAGGAGCAGAAGAGGGAACGGAAGCGTGCAAGTTCCTTTTCAAGTCTTGTATCAAGTTTCCTGTAGCCCCAGGATGGTCACGTGTGGAGGCAGCGGGGCGGTGGGTGGGGGGATGGGGGGCACCACCAAAAGGTTTGGGTGGGGGCAGCATGACAGATTGGGGCTGGCCACGGACAAAATCAATCTGCCTGCCTCTCCCTGCTGACCACAATTACTACGTTCCCCTAACCCCGCAAAATACGCACACACACAGTGCCAGGACCCCAGAGTCTCACCTGGTTACATCAGACTTGACGTGCAGGGGCTTGCACTCCAGATGCATCTTCTACAGAGACTGGCAGATAGACACGTCGCGCTCAACGCGAGTGCACGGTGGTGAGACGGGGAGAAGCCCCCAGGAAGAACTATTTCCGCGTGAAAGGCAAAGCCTGAGACACGTGGTCTGCCGCTTCGGAAACTCCATTGGATGAGTGGAGCCAGACCCGCACTCTGCTCTGGGAGTGAGCAGTATTCCTCGATGGGGCCAGCTTCTGTTCTCTGGCAGAGCCTCGCCAGTCTAGTCCTTTCTCGTCACGTGCCTTGCCTAGTTCTAAGGAAGATCTTTAATAGTTAAGTAGCTTTCTTACCATTGATAGATGAGTGCCTGCAATATAATATCCTTAAAAACTCTGTGGGCTTCTGATGTATCAAATTATAGCCTACTCCATGTTCTAATAGTTTTTTTAAAAAATTGATTTGAGAGAAACATTGATCAGTTGCCTCCCGTGTGTGCCCTGACCAGGGATCAACCCCACAACGTAGTATGTGCCCTGACGGAATTAAACCCGCAACCTTTTGGTGTACAGGACGCCGCTCCCACCAACCAAGCCACCCAGCCAGGACCATCACCAACATTTTCAAATATGAAAAATATCACCAGCCCCTATCTGGTGACCTATTTAAGAACTATCTACTGCCACTCAAATATACTGTTACAACCACGAACAGAAGTCGCGTCTTGACATTCTCTGCAAATTATATTTGATCTCTGGTGAAAGCCCAGGGCAGAACCACCCTTCATTTGTGCCTTCAGAAAGGAAAGGGGCGGAGGTGGAAGTCATGTCACGTTGATTCTTGACCACCTGCCCCACAAAGGCGATCCTGAGTTCCCGGCTAGTCTACCTGTGCTGTCTTCGGTTTCGCTGCCACATGTCCACGGGAGACTGGAAGGGGAAGATTTTCCAAGAAGCCCGTCCAGTGTAGGTACTTGTGTGAAACGTAACTAAAAAAGCCAGGGATGTCGGTTTTGCCCATTTAGAAAAAGGACAAACAGTATGAGCTAAATAAACCCCCACTCCCCCCTGCATCCTCTTTGCCATGGTAGGTGCATTTAGTCCCCTTTCGCCCGAATTCCAGTGTGCTAGACGTCGCCTGGACAAGTTGTGTTTGTCACTTCATAGCATTTTTAAAAAAGTAAGGATAGTTCCATTTCTAAACTTTAGTACCCCATACAGTGTACAAATAAACTTCCATAATACAGCTTTGCAGCAAAAATAAACAGGTATGTAATTAGCATCACTTGAGGTTTGGGATGCAAACTGGTAAAAAGTTAGTTTGACATACAGCAAAGGTACACAACACACTAAAATCAATCGTTTAATAGTTTTGGTCCCATCATCCTGGATGCAGGCCCAGGAAGGGCCTGTCTTCCAGACGACGTCGGGACCCCCGTGAGTGTCGCGGTGCGCTGGCCTGCCCTGCCAGAGCTGCTGCACCAGCTTCCAGGCCTCATGGCTGGAACCACCCAGAGCACTGGAAACCCGGCAGCCGCCGGAGGCTGGGGTCAGCCTCACAGGAAGGGAAATGGTCCAGGAGAACCAGGTGCCTGGCCGCAGCAGCTCTGCATCCCAAGTGGACCTGTGGCCAGGCCAGACAGACGCCGGGCAAGGGCATGGAGTTGTGGGGTCTCCAAGCTCTGCCTATGTGTCCCCGTCGCAGACTTCTGTGGAGGGTGTGCTTGCTCCCCCTCCAGGCCTGACTCTCCTGGTGCTCATTCTCTTCTCTGGATTCAAAAGTCTCTGTCAGGAACCGGTTTCCTCTGGTGCCGATTTGAAAGCCGTGGGCAGGAGGCCGGGCAGAGCCAGGGCCCAGACGCCAGTCTTTTTGGGAAGGAAGTTAGAGGTTGTGTGGGCCGTGACTCAGAAGCATGTCAGGCTGCAAATCCGTGCAGGTGTTTTGTGAAGGTGATAGATGCCCTGAAAATAGCTCTGGTCTCAGAATGGGGCTCACATGGCAAAGCTGTATTTGGAAGCCTGTCTTCTGGGAAAGCCCGCTCCTGCGCTGAGCCTGGTGATGTCCTGCCAGCAGCAGCCGGGAGGCCAGGCCGACCATCCCAGGGCATGCTCCCTGCTGCCTTGACGAAGCATCCAGACAGCATCCAGGCCTCGAGGCCTGGCCTGCAAGCTCCACAGCCTGTTCTTGGTGCCAGCCAGCTCAGCCAACACCAACCCTGCCTTCAGGCCTGGTGGTCCAGGCTGGTTTCGAGGCTCACCTCAGAAGAGGTTAGGTTTCTCTCTCTGATTCCAGAAAGCTGCCAACTTGAAGAGATGCTGGGCCTGGGCCAAGGCCCCCGAGGCCTGGGCTGTCTTGTCCATGGGGTGCAGGCCTGTCACAGGGTCCCTGGGCCAGGCTGGGCTCTGGGCACCTCCAGGCCTTCTCACGGCTGGACACTGAGTTCCTCATGGTGGTCAGTGATCTTCTCCTATGAGTGCTCTGAGCAGTGGGGGTCTCCACCGGGTCAAGTGTGGTCTTTGATGTTTATAACCAAACAACCTTCATCTTGGCTGCCATGTGGCCGCCAGACTGCTGAGCTCGCCTGGCGAGGACTCAGAAATTCCACCGCATGTTCTCTGATGGCTGGAGTGCTGGGTTTAAACCACACGTTAATAACTTGGCTGCCTGCTCAGTCTCTTAATATTAAAATGTGAGATTGCTCATATATTCATGTCTATACATTGTAAACCCAATATTAAACATGACGATACCAAAATAGCTCCAAGTGTATTTATTTCAAAGGAAATGGAGTGATTTACATCTGATTCCTGACAGCCGCAGGGAATTTGAAAGGCGCCCAGGGAAAAGGGTAAAAAAGCCATGTAATTATTACTGCAAGTTCACAGAACTGTTTGGCCTTTTAAGAGATGAAGTCCGTTCTGTTTAAAAACTTTTAAATGTTATTTATAACTGCAAAAGCATGTCTGCTTTTGGACTAATGATCTGCTTAGAGTTCTGACTGAATCTTCATCCCATTTCTCTATTTTTCCATCTGTGGACATGCTACAATTCTCCACGGCTGTAGAATTCCCCACCTCCTTTCAGTCCTGAAGCTGCCTGATGCTCCCATGCCATCCCTGAGTCCCTGGCCCCTGGCCCCTGGCCCTTCTGGAATCCTCTGCGAGGGAACAGGATGCAAACTCACTCTCTCAGCTCACTGGTCCAGCTCCTCCTAAATCCTCTGCTGTCTTTTCTCAGATGAGCCTTGAGCTTCGCTGGAGACAATCAGGTCTCACGTAAGCAGAAGGCTCATTTTGTCACCACCTCAGTCTTTCCACCAGTTCTGGTGCCTCTGCTTCCCCCAGCCCAGTTCTTCTCCCGAGGCTTCAAAGGCCACTCACCATGTGAGCTTGCAATTCCTGTGAGTCCTGTGGCTCATCAGATAAACTCCAAACACCTGATCCCCATTTGGGCTCCTGCATGGTCCGCATCTCATTGACCTTTCTCACCTTAGCCCCCCTTTCTTCAAAACGGCCCTCTGCCCCGCCACTGCTAGCCACCTGTTTGTCTCTGGGCTTCCGCAGAGCCGAGCGGCATGTGGGACCATCCATTTACCTGGACCCGGGCCCTCTGTGTAGACAGCGCCACCGCAGGAGACCTCCGAGGGTGCAGGTGCTGCTCAGTCCGGATTTTGGAGAACTCATGGGCGGGGGCAAACAAGTCTGTAAAGGTGAGAGGATGAAGAGTCGCCCTGGAGGACCTGCCGGGCTGTGCACCCCTCATAGGTAAGAATTTTCTGCAGTAAGAGTTTGGGCCCTGAAGCCAGAAGCCAGCACAGTGTAGAGAACAGGGGAAAGGCCAGGCAGTTCCTGACATTTGGAAGCAGATTCTGGGCTACAGCGGTTCAGGGTCATCACGAGTTTCTCCATGAGTAGGAGTTAGAGATACCAGAACATGCCGTGTAGGTATGAGGCATCTTTGACAGGGATAAAGGTCACACACACACATATGACCCTTTCCCCTGGCAAAGACATATATATATCAAGAACATATACATATATGTCAGTGATGGGTGCGAATCTCAGTGCCCAGACTCAAACAACTACCTGAGTTCTTTACTTTTCTATAATTGGATTGTCATTTCTCTTTTGGGCCCACAGGTCACCAGCAACAGAAACTAAATGTCCGTCAGTTCAGAGATGGCCCTTTCCCTGGGGTGCGTCTTCACAGTCCCGGGCTGGGCCAGGGTCTGGGGAAGGTGCAGCACTGGGAGGGCCCATGACCGTCCTTACTCGCTGGTGTCTGTGGGCGTGGCCTTGTCCCTGCTCTGTGTTCTCTGTGCTCTTGGGGCCCCCCGCAGCCAGGCAGGAGTGCATGGGGCAGTGCCCGTCCTGCCTGCTGAGTGTCCGGAGACAGTGTGGGCTGTTTCAGGGAGTTTCGTGACACTGGGGGGCGGGGACTGGGGACCGGGGACCGGGGTGCCTTCTGCTCCCACATCGGGGGCCCCTCGTTTCTTTTAGCATTCACTTGTAAACATGACCGGTACAGATTCTGGGCAGGGCTGCGTGGCTGGGAGCCGCTTCCAGGAAGGCCTGTCTGCCCTGAGAGGCTGGCAACCTGCGTCTCAGCCTCCGCCCAGCCCTGGCTTTAGGTCAGGTGGGCGCAGGGACCCCAACAACGTGTACACTCTTCGTCTCTCTCCGCACTCGGTTCCCTCTAATGTCATCTCTGGGAGCGGAAGGATCAACTCAGACTGAGCCTGTATTTCCTGCTGGCTGTCTGTCTTAAGCCCAGCCCGAGCCAGGCTGGCTCCGGGTCTCTGAGCCTGCTCTCTGCGGCGTCCAGCAGCGGGGGCTGGAGGGGCGCAGGGCACAGGGATCCACACGGATAAACAAACCGCAGTCAAACTGCTAAGAACTGTGGGCAGATCAGCACTGGCAGAATATTTGCTTACATTTTAGCCATAATTGTTTTTAGGAGGTGGGGATTTGATAGTTTTCTGCTTTTTACTTAAAAATATTTTTTTTAAAAAACATTGAACGTGAACTACGTTTACAATTAAGAAAACCCCCAAAGCAGAGAATTATAAAAATGACCCACGCCGTTTCGTTTTCAAACATGTCTGGCGTGGATCTCACGTCAGAGTGGGCGTTCGTGGCCACACATCAAATCTATCGTCTCGTCTCCGTTGAGAGCCGAGTTACAGGGCTAACTGGGAGCCCGGTCACTCTTCTCTCTCCGGCCACCACTCAGCTTGTACTGACTTCCAAGGGCCTGGGAGGCAGCGCTGGGCAACACAGCCTCCGTCTTCCCGGAGTCTGTGGTCAGTGCGGAGCCCACCCGATGGATGCGTGGGTGGGACCTGCAGAGGCCCCGTGCTGGACGCGCAGGTGTCGTCCTCGCCGTTCACGTGACAGCAGCAGAAAAGGCAGCGTCTGTTCTCAGTATTTGTGGATTCCGTGTTTGCAAAGTTGCCTGTTTGCCAAAACCTAACTGCAAGCCCCAAATGAATACTCTCCGCACTTTTTTGTCCTTTGTGTGGAAACGCACAGAGGGGTGCGAGCTTGAGTCGACGCGCAGGTCTGCAGCTGAGGTGGAACACGAAGAGGCTCTGCCTTCTTGTCCCTCCTCATGGAGACAGGAGGGGCCTGCAGTGGGGACTGAGAAGCGTGGACCCTGGGGCTGCTTGAACTGGCTGGAATCGGAACTCTCACCTGGCAGAGTCAGAGCTGAGCCTCGTTTTCTCTGCTGTAAAATAAAGAAAATAGAGCCTGCCTGGATGAGTCGATTTTAGGATTGAAGACTAACTTGTGTGAGATGTGTATGTTTAGCTTGTGTCTGGATGTTGTACCGCCCCCAAAAGCTCACTAATTCACCGTGGCTGGGAACTACCACCAGTAATGAGAACCAACTCTCCTTGGTTGAGGTCTCCAGGCAAAGACGCTCCTGTTGGGTGGGCACCTCCCAGGGTGGCATTGCTGTCTCCTGAGGTCTCTGGAGACCGAAGGTTATGTGGGGCAGCCTTGGTACTCAGGTTGTTACAACAGGATACTGCAGACTGAGTGGCTTCTGCCACAAAAATGTGTGCTTACAGTTCTGGAGGCTGGGAAGTGTAAGATCAAGATGCCAGCTGATTCAGTTCCTGGTGAGACCCTTTCTGGCCAGACAGCTGTGCTCTCTGGCGCCCTCTTGGTGGAGAGAGGAAGCAAACACTGTCGCTTCTTCTAAGGGTGCTGATCCCATCATGGGGCCCCACCCTCATCACCTACTCACCTCCCAAAGGTCCCACCTCCAACCCAAGGATTGGGAGGAGACACACACATCCAGTTCACAGCAACTGGGGTGGGGGAGACGCATTGCCCTGGGGCCTGGACAAGGAGTCAGGGAGCACTGGGAGGTCAGGGAAGGATAGGTCTGCGCTCAGCACTTGGGCAGAAGCAGGACGAGCTGCAGAGTTGGAGGAAGAGGCTGCCGAGAACGCAGCTTCCCTACCTAGTGCCCGCCCAGGCTGCTGCGCCAACAACACGCTGCGGGAGGGGAAGTCCAGTTACATTTACAACTGCTTCTCTGGCTCAAAAATTGAGGGCTTTTGTTTTTTTAGATATGCTTTTGTTTTCATTTTCATTTAGTATTTCCCCCCTTACTTATGGATGCTTTGGAGCCTAAAAGTACTGTTCTCGGGATGCAGCCACTGCATCTGCGTACCGGCGACAACCACAGCTGCAGTCCCTTCTCTACCAGTGAGAGATTTATTCTCCCAGTCGACAGTCTCAGCTGAGTGGGACACTCAATAGAACTGCTGGGGGTTTGGGGCTCTCCCTTCCTCTTTTCCCTTCCAGGCCAGCTTGGGTGTCCCCTGCACAGCTTCGCAGCTGCAGTTCGGTCTGAGGGGAGGAGGTGCTGCTCCGAAGCCTTGCCCCTTTCCTGGGGTTAGGACTGAAGTGCGTCCCCCATACATAGAAGCCCTAACTCTCAATGGGACTGTAGTTGGAGACTGGGCTTTTAAGGGTAATCAAGGTTAAATTCGGTTGTAAGGGCAGGGCCCTAATACATCAGGACTGGTGTCTTCCAAGAAGAAAGAGGATACCCCCACAGCTCTATCTTCTGTGAAGTGCACAGAGACAAGGCCATGTGATGGTGTGGGGAGAAGGTGGCCGTCTACAGGCCAAGGAGATGCGCCTCACCAGACACCCACCCTACTCACACCTCAACCTTGGACTTCCAGCCTCCAGTCTGTGAGAGAAGAAATGTTGGGTGTTTAAGCCAGCCAGGGAGTGAAGCATGGAATAAGGCCATTCACCCCGTGCCCTGGAACAGGCCTTGGGGGCTGCCCCCTCAGCCTGCACTTAGCCCTTCCCCCTTTCTAACAGGACCCATAAGTTCCTGGCTGTGGGCTTCGGTGGGGTCCATCCCAGTCTGTCGAAATCTTTGGGCAACCATGATTAGTTTGGGAGTTGCCGTGGCCAAAGGTGGTTATAAACAGTTCTGCGTCTCCTGTCGTACCCCGCAGTGGAGTGGGAGGTGGTAGTACAAGTTAGGCGCCCCTAAGGTAGGGTGTGGGACACCCCGTCTCTGATTGCTTATTGTCTCTCCAACCAGCAAAATGACCGCGGCCTATTCCCCAAATGGTAGCAACAGCAGGGTAGACTCTTCTCTCTCTCCTGGCTGGGGGTCTCTCCAGGCTGCTGTTCTGGGGCTTGAGGGCACCCCCACCCCCCCCCGCCAGCAGAGTTTGGATCTACCCCAGGGTATCCGCTACAGCGCATGGTTCTCGGCATCTTGGTGACTCTCTCTCTGTACTCCCTTTGCGTGTTTATTTGACCCATATAGCCACATTCTGGATCTTTCTCTGGTGCGTCTAGCAGTTCCTTTCCCTCACCTTTTAGTGCTGCTGATGAGAAGGCAAGCATTTTATAAGGACATTTAACCCTCTTGTTTCTCTAGGCTCTAGACTGTAATGATGCAGGGCGGTCCTGCCACCTGGGCCCAGGGGATTTGGGAATGCCTGTTGTGTGACTTCCCTACTCAGAAGGGATCCGCCCAGCCCTCTGTGTGAGGGTCCCCTCTGCCACTGCAAGGGGGCAGGACTCCCCCTCCCCCTCGGGGCACAGGATGGTGAAGCAAATTGACTTCAGGGACTAAGTGGATCACAGCCCAAGCTGGGGCTTCATTCATGGCTTCCATAGCTCTGAATTATAAGTCATCTCCAAGAGGTTACGTTCAGAATCCAGCCTGACCTCCCCTGTCCCTGGTCTGCAGCAGACGTACCCCCTTTTCCCCTCCATGGCATCTAAAACCCCATCTGCCTAAAACCCTGCCGTGGGCTGAATCATGTGTCTCCACAAACTTGTACGTCCAAGTCTTGGCCCCAGGGCCACAGCATGTAACTGTGTTTGGAAACATGTGTCTGTAAACAGGTGATTAAGTTAAAATGAGATTGTAGAGGGGGGCCCTCCTCCAGGCTGACTGGTGTCCTTACTGGGGGAGGAGGTCAGGACACAGTCACTCACCTTTCAACCACCTTGTCCATTCAGTGTGTTAGAACATTTATTCATTGTCTGGGGGTCTCCCATTATAGATTTTTTTTTTAATATATAGGGATTTACAGTCTAACTTTATTAGAAAAGTGTATTTTCGACTCCTGGAGCTTTTGTGAGGATTTGGGTACTTCATTGCCATATATGCCTGTCACACAAACGCAGAGAGTTAACTGGGCAAAGCCAGACGGGCGGTAATACCAGGCAGTCAGGGCGCCCCGGGGATAGAGTCCAGGATCCCAGGCCTCAGGCCTTAGCGCCGGTGCAGATTTTGCGCTTCCAGGGAGCACAAAGTCCGACCTTACTTACGTCAGCCCTGTTAGCCGTCCAAGGGAGGGAGATGGGACTGGAGGGGCTGTGGCCGGAGCAGCCACGGGGGGAATGCTTAGTGGTCTGCTTCGCCACCCCCACGAGAGGAGAGTCCCAGCCTGATGGGTGTGTCGGTGACTCCCCACCTTTCTGCTTCGACGGGGTTGCTGCTTTGAAACACCCTTCACTTTTATTGCAATGGGTCATGGAGGGGCAGCAAACAAGCACACGCCCCAACACCTTATTTTATGCAGAACTTGCCCAGTTGTTTTCCCATAAACGTTCTCAATGTGATTGTCTGAGGGAGGTTCACACAGACTAAAGGACACCGTGCTCCAGGCCCGGGGACACCGCTGAGTACAGCTGTGCGGAATGAAGCCTCCTGGACGACCTTCTGGAAACACCTTACTGTTGAGTGACTTCCCCCAAAGCCTTCTAGATCCGAAGGGGAAGAACGATGAAGGAAGTACGCAGCGTTAGATGGCACTATTTTCAGTTAAAATGGACCAAATGGGGATTTCATGTCTATTTTTACTTTGGTGCCCATTGCATAGTGAGGAACCACTGTATGGGCCCTTTCCAGTCACCAAGCGTTTTCACAGGCGTTTCCACGGGTTTCCCTGCGACATCCCAGCCAGGGAGGTGACAGTGGACGGTGCGCAGGGCCAGGCCTTCCGGTTTTCTGTTCCAACATCCCCACTGGGTGGTCCTGTCCCTCAGCCAGTGTCCTTGTGCCCCTCTTGGCACTGCAGGTAAATCTTGGGTTTTTAAGTGATGTAGTGCTGGGCATTTATTTATTTATTTATGTATTTATTTGCTGCAGCTCTGGGCTGGGAACACAAACCTTGCCTTGGTGTGCTCCTGCTTCCAGAAGCACACCAGGGACACCCAGGGACTAGCCACCTTGTCTGTACGGCATCTGCCGCCTCACAAAGCCGAGGACCACAGCTTTGACTTTCCTCAAGGTCAAACCCAGGACATGGCTGTGGGGTTGGCGAGCACCCCTGATGGCAGGCAGCTCACTGCCCCAGGCCTCCGGGCCCTCTCGGGAGCTTCTCTGAAGCCCAGTGAACCTCTTCCTCCCTCTCTTCTCCCCTTCCTCCCTCCTTCCCTTCCTTCCTTCCTCCCTTCCCTCCCCCCACCCCCGTCTCCTGCCCCACTGAGCAGATACCACACTGCCCTCTGTCGCCAAGGCCTCCTTCTATGTTCTCTCTCAAGGAGGGTATGTGTGGGCTCCTGGTGAGTCCTTCCCATGCGTCAACATCTTTTCTTCAAATGATCAGATCACATAGCTCAGCGAGACTCGACGAGAAGGGATTTCTGATTTCTCCCTTTTCACCCAGAGGGGGGCGGTTGGTTCCCAGCTGTGCTGCCCCTTCAGACCCCCTGGGAGATTTTCACATGCTCAGTGCCCAAGCCGCACGCCCCGCGCGCTGCGGTGTCTCTGGGGACAGGACGCAGGTGTCGGTGTTGTTTACGACCCCCAAGCATGCAGGCGTGCAGCCCAGTTTGGGACCCAGTGTGGTTGTCAGACTGGCGTCACCCGGGACTCGGGAGACATGCCAGGTTGCGGGCTCACCTCGGACCCACGGAGGCAGATACCTGCCTGGGTGGGCCGGTGTTTGGCCACGCTCTCTGGGTGAGGCTGACGGTGCTCACATCCGAAGCCGGCCAGAGTGTCTCAAACTCTAATGCGAACCTTGTGGGGTCTTTTCAGTGGGGGAACAGGTGGCTGCAGTTCTGCATCTCCCAGGGGGTGTGGCTGGTGGATGGCCTCAGCTGGGGAGTGAGGGCTTGGAGTCCCAGTGACACTTGGCATACAGTAGGTGCATAGTAAGTACCTGTTACCTGATCAGGTAACTATCCAGTGAATATGGGGATTAGGGGCAATATGGGACAGGGCCAAGGCTCACACCATAAATGGGAAAAACGACCACAGGGAAACTCTCTTTGGAGACAGTCCTAAAAGTCACCTGAAGTGTTTTGAACAGCCGTGTCTTGTTACTGCAAAAAAATCTAGAAGGAAAGTTCTGTGGGCTGGAAGGAATTTACACTTTACACCCCTCGGGTATTTGCAGTTCACTTATCCATGGGGAATGTTTTTAAAAAACCCAAAACAACGAATGGCCAGGATGGAAGCGAGGCCTTCTCCACACCAGCGGCTGCATTTTCTGAAGTCCCCCGGCCATCTGCATGGTGCACACGCAATGACTGTGTCCTTAAACCCAACTACCCTCCTGTACAGTACAACAGCGTTAAAGGCGGTGCCTCTCCCTGCAGCTTGTACAACCCTATGTCTGTTTCTGGAGATGATTTTACGGAAATAGTTAAGCAAACATTGGTCACAAGGGGGCAGTGTTGCCCCACAAAAGGTTCTTTGATGGGCAGGTGACTTTGTTTCACAACCTGATCTATCTGAAAACACCTGTATCAATAACACTCTTTGTTTTCCTTGTCCAAGGACCTGTAATCAATTAAAAACATACCAAAGAAATCTATGTGCATCAGACCGCTAAAGACGCCTGTGGACTGTTTAAAGAAATATTTCCTAAGATTTTTTTCTCTTGCAGGTTTTATGCGACTGGAGCTAGTTCTTACCAAGGATAAAAAAGGGACCCTGTCCTGGAAGACGGTGTTGTTTGTGGGCAGTGCCGGAACATTCGGCCCGGAGATACTCACGTTCTTCAGATCCAGGGGGTTCTGTTCTCGAGAAGACATCGAAGTGGGGGAGCCCACCGATGTAGAAAGTCAGCTGTGCGCTATTTTGAGTGTTTCTGCTGCCGCCTCTGTTTCCTCGGGGTGCACGTGGTTGCCGGGACTGCTGAGGGCTCTCCCAGCACAGGCGATCCACTTCCCCTTGTCCGCCCACACCTGCTCCAAATTTTGGCCCCGCGTCAGGCCCTGTCACATGCTCATCAGCGTCGGTCTGAACGAGTCTCTTGTTACAGGGTGACGTCGACTGAAACTCGAGGTGCTTGGATTTCCCACTGCCCCTTTTCCGGCTGTCTTACCTTACAGTGGCTAGGATGCCCAGCGTTTCACCTGCTCCGTGAGCCCCCGCTCTGCGCCAGTAGTTCCGAGGGCACGTTAACGAGGCCCCTGCTTTGGTTAATTGCGCAGCCCCTGACTGGGCCACGTCTCCAGATGCCCAGGTCCTCTCCCCTCTATGGTTTCCATCTGTGACCCCACGCACTCTCGACAGCCACCTCTGAGGTGGCGGGCCCCCAGCTGGCCTCTCTGGAGCAGTAAATTGCCTGTGTCTGCTGGGCTTCCTTCCAGGCCGCTGGTCCCCTTGCGCCCGGCCACGCGTGGGAGCCGTCACAGCAGGGCTCTGTGGAGCCTTGTGCCTCGGGAGGTGACAGGTCCCCATGTTCAGTCTGGTGCTTTCCGCTTGGCTTGCTGAGGGCTCTCTTCTTTGGGCTGAGGCCACAGCAGGATTTCAACTCAACACTGTCTAACAACCCTCCAGGGAGTCCCCGCGGGGTGCCAGGCTCAGTCCCCCCTGGGAGAAGGCAGGCTGTGGAGCGTGTCGGCTGGACATGCGTTTGGTCACAGAGCTCTGAACACCTGCTGCCGAGGTGGGGACACACAGGGATGAACGGCCATGTATATGATACATGTATTTTAAGTTAATCGACCTTTCCTTTTTTAGATCAGTTTAGGTTCACAGCGAAATTGAGCAGAAGGCACAGAGATTTCCCATACACCTCCTGCCCTCTCCCACTCAGTCTCCCCCACCGTCAACCTCCCCAGAGAGCTGTGCACTTGTTACAACAGGTCATCGTCACCCGGAGTCCATAGTTGGCATTGGGGTTCACTCTCGGTGTCGTGCATTCTGTGGGTTTGGACAAATGTGTAATGACATGTGGCCACCGTTATTGTACCACGCAGAGTCGTTTTGCTGCCTTAAACATCCTTCGTGCTCCGCCCGCTCACCCTCCCCTCCCCCCAGCCCCCAGAGACAACTAATCTCTTCACTATTCCACAATTTCGCCTTTTCCAGGGTGTCAAAGAGTCGGAATCCTACAGCACATAACCTGTTCAGACTGGCTTTCTTCACCTAGTGAAAAGCAGTAAGTGTGTTTTTTCGTGGCTTGATAGCTGTGTCGTTTAGCACTGAGTGATTGGGTAGTCCCGTTTATCAAGGAGCCTGGTGGGGCCGCTGCCGGGCTCCAGGCCCCCCTCACTTGTGGTGCCCTCACAGGAGCAGAGGTGGCCGGGACTGCAGCAGGAGGGACAGGGATGGCAGAGGGGAGGGTGCTGCCACCCAAGGCTGTCTGTCCCCTTTGTGCGGGAGAGCACAGGGCTGCTAGAAACCCCTACAGGGACTGTCTACTTAACACCTCCTTGGCCAGGCGGGGTCAGGTGTCCACTTCTGGACAGCAAAGGGAAAAGGTCAATCCTGGCTCACCGCAGCTCTGGGGAGGGGCTTACCCTCCACTGCTTCAGAACACAGCAGGGGTCTCTTAGCGGAGAAGTGCATGAGTGTGTGTGTGTGTGTTGAAGGGCATCGGGTAGGTATTGGCAGGTGTCTGTAGGCCACAAAGCTCACTAAAGGACATTTTCATGGCAGGAGATAGCCGTGTTCCCTCCCCTGGAGGGGCTTAGAGGTGTAGAGGAGATTCAGGGGTCAATTGGGGGAGGGGCCATTGAAGGTTAATTGTCCTGTGAATGCTACAGATAAAGTTTGGAAGGGGAAAGAATCTGAGGGGTGTGCATTGGAAGATGGGTAGAACTTTTAAAAAGTAGTTTTATTATATAAGAGCATCAGAGACTGCTAAACATCCTTTAATATTCACTTGTCTCATCTTCTACTGTAATAGTGACCCCAACTTTGGGCTACATGAGGTCACCTTTCCCAGCTTCCCTTGCAGCTAGGTGTGGGCAGGGGAAGTGGAGGGAAGCAGTAAATGCACCTTCCTCATGGTGCCCTCCGCAGGAACGGGCCCTTCCCTTTCTCCTCTTTCACCCACTGGTGTGAGGCCAAAGGGTGCTGAGCCATTTTGGATATGGGGGCTGAAGCCACCCCTAGGACAGGAGAAGCCATGAGGTAGCAAGAGAGAGTCTTGGCTACTGTGGACCTTACCCCTGGACTGTTTGTGAGAGAACAATAAAATGCTTTCTTGTTTAAACCTGTATTAATATGGTTATAGCTTTGAGTTTATATTGTAATTAAAAGTAATAAGCTTTTAGTGTCTCCTGAAAGTTACCTTAATCATATTTATGTAAATCGATGCTTACTTGGCCTTACATTGTTATGGAACGATTTATTGCTTCCTTTTTTAAAAAGGAGTTTCCTGCACTATGATTGGTTGGTGGTCCAACTGGTTGTTTCTTTTTCTTTTTAAAAGATTTTATTTATTTATTTTTGAGAGAGGGGAAGGGAGGGAGGAAGAGAGGGAGAGAAACAACGATCGCTTGCCTCTCGCACACCCCCAACCAGCGACCTGGCCTGCAACCCGGGAATATGCCCTGACCAGGAATCGAACCGGTGACCTTTCAGTTTGCAGGCCGGCGCTCAACCCATTGAGCCACCCCATCTAGGGCCCAGTGTGTTTCTTGAGTCTGAATGTCCCTGTAGTGTGTCAGCCTCTTTGACCAGAGTGATGAGATGTAGAGTTGACACTTGGCTCTCTGCCCCCAACCCTTCGCTCAAATAGGTGTTGGCTGTCGTGGGGGGAGGGGGGTGGGCTGGGGCAGAGGAAAGAGAGAAAACTGGAGTCAGGACTGTGCTTTTGATTTTTCAGGGTCCAGCCCTTGGGGGCACCAGCGAGAGCTGTGCTCAGGCCACGGAGCGGGGAGGCAGGTGGACAGCAGACACATGCAGAGAGCCCCAGGCCAAGGGGGCCTTGGGATGGGAGGCAGGGAAACTCAGCAGGAGTGACGGGAATGAGGTCACTTCAGCAGGGGCGGGCCCGAACAAGTGACCCCTCAGGTCCTCTCAAACACCAGGACCTGTGCGAGTGCCCTAGGACTTAGCTGCCTCTCGGGAAAGGGCAGGGTCTGACTGCTGGAAATTCCGCTGAGCTGTGGAGAAGTGGTGGGGTCCCGTCCCTCACACGCCTGCATTTATCAACAGAGGGTTGTTTCTACCACACGAGCACGCACGACGTCAGTTCTGGGCTTGGCCAAACAATGGGTAGGGATGATTCAAAAAATGCTACAGATGCAAAGATGCATGAGCCATTGGTCTCTTCCCTCCAGCCTCTTACTCTTCACTGCGCCTGCCAGGGCCCTTGGTGGCCCTGCTTGGAGGTCTTCATGCTACTCGGTAGTCTGACTATTATAATATTACCACAAGGGTAGAAACCGTAGAGATGACATGTGGAGTTCCTGTGTTAGTGGCAGTTTCAAGGTGGTTTGTTCTTTTTGTTTGTTTTTTTTTTTTTGCCCGCAGCTACTCACCTCGCATAGGATACTTTGTCCAGAGAAGGGGTGCCCTAAATACTTGCTGGAGGAAAAGAGGAGCGTGTTTCTCTGCGATTGCCCAACAAGTGAGCCCCTGTTTGAGCAGAGGTGACTGTCAGTGAATGGACCCCATTGACACAGCCATAATTTTCTATTTGGAAGGGAACGCACAGCAACAGAGGGCCCAGAGGGCAGACGTCCAAGGCCGCCCCGCTGCGCCCCGCCCCGTACAAGAAAGGCCGAGGGGAGCTGACGTGCACAGCGTCGCTGCCTGCATGCGAATGATGCTGATTTTTCACCCGAAAAGAGCTTTTCGTGAAATTTTATTGCTTATCTTAGAGCTATACTAAGAATTGTATATTAAAGGGTGAAAATAATTTGCTGAAATCCCACTTCTTTCCCTCAAAAAGTCACTGATTAGCAAAATTGTGAACAAATAGCTTTTAAAGCAAGTCAGCAGCAAGAGTTTATACAAACAAATTACCCTGGTAGTGAAGAAAAAGATCCCCCCCCCCGCCCCCCGGTAAAATGCTTGGCTAAAATAATGAGTTATTTTAGAACACATGGATGGAATTTTACAGATTCTTGGAGGGAGACAATCTTTCATGACATAACATAAATCATAACATTCAGAAGCTGTAATGGAACACATTGATAAATTTGACTTCACGTAAATCCAACAATTCCACAAACAAATTTAAAATACCAACCACAAAATAACCATCTAATTAAAATAGGAAGCCAATCTTCAACCCAGCAAGTTTGCAACATAGCTGTGGCGGAGGCTGAGAGCTGAGAGGCTTCGTCCTCCGAGATTCCCTTTCTTCCATCGTCATGGAGTTCTAGGGGGACATCAACCCCCCTCTCGGGCAGCGCCCACTGTCCCTGGCTCCTGTGTCCTGGCCCTCTAATGGTCTCCTTCCCTGGAGCGTTGGCAGGACACGTGAGTTGCTTCTAACGAGTAGAAAGAAGATGGCAAAGATAGCAGGACACATGTGTCGGTGTGTGTGTGACTTTGCATATAAAATGGTATCCCTCCTTTTGCTGGAGTCTCTCTCTTTGGTTGGCTTCGAGGAGATCCCAAAGAACAAAGAATGGCAGTGGCTTTGAGGAACTGAGGGAAGCTTCCTGTGGTTCACCAGCAGGAAACGTAAGCCTTTGGCCGGGCAGCTCAGTTGGTTAGAGCATCATCCCGATATGCCAAGGTTGCAGGTTCGATCCCCAGTCAGGGCACATATAACAATTAACCACTGAACACATAAATAAGTGGAACAACAAATCTCTCTTTTTCCCCTTCCTCTCTCTCTTTGAAACCAATAAATTAAAAAAAAAAAAAAAAGAAAGAAAGTGAAAACTTCAGTTCTGTAACAGCAGAGCCCTGAGTTCTGCCAATGACCCGAGTAAGTATGGAAGCAGATTCTGCCCTGGTTGAGCCCAGGTGAGGCTGCAGCCCTGGCCAACCCCTTACCTGCAGTCTTGCAAAGGACCCAGGTAAGCTGTGCCCAAGCTCCTGACCCACAGGAACTGCAAGATAGAAGTGCTGAGTTTTAAGCTGCTAGGTTAGTGGTGGTGTTGTCAGGCAGAATAGACAGCTAGCACACAGCTGGACTCCCCGGCGTCTCCCAGCCTTCCGTGCAGTTGGATGTCGCCATGCGAACAAGTTCTAACCCAAAGCACATGAACAGGAGATACACAAGTGGCCAAGAAGCACGTGAGAAAATGCTCAGCATCACTAATCGTTAGGTCATCCAGGAAATGCAAGCCCAAAGCACGATGAGATCCCACCGCCCGCCCGTTAAGATGGCCATCGTCGAAACAACTCAGATAACCAGTGTTGGCGAGGATGCGGAGACACGGGCGCTTGAGCACTGTTGGTGGGAATGGAAAGTGATGCAGCCTCTGTAGAAAAGTTTGGCACTTCCTCAGAAAATTAAATCACCATATGATGCAGCAACTCCAGACTTGAAAGCAGAGTCTCTAGAGATGTGTGTTCGTTCCCGTTCACAGCAGCATTGTTCACTGCAGCTAAGCGGTGGAGGCGACCCCGTGTCCGCCAGCGGATGAATGGATTAGCAGGATGTGGTCCATACACACGATGGAATATTATCCCGTCTCCAAAAGGAAGGGGGGAAATCCTGACACAGGCTGCCACGTGGGTGCACCTTGAGGACGTTATGCTCGGTGAAATAAGCCAGTCACACAAAAAGGCACATACTGTGAGACTCCTCTGACCTAAGGTCACGAGGTTTGTCCAGTTCACAGAGACTGAGGGGGGAGTGGTGGCTGCTGGGTGCAGGGTGGGGGAGGGCGTGAGAAGGTGTTCAGTGCGGACAGTTTCCGGTCTGCAAGATGGAAGGCGTTGTGTGGTGGGTGGGGGGAGGCCGGTTGCGGGAGGGTGTGAATGCACCTCACACTCCTGAACTCACCCTTAGAAACGGTTCAGATGGTGAATTTTATCTTCTGTGTATTTTACCACGATCGAAAATTTACAAAAGCAACCTGCAGAAGCAATGTGTGTTTGTGAGCTGCATGCAGGGAGAATTCGTGGAAGAACACACGGAGCTGTTCACTACTGTGGCCTGGGGGTCAGGCTAGGGAGAGACCGCTGGCTCGCCCACTGCAAACCCTCCCGGCTGTCGGGAATTTCCGCTGCCCCTGTACCTGGCTCACGTTTGAAATCTGAAACACACTGAGCACACGAGGTTGGATTTCCTCCCGCCCTGATTCCTTACATCGCTCTGGGGCGGCCTCTGAGGGTCACGCCAATGCCTCCTGTTGGTTTCTGCCCAGATATTTTGAGCTTCTGGGTTTTGGTTTCTTCTAGAAAACTGTGTTTTCCAAAGGATAAAATTTAATTCTTCAAGAGCAGAACAGCCAGAGTGAATTTGGAATTTTAGTTGGATTGTAGTTCAGTGATATGAATGATAAGTAAAAGGTTCCTAAAGGAGACTTCATGGTCCCAAAGCACCAGAGAGACCCCCAGTCCGGAAAACGCCTGGCCAACAGCGAGCACGCAGAACCCCTCCTTCTCAGGGACTGTGTCTCCTACCCTGTTTGTGCTTCCCACGGCGTCCAGTAAATTCTGTGCGGTAGTAACTAAATGCTTAAGAAATTCACAGTGAGACTTTGACTAGTTCATTTTGACTATGTTGACCTTTAAATCATCAATCCCATAGTTAAAAATAACTGAATTCCCAATTAGGCAAGAAGAACACTGAACAAGACATGACCCTTTAGGGAGAAAAGAGTGTGCAGAAATGCTTTCATCTCCGAGGCCGCACTCACAGGATGAAGGTGAAGCGGCCACGCGGCAGCTGGAGAGTGGAGCGCCCCCACGGTTGCTAAGGGAGTGCTGAAAACGTGGGCAAGGCTGAGTGACATATGCCAGTCGGAGAAAGACAAGTGCCATATGATCTCACCCCATGTGGGATCTAATGAACTAACGACATAGAGACAGACTCATAGACACAGAGAACAGACTGACAGCTGTCAGAAGGGAGGGGGGGGTGTGGGGCTGGTGAAGAAGGTAAAGGGATTAAGCAACCCACCCCCCAAACCTCACAGACAGAGAGCAGTATGGTGAGTACCAGAGGGAAAGGGGGTGGGGGAGGTGGGTTGGGTAAAGGCGGGGTAAGGGGTGCCGGAAAGAGACCTGACTTGGGGTGGTGAACACATACAGATGATGTGCTCTAGACCTGTACCCTGAAGCCTATATAATTTTATTAAGCAGTGTTACTCCCATAAATCAATAAAATTTAAAAAAATGAAAATGTGCACAAAGCCCTGGAAAGCACATAATCTCATTCTTTGACATTTCTTCACGCAGCTTCGTGCTTTTCAGCACGGGCAGAACGCATTTACCTTGCAACAGGGCTCTCCTTAGGATTTCCGGTTCTGAACTTTCAGCTGAAACGTCGCCTCGTTGCACAGCAGTAATAGCTCACGGAGCCCAGTGGAGCACTGAAGGCCGGGTTTCTAGGCCTCGGCCTCGCTGCATCACTGACATTCGGGTGGAAGTCCTGCTGGTGGGGTCTGCCCAGTGCACTGTGGGATGTCAGCAGCACCCCCGGCCTCCCCCCACTAGGGGTCAGTAGCCCCCCTTCCCCAGCTGTGCCAACCAAAAGTGTCTCCAGGCATTGTGGAGTGTCCCTGGGGGGGGGGGAGCAACATGTGTCTGGTTGACACTGCTTCTTGGTAGGTACGGCTGGTGAGGGGGAAGGATGGAGGGGACCACACCTGTGACATCACTGTGTCCAGAAGCTGCCTGGGCTCTGTGACCTTCCCCTGCAAGGGTGAAGGGTGCAGCTGAGGGGGCTGGGGGCTTCTGGGTCCTTATTTCACCCCCCGGGATGGGCGGCGAGCCTTTGTGTCTGCATATGTGTTGGCTGGATGCCGGGGGTGGATAGTGGTTCGGAGGGCTGCATTGGTCACCTGTAACGAGAAGCACCACGGTTCCTTAAAGGACTGGCCAGCTCACACTGGTGAGTGGTGTGAGTCCCGAGGGTCCCCAGTCTCACCGGGACTCGGGGTCACTACGAGAGCATTCTGGTGGGTGTCTGATTCTAGGCTGCGTTTTCTGATGGCTCATGATGTTTTCGCATCTTTTCCAATGCTTTCCTAATTACAGAAGTGTGTGTGTGTGTGTGTGTGTGTGTGTACGTGTGTCTAAGAGGAATAATTGTGACTATAAAGGGGGGAGTAGCCAAATCACAGGAGGAGTTGGCCACTTGCAGCTGCCCTGAGGGCCTGGCCAGCCCTGGACTGGGCAGCCCCAGTCCCAGCCCAGCCCCATCTTCTGGTAAGAAGTGTGGCTCTGTCCTTGTACCTTCACAGGCCCCCGGGGGGCTCTCTCCCCCTTCATGACCCCAGTCCATCTGTGTTCCCCTTGTTTTCAGAATTGCGAAACACTGCAACAGAGGGGCCTCTAGGTGGCGCTGAATCCTGCAAGTTTGGAAGGCACGGTGCTGTGCTCCGAACTGCGGTGACCTGGCTGTGGTGGGGGCTCCTGCGAGCATGCCCTGAACCTGGGCTCAGGATTGCACAGGAGGTGTCCCACGGGCCGGGGTCGAGGGAGACACTTCGTGCACGTGCATGAAGTGTGTGGGGTGTGTGTTTTGTGTGGGGTGTAGGGTGTGTGTATATGGCGTGTAAATGTTACATGCGGTGTGTTGAGGTGTATGTTGGGATGGGTGGGAAGGGAGGGCAGGGTGTGCTCTGAACGAGGGAGGGTAGTGGCTGGAGTTTAGGAAGTTGTGCCAAAATCTCCTAGAGGACAACAGTTCACCTGCCAGTCAGACACACACAAACTAATGCTTTCAAGTACCGAGTTCAAAAGGCACAGAGAGACATACAGGGTAAAGGAAGTATCTTTTTTACTCCATCCCCAGCCTCTGCCAGTCTCTTCTCTGCAGCGGAAACATTTAAACACAGTAACACACACACACACAGAGTATGCTCCTGTGTAGGGTGGTGGGAGGGTCTCCCCAGGGCCAGGGAGCTGCCCTTTGCTGCCCTGCCCCCGGCTCCCTGGGGCTGCGAGCCCCTCCCACTAGGGCTGGTTCCCGGCTGTCACAAAAGTGATGGGGGACCTTCTGGAAGGCTGAGGCCCCCACCCCCCATCTGGCACACACACTGGTTTCCTCTGGCATTTTGTCTGTGTGCGGTTGGCTATTGACAGATTTGGGCAGGGTCCCTCCCAGACAGATTCTGCTTCCTTTGAAAGTGGAAATGTTTCTTCGCACTACTGTTTCCTTTTCCTTTGCTGATGCTTTTTCAAATGGAAAAATATCATAAATATAATTAGAAAAAGAATTAGCAGATATTTTCGCTCCCAAATTATTTGAGGAACAAAAGGTCAGATTTCTTTAATTAGAGCTTCCCGTTTAGCATTTTCCGGCATCAGGCCTTCCTTTCCCAGCAGGGCTGGTGCCGGTGCTGGCGGGTGTGTTCCTCGGGACGGGACAGCTCTGTGTGTGGCCCGGCAGGCCTCAAGTTGCGCCCGCTCTCCGGGAACCCGGATCTGGGCCGTGTACGAGTATGTGTCTGGGCATGTTGTTAAAAAGGTCGGATACCAGTAAGGGTAGGAGACAACGCCACCCCGCCCCCCATCCCCCAGCACACACACGTTTTTCTGACCATGAACTTGAAGTGATGTGAGTTGAACCCTTCATGTGGTCCTTGGGTGACATTACATCTTTTGGCTGACAGTGTGGGCGAGTCTTGTGTCTCTCCGATGTCTTTGATGGTGACGGATCAGGGACTGGGGTTAATGAAGAGACGTCCAACTGTGCTCAATCTTCCAGAAGCAAGTTGGTTCCATTTTCTTGAAATGAAGTACGTGTGAGTCTTTGAAGATGAGTGTCTCTTGGCGTGCACAGCGAGACCCCTGCTTAGGGGGCTGTACTCCCCACCCTTCTCCAGCATCAGACGTCATTGCCGCCAACCAGCCTGGCAGCCCCTGATGGCTTCTCAGGTGTGACTTGTTCTGAGCTCCTCTGCTCAAAAGCCCGTGGCCCCAAACCCTGGCGACCTCCGCTTTAAAATGGGGATAATAGTGACAGCACAGTGATTAGACATCTATACACCTTACGAAGTGGTCACCCCACCTACCTAGCACCCCTCTGGCACCACACATGGTTATTACAATATTCCTGACCACATTCCTAGTGCTGTACCTTATGTCTCCGTGACTGTTCTGTAACTGCCAATCTGTACGTCTCAGTCCCTTCCCCTTTCCCGCCCAGCCCCCAACTCCACTCTCCTCTAGCGACTGGCAAAATGTTCTCTTTGTCTATGAGCCTGTTTCTGTTCTGCTTGATCACTTATTCAGTTTTTCAGATTCCACATACAAGTGAAGTCATCTGGCATTCATCTTTCTCTGACTGACTTCCTTCACTCAGCACAGTACCCAGTAGGTCCACCCATGCTGTTGCAGGTGGCAGGGTTTCCTTCTTTTTTATGGCTGAGTCATGTTCCATTGCATGGATGCAGCACTGCTTTGTTCGTCTATCGATGGGCACTTAAGCGGCTTCTGTAGGATGGCTACGGTAAATAACGCCGCCATGAACATGTGGCGCGCATGTCGTTTCGATTTAGTGTTCCGGGTTTCTTGGGAGTGGAATAGCCGGGTTTGTTTCCTGTGACAGCCTTTGTTTTAGAGTCTGCTTTGCCTGGTATAAGTATTGCTACCTCAGCTTTCTTTTTGTCTCGATTTTTATTAAATATCTTTTTCCATCTCTTTACTCTCAGTCTGTACGTGTGTCTTGTGATGCGAAGTGAGTCTCTTGTAGACGGAAAGTCCTGTTTTGTCATCTGTTCAGCCACCATACGTCTTTCGATTGGAACATTGAATACATTTGCACTTAAAGTGATTGTTTATAGATATGTGTTTATTGCCATTTTATAATTCATAGTTTTGATCTTCTTTCTTTTTCTTACAGAAGATCCTTTAATATTTCTTTGAATACTACTTTGGTGGTGATGGACAACTTTAGCTTTTTCTTGTCTGGGAAGTTCCTTATGTTTCCTTCATTCTAAATGATACTTTTGCTGGATAGAGTAATCCTGGTTGTAGGTCCTTATTTTTCATCATTTTGAATATTTTATGCTAATCCCTTTTGGCCTGCAAAGTTTCTGTTGAGAAATCAACTGACAGTCTTATGGGAACTCACTTGTCAATAATTATCTTTCTCTTGCTGCTTTTAATATTTTCCTCTTTATCTTTAACCGTTGGCATTTTAATTATGATGTATCTTGGTATGGGGCTTTTTGGGTTCATCTTGTTTGGGACTCTGTGCTTCTTATTCTTGTATGTCTATTTCCTTTACCAGGTTTTCAAATAGGTTTTCAATTTCTTGCTCTGTCTATTTTCCTTCTGGCACCCCCGTGATGTGAAGGTTGGTACACTCAGAAGGGAGGATGATGTTTGGAGGAGGTTCGCATTAGGCCTGGCATGTGGTAGGAGGTGGGGAGGCTCCTGGCCTCGGCCCTCGTCTCCAACCCTGGCCTTTGGCATGGGCCACTGAGGAGCCGGGGATGAGAGAGATCCAGGGGCTTGTGTGCGTGAGGGGCCCGCAGACTGACGTGCAGCTGTGCTGCGCACAGAGAATCCACAGCGACCCCGTGCCAGGCTCTCGAGACTTAGGGCTGAGGTTCCAGAATCCTGAGCCTGGGGCTAAGCTCATTGCAGGAGAAGCATTGAGACATTCTTCAAGGACGATGTCCCCCATTAGAGACAAACTTGGGATGAGGCTGGTGGAGAATTGCCCACTGACCCCAAAAGCCTGGTGACCTTCTGACAGCTTGAATGGGGCTTGAATGCCCCACCCTTGGTGGGGTGGAAGGCTAGGAATAATATTTAGGTTGATTGACAGCACATAAGCCTGATGGTGAGCTGATTCATGTTCCACTGTCCTCCTGAGCAAGTCACTAGAGGGACCACCTGCAGCCGTGAACTTGAGAGAGATGGTAAACCTTGTCCAAGGCAAAGCCTGGTGTGGGCTTGTTTTCCCCCAGGAGCCAGTTGTGGGATCTCACCTGTGTGCAGAGAAAACATTCTGGTTTTCTGTGTTGGCTCCCACTGTGTTCCTTGGAGACCATTAAATACCTTCACAGTGAGGTTTCATTTTCCATTTACCCCCTGTTGTCTGAAAGGGTCCCTAGCTCCCCAAGCTATAGGGTATCACGCCTGCTCTCTTTGAGAGGATATGACACTCGCTAAACAATTCACCCTTGACTAGAGATGCTATTCACAATGCAAGGTCAGCAGGGGTGCCTGGTGGGAGACCCCAGAGCATGGTGCTCGGAGGGACACTGAGGGCCTGCATTGCTGTGGGCAAGTGTGGCTGTCAACCCCCTGGTGGGGTGCAGTGCCTCCCAACACACAGGGGGCAGCTGAGTCTGTGGGGTGGGGAGGGGCATCTGGTAGGAATGATGGCATAGCTAAGTTGGCTGGGTAGGTCTTGGGTTCGGGGTCAACTCAGGAGAGAGTCTGACATCTGCACCAGGATCCCAATGCGGGGCACCCTCAGCTTGAAAACGCCTCCTGAAAGGTCTTCAGGTTCTATTATGAGGTCTGCAGAGTGGTCTGCACATTGCAGTTTCTATCTGCATGGTGACAGCTATTCTCAAGAGAGACTCCCAGGCCAGGCATGTAAGTGAAGAATCTACATCTGCGTCAGGGGAGGCGCAGGCCTTGGGGTGCGTGTGGTGGGTGGGCAGTGGGCGAACCAAGTCAGGTAGAGAAGTGTCTAACTTGTTCTGGAAGCTTCTTGAATCTGTGACCACCCTTAGCAGCTCCCAGAGAAGAAATCACTGTTCTCCCCAACACTATGCTATATTATCTTTGAATGAATAATGTCTTCATTTTTGGTGAACAGTAGTTCAATTTATAAAGTATTTTTAAAAATATATTTTATTGATTATGCTATTACAGTTGTCCCATTTCCCCCCCATTTATTTCCCTTTGCCTGGCACACCCCCTCCCACCCGCATTCTCCCCCTTTAGTTCATGTCCATGGGTCGTACATATAAGTTCTATGGCTTCTGCATTTCCTATAGTATTCTTACCCTCCCCCTGTCTATTTTCTACCTACCATTTATGCTACTTATTCTCTGTACCTTTTGCCCCTTTCTCCCCCTCCCACTCTCCCACTGATAACCTTCTACATGATCTCCATTTCTGTGATTCTGTTCCTGTTCTAGTTGTTTGCTTAGTTTGTTTTTTTTTTTAGGTTCAGTTGTTAACAGCTACGAGTTTGTTGTCATTTTGCTGTTCATATTTTTGATTATCTTCTTTTTTTTAGATAAGTGCCATTAACATTTCATATAATAAGGGCTGGTGATGAACTCCCTTAACTTGACCTTATCTGGGAAACACTTTATCTGCCCTCCCATTCTAAATGATAGCTTTGCTGGACAGAGTAACCTTGGATGTAGGTCCTTCTTTCTAATGACTTCGAATACTTCTTTTCAGCCCCTTCTTGGGAAATCAGCTGATAGTCTTATGGGAACTCCTTTGTAGGTAACTGTATCTTTTTCTCTCTTGCTGCTTTTAAGATTCTCTCCTTATCTTTAATCTTGGCTAATGTAATTATGATGTACCTTGGTGTGTTCCTCCTTGGGTCCAACTTCTTTGGGACTCTCTGAGCTTCCTGGACTTCCTGGAAGTCTATTTCCTTTGCCAGATTGGGGAAGTTCTCCTTCATTATTATTATTATTATTATTTAAAATGTTTATTGTTATTCAATTACAGCTGTCTGCATTTTCTTCCCATTCCTCCACCCCAACCCAGCTGAACCCACCTCCCTCCCCCGCCTCCACCCTCCCCCTTGATTTTGTCCATGTGTCCTTTATAGTAGTTCCTGTAAGCCCCTCTCTCCACTGTCCCCTCCCCACTCCCCTCTGGCTATTGTTAGATTGTTCTTAACTTCCATGTCTCTGGTTATATTCTGTTTGCTTTTTTCTTTTGTTGATTATGTTCCAGTTAAAGGTGAGATCATATGGTAATTGCCCCTCACTGCCTGGCTTATTTCACTTGGCATAATGCTCTCCAGTTCCATCCATGCTGTTGCAAAGGGTATAAGCTCCTTCTTTCTCTCTGCTGTGTACAATTCCATTGTGTAAATATACCATAGTTTTTGGATCCGCTCATTTGCTGATGGGCACTTAGGTTGCTTCCAGTACTTGGCTATTGTAAATTGTGCTGCTATGAACATTGGGGTGCATAGGTTCTTTTGGATTGGTGTTTCAGGGTTCTTAGGGTCCATTATTTTTTCAAATAAGTTTTCAATTTCTTGCTCTTCCTCTTCTCCTTCTGGCTCCCCTATGATTCGTATGTTGGAATGTTTAAAGTTGTCCCACAGGTTCCTAAGCCTCTCCTCATTTTTTTGAATTCTTGTTTCTTCATTCTGTTCAGTTGAATGTTTATTTCTTCCTTCTGGTCCAAACCATTGATTTGAGTCCTGGTTTCCTTCCCGTCACTGTTCGTTCCCTGTACATTTTCCTTTATTTCACTTTTCATAGCCTTCATGTTTTCCTCTAATTTGCAACCATACTCAACCAATTTTGTGAGCTTCCTGATTACCAGTGGTTTGAACTGTGCATATGATAGGTTGGCTATCTCTTCATCACTTAGTTGTATTTATTTTTTCTGGAGCTTTGATCTCTTCTTTCATTTGGGCCATTTTCTTTTGTCTAGGCACACCTGTTACGTAGTAAGGGGCAGCCTTAGATACTCACTAGGGTGGGGCAATCCATGTTGCTGCCTTGTGGTACTGTGTGTTCTGACCCCTCTGGGAGGGGTCTGAGAGGGAACAGTGCCACTTGCTCTGCTCTTGGCTGGCTTTCAGTTACTTCCCCTGCTACCCACAAGCAAATTGGGCCTTTCTGGTGCTGATTCCTGGGTGGGTGGGTCTGTGCATGTTCTAGGACCCTGTGGGTCTCTCCAACAAACTCTCCTGTGAAGCTGGGAGTTTCTCCTGCTGCCTCAACCCCTACAGGCATTTTCAGTTTGAGGCTTTTAGGCTTTATTCCTCTGCACTGGAACCCTGGGTTGCTTGGCCTATCATACTCCCCAGTTGTTCCTCCGGGTTTATCTGCACGCAAATGTGGGACTGCCCTGTCCACCAGCCACCACCATGCCATGAGTCCTCTCCACCTGGCTGCTCATCTCTACCCCTCCTACCAGTCTGGATGAATGTTTCTCCTTTAACTCCTTGGTTGTTGGACTTCCATACAGTTTGATTTTCTGTGAGTTCTGGTTGTTTTTTGTTTTTAAATTTGTTGTTGTCCTTCTTTTTGGTTGTGTGAGGAGGCACAGTGTGTCTACCTATGCCTCCATCTTGGCCAGAAGTCCTAAAGTTTTTTTTTTTTAAGATTTTATTTATTTTTAGAGGGGAAGGGAGGGAGAAATGGAGAGAAGCATTAATGTGTGGTTGCCTCTCACGTGTTCCCTACTGGGGACCTGGCCTGCAACCCAGGCCTGTGCCCTGACTGGGAATCTAACCAGTGATCCCTTGCTTCCCCGGCTGGCGCTCAATGCACTGAGCCACACCAGCCAGTGCTCAATATATAAAGTATTTACCATGACATTTCCCTGAAAGTGAATTACATTTGTCCCAAACTCCACCTGGTAGACCCGCTAGGTCCTCCTGTGCAGCAGTAGGAAGGTAGTCTGGGCAACACTGGGAGAATGTATATTATAGACTCTTAGTTTCCTCCTGAGGGTATCTAAACATGTAAAATTTGACTATCTCTAGGAGAACACTCCCCTCCTGACACTGTGCCCTTCTGCAGAATCCTTGGGTAGTACAAAAGGGGTGGGTGCCTCTGTCTAGTTCCTCCCTCCAAGCCAGTGCTTGGGGTGGGGCTGGCCCAGGGGTTGAAGCTCACACTTCAGTTTCTTGAACCTGCTGTGCATCTTTCAGTGTGGCACATTTCAGTGGCACATCTTTTGTGGCACATTTAAAAAGTCACTCTGAGAAAGATTTTAAAGAAAACAGTCAAGTTAGCAGACCAGGTTTGAGTCCTGCTTCTGTCATGGAGGACCTCAGAGAAGTTAGGGGGCCTCCCCGAACCTTAGCTTCCTTACCTGTGAAGGTGTAGCCAATCCCTGTGTCCTGAAGGCTTTGTGAGAATTGGACAAGAAAATGTGTGAGAAATAATATCAACTGAGCCAACAGTTATAAATAAGAGGTTTTAAAAATTATTATGATGGCCTCCTCTCCTCTGATATAACAACTTAAGTCTAATATGGTTTTAAAAGGTTATCCTTATGTGAACAGAAGTTTGCATCCTTGTATTTTATACCAAATAGCCCTAGTTTCCCTCTTCAGAACAAAAGAAAGGGACTTTTAAGTCCTCTTCCAAGTGACAAACCCCGAGAATCAGTTGGATTTATATTTCAGTTCATTCCTATCTCCCTTTTCCTTGATAACCACATGGTTTCCATGACTGGTGCCATCTTGGTTTTAATTCTGAACATGCTTGTATGCCATGACTTAAAAAGTTGTATCCAGAAAGGGAGAGAACCTTGTAAACTGATGTGTTTTTAGGGGCCTTTCTTGTTGCGTGTATTTTTTCTCTTTCATTAAATTCTAAGGTTCTTCATGAAGAGACATTTTCTGGTGTCTACTTTTTTAATTGGAATTTTTATCAATGCCTCATCAAGTTACTTACGTATAGTGAAAGAGTAACAATAATCTCTTTGAGATCGTGGTGAGCTGAAGCTGGCTGATATCATCTGAGAGCCAACTGTTAAATAAGTAGGCGTTTGGGGACCTGGTTGATAAATGGTTGGTGCCTTGAAACTGGCCATGGTAGGAATATTGGCGCCCTGGAAATCGGCAGATGCTGTGCATCAAGATTTTGATTCTCCCATCAGAGAGCTGGTTTACCAGAAACAGTGCTGCTTGAAGATGAGAAGAACCGTATATCATTCATTCTTGGAAAAAAATGAGGAAGACATGTTGATTTGTTCCCCCTTGTTCAGAGAATAAAACTCAACTCTGTTTTTTTTGCTTCCTGGAACATATATATATATATTTCTCAAGAAAGAATAAAAAGCAGCTCTTGGCTAAAGATGGGTAACTGGAAATAATCATCAGATTCCCAGGCACACGTGCAATCAGAGAATAGACAGCCCCTCATCCTCCTCTCTCGTGAAAGCTTTGGTTCAGCCAGAAAATTTCACCGAGAGAATATAAGAATTTGCAGACGCTCAGAATTTTAAACCACAGGTCTCACTGTCATCATTTTAGATACTTATTTACTTTAAAGAAACTGTGGGGAAGCAATGGGAAATTCAGTTAATATTCAAGTCTGGTTTTCTGAAAATAACTTGCAGTTTGGGAAGATGATAAGGAGTGCTAATCTCAGCTGCTTGGCTGAATTTCCTAGTGAAGTTTTAACTTTGCCAATCCCAAGATTAGGCAGTGAGTTTCTGGAGGAATAATTCATTTTGAGAGTGCTCTTGGCTTCTGAAATACCAGCGTGCCAACACGAAAACCATGCCTTTCAGGGGAGCCGTTCTCCCTTAAGGGTCTCTGAGGCCTCCTGCTGCCGAGCCTGATGGATGAGCAAAACATCCAAGGTCTTCATATTTTTCTTTTCAAAATAGATTTAACTTCAGTAAACCTTAAGCCAAACTTCGTGCCAATGGCAGACAGTTTAATTGCTGTGGTAAACTTGTCTGACGTTTTCTGGAAAATTCTGGGTGCTATAATCATCCACTGAACCCAGAGAAAATAGATTTCAACCCAGACAGAGGCACGCATATGGCCCAGCCTCTCAACTTGGCTGTGCATCTCTAGCCAAGGGTGGTCCTTTCTTCCTTTCTTTTTCAGGCTTTCTTGTGTACCTTGCAAGTCCAGAATATATTACTCAGGTGGCCAATCAAGAGAGGCCCAGGGTGGGAAGGGTGGGAGGACTCAGGATCACTGTTTCTTCCCCTGCCCCATCTGTCTTCCTGGAGCATCTGAGACGGTAGATGGCAAGACGGGTTGACTGTCTTCATGGATTCGCTTTATTTGTTTATTTACATATTTAAGATTTCACAGGGGCTGGTGCCTCTGGGTGGCTCACACTGTTGGTCTATGGGATGGCTCCAGGTGGACTGCAACAGACACCGCATCTTTCTCGTTTGCCACCCCTGTGCCCAGGCTCTGTTTCCTGGGGCCACATAGTTTCTTTCTTTGTATCGATAAGGGGTGCTTTCTGAATGAATGAGGACTGATTCAACATAGAAATTATAATTTGGAGGATACGAGGAAATATTCGGCATGAAAGCTGCGGTTACTCACCACACCTAAAACTGCTGGCATCTTAATGGCAGAGTAAAAAAACATCACTCCATGGAGAGTGTCCTTGTTTACTTCAACAACCAAGGGTCGTGAAGTTTGTTGATTGTTTTTTCCTTAACTGTGTGTATAACACTTGCAAACACCCTGTGGCATGAAGAGCCAACCCAGGTGTGGACTTTAAGTGGATTTATTTTAACTGGCGCATGTCACTGTGTTGGTAAGAGTTCTTAGCTTAGACCAGAGCTTCTAGGTGTCCAGTGTGCAGTCACTGGGTAGGTACAGATGTCCTGCACTGCCTCACGCATGTGGTGGGAGGGAGCGCCTGGTGGGCACGGCGAGACCTGGGATCTGGGCCCAGGGGAGGAGCTGAGGAAGGAAGCAGCTGCCACAGGGGCAGTGATTGGACATTTGGCCAGACTGTTCACAGAATGGGCGGGACTCTCCTTGAGAACCTCCCAAGCACCCAAGTGGAGGGCAGAGGCAAGAGTGGGGTTCTCTTTAGTGGGGGCAGGGCTCTAAGAAAGTGTGTGGCCCAAGCTGGGAGGAGTTACTAGCAGTCTTATTGATCCAGCTCCTCATCTTCATCAAAGCAGTGGCACGCTAACCCCCACAGCCATGAGGTTACTGGATGGGGTTGTTCACGTGGGAGGTAGATTCCACATCCATGGGCTCTAAGGAAAACTTGTCTTTCATGTTATCACACTCAGCCAGTTGCTGTAGACGGGGCTGGTTTTGTAATTATTCCTAATTTGGAGATGAAAACATGGAGGCCCAGAGAACTTGCTGGACTCACTCAGCTTCTTGATGTCAGGGTTCTGAAGGAAGCCGATGTCTTCCTCACACCCCCGTCTAGGAGCCAGATCGCTCTGAGTGTCCTTACTTACTCACTTCCTCGGCAGCCGTGTCTTGCTGCCTGCACCAAAGCTGCCCTTTGTTTCATTAAATACTTTCGAGTAATTTTCTCTCCCACAAGAACCATCCCTGCTTGTGCAGTTTCTTCTCACAAAACACGCTGGTGTTATTGGTAATCTGCTTGCCTTCCCTTTACTTTTTCCAGGGAGAGCAAAGATGTCTTTGCAGAAAAGAAACTTTCCATGTTTGAGCAGGAAAGGATCCATTTTCATTAGGAAGCTTTGGGCTATGGGCCATGCAGAATCCTGGTGAAAAAGGCTTAAATACCCCAAAGCACATTGTATGTCTCGGAGGTAGCAGCACTGCTTGGGTCCAGTGGCTCAGAGGTGCCAGGATCCCTGCACTCTTGGAGTGGTTACTCCTCATGCTCGTCCTCTCCTGATGTAAGGATGGCTGCTGCTGCACCAGCCATCACCTCAACACAGTCTGTTAGAGGCAGACCTGTTTTTCTTTAATTGACTCTCTTTATCAAGGAGCAAACATTCTCTAGATCCCCATGCTGCTCCTCAGATTCCTTCCAGCCCACCTGCATGCTCTGACAACCCCCACTCCCTCTCCAGGGCACTCAGTCCCCTGCGTGCTGTACGCAGGCCAAGTGGGTGGTTCCTCAGGCTCATTTAGGTTTGGGTCTCCATGCCTGGCCCCCGCTCTTTCTACTCCTTTTCTGGGCTGAAAGCAGGAGTTCTCCTTGGAGAGCAATGGGGAAAAAGGCAGGACAACTGTAACTGTACAACGTAAAAAAAAAAAAAAAAAAGAAAATCCTTCTCAGTGAGAACGGGCTCTCAAGGGATAGTCTTGCTGAGATGCAAAGGAAAATCCTGGTTGACACTCAGCTTTGGGGAAAGACTTCGCTGTTCAGGAAAGATGGTGACGTGTGGAGCACACGGAGGAATGCCGTGCACACAGGGAGCACCGACCAGAAGCAGCTGCTGGCACCGTGAAGATGAGGAGGGAGGGGAACTGAACTGTCGATTTCAGTCCTGCCCTGAGGCCTGGATGAGAATGGCCTCGCCTTGACTTCCCCGTGGGGCCAGGAGTCTGTGGGGCTGAGTCCATGGCCCCCTGGTCTATCTAGACTCTGCTCCAGGTCCTGGGGTGAACCTGTGGCAGGTGGTGGAGCCTTGCTGTTTGAGAGGGCGGTGCATGGACAGCCAGGTGAGCTGGATGCCCACAGGTGTGTGAGCTTTCCTTAGGGGGTGGGCAGAGTCTGGTGGGCAGAGAAGGGAAGAGCGCAGGTGGTGGGCTGCAGGCTGGAGGGGAGGGCCCGTGCCTCCCCAGGCTCATGTTCCAGGGGCATGCTGGAACTCCTGGGAGTGGAAGATCTCGAAACTCAGCCCAGTTGTCCAGGTCATTGTCAGGTGTCCTCATCAAGGTGGGAGGCTAGAGCACCCCTAACAGTTTGCCAGCTTGATGTATCACTTCTAAATGTTCAGACGTGTGGTGTGCAGGCCTTCTCGGTGACTCGCAACCTGGGCCCCGTCAGAGTCGGGGTGGGCCTCATCGGAATGAGGGTCCTTAGCCACCGACAGCACTCTTTCTGATTTTTATTCTCTTACTCCATCGCTCTTGTTTCACTTTCAAGACAACCGCAGACTAGGGGATTAGCTCTGATCCTCCCTTGGTGGTGTTGAACCTCTTAGGCTAATACATCACGTAACTCAATCGTACTGTTTAAATCCCTTTCCTGGAAGAAAACTGATCCCGGAACCGTCGCACGGGGCGAACGTACATCCGCGCCCACACTCTCGGCGCAGCGGCCCGTCCCTGCCCTCTGAGGAACAGAGTGGCTTTGTTTCCCCTGCAGATATATTCTCGCAGCTGCTGGTCCCCGTGTGCCTCCTAATGGCCTTTAAAAAGTGTCACCTTCTCACAAGTATTGGACTCTTGGCGAGAAACCGTCCCAGAGATACTGGCGCGCAGAGCTGAGCCAGATTCTGCTGGAGGCAGAAAGTGATAGGGCCGGGCTCTGCCCTCACAGGTGACTGGAACTGAGGAGGGACACAGAGGGAAGAGCACATATTTTTAAAAATTGTTTCTCAAAAATTGTAATAGGTAATAGAGTCGCATGGTTCAAAATTAATGACCTGAAGGAGGCTCTCCCCTCAACACCAGTCATCAACCACCCGGCTCTCTTCTCTGTAGTCAGTCTGACGAGTTTGTGCTAGAGATACTGTACGCATCTGTAAGTGAACAAATACACGTGTGTTGTATGCACACACACATTTCTTTTTCTTTAGCACAAGTGGTAACACACTGTACTTAAAAAATAGACTTTTTATTTTTAAAATTTATTTTAAAATGTTTAAATTATTTTTAGACAGAGGGGAAGGGAGGGAGAAAGAGAGAGAGAGGAACATTGAAATGAGAGAGAAATATTGATGGGTTGCCTCTTGAATGTGTTCTGACCGGGGACGTGGCCCGTAACCCAGTCCTGTGCCCTGACTGGGAATTGAACGGGCGACCCTTTGCTTTGAGGGATGATGCCCAACCCGCTAACCCACACCGAACAGGACAAAAAAAAAAGAAACTATTTTTAGAGCATTTTCAGGGACACAGCAAAATTGAGCAGCAGGTACAGAGGTTTCCCATATGCCTCGTATCCTCCCCAACCCCCATCTGCCCCCAACACATACAGCCTGCCCCCTGGAACCCTGATCACTGTCCCCACCAGAGCGGTGCATGTGGTCACAAGTGATGGACCTGCGCTGACACACCACTGTCCCCTGAGCCCACAGTTCACACTAGGGTTCACTCTTGCTGTTGTACATTCTGTAGATTAGCACAAATGTCTGATGACACGTATCCACCATTGTGTGCCATGCACAGTAGTTTCGCTGCCCTACAAACCCTCTGGAGAGCACTTCCTTTAATGCGTATCACGTAGGAGGTCTAGAGCAGGGTTGGCAAAGTTCATCGAGAGCCAGACACTAAATGTTTTGGCTTTGTGGGCTCTCCGGTCTCTGTCATAGCTACTCAACGCTGCTGTTTTAGAAAGAAAGCAGCCTTGGGTGATATGTAAGCAAATGAGCATGGGTGTGTTCCAATAAAACTTTATCGTGGACACTGAAATTTAAACTTCATATAACCCATATTGAAATATTGTCTTGATTTTTTAAACAACCATTTAAAAACATAACAACTAAACTTGTGGGCCGTACAAAAACAGGTGGCAGGCAGAATTTGACCTGGGCTGTGGTTGCCGACCCCTGGTCTAGAGCAGCATCTCCTGAATTGCTCAGAAGAACAAAATTACCTCCTGAGCTATAAAAGTAGGCATGTAGAAAGTTAAGTGTGGGAACTACCACAGACCTTGCATTCTTAGGGAGTTCAGTGCACGCTAGCTCATCGAGAGCTCTAAGAGGTCCTGCGGTGAGACGAGGGCCTCTTCACTGTGTGCAGGCAATTCAGTGTAGCCCCTTCCAAACTCGTCACAGGGAACCTGCTTCCTCCTGCTCCTTCTTTCCCTTCTTGTCCTCTGTCTCCTCCTCCTTCTCCTGTTCTTCTTTGTGTCCTTTTCCATGGCGGAGCATGTAGTAAGTTGTAGAACTGGAGTTCTGAAGCACCGAGACTGGGAAATGTTGGCCCAGAGGCCCTGAAGCTGCTGCAACCGCAGCTGGGAAGTGGTGGGAACAGCCCAAGAACAGTTTTGGGAAGAGCTGGGCTGTAAGTTTACACAACTTCCTTGAGTGCAGCTTCATTGGAGGGAGGCGCCCTGACTTTCTGTCTTTGGCAACAGCCCTGCCCTCTTGAGGGATTCAAGTGCTCCCTGGTGTCAATGGGGAGCCCCAGCTCTGAAATGGGAAGTGTTTCTTTGAGGAAGAGCTGCCACTGATTCAGGTTTTAGGATCTCTCCTCTGCTGCTCTGCACAACAGACTCCTCATCCCCTGCTTCCCAGCCTGGTCCTCCCCACATCAGCCCGTGGCCCCTGTATTAATTCACCCAGGTGCTTGGACCAAAAACATCAAATTTGCCCTGGACCCCACTCTCTTTCCTTTACAATTCACATCAATTCATTAGCAAGTATTTTCAGTGCTACCCTGAAAACACATGATGAACCCGAGCACTTCTCACCCCTGCATGCTAGTCTACCTGACCCACAATAGTTAGCACCTCCCCCAGCTATTGCTAGACCGGTGGTCTCCAAAGTGGAGAGGAAGGAAACCATGAAACCTTTTGTTTATATTCACCCCATCCTTCTGTCTATTCGATAAGGTACACATTCTACATTTTCTAGTTGCTAAAATAGAACATGTTTATAATTTATAAATGGTGTGTGTGCATCTGTATACGTAGAGGGACTGCTGGAGAATGTGGATTATTTTTGCAAGCAATTTGTCACACACACAGAACGAAATCCAACTCTCCCTCTGAGAACAGCTATGGAGAAAATGTGAAAAATACTTAAAGGCGTTGGAGAGTTAACAAGGCAGTGGCCAATTTCAGGGCCAAGGTCTGGGAGAGGAATGAAATGCAGAAAGCGTTTGTGACCATGTTCTCCTCAGTGTCCTCTTTGCAGAAGAAGAAAGAAGCTGAGAGGAAGGAGCTAAGAGAGCTGCTGATAGACAAAAGGGGTAGGAGAATAAATATGGGCATTCAGAGCTGACAAAGAACAGGGGGTCCTGGATGCCGTCACACCTCCATTTGGCTTGAGAAAACCCTGCAGTGCTACAGTCTTGGAGGAAGGATTGATAAAAAATAGATTGGCCCTCCCAAGAAGGTAAGCCCAGTTTGAATGGTTTCAATTCCAGATAGGATTAATGAGATCGAGAGTTGTTAGGACCCACAGCTACCTTCCCCTTTGGAAAATGTACACCCTCCTATAGCTCTGTTTTTCAAACATAATGTCTGACATTCAATCAAAAATATCCATGGACAAGGAGAAAAGACAATGATATATTTTTTAAGAGAGAGAATTAAGATATAATCCAAATAGTAGAGTTAAACTAACTATGCTTAATATATTCAAGGAAAAAATACAAGTTGAGGTTTTTGGCAGAGAACTAGAAGCTAAAAAAGAGAATCAAATGAAAATCTTGGAAGTAAAAAATATGATAATAAACTAAGGCCCCAAGTTTTCATACAGATTAAACACAGCTAGAGAGAAAAGTAGTGAACTGGAATCAGAAAAATAGCTAGAAGGAAGCACGTGGAGAAGAAAGCATAGAAGAACCAGAGGCATGAGGATGCGGAGAAAAGGTCGAATACATATATTTGAAGTCCCATTGGAGAGAAGGGAGAAGATGAGGCAGAAGTAATATTTGAAGAGATAATGACTACAAAATTTCTAAAACAGATGACAGATATCAAACCACATATTCCAGAAGGATTCTGCACCTCAAACAAGATACACATGAAGAAAACCACATCTCAGGGCATTGGAGTAAAACTGTTGGCCACCAAAGACAAAGGGAAACCTTGAAAGAATTCAAGTTCCCTACAGCGGCTGCCAAAGACGACATGGCCTGTCCTTTCAACTTCATCTCTCACCGCCTTCTACCTGTGTCCTGCCCTTTAAGCTTTTATCCCTGGTCTTAGTGAGATGTAACTGGCATACAACATTGTATTAATCCACGGCGTACAACATAATGATTTGCTGTACGTATATATGGCGAAATGGTCACCACAATAAGCTTCGCTGTGATGGGAACTTTTAAGATCTACTCTCTTAGCAACTTTCAAACAAACAAACAATCCAATAAAGTGTCATTAGCTGCAGTCACTGCTGTGTATTGTACCCCCATGACTTACTTGTCTTATAACTGGATCTTGGTACCTTTTAGTCACTTTCATCCATCTCCCTCCTTCTCAAGCCCCCGCCTCCGGCAACCACCAATTCGTTTCCAGCATCTGTGAGTTCAGGGTTTTTTTAAAAAAAAGATTCCACACATATAAAGTGAGATCATCCAGTATATGTCTTTCTCTGTCTGCCTTACTTCACTCAGTACAGTGTCCTCAAGGTCCACCCATGTTGTTGAAAACGGCAGAACTTCCTTCATTTTCTTGATTGAATTTCTCCATGGTGTGTGTGCATTGCTTTCTTTAGCCACTGAGCCATTCACAGGCACTGAGGTTGCGCCCATGTCTTGGCTGTTGTAAGTAGTGTTGCAGGGACATGGGGGTGCAGATGCCTTTTTGAGCTACTGATTTGTTCCTTTGGATAAACACCCAGAAGTGGAACTCCTGGCTTCTCTGTCTACTCCCATGGGGTTATTTTTCTTCACTCCCTGAGTCAGTATTACACGTGTCCTTATGTAGGATTAAGTCTCTATCACCAGAATGGGACTCCATGAGGCGAGGACCTTGTTTTGTTCACCCCTGTGCTGAATACGCTCACCACAGTGCTTGGCCCAGAGTAAGCCCTCAGTAAATACTGTCGGATGCATTAATGAATGAAAAAAATGAACGAGTGAGGGCTCGGCACTTGCTGGATGCTGCAACCATGTAAAAATTCTAAGTCATTCTAGACACTGAAAGGCAGGCACTCCATTCCGATGGATTTATCAGGGACACTCCCCTGCAGAGTTGGGTCACCTCATCAGGTGGGGTCCATTCCCAGGTTACCATGGAAAACAGGCCTTTATTTCTGGTAGGAGACTATTTCTCCCTACTCTATGAAGTCAAAACAGCATAACAGCAACCTCTCGGAGTCTTCTGGGAAAGTCAGCCCCTGTTCCAGAAAGCCACCAGTTGCCCTGGATAGGATTTCGTGTTTCATGACTACTGAGCCTAACTTAGACAATTTTATGACAGCCAATTACTCTATTTTAAAAGACTCAGTCAATGCAATTGAGATTTTTTCCCCCTGAGATAATCGAGATGAAGCTGGAAAGGGATTTAAAAAAAACCATGTCTTTAAAAAAAAAGGCTCTTTATTTATTAAGCAGCCAAAGGTGAAGCCATCAGTTACAATGCTGATTGTCTTTAGGGGGAAGCTGTAAAGACGCCAACAAGTAAACATGCCCCTAAAATGTCCACCAATGTCCTGCAAGGCCGTTCCCTCCCTCTCCTCACTGCCCCTGGGTAGCTGAGGAGTAAATGGCTCCAGGTGTTTGCTGGTGTCACTGATAAGTTCAGAGGTCAAGCAGCAAGCACTCAGGGTTCCTGGCGCTCAGAGCTGACTCGTTAGACACGAGTTTCCGGAGACGGAGGTGGGAGGCCTTGGGTTCCGAGGCCACATTTTCTTTTGGGCTGACTTTTGACCCTGTCCTTTTCCTGGGGGCAACTGACCTGCCAACCTTCCTATGTTGTTCTGGGTCAGTTTCCATCGCGAATAAGGAGGCAGGACCTGCTGCTGGAACAGCCCAGGCCAATTTGGGGTAATCATGAGCCTCAGTGGCTTCTCACCCATCACTCCGGTGCCCACCACGCACAAGTATTTCCAGATTTCTGAGACCTGAGGTGGGAACAGTGACATGGGGAGGTGATAACCCAGGCTTAGAGTTGGGCTTTCTAGTGTGCACGTGTTGGAATTGTGATTAAAACACTATATGTGGTGCTGTGCATGGTGCTGGTGCTGGCCGCAGCCCCGCCCCTCCCTGCGAAGCTCTCTGTTGGTCAGTATGATCCCACCAAAACCGCAGGCTCTCCCTGCCTCTTTGATCTTCCCTGCAGGTTTCTGACCGAGCCAGCTTTTGGACTGAGGGTCATTTTCACTTTGCAAAGAGGTGTTCAGGAGATTTGACGGCAGCCTAATGTCAGAGACACTTTAATTCCCAAGCCCTGGTTGGAGTGAATGTGGAAAATCTCCAGACGGTGCCCTATTAGGTTTTCACCCCAGCGCTGTGGGGCTGGCCCCCTGGCGTTCACAGGATTGCAGTCATTAAGGGGGGAGATTGCCGGTTGTCACGGACAGCTGTGCTCCCAGGCATTAGGGCCAGCTGGCCCCAGTGCCAAAGGGCTGACACTTGGGCTTCTGATGAAAAACAGATGCAAATGTGACGGGTGTAATTGCAGGAAGCCTCATTAACAGAATGGGGGTTCTGCAGAGGAGAGCACCAGGGGAAAGGGCAGGTTCTCTGTCGGTTTGAAAGCGATTCTTTCATCAGCACTTTGAAATGCTGACAATGACGGCCCTTGATTGTTCAAGAAAACCCCCCAGAGATTTTTGCATGTTTGACACTTCTCTGCTCAGAGAGTGGCACGCTGGCAGAAGAAGACAATATCAGAGCAGTCTTTGCTTGTGGAATGAGTATTTAATCGTGACTGTCGGCATGTGGGTCCTGTGTGGACTGGGGACACAGGCAGGGAACATACCTTACTGTACTGGCCTCGGGCTACTTTTGCCAGAGAGGGAAACAGCACATTCAGGTTTATTGCTTAAAGTTTGAGCCTTACGAGTCTTGTTCATTCCCCTCGATGTTAACTTCCACTTCCTTGTCCCATTGGTGTTCTCACTTCCCTAATATCTTGTTCAGGTCACAGGAAAAGGAACAAGTTGTTTCTTGCCCAAGGTCAGCTTTTGAGAAAGCGTGTTTGGCTCTCAAAGGCACCAGGGCTCTGGGCCTTCGGAGGGAGAAGGACGCTGGTCCAGTGAACTTTTGAGTTGAGTGGCCCAGGCAGAGACGACCGACAAAGGGAGAGGCCTTGGGAGTGGGGACAGGCCTGAGTGTAAACAAGGTGGCAGGGGTTGGGGGGTGAGTTCTCCGAGAGGGAGGCAGGGCTGACCAGGAGGCGGACACAGGCCCTGGGCAGGGAGGCCACGGTGGGTGAAGGGAGGAAAGATGCTACCGTCACGAAGGGTTTCAACTGCCCGGGCATGGCCTGATGGCAGCAGGTTCAGGAGGCGGTTTCCCTCTCCTGACTGCTCCAATGAGTGGGCCACCCGACCTTCGTCCATAGGTCTTCTTTCTGTTTGGAGTACGGTCACTTGTGGGGCCACGTCTTGACCTGGCTTTTAAGAACCCTTTCACAGCCCAGGGCCCCTATGGGGAGGGCCGGAGCAGCCCCATGGCTCCTAAATCCAAGGCTCCACAGGTGGGAGCTGCCTGAGTGAAGATTTAGCCCTGGGACTGGCACGCTCAGCCCCTGTGATCTGCCTCAACTTACGGGCCACACTCTACCACACCTTCTTCTCTGGTTCCTGAGCTCCAGCGGATGAGGCCTCTGGGGTGCTTGGCTTGGGTCCCCTGTGTCTCCATTGTTCAGAATGCCCTTCCGACCTTCCACACCCAGCCCTGCCACCTGCACTCATTCCGCTCAGCCCAAAGGTCAGCTCCCTGACCCCCCGTGGGAACTGTAGATCTCTAGCCACCCGAGTGAGCCTGGTCTGCCCTCCGTGGAATACGTATGAGCCAGCCTTGACTTACTGGTCTACCTGGTGTCCAGGTGTGGCCCAACCACCCAGAGGCCAGCAGGGCCTTCTCACCTGTGCCTCTTTGTGCCTGGTCCGAATAAGTAAAGACAGCAGGCATCCAATGCACGTCGGCTCGAGGGAAAATAGGTTTTGTGGTGGGACCCTCTTCCCGATTTTCAAGAAACCAAAAAAAGGGTTCACTTTCCAAAAAGGGTAGATGGAGCCTGTGCCAAAAAAGAAATATCCAGGAGGTTCGGCTGTCATAGCAGAAATAGCAGGTGATGCATGTTCTGGCTGAAGAGATGATGCTTTGTTTGAGAATTCTGAGTCTGAAAAAGCCTGTGGTTAATGCCTTCAATCCATCCTACCCTCCATTCATCATCCACCAACCCATCCGTCCATCATCTGTCTATCCATCCATTCGTCTGTGCGTCCGTCCATCCATCCATCCACTTGTTCATGTGTTCATGTCCCTTCATCCCCCCAAGTACTGACGAGACTATACTGACAAAGAGCACAAGGTTCCGGTCTTGAGAAACATACAGACTTTTCCTCAGAGATGTCTCAGCAACGTGATTATTATTAGGAAGAGATTCGAAACAATATTTGAAGGTAGGGGAATGGATGCATGTAAACTAGAGTATCCCATTGATGGAATGTACAGCCATTGAAACGATGATCGCTGAGAGCAGGGGATAATATGGAACGTGGTATGATGTAATGGTAAGTGGAAAAGTGCACAGAGCATTTGAAATAAGTATCTTCAATGAAAAAACGTGGAAGGAAATGAAAAAAAATGTGACCAGCAGGCTCAAGTGGTGTGAATATGGGTGATTCCTCATTCTTCCTTCATTTTCTGTGTATTTCCCAAGTTTTCCTTAAACAGCCCATTCTCTCTGCATTTTCCACTCTTCTTGGGTAGGATACTTGAGGGGAAATTTCTTCCATGTTCCTGTATTTTCTTGTGACCATTTGAGTGTCTCAGTAGGGTTTATTGTATAGGACAGGAAAGATATGCTGTCTTTCTGTGGTTAAAAAAGTGTGTGTATATGTATAAGTTTTAAAAATGTCTATAAACTAATATATATACTTTCATTCCCACCCATACCACCCCCCCCACCCCCCGCGATGTTTCTGTCTTGTTCCCAACCAGATTAAGCCTGGGTGGGCTTTGTGGCTGGGCCTTTCTAGGCCCCCTAATGGGATGGGAGCCCGGCAACTTCCAGATACTCAACTGGACAGGGAGCCTCTCCTCTCTGTGGCCTCACTGAAGAGAGGAGAGGCTCAAGTTTCTTCTTTTGGGAAAAATTATTAAACGGCCCGCATATAAGCCTTAATGTGAACGCGCCTATTTCCACGGAGCCGATCACACTTTCCTTGGCTGAGAGTAGTTCGTGGTGTTTATCTGGGCTTCAGAGCCTTTGCAGTTTCAGATGCCATGCCACAGTTTCCCCGAGGGCACTTTTCACTGCGTGTCTCTTGAACCTTTCGCTTCATCCCCTGTCATTCCCTGGCTGGTGGTCCCGCGCGTTAAAGGGCCTCTCCCCTCTCACTTCTGGAGTTTGTGCCGTGATGCAGCCAGGCGAGTGTTCGTTGGCAGCCTCTGCACAGAGTAAGACTTGGGAGGATCTAGACATTCTCCCAGGCCGTTCGTATGTGCCCGGAACAGAGACTTCTCTGGCACTCGAGGACTGCGATGGCTTCTTTGCCGCTGGCTCAAAGCTCAGCACCCCCAGATCTGGCCAGTAAGAGCAGGGCCCCCTCCTTTGGTGGGGGGTGACTGCGGGCCTCTTGGTGGGGCCACCTCCAGCCTGTGCCTGGGCTGGCGGTAACATTCAGCACAGGGGACAACTCCTCGTTCCCGAGTACTTTCTGGAGCTGGACAGAGCTAGCAGTGCTCTGTCTGAATGTTCTTTCCTCTGTGAAAACAGAGTGACTACCCACAGTCACACAGGAAGGTGCCCAGCAGGGCCCTGGTCATGTCTGTCTGGTTCCCACGTCTTCACTCTCAGCCTCTGTGCTCACTCATGCCTGCCTCTCACTCTGCTACACGGCACGAGGGACTCCTAGGCCCCCTGGACTGAAAAAAAGAATCAGAGGGATGTGGGATGGTACAGGGTCGACATGGAATGAGCCTCTTCCAACCCAGACGGAAGGGCTCTGCAAAACTTCAAGAAGGGATGGATTTAAAACATATAATTACTCTAAGCTCATGAGGACTCCATGGGGGGAGAAGATTAGAACTTGGTGCCACTCCTGAAAAAGAAGGTAAGTGACCCAGGAGGACCCTGTCAGGCAGCCGTTGTGGGGTTCTGGGTGGAATTATGATGCGTCCACCGCCTGGGAGGCCATGTGATGATGGACTCTCTGGATCTCATCGGTTACAGCTCTCTGTGACAATGCGCTCTTCCCTGCTGCCTTACTGGAATCTCGTGCACAGCCCTCCCAGCATTCTGCTCGCCTGCCCTGGGCCAGGAAAGACATCTGTGTCACCCTTTGCATCCAACCCCATTGTATTTTGGAGGAAAATATGTTTTTGCTCTTCTGTCTTTGGATCAAGTTGAGATGTTGTCAACTAGTAGATCAGAAGGGGTCCTCTTCATGGCGGACTTCATTAGTCACACCCAAAGCTTTCAGAAGGTTTAAGTGCTGCTGAGGCAGAGGCAGCAAGGGCTGTGACCCCTGAGCTGAGCTCCTCTAGCCTGCTGTGGGTGTGACTCGGCCACTGGGAGGCCATGGGGCTTGGGGGACAGATGTGCCCTTGAACCCCTGTCCTGCCATCCTTGCCGTGCATGTCAGGCGCACACACTCCTCAGAGGCCCGCTCACATGCTGTGGCATGCTGGAAAAGAAAACAATGACAGGCCACAGTTCCCCAAATCTCATAGTGGGGACAACTTGTCAAGCAATGAAGCCAGCTTTATTTTCCACTTTTATTCTCTCATACGCGAAGTGACGTGTTTATAATACCAGGAAAAGGGGAACTTGTGTTCCTTGCTACCCCCAAAGAGGAAGTAAAACAGATGAGCAAAACAATTCCATTCAAGAAAAAAGTCACCCAAACTGCTGATAGAAATCTGACTCGCACCCGCAGTTCATGAGGCTTCTACATAAGGGCGTGCTCAGAGGAGACTCGGAGGGGCCTTTTTATGAATGAAATGAGGAAAGGAGGAGTCACTCTGGGTTCCTTGGGCACAGCATTTGAAGACGATGTCCTGCTGAACCTATTCTGCATCCCAGAGCCACAGCCCCGTGGTTGGAAACTGCCCGTTACCTGATGGACTTTAAAAAGAAGCTGAGAAAGTTCACTTTCGAGTGTTGTGTCCTGAATGGGCTTTTGAATGAGGTTGTGGCTTCACTTATTCAATTTAACTTAAGACAGGTAGCCTGCCATTTTTATGACTCTCAGCTCCTTCCAGAATGTATGGACCCTTTCTGTGGGCCTCCTCACCTGGGCAACAGGAGCTCCTGAGTGCACGTCAGCCAGTTTCCACAGGCGGGCTCTGACAGGTGGGGCATGGTGGGGAGGAGAGGAGCAGCATCTCTTGGGCACTTTCTTCCTTCCTTGATGACTCCCGAGTTTTGTCTCAGGGTCACTGGGCAGGTGGGCTGACCCACCTGCGATGGCAGCAGCAGGTGGATGGGGAGGGACCAGCATGGCTGCACCTGCCAGGTGGCCTCATCTGGCCGAGAATCTGTCCTGCCTCACGCAGAGCTGGTTGTGAGGGGGAGACAGTGGGATCTTTGTGAAGGACGCTGTCCACACGGGGCTGCTGCTCAGCCATTACGAGCTCATGGGGTCACAGGCGAGTGGTAACCTGGCCCATGTGGGTGGTAAAGATGAGCCATTCTTAACCACAGATCGAGTTCAAGCGTCTGTGAATTTGGGTGGGAGCAAATTATGTCCTCATTTTCACTGACCTCCAACCTCTAACCGAATTTAACATCTTGCTGCATTGTAGGGTCAGTTGTTCCTGTCACATTGTTGCAACAGAAACCCCAGGTGGCTTCCTGCTGGGTCACAGTCGTTGCAGGATTTCCGCTCATCACTCCTTCAAGATGTCAGGGTGTTACTAGACTCACTGCTTGACACGTCATCTGACGTGTTCAAGGAGCGCTTCTGCGTTCACACCCGAAGCCTGAGGACTGTTTTGATAACCCCGTATGTCCAGCATCATTGGTCCCTTGTAGCCTTTCCCCCGTTCTCTGGCCTCACTTCCCTCTTCTTGTAGAAGCTCTGGGTGCTGCAGGTGAAACTGGACCCAGGCATCATGGGGAGCTGGTGCTCAGTTGGGGATGCACTGGTACTCAGGCCAGGTGGTAATGACCCTACAGAGGGTGGAGGCAGAGACTCAGCCAGCGTGGGGGCCAGGTGCCCTGGGACAGATGGAAGCCTAGTCATGGACTTGGTTTTTCTTTGGTGGCCTCTCGGCCCATCTGGTGGGGCTGGTCTTTTGACCAGTGTTGGGTTTCCAAGTGTCCACCACTGAGAGGTCCCTGAGAGTGGAGGGGGGCAGTGCCAGGAGTGGAAGTGTCTTCCCCTTTATTTAAAGAACGCTCTTTTGTTATGAAAGTACTTAAGTTCTTTCATTCGTTCATTGTAGAAAACTGATCAATTGAAAGGAAATTACTTTCTGTCACTCAAATATGCTGCTAAGTATTTGGGGTCGATCTTTCATACTCTAAGGGACTCAGGAGACAGACAGCTTGGAACCTGCTTTCTCCTCACTGGGCAATTCATTACAGACATCTCCTCATGTTAAAGTTTGGCTTTGCTATTCCTTCAGGGTGACCCATCTTGCCAATGTGTGCAATTAATTTTTATTCCCAGTGTATTTGTTCAACCTCCTGGTATTCACACAGTGATTTTTTACTGTTACAAATGATGCCCATCTGTGTCCATAAATCAATGTTTATTTAGCTCAGGAGAAGGTGTTTTGCTTTTTTTAGTCTCAATCTATAAAGGAGGCTTTTGTTTCTCACCAACAACCCTAACTATAAGACATAGAAATTGAAATAAAGATCTAACCTTTCAAGTAATCAGCTGGGATTGTTGCCTGTTCATGAACAAATTCAGCCAACACTCACAAACCCCTCTGTGGCCCAAGAACCAGCCAGATGCCAGGGGAGCTGCCCTTCCATGGCCCCACGCTGGGCAGGGCCAGGGCCGGGCGGTGAGAGAGGGAGAGCAGAGTGGGATGTGGTCTGTGGCCAGGGGCTGGGCCTTTGAGGGAGGAAGGGAAGGGAGAGCGCATGTGTCAGAGCTGCGGGTCAACTTCCTAGAAAGGTAGGGTGTGGTGAGTGTACTGCCAAGTACAGAAAGTTCCAGAACTCACAGGACTTGGGCTTGACTATGTCTCTAATGAGCACCTAAGACCTCGGGTTTAATATCATCACCCGTGGCCTTTAACTGAGCACCCACTTTTTCCTGAGTCTGGTCTGTTAAGGATCAAAATAGCTACTTTTGGTAAAGATGCTAAGGGACAGCTTGTTTCAGTATAAAATAAGTAGGGGTGTTGTTCTAAAGGAGGAACAACCTAGTCCCTATTGTGAGTATGTCTTCTTAACAAAAACCCAGAGTCATTCCCCTGCGCTGCCATCAGACGGAACCACTTCTGGAGTTCTCCTTGCCCTTGAACTCCCACTGAGGAGCCCTGACACCTGCACTCTGACCACAGACGTATCCCATTTTTCGTTCACCCTCAACCTTGGACCAAAGACCTCAGGTCGAGGCCCTAGAATCTGAGAGGGCTGAATAACTCGCTCATGTAGCACAACTTGGAAGCTGACCAGAGCAGCTTCGGTCATCTCAGGAAGTCCTCTTGGTCCCCGGTGTCTCCCACCCTGAAGTGACCAGTGCCAGCCTCTGGGATATGGGCAGATGTGTGAGCTTGAGACTTGTTAGGGGGTTGCACTGTGTCCCCCCAAAAGATATGTTGGAATCCTGACCCCCCAGTACCTCAAACGTGACTTGATTTGTAGTAGGGTCTTTACAGAGGTTATCAAATTAAAGTGAGGTCGCTGGGCTGGGCCCTAGTCCTATATGGCGGGCATCACTATAAGACGGGAGGTTTGGACACAGACACACGCAGGGAGAACATCATTTGAAGGTGAAGGCAGAGATCAGGTGATTGGTCTACAAGCCAAGGAACACCAAAGATTTGCAGCAAAGCCCCAAAGCTCAGAGAGAGAGAGGGGCCCAACCAGGTTCTGTCTCAGCCTCAGGAGGAAGGATGTCAGCCCTGCGATCTTGGAGTTCTGGCCTCCAGAGTGGTGAGATGACTCATTTCTGTGGGTTAAGACCTCCAGTGCATGGGGCGTGGTTCGGTGGCACCAGGATGCTGCTCTGGGGTCCTGTCTGGTTTCCCTCAGGGTTCCCCACCTCCAACTGCTGGGGCTCCTGCCTGGGCCAACCTCCTGGGAAACCCAATTGGCTCTGCTTTCTTGGCAATTCTGGTTTGCTTTCAAGCATCCTTTGCTTGGGGGCATCTCCAAAAACAAAGAGGAAAACCCACAAAAACCAACCAACCAAACAACTATAACAACAACTAAAATAAACCCAAAGAAACAGCAACTTGACTCCTTCTGATCGAGGTTCTGCCAAGAAGAGTGGCTGCTTGGGAGGCCTCGTCTCTGGTTGTTCCTATCGCTCAGCCCAGCAGAAGCCCTGGGACACTCAGCAAAGCAAGGCCCTGACCTGCCCGTCAGTGTTTGCTTGCCTGAGACGGGGAGCCAGGTTGAAGGTTTGCATGCACACATAGCCAGGCTGCTTTCAAAAAGCCTTGAGTGTTTGGCAGCTGCTCGCAATCCTGGCTGTAAATTAGGATTGCCTCTGGAGCTTCAAAAAAAAAAAAGTGCCACCATGGAGCCCAACATAGACCAAAGCAACGGGACTCTCTGGGCGGCCAGACAAAGCTGGTTCTAGTACACAGCTAGGTTGGGGCCACTGGCTCCAGGGAGGTGAACAGAGAGTTACGGATCCAGCCAATGGCCTAGCCCATGACCTAGCTTTACCCCCTCCACATCCCCCCCCCCAACCCCGCCCAGCCTCCGCAGCTGCGTTTCCGGTCACACAGGAACCTCCGTGTACCAGGAATTCCGGTCAGTCCCAACTCCCGACTTGTCCGCTGAGGTAAGGGTCTCGGTCTTGGCTCTACCTGGTGGGTTCATTTCCTGGGGCTGCTATAATAAAGCCCCACAAACTCAGTGGCTTAGAACAACAGAAATTTCTCTGTCATCGTTCAGAAGGCCGAAATCAAGTTGTCGGCGGGGCTGTGGGCGAATCTGTCCCCAGGCTGTGTCCTGGCTCCTGGTGGCTTCCATCATCCTGGCATTCCTTGGCTTGCAGACATGCCACTTGGTCTCTGCCTCTCTTCCTGTGTCTCTCTGATCGTCTTCTTGTCTACCTCTTATAAGGACACTAGACATTTTATTTAAGGCCCACGGTGATCCAGGTGACCTCATGGAGGCGCCCTTACTCAGTGACATGTGCAAAGACCCTTATTCTTTGGTTACATTTGGAGGTTCCCAGCGAACCTGTCTTCTGGTGAAAAACCATTGCCCAACTCATGACACCTGGAGGGCTTTTTAAAATCCTGGTGTCTGGGCTCCAAGGTCAATTACACGGGGGCCCCTGGGGCCAGGCCACGGGCCTGGGGAATTTTCAAAGGGTCAGGTGATTCCAACACACAGCCCAGGTTGTAAAACCGAGGGGAGCCATGTGTGCTCAGTTGCCTTTTATAGGAGTGGAAAGTCGGAATGAACTGGGCTCAGTGGGGATCCGCCTGAAGGAGGGGTCGCGTGGTTTCTAGTCTTGCCAGGCGTCCACTCGGATTGGGTGACGTGTGTGCGCACGTGTGTCGGTAAATAAAACCTGGTGAAAGAGCCGAAGGGGCACCTCAGCCGCCTCGTGTTATTTCTGGCTTCCCGACGCCTGGACAGCCTTGGCTCCAGCGAGGCCAGGTTTGTTGTAACGGGGCAAGCGGCTGCTTTGTAGTCCGAGTCTCTGGAGCTCACGTGAAGGTCTGGGACACAGTGCTTCTTCAGCCCTGACGTGGAACTGTTTTCTCATGAGAAACCCTGAAGTCGGTTTTCTCGGGTTTGCCAGCTGGGTTTCCATCTGAGTGCTTTTGATCCACAAAAGGGTTATTCAGAGCTCCCTCCAGTCTTAATTAATTGCAGACCCTGTGGACCTGTCTGGTTTCCATCCCGCCTATGGGCTGTGCCCCCTCTGCGTGGGAGCCCCGCTGGCAGCGGACCCCTGGGCGGGTGGCCCTGTCCCTGCAGCCCCCACTCAGACCCCAGCTGGCTCCTCGTGGGGCAGAATCAGAGCAAGTGCCAGCCTCGGACTTCAGTTCAGGGATCAGTTTGCAAGGCCGACAGCTCAGTTCTCGGACTGGTTTGCTTTTTGGGAAGGGCGGGGAGAACCTGGAGGAGCTCTGCCTGGGGAGGCTGGCCTGTGGGCTCCACGTCTTTGCCTACAGATGGCACAGAGCACAACAGCGTGGACCCTGGGGCGATGTGGGTTCAAACCCCACAGCAAGCTGTGGGGCCTGGAGCAAGTTCTAAACCTCTCTGTGCCTTACTTGTTTCCTGGATGTGGTTGTGACCACCGTTCCTACCCCAGGGGTGACTGCATGTGACATCCTTAACTCCAGCACCCAGGAAACACTTATTGTCATCACTGTGACCTTATTGAAGTCGTGACTCTCTGACTCACCACATTTAAGAATCACAGTGTGATGATCGAAGATCATGTAAGGAAACGCCATTATTTGTGCATCTGGGAAGACACTAGGGGGCTCCACTGATCACGCCCTGCTTCGCTGGTCATTGCTCCTTCTCAGGGTCCTCCAGCTTTCTGACTCCAGTCCCTTTCCTCTCCTGCCCCCTCTTTTCCTTTCCTCAGTCCTCCTTGGTCCCCAAACCCAAATGCCTCTCAGAGCAGGGCAACCCATGAGGGCGGGTGAAAGAAGGGGCGTCACTGGTGTATAAGGCCAGGTTCGTCCTGATGGGACTAGGGGAGGGGAGTGGCCAAGGTCCTCCAAGGTTAATAGATTAGTAGTATTAACAAGCGGTGAAGCTGGGACTGGGACGCAAGTCTGCTGCTCGAGCAGCAGGAGGGGCGGAGCACCTGTTCTAAATCCCTTGGAGCCAGTGGGCCTATGGGGCGTGCTTCCCAGGGGTCTGCCTTAGTAAAGGGTTCACTCCCAGGCGGGGACAAATGCCCAGTGCATCTGGGACTGTTGTCAGCGTGTGTATGGAAGTCTAGAGCCATTTGGGCAGCCATAGTGACACATGGCTTCTCGCTTTTTGTGAGCAGGCTTTACACTGTCATCGAGCAGAGACTCGCTGAGCACCTCGGTGACAATTCCCTTGGGTGCTGAGCAATTTGAGGAAATGAAAACAAAACACCACGTGAATATCATCTCTGCCCTCAGCGGACTGGCAGTTTCAGTGGGAAAATAAAGCAGACATTCCTGAACGTGCCCAATGCTGAAGGGGACAGTGTGTGGGAGTGTGTGTGTGTGGGTCAGTGAGGGCCACAAAGGGCCCGGGAGGCTTTGTGGATGAGGGGAGCTCCAGCAGGTGTGAAGTGTGGGGGAGGGCTGGGGGCGGAACAGCAGTGCAGGTGGCAAAGGCTGGAAGGGTCCGTGTGGTTCGTGACTACCAGTGGACAGGTGGGACTGCAACGGAAGTGTACACGTCCAAGGCAGCTTGAAGGGGACCAGCAACCCCGACTTCTGCCAGAGCGGTCACTAGAATCGGCCACACGTGGGCGTGGGCGTCATGGGACGTTTGTTCCATGCTCCAGAACACCAGAGAAACACACCGCACGCTGCACTTTGCCCTCCTGGGACTCAGAAGTGAGATGTGTGAGACTCTGGTCAGGCTTTCTGGAAGCCTCCAGAAACGTATGTTCCCGTGAACATAGGTCCTGGGAGCTGTGTGCTGACCCTTGGGGGCTGGGAGGATCAGACAGCTCCCACTGGGCCAGGTGGGACCTCCTGGGCAGGGTGCGGCGGGGGAATCTCCCCCAATTCTCTTGGGAGCTGGGGGAAGTCTGTATGCCAGCTCTGTGTGGGCACTGTGCTCTAAGCACAGTGGGGGACAGGGGCAGCCATGACTGGGACAGGTCCAGGCCCATGGGAAGCTTACAGTCCCCTGGTGGTTCTCACCACTCAGCTGCATCAGAATCACCTGGAGAGTGGGCCCCACCCCCAGGTTTTCGGATTCAACAGGTCTGGGGCGGGACCTGAGACTCTGCATCTCTAGCAGACCCCCCAGCCGACCCCGATGCTGCTGGTCTGGGGACCACACTTTGGGATCCACTCGTCTAAGAAGGGGTCTCAAACTTTGAATGCCCGAGAGTCAACTGGCTTAGCTTCTGGAGACTTTGATTGTGTAAGTCTGCCATGGACGAGGGTAAATGCATGCACTTGGACAGTGTCCCCAGGGAGTCTGACATCTGAGCGCTGGCATATTGGCGGGGTTGCTTGCCACTGCAGCTCCCCAAGCTCCCCCCAACAAAGAACTGAAATCTAGAGCTCTGAGGCAGGGTCCCAACACTGCATCTTTAACAAGCACCCCAGGTGACTCTTACACTGGGCCAGATGAGACCAGCTAGAAGAAGCATCTGTTGTCCCTTTGTCAAGCCCTGGTTGCCCCCATCCACCACTGCCAGGCCCAGCAGTACAGCTGCCTGCGTGGGTCCAGTAGAAGCTCATTGTCTGCTGTGTGATGCTTGGCACCCAGTAAGTGGCCTACACCATTCGGTATTCTCAACTGTGGAAACACCCAGCAGTTGTCAGGAAAGTTTTGACCTTGCTCAAGCTCATCAGGACTGGGTTCTGGACCTTGCAGTGTCCCCCACCCTTCAGCTTTAGCCACTGTTGACTCTTTCCTTCCTAGGAGGCTCATTAGGCCTGATCACAGCATTTTGCATCCTTACTTTTCATCCCCCAAGAAGGCAGAGACGCTATCTGATGTCTAATGATTCATTCGATCTGAGGCTAATGCTGCAGGCGCTTATGCAAATACATGCTCCTGAATTCGCACTCATCTCGCCTGAGCAAGGCTTATGCAACCTGCTGCCTTGAGTCATGCCCCCACGCCACCCCCACATACTCAGAATGTTGGCGATGTCAAACAGAGGAGCTTGCAAAACTGTGCAGGACCTGGCGTCCTAAGCGAAAATGTCCTAGCTCCACCCAGTGCAATTCTGTGACTAGTGCTTTGGGGAGATTCCCCCAAGGAAGTCCCAGAGATGAGGGAGATTTAAGAGGTCAGAGGGCAGGGGAGGAGGGCAAAGGGAAATTTTGGCCTTGAAGCTTGATTTCAGGGCAATCACAGCTGTAGAACTTTAGAGCTGTAGACTCACCCAGAGAGCGCGGAGCCTGTGTCCTCTCTCTCCTATGTGGAACCAAGGGGCGTTGTGGAAGCTCAGGATGGGGCACAGGCTCCAGTGGGGCTCCCCTGCTAGGCACAGGCCTCTCAATTTTGCCATCTGGAAAATGGGAGGAATATGTCTTTCCAACTCTCTACAGAGGCAGATCTTGAGAGGAATCCCCATGCTGCCAGCCTGGCCCTCCCTGGTGACAGGGGCAAGGAGGGGGCACCCCTCCAACCAAGACTTGGATTTTAACAGGGAACCCACCCAGGGAAGTAGGAGGACTGGAAGGGCAGCAGTGGGTCAGGAAATGGAAATGCTTTCTGATGTGTATTTTTACAGACATCCAGGAGGACGTGGGTGGCTGGCGGGCCAGCATCCTCATTGTTATTTTCATTACTGCTGTTTGTCTTCCCATGGCTTTCATGGACACCTGGACAGAGATGGGGAGAGAGCATCATGCTTTGAGACACCAAGGTGTTACCATAGGTGGTTAACTAGTTATTAATAATAAAGGGAGGAAAGGGAATTAGACATTGAGTTTAATACACTGGGGAGCAGGAGCCTGTTTGCTTCACCAGGAAGCTACAGCTTCACACCCCATGGGATCATGCCATTGCTCTGCCAAGGGGATTAGGACTCCTCCCTTTCCTCCTCTGGTACCGGATGGTTGGGGGGCCCAAGGGGAGGTACAGGACCATAGATGCCTGACAGTCTAACTACGGGGTGTGAATGTATCAAAAGCTCATGAAAACTTGGGAAGTTGATTGGTCACTTTGAAAAAGCACCTGGCCCTTCCCAAACCCAGGCTAATATAATCCCAGGGGAACAAAGAAGCTCCCCCTCTCTCTTGCTCTCTCTCTAAGGAACCCACACTCACCCATGTGCCAGCTCATTCTCTCTCCATAGCCATGTGGCCTTAGCAGCCATGTGGACGCCACCACTGGAGCCGCCAGGAACAAGTTAAGCTACCTGAATGGGGACTGAGACCACTTAGCAGCCACCTGTGGGATCCAAAAGCTAAGCTTTAATATGAAGCAGAAACTCTAGACACTGGCTTTTGTTTTGGTCTTTCTAAGGCCATGGCTGGACTTTTCTCATGGTGGGCTGGACAGAGACGGGACATTGGAAACCCAGGGGGAAGTTTCTATTTCCACCTGAATAAACCTTGCCACATGACAATATCCTGTACATGGGGCCTTGGAATGCTTTCCTAGAGTCCTGTGGAAGAGCCTCATTTCCACTGACAACAAATGGACTCCCAGGAAATAAGCAAGTGTACAGCTGTCCTACTGATCTTCATCACATGGTGTCTCACCCACATACATTCTGACTTATGGGTTGGCGGGAGGTGGGGGCAGAGGCAGCTGTGCCAGGAGGTGGGGTGCACAGAGAGCATACACAACACAGGCAGGTGAGAGGGGCTCCCCGGGGAGGGGTGGCCCACTGCCAGGTTTGGGAAGAGGTGAGCGGCCTAAGGGATTGAGTGGCTCTGACAGGACACTACATTTAGGTTTCACCTTCTTTATTTGAAAAATGACAAAAGGTCCCACTTGCCAGCCTCATAGTTCCAGGGTTCTTGTGCATGGGCCTGCACAGTGACTGTGAACTATGTGGAATAAAACGTGTTTGTAACTGACCATCCGAAACTCAACAGTTTCGAGAAGCCTCCCTGTCGAGTCTGTGCTCACCTTGCTCACCTGTGGGTGGGCAAACCTGGTTCAGGGTCCCCTGTGTGTGCCCTCAGCTTTGACAGATGAGGTTCTAATTGGTGCTGGGCTTCTTTCCTCTCCAGGTGCCACGGCCTCTTTGGTGAAGCTACCAGCCCATTGGGTAGGATAATGTCTTAATATGTCTAAAATAAAACACTCTGGATTGCAAAGGAAATTGATTATATCGATATGCAGTTATTGAACCAAACGATTGCATTCTCCTTTTAATGCATTTTGTAGTAAGGTCTATAAGCAATTCTGATAACCACTCTAATTTCGAAGTGCTGATGAGCACGCAGTGATATCCGAGATTTCTGGCACTAGCAGAATTGATGTTATAACAGAGTACCTGTGATTTCTAACTGGCGACCGAGTCCCAGGGCTGCCCTGCTGACTGTTGTCTCCACTCACGATGGAAGAAAATGCTAACTTTTGGTTAGAGATTAGGAAAATAAAAATGTCACATTTTTTTCGTATGCAATTTCAAGGACCCCCTGAATTCTGTCCGCAGACCCTTTGGGGTTCTTGTAAACTCCTGATTAAGACCCCTTATATTAGAGCTTATACCATGAATGTCTGTCTGGCTTCCCATAATTGTGCTGTGCATTTCTTTCCTCCCCCCTTCCTTCCTCATCATGTTCTTGGGTCCAGCACAGTTTCTGGAACTCGATAGTCCTCCATGAATATGTCTGGAAGGAATGAGTGAAGTCCTTGAATTATAGCCATGTAGGGGAGCTTCTACTAGCCCTGTCCTATGTAGGGAGGGAGTTGATAAGTAAGAACTCCAGGAAGGTCCCTGCCCATAGAAACCTTGGCTGGGCGGGACAACATGTCATTGTGTGAAGCGGTGTGTGTGTGCTGTGAATGGTGTGGCCCAGAGTGCCTCTGGGTCTGTGGTGGCTGTCCACTTCCACTTGGCCATGGAGGGACGCTCCCTGAAGGTGGCTGGGCCATCCGCCTGTGCCCCGGGTGGCCAGTGCTCTCTCAGTGGTCTGTATGCAGTGTTGGGCCCCTTTCCACCACTTAGCTGAGTTTGCACCACTTGCTGGTGTCCCCCTGTAACGTTTCAGGTCTGCAAACATGTGGAAGAATTGGGGTTTGTTCACACCCTTGTGATTAAGCATGCCCTCCCAGCTTCCAGGACAGGTCCTCGGAGCTCCTGGGTTTCTACCTGGGCCACTGAGGCATATTCTTCCGTAAAAGCTGATGTATCCTGACAGAGAAATTTCCAGATCAGGACCTCGTCACAACACATTCCTTTCTTCTTCTCACATGAAACTCCAGGACTTTCTGCCGTGTCTCGGTTGGCCCTTGGTGTCTCTTGAGGCTTCCCCAGGCCGGGAGTGCTCTGATGTGTGGTTCTGCTGGTAGACAGGTTGACCCCACTGTGGGATGTGGCCAACCCAGACTGGTTGACTAAGAGGCAGTCTGGCCCTCAGTGGGGTAGGGCCGTCCTGGGACTTTGGACTGTATTTTAAGATCAAATACAGGCCCCCCTCAAGGGACTTACAGAGTGAAGGCAAGGAAAAGCACCCGATTAAGAGAGTGAGGTCATTTCTCCAGTAAACTTCCTGGGGACTCCATCTGCTGGGGCCAAAGACAGGCCCGAGGGGCAGGAGCCAGAAGCCCTGAGGTTTCTGATGAGGCAGCCACACCTGGCTGATGGTCGCTGGGTCTCCCCATGTTTTAAGGGAAAGAAGGAGATCTTTCTTTTCTATCAAACCCCCAGAAGCTTGCAATTAATTCAGAGTTTAAATGTTTTTACTTTGTAGTTTTTTGGGTGGGCCAGACAAAATCTATGGGCTAGATTCGTCCTGTGAGTTCTGTTCTCAAATGCACCCAGCAAAATCAGAATGTTGGTGTCGGGACTAAGCACCAGCAGCTACCAAATGTGCAGAGGTAGTTTTTTTAGAGAGAGGGGAAGGGAGGCGGAAAGAGAGGGAGAGAAACATCAGTCGGTTGCCTCTTGTACATGCCCAGACTGGGTACCAAGCCTGCAATCCAGGCATGTGCCCTGACGGGGAACTGAACTGGTGACCTCTTGCATTACAGGATGAAGCCCAGCCCACGGAGCCACACCAGTCAGAGCTGTGAAAGAGGTTTCAGAGACAAAGCACGTCATAAATGCGAGATGTCACCTGCCTTCAGCTCATGATGCCAATTAGCTCTGCACTGGTGGGTGAGCCCCTGGGGTCTTCTACTTGAGTCTTGAATGATTATTTGATATTCACCCTGAATGCTTTGTCGTGTTTTTTCTTAGCAGATTATAAGGTCCCCAACAGTGGACCTGATGCAGACCAAAGTCTGTGCTAGTTTTCCATGGTTACTGGAACAAATCACCACACGTTCAGTGGCTAAAAACCACCCAGATGCACTGTCCAATGCTCCTGGAGGTCAGAAGTCTGTAACAGGCCTCCCTGGGCTGAGACCCACTGAGACATTGTCAGCCCTGCTCACATCAAGGTGTGGCAGGGCTGGCTCCTTCCGGAGGCTCAGGTGGAGAACTCCTTCCTGGCCTTTTCCAGCTCCCGGAGGCTGCCTGCACCCCTTGTCTCTTGGCTCCATCACTTCATGCTCGGCTCCATCTCCTCCAGCTGGCCAGGGTTGGGGGCGGCACAATAGGAGCCCCAGAAATGAGCTTGGAGTTGGTCAGAATCCCCACTCTCCACCTGTGTGACCCAGATGAACCCCATCACCTCTTTTTCTTTTATTGAGATAAAATGGACACAGAACATTCTAAGTTTACGGTGCACCAGATATCAATTTGAGACATTCGTATTGGGATATGACTGCATGGTAGCAGTTAACACCTCTATCATGGCCCGTAATTCTCATTTCTTCTGGTCCCTTCCTCTCCCGATGTGCCAGATCAACACCTGAGTAGAGGGACAGCAGCAGTGCCCGCCCTGTGGCAGGTAGGTGGCAGGAGCTGTATCTCGGGAGGGCTTCGAACAGTTCTGCCGCATGGTCAGGGTCACCAGCTGTCTCATTTGCCTGTTAGGACACAGGACTCTCACTGTTAAAACCTTGACAGTTCCAGGCAAAGAGGGATGAGTTGGTCACCCGGCTAGCTGCTCATCAAGCACTGGCAAGCATCACTGTCTTACACGGTAGTGCCAGTGCATGTGGAGGAGGGAAGGAGAGAGGGTCGGTGCTGAGGGGTGGGGGGCTGGAAGCCTGACCTGCAAGCAGAGGGAGCCCTGTGGGATTGGATTTCCACAGAACTTAAAGGGAGGCTGCCCACCCTTTGTGATCCAAGTACCTCAAAAGGGAAGACATAAATCCCCCAACCCAGAACCCCAGCAGGATGAACGGACTGGGGTTGAAAGTGGCGCCTGGTGCCACCCTCGCGGACCGCACCTCATGATGGACGTCTCTGTCACGCACACATCAGCGGGGCCCTCCGTGAGGCCCTGGGTCTGGACATTTTGCTTTAACAATGGGATGTTTGGTGACTAGAAATTTTCTTCTACAAACCTACATGTGTTGGGATCTCTTTGTAAATGCTGTAAAATCAGAATTTTATTCTCTGGGCTGACACATCAGTGGATTTATTGCTGTTTATAAGCCCCCCCAGTGCTGTTAGCTGGAGCTGAAAGTTAGAAAATTCAACATCCTAATCTTTATTTCCTGAGCACGTGACTCCCGGGTTCAGGAAAATTCTGAACTTTCCTCGTTTATAACTTATGCATATGGACCAGGAATGTGTCATGGTTGGTAACGTTAGAGTCCCTTTCCACAGTTTTCAATTGATTGTGGAATTAATTGCTGCATTTAAAATTAGTCTCATGCACCTGTTTCTCCAGGAAATAAATGAACACACCTCTGCTCTCCAGAGGGGACATACTCGTTGATGGGCCCAACCTCCTCTGTTTCTGCTGTCTGTCCACCTCCCCACGCTGCATGTCGGGGTCTCAAGAGTGAACCACACCCTTTCCCCTCCCTTGAAGGCTCCCAGAGCCCTGGGGGGCCTCCCCGAAGCCTGCATTAGACAGACACTTCCAATCCTTCTTGGCCGTAACTGAAAAAAGGGAAGCAAAACATGTACATGCGTACATGCACAAATGTCTAAGGTTTCTCTCTACAGAACTTACCCTTAACGTGCCTATGCACACGGACACTTGAGGTTCTGGTCTATGTGTGTGTGTATATGACACATGATAATATAGGCATGTAGGCACGTGGGCATATTGCGGACAAAGTTTAACACAGCGACACTTAGCTTTGCATTCTGACATATTCTATTTTATTTGGTTTTCATTTTTATCCATTGCTGGCTATAACCATCAAAATTGCTTTCATAACTTACTAGCAGGTTGCAAACCCATACAGACCACTGCTTGAGACAAGGGTCTTGCAGGCACGTGGGCAGGAAGACGTGTTACCTCAGAGGCTGGTGCAGAGGTGGAATGGGGTGGGCCTGCTTCCAGTGGCTTCCGCATTTGGCTGGTCCCCTTTCACCTGGCCCTGACTTCTGTCTGCCTCTGGTTCCCCCAGATCCTAATTTTTTTCCTGGTTGCCATGGCTCCTTGGAGCAGGTCTCCGCCTGCCTGCCCTGTGTCCTATTTAGCCGAGTAAGGGAGGCCAGCTGGGAAAGCCCTTTGGCTTGCTATGAGCTCATAGCCTTGCGGTCACCGCAGATGGTGTGTTTCACTCGGTTACGCAGTGACTGGGTGAAGTGGCTGCTGTCTACCTGGTTTTGCAGCGGAGGAAACTCCAAGCGCAGCCCCAGGCCCCTCTCACAGCGAGTAGGGGAAAGGGCAGCCTTTCAGACCCAGACCTGCCCGGCCCCAGGGCCTGCATTTTTCATCTCTGTGCTGTCCAGACTCTCATTTGCCTTTTTTGAGACTGTGGTTTAAGGGAAGAGCTCTGATAATATCCTTGGCAGGAGAACACACTCTTCCTAATGGGAATCAACTCCTTAGAGTTCAGATCTCATCTTTGCCCTAGTTAGGGTCCTTTTCAGGACTCATTAGATGTAAAATTGATTTTGTTTTTAAAAATTCGGGGAGTGACAAAAGCTGCGGTCGGTGTTCCTTTGTTTGCAGCTATCTTCTGGTTTTCTTGCCTGTCCTCTTTGTGTCCGTATGTGCGGGGGTGGGTGTGGGGGAGGGGGCCTGCTGATCCTCAGTGGGTTGGAGGGAGGCATATAGTCACACTGCTGAAGTTTAGGTATTTCCGAGGAAGCAAAGTGCAGCCCAGGGGTAGGCTGCCTTGTGCCGATCATGAGCTCCCCATTACTAAACGCATCCAAGGCAAACTGCCCAATGAAGCTTCTGGAAAGCTTCACTTGAATACATGAGACTTAGCATAGTGCCTGTACACAGTAAGGGCTTAATCCATGTTTGTTGGGTAAATGGGGTTTTGAGCTTGGGTCGCCCTTCCTCCCCCGATAGATCTCGGAAAGTGTGAATGTTTGAAAAGACACTGAGCGGTTAGTCGGCGCCATCACCAGCCTCTAAACCACCTCACACAGGGTGGCTGACTTTCCTGCAACTCAACTCAGCAGCTCCTGTTGGGAGCACATCCCAGGATTTCACATGTTTTGTAAACCAGGAAGTTCTGGGTGCTGCCTTCCTTCCCTTCTGCCATGAGCTGAGTCTGATCTCCCTGTGGTTCTCACGGGCCACCAAAACATGAGTGTGCCCCTGTCCACCCCGGGTCTAAGCCACACACTGGCCGCCTGGCCTGGCCTGGCCCGACCTGGCCTCGATCGTCTGGCTGCGGGAGGTCCACTCTCTGTGGAACAGACCACGTGGAAGGGGCTGCCTCCTTCCGTGCTCATCTGAGAGCTGGGCCAGGCAACTACAGCCAGAGGGCTGAGCGGCCTGCTGCCAGTTTCTGTGGATGAAGCTTTACTGGAGCACAATCAACTCTACGTGGTGTCTGTGGCTGCTTCCTGCTACGGAGCAGAGCTGAGTCATGGCAACAGAGACCACATGGCCCACAAAACCCCAAACATTTACTTATCGGGCCCTTTATAGGAAAAGTTTGTTGACCCTTGATCTACAGGGCAAAGGTTCAGGGTCAATGCTGGGAATATGAGCAGATATGAACAGAGTACCCTGACCTCCACCATCTCAGCCCAGTTTGCAGTCCTGTCAAAATGATGGGGGTGAGGAGTAATTCTACCCCGAGGTGGGCGCCCCAGAAGAATGGGAGCAAGTATGGATGGCCCCTGATATAACAATGGTCTGGCTTCGCATATTTTGACTTGACCATGACGTGAAAGAGATACACAGGCGGTAGTCACCATGCTTCAAATGTTGTATTTAGATGGTGTCCCAGGCTGGTGCTCTGTGGTGCGATATTCTCTGATGATTCTGGGCAGAGGACAGGGGGCCACACAGGCCTGAGGGTAAATGAATAACACACGGTCTACAGTGTGTTCATTGCGTGGGACCATTCTGCCCAACTGCAGGCCAAGGTTAGCGTTCTGAGTACGTTGAAGGTCAGCTGGGCTAAAGTGTGATGTTTGGTTGGTTAGGTGTATTCGATGCATTTTTGGCTTGCGATGGGTTTATCAGGACGCAACCCCATCGTGAGCCGAGGTGCATCTGTACTCCTGTACAAATGCTCATCCCTGCCCGTTCATAGCAGCACTGTTCACGAGAGCCAAAAGTGGCAACGACCCAACCGTCCATCAGCGAATCAATGGGTAAAGAAAACGTGATTCGTCCATAAAACGGAGTAGGTGTCAGCCTTGACAAATAACAAGGCACTGACACATGCTGCAACGTGGGTGTGCCTCGAAAACATTACGCCACATCAAGAAGTCAGATATTAAAGGTCACAGATTATGCAATTCCATTTATGTGACTTCCCAGAGTACGTAAATCCAAAAAGACAGATGAGATTAGCGGTTGCTGGGGGCTGGGAGGAAGGGGAACGTGACTGCGTCATGGACATGGGGTTTTGCTTTGGGTTGAAACAAGGCAAATGCTCTGGATTAGAGGAGATGGTTGTGCAACATGGTGCGTGTACTAAATGCCTCTGAATGGACTACTTTGTGTGGTTAATTTTATACTGTGTAAGTTTTACCTCAATTAAAAAAAATGATGGGGATGCTAAACATATGACACGTCCCAGACAAGCAGCTGTAGCCTCGAGGAGCCACCTCCCCACGTCTATGATGCACTTGAGCATGGGCCTCTGTGACGGTCCTAAGTCTCTTTTCATACAACACGACACACGTTTTTCCGCAGGGCATACTTTTTATGAAGCAGGTAGGCAGAGTCCTGTTTTCCCTCTCAGAATCTCTCCATTATGTGGGTCCCGTCTCCTGCCAGTAAACTTCCCCCTCACAACCTTCAGGGTACCTGAAGTTTCCAGCACAAGCAATAGTTGCTAGGATGGAGGCTTTGTTCCCACCATGTGTCCATGTTGGGCAGAAGTGCATTTCTTGGAGGTACAGGCAGGGGAGGTAGAGGGCCCTGTGGCAGGGTTCTGGAAAGTATAGGCTGGTGATGGTCCTGGGAGTGGGAGAGGATGAGAACCGTGACCAGAGAGAAGGCCACTGTGGGCAGGTAGCATGAAGACAGCTCCCTTGGGTGTGGGGGAGTGGTGATGGGTTGAAGGCATGCTGGCTGCCCTGTGCAGGGTTGCGGCACCACTACATCATGGCTCCATGTGTGGGGTCTCTGCGGCTACACAGGGCACAGCTCGAGCCACGGCACATGGTGGTCTCTTGGGCGGAAATCAACTCAGCAGACTTATTAGCCTAAATCTTACTTCTTTTAGATGCCAGCATGACGTGAAAAATTTCACTGCTAAATACTAAATTTGGTTACTGATAATGAAATATGTTTTTCTATCTATTTATGCATCAGGAGCTAAATTCTTATTAACACTGTTAATACATTTCTGTTAAAGTTCTCAAATAATTTTATAAGACATGAAATTCAGTTAATATAGCAAATTTATCATCTTGGTCATTTGGCCAGTTGGTATTAACTGAACTGATTTTTGGCCAGTGACCTGGGGTCCTGGAAAAGACGTTGGTTGGTGAGCGTCAACAAAGGAAATTCCAGGTGTACCCTGGGCTGCCCAAACCTGGTGCTTCTTGATCAAAGACAAATCAAAACCCCAAGGTGACGAGTAGACCTGACTGGCTTGGTAATAAGAAGACTGAGAACAAGGTCAGAGCACCCTGTTCTCAAGGGTTGTGCAGCTCTTTGGGGCAGGCTGAGACAATGGAGACATTCTGGGGTGAACCTGGACCAATCAGATCTGGGTCAGCATGGCCGACGTGGGAGCCATGTGCTAACCTGGTGCCTTCTCACTGCAGCCAAAGTCAACGGACTCCCAGAAATGTTAGTTACATTGCACTGGTGGGTCATGGATCCTCTTTCAGAATGTAATGAAAATCACCACCCTCTCCGGACCAATGTGCACACACAGTGTGCTAGTTTGCTAGAGCTGCTGTCACACAATTCCACGACCCGGGGTCTTACACAAAAGAACTTTATTGTGTCAGAGTTCTGGAGGGCAGACGTTTGAGGTCAAGGTGAGGGCAGGGCTGATTCTTTCCGAGGCTGAGAGGGAGATGCGGTTCCAGGCCTCTCTCCTTGGCTTATAGACAGCTGTCTTCTCTCTGCATCCTCACATTGTCTCTCTGGGTGCCTCTGTGTCCCATTTCCCCCTGTTTGATAAGGACACTGGTCATATTGGATTAGGGTCATTCTAACGACCTCACTTTAACTTGATTACCTCCATACTGACTTGATCTCCAACTATGGTCACGTTCTGAGGTCCTGGAAAGCATTAGGACTCTGATGTCTTTTTTTGGGGGGATACAATTCAACCCATCACAACCAGCACTGTAAGTTTGCCTGTAATTTAGAGGGCGCAGAGAGCCTTGGCGTGGTAGATAATAGGTTTTTTTTTTTTTTTTTTTTTACAGCTCTTTGTTTCCCTTGCCATGGCTTCCCTCTGGCTGCGATGTTTTCCTCACCCCATACATGTTAGAGTTGACCACATGACTTGCTTTGGCCAATGGATGTAATGTAAGCAGGGGCATTGGGTGTGTTCAAGTGGTTTGGCCTGGCTCCATGTGCCCCTGCCATTTACCATGAAAAGAACATGCCCCATGTAGCTGCTGCCAGGTGAGCCTAGGTCCCATCATGAGGGAGCCAAACTGAACCCAGTCTGCAGCTGGAAGCTGAGCTGCCCCAGCCAACCTGCAGACCTGTGAGCAGGAGATAGATGCTTGTCCTTTTAAGTCACTATGATTTGGGATTGTTTGTTAGGTGGCATTATCACAGCGACTACAGATGCATACAGATCATGAACCTCAGATTTACAAAATGCCTGCTCTGCTCTGAGGAGTAATTCAGGATTGCAACTTTGATATAAAGTATAGACTCATTATCAAATCCAACACTTATTTTAGAGATGAGGAAACCAAGATCCTGAGAGATTAAGTTATTACACAAAGTCTCATAGCAGAGGTTATGAGCCAGAATTCTTTACTGCTCTTCCGAAGCTCTTTGTATGGCATAATCACTAAAGAACCTGGTGAAGAAATGGAATGATCTGAAGAAGCAACTTGATTAACTTTGTGATTAAAATTTTCCCCCCTGATCTTTGGCTTCAGTGACCTTGGTAAGACCTTTAAAAGGGACAGTAACACAGCAGAATGAATCTGAATTTCATCTCTTGGTTCTTCTTTGTTGGAGAGAGACCTGAGCACAAAGTAGGTCAGCTCTGGGCCTGATGGAATAATAGAAGGGTTATTAACAGGGAGAGGATGATGTAAGGGATACATTAGACACAAGCAGGGGAATTTAGAGAGAAAGGCTAAGAGGAAGGGAGGAAAGCTGGAAGTTGTGTGTAGGAAGGAGGAAAGAGACTGGAACAAAACACAGACACAGCTTGGGAATCAGCTCCCGGTGGGAAATCAACCAGCTCCCATCTGCTGGCCCCCAGGGCTCTAGAATTCCCACCCGGCCTTCAAGTTGCTGTGAGCAATAGTCATCCCTTGAAAACCATAGATCCTCTGAACCAAAGACAGTGGATTCTATGCTGGGTGCCCCCAAAGCCAAGTTGGAAGAGGATGCAGACCGCAGCTCATGGGGCACACACAGCCAACAGGAATGCCTTGAGCCCGCGAGACCCTTCTGAAGTCAAAGCCATGCTGGAAGCACCAGTGTGGGGCTGAGAAGAGACGCCAGGCCAACGGGATCCTGGCGCTTAAAGCATTTTGTGTGGCCTGCTTGCCTGTCTTCAGGCCCACCTGTCCTCAGGACCAGCTACATGATTGGTGGGGTCCTTGTAGAATAAAAATGCAGGGCCCCTTGCTCAAGCATTATGAAGAATTTCAATGGGGCAACAGCAGAATTTTGGACCAAATGCAGGTCCCTCTGAGTGCATGGTCCTGTGTGACTTGCATGGGTCATACTCCCAGGAAGCTGGCGCTGTCTGTCTCAATTCTCCGGGATAGTGACTCTCCTTTCAGGAGGAACCATTCAGTTGTGGGCATGCATTGAGAAGGGCTATACATTTTGAATGATGACACAGATATTTGATAAACTGCAACAAAAGAAATATTTTATCTACTTAGAAAATGCCAGAATTGAGCATTCCACTAGGGCAGGTAAGCCCCTGCTGTTCTTCAGGGGAACAGGAGTGAGGTGATATCAGGCAGTGGACCCTGTCTTTTGGCCCAGTTTCATGGAAATTCTCCCAGCCTGCCTTGTGGCACCAAACACATGTCTTTTCCAGAGAGTCTGAAGCATTTCAGAGACACTCTCTGCCCAGGGCTGCCAGATAAAATCCAGGATGCCAGGTAAAACTGAACTTCAGAAAGACAACAAATATCTTTTAGTATAAGTATGTTGCAAATATTGCATGGGACATACTTATACTAAAAAATGACTTCTTGTTTATCTCCTATTCATATTTAACCAAGTGTCCTATACTTGTATTGGTTAAACTTGACAATTCTATATCTAATGCAATCTTAAGACACTGGAATGTAAGGACTCTGCCTTTGTGACCTACTCACCTCCCTAAGGTTCTGCTTCCTAATACCATCACATTGGGATTGAGATTTCGACATGTGAATTTTGGGAGGGGGGGGTCGTGAATATTCAGTCTGTAGCATAGGGGTTAGGACTTCAATCTATGTGTTTTTCTGGGAGCATAATTCAACCCATAACATGGTCCCAGGACTGTCTGGGGTCTTTCTGTTCTTCAACTTGGTTGGAATGCTTCTATTCAGAGGCTGGAGAGCCTGTCTGTACCTGGTCTGTGAATAATCCATGTCTGATGACAGGAGCGACAACCACAGTACACCCAGAGGTGCCAAGTCCTACAGAGGCAGCTCATCAGAGGACAGGCCGGAGACGGCTGCCAGGCCCGGCCACAGAGGCGTGCGTGCGCGTCTGCGCTACATTCCAGTGGCTACGTGGACAGATGGACGTTTTCAGGCAGAATGGTGAACGTGCACGCTCATTTCTGCAAAGTAAACATTTCTGGAAACACTTGCTTCATGCAAGTGGCCCATGCATTTTGTACAAAGTGTTACACAAGCTTTGGAAGTCATGGGCGGGATTGTTTGTGCAGTCCTTTGGAGCCTGATAACAAATGTTTGTGTATCTTGAAGCCTAAAGTAAACAGCCCTTCTATTTAAAACACATTGGCCAACCAGAAAGACATTTTTAGCTGAAGGGGAAGGAGGACGGCACCCTTAGAAAAGAAGCGTTGACTGGACCCCAAGCGAAGAGCCGGCCTGGGTCTCTAATCATGTTTGTTGCTGGTATCAGAAATGAGGATAAATAGTCTAATGATCATTTTAACGAGGCCGGGCCTCTGATGCCTGGAATTGGGTATGTGACATCAAAGACCACCATGATAACGTTCAAAGAAAGCGGTGGCCAGGGTGAGGGACAATTAGTGGCTTCCATTAGCCCTTTCTCTTCCGCTCCCTAGTGAGAAGAGGTGGGTTGACCAGACCATTGCAGCAGGCACCTGAGTCGGGTGAATTTCCAACTAGAGAAAGACAGGAAGTGATCTTTGAGAATATTTCCAAGAATTATAGCTTTAAAGCTTGGGGAGTTCTTTAGATCAGCACTGCCCTACAGAATTGAAGAAAGAAGAGAGGAAAAACCAAACCAAACCAAACCATGAAGAAATCCAAGAGATTATGGGGAAAATGTTCCGCCAGACCCTCCAAGGGCAGAAAGGACTCGTGGGAGTGGGAAAGTCCTGACCATAGCTGTGTGGAGCTTTCTAGGCTGGTGGGCAACGTAAGCTCAGCTCGGATCTCTATCGGCATTCTTCTGATGTGATTGTAAAGGAAGGCTCCTCGGAAGGCACTGGCCCACAGATTCCTCACACAAACACTCCCCTGCAAAACCAGCTCAGGGGCACTGGGGAAGCAGCCCTCTCTCAGGGGGACTGCGGCCAGGCAGTCACACCCACGCCTCCAGGACCGCGAGTCCAGTTCCTTGTGGAGAGAGAGTATGTGGCCTCCTCTGGATGATATCTTTCACCAAAACGCAACAGGTCTGGTGTCCAATCATCCCTGGCACAGAAGTTTCTAGAGCAATGATCACCTAATAATGTCTCCTTCTGGGACCCCCAAGGGAGTCAAATAGGTAAAATGATTGGACTTTGTTCATACCTTTGATAATCCTGAGTGGAATTCTGGAAACACAGATAAATACTTCATCCCATGATACGGGGCTTCATGTTAAAAGCCAGGTGACACACCCAGCACCTCAGGCCAGTTGGGACTTTTAAGTGCTGAGATGCACTCTGGGATGGCACTCCCACTTCCTGGGAGAAGGTGACCCTAGCACATGGCTGGAGACTCAAGAATGTAATTCCAAATGGCTCATAGTTCATCTCCTCTTACACACTAAAATAAATACTCATTTTCCCCAATTATCCAAGTTCTACCTGCCCATTGTAGAAAGTTGGAAAACTGTAGATTAAGGAATGAGATTTACCTGAATAACCCCACTGCTCAGGCATCTTGGGGTAGAGCATGTTGATTTGCATAGCTGGGTCACAGTGGATTGACTTTTCCCTCCTGTTTTCTACTGTATATTGTATCATGAGCATTTTTCCATGTCACTGGTGGTCCAAGGGGTCATGCCAAGCCATCTCCTAGGTGCCTGCCAGCCTCCATGGCTGCTGTGCGGGGGGGAACATGGGGAGTCAGGTACGGAGAACTGCGGCAGCGACAGGTCTCTCAAGGGGAAATGGCGGCTGGACAGCTTTCCTGGCAGGGGAAGGCGAGTGCAGGCCTTTGCTGTGGACTCATTACTGCCATCATGCCTGCCCAGCACTGTGCCAGGAGGTGCAAAGTTCTCGGAGGTTCTCGAATGGGGACTGCATTGTCCTGGGGTTCAGGATCACGAGGAAGGCGAGGTCCATCTCTGTGTGGAGCTAAGTGACCACGATGACGAGCGATGCAGAAACTGCCCATGTGGCGTGCATCCTGCCACTGCTGCTCATCAATTGTCACCTCAATGACCACAGTCCTGCCAGCACAGACACCTGTGAGCCAACCGTGGAGCTGGGGACAGTCTGCCCATGTGAGGGGCAGGCAGAAATATGGCCCTGCAGGTCCGCTAAAGGGAGCCCTGAGCAGAGCTCGCACTTGCAGCCAGCTGCCCCTGGGCAGTCCCTGTGTCCCCTGCCCACATTCTAGGATGCAAGGGGCAGTGTGTACCCAATCTGCCTGCTTCCCCAGAGGGCTCCTTGGCCTCGGCTGTCTGAACCACACGACAGTCCCCAAATGGGTGGGAAGATGCATTTATGACTCAGTGACACTCCCTCCTGTACGGGCACTCCACAAGCTGCTGATTTTGGCCACTTACAGGCAAGTTGTATCTAAGTTCAGCTTGTGGGCAGGGTTTCTGCTGGGTACTGTGATTACAAGCTTCCCAGTTGGAAAGCCACACTGTTGTGCAAACATATCAAAGCTTCTTTTTAAAAAAAAATTGTAAAAAGTTTCATTTTTAAAGATTTTATTTATTTTTAGGGGAGAAGGGAGGGAGAAAGAAAGGGAGAGAGACATCAATATGTGGTTGCCTCTTGTGCACCCCCTACTGGGGACCTGGCCTGCAACCCAGGCATGTGTTCTGACTGGGAATCGAACCGGTGACCCTTTCCTTTTCAGGCTGGCACTCAAACCACTGAGCCACACCAGCCAGAGCCATATCAAAGGTTCTTAAACCTTCTCAGTGGGGTGTGGAATCAGGGCTGCAGGGCAGGTGGCTGTGCAGTGTTGAGAGAGACGGGAAGTAGCTGCTGTTGATGGGGTGGCCCTGGGCCTGGGCAGTATGCAAGGCCTCTGAGTATTGGGGACAACTGTGCAGATGGGGTCAACAGGTTCTGGGCTTGGATCCCAGTGACCACCTGTCGTGGTCAGCGTGGGCCGGCTCCAGTCTGCTCTGTGGGTGCTGGAGGGGCAGAGTGCCAGCAGAGGGCTGAGGACACCCCTGAAGGAGAGGAGCCAGGCTTTGTAAATGCCACCTCATGGTCGTCATCTGTGTCACTCAGCAGATCTGCAAGCTGCGGCGTGCTCAGAGGGAGAATTGGAATCCCAGAGGCTGTCACGGCATGACCAAGCTGGCAGCATGTCAACAAGGGTCACTCTGCAGGTGATTTCTTCCCTGAGGAGACAGCCACCCAGTGACTTAGTTCTGTGGTTCCTGCTGGGAGAGGCTGCAAACACAGCTTCACAGAAGGAAGAGAAAAGACAATGTTTTAGAAAATTCGAGGGGTGTAGTGAGAGGATTGTTTATGCATGCCTGCGTGTGTGTGAGAGAGAGACCATATATATGCTAAGATCCATATACAGAGTCATTACGGACTAACCTCTTCAACAAATGTCCTCAATATTTTGGTGGCTTTGTTCAGTAGAATTTATTCCGTACTCACATCAAGTCCAGTTGGTGGTGGGCATCTGGTGGGGAGGAGGTTTGTTCCACAGTGTCACTCAGGGACCCAGGCCCCTTCTGTCTAGGACTGTGCCATTCTCTAGAGCCTTGGCATCCTCTCCACTCAGCCAGCGGCTGTGGGAAGAGAGTGTATGGAGATTTTCATGGGCCAGACAAGGAAGTGGCATGAGTTCCTTCTGCCCACGTTCCATTGGCCAGAACAATCACATGTCCACCTGTCTGCCAGGGAGACTGGAAAGTTGGTCCAGCTGTGTACCTAGGAAGCAGAGGAACCCATGGGGACACAAGGCATATAATCTTTTTATTGGCTCAGGCTTATAGTAAGTATGTATTTCATTTCTTTGGGATTCTGTTGCTTTTTGACTTAGTGAGAAGGCTTTTGAAATCAATGTCTTGTTAATAAAGTTTTTCTCAGCATTTGATCAGGCTTTTTAGGTTAAATTTAAATTTTCTGTGTAAAGATCTTAAGACATATACTTTTAACAAAACGTTGTGAAGAACTGTGAATGGGCCTAGATTTTTCCACATGCAAGCTGACAGGTCGGCCCTCCAGGTTCACAGAGGCTGACAGAAGACACGAGACTTGTGGGTCAGAGGTGCCACCTAGCTTGCTCACTGCTGTCTCCGCAGGGCCCAGGGCACACTGCCTGGCACACTGTAGCCCCAAGTGCTATTTATGAATGAATGAATAAGTAAATGAACAGCAAAAATTCATTCATTATAAACTCGTTAGTATTCACAATAAATGCTCACTTATGTAAATACTCCTTTACATAACAAATGGACCAGTAACTATTATGACTTGCTCTCATCAAACCCCTGTCTCCCCTTCTGTCCCCTGTCTTAGGGAAGGGCACGTCTCAGTTGCTCAGACCAGACACCGAGGGCTACTCGAAACTCTCTATCCCAGTGGAAACTATGGCATGCATGAAAACACCTCCTACCCCCAAATCATTCCTCCACGTACCCACTCATGTTGGCTTGATTCTGTTGCTGCTGGCTTTGCAGGCGGAGGAAGGAGCCAGGACATGCAGGTCGCCGCCAGAAAGCTGGAGGGGACAAAGAAGCAGAGTGTCTCCTAGAGCTTCCACAAGGAGCCAGCCCTGCAGAGACCTCAGCTTTGGTACCACCCATGTTGGATGTTTGGCTTCCAGAACTGTAAGGTACTAGGTGTGTGTTGTTTTAAGTCCCTCTGTGGTCATTTGTTCAATAGCAGCAATAAGAAACCAATATACTTGTCAAGGAGAGTGGAGGCCCCCTGGGAAGCCTCCTGCCTGCTGAGAACGGGCCAAGGCTGCCCACGGAAGCCCACACTCCTGCCAAGTTTCGTTTGTAGGATGAGCACGGAGGGGAAGGAGTGTTTAGTGGGTGGTCATGGGCAGGGGTTGGAGAGTCTCTGAAGGTGTGTCCAGGCTAGGCTGGAAGGAGCCAAAAGAGAACATTCTGGCTCATCCCTCCTGTTATTGAGTCTTCAACGTGTACTAAAGGGTGTGGGGACAGGTGTGAGCCTCAGAGTTTAAAATTAGCATACAGGTGCCCTGGGGCTCAAGGAAACCAAACCCTCCCTGTTGAAGAAAAGGACCTTTCTTTCCTTTGGGGATATCTGTGACTTCCCAAGTAACCTTGCATTAATGTGATTTACCGTATTTTTGCCATGTATAATGCTCACTTTTTGCCCAAAATTTTTTTGAGGGAAAAATAAGGATGCACATTATACATGGGTGTAAGGATTACATACCATGGGCATAATAAACCCGTGTATAATGCTCACAAAACATGGGTGTGCACTGTACATGGCAAGATAGGGTAGATCTTGTAAGCTTGCTGAAGTCGATTTTCCTGGCTATATTTTAGCTGCTGAGGTAGTAGCTCCCCACCCCCCACTCTCTTTTAGATATTTGTTTCCTCTCCTTATTGCTTCTCCTTTATGGTGTTCCAGTGGAAATTGGAATTTAATGAAGAGGAAAAAATTACAGATGAGACTTAAACGCTGAACGTTCTACATTTCTAAAAGAATATCGAAAAGGAAAAATGTTGAAGTAGCGTCTAAGAGGGAGGGGAGAGAAAAAAGTGAAAACAAAATTAAAAGTGAGATTGTGCAATAGGCATGCATGGCCAGGGAGGAGAGGGCAGTTAGAGGAAGTGAAGGCCCCAAATGAGCACATAGCCCACCCTGACCCTTGTCCCTCTAGGAGGGGAGGATGGACGGAAACAGGAGACCAGAAAGGTCAGCTCTTTCCCACAAACATCAGCAAGGCCCAAGAAGGGATGCGTGCTGCGCAAACACGATTGCTTGAGTTTTAAAATGTTGATCTCTTGTCTTCTCCTAGCTGTCTTTTCTCAAAGGCCCATCACATTCGAAAGATGGCTTTTAGAATTAGGCTCTTTCTTGCTCATACTTCCTGCACGGGGAGTCCGGTCATCTGGACGGTGGAGCCTTGGAACACAGAGCACACTTCCTTCCGCAGCGTGGCCTCGTGGGGCTCTTTGGCTCACCCCATCATTGCACACTACACATTTTCCACCCGGCTCCGAGTGCACACAGGGTCCGGCAGGAGGAAGGCCTGCTTGAGTGCGGTCGGTGGGGCGATGGTATGGGTGTAATAATATATAGTTTCAATCTGAGCATTTCACCTAAAATGTCACATGGTGTGCTTGAGTGTGATATGGTTACGTTACAGATTACATACTTGTGATTTTGTAAGAAAACATTTTATAATAAAAACGGGACATTACTTATGTCGGATCCTGTATCCCGTCCCTATGGTTGAAAGTGACAGTGTTTAAGGCCACGTACATATTTGTGACAAAAATAGAAAGCTTTGCTTCCACACCATCGGTATAGAACTTGTATGTGCTTGTTGAGTGACTTTACAGATTGTTCAGCAGCCATCCTCTCTAGAATTGCTTCCAAATTATGCAATATGTCTTGATGTTGGTAATCAGCCTGTGCCTTTGAGCTGACAAGTAGTCTTGACGCAGAGATGTTTCCAAACTCTTGCGTGTAGACGTGCTCCCTGGTGTCTTTCATCGCCCGCTGGCGCGTGTATTTCCAGCTTTTCTCAATCACGCACCAGTTGTGTTAATTATGCTTCGTTAACGTGTGAGAGTTTTGTATTGGCTGTCATGTGGAGTCATAACATTGCAGTCAAAGCCAATAATTTGTGGGTGATGGCAGATGGTGAGGATCCAAGGGGGTGCCAGAGAAAGAAAGAAATTTATAGATCTTATCACAATATTTTTGTTTTCAAACTTCCTTTTTCCTTCCTGAAAAATCTCCTCTGTGTGTGTGTGTGTGTGTGTGTGTGTGTGTGTTTTGAGGACATGAGCCTTTGAAATAACTTTTCCGCAGGAAGACTCTGTGGTGCCAAGTCACCATGACAACTGTCAAAAACACACTAAGATGATTTCTAAAAACAAACAAACAAAAACCACAACCCGATAATAATAATAAAATTACTGGAAGCAAGGGAAGAGATCAGCCCAGGCAATTAGAAAGTTCTTGAATAGCAGGCAGTCCTGCCTGCAGCTGCGATGCCAATGACGTTGGAAATGTCTTTGAAGACATTCACCATTGTCTTCAGGCCCTTTGATGAGAAGTCTCTCTGGGTCACTTTTCACATGTCCAGTCAAATGTCTTGGAAAACGGTTGCAGTTTCTGCTTTCCCTTGGGGAGGGGGAGGACGGACTGTTTGTCCTCCTCCTGAGCAGCGTGTGGTTCTGCCACATTCCCTTGTGTGGGCCCTCAGAGCACATGGCAATAAGGTGATGAATGGCCACATGGCCCTGCGAATAATTTGAAATCCTGGGGAAATTCTCGTGGATTGGCTGGAAGATGGGGGCTCTGCCACCTCCCAGGAAAGTGCATATTTGAGATGAATGGGATCTTCACCATGGGATACAAGTATTTCATGCCAGTTGCCCAACTAGAAAAGGCAGACCAAATGGACATTGACCATCTCTCAATGGGGAGGCCAAGGTCTCAGCCCTTGGGTGGCTGAGCTCCATTTCTGAGACCTGCCTGCAGGGCGGGGCTCTGCCCCACAGCCAGGCCTTCAGAGACTTGGCTAGCATCCGGATGAAATTCCCCCCTGAGCTCTTGTTCTGACTTAAAATTACTAGAGTTATTTACTACTCTGGGAAGCAGAGCACCTTGCAACGGAGAAATGACACCTGAGTGGCTCTTTGTTTGGATCTTAGCTGCCGTGGCTGTGGATTTGTGGATTCCTGCTGGGTGTCAATCTGCTTGCGGGGCCTCCGGCTACAAAGACACAGACAGTTTCAGGACTGGGGGCCCCCACTCTAGACTTGGGATCTGCAAATGAGAGGGGGGAAGGAGTTTGTCCCTTTCTCCCTGGACCCTCCATGGCTGGTCTTTTCCTTGAGGAGTGAATACCTAATGTCCCCTTTCCAAAGCCTCAAATATCACGGAAGAGTCGTGTGTTCTAGGTCACACATCAGATTTCTGAGAACCTCAAAGTTCTTGAGAGGGACCCTCTAATTCTTCAGAATCTTCTCCCTGGATTTACTGAGGGCCACAAGTCGATGAGGACTGAGCTGGCACTCAACCGTGCTCGCATAGCACAGACTTCAATAACTTTGGGAGTGCCCTCCAATCGGAGACTCTGCCTCCAGGGTCTTCTCCATGAAGCACTTGCCCCTTCCTGGGTATCCTTCTCCTAACAAAGGCCAGGGGTGGGGAGGTCTTCCTCGGCAGTTTTTGAAACCCCACAGCTGCCGCTAACTGTAGGGTAAGTGGAGGCAGTCTGGCTTCCTCACCCAGGCATCTGGGTAACTAAGGGAAGCAGTGTTCCCATAGCCTTGTAGGGGCCTGATAACTAGTGTTCTCATAGCCTTGAGACTGGGTCCGGTAAACTGTTCCCTTAACAAGAAGTGGGCTCGCATGTGCAGAATTATGTTATGTTATGTAATATTCTGGCATCTTGCCGGCTTTGTTCCCCTCTGGTACTTAAACAGGCAGGGACTCCCTGCTGGGGGGATGATGATGAGAGACACGCAAGGGGACAGGTGCCACGATGGGTGCCATGCTGGGGAGCAGGGGCCACGACATGACACATGCAGATAGACACGCAGCTTGCAGCGTGCGTGGCTTGCCCATGCATGAATAAAGGCATGCCAGACATCCCAATGGCTCCGTGAATATTCTCCCATCTGCCTGAATACCATGGACCTGCCTGGCCCTGAAGGGTCGCAACACACTAACCTTCTAGGTGCAGGGAGTTCCAGAACTAGGGAGCACGCCTGCATTCCTGACGGGCCAGGAGGAAAAGTAACTTCTCACTGATGAGTCTATGATCCGTAAATGTTTCTTGTAAAGGTCTCAACAGTATTTTAAGCTTTGCTGGTCACCTGGACAATTACTCAGCTCTGCCATTACAATATGAGAGCCTCTATGAACAATACTTAAATGAATGGGCACAGCTGTGTTCCAATAAAACTTTATTTGCAAAAGTAGGCCATGGGCCACATTGCCCTGTGGGCTGCAGTTTGCCCATTTCTGTTTTTTCTTTCCACACACACAAAAGAAAGACAGAGCACCAATTTGTTTCTCAATGTCCCAGCTTAGGAAATATAAAAGTGTAATCACGTCATACTCTGAGAAGAACAGGACAGGACAGGAACGCAGGAAGTGCTGGTGGGGCACGGAGGGGCATCTACTCCCCCCTAAATGGGGGCTGTGGTGTGGTGAACAGACTTGGAGGGTGGAGAGGGTCTGGGAGCTTCTCAGGTGGTGGTGCTTAGGATGGATTTTGAGGATGAGGTAGGAGTTTCAGGGAAACTCAAAGCCAGAAGGGACTTCAGGGAAGACCAAAGGCATGTGCAAAGGCGGAGACACGGGGTCGCTGAAGTGTGTGGGGCCTGCAGGCGTTCCAGTGGCTCACTGCCTAAGTCAAGGGGGCCAACTTCAGTAGCAGAGGAAGCTGGGAAGGAGGGCTGGGGCCGGGTCAGGAGCACTCTTTCGCTATGTGCAAAGTAGTCGGGTTTTCCCCTGTAGCTGCTGTGGAGCCCCTGAGGAGTGTGAAGCAGGTGAGTGACACGCCCAGAACTGGGGGGATGGTGAGAAGGTGGGTAGACCGCAGGCAACCTTTGGATGCCCACATTTGGCCCTGGCCCGAGTACCCCTGGCTGAGATTGGAGCCCTCTGCAAGTTTGGTCCAGAGCCTTACTCTTTAGTGTCCTCTAGGTCCAGCTCTTTTGTCCCTGTGACCTTGGGTTGGCTAGCAGATTCCTCATCCTCTGTGCCTGGCCCAGCTTCTTGCTCTAAGAAATAGTAGACACCCCCGCCCCCACTGACAGAAAGCACTGCATGGCTCAGTGGTCTGTTTCACGTGTCAGCCTGGCCTGGCTTGAGCACACAGGTAGTCACTCAGTGACTACGTGCTAATCTAGGTGTTGCTGCAGAAGTGTTTTGAAGATGTGATACTGATTTAACACCAACAATCAGCTGACTTTGGCTTTAAGTAAAAGAGATTATTTTTGATCATGTGGGTGGCCCACATGCAGTCAGCTAAAGGCCACAAGGGCAGGTCTGAGGCTTCCCTGGGGAAGCAGAATTCCCACCTGTGGACCGCAGCTCCGGTCCCACTGACGTCTGCTTGTGATGATAAATTTTCTTAATAAAGTGAAAGTTTCATGGTATGTGTTCCATTGTGAAGGTAGAAAAAACATTGTCTTGAATGGAGAAGGTGAACGTATTTTTGGTTCGTCTGCCTTCATCCTAGGGTCATTGAGAGGACCGAGAGTCCCATTAACCTAAGCCCTGAGGAATCGTGTTGACTGCCCCCCGCCCTTGGCCACCGGGCCCTGGAGGTGTTCGGTCTTGAATCTCAGGTATGAATCAAGACACTCGAAGGCACTGAGGGCGCTTGCTTCACTCCAGCTCTGCAGGTGAGACGGCTCTGCGTCATGCACCCCCCAGCATGGCTTTGTGGTAAACCCGGTGGTGTATTTAGGCATTATTCACCCTTGCTAATGAATAAGTCATCTTGTGTGGACACTAGAGCTAGTTTGGGGAAGTGACTTCAGGGGCTCAGAAGAAAGCTATGAGCCGTGTCGAGTCTGAACCTTAAAGTAAATCACCCAGTTGGCTTTCAGGCTAAATGCCAGGCACCTGGGACAGCACAGGCTACTGGGCTGGGTGTCTTCTCAGAGAATGGCTGTGCCAGCTTGTTGGGACACAATCCAACGAGCTTCTCTCAGGTCCCACAGGCAGACTCTGTGCAATCTTGCCGATGGTCTGTAGGTCAGAGGGGGGATTTCTGGGCACCAAGGTGGCAGTGCACAGGGAAAATGACCTCTGTCAACTGCAGAGGCCAGAGAGCCCAAAGGGCACCTCTAGCAGGGCTCCCAGGGCCTGGAGAGGGAAGACAAGACTCTGGTGACTCCCATCTTGGAAATGTACACATGTTAAAAGGGAGGAGTTATCAGAGACTGACACTGGTACGTGCTGCGTATGGGAAGAAGGAACATTCTGGAGTTTCAGCTTCTGTTTCAGCAGCAACCATGAAGCACAATAGGAGGTTGGACCAGATAATTGAAACCGAGCCGAGAAGCTGGATCCAATGAGGGCCACGTGACCTTGGGAAGTTCTCAGCACACACTACCAGAGCCTGGCCTGGCCGTCTCTCCACTCAGCCCCAGCCTTGTGTGTAACACCAAGGGTTGCAGAAAGATGTTAATTCACCTGCGAGGGAAAGATGGGGTAACACCTCCCTGGAAAAGATAAACTGGAGATGCCAAAGATTGAACATGCCTCATGCTTTGCTCTGGTTGCTAAACCTGTGACTGTATTTGCAAGATTTAGCAAATAAAAACACAGGATGCCTGGAAGAAATGGTGCTGGGACAACTGAATATTCACAGACAAAAGAAGGAGGTTGGAGTCCTTCTTCATGCCATCTACCAAAATTGATCAAGGACCTAAATATAAGAGCTAAGGCTATAAGAACTCTGAGAAGAAGACACAGGGGCAAATCTTCATGATCCTGGGTTAAGCGAAACTTCCGGAGACACGGCACCTGAAGCACAGACAGCCACAGGAAGAATAGACGGATTAGATGCCGTGGAAATAGAGCGTCTTGTATTTCAAAGGACACAGTCAAGGTGGAGAGTTTCCATTCCGAGGGCAGAAAGTTCTGGAGATGGATGGTGGGGGCGGCTGCACAACAGTATGAATACACTTAATGCCACCGGCCTGTTCACTGCAAAATGGTTAAAATGGAAACAATTGGGTTTTGTATACTTTACCAAAATAAAAATAAGAAAAGGCACTGTGAGGAGCAAGCTTTTCACCTCCATTGGAAGGGACCTGAGATGTCCTTGCGAAGTGCTGGACGTGCCCTGACGCTGGCTGTTCTCAGCCTGTGGCTTCTCAGCCTGGCCCCTCCCCCTGCCCCCAAGCCTGAGGCCTGAGCAAATCCCTCTGTCCCGAGGTTGAGACACTTGATCTTCAGTGGACCCCTGCTCCCAACAGTAAACCTCTCCCACTGCAAACACTTGTCCTGCATGGGAGGGAGCCAGGCGCCGGGCCCTGACCCAAGCCCTGGCCGCATCCCGTCCCTCTCTTCCAGGTCTCCCATTTGCCCCTGTCAGTTACCTCACTCCTAAGGCCACACAGCCAGGGAATGCTGGAAGCTGACCCTGGACCCTGGGCAGTCTCTTCCAAGGCCATGGTCTTAACCTTTCTTCTGTTTTCAAAACTCAGCTGGATCCCCCTTTTCTCTGAAGGCACCTTGAGCCCCCTGGGCTGCTCCCATTTGTTGCCCCCATGGTACCTTGTGCTCCCACAGGACCATCTACTATTTCAGGTACTTGTTTCCTTACCTCCCCCCCTTAGATGGAGGGGCCCTCCTGGCAGTGCGCACCTCGTTCCTCTTGCTTATGCCAGGGTAATTAAATCCGGATGGGTGCGGGCATGTGACTGAGTGCCTAGTGATGGAGCCAGTGCTGCCTCCGGGCCCCTCCGTGCTGTCCACGACACTCAGGCCCACCCATCCGGACTGCCCGGGGCCTTAGACGGGAAAGTGCGCTCTGCCTGAAATTCCAGCCCTCTATATTTCAAAGTCCCTCCCCCGGGGCCAGAACCCCCTGGAGTGTGATGCAATGAGGAAAAGGACTTCTGCTCTGCTAGGGATTCACAATATTAAAGGAAGATTATATCTTTCACAGCAGGGAGGAGGCTTATTTCTCTCTGGACCCTATCTTTCAGGGGCTTGTAGCTCAACATTCTTTTGGGAATATTCTAATTCTGCTGCATTCTGAGTGAGGAATGGATGTATTGGGCATGGCTAGCATGGGGGGGGTGGGGGGGCCGTTGGGGCGGGGGGAGGGTAGCCCAGGCCCTGCTGATGGTCGAGCTGACAAGCTGCGTCTGCGAGCCCAGGGAAGCCAGGGGTCGAGTTGTCTTTTGTTCTCCCAGGCATCTCTGCGGCGATGCTAGTGATCACATTGAAATGAAGACTTTCTGTTCAATGAAGAAGACCTTAGCCCATGCAGACGTGCAGGTGTGACACAGGAGAAAATATGTAGAATACCTGAAACGGACAGGATTGAAATAGAGGTGTGATGATTTGAAAACAATCCTTGGACAGCTTCAAGAAAAAGATTGACTCTCTTGCTCACTTGGATTCTTGTTTCTTGATTGTTTCTCTTGTCTGTCTTTCAGAAATAAGGAAGAAAAAGTTTAATGGTAGAACATATTTAAGCCAGGGAAGATATGAGTCTCTGTTTATGAGGTTGTCACTAAAAATACTAAAGTTTTAATGTTAGTTTTGCTAATGGATTTGTTGATACAGAGATGCAGCGTGATGTGGCAGAAACACCACGTTATGGGTGAATGTGCCCCCTCCCCTCCAGTTTTTTTTATTGAAGCCCTAACCCCCCAGTGTACTGTATTGAAGATGGGGCCCCTGAGAAAGTAACTAAGGTTAAATAAGGTCATAAGGATGGGGCTCTGTTCTAACAGAATTAGTGTCCTTTAAAGAAGAGACACCAGAGAGCTCAGCTGTCTGCAAGCCAGGAAGAGCTGCCGTCAGAGATGGACCACTCTGGCACCTCGATCATGGACTTCTTACCAGACTCTAAAATTTAGAGATAATAAATGTCTGATTTTTTAAGCCTCCCAGTCTATGGTATTTTATTATGGCAGCCTGAGCAGACTAATACAGACCAATAGTTTGGGATCAGACAAAATCAGAATTTTGGTTCTTGCTAGTTGACCTTAGACAAGTTATTTAATTTTTCTGAGCTTGATACATAACAAGATGTTATTATACCTTGTTGGTAGGTTTGTTGTTAGGGCTAAAGATATCATTTAGCACTGAGTAGACACTCAGTAGGGTCTCATGCAGTTCTAGCACACACCCTATGATGGTCTCCTTCTCGAGAAGCCAATCCCTCTCCCAGGCTTGAACTGTGAAGCAATGAATATTTGGTCACTTGGAGGATATGTGTCACAGGGATTGACAGGGTAATTCAATGTACGTTTTTATGTTTAGTCTTTTCATCGTAAGGAAGGCATCGGCACAGAATCTTCTTGGGAAGAAACAGTTGCTACCATTATTAACGGGGGTGTATAGGAGGTCATTACTGGTCTAAACTCCCCAGTGAGGTGCTGAGGAGCTGGAAGCTTTCAAGTAGGATCCCACCTCTTTTTTCAGAGTCAGCCAAGAGCAATGCATCTTTATTCTAAGGGAAAATGCTTATAAAAGAGATTGAGTGTTTATTTAAATGTGGTGAGTGCCTTCATTCCAGCTATACAACCTATAGTTAATTAGACACTAACTACTAATTCTAAGGTGTGCTATTTTGTGGGGGCGTCAAGAACACTACCCTAATATCTAGTTCTGCGATTAGAGAGCGAGTGGTTTTTGTGTGGATTGGGGGAGGAGGTGTGTAGAGAGGTCTTTGCCAAAGTTGATCTTATTGATGGCAAGTCTTAAAGGTTGTTTTAAAGTTGCTTCTGCAAATGTCTGGACAGCTGTCACTCAACATCCCCCAAACCTGGGTTTAGGTTTCTGTCGAGCCTGAATTTTTGTGTGCTTGGTGGAGTCACTGCTTCCTAGGATTCCAAGTGCAGGAGGTCAGAACAGGCCTCCCCAAGGTGTGCTACTGTGGCATGGGAATTATTTTGAGCTGAAGGTCATTGAGATCCTGCAGACTCACTAGAACATTTTACCTCTCCCTTAAAGAATTTAAATTTGGGGTGTTGATCATAACAAGTTGTGATCACAAATAACTTTTTATGAGCTGTCTATAGGGCTGGGCAAACATCTAATCACTGAACATCTGTTCTACGTATCATCCTGTGTGACTCTCTGAGGTCTCAAGGTGCCTTACCTCATTCTTCGCTCAGAGAGTCACCTACTCCTCATTTTCACTCTCGGTCTCGGAACCTCTCGTATATGTGCGGCCCCAGACTCTCCTGTGTATGTGGCTCCTGTATGTACATATGCAATTCAATTTGATTATTTCCTCTCAATGGCCTGTCTCATGTGGATTTAATTCTTACAACATCTGGAAGGACCTAGAAGGGTGTAGGAAAGTTTCTTCCTCCCCAACACAACCGTGGTATCACATTTCAACGTCCTCATCATCAGCTTGACAAAAGAGGAACGCATGGGAAAAGTCCAGAAGTTCCTTTGTGACTTTGACAGTTTGGATTCCAAAGGGGCAAAGTGTGAAATCGGAGAGTGTATGTCACCCCTTTAAGCTATAGAATAAACAAAAATGACATTTGGTCCATCAGAAAGTTTGGACAACCCACGATGAAACTAAGATGAAAGATGAGCTTCGTTCCTTTTTCTCCCTCAGGAGATCAACACCAAGCCCCTGAATATGTCCCCCACCCCCCTCAGTTGTGGAGTCTTTGGTTCAGCACTTACAAGGACAGGTTCGACTACATTCCTGAAAGGCCATATCCATTGAACAGCTCTTGAACCATTTTTCCCTGAGGATTCCACATTTACTGTGTCATCTCCACAGGCTGACGGGCTTCAGGGGCCCTTAGACGACATGTGGAAAGGTGGACAGTAGGAAAGTGTCCTGAGGGAGTAAAAACATTTACCAGTGACCGGGGTGATTGCCCATCTGTTCGCTGAGAATGTTCCTGTGTGTTGTTCTTTTAGGATCTCCCGGACAAGTACAAACAACCTGGCCTAAGACTACCCCTGGCCACAGCTGTGGCGACAGTCGGAATTAATGGAGATGATTTCACACCAATGCAGCCTTCATGGAATTGGGGGTTCAAGCTCGCTTCATCTCGGTCTGGGAGGGCAGTGAGAACCCCACCCCAGTGCTGGGTCACAACTTTATTTATTCATTTTTAGCATTATTGAGGTCGGTTGACAAAATTGTAGCGTACTTAAAGTGCACAGAATGATTATTTGACATGCACGTGGGGAAAGGGTCCCACCGCTGAGTTAATTATCATGTTTACCTTTTGTGTGCGTGTGTGAGAATGCCTAGTTCTACTGTCTTAATCAAATTTCAATTATACAACGTAGTATATTCATCTTATAACTGAAACTTTGCACCCTTTTACCCACCTCTTCCTATGCATCCCACCCCGCCCTTAGCAACCACCATTTCACTTTCTGTTTCTATGAGTCTGACTTTTTCTAGATTCCACATTGGGCTACAGCTTTACCAGTGAGAATTCCTGATCGTGGCCCTGCATTTGCCCTAGATGGCTAAAAAGAGGTCACACCCTCACCATTCCCCTCAAGTGAAGGGCTGGGCTCAGGAGACACACAGGCTGTTAATGGATTCCTGGAGCGGGAGCTGGAAGGTTGGCCAAGGATATCGGTTTCTCGGGGTGTAGTGTGTCACCCCACACCCCGCGGCAGGAGCCAGCCTGAGGAATGCTCACCGGCCGTGTCTCAACACTTCCCGCAGTGTCTCCATCGAGGCTTTGACGGGAACTTGCGCAACAGAGGTCCTGGCATAAAGTGGGCAAAGTGCTGACACCAGCTTCTGGCAGACAGCAGGCCCCGGTTATTGGAACAGCGTTTCAGGGACTGCTCCGAGGACAGCTGTGCCTGCCACACTGGAACCACAAAGCGCTTTTCCTGGAAACTGTACCAACAAGATGGCTGCAACATGCCGGGGCTCGGTGAGGAAGGCAAAGGTGTTCTTCCCAGGTGCTCTGCATGGAGCGGCTCCATTAGAAGGGTCCTCCCTGCCCTCCCTGCACCCCATCCTTACCATAGACTTTAGCATATACCTGTGAGTGGCCCCCAGAGGTGCCAGCTCAAGACGGCCACCCTCTGGCCAGGAAATGCCTGGCTCTTATCCATGGGCTACTGCGCTGCTTGTTTTGCAATATAAAAACACTTCATCATCAGCTTTGAGTCCAACTGGACTAATGAACCAGAAGTGGAAGGTAAAGCCTCAAATTCAATGGGAGAAAATGTGAGAGGATATCTTTGGCCTGAGAGATGGGGAAAGATTAGTAAGAAAAATGTGCAAGCTCACGTCATAAGTAAGAAAAGGCAATAAAGCGTTGTGTTGCCCCAGAGGACTCCAGGAACAAAGGTAAAGTTTACATGTATTTAGAGAAGGTGTCGAGTTTCAGGGAGCTATGTCCCCCACTAAAGTCAGTGAAGAACACGTGAGAAACACCTATGAGCCAATAAGAGGAAAAAGGAATTCAAATGAAAAAAAAGGGTGAAGGGTCTAAACAGGTGATTTACAGGAGAGGTGACCCCACACTCAAGCGCATGAGGAAACCCTTATTAGGCGTGGGAGAAACGCAAAGCAAGCAGTGAGATCCCTTTACATCTATTAGGAAAGTTAAGAAGCGCTAGAAGGCTTCAAGTGCTAAGTGCTGGTGGGTGCGTGGACAGGGGTAGCACTTGGGACAAAATCGCGGCACTGCATATAAGTCAGCAATGAGCACCGGGACTGGGGCACCCAGCAATGGCACCCCCAGGCACGGGTCCCAAATGCATTCTCATCAGAACCATAGCAGTGTGTGGGTGAGGACGTGTGTTGCTGTGGAGGGTGGGCCCAGGAAGCTGGACACACCTGGCTGCCCACACGGGGGACAGTGGTGGGTGGTGTGCCTGGGAGCTCTTGGTGGAGCACCAGCCAGGGTCCCTCCTTCCTTTTCGGCATAGATCCTGTCTTCTTCTTCATTGGCCTGCCTTCTTTTCTGGTAAGCAATTCACCCCAAATAACTTGCCATTGACCTTTGGGAGTTTTCCCATTTGACTTAGTTGTGCTATGTCATAATAATCTGTGGGAAGGTCTCTTACCTTCCTCATTCCCTCCCAGCTTCCCTCGTCCCACCGTATGCAGGGACCGTGCTGGGGGCTGGGAACACCAGGGCAAACTGAACAAACAGCCCAGCTGACCTCCTAGAACCGCCTGTTGATACGTTCACCATCTGCATGTCTTTATTTGTCGTGTGGGCCATCGGCTCTCAAACATTTGGGTTTGGGCATGCCTGTACACTCTTAAAATTACTGAAGTCCTCGAAGAGCTTTTGTATTTGTGGGTTATGCTAAACAGATTATTTTTACTATATTAGAAAGTAAAACTGAGAAATTAAAAAATATTTATTGATTGATTTAAAAAGCAGCAACAATAAACCCATTACATGTTGACATAAATAACATTTTGATTAAAAAAGTACATTTTCCATAACATAATATTCTAATAGGAAGAGCAACAGTATTTTGCATTTTCCAGTCCCTTTAATTTCTTGTGAAAGTGGAAGACACCTGGACTCCCACGTCTGCCTTTGTATTCGGTTCGTTGCAATATTACACACAACAAAGCTTCTGGAAAACTCCACTGTAACCCAGAGAGCAAGAGTGAAAAAGGCAAATAACACCTTATGTTGTTGGAAGAATGGCTTCGACCTCACGGAGCCCCTGAGGTCTGAGATTCCCAGGGGTCCCTGGTGAGACCACACTTGGAGAACCGCCCGCACAGGTCTCTCTGAAGCCTTGGTGTGAGGCCTCTGTTCTAGCAGCCGCACACCTGGTGTGGTGGTGAGGCCTGGGGTGCCAGTCTGCTGGAGGGCATCACATGTTAACCTAGAAACTGGGGGTGGAGGGGATCCATCCGACCTGGGTTGTAGGCAGTACACTGACCTTTTCTGTGTTTATTTGTATCTTCTGAGTGTTTAGTTAGTGCTCATTTTATTGACCGGGATGAGTGCATATGACTGGCTCATTGATTTTTAGCTGTTATTTATTGAGTACTTCCTAGAGGATAGGCCTTTCGTAGAGTGCTTTCTCTTGTTAAAATTAGTTCATTCTTTGCACATCTCTCAACATATAACAGACCTTGAATCAAAGGAATCAAATGTTAGTGAAAAATGTAAAGGTGTTTGTGGGCCTTTAACAGTTCTGATAGCTGGGACCTTGTTTGAATCTGTACCCATAGATTCTTGTCAACTGGTTAGTGGATGTGTAAACGGGTTACACATCTCTAGATTGGAGGCAAATTCTCAGAAAAATTTCGGGAGGAACTTAGCTGAGAGGGAAAACCTTCGGCACCGAACTCCTGTGGGGTGAGAACGGGTGCCTCCTGCTGGAAACCTGCTTTTCATGATGGAGACACCATGCCTTAAGGACCCTATGGGACACCGGGGACTGACTCGCCACAGTGCTGGCCTCAGGTTCTGTGCTGGGTCACATGTGAACAGATTTGGGTAATTTTATAACAGTCAAATATCAGTGGCATGGGAAGTGTCCCCTAAGAGAAAACGGGTTAAGGATATCACAGGACATTCATACAATGGAATGCAACAAGGGGTGTGCTTTTCATACACTGATGCAGACAGTTCTAGGGAAGAGTGTTGAGTTAGGAAGTACAGTGCAGAAGAGGGTGTGTGGCACAGCACCCTTCGTGTAAAAGGGGCGGGGAGAATGTGTATTTGCTGTATTTGCATAGTAAACTTTGAACAGCATAGGAAACCCTGTACCAAGAGTGGCGACCAATGGGATGGGGTGGAGAGAAACTTCTCACGGACCTACTTGCACTTTTTGATACCATGTGAATGTATTACCTACTCAAACATTAACTACCTTTAAAAATAATTTTTAAAAAAGCAAAATAAAATCCAGATGGAAAGCAACCCAAATCCTTTGCACCGGAGCACCGTGGTTTTTCTAGACAGGGAATAGCCCCACTGTAAACTGAAGCAGCCCTGCTGGGGGGGGTGAATGACTTTTTAGTTTCAACAGACGTCAGACTTCCTGACCGCCTAACTGTGATAAACGCAGGAGGCTCGCACCCAAATCCCTGCTGTGTGGCTCAGCAGGGCACACGTTTGTTGTTCCACATCCCATCTCATTGGCTTGGTTTTCAGGAGGGGAACATAGAGACCGAGTGTTCAGCAATGTCGGGTGGAGGGTGGAATTCTCACAGTTTTCTTTGGAAGGGTTTCAGGTGCTGTGAACATTTGTTGAGAGAGTGCCTGAGTGTGCAAACCCAATGGGGTGGGCCCCAGGGCACCCCTCTGTGAACCCCTCCGCAGGGAGGGAGGGTCCTTAGCTCACTTGGGGTGTCAGAGTAGCTGTGTGTCCCTGGACCAGTTCTCAATTGACAAAAGGTGATGAAGGCGGTGGCTTCTTTCGCAGGTACGGGGTGGGTGTGTGTTCTGGAGACGTCTCAAACACAGCAGGAATGAAAAGGGTGGGTCCTGACAAAAAGTAGCATTTTCTAAATGTTCACAAAGCACATGATTCTGCAATATACAGATCATGTGTCATAGATGTGTCCACTTGAAACCTATATGATCCAATTAATCGACGTCACCCCTATAAGTCAATAAAAAGAAAAAAGCCACGATTCTCATACTATTACACAGGGAACACATGTCAAAGTTGTAGTCTGTCTGGTGAGAAGACAGAGGTTGGAAACATCCCCTTGTGCACTTTCACCCCCTATTCCTGCTGGCACCGGTGGCTGACCAGGGTTTGCAAATGGCGGACTAGAATGTGATGGCGGGTCCAAGGCAACCGGGCCTGCCCTGGTGTCCTACCTGTGTGGCGTCCTACCTGTGTGCCCCACTCAGAAAGACCCTGTGCTTGGCTTACTGTTGCCATCTTGAAATTCCGAATTTTTGGATGGGGGTCCACATGTTCGTTTTGCAATGGGCCCTAAATTATGTGGCTTTCTGCACTTAGCTCATTGCACCTGGAACCTCAACTCTTCTACGGCTTTTTTAAAAAAAAATAATTAAACTTATTGGGTCGAACATATTTTAAAACAGAAGTCTGCTATTCTCGAATTTTACTTTATTTTTAAAACACTCTGTAGATTGGTTTTCTTTAAAGGCAGCCCGTCTCCTCAGGAGTAGTTTTGTGAAATAACTCCTGATAATTGGCTCATAATCTTTCCTGGAATAAGATGCTTGTTGTTAGGGCAGGAGGGGCCCGTGAGCCAGAGACACAGCCCTGTCTGAACTAAATGAAACTTGGCACCGTCGAGTCATTTTATTACATGGCTTGAGTGTTTAAACAGCTTTGTCATCGCAGGTCAATGTGTGTTTGGGTTTGACTTGAAGTAGAACCTGAGGTGTGATCTACAGAGCCAACAGGGAAAATATCCTTCTGTTTTTCTTGGAATGTGTGAAGAGTTTTAATTTCAAAGAGCACAGTGGTCAAGCATTTGCTCTCTTTGCCTGGAATCAGTGGCTTATTTGTAGTTTTGAAAATGTGATGCTGTATTCTACTGAAGGGTTAGCTCTCATTCTAGGTGAGGATCTATTAAAAAACCCAGTGCTTCTATTTCCGCAGGACTAGAACAGTGAAATGGGAGGACACCCGCCGGGAGCATCCCTGTGCTTCAGACTTCCTGCTCCGTCGGGATGGCTGGGAACAGTTGTGCAGAGAGTTTTGGTTTTAACTCAATCATTTAAGACAGACTTGTGTATCCAACTGAATTTTGCCTTGAAAAATTTGCCTTCTCTTGTTTCAATCTATGAAGCATTTTCCCTTAACCTATCTGTGCATGTTTGAAGATGAGTGACCTCCCTTCCTCTGTGCCAGAAATCACAGCCTGGGCCGCCTCATGCTCACTGTGCCATCTTGTCTACCATGGGATCCAAATTCGGGTGGTGATATTGACATATTTAGCCTGCAAATTTTAACATATGCAACAGTGTCACATGAGTCCTCCATAATTTGAAAGGTGGGTTTTAGATTAGATTATATGTATACACACACGTGTGTGTGTATGTATATAGCATGAACTATGTGACTTGATAATACTGATACTAAAAATAACTATTTTTTATAGTTTAGAAATCATGGCATTATGCTATTGAATCAATAGACTATCTTTCCTTTGGCAGTTTTACCTTCACAGAAAAACAGAGTGGACAGTACAGAGTCCCACGTGCCATGTCCCACGCAGCCCCCACCCGCCCCATAGTTTCCCCTGTTTCGACATCTCATGTTGGTGTGGCTCATTTGTTACAAATGATGAGCCAGCATTGATCGTTATTATGAACTAAAGTCCTTGGTTCTAATTAGGCTTCAATCTTTGGGTTGTGTGTGCCCTGAGTTTGGACCCGCGTATGGTAACACGTACCACCATTACAGTTCACACAAGTCCTTTCACTGCCCCCCACATCCTCTGTGCTCCCCCCTCGCCCCTCTCCTTCCACCCTGAGCCCTGGTAACCCGGATCTTCCTCCCTCCAGAGTTTTGTTTTCTCCAGAATGTCGTCTGTCGGAGTCATACAGTGTGTGGATTTTTCAGATTGGCTTCTTTCACGTAGTAATATGTCCTTAGGATTTCTTCATGTCTTTCTGAGGCTTGATACTTCCTTTTTTACTGCCGAATAATATTCCGTCGCACGCATGTACCACTTTGTCTGTCTGTCTACCCGCTGAAGGACGTCTTGGCCGCCTCCCAGTTTCGGCCGTTATAGATAAAGCAGCTGTGAACGGCCACGTGCAGGTTTTTGTGTGGCGCTAAGTTCGGAACTCACTGGGTATGTACTTATAAATTATGGTTTATGATACAGGGAAAGATTGTGTGTTGTTTTAGAATAGGGTTCCCGGATTGCGTGTGAACTGCGTCGTGTGCTGGGAATGTGAGAGGAGTTTCGTGTCTGAAATACACGGGGTAGGCATCTACAAGCGATTACACAGGCCTCAGGAGGAGGCTTAGCTCGGCCACCCTGTCCCACTGGGCGTCCTGAGGACCACATGGTAGGTCGCCGTATTAACTCCGACAATCCAGGTAAAGTGCCACTGGTTTTATGGGCACCTGATGATTGGGACTGGTACTACCCACCAGTCTTGTCTTTTTTTCTTTTAATGAAAAATTTTATTTTTTATGCTCATCTGAGGACATTTTTTTCCCATTGTTTTCAGAGAGAGGAAGGAGAAAGACAAATATCGATGTGAGAGAGAAGCAGCGGTTGGTTGCCTCCCAAATATGCCCAGACCAGGATTAAACTCGCAGCCCAGGCATGTGCCCTGACCAGGGATCGAACCCACAACCTTTCAGTTACAAGACCATCCTCCAACTGAGCCACACTGGCCAGGGCAACCAACCTTCTGTCTTAAGGCTCCTCAAACTTGCAAGAGATGAAAATCTAAGGAGGCAAGTGAGGAATTAATCAGATGCCTTGTGTCAGTTAGACTCAGGCCTCCTGCTCACGCCAGGTTTACGGACAGCCACCTCCCCGCCCTGCCCCCCCTGCAGGACCTGGCTTTTGACCCAGCTTTGGATCCCCATTTGGAAGGCATTGCCCATCTTCTACCTGGCTGGGTAGCTTGTCACATCAATATATTCTGAAAACAGTCCCACTTCCTGGTCAGCTTTGATGTTATCCTCAAATATTCTAAAGACCCCAGAGCCGAGCAGATGCATTTCTGTCCCTGCTCTTCAGCCACACTGCTGTGCTGTCTCCTCACCTCCTCGTTCTTTAAACACAGGAGTACCGTGTTCTTGCTGTTCCAATCCACCCATCGCATCGTCTCACCCAGTGCCAGAAATGCGTAATAGTTACTTCTTTCTGTGAACACTTTAATATCACTTTGCTTACGAACATATATTCTCTGGGTAGGAACAGAGCTGTCATGGAATAATATTTTTTAAAAGATTGCCTGACGTATTATTTCATTCTCAGTAATGTCTGTGGATGCAAACGCATTTTATCTCTCCCATCACTGTGCAGATGGGACGGAGAACAAAGAAGTCGCCACTCAGCTTCCACTGCCAACATTGAACTGTTTCTAAGTGCAGAGTGGAAACAATGATCTCAGAGGCGAGGCTAGGCTTTCTCCCCGCTGACAATAAATTCGTAACACAGGAGGGAAAAGGGAAAATCCCTATAGCAGGGTGCTGACTGGGAACTGCTGTGGAAATGTAGTTGCAAAAATCACTATCTTGCAATCATCACGGTAAATATTGACTTACACAAACATCAGTGGGTGCTGAATCTGTGTGCGTGTGTATTTGATGAGGAGCAAGATACTTACATGGTCTTAAAGCATCTCCCCACAGACTGCATAGATTACTTCCCTGCTTGTGTGCTTGGCACATACTGAATGCTCAAGAAGTATGCATACGTGAAGTCAGGGAGGTACAATTGGGATATTGGAATTAGTAAATAAAGGGGTCACATTCTACCCTGGGCCCTGGGCCATTCGGGCTAAGGGGGGGCTCCCCAACTTTGCCCCTCTCCCCCATGTCAAGGGTGAGGTCAGGCTGGAAGGTCAGAACAGGACTCTGTCCTGTGATGCCGTCTAAAAGTGTTTCAGTGGATCGCCTTGCTGGCACTTTCATTCTTATCTTGCTACTTTTAGACAATGATATCCTTTATTCCATTTTCCTGAATTGCCTGTCTTCCTCCAGGTTTTAATGTTATTTTTTGTGGGAAGTAGAACCATCTAACATTTATTAGGTAGTTCACGTTCCACAAACCAGGGTCCCAGGGTGTTTGCTACCGGGCTGGGGTAGGGCATGGGCAGCTGCCCTGGGCTGTCACAGCCCAGTGTCTAGAGAGAGCGCACACATGACTCGCAGGCAGCGCTGTACCCAACTGGCCCAGTACCGAACAGACAGACAGCTGGCGCGACCACGGTATTCTTTAAGATTTCGCAACCAACGACTGGCTTTGAAGACGCATCTTGCAGGAAGGATCACAGGCTGCCCTGGTGACTGATCTGTTTTGGAAATGAAGCTGATCAAACACTTGTAGCAGACAAATGTGACCCCAAGTCACCTCGTGAGTGTTGCAGGAAGAGTGGACAGGGATGTGCCTCACTCTGGAACACACAATAGTTTGGTGGGCTGTTTCCAAGCCTGGAGGCCAGTGAAGGGTGATGCTGGCATAGAAGGAAAAATATTAATATGCCTCCACTCCTACTATACTAGAAAAGAAGTGCAAGGGACCCAATGCCCAGGGGTCCTCCGGGCCAGTGTGGAAATGGGCAGTGTCCCTCTGCTCCCTTCCACGTCTCTTAACTGCCAAACTGAGCAGCGTCAACTGCAAATCCTGGTTTATTTTTCTGAGGAGGAAATCATGAATTCATTGTGAAGCAAATGGGAAATTCGGAAAAGTCTAAAGAAGAAAATAAAACCCACCAGCTATCCGGCCATGGTTAACATTTCGATACACTTCCTTCCCACATGTATGCATGTGTTTTCACGCTGTCACAAAGCTGAGATAACACAGGGGATAATTTTTTGTTTACAGAATTTTTAACTTAATAGTGTCTCCTGATTGCATTCAAGTTGAAAAAACAGTGATTGTGATTAAAATTACCTTTATGAAAATGACTTTTTGCGGGGAGGAGTTTTACAGGAGTTTCTTTGAGCCAAACTAATGGCATATTTGGGGAGCAAGATGTCAAATGCTCTGCAGAATAACAGTTCTGCAGCTTCTTTCATGAATTTGGAATGAAGGAGGGATGCAAGGAAGATGATGTGGAGATGGGAGAAAGCAAGGCAGGGATGGGATCACAGGATAGTTAACAAGATTGTGTGCTTCCTTGAGGTGGTTATTTCTGAAGTGTGTTCACCTAGAAACAATGAGCAGGACTTACTTAAGACAAAGATAAACAATTTACTAAAAAGTTACATGCCTGGTGTGGACTGTCCACCATGACCTGCCCAGTTAGGAATTTATGATCAGATCGCCCTGTGAGGTTACTTTCCATAGAAACCCCTTTTTAAAGTCCCCCCTTTTGGCCATAGATCAATCCCAAAGATGCATCGATGTCCAACCTTTGGTTGGATAGTGTCGTCTCATACCTCTAGGAAGGCTTGTCCCTAGGGAGTCTCAGAATCAATGTCATCTTGTTGACCATTGGGGATAGGGTAAGACCATAACCCTGGGGTCTGAGCTGAAGCAGAATTTCACCCCCAAAAGGAAGAATAGGTAGATGGAAGACAGTCAGGTCTTGTGACTTTCATTGCAGAAACCCACTCTGGATTATTTCTATCCTATGAACAATCCTGATCTGAGCTTTTCCTTCCATCTGACTTTTCTGTATTTGGCATCTAGTATAACATTGACCTAAGCCATGGAAAGAGTATTAACAGTTATCTTAACATGTTCAGGAATCATAAACAGTTGGACCACATAGAAAAACCCAGGGGACAAGTATAACTATTCTGATGATTAATCTCATTAGCAGACATAAAAAATGATTTTAACTGATCCATGTTCATCACAGTACATCTTATCATGTCATAATTGATATTACCAACTTACCAGTGTTGGAGTTTTAGGTTGTTTCCAATTTTTTGCATAATTGTTTATGTTGCAATGAACCTCTTGGCAGAGAAATCATGGTGCAGAGTCAGATTTGTTGCTTTCAACGCTGGTTCTCCAACCTTCCTCCAAAGTGTAGCCCTAATAGCAACTTCGAGTTCTTCACTTTTATCTTAAAATGTTATGAGAATTTTACCTTTTTCTTCACAGTGGACTGGCTTATTTTAATGTTAAACTAATGTCTTCAATTATACTTTGAGATTACTCAAATGGCCTACTTCTAGCCCTACATCCAAAGCCTTTCCCCACAACAAATGTCCCAGGAAGATATGACCTAGGGACCCTGAGGCCTCAGCCTCACCTGGAACTTGGTCACACACCTCAGGAGGTGAACGTGCACCAGCTGGGAAGTGGACTTCCTCAGGGTGGTGCAGAAATGGAATTGCAGGGTGAATGGGTGGGAACTTCTTAGAGGTTCTTGGTCTATATTGCCATCACACATACCAAAACAAATTCCATGTGTGTAAAAGTTAACTATAGAAAATGAAATCATAGAAGAGTTAGAAAATATGGATATTGATCTGTTTTTAGGGTAAAGGAATTTCTAGATATAGAAGCAAAGGAACAGCATAATGAAAAAAAAATGAAAGGGTTTGACTACATATCCAAAAATGACATTAAAAATTTAAAAGCTGAGACTTCTGGCCACGATGGAGGCATAGGTAGATATACTTTGATTCCTTGCACAACCAAAAGAAGGACAACAAATTCAAAAACAAAAAGCAACCAGAACTGCCAGAAAAATCAAACTGTATAGAAGTCCGACAATCAAGGAGTTAAAGAAGAAACATTCATCCAGACTGGTAAGAGGGGCAGAGATGGGCAGCCGGGGTAGAGAGGATGCAGGGCAAGGCAGTGGCTAGAGGACTGGGTGGTCCCACATTTGCATGTGGATAAGCCGGGAGGAAGAACTGGGGAGAGAGACAGACCATGCAACCCAGGGTTCCAGTGTGGGAAACTAAAATATCAAAACCTCTGGCTGTACAATCTGTGGGGGTTGCGATGGTGGGAGAAACTCCCAGCCTCACAGGAGAGTTCAATGGAGAGACCCACCCACCTGGGGAAATAGCACCAGAAGGGCCCAATTTGCTTGTGGGTAGCAGAGGAAGAGACTGAAAGCGGGCCAAGAGCCAAGCAAGTGGCATGATTCCCTCTTTGACCTCTCCCCTATGTACAGTGCCACAACACGGCCACGTGGGTTGCCTCATCCTGGTGGATACCTAAGGCTCTGCCCCTGACAATGTAACAGGTGTGCTGAGATAAGATAAAGAAATATGGCCCAAACAAAAGAATAGATCAAAACTCCAGAAAAAGAAGTGATGAGGAGCCAACCTGTCAGAGGCAGAGTTCAAAACACTAGTAATCAGGATGCTCACAGAAATGGTTGAGTACAGACACAAAATAGAGGAAGAAGTGAAGGCTATGAAAAGTGAAATGAAGTAAAATATACAGGGAACCAACAATGAAGGGAAGGAAACTGGGACTCAAATAAACAATTTGGAACAGAAGGAAGAAATAAACATTCAACCAGAACAGAATGAAGAAACAAGAATCCTCCTCCCCCCCCCCAAAAAATGAGGAGAGCTTTAGGAACCTCCGGGACAACTGTAAATGCTCCAACATCCAAACTGTAGGGGTGCCAGAAAAAGAAGAGAAAGAGCAAGAAATTGAAAACTTATTTGAAAACATAATGGAGGAGGTCTATTTCCTTTCCCCAATCTGGCAAAGGAAATAGACTTCCAGGAAATCCAGGAAGCTCAGAGAGTCCCAAAAAAGTTGGACCCAAGGAGGAATACACAAGACACATTATAATTATGTTACTCAAGATTAAAGATAAGGAGAAGATCTTAAAAGCAGCAAGAGAAAAGGAGACAGTTACCCACAAAGGAATTCCCATAAGACTATCACCTGATTTCTCAGAAGAGACCTTACAGGTAAGAAGGGGCTGGAAAGAAGTATTCCAAGTCATGAAAGGCAAGGACCTACATCCAAGATTGCTCTATCCAGCAAAGCTATCATTTAGAATAGGAGGGCAGATAAAGTGTTTCCCAGATAAGGTCAAGTTAAAAGAGTTCATCATCACTAAGCCCTTATTATATGAAATGTTAAAGGGATTTATCTAAGAAAAAGAAGATCAAAACTATTAACAGTAAAATGACAACAAATTCACAACTATCAACAACCAAGCTTAAAAAAAAACAAAAACAAAAATGAACTAAGCAAATAACTAGAACAGGAAGAGAATCACAGAAATGGAGATCACATGGAGGGTTATCACTGGGGAGGGGGACGGGGGAGAATGGGTGAAAAGGTGCAGGGGTTATGAAGCGTAATTGGTAGGTGGAAAATAGGGGGAGGTTAAGAATAGTATAGGAAATGCAGTAGACAAAGAACTTATATGTACAACCCATAGACATGAACTAAGTGGGGGATGCTGGTGGGAGGGTGGTACAGGGCGGAGGGTGATAAAGAGGAGAAAAAATGGGACAACTGTAATAGCTTAATCAATAAAGTATATTAAAAAAAGAAATTTAAAAGCTAAAGAGTAAACTAGAAATCTCTATTTGCTGTACATAATGTCATATATGCATCTGTGTGTGAGTGCGTGAGAGAGAGAGCATCATTCACTTACTAAGGAATGAAACCAATAGTGCCCAAATGAGTAATGGACATAAACAGATACAAGAAGAAATAGAAACGATTAATAATATACATGTGAACAGCCGTCAACCTCACTAGCAATCCAGTAAATGTTAATTAATATAAAATGCCACTCTCGTTTAATATATTGGCAAAGAATTTGGAACTGGGGCTCCCAACCCCCGGGGCCATGGACTGGAACTGGGCTGCAAAAGTGGCAGGTGAGGGAGCAAAGCTTCATCTGAATTTACAGCCGCTCCCCATCACTCACATTACCGCCTGAGCTCTGCCTCCTGTCAGATCAGCAGGGGCATTAGGTTCTCATAGGAGCGCAAGCCCTACCGTGACCTGCGCGTGCGAGGGATCTAGGTTGCACGGTCCTGAGCATCTAGTGCCTGATGGCCTGAGGTGGAGGTGAGGTGGATGCTAGCGCTGGGCAGCAGCTGCAAATACAGATTATCATTAGCAGGGAGGTTTGACGGCACAGAGACCATAACAAATCAGTTGCTTACAGACTCATGTCAAAACCCAATCAGTGAGTGGCAATTGCCAATGAAGCTGCATCTGGTGGAAGGCTATAAAGCCATCCCCCCCACCTTGGTCCATGGAAGAATTGTCTTCCACGAACCCAGTCCCTGGTGCCAAAAAGTTTGGGGACCGACCAACCTTTAGAAAGGTTGATTTAGAAAATGCTCAGGGCCAGGCCGAGCGAGGGTGTGATTCTGTATCTGGCACTGACCTCTGTCCCGCCCTGAGTGCCATGAGTTAGTCCTTGTTTTCTGCCCAAGCTGGACAACTCCCTAGCCACTCGCCTCTGCTCCCACTCTGTTTTGTCTCCCCCGCCTCCATGCCCAGGTGGAAACAACTTCTCCTTCATCTAAACCCTGTCATCACCACGTGTCTGTGACTCTCTTATAGCAGATAGCATGAACCCTGTGACTTGATAATATTGATACTAAAAATAACCATTTCCTTACAGTTTAGAAATCATGGCATTATGGTTATAGAATGTATTCAACAACTATCTATCGGGGCCCAGAGTGGGGCAGGACAGCCAGATAGGAGGCAGCAGCAATCGTCCTAGTAATGCAGGAGAGGGAAGGAAGTGGTGGCGGAGCAGGTGAGTGATGGGACAGGGAGGAGGTTGGCCAAGCACGGTGGGGCGGGGCTAGCTGTTTCCTGTCAGTGCTGCGACAATACCGCCCTCTCCCCGCCCCCCCAGCCAGCTTTGGGAACTGGGTAATAATGACTGTGCCTGAGTGTCCCCGTGCACCCCAGGATGTCCTTCCCCCAGGACCCCTCCCCTGGGAGCCTGTCTACTTTCTGTGCTCTTTCTTTTGAAGCACAATTGATCCTAAGTGGTGTCAAGAGGGCTGCGCATCCTGCACCCTGGAGACAGGTCTTTAATAGCGATTTTTGGGGGCTGAGCCAGTCGGGACAACAGGCCCGAGCTGAGAAACCTTCCCGCAGTGACCCCGCGCTGCTGCCGAGCAAAGGCCCTGAGGCCCCGCCCGCCGCCTCTGCGGGGCTGCTCTTTGTGTCCCGCTGGGACTATGTGCGCAGAACAACTTCTGAAATGCTGTGCCATCCGCTGAGCTATTTTACATGGATGAGGACAAGGAAAGCCTCCTAAAGACAGACAGGGAAATGGATTCGAGTGCTCGTTTCCAGGGTCCTGAAAGCGCTTCTGGGTTATTGCCAAGGGCGTCGTAATTCAGCAGAAAAAACATTACGTGTTTCCTACGTGAAGCGGCGTGAAGCCTGCTGCCGGGTGGCTGCCCTCCATGCCCCTTTCTTTTTCTTTTTTATTTCCTTTAAAAAAAGAATTCTTTTTCTTCTTTCAAATGGAACACAAACTTATTAAAAATTTTCAAAAAACGCAAACTAAACCAGCAAAAGGTTTAAACCTGTCGCATTGCCGTCACCCAGGGCCCAGGCTGTCCTCGATGCGTGCTAACATCCCAGTGGGCGTGCCACGTGGTATCGGCTACGCTGGGAATGTGGGGCTGATGCGGTTCCATCCGCGCCCCCGCCGCCCTTCTGCTTGGGGCTTGGGGTGATCATGCCTTTCCATCCAGAAAGAGCGCAACAGGCCTCTGGTTGATAATAACTGAGTGGTGCCCTGGGCGGTCTGAGCTATTTTCCACAGACCTCTCCAAACGCCCTGCGTGGATAGAAACGAAGGAGCAAAACGACAGTATGACGGGGCGGGGGATGGGGGGGGTGGGGAGGGGAGTCCTAGGGGGGCCTGGGACAGTGGGTCTGTATCTTCCAGGTGGAATCCTTCCCCAGAAACCCGGCTTCGTGGCGACTCTTCCAGTCCCGGTCTGACACCCAAACCTGCCCTGGGTCTAATATGGTTATCGTGTGTTTTGGTGGCCTTGCTGTGTAGGCCCCCTCTCGGTTCCAGATTCCCTTCATTCACTTTTCCTGGACCCTTTTCTGCATTTCCTCACAGAAATTTTTCAGAAACCGAAAGGGAGAGGTTCATCAAATTGCCCAGGTAGCAAACCTGGATCAGACCCCCAGGCTCTCCACTGCTGTGGAGAGGGACTGGCCGGGCGTTCTTGGACAACCCGCGGATGCACGAGAGGAGTGATGGCCTTGTTAACAGCAAGGGTGGTTCACAGGTGGTCTCCCAGGAGGAGGTGGCCACTCCCCTTGCCCTCCATTTTCTCCAGGTGGAAGCTTCTGGCCAGGTTTTCTCGGTCAGGTGAGCTCTCTGTCCAGGAGGGGCCTGCAGCTCTCCCTGCCCCCCTAATCACAGAAGAGTGCTCCCACACTGAACACTGAGCAGGTAAATGTGGAACGAATGCATCTACCTGCTCAGGGTAGAGGCTGGGCAGCTGGCAGCTGGATGGGCTCCAGCCACGAGTGAAACCGTGCCAGTGGATGCAGGGCACGCTCTCTGGGGGCTCAGCCTGTGGCAGGGAAACCACGTGATAGTGAATCAAAGTTCTGGAAGTTTCTGCCCACGTCCTTCTGCCTACTGGCTGAGCTCACTCTGAGTCTGTATTCCTTAGATCTGCTAATTCCTTCTCTTCCTTTCCTTTCCTGCCAAAAATACGTTAGTCATAGCACACTCTCGGGCATTTAAAAGGACAGTGACGGAAACGCAGCCTTGCCCTCTGACAACAGGAATGATGAAAGGCTTTGCTCAGTGGCCCTGGCCATCAAGGGGTCCATATTCTTAGGTCACAGGGGCTCCGGGGAGCCCCAGCCGTGCTCAGGGGCCGAAAGGCATGGAGTCTGTGCATTCCGCAGTTAGAACACCGAGGTCTGCAGAGCTGCATCCCTTCCCCTGAGCTCAGCTGCTGAGTGTTCGACATGACTCAGGCCCGGTGTTTTTTCCTTCTTCTTAATTCAGAATGTATATTAAAAAAAGATGTGCGTGATAAAGGTGCTGAGCTCCAGAGTGTCTGCACGCCCTCACCTCCCACACAGCTGTTTTCATTTCCTAACTGGCCTCGTGCACGTGACAGGCGTTTCTCACGACTGCAGTCGGAGGCGTGACCTGGCGTTCTTAGAGATGCTTTGTTCTCTCGCAACACGGTCCCTCAATACTCATCTTTAACGACTACCTCGTAGTCCAACACACAAAAATTCAGGTTAGTTCTACGTGTTTTTAAACTATAATGCGGTGGTGAAAAAATGTCGAGTTGTATCGTTCTCTTTCTTTGGAGTCCAGGGCTGATGTGTGCCTCCTGACACACATCGACGTCCTAACCCTGAGGACCTGTGACTGCAGCCTTATTTGGAAATAGGGCTCTGGGCTGAAGTAGTCAAATTAAGAGGAGGTCATACTGGATTAGGGTGGGTGCTAATCCACCATGACCGGTGTCCTCAGAAGCCGAAAACGCCCTGTGATAACAGAGGAAGAGATTGGAGTGATGTGACTCCAAGCCAAGGACTGCCAACCACCACCAGGAGCTGGAAGGGGCAGGAAGGACCCTCCCCCAGAGCCTTCAGAGGGAGCAGGGCCCTGCGGACACCGTGGTTTCAGACGTCTGGCCTCCAGAGCTGTGAGAGAATACATTTCTGCTGTTTTAAGCCTCCCAGAGTGTGGCACTGTGGTACAGCAGCCCCGGGGAACTAACACAGACAGACTCCCAGTCCTCTCCAGTATACCACGTGAACCCAGATCTCACTGGGTTCGTGCTGACCACGGGTGATCGTTGGCGCCAAGCAAACCGTGCAGGTCCAGCCCCTTGGGGAGTGGGCCACAGCTGAGATGGAGCTTCCAGTGGGCTGCCCTGGGCAGGGGCTTGGATTCCGTCCAGCCTGGGCCAGCACAGTCCTCTGTGGAAGGAGGGAATCTGGAGTTCGCCCACTCAAGTCAGCAGGTCAGCCAGCAGGAGTGACCACATGGCCCAGCTCCACATTCCTTCTCGGCATTTGGCCATCTGTCCCCAGCACGCAGGTTTGGAGTTCGGCCCCGTGTTGAGACACAGGTATGCAGCTCAGTGAGGCCTTAATTAACCCTCAGCCGGGCCAGGGCCCCACCTGCGCCTCAGGAACACAGCCCCACCATTTCTGGAACCCAGGAGCATACTAGCCACTGAAGCTAGTGGCCCAGGAGGCACGGAAGCCTTGATCGGGAGGTCCTGCCGCTCGGGTGGGCTTGCCTTTGACCGGGCAGTGTTCCCCCCACCACTTCACTGTGGCTGACGATGCTGGGCCTGAGCAAATGGCAGCGATGACGGCGCCCCTCCCCCGGCTGGTTTGTGGCTTCGCTGTGTTGGCAAGTGCTCGCTGGCGGCACAAAATGATGGCCCCCTGCCCCCCTTTGGGTCAGTTTCTCTCTCTGGGCTAAATCTGGAGCTAAACTGAAGGTATCAGCTAGGCCTTCAGAGATGAAAATCTCTGGCAGCCTTGGGGCCCGTAGAGGCCGGAATGAGGACGCCAGGGTCAGGCCCTGCTGGACCCGTGGATGTGCCCACCCTGCAAAAGACACTTCTGTGCCTCAGGCCCAGGAATTTAGTCTCCACTCAACCACCTTGACAACGGCCTTGAGGGGCTGGTCTCATCCATGCATGACAGACAGGGATGTAGGACTCCTGAGTGGGGTCTTGTCTCACCAACTCAGCAGTTTGGGGACCCCACCTCAGCGTGACCCTGACACCCCTCAGTCCCCCTCTCCCAGCCCAGGGTGGGGGAGGGGAGAAGGTGGTAATGGCCAGTGAGTGTGAGAGGGCCAGGAAGAGGCTCCAGACAGCGAGCAGCCATCTGTGACCCACTGTCGGGTTTTACAGCTGGAACGAATTTCTGAGGTGTCTGGTCTGCAAGGCGGAGCTGTGTATTCTACTATGCAGCAGCGAGAGCAGAATGGGGTGCGGCATCTGAGTCTCCCGAGTTCCCAACTCTGGGTTTGGTCCCTGTCATGTGTTTGGGACGAAAAACACCTGCCTACCGGATTAGTTACAAGGGGTGTTATTACTGACATCTTGAGGAATTGGATGGGCCCATCTAGCCAGGGTGGCTGGACAGTGCTTTACACCAGGGGTCATTCCTGTGGATGGTGACCGTCCACGGGCTACCTGGCGTGACTTCCTGGGGGCAAAGCGGGGGCTTGCCTGGAGTTGCTGCTTTCACAGCCTGTGTGGTCCCAGAAACACCATGTGCAGGGTGGGGAGCGGGTTTAGTGGACCCTGGGGAAGGCATTTGTGGCAGGTGCTGTGTCGGGAGAGAGGTGGCTGCTGGGAGGAAAGAACCTAAGCAGAGAGAGGATGAGCCAGGTGTGGGAGCTGGAGCAGGTGAGGGGAAGGAGCCCTCTTGGGGCCACCAGCCCGGGAAAAGGAGGGCTAAAACCTACTCTTCAGACTTCCCTTTCCCTCCAGTAAAGGTTCTCGCCCACCAGGCTGTAACCCTCTGGGGGGCGAAGTCTGTTTGCTGTGGTTTTGAGCTTCACACAAAGGATGTGGAAATGGAAAGGGAAGTGGAAGGGAAAGGGAGTCTCCAGGGTTTTCAGAGCAGCCTAAAGGCCAGAAGTTCATCGGGCCTGGCTCAGCTCCCTGCTTGCTCTCCCTTTGCTTCTGTCCCCCATAAAGTCCCCTGACTGCTCAGCCCTCCGCATGGTAGCCCCAGGCCCTGTCCCCTTCTTCCCTCACGTCCTCACTGTGGTTCGTGTTCAAGGCTCCTTTGCAGAACTCCTCTTTTGCCCCCAGGCCTGTGTAGTGGGACGAAATGACTGTGGATCACTCTGAGGGTTGGTCAAGCTGGGTGCTCCCCACCTTGTGCCCCCTTCCACCAGCCCTTGCCCACCCAGCCCCGTCAGTCCCAAGCTTTCTAGCAGGTCTTGGGAGAACTGTCCTGCTGGAAACTGGATTTGACACACAGCTTAATGACAAGACTTGGGTGCAGGTTTCCTTGCAGAATGGCCACAGCTCTGCAGAAACGGCCACAGAGCAGGCCCTGCCCTGAGACTCCTGTGTCTATAAGGACTGCTCTGCAGGGTCACAAGCCAGAAATGAGTCTGATGCTTGGTCCACTGTGCATGAATATGTCCCCTGCATCACCCCAGGGTAGCCAGAACACCCACAACTGCTGCAGGGAGGGTCCACCTGTGCTCAGCCACGTGGAGCAAGGCCAGCCACCCAGTGCTCCCTGTACCTTTTCTGCTGGCCGGGGCAGAGGAGTCTGGACATCTGGGGGCAGAGCCAGAGTCAATGAAGAAGGGGGTCAGCTCTTTCCTTTTGGGGTGAAGCAGGTGGATTTTGTTGGTGGGCATGAGCCCTTCCACACTGCCCATCCTGGGGGCCTCCGGCTTGGCCCATGGTGTCTGATGGCTGTTTTGTTTAGGGTGAGGATGTTAAAGGTGGGAGGGTGTATTTATAGGAAGGACAGTGTGAACCTTTAAGCCTTTAGTGGAAGGGCAAGAAGGGGGAGCAGCTGCTCCCACAGCAGGAAGTGGCACCTCCAGGCTGGCAGGTGAGGAGTTCCATGGGTGCTGCTCTTTGATGTCAGCTGCCCTCTGCTCTGTCCCTGACCCCAGACAGGACAGGGTGACCTTAGAGGGAGACACAGGCGTACATCCATTTCCAGGAACGGCAGTCCGCAGAGGTCATTGCACGGATCTAAGCAGCACCTGGGGTGTCCTGAGCCCCTTTTGAGGGGCTGCTCTGCGACCTGGGATTGGGCCCCAGGCCTCCTCTCCCGACCTCAGCAGGCATTTCTAGTCTCTCTGGGTGAATACCAGCCAGGGAGCAACTCAGGGGGCAGGACCCCCTGGGGTCCAGCTTATGACTTCACAGGAAGCAACACTAAAGGAACGAGGGAAGTTCACTACAAGGAGAACATTTAAAAATAAAAGCCATAAATGCACGTGAAGACGTAAGGAGCCTGGTTTAAAATGGGGAGCACAAAGTCTTTAAAAATATCTTAATTTTTTAGAAATTAAAAGTATGTCTAAAGTCACATTTATCTCATTTTCTTTGTATAAAAGATTCGATGTTTAGAAAACCAAAAGTAAAGAAAGAAAAGTGTAAGGGAGAAGCTAAGAGTCATTTGGAATCCCACGAGGGACTGGCAATGCTTATTAATTTGATGGTCTAGTCTTGAAAAACAGACACACAGACACACAGACGGACCCTCATACCTTCACACATGATTGAGACCATCCTACAAGTACAGCATAATCCTCTTCCGTTCATTTAAAATTCCGTCATTAACATTTCCCACCCCCGTGTCTCGGAAAACATGAGTTTTTACAGCTACCTACCATTCCATGGAAACAGGCTAAACAATTGATTTAACTCACTCCTTACAGATAATGTGCAAGTTTTATTTAAATTCATTAAAATGTACAAATCTTATGTCCTGTCTTATGAAATAGAATGTGAGCTGTGCCTCAGTTTCCCCATCTGGGGAAACACTGCCTTAGCTCAGGTGGTTTGGAGGGACTTTAATTCATATTTAGGAAAGGCCTTGCAATTCACTGGTGAAGGATTGGACTTAACTCAAAGGTTTTGCGTAATTGTCTGCAATTACTATAATTTACTCATTACAGGCAATCAGCACATTGCAGGACAACAGAAAGGAGTTTGTTTGGGAGTCTATCTGAGCTGGTGATGAAGGCCTGTGATTTTTCTATTCTGCTGGAGAGACAAGGAGCAGCCAGAAGACCGCAGGCCATAAACGGGCCAGGCTGGGTAATTACTGGTGCCTAGGGTGTTCCTAGGGCTGCAGGAGGAATGCCACCCAGGCGGGAGGGTGTGATTGGGCCTTTCATGGGTGCAAAGCGACAGCCCTCCATTTCTCTTTGTCTTCCTGAATTTAACCTCCCAGAACACATAGGTAACTCACCAGGATTTCCATCGTTATCCTTTCAGAGGCCAAAGGAATCTTGGGTCATTCAGAGTTTCCCCCCGTTTTCCCTGTGGCCCATGAGTCACATCATCTCTCTTTGGATGCTCCAGAAGTTCTCAGATGTGATTAATCATGGCTCTCCACATCCCCTAAAATGGGGCAAAGAGGTCGAATAGGGCGTTTAGGAACCAATGAATTGAGCATCCATTTGCCACAATTTGTAGAAATGTTTCAGGTGCGTCTGCAGAGCAATGGCGACCTGATTTCTGACCCGTAAATCAGGACACATGGTCTGGCCCGGGTCTGTTCCCTGACCTGTGAGAACAGTCGTGTGAAGATAAGCAGGTAGAAGCCTGTCTGCCGAGGGTGCCGACCTGGAGGGCCCAGCGCCCGGGCCACCTGGTCACCGCCACATGGGAGCAAGAGCTCCCGTCCTCGGCAGAAGTTCTCAATGCCCTGGTCTGCTTTCAGGAATCTTAAGTTTATTGCAGGTCACCTGATGGCAGTTACAGAAACACCAGTGATGACGACTGGACAGGTTGCAACCCTAACACTGTCTTCCTCTCGGGTCAGGCAGTTGGTGGTTGGGCAGTTGGTTGACCTTCAGAGTGTATGCATGCGTGTGCGTGTGTGTGTGTGTGTGTGTTTGAGTGTGTGAGTGGGGGTGCAGTGGAGAGAGAGAAGGAGAAAGAGAGAGGCAGTAATCAGCTGCCTTCTTGCCCGTGCCCTGACTGGGGATTGAACCTGCAACCTTTCCATCTACAGGATGATGCTCCAACCAACTGAGCCTCTCTGGCCAAGGCTGTTTGGACCATTTTTGAGTCAACCTCTAGTTCTGAGTTCTCTGGGAGGCAGGTTTGAACTGGAGGTGATTGGGAGTTCAGATCATTGAATGATCAAGATTTAGGCCACGACCCATGGGTTACAGAAGGTAAACAAGAATACACTCTACACAGGCTGCTTCTACACACCAGTAATGGCTTATTCCAAGGCGAGGCTGCCCCCTTAGATTCATAGTCAGACCCGAAAAAGAAATTGGGATGGTTTCAAGCCCTTCAGGTAACAAAGGAAGAAGCAGAGGGAGGGCATGTCACATCTTTCCTCAATCCGGATAAAATAGTAGGCCCATAGTCCCTATTGCACAAGTTTGGCTGGTTCTCAGCAAACCAGAGTGTGCCTGCAGATTCTGAACGGACTGATTCTAGCACGGCCGTCCTCAGATCTCGAAATACTGAGTTTTTTCGTTTCTCACATCTAGGCTTTGTGGATATAAGCCAGCATGCCTTTATTGTTATACCCAATACCTCGGTCGGATGTGGAATGCCTCATAGCTCCTTTATCTCTGGAACAGTGAGCTACTAGAAAACAATCTCATGGGAGTTTTCTCTTCTTATTTGCTAGGTCAGACATCCCCAAAGGGAGGACATGTCCTTCCAGGACTTTATAATGTGATAAACTGGAAGAGTTCAGGAAGAAAATACTAGAATGTCAACGTCTGTTTTTCCCTTTCTGAGTGTTGGCTTTCTGAGTATGTTATATAACACACACAAGGCAGTGTATGTGAGCACTTAGAGGTGAACACACGTTTCAGTTACTGGAGGAAGTGCTGTAGACCAGGGCTCAGCCAACTTCCGGCCAGACTCAGGTGCCCCTTGCCTTTGCATGTTTGCTCACAGCTGAAAAGGGTTTTTACACGTTTAAATGGTTGGGGGAAAGTCAAAATCAAAATAGTATTTTGTGACACATGAAAATTTTATGAACTTTAAATGTTAGCATTCATAAATAAAGTTTTATCGGAACACACTCGTGCCCGTTCACTTCCATATTATCGACAGCTGCTTCTGTACGCTCCAGTAGCTGAACCGAATGGCCGAAAATGACTGGATGGTCCACAAAGCAGAAAATATTTACTTTCTGGTCCTTACAGAAAAAAGTTTGCCAACCCCTAGTCTCACACCTCTGTGTGAGAATTCATTGCTTGGAACAATATCTTTGTAGCAACTCACCTTTGTGGAAAGAGTATTTTAAAGCTTAACTGACTTTCCACATGCGTCTTGGATGATCTCTGCAGAGGAATTTCCCAGGGTTCGGTGGGAGGCGGTGGAGGAAGGGCAGGGAAAGCCTGAGAAGACTGTTCAAGAAAGTCTTGAAGTCAGTCTTTGAGGAGACGAGAAGCTGCACAGAGCTGACGTGGTGGGTTAGGAACACATTCAGGCCCTCCCCGTCCCTTCAACTTGTCATTAGCTTTGTTTGGATATTGATACTGGAGTCACCCAGTCATTAAGAGTCGTCACCACCGTCACGTTAATAATCGTGCTGCCTGCGCTATACTTACCGAGCTCCCTTCCCCTCGGAGCCCACGGCCCGTCCCATGAGTTTCTTTCTCCCCGTGACCTCCCTGAGAGCACTGTTTTATTGGATAAGATCTCTCACCACCAGTGCCCCGCCCTGTATGCACACGAAAGAAAATCAGATCAGCCCCTGTCCATATGGGAGGACCTTTGAGCAAAGCCCACGTGGTTGTTCACAGATACTGGTTTTTTCTGTGTTTTTTTTTTAAACCCAGGACTGGAGGTGAAGGACTGGGTCCAGCCTCTGTACCTCCATGGAGCGAAAAATAGAACCTTGCTTGTCTGACTTTTTGCTTGGTAGGCAGTGCTGTTACCCTGAGTAGGCAGGTTCAGGTTCCAGGAACCCCGATTCTCTCCAAGGTCCACTGAGTACACAGACTTCTGCGGGAGGGAGAAAGTCCATCTTGACAGGATGTGTGTGTGTGTGTGTGTGTGTGTGTGTGTGTGCAGAAAAGCGGCTCTGAGCACCTTGCTGAGAGAGCTCATGTGGGTTGGAGAACTGTTGAGTCTTCAAAAATAGGACCTGGTCGCTGTGACAGAGAGCAGAGGCCCTGGGGGAGGAAGCATCTCACTGTCTGTGTTGGAAGGAAACAAAAGATGCAGCCGGATTCTGAGCCTGCGTCACTGACCGATGGACACTCCCAGGGACAGTCAGTGGAAAACCTCCGAGAGGAAGTGGCGAACCGGGCGACTCTCATCCAAGAAGGTGGGAGATTTCACTCCAGCAGGAAGTGTGCCCTTACTTGGTGGCATTCACTGGACTCCACCAGCCCAGAAGCCCTGTGGCACGCTGAGGAAACTTCGCTTACTAATGTTATGGGATGGCTTAAGTATAGGATGTACCAAGTAAACTTCCCAGGGAAGCAAAAACCACAGCAGGGGGCAGAGGCCTCATTTCTTTGTTCACTGGTTGGGTGCTGTTGATGGACTTCTGTTTGGGGCTGGTGCTGCCTCGTGGGCATCCGAGAAGCGCAAGCCTCTGGGTGTTAGTAATTGCATTGGAAGTTTCAGTTTTCTTGGAAAACATGCTGAGGTGACCTAGTGGAGAGACATGAGGGCCAGTCACATCTGCCCCCAGGGGGGTGAGGTGTTGATGGGATTTGGGGGCCGCATCATCCTTCCACCTTCTCCCACCCCCTCCCCCCCACTGTGGAGACAGGCTGGAGCTCTGTGACCACCTGAACGGGTCTAAGAAAATGGGCTAACAGTCCTCCTTTTATTAAAGGTGTTTTAAAAGTGCGACATGACCACCACATCAGAGAAATAAATGTAAAAACTCCAATTCATGCTCTAATAGAATGGCTGTCTTCATGTTTGAATATTAACTCGAGTTTTAAACACTCTCAGTAACGGTGCACACATGCTGTTTTGCCTGGGAACCACCCCAAAATGAAAGGGCTCTTTCTGTCACTAGTGGCACGAAAACACGGCCTTCCTCATCCCCCGAGCCTGCTTGCTGTGTGTTTCTAGGGACAAGGTTGGGGCGGAGGATCACGCTGCTTTACGGAGGTCCATCCGCACTGGCTCAGGGCCCTGCGGTGAGCCCTGCGGTGAGCCTCGCCCACGTGGATGAACAAGCTCTGCCGGCGGATTTGCTCTAAGCTGTGGGTCTCGTCGCCTCACAGGCAGGTCTCATAAAGGGAAGGGGTTGGCCTTGCCCGCAACAGAGTCTGGGGACGTGGAGAGGGGACAGGTGCCTGGAGAGGAGGACGGCACACCTGCACCTGGTGTCCCGGGGGTGTGCTGTCTGTGGAACAGTTCCCAGGAAAGCCCATGAAAGTGTCATGAGAAAATCTTGCATTCTCACCGAGAGAGGGTCCTCCATCAGGGGAACTGGAGGGACGGGCTGCTCATGGCCAAGCTGAGGCGAACTCCCAGGGGCCCAGGCTTCTGGGCCAGTGCAGAGAAAGCAAGGAGCACTCGCTCATGTGTCCACTTCTTCATTCACTCCTCCTTCCGTTCAGGAAACTGGTGGAAGAGATTTAAAAATAACTATTGTGGGGTTAGTGAAAGGGGGGATGGGGCGCCAGCATGTGGCAGGGGTGCTCAGGGCAGCAGGGCCTCCAGGAGAGGCTGGGGTCCCCCTGAGTCAGCTGCACCTGAGCTCCTCCTCAGGCGTCGTTGCCACCTACATCCCAGGTGGTCAAGGGCTCCTGGGGCTCAGTCCTGATGTGCCTCTCACTCTGGCCCCTCTTTTCTTCATCAAGTTCATGATTGCCTGGGTCCCCAGAAGCCATCCATGTGTCTGTGGTGTCCGGCTCATCTTAGCCCTTTCTGCTGACATCTCCACGTGGGTGTCCCATGGGCCCCCCGACTACACACAGAACCACCCTCCCCTGCCTGCCTTCCTGCCCAGGGCATGCAGCCTCTGTTACTGAGAGTCCTCTGCCGTGCCCCGAGGAGGCTAATTGTCTGTGTAGACAGGACTAGGCCAGAGGTGCTTCAGTTCTTGGTAACCATGATTCTGGGTGTGTCTGTGTGGCTGTTTCCAGGTGGGATAAGCATTCAGATCAGTAAGCTGAGGAAAGCCCAGCGCCTTCCTCCAGTCGGTTAAGGGCATGCACAGAACTCCAGGCGGACAAAGAGAGGAATCGCTGTCCCTGCCTCACTGTCTGAGCAGGGGCATCAATTTTCATGACTTCAGCTCGGACTCGGGTTGGACACTGTCAGCGCCCTCGGCCTCCAGCTTGCGGAGCGTGTGAGCCATTCCTTATGGTAAATATGTACGTATCTCCTCTTGGATCAGCTTCTCTGGAGAACCCCGATGAATGTGCTCTCCCTTTCTCTCTCACGCCACCAGTCCTTTTGTGTGCTTGGCTCAGCCTCCTCTACGTCCCCCAGGACCAGGCCCTCACCTCCTCTCACCTGGACGGCCGCCAAACTGCCCAGATGACCAGCCTGTGCCCATCCTCGCCTCCTGCCCACCCTGCTCCAGCGGCTGCTGAGCAAACATCTGATGTGCTGATCAGAATGTCTGTTTTTTTGTATTTTGATTTTTTAAAATCCTCACTCAAGTACATTTTTTTGCTTTTAGAGAGAGAGGAAGGGAGAGGGAAACATCGATCAGTTGCCTTCTGCATGCGCCCCGACTGGGGCTTGAATCTGTAACCTGGGTAAGTGCCCTCCAACCTTTCGGTCATGGGATGATGCTCCAACCAACTGAGCCATATCCGCCGGGGCAGAATGTCTGCTTCGTGTTCCGTAAGGGTGGTCCCCATCTTCCCATGTGCTCCCCACTCCTCCCCACCCCCAGCGCCCCAGCTAGGTGTTCTTTTCCTTCGTAGCACTTCCACCAGCTGCAGTTCAAAGGCCAACTGTGTGACTGTTTAGCTTCTCTCTGGAAGACCAGACTGGAAGCTCCATGAGACAGATCACAGCACCTCCCCCTCGTTTGACGCCACTGCCCTCACCCTACCCACGGGCGGCTCCACTGGGCTGATGAGGGCTGAGGGGATTCCCAGACAGGCAGCTGTACAAGCGACGTGGCCTTGGCACGTCAGGGACACCGTGAGGGCTGGGACAGGGCAGGCATATGGAGGGCTCCATGCCTCGCCCTCCAGAGCCTGGACTGCCCTGGAGGTGAGGGGAGGAAGGATTCAAAGCAGGGTGTGTGCTCTGGCTGGGGCGGAGGAGCAGGAGGCCACGCAGGGAGTGGGCTTGCAAGTGACACCAGCTGCGACCTTGGGTGGAGGCAGGGGCTCGAGGGGTGGGGTCTGGATGAAGCTCATCACCTGACACAGGACCAGGTTTTGTCAATTGACACAAAAAGAGGATAGGTGTCAGGAATAAGGGGACAGGAGCCAGTGTGGGGCGGTTTCCCATGAGAGCAGAACCCCTTCCCCAGGACCTCTGATGGTGAGCCTCTGGGTCTGAATATTCGAAAAAATCTTTTTATTTTGGGAACATGTGGGCTGGCCCAACTCCCGTTTCTTATCTTGGAAGTTGGCAGTCAGACGGTGCTATTTTATTTATATAGCAATTAAAGTGCTTTCACGACAAAAAAAAAAGCGCACTCTGATCCGCCCAGCACATTATCCCTGTGAAGGTGGAAGTCTGTCTGTATTTTAGGTGATTCAGCTTCCTTTCCCAGTCTCTGCCTCCCCCCAAAACACAATGGAAGCTGCAGGGAGCAAAGCGCTTTTGCTCAGTGCAGGGGCGCAGCGGGGCTGCGGCCAACAGGATGAGGACAGAATGCGCAGGCAGCTCTGGGCACCCAGGTGGAGCGCCTCCTCCAGCTCGGAGACCCTCAGCGAGGCCTCTGGGGCCAACTTCCACCTCCAGCCTTGGAGGTCCAGGTGGGGGCTGAGCAAGGCCTGGGGGTGCTGGAGAATATAGGGAGGTGGCTGTGTTCCCAGAGGTCAGACTTGCCCAACAGAAGTGCTTCTGGTCTTCAGGGACCAACAAGCAAGTGTGGGGGACTGGGGTGGGGGCGGGAGCGGGGGAGGTGGCAAAACAAACACCAAGGGCAGATCTGTTTCTTCCTCCACCCATTTCCTCAGGTGCTTCCTCCTGCCAAGGGTGCTTTTTCTTCCCACTTAGCACCCACTTACCCCAATTCCACTCATGATCTCCTGCCTGCACAGGGACCCAGACCGAAGACCCTTCTCTTGTAGCGCTTGTCCCCACCCCTCCCACACGAAACCTCTCAAGGCACCTACTGCCCACACCGGGGCTCCCAGGGTTTTGGAAAATCAGAGCCCCTTGTGATGTCAGCCTGTCTCAAAGACTCGCAGGATTTTGGCATTTGTTGATGGAGAAAAGGTGTCAGAAATCTGTTGATTGAGTAAAGGTGTGGATGGTCAAAAAGGTGTTGTAAATTCCCAATTCTTCTAAGAAATTGGGTTTTGTCCATTCCCAAAGCATGACTATATTGAAAAAAGTTCCCTGTACTGGTTCAGTTTCTAGGCAAATCTCGACTGGTGTCTTGACCCCGGAGTTCCCTCGTTATAAAGAGTTCTGTGCTTTCTAAGACCAGGTGTGCGCCTTATCCGGGGTGGGAGCGAGGAGCTGACTCGGTCCTGTCTGCTGTAAGACCTCCGGGGGGGCAGGGACGATGCCTGGCTCAGGTGTCCTGTGTAGGGAGGGTGCAAAGCACAGGCATTCTGTTAGGGTGACACCGCAGCAGGACCCGAAGAGCCACTCCCTGGGTGTTTTGGGAAAGGCAAATCTCTGCAGAAAACCTACCAGATGCTCACGCCAGGAGGGGCCGCCACTGAAGAACAGCGGGGGGACCGCAACAAGCTCATCCACAGGTGTGTTTTGTGGAGGAAAAATCGGCAGGGCTGTGAAAACCGTTAGAGCTGAAGCTCTAGCCCTGGAACCCAGGGAGATGAGAATCAATTGTGTTAGAACATTCCAGAATGAAAACAATAAAAACTCACCCTTTGCAAAGCAGAAGATGTGCGGAGACTGGAGCAGGGCGGGGGCCAGACCGCTCACGAAAAGGGACACAGTGACAGGGGAAGAAAAAAAAAGGTTTTTATCAGGACAGAAACCGGAAACAGGTTAAGACAGATGACTTAAAGTAAAATCCTCTTTGATGTGACATGTTGGGAAGACTTAGAAAAGTCTGAATCATTACAGCCAGAGTTATTCCTGTTAAAATGCCCTTCAGCACCCTTCAGGTTTAAATCTGGATGTCTCCGCCTGCCAGGTGATCGGCTGCCTAGCCCGTCTTGCTGGACTCTCCGTTGTAACGAACCTTGTGCACGGGGAGCTGGTACCTGCTGTCCCCCTGTTCTGCCTGCTGTGTGTATCCATCTCATCTGTCACTGGAGACGTTCCGATACACCATGAGACTCGGAGCTGGTGCTTGGACGGCGAGCAAACTCCTGTCCTCTCTCCCCATCGGCCCACAGACTAGCCCCAGCAAGGGTAAGATTCTATCCGCATCTCTGTCCATATTCCCAGCGGAAAAACTCTGGCCCAGGGTGAACAGACGCGCCCGTGGGGTAAAGCCCAGAAGCCCAGCCAGGACGTCAGACCCCACCTGCAGGTCTTTCCGATGGGAAGAATCCTGTAACTCCGGAGGAGGTCTACCCTGAAATCCAAAACCAGGAACTAGTTGCTTAATCTCCTGCATTAGGCGGAATCGCTGAGGAATATGGCTGTGGACGTTATGGAAATGAGTCTTTGCAGCTTGCATGGACCCAGGAAACCCTGCAGTTGTGCCCCAAGCGCGGACACACTCGATGTCCTTCTGTCCTGCACTCCTCCACCCTCAGTCCAGGCCCTATGGCAGTTTGAGAGTGATGCGTCACATCTGAATAAGCTGAAAAAAGGTGAAGGCACGCATGGGCTATGCCAGTGTTCTTTAGCTGTGGAAGGAGATGGGGGTTACTCGATGGAAGGGTCTTGGCTCCTCACCCTGGGACTCAGGGAAGAATGAAGAGTCTGCCCTAAATGGAAGGGCCATGGGGTGGGTGGGTAGGAAGTGGGGTGCTGGTACCCAGCGACCTCTGCTCCACTGTTCTCTGCCAGGGGCTGATGCCCCTCTGCCCCACCCTGCCAGGGCTTCTTCTCCAGATGCTTGTTTTAAGGAGAGGCCTGGCAGAGGCAGTGGGTGTGGGCCTTGCTAACCTGCTGTGGTCATTTGAATAGTGTCCCTCCCAAATTCATGTCCACCCAGAACCTCAGTGACCTTATTTGGAAATGGGGTCTTTGCAGATGTAATGAGCTAAGTCAAGGCGAGGTGGTGCTGCAGTAGGGTGGGCCTAAGTCCAGTGACTGGTGGACCTCATAAGCAGAGGGGAGAAGACACAGAGGCATGCAGGGGACTGAGACAGTTCGGAGCGACACAGTCTCAAGCCAAAGGGACACCAAGGATTGCCAGCAGCCTCCAGAAGCTGGAAGAGAGGGAGGAGGGGAGGAAGGACCCTCCCTGGAGTGGAGGGAGACAGCTGCGTCTGTCCATACCTTGCTTTTGGCCTCTGGCTTCCAGAATGGATAAACCTCCCAGCCGGTGGTATTTGTTAAGGCAGCCCTAGGAAGAGAATACAGCAGGCCTTTTTTCCAGGGACTCATGTGTCTGAAAGCCTAAAAAACCCCGCATTCCAGTCGTGGTTGGGGGCATGGTGCCCACTTATCTCTGCCCCACTGGTTTCCGCTCAGGCAAGGTGTCCCACAGTGCGACAGGCGTTCAGGAGGAGGCTTGGCGTCGGCCCACGTTCCACGCTGGATATCAGTCTTGTGTCATGGTGGTTCTTTTCCTTTATGAGTGGCGTGTGCTCCAGCGATAAGGGAAGGGGAGGAAGTGTGTGTGGGGGGGGAGGAGGTGGCTCAGTGCGGAGGAAAGTGACAGGATCACTCCCAGAAACGGTGACTCAGGGGTGTTGGGGTGTATGTCTCCCTGACGGCCCAGGACCTCTGCAGCTGTCATAGCTCAGCCTCTCCTTCTGTGACCTTGAGCAGGACATGCTCTGTTGCACCTCGGTTATTCCAGCTGAGGAGTGGGTCAATGGCACACACATGTGCATCCTGGGCAAGGCTGCTGAGGACACAGTGAGTGAGTGCAGGTGTGAGGCTGCTGTTTCCCCTGTCAGGGCTCTCAGATGGTAGCTACCTGTGCCTCAGCACAGTTCTGGCATTTTCTTGGCAATGGATGCTGCTGTTGGGCAAATTCCCACAGCCGACAGCCTACCTGTGGACTTAACTCCAGTGTCACTCTATCTGTTCTCATCTCTCCAGGTTTGTTTTTTTCAGTACGGGAGAATTTGTGCCCCCCGGCATGCAGATTGCTCTGCAGGACTCACGCACACACACACACCCCGAGTCAAGCCCGACGTACCCCATGCTGTGGTGACATGAATAGGGAGATGACTGCGTGTGACCCTCAGCCACACGAGTCAAGCTGACCTTTCACCCTGGGTTCTGGGAAAGCTTCCAGTGTTTCTTCAGCTTTGAGCTTTTAGAAAATGCCTCCCTCCTCCATAAGGTCCTGTCTCCTGACAAGAGGGTCGTTAGTGAAACAGTGGAAGGAAGGATCACATATTCTCCCAGTCTGGCCTTTAGAAGGATGGAGACACCAATGGCTGATGTCCAGACATTCTGATTCCACGTGCCTGAGACTCCTGGGCAGGGGGCCGAAGCTCTCCCTTCCTCTGAGGACCCCTTTCCCAGAAGCTGGGTACTTGCTGACCATGTAATCAGCTCCCTGAAGAATGGCTGCCTTCTTTGATGTTGGGGTTCAAAGTAAGTTGCTCAAGGTCACAGAGCCACTTAGCAGCCACACTGACACTGAATGTCCACAAAAGAGGTAACATTCACTGAGCACCTGCTGCCCATGCTCAGGGCTCAACGTGCCCTCACTCAGCGGCTCCTTACAACATCCCAGCATGCAGGTGACATCCCCACTTTACCGAGGAGGGAACTGAGGCAGGGAGAGGAAATAATAATGACTCAGACAGTGGGTTCCAGAGCCCCAGGTCTTAATATGATACCTTACTGCCTCCCAAACCCGAAGTCAAGCTGCCTGGTGCTGGCCACAGCAGAGACCCCTGACCTGGGGCAACGACTTGCCCTCCCAAGACTCAGTGAGCTCTTCTGGAAAACGGGCCTCTGGCAGATGCCTCGTCTGCTGCTGCAAGGGCTGAGTGCGTGAGATGCGTGAAGGGCCTTTCAGATTTTATTCCCAAGAAGCTTTAGCTATCCCTCCTCAGTCTAGACCTGAAATGCCACCCCAGGGCTCTGCTCCCTGGCCCAGCCACCCTCCCTCTGCAGCTGATACTTGTTAATCAGATGCAACATCTCAGGAATTCTTTCAGGAAGCTGCCCATCCATCTTCTCACCTGGGCACCGGAGCCTTTCCCCATGGTTATTGGTTAGTGGGCTTTTATCCCTGACCTGTGCGGTCCTCAGAGCTGCCCTGTTGTCATGTGCCTGGCCAGGCTGGGCCATCAGATGCTCTGTCTGTGACCAAGCAGGGAAGCCATGTGTCCTCGCTGCTGGGCTGGGCTCAGGGGTCTCAGGGGACACCCTCCCTGCTCTGCCTGACTCTCCTTTCCAGAGTCCTGGCTCCCAGCACCTGCTTGGGTCTCCTCTACTCCTCTGACCACAGGCTCAGCCTGGCAGGGGTGGGGCAGGCCTCTCCCTTGGTCTGATGCGCAGTGAGTGGGGTCAGTGGGAGGTGAAGGCTCTCCCGGACAGCAGCCTGAGTTTCGGGTCGTGATTATCAGCTGATATAATTACAGGCCAGAGAAGCCATTCCCGTGGCCTTGTTTGGGCCACGGGCTCCCCCAGAAATCCTCTTCCTGGAGGAGGAATTTTGACAACCCTGAGAGCATCCATTTCCTCTCTGCATCCCATTCCCATTTTCCCAGACCTAGAAATGAATGTTGGCCCCAATTGATGTATGTTGTGTGTCATTTGGAAATCACTAAATCTAGGTGGAGTCACCCAGAGGCAGGCGTGACATGCACTCTGTGATGGGCTGGAAGGCAAATCAGGCAGCCACCACCGTGTCCTCAAGGCCTTGGCTTTGACCGGGGACACGCACGCACATACGCTCATGTCCTCACACAGGTACACAACATAATGTTCTATCAGTTCTGCCTCTGTGGCAACAATTTACTGCAGACTTCGTGGCTTAAAGCAGCACAGACTTGTTCCCTTACGGTTCTGGCAGTCGGGAGCCCGACGCAGGCCTCGCTGGTCGAAAACCAACGGTCTGCAGGCTGCCTTCTTTATGGATGATCCAGCGGCCCCCTGGCTGGAGGCCCCGCCCTCCATTTCTGACCTTTCTTCCCCACTAAGTCCTTCTGGAACCACCACTGGGGAAGGGTCCCTGCTGAAGCAGACTGTCTGGTGGGGGTTGGGGGTCCAGGCTCCAGGCCCAGAGCCAGTCTTTCTAGAACAATCAGTGGGGAAGTCTTCAATCTTTGGTTCTAATGCTTAGCCAGTAGACATATATTAATGCTGTTCGTCACCAGGAAATTTTTGGAAAAATCCTCTGGCTGTTTAGGTGGATTAAAAACATTTTAAAAGTGGGCATTGTGGTGTGGGATGTGGTTGGTGAGGGGCTGTGCGTGTGGGGCACACAGGAACCCTCCATCCTTGCTTTCCACTCAATTTCGCTCTAAAAAGTAAAGTCTTTTAAGAAGCAAAGGACACATAAAAGGGAAATATCCCACTACTTCACCAAAAATATAGAAATTGCATCACTAATTAAGTGGTGGCATTGAACAGATCTCCAGAGAGGTACAGCTTTAGGAAACAAGGCTTTATCTTCAAAGCCAGACAAATATTTACTGTCCGGCTGTAAGTGGGAGACACACAGACATCTTTGCTGACGGAGTGAACTCTGCAATCACTGGCCCCCGTGACTGTCTGCTGTGTATATGTGTGCAGACACACACGTACGTGTATACACGCTGGGTGTACTCCTGGAGGCACTGGGAGTCTCTTGAGCTTCAAGTCAACACGTACTCAGTCACCAACAGTGTTTTCTTACTATGAAGCTCACTCCCCGGCTCCTCAACTACAAGAGTTTCTTTGTCTTTGGTGAGCAACCCGCCTCCTGCTGCCCCCACAACCCCTGCAGCGGCGTGGGGCCCTAGGTCTTTCTGTATTTGCAGCCTCTCGTCAAGTTCCTACTTTCTCTAGCTCCTGCCATAGTTCTCAGTTCTTTCTTGAAATACTCTTGGCTTCTGGGTCGCCATTTTTTTCTTGATCTCCTTTACTTCCTCTAATGTTTTTTCAGAGAGGCCTGCCCTACCTGCTGTGTTGGTTCGATGGCCCACTGACATGGGGTCACATGTGGAGAACTTAGTATAGGGCCCATTTACTAATCTGGGGGCTGGGTTTGGGAGGTGCAGCACCCCAGGACTAGTGATAGTGGGGAGCCCTTACTAATCTCGGTCTGAAGGATGAAAGGGAAGGAGCAGTTACTGTCCACAGAACCCAAAGAGAAAGATCCTCTCCTCCCTGTAGTCTCCTCTGTGCTCCCTGCCCGGCTACCCCAAGGGGGCCAGCAGACGGGGCCATCAAGTCACTTCACTCACCAGGGCCCTGGGCTGAGAGCAGAGTGCAAGAACTTGGAGTGACTCTACAGGGACAGAGAGAAGGCTCCCAGCTGCCACCACCCATGTTATGGGTTGAACTGTGTCCTCCCACTCCCCTGCCAAAATCGTACATTGAAGTTCTAACCCCCAACACCTCAGAATGTGACTTTATTTTACAGACAGGGGTTTTTAAAGATGCAATTAAGTAACAATGAGGTAATTAGGGTGGGCTCTAATCCGATCTGACTGGTGTCCCAGTAAGAAGAGGTTAGGACACAGAGTACCTGCAAGGAAGCAGGGGGAAGGTGCTACTAGGAAGAAACCAACCCTTCCCACACCTTGATCTCAGACCGCTGGCCTTCGGGACTGTGAGATAATACCTGTCTGTTGTTTAAGCCACTTCGTCAGTGGTTTTTTGTGTGGCAGCCTGACCTGATTAAGACAATACCTCACCTGGCAGCCACCCTAACACTTTCTTCCTCTTCCTCACTTGATTTTTCTCTTTAGCATTTACTACCATCTGGTGTACCATGTTTTACTCATCTTGTCCCTTGCCTGTCCCAAAGCCCCCTTCCTCTCCATGTCAACTCCGTCAGGGTGGGGTCTGTCTTGTTCACTGCTGAAGCCCCCATGACCAGGTCAGCACCCAGTACACAGAGGGTGCTCCATTGTGGCAAGCATTTGTTGAATGAAGCTTTTCCACATCCTTCCTTTCTAGTGAACTTTGCTGGTTTCTTCTTCTCAGCTCACCTGTAACCCCAAATGCTTCCAATTGCACTTGCTCATCTTGGCCCTTCCAGACTCACTCCTCTTCCTCCATGCTCCTCACTATGAGGAGTGAGTAGCACGGTCGGCCAACAGTGTTGGGATGCAGGGACTCCAGAGCCATCCTGGCCTCTTCCTCATCTTCTCCTGGCCATTTGACACAATCTGTGTTGACCCACCTGATCCTCTGCTCCATGCTGTCACGGCCTTGCTCTCAGCACACGTGGGGACACTACCGACTCCCTGCTTTGAGCCAGTCTGGGCTAAAGCAGCATGCTCAGGTGAGGGGTCTGGATGGGAATTCTTTGTCATGCCCCATGTGCCAGCTGAGGCTGAGACAGTCCCAGAGAGGCGAAGAGGGACTGGTGTTTGAGTGACGTGGAAACTAAAGGGTGGGTTGAGTCAGACTGAGGTGCACAGTGTGGGGTGTGTGTGTGTGTGTGTGAGAGAGAGAGAGAGACAGAGAGAGAGAATGCTTGAACTAACTAACACACATGGTTGGTGGAATAAAATGAAAAGGCTCTTTGAAAACGTGACAGGCCTACCCAGACCCAAGGCATGTCATGGATGGCTGGGTCAGCGGACTTTTTCCGGGCAGTCGGAGCCTGTAGCTGTCTGGACAGGACCTGGGGACAAGTGGAGGCCAGGCCTGACTATCAGAGACAATGTCAAAGAGAAGGAATGTGTGCAAAGGCAGGTTGCTGGAGATTATTTGCTTATAAGAATATCTTGTTTCATTTGTTAGAAACTTTGGAAAAGGAAATAAGGAGAAGAAAATGGAGAACGTATTGTATTTCAGAACTTAGGATGTCAATAGTAGATCGCACAACTCCTGAAGCTTGTTATGAGGGCTCAGTATTATGTGAATTGAAGTACACCAATCCTAACCCCTGGCTTCATCCATTCATTTGTTCGATTATGTAGCAAATATATGTTGGCTGTCTACGATTGATTGATTCACTGATCAGCCAATCAAAAGAGAATTGTCTCCCTCTCACTACACACACTTGTCGTGCTGCTATTTTTGCTAGAATACTTAGCACTTTTGTGAGATAATTTTATTCCAGAAAGATTTTTCATCTTTTCAGCATTCTAGAACTCCAAATAACCCTTGGCATTTTGTTTCAATACGTTTACATTGCTTGACTTAAAAAAGATCCTTAAAGCCAACCACTGTGTTAGGTCAAAGAACACCGCTGTGGATGCAAATGCAAAAGAGGTGACTCGGCAAATGCAAAAGTCTGTGAGCTGAGTCCCATCCCCGCTCAGGAGGCCGATTGTGGAAGGAGGAAATAGATGTGTGTTCTTAAAATACTGGGGATGTGCACATTCAAGAGCAGTTTGGAAATGATCTTTTTTTCCCTTTTTTTCCTTTTCCTCCTTTTGTTTGGACAGCTTCGCGTTATCCTTGCTGACTTCCTCCCTCACTGGGATGAATTGCCCCTATGCCTGAGCCTTTAATGGCAGCTAAGGACCCTAGCGATGTGATACTTTTTTCTCCTCTCCAAAAGCCATCCAGACTCTTCCTATGCAGTGGATAAGTGTGCTGTCATTTGCCTCTCGGGCAGAAGCTTGTCTTCATCACCGTGGGCTGCGGGCTGCTGTCTGGCAGAGCAGACGCCAGCCTGGCCGTCTATGACAAAGGTGCCATGGGTATCGATGCATCTTTCCTTCAGAGCGTGGGCTGGCACTCTGATGGTAGTGGTATCAGTCTGCCATGGCAGCCGTAACAAACTACCACAGACCAGGAATTCACTTTCTCACAGTCTGGAGGCCTGAAGTTCAAGATCAAGGTGTCGGCAGTTTGGTTCCTCTGAGGCCCCTCTCCTTGGCTTGTAGATGGCCGCCTTCTCCCTGTGTCCTCAATGGTCTCTTCTCTGTGGGCCCTGATTCTTGCTATCTCTCTGTGTCGGATTTCCCCTTCTTATGAGGACGTCAGCCAGCCTGGACGAGGGCCCACCCTAATCACCTCATTTTACCTCAGTCACCTCTTTAAAACCCTGCCCTAAATAGTCACATTTTGAGGTGCTGAGTGAGAGCTTCAGCACCCAAATTTGGGCAGGGGGTACCATTCGGTCCATAGCAGCGGTGAAGGCACCCACGGCTTGCACGATTGTGTAATGTGTGCATCGTTCTCTAGGATATGCGCACGTCACCTACAACACTCTACGGTTCTGCTGTGATTACTGCGACGCTTCTGCTCTCCTGGTCTTGGTCTTTCTCTTTGTTTCCGGGGGTTTCCTGACCCCAGTCCCTCCATGGCCACAGACGGCAAGTGCCCAGGAGGCGTCAGACCATTCCATGCAGCCTGTCACTTCAAGGTTGATGGGGAGGGACCCTTGGGCCACAATGACTGGCTGCTGAAAAGGGGGCTTCACGTAAAGTCCTGTTCATTTGGTTTAACTTTTGTTTTAGATGTGGTCAGCACGTGTGAGGTGTGTCTCCACAAGACGCCCCCGACTTAGTGAGGCAGTGGGACTTTCAGCACTGGGGTCCCTTGGTAGGGCCCTTTGAGAGGGCTGTGGCGACTGAGCCACCTCAGGTCTCATCCTCATTGAACCAACCAGGACAGAGTGAGCAGTGGATGGTGGGCAAAAGGGCCACTTGTGTTGCCTCGGTCTCCTCAAGGGACTTTCTGAGTCCCCCACCTGATCTCCCCGCTTTCAGGACCATCATTCACCCCTCACTGTGGCGTGTCCATCCCCACGCCACGATCGTTTCCAAAGAACATATCAGCTCATGGTCCCACTTCCTTGTGTCCAAGAAACAGCTAGAACAGCTTGTCCCAGCCCCTCTGGTGCTGGCCCCATGCGAGTCTGGTAAAGAGACCTTTATAGACACTAATTATGGCCAAGGACTGCCGGCCGCATTTATGCACACGTCTTCTGTGCTCTGGTTAACGTCCTCAGAGAAACGCCATAACAAACGAACATTTATACGGTCCCATTAATCTTCAAAGCATTTCACTGACTTCAGTCCATCGCAACGACCCCCTTGTTCAGGTAATAATAAGCCTTTTTGGTCTCGCAGTCTTTTCCCTTTCACATTTTTGTAGATGGAAATAAAAACAAACACACAGAAATGAAATACCCCGAACAAGCCCCCCCATCAGCGTCGGGGTTGGGTTTGGCTGGGCGGTGTTCCAGCCTGTGGTCCCCATCCTGGGCAACCTGCCCCTCCCCACACAGCATGCTCTGCCGTGGAGAAGCTCAAAGCCACATTTGATTCCTGAAGACTTTGACTAACTCCGAACAAGCTGCTTTTCATTAAACACACACACGTGCGTGCACAAGTACACTCAAACTCTCTTACATTGGTGCCCATTCTCTCAAGCTGGCCAGGGGGTTCTGTGTGGGGAGCTGGGCGTGGAGGCGGAATTCTCTGAACAGCCCTATTTCGGTGGCTCAGGGTTGACTGGCCTCGGGGTTAGGTGTGTGTCCACTTGGCAGAGCTCAGGGGAAGGACGTGGCCTGGCGGGCCCGGGATTGGGGTCTAGTGAACACTCTGCGTGTGCTCAGCACCATTCCTCCAGTTTCCAGAAGTGCAACACCCACCAGCAGCTTTGCACGTTTGCACACAGAACCCCGAGACTTTGGGGGGAACCTGGGAGGAGTGTGGGCTCTGCTCTTCATGGCAGGGCTCCCTCCCGCGCGGAGCAATTGTGCGGCTCCTGTCTTTCTCTTGCAGGGCGCCTGCCAAACCCAGGGCTCCCAATGGGTCAGGAAGGTCCAGGAACTAGTGGTTTAAGCTTTTCTGTGGCTTTGGATCTAACTCTGGGGGAGAAGTTAAGAATAATGAGCCAAAAAGCCCTGTTAGGTGCAGCAAGGAGGGCAGGTTGAGTGACAACAGCTTTTTGTGCTGGTCTGCTCCACAGAAATACTTCTGAGAAGTGGCTGGATGCCCGAGGCCTTGGTGAGGCCCCTGAACCTGGTTTGATGCCCCCTCCCTCTGAGCCTCAGTGTGGAGACTTTTTGGAACAGGACAGGAAAGGGGCATGGGGTCTTCCTGTGAACAAACAAGCAAACAAATGAATCCCCTGCTCGCTTTCTTGCAGCTCTGTTCTGAGATGGTGCCAGCCTGGCCAGCCTGGCACAGTCACGGTCACGGCCGCGCCAGCACCAGCTCTGTTAAAGGGGATAATCTGTTCGGTGGTTCAATAGTGTAGTCGGCCCAGGCTCATGGAGAGGTGCCGATAGGAAATTTGTAATTGAGAAAAACAATCTTTCACTTGCACTTAGCACTTTAATCTCCTCCTTCTTTTTAAACAGTGGACCCGCAATCCTGAGAGGGAAGGGGTGGTTGGAGAGGGTGCCAGTGATCAGAGCTAGCTCAGGTCCCCTCCAATTCTGTGGGGTGGGGGGTGGAGACCCGGGACTCCAGGGAAGTTCCAGGTGACCAATGGAAGGACACTGTTTTCTCATCTCCAAGGATGTCCATTTCACCAAGAGCAAGACAAATCCACTCACCTAGGGGACAGATTTCATTGTGCACCACTGCCTACCTGTCTCGATTTACCTCCAAGCACCTGCCCAAGCTCCACTGGCTGCCTCTTCCACCAGGATGCATCTGGTGGAAGCTTCTATGGTCTCCAGCTTCCATGGTCTCCATCAATTTTCTTTGGGCTTTGGGCTTTGGGACATTCCTGCCAAAAGTCAGAACCAATGAGAAGCTTCCCTGGGACCAGAGGGTGCGTAAGAGTCATCGACTGGAACCACCAGTGACAATAGGCAGCAAACAAAACAGCTGCTGGCCAGTGGGAGTGGGTGGCACCTCTCCAGGACAATTCAGGGTTGGTCTTCTGCTGGGAGACACAGCTGTGGAGCAGTGGCCGATGGGTGTGACCTAAGAAGGGACCGATAGATGGAAAGTCAGGAATAGACCAAAACTGCCCTGGAAGTTAGCAATCCGATTCTAAGTTTGTGGTTCTAGAAAGTGAATGCTTTCTCATTGTTAAAAAGTCTTGTTTTTAATGGGACACTTCTGTTCTCATTTCTCAGATGGGCCAACAGTGGGGCAGGAGCCGGGCATGTATGTGAAGGGTCTGAATCCAAAGCAGAGCTGCGGTCAGACCTGGACCTCAGTCCCCTGGTGGCCGCTGTGGTGGGTTGATGGCCAGATCCCTAGTGTGTCCCGAGGGATGCTGGTGGCTGTGCTGGTGGAGGGGGCAGGGCGGGGGGTGGGGTGGGTGAGCAGGCAGCTGGCTCTTCTTCACCAACCTGAGGACGGGCACAGAGTCTGACTCGAGGTCACGGAGCCGCTGAGAAAACGTCTCCGGCTGCATCCGCTGCCCAGGACGGGAGAGCAAGAGCCCCCAGACCGGGAGGGCCATTCTGACCAGGTGCGGACCAGAGGACAGGGTCTCAGGAGGAGCGTTGTCTTGGCAAAGCCTTCGAGGGAGTTGTCAGAAGGGTTTGGAGGGGAAAAGCGCTTTGAAAACCATGCATGTGTTATCCTGAAAGAGTTTAGTGTAAAACTAGAAATGTCCATGTGAACTGTTTAGTCTGGGAATGATTTGCTACACATTTTAAATTCTGTGTGGGTCCCTTTGCTCCACCATGATGGGGGTTCAACCAGAAGCCCCCAGCCTCCAGGGTAGGTGGAGAGGGGACAGGGCAGACGAGGGGAACGATCTCATGACATATATCAAAGATTGTCACATGATGGGGGAAGCTTGTCACATAAAATACAGGACACCCAGTTACATTTAAATTTCTCAGTTTCTATAGTATAAGTATAGTCCAAATATTGCTTGGGATATACATGTACTAAAAATTATTATTATTTTTTATTGTTGTTCAAGTACAGTTATCTCCATTTTTCCCCCTATCACTCCCCCCACCCCAGCCATCTCCACTTCCCAAAGATAAAAATAAAATTGTTGTTTATCTGAAATTCAAATTTAACTGGGCATCCTCTATTTTTTTTGTTAGTTTTCTAAAATTTATTTTTCAACTATAGTTGCCGTACAATATTGTATTAGTTTCAGGTGTACAGCACAGTGATCAGACATTGGTATACCTTGCGAGCGACCACCCCCTGAGTCCAGCACCCACCTGGCGGGGGGCACACGTAGTTATTACAGTATTATGGACCATATTTCCTACGCGGAACTTTACATTCCCATGACTATGCTGTAACTACCAGTTTGTACTTCTTAATCTTTCAGCTTTTTGGGCATCCTGTATTTTTATCTGCTAGATTTGGTGATGCTTCTGGGGGGGACTTTTTCAAACAGACTCAACTAGGAATCCTTATCTTCCTGCCCAAAGCCCCAGTGTCTCCACGTGTGCGTGCAAATGTGAAGTGCAGCTTTTGTCACAGGACTGTGCAGTAGAAAGACGGCGTCCTCCAGCAACGAACAGCTGAGGCAGGGGCTTGTGGGTGCGGTGCGCTGGCAGGTAACGGGTCTTCTTGATTTTCAGCTTCAGCTAGAACAGAACAGCACATTCATTAGAATCAGCAGAAAGTGGGCCTGTGTGTGCAGTTAACAAGGACTGTCCATGTAAGTGGCTGCTCTGGATGGAACTGTGCCCCCCTAAAAAGATGTGTTGAAGTTCTAACCCTCGTTACTGCTGACTGTGCCCTTATTTGGAAATGGGATCTTTGCAGGTGTGGTGAAGATGCGATCATACAGAATTTGGGTGGGTCCTTAATCCGATATGACTGGTGTCCTTATAAGAAGAAGAGGGGAGACACGACGCACAAAGATGATGGAGGCAGAGACGAGAGTGATGTGTCTACAGGCCGAGGAGGGCCAAGACGTTCTGGCAACACCCAAAGCTAAGAGAGGCAGGGAGCAGACCCCCCTCACCACCCTCAGAAGGAACCCCTCCTGCCAGCACCTTGATTTGGGACTTCTGGTCTCCAGACTGTGAGACAGTACCTTTCCATTGTTTAAGTTGCCTGGTTCGTGTTCCTTTGTTACAGCAGCATCAGGAAACTAACAGAGTGACTTCCCCTTGATGGCAGACAAAAGGACCAAGAGTTCTCTGCAATTAATTCCAAGTCCTGAGTTCAAGGCCAAGGCTATTCCAACACCCAGTGGAGTGCACTGTGCAAAAGTAGGTGCACAGAGAAGGTTCCCCAGGACCAGCAAGCCCAGACCTCACAGTGGGGAGAGGATCTGGCCAGGCCCTGGGGAGCTATTTCCCACGACCCCCCAGGCTCGGTGGTGCCAGGAAGACAGCTTCAGATACGGCTAACTTATGTGTGTGGATTTGTGTGTGCGCGAGTGTGTTTGGATGGCCTATGTTACGTCATGTACGTGCCGCACACTATGTGATGCCTTCCCTTGCGGGGTCACACTCAAGTAATCTTTTGATTGTCAGTATGAAGTCTCAAATTAAAATAATTGCTTGAGATACTGTCAGCAAGGTGACTGGATCAGAGGGCTCAGTTGCCAATGTCAGTGTAACACCCAGGCAAGAGGACACGCCTGCCCTCTTAGAAAATCCACGCCTCCTGCTGGGGTTGGGGTGTGAGTTCCGTGTCACCCCACAACTCCATCAGTTGTTGTACGTTCTGAAAATACAAAGTGATTTAATGTGATCTAATCACATACAAATTTTAAAAAGACGTGTTATCCATTGCTTAGGTTAATGCACGATGTCTATCATGGATGATCAATGAACTAGTGCGTTCAGCTCGTCCACAAGCAGCAGAGGGGATGAATGGGAGGTCGAGGTTCGTAAGTCAGACAGCACCTGTTTATTCATCGCCTACTATGTGCAGATCCTAGGTGTCACCATGCTTAGGTGTACCAGGTGTATGGGTATTTGTATGTTCAGTGTCTTGGGGATTCGGGGTGACATTTATACAAGGCTTGGTTACTTTGACATGGGTGGCAGACAGGGTTAGGTGTCTGCTGCCTACCCTTTGGCTGGACGTCCTCTACCCTTTCCACTTCTTCCCTCAGTCAGGTGTCACCCTGAAGTAGACTCTTCCCTAAAGTCAGGTTATTTGTCTTAGGCTTTATCCATGTGGTCTGTGATTCTTGCCCCTTTGATTCTGCTCCTATACTTTCTTTGGCTTTGGTGCCCTTTCTTTTTCCTATTTTTTTCTTCCAACTATGCCCATCATTTCTTTTAAGAGTTCACCTCTTCCAGGAAGCCTTCCTGGAATTACTCCTTTCTTTGTCTTCCCTCTCCATCAGAATATGTATATCTGATTTCACCAAAACCCTTTACTGTCTCTATTTCTGAGTCCTCAGTTTCACTCCACACTCACGGGCCTGCTCCTCCCTCTGCCCCGTCCACACGTGAGCAGGCACTCAACACACCCTTGCTCTTTCAAAATAAGCTTTGTGATGTTCATGTGTGTTGTGGAGAAAATTAACAGGAAAAATGACAAAGCCACTCGAAGTAGTCACACCGCTTATCGCAGGGGCTTTTCCCCATTCCCCGTAATTAGGTTACTTGTGACGCAGCTGTGCTAATTGCCCGCCCCGCCCACCAGGGGACTCCAGTGCTATCTGTGAACACACAGGTCTCCCCACTGCAGGACAGGTGTCAGGTGCGGCTTGCTTCCCACACAAACATCTGCCCTGTTGCTCTGAGTCAGTCACGGGACTGGCAAGTGAAGGGTTCCCGGACCAGGCCTGGGCCTCTCCCGCTGTAGGCAGGCACGGTCTTCCGTGACTGGCAGAGCCTCTGCAGCTGTGTTTACAAACAAGGACCCCGAGACTGCTGTTCACTCATCCCGGTGGCCTTGCGCTAAGCTGAGTCTGAGAACCAAATGTCTCTTGATGTTGATAAAAATACGCCAAGTGATTTTTATTTGGAGTATCCACAGCTTTTTTTTCCTTTCCTGGAACAGATGAGTGAATGATAGCGAGAATCGAGAGACTGTCACACAGGTAGGGGGCACCTGGCTCTAGTCACAAATGTCTTTAGGGGTTTACAAGGAAACACGGGGTCCTGATCCAGCTGCCTCCCAGTCCAAGAACTTGCTCCGTGGCCCAGCAGGAGGCCTGGCCCAGCCAGAGACTGTGGGTGCAGCCTGTGGTGGTGGGCGATTTTTTTTTAAAGAGCATAATAATGTGCAGATGTTGGCAGTAACCAGCAAAGCCAGAAGAAAACTCCAAATGCCAAACCACAAAAATATATCATTTTTACTGTCTGATTCCTGGAAATGAGACAGCGTCAGAGTAAAACGATTCACAAAGATAAATATGCTGGTTCCCTTCAGACTGCAGAGCTCATTGGCTACTTATCAACTGTGGTGTTCACAAAGTCGGCGAGCCATCTGTTGCTTCTGGCTAGAGGAGCAGGAAGGTCACCTGTCTTCTTCATGTGACACAGCATCTTTGAAAAGTTCTAGCTGCCTGGAGCTTGTCCTGAGAGATGCCGTACCACCCTTGCTCCTAATCTTTGAGCCAGCAGGTCCCAGCCGACCCCTTTGGAACCAGGTGAAACTTATAGGTCCCTTCTCAGAATAAGGACTTTAGATGCATGGACTAAATTACACAGGATTACAAGGGAGGCCATTATACTGAAACACAGTCGACAATATGTTACAAAAACCAGAACTGTGCTCTGGTAATTCAAGTGCTTCTTTATTAACATATTAAAAATAAGACTGAGCGGTCAGTCCAAGAAGTAGCATGATTCAAAGTGCAGCTACGCGTGGAAGGTATTTAGGACGCTGGCAACAGCTGAAATGCAGTATGAAAATAGCTGTGATTTCGACAATCACGGGTACAGCTAACACCCTGGGCTTTGTTGCCTGCGTTTCTAATGGACGGAAGTACTAATGTTCTGTTAGTGGTCACTGAAAATGAAAATGGATTTTTCCCATCCAAGTCCATGGACCGCTGCACTTCTAATCCCTGTTAAGCTCCCGTGTTTTGTGCCCCGGCGGGGTGGCTCCAGGTACACGTTGAAGCTCCCCCAGCCGCCCTGTGTGCAGACTCCCACTTGGCCTTGGCAGCTCCAATGACCCTTGGCTCCTGCGGTGTCTAAGTCCTGTCTTATCTTGTCTAAGGTCCCCGAGTTGAACTGGTCCTTATGAATAGACTAAAAATTTAACCCATTTCAAGGCGTCAAACCAAACGAAGTGTGTTGTTTTTTTCTCTGTGAGCCTAAACCTACAGCATGGGTCCATTCCATTCTAAATGGTTTTTCCAGAGAAGCAAGACAGCAAGCCATGAAGACTGGTGCGCATTTCCTGTGGCTGCCATAACCAGGCACCGCAAGCAAGTGGCTTAAAACAACAGGAATTTCTTCTCCACAGTCAGAGGCCAGGAGTCCCAGACCCAGGGGTCGGCAGGGCCAGGTCTCTCCGAAGCCTCTAGGTGAGGATCCTTCCTGACTCTTCTAGCACTGGGGACCCCAAGGGTCCCAGTTTTGTGGCCATATCACTTCAATCTCTGCCTCCATCTTCATGTGGCTTCTGTGTATCTTGTTTTGAGGACACAATTCAACCCACTAGAACACAGAGTCCGGAAAAAAATCAAAAGGAGTGACGGCGTGTGGAAACCAGGGTGGGGGAGAAGCTGGAGTTCTCCTCTTCTAGCCACTCCCATACAGCCGAGCTTTCTGGAACCTGCGCTGTGCCAGACACAGAGTTTGGGGCCTCCCTTGAGGTACCTCTCTCAGTCACCACAACCACACAGTGAGTTGGGGCTGCTGTGTTCCCACTTTACAGATGAGCAAATTGAGGCTCAGAGAGGTTGCTTTCACTTGCTCCTGTCTACAAACCCATGCTGGCTGGGGGATTTCTTGAACGTGGATCTGTTTTTTTATCACGGTGCTAGTGAAAACAGTAGGAAACGGAAGCAGATGGTTCTTGCTGACATACGACCACAGCCTGAGCAGGGTTTGTTGGGGGCAGGCGGCAGCCAGTGCTGGGAAGATGGGGGAGGGAGGAGGGACCTGACTGTGACTGTACCCTTGGAGGCAGATAGCACAGTTGGCTCTGCCCACGGTGCTTAGAGATTTAGGCTGGGATGGGGATTTTATGGCCATTGTCTTTTGTGGGCCACAGGTTCATGCCTCAGAAGCCGTGGTAATCCTTGGTGCAGACCAGAATCAAAAACAGCCAGGGAAACTGAGGAAGCAGGGGAGCAAGGCCCGCGGGCAAGCACAGGAGTCACAGAATAGAAGGGCTGCTGGTGTCGCGGTGCTGCTGGCCTGGGGATGGAGGTATCCCAGTCACGAGGCACTAGGAGCTCCAGGGGCCTGTGGGCGCTTTCCTCCTGCTTTCCTGCCTGAGCTCCTTTTTGAGCCCCGGGTGGCCTTCTCACTGAGAAGCTGCTGCTTTCCATTCGTGGGTATAAGCCAAACTGCAACGCATGAGCAGCAGTTTCTTAGGGGAGCGCTGATCTGGGGTCCCACCACTCCTCTGAAGGGCAGGGAACTTTAAGTGCCTGGGGACATCTTTCCTGCCTGTCATCCCAACTCACTTACAAAAGGGCAGCTGTCACGCCTCTTTTGCGCAAACATGAGGATGTGCCTGGGGCGACTCAGCAGTCTACGGTTTCTGTAACTGGGTGGGCGTTTTGGTGGCCTGCTGCCTTCATGTGGCTCCCTGTGACCTCCCCTCCCAGCCCCACGGGCCCCAGGAAGGAAGGCTCCAGGGAAGGGCAGACAGCAATGAACCGAAGGAAGGTTTGCTTAAATGCCAACAAGCGCTCCGGGGGGTGGACGCAGATGAGTAGGGTGGGAACCCTGCACCTGCATCAGTCCCCCAGGTCAGCAGGGGTCAGCAGGCCAAAGCCACAAACAGAGCCTGGTGGGAGAGAAAGGAGGACTTTCTGCAGAACACACCCAGCTGTGTGGTCCAGACATGGGGTCGCATGGATAATGGGGAGAGGTGTCCCTCTGGGCCCCTGGACAAGGCCTGGGTATCTTTCCCCATCCTTGTGCTACACTCAGGGTGGCTCCCTGTGCTGGGCACATAGCTGGACCTGTGTCCTGTGTTCTGGCAGGAGGAGCTGCCCCAGACAGGTCCCCTGGTGCCCATGCATTTATAGTGAGGTCCTGCCTAGCCCGCTATGATCCAGCGGGGCTGAATTCTTCTTTGTCTTTCCATCCTTCCTGCATGGTTTTATTAACTTAGGGACCTGCAAATGCACCCCAGCTTTGCTGGGTGGTAGGAGTGGAGGTGGGGAGGTTGGAGGGATGAGGCCATTCACAGGCTGAGAGGGCTTCTCTCGGAAGGTAGAACATTTCTCCTCATGATGGCTGAACGGCAAAGTTAAGGGCACACGGCCACCACTAGCTGGAGAAATGTGGTGGTGGGGACATGCAGGAAAGGATCAAGAGCTGGTGGCGAATGTTGGCAGGAGACTACGTGAGCTGGCTGCCCCTGGGGGTGGGGGGTGGCACTGTGGGAATGGGAATGAGAACCCCAAGGCCACCTTGGGGTTATGAAGTGCAGTTCTGAAGAGATAATTACACCACAGTGCTGCTTAAATTTATTTCAGGAGCTTGTGAACCTGCCCACTCACTGGGGTGGAAGCTGCGGGGTCAGCTCGGCTCACTGTAGATGTAGTGAAAGGTCTTTTCCCCCCAAGAAATGCTGCCATCAGTTACATATGTGGTCTTGCCTGTGGTCTTCTTGCCTGTGGTATACTTGGTTTGGGGCTAGTGGATTTGTTGGTAGCTGGGATGCCTCCATCTCTAGAAGAGGAAGTATCAGGTGGCCCTGGGAAAGATGGCTGTAACCCCTGGGTACCACGTCCCCCAGAGGGACCCCCACCAGGGGAGTAGTCATGCTTGATGAAGTCAAGGCTGGTTCTCAGTGTCACGTCCACTAGATTCATTCGAGGAGCGAGGGAAAAATGCAGGTTCTGGGCCAAGGGCCAGGGATTTCGGCGTGGCTTTCTCATGGGCATTGAGCATCCCAGGGGACGTCAGGTTGAAGAACCCTGGGTCCAGAGGGCCAGCTCCATCTGTGCAAAAGGATCTGAGAGAGGACACGTAGAAGGCCCATGGTTTTGACCCAAAATGTCAATATTATAGTTTGTATAAAAACAGGATGTGTCCTGATAAATGTTCTATGTAAATGTCGATCAAGGGTTAAAGGAAATGCAAGTCTGAGCCAGTGTCTCTGCTACTAATCACTGCTTCGAGTTCCATGCAAACATTTGTTTTCACTAAGATCCCGAGGTGTTCCCTTCGCCTCTTACCCATCACACCAAAGCACGGTGAGTAAGACAGAACCCTCCCACACCTGCCTTCACGGAGCTGACCTTCCATGGAACCGGCCCATCCTCTGAAACACCCGTCACTGTGCTTTCTTTTCTGCACAGCTGACCCCTCTCTTCGACCCAGGCTTCCACTGTCTGGCAGAGAAAGGAACCCTCAACAGTTAACAGAACTCATGAAGTTCATGGTCTTGGATTGCCGGGCTTCCGACCGCAGGACAGTGTGTCTTGTGGGACGAGTGCCTGGTTGCCTAACCTGGGTCCCCGCAGGAGGAGAAATCACCATCCTACCCTGTCCTGAGCACTAATCCAAAGTGGCATGTGTCCTAGATGAAATTAAGAACACTATAGGCAGTGGAGAGGCCAAAGAACTTATATGCATGACCCATGGACATGAACTAAGGGGGTGATTGCTGGAGGGAAGGGGGGTGCTGGGCAGAGGAGGGCAAAGGGAAAAAATTGGGACAGCTGTAATAGCATAATCAATCAAATATACTTTAAAAAGAGAGAGGCTGTGTGCTGTGTTCTGAAGCCCGAAGACCAATGCCCATTTTGTCCCATCCAAACGTAACTCAAGTGCTGACCACCAGAAAGACCATGGCTGGGGTGGCACCTTGACCTTGTGGTGGCTTCTCACCTGGGCCAGTCCTGACCAGCACCTCCAACTGCCCTCTAGCCTCCAGGCACCCTCCAGTCTAACTCTGATAACTTTTGGTGTCGATGCCTCCAGGGTTGGGGCTGCTTGTGTTTAATCATGAAGCCGAAGCCCTGTTCCTCGGGGTTCCTCAGCTCTCAGTGTAGGCGGTGTACGTACAGGGCGCCATACACCCTTGTCACTCTGGGTCCCCTATGCACAGGATGTTCCTGGAGAGCTGACTCGGTTGTGGGCAGTCCTGCTGGTTTAGGGTCAGCCCCACCCCCAGATAATGAACTGTCCATCAGGGATTAGGAGCAGACCCCCCACCTTCCCGGGGTACCTGGTAGTCCCATCATCTGGGAGGCCCAGTGGGGTGGGCAGGGCTGGGCGGGGCTGGCCTCCCGCTCTCCTCACCCTCTCCTCTGAGTGTGGGCCCACCACCGACCAGGCCTGGAAACTCACGACTGCCTAGACTCAGGGCCGCTGTGACCTCCCTCTGAGCTGTTCCCTTGGCCCAGAGAGCCCTTCCAGGCGTCTCCATGCACACATACCTCACCTGTTCATTAATGTCTAGCTGAGAGGCCTCCTCCTCCCTCAAACCTCCTGCACACACCTCTGAACTCCTACTGTACCATTTGAAGGCCTGCCTTGTTTTTAGGATGGGTTGCCATGGTGATTCTCCCACTTCACCCATGGGAAGGGATTTCATGGAACTCCCTCACCTGCCTCAGAGGGTCTGGGTCTGAACCCGACCTGGGAAAACACTCTGCTCCTGTGGTGGCCTTAGACCCAGGTTGCACGATGCCATCATTAGACAGCGGGATTGGGTGCAGCAGGCAAGAGGAATACGGTCGCTGTGGTGGCTGTGAGTGCGTGATCCCATGAGAAATAAAAACCACACTCCACAGTGAGAACTGCCCAAATTACCAAGGTAACAGAACAAAACAGTGCTGCTAAGAGCTGCCATTTTCTGAACGCCCCTAATACACAAGGCGACTTACGTACATAATACACGGTGGCTCTCACCGTGTATAATAGCCCTGCGGCGTCCATTCCAGCATCGGCATCTCTGTCACCATCATTCTACCGCTGGGATGGCCAGGGTCTGGGAACAGCAGATGACTGGCCTGAGGTCCCACAGCTTGTTAGGGTCACGGCCAGCCTCTCAACCTGGGCCCTTCTGCTGCCCAAATCCACGCTTTACCCACATCCACTAAAACTGGCCTGTAAAGGTGCTGGGTGAAGATGCTAATGATATCACTTTATTTTACCAAATGGTTTTCCATTCATTGTGTCACTTGAAATATAAGGAAGATTTTAGGAATTATTTTTACACACGTTTCAAAACCAGTTGAATCTTGTTTGAATCCTAGTTTCTGCCTGGCTGCGCATTCAAATTGCCTGCCAATCTGGTTAAAATCAGACTCTGATTCCTAGATCTGGGGGATGGGCTCAGCTTCCAGGTGACTCCCACGGCCCCCCAGATTTGGGACCTTGATGCAGGGTGTGATTTGGCCAGAAAAACCGACATTACGAGGCTCACAGTTTCTCCTTGGGGGACTGTGGGCCGTGTGCCCCGCGGTCCCAGGGGAGTTAGGACCCTTCTTGTTTCCCCAGAGGTCAGCGATGAGCCTGTTGTATCCCACCGTCACTTCTCTCCCTGCTTGAAGAACATGGTTTCTGGTCTCATATGTCTCCAACCTATTAATACTCCCCCTCTCTCCCCTTTCCCGGGGCGGGAAAGTCATGTGGGGAAAGGGACTCAGAGCAGGAGTTGGGGACCCTGGACTTACAGCAGCTGTGGGGGACCCCGGTTTTGTACCCAGGCTCTAGTCCTCCATTCAGAAGCTGATTCTGGGCACTCTGTTTCCTCTTGTGTAAGTGATGCCCACGCCGTTTACTCACAGGGTCACTTCGCGCCAGAAAACCGTAAAAGCCCTTTGAAACATGTGTGGTCCTAATGCAATGGACAGTGGGGCCAGGGCACCATGGCCGAATGGGACTGGCAAGGCTGACGGTCGTAGGTGGGTGACCTGACCTCCTGCTTTGCCTGAGATAGCTATGGTTCACACCAGCACCACGTCAGCCCTGAGCCTTGGGATCTTGGGTGAATCACGGCATCTCCACGAGTCTCAGTTTCCTTTTCTATAGAGTAGAGGTCATCATATATAAATGTGCATCCATATTATGAACATCGAAAGAGATTTCAATTGGGAGCTCTTTGCAAACTGGAAAAAATAATCACACAACAGCGGGTTTTATTATTGTTAAATCCAGGTGGTGTGGGTTTGGGAGGCACCACTTCAGCTCTGCAATCTGGTATTTTGCCAAGAGTTGTCCCACCTCCATTGGACTCCTTCCCCCTCCGTCCCAAGAGACCCTTCCCCTCCGGTCCCCAGGCCCCAGTTACCTTTTCTGAAAAACAGAGGGACCGGAGTCTGGGTTTCTGAGCCACCTCCCAGGGCTGACAGTCTATGATTTCATGATTCTTAGGAATGTTTGGCCTGCTGGTCTTGGTTGGTTGTTTTCTTAAGAAAGCAAGCAAGCCAGACAACCTAAACATGAAATACAACCCAGCAGTGAATTACATGGACTTTGAAAAAAAAGCATCAGGCAGAATGGTTATGTCTAATATCGAGCCTGCCAGCCTCACCAGGGCCCAGTAACCGGAATCAGATGTCTGAACTTGATCTACACCTGCAGGTACAGTTACGGCTTTTAATCCCCAAGCGCTGTTGTTGAAGCTGCTTGAAAGCATTCAATAACTTTAAGAGCCACGTGTTCCACGACTCTTTGTTTTCCCAAGCCGAATTACCCAGGGTGCCTCACAACTGACTCCCGCGCCTTGGCCTCGTGTATGGGGGTTTTGGCTGGGGTTTGTTTTGCTTTTGTAGAGTTTCCATGTGCTCTCTGGGGATGCCTCCTGGCAATTAATTAATGTGTGTTATGTGTTTGGGGATGGTCTTGGGTTTCTCCCTTGCTTTGGATAATGAGATTACTGGAGGGAGTCTGGGTGGAAGATTAACAGATGGAATCTGAGGGTGCACGCTCCTCAGAACCTCGTTTCTGGACAGAAATAATCGAAATGAGATGAAAGGGAGAGGGAAAGAGACACAGACAGAGACAGAGAGTCTACCTCCAGGCCAACCGTCATCCACACCAGGGTCTGCCCCTCTGGGAGGACCAGGCCCACACCAAGAGGCTGGCTGGTGAGCCCAGTGGCTCTGTGTATCTTTGTTCTCCACCCGCATGGCTGCCTTGCTCTTGGCTGATACATAGTGGCTGCAAACCCTCCCAGGTCTCCATTTGGTGCAGATGAAGTCACTGTTGCATCTGCTTTTTGCAAAATACAGTGGAACCAAACACACCCACAGAGGCTCTTTCCTCCACGTGGCCTTTCTGTGCTGAGAACAGTATTTCTTTTGTGCTCCATCCAGTGGCCAGTCCTGACTCTCACATCGCAATAGCGTTCATGCCATCGGGTTCTCTCTGACATGTGACCACGCAATGCCACATCAGTTCATGCAGATGTCGACTGTGGCAGCTCGGCCCCTAAATTCTAGGTTGTTTTGGACCCTTGTGGCAGGCTGAGTGCGGGAAGCCCAACTCCTCTGAGTCTCTGCTTCAGCAGAACGGTCTCCTTTACAGATAATTTTATCACCTTCTTGTGCAATCTTCGTTCCTTGTTGTGTCCACCCAGACACGGAGTTCCTGGTCTTCTGTTACAAATGCACATGCAGTGTGTGACTTGGCTAATGTCTTGGGGAGCTGCAGTGACACCAACAACTCTGGGAAGGACATCTCTGTGCCTAAAGTGGTCCGCATAGGCCACTGGCTCAGCTCTGGCTCACATCTCCCTTCATGGTTTTCAGTCTCCTCGCCACCATCTTCCTGGCCCTTCTCTGCTTTTTCCCTTCCCAGGTCCTAGGATAACTCCCGGTACTGTGGTTTAGCTCCCCCTTTGCAGTGACCCTTGTCCTCAGGTTCTTGGTTTCTACCCCGAGCAGCTGCACTGAGATATTGTGCTGAACAGACTCTCAGCTCCCTAAAAGAGGTTCTGGTAACGTCCAGGTGCTATATTTTTGGAAATGCATATGACTCGGATTGGCTGCAGGGTGGCGATGTAAAGTCACAGTTATTTGTCTGATCGGTGTTTATGAAGCATCCAGTCTGGGGGTAGAGATGGGCAGGCCTGCACTCGGTGTCTAAGAAGCTTCCAGTCTCATAAGAGCAGCAATGCTCAGTGAGTGACATCAGTCCATGGGGCAGAGTATCTGCTGTGCAATGGGAGATGAAGCAAGAACATTGAAAGTTCCAACTGGGGTGCCAGGGAAGACTTTGCTGGAAGAAACAGTCTTTAGTGAGACCTAGATGATGTTTTCATGTAGAAATGGAGGGAGGGGATGGGAGAAGACCCCCAGGAGGAGTTCACAGCATCATCCGAGGCTCGAAGATGGCACCATAGAAGGTGAGCCGAGAGGGAAAGGAATGGGTAGACTTCTGATTTTCGTCGATCACATAAAGAACTGGGACAGCCATCATTCCCATCCAGGAAACAACAAGAAAGAATGAACAGACTGAAAAACAACTGTCCGGGGATTCAGGTCCCAGGGCCAACCGCTGCCTCCAAAATGCAGAAGACAGGCAGATGCAGAGAATCACGACTTGGGAGCCGAAACCTTCCTGGGAACCAGTACTGGGTCCTTTTCCTCAGAATGACATGTCTAGCTTTCAGTAAGAAATTACAAGGCACACTAACAGACAAGAAAAGGAGTTCAAAGACACAGAATAAGCATCGGAACCTGAGTCAGGTATGGCAGAGATGTTGGAGTGGTCAGATGGGGAATTTAAAATGACTGTGGTCAGCGTGTGACAGGCTTTAGCGCCCAAACTGAGAGCTTGCAGGCTGGGCTGCGGGGCAGCCCATGTGCAGGAGCACACTGCTCTGGGGCTGCTGTTCTTGCCGTTCTTAGCAGGTCACCCTCCTCTGCTCTGTCCTCACGAGCTGCCTGAGACAGGCCAGGTCTGGGTGCTTCTAGGCCACTGACTCTCTGGGATCTTTGGCCAGTGGCCCAGTGGCCAGGTTGGCAGAGACAGCAACGACACGAAAGGCCTGCTGGCCCGGCCTTCCTGTGCGGTCAGGGTTCAGCTGATGTCTGGTTCCTGTTGCTGAGGACAGGACAGGGGCTCAGCGACCGCAGCATGACAAAAGCAGCAGCTCTTTGTTGTTGGAGCAGACAGATGTCAGACAGACTGTCCTCCCGTCCTTCCTTCCTTCAGTCATCCATCGTGTATCACCCGCCTGAGCTAACAAGACCCTTACTCCCTCAGCAGCATGACGAGAACTGCCCACTACTGAAGGTGACAATAGGAAGCTGGAGACTGGGGCCATAAAGGGTGGGGACAGGTTTTGGGAGAAATGAGGGGGTTGGGCAAGAAGAAAGGTCAGGTGAGTCTTGGGTAGAGCGGAAGGCTGATCCCCTTCCCTTTGGAGGGGAGGTCCCCAGGCCCCTTCCTGCCTCTCCCTGACCGCAGGCTACTTGTCCATGATGACGGATTCAGGGGCGGTGACACCCTGGGACACAAGGCAAGATAGTCAGCAGCCAGCGGGGCCTCCCCCTGGGTTTCCTCTGACTGAGTCATCGACTCCAGCATTACAAGGGGGAACCAAATAGAGCCCCAGGCCTTGAAGAAACAGCATCTCAAATAAGGCCCACGGATGCTTTTTCATGCCCACCGATGCTTTTTCATGCCCACCACAAGGCTGGTTCTTACGCTTCAGGCTCTGCCACTCACCAAAAAGAGAAGGTGCTACCTGGCCTTGCCATCCTCTCCATTCGATGCAAGGCTAGATTTCCATTAGAAGCAAGTTGGAGTCACCCTTGTGAAGGGTGTATAGCCACTGAATGTGAGGTGAGCCCCCTCCTCCCAACTAGTCACCCACTATGCTGACCCCCAACCTGGCTGCATTCAGGGAAGTGAGCTTGGCTTTGGGGTTACATGTATCTGCCACTGAGTAGCTCTGTGACCTGCAGCAAATCACATATACTGGATAAGCCTCAGATTCTTCATCTGTGATAAGAAGCCCCAAAATATCCACTTCCAGGGCTATTGCGAAGATAAATGGAGCAACCACTGCTTCTGAGGATCCCTCTGGGCTGCACAAGGCTGAGCTTTTATACCTGCTGATCCCTTCAGTCCCCACGCCTACTCTAGGACCAGGCCTGGTGAGCATCCCTTTTTGCTAGAAGTGGAAACTGAGGCCCATTCCAGCTGAGTGACTTGCCCAAGGTCACTTAGTTCTAAGTGGCAGAGCTGGGATTTCGTCAGGGCAACCCAGCTGTCGGCGGATGCGCTCACCTCTTTGTGGCGTCCATTTTGTAAGGTGAGCACCCACTGAGGTCTGCACCAGGTGAGCCATAACTGCCATAGAGCTGACAGCTGGCTGTTTTCTCAGCGTATATGGAGACCTCATGCAGCACGGCCCTGGCACGGAGCGGCTTCTCCAAAGGGTGTTTGATGGCAGTGCTGTTGGGAGTCTCCACTGTGTGGGCGTCACAGAGCGGGGCCGGGGCGGGGAGCAGCGCCCAGTTCCGTGTCCATGTACGCGTGTGCCCGTGAAATGGGCAGAGGAGCGTCAGTACCATTGACATGGTGAGCAAGGACACTCCTTGGGCCAGCTGGACTCGTTAGCTCTGAACACTGTTTCTTCATTTCTGCTTGAAAGCAGACACGGCGGGTCCAGGCCCTGCCCTGCAAGGCCCGGGGAAAGACCGAGACAGAGATGCCGAGAGGAAGGAATTAGAGGGTGGGAGAGCACGTGGCACAAAGATCCGGGATCAAAGATCTGCTTCGACTTCACGTGAGGGTGATACTCAGAGAGACACGGGGGGGATGTTAGTGCGCTTGACTGAAGAGGAAGCGGTTCTGACAGCGATGGGTCCTCTTTTGTTCAGATGGAGTGGGCCCCTGGGTGCTCTCCTCCATCACTGGCACTGACCCGGAACCTCCAGTTCTGCACATGCGGCCTGCTTGTTAAGGCTGCTCGGAAGCTCTGAGCAGTGAGCCTTTCCCGGGAGTCAAGGTTCTGCACCTTTGGTTTTGAAGTAAGTGTGGGGCTCCCTCTTGGTTTCGAAGTGTGTGATGGACGAATGGTCCAGAAGGCAGGCCTCTGGCTGCCCAGGATCTCGCTGTGTGCTGTACAACCTCCCACGGGTCGTTGGACCTCCCTGTACCTCAGTCTGCTCATCAACCCAGAGGGATGGTGACCGTGGCCCCAGCCTACGTCACCGGGTTTTATTGGGATAAAAATAATGCTGAGATTATGATTTTGGCAGATGGTTGGGGATATTTAAACCACCAGCTCAGCTGGGCCCACCCCACTTGCCAGGCTGGCTCCTTGCTCCCGACAGAGGTGCCCCCACCTGGCTTCCCTGCGCGGCCTGAGGCCTGAGCCTGTTAAACCACAACAATTCGAGAGTAGTGTTACGGGAGGCTCAGGTTGCTAACTCACTCTGCCTGGGCAGTTACAGCAGGTGGAAGCTGGTGGCTGGCTCTCCTCAGAATTCGAAATTCCACGATCAACTGTGGCTTGCATTTCTTTCTTAAACTCGTGAGGCTAGCCCAGGTGTCCTCAGTTTGGCGCCACCGGCCTTCTGGGCTGGATCTTACTTTGCCGTGGGGGCTGTCCTCTTCACCAGCAGAGGTAGCCAGGAGCTACCCCTCCCCCAGTCATGACTGGAGTCTCTCTAGGCCAGGGCATGACAAAGGCTGGTGAGCAAGGCACCCAAAACTTGCAGGATCTGTGAATGCAGACCTCCTGCATTTTTCTTCTTGTTGCTCCTCGCCTCACCCTGGCCCAGCCCCAGACCCAGCCACATGCTTGGGGGGCGGGGTGGGGAGAGGACAAAACCACCCCCCTGAGCACCAATGAGATGAGCGTTTTCTGACCCTCTGTGCTGGCAGGAAAGAGGCAGCTGTGGGTCTCTGAGGCCAGCTCAGTGCCTCTGCATGCCCTCTGCCCAGGACTAGAACCACCTTCATGTGGCTCCAGGACATGGGGCCTGGAAGCTCCAGGGCACGGTGACCTGTCTGGACCCAGGGATGTTTTGATAACCAGAAAATGCAGGCCAGAGTGCTGGGAACAATAGCCCTCAGGGTGACCTCACCGGGGCTGCAGTACTTTAAGGTGTGATGAGAACCATCTTTGATTCTTGGTCTGGCCATCTTACAGTGGGGATGTTCCCGCCATCCCAGTTCACAAGGATGGATGCCTTAGATGTGGGGGGCAGGGAGAAACCTTCCTCTGTTTTTGTAAGTTCTTCCGACTGGACTGATCATTAAATTGACCTGGGACAGGCTGACAAGAGAAAGTAAACAATTTAATTACAAGAGCATGAGAACCCCCTGTACATGAGGCAGTCAGAGACCCCACATTTAAACGAGAGGTTCAGGGACAGTAAGGGGGACGAGGTGTGTGTGATGCTCTGAGCTGAGGAGGAGCTGAGGGTCACCCTGGGGCTTCAGAAGGGGGGACGAAAAGAAGAGCAGATGTTCTGTGGTTAGAAGTTTGCCCCGACCATAAAAAGTTATTTCCGGCAATAACTCTTTCCATGGTCAAAGCCCCACGTTTAAATTCTTTAAGGGAGAGGTAAACGTTTCTTGTGAGCTACGGGGACTCAATTGCCTTCGGCTCAAAACAATTCACATGTCCCGGTGGCACATCTGTTCTCAAGCCCTCAGGTGCCTTTCCCCCTTCTCTCAAGGGTGACAATTTTCTACAGAGTGCCCGATCTAGTGACAGGACATTCCTGGATAGTTAATGGTGCCATGGAACTTCCCCCCAAATTTCAAAACCAAGCCAGAGTCACGGAAACATGAAAACAAGAGGCTATCGCAGGAAAGGTGGTTGTCAAGAGGTCAATGCCTGAGAGGAGACTTCTCTGACCCAAGACATTAGGAGGAGCACTGGGTTCCTTGTTACCGGGGGGACGAACCCCTCAGCCCATCCTGCCTCCTTATGCCTGGTCTGAGATTCCTTCCTGTAGAGGAAGAAAAATAATTTTCCCTCTGCCCTCCTGGGTTCTCAGCTGGGTCCATCTGTCTCTTACAAGTGCCACTTTCGTTGGCTGATGGCAGGAGTGGGGCAGAAGAGTGCGCAGGACCTCTGTCTGCAGGGGCTCCACGGCGGTTTCCCAGGCAGACGGGGTCGGAGAACTGTGCTAGGCACCCAGCTGCTTGATTGGTTGTGTTTTTTAATTCTAGGCAACGACAAATAGTTATGGAGGTGGTAGCCCACGTTAGACTGGCCTTTGTCAGTCACACACAAGTCAAACTCTCTTTGGCTTTTAAACTCTTTTTCTAGTCCTTTCTAAAAAACTCACTCTGGTTGTACTCAGCAGGCAAATACCCACGAGGTCTTCATGTCTCAGGGTTATGCTTTCTGTTACATTTTCAACCAAACTCCTACCTATATCCTCTGCGTGGATGGGGAGCTAGACATGCAGGAGGGAGGTCAAGGATGATGGAAAAGTTCTCATTGGCACAACAAGAGAAAACTTGGATCTGACCCTTCTCTTGGACCTATTCCTTGGGACAGAATGATACTGATCGTCTTTGAGTTTACCCTGCACCAAGAAATCCTCATTGCGTGTGGCTGAAAAGATATAATGGAGATTTTGCAATTTGTACTAGTCAGACTAATTTTAGAGAAAGGTGTTACTCAAACATATTTAACAGTTAAAAAACAACAACACTGTGATTAGAGTATTCGCAAGAGCTCACTGGCCTCAGTGGACGGTGGACTGGGGCCCGGGGTGAAGCTTCTCTGCACCCCTTTAGGTGCTATGCAGAGACTGTGGATTTTGTGGGATTCTCAGCGCATGAAACACACAGCTCTGGCCAGTTACCCAAGATATTTTAAGAGTTTGCCTAATGTCACTGGGGTCTGAACAGAATGTTTTGGAACAGATGTTTGGGCAGACTTGAATTTCGCTTGGAAAGAAACTGGAGTACCACGGTTTTCTTGGGGGATTTGGGAGAAGATGGAAAGCCAGCATCATGCCCGAGACTCGACTGGAAAGGCTCCAGGGAGGCAGGGTCCCTTGGTCAACTGCCATGTGCCCATGGTTGACTTCGTTTCACCCCATAACTATGGGGCGACATAAGAAACTGTCAGTCATGGGGCTTCCTGGGCTGTCACCCTAAACACATAATATTCTGTGGACCAAGTTCCTTCAACCTCTGGGCCAGCAAGAGCGATGGCAGGCCTCTCTGGAAGTGGCTGCCTTCAGCGTCGGCTGAGGCCACCAGACCTTTGGGTTGTCTGTTTTCTAGGACCCTGGCTTCTGCTGCCTGGAACTGTGACAATCGGTGAAACTGGGGACATCACTTCTGCGTTCAGCACCCACAGGTCCCCGAGACCTCCATCTGGGACTTTCTCCACAACCCACATCTTCACTCTCAGCCTGAAGCCTCTCATTGGAAAAGGCCTTCCCCCACCCTCCAGGGAGGCCAATGTCCCCTCTGGGCACTCACATGACATCCCACTCTTCCACTGTGCCAGTGTCCTGTTGCTACTGTAACAAATTGCCACAATTTTAGTGGCTCAAAACAACACCCATCTCACAGTTCTGTAGGTAGAAGGCCAGAAACAGCGTGTGTGGCTCCTCTGGTTCCCTGCGTGGGGGCTCCCAAGTCCAAAATCCAGGTGCTGAAAGGCCTGTGTTCCCTTTTGGAGACTGATTCCTTTCCTGGGCTGCTGTGACAAAACGCCACAACCTGGATGGCTTAGAGACCTGTGCCGTGCTGCTGGAGGCCAGAAGTCCGAGCTCAGAGAGTTGGCAGAGCCCTGCCCCCTGAAGGCTCTGCGGGAGGACGCTTCCTCATCTTGCTCTTGGTGGCCCCAGGCAGTGCTTGGCTCGTGGCTGCATCACCTCGGTCTCTGCCTCTGTCTTCACGTGGCCTTCTCCTCTGTGTGTCCTCTTCCATCTCTTATACGAACATTCAGTGCTGGGTCTAGGGCCCACTCAGATCTTGGAAGATCTCATCTTGAGATCCTTAACTTCATCCTATCTGCAAAGCCCCTTTCCCCACATCAGGTCACATTCTCAGGGTCTGAGGGTTAGAACATGGACATGTCTGTTGGGGGGGCCACCAGTCAACCCACCCCATCTGCCTTGCTTGGGGCTGCTGTTGTAATGACCCCTCCCCCCACTCAGAGCCCACCAAGGGCTTTCCTAGGGAAACTTTGCACACTTGTTTTAACGTAAGTCCTGCCTGAAAGCCGTCCAGTGCCTCTTCAGAAACTTGACATAGAACTGTACTCTGTTAACTTGAAAGTGATTCAGGGTATAGATGCAAAACCCGGTTAATCATCACCCAGGTTAACTGGAGCCACACCTGCTATGATGTTTGCTTTGGAATGGCTCGCATTTGAGGTCTGAGAGTAATTGCTTCTTCAGGTCAGGTGATCAATACGTTAATTGTTTAAAAGAAATACCTGCATGCCTTGAAGTTTGGGGATGAGGAAGGAAAACTTTTCTCCACGTTGAGCTGTTTTTATTCTGATTTTATTCTGATAAACTCTGCACAGCCAACCTCTGAAGACCTTCAGATGTATTGTCTACTCCTCACTAATCGTGATCTAAAATTCAGACCGTTTTCACAGCAAAGGGAATCAGGTTGCAGGTGTGGTTCCACACCTTGCTCTTTGGCCTGGAAATGAGGGGAAACAGCTTTCTCCCTCAGTCAGCACGCACAGGACAGGTGTGTGCACGTAGGGCAGCCACGTGGCTCGAGGCCAACGTGCGACCCATGGCTACCATTTCTACTGGTTCCAGCTATTTGCATCCTCCATCCACGTGTTCCTTCCTGCCAGCAAACAGAGATCCGACCTGCCCCCAGGGCGGCTGGGAATAATATTGCCACGGCTCCGGGCGCCTGTCAGCACCGGCTGCAGACACAGATGGGGACCTCTGTCTCCCACCGGCCATACCAAGGAGACCTGTTGGTGAGACTCCTGGGGTCCGGAATGTCCATGGATGAGGTAGAGGTATGCACGACCTGGAAATCTCTACCGTCTGTCAACCACATCCCATCAACGCACAGCTAGGCCCTCTCCCCACCAGCACCCCACCCCCTGTCCCCTCATCCTGCACATTCTCCTCCCTGGTCTCCCAGCTCTGTGCTCCCCAGAGGGAGCCTGGTAAAAGGCAAGTCCCATTGCTTGCTGCCTTTGCACAAAGCAGTGGCTTCCATGTCACACAGAGCAAAGCCAAAGTGCTCCGGGTGGCCACCAGGCCCTCCCTGGACCCAGCCTGCTTGCCCATGTGCTCAGCTCCAGCCACGCTGCTCCCTCTGCCTGGAGGGACTACTCTCCCCAAGTGACCTCAGGGATCTCTGCTCTGATGCCACCTTTCCCCAGGTAGTCCCCACTCGAAATTGTAGCAGCCTCCATACCCGCTCCTTCCTGGCTTTCTTTATCCTCCTAACTCAGCCCCTGTGATATGGTTTCTTAATGTTTCCGCTTTGTCTCCCATCAAGTGAACACTTGAAGGGAAGGGGGACCTCTTGGTTTAGGTTTAGGGGCAGCTGCTCCTTCTCCTGCACCCACAGCAGAGCCTGGTGCTCTGTAATGTTTGTGGAATGAATGAACACATGCCTGAATGAATGAATGCAAAGCCCCATTTGCTCAGAGTCCTGTCAACCGTCTGTTCAGAAGCGCCTCTGTCATTTCTTTCTGAAATGAGTCATCTGCTTTGGGGCCTCATGATTCTTCCTCCTTCCTCGCCCACAGACTTTTTTTTCAATGATGAAAGTCTGGATCATTTGAAATCACTGTGGGGTATGTGCTTTTCTAGCCCTGAGTGTGGCACTGACCTTGTAATTTTCCACCACTGCTTTAAGAAGCAGTAGATTTCCACCAAGAAAGAGGAAGAAGCTGATGGCAGAGCCAAGCGCGGTGTTTTATTGGGGAAAACCAGGGATGGCTGGTGCGCAAAGCCACCTGCAGCTTGGTGCTAATACCTTAGCCGTTCCATAGCGACCAGGTGCAGAGCCTTAATTTAGAAGCAGCTCCCAACCAGCATGTTTATTACCCATTACCTGAGATCGCACATTTTCAGTTTACCCTGCCCCCAGGTTTATTCCCGAGAAAAGCAGCATTATCCCTCTGAAGTGAATAGCAACAGCCCTGCTTGCATTCCTGATCTGGAGGGCCGCTGCCCACACTCACCATTCAAAAGGTGTTTCTAACAAATGGGCCACTTGCCTTGCCAGGCACCTGGCTTGGGCTGAAGGGAGAAGACAGCAGCGTTACAGATATCAAAGCCAAAACCCAAGTTCCCATGCGATCACCTGGTGACTGGCTTCATGGCCTTGGAAAGTTCCTTAGCTTCTCTGACCCTCCATTTCCTCATCTGTAAGAAGGGACATTTAGTAGCCAACTCATGTAGCCACGATGGGGACTCGTCATCCATGTAGAGCACTCAGCTCCACGCCTGGCACAGAGGCAGCCTCCAGGAAACGGCAGCTGTCGCTGGCTGTCCTTTCTACCATGTCTTATTTAGACCAGCAGCTGCAGAAACGGGGACAGGGTGCTTCAGTTGGTAGATGAATGTCAGCAGGTAGAGTCAGCACAGCGTCAGGGCCGGAGGTCAGAACTCCGGGAGTCATGGTTTCTTAGATGTCTGCTCTCCGCCTGGTTGTGCACCGTGTTCTCTGTCACCGTCCCTTGTACTTGTTATTTATCATCAGTTGTGAGTTTGGTCAAGATGATTCTGCAGCCAGGGCTGCTGCTCTCCCCTCTGCAGGCAGCTCTCTGCTGAGCTTCCCTGTCCGGGTGGTCAGTTGGTGGTGCTGGACCAGGAAGTCTCTTGACTTGTCCTTGGCCTTCTGCAGACTGTGGTCTCCCCAAGGGTGGAAAGCCCACCTTTCAGCTCTGTCTTCCCTGAGCTTAGAACAGGTCCTGGCAGAACCCAATATGCAATTGCAGGACCCAGAACAAAAGGAGAACGGGGACTGTGTTAAAAAACTATTAAGAATTTCAAGATGGCGACCATTGAGCCTTAAACCAGAGTTGGCCCTTTGGGGGCAGGGCCTTGTGCTGCTTCCCAGATTACTCTTGCCTATGATGCCAGCCCTGTTTTAGGCAATACATGTTTCTGGAGTTGAATTACTCAAAACATTTAATCCTTCGTGTGTCCTCCAATCTTATAGCCAGATGATGAACAAGCATTAGGCCTGGAGTTGGTGATTTGAGCTGAGCTCATCTAGCTAGTGATGCTCCACCCACTCATGCAATAGAACTTCTAGGGAAATCTGCCACTCAGGCCCTGTCCCGAGAGATTCTGCCTCCTCTCTCCCCACCAGGTGCAGCTAAGACTGAGAACAATGGTCTAAGTGAATTTGGGTCTGTGATACAGGGGGGATTCCTCTCTTTCGTGTGTCCAGAACCTTCAGTCTGGACAAACCAGGTGGGATTAGGGCAGACACTTTATTATTTGTTATTATTATTTTTTAAAAATTATGGTAAGATGTACACAACATAAAACTTACCATCTTAACCCTTTTTAAGTGCACAGGCCTGTGGCATTAGCACATTCACGCTGGTGGGCAGCTGTCACCACCCTCTGTCTCCAAAGCTCTGCCATCTTCCCAAACTGGAACTCTGTCCCCATCAAACACTAGCCCCTCACTTCCTTCTCCCCCCAGCCCTGGGCACCCACTGTTCTGCTTCCTGTGTCTGTAATACAATGCGACTACTCTAGGTGCCTCGTAAGTGCAATCATACAGGTTTGTCCTCCTGTGTCTATTTATTCCACTTAGCATGAGTGGTAGCATGTGCCCGAATGTACCTCCTTTTTAAGGCTTAGTAATATTCCGTTGTATGGATGGACCACATTTTGTCTATCCATTCATCTGTTGCTGAGCACTTGGGTTGCTCCCACCCTTTGGCTACTGTGAACACACTCATTGTCTTTACAACAGTGTGATTTTATTGTCATGCCCATTCACAGGTAGGAATACTGAAGCTACTGGGGAATGCCATGTCCATGCCCAGGACTGCCCGCTTTCCGCCCCTGGCTCTCTCCCCCTCTGCATACTTCCTTCTGTTCCTGCAGAGTGGTGTTTTCTAGCTTGAGGACACGCAATGACCATTGACCCAATGGGTGCTTTAGCACTTTTCCGCTCTTTCATGCCCGGGGGGAGAGCTGGTGCTGGTAGGAAATTGGATACATACAGGTGTCCTCTTGTTAGAGTACTGGTACCTAACACCTGGTGGTTCCCATCACAGTGCTGGCTCGGCAGGTGAGGCAGTCGAGAGAGGGGGGGTCTCTCTGATGAGGCACTGGAAACGGAAGCATAAGAACAGTGGCTGGCAGGACTGGTGGGTACCGTGCAGATTCTTCCAGATAGCCCTTCATTCCTAGGAATTCCTTTCCAGTGTGCTGGGGAAAGTGAGCTTTTGGGGCCCCCTGATCATGAGTGTGTGAGGCAGCTGTGGTTTCCTCATTTCTATGCAGAGGTCACGGTGCCCTCCTGGTGGGGCTGCTGGGATTACTGCGTTGAGAGCTAAGGTTAGCACCTGGATGACACCAGCACCCACTGATAAAAGCACACGTAGATTTCCTGCTCCAGGTCCCTTGGGAGTGTGGTTTTTAGTTTGTTAATATTTTGGTGTGGATATTTTTGAGCAGTCATGCATTTTAGTGGCTAGAAAAACGGAGATGTGTCTTTATTCATACCAGTGAGGACGAGACTGGCTTCGTGTGAACATACATGGGTCTCCTTTATTTGACATCAGAGATAGGGGGATATTATTTTTTCCACAAGTTTTCAGACAGAAACATAGTGCTTTTTCTAAGTCTATAAATGTGAGAAACTTTTTCTTTTTAAAGAGGGGGAATTAGATTTTCTAACTTTTCCATTTTTCACAAATCAGCCTCTTTCGGCCTTCCTTGGATTAGCTGTCCCTTCGATGACTCCGGTAAGGACCTGAACAGGGAATAAAAATCTCTGTGATGGGTTTTTTAAAAATCCATCAAGTTTTTAAAAAATTGTGTTTTTTATTGCCATTTCCCCGAAGACTCTAAAGCCCATCTCTAGTGACAATTTCTATAAAGGATCAAGTGGGAAAATGGGGATCCAGGTCCTCTGGTGACAAGGTCACCGATCTGGTCAGTGTGGCCTCCACTGGTCATTCTGTGGTCCAAGGTGGAAGGAGGGACATCCACTGCCCTCCTGGGCTGCCCTCTAGCCAGGACTCCATCCACACAGCTAGTGGCCTAAGGTGGGCAAGATGGGGTTGACAGGACTGGTATGTCTGCATGTTCGTGGTGACTTTACCGCTGGGGTGTCCCCAGCAGGTGACACACTGCACTGTTTGGAGAATTCCAGAAATGAGAGTGGCTGCCTGTCCCTGCTGTTGAGTGACGAGGCATGCCTTCATCACATTCCCTTTCGGCCACCATGGTAGTGCTGGAGGTATCGGCTGAGGGTGGATGCCCACGGACCAGGCGTCACCCAGCTGGCTTCACAGGCTTCCACCCCAGGATGAACCTGTCACAAAGATTTGTTAAGCTCCTGTCCTCCAAGATCTTACAGTGGACGCTGGTTGGCAAGATACCATGAGACAACTCACCGTGTGGATTACATGGCATGCCACATGGGACTAGAGTGAGATTAGTGTACAGCTGGAACCTGAGGAAGGACATAGGGACTGGCTTGGTCAGAGAAGGCTTGTGGGGCAGGTGGGTTTGGAGAGGAAGGAACGGAGGGAGGGGTTTCCCAGTAGGGGATCCAACATGAGGATAACTACTGAGGGGGCAAAAGGCTGGTGTGGTTCCGTGGAGCTGGACCAGACCCTCCGTGACCTGGTGTCTAGTCCCAGCTCAGCCCTGAGCTAGTTGAGCGAGTCTGGGCACATCACCCCATCTTCTGTGGCCTGGTTCTTCATTGGCAAAAACCATGCATTGAGGTGTATACCCCAAAGAACTGAAAACAGGGACTCAGATACTTAGAAATGTTCATAGCAGCAATAATTCACAGTAGCCCAAAGGTGGGGGAGAGATGAATCAACAAACTGTGGTGTTCCATGCAATAGAATATCATTCAGCTGCAAAATGTAACAAAGTTCTAATACATGCTACCACATATGAGCCTCCAAAGCATTCTGCGACGTGAGAGAACACAGACATAAAAGACCACACGTTACATATTCTGTTTATCTGAAATATCTAGAATAGGTTGGTACACAGAAACAGAAGCAAGTTGGTAGTTGCCGAGGGCTGGGGAGGGAGGAATGGGGAATGGCTGCTCCGTGGTGAGGGGTGTTCTTTGGGGGGCACAAGTGCTGTGGAACTGGATAGAGTTTCGTTTACGCAACACTGTTGAATATGCTGAAAGCCACTGAATTGTTCACTTGGAAATGGTGCATTCTATGTTACGTGGACTTCACCCCAATGATTAAAAAAATGGAAAAAAATGGTGCATTGAGTAAAATCTGAGCATTTCCAACTCTCTTCTGGAACCTGAAGAATTCTGGGGAGAGGTCTCAGCCAGGCTTGCAGAGGGGGCGGGGATTTTACCTGGCCTGGCTAGCTCCCCTTTCCGTGAGCACAGCTGCGCTTTGAGTATTTCCTGCCCTGGATTCTACGTCAGGTTTCATGTGAAGGAAAGCCTGGTAATGATGCATTTTTTAAGTGATGACAGGTGAGCTCACCTCTCTGGTGCCTTTTCCAGAGCGAACAATCCATAATTTCTGTGGGATTGGCCCTGCGTCATTGCTCAGCATCACCTGGATTTCTTCGGGCTGTGATGAGAATGCTGAACTTGTGGACCTTCTAGAACAGCATGTTCTCTGTCCTCACCTGTCAGAGGAAAAGGGCAAGCACCCCTGGTTTTGTGTCTTCAGAGAAAGCTTGGTTGCGGGAGTTTCTAGACGTCCTGGAGCTTACCTTCTGATGGGAAGCCTGAAGCCGGGGTGGCTGGGGCCAACTCTTCCTGAACTGGACAGATGGGATCTTTTTCTTCCAAGTGTGGTCAGAGCACCGGCGGGCTTGTCGGAAATGCAGCATGTCAGCCCTGCACCTGCAGTCTGGACCCCACGTCACAGGGCCCTCAAGTGACTGTCAAGCTGCTAGTGAGGACAGTTCAAAGGTCTCAAGGTCAGTCACCTGACTCCATTCCCAGGGGATGCGCCCAAGCCGCCTTGTCCTCATTCACGGTGAAAGCGAGACAAGAACTACTCATAGAACGGAGCTAAATTTAGCAACAGACAGCGAACCTCACCGGCCCCAAGCACACAGGCATCGCTCCACGGAACGCTGCTCCCCCTCAGTCTGAGGTCCGAGAGCCTCAGGCTTTAATGGGATGTCTCGGTGTTGTCCTGGGCCTAAGTTTCCATTCTGACGGGAGTGTCCCAGTTCACCCCATATTCAGAACTGAAACCCCGCTCTTGGACCTAAAGATACTCTGCTGGGTTTTTCCTAAACAAACATGACCCAGGAAATTGGAAAATACATGTGCACAGACTCACAGGTGGGGATATGTAACAAGTTGGTGTTCTGGATACTCTTGAAAGGACTTTCTGGCCAGGTGTCAACAACACTCCCCAGCGATGGGCCCTACGGGGCCGTAACCCTTGCACAAGATGTGCCCCCACCCCAGGGCCAGAACAAAATGACCACTTCGGTGATGAATGGGTCCTCCAGTCGTTTCAGACGTTACTCGAGTAAATGATTAAAGTAGCAAGTAAGTTTTAATAGGATATGTATATATACAAAAGCTTTTTTTAAAAAACCAATGCCAACGTATACAGGGAACAGTCTGTATATTTATGTGCTCCAAGGTGGAGTCTAGGTTACTTTTATGGTAAACATGAAAACTTGCTCTGCTTAGAAGTTTTTTTCCCTCCTAACGAAGTTTTTCATTAACCAAAGCTTTTATTTGGGCCGAGCCCGTCCTGTGGTTTCCCGAAACAGAAATGATAGTTGTGTTACGACAAAACATCTTTAACACCAACGGCAAAGCTTTCACACCAGGGGTATCTCAGACTGTTCTTGCGTGTTTAGAAGGAAACCAAAGGTAAAAAGAAATGCTTCTGAGACCCGAAGCACCACAGTCTTTTCTGGCCATACCGCGTTTGGGGCGTGCAACTGCTGATTAAAAAAATGTTGATATTATTTTCAATTACAAATTAAAGGGTTTTTCTTCAGTTACCTCTAAGCTTCTGATCATTTGTCCTTTCTGAGTTTTCTTTGCCATAACTTGTTCCTTCATCAGCAAGCTTTTGTAGTGAATATAATACTATTATTCTGCAGCTTAACAAGAATTTCATGGTGCGTGACACTAAGGGTAATGTCTTCTCCTTGGAAGGTTTTTGATGAATCATCACAGTTAATCTGTTGATACATTCAAAGAACGATCTCACGTACATTCTTTCAGTCACTCTTGGGCACGTACGCCAGTGCAGCCCTTCCGTCGAGTCTTGTGAAAGAGCTGAAACACGAAAGTCCCCGAGAGCTTTAGGAATCTTGCAGTCTGGAAGCTTTCTCTGAAGCGAAGGAAATTAAATGGGCGGTGCCCCCGTGCTGCACCAGCGGTGTGGACGAGGCCCGCCACGGGGGTTCCGAGCAAGCACAGGGCGCCGGTGCTCCGACAAGGATGCTCCGCAAGCCCTCTGCCATGCTCACATCAACAGAGCATCTTTTTTTCCTGTCCAGGAGCCAAAATATACCTTGAGATTCCAGTTAGAGATAGGGTCAGCATTTGGCTCTGTCTTCCACTTTCACATCGAGGAAATGCAAACCCTGGATGGGAGGGCGTCTCACTCAATTAATAAAAATGGAATAACAGTCAGACCAGTTAGGTTTGGGGACACCAGGGCTTCATAGAATTGACTCATATGACCAAGACATGTATTGCAATGATCTCACTGCTTCAGGGGCAAGTGATGGAAACTGTTCAGACCAGCTTAATCAAAAATAAATAAGTAAATGAGGAAAGGAAAGAAGGAAGGAAGGAAGGAAGGAAAGAAGGAAGAATGTGGCTTCAGGTCCAGCTGGGTCCAGGGTCTCAGGTGATGTCCCCAGGCTGTCTCTCTGCCATCTCTCAGCTCTCCCTGCCTCTGCTTAACTTCCCTCTCAGATTTTCTTCGCATGGTTGCAAGATGGTCCCTAGAAGCTCCTGAACTTATGGACAAAGAGTGACTTTTCACCTTCAGCTCCATATTAACTACCCCAAAGGGCTCTGACAGGGCCACTTCTGCACTGAGGCTCTCAGATAAGCCCCTCTCTAGGGACACTCCCTGGTCTCATCCTGCCTCTCTCTTCCCAGTGCCCATCTCTTCACTGGAAATCCCATGTTCCTTATTTAATAAACATGTGCCCGGCTGCAGATGGAAGAGGTCCCACCCCTGCCTCCCTTTCTGGGTCATAAACATGGGTACGCCCGATGCAGGTGTAGCAGTAGTTGGTACTATGTTCAGGGCAGTGGTCTTGGTGGGGGAGGATGTGTGCGTGTGCGCATGCTTGTGTGTGTGTGCGTGTGTGTATGATTTGGCTCCCAACATTACTTGTTGGTAATGTCTAGAGACATTTTTGGTTACAGTTGAGTAACACACACACCGGGGGTTGCTACTGGCACCTAGTAGAGGGAGGGAAGGGCCTGCTAATTACCCTGCATTGCACAGTGGGGCCGCCACAACAGAGACTTACGCAGCCTACAGTGTCCCCAGGAAGCTCTGGTGCAGGGCAGGGGATTGCCTGAGGGAGTGTGGGGGCGGGTCTGGGTGGGCGGAGGCAAAGGGGGAAAACTTCAGACAATAGTAAAAGCACAAACAATAAAATACAGGTTTTAACAAATGAGGACAGACGTTGTCCAGGAGGGTCCCACGACAGCCTCCTCCGAGCAGCATCAAGCCCTCAGGGGGCTGGGTCTGCTGCTGAGCCAGCAGGCTCAGTCTGTCCCGTGGTGCATGCATCCCCATGGGGTCCTGGCTTGAAGTCCTGCTCTCCTTCTCCCTGGGGGTGCTGAGCAGGGGGGGGGGGGCAGAGGAGGAGAGAAGCATGGTGCCAGTGCTGTGGCGTCTGGCCCTGCTCCTCGGTGGGCGGGGTGGGTGAGAAGAGAGGGAGGAGGAGGCCTACTTTACCAACCCAAGAGGCCTGGGACACTCCAATTCCCAGCACTCCCTCCCTCCGTAGCCCTTCCCCCACTCTCTGGCCCTCCCCTCCATGATGCCTTGCACACAACACTGCGTCAGGCCTGGGGCTGTGCTCTGTCCCTGCTCTGCCCCCGGGGACTCTCTAGGCCAGGTGCTGCTGCTTCTTTGTGCTCCTTTCCTGCAGGGGTACTCTGTGAGCCCCGCTCACCGCCCCTCCCTGGTCCCAGCTCCCCCTGGCTTCTCCTGATGAGAAATAATCCCCTTTCATCCCCCAGACAGGGCTACCCGTACCTGTGGTCCCAGCAGAGCCTGGGAAGGTGAGGACTTTTCTCCAAACGTGTCAATAGGTACAAGAACGAGCTGGGACTCAGGCCCAAGACTCCCACATCCAGGGCACGCACGCTCTCTCTCCATGTACCCCAGTTCCCGGGGCTGTGAAACATCTGTGTAACATAGAAAGACAGTTTTGGCCGTAAAAAATGGTCAGACTTTAAGGTAACTTATTTATTTTTTTTAGTAGAGAATAAAGTTTCTTTTGTAATGCTATGATTGAAGTGTGATAAAGTATAATAAAATGCTATGATTAAGAGCTGAATCATAGTCGTTTCAACTAAGTTTCTTTAACAGAGCCAATTAGCAGTGCTAAAATTACTTGCAGTTCTCCTTGAGTAGCCAGGAGGCTGGAAACGCGAAGTTCCTGAGCAGGAGAGTGAGTCTTACACAACCAGGAGTTCTTTAAGGGGAAAACTCACTCTCAAAAAATGGGCGCCCGACAAATGGGAAATGAAAACCAGCCTGAGTGATAGGACTATTTTTTCCCGGGCTTGGGGACACGTGGGTCTCAGGAGTTTGCTTCTGAGCAAAGATGGGGTTGAGCGTTGTCTCTGCAGCGCTGGCCGAGGGCCGGCGGCCGAGGTCACGTAAGCATTGGGCCTCTCTGCCCGGTGATGGGATGCCTTGCTCTCTAGAGATCATGGGAGTGACCCACTTGATCTTTGGCACAGGGTGCTGATAATGTACCAGTTAATGACTCATTAGGAAGATTTTTTCCAGAACATTAGGTTCTGGGAGAAAGTCTTATTTGAGAATTTTGGTTGAATCTCTTCTTTGTCTTCCTGTGGTTTTCAGCGAACATGGCTTCACTCCCTTTGTCGAAGCCGAGTGTCTCAGCCAGGCGGAAAGCCCACCCTGGTCATCCCGAAGCCCCAGGGAGTGCAACGCTAACGCCGACTACCCACTGGGAGACACGTCCATCTGAATTCCTGAGTGTGAATGCCAGGTAAGCCCGAAAGGAAAGGCCGTGGGGCTTCTCTTTGGAGAGGAGGAGGAGGGCCCACCTGCTTCCTTTGCACCACTTCCTGCCCTGCAGCCGTGGGATCCTGCCACCTTCTGTAGCTTCCTGGCTGAAAGGACAAGGAGGGTGGGGGGAGATAGGAGCCCCTGAGCAGCGACAGAGTGTCCCTGTGGACCCTGGAGGGGCAGGAAAGGGAAAGTTGGAAGTGAGTCCTGGCTTTCTGACTTTGGGGAAGGGTGAGATGATGATGCTGACTACAGACCAGCCAGTTCACTTCCTGAGTCCTGAAGAGCAATTCTCTGCGTGGCCACTCAGGGAAATGTCTCCATGGGAGCGCCTGCTCCGGGCCCTGCTCTGTCCTCGGCGCTGGGCGCAGTGGTAACAGGGAAACTGCCGTACTCCTGGAGTTCCCGCTCTCAGACAGGTTTCCCAGTCTCAGCAGCATGGACAGTTGGGCTGGGGACTTCTTTGTGGGGCGGTGCTGGGTACATGGGATGTTTAGCAGCATCCCTGGCCTTGACCCACAACAACCTAGCAGATTCCCAGTCATGCCCAACAATCCAAAATTCTCCAGACTGGGCCAGTGATCTCCCATTTTTGAGAACCATTGGTCCAATAGAAAAGCCAGATGAGAAGTAGGATAAATAAGTAAAAATACATGTGCTAAATTATAGAGAGCGGTAGAGTAGGGGCAGTTGAGGGAGGGAGTCAGGCAGGTCTTGCTGAGAAGTATGGTTTGAACAAAGTCCCTGGGGTGGTGAGTGAAGAAGCTATTGTGGGTGAGTGTGCTCTGGGGGAAGGGGCCCTAGGAGGGGGCACACATGGCGAGTACCAGCCCCAGAGCAGGCTGCCTGGCTGGAGGCCAGGGCAGCAGGGGACCCCTTGAAGAAGAGGGAGAGGAAATGGGGCCATGCAGCAGTGCAGAGGCTGGGCTTGACTCTGACAGACCGGGGCCTCAGAGCTCAGTCAGCACAGGGAGAGGTGGGGCTCACCACCATCATTCACAGTCTGTGGGTCAGAAGTCTGGGCTGCCCGGCGGGCTTATCTGCTTTGGGTTCACAGGCTGACTCAAGGTGTCTACTAGCGAGGCCGTCATTGGGAGGCTCGGGGAGAAACCTGGCTCTAGGTGCACTCAGGTCATTAGCAGAACCCAGTTCTCTGCAGTTGTGGAGCTGAGGTCCCCGATTCCTTGTGGCCATCCTGAGCTCCTAGAGGCCCCTCTCTGGTCCCTCACATGGTCCCTGCATCTCAGAGACAGGAAAGGCCCCAAATCCTTCTCATCCTTGGGGTCCTTCTGACTCCCCCTCTTCTGCATCCCTCCTCGGACTCCGGCCTGAGAAAGTGCTCTGCTTTCGAGGGCTCACATGACGAGACAGGGCCACCCTGATAACCCAGGGAAATTGTTCTGTCTTAAAATGTGTAAGCCTAATTACATTTGAAGTCTCTTTTGCCATGGAACACAGCAGTTTCTCAGGTCCCAGGGGTCAGGGCATGGACACCTTCGGGGATCATTCTGCCAGGCACGGATCTGAGGCAAAGAACATGGCTTTACGTATCGGAGAGTGAGGCTTTGAGGAAGTGCACCCCGAGGTAGGCTCGGCTAGGGCCTGACTCTCTTGACCAATTTTTCCACGCTGACTTCCATCATAGCCCTGTGAGCACGGTGTGTGTGTATGAACCACAGTGCACAAGTCTTGGGTGCTCGGTAGGTGCAAGGCCAGGTGGTGAGGGCTCCCCTCACGGGTCCTAGCCCAGGTGTCTAATGAGGAAACTGAGGCTCAGAGTGGTGGGCCTCTCCTGTCTGCCCGTGCTCAAAATCCAGTGTCCCTCTTGAGAGTCTTCTCTCCCAGAGCAGCCCCCACACATCACCCCTACCTTTTCATTAATGTCCCGTGAAAGGGAAACAAGAGGAAGCACCAGTCTGTACTTCTGCAGTGAGAATGTGCTTTGGGGAGAGCCCAAGGAGGCCCACAGTCCAGGGACAACAAAAACTTTGGCCTACGTAGAGCCCCAACCTCAACCTCCTACCACTATTAAAGCTCATCAGATCTGCTTGCAACTGAAGGGGAAGCAACGGATTTAAACAAAATCCAAGTTCCAGGGCACATGTAGGAGCCAGTGATGGAAGTGATCTAACCAAAGGGGGATCTAACAAAACGGGGGACACCAGGAGTCAGAGACTGGGGATGACAGGCATTGGGAAGCCGAAAGTTTCCAAAAGGGGTCTGAGCTGAGAAGGACGCAATGAAGCAAAGGTGCTGAGAGCCACTCTGGGGACTCCAGGCAATACACTATGTCGTTGTTGAAGAGGAACACACAGACAGCAAGCAGACTGAGAAAGGGACAGGTGGACAGAGGCGTGGGGAACTGTGGGCAGATCCATGCTGAGTTCTCGGTGCTTAGAGATTGAGCGCCCTGCCTTCCCATCCCTGCTTCAACCAGACTCTTCGCCCCCCCCCCCCGGAGCCAGGGAGGCCGGTGTATCTATCAAGGGTAGGGAAGAGGCCTGGATGCAGATGTCCTCCCAGCCTCTCAGAGCACAGCAAACTGTAAACGCACACCCACCACTGCACCTGCTCCCCTTCATCTGAAGTTTGTATTTGATTCCATTTATATGAAGTTCCAGGAAAGGCAGTCAAATCTACAGTGTCAGAGAGCTGCTGGCAGATGACAAGGGCCAGGGGCAGGGCTGACTGCAAAGACGTAGGAAACAACTTTTGGGGGTGACAGGACCGTTCTATATATGTTTTTTACATTGATTACACTAGTGTTTACATTGCCCATCGAACTGGACAAGCAAATTGGATACACTTTATCGCATGTAAATTACACATGAATAATGTTGATTTTGAAAAAGGAGAGATTGCTACAGTCGTTGCTTGGGACAAGGGAGTGTAGCAGGAATGCACTGAATTCAGATCTTGACATTGGTGATCATGCTGAATCCCAGGCACGTTGCTGAACCTCCACGGTCCTGCATTTCCATCATCGGGATGAAGACACCTGTCAGACCGGCCTCCACAGGGCTGTGCAGATGGACTCTGGTCATCACACGGCTCCTAGAACTCACTCCAACTGTGGTGCAAGTGCTGAGTTGCAGTCTTGCTTGTAATGATGGACTTGCTGGGGCAGGTGGCTATTAAGTAGGTCCCCAGGTAAAGATGGCTGATTAGATGCAGCTTCTGCACTTTTATCTGATGCTGGCTTGGTATCTGCACCACAGTTGTCCTTTGAAGGATGAAACGTAAGCAAGCAAAGTCAGGGAAATAGGAGTTTTCTTTTAGACTTCAGTGGTCATGCCCTTCCATTAATGGATGGGGTGGTGAGCTACAAGAAGGCTTTCCTAAGAAGCCCAAGGCATTATCTTCCCACACGCCTTTAACTCTTTGATGCCTGTTTCAGGTGGAGACCTGAACAATGGCTCGCAGAGACAAGATAATTAGAGCTTGTGCCCCATTCAGAGAGACTGAGTTGTGCTACCACACAGCAGTAGCTGTGTGAAGAGGAGGAATAGCCAACAGCATGAAGGCCAGCATGGGAGGGAGCCCAGAGCCCTGTGGAGGGTTGGCTCAGGGGCTTGGAAGCCAGAGTTGTGGGTGCAGGCTGGCTGGAGGAACTCCACAGGAGGCACCAGCTGCCCGGGCCTCGGCTCTTCATCTGGAAACTGAGGACTGTACTTTCACCTCCTTCCCAGGGTAGTGGCGAAGGTGAGATAAGCCACTGCTTCGGAAGCACCCAGAGGATTGCCGGGCACGTGGCAAATGCTGCATGCGCACTTGCTAGGCAACATAAACAAACGATTGAATGAAGTAATGCGAATAAAATGCTTTGCACTGGTTCTGGGACTTCGACGTGCGCGGTCTGTGTTGGGGTGTGTTTGTGAAATAGATAGGGTGAGTATCTCCGTGTCTCTGCTGTGACAGACGTGATCGAAACGGATTCGATTTCCTCGACAAGCAGAGTGGCTTCCGCAGTCTGTACTGAGCATCATGTTGTCTTCCATTCCTTGGCTTTGAATTCTTTAGGTATATTTTTTCTCGCTAGGTAGTCCAGGTCCACGTGCTCACTCCTCACATTTATATGTGATGTTTGCGGTACTTTTGAGGACTAGAATGGTCAAAAGTAGAGATAAGTGCTGAAATCCTGATGTTTTTTGCAAACAAAACCCCACTCTCTCTCTTCATTCACGTGCATATTTATACACCTCCTGACTTCATACCTATTAATCAGTCCATTGAGTGAGACATAGGTGTAGCTGTGTCTCCTTTTCCATGAGATGCCAGTGATTGACTCTTACAAAAGGAAAAACAAGGGTCACCTCAGTGTAGTACACTCTCCTTTCTAGGGTCCTTAGCCCCTGATGCCCAGCGACCTCTGGGGCCATCTGCTTGGCTTGGGTCCTGTCATCCATCCCCTCAGTGCCTCCCTGCCCCTCCCTGCAGCTGAGGTCCAGGCAGGCAGGGGCTGCGTCTGCCCTGGTCACTGCTGTCTGCCCTGCGCTGGAACCCCAGGTGTAAATGAACTACCAACTGTACCCTCCCCACACGTGTCTAACAACGTGCTGATTTCCTTCTCCAAGACATCAGTGTCTACCCAAAATGACTGTGCCTCAGAACGACAAACGGAACTTCGTGCCTGGTAGAAGGCAAAGGAGGCAGCTGCAGCAATTTCCTTAAATGTCCCCAAGTACTATTTGGATATAAATTTCTCCAAGCCCCAAATGTGCAGGGAAGGCCAGGACTGATTCATGGGCTGCCCTCGGAGAGGTGGCATGGCACAGGTCGCTGCAGAGAGGGTGACAGGCAATGACTAAGACCCCTGCACCACAGCTGAGTTAATTAAAGTGCTTTAATAATCTGCGGTGTGTCGCTGAGGGTAATAATGAAGGTGATGCTCAGTACAGGGGGTCAGGCAGGAAGCTGCAAATGGGGTTGCCATGGCAACAGTGTCCCTGGCCAATCCCAGGCATGGTTCAGGCCTGCCATCTGAATGGAGTGCTTCCTCTCCGGTTCTCCACAGTGAGGAACTGCCATCCACACGAGCAGACCTTCTATCTGTTGCAACGAATTAAATGGAATCTATCAGAGAGAGTCAGGGACACAGGGAGAAGCATGAACAGAGAGAGAGCAGAGAACAGAAGCGGGGGAGACAGGCAGACAGATGGGGTAAAGCTCCTGGTGCTGTTGGTGGCACCTGGACAAAGCACATTTCTCTTGGGACAGGTCTGCTGGCTGAGCTGGGAGTAGGCTGGCTCCTCTGCCTCCCGGTTCCTTTCCTACTCTGAACACGGCCCCAGGGGGTTGGGAAAGCCAGCCAGAGTCAGAACTTCCTCCAGCACCCACTGTGCCCAAGGCCCGTGTCCTTTTGTCACAGGGCCGTGTGTACAGTTGCGCAGGCCGTGCCCTGCACCAGGCACCCAAAGGAGCATGCCAGGGGCCCAAGTCCCTGTGCTCCTTGCACAAGCTGTGAGTCCTGGTGTGCACCGAGTCTGCCTGGAAAAAGGGGAGCTCTTCCTGACGTGGGTGTGGGCACCTGACAGGCATGGCCTGGTCCCTCTCCCATTTTCCCTTTTGTAGTGAGGGTGGGAAGGCTCTTTAAAGTGTGCTTCATGCACCCGTGACTTCCCATCCTCTACCTCCCATCTTTGAATCAGAAAGTAAAGACCAAGCTCCTGGCAGGTAAATAGAAATGTGTTGTGATCCGAAGTCAGTCCTGGGATCTGTTGAAGTCACCGTGTGTCCTTGCTTGTCCTTCTCGGGGTTGATGTGAGGAGTCAGCAGTTTCCAGGAAGTGGCAAGAATGTGCATTAGAAGCTCAACTCTGCCTCTCACGAGCTGATTCCTCAGATAAGACACTTTACCCCTCGACGCCTCGGTTTGCTCATCGGCACAATGCCGGGTAATGGTACCAGGGATGCTGGGAGGATTTAGAGATAGAGTATGTGAAGTACGTAATCGGCAGTGACTGTGACTGCTACTGTGTGTGTGCGTGTGCACACACGTGTGTGCCTGGCCATGTGTGCAGAGCCTGATGTCCCAGGGCCTGTGACCCTCTGGGACCCTGCATGTGGTCAGGGCTGTGTGTGCTCACATGTGGGTGTGCACTTGGGACCACAGTGGGTGTGAGGTCCTGACATCATGGAGCTGTCTTCAGGCCGCATCCCAGTCACAGTGGGGGTCAGAGGTGCTGTCCAGACACCTGAGAAAACCTCCATTTGCTGAAGCCCCTGCTCCCCAGGCCGACCTGACCCACGGCTCCAGGAAGGGCTGTTCCCTCTTCCTTCATCCGGGGGAGTGCATAGTGCTGGCCATGGGGAGACGGTCGCCTGCTGTGACCGTGACGCCTGAAGGCGTCCTTTAGCAGCGTGGTCAGGATGGACTTTTTCTAGAATCAGCCCCAGGGATTGCTGGGGAAGACCCTTCCAGGGGCGGGCTGTGACGCCTGCTGAGACCCCGGTGGCAGAAGGCCTGAGAGCCTTTGGAGGCCAAGAGGGGCCAAATGAGGGCGAGCAAGTCACAAGCTGAGACTGACTTTGAGCAAAGGAACCTGGGGGCAGAGGCACTCAGAGAGGGGAATGCCCTGGTCTGGTTCAAGTTTGCGAAAGGACCACAGGCTACTGCTGTGTGGATGGGGTGGGGGCAGAATATTAACAGAGAACCACCTAGGATGCTCTTGGATGGTCAGGGTTCCCTGTGTATTCTAGACGTGAATCCTGTTTCTGCTACGTATATTAATGTATCATCTTATCTGTTGACTGTCTTTAAGGTCTTTTTATGATGAACAGATGTTCTTAATTTTGAGTCAAAATTGTCATTCATTTAATATGGTTTATGTCTATTGTGTCTTAAGAAGTCCTTCTCTGCTCACGTTAAGATAAATATTCATCTCATTTTTCAACTACCAGCTTGGCCTTTGCATTGTAAGTCTTTGAGCTCCCTGGAGTCATGGGGATAGTGTGGGGCCGCAGCCTGTTTCACCTCTTCTGTGTGGAAGAGCATTTTTCTTTGGCCCCACTTACCGAGCAATCCCCCTTTCCCTCATCGGTCAGGCGGGGTGGGGAGAGATGGCGTGGTGGTCGTGGAGAATGGCTGAAGCCATTTAGGAAGTGTCTTATCAAGTCACACCAGGCACACACCAAAGAGAAACTCCGCCCACATCCATCAAAAAAAAAAAAAATGCAGAAGAATCTTTGTAATCAGTACTCTTAGGAGCAGCCAAACCCTGGAAATAACACCCTGCCTGCAGACTGGACTGAGGACGAACCAACTGCGGCGCAGGCACGTAATGAGATAGCATCTCATGGTAAGAACTAACTACAACCATCCATGACCACGTGAATAAATCTTGGCAACTTGAAACACTGAGTGGAAACTATGAATCTCAGAAAATGACATTCAACACGACAACCTCTGGCAAAAGTAATAAACTTCTATATCATAAAACGATGTTATCAGAAAAGAACAAGGCCCTGATTGGTGTGGCTCAGCGGGTTGGGCCTCATCCCGTGAACCAGAGGATCACCAGTTTAATCCTGGTCAGGTCACATGCCTGGGTTGCAGGCCGGGCCCCTGGTTGGGCATGTGTGAGGGGCAACCGATCGATATTTCTGTCTCCCTTGACCTCTCTCGAAAAATAAATAAATAAGATCTTTAAAAAAAAAAAAACAAGGCTAAACACGTTTCAGCGTAAGTGTGTCTGTGAGGGGGAGGGACACGTAAGGGGATGTGCCCGATCATTAACACTCTGGATCTCGTGTTGCGTGGGGAACTCACCAGGGTTAATTACGCAGCGGCACATACGTACATGTATCCTGACGAGGAGGGGCTGAGAATCCTTTTCTGGGCCCCTGAGGTGGGAGGGAGACAGAGAGGTGATGCCCGATTTTCACAGGAGGGAAAGCAGCTGGGCAAACCCCATGGCGTCCAGAACTACTGCAGCCAATGGGAGAATCACTCGTCTCTTTCGTAAAAAGGAACCCCTGTCTACACTCTAACGTGGATACGAGTCTTTGACTATTTTTCAAGATTTGAAAAATATCTCCAACGTTAATTCGCTAAATGCAAGCTGATCCTCAAGGATAGATAATCCCAGAGCAACTTTTAGACAGAGAGAGAGAGAGAGAGAGAGAGAAGGTGGCTGGGGCTGTTTTTCTCCAAGCGCTCTGGCCCAAGGGGCCACGTCTAACCTGTCACCTGTGGAAGGGAGAGCTGCTCACAGTTGTTGGCGATGAGTGTCAGCGAAGCCACTGGGCCCTAAGCAGAGTTTGGAGGACGGGACTCTGAGCCCCTGGCTGTGAGTTGGGTAGCAGGACGACGTTAACAGCAGATCAAAGGTCGTGGCAAATGTAAAAGACATATGATTATGAAGGAGTTGAGGACATGCCACTTCAAAATGTGCCACTTTGGCATGCTTATGATTTTGAGATGGAGCACCAGAAAAACAGCAACTTTATGGAGACGCTTTGGCTGAACTCCCCATATCTGTCTGAAGCCAGATCCTCCAAGAGGGACTTGATTGTCATATGACCCCTTCCCAGGAATGTCATCCACCTGGAAGACTGACTCTTATCACAGGAGAGTGGGCCAGGCGTCAGCACCACACCCTGATAAACTGTCACACACCTCCCATCTAATCTTCTCAGGGCCTCTTTATCTTTCCTAAAAATCATTTACTCTCCACTGAGTAGGCTTCATCCTCCCTCCCCTCCCTTCCCCTGTCACGCCAGTAGGTGAGCTCTCAAATCTCACCAACTTATCTGAGAATTCCCTTCTTGCTGGATGCCTGCCCCACCCACATTAAAGTGAATGTATTTGTGTTCCCTTTCTGCTTGAGTGCCTCTGTTGTCACTCCATTCCACAGACCCAGCTGCCCAACCTACAAGGTGGAGGGTTGAGTCTTCCCTGCCCCCAGCTCCTAAAATCTCATCATGTGGCCTTGTGGGCCAAAGTGATTTACTTTGCAGGCGAAAGAACTTCCGCTCAGTGAGGGGGATAGAAAGACACATTCCCGTGGGTGCTTTGCTCTGGGCCTTGCATAGGTCGTCTCATTTCCACCTCGTGACAAGCCCCCCACACGTGACCCTCCTGGTTGGGGTGTCACTCCTTGCTCTAGTTTGAGCTCTAGTTTGATTAGTATTGTGTAGATGTTTCAAATTCCCTCCTGGGGACACTGAACAAATGATAAACAAATTGTGGTATATTCAAACCACTAACGAATGGAAAACAACTAGGAATACACACAACCTACTATCTGCTTTTATTTATGTTAAGTTCAGGGACAGGCAAAATTAACCTGCAGTGATAGAAATCTGGAACCGTGGCTGCCTTGGAACAGTAGGGCACGGATTGGCTGGAAAGGGGGGATGGGTCTGTTCTGTATGTTGTCCGGGTGGGGGCTACACTGGTGTTTAAATTTGTCAAAATGTATTGTGCACTTCACTGTATGAAGTACAACCTCACAAAAAAAGTTTAAATCTTAAAATCTTAAGGAAATACTTTTTAAAAATCTTAGCAAAGCAAAAGAACAGTGCAGGTTCAAAGACAGACTAGCTGGGCTTACATTCTTTCCCATTGTATCAGGGTCCTGGGGCTGCTGTAACAAGTGACCACACATGTATCCTCTCACCGTTCTGGAGGCTAGAAGTCTGAAATCAGTGTGTGCTGAAGTCAGGGGGGCTGCAGGGCTAGGCTCCCTCCCACGGTCTCAGGGGAGAATCTGTCCCAGCCTTGTCCAGCGTCTAGGGGCACCGGCATCCCTTAGCTTGGGGTCCCTTCCTGTGTCTTCAAGGCCAGCAGAGTGGCATCCTGTTTAAGGGATCTCATTGCCTTCTCCTGTTCTCTCTATGTTCAATCTCCCCCTAAGGACACTTGTAAATGTATTTAGGGCGAATCTGTATAACCCAGGATAATCTTCCATGTCAAGATCTTTATATTAATCACATCTCCAGAGTCTCTTTAGTGACATTCACAGGTTCCAGGAATTAGGACGTGGATATCTTTGGGGTTCATATTCAGGCCACCACAGGCACCACTCACGAGCTGTACATCTGTGGGCGAGTCTCCTCACCTCTCTGTGCTCTCTCTCGGGCCTCATTTTTAGAACGGTGCTAACTGTAGTACCCCCGTTTTATAGCTGTGAGGAGTGAGTGTAAAGTGCTGAGTGCAGGACCTACACATAGTAAGTGCTCGATAAATCATGGTTATTATTTCATTATCATTATCATTCTTATGGCCTTTAAGCATCCCCGGCACATGCTAAGTGCTTAGAATCCAAGGGTGAGAAGACACAGTTCCTGTCCTTGGGAGTTCATAATGCAGCGGGGACACAGAAATGCAAACAATGGGTGTTCATCTGCTAGGGCTGCCGTAAGAAAATACCACGCACCAGACTTAAACAACAGACATTTATTTCCTCACAGCGCTGGAGGCTTGAAGTCCAAGATCGGGTGCAGGCAGGGTTGGTTTTCCCCCAGGCCTTGCTCCTGGGTGTGTAAGTGGCCATCTTCTCCCTGTGTCCTCACCTGGTCGTCCCTCTGTGTGTGTCTGTCCTGACCTCCTCTTATTGGGACGGCGGTCAGAACGGCCTTCGAACGTCAGTGACGCAAGAAGGCAGCCACCATGGGACAGCGTGACAGCAATTAATGAAAAGGCAAACACACAGGCCCCCCCCTGCCCCCACTTGATTTAAGCAGTCTTCATTTTCCCCAGCAGCAAATTTCCTAGATGTGTCCCGCAGACCTCCAAGTACTGGCAGCAAGCTCCCATTCAAAGGCAATGTAACCTAAAATACTCGAAGTAAGACTAATGTTTTTGTCCATTTGAAATACATACATTGTGATATAACAAAGGAAGGACACCAGCCTGACTGGATGAGGGTGCAGCCCGATGACCCCACTTTACCTTAACGGCTTCTTTAAAGGCTCCGCCTCAGAACATAGTCACGTTTTGAGGTGTTGGAGGTCAGGATTGCAACATGTGAATTTTGGGGAGACGCAGGTCAGCCCAGTGAAATGATTCCAAGTGGAAAGTTCAATGCCAACCGGGAGAAATGAAAAAGGGATGAGGTCTCTTCGTGGGCAGGTCTGCTACATGGACAGCGGTTCGGTGACCCTTTACCAGATGACCAAACCACTAATGGGGGACAAACAGGAAGGCCAAGTGGGCTGTCTGAGGGCGGGAGGGTCTTGGAGGACGAGGTTCCTGCTGGTGGAGGCAGCCGGAAGGGACAGGTTGGGGGGGGGGCTGTTGGTGAGACAGGAGAAGGCCTCCTCTCTCTCACCTTTTTCTCCCGTCATGGGAGGGACTGGGCACCAGGGCTCGAGCTACCCTGATGCCATCCAGGGTCACACAAGCCAGTGGCTCTCAAGCCCTGGAACCTGGACCATTGCCTAGAAACGCATTAGTGACGCAGAGTCTGGGGTCCACCCAGACCCACTGGCTCAGAAACTTTGGGGATGGCAGCAGGGGGAGCGATGGGTGTTTTTACCAGCCCTCCACGTGATTCTGAGGCTTGCTGGGAGTTTGGGAAGCGCAGCTATGATGACGCTGAGCTGAACAGAAATAAACTCAATGGCCCTGCATGGAGGCCCAGATAGAGAACAGGTTCCACGGGGACACCAGGCTGTGGGTGACCCCTTGTGTGGACTTTGGAGCAAGGAGACCTGGCTCAGATCCCACTCACAGGCGCTGCACCTGCAGAATGGGAAGCCTGGCCCTCACCAGACATGGGTGTGGACGGGGTGGTCCAGGTGCTGCTCCCAGCAGGAGACCAGGCAAGCCCTAGACACCCACTAGACACCATCTACCCTCCCTCCCCGAGTCCCTCAGAGACAGCTGTATGGTATTACTATCTTTCCAGCCTACTTCAAGAAAACCTGTGGGGAGGGCGGGCTGGGGTGGAACATCCCATTTTCCCCTGTGGAGCAAGCTAGTCAAATCCCAAGAGGGCATGGGCGGTTCTCTCTCAGATCTGCAGCCTAAGTAGGGCTTAGGAACTGTGAGAGGCAGAAGAGGTGTATTAAGAAGGAAGCCAGACAGCAGCTTTTGCACCCAACGGACCAAAGGGGGCGTTTTAGCCGGCCTCGGGGGTTACGTTGACTGGGGCTGCTGTGCAGAGCTGCCCGGGCAGGAGGCTTAGGCCACAGACGTGTACGGCCTCACAACCCGGAGACTGGAAGTCTGGGATCAAGGCGTCGGCAGGGTTGGCTCTTTCTTGGGGGCTCAGAGGAAGACCCCTTCCTTCCTTGCCCGAGTCTCTGGTGGTTGGCAACAATCCTTGGCTCTCCTGGGCTGAGGCGCGTCACTGCTGACACGGGGCACTCTCCCTGTGTCTTCTGTCGCCCTCCCTCCGCACATCTGTGTCCAAACTCCCGTCTCTTCGGAGGGCGCCAGTCACTGGATTGGGGCCCGCCGATTCTGTCTACCTCATCCTAACCCGATCGCCTCTGCAAAGACCCTGTTTCCAAGTAAGGCTCCGTTTCCCAGGTGCCGTGTCTGGGTTCAGGGCATCTTTCTGCGGGACAGAACTCAGCCCACTGCACCGAGCGTGAGGGACAGCAACGCTCTGGCTGATGGGACCTCTTTGAGTCACTTTGCTGTGTAACGGCGGGCAGGTGGGTGACCGACTGGGCAGCTGCAGTCTTCCTCGGGAAGTATTTGTTCCTCCGAGGAAGGAAGGGGGCTTCACTTGGGAGCAATCAGCTGGATTCTCAGATGCTTAAGAATAGCGGCAGCTATTCGGGACTTGAAAAATAGAGAAAAAGGGAAATGTCTTAGGTTTTCTTCTGGAAGCAGCGATGGCCCATTTAGATTCATTTAATTGGGGGGGAAAAAAAGGAGAAGCAGCGACTTAGATCTTTATGACTTTTTTTTTTTTTTTTTGCCTGAAGCCAATTTAATAAAGTGAGGGGTGGGCAGGAACCGTAATGAGGGCGGTCCGAAACCGAATGCTGTAACTGTCCCTGCATCTGGACAGAATGTGCTGGAAGGAAGTCGTATATGTTTAATGATGTGTTTGTTAGTATTCCAGTTCCCTGTGCCTGTTCAGGGTCCAGTTCTTTAAAAGAAAGCTTTTAGGGAGGAAAAAATCTGCTGGGTTGGGGGAGAAAATGAGCTGAGCCAAACTGTCACTAGCACTTTGTAAACTGCGCTCTGCTATGCTCTGGCTAAAGTGACAGAGAAGTGACCTCACTTCCCATAAGCTCTATATTGCTCAACCTCGGAGGGAAGTGTGAGGTCTGGTCTTGGGGATATTGGGTCTTGGGGTGCCTTTCCGGAGCGTCTCAAGTCCCCGTCAGCCAGAATACGGCTTGTTTGTTTGCTTCCATAGAGGCGGGGACTGCTGGCTCGAGGTAAGGGGCTCATCGCCAACACGGCCCTGGTCATTTGACCTTTATTCCTTTGATCCAAGCAACCTTCAAAGATATAAATATTCCTGGGAGTATCTTCTGGGCAGGCCTTACCAGCAAGGCCCCACAGGGCGTCTGCCACACTCCACTCCCTTGGAGCTCTGCGTCACACACATGTGGTCACATAGGTGGTGTCCCATGATTTAACCACTCTGGCCACCACTGAGCGCCAGGCTGGCTGGCGGCCAGTAAAATGGCCTAGCCCAAGAATTCTGCCGAAGGCACGTGGTTGGCTGAATAATGCCCTTCCCCCCAGAGATGTCCTAATCCCTGGATTTGCAGAAATGTTACCTTTTATAAAAAGCGGGACTTTGTAAATGTGATCAAGGATCTTGAGGTGGGACATGATCCTGGAGCGTCCAGGTGGGCCCGAAGTGCCAGCACAAGGGTTACAGATGGACAGACGGAGAAGAAGACAGATGGAGGGAGATCTGACACGGAGAGAAGGCAAGATGCTACCCTGCTGGCTTCCAGATGGAGGAAGGGACCACACGCCCAGGGATGCGGATGCAGCGCTGGAGGCGGGAAAGGCGAGGAGCTGTGCCCTCAACTGCCGACACAGCAGTCCAGAGAAACTGATGTGGGACTTCGGGCCTCTGGAACTGTGAGAGAAGAAATTCCTGTTGTTTTTCATTCCTGTTGTTATACAGCAGCAAGAAGACATGGATACACCATGCTCAACAATTTCTTTGTGAAGTAGTGAGGCCCCCATCCCTGACCGTGATCAGAGGCTGGACTGCTCCTCAGAGGGTGTCCCCAAAGGAGATGGTGGCTCTGGGTGGCAGGTCACAGGAGAGACTTTTCGAACCCTGGAAGCTCTGAGATGGTTAGTCTGCTGGGGCTGCCATTTCAAAGCCCCACGGGTGGGGGGCTCCAACAACAGAAGCTTGCAGATGGCGTCATCTCCCTGTGATCGTCCCTCTGTGTAGGTCTGTGTCCCCATCTCTTCTTACGAGGCCACCAGTCAGATTAGGTGAAGGCTCACCCTAATGACCTCATTTACCTTCATTACCTCTTTCTCCAGATACAGTCACGTGGGGAGGGGCCGAGGGCTGGGGCCCAGCGTACAGACCAGGCGGGGGGCCCAGTTCAGCCTGCATCCACTGTGTTGAGTGATGACGCCGCTGACGTATCTATTTAAAGGTATTTTTAGACAAGCCTCTGCTTTGAATTTGGGAGCGTCTATGGCCATATGTAAAAGGGGAGAAACATCCCGAAGTGAAAACCCATGGTGCCGGGAAGTGCCTACAGAGTTAAGCCTCCCATCCAGTCACTTCCCGTGCTGGGGGTGCTGGAGCTCCCGGGCGCTCCGCGGGTGGTCTGCCTGTGTGGGTATGGCTCTGGCTCCTTCGGGGACTTCTCCTGACACACAGCAAACCACACTTCGCTGCCCAAGGGGCATCAGGCCTCTGCCAGCAAGCCTGCCAAAGAGACGGCAAGCCCACCCCACAGACTGAAATAGAAACTCACTTGTTTTCCAACGTGTGACAAAGGAGGGAGGCGTTCAGTTGGGAGGGAGAAGAGCCAGTTTTCTTACGGGTCATTTTTTCGGTGAAACGGAGCCCTCCCTGGTCACCTCCTCGGGGTGGTCGTGCTTCTCATCTGTCTATTGGCATTTTGGGTGGGGTGAGTCCCTGTTGTCGGGGGCCATGCCAGGCACTGGGGAATGTTGGCCACACACCCCTGCCCCTGTGCAGTGGACGCAAGCTGTACCTCCGCCCCATTTGTGCCAACCCCGAATATCTCCAGATGCAGCGGTGTCCTGGGGGGTAAAATCACCGCCAGTTGGGAAGGCCCGGCCTCACCAAGCCGTGGAGAAAAACAGAGCAGGGTGGGGGGAGAAGGGGTGGCCTGGTGGCCTGGCTTTGCCGTCTTTATGGAGAACACAGTGAGTAGGAAGTGGCGAGTGGATCAGTCGTAGAGAGCTGGAGGTGGGCAGAGGGCACACCAGGGAAGGGAGGCACCTTCGCCAGGGACAGTGTGTAAGGGTGACGGGGGCTCTCCTCACTGGCTGTTGAATCAGACGCTCCCTCCACTGGCCCCCTAGGTTGTTCAGTGCTCCAGATGACAAGAGAGAACACCCTCAGAGGTCACTTGGGGACCATCTTCACATGACCCCTGGTGCTCTTTTTAGGGGACTTGATCCCTCTTGTAACTCAGCTGCCTGCACACCCCTCCTTCCTGCACTCTGGCCCACACATGCTCGGTTGCTCCTTGAATACCCTACCTCAGGGCCTTTGCCCCTGGGGTTTCTCCCAGGCACACAGCTTTCCTCCCGTGTTTTTCTTTCCTGGCTCCTTTTCATCATTGAGGCCTTAGCTCCACCACCCACCTAAAACCTCTTCTGTCTTTTTTCTTCATAGCCCCTGTTGTTATCTGTAGTCGGGGATGTGGAGGGACACCCCTCCACCCTAACCCCCACCCCATCATTCTGAGCACCGGGGAGGTTTTTTGAGAGTTCTCTGGGGTCTGTGTTGGCTTTTTAGAATTTTCTGTGTGGGACTCCAACCACGCTGGCCTTCCAGGTCCACAAAGTGTACACTGTGTGGGGAGTGTTTCTCCTGCTCCCTATCCTAGGACCTCGGAAGAAATCGACCCTTTGTTCTACCTGGACCTTAAATGGGGGCATAAGGAGTTCGGGGGGAAGGCCAGCAGAGTGGGGTTGAAGAACACCTTGCCTGAGTCACTTTCCTGCCCTGCCCAGAGCTCGTCCTCACAGCCGGGGCAGTAGGGCGCCCAGCCCTGGGTCTCGAGTGGCAGCCCTCACACCCGGCCACGCCCCACACCTCTGCACTGCAGCTGCGCTGTAGGGTGGCAGCTCCCCCAGCCCTGCTGAAAGGAGATCTTCCTGATCAGCATCCTGGAAGCTGGTGGGAACTGAGTTTCTATCCATCTTTCTCCTTTGCCCCAAGGCAACTGGAGTGTTCTAGAAGCATAAAGGTGACAGGGAAAACCCACTGTATCACGTTAACACCCTTCCAAATTAGGCCAAGTAGGAAACTGAGAACGGCCTGCCTATGAAAAGCATGTGGTAGACTTTTCACTTGTGAAGTTCATCCAACAATGTGGTCTCTGTTTGATCCGATTCCCCACAAGCTTCGCTTCTCCAAACCCCATCCAGGTGCATCGTCGTAAAGCAAGAAAGGAGGCTGCTTCTGTACAATGAATGAGGTGTTCAGGGTGAATGTAGTTAAAAAGATTGTACCGAACAAGGATCATCTGGGGATGTTCTGACTGGTTCCTCACCTGACCGTATAGGTGTTCACCGTGTGATTCTGCAACGAGTGATGTGCCTCACAGGGGAAGCATGAGAACCCAGGACAGGGGTGTTTATTGCATCCGCCATCATGCCGGGGGCTCTTTCAAAAATGAAGTTCTCAAAAGACCTTTCTGGTCTTGGCAAGAATAAAGATCTTTATTCTTTATTTAAACCTCAAACAACAGAATACTTCTTTTGAGGTTTGTGGTTAGCACAGTTCGTTGTTCTTAATGGTCTCACATGAAGCCTTTTATTGTGCGCAACATTGCTTTATAGGAGTTATCAAAAATTATCGGACCATCAGAACATTTAAACACAGGCTTGCCGCGCGGGTGAAAATGGAGCAGAGCCGTCCGCAGATGAGGGTTGGTTTTATGGCCAAACAGAGGGCCCTGTGTCTTTGAACACTCAGGAGTTGGCCGTTTATTACACAAGAACAAAGGCTTCGTGTGTTAACTTACGTACTGACTACGGTGACTTAAAACGAATCTCAGGAGCCGTCACATTTCTACCGTTCAGACTTTCTCTCCAGGAAGGAAGGCTGCACCTGCCCGCCCCCCTGCCCCCCTCCCCCACCAAGACCATCCATGAAGGCTGTAGGGAAACCCTCATTCGGTTGGAACAGGCGCTTCTGGAAATAGTAGGATTTAGGTCTGGCCCTGTGTTAGTGTTGAAGGAGGAGGAACTTGGGTACTTCTGGAGGACCAGGGTGGGTAAGATCAAAACCCAGCCTGGGGAAGCCTCAGGCCTTGGGTATTGTTCCCAGAGGACTTGGGTGCCTGCTCCCAGGGAAAACAACTGTGTGTATATGTGTTAAAATGCACTCGACATAAAATTTACCATTTTAACCATTTTCGTGTACCATTTGATGGCATTAAGCACATTCACAGCCATCTCCAGAACTTTTTCGTCTTCCCAAATTCAACCCCCTAGTACCTACTCTCTGTCTCTATGAATCTGAAGACTCTAGGGACCTCACGTAAGTGAAGGCGCCCAGTACTTGCCCTCTGTGACTGGCTTATTTCACTCAGCACAGCGTCCGCCAGGGTCCTCCAGGTTGTAACATGTGCCAGAATTTCACTTCTTTTAATGCTAGGCAACGTTCCATGGGGCGTATGTACCACATTTTACCTCTCTGCTCATCAGTCAATGGACATTTGGAGAAAACAGAACTTTTCATGGTGCTATCTTATATGTGAACAAGATTTATTCTTATTTATTTATTTCTTAAATTTTATTGTTCAATTACAGTTGTCTGCATTTTCTCCTCACCCCTCTACCCCACACCAGCCAAACCCACCTCCCTCCCTTGCTTCCACCCTTCCCCTTGGTTTTGTCCTTGTGTCCTTTATAGTAGTTTCTGAAAACCCTTCTCCCCACTGTCCCTTCCCCCCTCCCCTCTGGCTATTGTTAGATTGTTCTTAACTTCAATGTCTCTGGTTATATTTTGTTTGCTTTTTTCTTCTGTTGATTATGTTCCAGTTAAAGGTGAGATCATATGGTATTTGCCCCTCGCTGCCTGGCTTATTGCACTTAGCATAATGCTCTCCAATTCCATCCATGCTGTTGCAAAGGGTATAATACCCTTTGCGACAACAAATTTGTTCTAAAGAGTGTTATGCAACTTTACCGAAGAGTTTGCCCAATCTCTTTAATCCGATGGAAAAATAGATGATGAAAGATAAGAGCAAGTGGGTAAATAGCACGTATTTAAATAATACCAAATATGTAAACACCGGTGCCATAACCCCACCCCCGGTTATTTTTGTTCTGGAAGAATATTCAGAGTATAAAGTCTACATTTCAAAAATAGAATTTATGAGTCTAATCATATTAACTCAATAGGGAGCATAATTGCCAAAATAGCCTCTGTGAGTCATTTCTTGGATTCTAAAAGGAATTCATTTCAGGCAGGAGTTTTCTCTTCTTTGAGGTTTGTTTTAAGAAGTTCCAAAAGCAAACAGTGAAATAACAAAATGCCTGGAGGCTCAGATCTCAAAGCAGCTCTTCCAAATAGCAGCCCTGGTGGCAGAATCATGGGCTGGCTCTGGGCTGGGGGTGGAGGACTCCTGTCCTCACTCCAGTGGTTCAGGCTTGCCCACCCTAGCCCATTTAAGCACCTGTGGTATTGAAATGGGGGGGGGGGTAGAGAAGGGGAGTGTGGGAAAGGAAACCAAAGGTCCTGGGGGCTTTTCAAAGTCATAACCATTTTTGAAGCTGGTTGATTTAGTGACTTTTCTGTTTCTAGTTATCAGCCGGAGTCTGGATGGGGCAGGCTTAAATTTAGGGCTGTCCTATGTGGCTGCAGAATGATACCATTTATGCCACCGTGTAAGCCAGTGTCAGCTGCTGGGCCTGACTTCCTGGTCCCTGAGGCCCTCACCCCCTCTGCCTGTCCCCAAGGCATTTGCAGGGACTGCGCCTCCCACAGGACTGCCAGGTGACATCAGTGAGTCTCGTTCTTAAGCCATCCCTGAATTGTCCTATTGGCTCATCATACCCACCCCCTTTGCCTGGAGAATAAAGCCTGTCTGTCAAGAATAACCCAGCCCATGTCTGCACCAGTAAATCTGAGTGGACACCCAGCAGGTTCTCCGGAACCTGCCGACAACACAAGGGTACTGGGGCGGCCTGCGCTTCCTAGATCTGTGTGGGCCGAGTGTACTGCTGACAGTAGCTCCTCCTTTTTCTCTGGTGAAGTAAGTTGAGTGAGCAAAGAAGTTAGGGAGATCCTGGGATGACCAGTGATAAATCCACACATTCACTATAGGAATGATCTGGAATTTCCTGTGCACTGGGAGTCTCCGGGAGCGGGGCAGGGGATGACCCGTTTTCTAAGTGTATTTAATCATCAAGCCATCTTATCAGGGAGCATCTCCCTGGAACAGTGTCCTCTGAATACACCTAAAAAACCCTCAATCTGGACACCTGTTAACAGCAAGTTATCTGCAAACATCAACGGTGCTTCCAGGACCACGGATTCAATGCACCGGTGACCCCCAGACTCTTTCTCCCAACCCACACCCAGGGTCCCCCACCTGTAATGCCAGCTTCAAGTATAGGGAAGAGGAAAGGGAGGCACAGGGAGAAAATGGTCGGATTTTCCATGACAAGCTTCAAGAACTACTGCTGCACAAAGAGGCCGAGGAAAGCCACGGGCGTGTCCTGCGAGAGGGCCGTGGGGTTTGCAGCGGAGAGAGAGTGAGACTCTCAAAGAGTTGAAATGTGAGGAAGGAGAGAAGGATGGGGAAGGAAGGGAGGAAGAAGTTCCACTGTCTATTGTGAGGGAATCTCTCCTTGGCTTTTTCCAGAGACTTCATTTGCTTTTTTTTCATTCTTTGCCTGCTGGGTTGTTTGGTTTTTGAATCAGACACCGTGCTGTGGCTGGCTTCGGGGAGCCAGCGAATCGACCCAACTCCCTGCAGGCTTCACTGGCGCTGTTTACTATTGTTCTATCACCATCCACCCATACCTCGGTCTTCTCACTCGGTCTGTCCGGAGAGGTTATTGGAATTGGAACTGTGGTTCTGGCTACTGACCCTTGGATTTATCAGCCACGCCAGATGCCTGGATTTAGATCAGTGTCATCAAAAGTAAATCAAGGCGAAGGACTGGCTAAGGAAAGCCAAATGTAGACAATTCAAGGGATTCCCTCTTCCAGGGCCTTGCACTGCAAGGTGAACATTCGTTTCTAGCAGGGAAACCTGACAGGCCTCCTCAGGTCTCTGCCCAGGTATCATCGAGCGGGAGCACCTCCCAGGGAGTCAGAGCTGGCCTCAACCCCCACCATTGACAGCTCCCTGGTCCCCCGAAGGAAAACGATGTCCTGGGTGGACTGGTGCTCCGGCCCTGGCTTTAGTTCCAGTGGAAGTCCACATTAGGGGCTCTGCCCAACTTTATGAAACCAAAGGAGTGCATTTTCTTGCTTGCTTATAATTTTTCCACAGGTAACCTCAAAGCCTGCTTTGAAATCAGTCCCCAAAGCACAAAAGGATTATTTTTGCACCTTTTTCCTTCAAGGTACCTGTAACGCAAGAATCTGACACTCACGTTGATGATGAAACGCGATAAGAGGACTACCAGGGACAGCTGTCATTTGCTTTGACAAAGCCTCTTCGAGCCTGGTCTAGAAGCCCAGAATCTGGCTTTTGTTTTGGTTTGTCTCAAGGCTCTCCTGTTGAAGACCTCGATTTAAGTCCTGAAAGGACTGAGGTTTGCGGGAAGGCGCTGGGTTGGAGGCATCTGTCCTTGGCGGGGCTGCTGAGAATTGTCTAAACGAAATGTCCCCCTGCGCCTCTTGGGAGCGCCTGGGTAATGGCAGCTTCCAAGGACATTTTTGGAAATGACGTCTCTTTCAATATTTTAACTTATTTAAAAAATTAGAATGGGTTAAAAACATTGGAAGGGGTGCAGAAGGAGACATATTGGAGAAAGCTGCCTCACCAGGTCACCCTGGAATGCCATTTGCCTTTGGACTTGGTTTCGCGGTGGGCCCTGGGAAAACAGGCATGTTCTTGTGCTCATCAGATGGCCAACATTGACCTTGTACATGAGTAGCAGGTGTTGTCAGACTCTCCCTTCAGTGTTCATTCATTGTTCACTCCTGTCACAATGTTCCCTGGTGGCTGATGGGTCCTGGGAGCTACTCAACCAGCTCCGACCGGCCACAGGGCTCTTTGAATGTGAACTTTGAATGTGAACCAGAACTTTCTTTTGTAAGTAAGACATGGAAAAAAATCGACCTGTGTAGGAAGGTTTTATCACGGAAAACAAGACTTTCTTGCCCTATCCCACCCCACTCCCCACCCCCATGGCAGGCTATCTCCCTGCAAATATCCTCTTAAATGAAAATTTTAACCGTTCCCGTTTTTAGTCCTGCTGCTAATCCCTGCCAGGTTGCTAGGTGATACATGCATATCACCTAAAAAATGCCCTGTTTTGGCCAACTTTCTGTCTCGAGAAACGTGGTGCTCACCTCTTCTTCCCTCCTGTTAGGACAGGTATGGTGCTATTTTGGTTTCTCAACTGGTTGACTTTGTAAGTTAAAATAATAGATTTGTTGCCTCGTCAACAGTGTCTCTTAAGCCCTCACTTTAAAAGATTAAGATATTAGCGTTGGGGCCCTTCCCCTCATCTCCTCCCACCCCCTCCTTTCCCCTAAGTATGAACAGGGCTTTGGAACCCTCTGGTCCCCTCTCTAGAAGCCAGATGTTTCCCCCCATCTCCCTAAGAGTTAATCAGACGTCACCACTTCTCCTCTGAACCCCCACCACTGGGCACTTGGAAAGTCCCGGAATATACTTTTTGGCAGGAGCCAGCAATGCACATGGCCAGGAAGACACACACGCCTATAACCCCGGTGACATGCATGGTCGGTGCGGTGGCAAACTCCCTACACGGGCAGTGAAAGTGGGGTTCCAGCTTCACAGGCAGCCCCTCGGGACAGTGTTAAGGGCATTGCCCTCAAAGTGTTCACGAGGAGCTGGCACTAATTCAGCCCACAAATATTTACTGCGCTCCATCTTACTCTGTACAAGGCTTTTCTTTCTCTGCACTGTTTTCTTTTTCCTTTTCAGATGCCTTCACATATTTCTGTTCCAGGGGCGTTTCTTTGAGTTTACTGTTTCAAGAAAAAGAAGGTCTTCTGAAACGGGTGTAACAGGCAGGGGAAGGGCCAGCAAGCCCCTCAGGGAGGAGGCGGGGAGCTGGAAAGGCCATTTTGCTCTTCCCGCTTCACACAGACGCAGGTGGGGATGAGGTAGGGGCAGCTCCGTTTTCAGGGGTCAAGCTGGCTCACTTAACACAGACGCATCTATCTCCCTTCCTTCTTCCTCCTCCTCCCTTTCCTTTCCGTCCCTCCCCGCCTCCATTTTTATCCATCAAATCTGATTTCTAACACAAAGAACTAGAACCACCCCTCACCCCCCCAAAAAAAAAATTTCAGTAGCCTTACACGTATCCCTTCAATTAGCTCCAGCAAATAAAATAACCAAACCATCCTTTGATTTTCTTAACTGAGTCTTTACTTTTTAGATCAGTTTAGGTTCACAGTGAAATTGAGCAGAAGGCACAGAGATTTCCTGTACACCCCCTGCCCTCCCCCCCACACAGCTTCCCCCGCTGTCAACCTCCCCCTGGAGCGGCGCACTTGTTACAATCAATGAACCTATGCTGACGATCATTATCACCCAAATCCATAGTTTCCACTCGGGTTCACTCTGCTTCGTGCGTTCTCTAGATTCAGGCAAAGGTTTAATGACCAGTATCCACCATCACCGTATCATAGTCTTTTCCCTGCTCTAAAGCTGCTCGGCTCTGCCTACCCATCCTTCCCTTCCAAAGCCAGGCAACTGGGGATCTTTTCACTGTCTCCACAGACTTTCCTCTTGCAGAACATCATATAGTTGGAATCATACCTTTCAGATTGGCTTCTTTCACTCAGGAATATGTATTTAAGTTTGCTCCACGTCTTTTCATGGCTTCATAGCTCATTTCTTTTTAGGGATGAGTAATATTCCATTGTCTGGATGTGCCACAGTTTCATCCATTCATCTACTGAAGGGTATCTTGGTTGCTTCCAAGTTTTGGCAATTATAGATACAGCTGCTATAAATATCTATGTGCGGTTTTTGTGTGGGCATAGATTTTCAGCTCCACTGGGTAAATAACAAGGAGTGTCATTGCTGGATTACATGGAAAGAGTTTGTTCGGTTTTGGAAGAAACCGCCAAACCGTCTTTCGGAGTGGCTGCACCGTCTGCACTCCCACCGCGGTGACTGAGGGTCCCTGTGGCTCCACGTCCCCGGCAGCGTTTGGTGGTGTCAGTGTTTTGGACTTTGGCTATTTGAATAGGGGTGCCGTGGTATCTGCTTGTTGTGTTCATTTGCATTTCACTGATGATGACTTAGCTGTGGAGCCTCTCTTCATACGCTCGTTTGCCATCTGAGTATCTTCTTTGATGAGGTCTCTCTTGATGTCTTTGCCCATCTCTCAATCAGGTTGTTTTCTGATGGAGCGTCCTGAGTTCTTTGTGTATTTTAGGTAACAGCCCTTCATCAGATGTTTCTTTTGCAAATAATTTCTCCCAGTTTGTGACTTATCTTCTCATTCTCTTGCCATTGTCTTTCACGTAACAGATCTTTTGAATTTTAATGATGTCTACTCTATCAATTTTTGTTTAAAATGAAAGCACGTCTTCTAGTTCCAGGGGCCAGGCCTTCTGAAGTCTTGCCGTACATGGTATCTCTTGACAAAGGAAGGGCGCCTGCTTCCAAATAGGGGCTTGATGGGGGGAGAGGCTGTGTCCAGGCCCAGCCTTCCAGAAACAAACTAACGAACAAGGGAATGCAGGTCTCAGAAGCTCTTTCACTTGAGAAACATTTTCTCTTTCCTGACCCATTAGCATAATGACAGCCTCGCGCTGGTGAGTTCGTCAGCAGGGAGCTTTTCTCAGACGGAGGAGTCATCGTGTGTGGTGTGTGATGCGCTAGAGAGCTCTTGCCTGGAAGGGGGGGTTCTGTTGACACAGTGATAATGAATCACTGCTCCAAATGAGAAATGAATGGACCGGTGCCATGCAGCTCTTTCAGGCCTGCCTTTGCCAGCCCAGGAGAGCCGAGGCAGCTGCCGCCCAGCCCTTCGGACACGGGAAGTGCAGGCCCACCTGCTCCTCCGGCTCCCCTGGGGGGCAGGCAAGAGGCTGGCCGATGGTGCCCACGTGAGGGTGGCATGTCACCTCGAGGTGACCTCATGTCACCAGCCACCAGCCTCCTTCTTCTCTTCCTCTTTCTTTAACCCTTTAACCCCTTGGAGAGCTGGTTCCTGCCTGCTGACCTAATTTGACCTCCTTCTGGGAGATGGCAGGGTGTGCTGGCTGGTCCACCAGGAGCTGACATCCAGGGCCGTGGCCCTGTCATGGACTTCCCTCCGACTTCACCAGGTGGGGGTGGCTTAGTCAGTGTTCATGTAGTTCTTTGAAGATGCCAAGTGCTCCATCAAAACTGGTTCTCGCTGTGGGGGTCATGGAAGACCCGCGCGGGTCTCTCCGGTGGAGTGTGGGCCTTGGCGTTCTCCTTCCCTCCCCTGGGTGTGGGGGCCTCCCAAGCTCGACCGGGTTCCACAGCTCCTCTTCTGCACAGGGAAAGGCCAGCTGTGTGGTGTGTCTGTGTATGGTGTGATGTCCGTGGTATGTGTGATGTGGGGTCTGTGTATCTGTATGATGATGTGTGTGCTTTGTACTGTGTGTGTGGTGTGTGTGATATGTATAATGTGTTGTGTGTGTGGTTTGTGTGTGTGTGGTGGAGCTTGTGTGTGTGGTATGTGGGGTCTGTGTGGGGTCTGTGTGGTTTGTGTGGTGGAGCTTGTATGTGTGTGTGTGTGTGTGGTATGTGTGGTGTGTGGTCTGTGTGGGGTGTGTGTGGTTTGTGTGTGTGTGGTGGAGCTTGTGTGTGTGTGTGGTATGTGTGGTATATGTGGTGTGCTGGTGTGTGTGTGTGTGTGCGCGTGTGTGGCATGTCCGCCTGGGCCTCGGCGTGTGCCTGGCGCTGCAGCATGTTGACTGAGGCCCTCCCAGGGGAGACCACCATTGGCAAGGGCAGGGACCGAGCTGTTACTGGAGGTGACTTGGCTGCGGGCGGCCCTGAACTTTTGTTCTGAGAACACCACCTACGCGCCAGGCAGCCTGCCAGGTGCTGCGCCGCCCCCGCGGAATCAGTCAAACCGACATGAAAGCCATTAGCTTCCAACTGACAGGGGTTTTTAATTGTTTTTGAAACCATCCCAGATAGCTGCTTCTCTCCTTCTTCGCCCTGATTCCTGCGAACCTGGATCAGGGGCCCCTCCTGCCCGACCCTGGCTGGGCCCCAGGCTCCATGGCCCCCTGCTCCTGCCTGGCCCTCCGGAGAGCCTGCTCTCTGCCACCTCCGCAGGAAGAGCCTGCAGCTGCTGCCCCAAATGCTTCCAAGGGGAGCCATGGCCTGAGGCCGCTGGACTGCCCTACAGACTGGGGACCCAGGGCAGAGGACATAGACCCGTGCAAGCTCTCACCCTGCATACAAGTGGGGAGCTTCTGTGGGCACAGGGGAGGCCCCAATCCTTCTGCACAGAGGTTGGGGCATCTACATGCTCTGGGGGTCCTTCCTGGATCACGTCCACTTGAGGAGGGTCCGCCTGAACAGGGTCCCTCCCTGCCCCCGCCTCACCCTCTGGAGAGCTGGGTTGGTGGGAGCAGAGGAGAGAATTCGCCCCGACACCCTCATTTCTTCGTCACCGTCCCCCAGTGGAAAGGTCCCCTGTGGTGTCTTTAAAAAAAATTAAGATGTAATTCGCACACCATGAAACTTGCCTGTTAAGCCAGGATAGGGCACCTAATTCAGTGGGTTTGAGTGTACTCACAAAGTTGTGCAGCCGTCACCGCTGCCTAATTTCAGAACACTTCACCCCACCCCCCACAGAAACCCTGTGCCAGCAGTAGTAGCCACCCCCATCTCCCCTCAGCCCCAGTCCTGGGAAAGCACATGATCTGCTCGGTCCACAGGTCTGCCCGCTCTGGACATGTCACACGAATGAAGAAATCGTGTACTATGTGGCCTTTCATGACTGGCTTCTTTCACTTCCCCGGTATTGCCCAGGTGCCCAGGTTGGAGCCTTCTCCCGGCTGGATAACATTCCATGGTGTGGCCACAGCAGGTGTTTATTCGTCAGTTGATGGACTGCAGTGGCTTTTAAATGTCCCCACCCCCATCCCAACCCAGCGTCTCCTCCTCAAGGGCAGGGGTTCTGTTGTCCAGTGTTGGAATCTTCTGGTAGACATGGGGAGCAAATGACTGAAGGGAACCTGGGTGGTAATATCTTGCTCTCCCACACACAGATCGGGCAACTGGGTGGCCTCTTAGCACGCCTCCCCCTCCCCTGCCTCAGTTTCTTCATCTGTGAAATGAAGGGTTTGAGCCAGTTGGTCTCCAACTTCTCTCTGACTCTCTTTTAGCAGAGCAATGAGCAGGCAGCCTTGGATTATTACCTTCGAGAAGGGGAGAGAAAAGCAAGCCGTGGACTAACAGGGTTGGTGTGGCTGTAACCGAGTGTGCTTTTTAAACAATAATCTGGGTCAGTCTCCAGAAGACATTTTTAACAGGTTCCCAGACGACAGAAAACCCCCACGAATGACAGGGAAGGGGGGACAGGCCAACTAAAAAGAAGAAGAAATACAACAGGAACAAATGTACAGATTAGCTCCCAACCCCTGGATCGGTACTGGCTGGGGGAGAGGGGCTAGGCAGCGCCCACTTAGAAAGGGGGATTGCTTGGTGCCACGTACATCTCATTTCGAGCCATCATTGGGTTGGGCTGCCAGCACAGCCACTGTGCTTTCAGATTATATTAATAGGACTAGAGTGGATGAAACAAGGGAGGTGACACTGGCGAGACCACCCCTGATGTGGCTGCCACGTTCTGAGAGGGATGCCACCAAGAAGAGCCAGCCTGCAGGAAGATGTCAGCCGGTAACGTGTTAGGAAGCCCAAGAGCCCGGGATTGTGGTCTGTGGGGCAAGACAGGGAGAGCTGTTCACGAACACGAAGGGTGATCCCTTGACGAAAGGAGTTGACATCTGCCGTGTGACCCGGAGGGAGGCTGGAGTCGTGAGGTGGTGGATTGTCACCCAGGGCAAGGCAGAGTTTTGTGACAGCGAAAGCCCCTGGGACATGGAGAGGCCAGGTGAGGAACACCGAAGTGGGGTGCCCACTTATCAGGGCCAGTGACTGGGGACTCCCAGGATTCTTTTTTTGTTTATGGGGCGTAGTGAGTTGCACTTAGATAAGCAGGGGAGAGGAGGGCCCTCCCCACTTGGAGCCAGACAAAGGGCCTCCTGCCGGATTGTGAGCTTAGACGGTGTATGCAAATGCGTTGTTCTCCCCAGCAGCTGAAACTGCACAGGTGAATTACCTGCTGAGGCAACTGTGGATTCATGTGAGACAGACAATCAGCCGTCTCAAATGTGAGACAGACAATCAGCCGTCTCAAAGTCCTTGTCAGCCCACACTGGAATCAAATGGGATGACTCAGCAATCAGAAGTCAAGTTTGAAATCTGGGTTCTTCCTGAAACTCCTGCCCGGTGTCCTTGATGGTCAGACACAGGGCTGGGCTTGGCCTGGACTTGGTGAGGCCATTGGCAGGTTGCCTTTTGCACCCAAAGAACTTTGGGAAGAGGGATGAAAGCCCTACAGCTGCTTCCTGAATCCTGGGTCCAAAAACCATCTAACTTGGAGTGGGTGGCCCTTTCTCCAGCAAAGTTGCCCCGGGATGCTTCTGCAGGCAGAGCGTCGGCCAATGAGGCAGGTGGCCTAGCTCTTACTACACGTGGCCTGTGGCATTCTCAGGGCCAACCGTCACTTCTTACTGACCCCGATGGATTCTGGGATCCCAAGGCCCAGGTCTGGCTCTGTAAAGCAAATGTTCAGAAGGGAGTGTCTGCTGACACACAAGTCCAAGGCGAGGTGATACTATTAATTGTTTGATTACCACACTCCTCCCTGCTGCACTCAATGCAAATGAAGGCAGGGCTGGGAGGCCTGAGCGACACACCTTGCTGCTTTGCCTAAGGAGGGCGGGCTGGCTCTGGGAGAGCTGCACACCAGGGCTCACCTAGGATGCCTTACGGTCCTGTAGACCTTGAGGCTGCCCAGTCCCCGTGGTGGAGGCCCTGATCGGGCTGGAGCTCGGCCACTTGGAGAACAGCGTCACACATTCCAAAGTGCTCAGTGGACAAGGACACCCTGAACTTGGGAAACGAAGGACAGGAGTGTGAGCCTGCAATCTGCCCCCCTGCTGTGCAGGCCACAGGGCTGCAGGCAATGCCCAGGCAGGGAAGGCGGGACAGGCAACGGCAGGGAGATGCCTGACTTTGGGAACAAGTGAAGACAGAAACAGGCCTTGTGCTGTGAGCTGTACTCTGTCAGACGCAGGCCCTGAGGGGGTGCAGCCGAGGCCGGTGTGACAGACCCCGGTCCCATCATCCGTGGCAGGGAAATCGCAGGCCCAGAGCATGTCCTGGCCGTCTTGCTCGGCGTTGCAGTTCCCACTAGCATGGCGGATGCAGCTCTCGTCCTGGCACTGGGTTGGCTTTGGGACACGTCCAGGGATGTTCCCGCTCATGGCAGAGGCGGATCTTACCCATCTAGGACTGCTTGTCTTCAGGGACCCCTATACCAGGTGCCTGAGGATCCCCTCCCCCCAGGGTTGCCCAGCAGCCCTGGAGAGGGGAGAATTGCTCTCGGAAATGTTAGCAATTGCTGACACAATGCCAGCCAGTATGGCCACGTTCGCATGGACACGCACACCAGCGATTTGGTTGCAGGGAGTGAGGGTGTTTGGGAGCCCCCTCCCCTTCCTTTCTCAGGATCCTCTACCACTTGTTCTGCCTCCCTCAACCAGCCCCAGAGACAGTGCCCACTGCAGGGAAGCAAGAGGGTAGGGGCCCGGACCCAGGCCCAGTGTGCTAACCTCAGCCACCCCACACACCTCTTTCTTCCTGCCTTGTCCCACCCCCAGGCCTTCCTCACCCCAGTTGCTGAGTTTTGTACCTGCTTCTCTTGGGCCCTTTCTTTCCTGCTGAGAAAGAAGGAAAGCCAGGTGTTTGGACTTGGGCGCAGGCTGCTTCTCTGTCTCCTGGGAGCTCCCCATGGCCTGTTATCAGTAGGGGGCCCCATGAGACTTTCGGTGCTAAAACCAGGACAAAAGGGGACAGTTGGTCACCCTCCTTATTTGTTATCCCTTTAGGGGTCTAGAATAGTGATTCTTAAAATTCTTTGGATGCCCGGTCTTTCTGAGGATCTAAAGGCCCTGGACTTTCTCTTCTGTATAGTATATACAGGCCCTTAGGCATCGGGGTGCTGAGATCCCCTGAACAACTCAAGGGGGAATTTGGGGACCCATGGGCCTGTCCAGAGACCTTGGTAAAAACGGCAGCACCTGGGGAGGGTCCGGCATTGTAGTTAACTGCATTAGCTCTGGAGGCCACAGGCCACAGTCCTAGCCACGCTCTGCCACTTGGCAGCTTCAAACCCACGTTCAAGCGTCTAAACTGCTCCAGCCTCCTTTTCTCCATCTGTGAAATGGGAGTTAGACCCGCTTCATGGGGCAGAAAGCCTGTTAATAATACAAGGACAGTGTGAAACACAGTCTCCAGTACAAACGGATTCGTGTGTGCACCAGATCGGTAGTAACATATACACTGAGCTGCTACGTACGCACCAAGGACTCCTCTGAGAATATGATGATGTCCTCGCTTCCCAGCTTAGGTCTGAGTGCGTTAAAGCTAAACGAATAGCAGCTGGTCCGGTGACTTCTGTGATATTAGCATTTGGCTTCAGAATTCCCCACGACACCCACTTTTACATCTACTTAGGCTGGTTACCCGTCAACATTGTCCTCAGCAGAGGTGAAGGGTGGAGAGCTTCTACTCGGAACAGAAAAGCCTCACATTGCCCCTTATGGAAACGCTGGAAAAGCCTTAATGCTTCACTACCATCATTTGCTTTCTTGCTGATACTTGATTTTATTTCTTTCTTACTGATACTTTATTTTATTTCTTACTGATATGTTTTTCTCTCACCGATATTTGCAAGAAGCCAGTGTGACTCCCCTACCCTCACTTTCCTAATGCGGAAGCTTCACTTCTTTTTTCCAACAGATGAGTAGCGCTCTGAACGCTTGCTGAACTAATTTTATGAGCAATCTCTTCTCATGCACCAAGAATCGACAGGGGGACCCAGCAGGGACCCATGTGGGCAGGCGAGGCTGGCACGCTGGCACGCTGGCACGCTGGCACGCTGGCAGGGCGGCGGCTGGACAGGGCTCTGGCCCGAGGCCCCGGCCCCGCCCGTGCTGACGTGGGAGCCCTGGAGCGGGAGCTGACTGGGCTGGCAGTTTGCTACATTGTTTTTAACAGCTTCACTTCCAGTAAGACCTGCGAACACGCACAACACCCTCATTTACAGCACCCAGCATGTCACTAGGGCGTCCTGTGGGCCAAGAAAGGGAGAGTCCAGGAGAGATGAGATTAGTGGCAGGCGGGTGTATCACCTGCTGTGACGAGAGAGCCCGGGCAACCAGATGGCCGCAACAGCGCCGCCCAGCGACACGCTGCGGCTACACTTGGGAACGGTCGGCAGGAGCAGAGCTTCTTCTTAGGAAAGTCCAAGTAACCAAGGGGATCTTGGTCTGGGAAAAGGAGCTGGTCTCAGGTTGGCTGACTGCCAGAGTGACGCGGACAAATCATTTCTCCTGTCCGAGCCTCAGTTTCCCCCTGGTACAATCTGGGTGTTCAGTCATGATTCCTTAATGGGAGGCAGCACAGCGCAGTTAGGCGTGGGGGCCCCTGCTTCCAGGCCTTTGTCTCCCTGGCTGTGGCGCTGTGGGGGAGACCTTACGTTGCACAGATGCAGTGTCCCCCTGTTAACCAGAGACTTCGGTTACCTGTGGTCTCTAGGTGCTGTTGTGAGGGTCCTGTGTGATAAAGCTTACATAACCCTTAGCAGAGCGGCAGCAGCCCGGTGGGCACTCAATCCACAGGGGCTCTGGTCAGTATTAGTGCCGCACGTGAGCGCTCGTGGAGGACTTTGAGTCCAGGGAGCGCTGAGACACCATCCAGCCAGAACATTCCATCTTCTGTGATCCAGCTCAAGGCCACAGCCCCTTTTCCTCTTTTGGTGGAAGTTACCAATACCTCCATATACTTCACGACGATTCTTCAAACGCAGTCACTTTTTATTTAAAACCATTTCCCTAAGGCAAAGGTTAAGCTGTCCATTGGGGGTGAAAGATAAAAATATAACAACAACAACCACAATAAGAAGAACAACAGCAACTTCCTCTACTCGGTCCTGTAGACAAAGCGTGTTCAAGTGTGTCGTCTCACTGGATGCTCCCGACGGCCCCCAAGGAAGGAGGACAGGGTTATCTGTGAGTTGCAGAGGAGGAAACAGGGTCAGAGACTGTCCAAGGTGGCGTGACTGGTAAGGGCTGGGGGCAGGACTAGAAATCACATCCTCTGGCTCCAAATCTAATGTATGTCCGAGGCAAAACAGGGTGGCAGTTGCTGTTCAGGATCTGAAAAAAACTGCAGAGGGTTTCCTGCTTTGGCTTTTCATCTTTGCGCATAGCGTGGCTGCTTGTTGGAGCAACGGGTGACCCACACGGTGTACACGTGCTGTCCGGGACATGTGCGAACCACCCCATGTACGGGCTCCGTGTACGGGCTCATCCTTTACACATACCTGCCCCTGGGGAAGAGCCTCCCCCAGCCTGGGGCCAAGGGGCCCTGCTTCCCAGTCAACATTTCATGTCCCCCCTGCCAAGCTGGGTGAGCCCTTGAGAAGACAAGGAATCCGTGTTGCTGCTGAGCAATGGTCCAATCCAGTTCTCGCAGGGGACAGGGGAGATATCACAGCTCAGCCAATGGAGAGATTAATTCAGTTATTAGAGACATAGAAACAATGCAGACAGTGAGTTTTAACTGGAAATTACCCAGCACAAAAGGATGGGCACAGACTCCGTGAGAGCGGTGCAGGGCTTTGCTGAGTGAGCCCCCACTCCCCGTCCTGCAGACCCAGGGCCTTGGGAGGGAGAAGGCCGCCAGGCAAGTCTCATCAGGCTGCAGGGTCCCTTCCCGGACGCGCCTGGCACCCTGGGACAGACACTCCTCCTTGCTCACACGTAGGCAGCTTATCTCAGGTCTTGTTGGGGCTTAGAAATCCTTTAATCTCCCAGGATCGTTTTAACGGATCAGCCTCTATTTTTATTCTTGGATGGCGAAGTGAATCAGAGCCTGGGCTGACCTGGCTGGACTTGTGGAGGCCTGTCCCCCGAGCACTGAAATCCTTGCAGCTTCCAGCAAGTCAAGGACAAAGCTGAGAGACTGAAATGAAAACACCGACAGGATGGGGCCTGTTCTCAGCCATGCCGTTTGATACACAGTAGACATGCAGCAAATAGCTGCTGAAGATAAACACCCAGGATCCTACAGTCCCGAGGAGCTTTCTGCCCCCACCGTGCAGTGTGTGGAAGGCGGGGCGACGCAGCCGGCAGCGTGTTTTCTGAATTGATGAGCCCGATGCCTATTTCCCCAAAGCAAACTATTTGTGGATGTGGCAACATGCACGGGAGTTTCTGGGCTTGGCGTGAGCTGGCGAGCCTTTGCGTTCTTCTCCTACGTGTGGTCACCGCATTTACCCTCCATACTCTCTCTGAGGGGACCCCAGGGAGTGTGGGTGCTCAGTCGAGCCAATGGGTCCCTTTGAAGCTTATCAAAATCCACCCTGGACTTTGTGGAAGCGGGATCTGGGCTGTTCCGGATGCCCTAGTCTGGGAGCCAGGGTTACCAGAGAGCAGCAGGGCTGGTTTGCAGTGGCGCTGTTCTGGTTAAGCTGTCAGCACGCTCACCAAACTGAACACAGGAAAATTAGACTTTGAGAAGGGGGAGCAGGGACGAAGTGTTCCGAGTGCGTAAGGAGACTCAGAGTCTAGGGCTCTGGGCATGTGGGGCAATGTGGTGAGCTTGCCGTAGCCCAGAGTTCTGGGGAGAGTGGTCTGAAAGAGGGGTTGGCCACGCTGTTGTCACACACAGAAGCCCGCCAGTTCCCCCGTCTGACACACAGTCGTGCGGATTGGACTGTGCCCATGACTCACACACCTGCCGTGACTGCCCCCTCTGGAGGCAACTGCTGAGCCCACAGCTAAGCTGAGGAAGCACCTCTGCCCTGTTCCTTATTCATAGGTGACCTTGTCCAGATGGGGCAGGATTTCTCAGAGAAGCAAACTGTGGAGGCTGAGAAGGCCCAAGATCCGCAGTCGGCAAGCTGGAGACTTGGGAGAGCCAAGCTGTGGTCTGGTCTCAAGGCTGGACAAGAGCGACGCTGTAGCTCCCACAGTCAGGCAGGCGGAGTTCCCTCTGAGTTGCCATTTCGGTCCAGTCAGGGCTCCAGCTGATTGGGCAAGGCCCACGCACAGGATGGAGGGCCATGCGCTTTACCCAGTCTACTGATTTAAATGTTAATCTCATGCAGAAACACCCTACGGAACCATCCAGAATAATGTCTGGACAAACATGTGGACACCCCGTGGCCCAGTCAAGTTGACATGTAAAATGAACCATCATAAGGCCGCCCACCACAGTTCCCATCTTTGGAGACCTTGAGCCTGCTTGGGGTTCTGCCCAAAGCAAGGGCGCCATTCAGTGAGTAGTGGTGAGTGGTGACTTCCGAGGGGCGGTAGGGTAAGAGCTCTAAGCAAGGAGCATCACAGCTAGCAAGGACAGCCATGGCCTCTGTCCTGGAGCCATGGATGGAATCAGTCCATTGGTACCAGAAGGAGAAGCAAGGAGATAGCTAGAGAGAAGCAGAGACTGATTGGCCATAGGGAACCCCTGCCCATGGGATTCCCACAGTGAAGATCAGGACGGTGTGGGACTCAGAGCCACCTTCAGTCCTGAGCGACCGCCCAGGTAATACACCAGGGTCTATCCCACCCACACCTCTTCTTACCAGGTGGTTCCTTAAATAAATGATAAAACCCCAGTTCTTAAGGTGACCCGAATGAGTCTTTTCTTACCATCAAATGAGGCAAGCCAATTTATCTACCCCACATGGCAAACTAATGACATTATTCGACTTCCCTTTTCAGGTTGATGGGAGTCCAAGTTCAAGAAAAGACCCACTCAAAAGCTTTCTGCTCCGTTTGCTTGCTCTGTTGGCTGGGTAAGTGCTGGGTATATTGGGATCAGAGAGGGAGAGGGAGAAGGAGGTAACTGCACAGCGCTGGGGACCTTGTCCTTGTGGACACACAGTAGTCGCAGATTTTGTGGGGGAGGGAAAGGTGGGGTGAAGGGCTGCTTTCCAAGTGGTTCTCCCCTGTGGTTGCCGTCACAGGCTTCCCAGACCCCTCAGCTCGCTCATCTAGTCTCTGATGGGTCTCACGTGCTTTAGGAGAGGTCAGCGAAGAAAGCAGAGACCCCTGCCGTGAGGCACTAACGCTGCAGCAAGGGCAGCAGGCACCCCCCACCCCCCGTATATATAATAAGATAATGATAGAACAAATAGGTACAATACAATAAGGTAACAAAGATAACATATCGAATAAGCAAATGTCACAGTTTGTTGAAGGTGCTGAGTGCACTGGAAGGAAAGGAAACAGGACAGGGAGGGGAGCCTAGAACTTGCCCGTGGGAGGAGAGATGGCAGTTCTAACTAGGGATGGTCAAGGTCAGCCCCGCTGAGAGGATGACCTTTATGGAAAGGCCTGCAAGAGGTGAAGGAGTTAGTCACGGGGCATCTGGGGAGAGTGCTCAGGCAGATGCAGTGGCCACTGCAAAGGTCCTGAGGCAGGAGCATCAGGCAAGTTCAAGAATAACAGGAGGCTAGTGTGGCTGAACCTAGAGCGGGGAGGAGAGAAACGGGGGAGGGCTGGGGCACAGGAATGGGGCACATAGGGTGCTGGGGAGACAGAGAGGAATCAAGCACGGCCTTGGGCCTGAGCAAATGGGTGTTCAAGTAGTTTGATCCCTGATGGGATGCTTCTGGTGGGGGAGGGGAGATGTGTACTGTGACCCGCACCACCCACCCCCAGGAGGTCTCCACCCAGCTTCCCTCTGTAGAACACCACTGTTTTATGGAGGCATCGTTTGGATGGGCAAGAAGGCAGCGGTCTACACACTGCGCTCCTCCCCCATGTTAGGCGGGGGAAAGGGTGGACAACCAACATTGCAAGCACATTGAAATTAGCTAACATCTATTATCGCCTAATATGTGCAAACTCTCTTCTAAGGCAAATCTTTATTTTTATCACTTATAGGTATTCCAGCTAGGTATCTTGACCTGAAATACACTAGACAATGAGGTACAATTTTTTAAAGGCTCTTTTGGGGGTGGGGGTGTATCTGAATGGAGCAGCTCCGTGTTTCGGTAGAGCTTCCCCTCTGACTCTCTGACAGGTCACTATCTTAATTAGTGTGGTTTTATTCCCTAGGGGGGAGATGACTGTCAGTTTAAATGTCATATAAAAACATTCTCTATGGCTTCATGCGGTGTTTCTAGTAATCTATCCTGCACAGTAATTGCATTTTTGGATTTTAAACTCCCCTCTTCGGATTATTTGCAAGCTGCTGTAGAGGTTCATGTGTGGTGAATTTTAATCTCTCCGAGGCCCCAGTTTGAGCCTCAGATCCTGCAGGGATGGTCCCCAGAGGTGGTTGCTGCTTCCACCCAACATCTGGCCTTATCGTGGCTTCACCGTCCAGTGCTTGCTCCTGACCTTCTCATGTGGCCGAATGATCACTTTTGGGTGACATTATGTTCTGTGGTGATAGTAACAAATGCTGTGGAATGCGTGCTGTATCCCACCAGGATTCAGATGTGGAAGCCCTAACCCCCAGTGTGATGGCAGGAGGAGGTGGGGCCTTTGGGAGGCGATTAGGGTTAGATGAGGTCCTGAGGGTGAGGCCCCCAGGATGGGGTTAGTGTCCTTACAAGAACACAGGGAGACACTGTAGCTTCCTTTCTCCTCCCTGTGAGAATACAGCAGGAAGATGGCCGTCCGCAATCCAGGAGAAAACCCTCACCAATAACTGAATCTTCTGGTACCTTGACCTTGGATTTCCCAGCCTCCAGAACTGTGAGAAACAAATGTCTGTTGTTCAAAGCACCCAGACTATGGTGCTTTGTCATTGCAGCCTGAGCTAACCGCGACCACAAATGTGAGGGTTTTTGTCCTCCTGGTGATGCAAACTCACAAAGGTCAATATCTACGATTTCTATTTTTACCCTTCTGAGTGTTTACAAAAAATGAAGTCTAATTTAAGTAAAATGGCATGCACAGCTCTTAAGTGTTTGGTTCAGTAAATTGGGACAGTTGTACACCTGTGTAACCATTACCTCCATCAAGACCTAGGGCATATCCACCACTCCAGAACGTTTCCCTCTGTCCCTTTCCAGTTAATTACTGGCCCACCCTCCCAGCCTTGGAGGCAGCAATCTCTATTTCCGTCACCGTAGATTAACTCGGTGTGTTCTAGAGTTTCAAACACATGGGTTCTTCCAGCACATATTTTTTGCGCGTCAGACTTCTGCCACTCACTATGGTGTTTTGAGATATGTTGTTGAGCCTGTCACTAATTTGTTCCTTTCTATTGCTGAGTAGTCTTCCATTCATGATCATGCCACCGTTTGGTCATCCGTCCTCTAGTTGATGGGTATTTATTTTCTTGGCTCTTGTCAATATTTTGGCTGTAAACACTCTTGCATCTGTCTTTCTGTAGGCACGTTTTCATTTTTCTTGGGTAAGTATGTGGAAGTGGCATTGCTGGGTCACAGAGGGGACATGTGTTTAACCGGGAAGGAGCTTCCAGACCTCTAATGGGGTTGGACCACTTCCCTCTCTCCTGACGAGGCGCAGTTTCACCGCACCCTGGCCGGCATTCGCGCGCCGTGTTTTAGCTATTGTAGAGGGTGTGAAGTGGCTCCTGACTGTAGTTTTAATTTCTATTTCTCTGGTGACAAATTCTGTTGAGCAACGGTCCATGCTTACTGGCCTTCGTATATCTCCTTTGGGGCAATGTCCGTTCAAGGTTTTGGCCTTGAACGTGAAGTTATCTGATGTTTAAAATGAAGTTATCTGATGTTTTATGTTCATTTGTAGGTGCTCTATTTATTTTTGTACTTGTCTTTCTCCCTTTTCGCTCTAAATCCCTTGAGATATTTTATCAATTCTGTCGGCAGTGCCCAGCACAGTTCTGTGTAAACAGCAGGCACTTAGTAAATATTTACTAGAGCATCAGCAAGTGTTAGGCTCTGTCTGGACAGTGGCATAACCTGCTGATTTTATTAAAAGAATTCAGTCAAGTTTAGGTGTTTAATGTTTTTATTGACAGCATATATTAAATTATTCTTTCCTAGTATGTTCCCCTTTTACAAATATTCAGGCAATTCCAAAATGTTTTAGGCCAATCTGGCATACACTACCTGAGTTTGAAAACTATAAGAAACTTCACATTTATTTTTTATAAGACTTAGGAAGATGTGAAGTTTACATGATAGGTGGTCTCTTCTAGAAGTTAAAATATTTATAGCCTTAAAAAAATAGAACACCGTGTACTATCTTCTTATGTCTTTCTCCTCTTCTGATGTTTATGAGACATTTCTTAACCAAGAACCAAAGCCTAAGGGGCAGAAAGAAGAAATATAAATACGTCCGTTTGAAGATACAGATTGTGAGCAGAGACAAAGAGAATACATCAGAGGCTTTTAAAATCTTGTCTCCCTTCCAATTTTGTCAGCCAGGGCACTGTGAGTTTGTGTTCTGCTTTGAAGGAACACCTGCCACGATGTCATCTTCATATTCTTCACTTCACTCCTAGGCAGACTGGCCGGCTCAGGAAAGCCAGAGAAATATTTCTACACTTGTCCATTTGAACCTTGTCCCAGACTCTGCTCCTGGGAATGACCCCATGTTTTACAGACCCGCTCATCCCTGTGTGATTCAGAGAACCGTAATCTTGAATCTGGAAAATTATAAGTAGCCAACACATGTATTATTTTTCAGTTGATTGGTTTTAAATTCAAGTCAAGTCCATAAATTAATTTTTTTCTGACCTCAAAAGTAATATTTGTTTGTTGTAGGTAATAGAGCATAACAGTATAAAGAAAATGAAAATGAGCTGATAATCGATCTCACAAAAATAATTATTATTAAAATCTCTCAGGTTTACTTGCAATTTTTTACTTTGGGGGGACTAATACATAATTCTATTCTATAAAAAAGAATTGTGAATATACTCTATGAATTCTGCTTTTTGGTTATTCTGTGTTGGTTTTTCAAGAATGATTTCCATACATTTTTATGGAATTTTAACGGCTGTATAACATTTCATTATGTGCTTATGTTTGCATTGTGTATCAGTCAGGTTTTGTTCTTCACTTCATTCTGCTAATAAAAATGGAATATTTTCTGCCTATGAGCATGTATTTTCTGTCTCCTTCCTGTTGGTATATGAAAAAGCTATTGACTGTTATACATTTGTAATTTTTTAAATCTGGCCATGTTACTGGGCTTTCTTTCAAATTCTAAGTGTTTCAAGAGTTGATTCCCTTAAGCATTTAGGCTATCTAATCCTATTGTTGGCATATAATAAGTTTTTTACTTCCTCCTTTCCAATGGTTATAGTTCATATTGCTCTTTCCAGTCTTATTCTGTGAGTCGTGTCTTCTAACGCAATGTGAAGTAGGAACACTCGAGGCAGGACACACCTGCCCTGCCTCTGATTTTAATGGGCACAGCTTCAGTGTCCACTGTTAAGATGTTGGCCGTTTGTTTATGTAATTATTATGTGAAAGAATTATCTTTTAGTTCTAATTTTCCCTACTGCTTTTATTAAAATTTGGGACTATGTGTTGTGTGCTACTTAATGCCCTTTAAATCACTATTAAAAGGGAGGTCTACTAACATAAAGTATTAAAATGTCAGATTTGCTGATATCAAACCCTTTTCCGTCCCCAAGGTAAGATCAGCTTTCCTGGATGGGGGTAGAAAGTTCTTTTAAGATACTATTTATTTTGCAGCTATTTCATTTAGGGTTTAAAATGACACCTAAGTCAGCATGGTTTACAGTGTTCTTTCTTTTGGGCTATTGTTGTCAGGGGCTGGGATCCGGGCTCATGTGGCTTCGTGGAATAGATTGTGTAACTTTCCATCTTTGTTCAGGCTTCGGCATAGTCTTGATATAATCTAATTGTTAAGAGTTTAGAAGAAACTTCTGAGATAAGTTCATTGTATTTTAAATTTCTTTTATGGTTAGTCATCTATTGACATTTAAAATTTCTTTTTATGTCAACTTTGATAATATGCCCAGAAAATTTCCCCCCCATTCTTTAAATTGAATGAATAAAATGTCGTAATTTCTTATCACATTCATTATCACTTCACTTTAATTTTTAAAATCTTTTATTATACAGGGTTCAAGAGCCTAGAAAAATGTACTACTGTTCTTATCCTCTGGCTTCAATACTCATCACCTGATGGACAACTTCTTCTGTCTGTGCATCATTCGTGTGCTCACTCACTGCCCCTCCACACTTCTGTAACAACAGGAGACTGGACAAATCCCATCAGCGTAATTCCATCTGTGAATATTTCAGCATCTATAGCTACCATGCAGGGCTCTAACAATAATAAACATGTCACTACCTATCTAAAACGTTAGCAATCCCTTACTGTCATCCCATGTCCATTTAGAGTTCACGTCACACCAGTCATCATCTGCGTGTTTGTCGTTTAAGTTCATACATTACAATTATTTGACGTGTCTCCTACATTTCTTTGATTGTATTTCTCCCTTCAGCCATGTTTTTCTTGAATTTTCTCATTTCTAAATTCTTATTTGCTTGTTTTTTCTTGATTGTATTTGTCAGAAATTTATCTATTTTATCCCTCTCTCATTACAGGATTTGTTCATTTTCTCCTACTTTGTTGATTGTGTTTTCCTAGAGTTTATCTGTTATATTTTTTTAAAGAATCAAGTATTTCATTACGTCAAACCTAATAATGTACTCTTTCTTTGCCTCCCCCAAAACATGTTTCGGTTATTGCAATTTTAGTTTCCTTAGAATCCTTCCTTATCTCACCTACCCTGTTTACCTTCCCATTTTATAGTCTTGGCTCATCTTTTTTTTTTTTCTTTTAAAGAAACTGATGTTTATTTTCCATCAGTCTTATTGTGTTTCCATTGTCTGTGGAAGAGCAGCTAAGACCACTCAGTGGCCTGAGTGCCAGGGGCTTCAGTCCATCTTCAGGGGCAGGTGGAACTCTCTAGTCTTCAGCAGGGACAAAGGGCACCCTCATGCCTTCAGACCAGCTGGTCATCCTCGGGTGAGCAGCAGTAACTTTGGAGCTGTCCATCCCCTGAAATTTTTCCTTGCTCACAGCCTTTTCAGCATCAGCCTGTTTGCTGTTCCTGGATCTCTATAGAAGAATATCAGGTGTGATGTCCCATGGTTGCTCGTGGGAGCTGGTGACAGATACACACAGAGCTTTGTGGGCCCGTGTTCCCCACGTCAGACCCACAGATGGAGCCGCTGGCCCCGTCCCACGCATTTCAGCCCCTCCTCAAAGCTCTCATACATTATATTACCGTCAACCCCACTCACCGGGCCAGAGACTTTCCTGGAGTTGGTGAAACGTTCCCCCCACAGAGGTCTACCTACTATTGTTCTGTTCTTAATGCTCGGCGTCTCTTCTCTTTCACCTTGGCCTGTGCCTAGATGTTGGTTTTCTGACCTGGGTTCATGGAGTCACTGTCTTCTTGTATTCTACCAAGGACAGCAAACTATTTCCAAAATAACTCGTTTCTGGTTTCTGTAGTAAATCATTTTCAGAGGTCTCTTCTTCCTCCTCTGAGTCTTCAGGATTGTTGCTGCTTTCAGCATTTTTGAATTCTTAATCCCAGTTGGTACCATATTGATTTTTTTCCTTTTAGAAATGAAATATTCCAAAAACAAATATTTATTTAGACTTGAGGATGGCCTCAGAAAAACATATTAACTCTCCTTGCACTGTTAATGAGATGCTGGTTATATTAGTCAAGGCTCATAGTGGCAGATAACAGAAGGCACTCTGGTTAGTTTAAAAACAAAGTGACTTATCCTTCTTTCTAATGAAAGGACTACGAAGCTTACAGCATCCCAGTGAGACCCAGGGCATGAGAATCCATCGCTACACCACCAGAAACGATGGCACCCAAGGGAAATGCCCAGAAGTGCACGAACTCTTCCAGTGGAAACCGCACTGTTGGCACCACTTACTGCTCAGAACCAGGGTTACTAGGAACCAGACTTCAGAAATTCTGCCCTAGGAGAACCAACGTGTCTGTTGCCTTGAGAACGCCCTCAGCTTGGCCACCTCCTCACATTGCTAACATCCCCCTACTCTCCTGCGGGCACCTGCTTGTCAGAATCTAAGTCACCTGTGGTCAATAAGCATACGAAAAGACGCTCAATGTCCCCAGTCATTCAAGAAATGCAAATCAATACCACAATTTAACACACTTCACACCCATGAAAAAGGCTAAAATTTATTCCTTAAAAAAAGACAGAAAATGACCTGTTTTTGGCAAGGATGTGGAGAAATTGGGACCCTCATTCACAGGTGGTAGTATTTTAAAATACTTCAGAGCAGAGACAGAAAATAAACGTGTACAAATGAACAAAGGTAAGAATGACCGGGAACTTCTTGTCAAAAATGATGCAGGCCATAGGGAAGGAAATATTAAAGGGATATAGATAGATTGATGATAGATAGAGAGATCTTGTCAACCTATAATTCTATGTTGGGGAAACTAATCCTTTGAAAAATGGAAGTAAAATAAAATCTTTTCAGACAAACACAAGCTGCAAGAATTCACTTCCAGGTGATCTGCTTCACAATGAATAGAGGCCAAGCTCTTGAAATCAGGGGAATATGGCACCTGTGACCACAGGAAAGCTTGGATGTATATGAAGAACTGGAGAGTGCCAAAGATCGGTAAGTACGTGCTAAATATAAATTTGTGGCCTCATTAAAATTCCTTTAAAAGATAATTGAACATTAAAGCAAAATGTAAACATGTATTATGGGTTTAAATATGAGAAATGAAGTGTGACAATAACAAAGGAGCACCAACAACAGGAGGAAAGTAGAAGTACAATGTTCCAAGAATTGTACATTCTACATGAAGTGGCATAACGTTATTTCCATATGGCCCTTGGTAAGTTTATGTTGAGTATAATAAATCTTAACCACTTTTAAAATGATAAAACAAGAAGTACAGCTTATCAGCCAGTCGTGTAGGTAAGCAGAGTAGTAAAAATATATACCTATACAGTTAATCCAAAAGAAAGTAGGGAAAGAGGAAAACAGAAATAAGGGAGGGACGGGACAAATGGAAAAACGTAGCGGGGTGATACGTTAAGACACATGTGATAGTCTGCGTCCCACGTAAAGGACAGAGCCGCATAGGTGAGACAGAAGCGTGTGCGATCTGCGAAAGAAAACCTACTTTAAGTGTGATGACAAAACGTCTCAAAGTGAAAAGACAGGTGTAGATACGCCGTGCAAACTACAGGCAAGATACAGAGTGGCTGTGTTAACATGAGAAAACATAGATTTCAGAAAAAGAGTTATTAACAGAAATAAAGAAGCGTATTTTATAGTGACAGAGGCCAATTTACCAAAACTATGACAATCCTAAATGTGTACACACAGAGTAAATGAAGCAAAAACTGACGGACCTGAAGGACTTGGCAAATTAACTATCTTAGTTGAAATTTTTAGCACTTATTTCTTAACAATTTATAAAACAAGTAAACAGAAACTCATCAGGATAATACTATTCATCAAGTTGACCTAACTGTCCCAAAAATCTACCTAATACCAGCAGAATATCTGTGTTTTTCAAGGTTACGTGGAACATACACCAAGATAAGCCACGTGCTGAGTCACCCAGTAATCCTTGACAAGTTTACAAAGGCTGAAATCGTACAAAGTGTATGCTTTGCTCAACACCAGAATTTAATAAGAAAACAACATAAGAAAACATCTGAAAAATCTCTAAATATTTAAAAATTAAACATCTTTCTAAGTAACATGCAGGTCAAAGAAGAAATCATAAGGGGGATTAAGAAGACTTTGAGCTAAATATGAATAAAAGCACAATGTGGCAACATTTGTGGGTATAACTTAAAGAAAATGATCCACACTTCCAGCGTAAAATGCTAGGGGAAAAAAATAAAGCAAATTAAGCCAAAAACACAAGAAGAAAGTAATAAACATAAAAGTGGAAATCAATGAGATAAAAAGACAAACAAAAAGCAACATGAATGAAACCCACAGCTGGTTCTTTGAAAAAGAAAATGCAACCACCCTGATACATCTCTAACTAGACTTATTCAGAACAACAGAGAGAAGACACAAATGGCCACATTGAGATTGCAACAGAAGCATCGAGGCAGACCCTGTGGACTCAGAGAGGATACAGCAGACGCTAAGAGCAGCATTACTCCGATGACTTCGATAACTTAGGTGGAATAGTTCTTTTTTGGATTATTACTTTGGTTGTGTGAAAGAAGCCCTTATTTGTAGGAGACGCATGCAGGCAAGTCACTTTCGGATGGTCAGCAAAACTTTCACAGTCGTGCATCTGTGTGCTGGGTAGACAAATGTTTGTCATGCTCTTTTCCTTCTCTGTGTATCCAAACATGTTCAGAATATGGAGTTGGGAAGACCAATCAGGCACAAACTGCCGCCATTCGGGAGACTCTTACTCCTGGCTTGTCATTTGAAACAGGCCGATGATGAAAAGAACAGGGTCCTGACCTTTTTCCCCAGAGGGCAGGGTCATGACCTTCCCTCTGTGTCAGGATGAAGCTTCTAGGTGATGCTGGTGAACTGGAAGTTCCTCAAGATGAAAACAGAGAGGAAGGGGTGAGATCATCACCCGTCTTGCCCCTTCCATCAGCAGCAAGGAGGGGGCCCCAGGAGGGGGACTGAGCAGCTCTGGGTAGACGTCCAGCTCCTAACAACAGTTTGTAAGATGCTGGGGGCCAGTCTGAGTGGGGCCTTGCTTTGTAAACAGAGGCCTGACCTACTTAGTTCTTCCCAGAGGTTGGTAAAAAGAGGCCTTGACTCACAAAGACATGAAACCTTTGACCTAATTGGATACTAATTACTCCTAACAGCTTTGTTTACTCAAACCTTAACCCAAGCTCCCTCTGAGATCTGAGCATATAGAAAGAAGCAGAACTGCTACCAGGAAAAAGACACAAAATGTCCTTTCCCCCCCAGAAAAGATGTTGCTAATTGCATAAGAATAAATAAAACACGGGTTGATCAATCCCACATCTAGGGGTTTGTCTAGAGAACAGCTCTCCCGCATTCCTCAGGAGCGGTGGGTGTGGCATCTGGTGAAACTGGAGGCCAGAGGGCCTGGCCCTCTGAGGCCAGGCTGGGTGGGACAAGCAGAAGCTCCCATGCTGTGATCTCTCTGTGTCAGAGTGTCTGTAAAGGAAACAAACAGTTGTACGTTTACTGATTTTAATAAAGTAGGAGGAAGAGCAGCTGATAATGGGAGTTTCCCTTTGGCCTTGGGTCCTGGCTGAGTGGAGACTTGAGAGGGAGTGAGAGGTAGGAAGAGCATCCAAAGGTCTTGGCAAGATGCGACAACCCACGTGGTACTTGCCTTCTCGTGACGCCTTTGTTGAACAAGGGAGCACCTCAGTCGCTGGGTGCCATTGTTATCGATGCTAGGTAGAGTTGCAAAAATAGACAAGATAATTGCGGTGTTTATGCAGCCGACGTTACGGTTCATTTGGTAAAATCAAAATTATTTAAATAAGGGGAAAGGATTTGAGGGAGACTCTGGACTTAGAAAATCTGGGTTTTCGACCCAGCTTTGCAGCCGCTCGTTGGAGACGCTGCGTGATGAGTCCTCTGATCTACGGCGATACCTCAAGGTCTCTCGCCCTTCGTGGTCAGGAACTTGACCAGACCTCCAAAGACAGCCCATCCAGCCCAAACTTCCTAAGAGAAGATCTGAGCGTGGTCAAGGGGAGAAGACCAGGGGCTGTGGAGTAAAGCGTTTTTAGTTGGCCGGTCATCAAACCTCTGAGCTTGGTCAAGTCGTTTCACCGGTCTAAGCTCCGAAATGAGGTCCTGATATTTGCTCCCATGTGATACCACAGACAGCAGCCCCCTCCGCTCCCGGCACGCCCTCAGACCTCCCTTAGGCGCTTATACATGACACGCTCAGGTTTTGTGTGCCAAGGTTTTGTGACGCAAAGACCATGAGCATTTCTCTAGTTAAGCAACCAAGAAATTAGGCGGTTGGCCCGCGATTGCGTGGTCAGCTGACGCTCAACCTAATTTTGACCCTGTGCAGTCTGAATGACCGGATGAGCTCCTTCCAGTGGGACAAGTCCTGGTGCTGGTGGCCCCTGTGTCTGCTGTCCACCCTCAGTGTTTGGAAAAGGTGACCATTTGAACAATCAGGACCATCTTCCATGCCGCCTGTCCTGGCTCACTGGCTGCTGTGTGGGTCCCCACGTCGGGGGCAAGGCTCCCTGTGACAACAGTGTCTCATCTCTTAGGGGCCTCAAGGTGGTGGGAACACCTTGCCCAGGTGGGTTTGACTGAGAGCCACTTCTGCGCTCACGACCGAGAGCAGAGGAGCGCTCGGAAGTGGACTCTGTGAGACAGAGTCTCCGAGCCTCCTTCGAACCCAGCTTTCTGGGGATAAGACTGAGGCTGTAGGAGTGAGCGTGTGCCTCTCCCCAGCTCTCCTCCCCGCCCGCCCTGCAGCAGAGATGTGCCTGCCGCCCAGCAAACGCACGGAATTTGCTTCTGCCTGGCGTTTGCAGCATTACAGCCAGGTGCAAACTGTGTACCACTGTCACCGGTCCAGTTCACGAGGAATTTGTGTCCATCCCAGGACATTCCCAGAAGGTCACTCTTAACATAACTGTCTAAGAGAAGGAGCTTAACTTTCTCTGTTGTGTCCAGTTACCTCTTTTTCCTCAAAAATAAGGGAAGTGGATGTCAGACACACACATTTTCCACAAACGCTCTTCCCTGCGCCCATGTGTCTCTCAGAAAGGTGGTTGATATAACCTGCTACTACCTTTGCCCAGGAGGAAAAAAAAAGTATTTTTATCTCCAGCCTATCTTTTATAAATCTTCATAGATGAGATAATAGCTGCCTAACTTTCTCATCCCATTCCACAAGTCCAGAGGAGGGTAGAGATGTGATTTCAGCTTAAAGATTCTGTCTGGTGCCTGAAATGAGATATTCAGGAGGTGTGGGAACAGAATTGCCGTTCACGTCAATCTCATGATTATTCTAGTCTGTCAGGTTTCATTCATCCTAACCTTATGATTCAGACTTGAAATTTCATCAGCAGTGGGAACAGGAGAGAATATTCAAATTTAAAGCCGATCTCACTGGCGTCATTGAGACTGATGATAAAATTGCACCAGTTGCCTAGTTGGCAGGGTCGGTGATTGGCGGCTGGGAGAAGTGGCCAAGAAAAGGTGCTTCAGGGGACATGTGAGCTCCAGGGATCTGTTGAATTAGGAGCCTCTCTTTCTGGCATCATAACTTCTGGGGGGTCTGATGATGGGGGTTCCAATCAGGATGACTTCTGCCTCTTCCTGGCTGCGCAGGGGCCCGATGAGCGAGGGAGGAGGGAGTGTGGGCCCTATCTGGGCAGCCCCTGCCGGGCCTCAGCCCTGGGAAGCCCAGGGAGACCTGGCCTCAGGGCTGGGCTGGGAAGGTCCAGGAATAACCCTCAGCCAGGAATCCGGGTGGTGCATTGTGTCATCAATAGGTACAGAGAAGCCGGAGTCTTTCCTCTAGTAGCCTTTTCCTCCCCCGGGAGGCCCAGCCCCTGCCCAGAAGCTAACCCTGGAGGGAGGTTCCCCCTGTACACACAGGAGCTCAGAGTGCCCAGCCCCAGCCCTGCTCCCAGCAGGAGCCCGCCGTGGGCCTGGCAGGTCAGGGGTCAGAGCTGAGACCGCACCTTGTGGTGTCTGCTAGGCCCGCTGGGAGAATCCCACGTCCCCAGGCCACACAATGAGTATGCACCGCAAGGAAGAGTGGGGGATGCTGGAGGGGGGTAGCCCTATAAATGCACAAACGGGGACACTTGCCTCTGCTCTTGTACTTGGAAGGTATGAGCCCAGGTGTGGCCAGCTGCGCCCGTGAGCTGTCTCACCTTGGCTGTTCGGATGGACTCTGTGACTCTGGATGGAGCGTTCTACTTAACAGAGTTTGCTCACTGGCAGAATTGCTATAAAATATAACCAATAAGATTCTTTCACATGCAAGTGGCAGGAACTTTGTTCAAACTGGCTTAAGCCCTAAAGGGGACTGACTCATTGGCTTAGGTCATTTATGAGACCGGGAGTGAGCCTTCGGGAACAGCTGGATCCAGGGTCCAGCTATCAGGATTCTGTTTCTCAGTGTCTTTCGGCTCTACTGCTTTCTCTGCGACAGCTTAGTTCTCAAACAGGACACCTTCGAAAGGGGCCAGATGGCATGGGTGCGCCAGGACTACAGGACTCTTGGTGCTTATGGTTTCAGAAGGCAACAAGGCCCCTCTCTCTTAGTGTCTGTGTTCATCTGTGAAATGGCAGGGCCTGGGGGCACCTCATGCCCATGCCTGAACTGGGAGGTTGGAGGTCCCCCCCCCCCAGGTGGAGGGGGGAAGTTCCCAGAAGGCAAGAGAAGAGGGCAGAGATGTGCGGCAGGCCCAACCTCGGCTCTCACTACTGGGCGTGGAGAGCAGCCTCCCAGCTGGCATGCGCTGCTCGGGCACCTGGTGAGCTGGAGGAGGAATAAATTGATAGCAGTGTGGGGGGGGGGGGTTCTAAAAACCGCTCCACACTGACAACCTCTCAACTCTGAAAGCTTGAAAGTGCCCCCTAAATAACGACAATAAAGCTTGCCAGTCCCTCTGTACCCAGCTACGGCGGATCCGATGTTTCAGAGAGTTCCACCCACAGGTTTCCTCCGGGAGACTTGAGTATCTCTGAACTCCACATTCAGGGAATAAAGCAAATGCTCAGGAGAACACCCCCGCCTCTGAGACGCTGTCACTTAGCATTTGCGTCCTGGGAGAACTTCGAGAAGGGAAGGAAGCCAGACACAGACTGCCGTCTACACTCCCCCTGCGGTTCCCAGCTCACAGCAAGGGGTGAGTCCTTTCCCACCCGGACCCCTGCTGTTCCAGACTTGGCAGTCGCCGCAGAACCCCCAGAAGTCCTCAGGGTCCGTGAATGAACATGGGTGGGAGAAAACTGCATTTTAATTTTCCCTAGCGTCCCACTAAAGGTGGCCTTGTCTTCGATGGCTGCACGGTGGCACCGGACAGCGTGGGCAGCACCGAGGACTCATCAGCTGTCTGAGTCGCAGGTCCTCCTGTGACAGGGCTAATGTGGCACAACCTCAAAATACCGCTGCTGCTCGTCACTACTTTGAAATTGCAGTCGTCATTAGAGCTGCCAAGGACCTTCCTGTGTGCTAACGAAGCACATGGGCTACTTCCCTCAGCTGTAGGTCTATAGGCATTGCATGTAGTTGGTTTCCTTCTGAATGTTATGTCATTAAAGCTAGGGTTCTGAGAAGGGGTCCACGGGCTTCCCAAGCCTGCCGAAGCTCTCCCCATGGCCAGCTCGGTGCTGTGAGCTGCACACGTGTCGTTAAGGGAATCCCTACCACCTCACTGTCTCCCATTGGACCCAGGAAAAGATTGAGGCCCACAGAGTGGATACATTCCCCAAGGACACAAAGCCAGGAAGTGGCAGCACTGGAATTCAAATCCAGCAAAGTCTTCCCTGCCCCCTGTGCTCCGAGGTGAACCTTGGGCTCTGGTCCCCTGAGGGGGCTTGTGTCAGACCTACGCCCAGGGCCAGTGCCTCCCTCAGGGAGGTTCACAGAAGGGTGAGAACCGAGCAAAGGCACCCTGGAGTGGGAGGCGACAGACAAGAAGGGGCATCTGTCTTGGGCCAGGCCCAGGGACCGCTGGATTTTCCAAGAACACTCCTTGCAGGGGTCTTTCCCAGATTTAGTGTCTGTGGTCACTTAATGGATGTGGGACTTACCCTCTGAGAACCGATTTCAGGTGAGCTTTACTTTTTCACAGCAGCTGTCAGCCAGGGTCCTGGGTTGGAGTGACAGGCTGCATTTCTGGCAGCCAGACGGGCGGTATTTCCCCAAGAGCCTCCATCCGCGTTGGTGACAGGACCCTGGAGCCATCCAAAGGGTTTCTTGTTTACCTTCGAACTGGAAAAGCCCAGCTCATGGGTAAAGCTCATAGCAACTGGCAGCGAGTAAATACCTAAATTCTCAAAGAGCGTTTAAGTCCAGAATTGGTCCAGAAATTCAGGAAGCGATTTCTTCCCAAAGAAGGCTCTTTTTTTCCCCAAAGGGTTGCAGAGATGCCCAGTGTCTGAGTCCGTTCATCCTGGGAAGGCTACGTTTCCCCTCCTCCCCATCCTCCCGTCCCCTTCCTTACCATCACCCCCCACAGTGGGCCCCCGCCCCAGAAGTTGCAGGGTGTCCTGGAAACTATGGACGGAACACTGCACAGAAGGGGAAACCCACTGGAGAGAGAGGAGTCACGAGTTCAGCTCACTTTGATTTTTCCTGGAAACCCGGAGCACAGCCCTCTTCCGTGTGATTTAGGGCCGTGTGGACCAGCTCTCCGGGTCAGTAAGAATGTCCAACTGTCTCCAAGTGCTCAGTGCCTGCAAAGTGCCCCCTCTGTGCAGAATTGGGTGGGGTGGGTTGGTAGGGGTTGGACAGATAACCTGGGTTTCGGTGGAAGGAAGAGGGCAAGAAGAAAAAGGAGGGGAAAATTGGGAAAGGAGAGGGGAGAGAGAGGCAGGGAGGAGAAAAAAATGAGACAGGTGGGGGGCAAATAGAGACAAAGACTAAATGTGGGCCAAGGGGAGAAAGGAAGGGGTGGAGACCAGGCTCCCCGCAGGTGTGGGTTCAAATCCTGCTCTGGCCTCAGGGGCTGCGTGAGTCTGATCTTTGGTTTCTCAGCTGGGGAAGGAACTCACACACACCTCGGAGAGCCAGCGGGAGGGTGGCCCACTCTGGCGTGGACATGGGCAGGACCTGGCCTTGGTGGGTGCCCAGTCCATGGGCACAGATGATGTGGGCCTGACGTCACCTGGTGCCATCAGCCGCCGCTCACTTGGGCTTCGAGGAGAGAACTTTGCTCAGGATTTCATTTCAGTCCCATGTGCTGACATTGGAGACTACACCAGCCCCTCTACCTGCTCTTCACCCTGAACCCATCGAGACCCCTCTGGAGCAGAGGCCGCTCGCTTGTGAGCCCAGCAGCAAGGGCCTGCCATGCAGGGAAGGCGCAGTGTCCCCCGGGAGGACCCAGGACCACCCAGTGGCCAGCCAGCATTCTGTCCCTGTTATCGCTTGGCGCCAGTCCCACGGAATCGACCCGGGGGTGTCAGTGCTCAGAGCCCCGTCATTTCTCGGACCACATCCAGTGACTCAGGAATCTGGAGGGAGCCCAGAATGTCTGTCCTGGCCTCCCCTTCTGTCCCTGGGCTGGAAGCCATGACTTGGGTTTCGCATTTCACTGGCAGCACGTCCTTACAAAACAAACCCAACCCCTCTGTCCCTAGCTGTCTCTTCCCAGAGTCCTCACTGGCACAGCTTGAAGACGATAAATAACAGGTCCCCTTTCCAAACATCCTTTGATAAACTGCGTGGCCCTGAAAACAAGGCCACGCGTCTTCCAGGCAGAGCATTTGTCAAAATTACCGCCTTGGTCCCTGCTCTTAATCACCAGCTGCTGGGCCGGACACAAGGTCCTTGACCTGGGGTGCGACTGTCCTCTGATTCCCATGCTGGCTGATCCTTGTGTGTGAGCATGTGTGTGGTTGTGTGAGCGCACATGCATGTGAGTGTGTGTGAAGGGAAATCCATTGCCACAGGGTCAGGAGGGAAGGCACGTGGTCCCCCAGACCAGGGCCTGGGAGAGGATCTTTGCTGGGTGACTCGCCCAGATTCTCAGGGCTCCTCACAAGCTAAGAAGAGGGTGGGGAGGGTCCGGCAGGGGGTCTTCGCTCGGGCACTGCTCAGGGTCGATGCTGTGATGCAGCCTGGGCACACGTCATACGTTTGCTCTGCTTTCTGGGCGTCCCCTCCTGGCTTTGAGTTTCTGGGCTCTGGAAAGGTAATTCTACACACCCTCCTACTCACGCAGACCAGGCCGCCGGTGCCCTTGCACTTTTGCCTATGCTGTGTCTTCGGGCAGAAATGCCTCTCTGCCCTTCAACTGCCCCACCCCTTCCCCATAATCATCTAAAGATCTTGCCTATTAAACTTCTGGTCACGGCGTGGACATCACTTAGGAGCAAAGCAGGGTCTTGGACCCTCCAAAGACCTGATGAATAGGGCTGCTTTGTAATAAAATCTCCAAGTGACTCATATGCCCCTTCCAGTGTGAATAACAATGTGGACAACTCCTACTCATCCTTCAATATTCAGCTCAGAGGCCACCTCCTCCAGAGAGCCCTCCCAGACCTCCCACCCCACCCCAGGCTGCAGCAGGGCCAGCAATGAGGGCACACGCCCCATTCGTGGGCACCTCTGGTGCATGAGTCGTGCTCTTCCCCTGGCTCTGCGCTCTGCCGGCGTGAACAAGTCATTCCTGCTGGCATCCCCACCAGCAGCATCGTGTAAGCTCGACTCAGGTAGTAAATGCATCACACTTGGAAATCCTCACCCCGCATGTGAACCCCTCCCGAACCTGCCCTTGAAGGCCCTGGGGTGAGAGTCCCTGGAAGGTGGAATCACCTGACTCAGAGGGCCTTCAGGTGTTGGAGAAGCCACGTGGAAGTCCAAATGGACGCACCTCACTCCACGCCCTCCCCCTAGGAAAACCAGGGTTTCAGTGGAGGTGACGCGTCCATGTCCTGCTGGCTTTGTGCAGGGGCCCCTGCAGAGCTTTTCCTGAGACCAACACCAGGGCTGTGAGAAAAGGCCTAGGATCGTCCTTCACTCCTTCCTCTGACCCTCAGCCACCTGAGCCCAGTTCCAATGTCCTTCTCCATCTCCGTGACGACCACCCTTACCCAAACTGCCCCCCATGTGTCTTCACCTAACCCCCCCCCTTCCCACAGCTAAGGAGATCTGTGCAGAAGGCACACCCACCACGTCCCAGCCCCCACCCGTCCCCACAGTGTACACCCATCCCTCATGTCAGGACACTGCACCAAGGAGTCACCTGTGCAAGGGCTGGCTCCCTGTCCTTCCACTTCCCGGTCAGCTCGGCCCCATTTCCCTGCCCCAGAAGCCAGCACTCAGGCCTATGTACTTCCTGTCCTCTCTGCCTGGAATATGTGGCCCCTTGATCTTCCCAGGCTAAGTCCTCTCCCCTTTAATCTCACCATAAATGTCACCTCCGGGTGTCACTCGGTCACCCCCGTTACCTGTCACCCAGTTGGAAGAGCCTGTAGGGCAGGTGGCATCATCCTTGATTACCAGACCTTCCCCTCCTAGATCCCTGGACTCCCTGGGCGGTTCTCTCCATCCCTGGCTCCCGATCGCCCAGGGGAGTCCTGGGGCCAGTGGAGAAGCTCCGGACCTGGTTACTGGATGAACAAACGGGTCTGAGTGAAGCCACAGAGCCCACACACACTTGAATCAGGCAGAGTCCGGTGGTCATTGTCCAAGGGCTTCAGGCCCTTTCCGGGCTTGCCCTGTGCCCGAGGCTGACCCCCGCCTGCACTCCCCAGGCCCAGGACTGGGGGATGTTTCCCTCTTGCTGGCACCTGTCCCCACCCCGCTCCCTCCCTCACCCCGTCACTCTGGGGCATGGCCTCATCCCAGTGTCTTCTCCGGCCACGATCGTGAGCTGTTTCCAGTGGGACCTTGTCAGGTGCACGGGCAGCTCTGCTGCTGTGTGTGTGATTTGGGGTCGTCTCTGCACAAATGACAGGCAGGCCACTGTGTCCGTGAACAGACTATTTATTGACGATCCTTATTCAAGTTTGCTACAGTATCTGAAATCTCACTCAGAGTGAAAACAGCCAAGAGGAACTGGGATCTTCACGTTGTGTGAGTGCGTGCGTGTGCGTGTGCGTGTGACGCCGTCCAGAGGAAGCTTTCTGTCTTGAGTGCACAGTGTGGGGAGATGCTGGCTGATAAAGGGTATCTCGAATAGAGAAAAAGAAAAACTATAAAGCAGGGAAGAAATCTAAGGGTTTCTAACCTATAAGTTTAGGGCTTAAACTATCTTACAATTAGGAATACACTAGGCATTTAGGACTAAAGCAATAAACATACTATGTAGTTTGATGTGGTGTTGTCTTTTCAAGTTCTGCTTTTTTTTTTGCATTGTTTTTAAACCCAACCAGCATTTTTTCAGGTACATACGAAGTTGCTTCTAAGGGTCTGGGACAACAGCCACAGCACCATCATGGTCTTTGTTGAAACAACCACGTCAAACTGAGGTGACAGTTTAGGCCACAGTGAGGGGTCACTTAACTCGAAATGCAACACTTAGAATAAGCAGATAATTCTAAAGGGTCTCCCGGGGGATTCCGCACTCAGGAGAATTACACTAATGGATCTGTATGGAAGTGGTATCACTACCAGGGTACAAAGCTCGCACTGCTAAGAGCAATGGTGGCATCACTTTAGTGAGAATAGCTTCACTAAGGAGACATAGATCAGAATCACAGGAACAGAAACACAGGTGGGTGTTGTGTCCTGGGTGTGGGGGCTCCGGGCCCCACTGCTGTGGGAGCCGAGTCAAATCTGCAGGTGCGCCTGGATTCTCGAGCTCTTACTGTGTGACCCAGCTCCTTCCTGGGACCTGGTGACATGACCCAGGCGACAGGTTGGCACTTCTGGGCCTCTGTGGGCTGCGGGTGGAGCAGCAGGAGCAGAAGGGCCACCTGGGAAAGACTGGAGGGTGGACTTGGCCTTGGCCAGCATCTGCCTGCTGCGATCGTTCTCTCTGCGCAGCTCCTGGACCTTTCTCTCCATGTGCTTGGCTGCCGTCCGGGCTCCCTGAGCTCTTTCCTGTTGGCGTTGAATCTCCTTTCCGCAGTAGGAAGTGCTTCTCCGCAGATCCTGGCTCATGTCCTGGGTCATCTTTTTATACGCGTCCAGTATCTGATAGGTGGAGTTCATGCTTCTCCAGTTGTTGAGATGTTTCTTCTCCATCTCTAAGCAGCGCATCTCTGCCTCCAACACCTGCTGGTGGAGCCGTGCTAGATGGTCTTCCTGTGTGTCAGGCCGAACTTGAAGCTTCAGCTTCAGCTGCTGGATCTCGGCTTTTAGGTTTATGTTTTCACACCGCAGAGACGCTTTCTCGGTTCGCAGGCTCCTTATTTCTGCTGCCAGCTCTTCACTTATTTGCTTTTGCTCCCACAGGTGTCTGGCTGTGGCCTGATTGTCCTCGTCAGCACCTGGGAGGGACATGTTGAGGTCAGCATCACGAGGGACACCCTTGAGATTGCCTTCCAACCCATGGACAAACGGATCCCCAATTTCTGCTTCCCTCTGTTGCTCGACCTGAGACTTGACGTGAGCCAAGTGACCTCTAAGGACCTCGGGCCTGGGGCTGGTCTGCAGCGGGGCTCCCCCCAGGGACAGGGACTGGCTGGCTGTACCTTGCAGGTCCCGCTCCACTGGTGCCATCGACGGCTCCAGCCCTTGTTTCTCCTCCTCCTTCTCTTGGACGTTCTGCTTCCTTCCCACAATTTCGTCTTGGCGCAGCTCTGGACTTTTGCGATGATGAGTACTTTCGTTCAAGTCACACGGCATGTTCTCCTGAAGTTGTTCTCCATTAATCCCTGAGGCTTTGTTAACAGGCTTCTCATTGGTCACGTAGGAACGTTTAGGAGGCTGGATCCTGCACACCGTTCTCACTAAGTCAGCCAGGTCCTGAAGTGACAACCTCCTGCTCAGGTGCTTATTCAGGGCCTTCAAGCACAAGGTCTGTAAGCAGAGAGGACGGGCCTCCACCCCAGGTGAGGTGTCGTGGGCTCCTGTCATGGGTCCAGTATTCTCACTGCGTCCTGCACAGACTTCGTCGCTGGCAGGACACCTTTTGTCTGGCGCCCTCACACTTCTTGACATGTGTTGTCTCTTCACCATCAAAGACACCACCACCAGAGCGCCCACCAGGATCACAGAGAAGAACTCAGGGAGAGCTGGGACATGTCTCAGACTCTCAGAAATCAGCAGCAGAATCGCACACAGGTGCTCCAGGATCAGCTGGAAGGTGGGTACGGTGGCTGTGGCTGTGGCGGGCACCAAGCCCTCCATGGCTAGCCGGGCTCGCAGCTCTGCCACCGACTGCCAGTGTCCTGTGGGCACAAATAACCACTCAGAACCCTGAGGTGTGTTCTGTTTCTATGGTGAACAACTGCCTAGCAACCAGGGCTGGTCATGGGTAGGGGGAGGGGCGGCCAGTAGGTCTAGAAAACAGTCTCTCACTTGGCTCTGAAACAGGAAGTGGTGGCATTCTATAGGCCCTGGGTGGTGGAGAGTGCTGACAGCCATCTGTCCCTCCAGGCCCACCTGTCTCCACAGCACACCCAGGGGGTCAGAGCAGGGCTGCGCACATCCCTTTCTGTGCACGAGAACCAGTCAAGGCCTCGGTAGGTGTGGCTCAGTTGGTTTTGCGTCATCCAGCAAACCAAAATATTGCCAGTTCGATTCCCGGTCAGGGCACATGCCTGGGTTGTGGGTTCGGTCCCGAGTCAGGGCACATATGGAAGGTGACCAATCAATATCCCCCACAGATGTGTCTCTCCCTCTTTCTCCCTCCCTCCCTTCTGGGCTGGGGGTGGGTGCGGGGGGAGAGAGAGAGAGAGAGAAAGAGAAATTTGGGGAATACTGCTGTGAACAAGACAAGTCCGAGCTTGAAAGAGTTGAACTTGACCAAGAGGCAGGTAGTGACCGAGGCCCCACGGAGGGTGGGAGTCCCTGTCCAGATCCCTCTCTGGCTCAGTTTCCTGAGAATTATAAACAAGATGGCAAGTCCTTAGGAAGGTGGGAGACTGGAATCACCCACAGGGCGGGACGGCGAGAGGGAGCTCCTACTGCACTGCTGATGGTTCCCCGGGCAGGTGGGGCAAGACGAGGGTGGCCGTCTGTGCGAGGCTGCCCAGCCCCTCTGCTGCGGTGGCGGCTCTGAGCTCCAGGTGGCTGAGCCCTCTGCTGCCCCACGCCAGAGTCTGCACCTCGTGCACACGGGTCAAAGGCCACCGACAGGACCTGGTGACCCCTGCCCGTTTCAGTACAGGGTTGACACCTCACCAAGCCCCGGTCCTCACATCTGTACAATGAGCATAGAGAACCAGAGCTCCTGGGGTCACAGTGAGGTGACAGATGAAAGAGAGCCCTGCAAATGGTGCCGTAATTCACCCTTATTCATGTACGTGTAGTTTCATGGAGTTAGTTAGCACATGGCAAAGGTGTTTCTCACAGGTTTACATGGAGATGGACCACAGCTGACAGCTGATTTTCTTTGCTTGTCATCCCCCTCACTGCCACCGGTGCCCCATCCCCCAGTCAGCCAGGCCACGGGCTCCCATGGATCAGCATGCCTGGCCCCACGCCACACAAACACACATGTGCGTGCTGAGCCCTGCTTCTGCATGCAGCGTGTGAAGCCACACAGAAAAACAGCTGGCGGGGACTGATTTGGCAATCCTGGGCTGTTTTGCCATCTGAACATGACTTTGGGAGACAAGGAGGGGCCGTTACTCATAGCACGTGGACAAAGGCCATGTCAGCTCCAGTTGCGAAGGTGTCTTCATACCAGCTATGACCAAAAATGGCCTTTCCCCAGATGTTCGGCGCCAGGCGGTGTCACATGCTCAAACCCTGCCCAGGAGTGACAGAAGAGTCACAGAGGAGGGGCTCCCCCTTCACTGCTGTGAGCCACACCCTTCTGCTTTGCTCTTGACAGATTACCATCTGGCCCAGATGATGGGATCCTCGCATCTGCTCCAATTAACCCAGCTGCCACCAGCTGGCGCACATGGGACAACTGTGAGTTCTTTGGGTGGGAGGTTCGTGGATAATTTAAAAGTCAAACCACGGGCTGTGAAAGGAGGAACTGGAAGCGTGGGGGAGCCCCTGGGCTGCAGAGACAATGACAAAGCCAACGCGGCGTGGTTGTCGTGGTGGGAGAACAACATCAGGAAGCAGGGGACCTGGGGTTGAGTCCTGGTGGTGTTGAGTACCAGCTTCATGCTCCTGGGTTTCTTCTGAGGAAAAAGGAGCCGTGACTGGTGGGAGCAGACCTCTGCCGGGACGCTTGGCTCATGCCTTCACTGCAGCCCCCAGACCACTGGCTTCCCACAATCTGACACCTAAGACTCATCCACCCACTGCTACCCAGTGACCCCACTGTGTGGAGGGGAGACTGAGGCGCGGAGTCATTAAGTCACCTGCCCAAGGTCATACCGCAGAGCATGACAGCAATAACCTAAAATCTGGTTCCAAAATACAGAGAAGCCCTGCTGTGGACCTGGCCCAAGTTCCCAAAGTGGGAGGGACCAGCCGTTACCTCACTCTGCCCCCGCCCATCTCCACCTTCCGAGGCCCCACTTTCTAGGCCTCACACACCCAGCCGAGTAGCCTACCACCCTCTCCGCCATTCACAGGCGGTCTCTGGCCCTATAGGAGGGAGAACCAGGACGTGGGGTGGGGAGCGATTGGGGGCGGGGTGCTAAAGGCAATTCAATTTCACTTCTTTCCCCTCCATGTGGAAACACTGGAAGACAGGCCAGGTGTATCTCATCCTGTGCTGAGTATGTTAAGAAAAATGATGTTTTTTAAAAAAAAATGTGGTAGGAGATACATTTTATTCTAACTTTTAAAAATTTTGGATTGGAGTGAAGATAAAAAAAGGACAAAGACAGAGTGAACGGTGGAAAAGGACTTTGAGAAAGTCCAGTTTCCCCTTCACGAATGAAATTTATCACACAGAATATCAAACAGTGATTTTGCTGTAAAAAAAAAAAAAAAAAGCTTCTCGACTGCCTGTGAAAAGACTGGAAGCAGAGATGCTGGAAGAGAGAGGAAAACAGAAAATGCTCCCTCCTGGCCCTCTCTTTCTGGAACATTCTCCAATGAGGTTCCCCAGACAGCTAGGCATTCCAACAGCCTTTCAGGGGGACCCTCAAGCTGAGGACAATTTCTGTGACAACAGGAATACTTCTGCCTTTTGCTGTGTTGGCATTAGCACTGATGGGTGTGAAGGAAGCGAGGGAGGGAGAAACCGCCGGGGCCTGGCACTGAACAGCGCCAGCGGCCACTCCGATTGTCGCCACCTTGAACCTGAAGGGAGAACCCCAGAACCCTGGGGAAAATGTCCTAGGTGGGGTGGTGAAGATTCCCTACACGGAGTGGGGAAGATGAACTTTTTTTGACTCAGTGGATACACATCTTTTCCATTTCTGGGTAACAAAGTGGAACGTCTGCTGCTAGAATATCGTCAATAATATTGTAACGATACATGGTATCAGGTGGGCCCTAGACCTGTCGGGCGCCCCCCGCGTCAGGGGTACAAATGTCCAACCCCTATGCTGTACACCTGCAACTAAGATAATATCGCAGGTCAACTGCCATTGCAGCGCAAAAACTGAGAAATAATGCCTTCAGAGTTAGTATTTTAAATTTAGTGTATAAAATAAATATTTATACTATCTTCAAAAAAGAACTTGTTTGAGTTGTAAGCTGAACTACCTACTTTATTCACAGACACTGTTTTTATGGAAAGAACAACTTGGCAAATTACATTTATTCAGATTTGGGTACGTGACAGGTATTTCCTCAAAAGTACTAAATGAAACGGGGCTGTCACTTCAAAGAAAACTCGGCGTTTTTTGCTGATAAAATTTGAGCCTCCGAGTAAAGATTTGAATTTTGGGGAATTTGTATCTGCCCCTGTGAGCTTGATAGCTTCCCGGTGCTTTCCCGGTGAAACTGGGGGTAATAGTAACCAGTGCAACTGCATGATGTTCTGTATTGAAATGTGCCAACATGTTGAAGCAACATTTTCCACGTGACTCATGCACAATGTCACAAAATCCCACAGGAGTGAAAATCGTTTCGAAGTGCAAGACAGACCCGCGGGGTTTACTGTAGCCATAGGAAAGTGTACAGGTGTGGTTCGTATTCCAAAGGCAAGGAAACTTTAAGCAGTTTGTCAGTTCGGGTGTATACAAAGCAATACCACAGTTATCTGAAAGTTATTACATACCCCTCCCTCTTCCAAGTCACGTATCCCTGTGAGGCCTGATTCTCTTCAAAATGTATCACAACATCTGAAGGCAGCAGGGTAAGAATCCAGGCCTCTTCTATGAAACCAGACATCAAAAAGATTGGAAAGCCTGTAAAATGTCATTCTCGTCTTCTTAGAAAAAGTTATTTTTCATAAAAATGTTATTTTAAAAATGAACCATTTTAAAGTGTGTGAATTTCTAACGTGGTAAACACCGCTGACCAGCCCCTGCGAGGGGGGGCGCCCCCTCAGTTGTACTGTTTGCTGATTTCGAGGTGTAAATACTCCCATCAGGACCAAGTTCAAACTGCTGACTGGGCCCCGAAGCCGACTTGGAGACCAGTGAGTACCATCGGGGTTCTGGGGCATCCTCACCCCTGCAGAGTGGAAAGGAACCCTGAGGAGGTGCGAGGGCAGGTGTCCTAGGTCCAGCACCCTCCTGTCTGGTTAAGGTGTCAGCAAGGTCAGGAGTCCAGGAGAGTCTCAGCCTCAATTGCCAAAGTCCTTGAACCTCAAAGCCTCATGCTCTTAAATGTTAACATCCCCAAATCTCTTCTGTAGGTCTGCCACCTTCCCCGCCCCACCCCGACCTGGCAGATAGAACCCGAATCTTCTTATTCCAGAGGCTTCTTGAAAGAACTTTCCGAGATCAGGAACACTTTTGGGGAATTCCTTGAGGGAGGGTGCACAGCTGGCCCCAGCTGGTCACGATTCACTAGGTGGCTGTGTGTTAAATCAGTTAAACAAGAGATGTGACTCAGGGCTAACAGCCGCTGAGCTGCTGAGCACGGTGGCCCTGGGCTCAGTGCCCTCCCTCCCAACTCCATGTGGGGGTGGGGACGAAGAATGACTCTTACAAGGAGGAGTTTATATAAACAAAATACTTTATTATTTGGGAAAGGAACGGCCAAATTACAAAATTTTTCTACTTAAGTTCTGTCCACTACCATGCCAGAGGTTTATTAGGGACTTCGGTTCCCATCACTCTTAGGTTGGACCGCATGACACTGCCAACTTGGTCAATAAAAGTTAAACATTGGTTTCGTGTGGTTCGACCCCAAACAAAATGAGCGACAGCCAAGATTGGTGTTGGCGGCAGCGTGTTCCCAGTCACGTCTGTTGATGTTACAGATATCCGAGTGATAAACAGGTCCTGCCTGAGAATGTCCTGTTTCAAGACACTGGAAATTGCCTCGTGTGGCTCTGGAGGCAGCACCGCCCTTCTCAGCTCTTCTTGCCAAGCACGAGGTCCAGCACAAGGATGGGCCATTCACGAAGGCTAGGAACGCACGCCGACCCAGGGGCGTCTTAGAAACAACCCCAAGTCTCCATGGCGCTCAGGCCAACAATGCATCCTCTCCCACCAGCTTACTTGCTCCCTGCGCCTCTGGGCATTTTGTGTCCAAAATGTAAGAAAAGAACAAAGCTACATCGCTGTGGCTGAGGAGCAAAAAGGAGCAGCCTGGTGTCCAGACAGCCCGGGACAGGGATGGGACGGTGTGTTTCGTTCCTGTCTGAGAGCGTTCGTACAGCACCCCCCAACCCCCGGACCCTCAGCCCTGTGCAGTGTTTAACTTCATGTGGAGCTGAGACAGAAAACGAGGCGTTCTTACATTTTTTTTCCAGTGAGTTACTTTTACAGTAAAAATAGCTGCTACGTAAATCCCTCCTGATCTCTGAAAAGGAGTTGCATATTTCCAAAAATAGATTTCTTATTTTAATCCTCCAGCATCATCTGGGGCTTGGGAGCAGGGCACAGGGTGGAAATGGCTAGTCTGGGGGGTGGGGTGAGTTGTGGGGGGAACACAATTGAATCGAGAAATAAAACTCTGTGCATCCACTGAGTTAAAGGCATGCATAGAAATGGAAAACATATGCCATTTGTCAAGAAAAATACTGCTTTATAGCTTTTACATTACAATTAAAGGAGAAGCCAGAGGCCAGATGTGCCCCCAGATAATAACATTATGTTTCTTATAAAAAGTCCCAAATGTACAAAGTCCTTGCCAGATACAACCTGGGCAAAACAAAACAAAACAAAACAAAAACCAGGGATTAACCCCCTTAGACCTTACTCCTGTAGGCAAAGTAAATGTAAATAATACACATCTCACAAATTCCCTCAGCCTGCCCGTGGCAGATTCAACGTTTGCAAAATGCCATGTGTGCTCTTGAAAACTGGGATAAACATTGCATTCTTATCTCACATACAGTAATATAATTATTTTAAATTACAATATACAATTTCTGTTAAATAGAACTGTTAGAGGATTTTGATAACAATGAGAAGATTACAATCATATATACAAACCAACTTCTGAAATGGCACATTGCTTCCTGGCCCCTCCTGGCCTCTGAAACAGAGGCCACTTTTGCTTTTGTGATTCCTGCTTGCAAAAGGCCAAAGAAAATTAAAAAAATATGTGTGTCCACGACATGTTCGCTCCTTGGAGAATGTCTGACAGCCTGAGCAGCAGGGCCACACGGCCCGCTCGGAGCGCGCCCCCTCGGGGCCACGCATCATAAATAGCGTTTTCCCACCCGCAGGCTTCAGAAGCGACACACCGCGAGGCTTTGGGCAAAGAGCTGCGGTTTCCGACGAAGTAAGGCCACTGCTTCTTGGCGACTTCCCTGGAGTGTTCCATCGGCCTGGCAGGGGCCCGGGGACAGTCGGTCAGGATGACCCCGTGGGAAGCCCCCGGGCCTCAGTCCTCCGTGTCCGGCTGGACGCCCAGGATGGCGTGCAGTTCCTCGGGCGTGAACCCCAGCAGATTCTGCAGGTCGCACACGAAGCGGTACACGTAGCGTTTCCCCGACGTCTTGTGGATGATGTTCTTGTCGTAGTAATAGCGCAGACCCCGGCTCAGCTTCTCGTAGTTCATCTTGGGCTTATTTTTCCTCTTCCCCCACCGGCGGGCCACCTGCAGTGGACATGGATGGAGACAAGTTCAATTCCACTGGGCAGTTACGAAAACGTGGAGGACATCCCCCTGATGGTGACACTGACGTGTGCTCACGGGGGGAACTTGCCCACTAAAGGACCCCGAAGGTGCCATCTGTTTTAGGACGGATGAGTGTGCCAGGGCTCTGCATCCCTCCGCTGGTTCTTGGAGGACGGAGGGAGGGGAGGAGTGGAGAGCGGTGCCCCACCCACACAGCACTATCTGATACAGGACTCTCCAAGCCTCTCGCTCAGCAAAACCTCCTAGAAGCCGAGGGTTCAGAATGGAGGGTTCTGAGACAAGGGAAGAGCTGTGTCCCCCCCAGCCCTGCCTCTTGGGGTCTTAGTCCCACACCGGGCCAACTGCTGAGTGGGGTTCTGAGCCATGTGACATTATGCCATCATCAATGCTTCTGCCTCCCAAGGGGACAGGAGGTGACAGACTGTGCTGGGCCAGTCAGAGACCCAGGGCTTCTCTAATGCTGTCCTGATGGGTAGGTCTAGACCTGCCCTTGGCTTCCTCCTCCACAAGGGATTGGGGCAGCTCGGCCGAGCTCAGCTGAGGGGCACAGAAAATCCCAGCCAGGGCGCATGTGTGGGGGTACTAGGTTCACTCCCCCCAACAGAAGGAAGCAACTTTCCCAAGGCATTTTCCACACAGTCAGGAGACGGCCTCAGTTTACCGCTTGCACCCTTTTATTCAATGACAAAGCAAGACAGTGAACTCTGGCCGACACCTGCGCACAGGCCCAGAGCCACAGCACGCCTGTCCCCCAGGCCAGGGAGGCACTCCGGTTCCCCCACCATCAGGAGAGCTCCCCTTTGTCCCAGGAAACCGAATTTGCAAACCAAAGGGATGAAAATAGGGTGCAAAGTCCTATGATCTCCCAGGCTCTGGCCATACCTCATCAGGGTCAGCGAGCTTGAACTCCCACCCGTCGCCGGTCCAGCTGATGAATGACTGGCAGGACTTGTCAGAGAGTAATTCCAGGAGAAACTGCCACAGCTGGATGGGCCCGCTTCCTGGGGAAGAGGGACGGGTTACAGGTTTTTATAGACTTAGAATACGGCATGGCTTCGGCCATCCTAGCGAAACCAACAGGCTGAGGAACTCGCACCCCCTTTCCCCGAGCCGGTGGGAAGGGCCACCCCAGGTGCTGGTGACAGTCCAGAAGGCTGGTGCGATGAGGCTGGACACCCAGCAGGGGTCTTTGTCCATGCCTCCGACTCCCAGAAAAGAGGTCACTGAGCCCTTGAATGCTGGGCTTAGTTTATCTGGGAAAAAACTCAGGGCTACCGACTCTTGGCCTCAAAATTCGTCATCCCGTGTCACTGTCCCTTCTGTACAGTGTGTGTCTCTACAGATGCTGGGTCAGGACAGGGCAGTTGAAGGCGGGGCACTGGACCACAGAAGGAGGTGCATTATCCATGGAATCCTGTGCTGTAGCTTTCTGGCCACCTTACGGTGGCTGAAGGGCTTAATCCAGGACTCAGCTGTGTCCAGAGCCACCTGGGCATTTGGAGTGGCGTCCACAGCCTCGCCACCTGTGTGCTGGGGCCTGTGCTCTGCCAAGTGCCCTTAGTGGGCCTTTTCCTCATTAGTATTTAGAACCAGCACCTTGTGAAGAAGCACCTTCAAAATACGAGGAGTAAGACACAGCTCAGGGGCCAGGTGCAGTGCTGGATCACAGGCCCATCAAAGACCTGTCCCCCGAGACACAAAGGCCCTCGGCAGGGAGGCTGGGCTGAGCAGCTTGGGGAGTTCTGGAACCAGACAGAACTGGTTGCCTGTGTCACCAGACAGCTATGTCACCTGAGCACGTTTCCCCATCTGTAAAGTGGGTCGATGCCCCGCCCACGGCGGGCTGTCCTACCGATAACACGCCTGGCTGCCCACTCCGAGCAGACCGGTAACGAATACTGAAATGAAAACCACCAACCCCATGGCTGTTCCTTTTCCTATCCGGCCCTGACCCCCAGGGGTGAAATCTACAACGCTTCTCACTCACGCTTTGGGTATTTTTAAAACGTTTCCATGGCTGTTTGTTTTAGATGACAGAAAGAAACGGATGATGTCTGCCCATTCTTATTTCAACCTATGAGAGTCTTGTAAGGAGGCATTTCTTAAATCCCCAGTGGCTCTATGTATAGTCAAAATAGCTCGTGTAAGGACACATGAAGCAATTGAAAAAAAAAAATCTGTTTTCGCTAAAGTGCTGGAAATATTTGTTTCTAAAAACAGCTTTAATATTTGACCTTTGCCTAGAATAGCTCTCGCCCAAACCTTACAAACAAGATGGGTTTTGGGAGCAAGGCAAGGTGAACAGTCCTGTGTTATTTGAGGCCAGCTTGATGTCCCTCCCCGAGCCAGTTTACATTCTTTGACATTCCTGGCGTGGGTGAGTCAGCGCTAAGGCCTCCACAGGCCCCTGTCCCTCCTCTCTGAATGGCTGAGCGCACCCCAGGTGGCCGGAGCAGCCATGGTCTCCAGTCACACCGCTGGGCTGCATACATAAGTATTCCCACAAGGCTGCCTTCTTAGAGTTCAGATACAGCTTGTCTGGAGTCGGAGTATACCCCACAGATCAAATGTGGGGTGCAGAGGCAATGAGCTCCGACCAGAAACACCCTCGGTAAACACGGCTGTGCCGGGCAGGGCACGGGGCGGTGACCGGACTCCCGGCGTGGCACACTCCCTCACCTGTGAAGCCGGCCAGCACGGCCGCAGGTATGACTGGTTTGCCCTGCTCCACCGGGTCGCTCCTCTCCTGGATGTAATCCTTGAAAGACATGGTCGGCTTGCTGAGGCCCAGGGCCTGGCTGCAGTCGTCCTCGCAGCTCTCGAAGGACGGCACCCGCTGCTCCAGCAGCGACGACTGGCTGTTCCAGGACTGCAGCAGCGAGTCCGAGCTCTCGAAGCTGCTGTCCCTGCCGTTCTCGGGGGCATCCAGGTCTCCAGCCTTCCCTGGCAGACACAAGCAGGCACACACTCAACAACACGCCCAGCCACACTGCTAAGGAAACAATGGGGGCTCTCTCGGCCCCAACGGCGGCATCGCCCCCACTCCACCACATTCCCTGCTGGTGCAGAGTCATTCAGACGCCCTAACATTCTTAAACCGAGGGGCTTGTTCCTTAGAAGCATACTGTCCAGCCATATCCCCCACCAACAATCAAATTGATCAATCGAGCGTAGCCTCATCGGATGGAGTCCGATACGGCAGTGACAAAGGACAACAGGCTGCTGTATCCAACATCACGGATGGGTCTCAGACATAAAGATGAGCAAAAGACAGCAGACAGCATGACTCCATTTGTATCAAGTTCAAGAATAAGAAAAATTATGATGATCATTTCCACTCGGGCTGCGGAGGCTGCTGACGGTCGGGAAAGGGTACGAAGGAGCCTTCTGGGATGCCGGAAACCCGTCCGCACCGGGGTGGCTGTTACACGGGTGTGTGTTTGCAAACCCCAACCAGCTGCATACCTGGAAGCTTGTGAACTGTGCACATACATCTCCGTAAACAGAAATGTTAGATTCCTACGCTGTCCCCCAATATCCCACTGGGTGGAGGGATCTATTCACGACAGCAGGCACTCACTGTGTCTCGTTTACCCGACACCCTCCGGGCCCACAGCCTGAAACGCATCGGAAACCCGCCTGCTGAGTGAGTCAGCCGCCTGTGGCAGTGACCAAACGTCCCTTAGAAGGACGAGTCCTTGACTTGCTCCAACAGTCGAACGCAGGACTGTGGATGGAGGAGCCTGTGTCTCTGTGTGACCGTGGCTCCCGGGTTCGAACCAAGAGCCTGCTGAAGGGGTCGGCTGGGAGCTCCTTCTTACCGGAACCGTTGGGGATCAGGCTCAAGCTGCCGCCCGTGAAGTCCTGGCTGACCGGGCAGTAGCCGACGCTGACGGCATTGAGCCGCGACTTGGGGAACATCTGAAACTCCTGCTCGGCACTCAGGCCACCGGGCGCCGCTGTGGACAGGCACACGTTGTCCAGGAGTCCGCCTTTGGGGAAATTCTGCGTCTGCATTCCATACGGCGTCTGCTCCACGCCAAACCCTGGAACAGAGCCATGCGACGGAGCCATTAGGTGACCGTCCGTGATGACTAGGACCCTCCACACCTCTCACCAAATGGAACGCGAGAGGTCCTGCATGCCCTGGCCTTTGCCAGCCCTCGGGGGACGCGTGGGCTTTGATGGGCAGGTTTTCCACAAAGTCCTCCTTTCCCAAACCATTCATCCTCCCAGCCTTACAGGCCCTTTTCCCAAGTGCCCGCTGCCTCTGGCCCGGGGTGCGACGCCTCTGTGTTCATGCTGCTGTGTCTCTCGCCCGTCGGATGCTTTCACATTTTCCTCAGACAGGGGTCACTGGCGCTCTTGGCTTCGGTGCCACAGGGGCTCAGACAGACTAAGTGATATGCCCCTGTATGCGCCTCCTACGTGGCACCTCCAGTCCCCTGTCCCCCCGCTGGCTGGGGGCACTGCCCGTAACCTATGCTCTCCACCATGTCAGCAACCAGAGGGAGAACCTGAAGGCCACGACACCTCTTTCAACCCCGAAGTTCAGAGCACGCGTGGTCTCGCCTACCACCCACTGCCCGTGCCGGCCACCTCTCAGCCCTTATACTAGACTCACCCCCACCATCAGCTCACTACATCCTGCCCCTCCTTCTGCGCGTGGCCTGGATCAGCGCTGGTCATTAGGCAATGGTCAATTTTCTAGTAGCCCCATTTAAGAAGTAAAAAGAAATGGGAAACTTGAAAATGTTACTTGACCTAAGATATCAATGATCATTTCAGCAGGCAATCATAGTAATTTTAAAATTAGGAAGGAGCTATTTTACATTCTTCGTCTCCTACTAAGGCTTCTAGAACTGGTGTGCATTATGTTCTTATCACACATCTCAATGCAGACCAGCCACATTTCATGCCCCAGTAGCTTGACAGCCACACGAGGCCACCACATGGGTCTGTGCAGGCCTACACAGTGCCTTTGGGCCATCCAAGAACTAACAGGACAACTCAAAACCAAGATCTTAGGGGTGGAGCCCAGACTGACCTAGTGAATTGCTGTTGATCCAGTGAGGAACGGAGTGGAGGTGGGAATCCTCTTCATACTGATCTTCTGCCTTTTCCTGGTTTTCTGAGGAACAGAAGAGAGAAAGCTTGATTGCAAATCAGGAACAAAACAACACAAGGGAAAAAAGTGACTTTCCAAATCTCTGTGTATGGTTCTTTCAGAACAACTCGACGCATTCAGTGGTCCACATTTAATCTGACGGGGTTCCAAGCCATTCTGTCCATTAAGACACATGAGACAGCAATGCATTTTTTGACAAGTAGAGGAAGTTTTCCAACATGAACACTGTCACAGGCAAAGTTAAATTTTCTACTGCACCACCCAAAAGACAGCAAAGGGTGAGATGCTGGTGGGGTGCCACCTGCCCCAGGCAGGGGGTGTGGCGAGAGCTACACAAGAAAAGGGCCACAAGGGGACACCTGCACCCAGGAACTTGGAAAGGGGAAAGGTGTGCAGGCTCTGTGCATGTCTGCCGCCTACAAACACATGGAACCACACGCCCACCCACACACACCCACACACCCAGTCCCAGACTCACATCCGAGGAATGGCAAAACAGGCCCAACCTGCTCACAAACTGATCCTCCCCAGAACCTCGTGGGGTCAGGCTTGTCCAAGTTCAAAGAGCATTTGGGGGTCTTTAAAAATAAGTTTCCCTGGCCCCAGAAGCCATAACTAAAAAGAGCTGGAGGTTGACTCCTGAGGTGTTTTTAAAATTCTGAGTCTACGACAGACGTTGAAGGTCAGTGCTCACTGAGATGAGGCCTATTTGCCTGAACTCTACAAAGGGGCTCATTTTCTTAAAGTCTTCACTTCAGTGATCCCTTGCTGTAATTTTTTTCCTTTTTTAACACTGTCTTTTTAACACAGTGTCCATGCTCTTTGTAGGGACTGAATTGAGACTCTCTCTACGTGATGAGAGTTCTTTGTTCAGTGGCCACTTTTTGTATAATACATCAGTGTGGAAAAACCTATCAGTTACTTTTACATGTGTTTAAAAACCTAAAACCAAAAAAAAAAATTGTATTGGTTAGAATCCATTTGGAATTAGGAAAATCTATTGTAGGATTCACGGAGTTTGTCTGAATAAAGGTTCCCTCTGGCTGAAGCTGGCTCATTTCTTTTGGTTCTGGAAGGGGAGCCACGCACCAGGGGAATTCTTTGCTGGCCTCCTTATCTGAGCCAACACGTGGCCCCCCTGACGGACGCCGTCCGGCAGCAGCGAACAAGCTGGTGACTAAGGCGACTGCCCGCAGCTACACGCGATGCCGTACATGCGCACCGAGGCGGATTCAAATCTACCGCCACACATCTGACCCTCGCCCGTGGCATTTTCAGGCCATTGCCATCATTTGAACTTCTGACCCTACGGCTACATGCTCTTCCCTCCCATGGCTGGTACCTTTGATCATCTGCTCCAGGTGCTCCCACAGAATGTCGCCCACAAAGTCCGGTGCCAGCTCCAGAAAACGCTCCTTGCCCAGGTTACACAACACCTGGCCATTCATGCCGAACCTCTGGAGGTTCACGTTCACCAGGCTGAACTCGTTGGTCGCCCAGAGAAGCCACTGGCAGACCTGTTGCTCTGTCCACAGCCAGGGGTCTATGGGGAGGGAAGAAAAGACGGAGCACGGAAGGAATAAATGGAAGGAGGAAGTAAAACCACGGGAGTCACTGCTGATTTACCCACCAAGTCCACACATGCACCAAAGGCCAAGGACACGCGCGAGACCCCCAGGTACATTCTAACACGGGAACACCAGTCCTGGCCGAAGCCTTGGTCTGAATCAGAACTAGCTCAGGTGAACCCCATCTCTGCCACTCTCTGCGAGATGCGTTACACAAAAGCTCAAAAATAAATAAATAAATAAATAAGTAAATAAATAGATAGATAGACAGATAACCCATCTCATGGAACGGCGGTCAGGTCCGTCCACCCAGTACAGAGCAGACTCTGGCAGGGGAGAGGCACTTACTCTTGGGGATGCCCAGCCGGCGCTGCTCCTTCTTGAAGCCGCTGAAGGTAGCTTTCAAGGCCTGACTCATCACGGCCTTGCTGCAGGGGGTTAGCAGGGGCAATTCACAGTTGGCCGCATCTGGAAAGAAACCCGGGGGTGATATTAGGATTCCACCGCTGGCAATGTTAGAGGGAGAAATCTTACTTTTCAGAAAAGAACGATTCTGATCTCAAACCCTGACATAATTCCTTAAAGGGGTATGAAGATTAGCAAAATATTTTGAGATGAAAATTGAAAAAATATCAGGTATCTTATAACATCACCGATTAAAAACTATCTAAAATGTTGTGCCTAGGTAAAATGTCCAGTGAAGGCTATTTGAACATTTTAGACAATGAAAGAAAACACATAATTTTTGGCCCAAAGGCTTAAGGGACTGTAAGTACATCATTTGGAAGTCAATTCCATTAAACTCAGCAGCAGGCAGACTTGGAGCCCAGTACAAACACACAGGCCTCCGCACCCGTGAGCTTGGCACACTTCCAATTTTTATTGAGAAACAGTCTTCTCTGGACTCCCTCAGCAATTTCAAGAATGATAAATGACTGTCACATGGCGGCACGCTGACGCAAGCACATGTGTTTTAATTAATTTTCTGGACTGTATTTTCTAGCACCTACTTCATATGACAAAGTAATCTCTGGAATGTCTCCAACTAATAACTCTCTCATAGTAACTGCAGAGGCGTTACCCGACGTGCCAGCCCCTTATAAAGGATAAACACGACAGGAGGAACTACAGAAGTAAAAACAGACGGGTAAAGATTAGCAAGAGTAATTTGTGGCCCCCAACCTCCAGGGGATGATCTGTGAACCCGGGATAAAAAGTTGGGGTGCATTTTATGTGCCCCGTTTGCTGCTCTGCTGAGTGAACCCGGGAGCTGCGCGCTGAAGACACCCTGATGGAAACCTCTGGGTCCTCCGCAGGGTGCCCACAGCGGGACACCGGCCCTCCCTGGGGCGCGTCCGGCAGGGACTACAGCAGAATCCTCACACGCATCAGAGGAAAACTGCCTAGTCCCAGGTCCAAGGCCTCCCTCTGACTTTTCACACCAAAGACCCAAGACACCGGCACTCCTGGCTCATCAACTGTCATCTCTTTATCAAGGGAGCTGCTCTGGGCAATCTCGCAAGAGGTGTCCACCCGGGCAGCAGGTTACCGTGAGAGATGGAGTCCAATCCCGTGGGCACTTCTTGGAGCGCTTGCTTTTCGTTCAGGGAGGGGAGGATGGCAAACAGGGACCCGTCCAGGGTGTCGAAGGCTGGCTGGCGCTGCAAAAATGGGCGGAAAGAAAACAGAAATATAATATTTACTTCTTAATTACCTGTTTTCAAAGTGGTCATTGGGCAAGCTGACCAATGTGCCCTGACCACACCGGCCACGGTAAAGCCGCACCTGGAATGGACCAGGACTCAAGCAGCTTTCTAGGACGGCCCATGGGACCAAAAGGAGTCCCCGTCACTGGGTCATTAAATCACCCTCACACAGGACAACTGGGAGTTCATTTTCAGTGGCCCATCCACTTAAATTAATAAATTAAGTAAACAAACCTAAAAATACCAGAGTCCCAGAACAGTGCTGGGATGGGTCTCAGCGCCCACCTGGTCCAAACACCTGGCCCTTCAGTGACATCATCGGAGAGAAATCCAGTCAGGCCTCAGGCAGGAGAAAAACGACCCGTAGCAAAGCCATTTTAGGTCACCGTGTTTAAAACAAAAGGCCAATGACTGAACAAAAACCGAAAATCAAACAATGACAGAAAGGATCCGTGGATGCACTGTCATTGAAATGTTTACAGTGAAACACCTTTACTGAAACTAGGTGTTTTTCCTCATCTACTCCAATCGTTCAGAAGACAGTAAAGCATGTGAGAAAGTTCCTTAGGTTCAATTTTACAAAAATAAAGCATATTAAAAAGAACCTCCCTTCCCCCTCTCCACAATCACCTGTGGTGAAGGACTTCCAAAGGACACAGATTTACAGTTAAAACCATCTCCAGTTCAGGGGAAGGGAGAGCAGGGGTACAGAGATGAAACCCCACAGGGCCCAGTTCTCATCCCAGCGGTTTGTCAACACAACAGCCTTTAGTGTAAGACTCATTCCTAAGTAACAGAGAAGGCCTTGAGTCACCATTGCCCAACTCGTTAAGGAAAAAATGTGAAGAAAGATTATACTTTTCCAACATAGGCTGGAAATCCCATGTCCTGTGTAACCCAATGACACGTGTTGAGTCATCACGAAGAGAATGGGTCACACATTTACAAATACAATGGGTTTGTGTGCTTTCGTTTTAGAAATGCAGAAGGAGGGATGACAGATTGCACAAGAGGGCAGGCGGAGGTTGGAACTGGCCCAAACACTCTGGGCGATGAGTCCCAGAATGGAGCCCAGCCCCCCAAGACCCAAGGCGTCGAGGGAAAAACCAGATAAGCAAGTAGGAAACACTCCACTGGATTTATTTATAAACGGATCTATCACGTCCGACTGACTTTGTGGAAAATATCAACTTTTCAAATTCCTACTAGCCCAGGTGACTAAGAAATGTCTTTCCTTCACTGACAGTAAGTTCTTTTTTTAAAAAAATCAGGAAGTCAAAAGACAATACCAACTCGTGCTGGCTATTTCAACACATCAATTCCAGGGACTGTTCTTCCCCACATCCAGAAACCGCACGGACATCACCAACTAATCTTTCAAGTTGCAGGAGAATTTTTCTTCCTATGGGTGTGGTTTCAAAGTTGGTACCATCACAGCTTGTCCAGTTTCACCTCGTTGAAAACGTCTGACCAAACCAACATGAAAGCTCCCTAGCCTGATGCTGGATGACCCACATAATACTCGAGAAAGGCCTGAGCTCCTTTTTTTGGCTCTGTGGGTCCTATCAGACAAGTAACCTCACGGTCATCTGCAGAGTAAAATATAGCATGCCAGGGGCACCTATGTATACAAAACACGGAGCTCAGAGGAGGCCCACCTAAAACCACTGCTTCTGAGATATGGTTACTACACACAAAGCTTAAAAACAAGGAGAAGGCAAACGGGGAATCATCCGTTTGTGTCACTGCAGAATGTTCCCACGGGGAGTTGAGATAGAAGCTCCGTGATATGTGTGCACAAGTGCCTTTCATCTCTCATCTGTTTTCTGGCTCCCACGCACACAGCTGCCCCGTGGGCTCGGCCAGGTCGGCCGGAAGCAGCGGCGGGGTCTGCCCGCCTCTCCTAGACAATTCCACTTCACTTCTGAAAGAAACAGCCTCCCCATGGTCTGAGGAAACTCCCGCTCTGTCTTTTCACCCAGTGGAAGTCTCGGAAACAAATGACCAAGGCCTCAACTTCTACAAATTAAACGGCTTCGTATCCTGGAGGACAAGTAGTATAAGTATCAGGACGCCCATTTTACAGACTGGAAAACTGAGGCCCAGAGGGATTAAGCAAACAGCCCGGAGTCCCACAGCCAGTGAATTAAAAACTGGGGCTAGAACTGGTTGTCTGGGACCCAGGCCACTGTTTTGTTCTGTTTTGTTTTCCTCCTAGAGGTTGAGCTTTCCAAACTGTATATAAGAACTTTTACGTGGGACTTCGCTCACTCACCTTGAGTGTCCCTCTGTAACTGTTGGACACAGGGGCCACCTGGTCCATGTTCTTGATTCCAAAATCATTCATCTTAAAAAAAAAAGGAAGAGGAAAATAAAGAGTCAGAGGCAAAAGTCAAGTATTACATTTCTAAGGCGTCTTCATGGCCTGGCCTGTGCAGACACTGAATTCTGGCTGAGTCTGTCAAGTTTTACCCATTAATGGTCATTCAGAACCAAACACCAGGAATTCTTATTTAAAAGCCCTTCTCACAAAGGTTCTGCAATTTAAGTAGTTAAGTAATAATACCCTGATTCCCACTGAATTCCACTTAGATAAAGTCACATTCTGTGGCTGCTCAGAGCCTCCTAAGGCAGCCTGAGTGCTTCTGTGACAGGAGAGGGAAGGGCCTGGGGAGGTGTGAGGTGGGGGGGGGGGCGGCAGCTCCACCCAGAAGCCTCAGGGGCACGGAGGAGGGCCCGCCCCAGGCAGCTCCAGGTAGGTCCAGATCCAGGGAAGCAGGCACCTGAGCCCTGAGGCCCCTTCCCCTCCACACTGGAGCGGCTCCCTGCCCGGGAGGATCAGGGGGAGGACCACAGCTTCCAACCAAACCTTCTTCCCCTCCCATGTGAAACAGACAAGCTCTAAATATGGCTGCTTCGTGTCGCTCAGCTGTGCATTTTCTCAAGAGGCAACTCCAATCACAGGTCTGCTTTGCTTGCTCTGATAGCATCTGGGCTTACGGGAGACCAGAGACTTGCGACCTGCGCTGCCTGAGGGGGTGGCCTCCAGCCACGTGTGGCTGCTGAGCGGCTGGCACCCAGCTGGGAGGTGGGTAACATACACATGCGATTTGCAAGTTCTCGCAGAAAAAAGTAAAAAAAAATCTCAGTAATAACGTTATATTTACTGCATGTTTATATAACATTTTGGATATATTTGGTGAATGGAAATATACCGAAATTAAGCTCACCTACTTTATATATTTAACGTGGCTATTAGAAAATTTATAGTTACATATGTGGCTTGCAATTGGGCCATGCTTTAACAGACCAAGAACTTATTTGGGGCCTTAAAACACAATTGTTTGGCCAGGTAAATTACATATTAATAAGTGAGACAGGTACCTAGATAATGCCACCAGTGTTAGATAGAAGACCAGAGAAACTAGAACTCATTTTCAAATTACCTAGGTTAGTTTCTGGCCACAGAACTGAAGGCCCATAAGGCAACTTTATGGGGTCTGCTAACTGTCCCCCCATCTCCACTGGGTGCTCCCACCTGTTACAACAAAGGCCTTCAAGTAATTAAAATATCGTGCAATTGATAGCGCTCACTGGAGATGGCCAACAGCATATTTTGCTGTAACTAACTGGGTTTCTTGGTGCTTTCTTGAGTTTTCTTCATGATCAACCTTATGGCTAAAGCAAACTTCCCAACCACGCAACACACACACGCATGCACAACCACTTACACACAAACCCCCCTCTACCCCCGCCCCCCCAGCTGGAAAGGCAGGTGGGTGGTGAGTGTCTGTCTCAGGGGAGGCCAGAGGTGCTGCACAGGGCTGTTAAAACCCTCAAGAGTGCAGGTGACTGCCTTGGTGGCCAAGGAGGCTGGGGAGCGCGGGATTAAGTGATAGAGCTACATGGGGAGGGCAGGGGAGGGCCTGGGCTTGTCCTGGACCAAAAGTAGCCACATTTGCTCAGAATCTCCACTTTGTGGGCCACTCGCACTCAAGAATCAACATTCACTACTGAGGATGGCTGCCACGACAGATCCCTCCTTGCTAAGGGCTGAGTCTGAGCTGGGGACCATCCCTTCCTACCTTACTGAGTCTCCCAGACATCCCTGAGGAGTCAACGTGCCAGGGTGAGGCCCAGAGACCTCTGGCAACCTGTCCAGGATCACACAGCTACTACTGGGGCCTTTAAGCGGCACAGTGCAGACCACACGGCCGTCGAGTCGAGGGATCCTGAGCGCCCCTATGTGCCAGGACAACCTGGTGGGGCCTGGGCCTCGTCCCGCCACACCCCGAAGATCTCAGATAGCACGCAGATATTATTAGACCGGGCCCCTGCGTGCTACGCTGTAGCGTGTGAAATGCTCCTTCAGTTCAGAGCTTTCTGTCATGTATCCGAATGGACCAAGTCCTGGTAACCTGTGGATTAAATCCACAAGCCTCAAACAGAAGACGAAAATGCAGAGCCCACCTCCTTTTCTACGTCTGGTTTGCGGAGGCTTGGTGACTTGGGAAATGGAGAATAACTTCCCACCTTCACAGAGGTAGAGGATGGACGTGGCAGGCGATGGAAAAGCTTCACGGCGCGGAGCGGGGCTGGAGGGGGTTTGTGTACAAATCCTTGGGAGAAAAGGCAGCCTACCACTCCCACATACAGAGTGGTAATTACTCACTACGGAATAGAGTTCTTTTGTTGTCCAGCTTTTAATTTGTTTTGTAAGAACTATGCAGAATCAAAGTGGTTTCAGGCAGACACAGAACTAATCAAATTTGAGTTCATTCGCTTATTTGACTCAGCATGGCTCCTTAAGGTGGCAGACAGGCCAAGTTTCTCCATGTAAATCAATTTTAAATTTGGGTCCTTTTGGTGTTGACCTTTGGGTTACTGCTTGGGAACAAAAATTTTAAAAAATATATTTTAAAAAAGGAAAATGGCAGAAATGTAAGTGCTGAGGATGGTTAAACTTTTAAACAAGCAGAACTTGCCTGACAACCAAAGCCTTCTCTGAACAAATGATCACTTACGTGAGATTAGACCCCAGGCTTGTATTTAGGTAAACTGGAAAAAAAAAAAAAAAAAAAAAAGGAGAAAACAACAGGTACCCCCACCGCCCAATATACTTTTTGAAGGTTGGTGTGCTTTTTCCCTTTGAAAGTTATCACTGTAGCGAGAGGAATGACTAATCCCAACAATGAATGTTTGATATTTCCCTGCAGAACCGCCGGCGCTAACATTTACTGTACTATGATATTACTCAGAATTTTAATAAACCTTAACTTGGAGATTTATCTCCCTGATGGGTGGTGGTGTGGGCAGGCAGATGGCGCACAGGCGCTTCCATTGTCCGGAACAAACATAGTCTCTCAGTGGTGAATTAAAATAAATTACCCTTATCTCCACAGGGGACTGCTCACTTCTTTACTTTCTAAGTAAGTAACACGTCAACTACTATTTTAAGCTACCTTGAAATTGAATGCAGGCCAATATAAAAAGTCTCCTGCGCTTTAAAGAAATACCTCAATGCACAAACGCTCACTGATACCCCTTCATTAAAAATGCTTAAAGAGCAAGAAAATAAAAGCAGCCCTTCGCACCCACCTCCCCATTTCCGACCGGCTCCCGCTGCTCCACTTGCAGGGCCCAAGGGCCCCGATCCACTCCTGGGTGCCCGCGGGGATCTCGCCCTAGAGGCAGGACGCGCGGGCCGCCCCGGGAGGACCCTGGACATTGGCCGAGCAGGTGACCTAGGGCCCAATGTTTTCGGGGAGCCGCAGTCTCCCAGGTATTTGAGGAGGTAGGCGCCCCAGGTCCTCCCTGGCTCGGCGCGCTCCGGTAAATTATCCGTACACCCGGGCGCCCTGGAACACCCTCTCCTGCGTAGCCCCAGCCCCTTGGCGAAACCAGGTTCCCCCGGCCGCCCAAAGGCAGGAACCCCCACCAGACCCTCGACATTCCTTTTAAAAACAATAGGAAGCGAAACAAGCCGGCGCGCACGCCCGCCTCCCCCGGCTCCGCGACCCTGGGGGCCGCGGCCCAAGTTCGCAGCCCGCTCCGCGGTCACGACCGGGCCCATCCCGCGTCCTACCCTGCGCTCCGCGTCCCGACCGCCCTCAAAGCCACTCGGCCACCCGCAACACGAGCCCGGAGAGGCACGGAACCCAGACGCGCGACCCTCGAATCCTGAGTAGCCACCACCCAGCTTGGACCCGGGCGTACGGACCTCGGCGCTACTCAGGTCCCCAGCCCGGCTTCTAGGTACCCCGGAGAGGAGCCGGCGCCGGAGGGCGCTGTCTACCGACCCCCAGCCCGCGCCCGGCCGGCCCGCCCACCCCGGACCCAGGTCTTACCGCGCCGCTTCTGGCAGGGCCCGCGCGCGGTCGGGCGGCAGCTGCTCGGGCCCGGGCTTCTCCTTGCGATCGCTGCGGGGCCGAGGCCGAGGTGCGGGTGGGGCGTCCGGGAGGCCGAGGCGAGGGCAGGCGGGCAGGCAGGCGGGCGGGCAGTGGAGCAGGAGAACGGGAGGCTCCGGGCGCTCGAGGTTGCGGCTACACTGCGCTCCGCACCGCCGCTGGAGGAAGTAACCCTCCCCGTCCCTTCGCAACGAGCTCTTCTGGATCGGGGAGAGGGGGGCGGAGGGAGGGGAGACTACCGGGGACGAGAGGAGGAGCATCGAGAGGGGAGGGGAGAGAGAGAAGGGGAGGGAAGAAGGACGGGAGGAGGATGAGAGGAGGAGACGGAAGAGAGGAAGAGGAGGGAGGGCATCGGGGTAGGGTAGGGGCGGAGTCGGCGTTTTCCGGCCGGGACCTCGCTGCGCCCCGCGGCCGCGGGCCTCCGTCACTCCCTCGCTGTGCCAAGACCGCGGTGGCTTCGCGCAAGCGTGCGCCCGGGAGCTCAGAAAGAGAGTCTCCCCAAGTCCTGAGGCTTTAACGTCAAATGCAAGGTGCTGGTGCTGGTGGCCCTGAGCAGCCTCAGGGATTGGTAATAAGAGGCCCCATTCTGGGACATCTTCCTAGATCTTTGATTTCTTATCATTCTTATTGTGAAAAGACTGTGAATGAGATGATAAACGTGTCAACGGGGCCCTTTGCTGGGGGGCTGAGTCCACCCTGCTCCAGGCAGCCCGTTCTCACAGCCTCCGTGTGGGTGGCGCCCCCTAGAGTTGAGCGATGCCCCAGCTGTAACCAACCTGAGCTTCTCGGAGCTAAGACGCACGATAATTCTCTAAGGCCTTCTTGTTCCCAGTTTAAATGTGAGGGAATTGAACCTTAGGGTAAATAACTTGCCGGGTCATAAAACGTATAATTACCACCCACGGTCAAAACCATTGCCCATATTCTGCCAAGTTTCCATTTTTAGCAGAAAGTCCTTGAATCGGTGGCTAGAAGTGTGTGCACTCCCTATGCAAATTCACGTCAGATTCTCAATAGTTTGGAGGGAAAATATAGATTCCTGAAGGTGGATATAAAATAAAATAGCCCAGCTTAAGCAAGGCCATGGGACTAAAAATTGGCGCATCTCAGGGACCCAGTGCTGTGAAACCGGAGGAACTGCCTCCCTTCTGTGTTACCACGGCTCCAGGCTTCCATGGCAACCCTAAATCCAGAGTTACTCGAATAATTGAGATACCACCGGCACCTTAATGTTTTCAGGTACAGGAGGGTCCCAAGGTATCATCATCGCACAGTCAATGGTGGGGTCTGCAGCGCTAGGACAACCCAGTACAGCGGGCACTGGTATCTCCAGGACACTGGATTCATTCCGATGGCTCCTCAGTGTGTGTTCGCGCCCCCGCCCCCCAAACCATGGATAGGTCAATAAAGAGTTTCATAAACGGAACACAGATCCATAGTAAGTTACCATGGAGACATGAAGAGTCTGCTACTTTTTAACTATAGCAGAAAAGACAGACTGGTCTGGGCTGCAGTTTTATCTAATGGAGGATTTCCCCACCCCCAGGCTACACACAACAGCCTTCGATAGTGTCTGAGAAGCTGGGTGCCCACAGCCATAGGGTCAAGTTCATTTGCTCAAAATGGTACTGCCTGTTCGTCGCACCTTCTCTGGCACCCATGAGGGTTCAATGTGGGATGCTCGGGGCTGAGTCATTGAAGTCCAGTGACTCCTTGGGAAGACGTCATTTCTCCCTGAGGGGCTGGTGCAAGCTGGGGTGGGCGGCAGGGGGCACTTTGCTTACGCTTACGTTGGGTCACTTCCGACATATCTGAGCAGAAAGGTGTCAGAAGGAGCTCAGCGGTTTGCAGGCAATCCATTCCTGACAGCCGGTGTTTCTTCTGCTGTAACTCATTAAACCTTGGGCTCCTTCGCTCTTCTGTAGAAAAAAAGGTGATTCTGGAAACTTTGTCATCAGGCTGGGATGAATAATCGACATAGAACCAAATAGGTCAAGAATTGTTCACTGTTGAGCACGTGGTAGAGAGGCTCATAATGACAAAGCTATTAAGTTTCTTTTTCCAAGCTCCCCTCTGAAAGCATCTTATGAAAGGGACCCTTTGAAAAAAGTATCATATACATGAAAAACCATCATCTGTACACCCTCAGTGGTAAGTGTGTGAAACCCTATTGAAAATGCCCTGGCCAGCCTTAGCAGGTGTGGCTCAGTTGGTTGGAGTGTTGTCCTGTAAGTCAAAAGGTTACAGGTTCAATTCCTGGTCAAGGCACATGCCTAGGTTGTGGGTTTGGTCTCTAGTCGAGGTGCCCACGAGAGGCAACTAACCAATGTTTCTCTCTCGAATTGATGTGTTTTTTTTCTCTCTCTCTCCCCCTCCTTCTTCCCCGCCCCTCTCCAAAATCAATAAGCATGTCCTCGGGTAAGGATAAAGAAAAGAAAATGAGCTGGCCAGAGCACAGATGCCAGAACTGGAAGAGGTACAGGAGGCAGGGGGAGGGAACCTCAGCCAAAGCCAGCATGGACCCTTGACTCCCTCCCAGGCCCCTGTTAGTCCCTGACTCCCTCTCCGAGGAGGCCTGGGTCCTACACTGTGGCCGACCCCCCTGTTTGCCTGGGTGGTCGCAGGGTCATAATAAAATGGCTTATCCTAGTTCTGGGGCGTTATCAGGCTTCCTAACATTTTTTACCTTCCTGCTATTAGTTGGTTTCCTAGTTACTCAGCTGAACTAAGACCTTGGCCTGGCTGCAGCCTGTGATTACTCATTGACGATTATGGCTTGATTCACAAGGAGCGCTGAACTTCACAGTAAATTAAACCTAATAAAAGTACAGTCCCTGTGTTTCAAGATCAAAAGTCGAAGGCGTTAGAAGGAAATTAACAGGAGCCACCCAGGATAAAATGATCCGATGCCCTATGTCAACTGCAGTCTCTTTTCCCTTAAGAAAGAGCGAGGCCCCTGGAGAAGGGGAAAGGGGACACTTCCCAGGGTACATGTGTGATATATTTAAATACCGAATGTCCAGGGGGTAAATTGCAGATAACAAATTCTTTGGACTCCAGACATAATTATTAAAAATGATTAGCTTACCAAGTCATACTTTCAAAAATTACCAAAAACGTTTCCTTAGAAACATGCCTGTATTTCCCTTGAAATCCAAATCAATAGTTGACATACGGTTCCAGGTGATTTCCAATGCAAACTAAAGACGTCATCTGGTCTGAGCTGTATTATTTCTTCATTCAGCAAACAGTGTCACCCGCTGAGAAGACAGAGATGAGTAAGGCTTTGTCCCTGCCCTCCAAGTGCCCAGCACGGTTAAAATCACACACAGATACGAGACTCTGGAAATCCTGCTGGGGGAGGGGGTGGATGCAGGAGAGAAGAACACACGTAGAAGCAGAAATAATTTGATTCATGCACATTTGCGTCTGTGTTTTCTTTCCTGCCATTCACCCTGACTCAGCAGGTATTCCACTGATATATATTGGGGTCCAGGAACAGATCAAGCCAGGCTTTATACCACCCCCAACCCTGCCACCCCTTCACCCCAAACCCACCTCCCACCTCCAGGTGTCCATGCAACATGTATAATGTCCATCCGGCCCTCTGCTATTGCCCAGCTGTAGGCCTCACAGACACCAGGAATCCCCAGCTGACCTGGGGTCGCCTAGCAGCCTCCCAATCTCCCAGTGGTCCCAAGAGCTGGCCGTGTCTACCCTCCTCTTTAAAATTCCTGGCAGTAGCAGGCACGGGGCTCTCCTGGAAGCCAAGGCCTTTTCCTGAGGGCCTGTTGTAATTCTTTTCTGCTTGTGGGTGGCCTCATTTCTCCCCTGGGCCCTCTGTGCACACAAAAGCATAATAACTAGATGGAGGGAGGCTTCCTCGCCCCTGCCCCCGGGCAGCCTGATACCCTGGGGTCGAATCCCAGCTCAGCCTTTCACTAGGCCTCCAACTGTGAGCCCCTGGGCAAGTTACTTAGCCATTCTGGGCCTCAGTGTCCTTGTCTGTCACAATTGCTTGTCAACGGGACTTTTCTGCTAGGACTGCCTGAGGATGAAGTGAGTTAATGTCTCTGAAGCACTGAGAACATTGCCTGGCACGTAGTCAGTCAGTCTACGTGTGTGATAAATAAGAGTTCTCTGGGCGGTGGGGAGCTCGATCCGCCCGCCCAGCAGCCTCTCCGAACACTGCTTTGCTGCACACTCCCAGGCAGGATTTCAGGTCGCAACAAGGACTGAGGTCAAGACCAAGGCTGTCACTAGGGGCCCGGACTTCTTTCACTGGCACGCTCTTGCCCCAGGTGGTAAAATACCCAGGCCTAAACACTGAATTTTCAAACAACTGGAGAACACCTCAGAGCAGGGGTCCCCAACCTCTGGGCCACGGACCAGTGCCGGTCCGGGCCTGTTAGGAGCCAGGCTGTACAGCCGGTGAGTTTGAATGCAATGCGCTTGAATCATCCCCAAACCACCCACCTCCCTGCCCTCTGTCCCGCCTCCATCCATGGAAAAACCGTCTTCCACAAAACCGGTCGCTGGTGCCAAAAAGGTCCGGGACCACTGCTTTAGAGAGTTGTTTTTATAAGGAAACTGAGGCCCCAGGGGGATCAGTTCCTTCCCACCGTCACGTGACTGCTTCCTGGCAGGGCTGGGACCACAACGCTGCCTGACGTCATTTTCCCTTACAAGGCAGTGCTCTGTATACGAACCGTCTTCCACATCCACCATGGAATTAAACGGCACGATGACATGCTTCAGGCAAGTCCAAACACCAGCAGATGTAAGAGGACCTGCTGAATTCGGTAGCATTGATAACCCTAAATGAAGGGGTTTGAAGTGTGAGTCAGACCCACCCGGACATGTGGTTTGGTCATCGGTCATAGTGAGCGTTTGTTCTGCATCCCAGCAGGTTCCCACAGCAAGCCCCGAAATGGAGAGCACCGACCTCATCGCACACTGGCACTCTCCACCATGAGTCTTCCCACGTACTGAGGGCCTGTCCGTGTAGCAGACAGAGGATTGTCATTTAATTCACCTGCCACTGTTGGTGACAAAATAAAACCCGGATGAACGTTTTAAAGCTAAATAACGCTATGGACTTAAGCAGGCATGTGAGTAAATCGCTGAGACATTGGGATGTCTACGCTGCACCCATGTTTTTGCGGAACGGCTTGCCAGGGGCTGCAAGGCTCCCCCACCCCGCTCCTTCGCACGGGTGAACTTCTGTGTCTGTGTCTCTGTCAGACCCGCTGAGGTATCAGCTCCTCCTGTTTATAGCTGTTGTAAATCGCCTCTCCTCGGGGCTGAGCTCCAAGTTAGTGCTTTCTTTACGTCTAAGTGCTGGACTTGGCCCCCTGACCGTGCCTCTGGGTCAGCCGCCCTTTCCTCATGGCAGGGAGACTAACGAAGCCCCTCCCATCTGACCTTGAGCACCTGCGTTTCTTGGGAGCGAGAAGAACGTTTGTCCTTAGTGAGTTGTGCCTTCTTGTCTCTTTGTTTTCCCCTGCACGTTAGTGTTTGTATAGAAAAATCATATTGTTTCTCTGCCAGAACCACTTGCTCTATCTAGTTTAGGAAAAAGCAACCGTCTGACGTTTTATTCATTCATTCAATCAACCAGCCATTCCTTCCAGTTTTACCGAGAAGTAACTGACATTGTTTGACATTTTCACAGTGATTTTTCGGTGTGAATTAGAATACTTATACTCATTTCTAAACACTTCTAGACGTTGTTCGTACTCAGGACAGCAGCCAGAGGGGTCTGGTTAAAACACCAGTCACAGCTGTTCTTCCTCAGCTAAAAACCCTTCAATAGACCCCACGTGGCTCAAAGAAAAAGCCCAAGTGCCCCGCAGGCCTGGTGACCTGGCTTCCCTCCACCTCTGTGATCGCTCCTCTCTCCTGGATCGTGGACCCCTTCCGGTCACCGGCCGGCGGATCCCCAAGCACCAGGTGGGTCCTTGCCCATGTCATACTGTCCCCTCTCCTGGGGATGCTCACTTCTTCAGACCTTCACTAAATTGTCACCTTTGCTGAAAGCTTCCCTGGCCACCCCAACTAAAATTTCACCCCCTCTGACCCAGCATGCTCTCTTTTCCCCTTAAGCCGTATCACTATTTAACATCCTTTCTGTTTGACTTGTTCACCCTGCCCATTCTGTGCCTCCCAGCAGGGATTCTGCCGCAGCCAGGCAGGGACTGTGCCTGCTTTTCAGCAATGCTCAGGGCAGCTCCCGACACAGGGCACTTGGTGTTTGCTGAGCGGATGCCGAACGTGTCAAATGCTGGTGTGGGCACCAGGGATGGGAGTCTAGAGAGATGCAGCTTCCCAAGAAAGTGAGGGGTCTTAGCAAGAGTAAGAAAGTTTTGAGTGAATTTTAAAAATCAGCTAAAAAAATAAAAAGTTAAACTAGGCAGTGACTGGGATCTTTGACATTCTGTACAAGAAAAAGAGAAAAGGGGATTTATGAAATAGTTCTCCAGCCAGTGGGGGCAACACACATCTATGGTGGCAATAACATGCAATGTCAAGTGCAATCTTGAGGGCGAGTCACCATCTACAATTATGGTGAAAGATGTCATAGAGGAAAAAAAAAGAACTTTCAATGTAGGTCAATTCCATGTTAACAGTGGTGTGGAGTGGTCGGCGACCAGAAGACCAGAAGGCACCTGAAGGTCAGCTTTGGCTGTCTTGTTCCCGCTCATTTCTAGGGTTTCCCAGTTGGTTTCTCTGGGGCCCCTCCACTTTAGATCTGATTCAGCCCCTGTTCCTGAGTTGGTCAGAAAACTGGGCTGGCCTTGTGGACTTCCGGGCAGGGACCAAAAGTACACCACAGCCAGCTGCACAGTGTGGCGGGGATTGGACTGTCTCCTGGCCAGCACAGGGTCACTGCTGGGTCCTGGGAGCCTCGTGGTCCCTGCTCTGCTGTGCGCGAGAACCCTACCCCCTGGCCCGCCACCTCTGGTCTCCTGGATGGAGCTCCTGCCTTGGTCTCATTCCTTCAGTTCAGAAGAAATGCCTGGTGTCCTCTGTCCCCTCCCTGGTCAAAAGCATGTCCAAGTTCTGTCATCTAAGGACAATCCACACAGTGACCTCCTGTCTGCCTGTTCTCCGTGCATGAACCACACTGAGGTTTCCTTCCAACCCACCTGTTAGCCTGTGGGAGTGTTCGAGCGGAGCCTGTACTGCCGATCTTAACATACGCCATCCTAGACTGTGGGGACGGGGCAGGTGGCAGCAGGAAGCCAGTCACATGACTGTAGTGGGAATAAAGGTAGGGGACAAGGGTGGCTTGGACCTGTGAGTTCATGGTGGACAGGAAGAGAAGGGTTCCTCTCTGAGGTACCAGCACCACCCTTCACCAGCTGCTCAGGTCAGGGTCCTAGGAGTCGCCCTTGACTTCCCTTCCTCCCTCAGCCCCACAAAGCATCAGCAAATCCTGTGAACCCTAATTCCATGGCCTGTCTCAAATCTATTCATGTCTCCCTTCATCTGCTTCTGTACTCTTGTCACTGGTTTGCTCCCCTTGATGTTCGGGCATCACTCTCCTAACTGGCGAGCACCCCTCTGCTCCAGCCCTCCTGTTATCCCTCCTCCATGTGGCAGCCAATACACTCTCTGAAAAAACCAATTCGGTGATGCCACCTCTCTCCTCAGAATCCTCTACAAGCGTCTCCTTCCACATTAAATAGAACCCCAACTCCTTTCAAAGCCCCAGAAGACCTGGCCTCGCTCCTCCCCCCTCTCTCTTCTCGTCGCTCCCTGTACTCCAGTGCACCAGCCTCTGTCTGCTCCTGCAACACCCTAGGCCGCTCCTGCCTCAGGGCCTTTGCCCTTGCAATGCTCTGGGATGCTCTTCCCCCATGTCTGCAAGGCTGCTCCTTATCATCTTCTAGGACGAGTGTCCCTGGTTCAGGGCAATGCTTTCTGACCCCCAGTCAGAAGGTGGCTTGCCTTTCCACTGCTGTCACACGCTGCTGACAATGCTCTTCCTAGCATTTATCGCTGCACAATTTTCTCGTTAATTTACCTTCTATTTGAGTGTGCTGTCCTGTTCTCTGGTGTACTAAAACGCAGGTGTAGTGTGAGTAGAATCCTTGCCCATCCTGTTCGTTGCTGTGACCCAGCACCATCAATGGCATCTGGCCTGTTCTAGGTGCCAACACAACGTGTTCAGTGAATGAATGAATGAGTTAGGCTAGATTCGACGTGTTATTCCAGTATCTCAGATCTTTATGACTCCTGAGTTTTGTTCTCCAAAGTTTCTTGCATTACTAACTGCTCCGATCACCTATAAACTTGATAAACAGATCATTGAACCAGTAGTGACTCAGGCAAAGCCTGTAGTATGTCCCCAGAAATCTCCCTTGGGTGACAGTAACCCGGGATGAATAACTCTCTTTGTATAACTCCCGCGAAGATACAAGACATTGAGGAAAATATCCTGCTGAAGGACAAATAAAGACATCTGTCACATGTGCTCTATCTGCTTTTCCAGTAAACCTGTTGGGTCACATGATACCACTTGTTTCCACGAAATCCTGATGACTCCCAGGCCTTCACTGTGGGGTGTGTGTCCTGACTCGGTCCTGCCGGAGCAGAGGTGAAGTGCCCATTACTGCCCAGATACATACTGCAGAACCACATGGCGTGAGCCTCGGGTACCTGGCAGGTGCTTTTCACACCGCGAATGGATGCAGAGCCTGTGGGCGGAGTTTGGTGACTCTAACAGCCTTTGGTACAGAGATTCAATCTCTCAACCTCTCAGTCACTTAAAATACAGCAAAAGCAAATGGGTGTGCCCTTCACAGAGAACAGCATTTGAACACAATATGTCAGTAACAAGACACCACAGACACGGAGGCTTAAATGAGATAGAAGTTTATTCTCCAGAATAACACTCAAGGAAGGTGGTCTGAGGCTGGTTTGGTGGCCAGTGATGTTGGGACCTAGGTTCCTCCCATTCTGTTCTGCCCTCCTCTGCCTGGCTGAAGACGACACACTGCCGTGTCCATGTTTCTCCCTGGGAAAGGACAGAAGAGAAGCAGAGGCCTTTCCCAGTAGGGACACTATTCAGAATTGCACACAGCAGTCTTGCTCATTCCTTTTGGGTTGGATTTAGTCCCATGACTTCATATAGCTGCAAGAGAGTCTGGGAAATGTAGTCTGTAGCTGGAAGAGCCTGTGCTGAGGATGAATCCAGCAGGCTCAGCCGTCCCCACCCCGACATATGCACATCATCTGGGTTATCTCCCAGATGACCAGGGCAATCCCAGACTTTTCTATCTTCTGCCCACTCCAAATAATCCAGACCCAGGGCCTGTAAACCCAAAGCCCTACATTTCTTTAGTAACCAATTTCTTATTTCTCATAGGCACAACAGCATCTGGGAGTCATTTTCCTATCAGAGGCCCTCCCTCTGAGAGCTTCTTTTCAGTCAGTCCTATACCAGGCAGCCAGATATGCTTCCTAATCCATTGCTCTGATTATGTTATTCCCCATCTTAGAAACATCCAATGCCTCCGCACTGCTCTTAAAATGAAATCCAAACTGCTTGGCGTGACTTTCATCTGCATTAGCAGCCTCCTGTCCCACTCCCCATCACCGACTACCCCAAGATCCAGCCAAGGGAAGGGAAGACAGTGAGGAGAAAAGAGAATAGAAGTTTACTGAGCCCCCTTTGTAATCATTGCTATGGTCTGAAAGTTTGTGTGGCCCCCAAATTCATATATTCAAGTCTAAACCCCCAGTATGATGGTATTTGGAAGTGGGGGTCTTTGGGAAGTGATTGGGTCATGAAGAAAGAGCTTTCAAGAAAGGGATTACTGTCCTTATAATAGCAGGCCCAGGAAGCTCCCTTGCACCCCTCCACCATGTAAGGGCACAGCGAGAAGACGGTCATCTGTGAACCGGGAGCTGGGTCTTCACCAGACACTGAATCTGCTGGCACCTTGATCTCAGACTCCCAACCTCTAGAACTGTGAGAAATAAATGCCTGTTGCTGATAAGCCACCCAGCCTGTGGTGTTCTGTTATTGTAGCCCAAACAGACTGAGACTGTCGTCACTGCAATTTATTGGGTGCCCTCTGGGGACCAGGCCCTGTTTTGTACGTTATCCTCACAGTAACCTCGCTGGCTCTCTGAGCTGACTCCTGCATCTTAACTCCTGGGCTGTTAACTCTTAACTCTTAACAGTCGGTCTTGCCTGACTGTTTCTCCATAAAGATGCTCAGCTTCCTGAAGGCCCAGAAGATTCCCCTTTCGCCAAGGCCTTGAGCGTCCCTGGCAGGAGCACCAGGATCTTTTAGAGGAGTTGGCAGGCAGTTACTTCCAGGCTGGAGAGGCTGGGATTGAAATGGGCTCCACCAGCTCAGTGCCTGCAAGGATCCTGGCTGGCTGAGCACTACACCACCTCTTTGTTCCTGGAGATGTCCAGAGCGGGCAGCAAGGCCTGGTCTGTGATCATGGCTCCCTAACCGTGGACTGACCAAGAGCAAAAGCAGAGGGAGCCCCTCAGAGGGCACACCTGGCATAGCCTGAAACACTGCAGAGGTGGTCGACAGGGCTGGACCTGTGTCACCAGATCTCATTCAGAGGCTCCCAGCTGATTCCAAGGCCTGCATCTGATCACATACCCAGAGCTCTCCCACCGCCCTGTGGGACTAAGCCTTCCTGCTAAGCTCCTCCAAAGGGCTCTGAGGTCATTTACCAGCAACCTGTGCATGGGCAAGTGGTGTCCCCACACCTTTTGGGGTCAACTAGATACAGGCTCTCTGCTAATACCAATTCCTGGGGACTCAGATACTCCTGGGCTCTGCTAAAGAAGGGGCTGCCTTCTGGGGTTCAGATAATAAGAGTCATATGACAAAGGAAGGGATTTCTGGCTTTACCACCTACCATATGATCTAGCAAGGAGCCCTTCATTTCTGATGCTTCAGTTTCCCCCATAAAACAGAGATAGCGCAACCTGCCCTGTCGATTAAACAGATACCAGAAGAACTAAGCCCTGTTTCCTTCCCCTCTCCCCACTCCCCCGAGCAAATATTTACCAAGGGCCTGCCATGTGCCACCCCAGTTCTAGGCTGCCTGGGCTACATGAATGCACCAAACCGGTACCCGAGCCCTCGTGGACTTTACATGGGGGAGAGAGAGGGGGAGTACGCACAGGAAGGAATAAGCATAACAACTAAGCAGAGTCTTAGTCATTGAAATGGCAGTAAGTGTGCACTGGGGAAAAAGAGAAGAAATGAGAACCAGGCAAGGGAAGTTCAAGTTACAGAATGACCAAGGGTCCTAAAGATGACCTCGTGCTGTGGGTGTCAGACATGCTGGTCTCAGGATTCTTTTACATTCTTAAAATGTCTTGCTTACATGGGGTCTATCAATTTTTGCCATATTAGAAATCCCAATGTTTCAATCCAAACATCGAAAATATTTATGTATGTAAAAATAGTGACTGTAGCCGTGGCTGGGGGACTAAGTTGTGTGGAGGGTCATCCCGTGAACTGAATGGTTGGGTGTGGGCTTGATTCCCAGTCAAGGCCCATCCCTGGGTTGTGGGTTAGATTCCCCTTTGAATGCACATGGGAGGCAGCCGACCAATGTTTTTCTCTCTCTCTCTCTCAAAAATCAATAAACAGTGAAAAAATAATGACAATAAACCTATCACATGTTCACAGGAATAACATTTTAAATGAAAAAGTAAATCCATGTTCTAAAACAAGAAGATATTAGTGTGAAGTATGGCATTGTTCACATTTTTGTAATTCTTCTTAAAGGGCGGCTCAGCAGAAAGCAGGCTTCTCATGTCTGCCTCTGAGTTCTTGCCTTTGTGGTCTCGCATGTCACGAAGCCTCTGGAAAATGCCACTGTCCCTTTTGTGAGAGAGCAAGAGTGAAAAGGGCAAATGCCACCTAAGAAAGTCATTTGGACCTCGCAGATCTGCAGACCGAGGCCCAGGGACCCCTAGGGCTCCTGGCCCATGCTTTGAGAACCGCTGCTATGATGTATCCAATTTCCTCACTTTTCAGATGAGAAAACTGGGGTGCCCCGTGGGACAGTGTGAGCTTCTGCGGTGTCTCCACTGGTCAGCGGAATGAACTGAGGACCAGACCCGTGACTTCTTATCTTATAGCCCAGCGAGCTCTCTCCAGCATGATGTTTATTTGTGGCTTGATTTTTGAACACCAAGCAAATGGCCCCACATTTAATTATGCTTATAATGAAGTCTCAGCTTGTGAAATAAATTTGGTCCATGCTCGATGGCCACGCACAGCCAAAGGTAAGTGGTGCGGTGCGAGGAGCACGCTGTAAATGGTGTGTTTGTCCGTCTATTTCCCAGGGCGGTGGCTTGCACAGTGCTCCTTTGTGCTTTCTGAAAGGCTGTGTGTTTCAGGAGCAGCCTTGAAACACTGACAGGAGTCATTACAATCACGGCGAATGTTCCCTTTGATGAATGGAGCAAAGGTGATTGAAGCTGAATCTTGACCGGTAGAGATTCGGCTTCAGTCTCTTTACCTGAGCAACAGGTATGAAGCTGCTCTGTGCTGGAGGTCATAGTGGAACAAACATCCCGCCTTCTGAACAGGTGAATTTGACACCTGGTGGCCTCCAGCCTCAGAAGGCACCAAGTCGGCGTAGTTACAGCCAACTAGTGTGAACAGGGCAACCTCTCTGGTTCAGGGACCAGAGGGACATAGCTGCCAGGGGTCACCGGCAACTTGTGGTTTCTCTTCCAGGAAGGAATAGAATACGCTCAGAGTGAGTGTGGTCTGAGCAAATAGCACCTTCGCCCAGCTCCCCAGGTGTCGTGGGCATTAGTCATCTAGACAGTATCAAGATGTAGAAAGTTCTGGCAGGGTCTGGAGTGAGTCACTTGTCCCCATCAAAGGCCGATAAGACAAACAGAAACACAGTAGAAAAATCAACATGGTTCATTCACTTCACTCAATGAGCTTGGAGAGGGTTGAGCAAGAAAAGCCTTCAGCACAAGGAAGGCAGTGTCGGGGCAGCTGGATCCCTGCACCCAGCTGCGGGGCCCACAGAACGGGTGGGCATTCGAACCCTGCCCAGGACTTGTTTTGTTAGTCCTCTGCTAGTATGCCAAACCCTCAGGGTGGTCCTCCTGGTGCGATGTACAAATGTAAAGCCAGTGCGGGGTGGGGCGGGGAGGATAAGGCCCAGTGGCTGCTGGCGAGCAAAAAAAGGGAGGGGATGTCATTGCTAGAGAAGGAACTGGGTTGCTCTTGGAAATAGGAAGGCCAGCTCCAGAGCGGTTAATGTTTATTCTTTGAACAAACAGCTTTAACTAAGAACACATATTTTAAGCTTCTAGTTCCTTATTTTTAGACATTTAAAAAAAATATGCCCTCGCTGGTGTGGTTTACTGGATTGATTGTCAGCCTGTGAACCAGAATAATACTTATTAAATACTTACTATATAACAAGCATTTATTTAGATAGTTGAGATACACATTAGTAAATAAATCTACACATTTTTGATATCATAAAGTAATTGGGTTGACAAGGTTTTACAGCCACTGAAAATTTGAATTATGAAATATTTACCATGTTTCTTAAAACTCTGGAGTAAGTTTGTTTAATGTACTAATTCTATAAGATAAAAAAATTATTTTCACGTCTCCTTTTTCAAATTTTCAACTCTAATTGATTTTGGTTATCAAGCAACACTATAATTAAGCATACATGGAAAAGCCTGTCCCTATACATACTGTCTCATGATAAGGCTCGATACGAATGCCAACTTAAAAGCCATTGCTTTAAAATCTACGGAAATTATATAGACAGAAGTTAAATATGCAAATAATTTAATACCATATTTGATGCTAACATTAAATCGTTTAAAAGGACCACAGGCTTATTTCTATTGAAATGGCAGTTGAATACTCTTATGTCTCTCCCAGTAAGAATCTGACCTTCTTTTTAGCGCCATTTGCTTGTCTGGTATCAGTTACGGTTAAGAGCATTCAGTAATCTAGTGCGCTGGTTTTAGGCTCGCCGCCTTGGGTCACTATTGTGGATGTGGGTAAGATGAGAAGCTTTGCTTCTGATTCTAACTTACCAAGCGTGTGTCCATCTTCCCGGATCAGAGGACCCGGACCCCTTCCTCAGTTCACTGCATTCATAAGACCAGGCCAGCTCTACCGGGGTCAGACACACTGTGTTTCTCCCGCTGGTGTAATACAGTAAGTGAGAAAGCGCAGGCTTCTCAAAGATGCCCATTCCTGTTCTCCTTCACATCTATTGCCTCAGCAGGCAGTAGGTGCTCAATAAACAGGACCAGATGGCAGAGGAAAAGTAAAATTTATTATGATGTCATTAAACCATACCTCTTATGAGAAAATCCCTATCTTGAGAGAGAACACTTTTTTTTTAGTGGTCGCTTTGTGGTGGTCTCAGACTTACCAGGGCACACAGGAATTTCAGGAGGAGCCTAACCTAAAGAAAGTCAGGCAGCCAAGCTGCCTGCAGACATGGAGGCTGAAAGCCAGCAGGGCTCACAGACTCAGCCTGGGCCTCTCAGAAGATCCCAGGAATGCCCCAGAGGCTCCATTGCCCAGCCTCAAGGGTGACGGTGATCACTGAACTCCGCAGCTTTTGGTAGTGTGGAAGGAAATTTCTAGGCTCCAGGTGGAGCTGCTCCTGCCGGGGTGTCATGTCTGCAAAGCAGAGCCGAGGACTTGCACGCCCCTGTACACGCTGTGCCTGACCAGAAACCCGGTCTGTCCAGGCAGGCCAGCCCCCCGACTCAGGCCAGCCCCTAGCTCTGCACTTACTTCCTGTTCTTTATTTTTTATTTTTTTAACCCTCACCTGAAGACCTGTTTACTGATATTAGATAGAGAGGAAGGACGGGGGCTGGCGGAAACATCGATCAGCTGCCTCCGCAAGAACGCAGACCGGGATCAAACCTGTCACCGGGGCATGGGTCCTGACAGGGGTCGCACCTGCAGCATTTTGCTGCAAGGGGTGATGCCCAACTCACTGAGACACCCAGCCAGGGCCTGGTTTTATTTTTAATCCTGTAAAAGCTTCCTTCCTTCTCCCCCATTTTGCTGCTCTCCGAACGGCGATTGTCTGCTTCCTGACGTGTTCAATGATGTTTATATCATCTAAATCATCTTCTTTAATAACTTTTAACTGTATCTTTGGGGCCTGTTAAAAGATAAACCGAGGCATATAAAATTTTTAAGAGTTTATTTGAGTAAAAATTCGTTTGAATTGGGCAGCACCAAACCAGAAGTGGTCAGGGGCGCTCCCTGACAGGCCCCCAGGGAAGAGACTATTACAGAGAAAGGGCAGAAGCAAAGAAAGGAACTTAATGATTGGCTATAATTTAAAGCCTAGTTGGCTGTTTGTCATTGGTTGTCCTTAGCATTTTGACTTCCTGACCTTGAGGTATTTATAGGCTTGGATTTTGGTTTGCTGACGTAGGCCACCAGGACAGGAAGGTCACCTCAGTTTACTGTGGTGACGCAGCCACATTTGAACAAATATACGGTATACAGGTATATTTTTTATTTTTATTTTATGACAACTGGCTATTTTAGTGTGTGTTATACTAGTGTGTAATTAAATTCAGTGTCAGCCTAGTAGAAATGAAGTCCTCACACTATCCAAAGTGCGCGGTCTATGCTGGATGTATCTCAAAGGCCACCAGATAGCACGGGGTCAGGCCTGGGCTCTGCCGTTCACTAGCTGTGTGACCCTCACTAGGTGCTGAGCCTCTCTGGGCCTCAGCTGTAACAGGGGATCACAGTACACGCCCTAGTGATGTTGTGAGGGTGAGTAGCCACCTAGGCATTCAATCTATCTGTCGGTCTGTCTGTCTGTCTAGTGTCTGTCTCACCATCTATTGGCCAGGCTGTATACAGTCTGTGCCAGAAACATAAGCACTACCGCTGGCCACACCACATCCACAACTAATTGCATCTTATGCTTTTGTGTAAAGTAGGATTGTTTAATTCCCTGCTATGAGAACCTGGTAGGAGGTGAAAGTTTGAGAATCTAGTACAATGTAGTAAAAATGGGAAACCGAGGAGAAACGGAAGGCATCATTTTCTTGCCTTCGTTCTGTCCCGCTGCTTTGCAGTGGAATATAGGTGACTTTTCAAAGTTCAGTTTTATTATCTAGGGTGATGGACTGAATCAACCTCCTCTGGTAGGTAAGAGCGTGCGGCCGTCTGTGAGCCGCCCGGGAGGCGCACATTCCGATTCTCACTCTATAGGACGGAGCTCCTGTGCGGAACCTCCCTTTAGGGCCGCGGGGAGGGTTGGAGGCCTTGTCTGCTCAGGGCCAGGCGGGAGCCCATACTTGCAGCGAAGCCTGTTTGGTCCTTCTCAGAAGACCTTCTGTAGTTGTGTAAATACAGGCAGATCTCCTCTTATTACTATGCTTTGCTTTATTGTGCTCCCCACATAGTACATTTTTTACAAACTGAAGGTAAGACCCTCCACCAGCAAAAGGTTGTGACTTGCTGAAGGCTCAGATGAGGGTTAGCGTTTTTTAGGAATAAAGTATTTTTTAACTAAGGTATGCACATTGTTTTTTTAAAGACATAATGCAATTGCACACTTAATAAACTACAGTATAGTGTCAACATAATATTTATGTGCACGGAGAAACCAAAATATTCTTGTGACTCACTCTATTACAACATTCGCTGTATTGCGGTGGTGGGGAGCCTAACCGCCCGCACTAGCTCGGAAGTGTGCCTGTAGAAAAATGGTTTCGATTTAAGTAGAACCTGATGCTTGGTTGATGGTGAGCGATTTTGCTGGCAAGCCCTGAGTGAAAATAAATTGCAGTCCAGAAAGCCTTCCCCTTCCATATGGACTCGATCGGCACCACCATCCTTCTGAGAGGGGGTTCTCCCTTTTGCCTGAACAGAACAGTATTTGACTGACACACACAAATCTAGAATGCCAAATTAATCCCTCACATTGAAAAGGCTTCTAGCTAGGATTTCGAAGACGTGAAGTGGGAGACCAGACTCCTGCAGCCACTGGGGTTCCGTAAAGCTGAGATTCTGGGCAACAGTTTCTCTTCCTGGCCGAGATCCCTTCTCCATGTTTCCATCTCAGTGTCATCTCACAAGGAAGGCCCTGCTGACCTCAGGCCAGGTTCCATTCGGAGCACGGTGACCCAGGAAGGCTTGGGATGGTGGTGTGATGGGACGAATGCCCAGGGCATGCTACAGTAGCAGAAAGGATCTTTTGCAAAGTTCAAGGTCAGCCCCATGCTCTCCCTGACACCCCCACCTCCAACGTAAGTGCCACAGAGGCTTTCTGCATACCTTGTCACGGCTCCTACGGGCAGGTTTGTCACTGCTGCTTTTTCCCCAGGTGGATGAGTGACGCCCCTTGACAGGCCGCCTTCTCACTGAGATCTGGCTTCTGCTACGCTGCAGTGCCTTACTTGTAGTTACCATAAGAGCGGCCAGACCTGCAGAGAACTTTGCAAAAATTTATTGGGGCCAAACAGAGGATACGCCTGGAAGCAAGAGCTCAACTGGCTGGGAAAAATGCTTCTTAAAATGATAGTTTGCAACTTGTTTTATACACTTGGAATTGAGGAGGGAACATAAGGAAGATTATATGAAGATGGGAGAAAGCAAGGCGGGGACGAGATTATAGGATAGTTAACAAAATATGCCCTCTTGGGGGTAGTTTTGCTTCTGCGAGGTCTGAAAAGAGGTGTTTCAAAGGTGTGTTAACCTAGATGCACAGACAGAATGACCAGGGCCTGATTAAGTCAAGATAAACCTTTTATTATAGAAGTTCCATGCCTGGGATGTGACTCCCCACCATGACCTGCTCAGTCAGGAATTTATGATCAGATCACCCTGGGAGGTTGCTTCCCACAGAAACCCCCTTTTAGTCCACAGATAACCTCAGGCTATGAGATCCAGGAAGGCAGAGCTGAAACCCACCACCTCACACAGCGCTTCACTCCTGATTGGAGACGTTCATCTCGAACGGTTACGTGGAACGGGCCAACGCCGTGATTCTGTTCATTTCACTGTAGGTGAGTACCCCGCTTTTCTCTTTGGAATTCATCTGACTGTACGCCCACCACAACACACTGGGGTCTTAACCATTGCCCCCTGAGAAGAGGATAGAAGACGCAAAGGTGGGGGCTGGGCTGGAGGGGGTGGATCAGGGTAGCAACGGGTGTGGGTTTGTACAAACACCTTTCTGGCATGTGGAGAGCAGATGAAGCGGGCAGCTGGAGAGCATGGAGGGAAGTTAGGAGAGGGCTGCCAGGCCTGGGCAGTGGAGGTGGAACGGAGCAAGTCCTGTGTTGTGGAAATTTGTGAGAAGTAGCTGTTCACTGAGAGGTAGCAGACCACATTCCAGGCTAAGAAGCAACTGAAAACAATGGCTGAAACCCCCCGAACAGCTGAACGCATGGAAATAGATGAGGAGGCTCCGCCTCCTCCTGGTGTCCCCATGGGCACATGATCATAAGGGTTTCTAGTTCCCCATCGTACTGTTGTGAGGATGAAAAGGATTGTTCTCCACAAGTCAAACACGGAGTTACCGCAGGAACTGGCGACTCCGCTCCTAGTTGTGTCCACAGAGACTCGCGTGGGCGCTCACAGCAGCACCGGTCACTCTAGTCAGAAGGTTGGAACAGCCCAAACGTCTGTCGACAGAAAAATGGGTAAACAAATCGAGTTGTATACATACAATGGAACGTCATCCGGTCATAAAAAAGCCATCAAGTATCACAGCCTGGGTGAACTTCGAAAACGCCATGCTGAGTGAAAGAAGCCAGGCACGAAAGACCGGACATTGTAGGATTCCACTTACATGAGATGTCCAGAACAGCTAAGTCCATAGATTCAGAAGGTGGATTAGTGGTTGCTCAGGGCTGGGGGGACTGCAGGGATCATGGGCTGATAGCTAATGAGAACAGGGTTTCTTCTGAGGTAAGGAAAATACTTAAAAAAATAAAAGCTGGACACAGAAGGGCACATTGTGTACGATTCCATTCCTATGAAACGCCTGAGAGAGGAAAACCCAGAGACAGAAAGCAGATGAGTGGTGCCAGGGGGAGGTGGAGGGGAGGATGGGGGTTGGATGGGTGCCGGGTATCTTTCAGGGGTGAGAAGACGACTTGCAACCAGGCAGAGGCGCTCCTGCACAGCATCGAGAAGGTGTTGCACGCCGCTGAACCGTACGCCCTAAGACGAAGGCTCTAATTGTCTGTTAGGTGGACTTCACCTCCATTACAAAAATGATGAAAGGAGCCCGTCGCTGATGAGTGTGCAGCGACTGACCACCACTGTTGCCCCCTGTCCTCAGGGCTGCCAGCCTCGCTGCGGTTCTTTCACCCCACTGCTCGCAGCCCCGGCCAGGCCTGCTGGAGGCTCCCTCACTCTCTGAAGCACCACAACTCATTCCAGCGCATGTATTAAAATGCACCCACATCACATCTTAAATACCTTTTTTGCATGTAGACTTCAGTGCATGTAGAGTAACTTGATAGGATTTTTAAAAAATAACATTGTGTTCAAAATTAGTTGGCTACCAGGCACTGATTTAATCTATTGTGCCTCCTGGAGAATTCTGAGTTCTGGTGAATGGAGAAATTCAAGCTCACAGATTGTTTTCTGATGTAGTGGAATTTGCACATATTCCGAATGCAACAATTAATGAATTGACACAGCGTTATAGTTTGTACAATTGCAACAATTTCGATGTCATCAGTTTCCTTCCTCATGTAGAGTTGCAAACATTTTTGGACGCCCCTCAAAATGTTGCAAGTTGAAAGCAGCAGTAGATACATCAGCCCCACAGCAGGCGCCCTTCTGGTTTCTGTTGTATTGTTTGCAAATAATCTCAGCAGAAGACAGTCTGCAAGCCGTGGTTTAGAGCATTAGGCTAAACTGAGATATTCACACGGTTTCCAGGGTGTGGCCTGACTTACTGTTTGGGAGGAAGCTCCCTGGGGACTGGGTAGGGTCCTGATACAATGATTCAGGAGACGTGCAGGCAACAATGTGAGGGGTTGAGGCAGGACTCTCAAATGTGTCTGGGAGAATAAATAGTCCTGGATATTATCTAATGAACAGTGGAATCATTTGGAGTTTATTTAAATAGATTTTTCTGAGAAGATCCTGTGATTACCAATGAAGTTAGTAACTTCTGTTTTTCCAGACCAGGGTTTCTTAGAATAGTAAAGCCATTGATGAGCACAGTGGGAGGGCACAGTCACGTGAAGGAAGGTGGCTTGAGCATGAAGTCACGTCAACGTAGACAGGAAACTGTGGGTGTAGATGGCTTCCACTCCTGAAGGTGACCTGAGACCACGTCACAGAGAATTTAAATACTGTTTGCAGGAAGTTGGATTTCTTTGGGTGAAAAAGACAGACTGGAGCTTGTATCGGAACACGAATGTGGCAGCAGATCAAAGACCTAGAGGCCTTTGGATGACCTAGAGACCTAGATGTGGTGGATGTTGAAATAGTACGGGCGAGAGGGGATGAGGGCTTCGACTAGAAAGATTGCAGCATTTACTACTCTCGTGTTCATTCAGCCAGACAACACTCTGCTGGGTGTCATCTGAATGGCAGGCACTGTTCTCCACACTGGGACACTCGGGGACCAGCACAGGCCAGGACCTGTTTGTGTGGTGCTTACCTAAAGCTCACGCAATGCACACGTGTAGGATGAGTGACTTCATGCCTCTGCTCGAAAGCCTTCCAACTCCAAGACTCGGATTGTCTTAGGTGACCGTCTCACCAGCCTCCACTTTGAAGTCGTCTATGTTAGTGTCCCATGGCTGCCCTAACAAATGAGCACAAACTTAGTGGCTGAAGATGACACAGTCTATTCTCTTACAGTTCTGGAGGTCGGACCTCATAGCACCAAGGTGTTAGGAGGGCTGCGTTCCTCGTGGAGTCTCTAAGGGAGAATCTGTTTCTTGGCCTTTTCCCGTTTCTGCATTCCTTGGCTAACGGCCTCGCCTCTGTCTTCAAGGTACAGCGTCACACATAGCTTCTCAAAATCCCTCTCTCTCTCTCTCTCTCTCTCACTCAGCTTCCATCACGATGTCTCTTTGTAAGAGGGACACCCCTGCCTCCCTCTTACAAAGATTCTTGTGCTCATGTTTAAGGCCCACCTGGATAATCCATGATAACCTCCCTATCTCAAGGTCCTTAACTTAATCACACTTACAAAGTCTAATTTGCCATAAGGTCACATTCACAGGTTAGGGGTCTCAGACTTGGACATCCACAGGGGGGCATTATTCTACCCACACACTCTCCAAGACTAGGTCTCTCTCTTCTCCTTGATCCCTTTCCCCTTCTATTCCCCCGTGGAAGTTTCCACTCCAACTGGGCTGGTTTTCTCACCATCTTACCCCACGCTCATACTGGCTTCCAGAATTCTCTCGCAATATCCTAACCCCTCTCTTGACTCTTCAAAATTCTTACCATCTTTGAGGGCATCTCAAAGCCCACCTCCTCTGGGAAGCGCCCCTTGAAGACTGTGGCTCACGGCTTCCTCCAAATCAGACACTTCTCATTCACTGTAAACACAAGACCCTGTCAGCCTTCCTGTGCTTCTGTCTTCTCTTTTTGAGGGCAGAGCCTGAGCCTCGGCCGTGGCTGTTTGAATCGAATACAGTTAAAGGCAATGTGTTATTTTACCCAGACAGCAAAGAGCGATGAGAAATTCATATGATGTCTGGAACCAAATAAATGGAGCCACGCAGAGTGGAAACTGAGCAGCAGCCTGGCCCCTCGTCGAACGGAATGGGTGGGAACAAGATGAGGTCTGCCAGTGGGTTGGGACGAGCACTCAGAAGGAACCCCCTAGTCCCCGAGCTCTGCGTCACTGAATTACAAGGGTGGGCTGTGGAGTCTCATGTGTGCCTTCCTCTAGGATCAGGGCACAGACTAGCCCCCAGGATGCAGCCATGCTTGGAGGCAGGGAATGAACCGGATGGCCCTTTCAGCTTCCTTTTGCTCTGGGAGTCTAAAGTGAATTGGGTCTGGGGTGAGTATCACTACCTCCTTCTCATCCTGCTTCTCTTTCTCTTCCCAAGTGCAGTTCTTTGGGACCTTTTTTCAGCTACACACCTGACCAGAAAATGCCCCAAAATAAGTTCTCAAAAGCACCTGCGTGGTGGTACCTACCTACTTCCCAGACACTGGATGCATAGTCAGGACACCAAATGCTAACAGTCTTCAGATCTCAGTGTCTTATGGGAAACACCTGTTTTTCCCTCCTTCGCAGTCTGATGCAGCCTGGGCAGTTTCCTTGGCCTGTCCTCCAAGGGGTAACTCAGGGATCCAGTCTGTCTGTATCCCGTGAAGCCACTCTCTTCACATCTGACCTCAGGACCACGGTGGAAGAGGAGGAGAGTGCACCAAAGATCCCGCAGGGAGCTTTATGGCCAAGCCCACAAGTAGCTTCCACCCCTTCTGCCCATTTTCCTTCAGCCTGGACCTGGTGAAATGGCCGGCTAACTGCAAGGGAGGCTGGGAAATACATCCTCCTATGTGCCCGGGCAGAGGACATGAGGCTGTGAATGTCTTACCTTGCCCATCTCAGCTACAACATGTTTAGACGTACCAACTTTTGCCGGCGGCCTCATCCAAATGTTTGATTAATACAGCGTTTCATCCTAATACTCACGGATGTCTGGAAACGTGGAGACCGAGCCTTCAGGTCATTTGACTGATTATGGTATTGTTTCGACTGGGTCAGAGACTGCTTTTGCGGCTCCTGAAGACTTGCCCTGCTGGTGCACACAATAGAGTGATAATTTCCGATAGATAAAACCCATGAGGATAACATGCAGCCTGCAGTGACTTGTGACTGGGGCTTTGCTTTGACTTTCTTTTCTGATAGTTTGAGAAAGAACCAAGTTCCAGGTGATTTGGCTTCAAATGGAAGGGCAGGTGGGCTTTTCCACCGAGAACCTCAGCCAGCATGGATGTCCACGCTTGCAAGTGGCCAGCAAGCTGGCCGTGCCCTTGCAGCCAAGGGCACCTTCCCACCTCCCGTGCCTGTCGTGGAGCCGGGTGTGCCCTGGCTGGATGGGGAGGGAATCGCCAAAGACGACCCCTAGGCCAGCTTACCAGCCTGTTTCACTTTCCTGCACTTGCACCCCCAACTCAGTCCTCAGCGCCCCCAAAGCAGCTGCAGCGTCCGACGGGGGAGTGCTCAGCCCGGGGACAACGGTCATTGCCATGCCCTCTGGCAGGAAGGCACGACCTGCTTTGACAGAGTCTGGTAGAATTTTTCTACCATATAAAGGGAAGTATGGTCAAATATGACCTTGTCTGCCTTCTCAGATCCTTTTAAGTTTGAAATTCTTCACTCTTGCATTCAGCAAGGGAATGTATGTGAAAATGCTTCCTCGCGCCTGCCACGCAAACAATGCCAATCGCTCTATTTATAAATGACCTTCCTGCCTGGTTCTAGTTTCCTTGGTGATCTCTCTGAGATGTCCCCTCCCACTGAAATGCAGATTCGTTTATTGTCTTTCTGATCTTGGGTCCTGGCACGAAGAGCAGGAGGGGCAGGGCTATTGCTGCGGAGGACTGTGGTCCCGTGGCCTGCCCCACTCCAGAATCCTGCAGGCTCTTAACTTCTCCTCCCACTGACGGCAGAGTAGCCAACCTCCAAATTCCAGGGACTTGTTTTCTGGCACCTCCCACTTGAAACTCTCTGAGAAATATTCTGAGACAGTTTGAGTACTGGATCTTCTGGAATGTTCTTCAGTAAATCAACGGCTACCATGGGAATGTATGAGTAAAGGACGTATCACAACAGGCAAGTGGACACTCTGTCTGTGCAGTTTGCACACCTGCTGCCCACAGCGCACGTGCTTTCTTATCGGGAAACAGAATGTTCCCTCTGCTACCACTCGCTGCCATAGCCAGAGAAGATTCGCCTGTTGGGAGAGAAATGACAGCCAAGATGCCTTCGAACTGAACTGTTTTATGTGTTTTGGTAACATTTTGGTCTGGGTCATCTGTCTTTGCTTAAGAGCACATCTATTTATATCAACAAGTGTTTACATTGAATCCTTGGAGACTGATTCACACAGATGTTGCATGATGTGGGCTTTTAATACAATCCAGTCTGAAAAAAAAATGCGGCATTTATTTCTACCCCACTCCTTCCCCCATAGAGTTAAATCCCAGAAATGTATAAACCTGATGTCTTGTGTACGCAAAAGACATCCTTTTAGCTTTTCATAACACGTGACTCATGTTACTGTTGTGATGACTGACGAATGAGTCATTTTCGTGCTAGGAGGTCTGGAGGACCGTGGGCCCGGGAGCCGGCTGGTTCAGAAGGCTCCTAATGGGATTACTCATTCAAATAGAGACCGGGCTGGAGGCTGGGAGCATGTGCCCAGATGTTGATAAACCCTTGCCTCGGCATGGAGCACAGGGCAGGGGCAGAGTGGAAGTGGCTGGGGAAGCCTGGGGTTGGTGTTCTGGAGTGCAGCGATGCCAAGGGGTCAGACACATTGTCCAAGCAGTGGACAATGGGGGGAGGAGAAGCGGAGGTGAAGCCACAGTCCACTGAGTTATCTGCCCCCTCTGTCCATCCCATTCACCCGAGGCACACGGAAAACTTGGTTCTACTCAACATGTATTTGTCTTTATTTGTGCCTAAACAGAGCTCATTTGGGTGGAATATAATTTCGAAGCCATTTTTTTCCTTATTCTGTAAACCGACATCCAGAAGTTATATACACAGGGACCTCTTTCCTTGGAGAAACTTGGACTGGATAAAGGCCAGTTAAAGTGAACTTACTTCAGCTGGGGAACAGGAATTCTCAGACCCAGTGGGGGGAACGCGTGACAACTGGAATGCCATCTTGACAAATAAAACTAAAATAATGAAACAAACGACTTTGACTTTTTATTAGTAAATTGAAGGTTCTAACTGCAACAGCAGGCTTCCCTGCACACTGACCAATTTCAATAGCTCCTCGATCACGTTCTCTAACTTCACGGACCCTTATATCCTGGGCGGGATTCGAAGTTTCGCTTCGTCACTAGTTTGCATTGTCTCTGCGCAGCGTTTTCAGGTGGTTTCATCTCTGCCTGGTGATGAGACTGGCGTGGACATTAGCCCAGATCAAGGCTGGTGCTGGGTGTGCAGGGGTCTGAGCGCCATGATTTCTCCGGGGGGGTCGACTCATTAGAGAATATTTAAGAATCACAGCCACTTTGGCGTTGCTAGGCAATATTGTCGTAATTCTAACTTTAGGGGAAATACTCTGGTAAAAAGGTCCCTCCCTCACAGGCTGTTTATGAAGGGCAAGATGCTTTACCTCCATTAGTTCATTTAAACTTCATGATGACCCAGTAATTAAAGTATGACTGTCCGCTTTTGCGGGCGTGGAAGTCAGAGGCTCAGAGAGGTTAAGTAACATGCCTGAAGTCACACAGTGGATAGTGAAGGCCAGCCTCTTTCAAAACCTCTGACCCTAATAACCTCTCTGCACACCTCACCCAAGGCAACTGTGCTGGGTGGCTAAATATCTAAAGATCACATTGCCCCACCGAAGGTGAGCAGCCCTCAAATTCCCAGACCTCTGAACCGCTGGCCTCGACTGAAAGGAATCCCTCTCAATTCTGAGGAAAGGCAAGGTCAATGAGTAGGAGCTCGGTTCAGTTATAATTTTAATTCTGGGTGCCTCTGTAACAATCCAGAGCCAATTCTCCGCCACTGCTCCTGAGCACAGTCTGTCCCTCGATGCATCAGAAACATATTCCCACAAGGAATAACTTCCCCCCAGATAGGAAACCCTGCCTTGCAAAGATTGTCTCTACAGGTCACGTGTATTTTGCTACTGGATCTGAACCGAGTTGTTGTCTGTGTCGAAGACGCTGCAAGAAAGCGACAGATGTCACTGTTTTCAGACACACCCTCGATATTTGCAGCTTCTTTGATGTCAACCAACGGGTCAGGCAGTCTGCACACCAGGACAGTTTTTATTAGTTCTTACTGTGTTCTGGGAGTGACTCCTGCAAAAATGTCAAATCTTCCTGGGTGCTGAGTGGACAACTTCGAAGGGGCAGGTGGAGGGAGCTGAGTTCCCGGTGTTTCTTATGGCAGCCCCTGATTGGCTGCTGGGCCGGATTGCCCCGCCCATGAGGAGTGACGCATAGTGACGTGATGGCTTGGACCAAAGAAACCAGATCTCCCCTCCTCCCTTGAGTTCAGGTTACTCCTCAGCCCAGCCCTTCGAGGTCTCCTGCTGGCCACATCATCTTTTCAAGCTGAGTTTCCTCATTTCTAATATGCAAAAATAGCAACGCCAAACTCGGGAGGTATTGGAGAATCTGACACAATTTCACTGGATAAAATATTGAGTGTTGATGTCTGCAATAAAAAGCTGGTATCTAGGGAAGGGCTGACAAGGAGCAATTGGACTTTGCACGGAAGTAAAAATTTCCCCCTTAGTACCAGTGCTTCTGTAATGATAAAATCATGTTGCTATATTAGAAGACACTTTTTTTTTTTTTTTTAAGAAGAAGACATCTAGACATACAAATCCAAAAGAAACTCCAAGCCAGCACAGTCCAATTTCGTGCTGGAAGGAAGCAAACCTTTTGTGAACTTGACAACTTCTCTGAGAATCTAAACAACTCTAATCAACAACCCTGTCTGCCATGTTGTTATCAGAAAAGTAATTTACACGGTACCTTTGAGTCTGACACACCTGATCATCCCACGGCAAACTCCTGCTCAAGGCCCCCGAACCCCAAGACCTGTTGTTACTCATCCGCGCATATTTGGATGCTACTATCTGCAATTAGGCTCCATTAAAGCCACCCACCTCGAGCGTGCTGCAAGACCAGCATGTAAAAATAGGAGCCGAATAATTAGGGTCATTAATAGGAGCTGATTATTTAGTTTGTGATCGCTTCAAAAACAAATAGGGGTCAGCAGTTTTCTCGTTTCTAATGAAAACAGGGAGGGCAGAGCAAAGCTTACTTGAAAAGAACCCCTGATTATGTGTCCAGGATTGGCTATCTGTATCTGTGTCAAGCTGCTGAAAGTCATTGCTGTGCCCTGGAGGGGGTAGGGGAGTGAGGAAAGCCCCTCCCTGGGCGGAACAAAGCAGCCTGCCTCCCCAGACCCCTGGGCTTTCAAGCACAGCCTGAACAGCTGCCACAGCCCATGGCCCTCTTCCCGCATGGCGCGGGCCTCCTGGATCTAAGTCTCCATCATGGCTGGTGCTGCGGTTTCTGCACAGTTTTCTAGGGCCACAGGGAAGTTCTTGATGAAACTCCAGGTTCCCCCACAGTCTGCTGCTGTTACCTGCCGCGAGTAAACAGTTTGTGTACACAAAGCCACACTGCAGATGTTCCACATTCTTCCACCTCGCTGGTGGGCTTAAAGAGCTTCCTCCTCACAGAGACAATGGGGGCATTCAAAGCAGGTGCGAAGCAGTGAGACATCCCAGCCCTCCCAGCGGCCTACTGACCTCAGGAATTCCCAGGCCGCACAGCTGGTGCCTGGGTGGGTCTGGTGGGAAGGTGACTTGTTCCACGCAAGCAGGGCGCCATAGCCTAATGGGTATTGGCTGGAACCCAGTGAGAAAAGGAAAGATGTTTTCTGGCTGTGATTTTTTTCCCCCTAGATTTGAGCTGGATTTTGTTCACGGAAGTCAAGAATGAGTGTGTGTGTGTGTGTCTTACTCGGCAACTAACCACGTAAGAGGTAAGTTTCTATTCCTTCCTTTTAGCCTTGTGCTGCAGGCCCGGAGTGTCATCTTCAAGCTGTGAGTAGGTTTGTTGTGAGGTAAACGAAACCCAGATTAGTTGCAGGAGAAACAGCCCTAATCCTCCAGTGTCTGAAGTCGTACCTTGCCTGTCTAGAAATTCTGTTCCCTGGTTGGAGTCTTGCTGTTTATCCCGACCCCACAGTTCTACAGGTGAAGTCAATCCCATTCAAATGTTTACTCCCACTTATTTTATTTTATTTTTTTGCGGGGGGAGTAGGGTAGTGACTTTAGATTGGTTTAGATGCACAGGAAAATGATGTGAATCTGTGTTTCTGATGTGTTTATAAAGTTGATTAAATAGGATTTCTCACCCATTATAAGACAGAAGCAAATCCTTTAAGAACGATATAACACAGGGCTTCTCGGCTTTGGCAGGGCTGAGGTTTCAGTTTCTCGCTGTGAGCGGCTTTCCTGTGTGGTGCAGGGTGTTTAGCAGCACCCCTGGTCTCTCCCCACTAACCCTGGCAGCGCCCACCCCAGCTGTCCCAATCAAAGATGTTCCCAGACATTGCCACATGTCCCCCTGGGGGTGGGAACAGATCGCCACAGTCGAAAACCCAATATAACATGATTAATCAGAGTGGCAAAATTAATTCCGCCTGTCTCAGTGCCTAAAATATCTTGAATAAATTTTGTTTTTTTGAGGCATTCAGGGAATTACTGAATCTCAAGATTGTTTACCCTCTTTAAGAAGGTAAACTCTACTTTGTCAATCATTCTTTTGTCTTTTTTTTTCTTTGTGATTTACCTGCAAAATTTTTAAGATTCAGGAATTAAATTGTACATTGCCCATCTCACATTTTATAAATGAGGTCTGCTTTTACCCTGACTCGGGATAAAAGTGTGTTATTTCCCCTGGCTCTTCAGCTCCTTTCTACACTGTCAGCATTTCTGACTATAACTTTGACCCTTTCAGGGGCTTACCTAGCGACACCCTTCTCCTGGCGAGAAAGAGAGACTTCACACAGTTATGGTGACAAGCCTTAGCTTTAAAACTGGATGGAGAGTTTTTCCACTTCTCTCTCTCTCTTCAAAATCCTCACCTGGGGATATGTTTATTGATTTGAGAGAGACAGAAACATCAAACAGTTGCCTCCCATACACGCCCTGACCAGGGATCGAACTCACAGCCTTTGGGTGTATAGGAGGATGCTCTAACCAAGCCACCTGGCCAGGGCTCCTCCTCCTTAAAATCTGCTGTCCAGACTTTGTGGACTGCCAAGTTAGTGTGCTGCGGGGTGAACCCCGAGAGAGCCGTGTACCTCCTCAGGGCACTTTGTGGAAGTAGGATTGCCGTCTATGCGACCAGGCAACCCCGGTGCTGACGCGCAGTGACTCTCTGAGACAGCTCGCTGTCCGCCAGTGTGGGAAAAGGACTATAACGTGCCAGTGAGTGAGAAAGCAAGTCACTGAGCACCGTGGCTTGAAAACAACTTGAAACAAACCCTCCCGGCGGTCGGGCCTGTCTGCACAGGCTGTGGCGAGTGCTCGGCTAAGTGTGTCCACTCGTGTTAAAGCCAGGTGCAGAATGGGAAGATCCAACAGAAGGATCTGAAGGTATGCTTGAAGATATGTATCAGAAAATAGGAAAAAAATGAAGAAAGAAGGAAGGAGAGAAAAATGTAAGAAATTGGAGGTCTGGTGCAGGAGGTGCAGGGTGCATATAACAGGAGTTCCAGGAGGAGAGAGAGAGATGAAAAAAGTCTTTCAAACACGGTTCAAGAAAAACTTTTCCAGAAACAAAAGATACTGGCTTGTAGGTCAAAAGGGTCCAGTAATCCAATGGATAGGAATGACCCACACTGAGGCACATTGTTGTGAAATTTCAGAACAACCAGGGCAGAAAGAAGATTCTACAAGCTTCTAGGAGGCTTCCAGGAAACAGAGAGAGAATCAGGACTGAGAATGGCTTTACCTTTCCTAGCAGCAACCCTGGGAACTAGTAGATAATGGAGCATTCTGGAGGCAGGTGGTTGTCGGTCTTGAATTTTATACCCACAGAAACTATCAATCAAGTGCAAAGGCAGAATAAAAACATTTTCAGAAATTCAGGGCAGCGATTTCAAGTAAGAGGTTAAATATTTATCCTGCAACAAGGTTTGAGCTCAAAAACAGTCTTGAAGGAAAAGAGTCAGAAACATAAGGAGATTTAAAAAAAAAAAAAACACACCAGTTACAAGGGCTTACACAAAACACAATATGCATCCTGCAGATGGCGGACAAACACGAAGCCGGGTGTGGAGGAGGCAGAGAGGAAGAGCGGAGAGAGAGAGGAAATGTGAGGGAAAGGGAGGTGGGTGGGAGGAAGGAGGAGGAACAGATGGCAAAGGAGACCAGACCGTTGTGCCTTCCACTGAAGTCATCTCTGGAAAGGACACGGGTTCTGCACAGCCTGAAGAGCTTCTGTGGAAATAGCAGAGGCTCCATTCTACCTCTGGGGACCTTGAGTTGGTGTCTTAGTCAGTGCGGGCGCCACAACCAAGCCCAACAGTGCGCGTGGCTTAAAACAATAGAAATGGACTTTCTCACCATTCTAGAGACCGGAAGTCCAGGGTCAAGCTGTCAGGTGGTTTGGCTCCTGCTGAGGCTTCTCCTTGGCTTGTGGGTGGCTGTCCTCCCTCTCTGTCCTCACAGCGTGTTTCTTTGTGCCTCTCTGTGTCCTAATCTCCTCTTCTTATGACTCCGGTCACATGGGACTAGGACCCACCCTAATGGTCTCATTTTAACTTATTCACATCTTTACAGGCCTAATCTTCAAATAAGATCACATTCGGAGGTCAGGACGTCAACGTATGAATTTTGGGGGGCATACAAGTAGGCATCCACTGGACATAACCCCAGAGATTTGGTTTCCTCGCCTTAACGTACAAAATAACCATGCCAGGGTCTCAGAGGCATTTGGAAATTGGCTGGATAGAGTACGTGAGAGTATCCTGTCCAGCGGTAAAGCACCGAACACTCCCTGGGTGTCACTTCTGCGGTCTAGGGCCCCAACTTCCCCTCAGTCCTCCATTTCATGCGTCGCGTGGTCTGATTAAAAGCACCTTGTTGCTGGCCCTGCCCCCCACTTTCCATCAGATACCACACGAGCACAGCTTTATCTTCAAATGCGTTCCATCGTGTCATCTCCGGGTTTGCCGCTTTGATCTGAGATAGCCAGACCACTCCATCAGCAGTTTTATCTTTTGGGCTTGGCTGAAGGCCTGGCCAGATCCGTTCAGTGGAGCAGAAGGTAAGAAGCAGAAATTCATTCCTGCAGTTCCTTGTCCTCACTACCTACACGGAGGTGCCTTTATCTAACGGAAAATGCTTTTTCTGTTTACTATAAACAGAAGCACATATAAAATTTTGAGCTTTTTTTTTGCCAAACTGGGCATTTTCGTGTGGATCATGGAGGGGTCCCCCTCTTTTTAGATGTGAGGCACCCTCCCTGCCGGGCCTCCCGGGCCTCCCCTGGGTAGCACCGCGTGTGATGAGGACTTACGGGAGTGAGACGCAGTCGGGGGACTGTGTGGGAGTGCAGGATGCGGAGTTCCCTGGCAAGATGAACAGGGGCCGTGTTTACATGCAAACCTGAAACCCAACCATGCGAGTGGAGTGAAGTCCCCCAAGCATGAATCGTCGTCTTCCAGTGTCGCCTTGCAGAGCCGCCGCCAGCAAATACTCTCAGGTGGGCATGAACAGCAGTTTACAAGGTAGTGTCCACCCAGTCACCACTGACCCAGTAGACAGAGGCTGGCACAGGGCAGGGGGCACCTCCAGACAATTCAAGAAACTTCCGAAAATTCCTGGTGGCTCACATTGAATTAACAGAGATATCCCGAAAAGATTTTCTTCGGTCCAACAAAACTTTTGTCAGTAACACACAGGCGTTGTGTTGGGCCGCAAAGGTGAGACAAATATCGCCTCTGGGGCCGGAGGGTTACCTTGTGTGCGTGCAGAGCACTGGGAGGAAAGGACAGTTAAATGGGCTTTTCTGACCACAACACAAGGCAGGGATGTATCTCTCTGCTCGGTGGCATCTTCCCTGCTCCCCTCCCCCGTCCTGGTCAGTCTTTACCCTGCATCTTGCCTGGTTTTTCTTCAGCGCATAGCAGACGTCAAGCCACACTGCGCATTTATTTGGTTATCACGCTGGCTGTTCATGTGCCTGTTAGATAAATTCCACCAGGGCACAACTTCCCTTCAGTCCCCGCACCTGGAGCTGTGCCTGGCACGTTTAGGCACCACAACCAGGTGTTAAGTGAACAAATGGTACCTAGAAGAACCAGCACAAGGGTGAGAGCCCTAGAGGGAGGGGGTGAGTGTCCTGGAAGGCAGGGGACACATTTTCCAGCATCCCGCACCTCGAAGGGAGAGGGGACTGGGGATTCTAGTCCACCAAATGGTGGAAGCTTAGGCTGGCAAAATTAATGGGGCTGGAGGGGGGCTCTGTCAGTCTTTCATCGTGATAGAGGAAATATTGTCTTATCCAAGACTGTTCCCACGTCTGCATGAAGTAATTGACACAGGCACACAGACAACCACGTGAGTGGGCGTGGACATGAGCCAGAGGGTGCAACTAGTACCTCGTTTATGAGAGAGAGTGGTTGAAGCAATGGGAATTTAAGGGAAAACCAGCTTTTACCAAATTATTGAAAAGAGAGATACCCACGTATTAATGTTGGCTTCTTCACGATGGTGGGATTATGGGTGATATTTCTCTTTGCTCGGCCTTTAAAAATTGTTTCATTTTCTACATACCTGTCCGTTGTCACAAACACATATGGCATGGGACTGGGCTGAGGCGGGGCGAGGGGTCCGCTGCCCACGCTGGGGAACATGCGTGGTTTGAGGAAATATGTGGATGTGTCAACCTCTAAGAACTTCCTGACGCCTTTACCCCTCTGAAAAAATAGGTTCATGAACTTGTCAGACACCCATGAAGGGAGATGTCCTCACATTCTCCACAAAGAGACCACAGAGGGTGTCCCCAGCAGCAACGCCTGGCATGGGGAAAGCAGCGTAAAGCCAGGCAGCGCAGACGGTGTGGTTCAAGAGCACTGGGAGAGTGTGAGCGCGGTGGAAGAGAGGCTGCGGGAGACCTGGCCTCCCCCAGAAAGCTGAGAATGCCCGCCGCCAAGCCCTGCCCACGGCACAGACGATGCAGAAAGAGGACTTGATAAAAATCACCATTCATTCACTCCAGGCTAGACCTCCACCAGCGCTGGATGGTGGCCGGGGAGGTGTCACCGGGGAAGTGGGTTTGTTCATAGAAGGCAGTAAGAAAGGTCATTACAAAGCATTACGTTTCCAAGACTGAACTGGAGGGCGTGAAGGGATGGAGATATGTGTTCCATGGAACCGGGTCAGTTCCTGGGATAATATTATCACAATGCTTTTAAAGCACAGATTGTTCTCCAGATTAACTTGGGCGCTGTTAAAGATGGCTGATACTGGAGACAATATGTCATCGTTCTAAATTTAAGACTTTGGGTGTGCTTTCAGGAAGAAAACCTCCTTCATAAAACATCAACACTTAAAAATATTCGACTCTCTGGCCCAAGAAACCCTCCCACTTTCTCATCATCATGATTATTTGTGCGACACCCGACTTGGCAGGACTCAGGCGGCGGGCTTTAGAGGAACCGCCTGCCACCAAGACATTTTCGGCAAAACAGATCCATTCTGATTTTGTGGAAGAACAACAGAGCTTCTCGGCTTTCCGCTGAAGAGCTCACCTCGCCAGAATTTTCTCCAATTACATAACAAGTGCTGGATGTCTCACACTGGAGATTATTTCCACATTTGTTTCACAAGCTATAGCTTGTCTTCTGAACGTAAAGCACATTCAGCTGTAAACTGAAGACCAGGGAACAGAATGTTCTGTGGCCGTGGAGGCGCTATGTACCGCACCTTCTGCTTCTTTTATCAAAAAACAAAAATGTTGCAGAGCTTGTCTAAACAAATTTAGCCCAGTCTTTAACCAATCTTAGTGAAGACAAAGAAATGATAAGCTAAGCATCACCTTGAAGAGACAGAGAGAGAGAGAGAGGGAGAGAGGGGGGTGGGGAGGAAAAAGATGTGATATCACATTTTCAGTGAGATCAAATTGATATTCCCGCCCCACCCCCGGCTTCCCCGACACTTTCATAAATTGTCCACTGTGGCAAAGGCAAAGATTGGTCACAGTCACTGTTTTTAGAAGAAGTGTGGGTCCTCCTGTCCCCAGTGTAGCCACCTCTCCTTTCTCCTCCACTAAGTACCACTTGCTTGCTGCCCTTGCCAATTGCACACACCATCAGCTTTTTTGAAAACAAAGTAAATTTACTTTTCCCAGAGACATAAGCAGTGGAATTGTTCTATGAATTATGGAGTCCACTGTGGCCCTCCGCCTGTTCAGAGTTGGGTGTGGTTTTTCCTTTGGGTTTGTTTTTTTTTTGCTCTGGAGGCCAAGTTGTCACTGGGGCTGCTGAGAAAGTGCGCCCCCTCCTGGGGGAGGTGGGGATTTCTCCAGCCCTGACCTACTCTGCCTACCTCATCTGTCCTGGGGAATCAGGCCTTACTGGGGTGACAGCAGGGACACGGAGGAGACAAGCCCAGGGGTAAGGTGAGTCGTCACATGGGAAGTGCTTCTCCCTGAGTGGCCCAGCCCATGTGGAGGGTTGACTTGCGTGTCTCAGGAGATCCTGGCAATGACATGGGAGGAAACCAAGGTGCTCAGAAGGAAAGTGGCCCCCAGACTGGGGGGAGGGGGTCCTGCAGAGGCATGCGAGTGCAGAGCCCCCAGATCACTTATGTGTCTGATATCCCAGGTGCTAGGTGAGGGCCCTCTCTCCTCTCCTATGGGAAGGGTCCCCCCACAGTGCCCAGCCATGGAAGGTGCTGTTAAACACAAGCTCCTGCCCTCCCTGCCATCTCTAAATACCACTCCTGTAGCTTACCGGGCTCTGGGGTGGCTCCATCAGGCAGCCTTCCCTCCAAATGGGAGAGAAATGCAAACCACACGAAACTATATTCTCGCCAGGTTGGCTATCAAATATCAAAGCTTCAGCCCAAGAATCATTTTCAAAGATGGTTCAACGGGGTTGGGAAGCACCATTCTGCTGAAGTGTGGGAACAGCTCAGGGCAGAAAGCAGTGAAAAACACAGAGCAGACAGGAACCGTGGAGGCCAAGGGCAAGGCCAGCTCCCGCCAGCACACTGAGTCCTGCTCTGGGTGGGCTGGGCCCTGGGAGGGGTGCTGCTGCCTTACAGTCGCTTTGTGCCAGCGTCCTGGGAGAAGGACCGGGGGGCACCTACTCTCATTTCCCAGGAGTGGGTTTTCCTCCATCTGGCACGAGTGGCTGTGGTTGCCCCGGTCATGGCTCCAGGGAGAACAAGACAAGGGCTCTTTGCAGGAGGAGTGGGAGAATGGATGCTAGGATATGGCCGCATGGCACTGAGTTTGGGGATGCTGCGAGGTGTGGGCCGGACTTCAGAGGGCCCAGGTGACACGCATGATCAGAGCAGGGGAGAGAGAGACAGACGGAAGGAGACATTGGAAAGATTTGACGTCGAAGGCGTGGAAGTAGATGAGATGTACCCAGAGGGTTTCAGGAATTTGATGAAAGGAAGACAATAGGTCCAGAAAGAGACGGAGGAAAAAAAGGAGAGAGAACGGGCAGATCCTTGAAAACGTGCAACAGATGTCACCTAACTCTTACCTGTCCGGACACCCCACACTCGCGGCAGGGGTGGAAGCTGCCCATGCCCGGGCCTGCAGCTCCGGGGCACGCATCCTCCTTGAGCTCCTAGAGGCAGCTTCGTTGCTCACGGTTTCACTCGAGGGTCCATCCTGAATGGTTCTGAGTCTTTCTTGAGGTCCATTCAATACTCTGTTTTCGATTTCCTCTTGCGTGACGCACCCACAGTGGCTCACGAGTCAAGCCCTCTGCATTCGCTCAGACCACAGCTGGCATTTCCCCTCTGTGATGGACTGCATGGTGTCCCCTCCAAGTTCACATATTGAAGCCCTAGCCCCTAGGACCTCCTAATGTGACTGCACTTGGTGGTTGGGTCTTTAAGAGGTAAATGAGGTCACGAGGGTGGCCCCTAATCCAGTTGGACTGGTGTCCTTATCGGAAGAGATCAGGACACAGACACACACAGAGGGATGCCCATGTGAGGGCACAGGGAGAAGTTGGCCATCTATGAGCCAAGAAGAGAGACCTCAGAAGGAACTGCCCCTGCTGACACCTTGATCTTGGATTTCCAGCCTCCAGACTGTGAGAAAAGAAATTTCATTCCTCAAGCCGCCGGGTCTGGGGAACTTTGTCCTGGAAGGCCTCACAAAGTAACGCACCCTCCCTCGTTTCACTGCAGCTGCCCTGGGTCCTCGGCCATCGCTCAGACACAGTCATGCTCCTGCCTCAGGACCTTGGCATTGGCTCTTCCCCAGACTTCTCATAGCTCACGTCCCCACCTGCTTCAGGTCTTCACGCACATGCCACCTCCCATGACCACTGTAACTAAAACCAGGAGCCCCCAATGCTCCTGACCCCTTCCCCCAGCTTACTTTTTTCCTTAACACTTATCCCGCCCGCAGCCCCGCCTCCCTGGAGGGAAGCTCCCTGAGGCAGGGGTTCTTGGGGTCTGTCAGCTGCTGCATCTCAGTACCTGGATCAGGGCCTGACGTGTGGCTGCTGCAGTGCAATTGTTTGCAGTGAAGGAATGTGTGGAGCCCGCTCCACGTGCCGTGTGTCAACTCCATCCTCACTGACACCTCCCAGAAGAAGGTGTTGCTGTTGTCACCATTTGAGAGCAGAAAGGCTAAGTAAACCCCTGAGGTCGCATTTTGTGTTGGAAGGAGAGTGGAGTACAAGCCAGGGAGTCAGCTGCAAGGTCTTGGCCTTGAACCCTTTGGCCTTGGACAGCGGTACCTGAGCACGCTGACTGCTCCTTGGGGGTGGCTCTGGGCATGGGGCTGCAGAGGCTCATCCAGGCCTGGGGGACCTGCTTGGGACCATCTGTGAATGGTTCTAGGTTCTCCTTTTCCTAAAGAGGAGACCCCTGCCCACGTCAAATCATGCATTTTAAAATGCAGCCACATCTCACCTCACATACATACGTTTTAGGCTATAAGATAATTTGAAAGAATTTTTATATATTTGTTTTAAAAATGAGTTGTTTTGCCCTGGCCAATGTGGCTCAGTTGGTTGGAGCATCATCTCATACATGTGTGTTCTTCTTTCACTAAATTTTAAATATCTTTTGTGGTCCTGTGAGAAGCTTGTGACCTGGGCCCAACGGTGAAATTGAGGCCGGGTGAGGACCCGCAGGGCAGCCCGGCCTGCCTGCAGGTGAAGCCCGCAGGTTCTGCAGCCAGACTACCTGGGTCTGAATCCTGCTCCGCCACTTTCTTGTGACCTGAACAACTTCCACACTCTCTCTGTGCAAAGTTTCTCCTGCAAAACAGCAGTGGTACTGATGTCACCCACTTGTGGGGCTGGGGAGGGTGAGGACAAGTTGCAGGTAAGCACGCACTGAAAGAACGTTAGCCCTCGCGGTGGAACGGAAGGTGTGAGGACAGCCTGGGAGCGCCCAGGCGGCAGGGCCGCGGGAGAAAGAGGACACAGAGAGATGGGAAATCATGCCAGAGCCGGAGGGAGGAAGCGGGTGGCTTCTGGAGATGCAAGCCAGCCCCAGGCACCTTGGCAGGTGGCCTCGAGAAGCAGCAGGAGCGTGGGAGGGGGAGGAACTCACGCAGCACTGCGCGCCCCTGGGAGAAACGAACGCACTGCGCCTGCGCCGACCCCCAGGGGATACAGAGTGTATATGTTAGCGGGAGGCCGTAAAAACGACCGCCAACTGTGCAAAGCCATCTTAATAATCAGTGGGAATAAATGTGATTGTTCGGAGACTTTTAATAAATTTTGTCAAAATATAAAAGCTGTCTTGGTGTCGGTGTCAAATGCATAGGGAAATTTTAAAAATGTAAGCTAGCGTTTATTTCCTATACTGCAACTTAAACACGTGAACCATTGAGAACTGCTGTTTTCGTTCTTTGTAAAGACCGCATCAGGAGTCGTTTGAACAGGGTGGCATTCCTCTTCGCATCGTATAACCTGCCCACCTGAGCCAGCATCTTTGCTGTGTCTTGGCACGTTGCCACACTCTCTACTCTTTGAGTTTCAATCAGCTTTCAGTACCTTATCCTTTGTGTCCTCAATGTTGTGAAGTGTCATGGGAGATCCATTGATAAGAAGGTGTTTGCTGGCATCACTTCCTCCGGGACGTGGTCACCCCTCATATCACAGCCACTGCCCTCGTTTGTGTTGTTCAGTGGCCTTCACCTTGACCCTGGCTCAAATCTAGAAGTCTGCGGGACAGCGTCCGTGCCAACATCCCCACGACCAGCTGTATCTTCCATAAGTCCGGGTACAGCTGATTCAAATTTCACTTCCAACGTTATCAATTTTTCCTTTTGGGGCACGTTTCTTTTTTTTCGCTAACTTCCTCTTTCTGTTATCCATTTCTATAAAATGCCACGTGGGTGTATCCCTGGGATCCAAGGCAGCTACACAACCACCTGCTGTGCCAGTGAGGGCTGCGAGCTTCGGCGTCCTGACTCGGGTGACGGGATCCACGCCACTGCGTTTGGACACGTGTCGGTGAACTGGGGTCCTGAATGCTGCTTCCTCTCCACCTAGTGAAAAAGCGATCCTGGTTCCTGTCATACGCTTCTGGAGTGAGGGCTTTGAGTGCTGGCCCAGCCACCAGCTGGCTGGGTGACTTTGGTGCACTTTCCAAACCTGCTGTGCTTCAGTTTCCTTTTTTGTAACGTGGAGGTTGAATTAATAATACCTTCTCACCAGGTATTCACGAGGGTTAAATAAGGTCGTATCCATAAAGCATTTACACCAGAGTCAGGCACGTGGCAGGAGCTGTGGTCGTGTGACCTTTTGTTTTTATTGTTTAAAACAGCAAACACTGGACATTTCTTGGGTGCTGGGCTGTGCTAAGCAAACTGCTGGCATTGCCTTATCTAGTCCCCATAGCAGTCTGAGAGGATGGCTCTATAATCCCCATTTTACAGATGAGTCAGGTGTGGAGAGAGACTTTGCGTCCCCTTGGCCGCACTGGACTCACGTCTGTCTGACTCCCACAGCGAAGCTTTTAATCACTTTGTTGTATTTCTCCGGTCACCAAATTCTGAGGACATCTTTGCCATATATACCGATGAGCACACATCAGGTCAACACTGTGCCTAAACCGTTTATTGTGCCGCACGTCAGATCACACCTGTCCTTGTCCTCTTGTTCTGGCCACAGTCACGAGAACTGTTCTGTCCGCATCCTGCAGACTTCTATCCCGAGGTTAACCCTTTAAGGTGTATATAAGGCAGGTGATAGACCAGATTTACTTATCACAAAATCGTACACTTCCCACCTCCAGTCGATGGAAATTATGGAGCGCTGTAATAGTTTCCGGCGGCTGCAGATTAAATTTCTTTCAATCTGCTGAGGTGTAACTATGTCTCCTGGAGGATCATTGAGCTCGGGTTTCTAATTTGATTTGGAAAGAAAGGAAGTGGAGTGTCTGCTTCGTACAGAGCAAGGCGTTTCAGTGCATTGGGGAGATTTTCAGATATCTGTGTGGGTGTTTTTAATAAGTTCACCTAATTGTATTTCCTCTCCACTAAAAAAGAAATGCCCTACCCTATTGGGCTCGCTCTTTCTAAATTATTTTCTGGTTTTAATTGTGCTGTTTCCCACAAGAACCTAATTTAATTACAAGATTGTAATGCTCTTTCTGTGAGAAGCTTGCCCGCCCTGTAGGAAGGCTGGATTCAAATGTGTGGGGGTGGGGAGCACGGTTTTTCACTTTCTCAGAGTGAGCAGGAAAACACCTGAATGCGCACCTGCCTTGGTCAGTCAGGTCTTTGGGAGGCATGGAATGGGAGGAGCTGAGAGAGACCCCGGTCCTGTCCCAGGATGGGCCCAGAGGGAGCTGAAGCCCCCTGAAGCTTGGGACCCATCATCCACTGGCAGGAAATGACTTCTCTTCCAAACCCATTCGCTTTGCCTGGAATGGCAGCAAAGCTGTCCACCAAGAACCCAGCGGTGGATTCAGGAAATGTGTGCTCCCCGGAACAGTGAGCATCCAGGCATGACAGGCTGACAGTCACTTCTGTAACAGCTTTGAAAGATAATATGCTACACGCCAAGGAAAGGGAGTGGCCGAAGGACTAGGAAGCACATTTTTGCCTGCAAGCGAGGAGGGACCTCTTCACAGCAGCAGGGTTTTAGCAGCAGGAGCCTCACTCCCTCTCTGGCAGAGACTGCCAGCCACGGAGAGGCGGCCTTGGCCCTGCGTTTGCATGTCTGTCCCCTTCCCAGCTTCATCTCTCTGCCAGGGCAGTGGGATCTAGAGGCGACCTCCTTATTCGTCTATCACAAGCTTGAAACAAGCGCCGAAGCTGCTCAAAGTAGTTCAAGGGTCCGGACCCACCTGGGGGATCAAAGCCCGTGCTTCCTAGGCGCCAGTGGTGGCACCTGGGGCAACGCTTGTGACGGGGAACAGTGGGAGGCTCGCGCAGGGGAGACAGACACTGGGCCCCTTACAGATTCTGCCTCAACAGCTCCGGGGGCTGCATGTTCCAGGTGCCTTTTCTGTTTTCTTGGTAAAATATCGGCGATGTTGCAGGGAGGGAAAGAAGGAAGGCTCACTTATAAGTGTACTAAGCCAGTCACACTCCTTTAGTGGAGTAATGGCTGTCCCAGGAGCAGAGCCAAGGACGAAGTCGAGTGCTGAACTGGACCGAATTCTGAGTCCAAAGCCCTGATCTCCACTGGCCGTGGGTGGAAACTCTTAACGGGCTGAGTCATTCTCGTCTTCCCCCAAATTCCTATGTCAAGGCCCAACACCCCAGGGTGGCCATGTTTGGGATAGGGCCTTTAAGGAGGTCACTCAGGTCAAATGAGGTCCTGAGGGTGGGGCCCTAGTCCTATAGAGCCGGTGTCCTTACAGAAAGAAGAGATCTGAGGGATCTCTCGCTGCATGTACATAGGAAAGGCCATGTGAGGAATTTGCCGGCACCTTGATCTTGGACTTCCAGCCTCCAGGACTGTGAAAGGATAAAAGACTGTAGTTTAAACCCCCATCTGGGGTATTCGGTTACCGCCGCCCAAGCAGACCAACACGGTGCCTTAGGCTGAGGTGTCCGCAGCACCACCGAGGGTGGCAGCACCACCTTGCTCTGAAAATGACTCAGCAATTGGCGCTCCTAGTTCCTGAGCTGGAGGATGGGCTAGTGGTAGTACGTGCCCCATAGGGACTGCACGAGTCTCAAACAAGCTAGTGTTTATAAAGAGCTTACACCAATGTGTTTCTAAACTAAACCAAAATGAAACAAAATATAAAATAGGCAGGAACTAACATTTATTGAACATCTACTTGCGCGGGCATCATACTGAACACTTTAGACACAACATCTCCTGTAAGGGCATTGGGAACCAGTATGGGGTTCCCGTGGGAGTCTGTGACAGGTTCTGGTGACATGCAAGGAAAGCCGCCTTTAATGCACATGACGTTAGCTAGAGTAAGAATGAGGGTGACGCAGCTACCAGCTGTTTGTCAGCTCCCCGCCCCGGGCTTTCTGCACCAGCCTGAGGCAAGAAGGCGCTTATTGAACATACCCTGATTAAATATCAAGTCCAATAGTAAAATAAATCAATACTTTTGGTGTCATGGAATGGAGAAAAAGAAACTGATGGTATATATTTTGTTTTTCGAGGCAGTACAATTTAGTCATCAAATCTCAAAGAAGGAAAATCAAGAGGTTTTGTTTACTGGGCATGGATATGTTAAAATTACCCTTTAGCCTATGCCCACGCCTGTGACTCAGGGACCCTTGGGGCACCTTCTGGGATGCAAAGGGCTTGATTTTATAGAAGAGATTACTTCACTTAGCATAATGCTCTCCAGTTCCATCCATGCCATTGCAAAGGGTATAAGCTCCTTCTTTCTCTCTGCTGCGTAGAATTCCATTGTGTAAATGTACCATAATCAACAAAAGAAAAAAGCAAACAAACTATAACCAGAGACATTGAAATTAAGAACATTGTAACAATGGCCAGAGGGGAGTGGGGAGGGGATAGTGGGGAGAGGGGTCTAAAGGAGCTACTATAAAGGACACAAGGACAAAATCAAGGGGGAGGGCAGAGGTGGGGGAGGGAGGTGGGACTGGCTGGGGTGGGGTGGAGGGATGGAGAGAAAATGCAGACAATTGTAACTGAATAAAAATAAATTAATTAATTAAAAAAGAAGAGATTACTGACACCTTAGTGACTTTTGCAGAACTGAGTTATCTTTTCAGTTGCACAGAATCTCGGTATAGGGTACTGCCTCATCACTTCCTTAGTAATGGGGTTGTGTTTTAGATGTATTTTTAGTTTGACTTGCTTGAACCCCTCCAGACCCAGCTGTGTATCCGGGACATGTAATTATGCCAGGGAGGTGGCTTCATGTTGCGAAGAGGTGGGGCACGTCCAGGCCACCGCAGTGACTGGGTTCCTCGTAAGGAGGCAGGGTGTGTGGAAAGAACAGAGAGCCCAGCCCTGCCTGCGCCAGAGAAACAGACTGACCCACAGCCCTGCTCCGTGGAGAACAGTGCCCACCTGCAGCCCCAGCCTCCCATCAGCCCCCACACTGCCGCCAATCAGAACGGATGCTGGGATGTCCTGGAAGTGGGGTTCAGAAGGCCAAATGGGGCTGGGATGTCCCAGGGGAGGGGCTGGGGTGGCTCAGCAGCAGAGGCGGGACACTTACCAACCAGTGAGGTAGATATTCAGCGCATCAGCTCCAGGGACAGCTGGATGCCATCCTGGGTACACCCTGGAGGTTCCTGTCTCCCTCCCCCACTGAGGGCTCAGCCGCCCTCCCCCTCAGCTACCGTTGCTGCCTCTCTGACTCCCGCTCACACCCAGCTCTCTGCCTTGTGACCAGGGGTCTCTACTGCACTCTGCTGATCCTCATTCAAACTCTTCCGGGGACAGGGTGCATCACATGGGACTCTCCAGGGCCCAGGTAGGCAGGCAGCTCATGCCAGCTTGATTTAGTGTCCCTCCAACCCCTACCCAAGTGTTCCTCACAGGCGGTGACCCCCCTAGTGCCCTTTGGCAGCCTGGGATACTCACACATTGGGAGCCCCTCAGGGTTGGCCCGGGAAGGAGTCTGTGGGCATCGCAGGCACACTGGGCTCCTTGGAGTGGCAGGAAGTAGCTGGCGGGTCCCTCACATGGCTTTTCCAGGGTGTATTGGAACACTTGGCGTGGGAAATAAATAGCAAAGAAAGAAGACCAGAGGAAAGAAACACGCCAAAACAATCTTAGCTGTAGTGGGATTGCCAATGTTTTTTTATTTTCTGCATTTTCTAAATCTAAAATAACTTTTAATGCTGGTGGTCATGCATCATTATGTGTGTGTGAGAGAGAGAGGGGCAGAGAGACATCAGTCAGTTGCCTCCCATACGCACCCTGTCAGGGATTGAACCCACAACCCAGGTATGTGTCTGGACGGGGAATCGAACCTGCCACAGGATGACACTCTAACCCACTGGGACATCCGGCCAGGGCTAAAGCAGTGTTCTTTAGAGGCATTCCTAAAGACTATTGTTGTTTAGAACAATAGTCTCAGGGTGTGTCTGGGGAAAAATGATTTTAGGGTTACACAAGTTTGGGAAAAGGCCATCTGTTAGTGAATCCTTTATGTGTTTATTTATTAAACATTGAGATCTGACCACGTTTCAGACAACATTCAAGACACGAGATAGCTAAGAAGACATGATCTTTGCCTTCCTCGTGAGTTAGACTCTTGATGTGGACAGGAAAGCAGAGTGTGCAGAGGTGGGACCAATGTGGGCACCACGGTGACATGGAGACCGTCACCCCGCAGTTACGGATCAAGGGCTCTGACACATCCTGTGGTCAAGAGATGGGCTGAACTTCTCTTAATCCCATATTGCCAAACCTTTCCATATAACATGTTCTGACATCTTGCAAACCCGCCGCAGTCCACGCTTGGGGAAATACTGCCCTTTGGCAAACCCGACAGTTCAGTCGAAGTTGCCCATCAGCTTCCCTAACACTATTGCCAGGAAGGTCTCGTCATTGGGCTTGGGACCACATCAGCCTTTTGCATAAATGAGGCAGGGCCTCTGGGAAAGCTCCCCGTTTCCCCTTCCTTCCCCTTTCGTCCTCATGTGATTGGTATGTGAGTTTATACGGCAGAGGTCAAACCCTTATGTGCTACAGCGAAAGATCAGGCTTAGAGAGCAAGTGGCAGACAAAGCTGGGAGTGTGACTGAGACACACGGGAGGTGCCCGTGAAAGATGACGAGTGGTGTGGAGAGGGGTTGTGTGTAGGGAGGAGGAGGGGCCTGGATATTACAGGGAACGCCCGCAGCGCAGCGCAGCGCAGCACTCCCTGGCTCGGGGCTGCTATTTGCAGTCAGAATAGAGCCCGCACTTGCCGCCTGGCGTCCTTGGCCTTGCAGGAACGGGTCCCGCCTAACCTTGACAGGTCACCTTGTGTCCTGTCCCACTAGGCTCCGGCCACACTCGCCTTTCTGGTCCCGGACTCCTGAGGCTTTCCATGGCGCTGGCCACACACACGGCTTGGCCCAGTGCTCCTTCTCCCCTCGCCCCGGGCCGCCCCTTTCCTGTCCCCTCCCTTGAAGGTATCGCCCTGTCGCTTCCTCTCAGGACACTGCCCTTTCCTCCTTGGAGCCATCAGAGTGTGCTAGCACTCTTGTTTCCTGTCTGTTCCCTGCTCCAGAGACACCCCCTGGGGGGCAGGGCTCAGTTCTGTTTTGTCCCCTTTGGAGAGTCAGGCTCGGCAGTGCCAGCCACATGAGAAACAGGCTGTGGAACATTGGGGGGCGAATGAACACTTGGCTGGCTGTCACTGGGCTGCTGGGGGGCTTCAGTGATTGGCACAGAACAGGTGATTATGGAATGTCTGTTCATTCATTCCCAGACCTTCATTACTTGTGGGCTCATGTTAGCTTCTCCCCTCTGTCACCAGGGGCTCTAAGGAGACGCTGAAAACCCAGAGGAAGGTCCAGGCTGCTGGCGGCTGGTGACTCAGAGCCTGGTCTCTCAGGGGATATGTGGTGGGCTGGATGGAGGGAGCTCGAGGAAAGCCCTGAGCGGAGGTGTCCAGGGAGACTGGTACAGTCTGAGGGGCTGGAAAGAAGACTCGGTGGGGAAAGGCAGCCTCCCCAGGCTCCTGACATTCTGATGTTCGAGAATCCCAGCATGAGAACAAGTCACCATGGGCAGACACTCTGGCCCAATCCATCTCCTTCAGACGGAGAATTTGAGGCCTGAGAGGTGAAGGGTCTTCCTCCTCACCACCCGGTCAGGACCACAGACATCCCCGAGCCTCGACACCCATGTCTGGGCAGCCCACAGACCCCCTTCATTGCTTGGCATCCAGAGGCGTCTTCTAAATGCCTTCCCTAGACACCGATCATGCTCACAAGTGTTGCATCGTGTCAGCTTTAACGTTACCTCCTAAAAGAAAAGGAAAGATCCCCTTGCATCTCCGCACAACCCCCTTTGAGCGGCAGGACAGGAATATTTTACAGTAAATCTGCAGTTTCATGGGCAGCCGCCTGTGTGCGGACTGCTGACAGAGAGAAGGAAATTGTTCTATTTTTATATTTCCCTTAAGGCTGGGAGACAAAAGCCACCCTGGGGTGTAGTTTTAAAGGCTACAAGGAAGTCAATTTTGAGGGAAAGAAAGCTTCTTTGATTGATGCGAATGGAATAAACTCCAATGATTTCATTTTAGAAATCACTATATTCTGCAAGGTGTAGGTTGGCCAGGGTAGCTGGATTCCATGCACAGGCAAACAGGAAGAGGAAAGCCAGGAAGGCCTGCTAGCACGTCAGGGCCCTCTTAGAGCCAACGAGGCTGCATCCTGCTTTCAGACCTGTGCACGTTTTCTTCTCCCAAGTTCACCGCTTGAACTCGGCTGCTTATTTAAAGTGTGTTGCTAGCCCGTGGAAAAGGTCAAGTTTTCCCAGAATCTTTCATGAGCTCAGTTGTTGGGTTCCACCTCCATCACCATCCAAGCCCTTGTCTCCCTTTTTCATCTATGGAGACTTTCAAGCAGCATTCTTCCTGTTCTGTGTCTACCCCTTCGAAAGGGAGCTCTGCCCGGGGCGCTGGATGGTCCAACATACCCCAACGTCCTGTTTTCTGAGGCCCAAACATCTGCACACACTTTTTAAAACCTCAGACTCTTGGACTGAGCAGACGTTTCAAAAAGGATTTGCCAAAGGCTTTTAAACGTGAGCACTGTGGCTAATGCAAGGGGAGCTAGCCAATAAATAGTTGTTGAATGAAAACATTGGAGTGGTAGTTAATGGAGGTGAGTGCCCTCGGCCTCTGTGACTTGCCGTGTGCTGGGACCTCGGCCCAGCCATCCCCCCCTTTTTAAAAAAGATATAGGGGTGCTTCATTTAAGACATTAAATTGAATGTATTTTTAAATGAAGAAGTTTCTTTCTTTCCATTTTTATGTTCGAATTCTTAACTCTGATTCTCCAAGAAGATACAAAATGAACTCAAATTTGGAATGCTTTGGAGCTCTCTGTTTCTTAAATAAGAGGAAGTCGGGCCCCTTCCCTGCTCAGTGGGTCCTTTCCTTCCCCACTTCCAGATCCAAGTTGCAGAAAAATATTCCGAAATATCCCCAACTTAACGATGCCCTTAGAAGTACATTTCTTTTACTAATATAGTAGTTATGTCTTCTGTCTGTTTAGAAGACAAATCCAAACTTGTGTTACTAAAAGTCACTTCCAACAAAATATTTGAAAGAAACCATACTGTAGGAAAGTCAAAGCAAGTCCTACAAATGTAGTATTTTGCAGGTACTGTTTTGGGTTGTATAAAGTCTAAAACAACATTACGTATAAAGAATGTATTCTAATGTGAGCACCATATTTTGTCAAATTAGTTGACAAAGTTAAATTTTAAAAAATGACTATTTTTCCCACTTCAATGTGATGTGTGCACGAAGCGGCAGTGTGTGTGATGGGTAGGGGCACTCCCAGGTCGGAAGCCTCCCTCCGATCCCCGTCTTCCCCACTGACAGAGGCGGGGCTCTGAGCAGGTTATTTCATTCTCACTCTCCCTTGCTTTTCCCACATGTAAAACGGGAGCATTTGCCGTCTGCGTAAAATGGCTTTTGTGAGGAGTGAATGAATTAAACACTCAGAGCTGTGCTTTGCACGAAGTGAGTGCTCAGTGAGCTCTGCGGACATCGGCAAGCTGGAAAGGCAAGAAAGAGAAGGGAAAAGTCTCTCACTTCCACTCACAGAAACTGCTCAGAGGGCTTTAGCATTTTACTTCCAGTCTCTCTCTATCCATTACATAATGTGTTTCAGAGTGTACCATTTCTAAAAATGCTGTTTAAATTATCTGTAAACATTCAATGACCCTTCCATAATTTTCTTAACTATTTCCCTGTTGTTGGATGCTTAGATGGTTTCCAAAAATGTCAAAATACATTTATTTAATTAAATTTTTTATTCTCACCCGAAGACATGCTTATTGACTTTAGAGAGAGGAGAAGGGAGGGAGAGAAGCATGGATGTGAGAGAGACATTAATGAGAGGAACATCGATTGGTTGCCTCTCACATGTGCCCTGACTAGGGACAAACCACAGCCTAGCTATGTGCCCTGACTGGGAATAGAACCTGTGACCTTTCAGTTTTCAAGAGTACACTCCAACCAACTGAGCAAGGGTAACATCAAAGCAATTAAAAAAAAACACTTTGTTTTATCCTAATTATATGGAACTATCTTGGACCATAGAACTATTTTGCCCTCTCTGTAGTAAAGTAACACGGATTTTGGGAAAGCTTATGGAACATGATAAATTAGAGACAGGACATTTGAAACGTGATGGGAATGAAGTTTGTTTGTTTTTTGTCTGTGTGTTGGGAAAAAAGTGATCAGGTACAAGAAGTGATAACATAGTGATATAATACACTCAGCATTTGTATGTTCTTAGCGCAAATCACAGTTACTTTAACTCAGACCTCACGCCACTCAAAAGGTAGTTCTGTTATCATCTGTATTTCACAGATGAGAAAACTGACCTCAGAATGGTTAATGGCTTTTCCATTTCCCAGTCACCGCCCTTGTAATTTGCAGAGATGGGATTAGAACACAGGAGAACTACCTCCAGGAACTGTGTTCTCAGACACTGAATTTACATTGTCTTTTTATGTGGGGTGTTTAATCAGGAATGTTCTACCACTGCTTTCCTCTCCTTATTCTTTATTAGGAAGACAATAGAACAAGTCAATTTTGGTAAACTGATGCTTTTTTTCTGAATATAATGGCCAACTCTGTGATGGGCTTTCACATAACAAACTATTTGGGCATTGGGTGCCTGCACCCCAATTGTGAACTGGGTCAGAATATCAGTGGGTTCCCATCCTTTTTAAAATTGGGTTATGGTGTAAGTTTGGAGAGAAAGACTACATTGTTTTTCAAATAGGCTTCTTTTTCTTTTTTTCTTTTTTTGACCTTACAGGCCACGACTATTTCATAGGAGTTTACATCTATCATGAAGAATGCACACAGCTGGAAAAAAAAAGTATAACTCCAGCGTTTTTTCTGTGCAGGTGTTCCTGAATCTGCCACTCAAGGACACATTTGAGCATCACGCTTTCCATTTTTCTGCCTTTCTCCAAATCACGCCAGGAACGGATTACCACCCAGCATCCACATACCCTCCCGGGGGCTATAGGAAAGGTGCGCAAGGGAAGAGAATGCCCCGCGCAGACATTGAAAGGGAGTTTCCTAGGGGAAAAAAGCCTTAGTTTTTCATTTACAGAACTTGGCTTCTCCCAGAGTAGAGATCCCTCGTGTGTCAGAAAACAAAGACACAGAATATTCCGGGGCCTGGTACAAAATGACACAGGAAAACAGGAAATGACACGAGGGAGGATCGTGTTCTCTCCTTCTGCAAAGTCTGTCTTGAACTCCAGCGTTACAGGCAGAGGGACGTCCAATTCTGTTCCATTTGCTTCAGGGCTCAGCCCCATAAAAAGGGGATCTTGCCCCAGAGAACTGGCCTTTCCTTTTTCGTTCTTCCTTATAGTACCATATCGAGTCATAATCCTTTCCTTCCCCAAATTTTCAAGGAACTGAATGAGGTTTTTATAATGATGACTCCAATTACAGGTCATTTGCAAGTTGGAAATGAATCCACATGTGAACAACTGAGATGGTCTATTCAATTCTTATGAAAGGCAGGGGTGCCGAATACACTTTGTTTCATTGAAAAGCCTAGGTATTTGTCTTTAAATTTTCAGGTTTCAGGAAAATTCCATTTTAATAGTCTTCTCTTGAAAAATACGCAGACTCAAGCAAAATGTTCAGAGCCTAGCTTTTAGGACTTCCTTCCGTAAATTAAACTTTTGCCTATGTGGCCCTATTTTATTTTTTTAGGTTTATTTAAACAGAGGCGATAATTACCTGGATTTAAACTCTGATCTGAAGGACAGAAGATCTTTTTACTTGCAAAAGGCAATCCTGGTTTTGTAAAGTAATAAAGACTCTGGGGAAAACAATCACCTTAGATTCATTTACATACGAATGGAGAGCGAGTGTAACTTGAAAAGGGCTCTCATTAAATCTCATCAGCAGAAATGGGGGTGACGGTTAAAATGTTGAATCTTAATAAGATTAAGATTTGTTTGTTCCCGTGGACGTGGCTCCCTCTGGGGCGTTTATGCCACGGCAGCTGCAGGCTGCGCGATGGGCCGGGATGCGCTGTGTCAGGTGCCCTCTGCGGCTCCCAGCGTCGGGCCTGGCCTGGCGGCTGCCGTGGAAAGACGATTCTTTCCTTATGAGCCGTTTGTTTCTCTGCAGCCCTCCCGAGGCTGCAAGGGGCGCTGATCTCCATCCGCTGCCCAGTTTTTTTTTTTTTTTTTTTTTTTTTTTGCTCATCCACCCTCCGACTGTGCTTTGCGAGCTCAGGGTTAGCGCTGGCTGGGACAAGGTAGCAGCACCATTTGCCTCGAGCGCCACCACCTGGTCGAAACGGGAACACCTACGCCCGTCGCTGAGGATTATCTTGAAAACGGCTGCGGGGAAATTTCTAGATCTTGTACAATCCCCACTCTTATCCATTTCCTGTGAAGTGACTGTGATGAGTATTCTCTCTACTTAATGCAGGTAGTTTTCCTCTGAATAATTGCACATTTGTCTTGCAATAATTTGGGTTTAAAGACACTGGCATGAGAACCATTCTGTACTCTCCACTAAAAAACACATAAATTGTCTTCTTTATACATGAGCTGGATATGACATGCTTTGGTGGCATAAAAATATAGCAACAGGACCAGGCAGGAAGTATTCTCTTCTTACTTCTTTTCTCAGCATGCTGTCTCTGGTGGAGTTGGTCTGCAATGGGAATGGCTGGCCCCTCCCACTGCCCGGGACCGAACTGGAAGGTTCTGAAAAGTGTGTGTCCATCTCAGGGCTTGTGCGTGTGGCTGTGCATGCGTGCGCTGCATGAGCTGAGCTCCCAGGTACTACAAGAAAATATTGGCATTCTATTCATAGTTATTTTTAATCAACATTTATATTTTTATAATGCATGAAAAACATATTACAACAGTTGTATATCATTTACAAACCAGTATTTCAAAAGCTGGTAAGATGTGTTTGGCTGAGAGAAGTTTGTGACTGACACCCACATGTCTAAAGTTTCAGGAAACCCAAGGCTCTTTTCAACACGGTCCTGACTGCCAGGGCGAGGCCTGGTGACAGGGAGTGGGGCTGGACAGGGCCTGTCTGGCCGGAAGCTTAGCCAGCCTCTGCGCTGGGTGGGAGACCAGACTGGGATTAGACTCAGAAAGGGCTTTGGGCTGAAACCTGGGAAAATAATTTCACATCTGGGAGGCTCTCTTTTTCTGAACAAATGCAGAAGGAGCATCAGCTGAGGGTTGGACACCAAGTGGGGTGGGCACGTGGAGGGTAATAGGGAACCTGGAGAGTGAGCTCACCTTACGGCGTTCACAGTCAAGTGTAACTTTCATTTGTACAGGGAGATGATAGGACGGCTCAAAATAAAAAATGAACAAGATTAAAAGGAAAAGATTTCAAATACCTAAAAGAGACCTCTGAATCTCTTGAAGACCCTGCCTTTGCTTACAGAAGGTTGGCACCCTTTCTGTAGATTATCCTTATCAATCAAAATTTTAGAAACTTGTGTAATAAATCGGCATCATATCTATCTTGGAATATATCTTTTTCCAAAGTGGATGGAGAAGGCACAATTAATGATTCAAGGGCTAAATTGCTGTTTTTTAAAGACCCTTTTGATATGTCTTTAGACAAAAAAGCTAAAAGCTCCAAGTTCTAAAAAAAATGTGGGGGGAATATTTCAATATGCATCCCTGGCTTAAGAATGGTGATGGAAATTGCTATTTGAGTGACAGCTTTGACCGAAACCTAAAACCAGTTATGGCCCCACTGATGTGACCCACGTCACTGCAGAGGAGAGAAATCTTGCCTGGTTTTAAGGGGAAGGCAAAAGACAAAGACTGGCGCTTCTGGTTTACCTAGGACTTGCTGACAGCTGTCAAATTTATTGTTTTTATTTTAGATTTAAAAACGGAGGTTTTCCTTTGAACAACTGGAGGCCAGAACATTTCATTGATGTTGGATCTTGTCTGTGGTGAATAGCAAATTCCTCATCACATGGGGCGTTTGGTGGCTGTGTGGGTGAGAAAAATCGTAATTTGATCGTGATTTGGAAACGTGCCGGCAGGTTCCAAGGGGTGCAGTTTCTGGAATCACTGAAGACATAGCAGATAGTCTTGGCTCTGAAACGGAGTCTGTGGGTGGCCGGGATGGGGTGGGGGGGTGGAGAAGGGGTGTCCCAGGCTGGGGTGTCTCTGATAGGTGGGTGTCACGTGGTTTTTGGTCTATCTGCTATTTCTGAGGAAATGCTATCTGTTATTTCCATCTGATTTGTCATGAATCTTGGGCCAAGATCCAGCAGATCTGGGCCTTTTTTTCCCTCATCTGTAAAATCAGAGTTTGGGTGCACTGGGAGGGCAGCAGGACTGAACTCTGGGGCTCAATCTCCCCTGGGGGGTGAATGTGAGCCAAACCTTTGTCGGGAGCTCCATTTGGAGGCACGAATCACTGGCCTTATTAGCCACAGGCATGCTCTCGGACCCAGCGGTCCTGCCCTGGACTCTAGTCCAGGGATGGAGACAGATTTAGGTATGTGCTCATTTACTCAGAAAAAATTTTTTGACAAGCTAAATGTTGAAGAGGGTAAGGGCATGGCTAAATAAACCAAGGCAATTGGTTCAATGGAATATTGTGTAGACATTACAAATTATGTGTTCAAAGAATATTAGCACAACAAATGTTCATGATATGTTATTAAAACTGTAAAAAGTAGACAGAATGTTGAACTGCATGATACTAATTTTGCGTCGACGACTAATTCTGCATCGAATATCTGAGACACACATTTGCATGAAGAAAAGTCTGGAATGAAAGTCACCACATGTGAACAGAGCCCCTAGGTGATTCCTACCAGGAAACTTTCTCCCACAGCACTCGCAGTGACCTTGCTCTCCTCCCTGAGCCCCGCCTGACTGGACCTGTCCCCAGGCTGCATATCAGGCCTCCTCCTTTACCTTGACTCAGCCATGTACCTGGGGCCTTATTCTGTCTCTTAACTGCCCAATAGCTCAATACCTAACTCTTTAAGGTTTCTGTCTTTCCTGAAAGAGTCCTTGTCCCCTGTCCCTTGAAATAGGCGCTTGCTCTCGGTGTCCTACAGTTTGTTCAGCCAGGATAATAGAAGGCAGTAGATCCCTAAAGGTTACTGGGTCATTTCATCCTGCTGCATTCATTCATTCACTCATTCATTCATTCCAGCAGGACCCCTGGATGCAGTGACAGCCCAGAGCAGTCACTCTCACAGTGTCACCGTGTGCGTCAGGCCCTGTGACCGTCACTAAAGGCAATGAGGAGAGCAGGGGCGGCCTCGTACATGAGGCAGAAGTGGCTTTTGGTTCCTCTCTCACTGGGCTGGACCAGGATTATGCTCACCCTCATGCTTCTTTGCCTAAATGCTATCGTGTACATTTACACCGTTATTCACACGCAAACGTAAAGCAAGCTCCGATGCCTCTCTCAGGCTTCCTGTGGAACAAAAGAAATGGTGGCAACTCACCCCGAGGAAGGAGGCGCTGCATCTTTCCAAATAACTGGAATTTGTTTATTTGTTGATGAATGAAGTGAGCTGTGCAGGTGGAGTGAAATTACTCCTGTAAATCAGTAAAAAGGTGGCTCCAGAAAGCCGCGTCCGCGAGGTTTCTGAGAGATGTTTCGCTCCCTGGGTGCTAACCCTGGGAAAAGGTCACGGCCTTTCACAGAGATGGGGATCCATTACTTTAGAGGTTAAACTCTGGTATTTAAAATAAAATAATAATTGCTCAGGTTTCCGCAAGCCTAAGACATCTGTTGTAGTTTTATTAATAGGTGCTATTGATTAAAAACGATTATTGGACATTTTTCTAGCTCGAAGTGATGCTTCATTCACTTCTGAACAGCACGCTGTTCTGAACAGTTGCTGTTTCCTTTCCTAGTAAGGCTGAAACAAGGCCGACCCTCCCCGGAGGGAATTAAAGGATATGATCAACAAATGAGTCCACGCCAAACTAAAAATGGATGCGTTTTGCTTCATCAGACTTGGGACGTGACTTACAGCTTTGCTGGCTCACCACTCCAGTCAGGCTGATGTGTGCAGCTAAGCTCAATCAGTATGTCAATGGGAGGCCAATCAGCAAAACAGAAAAGCCCGGAAACCAGTATGAAATGGGCTTTGCAGATACAAAATGGCCAAACGTTGGTGATTCCATATGGTTAACCTAATGCTTCCACCGGTTTCCTGCCAATGTCTCCCCCAGCCAAGCCAGGTGGAGTGTGCGGACAGGAGTGCCCAGCCGCAGAGCTGGGGGGCAGGGTGGAGCTGGGGGAGGGTGGGGAGAGGAGGAAGCCCGCACTGGCCTGCTGAGGGGCCACTCAGAGGCAGGGAACGTAGAAGTCACGTCCAGGCATCACAGCCAGATGCAAAAGGCAGGGCCACGACCTGGGAAAAGTGCCACCGCAGGTAGATTCCTTTGCTAATTCCCTTCTGGCTGCTCTAAGTCATCCTTCTTGGTCCTGGTGGCTGCGTGACTGGAGCTGCATGCACGCCCACAGGGCTCTGCTGAGCACGGTGCTGTGCAGGCATAATTCTGGGGGTAACTGTCTGTTTCCCCTCACTGCTCCTCGGTCACTTAGCATCACAAATACAATTTTCCGGATGCCTATGTCTGAGCTGTGTGACTGAGTGGCTGTTTACACAGTGTGGTTTGAGGAGGTGTTAGGGGTGGGGCTGTGTCTGCCAAAAAGGTACACCGATGTCTACCCCCGAGTACCTGTGAATGCGACCTTACATGGAAACAGGGTTTTTGCAGATACAGCCGTGTTGACATGAGATTGTACTAGATCACAGGGAGCGCCAGTCCAACACCTTGTGTCCTTATGAGAAGAGGGAAATTTGGACACAGGGACACAGACACACGGGAGAGTGCCATGTGACCAGAGAGGCAGAGATTGGAGTGAGGGGTCTACAAACCAAGGGACGTCAAGGACTGCTGGCCACCACTGGGAGCTGGAAGAGACAGGAACGATCCCCTCACCATCCAGAGCCTTCAGAGGGAGCAGAGCCCTGCTGATACCTCCATCTCAGACCTAGGGGGGTTACATTTCTGTTGTTATAAGCCCTCAAGCTCATGGTAACTTGTTATGGCAGCCCCAGGAAACGGATACAGGAGGTACCGTGAAAAGCTAGCAAAGGTGGTTACCCGAAAGAACTGAGGCTTGCCCCTCAACTTCCAGAAGCATCTCTCTACTCCCCTTCCCAGGACCAGCCATGTCTGAAACAAGTGTTGATAATGTGGCTTCTTCCATTCCAGATTGCAGACGGAAGGCGGTCAAGGTCAGGAGTGAGGGAAAAACCTCACAGGGTATTTGAAAGAAAGAAAATATTTCTTTCCTTCCTTCCCCCCTCCCTCTCTTTCTGCCTTCCTAAATTTTTCTCCAAGTCCCACTCACTACCTGCGTGTGATTGGTTCACAGGTGTGTTCGACAGACTGTAGGAAGCAAGTGCGTCCGGCTCGCATTTGGATCTTGGAACAGTCACTGGGTCGCAGCATCTGTGCCTTCGGGGAGGCAGGAGTACGTGGCGATCCCTTCCCCTTCCTCTCAGGACGTGTCTCTCTTGCTTCATGACAGAATGTTCTAGCAGGCTGGGCTGGTTTCATGCTCCTTTCAACACGGTGCAGAAAAGTGTGAAGAATGGATGCAAACGGAGTCCCAGCTGCTGTGAATTATTGGCTCTCTCTCTCTTTTTTTCAGAAAGCTATTGTTGGACATCTTTACAGAAAGCAACACATAGATCTTTCCATATCTCTGTCATCTGTGTGAACCCCTCGAGGGGCACTGGGCTAGGTGAGGGCAAAGTCGTTGCAAAGGATCTCAAGCAGGAAGGAAGCAGCTGGGGGTGAGGCTGACAGAATGGCCTGGAGTAGAAGCCACTTGGTTGCAGAATTTCTTCAGGGGCGCTTGGGCACTCTGGCTGAGACAATTCTTAGTCATTCAGAACCGTCCCAAGCATGGCCCCAGTCCCCAATCTGACAACTAAAATCCGCCCCCTGTGCCACTTACCACCGGAAATTGCTTGTTGCCTATGCTGCTGGATATTGCTGGACGCCACCTTTGACACAGAAGGCTGCTTCCTGTGCACACCTGAGACTTTCTGCCTGTGGGCTTGCAGCCCTCGGACAGACCCAGGCAGCTGGGAGGGCTGCAGGTGGCCCCGATGACTGTGGGGGGGGCTGGTGAATACTCCAGCTCCTCACCCTCGGTCGGAGCAACGTGGACCTGTGCCAATCCATGTGACATCCATTGACGGGGGCGTCAGGGCTGTTTGCTGCACGAATGTAGTGTCCCGTTTAATGGATGCTGCAGAAACTATTTCCAAACTCATCCTCCCTTGATAAAAGCTAAAAAGGCAGGCGTGCTTGTACTGTGCAATCCAGGCCCTCGCTTACTGATGCTGGAATGTGCACAGCAGCCGAGTGGTCTGCCAGCGGGTTCAGCCAGAGAGCTTGCACGGTACCCAGCCCAACAGTCCTGGCCCAGGGACACGTGGCTCCAGCGAGACCTCGCCTGCCTTAAAGTAGAGCACATGCTCAAGACAAGTTGCTTTCATTATGCTGACGACGATGAGGATGGTGCTGATTCACGATAAATGACTTTAACAAGAAAAATGATACGACGTCGGAAATGACAGAACATTAGATGTCGTTGTGGAGACACATAAGCCCCTGTGGAACCCGTAGATGTTCACATTCTTCACCAGGCATGAACACCCGGAAACAGGGAGCCATCGGGTCCCTCCGGGCACTGGTGATAACACGCATCACGGATTCGAGAGGCACGGCTGTGGGCGTCAAGTTCCTCCTCCCTCTGAAATGTTTTAGTCAGGTCGGCTGCACATCCACGCAGTATTTCTTGGGCCTAATTTCTGCGTAGACTTGTCCCCCTCTGGAGAAGGAGGCTGCACTCGGCTCTGGAGTGTTTTCCGGGGTCTCCATTCCTTCATTAGCTCCTTTAGGTGCCTCGAGGTGTTTCTCCCTCTTAATTTCAGGTGAGAGGTTGAGCCAATTGCGTTCTTGAGCTGCCTTCTTTTAAAAAACAAAACAGAACGGAACAAATCAGAAGTGGCTTTTCGTCCAGCCTCTCTCCAATGACCCGAGAGCCCAGGGAGGGGTGTACAAGGGTGTGTGTGTGTTGGTGCACGTGCTTCTGGTTGACTGTGTGAATGCACATGGAACAGTTACCAGTAGGACTTAAAGTCAAAGTTTCTACAAACTCTAAAATTAAAAAAAAAAATTCCAATTACAGTTGGCATTCAGTATTATTTTGTATTGGTTTCAGGTGCACAGCACAGTGGCTAAACAATCAGCTATGTTACAAAGTGCCCCCCAATATCTCCAGCACCCACCTGGCCCCATACAGTTGTGACAATACTGTTGACTACGTTCCCTGTGCCGTACTTTCCATCCCTGCGACTCGTCTGTAACCGCCAATTCGTACTTCTCAATCCCTTCACCTTTTCTGCCCATCCCCCAGACCCCCTCCCCTCTGGCAACCCTCAGTGTGTTCTCTGTATCTATAGGTCTGTTGCTGGGGTGTTTTTTGTTGTTGTTCAGGTTTATTGTTCTTTAGATTCCACATATACATGAAATCATGTGGTGTTTGTCTTTCTCTGACTGATTTCTTTCACTTAATATAAGGTCCCTCTAGGTCCATCCATGCTGTTGCAAATGGTAAGATTTCATCCTTTTTTATGGCCAAGTAATATTCCACTGTATATATGTACCACTACCTTTTTAAAAAATCCCTTAGTCTATTGATGGGCATATACACCTTTTACCATGCCCCTTGCTCCTGACAAACACCACCACAGGGTGGAAAGGGCTTTGCACTTGGAGCTGGCAGAGGGAAGGTGTGCAGAGGTAGGCACTGCCCTTGGGCTTGACCTGGGGGGTGGGAAGGAGGGCATGTGGCAAAGTGGGAGGATAGTTCATGTGGCTCTTCTTTGCTTTCTGTTTTTTGATCTTTAGGTTGGTCGTGCATAGGACACGTAAATGCAGCATTGTATTTTTTGGGGGGATTTATTTCTTGTCCAATTCTCGTGCAACACAGGCAGACAGAGCTCAAACAAACTGCATCATTTAACGCAACACAACAACTAACTCTGGGAGGAGAGGTCTGGGGACTGAGAGCTCGTTGGGCCGTGGAGTTTCAGTTTTTAGAATGAAAAAATTGGTCAGGGGATCCCTCAGGCCAGTTTTCAGCTTCCGCATTTTGGACTGCTCTGGCAGGGACCCCTCTTTCATGGTTCTCAGAGCCTCCTCCTACCTTAGGTGACTGCCAGATTAGTGAGGGGTGCCCAGCAAATGGAAGTGACCAGCACTGTGAGCGGGGACAGACACTACCCTCTGTGTTCAATGTCACGTCCCAATCTCCGACTGCGTTCATCTGTAAATTTGGCCACCACTGAGAAATGAAGTCATTGGCAACCTGGGAATACAGGTACCTTATAATGACTAATCCTCTACACCTACATCTCTAACCCATATTACTGAAGGGGAAGCAGGGAAGGAACACACATTTGGGAAGGGTGATACTTTTCTGAATCAGGCATCATTGAGTTTATTTAAAGATTATACGCATATTTTGTGTGGTTTTTATGCTGTTATAATGTTCAGGGAAGGCAGGAAATTGGAACGGTCTAAGAACTATTTGGCAGAATTCACAGTACAATGGAGGAACCATTTCAAAATCGAGAGTGATCCCGCTAGGTGAGTCAGAATCATGGGGACGAGGGAGGTGGCCATATGTCTGCATTTTGGGAGTCATATGTCTTCTTTAGGGAGTCACGAGGTATGTGCACACACACACCCCTCCCCCGAACAGTGCAGGGTGGGGCTCATCCAAGAAGAGGTCGAGAACCGTCCTTGCAGACACGAATAATTTCCCTTGGCAGGGGAGCAGGGAATAGTGGTGGGAACTGGTTATTCCCACCATTAATGGGTGGCTGAGTAGTGAGTCTGCTGGCCCTGGGGCTTTGCCTCTGCCTCCGCAGCCTTGTCTCAGAGAGATCCTTCGGGTGATCCTCAGGGGCCACAGAAAGAACAGTCTGACGTCAAAGACAGGGGTGAACTCTGGGGAGGGTGGGTGATAAGTTAGTTAGTCTTTAGTTGCTTGTATTGTTTCATTCCTTGCAGTAACTAATCAAAAGCAGAGACTAACCATTCAATGTCTCAAAACAGAGATTTTGGGTGGTATAGCTGCCTGTTTGTAGCAGCTGATGCCAGTGGTCCAGCCAGTATCCACGTGGCCCGCTCTCGTTCTCACTAACAGCACCTTCAACGCTCAGCTGAAGAGAACGGTTCCGCAGGCTCCCTGGCTGTGGAGGAAGCCATGGGCAGAGTGCAGGGCCTGGAGAGGTGCCTGCTGGCCTCCAGATGGACAGGCCCTCCGAGTCTCCTGGTTACCCTTTTCTCTTTTTCCCGCTGGATGGAGGTCATGAGAACTGGGAGTACAGCAGCTGGCTTGTAAGAAGCGTGTTTCATTGAAGACACCTGACAAAGGCGCTTAGACGTCCTGGACTGACAAAGAAGCCATGGTTTCAATGAGTCACAGGGTCACGTGGAGATTGCCTTGAAAGCCAGCCTCTCCCATGGTTCACCTGTGCAGCATGGTCTAAGGTGATGATCTGGCATTTAATGCATTTATTCGTAGTTCACATTCTTCTGATGGCTACCGGATGGCTGGCTGGTACACACCATTGGACAGAGATTATAATGAAGATGCACGAAAGACAAGACCACAGCTGTTAGCTAACCCAACGTTCATTTCAAGCCCCTCACTCTTGCCCACCTCCATTATACAGGCTGGAAAAACCACCTTTGCAGCCTCTTTTGTGGCTAGGGTGGCCATGTGTCCCAGTTCTGGCCACTGACATAGAGGCTAAAACCTCATGGGGAGGGTTCTTGAAGGGGACAGAAATGGCTGCCTTGTACTTCTTTCCTCCCTGCTGTGAATAAGGATGTGATGGTGGGTCTGAGGCAGCTACCTTGCCACCAGGAGTGCAAAGCCACGAGATTTGCAGAAACACTTGTCACGGACACCATTGAGCTGCTGAACTGACATTTAAAATCTGTAGACTCCTTAAATAACTTTCTTTGTTTCCAGCCTCATAAGTCAGATTTTTCGCTTGCTTGAAGCTCAAAGCATTCCTGACTAATGCAATGCGCACAATAAGAAACAGAAATGTCTAGTGGGATATGAAAAAAATTCAGCTTTAATAATAATCAAAGGAATAAAATTTGGCAAAGGTTTTGAAATGATGATCCCACTCAGTGCTCAAGAGGCTGCTGCGAAGTAACTGCTGTTATCCCTTACCCGCGGCACTAAAGACTGGCACAGACCTTCTCAAAAGGCAGGAGTGAATCTGTGAAGAGCCTTCAAAGAGTCACTACCCTTCGACCAAGTAATTTCACTCGGGAACCTGTCTAAAGGAAATAGTAGCAGGAATGCAGATTTACACGTGTAGTGAACCAAACTTTGTAAAACAAACGTATCTTCACAGATGTAAACTTCATGGAGTGACATTTTGTGTTTCCTTTGTCAAATTCTTTAGAAAGATCATGTATTTACTTATAAATTAGGAAAAAGCAACAAAAGCCTTTTAAAAGAACAATGCCACTGAATGCCAAGGTCTCTATCCTTGGAATGTACTGCTTTTGTGGAACTGAGAGTGAAGCATCCTCACAGTCTCTGGTTACAGGTCCACCTGTCATTTATTTCTTTTTTAATTTGGTTCTGAGAGACGGAGTTCGCCCAGCAGAGGCATCACGTGAAACTCTGCACACGATGGCATGTTCCGCTGGCTGTACTCCACATGACAATGTGTCTGCGAGATACTCGAGGATGTCACTATCCCCATTTCACGGTCAGGAACGAGAAGGGGAGGAACCGAGTGTCTTCCTGAAGGTCAGTGCCTGGGAGCAGCAGAGCCCACGCCTGGCCCGGGTGCTCTGATTCTCAGCCCGGAGCTCTTCCCTCGACGCCAGGATTCCTACCACACATGCGAGCCTGAAACGCACACCTGGTGAGAGTGACTTCCCCATCAGTTCCCTGTCAGCATGAAAGGGACCGAGGAGAGAAGCTGGCTTCACATCCAGACAGGAGAAGGGGGAGGGAGTCAAGTACAAGCTGCACCAATTATACACATTCCGCTGCCTGTTTCTGCAAACCCTGGACCCCACCATCCACCCGCATCTGCGACGTAACCAGTGTGCAGCAAAGAACATCTATTTCTGAGCTAAGGGCCAAAGCCTCATTGTTGAGAAAGAGCAAACGACACGTGCACTAAGTTGTCTAGGTCTCCGTGAGGGGCAGGGTTTCGAAGAGTCCGGGCACCAAAGCTGTGTGTGATGTGGGTGGCGCACGGGATTGCGTCTGTGAAAATGGTGAAGAGAAGCAAGTCAAGTGGCTGCGTTCACATCAGTTTCTACTCTCTCCGTGTGCACGTGGGGTGACGGTCACACTTTTAATTCTGGAAATTGACGCTCCTTGGAGATAGGCGTGACTGTGGGTTAGAGTATTCTCAAATAACATGGACAGGAAAGAGATGGTTAAACTGTTGTAAGTAACAATACAATGTTACCTAGTTTTTAGGAGAGATGAAAATCCATGCTAAGATGCAGAGCAGGAACGATACAGTCATTGCTAATGATGAGCCATAGTTAATAGGATGCTTTACAAGCGAGCTATACTCTACATAATGCTGATAGATTCCTTCTGAAAGTAACTGGCACAATAAAAGGACGTCCTGTGTCCCAGGGCTCAGTGCCCAGCCCACTTCACGCACAGCCCAGCCGGGCGGGGACAGGCCTGGGCTTCTGGACCCCACTCTCGCCTGGCAGCCCGTGCAAAGCCGCCCCAGACGGATTAGAAGTAAGAGGGTGAGCCTATCACATTTCCTCATGGACGGCTGCCCGATTTTCACTAAGCTTGTTCAGATTTATTTTACACCCCGGGCACCTGAATTGGTGCTTATTTCTAAGTCGTCAAGGGATCATTTCAGAAATGAAAATATATGGCTTCTCTGTTTCTGTAGGCCTTTGAGTTGTCTGCTCACTCTCTCCCTTGAAGTTCCTCCCCCTGCACCACCGGTTTTTAATTTATTACTTTTTACGTATCCGTTAAGTAGCAGATGTTTAAACACTTTTTAATCCGGGAAACTGCTAAGTGTAATTGCTGGGTTTGGCAGGCGGTGGTCCCGGAGAGCCTGGCTGGATGATAAGCGTGTCTGCGTGCAACACCAGAGGTCCCGGCCCCTGTCACGCCTCCAGTTATCTTTTGTCAGGTCTGGGGGGAGTTCTTCAGTCGATCAGCCGATCTGGCTTAAACTAACAGGTGTGGAAGGAAAACATCCATGCCGACTGTCACTAGGGTAAATGCGTCGTCTGCAGGGAGCTCCCGAATTCAAACAAAGACTTGCATTCTGGATGAAAGAGAGCTGAAGGCTAAAGAAGGTGTTTGTTGCCTGGCTTGATTGGGGAAGCAAAGAAGGGATCAGTGAAGTCACAGCACATCACGTCCCTCAGCTGGGAGGTGAGCTGCATGTGCCCCTTTGCCGGGATGGAGGCAGCGCGTCAAATCCTGGTGCTGCTGCTCACCGCTCTGTGACTGGGGCAAGTGACACGTCTGAGTCTCTGTTTCTAAACTGAGAACGAGCACAATTTGCAGTTGGCTTTGAAAGTCAGAAGAGAGCGGAGGACGTCAAGGGCTGGTGGGTAGAAGCAGCACCTCTCCTTCCTCTTCCCCTGCCCCCCCACCCCCCCAAAACAGAGATGCTCTAGTTTATCTCAGCAAAGGACAAAGTGGTAAATGAACCAGGGTGGGAGGGGAGTGCTTCCAGGTGGTGGGTGCTGCCAGCATGGTGTGGAGCTGAACCTTCCAGAAAACGAACATCAGCTAAGAGTCCCACTGTGTGCGTGTGTGCCCAGGGGCGGCCTGGGTGGACATGGTGTGTCCGTGGCAGGAATGACCGAGCGACTGCTCTGGGGGTCACTGCACCCCCAGCGCCTCCCACACCCACCGCATCACGTTGGTCTCTCAATCCTGCTCCCCACTTTCACTGCCGACTACCTATTTTTCCCTTAAAAATAGCACTTCATTGATTTTTTTTCTTTTCTAAAAAATAAGTTACATTCCTGCAGAAATTTGGGAAAGCACAGGCAAGCAGAAGTAAAAGTCTCGAAGTCAGTTCTGTGTTAACCTTTTGCTTACTTGCTGCCTCTCAGTCCGGGTTGAATAGGTAACTCTTTATTCTTTTTTTGTTATTACTTTGCTGAACATGGACCCACTTTTCTGAGACTTTGATTCCCACAATGCTGATGATTCCCACGGGCTGGCCACCCTCACGTGGCCCCCAGCCCGGTGCTGACCGGTGCTGACCAGTGGCCTGTCCCGTCTGCACCACGTCCTCCACCCTGACCCCTCCTCATTCACAGCTCTGTCACTGTCTATTCAGGCCACCACTGCACAAGCCAGGACTGTTCCAAAGGCCCAGCTGCTCTCCTTGCCTCCATCCTTAATTCCTCTAATTCCTGCCCTGAACTGAAGCCACTGATCCCTTTATAAGACAAATCTGATCCCGTTCCTCTGCTGCCAAAGCCATCTATTGTGCCCCTTGGCCCATAGGTAAAGTTCAAAGTCATGACCCTGCCTCCCCTGCAACCCTGACCCCTGCTCTGGGACCCTACATGTCAGCTGCGGCTGCTCTGGACTTTCTCTGGACCTGCCTTTGCCTGGAACACATCTCTTCTCCCTCTCCATCCCTGCCCCCCCTTCCCCCCACCGACCCCCTGAGGCGCAGCCTCATCCCCTTTAGGTCTCAGGGTGAATGCCACTTCTGTGATCCCCATGAGGTTGATGGGGGCTGCCGCCCTGCACCCCACCTCCCCAAGTCTCCACACCCCCCGATATAATAAATTAAAGTTCGTTCTGCATCTGCCCTCACTTCTGTGCTTGGAGTCTCTGGTCTGGATTTCAGAGCCCCCGCCAGCTCTGAAAGGGGACTGGAGGCCCTCCTGCCTTTGACCTCTAAGCATCAAAGTGCCTGGGACCACGTCCAGAGGCCTCTTGTCTTCCCATCAGCACTCTTTCCCCAGGTAATAGTATCCTTTTCCACGACTCTAAATGTCATCGGTGTTACTGACTGTCGGGGTTTGCTCGGGACTGAGGGCTTTGCAGGAATGTGGGGTTTTGCTTCAATCAGAAAAGTCCCAAGCAAACTGGGGTGGCCCCAACGGCTATACAGTGCTGGCCATTCCACCACTTTACACCTGCGGCCCCAGCCTGCCCCCTGAGCTGCAGACATGGGATGCGATGTCTAGCTGGCATTCCCATTCCACTGTGTCGTCAGCGTCTCAAAGCTGAAGTGGCCCAGACAAGGTCGGCCGGCTGGGGCCCACCAGGCCTCACCCCCCTCACCCTAACCTCTGGTTCCGCCAATCCTCACGCATGGCCGCCCGCTTCCCACCTGAAGACCTTCGCACCTGCCATTTCTTCTGCTGGGCACTCCCTTCCCTCCTCTTCCTCGCTGGCCTCTGCCCTTCCATCCTCAGAATTACTTCCTCATTGAGGCCTTGCCCCACCTCCTGCAGCCACCTTCCCTGCTTCCACTCTCCATCCTGTTACCCGGCCTCTCTCTCAAGGTACTGGCTGCAGTCGGAAACCACCCTATCAACGGCATTGCTTGTCTGTGGTCCTTATCTTTCCCTCCGCCTGCCTCCCTTGCTGTGTGGAGTCTCTCTGGTCTGAATTTAAGACAGAACCCCGAGTGAGCTAGGAAGCCACAGAAAGGCACAGAGGAGGTGTAATAATGCATGTTAACTGAGGGAAAGAAGCCAGTCTGCTGAGGATGTTGTCACTTTCCCACATCTTACTGACCACGTGTCCTCCCTCTCCCAGTCCGCACAGGCCGCCAGGGCGGGCATGCATTCCCCCAGGGTACAGGTGCCGGGAGCAAACCGGGGGACCGCTGTCGGAGCCCCGGAACACAGCACCAAGCATCTTGATGACTTGGACTTAGGATTCATTAATTTTTTTTAAAAGACTTTTTTTTGGGAGGGAGCAGTTTTGGGTTCACGGCAACATTGAGCAGAAGGCAGGGAGAGTCCCCTTCCGTCGCGCACATGCGCAGGCTCCCCCGCTAGCAACATTCTCAGAGGGGGGCGTTTGTCACAAGTGACGCACCTGCAGGGACACAGCACCTTCCTGCAGTCTGCAGCTGCCGTCAGGCCTCACTCTCGGTGTCGTACACTCTGCGGGTTTGGACAAAGGTGCGGTGACGTGAATGACGTCATGGCATCATGCAGTGTTCTCACTGCCCTGCACTTCATCGGCGCTCCGCCCCCTCCTCTCTGGGCAACCGTGGATCTTTCACTGTCTCCGCAGTTGGCCTTTTCTGGAATGTCACACAGTTAGAAGCGTAGTAGCCTTTCCAGATGGGCTCCTTCTGCTTAGTGACAGGCACTCAGGCTCCTCCCTGTCCTTCCATTCCTCCACTTCCTCCCAGCGCGGAGTGACATTCCATTGTCTGGACCGGCCACAGCTTCCCCACTCACCTGCCGAAGGGCGTCTTGCTGGCTCCCGGGTTTCCGCAGTGACGAATGCAGCTGCTGTACACACCGTGAGCAGGGTTTCCTCTGCACACACGTTTCCAGCTCTTTCGGGTAAATACCAAGCAGCGTGACAGCTGGATCGCATGGTAGGGGAAGGTTTAGTTTTGTAAGAAACCGCCCAACTGTCTTCCCCCGCCGCTGCGCCGTTCTGCGCTCCCGCCAGCAGAGACCGAGGGTCCCTGTTGCTCCACGTCCCCAACCTGCATTGGGTGGTGTCAGCGCTCCGGGTTTGGATCATTCTCACAGGTGTGTAGGTTAGTTAATTTGTGCACTAAGGAAGCTATAAAATCCAAAGAACAAAATATTTTCTATGGTGTCACCAGGTGTACATATGGTTATTGAAGTTCAATATTCATGCTCGATGTGTTTTGATTTTTGAAAAATTGCTGTACTAGCACATGGTTTGTTTGATAATCACTTTAATTTTTACTTTATAATGTGCCACGATAATTTTTATACATAACTTTTAATATGCAATAATATTCTACCATGTACATGAATCTTAATTTGTTTAACCAATTTCCTGTTGTTAGAAAATTATACTGTTTCTATATTTTTACTGTTGTTAACAAGGTTGAGACAAACACGCTAGTGAACACACGTCTTTGCCTAAATCCTTTGTTACTGCCTGTAATAAATTCCTTGAAGTAAAATGAGGGTGTTCTCAAAGCTTTTAAACTTCTGTTATATGTAACCAAATGGCTTTATGGAAAAGTTAAATGATTTTATATTCCCCCAAATATAAGAGTTTGTAATTCCTCAAATTTCACCACTATTAGGTCTGGTGAGGTTTTGTTTTTTTTAAATCTTTGTCAATTTGAATTGTATTTTTACCATTTTTGTTTCTTTGAGGCAGGGAACATTGGCTTTGAGGATTCCCTTCTGGAGAAGAGAGCAGACCTTGTTTCTATGGGCTGCGTAGGTGTCCCTAGGCAGGAAGCATCCCGGGGATGATATGGGGACAATGGGGGTGGGCAGGGTGGGAGTCGGAGGGGGCAGCCAGGGCTGAATGTGGTGCCTGAAAAAGTCATGGCTGCTGCTCTTTCCATGCGAGGTGGCAGGGACCGAGATGGGCACCCAAGTCCCACGGAATCTAAGAGGCACGTTTATTTCACCCTGACTTTTAGCATCGTCCCTCACACCTGGAGCAGCACTTGGCCCTGAAAATCTCGCTCCTGTGGCTCTGGTGCCAGGATGGCTTCTCTGACTCTCTCAGGGTTTGCCGGCGGCAGGAGGACTTCCAGATGCCCCGGGAGTCAGCATGGACGAAGGTCCATATGCTAGGTAGGCCAGAGTCCTGCAAAGAGTGTCTAGACATGGACTGTCAGCGTCTCCAGGTTCCAAAGGTGGGCCAAGCCCCGTACGGTGCCTCTCCACACAGCCACTGCACTGACACAGAGGTGGGAGGGACTACCTGGGGAGGGCTGCCCGGTGCTCCCACACACGTGAGTGCATGAGGGAAAGGCAAGGGCTCCCTCTTCCTGTGGGTAACACCAAAGAGAAATCCCCTCTCTCATTGTTCCGTTCTTATAACCGAGGGGCTCGCTGGAGGTGCAGCATAGTGAACCTAAAAGCCAAGCTCTACAAAGAGGCTGGCTGGCATTTGGCGGCGCACCGGGGCGCTCTGGTGCTCAGGCACCGTCCTACGCGGGAGACCTCATGCTGTTTAAAGTGCACGTGCAAAGAGGACTGGCATCTCCAACGGTCTATTTTACAAAAAAAGAAAAAAGAGAAGGATTTTGTAAATGCCTTTCTCTGGCATTTTCACAAGACTACAATGCTTTGTCTAATTTGAATTGTGCACTATAATTCCTCGTTTGAAATTACGGGGAGTGCAGGGAAATGCTGTCTGTCTGACTCGCTCAAACTTGACTTTCCAAGTGTTTAATGCTTAACTCTGCCAACTGGCTTGCCTGCCCAGAGTCTACTTCCAGAACTGTGGAGGGATTCCCCCTCATTCCCATTCGTCTGGGCGTGGGAACCCGGTGAGCGGCCCGTGGACCCTGTTCACCCCTAGAGCAAACTCTCTCAGCGAGCCAGCCACTGGGTCCAGCCCAGAGGAGTGTCTGGATGGATGAGGTAATTTATTTTTAAAAATATTTTATTTATTTATTGTTAGACAGAGGGGAAAGGAGGGAGAAGGAGAGGGAGAGAATCATCAATGTGTGAGAGACGCATCCATCAGTTGTCTCTTGCCCTTAGCTGGGGACCTGGCCCACAACCCAGGCATGTGCCCTGACTGGGAATTGAACCGGTGACCTTACGGTTTGCAGGCCAGCACTCAATCCACTGAGCCACACCAGCCAGGGCCAAGTCATTTATTATTCACCCTCACTGACACATGATGGTCATTTGGCACTGCAAGCAGAAGCAGACAGGCAAGTAGCCCTTCCAGAAAGGTGTTTTTATGCAGCTCAGAATCACCTCAGGTGTACTTAGTTAATTTCTAGGCAAGCACTAGCAGGTTTGATGTAGAGATGTCAGGTTTTTTTCTTACTTAGACTTCCAGCAGCAGAGTGTTGAACTAGATGTATTTTTTAAATCGCGCAGAGCACAGAAAGAAGCATCCCTTCATGCTCATTGGTGATGGTTTAATGAGAACAAATTTGAAACTTCCTGGATTTTTGACACCTCATCTCCTCAGAAGGAAGTGGGGAAATGTCCCAGGTGGGGCAGCCCACTCCTCACTCTTGTAGGTGAGTAATCCTCTCATTCATTAGCCAAACACCATCTGTGCATAAGGCCTGGGCTTGTTGTTAAGAAAAGGAAGAAGAACAGAGCAAAATCAAATGGGACCCTGGCTGGGTAGCTCGGTTGGTTAAAGTGTTGTTCCAATACGCCAGAGGTGCTGGTTCAATTCCCGGTAAAGGCACATGTAGGCGTCAACCAATGAATATATACATAAGTGGAACAACAAAAAAAATGGATATTTCTAATCAATAAATTAAAAAAAAATCAAATGGGATCCCAGAGGCAACAGGATGGGTTCTGTTGAAAGCCGGAAAGGCTTCGTAGAGGAGGTGACTTTTGAATCGGGTCTTGAAGGAGGCATAGAGGTACAGCAGTACCTGATGAAGACTAAGCGTTGTTCGCTGCATAAACACCTCACACAGCCTTTCTGAAAGATTCCTGAGTGAGAGTCTTCTCAACACGTGAGCTCGATATTCCCCCGCGAGCAGCAAAGGGCGTGACACGGGAAAACGTGCCCCATCCACTCCCCCGCCCTGTGCCGATGGCCAGTACCACTGTTTAGTTCCTGACCCTCGCCTGTGACTACTCTGCCTTCCTGTAAAGACAAAGTGTGTTGCGTTTGTTAATTAATACTTTCTAGGCAGGACAGGCACTGTTTTATTTTCTTCTCTCCATTTTTTCACTTTGAAGTTTTAAAGGATGAACATTTAGCAGTAATGATGCCCAAGGTAACGACGCGTCTTTATAAAGCACGTGGAAGCCACACGCACAGCCGCCCCTTCAGTAGGGCTTTTAAACCATCACAGGGAAGTCGTTTGCATTGGAGGGTCAGGGTGTGTAATGGGAGAAAGCCAGTCCTAGGAGGAGGGAAGCCATTGCCATCAGGGTTCTGAGCAGAGGTGGGTCTTGTTCCTAGTGACAGTTTGAGAGGGATGGGAGGCGGGGCCAGGAAGGGGTCTCTTCCTGTGGTGCAGATGGGAGAGGGAGGCGGTGAGGAAGGACAGGGCTGGGGTGTTTTACAGGCGAGGTTGTAGGATTCGCTGACAGATGGGCTCTGGAGCATGGGGAGAGAAGCAAAGGGACAAGGTCTTGGTCTCTGCCGTCCATGGTGCCATCCATTGTGATGAAGAGGGTCAGTAGATCACAGGAAGTCGAGGGAGGAGTCCATCAGCTGCTCGGTGTGGCGGGTGAGTGGGAAATGCCTCTCTTAGATTGGGTTTCCTAGAAGCAGAGCCTGAGCAAGTGATTTGAAGCACTGGGGCGGGATGGGGGGCGCTTTCAGGAGAAAGTGATGTGGGATGCTGACTAGGGCAGGGGGCTAAGCTGGGCAGGGAGCTGGCTGCAGCCGCAGTCTCATGTGAGCCTGATCCCCCGACAAGTCTGGGGCATGAATGTCACCGTGGAGTTGTCCCTCCTCGATGCACAGAGGCTGGGCGTTCGTATCTAAGAGCCAGTCCTTGGCTAGGGCAGCTGCTCGCCCCTTCAAGGGTATCAGCTTCCCAGTATTTCTGGGTGAGGTGTGTTCATCAGCTGGGGCATCTCACGTCCGCCGATGCAATGCTTCTGAAAAGGTACAGCTGTGAGCGATTAGCAGCCGACAGCCCCTGGGTGTGGGACGCGCTGGCCGGTGAAGGTGTATTTCGTCGTCTGTTAGACAACGGAGCAGAAAGGAAGAACGGGCAGCTGGGGCTCGGGAGGGCAGCTGGGCTGGGAATATGAAGTCTGGGCGGTGGGCAGTGTGTGTGGTGGGGCTGAAAGCCAGGAGGCTGGCTGAGAACAAGTTGAAGGTAATGTGGGTGAGAGGGAAGAGCCTCAAGCCCTGAGGCCGTGGGCCTCGGTGGTGGGGGTTGGGAAGAGGAGGAAGAGCCCACCAGGGAGGCTGACGTGGAGAGGCCGCTGAGGCAGGGGGGTCAGGATAGTAAGACGTCCCACACCACACCATTGGGGAATGTGTCCCTGGAAGGAGGGTGGCCGAGAAAGAGGTGGGCTGAGAGCGGCCCACTTGCCTGGGCAGAAGGGAGGTTACGGGTGACTCCGCGAGAACATTCTGAGCGGGGGGTGGGGGCCAAAGCCTGGTCCAAGTGGGCTCCACGGAGGAGGCGTTCTGAAACAGCAGAACCAAGGGCAGGAACCACAGACCACTGGCTCTTGCTGGAATGTGATGCGACAGGGGAGAGGGGGACAGTTCGTGGTGGTGGATGGAGGCCGGGAGGCAGTGGCTGGCTCAGCAAGAGCTTTGTACCCGCGTCAAAGTGCTGGGATTGGAGGCAATGGGAAGAAACCACCGTGGGAATGTGAAGAAGAGAGTAACTGGGGTGGGATTTCTGTCTCGGTCTGGAACCATTTTGTGCCCTTGTGTGTGGGTTTGTGTGCCTACACTCCCACCGTTTACGTCTCTGGGCGAGCCTGTGTCTCCTTAACTGTGGTTTCATTGTACTCGCTTGCAGCTTAGAAGAGAACTCACCCTTCTAAGTCTTCAGCCACCTTGGATACTCACTTTCAATTTCTTTCAATCCTTTTTTTTCAGCAAATGATGCTAGAAAATGATGCATAAATGCGAAAGTGGGAAAATTATTAAAGATTTATCCCATGGTAGGCAGACTTTCAACTGTCCCATCTATTCGGCCACTGTGGCTCCCAGGAGGCAGCCTTGGCCTTCACCCCTTTATCCAGGTAATTAACAGTGGCCGACAGGTAAACTCATGTTAACTGAGTGAACTATGGACCGTTTCTGTGCACGTGTAGTGAGTGTATGTCTTCCCGGGATGTGTTTGCTGTATCCCAGAAAGAAGCAACGTAACTGAGCCAGTGTATTTGTTAAATTATACGTTTCTGGTCTACTTAGATATTTTATGTATGCTTCCACTGAACTCTGCTTGGAATACTCTCCTTTTTGTTCAGGTTAAAAAAAAAATGGAAAATTTTTCAGAGGGGAAAATGTGAAGTCTTATTTTTATTTAAATTAAAAGGATCCGTTGCCTGATAAAAATCTCAGGTTTTGCTTGATCTCAGGAAGAAACCAAGTATTTCTACACCTATTATCTTTACACCTTCTGCAATTTGGTTTCTTTGAATTTGTCTATTGAGACCAATAAAAAATGGGAAAACTCCAAAAGAAAATTTCTCCTATGAGTTTTAAAATTCTCATCAGCATTTTCTTCCTGACACATCCAAGGAAATCAATCCTTCTTTGCAAATGGGCTAAGTACTGTTGTCAGATTGCCCCCAGCGTTTGACGTGTACAATTTCACCCACATTCCGGCCAGCTGAGTTTAAAACAAGGACCATAATTTTCTGGAAACATCTGGTTCTCTAACCACCATCTGGCATGATCTTGGTAAGTCTTAACTGTTATTTTTGTGCCATTTTATCAGCCTTTATTTATTTTACATTATTCATTCATCTTGGAAGGAGTCCTCAGTGCTTCTCAGAACACACCTCTTTCCGGTCTCCTTCCTTTTAAGAACCACATAGCGTACTCTTACTTTTGTTCTAAAGAAACAACAAAAATATTTAATACTTGAGCTCTCAGGCCTGTGCTGACTGGGTAGAGAAGGGGTTTCCTCAGTATATACTTGTTGCCCGAGTTTTGCCTTTAGCAAATCTTACTGACTCTCTGACTCTCGGTGCAAAAGTAAATTTGCGCAACTGCTTTGGCAGAACCTACTGGATCTGACAACTCACAAGCCCTGTGACCTGGTGGTTCCATTTCCGGGCGAGAGCCACACAGGCACATGCACACGTTCCCGAGAAGACAAGTACAGGACCACTCGGAGCAGCAGCATTAGCCACACCGGCCTCGAACAGGAACCTACCCAAATGCTTTCAACAGAGGAGCAGGTAAGCTGGTTGTGGTACACTCAAAGAAGGGAATACTATACAGCAGTAAGAGTGAATAAAATGCAACCATAGGCAACCATATGATTGAATCTCGTACACGAGCTACTGGGCAGAGGTCATCAGTGTGATTCCATTTATGTGAAGTTTCTAAGTAGGAGAAATGAAGTTAGGGCATTAGAAGTCACGCTCGTGACTACCTGTGGCGAGAGTTAAAGGCGGGAAGGGTCACAAGGGGAGCTTCTTCAATGATGGTTACATTCCATTTCTTGATGGGGGTCCTGGTTCCTCAGGTGCATTAACTCTATGAAAATCCTTTTAATGTCCATTTTTGGTTTGTTCATTTTTTTCTATACACTTCAATTATGTTATACTTCAGTTAGAGGCTAAAAAAACCAGAAAGCATAAAAAGCAAGAAATACTAGAACTAATTCTAAACATACTAAAAACAGTAAATGAGATAAATTTATCCACAAATGGAAAACACTCTTAAAACACACACACACACACACACCAGATGATTGTGCATATGTGAGAGCAAGCTGTGCTTCCTTAGGGACTTCCTGCCAACCCGGAGGGTGTTAGACTCCAACCCAGTTAGATTTTCATCCCTGATTAGGCCCAAAGCACAGAACATCCCCACCCCCTTTTCCCTTTCAGGGATGGAGCAGAGAAATGGTTCCATCCCCACCTTCAAACACTGATCCACTTGTGCCTCCTGCCCAAGGTCTTCCCAGCTTCCTCACCAGCTGCCATCCTTCCCTTGACTCCCAGCACTCTGGTCCAAGCCTCACACCCGGCGTCAGCTATGGCCTGCCTCCTCGCATCCTTGCTCTATGCTTCTCTGCTCCATTCGGCATCAGGGATGTCTGTCAGCTCAGCTCCTGCATAAGAAGGCAAACTCCTGGAGGCCCAGAGTCATTGCCCCTTCGTCTGTGTGGCCCTGGACCCCACAGCCATGTTCCCGATGGGTGCTGGGTACACGGTTATTGTGGTTTTCCTGGCTGGATTTTGGGTGCCATTCCCTGGGTGTCTGGGTTGCAGATGACACTGTTGAACATACACTGCCTCTTAGCAGTCTCCTTCCAAAGCAGAGTCTGGACAACCCGAAGGCACATTACTCTCTCGAGCTCCATGCCCTGCACAAACACACCAGTTCAGCTTTGGTGTTGGTTTCCTATTTGTATTTTCAAAAATTGTCTCCTTCGATTAACAGAAGACCTTCCACCATGAAGAGCCGTAATTGCTGCTCAGACGCCCTTGGCATCCCCTGGATCGCAGTCAGAGGTGGGATGGGTGCCCTGGACGACCCTTCCTACCCGGGCGAGGAGCCTGCCAGGTCCTTTTCCTGTTTAACCATCAAACTCTCAATTACTCATTACACAAGTGACAAATTCTCAGCCTCCACCCAAATCAGACCATCTCACGTTTTCTCATTTTGAGCTTGTTTTTTCTCCTAGAATCCAGGTTTTCTGTGCCTTAGCTTTTATCAGTCTACGATATGCCATACGTTCGACATATTGATCCTATTGCTATTGAGCCCTCTGAAGACCGAACAAGATTGAATCATTTTCTGATTTAGAGATTTTTTTTCCTGTAGTGCTACACAGTTTGACAGGCTTCCTTGCGGATGTCAGAGGGGCGTTCTCAGTTGGCATGATTATACTTCGTCTAGAAGAAAGGATTTTCCAGATGGTTTGGAAGTCTGAGGGGGCAATATCGGGAGACCAGGAAAAATTCTCAGCACAGGATTGATTGGAAATGCCTGTTAAGTCTCTCTCTCCAAAATCTCCCACTTTCCACCTGCGTCCTTTTCTGTGTCATCTGAAGCTTCTCTTCGTGGGGTCCAGACCCCTGTCTTTGGAAAGAACTTTTGGCCTGTTGTAGTGCCGCGAACAGTGGACTGTATTCCAAAGGCAGCTTCTTTATTAGCTAGAACCATGCAAGTGCCATTTTTGTGCATCAAAAATCATCAAATGTTGGCAATTTCACATGGCTGAATCTAGACGTCGGTTCTTGTGACTGTATTTATCCATGTATCAAATGTGTGCCCCACACTTACCACGTGCCCAATGCAGTGCTAGCATGTGAGGGTACAACGGGGAATGAGACGCAGCCCTGTCCTCCCAGCCTCTAACCGGGTACAAATGGGTAATGACAGGGGACAGGCGAAAGTAGCCCTGTGACAGGGTGCCCCTAGGAGCCATGGTGGGGTGACTGTTAGGGAAACTGGTGACCCCCTGGCAGAGTGACCAGGAGCTGGCCAACTGAACAGAGACTAGGAGTTAAAAGAACAGCACCCAGTTTCAGAATGTGCCGAGGCCTGGGTGGCAGAGAGGAACAGAACACACCCGACTATGGTGGAAATGGAGAGCGTGTGGGGGCGTGGGGAGCTGTAGGCTGTGAGGATGAGTAGGGGCTTGTGAGCCAAGCTGTGGCTTTGGAAACTATTCCATGGGCAACAGGGAGGAAGGCTTGGCACTGAGGCCGGCTTAGCACCACTCTGTACACTGTTTGAGGGATGGAAGGACGGCAGGAGGTATGCCAGGGAGGACCAGGCAGACGGAGGCCTGGGCGTACATCTCCTTTGTTCTGCTGATTGTTCGTTCTTGGGAGAGTTGCTTCCTTTAATTTTGATGTGAAAGCAGAAAAAAAACAAAGAAAATCGTATCATGCCCACAAGATAGTTCAAGAAGAGAGCTGGTCCAGGGCAGTTGTGGGTGAAAAGGCAGAAAAAATGGCCTCAGGGCTTCAAGTGAGCCTACAGCCCAACGTCTGTGCAGAGGCCGAAGCAACAGACCAGCCCGGGGAAGGCTGGAGAGAGGAGTGCAGCCAGGCCATGCTGCCTCGTGGAGCGGCTGTGTGGGGCAGCTGGGGCAGCCTGTCCAGCCACCAGCCGTGGCAGGTGGCCGATGTTCTGAGCACGACGTGGATGGTGAGCCACACAAACGTACCAAGACACAGGCCAGCACTCCCATGGCAGAGTTCTGATGCGCTACGTAAAGGAGACATAGAAATACACGGTTTGTCCAGAAATGCCAATGGGAAAGAATGACCCAGGGACACAGCAGAACACCTCATTTTGGAAAACTGTCCCCATCCTTTGGAGGGGAGGGAGAAACCGGCATCAGCAGAGAGACCTGCTTAAACACTTAGCCCGAGTACTGCATTCATTTATAATCTAATGTTAAAATCCAAAGCTCTAAAGCACATAAATTTATCTGATCCTGTACAGCCCTCTGCCTAACCGCCCCCATCCCGCCCCCACCCCCTGTTATTTTTCCAAGCTGGTCTAAATTTTCCAGGTGGTTGGAAATGCTGGTTATCCTGTGGCCTTCAAGAACATCTCACATTAAAGCCAGTCACACTGAGTTATGGTTTTTCCATCAACTCAACCTTTTCACCAAATTGCCCACGGCTGAAACTATTTTCTGATAGATAAATATTTTCAAAGTTCCACTGTCAGCCCAGTTTAGAAACGCAGGTTTGTAATGACTATACCCACCCGTGTCTCCTCCTCCCAACGGCGCTTTCTTTTTTTCCAGAGCAACAAATCTGGAGGGGAAAAAGGAGAGATCACATATTAAAATGATATTAGCAAAGACAGGAACAACGGCTCCTTTGTGATGCTTTACACTTATTCAGGGAAGAAATATCTCCGTACCCTTTTCTTTTAAAAAACACACCCACCCTTTTGCTCACTTCCAGCCCTTGTGGCTGTTGGGATTTACTATGAACAACACAGAGCAGCAAGAATATTGTTTAAATTCTGCAGAGAAGAGATGTAGTCAAACATCTGAGGACACCACTTTTCCGAAAATGGAAAGACACTCATCCTGTTTGGCAAAGTTTAAAGAAGGGGTGGAGATGGGCTTTCCATCAGAGACAATAATCCAGATTTTTAGAAAACCAATAAAAAGTCGGGTATAAATGAGAAATCATTTACTCTCATTGTGAGACGTGTCATATGATGTTTTCTTGTTTCTTTCAGGTTCATTGGTCTGAGCCCCCCTCCCGCACCCCAGGAGAGCAGCTCCCTGGGAGGCTGCTCCTTGCTCCCCACTGTGATCCCAGCACCGGGTGCATGGAAACATCAGTGAACAGGTATTAAATAAGTGGCATGAATGAGTGAAGTGTAGAAGTGGCCTAAGAGAGTACTTTTTCCATCTGCTGGGCAACGGGGCCTTGGAGGAAGTAATTAAGGTTAAATGAGGTCAAAAGAGTGGGCTGTGATGTGATAGGGTGAGTGTCCTTATAAGAAGACGCGCCAGAGAGCTGGCTCCCTGCGTCTCCCTGGGCACACACCGGGGACAGGCCATGTGAGGGCACAGTGAGAAGGCGGCCATCTGCAAGCCGGGACAAGAGCCCTCCCCAGGGAGCCCACCCTGCCCCCGCTTTGATCTAGGACTTGCCAGTCCTCAGAAGTATGAGGAAATATATTCCTATTGTCTCAGCCACCCCGCCTCTGGTAGTGGCTGTGGCAGCCTGAACAGACTAGTACATACCCTGGCACTCACTTGGCATGTGGACTCCAGAGTCAGTTGTCCCTGGCCCTGATCAGGTGGCTGGTTCGCCCGTGGTGAGAACAGTCAGATGATCCAGTTAATTTTTACCGGTAAACTGTGAGAAACTGCTCTCTTAACCGCAGAGCTGATGCCCTGGGCAGAGGGCTGGAGCCTCGGGGTCAATGCCCATCCCTTAGATGAGGTGAAACTTAGAAGCTGCCTAGTAACTTGCAAAAGCTGAAGTGTCCTTCTAGTCCTTGGAATCGGAGCAATACCATCTCCTCTAGCCCTTTTGGGGGGCTGCACCGTCAGTTCACATCCTGATACTCTGGAAGCACCAAAACTGAGTATTATTAATATTTTAAAACTTAATCTACGGAAGTCAGAGGTGAGGGTTGTGGTTGTGTTACCAAGATGATGGGAACAGTGATTATGTTCTCAGAATAGAAATATCGGCCCCTCTGGTGAATTCGCACTTGTTTTGCTTGTTGGTCTAGTTTGTTCTGTGAGAGGTCCCTCTGGTCTGACTCTGGTGGAGAGGCTCCGTGACCCACACTGACCCGCCAGGGCCGTTCTCATTTGGGGGTGCTGTTGGCGGGGGTGACCCACGTGTGCCCCCTGGGAGTGTTGCATTCCCACAGCTGCCTGCCACCCCTTGGTTTGGCTCCTGCCTCTGCGTTCTGGATTCTCACGGTGGCCTCTCACCAGGGGGCTCTGTAGAGACTCACCACCTCAAAACCACTCTGAGGTGGGCTGAGCCGCTGGCTCGGGGAAGCAGTAGAGAGGACAGGACGGGCAGGCCCTGGGCCCCCGCACAAGGCCGTGCATGCACAAGGGGTGCGGGAGAACGGAGCAGCGCTCACTACCACACCCAGAGGGCCTGGGCTGCTCTTGAACCGGTGACCCAGCAAAGAAAGTCGCTCTCCAATGGCGAAGTCATCCAGGGAGTTCAAGAGAGCAAATGGATGAGGCACAAGGCCTCCGTCAAGCAAAACCCAGGTTTGCCGAGGCCTCGGGACTGTGAGAAGTCCCTCTGGGGCTGGCAGACACCTGCCCAGAGGAGTCACCAAACTTTGTTCCAGTGCAAGCAGAGCTGTCATTCCACGTGATTGCTGTCTGCACCAAGGACGCCACCCGGCAAGCTCTTCAGCCAACAGCCCTTCCTCAAAGGATCGAGTCTGGGATGGAGCCGCAGCGATGACCTGCAGAGGCTGGATCGGAGCGTGATTGGGCCGGCCTCCACCACAGGGCCTCAGCCTCGGGGGAAACACCCTGCAATATGTCTTCATTTTTCAAATACGGGCAGCCCATGAACGTGACTAAAACGTAATTGGTACCATGATTGAAGGTGGGCGGGACAATGCAAGTTTTAGTGTCCAAGTCAAATTTTCTCACGCTATTTGGAAATCCCTTGCCATGGTACACGTCAATGCATAATTGTAACGAAGCGCTGTAATCTAGGTTTCACGACTCCTTACCCTTCTTCCGAAAGGCGGACGCCCTCCGATGTGTACGTACCAGGGGTGCACTGGTTAATTAACGAAAAACAGCATCGCCCGTCTCTGAGTTTGTAGCCTGCAAATCCGCATCACCATTCCACCCCTAACAAACTTCTATGAGGATCACTCTTCACAGAGAGGACTGCATTTGCCTTCAGCACAGGAGATGTTTTCACACCATGGGTGCTCCACCCACACCCAGCCAGTGTTCAGGGAGGTTTCCCTGGGCTCTGCCCAGTGCCTGACTCAGCCAGCAAGTCAGCGACAGGAGACTCTCAGCTTGCGATGGTTCCGAGGGAAGGAGATGGCTGGTTGAAGGGATGGCGGGGGTGGGGCGGGGGCAGAGAGGCTGTTTAGTGGGAATTTCATGGTGCTTGTGCTTTGGCTCAACAGGAGAGCTGCTTTCTGCTCCTCTCAAAGTAACAAACAGCCCTGCCTGCCATCAGAGGCGCCGACTCTCGCCACCACCCCATGGTCAGAGCAAGGGAAAATCCTGGCCCCAGCAGGGACAGAGATCAAGGGGAGCAACGACCTGGAAGATGGTGGTGGGGGCTCCCCATGGGGCACACGCTGCCATCTTGCAGAACCTGTTCAAATCCATACCTTTAGAGGAATCAGTGGGAAGGGACTTGGGGGGGTGGTGCGACAAGCTGGCCAATATGGACCAAGAGGGACAAAGCAGGACCTTAAAGGAAGAGCTGAGCAGAGGGCGAAGCTGGCTGTGGCTCGCCGGGAGCGAGAAGGGGCGGGTCAGTGCCCTGCTGCGTTTCTGAATGGCCCGTGGACTAAGAATGGCTCGATATTGTCAACTGGCTGGGAAAGAGTCAGATGCAGAATACTGTGTGACAAGCGCCAAATATATAAAAGCCAAATTTCAGTGTTTACAAAAAAAGATTTTTTTACTGAAACACAGCCCACTCATCCATGTACTGAAGGCTGTTTTTGCATCAAAGCTGGGAAGAGGCCGAATGGCCCACAAAGCCTAAAATATCTTCTCCCGGCGCCTTTCCAGAAGTTTGCTGACTCCCCTTCCGGAACATCCCGGGAGGGGGCAGCAGACGCCCCCGGCCCGTTGCGTGGCTTTGTCAATGTTGTGGGTGCTAAGGGATAAACAGCCCAGGGTTAGGAGCGTCTGGGGGACTATCAGGAAGAGCACTGGTCACAGGTCACTGAATTGTGGGGTCCACGGAGGCAGGACCCGAGAGCAGCAGCCCTTGAGAATTAGTACTGGGCTCCCCCTTGCTGGGTGGGCCACACTCACCTGGGGGTGAAAGGGGAAGAAAGACAGCCCGGGGGTGTTAGGTAGATATTTAACGACTAAGAGCCTGGTATGTGATGCAATTACAACGTCCCAGAGCCATTTAGCTTGTCCTTTGATTTTCTACCCATCACGGGGTGAAATGTGTCCCCTCAGTTCCTGCGTTGAAGCCCTAACCTCCAGGACCTCAGAATGTGACCTCCTTTGGAGGTGGGTCTTTACAGAGGTGTTTACATTAAGATGAGGTCATTGGGTGGCTCTGGTCCAATAGAACTGGTGACCTTATTAAAAGGGGAGATGAGGACACAGACCCAGAGGACCACGTGAGGACACAGAGAAGAGGACCATCTATAAGCTAAGGAGGGCGGCCCGGAATGGAGGCTCCCTCACAGCCTGGGACGGAACCAACCCCGCCCACACCTCGGTCTCGGGCCTCTGGACTCTGGCCTCCAGAACTGCGATGAAACCTAAATCTCTCTTGCTTTAAGCCACCCAGTCTGTGGCACTTGGTTGTGGCAGCCGGAGCGAACCGCTGCAGTGTTTCATCCAGTGCTGGAGGGAAAGCATGCAGAACAGGCAAACATTTCTTGGTGAATCACTTCATATTTCTGGTCCAGTTACCCACAGATTTTGTATAAATGATGACACCATATTTGACCTGAAGAGTCGCGCTGATAAAGGACAGGAGGGTTTTCAGACATCACCTCGGCTCTTCTGTCCTTTGTGACGGCCCCGTGAAAGTCGGGCCACTGTTTCGCTCTCAACACTGGTTTCCTCCACAGGCAGCGGGGAGTCACTCGGAGCAGTGATTCCAAAGAGGTCAGTCTTGTTCTTTGTGACAAGGTTTCCAGAAGAAGTTACAAAAAGATTGTCTTTGTCCAGAGCAGTTTGTCAACTGTCTCCTCCCCATTTCTGGCTCCATTCTGCCCATTTTTTGCCTCCGCCTCCACCTCCACCTCCACCTCATTTTTTGGGCACTTGTTGAACAAACAATACATGCCCAGGGTTGGATTTGTGACATTTATACAGATTGTTAAAATTAGCACAGCTGTGGGCAGAGGAAGGACCACAGGAAGTGATTCATTTCCTCCAGTCAGCTACTCTGACACCTAGCAATCCCCGAGAGGTGGAAATCAGAGAAGGTCCCCGGAGGAATTGTGGGAGGTCATTGCTAGACTGGACCTGGTTAGCCAGGTGGGCTGACGACCACACTGGACAGGCAAGGCACTGACAGTCCTCAAGAGCAGAGTGACATTGGGACACTGAGGGTCTGGCATCATCTTTGAGTCCTGTTTCTGCCAGTGACTAACTGCCATTGCCACGGGCTCTTCCAGCTCTACCAATCCGTGGCTCTGGGATGAAGCACGGCAGACCAACCCGGGGCGCACTCTGCTTGCTGCCGAGACGGCACACCTTCGCAGTCTGGGATCCTGCCGAGGGTCCCTCCGCAAACCTGGTTCTCCTCTCTGACAGTCGCACCGTGCAGTGGACAGAATGAACTCCAAGCGCAACAGAGACACTTTCCCCTCTGCTTTCGGGGAGATGACAGGGGCTGGCGTTGGCGGTAGAGGTTCCGATTGGTGGTCCTTGGTCAGTGTCAGTCCAGTTTCAACGGGCCCTTCAACGTGGTGCAAACCGTTTTACCTGGTCTTGGCCCTAGACTGCTGCTCTTAGAGGATGCTCTGCCCAGATGAGGATACTTATGACGCCCTTGAGCCTTGTCTGGGGTCTTGCAGGTTGTTTTCTCCAGCGTGGCCATGTTAATTTTCACCCATGCTGGAGGGTCTCTGGTGCCCTCCACTCAATTTCATAGCTGGGAACTGGAACAGGGTTCACAGGCCCTGAGAGCTGACTGTGGATCTTCCCAGGGCCCCCCAGCCTGAGAAGAGGGGAAACATGACTAACCGGGCTGTGGGCGGTGAGTGAGCTGCAGGCGGAAAGGCTCCTGCTCGGTGGGTCTGGGCCCTCGGGTGCCTCCAGTTCCCCTCCTTATTCCCACCCCCGACGCAGGGCACTGTCCATTACTGCTCCACCAAGTCCACCAGCCTTGAGAGGGGAATAGTTTTTTTTGAAATGCATAAGTAATGATTCTCAAAAATCACCTGCTGAAGACTTAGTGTGTGTTTTTTTTTAATTTTTGATTTTTTAAATTTTTATTTTTAGAGAGAGGGGAAGGGAGGGGGAGAGAGAGAGAAACATCTGTGAGAGACTAATATCGACTGGTTGCTTCTTGTACGCCCCTCTGACTGTAGCCCAAACCTGCAACCCAGGCACATGCACTGACTAGGGATCAAACTGGCCGCCTTTCCCTTTCCAGGGTGATGCCCACCGACTGAGCCACACTGGCCAGGGCACCTGCTGAGGTTTGGAACGAGGTGGATGACAAATAAAGAAACAAATGAAATGAGCAATCAAATCACAACACTTAGAAGAAATCCATCGAGAACCATTAGGGCATTTAGAAAAACCACCTAGGGTGTTTTAGAAAAATAATCTTAATAAGTTAAAAAAAAATAAAGAATTGTTCTTAATCCACTACGCTAAAGCCAGTGTCTTCATTCCCCATTCTGGTTAGTAAAGACTTCAGGGAAGGAAGATTCAAGGGAAACGGAAGCCATATGGGGGGAGGACATACAGGCAGAGGACATGGCAACCGGGGACAAACATAAAGGCGAGAAGGTTGGGAAAGAAAAAGGCAGCAGGACGAATGGGCAAGGCAGAGGAGCAGGGGTGGGGAGAAGGACGGAGCTAAAAGCCCGGAACGTTCTGCAGGGTTTGTAGGTCACTCTTATCACAGGCTTGTCCCCTCCCCCCATTACTGTGCTAGTTAAAACTCGGACTGATTAGTCCCCCCCCCACTTTTGGGACTTTCCTATTGTTCTTTATCCACAAGCAAGCCCAAGTGGCAGCTGAAAGGGAGGGGCTCAGGCAGGCGGGAAGGGGCGCCCTCCAGTGGGCCCAGGTTTGGATGAAGGGGGACAGAGGACAGAGCGCACTTCAGTCTGCCACTTCCCCAGGACAGTGTGTGAGAGGCTGTCCCTGGGGCATGCGAGCCTCAGATTCGAGGTCCCCACCTGTAATGGCTCACGCAGCTGAGTGTCCCCTGGGAGAGGGCAGCGCCTTCTGGCCAGGAGAGATGTCCAAGGCCGGAGGGCCGCAGGTGCCAGGGGCTCTTCCAGCTCTAACTATCTCTTGTTCTGTGATAAAACCAAAAACACCAGAACTCCCAACAGCTGTAACTAATTTTTTTTAAACTGGGAGATTCAAACATGTAAAAATAGTCAGTAAATTGGAAGTGTATAAAGAAGAGAGAAAAGTACCGTCTTTAATTCCATCCCCGGGGGATGACCACGGTTTGAAATTTGGGTTACATCTACCATTCTTCCACATTAAAAATATGCATAGGTGAGCATATGAAACATATTACATGTACACATAGCTAATGTACGTCATATGCAACATGCTCATATCTTATGTGCCACTTCATGGCAAATAGTGGACACGTGTGGCCTTGCCGTGCTTGGCAACTATTTCGTTCATGTAAAAAAAGTTACCAGGGTGTGTACTGGGATAAAACACAGCCCAGGAGAAAAAATAACTGGTCCAGAGACACAGCACCGTTGAGATTTACTGAGGGACTGTTGAGGTTCCAGAGAGGAGACTGGGGTGATCTCTGGCTGAACCCCCTGCTCCCCCTGGCTGGCCTGCGCTTGTCAGCAAGTGCTGGGAAAGTGCCACCCGAGAAGCTCCTTCTTGAGGCCACTGCCGTTCTGTCCCAGGCAGAGTTCCCACTCAGCCAAGGCATCCCCCACAATCCCCAGCTCCCCTCAATGCCCCCTCTGCTCCTCCCCGCAGCCTGGGGGAGCCATCCCTGACTCTCCATGGTGGAACTCCTCTGCAAGGAAGGCTTGGCATGCTGCATGCTCGCTCCGTGTCTGCTGAGAGTGGCGGCCGCGGAGACCCCAGTTCTGCCCTTGATAGCACAGGATGAGGCGGACCCTGGATGGGCAATTTCCACCATCATCACGAAGGCTGTGCTTGAAGGAGTTCCTTCTACACATCAGGTGTTCTACCTCCTATCACCTCTGATTTCCCACAACCAAGTGGGGAAGGTATTACTGTCTCCATTTTATAGACACGGAGAATAAAGCCCAGAGCACTGAAGGAGTTTGTGCCAAGTTGCACAGCTTCATGGGAGAGGTGAGGTTCCCCTTGGGGGTCTCCCTGTACCCTTGACCCTGCACCACGACAGCCTGGTGAAGGAGGTATTGGACTCTGGAATCATACTGTGGGGCCCTAAGGCCAGAGGTGGACCTGTTAGCTGTCACTTGGAAAGAGGAGCCCTTGGGTAGGGTAGGAGGCTGGAAGGCCTTTCTGGAAACTTCATGGGCCATGACCTCCAATAACCATCCTGGAGGGCGATCTTCATGTCATGGCCCCACCGCCCAGCCTGCTGGACCACTGGTTTGGTAGCAGACATGCTTCTTCATTGGTCACTTAAACACTTGGGATCTAGGTTTGACCTCTAAGCCAAGGTTTCAACATCCACGTGTAGTTCTCAAACACCAATATCCTTCGACAAACTGGTCTGTGTATTGTGGTCTTATGTTCTTTATTGTGAACTATTAAGCTTTCTTCAAAGGTCAATAGTGTTCAGAAAAATTAGAGGGGTGCAGGAAAGTTAGATAGAATTCAGAAAAGAACAAAAGTAATGACTACGAGGATGGAACACAGGAGCCTCAGCCCAGGGTACCGAAGGTAATTATCCCTTTCCCAAGGAAATGTGGGGGGTGGCATCAGTCCTTAGAATCTTGGTCAGATTCTTACCACTGACCGGTAGTTCCTAACTCCATGGAGAAACGGGTCTTGACCCTCTGTAGGAGGTGTTCCGGCCAGGTGACCACTGCACGGTGGCCCAGGCCCTTGGCATCTCCTGAGACCTTTGGGATGTGCCTCAAGTTTGGTTCTGGACGTCACCCTGAGCAGAAGAAGGTGGCTGTGGCTGTGTCATGTCTCACCAGACACTGGTCAGGTCCCGCTCCCTTTCTGCACCTCAACCCCTCGCCAACAGCATGAAGACAATGCTGGCATCTGTCTGTTAGCGTTGGTGATGACTAACTGAATTACTCTGTGCGCGATGCTCGGACCAGTGCTGGTCCCATGGGGAACACACACGATCCAAGTGTTAGCTACCGCTGCTGTGAAATCAGAGACAGGGTCAGGGACATTCAGAGGGCGGTGCAAGGTGTGGACTAGGCTTAACATCGAGAATGAATTCTTTTACTACTCATTAGTGGGACATGATTGCTATAGAATGAACCGGTCAGCTATGAGGAGTGTGCGCAGCGTGGTGAATTTGAACCGGGGCGTGCACCTGTGCGGTTCCCCCTCCACGGGGTCGTGTCTCATGGCTGCAGGGAGTTGACTAGGGAGGGGGTCGCCCCACTTTATTTAACAGCCCTTGCTGAGGGGCACATGGGATAGAATATCAGAAAAGGCTCCTCATCTTCGGTGTTTTTTCGATATCCCCACCGCGGTTGACCTTGGGGGCTTGGCAGGGTGACAGACTCCACCCTGAATCAGAGTCAGGCGTGTGTTTGTGGTGTTTCCCTGTCTGGTCCAGTCTCACCGTGTCCACCAGCACTATTGCAGCAGCCTCCCCCTGCGTCCCCCCTCGTCACCCTGCTGTCTCTGCTCCCTGCGGTCACCAGCGAGCCTTCCACAAGGTGACCCAGGCCCCGTGTCCCACAAGACCCGGCTCATTAACCACTGCCCATGAGGCTCCAGCCTTCCTGGGTCCCTGCTGTTCCCCCAAACTGCCACCTGTGACCCTTCCTCCAGTATCTCCCTGTTATCCCTCCTCCCTCCCTTCAGCTTCTCTTCACTGCCTCCAAGGCCCTCCCTGACCTCCAGCTTCCGGGGACTCTCTATCCTCCCCCCATCCCCTTATGGGGTCCTTACCTCAGTGGCCTCCACCTGCGTGCATGTTTTGTGGTTGTCCGTCCCCCCTCCAGCTGACCTTGAGTGCCTTCTCCGTGACAGCCAGGATTTGTCCGGTGCTGTGTCTCAAGACCTCCGCCTGTGCACACACAAAGTCAGAGCCACATAAAGGTTTGCTGAGGGAACACGTGAGTGGATGAGTGAGTGGGTGGTGGAGAGTTTGAGGGAATAGTGTTTAGAGGCTAGGGTCTAGCTGAGCACTTCAGGGGACACTTTCCAGTTCCAAGATGGGGGCCAAAAGTGTGAGAAGGCTTCCATGCCTGTGACTGAAAGGCAGGGTGTGTGTGCTCTTAGGATCCCGGGGGAGGCTGTGGATGTGTGGCTCTCTGCTGCCCCCTCCAGGTGGGGCATAAGAGTGAAGCTCTTGTTCCAAGGATGTTTAAAAGAGCTCTCCGAAGGCCTGGGCGTGTAACCTGGTGCAGGTGAACGTGGATGAGGGGGGAAAATCCAATTTTCACTAGCGCCTCGCAGATATTTGCGAGGTGACCCCTCCCCATTATTATTAGCAGTACATGTGATTTTTGTCACCAACACAGTTCCTGCGGATCTTCACAGACTGATACAGTGGTTGCAGATGCATGGATTTTGACATACGGATTTTGCTCATGGTGACGTCAGTATCATAACGATGAGACGCACCCATAGGCCCTGTTATCCAGTGAGTTGATAAGGAAGCGTGTCTGTCACACGATTATCGTTGCTATGTTTTGATATCTGACGTCACTGTCACTGAGTTGCTGTCGTGGGTTTCGGAACGTTCCCTGAGAAGCAGTGCACAGGCACCCCCACAGAGCTGGGGGTCCATGGCGCACATGGATGGGTGCCGAGGGTCCCACCAAGGAAGGAAGATGGGACCTTATGTGGGGTGGGGAGGCCCCACATAAGCCAGGAGCCTAGGCCCCTTGCTCCAGGTAGGGCCTGGGACTTGGGCCATGGGTGACCTCCCCATGGGAAGGGAAGTAAACCTCCCCCTACCCAGGCTTTTCTGTCAACTCTTTTACTCTTCCTTCCAGTTCTCCTTCTATTCCAGCCACAACTCTCTCCCCAAACCGTGATGACATCCCTCTCATCCTTCCAGGACCCGCTGCTATCATAAAAGGAGGCACCTTTGCCTCCCCTTACTTGGCTGTAAAGGTGGAGACACCTGTGCAAAAACCCTCACAGAATCAGCCACTGCTCCTGGGCACCCAAGTCCCTAACCCAGACAGGGTCTTCCTATTGTAGACAAACTCTAAGTTCATAAAGACCGATGGTCAGATTTTCCTATCAAGTTCAAATAAAGCATCAAATGATGGAGTTGAGTGAGTTTCTAAGTGCAAAGCAAAGATTTGGAGATAGGACAGTGGTCAGCAGAAAAAAAATGTAGGAAGCGTGAAAACAAGTTATACGTGCTGCCAGGTCACACATACTATAATTCTCGTGAAATACTTTCTTCGGTTCAGCTTCCTTACTGAAGGCTGGACAGAGTAAAGGAGATGGTAGAAATGCCTCTATTTTCATTTCAACCATCAATGCCACTGTGAGAACTTGGACCAGACACTAGAGCGTATTTCATTTCTCATTTAAGAAACCATAGTCTCTCTCTGTCTGTCTCTGTTCCTCTCTGTTTGCCCATTTCCCTATCTCTGTCTCCCTGTGCTTCTCTTTCGATGTCTCCGTCTCTGTTTCTCTCTCTCTCGCTGTCTCTCTCGCTGTCTCTGTCTGCCTGCCTCTTTCTTTCCGTGTCCCTATACCTCTGTCTCCCTCTCACACACACAGACACACACTCGCTAGTTCTGCTCTGTCATATTAGGATAGGTTCTGAATTTCTTCTCTTCTTTCATTTTTCCAGGTGAAGAGACACTACAGCCTCAAAAGCGGCACACAGCACCCTCTGCCGATTCGGTCCCTGGTCACAACCTCGTCCCCTCCTTAGGCCCCAGGAATGCCATGTGACAGAATGTTAATATCTGAAACATGCTTTGAAGTCTTAGACAAAGACACTGTCCTAAAGGACTCTTTTAAAAAATCATTATCCCGCCTCCACCGCACAACCATGCCCAGCGAGAGTGCTGTGATTGCCTGAGCAGGCCGGGTTCATGATTTAGAAGTTATTATAACAACAAATCAGCTCACCATAAATCAGACCCTAAGAGCCCAGCAGACCTCCAGAGTCGTGATCTTTATACGGAGCCGAGTCTTGACAAAGACTTTGCGTTAGAAACATGTCTGACTTCACCCCCTGTACAACCTACTTTCACATCTAAATATTCTTCATAGAATGTGTCCATGCGCCTAATTTAAAATACACTAAAAATATTTGGAGGGGTGAGAGGAATACTGACTTCCCTGGGAAAAAAAAAACAAAAAACAAACAAAAAACCACCAGAACACCTCACATTGCAAAAGGCAGGGAGTAAGATATCCCAAGTTCAGAATATACGTTTGGTTCGGTTGCCACAGTCCCAGAGCGCCGTTGGAGCATCTATTTTTCCAAGCAGCCGAGAGAAATGATGTGTACATTTTTCATGTGTAATTAGGCCGTGTAAGGCGATCCTCGCCGACGGCTGCCGCTGCCCTCGCCGGGGGAATGGCTTCCAGATTTCACCCCCATCTCTTCTGTCTAGACTCTACGTTGCTATTTTTTTCCTGCTCACTTAAAACAGACTCCAATATAAAATGCCAAAAACAGAAGTGTTGTCCCTCTTTCTCATAAAGACGTGGGACACAGCTCTCTCTGCCAGACAAGCAGGGGCCCAGACTTTCCTAAGACACGTGTCGTCTGAAGCTGACAGTGAAGATTGTCCAGGCGTTTCAATGGGTCATGCAAACCCTCTCTCTCTCTCTTTTTTAAAAATATGGTTTTCATTAAGAGAGCGAGTATTTCTAGAGAGGCGTGGTTCGGGAGGAGGCGGGAGGGCTGGGTGGGGAAGGAGGCAGAGAAACAAACGGAAAGCTGCCTCATGAGTTTTCAGACAACACCGTTATTTATGTCGCTGCTGAAATCTGCATCGTTTTATAAAACGGCTTTTGGGGAGTGAAAAATTGTCATCCTATTACCAGGGGCACATCGTGTTGAGTGTGCTGGTAATTCAAGTGAAACTATAGTTACTTAATCAAAGGAGATGGAGACATTCTGATGGCATGAATGCCATTTTTTTATTCATTGTAAGAACTTTTACATATCCCATCCTTGGGGGGAACAGAGTCATTTTCTTTCCTGACTGGGACTTGAAGGACAGTATTACAGGTGGATTTATTTAATAAGATGTGATGCTAGAAGACGAGGCGGGCAGCTGAAGGGCCGTGTGATGGCCCAGCAAGGGCTGCGGGAGAGCCACGTTTGAGCTGTTTAAAGCCGCCTGTCTTGTCCCAAATACCTGAAGTTTCTGTGGAGATGGAGTCTCTTCCTTCTGTTGAACGAGCTGCTTCCCTCTGGGGAGAACAAATACAGGCAATAATATAGAAACAATTTTTAAAGACAAGGAAGGATAAAATCATGCTGCTTACTGAATATCAAAAATGAAATGATTGTTTCTCAGAGAAGTAAAGATGGGTTTCAGTTACCACTGAAACAAAGCAAACCAGAAGTAATGAATGTGCAATAGGAAAATAAGCTTCAAATAAGTAAATGATAAAAAAAATTCAAATTCTTCTGGATGTTGATTTTTTCTATCTCCCTCTCTATTCTAGTTTAAAATATGTCCAACAAGGAGGTGCTTCTGGTTAACAGGCCCATGGTACCCCATTGTTGGAGTTTGTATGATGAGCTCTTTAGAGGTTATATTGCCTTTGCTAAAAATATGCAAAATCATCTTATAGAACTCTGGTGAAATTCTCAATTTTTCAGAAGCTGTTAAGGCATCTACAAGGTTTTTTTGGAGCATCTACTTTATGCATTGGTATGATATGAGCTGTAGAAAAATCAGCTATATTGTTGTTTGAAAGGGAATTTAGCAACAACTTCCCTGGAAGCAACGCTGTAGCAGTAAACTTTAAGTGTCCACATTGACTGGTGTGGGGAGTCCGAGGAGCAGCAGAGAGAGAAGAGACAGAACCCACTCTTCAGTGGGAGAAGTTTCCGAGCTCAGGGAAGAGACCAGAGGGCCTGACAGCTGAGAAATGACTCCTGTGGAGACAGAGGGAGAGGCTGGTCATCTGAGGCAGAAAGGGACAAACTGCATGAGGAGGAGGGCATTTCTGGTGCCTCGAACAAATGACAAGGAAGGAAAAGGTTTTTGTGGGCCCAGGGGGTCTGGGAAGCCTCACAGCATTCATCGTTTCAGTCTTGAGTTTATACCCAATTTTCTCAACAGGGTCGGCCAGATCCCAGCACTCACTCTCTTGCTAAAAGCATCAAGAACCCTTTGGGAAGTATTGCTAGGCTTTACTAAGGGTATGCCGAATCATGCTTCTGTTACAGAATTTGGGTGACATTCTCAATGCCTGAATCCACACAAGAAAAAATCCACGTATGTGCTAAATGAATGGTGTCGACTACATTCTTCTGACTCCCAATTTTAATTCATGTTTGGATTTTATCTGATTAGCACGGTTGTTCTGTAAGGTGGGGTTCAACTTCATGAAATTTGTATTACATGATTTATCAGAATTTCCTCCTGCTCATTCACATGGTGACCTTACTTACAGTGTTTGTGTCAATGAGATTCATCTGCCTTGCTGGGATTTGGCTTGGGCATCTAAATATAGCTTTCTAGACAGATATGGTTTGAGTCTACTTGAAATTAAATGGCTCTGCCCAACAGATGAGATCTTATCTCCATCTGTATGGCATCTGGCTCCCCGGGAGTGAATCTTGAGGCAGTTTCTCTCATTATACTTATCATGGAGCTAGGGAGACCCTGAGCTCCTGGAGGGAACAAGTCATGCCATCTTTTCATCCTCAGTGCCTGGCACGATGCAGGCACTAGGCTCTCAATGTGTGTGCCAAATGCATAAACAAACCTGTGCTTCTCTAGTTGGGGCCTGACCCACATCCAGTGGAAAGAACGTAACACAAGGGCACGTAAGTTTGACCCACTTACAGGAAGCCTGTCTTGGTTTCTGATACAGTAACAGATGTTGCATGCAGCTCAGTCTGTAATAGTACTCTGTTCTATTCTACAGCTCTTCTCTTACACAGGCTTTCTGTAGAGTTTTGTGTAGGTGGCTTCACTTCCTCGTAAGGAAGTTAACTCAAGGAAAATCTGCATATTTGTACCCCCCAACTCATGGCTCCAGGCGCCGGACAGTGTATATCATAGGTACTGAAGGATAAACCCTCACATCTGTCCTTTAATGCCACACGGGGGGTGGAAAAGCAAGTCGTCGGTCCCATGTTCCTTTTCGCTGTGCTGTTGGCTTTACTTTTCTTTAGAAAATATCTTAATGCTGTATTCTGTCTTTACATGTCAAATGACTATCAGAGATTCTTCTGGAAGCCAGAAGACATTTCGGCCAAACAGAGACTGAGGAACCTGGCTCCTGGCTGTAGCTCAGCCTCTGATGTATCTGCTTAAAATGAGGAGAAACACAAACGGAGGAAAATCTGATGATGGATGTAGCTGTAATATGACTTAGAGATCTACCCACAAGCCAAACCCCGAAGCCCGATTTGCCAGGGCGCGCCGCCGTGGAAACCCTCTGCCGAGCCAGTCACAGGAACGCTTCTGCCAAAACAGTAACGCCGTCCACGGTGCAAAACGTGCCATCTGCGTGGGCTCAAATTCTGCACATTGGTGCATAATTTTTTTTCTGTTCACATCAGAGAACACAGGGTTGGCGCTGTTTTCAGAAGACTTAAGTAGCTCTCATTTAAATTATTCAAAAGTTGTATTTGGCTGAATGTTGAGTTTCGCTCTTTCTCAAGCTGGGATCCTTTCCAAGGATTGTTAAAAAAAAAAAAAAAAAAAAGCCCAGTGACTTTGGTAGTGAAAGAATTTAAGTCCTTTGGTGATAGACCCCATAGAAACAGACAGCTTACTCAACAGAAGTGGTCTGGTCTGGGCGATATGGCCCGCAGAGGGAATTGGGGGCTGGCGGGTCTGCCGCAACTTATGAAAGGGGGCTTGGTCCCCGGAGCAGCCACGGGGCCAGTGGGAAACCAGGGCAGCATGCGGGGCCGGGGGAGGCAAAGCTGCAACGGCTTCTCAGGGGGAGGATATCATAAACAGTGTGTAACTTTAATCCTGATTGCCCAGAGTAAACGGACAGCTCAGCCTGCCTATTCATTAGCAGTTTGGCACTCAGTCGCGGGCCAGGAAACAATATGCACGAGGAAAACCACTCCTTGCAACAGAACACTTTGGAGAAAAAGTTCATGTTTTCTTTTCTTCAGAACTGGGCTGCAAGGCCTTGGGTTCTGGGGGTATCTTTCCATGACGATGATTTGAAATCCTTGGTTGAATATTGTTGCAATGAAACCAAACTCTGGACCTGATTGATTAATGGAATGAGTGGACACACACTGATCTGCCTCAGACCTGTTTGGAAGAGAGAGTGAGTGTGTAAAGATAGAATGTAACTATAATGTATATTTACTCATTATATTTATATTCTATCTATCTATCCATCTGTCCACACAAACTACTTCATGTTTCACTTTTAGCTCCAGTGTATTTTAACCCAAGACAAAGCAGACCAAATTTAATTCATTTCAACTCAATTTCAAAACCATTTATTCAGTATCTTCCATGTTCCAGGCTCTGGGAGGACTAAGATAAATAGGACAAAACCAGGCGCCAAGGTTCGCGGGGATGGCAGGAGACGGAGACACATTATCGCACCACGTGCTGAGTTCTGTGATGGAAGGGCGTGTGAACTGGGAGGTGCTGTCTGTCCTTCTCTCTGACTTGCACAGACAGACAGAAGCACCCTGGCTTCTTAGTACTCAAGGGTTCACGCCGCCCTGGGACTTGGGCTCAGGGCTGGGTGGGGACTTGCTTCCTCTGACCATCAGCCAGGTAGTCACGGTCACCCATGGGTGATGCAGAGTGATTTTGCATGTTACCCTGACCTCCCATAACTTCTTTCTACCACTTGTTTTCTGTCCTCCTTGGTTAAAGTGACTTTAAAGAGCTGCAAAGAAAAATGAAATCAGTGCATGAAGGGAGAGGGCTGTCCAGCTTGCCTCGTGGGGATGGGGGGAAGGATGAGGTTCTCTTGGATAACAGCAGCTTTGGGCACTTTTAGACAAGTGACAGAGCTGCTGCCTCCTTGACACCCGCTGCCTCATCAGTCAGGTTGCTAGGGGGTGAGGCCCCCAAATCTCTCAATGCCTGGCTCCCCATGGAGGTGACCTTCAAGCTCATTCTCGTTCTAAGTCTAATGTCATCCATACCCTCTGGCTTTTGGTCCACTCTTGGATTAGGTCCGCAGATCAGTTCTGCGTCTATGCAGAAAAAGGGTCAGGGAGTACATGGACAGCAAGTGACCCACGTTGATGGCACCTGTGTTTGGCTCCCATCAAAAGCAGACTTGAGACAGGGTTTGGGTTCAGTATTTATCTGGAAAGTGAGCCTAGGAGACAGAGTGAGGGAGGGAGAAAAGGGACAAGGGAGGGGGCCAGACAATAAAGAGATCTTGGGGAGCTGGTTACCGCTCCAGGACATTTGGGCTCAAGTTCATGGAAACCCTCTAAGTGACCTTTCAGCATATGCTTCAGAGTTGTGTCTCTGAGGGTTGGGGAGCTGGGGCATGGACCCGCCCACAAACTGTCCTTCATTGGTTGATGTGTGACATGGGCCTGCCCACTGCTGTCCCTCATTGGTTGAGGTTGCACCTCCACACAATCCCCTGCACTTCTGAGGTGTCTTGCATGAGTTGATATTCGAGATGGAAGGTCCCCCGCACCTGGGGGTGAACTCAGGCGAGCCAGTGGGGTCCAGGGCAGAGTGCCAACCATGTTGATTATATTTAGGTACAATGAGGTGAGTTGGGCCATGACTAGCGCTACCTAAGGTTTAGGATGCGGCACCAAAGGCCGAGGAATCAAAGAACATTTGTCAAGATGGATTATCTTTCCAACACTATGATTGATGCTATGAAAATGAAAATGGCTGGCTGTGCACAGTCAGAAAGGGGTGGGAGAGAACCCTGGGTGCTGAGGGGTTCATGTAAGAAAGCAGCGGTGTTAAGTTAAAAGAAAACCTGCACCCGGACTGTGGGAGACCCAAATACCTACCTGTTAAAGCAGCCACAACCCTTAATTCACACCATAGTGTACATGTTCAGAGAACGGCGATTTCTTCAGTGACTCCAAGCTTCCTTCTTTGCCCCATCTGCTGATTAGCAGGAAAAATAGTAGCTTCACGAGCAGGTCTGGTTTGGAACTTTTAGTCTGATCCAATGAATTAATCAGTTTCGTAGGCAGCGCTAGGTCACACGTTTCATGTCTTCCCAAACAGAGTCCAGGTGTGTGGGACTGGTGCAGTCTGCGGCGGTGTCTCCCAAAGTCTCTGTGCTGAAACACTCTTTTAGTTTAATTTTATTTTTTTATCCTTACCTGAGGACATTTTTATTGCTTTTTTTAGAGAGAGAGAGGAAGTGAGAGAGACAGACAGACAGACAGACATCGATGTGAGAAACACCAATTGATTGCCTTCTAGTATGCCCTCTGACCAGAGACCAAATCTTCAACCTTGGTATGTGCCCTGACTGGGAATCGAACCCATGACCTTCTGGTCTATGGGATGATGCTCCAACCAATGGAGCCTCACTGGCCAGAGCTCTTTTAATTTTATTTTAAAAAAATATTTCCAATATGTTTTGAACGGATATTTTATGAAATATAAGAAAAAGAAGTTACTAGGAAAAATGAAAAAAAGATAGACAAAATCCAAGCTCAAATTTTTATTATTACATTGAGCAGACATAATAAAATCACCCCGACAGATTGCTACGCAAGTTTCTACGTGCTCACTCTCAATGTCTGGACTTACCTCCTCACGACTGGTAACAAATTTCACAGACTGGTACCCATCCAAGGACCACACTTGGAGTAGCAGCATTGTCTCCTGGGAGAGATGGGATTCTCAGAGCAACATCTTCAGGTTTTGGGGAAGGTCCCTTATTCTCCTGGTTGCCACTCACCCTGCTGGCATTTGTGACTGAAGCTTGTGGCTGCTGGATGGAGTTCGTGGTCCAGAGCCAGTCTGGGCACCCTGTGGCAGGTTTGGCTGGCAAACTTGGCCACACCCTCCACCCAGCATGCAAGCCCAGGGGTTGACTTCCAACGTGTTGTCGGTGACCTTACTCACCACAGCAGACTCCCGGCTTCTTAACTCAGAATCCACAGCACAGGGGGACTCTTGGGTCTGCCTCTGTCACCATAGGCTCTGGTGTGAGGGAGCTTCCAGGTCCCTCATTAGGAGCTGGGCGCAAGAAGCCCTGCTGTGGACAGAAGCTAGAGAAGGCCATAGGGACTTGGACTTCCTTATTTGCAACCTCTCCCTCGACCTCTCCCACCAGTTCTTGGGCCTCAGAAGGAGTGGGCTTCCCCATGTAACAGACTCTCTCCTTCCTGAACCCTCTCTCCCAGCTCAGTCTCGATGGCGCACAGGACTCTTGTCTCCACATCATGGGAGGACGCCCAGGTAGGGTGCTCCAGGCTTGCTCAGTGCCAGGTGAGTTCCGGGGTCTTAGAGAAAGAGGATTTTGCCCTGCTCTGCAGCCCAATTCTGTCTGCATGTCAGAATGTTCCTTCTGGAGGTTCTTCAGCAAATCCTAATGTCCCTCCCGCTCCAGGCAGGCAGGTAGACAGGGAAGACTGTCTGGGGGTGAAGAGCTTGCCCTCTGCAAGCCCTGGTTGTGCCTGGCAAAGCCTCACCTGGCGACATGCAGCCCTGCATCTGGAATCTCCCTACTGGGCAGGTGGTACTCCCCAAGGTCGCTGTGGTGTGATGAGGTGAGGGTTCTGTGGCAAGATGGTGCTTGGTGTGGCGCCCTGGTAGTGGGTGGGCAGTGAGGGGAGGCTCCAGTGACTATAAACCCTGAATGGGAGGCCTGGACGGTGGGAATAGACAGAGGGGGTGTCTGTGGGTGCTGTGGTGGGTCAGTGCAGCCCATGGTGATTATTTGCTATGGGGAAAGTGAGGGGCAGGGTTCCAAGACCAGTTCTTGGTGAGTAACTACTGTAAACAAAGTCTTGGGAAACCAAGGCTGCCACACAGAGCTCACGGCTGAAGCAGAAGCTAAGCACGGTCACAGTGCCACTGCGGGAGTGAGGCGGTTCTGACACACCGTGCTGTCCGAGAGGAGGGAAGGCTGGCTGGGGGGCAGGGATGAAGTGAGGCTCACCCCTGGCCAGGAGGGGGCCAGAGGGAGACTTTGAATAAGGAAGGGTGGCCAGCTGGCCATGTAGTGAAAGTGCCCAAGGTCTGGGTTTGAGTCTCAACTCCCTCTGGAGCATGTCAGGTCTGTCACTACTGCGTGAGGTGACTGAAGGGTGCCTGCTTGATAAACGTGTGTAAGTGCGTCATCAAAGGTAAACCACACGAAGGTGGGAAGGACGTCTCAGGAAAAGGAGGCAAAGATGTGAAGGAAGTTCCAAGATTCCAGGACTTTGTGACTGAGCAGAAAGTGACACTACCCATGGGTAGGCCAGGCAACTGTTCTGGGTGATGGAGTTTATCTTTAAAGTGCATTTTTTCCCTAGAATTATCTGATTAGAAGAAGATTCCGGACTTCCTTCATTATTCACTTACTGGCTATAATTTCAACAGTTCTTATCCTCAGCCCTTGCATGTCCATTCCAGCCACCTGGGGAGTTGCAAACATCCGTATTGGTGCCACATCCCACTGTCCCCTGAGACTGATTCTCTCAGACTGAGGTGGGCCCGAGATGATGGCCTTCCTTTTGAAGATGCCAAGGTGATTCGATGTGGAGGCAGGGCTCCCAGACTGCAGTCCCCACCAACACCAGGTGGACAGGGGCCCAAAGGAAAGAGAGCAGGTCCCAGCGGGCACCGCCCCTGCTGCATGCATGCCCGGGGCCAGCAAGAGGTGTGCACAGCAGAAGGTGTGTGCGCACCAGGGTGATCCAAGAGGAGTGTAATTACTAATAGGCTGCCCAGTCAATCAATCAATTAGTCCCAATGCCTAAAAGTAAGGATATAAAGATGAATACCCCACGTTCTTCTCTGGGGGACCCTGTGTTTAGCATCGGGTCATCCACTCCAACAACCTCAGTTAACAGGGAAGAAAACGGAGGCATCAGCCCAGAGGCTGTGACTTGGCCAAGGCCACAGGGCTGGTTGGTGCTGGACTCTGTTCTCAGGCAGTCCCCACCCATGGTCTGTGCACTCCATCTGAAACAGACTTTCCACTCATGAAAATCGCATCGAGTCATCCATAATCATAAGAAAACAGTTTGCTATTTAAAAGGAAGTCATTAAGAGATCAATTTTGTTTGCATCGATGCACGGCGGGGCCAATGCCTTTATCAATACAAAAACCACTGAGGAGAAATTGTCTCCGTTTTCTAAAAAGGCAACCGTTTTTGCACTCATGAGTAACCACGCTGATGAAAATGTACATGACAAAGTTGTTCATTGATAGATTGTGTCATAGTACATGAAGCTCAAGAGCAAATTGCCTAAATATAATCACCAGAGGGCTGGAGTAAATCTCCCAATGTGCTGCATGTAATTCCACTTAAAAAACACAAACACGGTCTCCCGATTCATTTGTATAACCTTTGTCACCAAAGCTCACTGACAGGAGAACAATGTGTTTCTTATCAACTTATTTTGTGAATTATGCAAGTTGATAGGAATTATGCATTATGCAATTTTACGGAGCAGTTTGTGGTCACCACGTGTTATTAAGAACTGCTGTGTGTGCTGGAGACAAACTACATCTGACATGAATTGAAAAGGGCTGCAGAAAGTACGAGGGGTGCATGAAATTAGTCTGCAGGGCAGAGAACGCAGAACACAACCAGGCTTCTCAGCGGCTGATAGTAAAAGATAACAGTAGTGCTTGTGTAGCAGGTCCAGGACTCTTCCGAGGGCCCGTGCTCCCCTCTGCCCTTTTGCTAACAATCAAGGACAGAAGTCCGGGAGGGAATGGGACAAGGCTGGTGGTACGGGGAGGGGGACGTAGGGATGCTACGTTTCGAGCCTCAAGGCTGGAGCCCAGACACCTATTCCCCTCCCTCCTGTCTTGGATTGCCCTGAAGGAAGGTGGATCTTGGAACGGAAGCTCCTGTCCCCACCACCTCTGTGATGGAAAGAAGGTCCCCATGCACGGAGCCAGGCTGTGCTGGGAAGGGCTCAGGAAGCCAGGAGGAATGCTGAAGGGCACTCGTGGCGTGGAAAGCTGAAAAATGGCCGACGACAGAAGCCTGCCTACTGTCTCCTTTCCCAGGCCGTGGCTGCCCTTCAGAGTGGCCTCATGCCCCCATTTGAACTCGCTGAAGTTGGGAAAGTGTCAGTGCGGGGGCCTCACTCCAGGACCTTGTTTAAAGCAGAATCTGAGACTTCCTCCCCGAGAGCATTTACTGTGCAGGGATAGGCTACCCTTTCCAGAGTTAACACGCGCACAGGAGAACTAACTGTTCGGCCATAAAGAGAGCTCGCAGACGCTCTGTGTGAGGACAACAAAGACCAGACCTTACAAAATGATAACCAGGAGTTTATAACTCATAACTCCGTGCACGGTATATTAAAAGTAGAAGGCTTTTTGAACTGCAACCTTTACATCCCGATCCAATCGTTCTTTCAGCTTTGAAATATCCACAATCTGAAGTTTATAGGGATTATTTTTATTATAGGTAAAGCAATTAAATCTCCATATTGAAGGATGTAAACCTTTTAAGGCCCTTCTCAGAATATCAAAAGAAAAGGGGGCTTATATTTAACAGGTGTGACAACCCAATGCAGGACATTTCATTGAACAAGAACTTGACATTATCCAGTAACAAATACTTAAATTAATCCGAAACATCTTTTGGATAAAAGGGATTTCAAAAGGAATTAAGTCTACCACAAAACCTTATATAGAAAGATCATCTCAGGTATGAAATACTTAAAAATACTAATTCTTATAAAGTGTGTCAAGAGGTGTTTATATAAAAACCCTTCCTTTTAAGTGATATTTTTATTAACTTAGAGTTACCGTATCTCGTATTTGTCCAGCAGAACAGACAGTGAATGTGTCTCTGTCACTCGTGTCCTGTCGGCCCCCCAAATAAACTGTCAACTCAACTCGTTGAAGCTGGTTTTCTGTATTTGCCCTTGATTACGGGCCAGACTGACGGAATGCTGTGGTAGGAGGTAGGGCTTAGGTTAGACAATAGACACAACTTCCTCACTTCAACTGCAGGATATAATCAGCTGGAGGAGGTGGTGTCCGAACTCCGCAAAACTCTGGGATTTTTCCAAGTTAATGACCCCAGCTTTGGGAGCGGGCTCAGTGTGTGCCTTCTAAGATATTCTCTTGCCTTGGCCAGGTGGCTCGGTTTGTTGGATTGTTGTTCCGGGCACCAAAAGTTGGGGATTTGATTCCCAGTTAGGACACATACCTTGGTGGCAGGTTTGATCCCTGGTCGGAGCATGTACGGGAGGCAACTAATAAATGTTTCTTTCTCTCTCTCCCTCTCTTTTCCCCCCTCTAAAATCAATAAACATAATAACAACAACAACAAAGACATTTTCTCTCTCTCATCTAGCTCCATCCCCTATTTCTCCATGGTGTCTTTCAGGGAAGAGGTAGCAAGGGGGAGCCACAAATGACATTGTTTCAAATATTGTGTTTTTTTCCCCCGAACTTATTTTTTTTCTGTTCTCAACAGTGGTAACTTGGATTGTGAGAAGCATGTTCTTTATACTATTGAAGTGCAGTCTTTATGCATAAAACATGCTCTTTGTCGGTTTGCACACAATATTATTTTCAGTACTGGTCTATATTATTATGTTAGGTACCAGTAATAATAATCGAGAAACGTTGCTAGGGTAACGTGGTATTATAAAGCAGAGTCATTGCCCAGTGGACTGCCGAGATCACTGGACAGGTTGAGAATCTGTCTGTTTACTTTAGAGCACTCCCTGAAATGGTAAGGGCTCCCTGTGGTGTGGTTTGAAAATTAGTGGCTAAAGGGAAAATTTCAAAATCCAGTGAGGTTTCTTGGATATGGACCATTTGGAGAATAGTTAGAGAGAAAAGGAACCAAAATATGCAGCTGGTCGTCAGGGGGAGAGGCAGGTCGAATATATTCTGAAGATCATGCGAACATCGTGACTTCTATGTTACTAGGTAGCAATTCTAAGGAATCGATCAATTTTGCAAATAATGAATCTAGCACGGACTGTATAAGGTGGCATGACCCTGTGACTAAACACGTGCCTTTTAAAGTGCATTCTGCTCTTCATCCTACAGCCTCAGAAAGAAAAGGATGCGGCTTGTCCGAGGCCGGCACTGTTTTCAATATTTATTTTTATGGGTATCATCTCTTGGCCTCCTGTGAAGAGGTGGGCTGGTAACTGATCCACCATGGTGCGCCTGTTTGCTCCAGAAATTTCCTAGGAATGCATCTGTAGTTTCATGAATGTTGTCCATTTAAAAGAGAAGCACTCCTTCGGAGAGTTTGTAATGGTAGATTCTCAAATGAATGAGCTGTTTTGGCATCTCTAGGGTTAAAGACCCTCTCTGAATCTATAGGTCCTGGAAAAGGCAATTTCTAGACTCAGCTGCTTAGACCCATTTTATTTTTTCCCCGGCAAACAGGAAATGGAGCCCTGAAGGCTTTTTTTTTTTTTTTTTAAACTGGAAAGTGTGTGGGAAGGGGGCATACCTAAGATGCCCACTTACAACCCTCAGCCTGACCCAGACTTGGGGGTCTCTGTGTGTTTTTTCTTCCCTCTCTTTTTTTCTATTATTTTGGCAGACTTTTTGGAATGTCTGGGAGCTAAGGGCTTTGCTTCATGGAGCAGAATTCTGAAGCAAGAAAAAGAGAAAGTTATAGACTAAACCACAGAAATGTAAACACGTCTGCAGCTAAAATAACTCCACTCTCATTGAAAACACTCCTCCTTCACAATCAGACTTCTGTGTGCTATGGTCAATAAAACTGCATGTTAATAGCGACCAATTAATAGATTGTGTTGCCCGGCCTTAAAAGTTGAGGGAGTTTTAATTATTATTTTTCAAATTAAAGGAGTGCTTATTCCCTCCCTTCCCTTGGGGTGGGGGACTTAGCTTTCTTTCTGGCTGTTTGCTGAAGTTCTTGGCTGTTACAGTTTGGAGAGGGAGGGACAGGAGTAGTTTTCACTTGGTCGGAAAGGGCAGAGTGGGCAAGAGGACGCCCTGGAGTGGGTTCCCTGCGATCCGCGCCCTGACGTTGGCGACGGTCCCCGAGGGACAGAAGTGAAGGGAAGTAGAGGCACTCAGGTAAGCGATTTTGATGTCAGAATTCGCTTTTAAAATAAAGCATCTGGAGAGTCTTAGCACGGTGCCCCCAAGGTCGATGAGCCAAATCTGGAGGCTCCCCCTTTTTTCAGGCTGTTTCTTGGGGACACTATTGTCACAGGGCTGCTGTCACCGCATCCGTCAGGCCGGGGTGTCTCCTCCGCGTCCGGACGTCCTCGAGACCGCATCCGGCTCCTCCCGAGCCCCCGCGCGGCCCCGTCCCAACGCCGGGCTGGGCACGCGCAGGTCGTGACTCCAGGATCCCTAAAGCGGCGGCACCTGGGCGGTGCTTCTCTCCAATGGTCTGCGAGCGACGTCGTCTTAAGTAGCTTCTGAGTAGCTTCCCGGGCAGTCGGTGGTCATTGTAAACTTCTGCAGCAACCCGTTTAACTTTTATTATTTTAACGTCTGTAACGGCCGAGCGGGGGAAAAATTACTTCTCACTAAAAGCGACAAGGAGTGAGGAGGAGCCAGCCACTCCGCGCTTCTCCACCTCTCTGTCCCGGTCCCCGCTCTCCCCTCGTCCGCGGTCCGCGCTCCTTCCCCCTCCTGGAAGCGCGTCCGTCCGGGGGGCCTGCTCTCCCGCAGGCGCCCGGGCTGGGTCGGCGCTCCCGTCGCCCCAGGCGCCGCTCCGCCGCCTACTCTTCCTGGGAACCGCCAACTCCGCGCTCAGCCAAAGCAAGCGTCCAGGTCCGCCCGCGCCGCCCGAGGGCGCGCGCACGGACACGCGCGCCCACGCGCCCCCACGCGCCCTCGGACACGCACGCCCCCGCCCCGCCCCCGGCGCGCACTCACCGCTCGAGAGTCGCGCGTCGGGGCGGCCGCCCTGCGCGGCGATTGGCGGGAGCCGGAGCCTCCCCGAGCCGGCGCCCACACCATGGGCTGAACCCGTCGGCGCCCCGGAGTCAGTGCTGCCGGCTGGGCGCGCACGGTCAGGCACGCGCGCGGGCACATGCGGGCTCGGACACGCGCGGACGCACACGTGCGGACACGCCTTCCCCCGACGGCGGAGCTCGCTTCCCGGTAAGTCCAGCGCCCAGGGCGCCGGTACCGCGCTGGCGGCTGCGGGGACGGTGGTGACCGGTGGCCGGCACTTCCGACGGCGTCGGGTCAGGTGGGGCGTGCGACCCCGGGAGGGCCCCTGGAAAACGCTCGCGGTAGGCGGTAGGAGACCCCCGGAGAGGAGCGGCCACGCCGACACCGGCCGGGGCCAGGAGAGCAAGTCGCCGGAGCCTCAGCTGGGGCGCCGAGCAAGAGGTTATTTGTTCTTGTCTGGAGTGGAAATCAGGGTTGAATTAAAGCCCACGCTTGGCTGAAAGTAGAGACCAGATGTGGGCTTGGCTGTTACTGCCCGGTTGGTCCAACGGCGCGTGGAATCGCCCTCCGAGGGCACCCCGGCCACGCGCTCCCGAGCCCGCTACGTCTCTTTCCTGGCCCGGCTCTCAGTCTGTCTTTTCACCTTCTGACACCGCAACCTGCAGCTGTTGTGCTTAGGGGCTTCCCGTGTTCCCCTTCCATTGGAAACCTGGCACGTTTAAAATGTGGACTGTCATTTTTTTTTTTATCAGCTAGTCTTTTTGGTTTCTGTTCGAAATTCACCTTCCATTTATCACTATTGTATATCGTCTGGAGGTTTTACCAAAGGCACTGCATAGAGTATCCTTAATGTTTTTAAGCAGGAGACTTAGACCCTATTGTTACTGGCGGACCAAACTGCCCGGTCAAATGGGTAGACAATTTTAATGCAAATGCGGCTTTAATACTACTTGTCCTTGATGTAACAATTTCGTTGGTCCTTTCAAAGAACATACTCATATGTGCGGCAGATTTCACACCCGTCATGTTTCTGTAGCTTCTGTGGTTCAGAAAACTTTCAGTGTGAGTTAAAAAAAGCACTTTTTATTCTTCCCAGGGTGACATAACATAAGGCACAGAGTGTATTTACCACTGGGACTATTTTTGCGTATTTTCAGTTCTCTCCAAGTAGTTTAGAGCCCTGAACCGGCCTCAGCTCTCCGTCACCTTATCACCAGGAGAACTGTCACATTCCTGGGCTTAACCCCTGCACTGCCGGCATCAGCTTGCACAGCGGACTCCTTCTTGGGGGGGACCAAGCAAGAGCAGTTACGTAAAACGCCATCGGATAAATTAATCACTGTGTCAGGGAATGGGTGGACGAATCAGTACAGTTGAAATTACAGTGCTGTCGGGAATAGAATGAGCTATGCAAACGAGTGGTTAATAAGTAAAGCTTTGTAATTCCAAAGAAAGGTTTTATGAGTGCCACAAAACATTGCAAATGCTGCTTGTGGTTTGGTAATCCGAGCTTCAATTTGAGTCAATGACTTTGGGAAATTACACTCAAGTAGTGAATGGGTATTACGTCTTTTGAGTTATTTGTTTAAGAAAATACAATTCCAGTTGCCCTGAAAATTTCAGTTTCTTCTCTTTTCTAACACTTTATCGTTACTTCATTTTATTTGTAAAAATTCAGGGTAGAATTGTGGTACGTCATTTTACATGTACCTGTGATTTCATGAGGAGTTCTTGGCTATTTAATCTGATTTGCCTTCTTTAGGTAAACTTTTGAAAATTAGTGTTTAACACCGAATGGGTTATGGAGTGGGGCTGCTTGTATGTGCGTATATAAATATCCCCCCCACCCTACTTCTGATGTGTTGTTTTGGTAGGTATTAAAGGAAAATCTTGTGGAATTTTTAATCTCATAAAATCAGGTATTTTATTTGTGGTAAGGGCTAAGATCCCAGCGGAATGCCAGATATATAAGTAAGACGTAAGCATCTCTGAAAGATGTCAATATTGATTTTTAACTTACTATTCTAAAATGTTACATATTGTGCCTATATCGATAGGTAATAAAAGACTTTAAACATTTTTTCTAAACTTAATATTAGCTGGGGTTTTTGTTTTTTTTTTTTGCTACCTCTCCTTAAACAACACCAACAACGAAATGATAAAAAGGGATTTATTTCTTCACCAGACAGAGTGGCTGATGCTTCTAAACTCTTCCGGTTTCCCAGTGGAAACGGATAGCGGGTCGGTTGGTCATCCGATCCGGGTGGTGGGGAGACACTGTCATATTGAATGAATACCAGTGCTGTCAGCTGTTTCAGGGACCCCCACTCAGGAGGTGTTGGCACAGAGACCCCTACACGTCTGGAATGCGACTTAGGGAGTGTGGGAAGCCAAATGTGGTGAGGGTAGCTGACATCGGAAATAAGTCATTGTGAGCAGAATCTCAGCATTTTGAGGCCGAGAGTCAGTTCTCGGTTTAGCCTGGGAGTTGATCTTTCTAAATGCATGTCTCTTTTGTTACCTCCTGGCTGCATCACCCTGTGTTTCCCAGGCAGGCTTTTCCAGTGAGGGGGGAACGCTGAGGGGTCCGATTTTCCTTTCCCAGTGTGCGAGGGTCCTTGGGCAGGCATTCCCAAGCAATGCAGGCCTTCAAACACAGCCTTGTGTATGATCTACATCTTAACCTTGAAACTCGGAAACCCTTTGGAGAGGTTTTTGTCAGAGAGAAGCTGGCTCAAGGGAGATATTTAAATATTTTGACTCAGTTTCAGATAAGTTTGGTCCCCGTCGGCGGCAGGGTGAGTTGGAGTTGCGGGGGAACTTTGAAAGTCACCTCAGTGATGGGTGTTGATGTAGGTCTGTGCTGTTGATGTTCATTGAATGGGTTATGGAGTGGGGCTGCTTGTACGTGAGTATATAAATATCGTTCTTGTTGGCCCTTCTTTGCACCCTCAGTGGGCTTATGAGCAGTTAGTTAATTGGTTGTACCTTATGCACACTCACTCTGCGTCTTCTCACACTTAGGGATTCCAAGCAGTCACTCTGCAGAGCAACAGGAATTTCTAGTGGCGAGACCAGCATCTGAACCCGTTTTTCAAAATCACCAGGGGTAAAAATTTCCCCCCTTTTAATGTTACCTTTTGTGTCATGCATTTTAGTATTTAAAAGGCAGAGGACCTGGTGCTCCGTGTTTGTGACGGTGCGGGTCTAGGGAAGGTGGCGAAGGCGGGTGATCTAAAATTACTTTGCTAAATTTAAGTGTAAGTGAAATGCAGACGGCGGCAAGAAATTAAAGGGTGAGTTCAAAAGGCAGCGCTGCGTCTGAGTCCTGGGTTTAAGCTAACTTTCCAGGCCTTCTGTTTTTGCAGTGGCCTGTCATGGAGGACCCTGGAGGTCCGGTCTGGAGGACCCTGACTGTGCATGAGAAGCAGTGGTTCAACAGCGAGAGCGAGAGGCTTGCCTACCTTGACTCGGTGCTGGTTCAGAAGTGTGTGCAAAGGGACTTCGGTTATGGACTTTTTCCTATTTGAAAATGACTGTGTATGAAGGCCGAAATATTCTTAAAAGTGTGTAAAATAGGTCTTTTGAATGAATTTGTCTCATTTAATTTCTAATTCTGAAAACCAGATGTGAGATCTGATCTAGGACAAGCCCTTAGCCTGTCTAAAGGTTTTTAAAACTTAGGTCCGCAGCTGCCTCTGTTTAAAACAGCCTATAATTGGAATTGTTTTGGTGGGAACGAGACTTTCACACAGGCTGATTCTTATATAGGATTCCTTTTACGAGTGATACTGATATTATTCCAATAGTCATTCCCCCACCCCCTCTGGAGAACACACCCAAACATCCCTCCAATGAGTGGAATAGAAAACAGGCACATCTACGGTGATTAGAAAACCATACAAAACTGGAAATCCTTGTTTTCTCGTGATGAAGGGTTGGTTGAGCGAAGGTTCTCAAGTCTTCGTTTAAAGGTGGGGGAGTGTGTTTGCATCTCAGTCTGACTGTAGGGGGCAGAGGAGCCGAGCCCTGCTGGGCGATGTACCACTGTTGTCTTATTCCATTAGGTCAGTGATTTTCACCCTTTTTCATCTTGTGGCACGCCTAGACTAATTACTAAAATCCTGTGGCACACCAAAAAGTGTATCTTTTGCTGATCTGACAAAAAAAAGTGTAACTTTGATTCATTCACTCGGGGTGACTACTGCTGTGTTGGCTGCTGTCATTTTTTCATTTGACAATTTAAGGGAAAAGAGCTCCGTGCCCCTGACTGCGTGTCAGGCGCTGCGTGTTTTAAAAATTCTTGCGGCACGCCGGTGGGCCTGCCGTGGCACACTGGTTGAAAATCACTGTGTTAAGTGATTCTCCATTCTTGGTGGGAATGTTCATTTTCTCTGCAGTGGAGTAGACTGTGGGTTATGGATTCTTGGGGCTTAGTAACAAGGTTCAAGTTGCACAGTAAAAGTCTGAATTGGAGCGTGCCCCTTTTCCCTTCGCGCTGGGCGGGGAGGTGTGTGTGGCCACACTGAGGACATATTAGGGGGGTGCATTCATTGCTGCCCTTGTGGAAATGGATTAGTGGGCGCTGCTGCTGGGGACACCAGGCTCGGGGCTCTTCACAACAGTAGGAGGAACCTGGGCCCTTACTCTGTCTGTGTACTACCCATTGCCTTAGTCTAACATGGCAGTTGGGATTGGCCGTGGGAAAAGTGCTCTTCCTTCCACCCTGTCTGTGTCTCTGATGCTTGGATTCTGCCGGAAGCTGGAGTGCATGGGGATCTCAGGCGTCTGAGAAGGGATTGCAAGAAGCACCTCTGAGGAGCCTGGTAGGGAAGGGAGGGAGGCTCCCCCGCATCATGGAGTCAGGAAGGTAAAGCTTCAACCTGGGAGTGAATTAAGGTGCATTTCAGGATTCTTACATGGGCACGCATAGATCTAAGCAGAGTGCAAATAATAACCAAAGAAGAAAAAGGAAATGTCTGGAAACACTAATCACTCACACTCACAATCTCAACATAAACCTTTGACGCTAAGTGTATTAGAAAGCTAAAGTTTCTTCTGTTAGGAAACACGGTAAAATCATGTAGCAAAGAAGCCGACGGCTGGCCTGGGAATGCTCTAACGGATGTCCCATGTTGCATGGGTGCTCACTGAAACCGCAGCCCGCCGCCCACGGCTGAAGCGAGTCTTTCCAAAGCTGGGGCTCTCACTCCTCGGAACTAAAGCTCTTCTGGTGCAGGGCTGTCTCTCTCGGCTGTGCCGGCAGGGCAGCGAGATGACAGAGTAAGCGAGAGGGGACGGTTGATTTGCTTCTTCAGTATCAAAATGTACTTTCTGGTGTATTTGACCCTGGCAGTGAAATTACTTCATGAGCGAGTTCTAACGTAGAAGTAACAACAACGTAGATCAAACCCAGGGCACAGGGCAGGTCTTTTCTGGAGGAGGAGTTTGGGTCCGCATATTACTGGTATTTATTCCTGTTTCTGCAACCCCCTCGCCCCCCAAAGCCCCTGCTATGGAGGCAGAAGAAGAGATCTTTGAGTGCTGCTTTTATCACAGCGAGAGGACTTCACAGCAGAAGTTGTATCAGTTCTGAAGTGGCTTGTCGTCATTTGTCATGAGGAAATTTGATTTGTGCTTGCAGTTTCCTAAGACTTGGAAATACAGGAGATTAACCAGAATGTCCCCCAAGAACAATTTCTCCTAAGTACTTCGTACCCAGATTGCAAAACGGTCTATAAAATTACCCCATCAGTATGTCGAACCCACAGTAGACTACCTTCCCGGAGGTGAAGAAGGGGGTTCATTTGTGTGCAGATTATGATTCCATTTACAACTACATTAAGCATCAACACAATTTTTTCTTTGCAAAAATTAAGCATTCAGTCATGTTAAATTTTCTTTATTAATTTTAAGCAGCCTGGAAACACATTTCTCCATCAAAATCTATTGATCACCTATTAAATAAGAGCACTGTCCTAAAAGAGAGATGGGGAGCATGGATTAATCAGGGACTGTTCCAGGGGTGTCCAACCTGTGGCCCACAGGCCACATGCGGCCCAGGATGGCCGTGAGTGCGGCCCAACACAAAATTGCAAGTTTACTTAAAACATGATGAATTTTTTGTGTGATTACATGTCACAATGTATTTAATATGTGACCCAAGACAATTCTTCTTGTAGTGTAGCCCAGAGGTGCCAAAAGGTTGAATAACCCCGGATGCTGCACCTACCTAGAAATTAGGAAAATCAACTGCAAATTTAGTGGGAAAAGCCAGAACATTTCAGCATGTTCTTGCCTATGTGCCTGCCTGAGTTATTAGTTATATTGACAACCTGTAAACAAAACCACAGCCCTTTTCACTCCGAAGAACCAAAAGCATTTTCTCTGGACACAGCGTCCTTGGGGAAGATATCCACGGGTGGCGATTAATGCAGAACGAGAAGCATGTCTGGGAATTTTGGGAGCCCTGAAGAGGCCAAGGTTGGTCTCTGGGCAGATTTAACCCAGGCTGTGCAAGTTCAGGACTCCAGCCGAGGAGGACGTTCTGGGTCACAGAAAGGCAAGTGTTAGGAAGAGAGACCCGAAAGTGTAAACTGTGTGGGGTGGGGCAAGCTGCCTTTTCAGTGCCTGCCACTGTCTTACAGTGTGTGCAAGACAGCGTGCAAGGCACCTCGGGGACAGGGAAGACTCAGGCCACGCCTTCAGGGAGTGGAACTATAGGAAGGAACTACATGTGCGTGCATGTGCCATGGGACTTAGAAAAGGGACGGATGCTCATGTCCCGGAACATAGAAAGGCGGGGCGCGCATGGGCCACGGTCTCTAAAATGGGGTGAATGCATATTCCACAAAATTAAGAAAGGGGGTGAGTGTATATTCTAACCAAAGTGGCACGTTCACCAGTGCCACTGCCCCACACCAAGTGCTCTGCGTGCTGCATTGAGGACCATGCCTCGCACGGGGCTTGCTGCGGGGCCACTGCTGGGTGAGTGTGTCATCCCACCACACAGGCCCTTCTGCCTCAGTGACTCGTGGGAGGACTTTGCTGTTAGTCTTAGCTTCAGCAGCCATTGAGGGTTTGGGTGGCTGGCATCGCCGGGAGGCCTGTGTGTGCCCAGCGCCACCAGGGCTTCCGCAGTTCCAGTTCACGTTCTTGTCCTTGTTTCTCTTTACCCTGATCTTCATTGTTTGTCTTGCATCTACTTCTAATTTAAAAAAAAAAAAAAAGCTTCTTATATTGCATATATCCCTGTCGATCTCTTTGCATCCTTTTTTGGAACGAGGTAGAGAATAGATAAAATAGTCTGTTTCGTAAGAATCATAGAATCAAAAAGTGACGTGAGCCGAACTGCAGGAACATCAGGAAGTGTTTCCCAAAGGGCAGGGAGGCGCTGGAGCTGCACGAGCGTGTATGTCGGGCCTGGGTAGGCAGCGGGCGGGAGGGTGGGAAGTGTTCCCTGGGGCCCGGGCCACATGCTGCAGGACCTGCCTGGCCCTCCCCGGGTTTCAGAGGGACCAATCTGGATGCCAGTTTCAACAACCCAAGTGCGAAGTTAAATGTAATCTTGCAAAGGGGACGGGACAGGCGAGGTTTGGAGGGTGGTAACTGACAGTGACTTCACCAGGCGGTGCAGGCAAGGGTGCATGTCTCCACAGGTCGTCCTCACCGCAGCTCTTTGAAGGAGGTGCCCGAATTGCCCCCGTTTTCCAGAGTAGCCATGTGAGTCTCAGAGCGCTAAGTCAGTGTTCCACAGGTTGTAGGAGCCAGAGTAGAACTGGACCTGGGCCACCGACTCGGACATCCATGCCTGGGCTCTGCTGCCTGGAGTCCTCTTGGTCAGAGCAGAGGGTCCCCTTACAGATGTGACAGATGGCAAGAAGGAAGCAGGCCGACCCAGAGGCTGAGCAAAGGAAATAGAATGGTAAGCCACATGTGTAGTTTAAAATTTTCTAGTAGCCGCAATAGAAAAGGAATCAGATGAAATTAATTGTAATAATCTATTCCATGTAACATATGTCTAAAACATCATCACTTCAAATGTAATTAACATAAAACATTGATGAAATATTTTACACTTTTTTTCCTATATCGAATCTTTGAAATCCAGGTGTCCTTCCCACTTACAGCACATTTTGAGTGCTCGGTAGCAATATGTACAGTCCAGTTCAGACCGTTTCTCAGAAGAGTTCAGATTTCGTAGAATTAGTAACCACCACGTCGGCTCCATGGCTCCACTGGCCATGTCACCCAAATGTCACTTTGGGACCAGGTATGACAGCACTAAAAAGTGAGAGCTGGCATGGTGTGTCCAGTCCTGAAACTGCAGTTTCCCTGTTGGAGGGAATATATGAATGTATAACTTCCACTTCTTGCTTTTAAAGAGGGCAAAAAATTCACAGTTCCCTGAATGAGAAATTTGTTTTCAGTCCAGTGCCTGCTCTGTAGCAAACTCCTCTCTGTGCTTCCTTCTAGATAGTTTGTTTTCATTATCACTTCTGCGTAGTGAGAGAATTCCACTCCCTTTGTTCTGGTTTATTTTGCCCCGTGGCAGTGCTTACTGTAAAAAAAAAAAACAAAACAAAACAAAACAAAACAAAACCCACACAAACAAAAAAACAAAAGCCCTAAACAAAATAAAACTGTGTTAAATAACATACGTGTGGCTTTTCTCAACTCTAATTGCCGTATCAAATTTAACAGCTAATTCAGCGCAGTTATTGGTAACCAAACATCGAAGGACAAAGAATACCGTCATTTATTTAACAAAAACAAAAAAAACTCCAACCTCAAAACTAACGAAAGGGGCTGTGTGTTCTAGGCTATATCGTTCTACCTCTCTGGTTGTAGGCCCTCAGGGACAAGCAGGAAAGCAAGAATATTTATCTTGTGCATGGCAGGTTCTGCCGCACTGAAGCTGAATTTGGCGGTCGAGCCCTGTTCCGTCCTCCGTGGAGTGCTGGTCCCCAGGTGCGACCCTCACAGAGGTACCTGAGGGTCTGCTCTGAGGCCTGCTGCATGTCCGCCCGATGCCGTATGCTGCGTTCCACCTCCTACTCTCCCCCGGGAGAACAAATTTAATTTAAAGTCTAAATTGTATTTGAGAAATCTGAAGCACATTAAGACTTCTTAAATAATTCACTTGGGGTTACGTTCAGTGAACATGTGTAAATATGAGAACGTGACAGGCAAGTGGTCTAAACACAGAATGAATCTGAGACCACGCTGATGGGAGCCACATGTGCCTGAACTCAGGGAGGAAAAGCCGAGTCATTGCTGGCAGCCCGGACCTGAGGCTGGCCCCGCGGCTTGTCGGGGAAGGTCAAGGTCCAGCTGCTTCTGTGCTGGGTCCTTAGGATTTGCAACATGGTCGAGGAGGACCCTGGGGACAAACTGCCAGTGTGGGATGGTCAGCTCGTGGGTGCTGCGCTTAGCTGTGGCACAGCGAGAGTGACAGGAAGCCAAGGGGGCTGCCTGCCCCAGCCCCAAATGCATTCCCCACCAGCTTCTCTGTCTGGTGTTGGCAGGTGTGAAATGGTCAAAAGGTGCTTTTGGAAGCTGCTCTATTTCGTCAAGCTGGTAGAGGCCTTTTCCCTTGAGGCTAAACAACTTTCATGCTGTGGGATGTTTGGGTGGATTGAGCCCCAGGACAAGTAACAAACAGCAGAGTCCTCTCCTGGAGGAATCTGAGCATTGCTAAGTGTTTCCCCCTCCTCCTGATCTCTTGATTCCCCCACCTCCCTTGCTGCAGCTGAAGCCCTTCTCCCTGCTTCCTTGGTCTTACTTCTTACACGCAGGGTTTTGGAATGTTGGTGGCAGAGAAGTGTTATCAGTGGTAGACTCACAAGGGGCTCAAAGAAACAAGCCCGTGAATCTAATGAAATCAGGCTACAGGTCTGAAGCGATTTTGGAAGAGCCCGCCCTCGCTTTCTCTCCTGTGTCTGGTTTTCATGGAAATTTGTGTCTGGGAATGAGGGGAATCAGAGTGGATTTGCTGCAGGCAGGTGCCTGCGTTCTTTGGCGCTGGCCATCAGGAGTCAGGTCCAGGGGCGCCTCAGGAGGTTCAGTGGGCGCCATGCAATCTTTATAAAACAGTGGGGATCTTCACCGACTTCCTGGTGTTTGAAAATTATTCATATGTCTGTCCTAGCCTGGGATTTTGAAGACAGAAAACAGGCTCTACTTACTGTCCCTGCCCTCTGCATTCACCCTTTGAAGTGGTCGCAAAGTGATTTCTGTATTCTCTGATGCTGGCACACGTAACCTCTGAGGTGATGAGTTAAATGGTCCCCTTTCTTTATCCTGCAAGGGCGTGGCCAACGCAGCCAGGAGAAGGTGCAGCCACCGCATGGTGGCCCTTTCGGGAACACAGGCTTCTTCTCCGAAAGCTTGGGAGTCAGTTCGGGTTCAACCCAGATTAAAGGAGTGCAGGTGAGGCCCAGAAGGACTTGGTTTGCACTGGCGAAGGAAGCAAGGTTACACACTGTGTTTCAGCCTCTGCAACAAGCGAGTGAGAATGAGCTGCCTGTCCTCCATTTGAGAATATATGCACTCTTCTGGGAATGAGCCTCCTTTTTGGAATGAGCACGCTTCGAAATAGACTAACGCGAGGCAAGGATGGTTTGCTGCTTTGGATACTTACTGTGGAATGGAAAGATGTCCCAAGAACTCTTTCCCTCAGAGCCGTGTAAAACCTAGCTGTTTTCGAATTAAGTAGTCATCTTTCTGCTGCATCTGCATCAGAGTATTAGCTCTTTGTTTCTTCCCTTTTTAAAGTTTTTTGGGTTTTTTTGTTGTTGTTTGTTTGTTTCTTATGCTCAGCACCCATTGGCTTTTAAAACAAGCGGTGACGTGTATGTGAATTGTTGGTTAAAGAGTGATCACTGTAGCGTAGCTCTTCGAATTCGCGGCTCACGGAAATAATCATGGGGGCTATCCTAAAGAGACTGGGGCAAATTCAGACTTTGTAACGTACCCATCACCGAGGCGGTGGTGCCAGACCCAACGAGAGATCATGGCATTTGGTGATGCAGTTACTCTCGGCTGAAATTAGTGTGTTTTAAACCCCTTTCCGTGACCAAGCCCCTAAGGAGTCTTTTCAGAGAGTTTTTCCCTGGTCACACCTCTCCATGTGAAAATTTAACACCACAGGTACAGTGTATAGGTCTGTTCAGGTATTTTACATTATACACATGAACGTATCCCTACATTTAGGTAAACCTGGGCTTTACATGTAAAAAGAAACTTTTTCTCATCCTCCGAGAAGCGAGTTAGCCTCCTTGGGAATGCGCAGCTTAAATACAATGCCAGCATTTAACTTTGGAAAGGTTCTGTTTCAGAGAGAAGATGGCAGGTGCCAGGACGGGATATCAGAAAGGCTGGGAGGAAGGGAGGAAGTCCAGATGAGCTCCGGGCGTTAAGGCCAGGGCCCTGTGTGCTGACTGTCATGTAGAGTGTGGCCTGGACACTGACAGTGACAAAATGGATAGGCCATCGAGCTGCCTGTGTGTCTCTCAGGGGCGCCATGAATGTGTGGGACAGCTGACCACACACTCTCCGCTGGACAGACGGTGACGGGGAACTGCCCAGACATCGTGCGTCCACGAAGATCAGGTGGCCTGTGGGAAGACCCCAGTCACAAACACGTGTCCCCATGCGAGGGGCAGGGTCCCCTGGCGTGTGTGCAGCTGGAAAGGCAGCGTCTACCCCTTGTCCTTGGGTGTACACGGGCACGTCCCGTGGCTGATTTAACTGCAGCTGGATCCCATCGAGGCTCATGTTTCCCCCTCCAGTAAAAATGGAAATATATGAAAAAATAAACAACCCAAAAAGACACGCTGAGTTTCAACCAAAAATCAGTCAGGAGAGAAAAACACTTGGGCCAGTGTCAAGAGAAGCAAAACGGCGCCAGCACCACGCTTTATGAAAATGGTCATTGAGTAGCATTTCCATGAAAAGGCAACTGACTCAGAGCCCGCGGGTGAGTGTTCCGTGAGGCAGAGTCTGTGCCGCCCGCCCACGCCCTGGGCCCGGCAGGAGCCGCTGCTCCTTACTAGAAGTGACCCAGCGACACTGAAAATAGGAAAAAGCACACCGGGCGCAGAGGCAGGGACAGAACGAGGTGAGCTGGGCAACTGGAGCCGCGTGCTAGGGACTGACCCTGTGTGGGAGTCTCCCCTCATCACCGGCAGCCCTAGCAGACCCTCTAGAGCTCCAAGTGAGTAGTAGGATGGCATGACTTCTAGGAAAAAAGTGGAGCGATAAGTCGCGTTACCGTGGGTACAGAAGACAAAGATGAAGTTTTAGTTTAAATGCTTCCCTCTGGCTTGTGCCATAGGAGGTGCTATGGTAGTGGGGGGGGGGCCTTCCCTCCTTTCTAAGCACTTCTGGCTGGGTAATAATCAAATTAGCATGAGGAAGATTTGGCAGGAGAAAGTTTCCAACACTTATTGGGGAGGTACGTTGTGGGGGTGCCCCAAGAATATGAGACCCAAAGATGCATTGGACAGTTGAGGTTTATGCGGCATTTTGGAGGAAGGAGCAGGAGGCAAGAGCCTGGGATTTCAAAGGGAAAGCAGGTGATTCACAGGTAGACAAGAGAGAACAAACCCGAAGTGAACAAATTCTTGCTGCCCCATCAGAAGCAGCGGGACCCAAAGGGAAGGTTAACAAACAGCTTTGTGGCACTTCTTTCTCCACGTCAGCCACGTTTAGTTTATGTCATGGTACTCAGCTGATGCCTCCTCCCTTTAAGCAGATTTTTCTGTCAGAATTCTTTCAAGCAGGTAAAGGGGGAGGGTCAAGGGTTCTTTTGGAGTCTTTTGTTTCTTAATAACCAGCTTAAACAATCAGTACCCCAAAAGGCACATTTTGGGGTGGCAAAACTTTGGTATTCTTCATAGTTCCTTTCTGGAACATTGCAAGGGCATTTGCTTTGCTCGGAGGCAGGCGGTCCAGAGCATCTCTGAGCCCCGGACGCAGAGCCCTGTATTTGGAAGGTAAAAGGCACATTTCAAACATTTTTAAGCATTTTATTGAGTTTATCGGAGTGACGCTGTTTAATGCAATTATGTAGGTTTCAGGTGTACAGCCCTAAACTACATCATCTGTATATTGTGCTGCATGTTTGCCACCCCAAGTCAGGTCTCCCTCCGTCACCCCTTACCCTCTGGTACTCACCGTGCCGTTGTCTGTGTCTGAGCTATTTGCTTTTTTTGCTTCATCCCTTCACCTTTTTCACACAGCCCTCCCCCCACCGACAGCTGTCAGTCTGTTTTATGTATCTGTGAGTCTGTCTCTATTTTGCCTGTTAATTCAGTTTGTCCATTAGATTCCACATATAGGTGAAATCATACAGTATTTGTCTTTCTCTGATGGGCACATTTCACTGAATAGGTCCATTTGCGATGAGATTCCCTTTTTCACAGCCCAGTAGTGTCCCATTGTGTAGATGTACCACAGCTTTTTTATCCACTCAACTACTGATGGGCACTGGGCCACTTCCAAATCGTGACTATTGTAAATAATGCTGCAGTGAACGTAGGGGCGCATATATCCTTTTGAATTAGTGTTTTGGGTTTCTTCAGATAAATTCCCAGAAGTGGAATTGCTGGGTCATAAGGCAGTTCCATTTTTAATTTTTTGAGGTAACGCTACAGTGGCTGCACCAGTCTGCCTTCCCACCAACAGTGCACAAGGGCTCCCCTTTGTCCATCCACATCCTCGCCAGCACTTGTTATTTGTTGATTTATTTAGGGGAGCCATGTGGCTTTAATTTGCATTTCTCTGATGGTTAGTGAGGTTAAGCATCTTTTTGTATATCGATTGGCCATCTGTATATCCTCTCTGGAGAAGTGTCTATTTGGGTCCTTTGCCCATTTTTAAATTCGATTGTGTTTTTTGTTTTTTTTTGTTTGTGGTGTTGAGTTGTATAAGTTCTTTATAATTTGTGGGTATTAGCCCCTTATCAGATATATCATCAGGGAATATGTTCTCCCATTCAGTGCATTATCTTTTAATTTTGTTGATAGTTTCCTTTGCTGTGCAAAACCTTACAGTTTGATGTAGTCCCATTTGTTTATTTTTTTGATCTTCTAAGAGTCAATACTTATTTTGCTCTTCCTTTTTGAGGGAATTCCTGTTGAACTTAATAATTGGGACTGTTGACTCAAAACAGTCTAGGAATCTAGGAAACATTAATGATCTTGACCACCAGGGGTAATGTTGTTGTGGGGTCCATGTCTGTCCCCAGCAAAAATATATACTGTTTTGTTCCCTGGGCCACTTCCGAGTTGTTTCGCTGTTTCGCGCAGTTTTACTTATTACGATTTTTGAGTGTCATTTCCCCCCAAATCTTTTAATACATGTAAGCTATTACATATATTATATGGGGTGGGGCAAAAGTAGGTTTACAGTTGTTTGAATGAAAATAATACAATAATTAATACGTAGTACTAGAATAAACTGTTTCATGTATTCACAACTGTGAACCTACATTTGTCCCACTCTGTATATATGATCTATTACACGGATTACGGTATTTATAATACTGCTGTAAATATTGTGATAACCTCACCACCAGAATCAGGAATTTAGGATAAGCGTCTCTCCCTCAGATAACTTACTCAGTCAAAGAAGTCCGGGTAGAGCCCCGGTCCTTCCAACTCTCACTCCCGGCTGATCTGGCAGGTAGAAAAGACCGTGTGGTGGGCCGATTCCCTCGTACAGACTGCAGCGCCTCCAGTCCGCCTGCCGGAAGGCTGCAGGGTGCCCAGAAGCCACACCTGAGCAGAAGCCTTCCCTAGACAAGAAGGGCCTAGGAAGAATGCTTTTGTCTTAGAGAAGTTGAAATCTTCTCTAAGAACACATTTGCAAGAGAAAGATGCCTTCCCATCTTGTTGTAATAAATACAGGCTTCTTTTGAAGGGGTTTGTCTGCTTAGTAAGAATACTGCTGGGTCAGTTTGCAGACAGAATGCCACCCTGACCAGTAGCCACATTTTTCACTGGAATCAGCCAGCCAGTCATCACCCCTGCTTTGCTGGCGTGGCCTCCATTCAGGGGGCATCATCTCCCAAGTGAATCCAGGGGTGCCCCCTGCAGACATGAGAGAGCGTGGCTAGAAAGACCCTTCTAGGGAAGAAGACCAGCTCCACTGGCACTGATTGAGAGGGTGGGATGGAAAGGGACGTGGGTGTGCAGAAGGGACATGCTAGTCCCTTGGGACCCTGGCTCGCCATAGCCCTGGTAGGAGATCAGTGGTTTCTGTGGACACTCAGCTGTGAGTCACCCCCCGCGGAGGATGGACAGTTCGTCACCCTGGCCCACATCACCAGTGGACATACCCCTCAAGCCCTCTGCTCTTCTTTTCTCATATTTACTTGAAATCTCTCTGAACACATGGAGGCCACATAAAACCATAATTTAATTACTCTGTACATTGACCAAAAATAGGACTGTAAAAAATTTCAAATGATCTTGCCTGACCTGAAAATGGCAACACACAGGTGCATACTGATCCATTTGTCTGGGAGAGCTCCCCAGAGACAAAGGAGAGGCTCCCCTAATTGCCTTGTTTTTAGGCAAATGTTGAATCCAAACGCACAGTTTGATTGGTCCAAATAGCACTGTCCTGATTGGTCAGAATTGCGTGTTCTGATTGGTCATCGTGGAGCTGCTCTTGATGGGTCAGTAAAGATGCAAGTGAGGCTGTAACTGCAGAGCTCAAATTAGATGGGGCAGGTGTCTGCTCATCGGTCTAACAGCGATTCCAGAAACTTACTTGTAAGGGCCAGCCCAGATGCAGGGACTCAGTGCGGGAGGCATGGCGGCCCCGCCTGTGGGTTCTCCCTGACATGCAGCCTGTGTGAGGGGCCACCTTTAAACCAAGACTGCTCGACTCTGGCTCTAAATTTGAGCCCAGGTAACAGTAAAGAGTCCTTTTTGGCAGGTATATATTCCCTATCAGAGTCAACATGTCACGGCTGAGTTGAATGTCCCTCTGACCTTTTGAGTGTTGTCCTCGTGGTTTGGGGTGTCGGAGATGACTGAGCGGAGGAGGTGCTTTTGTTCTTCAGAACACCTGACTTTCCATGTGCAATCTGAAGACCTCTTCTAGCAGAAGAAACCGTTTTGCCTCTTGAATAAGAAGACCAGGGTCTGCATGGCTCTGGCACATGCCAGGGCTAGAAGGTGGAAGGGCTGTGTCCTCGCTCTGTCCCCGGCAGGCTTGTGTCCCCACTGGCTGTAGGGGAGGGTCACAGAGTGCGTGCGGGCTCCCTCGGATGTCCAGAAAGATGTGTTTGTTTCCCTACTGCAGGTTTTAGTCCTGAGACTACCAATTAAACCATCCCATAAATCCTCCATTCCAGGGAGTAGCGCCTAATTTTAGATTTCCTGCTTGCTCCAGTGTCCTGATGGCTAGTAGCCGGCAAGAGGCTGGGTCCAGGAAGCAGGCTGTGCCGTGTGTGAAAGCCCTGTGCTCACAGATCTGGGGTCGGTCTTAATCCCCTGACCGCCTTTATGTTAAGTTTCAAAAACTTCTGAAGATAATGACTTAGAACTGTGCAGCTTCCTTGGTCCTTTCTGGTGGACCACTTTGATACAAAACATAAGGGAAGGTGGGCACTGGGCAAGGAGTGGGCATCAGGGTGGGGACCGTGAAGGACAAAGCTGATGGCACTTCTCCCATCTGTGCTGGGAACACAAGGGGCCACGCCCTCCTGGTGTTTCCTGCTCCAGGGTCCACTGTAACTCAGCCCCTTCCTCCCATTGGAAGCTTCTTCGGAAAACACATCCATGTTGTGCATGTCTGTTAGCATCAGCTCTTCCTTCGTCTCCCCCTTCAGTGCCCACCAGTGATGCTGAACAGCTTCGGGACTGGGCACAGTGCTGGTGACATCCTCGCTGTCTTTCTTGTGGTCACAAAGCCAAGTCTCTGGTTTTCCGATATCATTACAATAACAACCCCCACCCTCACCCCACCCTGCAGACGTTTGTGAGGGTGCATTCCGAAGGCCAGTGGGTGTGGCAAGGTTAGAAGGATAGCCTGGGTTTGCGGCAGCCCGACTTTGTTACCTACAAAGGAAAGACGAAACCCCTGGGAAAGTCGTTCGCCCTGAAGAGACTTGGCAGGCAGCTCGGGCCCTGGAAAGCTGCTGGTGAGTGTTTGGGTGTGTCTGTGTGTACAGATTTACTGGTCAGAGCGTGGGTGGGGTGTGAGCTGAAATCTATACGCACAGTGTTAAAATGCTGACCACTCACAAGTGACGTGCCTAAGCGTTTTTGAACTTTAGAAGGTAGTGTCTCTAATACTTTGCTTATTGCAGAAATGTTAGAACATACAGATAAACAAAAGTATTTAAATTAAATCTTTCCACACTCAAAGACATTATGGCTGTTACCAACGATGCATTTAATTCCAGAATGGTAGTAATTCTTTTATATACACTTTTTCCCCACGATTGATGATATTGCATATACATTTTGATAATCTGTTTTTTTACCTCAACAGCACATTGTATCTGTCTATGACAATGGATATGCTTAATGAAATGCCTTTTTTCTGCCACACTATTTTAAGACTGTCTAGGATTCCATTGGCCCTATCATGATAGATTTAGTTAGTCCTCTCTGTTACACAGAGTACTTAGGCTGTTTCCAGTTTTCTTTGGTATAAACCAAGAGTTCTCCCTCTTGGCTGCATAATACAGATTCCCAGGCCCCACCAAAGACCAATTACATCAGAGTGTCTTGTGGGCGAGGCCCAGGAATCAGCATTCTCACATACTTTTATGGTTTAAGGTCACTGTTGCAAACTGCCCTGTAGACTTTACCAAAGAGTAGGATCCATTCTTGGAAGTGGAACTGTGGGATCAAGAGCAGGTGTTTTTAGTCTTTTGAAATATGCTGCCAAATTACCACTCAGAGTAGTTCTGTTTGTCTTTAACGCGTGGTGAAAGTTGAAAACTGTGCATGTATGCATAGCACCTGAGAGCTACACCGAGCTGTTTGGCTTTTGCTTCGTTATGTTATATTGTGACATGACTGAATTAAACAACTCAGCATGTCACTAAGTAATGAAGGGGAGTTGGCTTGGTGCCTCTTTCTCCCCAAAGGTGGTGCTGGGGCCCAACCAGGGGCGGATGCCAAGGCCCCAACAAGCAGGGGCCATCCTGCGGGATCCAGCCTTATGGCTCGTCTGGACCCCTGGCCCGTCCTCAGGGGTTGCTGCACATCCATCCATTCTTGACTCACTCTCAAAGTCCCCCACATTTTTTATTACTTTTCTAATTTAATTGTTGTTTTTATCAAAGTAATGCAGAGGTGTCGCTTTTAAAAAGTCAAGTAGTATTTCTGGGCTCATAATGAAAAGCACCTTCCCTGAGGAAGCTCTGTCCTGGTAGCCGTCCTTCTGTCCTGTAATGCTCCGCCTCTGTGAGTCCCAGGCTCCTGCTGCTCCTCACGAGCCTTCAGTTTCCTGTTAAGGAAGCTGAGAATGTGGCTCAAGCCCCCACACCCCCATCTCCTGCTTCTCCCCCCTTCCGGCGTCCCTGAACGCGGTCTGGTGAAACGCGTGCTCACTGCTAACCTACTGTCTGCCAAGCAGGGGTGAGCCCCACTGTGTGCTGCGAGCAGTCTGTCTTCTCCCAGACTTGGGCCCTGGGCCCTGAGTGACGAAGGCTCCCTGAGCTCAGCAGGAGGGGCGTGTCCTCTCAGGTGGTGGAGTGTTCTCAGGAACCTCTCAGGGTTTGGAGGGATGGGGTTGGGGGTTCCGGGGGGTGGGGGGAAGAGCCCTGGGTGGGAGGCTTGTGCTCTCTTAATGGCTGTTTGCAGGCATGCTGTGGTCCCAGTGTCCCAGCCCGCTGGCCCCCTGGGGGTCTCCTGTGCCCGACTCCCTTCCTTGGTGGTGTCCCATCAGCCTCATTGTCGGTCTCAGGTTGGCAGTTCGCCCGGACCCTCAAACCTCCTTAAAAAGAATTTCTGTCACGATTTGGAAAGCGAAGCTTCGTTGACTTCCCACTCTTATTTTTGTCGTGGGGAAGCCCCATGCCTCCTGCTTCCCTTCTTTCAGGTTTTTCTCTTTATCCTGAAATTTCACAGTAATGTGCCCTGGTGAGCGTCTTCTTCCTTCTGTTGTGCTGGGTGCTCGCTCACTGGGCCCTTCTGCCTGGAATTCACGCTCGTCAGTCAGTTGTGGGAAGTTTTCCTGTATTCTGTCTTTGATAATTTTCTCTCTCTCTCTCTTTTTTTTAAAGTGCTCTGTTCTTGGAACTCTTATTAATTAGCAGTTGATTCTCCGACTTTTTTAGCATCTTCCCTGACCCCCCCCCTCCAGTAGATGTAGTGTCTGTTCTTATCTCTAGAACCTTAATGATAGTTTTTTTAAGTGAAAAATTTTTTTGCTTCCTGACCTCCCTTTGGGTTTTACGTGTTTTGTTGTTGTTCTTTGGTTTTGTTGTTTTTTGGCCACTGTGCCCCAGGTGGGACGTTTCCCTCATGTCGGCGGTCCTTGTATGCTTGTCCACGCTCAGAATGAGCCACCAGGCCCTGACCGTGTTCCCAGGGGCTGCTGGCTGCAGCATGTGCCGTGACGGGTGGGTGCCGGACCGTGGCATTGGGGGACAACCAGTGGCCATCTTTGCAGCATTTGGGGAGCTGGTCAGTGTCTCCTGGGAAGACCCCTGCAGTCCTTGGCCGTGGGGAGGGCGGTGGGGTGATGGTGGGCTGCTGGGGCGGGCTGCCGGGAGTGGTCCGAGAGGGGAGTAGAGAGGAGACCCTGGGAGAGGGCGTCTCACCCCTCGTTTAAGTCTTCTTTTCAGGGCACTGTCTCCACCCCACACTCTGTAAGGCCTGGAGTCCCCAATATCTCAGGAGAGGGGACTGCCTGTTACCTGCCAGGGAAAGGACCACCAGTTACCTGGCTGCAGTGTGTCAGGGAGGCGACAGGAGTGGGGCCCCTGGAATTGCTCCTCACACCAACTTTTATGTACGCTCACCTGTCCGTCCCCTCCTTGCCCCTCCCTGCCCCAGAGGCTGGGCCCTCAGGTGCCTGGACCTCTTTGTGTTCTATGGTTGGAATTGTCTTTCCCTTCCTGGCTCCATCCTTTGCTAGGGTGGAGGTTTTCCCACTCACCCACCTGCTGCTCACCTTCCCAACTCCGTGGGTGTCTCCCATGGGCCACTGTCTCCTCTCTCTTCTCTCTTTTCCTGGATTTCTGCTTTGTGAGGCATTGTTCCAGGGGTGAGCTCATGGGTTCACACTGTCATTTGAAAATTGGACCTGTTATGTTTTAGGGATGAAGTGAGTTGCAAGTCTTCATGGGTAAGGGCTGTGCATCATCCATGGATTACAACAGCCGGCCGCGGAAGGGTGGAGTCCATGCAGAATGATGCTGTGATCCCAATGAAGCCAACTGCTATAGAGTTCTGACCGTGACAGGCGCTACCTGTTTCAGCTCATTCAATCCTCACAACGACCCAGGGGGGAAGACCCTCCTATCCCCCCCACCCCCCCGGTGGCTTTATCTCCCTCCAATTTGAAGGCTTTTATACCTTAAGGGTCCGTGACTCTTATGTAAACTATAACCAGTTTTTGCCTCTTTCCTTTTTGATAACTTGTCTTACCACCTAATAAATAACTTTGAGTAAACATTCGCTGCCTTCTAAGTAGGGTGATTCCCCAGACAGTGTCCCCAACCCTCCAAACACGGGGCTCCAGTCGTCCAGGTGGGCGTCTCTTCCCTTTGGCCATCAGCATGGGAGCGGGATGCTCTGGGTGATGTCCTGCATATCTGCAGCAGTGGCCCTGACGGGAGAGGAGGTACGGATGGTTTACAGGAGCCAAAGCAGACTCCTCTCTCGATAATCCCCTTCAAAATGAAAACAGGTTCCCTTGAGTTTTTATATTTCCAGCTTCCATCTGCCTCTCACCCCCAGGTGCTTCATGCCTTGGCTTGAACAAATACCTTCAGGGAAAAGGAACAAGATGTCTGGTTTTCTTTTCTTAAGTTATTTTGGCTGAGGATCCCTTTGTTTGAATAAACTTGTGCATAAAAGCCCAGTAAGTAAATCTACCGGAAACGAGTGGCATTCTCTTGGAGGAAGCCAGTCCCCTATTGCCCTTCCCTGCCCCACCTCCCCGGCTGCCCCCCGACCTCCTCTTCCATGGGAGACCAGTGGGAAAGCCGCCAGCGGGTCCACTCTGCTCATTCTCCTTGGACAACACACACACTTGGGAGTGGCGATGTGGCAGAGCTAGAGAATGGCAAAGCTGGGACCCCGGCCCAGTGTCTTACTTCCCGTGGCTCATGCTGACCTCAGTCCCCCAGGGTCAGTCACGTTGCATGTAAGTGGCAGTAGCCAGAGGGGGCTTTGCCACTGTGACCCTACTGTGTGCCCCTAGGCTCTCAACTATCCAGTTGACCTTCCTAAACACAGAAAGGTTATTGCAGCGTTGTGTGCCATAACATGGTGTTTTATACCCAATAATTGTGCTTTAACAATACCACACTGGATCCTTTTATAACAGTTTTTGGAGTTTTAGAAACTAAACGTTTTTTCCCCCAAAGGAAGACTTATGATTTTTTTCACTTATTTAGATGCTCACTATTTATCTTTTTTTATTTTATTTTATTTTTTTGCTATCTCAGTGCAGGTTTTTTGGTTTGATTTTTAAAAAATTATGGTACATTCCTTATAACTGATGAGCCAATATTGATGCATATCATTAAGCAAAGTCCACTGTCTACGGTAGTGCTTACTGTTCATGCTGCATGTTCTGTGCGTTTGGACAAATGCGTAAGGACAAGTGTCCACCATTACAGTGTCACACTGAGTAGTGTCACTGCCCTAACCCCCCCCCCCCCCCGTGCCCCATCATGTCATCCCTCCTGTCCCCCTCCCCTCAGCCTCTGGCTGACACCGATCTTGTTACTGTCGCCCTAGTTTTCCCTTTTCCAGAATGTCGCGGGGTTGGAATCGCACAGTATACAGTCTTTTAAAACGGGCTTCTCTCAATCACTAGTATGCATTTGCGGTTCTTGCATGTCTGCTCCACGGCTCATTCCCTTTTTTAAACAAACAGCTACTGCGCACCTGCTGGGGTCAGGTGCTCTGCGAGGGTCCTTGGAGAATGGAAGGGGGCCCAGGACAGGGTCTGTCCTCTTACCAAGGACATTACAGACACATTGGAGAGATTAGTTGGGTGTCATAATTTTCCGTCTAAAACTTGGAGTACCAGAAGACACAATTAATGATAATATTGACAACAGGCCAAACCAGACAAACTGGAGTATGTGATCCCCTTAGAGACGGAGCCTGTGAAAAGCTGTGCTTCGAGATGGAAAACGAATGCTAAAGAAAAGCGAGCGTTTAACGGGTTTCAGGACGTGAGAGCTGTTTCTGCAGTGCCGGTGCTGCCGTGAAGATTCAAGCAGAAGCCGTTCACGCAGCGTGTCCCGAGCCAAGCAGCCTTCCAGAACTGTCTCCGGGACGGTGTTCGTAGGCAGGCTTGGGTCTGAAGTCCTCCCTGGCTTGAGGTGGAAGGCCTGGCAGGAAACAGGAGATGCCAGGGCGACTGCATTGGGGTGAGGGCCCAGCTGCCAGGAAGCCAGAAGAAGGGTTTGGAGGCTTTTGGCCTCGGCCACAGATCTCTGCCAGAGCAAGGGGAGGAAAAGGCCCGGGAATCAAGCGCACACGTGTGGTAACACAGAGCTGTTCTCGTATTACTGAGGATTACACAGATTTTGTCCGAAAGAAAGCAAAGTAGTAAAAGTAGGGGCGGGGGGTGGTGGTCAACACTGGGACCACACCTTCCCTTAAAAGGATGGGAAGGCTATAACGGTCTTTCCAGGCTGTCAGTGACTTTGTCCCTGCCGAGGATGACATATACAGCAGCAACAGAATGTTAAATTACCCCTGAAAGCAACTTCCCTCCAGTGTGCTTTAAAGAGACGAGACATGTGGGCCTTTAATGTTACTGGTTCTTCCTGATGCCATTTTTTTTAAAACCAAGTTTTCTGTGACTCAGAAGAACTCACACTCTCTCGACTGTGTGAGTACGTGAAACCTTGTACTTGGCCTGTGAAATTTCAACCAGAGACAACCAAGTGTAGGGACTGGTGCGCCTTGAAGGTGCAGAGTCTTCTTCCCGGAGGCCAGGATGCACTTGGAGGTGAGGGGGTCGATGCCTTTGGTAAGGCAGATGTCTGTCATCACCCCGCAATGTTCGGAATGTGCCAGTGGGCGCTTCCAGGTCTCGCCAAAGCTGAATGGAGCTCAGGTTTAAGGGCCTTTTTGCATTCGATTATTCCACGTTTTTTAGATTCTACAAAAGGGCTGGGGTAAGGCATTAAGAAAGTGACCCTTTCTCTCTCTTCCTCCTTTTTTGTTTTTCTCCTTCTTTTTCTTTCTTTGCAGTGCTTCTCAGTTTAGCTGTACTTCTTCTCGGAGTGCGTGGGGAAGGCCCGTCTTTGTGCTGCGCATCCCTGTAAGGGTCTGGATCCCTCGTATGTTGCAAAGTGAGCTTGTCGAAGAAGAAGTGAGTGCTCATGTAGCCACAGTTGTTTCTTAAACAGCCCCCTCCCCTGCCCAGCCCTTCCTGCATGTGGTCGGAGGAAACCTTCAAGAATTGCAGCTTTGTGCCAAAAACCATTTGCAAGGTGATTTGCACCTTGTGCACAGATGGCTTATTTGTGGGTGCTCATTCTTCCCTTCTTCCTTAGTAACAGAACTCCTGAATGGTAGCTGTGCAGATGGGGGCCCTGAACAAAGACTACATTTCCCAGCTTCCTTTGCAGTCAAGTGCAACCATGTGACTGTGCTCTGGCAAAGAGCCTGTGAGTAGAGGCGCTGTGTGCAATTTCTAGGAAGTTGGACTTCCACATAGACTCTAAAGGGAAGGGGTGTGCCTCTCTCCTTTCCTGCCCCGCTGGTACCTGCTGGATTGCTGATGTGATGGCTGGACTTGGAGCAGCCGTCTCGAGTCACAAAGAAGCAGCTGCATGTTCAGGTGGCAGAACCTCAAGAAGGAAGGACCCAAGGTCGCTGGTAATCATACCAGCCTTCATCTGTCCCTTTTGATATGGTTTAAGCCACTGTTATTTTTTAAAATTATATTCTGGTAAAATATACATACCATAAAATTCACAGCTTCAACCATTTTTTAGAGTGCTGTTCAGTGGGATGAAGTACACGCGGAGCGTCGTGCAGCCATCACTGGCGTTCATTACCAGAACTTTTCATCATCACCATAGAAACTCTGTGTCCGTTAGAGCATAACTCCCTGTCTCAGCTCAGGCTGCTATGACACGTTGTTTCTCATCCTCACCCGAGGACATTTTCTTAGTACTTCTAGAGAGACAGGAAGTGGGGGGTGGGGGGTGGAGAGAGAGACAGACAGGCAGACAGACATCAATGAGAGAAACATCAGTCAGTTGCCTCTCACACACACCCTGACTGGGGATCGAACCTGCAACCCAGGCATGTACCCTGACCAGGAATCGAATCCGTGACCCTTTACCTCCTGGGACGACTCTCCAACTGAGCCACACCAGTCAGGGCTCTTCTCACATTATTAAATTGGGTTGCTTGTTCGGAAAAACCACCACTGCAAAATAATCAGTGTTACCCTCTGTCTCTGACAATGACAGTGAACCCTAGCTGATGTGCACCCCGCTGGGTGGGGCAGGACACGGAGACCAGGGCATCGGTCCCGGAAGCTGCTAAACTACCTCTGGTCTGGGAGCAGGGAGGTGGATGATTAGCCTCAAGTTACCTCCTTGGTGGTTGAGCAAGTCCAGGGGTTTACCTCTCCGCCTGCCCCTGGAGAGCTCTACCAGCAGGTATCTGCGCTCTGTGCACACCTGTCCTGGGGATGCGTGTCGGGTGCTGGGAGTGCATCCGGCGTGGGAAACTCGACCCCTGAACTGTGAATGTTATCTACCTGCATGGAGGTCATCTTACTAGTAATAGTAACAGTAACAACAGCAACAACAAAGGGATGGTAATTTGTTTAAGCTAGCTCAGTGGAGGGGGGACACTTTAGATGACCCTCGTCACTTACAAACAGAGCTGCGTATTGCTGCTCTCGTTCTTGATAAAGAGAAAAAAGTTAATATGCAGATCTCATGGACAGTGATTGTCCAGGAGGAGCTGTGTAAAAATGCTCAGCTTCGCCTGGCGGACTCTGGAGCATGACAGGTAGTGTTCTGGGAGCTGGGAGCACGTGGGGGCAGGAAGGAGGAAGAGAAGCCAGGGCAGGAGGATGGCGGAGCCCCGGCGAGGCCAGGACTGGGTCGCCTGAGCTGCTGGGCTGGCGGCCCCTGCTGTGCTCATGGTGGTCTGTTGTGGACACGCCCTGGAACGGAGGCGCCAGCTCTCCGCCTGGCCCAGTCGCTGTGGGTGTGCAGCCGGCCCACTGTGCGGGCACCCGTGTGTTCACTGAAGCCTTCCCGGGTCCTGGGGTCGTCACACTCATAGTGCATGTGTTTGTGGTTCTGGGTAGTGTGTGGGGCCCACCAGTAATTGACGGCTCACGTGCCCCCTCAGATGGGCACAGCTCTTGAGGACTTTTTTTGAAATGGCTGAACTCATGACCCTTTTATGACTCTGTGAGTTTTGTTTCTTTATGACATGAGTGAAATTCAATGTAGAAAAGTTGTAAATACATAGAAGCAAAAGGAAGAAAAAAACCTCCCTGTAATTTCACTGTAGAGTTAGCGGCTGTTACTGTTCTGTTTGATTTATTTCCAGACTCTTCCATGCGTAGTTATATGAAATTATGCACTGAGAAAACACTGCATCTCCTTCTCACTTAGGAGTGTGACAATGTTTAAAAACCCCGAGGAGATCAGACACATAAACAAGCCTGACTAATTCCCGTCTTTAAGAAGTTGGGAGAACAGCAGCTTCTTAGAGAGGCACCGCGTTCGTCTACGCTCACCTCCCGTGATCCCCATCACACGGGCAGAAACAGCACACGGAATGCATCAGCCTTCCTGCACACTGTCAGCAAGCGTGTGGTCCAGTGGATGTTTCTTTCCCCAGGAGCAGGCCTTCCTCAAGAAAGGAAGGGTGTGTGGAGCTCTGTCTCAGTGCGTGCACCCGAAGCAGGGGAGCTGTTTCACAGTGTGTCCCTGTCCCGGGAACCACACTGTCAGCTCCTCCTGAAACACTGAGGTATGACATCACTGGTGAGGAGCACTTGAGCTACCTTTCTTTGGGGGGACAGGTTCACCCACTGTTTCCAAGTGCCCAGCTTTCGCGTCCTCCCAGTTTTATAGTTTTTCCTGTTGTTACCTGGTGCAACCCAGGAACTGTTTCACAAGAAACCTTCAAAAATGTTTATTTTTGTGTAGGAAACACTAGACATCTGCTCCCGTCACTTTTTCAACCAAAGCTCGCTCTTGCACAGCTTGTTTTGAAATTACAACAGTGAGATTTTGGGCGTAAAATGCCACTTACGTGTTGACAGTTTCGCTCGCCAGTGCTTCTTTTCAGATGACTGCAGTCTTCTAGCCCTGGCCCAATGATTAGGGCTGCAGAGCCGGTTCCGTCTGAGAGGGGTCCTGCCGATGTCACAGGGCGGGAGAGAGGTGGAGCCCAGAGTAACATCTGGGTGGTCACACTGCAGAGCTCTGCTGCTACCTCCCTCTCAGGATGGAGGTAGACAGGGGTTGGGGGGTGGGGCGAGGCGACATGTAGGGAGGGTGTCACCAAGGCTGCCTGGGGCCAAACCCAAGTTAGCTGGGGTATGTGGGCGGAGCTTTTGACGATGTAGAAGGCAAAGCATTTGGCCAGAGTGCTTGGTGCGTCAGGGAGACAGCCAGTGTTTAAGAGGCCGGGCCATGGGGTTCACGGCGGGCACTGGCCAGAAAAGACCCAGAAGGGAGGACTCTAAGGACCTCTAAGTCACATGGTCAGCCTCACTCGGCGTTTTCTCGAGGCTTCCAATATCACCTGAAGGATGAAGAAAGCCAAGATGCTTTAATAAATAGTTTTACTATTCGAAGTGAAAAACCATCTCAGGAATGCTTTTATTTGCTACGGGATTACTACAGCTCTGGGAATTTAAAAAATATTGTAAAACATTTGCTTCGGGGGAAATGATTCACTTGAATTGTGTGTGTGTGTGTGTGTGCGCATGTGTGTGTTACAGCAGAGGTACAGCGGAGATGTCCTTTAAGAGATCCAATGCTCTAATGTCACACCTCGTGTCATTTATTTATGGGAGGATGTTTCCTGTGTGTCCGAGACAAGCAGCCCGAATGCAGGCTTGTTTCAAGTGGCCACCTAGCCTGAGTCATATGTTGCTGTCAGTGTGAAGCAACACGCGTGTTTCATTTCTGCAGGGAGGGGCGCCTCTGAGTCTGGGACTGATGTTCTCTGTGACGGCGACATGTAAAACAAGCTGACATGTGTCAGGGCCCCATGCCCCACAACACAGCAAAACATGCTGTTATTGTGCAGGTGACAACTGCCCCGGCCACTCACACGGGTGAGGGGACCAGTGAAGTCCTGTTTTGCACGAGACGGACATTTCAGAGGTCATGTACACAGATCTCAGATTTGGCTTGTCTTCTCTAATTTTTAATCCAGTCTGCACTGCAAGAGAAATGAAGCTTTGCTTTTATGTCCTTTCTGTGACGTCTTGCAAACTCTGTGTGTGAGTGTGAGTATGTACGTATATGACTGTGTATGTATTTGTGGGTGTGCATGTGTCCTGAGTATGTGTGTGAGTGTGTGTATATACTTGTGCATGTGTGTGCATAAATGTGTGGGTGTGTGAGTGTGTATGTGTATTTGTGAGTGTGTATGTGAGTGTGTGAGTGTGTGCATAAATGTGTGGGGTATGAGTGTGTGAGTGTGTGCACCCGCTGTTTGATACTGAAAGAGGCCGTGGGCACCCCTCACTCAGAGGCTTGTTCTCCCAGAGGAGAGGGCAGCTGGCCTCACTTTCCTCCATCGACCCGCCTCGGGCTGCACGGAGGACTCTGGGGAGTCGAGCTGACCTGTGGAAGGTGAGAAACCAGATTTTGGTTAAAATGGGGGGGTGTGCAGCACGCCTCCTGAAGGCCTGGGACAGGCGTGCCCTGCTGCAGTGAGTAGTGGCCCTTGTAGTGGCACCTGTCAGGACGTGCCCACCTTTCCTTCCTGTGGCACACCTGGGGCGGTACCTGAGTGGTCGGGGCACGACCCAGGTCCTGCAGGCTCTCGTATCGGGCTGCCTGACAGAACCGTCTCTCACGTGTTTATCTGGGGGTTGAAGGCCATCTCTTCCTGGCCTTACGTACTCAGTGATTGGACAGGATGTCAGGCCACCAAAGGCCTAGGTTGTCCTGCGTTCATCTTTGTAGGTAAGCAGCTCTCCTGGATCTTCAGTCTCGTAAATGTTGAACTGAGCTCCCATGATGGCCCCTATGAGCATCCTTCTTCAGGGCCGGGTTCCTGGTGGCAAAGACACTAGTGGGCGTGGGGTGGTGAGCACCTATGCACAGTCTGTGAGTTCCAGTGGTGAACTTGGCCACTGTGTAGCTTTGCCTGAGGCTGCCCTTGCACAGCTCCCTGGAACTCTCTTAGCCTTGGAGGTCTGGTGTCTTTGAGTTCAGCCTACCCTGCTCTATGGGGACCGCCTCCTGGGGGTGATAGTTTCATGTATGCATTAGTCAGCTTTGATGTAGTAACAAGTGGCCTTGAACATGACAGATACTTATTTTTACTCTGAAGAGTGCAGGTCAGATGAGTTTGACTGGGCTCCATCCTGGACCCGGGGAGGGGGAGGGGCAGCTGCCCTCTGGGGTGCGCTCTTGTCCTGGCAATGGGCAGAAGTGCAGGGCCAGCAGAAACCTGTGATCCCTCTCCCAGGTGCCATCTGGACCTGGCACACTTTCACTTCTGCCCATTTATCGGTCAGAGCAAGGTCCAATTTATTGGTGCGGCCAAGCCCGAAGTTAACGGGGAGGCAAGCACACTCCGCCCACTGGACAGCAAGGGCAGGTCACAGGATGCTGAGGGACGGCGCTGAGTGTTGGAACAGCAGTCTACAGTAATCCACCATAGTCATTTGTCACAGAACGGGGCTCCTCTCCTCCTCCCTGAGTGGCCTCGTCCAGTCCCATGGCTTCCCCTATCACCGTGTACCGACGGCTCCCAAGTATCTCCACCCCTGGCCGTCCCTGCACACTCAGATTCCCGTGCGCAGCAGCTGACTCGACATCTTACTCAGATGCAGAATGAGCAGGCAGCTTTAAAACCCTTCCTCCAACAGTCTTTGCTCTCATACCCTCAGCTCTCTTCGGGGAGACTGGGGTAAAGAATGTCAAAGGACATCCAAGGTCCTTCTACCCTAGTCCGTCTGTGCTCAGGCAAGCGTGTGTAAGTGGTTGCCACACAGAACCCTCTTCCCCAGCTTTCCAGACCTGTCATTTCAGGACCACACTCACCGGCCTGCTGTCTACCACATCCCCCCTGCAATAGCCCTGGACTCGTGTGCAGAAAGGCCTGCCCTGTGGTAACAATAAATGGTGGGGTCCATGTGTGAACCCGTATCTTTCTGCCTCCAACACCCATGCTTATTTCACAACACAGATGCCATCGATAATGCCAGCTGCTTGTGGCACCCCTGAAGTCTCAGTGGTGGGACACTTTAATGGGTCAGAATCTCTGCTTTTTCATTTATTAAAAAGAAATCAAATCCTTACCTGTGAGGTAACATAACCTGTATTTTAAAGTGAATAAAACCAGGGGCCTCCTCCCATGGTTGTTTGCACACGAGGACGGGGCTCCTCCCAGGGCAGACAGACTGGCTGCGGGCTGTGGAATGCGCTGGGGCTGTGGAGCTGGAAGCCAGAGGGCCGCTTGGCTGTCACTCAGGGCAGGAGTGTCGAACTGGCCTTGTTCGTTGTCCTCGGAGTCGTGAGCAGGAACAAAAGTACAAGTCATGGCTTTTGCACTGCATGGCTCCTCTTCCCCCCCTTCCCTCCCAAATCAGAGCAAACGCACAACCAACCACATCACAGCAGAGCGGACCCAACAGCCGCACAGTGGAAGACCCTTGCTGAAGACACCGGCCACACTGGAGGAGGGTGATGCTATTCATGGATCCTCTTTACCCAGCACTTAGAGCGCAGGACCTCCGCCCAGGGCCTCCGACAGGGTGCAGAACTGTTGCTTGGCCGGTGTTCCACAGATTTTCAATGGGCTTTCTTTTCACCACATATTTTCCCATTCAAGTGTGTCAGGCTCTTGGGGTTGCAATAACACTGAGCACATTCAGAGCTCACCCGAAGCCTGCAAGCTGTACCAAGTATGTCCTTTCTCTTCGGGATTGATTCCGGCAATTAGGCCATAACCTACCTGTGTTTCCTCCCCTTTTGTTTATGTCTATGCTCATAACAACTGTGATGAATTGTATCCCAGGATAAAATTAATGCTCGCAGTGCTGGAAAGTGATGGCTTTGATGCTACGCTAAGCCAGGATGCCATGCATTCACGGATACAAGGGCACGCTGATGTGGGACAATAGCCTGGTCAGCTAATTCATGAAGGTATAAGGCTGGTCATAAATTCTGACCTCAGAGCCTGTGTCAGGCCTTGTAGATGGAAACATAATAGATTCACTCAGCACGTTGTGTGGGGCCCCCCGAGTGTCCCCGTTAGCCAGGACCTCAGGAAAGCTGTGCTCTTAGGTGGGCTAGCTGGGTCTCACGCCCCATTTTGTTTCTTCACATGAAGGAGTAAGGGCCACAGTTTTAAAGCACCGTGAAGCCAGGGAGTGAGGTGAGCTAGGACTGCAGGAGGTTAAGTGGGAGAGGGAGAGGGAGGAAAAGGGAAGAAGGGAGGGGGAGGGGAGAATGAGGAAATGCTACATCTGGAGCAGACGTTAGTGCCAGAACCTTTTCTCTGGCTCTCTGGATACCAGGTGTGTGGGCCCTGATTCCAGACCCTGTTGTCTTATAAAGCCAGAGTCTTTCCAAGGCTCCCAGCTGAGCATCTGGCCTGCCTGGGGAATGAGGAAGGAACTGGGGCTACAGGTAGAGCCTGTGATGGGTGCTGTCTTAGAGAAGTCAGGGGAGCAGAAGGCAGCAGGTGACAAAGAATTTGATTGGATATGGAGCACCTGGCAGGCCTGGTAGTCTTCCCACTTCATGGGGAAGCCAATTTATGGCTTTGCAGGACCCAGGCTGAACTCCCATCTAGTTCACGTTCAAGTCTCCCCTTCAGTTCCTTTCCCAGGCACTGACGTTGATTTATCAAGTACTTGCTGTGTCATCAGAACTGGGCTTCCCTCTTTAACACGGGGTGACTCCGTTGTTTCGGCTCTGCCGGGCGTAAGTATAATTTTATTCTCATCTGAGCGTTGGTGAGCCCGAGGCACAGGAGGGCAACAGCGAGTGTCACAGAGGGGGGCCGTGTGGGCTGTTCCTGGGTGTGACTGTACCGTGAGGAGACGCTGCCCTCACTGTGTTCTAGGGACAGAATAGCTACCCTGTCCACAGACCAGTGGCTTTCTCTAGAAGGATCTTCTGAAGGGCTCGCATGATCCATTTTATTATTTTGCTTTTTTAAAGTTTTTTTTTCTTTTCCCCCAACCTGTTCCCCACCCCTCACAACAAGGGAGCTTGCTCATTCTTACACACCTTATAGTTATGATGATTTAAAATGTCACTAAGCCTCGTACTTTTGGGCCAATGAATGTCTGTTAGAGGCAACCTGACCCATTGCTTTATGATTATTGGGCGGTGCTCCTTTTTCACGGTCAGTTGTGGTTTTAAGGGGCATGCATTGTTCTGCCAATTTATGGTCCTGAAGTTTGCTGTTTGCACGCTTCCCTTTCTCCTGAGTGAATCTGTTTGTTCTCAGATGGTCTTTTGGCCCTGTGTTTGCACAGGCGCCAAGGTCACTGTCACTATTCGAAGCATCTCACATGACAGGGCCTTACTCTGTGCTCAGCTCTCAGCCTCTGGTGGGGGCTGGGCTGCTGCGCTCAGCCCAGCTACACCCCTTCCTTTCCTCGTCTGGCCGCTAGTGGTCTGGAAGCCTCTGTCCCCCTTGTCCTCTCCTGTTGGCAAGTGAGCTGGCGCTGTGCACAACACATGTGACCTCATGCCCGCCCCTCACTCATGCTTTCGGTGGCTGCTCCTGGCTGGCCCTGTCCTCCCGGGGGCTGCTCCAGGCTGACCCAGTGCCACCAGGTGGTCCTCCCCTCTGCTTGCTGCCACCTGTTTGAGTAAATAAAGGCCTTCCTTCATTATCTGTGCTGGTGACGGGCTTCTCCCTGTACTTCCTCAGCAGTGGACTCCAACCAAACCATTTAGGTGACCAAGACAACAAATGACATCCAGCATCTATCTGAACATGTCACGGCAGACGCCTCCAGTGGGATGGGAATAATTCAGAAACCGAAGGAGCTCTCCGCACCACCCACGTGGCATAGAAGCTTTTTCAGTGACTGGCGTCGGTACTCGGAATAGAAACATACGCTCTCGGTGTGCAGTGCCTCCTACGTGTCTATGGTCCTGGGTGGGCCAAAGAGGCCGCGACGTTTTTCCTGTGCGATGGCTCTAGTAGTGGTCTTTAACTTCATTCAGAACAGTTTTGTTAGATTGAATTGTGACGGCTGTCACGTCAGCGTGCATTTAAAAAAACAAAATTGGCGAATTTTTCTACAGCTGTAAGATATTGAAAATGGAAGAAGATATGCAATATTTCCAGCATATTATGCTTTATTATTTCAAGAAAGGTATAAATGCAACTCCAATGCAAAAAAAAAGATTGATGCAGTGTATGGAGAAGGTGCTGTGATTGATCGAATCTGTCACAAGTGGTTTGCAAAGTTTCTTGGTGCTATTGATGTTTTGGCCAAATAATCCTTTGCTGTGGGGCTGTCTTATGCATTGGAAGATGTTTAGCAGCACCCCTGGCCTCTCCCCACTAGAAGCCAATAGCAGGAGAGCTGACATACTCAAAATACCGACATTAATAAAGTTATTGGTGTAACTGAAAAATGTGTCCTGTATTTTATGGAAAAAACTTAACAGACTTTTTGGCCAACCCAGTATCATGAGGCAAAGGGGTGAGGCAGGAGGTTAGAGAAACAGTGTGACTTGATCCACCTGTTTCTTCTTCAAAAGTTCCATCGAGACCACGGAGATGAAGGCATGGGTATATTTTTAAAGAAAACTCTAGATTCATTAGCCCAAATGTTTCTCTAAGCGTCCGATGCAGATGATAGCGTGCAAGGAGTTTCCAGTACTGCCTGCCCTTCCCATGTGGTTCCGGGACAGGCTGATGGGGCCTGTGGTGGCGGGGACCCCTGCATGTCCGGTGCAGAAGTGCTGAGGCCGAGGGCCGGCTGGAAAGGGATGTGTACTCGTGCTGAGGTGTGCTTGTCCGTGTTTTTCCATGAACAGCTCTTTCCGGAGGAATTTTTTTTATTAAATATCTTCATTTAAGTCATATTTATGATACCATCAAGTATGAGAATTGGAAGAACTTTGACATCCTCTCTACCAAAATTCATGGGGAAAAAGTGACATTTGCCAACAGACTGAAGTGTTGGTCAGCGTGGCTGTGTTGTCTCCAGGTGAAGGTCCCTCACGACCTGGGTTTGGAGGAGCAGAGCATGGTGTGACCCTTAGGTCTCTGGGCTGGAGACTCAGGCAGGTCATGTTAGGAAATGCTTTCTCTCCCCGCATACTTGGATGCTGAGGTCGACCTCAGGTGAAAGGACTGTCTCATCGTTTCTTTTGGGAATTGCCAGGGAACATCTTGGTGTTCTGAGTAGGGGCATTTTTATTTATTTATTTTATTATTCTTAACAGTTTTTTTTTTATTGTATTTTTTCCAGTACCGTTTATCCCCCTCATACCCATGTCCACCTCCACCCACTCCCCCACACCCCGCAGTCACCACGTTGTTGTCCGTGCCCATGAGTTCTTTTTATTTTTTAAAAAAATATTTTATTTATTTATTTTTAGAAAAATGGGAAGGGAAGGAGAAAGAGAGAAACATCAATGTGTGGTTGCCTCTCACACGCCCCCTACTGGGGACCTGGCCCACAACCCAGGCCTGTGCCCTGACTGGGAATTGAACTGGTGACCCTTTGGTTCACAGGCCTGCACTCAATCCACTGAGCCACACCAGCAAGGGCATCTTTTTCTGTTTAGCTTGATCCCTCTTTCCCCAACCCCCCAGCTTCCAGACTCGGCCTGCTCTCTGTGAGAAAACTCAGCACCAAAAAACCAAACAAGCCAATTAAAAAATGGGCAAAAGACTTGAATAGACATTTCTCCAAAAGAGGGCCCATAGACATATGCAGAGATGCTCAATGTCACTAATCATCAGAGAAATGCAATTAAAACTATGCTGAGATATCACCTCATACCTGACAGAATGGCCATCATCAAAAAATCGACAAACGACAAGTGCTGGCGAGGATGTGGAGAAAAGGGAGCCCTTGTGCACTGTTGGTGGGAATGCAGACTGGAGCAGCCGCTGTGGAAAGCAGTTTGGAGCTACCTCAAAGAATCGAAAACAGAACTGCCTTACATGATTCCACTTCTGGGAATTTATCTGAAGAAACCGGAGACACTATTTCAGAAGAATAAATGCACCCCTATGTTCATTGTAGCATTATTTACAATTGCCAAAGTTTGAAAATAGCCTAAATGCCCATCAGTACGTGAGTGGATAAATCAGCTCTGGTACATTTGCATGATAGAATACTACTCGGTTGTGGAAACGAAGACAGTTTTTCCCCTTTGTGACAGTATGGATGGACCTGGAGACCATTATGCTAAGTGAAATAAGCCAGTCAGAGAAAGGTGGATACCATATGATTTCACTAATGGAGTAGTGGCATTTTTAGAATCCTTTGGCTCCTAGAAAGTTTCAGAAAGCAGAACTGATTTACCTAAAGAGCCACTTCCATCAACTGACCAGCATCTGAGGCTGTTTCGACCTGGAACTCTGGGGTCATTTCCTCCTGGCAGAGCTTACAGTAAAAAGGAGGAGGGCAGGACAGACTCCCTTCCTTCTTGTGATGGTTGGTTTTATGTGTCAGCTTGATGGGGCCGGGGTGGGGGCTGCTATTGGGTCACACATCTGTCTGGGTGGGTTTTGGAGGGTGTTTGTGGATGAGCCACTCTGCTGAGGAAAGCAGGCTGCCCTCCTAATGTGGGCGGGTCTCATCCTACCAGCTGAAGGCCTGAAAAGAAGAAAAAGCCTGATTCTCTCCTGAGTAAGAGGAAACTTCTGCCTGACCCTACTGAGCTCAGATGTCAGTTTTTTTTCACCTTTGAACTTGATCTGTGACATTGACTCTTCCTCATTTGTGAGCTGGCCAGCTCTGGGGCTGGAGCTCTCATCATTGGTTCCCCTGGGTCTCCAGCCTGCTGACTGCTGGGACTTCTCAGCTTCCGTGGCAGTGTGAGCTAATTCTTCATAACAAATCAATCTCTCTCTCTCTCTCTCTCTCTCTCTCTGTTCTGTGTCTCTGGAGAATCCTGACTAGTATGGCTCATGTACTTTGGGTGTTTGCTGAGCAAACTTAGGTTGACTTCCTTTCTAGAAACTCCTTCAGCTCATTCTAACTCAGCAGACATTTCCTGACGGTGCCCCATGTCCCGAGGATCGTGCTGTGGCCATCACGCACCGTTCTTGCTTTCAGTGGGCTCACTGCTGATTATGGGCCACAAGCCCTGTGCCCGATGTCCCCCTTCCCTGTTCTGATGCTCAACAGAACGCTTTGTCTGAGTCCCAGTTCAAATATATGCCAAGTCATTAAGAGATGAAAACAGTTCAGTGCCTCAATCATTTATTCATTCATTCACGAAATGTTTCTCAGTGCCCTCTATGTGCCGGGTGTCATTCCACACACGAGAGAAGCCACAGTGACCTGCATGACTACAGTGGCCGTGCCGCTGGGGACTGCTGCTTGCTCTTGCCAGCTCTGAAGAGCTGAGAGTATGCACCTCTTCCCAACTCTGCGTTCAGTGACATGTTGGTGGCCGCAGACTGGCCACAGTAGGAGTATTTACTCCATAGCATTTGGTGGTTGTTATAGATTTGGGCTTTTCGTCCACGAAACAAACAGTGCTTTACCAGCACACCACAGCTTCAGTCTCACACTCTCGTAATCTGCTGTCATTTATTACGGATAGTATCATTTGGTGAGCTTCGATTTATGTAATACAAGCCACTTATTTGTCTGACTGTACGGAACTTGTCTCAATATCTTTACAATGGTCGCTGAGACAGTTTTGACTGATTAGGCTCAGGGAAGATAGGAACCTACCTAAACTCATAAACAGTAGATGTCAGAGCCAGAACTGGACTTGACCTTGACCTCAAAGCCCATGAATCTACCTGCTATGCTCTACTGTCTCCTGCCAGAGACCTTTCCAAGAACCACACGTGTGGTTTTAACAGGTGCCTTCCCCACGTCCAATGGCGCCCTCTAAGAGGATAGGCACTGGGGGCTTTGAGGCCCCTGACAAGTCAGTTTGGATAATGTTTTGTGCAGATAATCATATTACTCGGCCAGATAATTGAGCTCCTCTCAATTTAATTAGTGCTGAGGCATTTTATGGGGTTGTGTGAGCAGTGCCGGTATTGACAAATTCTACACGTAGTTTTTTCCTGCGTTAGTGACGTGCGTAACTAACCGGACAGGCGCGATGGCACGGTGCCTCTCTGCTTCCTGTCGTACTGGGCCATCTCTTCTCCAACAACCCACTTGCTGGGCATTGAGGGAATCCCTGAATTAATGATAAACAATTAAGCATGCTGATGTGTCACCTCTAATACATAGTTACCATTAGTCTCAGGCAGAGCTGGCCAACCCCAGGCCACCCCCGGGGGAGAGCCTGCCCCAGGGATCTTACCGGAATAATGCTGGTGGATAGGCCGGTTCCCCCAAACCAGAGGCTCTCTGCTGGGGCTGGGCAGAGCTCACTCTGTGTTTTCTCTGTAACTCACTGGTCACCGACATCAGCCGCCCCCTCCCAGCGCGTTCATGTTCACTTCCTCATGGAAGGAGCAGCCTGGACACAAGCTGTCCCAGACTGGTCCAGCGCTCAAGGACGTCATTCATCGCAGACCCAGGCCCTGTCTCGCTGCTGCTCTGCCACATGCACAGGTAGTTTCATCCGAACAGTCCCAAAGTGCTGCCCTACCTGCAACCTGGCCCGTTTTTGATAAAAGAAGGAGGAGGACGTCTCAAAGAGGAAGGGCAGGGCTCAGGTCAGGAATCCCCGGTAGATGACACATCCCCTCGGCCAGTGCCCCTGCACATGGCCGCACCTACTGCGAGGCACCCTGGGCGAGGTCATTTCACCCAAGGATGTGGCTGCCCCAAACAGCCTTGCGTTCTGCGGTCAGGACAGGGGTGGGGTGGGGAAGAATGGGTGTTGACTGGGCCTCTGTGATCGCCCCCATTCTCCCATTCATCACGTTCCTTCTGCGGACCCAAGGAATGGGTGAAACCAAGGAATGGGTGAAACCGGGTCTTCCTCTGTGTCACATGCGCATTCTCACCACTCTGGGGCAGGAGGAAGCTGCTAGGAAGAGTGTTGGGCTTTGGGCCCCTAGCTGGTGCTCTTCTGTGGCTCACAAAACCTGAAGGAGACATCGTCTCTGTCCCCCGAGCCTGGTTTCCTCAGAGGTCTGTCGAGTGGAAGGGACGCTCTCTGACGTCCTGCAGCCCGTGGTTCTTTGTTTCTGTAGCAGCGGAACTCAGACGGCAGGAGGCAGGTGATAAAGATCCTGGCGTCCTGAGTGAACCTGGTGTCCTGAGGAGGCTGGGCCAGAGGGCCGAGCAGGGCTGGCCGGAGAGGCGAACCTAAGCCTGTCGTTGGGTGTGGAAGGGGACCCCTTCTAGGTAGGACATTCCTTCTCTCTTGGGGGCCATCTGCTGCCCTTTGCCTGCCCCGATGACAACCCCAGGGCCAGCTGTCGCTTCACCGTCTCACCAGTGCAGCTGTTTATCCAGTGCTGTGGATGTCGGTGGGAATGGATTGGGGAGAAGGAGGGAAGACAAAGGGGGCTGGCGCTCGCTCGTGTCCACAGGGAGCTGCCAGGAGCACCTGCCCGCAGGTGCACGCCTGCTGTGTGCTGCCACGGGTGCCATGGGGACAGAGCTCTTTGGGAGTGGATCCTCACATCCTCAGGAGAACAGTGGACAACCCTCGGCCACCGGGAAGGGAGAGGGTGTGTGTTCATGACGAGGACCGCTTTCCGTGTGCACTGAAGCGTGGTGATGCACGTGTGTCAGTGACCGGCATTGGATACCGCATTCTAGTCACTTCTTAGCAAACACACGTCGACAATAGACTAGAAAGTAGCTGCTTGTGCTAACTTTCATTTTGGAAACTCAGTCTGAGTAAAAGCCAGTGATTTCTTTTTTGAACTGATGGCAGTTAAACAGCATGGTGTCATTTGTGAGTTTAGTAAACATTCTTCACTACAGTGCTCAGTGTCCAGGGCTCCCCTGGATGGACACGTCCAGAGAGGGCTCTGCTACACCAGGCTGACCGCGTGCCTGCCACGTGATTCATGACGTGAGTGGTTATTTATGCCGATGAGATCCAGCAAACAAGTTAGGATGGGCTAGGACTTCGAGGTGCCCTTTCTGTGCGCATGTGGACAACTTCTGCAATAGTGAGTGTGGCTGGCTGGCCAGCATAGTCTGCTGCTTGGTCGTCTCACAGAGAGTAACCCCCGTGGTTCCTAGCTGCTGGGTTTCCTCTCTTAGCTTATTCATGAAGGTCGGAGGAATTCTTTAGAGAAAGTGGAAGGTGGAGAGGCAAGGGGACATTTTTCACAGGGGACATAAAGGACTTCATACGTGCAGAGACCTTGATATAAGTGAAATCGGCCCATCACGTGATTTTAGCCTTTCAAAAAAAAATAATAAACACGCTATAAAGGATCCACCATGTGTAATGATAGAAATTGGCAAGTATTTTAAAACCAAATAAACTAACCAAGTTTAACTAATATGCTTTAATCAAAGAAGCGACTGGTATTTTATTTCTAAAAAAAGGAAAAATTAGTCCAAATTAGTTATGTTTTCAGGAAGCTGTTTCTGAGAAGACTTTAAAGTGTTAAATGGCACTTTAAACTTTTCTGAACATTTTTGACCCTGATTTTGGAAAAGGGAATTCTCCCTGCGCGTGGCGCGACCTCCGGGGCACTTCGTGTGTTTTCTCCTTGGCCGGCCTGGGCTACGGCCTTGGAACGTCACTCGCATTCTTCCCCCTGTTTATGAGCAGGGTACATAGAATTTAACTTGAGAGGAAGGATTTAAAATGTTTCCAGCCCAATTCAGTGTAATTAAAAATCGAAGTGATTAGCATTTTGATTCAGGAAAGAGGGATGCCACACACCCCTTTCTTTCCCACTCTCACTAACTTCCCAAACCAGAACAGGGAAGGGCGCCCTCCCTTCTGCTCCCGTTTTGTCCCAGACCTTCTAGTTCAGCAAGCAGCTGCGTTTGGCTTGCTGACTACATGCCAGGCCCGGTTCCGGGGGGCTGAGGATGCTGCAGCGAGCAAAGCAGACCAAGGTCCCTGCCTTCAGGAGCTTCCACACTCCTGGGAGACGGTCAACCATGAGATGCACAGGAAGAGGCCTGATTGGGTGGCGGTGAGGAGGAAGGAAGAAGAAAAACAGGGCCTGTGGGTAGGGGATGTGGGGGTTAAGATTTACGGAATGGCCCAGCATGGGCCAAGGGACACTTGAGTGAAGGCCTGCCTGCGGTGGGGGAGGGGGTCAGCTATTTGGGGAAAGAACATTCCAGATGGAGGGAACAGCCAGTGCCTTCTGAGCTTGAGGCCCAGTGAGGAGGCCAGTGCAGCTAGACAGAGGGCAGGGGGAGGAGTGGGGATGAGGTCAGAGAAACTGGGGAGTGGTGATCACAATGGGCCCTGTAAAGACTTGGTCCTTGGTTTTTAATCTCCGAGATGGGGAGCCCGGTACTGGATGGTTTGGGCAGTGGGCATGACATGTCACCATGGACATTTTCAGGAGGTCAAGCTGGCTGCTGTGTGGACAGCAGTTTTGAAATTTGAAGCAGGGAACACAGGGAGCTCAGAATAATCCAGATGAGAAACGACTTTGGGCTTGGACCAGGGCGTGGCCCTGGGGGTGGGTGCTGGTGGGGCTGGGTGTGTCAGGCTCTGGATGTGGTTTGGACAGGTGGCCTGGCAGGAAGAGAGGAATCAAGGGTGACGCCAGTGCTGGGGTCTGGGCCACTGGCAGGGATTGACGTCAGTATCCCGCTGTCCGCCCATCTTGGTGGCTTCTGGGTGAGAGGTCCAGGACAGTGTTGGGGTCAGTGATGAGGACTTTCTCACCCGAGCTGTCTCACTCTAAAGCGCCGGTCCTCCTTTGGGAAAGCAATGTCTTCCTCTTTTCCAGGCTTTCCCTGGCCGCTTCCTCCTCGTGGCCAGTGGCCAGCTTGGGCAGCAGGTCCCTGCTTTGTGCAGAGGGCTCTGGACGGAAGAGGCGCAGTGTGGGCCGGAGCCTGCCAGGACCCGAGTTCCTGTGTGGTCACAGCCAGGCGGGGGTCCCATTCCTGAGGTTTCCTTTCTCACACCACAAAGCAGAGCAATTGCTCAGATCAAAAGTTCATTGTCCTTAACCACTGGTACAATTGTAATTCAATATCACCCGCTTGGTCTGCACTCAGGGTTTTCATTGAAACTTCGAGGAATCCAACCCCACCGCGGCAGGTTTGCTGATGGGGATGCTGGAGGGCAGAGAGGTGGGTGGATGCGGGCCAAGTCCGTGTGTGCGGAAGCGGGGCTGAGGCGACAGGTTGCGTTGGGGGTCGGGGCTGTTGCCGGTGCAGAGAGACAGGCAGGGCAGGGAGCTGGCTGCGGCTCTGCAGATTTGCCCTTTACCTTTTGTGACCTGATCTGGGGCCTGACTCACAGGAATCCAGCAGTGCTTTCAGAAGGCGCATTGGTTCTTTCTTTCTGGGAGGCTTTACTTTGGGGTCTGGGAGAAACCTAATTATTAGCTGCAGTTACCATGTGCTTGAGGACTGGTGACAATGTGCTTGTGTATCCCCCGTCCCTGTGTTGTGGTCTCTAGTCTGTCCGCACGCAGAAGGGCCAGCCAGAGGCCCTGCTCAGAGGAGCAGAAGCAGCGAGCATTCAGGTGGCTTTTCTTGTGTCCGATTCTGCGCATTTGGCACAGACAAACCCCAGTCGTGATAATGCAAACATTAAAATAGTGTGTTATTCTTCGGGTTCATCTTTATGTCCGCTAGTGCCCCCTCTCCTTCTCCCCTTGGGCCCAGAGATGGGTGTGAATTCTTCCTGCTCATGTGTCTCTCTTTGCATGTGTGTGCCACACATTACACACACGTGCACATGCATACGTGTGTTCTGTAAATGCACCGACGTTTTACACAAGTAGCATTAGTTGATGCACGTCCATCTGCAGTTTGCTTTTCACTCAACATCTTGCTTTAAGATTTATCTGTATCAATACGTACAGATCTAGTCCATATGCCGGAATTTGTGGTGGCTCCGTTCTAATTAGTTCACAATTTTATTTGACTCATAATTATTTTGAATTTTTTTTTAGTTTAAAAGTCTTTTTTTGTGAGATGTCTTTTGTGACTTCCAGTCTTGTGCCTTTGTGGTGTGAGTGGGTTGTGTGGACAGTGGATTGTGTCTCAGGGACTCACCACCTAGTCCGTCTTTACGAATCTTCCCCTCGGGGGTGAAAGTGTTCCTTTTCTGTTAGTTGCGGGAATCTTTTAACACCTGTTAGATCTGACTGGATCGGAGTGTTTTCAAATCTCCGTGTGCCTGGTGGATTCATGTTTTTTCCACTCCGCCTGCACCCACGAGTAGACGAGCCTGTCTCTCCCATCCCTTGCTGCTCTCTCGGGCCGAGTTGAGAGCTTTCCAGTCTCCATCAGTTATTTAGCAGTCGGGTCTAGTCTAATAAAAAATGCTTCCACTGTTTTACCCCTCCTTTCTCCCTAAATTGCCCTCCGGAGCCTGAGGGGTGGGCCATGGGGATATGGGGGGCACATCTGTTCCATTATTCAGTCCCCCACCCAGTCCCGGCTCCCCAGTGTGTGGGTGGATCTACACAGGGTGACACGTAGTGGTGGCTGTGCCTGTAGAAGCTTGGCTGTCACTGTCTGTCTGATAGCGTCCCACCACGGCCCTCTGGGTGGCAGCCCACATGTGAGTGCAGCAGGGAGACCTGCGAGGTTCCCAGGAGTGGAGACCCCATGGCCCCCCTTGCCTCCTCTGCCCCCACCGCTGAGAAGCAGCCCTTCCTGGTTCCCAAGCCCACTGCGCATCAGCACGAGTTTGCAGGATGCCATGGCATACGTAGGAAACATACCCTTGACCCCTGTCCCCTGTGTAAACTGGCGGGGGCCACTGCAGCCACCTGTCAATATGCGCAGACCCCCACTGACTCATGTCTCTCTTCAGAATGTGGGTACCAGACTTCTCCATGGTCTTGGCTTTGCATCCTTGGTGCCAGATCTCAGGCAACAGGTGAAGTCCCTAAGAGCATCCTCTGAGAACCATTCACACTAATTTCTGCACCCCCCCACCCCACTGGATCTAGGTGTTTTGGAGAAAGTGGCAATTCTGCAACATATATCTTTCTATGTCACTTCGTAATGCCGTTAATATGTGCTTATGTTATTTTGAGGCCTGTTGTTTGGTACCTATACCAAAACAGCTTCTGGATTTTTATATTTTCCTTGGTGAATTATTCCTTTTTGTCATTAAGCATTACCTATTCTAAATATGACTTTTGTCTTAATATCTTTTTTTTTCCCTGATACTAGAATCGTTACTGCAGCTTTCTTTTTGTTAGGGGTTGAGCTGCTTGTTTGGTATGTCAGGGGTACCTTTTTCACCACATTTCTGTGAAACTTTTCTGTTTATCTATGTTTTGGATATGTCTCTCATAAACAGAATGTTACTTGGGTTTTAAACACCACCCAAAATGAGAATAACTATGTTTTGACAAGTGCGCTTAATCTACATAATGTACATCTATAATGTAGTTACAATATACATTTGTATTTGTTACTGTTTAACTTAGTTTGTGCTTCCCATTTTTACTCCTTTTCTGGCCGTATCAAATTACTTATTCCTCCTCCCATACCTATGGTTTGGGGCACATATACATTCTAATTTTAGTCAGTTCCGGCGCCTCCTACGATTTTACAGTTATTCTTTACTGTACCACGTGGGAAGTTAGGCAGTACCTCTGCATTCCACACGGTAATGTGTGGAACGATGCCTTCTTTCCACACATCACTAAGCCCTCCCGTGCCTTCCTTACATCTCTCAGGTTGTTGCCGCTTAGTTTTCCTGTGCTTTTAAAATCCTTCTAAAATTGATCATTATTATCATCTTTAATTGTATGAATGTTTATCTGGATTTATCAACTGCTTACTAAATCGTGTGCCTTTGCTTCTTGAATTTAATTTTTTTCCCCTTCTGGGCTTAATTTCCTTGTCGTTCTTTAATTAAAAGTCTGCGAGTAGTAAAATCTTACTGTCTTGCCCTCAGCATTTCTTGACTTCACCCCCCCCCCCCCCCTTCAGTGCTCGCCTCCCTTGCCAGACAGCTCTGGAGGTTACCAGTGTTTTTCCCTCAGCACTTTGAAGATGTTATTTTATTGCCTTCTGGCATCTGCTGCTGCTGATGAGAAATCTTGTATCCATCACATTGGCTCCTTTGTAGATAATCTCTTTTGTCCTCTGGTCACTTTTAATACTTTCTCTTTGTCTTTGATGTTTCATTATGATATGACTAGATGTGGATTTAATTACATTTATTTTGCACAGGATTTCTTTTTATTTTTTATCCTGAAGTCTCACTGATGTCCTCAAATTGCTTGTTATTTTTTCCCATGTACCTGGAATATTTTTTATCTTCCATACTCACTATTCACTCAGGAAAGACCACGATAAACTTTGGAGAGCGCATTCTAGCCTTCATGCTTCTTAACAAACCCGCCCCCACCCCCAGTATCATTTTTCTTTCTAGATAGTTCACTGCTTCTTCCCATCATTTATACATAATTACCTTTTTAGCTTGTCTGTTACAGTTTTCTTTTCCGGAAGTTGTCTTCAGTTATTTCGGCCCTGCCTGTGACTGGTTTATAAAGTCCTGCTTTTGTGATGGTTTTAATTACTTCTTGAAAAAGTCATGTTAAGTTCATTTCATAGACTTTGGGGGTTTAATCTTTTTTTGCTTAATTCAGAATGTTGGGGGTGCCAGTCCACCTTCTCTTGGCATCTACGACATCTGCTAATATCTACTCATCTTAGTTTTTTCTGCATGTACTGTGTACTATTTTGCTTAGGAACTCACCTTTCGTGGGGATAATTTATCCTAATCTGTCCTGGCACAAACTGTAGATAACAGACGATAGGGATGTGGCTTGGATTTCTCACAGAAGGCTTTTTAATCCTCACACGGCCTCAGGCACGTGGCAAGGTTTTCTCCAGTGGAGGGTCCCATTCACCTCTCCTGCTTCCCCAGGCCACACACAGCCAGGCCTTTGGTCCCTGCCGGGGACTCAGAACCCCAGCCACTGTCCTTCGGGCCTGTGTTCGGGACCCATATTCCTGAGGGTTACTGTGATTTCAGCGGACCACTGTGGCTTTAATGTCCCAGTTGGATCCGGGACCTCGGCGATTCCTTTTGCTCTTGGCTATCGTGCAAGTCCTTTCTCTGGGAGATGGGGGTCGGCGGTTACATTTGCTGTAGCACGTCATCGTGTTTGTAACGGGGACAAAGCCTCATGGAGCGTCTCAGGTGAATCTGCCATGCGTCGACCCAGGGTCGCTTTTGTAGGAAGAATGTTTTTTGTGCTTCTAGCAGCATGGATATTCAATACGAGAAGTCATTTAAAACTCATTGGATGGCAATGGGTACTCTCCCACTTGAAGATGATTTTCTTTATAGAATTGTATACAATTGCTGTTGCAAGCATTGGGATCGGATAGACAACTTTTTGATAGTTTAAAAAGTGGACGGAGGCAGGGAGGAAGAATATAAAATCATGCCATTCATCTGCTAGGAACACTGAGAATTCAGCAGGAGAGTAGCCCTCCCACCATGGGAAAGGGCAAGCTGGAAGGGAACGCAGAGGGAGGAAATGATTTCCTCTGTTAAGCGCTAAAGACGATAGCATTATTATTACTGCCGCTGCCGTTGTTGCGAGAACACTGTCCAGGAGCCCTGCCCTCCTAGCGACTGGCTCAGTGTCGTGCGGTACCATTAACTACTGCACATACTGCAAATGCAACACAAGTATTGTTTGCAGGGGAGCCAAAGCAAAGTCTTCAGTTAGAATCGGGTACGGAAAGAGGTAAGGTAACGTCTCTATAGAGGACGCTCTCTAGTTGGCGATTCAGGATCCCGACGGGAGAGCAAATGGGCAGTGCCGGTGGCCGTGGCCGTGGCTAACGGAAATGGCACGGGGAGTTCCTAGGTGCTGCTGGTCTAGCTGCCCTGTAGGAGACTCTTTGAAGATGGCAGGGACTGTTCTTCAGAACCCCATGGACACGTGGGTTGGATTAGTACTGAGATCGGATACAATAAATAATACTGATGTATAAATTATAAAAGTGATGAAAGAGCCAACATTTATTTGAATATTTTTGGAAAAACACACTCCATTGGCTCTAGAGAGAAATGTATATGCTTTGGTAGGGAACTTTTATTTATTTTTTGGCTTTAGATCTCCTACTTTCTCATTCTCTTCATTTTAATTTAATGTAAAAGATGCTTCTTTTAATTTCGAAGATAATTCTGTAGGAATATCTAAAAGAACTTTAAAAAAGTATACATTGTTGGAATTATACCATCCTTATGCAGCTATTTTCATTTTGCATTTTATTTCGTACTTGTGTATTAGCTTTCCTGGTCATATGGCTGTATATGATATTTTGCATTTTCCCCTATTTATTTTATAATACATGTTTTCCGGTGTCTAATCCGGTTCTCATAATTTTGCAGACACTTTAGGGTGGGGTCCACTGTTAAGACGTGAGACCAATAAAATGAAGACGGGAGGAATCGGGATTGCCCACTCCGCTGTGTCAAGTAAGGATGTGGAAAACAAAAGCAATCCCTATTCTGAAATTTCACAGCACGTCAGCAAATGAAGGACATTTTTACACCCAGCGCCTCTACAAAAAAAAAAAAAAGAAAAAGAAGGATGTAATTTCAAAAGAAAGGAACATGTATTCAGTGACTTGAGTTATTTTTATGAGTAAAATTACTGTTCTCCCATTTCCCACCTTATTTCTGCAAGGATGATTGGAAGCCCACCCCGGGGCCTAGTTTGATCCAGGAGCAGGCCCCGAGTCCCTCACTGGCAGTGCCTGTGGGGTCTTACTGCTCCCTGGGTCTGTGACCGGGCTTGCAAAGTAGCCGATGAATCCACTGGAGTCAGAGAGAAAGTTGGGGGTTCCAACAGCGGCCCCCACAACACCACTTCTCCTCACAGGCGGAGACCCACGCGCCACGCAGTCCCAGCCCGAGGAACCTCAGAGGTGGCTCTGGGTTTGTCTGTTTGTCTCAATGAAATTTCGTCCGCAAGTCCTGAAAAATGTTCAGATAAGGCCCACGGCTGGGGACCTGGACATCTTTCGCCATCTGCATCTGTGTTGAAAAGGATTTGATGGGGACACGTTTCAGGCCTCTCCACGTGGCGGAGAGTCCGCACAAAGAAAAGTTCTTTGGGGACAATGACATGAGTTAGAAGTTTAACTTTTTTGAACTGGCTCTGTTTGATATCCGTGAATGTTCACGGTGCTGTAGACTGGGCAGGGTTTTGAATGGCACCTTCCTGGTGCGCACCCCCCAAACAGCCCCCCAAAATATGTCTGCACTCCTCCTGCCTCAATGGCACAGTTGTGCCCTGGCCCCGGCTGTGGCGAGATTAACCTGTTCTCAGTAGGGGCAGAAAGCTCTTCAATCACTTTTTTGATGTGGTTTATCTTTCACTTCTCAGAAGGAAATTCATTCCAACTGGAATCGTAATTTTTTTGAGGGCTTTCAGCAGATTTTAGAGTTCTAGGAATGAAAGGCTCATGTGTTTCGTTCAGGAAACTTCCAGCTGCTTAAAGGAGTTAAACGTTAAGCATCAAATCAGTTAGGTGTTCAAAGACACTCTTCAAAAGGGCCTGAGAGAAAGAAGAAGAAACCACAAAGCCTCCTTATTACTGTGTTATCAAGTGTTGCCCCCACAACGCTCTTGCTCTGTGTTGATATTTAAAAAGTGGAGAAGCGTTTTTCCTGATAAGGGTGGGCTTCAATTACTGTAAATACAACAGTTTTGCTTTTCTAGTCCCTCTGCCCCACTCAGAGTCCATATTTATTAAAATCATTTGATTTTTGAATGTCTGATATTTGTACAGCTGTTTTGGTTTACTTTTTAAAAGTTACTATATTTGTAATGCAAGTGTCAAAAGTTAAAACCAAATTAAATCAAGAAGTGGGAGGTTTGTGCCAAGCGCAAACGAGCAGGATGAAAAGCCTTCAGAAAGACACTAGAAATGGCCCGGGGCGCCTTCAAAGTCTTCACCAGTTCAAAACGTCCTTCGTACAATAACTTCCTTTCTAAAAAGGGCTCGTTCAGCTCCGACTTCTGCTCATTTTGATTTTGTAATGTCTGTGAAGTTATTTCAGGGTTGTTTCTGTTATTGCTCTAGGAGAACACTTGCCCTTTCTACTTAACGTGGTGTCTGAAGTGCTACGTACAGAAGTAGGAGGGGGCAAGAAGGAGTCAGCTTGGGCCTGTACGCGGCTGGCGGGAGATGCTCTCAGAGCGCATCAGGGGAGTGCGGAACTCGGGGGCCAGTGATCTAGGGGTTAGAACGGGGGAGCTTCCTCAGGGGTGGGAACAATCTTAGTTCTGATTCTAACCCACTCTGTATCTACTCTGCTTCTCCGTGGAGCCTTTGGCAATGAAAACTCAGTAAAATCAGTCTGACTCTCTCTTTCTTCCATCCGTCCATCCATCCATCATCTGTCCTTCTGATTGTTTTCTACTGAGCATGTCTGTTACATTTAATCATTTGGTGTTGGAGTGCTTCACAAGTTAGCATAGTACCTTGTCCCCAAAATGATGTCCTAGATGTCCTAGTTGTCCTTTAGGCTTTCCAAGACTTTGTAGCTATTTTGAGACCGCGACACCTTTACCCCTGAGCCTGCGGTCAGGGTTCCCCTCCGGGGTGCTGCTTCAACACCAGGTCAGATCCTGCCTGACATGGCTGCTATGTTGTGGGCCAGGTCATCCAAATCGGTGCTGCGATCTGTTCCTCAATAATGTCATCATTGCATCTCTGGGTCCAGTACAGTGGAGGTTCTCCTACCCGCCCTCGCTCCTCCCAAAAGCAGGCAGGGTGGCTGGTGTGACTGAAGAGGTCCTGCAGTCCTGGGCCGAGACAGGCAGCCGCATGGGCTGGGGTCCTCCCGGGGACCCTGTGCATCTCCTCTTTGCACTGGGGGGCTGCCTCCCGTGGGGCAGGCGGGGACCCTATGAGACTACGCTTGAGCTGTGCGGAGTCGTGCCATACGGGGGATGTTTTCTGTCTTGCCCACCCTTTCCTGAGGGGCAGTGGGAGCCTGGGTGTGAATTTAAAGTATACAGAAGGACATTTCTTCCAGCCTCTGATCCTGAGGTTGTTGGGACTGCCTTCACGCCCAGCCTCTCTGCCAGCGAGGTGTGTCCATGAATCAATTTTACAGTCCCAGGTGAACAAAAGCCAGGACTCTTGGTGCTTGTCCATCTGGCGCTTCTCAATCCTGTAGACTTCCTGGCTCTGACCCTGGTGTTGGCCCCCACTCCTCACCGACTTGCTTCTCTTGTTTCCCCATACCTTGCAGAGAGCAGGGGGGCTGCTGCTAACTCTTGGCCTGATGTTTCCTGACACCCACCCACTCGCACCTGGCCCGGCTCCAGGTGTTCCCACCGTGGCATCTGGACATGTGAGAAACCGGGCGTCTGTTTGTGGTGTGAGCTGGATGCAGTGGGGTGCAGCGCACAATGTAACTTCATTTCCCCAGCTCACCGCTCAAGTCTGAGCCCTTTCCCGCCTGTGTTCCAAGCCCTGCCAGGGGCCAGACATTCCCTATCAGTGCCAGACATGAAGTAACAGTCGAATTTTCGAGTGTTGAGAAGTCCAGGTAAGTCCAGGTAAGGAAGTCTGTTTTCCAGGCCATGTGAAGATCCTCTGCATTCCGTGCCTGTCTCAGAATCGGAAGCTTCTCCGGGTCCAGGGCCAGCTCCCTGTCTGTTCCCCAGCCTCACCCTTCCCCTCCTCTGTCCTCACTGACCATTGTCCCTGGTCCTCCAGGGCTGGAGCAGGAAGGGAGAGGACAGCCTTTGACAGGCTCCTGGCTACTGTGCTGTGATTTGTGGGGCTGAGCTCCTGGCACTGATTCTCTCTCACGCACCCACCCAAGGGTTCCTGCGGGCTCTTAGGGATGCCCCACTCCAGCTGTCCTTGGCATGGTGATGCCCCATGTTGATCTGCTTAAGACACCCTCCCCCATTGTCCCCACCCCGGTAGACCTCCAGCCCCTTTCTCTCAGGGTGGACTTGCCCCGGAGGTCTGACCGCTGTCCATGGGTCTCATGGCACTAGATGATGCTCTGGTCATTTAAGGCAGCTCAGCATCCTCCCACCCAGCGCTTCTTCCTCACCTGCTCTAAGGTGGCTCCAGGATGCCTCTGCGAAATTCTTCACCTGGGAGTCAGGCACCAGTCTCTGCCCTGGAAGCTTCGAGCTCTGGGGGACCCTGGGAGGCTCCCCAGATGCTTCTCCTGAAGCTCCCACAATCCACCGTGACCTCAGTGTGTGTGTGTGTGTGAGTGAGCCCTCGTGCAGCTTCACCATTTAAGTGCCTTCCCCTCCCGCCTTGGGGTGGGGAGAGGCACTGCCCACTCAACATCTGACAACAAACACTCTCCCTAAGGGAAGGCCAGGTCTCCCTGACCTGCCTGTCAGTGTCCCCTTTCAGAGTTGGTGGTGAGAGCTGTGGGTGCCCTGGAGCCTTGATCCCCAAATCCTCTGGCTGTAGATGGAGGTGGAGGAGGCAGGTACCCGCCCAGAAGTCAGCAGAGCCTGCCAGCCAGCTGTGTCCTGCAGTGGGGAAGGGTCAGCTCCCACCCAGCCCCGTGTGAAGGTCGTGGGTCGCCTGCTCTCCGGGGCCACCCGGACTTCAGGTGGGGAGCCCTGATGGCCTTGAATGGTCCATTTTTGCTGGATTATTTCACACTTACTAGCGGTGTCTAAGTTCTTGCCCAACCATAAATTATGTGATTTGATTATCCCGGGTTTTCCTTCATAGTTCTGGTGATGTGCTGTACGTCTCTTCAGTTTGCCCAGTTGGTGTGGACTCTGGGGTGTGCCGCCCACACGCCCTCAGGAGCAGGGGACTTATTCCCTTAGACCCCGGAGCTTGGCTGGGAGATGCCTCAGCTGTCAGCCCTCATTGTGGAGGGCCAGCTGATGACGGCTATCTTGCCAAGGTCGTGCTCCTTCCTGGCGCTGCCGATGACTAATCAAGGCAGGGGGCCAGTCAGGTTCTCCAGAGAAGCAGGTCCAGTAGGAGGATATAGGTATGCGTATGCAGACATCCACCCTTACCTCCGTCTCGTCTCCACCTCTGCATCTCTGATCTAATCACTCATATCTATGTCTATTTTAGAGAGTGTTATTTTAAGAGATTGGCCCACACGATTGTTGGGGGCTGGCCAGTGGGTTGGAAACTCAGGTGAGAGGTTCTGCTTCAGTCTTGATTCTGAAGTTCGTGGTGCAGGTGGGCCTCAGACAGGATTTCTGCGTCACAGTCTGGAGGGAGGATTTGTTCTCCCCCCAAAAGTCTCAGGTTTTTTTCTGTTAAGCTCGTCAAGTGATTAGGTGAGACCCCGCTATGCTGGGGAGGGTAACCTGCTTTACTTGAAGTTAATTGATTGTAGGTGTCAGCCACATCTACGAAAATACCACAACAGCAACACCTGCACTAGGGGGCTGTCATTTCCCGTCCCACTGTCACTACGCAGGCTGTGTAATTCACATTCACTGGAGACCCTCTCCTTTAAGTGAGCTCTAACAGGTAATCGTTAATGTGACTGCAGTGGACAAAGTATTTAAAATTCACAAGTAATGCCCCCAAACTTGTAACTTCTCCATAAACTGCTTTATGTACCTTTCCGTGGGTTTTAACTGAAGAGGATCATGGACCTCGGGGGAGGCCCCCGGTGGGAGGGGCAGGTGGAAAGGCTCAGGGGAGCTTGCCTCCTGGTTATTTTCTCTGCTGCTGGGCCAGCGTGTGACGTTTGCTCCCCCAGGGGACAACAGAGTTCATGGAATAAATAGAGACTCCCCCCGGGGAGGTGGCTACGCTGACACAGACGGAGGGGTCTCACCCTCGTGTCTCGTTGGTGTGAGCCTCCCATGCGGAGGGGGTGGCACTGTGCTCGTCCATAGGCACTGCTTCTGCAGCCACGTGGCCCTGCCTGTTGTGAGGCTCATTTTCCTGCCTCCTCTCCAGTGTGTGCATATGTTCTTCATGCTGTTTCCGACAGCCAGAGCTGCTCTGTCCTGTCCCCGGGACTAACCCAGTGGCTCACGTTGGAGCTGCTGTGTGTCCCTTATTCTAGATCATAAAACCCCAGGCCACACGTTTACTTTCCTGCAAGACCTGCAGGCTCTTTGGGAGCGAGAGCCACATGCTTGACCCTCTTCATTCTCTGGCACCCTTGGACACAGCTCTTTGCAGGGGGCGATCAGTTAATATCACCAAAGACGGAGTTCACGGGAAATTCTGGGTTGATGGACTGCAGAGCTGAACAGCACAGGAACGCTCTCACCGGCGCGTCCTGAGTGTCAGCGGAGGGCCGTTGTGGCGTGGCTCGTGACTTTTATTGACGGCATAGAGGAGCCCGACAGGGTCTTCAGTGTGTCCCGTGACCGTGAGGCACGCCCCACGCAGGTCTCTGAAAGTAGTCAAAAGTCTGTGCAGATGGAAAGCCAGTGGGCAGAGAACGACCCTCCTTACGGGTTCAAGGTTCTTTGAAATTTCTCACCCTCCAAGAGCGCAGGGAATCCTTTCCTTGCTCGTATTCTATAAATTTTTTTTGCAGTTTTTTTTTAAACAACAGCATTAATGGCAGATGATGTTGAAATTTATCTGCATTATTAGAGTCTCAAGTATTTTTTTCTTTCTGCCTTTATGCTGGTAGATTTTTTTCCCTAGGAAAGCTTCTAACTCTCCCCAGCTGCCTCTGCACACTGTGTTAAAAAAACAAAGACATCTGCCTCCTACAAGCATCAGAGTGATGTTGAAAGAAGGAATTCCTTCTAAAAACGATGCTCTCTGGTCATCGAGCCCCCACGAGTGTCTTGCCGTCAATGTAGGTTGTCATTTTCATCGTCTTGTAGATCGGCCTGGCACTCTTGCGTATTCTTGCGGTTCTTGCGTATAATGTTAAGGTATTAATACAATAGCCATTAACTTCACCGACAATCAGTTACTTTAATTGACAATCGCAAAAGCAATTATGTCTTATTAACAACATTTTAATTTTTTCCTGCCGGTGTTGTAAATTTAAAAACACGAAACCTCAGCGTTTGCAAAGATGGCTGTCGATACGTCTGCTGTCTTGCAGACTTGGTCTTGTGATTATATCAAGACAGAGTTGATAGGAAGGTCCAATTGGCTTCCAAAACAGACTTCAGTATTCTGTTTTTAAAGATATACCATATTTTGCTGTGTATAATGCACTTTTTTGCCCGAATTTATAAGGATGCGTATTGTACACGAACAGTACTAATTCCATATCTATATCATTGTTTTTAATTCTTTTATTTATGCTTGTGCATTAAAAGTATAACTCTAGAAAGCAATAACGATACCCATATGCAAAATAACACTCTTTATAATACCAAAAACAAGTGTGTCTAATTATAAATAAATAAATAAATAATTGAATTTAAAAATTAAAGCATTTTTTTCCTGAAAGTTTGGGCCAAAACCGTGGGTGTGCATTATACATGGCAGAATACGGTGTTTGTTTGATAGACGTTCTTAGAAATACACAGTGTCCCTTTAACCTGCGGCCTGCTTGTCAGTTGTCTGCTGTTATGAAATGACTAAATATTTATGTTTTTCCAGTTCAACTTAGGGGGGAAAAACCCTCTGGTAGATGTGTTTTCTTTTAACAGAAGGCTCAGTGTAGAAGGGTATTTATAGTTGTTTTTCCCTTTCTTGATGTCACCTGCCTTTCAAATGCACCCGCCTGTTTTCCTTCAGATGTCTCATTTCTGCTGGGGACTGCCAGGCCGATCGTGGGCCCGGCTGAGGGGCCATGGAGCCGTTGGCTGCCTGTGTGTTCTGTTCTGGTGGAAGTGGGGCCCCGCCTTGCACTCAGAGCCGAGCCCGAGTGCTTTCACCTGCAGCTCCAGCGCTGGGGCAGGAGAGGGACCCCGGGGTGATGGTCCCCAGCCAGCATCGTGGTCTTCCCAGGTGGTGCCTAGAAGAGGTGAATGAGTGTCTGCACTTGTGCCAGGCGGAAAGGAACAGGAAGAAGCACTGTGGATGGAGGTTGATTTAGTGTGTTGAAGGCAAAAAGACTGACCCTCAAAAACAAGATGAAATGGTATCTCGTCATTTTTTTTAAGTTCTTTTTTTTTTAAAAAAAAGATTTTCTTCATTTATTTTTAGAGAGGGGAAAGGAGGGAGAAAAAGAGGGAGAGAAACATCAATGTGTGGTTGCCTCTTGTGTGCCCCCTACTGGGGTCCTGGCCTGCAACCCAGGCATGTGCCCTGACTGGGAATCAAGCCAGTGACCCTTTGGATTGCAGGCTGGCACTCAATCCAGTGAGCCACACCAGCCAGGGCAGTATTGCATTGTAGTTTTGTCTTGCGTTTCCCTAACGGCTAGTGAAGCTGAGCATCTTTTCATATAGCTGATGCCATTTGTATGTCTTCTTGGGGGAGGTGTCTGTCCGGGTCCTCTGCTCATTTTTAAAATTGTTTAAAATTGTTTAAAAATGGGCAGAGGTTTCTTTGTTTGGTATTGAGTTGTGTGACTTCTTTATGTATTTTCCATAGTAACCCCTCATCGGAGCTGTTGTTTGCCAATATCTTCTCCCATTGGGTGGGTTGCCTTTTTTTTTGGTGGTGTCTTCTTTTGCTGTGCGTGGATCTTGAGAATATCTTGCTAAGCAAAATAAGTCAGAAAAAGTTAAGAACCATATGATTTCACTCACGTGGGACATAAAACTGAAAGTAGTAAGTGAACAAACAAGAAAAACAAGCAAAAACACAGAGACACAGACAACAGTGTGGTGGCTACGGGGGCGGGGGCGGGGGTGGTAGAGGGTAAAGGCGGTCAAGTATATGGTGACGGAAGATGATTTGACCTTGGGAGGTGGGCGCTCAATGCAATAGGCAGATGGTGTATTGTAGAGATGTACACTTTGAAGCCTGTGTAATCTTCGTAGCCAGTGTCACCCCAATGGATTTAACTTAAAAAAAGAAATGAAAGCAAACAACAACCAAACCAAACGAACAGGAAGCCCCCGGTCTCTGCCATCCCATGGCTCAGACACAATTCACAGAGACGCCTGCCGTTTTCTTCCAGCAAAACGGCTCTTGTTTATTTTTGCAACATTTCTCTATGACTGAGAGCAAAACCAGACCCTCTGGGAAATTCTATCAGATTCCAAGAATTGCCTCACTGAGTTTTCTGAGTTATAGCAGATAAGGCAGCGCAGTGATTTACAAGTGGAAACATACCTGTGTGCACACTGCCAATGTCAGATTGAAGGACGATAACAATAAACAACTCCCGTTCTGGGCTACCGACCAGGTTCAGGAAGCGGAGAGCTTATGTGGAAGTGATTTAAGAGCTCCCGGGCCTCCCCTCTTTTCTAGTTCTTGCCTTTCCCAGAAGTGACTCGTCACAGGGACTCAGCTACCAGGAGTGCAGCTGTTCTGGCCGGTGTTCCCCGGTCCTCTGCCATCACGCCTTCCCTCTGTAACACTTTCGGGCCCCCTCAGTGCATCTCTGTCCAGTCGTGCATTCGGGGACTGCAGTTGGTTCCTGGAAATTGGCCATGATGGGAATTGTGACTCTGCAGAAATTGCCAAATGCTTCCAGTCGGCTTTCCTGCGGAGAGCCGGTTGCTAAACATCCATCAGCACACTTCTGCTTGTGGCGCTGGGGTCCCACCCACGTGCCAGGGCCAACCCCGCCAACGAGCTGCCGTGCCTTGCCTTTCCTCGGTCTCTTCCAGACAAGACTGTTCTGCTTCCTCTGTTTCTAGAATCTCTAAGTCTACCCCTCTACTGGTGCCCCCTTGCCCACCTGTAAACACACCTGCTTTTCCCATCCTTAACAACAAACAAGCCAGACAAGTAAGGCAAACCTTCTTCTAACTGGACTGTAACCTGTTTGAGGGTAGGGAGTGCCCTGTTGCATCCCCAGCTGCTGGTACTTTCTGAGAGCAGTAGACATAAAACAGACAGTGGGTGGGTGAACGCATCAGCACTTTTCCCTTGAACTACGCTCCCCTTCCCTCTCTTTGCTGCTTAACTCCTTGCACAAATGGCCTGCATCAACCATCACATAGCCTCCCAGCCACTGACTGCTGAGCCATTTGGAAACTGGCTTACTCCTGCCGTTGCGCAGCCATGTTGTTAGAGGCCACCAGGAGGCTGTGACTTGCCAGATGCAGTACCGGTTCTCAGTGTGTGTGGTTACTGGATGCAGTTCTCATGCTCGTTCATCTCTCTGCAGATCAGACTCTATGAGGCATTTCTGCCTCCCTGCATGGCCTTGCCTGGCTTCCAGGACTTGGGTCTTTTCTAGCTCTTCCTAATTCTCTTAGGGCTTTTCCTTGTGTCCGGTGCTGTTCTATTTTCTCCCTCAGTCTCCTGAATCCTGCAGGCACTGTCCTCAGCTGTCTTCTGCCCGCATAACTCCCTCATATGAATTGTTTTGCAGCCTGCGGGCAAACAAGGCGGTGTAGGGTTGGTATTTGTGATTAGTTCTTTAAACTCCATCTCTCCCACTCAACTCTGAAATCATGAGCAAAGCCCACCCCTAGTTAGTACTTAGCTTAGTAATTGGCACATGGAAGATCCTCAGTCAGCTGGACAAATGGATGGATGGGTGGATGGATCATGGATGGAAGATGGATGGATGGAGGCTGGATGGGTGGATGATGAATGGATGATGGATGATGGATGGAGGATGGATGGAGGATGGATGGATGGATGGAGGATGGATGGTTGGATCTGAAGGGCAGGTTAGTTAGGTTTAGGTCATGGAAGGAAACAAATGGACTCGAAGGAAAGTTTGGGTTTCGATCATTGAAGGAGTCCAATACCAGTGGAACCTCTCCTTAATGATAGAGACAAGTCATTTACCAATTCTGAGCTCACACTCTGTGCCCTGTCCTGGGCATAAGGATGAAAGCCACTGTCCCTACAGCATGTCCCTTCTCCCTTCCGAGTGCACTCTTTCACCCTCGCACCTTTCTTTGCTCATTTGTGTCTCCACCCCAGTGCCACCTACTGCGTGCGAAGTGCCCATCACACACTACTGCCCCTGGAGGGACCTGGCCGTTCCCTCGTGCTAGATGCAATTGCTGCCTCTCCCGTGCCTCTCTTACTACCCTGCCGCGTTCTGCCTCCAATCAGTTATTTAACTAAAAGTCTGCCCCCCCATCAAATGCTTTGTTTATTGGTGGCATATTCGATGTCCCCGTGAGTGCAGGATGCCCTACTCAATACATGTCTAGGTTGAGGTAGGTCGTGTATCTTGATAATAGTTGTTTGTTTCCGAAGTCTCAGATATAGTGTTGTATAAGTAGGAGGATTTATGGGCTGGACTAATTTCCAGCAGATAATTTTATTTTAAAATTAGACCTGAAGAGCATAGTCAGCATGGCTATTGGAGTTCGGCTGCAGGTGGCAAAGAGCTGGAAGTGGCTCTTTTGACCGTGGATACTAGAAATGTGGATGCTCTCCCCAACCCTGGGCAGAGGTCTTCTTTCATTTATTCCCAGACATCCACAGCATGTGGGTTCCATCCTCAGGCTACCTCCTCTCATGGACCTCAGGTGGCTGGCGCAGTTCCAAGTGCCCCACAGGACAACGTCATATGACCTTTTCTTGCCAGCCAAGAGACTTTGCCCAGAAGCCCTCTTGCTCACTTCCCCAGGGTTGAATTGCCAGGATTCTTCACATGCCGATCCCTAAACGAGCTGATGGTAAGAGGAAGGGGTGCCCAGTGATAAGGTTTACCCCTGAGGTTGGGACAGGGTCAGCTTTCCCCAGGCAACTTTGGGGCGGGTGGGCTGCACACTGGCACAAAATTGGGGTTCGCTCTGTAAGGCAGAAGGGAGCAGCCTGTTGTGTCTGTTGGCTTTGCCAGCTATCGGGGGGGGGGGCTATAAAAGGACAAACTGGTTCCTTTGTGACTGCGTTCACCATGACCCTGGGGACAGCTGCTGCCCCTCTGTCCCTGGCGTCCCCTCTGTCCATGATGCCTGGTGGGAGGGGAGCGTTCTCACCACAGGCTGTCCTGGTTCATTAGAAATCCTGGCTGGTCCCTGTTGTGGAGGCCGCTCTTCAAGGATCTACTTGCCCCACTTCCAGGAGTTGACCATTGATTGCTTAAGGAATAGTCGCTGTTGCCAACACAGGTTGTCAGGAACACCTGTTTGCAGCGATCAGCTCCCTGGCCAGTGCGTTTGGGAGTCAAGGAGGTCCCCAGGCCCTGAACATCGCGATGCCTTGCATCTCTCTGTGTGTGCACTTGGAAATGTCACAACAGCGTCTCACAGGACTGGCACCACCTGTCCGTCACCCACAGCCTGCAGAGGAGCACACTGAGGGCGTGCGGGCTCAGTGGGCCGCTGCTGGGCCAGCACGAACCTGGCTGCAAGCCCAGGGCCTTTCTGCTGCACTGCGGCTACCGCGGCACATCGCACTTGCCCTTCAGGTGTGTTTGGCTCCAGCCATTTCCATCGAGAATGTTCTGATGATCACATGGTTCTTTGCGTCTCACAGTGCAGAATACGGAGGCTTGCAGAGTCCCAGAGTGGGTGGTTTGCGGCCCTCGGCTGGGACAGGGCTGGGGCCTCTCATAGGTCACTTGGCTTTTTGACCTCTGCTTTTTTGGGGACCAGGAGCTTTGGGGCTGGGCCAAGCAGTTTGCTCTCATACTAAAATTTTCAAATGCTTGAGTTTTCCTGAGTTGTTGACTCTGGTTTGCATATTATTCTGACTTTTTTGCTTTGATTAGGCCAGCTGGTACCTCACATGGCTGGTGGCATGCCTGTGTCTGGCAAAGCTTCTCCCCTGGACTTTGTGACATCTTTTTGGATCCTTTGTGGCTCCTCAGCTGTGTGATGGATAATTTACACTGTCAGAGAAATACCCTCTGGACAGATAAAATATTAATAATGCCATAATGCTAATTTAAAAATACCTATCGCACATATTTAATAAAATCTTCTCTGGGCTTTACTCCTGTCTTTAAGTCAAGTCCAACAATGCAATCATGTATCAAGTTATTCATTTGGCCTAGTAGAGGTTTTGGCACGAAAATATACTGCAGGATGACATTGGATGGGAAATCTTGGCCCGGGCTTTGAAAACTCTTCCCCCTTTTGCAGCAATGGGGAACTCAGAAGCATTCAAACCTCTTGTTCATGGAAAGCACTTTGCTAAGTGGTAATCAATATTGGCCTTTGATTTAGAGGGGAAGAAGTTTGGGGGCACGTCGTCAGCTCAGCATGTGGGCTGCCACGCAGAGCGTGACCTAACGTGCCATTGCCCTTCCCGTCCCCACTGCTCGCTTTCCTGGGGCGGGACAGCACTGCCCCAGAGGCCGGACGGGACAAGTCACTGTCCTTGTCAGGGAAATGTGTGTAGGGGACACAGTGATTATTACGTAGTTTTTAAAAAGTTTTTATTGAGGTATAATTGACATATAACATAGTGGCCCTGCCTCATCCGCTGGGCTACCCCCAGCAGGCGCCTGAAACCACAGGTGGGACTGAAGCCTGCATTGACTGTGTGTTTTTCTGTACAGAGCTACCGATGAGAGAGTTTCACTCCTAAGTTAGGTGCAGTAAGTGACCACCCACAACGACTAATAATAAAGTAGAGCAGTGGTAACAGTGCACTGTAATAAAAGTTGTGTGAATGTGGTCTCTCTCTGGTACCCAGCCTCATAACCTGGGCATCCTGGGTCTGGAGCGGGTGCCGGGCGGGGCGCACAGGCAGCTACATGAAGGGGTGCTTCACAGCCCGGGGTGGGGGTGCGGAGCTGGATCAAGGGAGAGTTCACGTCACACGTAGAATGGCGAGCGATTTAAAGCTCATGAATTGTTCCTTTTTCCTTTCTGGAATTTTCCCCTTAACAATTTTGGGCTGCGGTTGACCATGGTAACTGAAACCTTGGGAAGGGAAACCACGGGTCAGGGGGACTATTGTGTATTAGTTGCAGGTGTACAATGTAAGGATTCGATATTGCAAATACTGCTAAATAATCACCGCAAGTCTAGTGAACACCCATCACCACACAGAGTTGTAGACTTTATTTTTTCCCGTGACGAGAACTTTTAATGTCTATTCTCTTAACAGCCTTCAAATATGCGGCGCAGTATCATTATCTGGAGCCACCGTGCCGTCCATTATCCCTCACGGCCTGTGTGGTTCCAGCTGGAATTTCACTCACACTCCCCTGCCACCCCACCCCCACCTTTGGCTGCCACTGTTCTGTTCTCTGTATCTGTGAGGGTTTTCACGTTATTTTATTTTTTGGACTCCACACCTAAGTGAGATCATACGGTATTTACGTCTCTCTGAGTCGCTCAGCATAATGCCCTCAAGGCCCTTCCACGTTCTTGCAGACAGCAAGATTCCATTCTTTTTTATGGCTGAATAATACTCTGTTGCGTATATATCTGTGTATATTTTCTTTATCCATTCATCTGTTCATAGGTTTTTTCCGTGTGTTGCCTATTGCTTTTTTTTTTTTTTTTCTGATTATCAACATGAGTATTCTTGGGTCTTAAAATTTGGAAAGGAGTGAAAACTATAAAGAAAAAAAGAAGACAGTCCCATAATTCACTTTGGAAATACAAAGATCATTTCTGTTAGCGATTCCATGCTCTTTCCTTTGGTCATCCTCCTTCTCTTTCTGTCTTCCCTTTTGTCTGCCGTCCATTTTTTTACAAGGCTGGACTCATGCTATATATATGGTTCTGTATCCTAAACTTTTGGTCCCAAGAATTTGTGTTTCCCGTGTCAGAATAGACGCTTCGCGGTGGCAGTTGGGCAATTTGGATTAAATGTCTCTGTTCACGGCTCGAAGCCTTTAGGTGGAGCGGGTGGGCCAGCTGGCTGCGGGTCCACTTATAAATACTGTAATATTGCCCACTGCAAATGTTGATCTTGATGCAATGCTTAAGACATTTTCTAATTTGAAAATATTTTCAACTGAAACAGTTGTCACTTGCAATTTGTCATGTCGTGAGGGTTCTATTAAGTGTAATATTTTGGGATTGGATATTTTCCTTGGAAAGTTGCATAAGCAGAGAAATTCTCCTATCTCCCAAAAAAGAGGTCGGATTTTAGAGCTGCGCCAGCAGGCCTATTCTAGGAAAGATTTGTTTTCTTTCTCTTTATTTTCTTTCTTCGTCTGGTACTGTTCTAACCTTTTAAAAAATATGGGTCCTCCCAGCATCCACACATTAAAAGGATTGTTTCTTTCCTGGGACGAAAACAATTGTTTAATTACAGGCTCCGGGATGTTTAATAAACCCCATTACTCTTTGCTCGGCGCAGAGACAAGCGCTGAAAGGATGATCTGGGAAAACCATTATTACCGAAGCTGGGGGCTGCGAGGAAAGGAAAACATTTTCGAGATATTTCCTTAGCAAACGTATGCGTGGGCTTCGGCGCGCCAGCCCAGGCCTGGCCTTTTTCTCATTCCTGATTTTTGCTTCCCGTTGCTGAGCTTCCCTCTGAGGAATGTTGCCACCCTTCCCCACCCCTTTTAAGGGAAGGATTTTAACTTTGTGCCCCTTTTCAAAGGATATTTAAAAATAATGTGTAAGGAATAGGTTTTGTCACTAAACATCCAGTTGGTCCTTGGTATTAATATTTGGGAGAAAACAAAACCAAGGTTTAATATGTCTACATTCTGTTTCAGGTTGTTCCACAACCTTTGAAGGCCTGGGGAAAGCCGTGTTGACCAGAAGTGAGACAAATGACTCACAGAGAAAAAAGATGGTGGCGCCAAAGGCAACTGGAGGTAAACCAGAGAGCCAGACAACCCTACCCTTCCTAGTTAGGGGTTTTTTTTTTTTTTTTAATGTGATTATGTAAATATTCCGTGTCTTTAAAATTTGGTATCTGTGGTCCCAAACCTGCAAAGCCCTTTCCCTGGACTGTTGGATGTCCTTGGACGGGCTCTGTTGGCCCCACTGATTCTCCCTCCCAAACACGCTGCCTCGTGCACAGCACTACCCGCTCCTCCTTCCCCAGCACCGCAGAGTTGTATGTCCCGGCTCTCTAGGTATTGTAGTCCACACAGCTCCTCCTGTCTGCGCCGCCTTCTGCTCTCTCTCGCTCCTTCCAGAAGAACCTAAGGCCAAGGACAGTGTCTGCAGACCAGGGATTTGTAATTCCTGCCGTATTACTGAATTGAGTCTGTAGTTATTTTTTAGTTATTTTACCTGCATTCAATTGAAACCTCGTTTCAAGAGGCACACACACACAGAACAAGTCTCTGCATCCATTAACTGTGCAAAAAAAGTAAGGTGGACGATTTCAGCACTTTACGTACAAAGTCCCCACGCCCGCTAGCGCATTGGGCCTGTCAGACTGCCCTCAGAAGAGCGCCGCAGCGGGTGGAGGAGGTTTTGGTGAGGCCCTGGCACGCTCACTTAGACCTTAGGACTGGAAAGAGTCTGTCCTTTGCCAGAACTGCGCCAGGAGTCACTAGCAGATGGACAGCGGGACACAGTGACTGGGACGCCCCTGGAGTAGAGGTGGTGTCCAGGCAGAAACGGCGGGGTAAATTGGGTGTGGTTCCCGAGGCCATGTCCCATCAGGGCCGCTAATCTCCACTAGTTAGAACATCACAGCATAACCCTTGGTCAATGTGTATTAGTTTGCCTGGGCTGCTGTAACAAAGCACCACAGACTTTGGTGGGGCCGGGGTTAGATAATGTGTGTTCTAGGGGACCCCTTCCCTGGCTCTAGAGAATAGAAGTCTGAGGTCAAGGAGAAGAAAATATTTCCCCTCTTTTCCCACAGACGCGAAACAGATGAGCAGGACAAAATAACCACATTGATCGCGTATGTACACACAGGGGCTCCATAAGCCCATGGGGCCAAGGACGTGCCAGGCATTTGGGGCTCAATGGCCATGTCAGTGAAGGGGAAGCACGGGGCTGGTTCCGACTTTAAAGGGGAGGCAGATGGTTCACAGGTAGAGGAGAGAGAGTGAGCGATTGATGAACATATCCCTGCCGGGACCACCTGGCATAATGAGACACAGAGCGGAGCCCACCAAGCCGACTCGGCATGCTGTCCCCGTCTGCCACATCTGGATGCTAAAGTGATGCTCTCTGTCTTTAAGCAGGGTTTTTTGTTTTTTTGGTTTTTTTTTGAATCTGAATTCCTTTAGTCAGGTAATGGGGAAAATCAAAAGTTCTTCCTGAGTCTTTTGTTTCTTAAAAATAAGCAATTTAAAATAATCAGTATCCAGAAGAGGCACATCACGAGGCTGAGGGGGAGCGTTTTTTTGGCCTGGGCACGCCCCCATGGAGGAGCAAAGCCACGGGGTGTAAGTACTTCATGTCTCTTGAGACCTGGCCTGGGAACCGGGTATGCCATCCTTTGGCTGCGTTCTGTGGGGTGAAGCAGGTCACGTGGACAGCCCCCTGAGACGAGGGTTGGGCAAACAGTCTACATGTGTAGTGAGAGTCACCGCAGTACCAGGCAAAAGGTGTGGGCGCAGGGAGGAGCCGAGAGTCGGGGCCATCGCTGTGATATAGGCTATTGCATCACTGTCCTCTCTGTGTAACACACTCATGGGGCGGTTCAGTGGCCTGTACGTGTCATAAGCTGTCCCAACCTAGTAGCTGAAAACACTATGCGATGTGTTCTTTCCCATGGTTCTGTGGGCCGACGGGGCTCAGCTGGAGCCCTGCTCCCTGGACACTCGCGGGGACTGTGGTCACCTGCAAGGTGACCATTCTGAACATCCAGGTGGGCTCCCTCACAGGCCTGGCACGTGGTGCTGGCTGTCAGCCGGGCACCTGCCTTGGGCTGCGGCCACGTCACTGTGCTGCCGGCAGGCATGGGGCCTGGGTTCCCAGAGGCAGGAAGGGGAAGCTTCTGGTTCTTTGGAGTCCTGGCCTCAGAACCACCCAGAACATCCCCTCCGCTGTGTTCTCCGGATCAAAGGCGGTTGTAAATCAGCCAAGAGCTGAGGGGTGGGGACAAGCTCTGATGGGGGTGTGAGCACCAGCATGTGTGTGGGGAGGGGGGAGTCGTGTGGGGTGAGCTACCTGGAGAGAGGCCGAACTGAATAGAAGAACAGTCTGTTCCTGAGTGTGGGGGGCTGCACAGAAGGGAGCCTGTCTTGTGTGAGGAAGGTTGAGGATGGCCCCCTGATGAGCTGTGTCACCTGAGGAGCAGAGGGGTGTTTTCTGTTTTCCTGGGGTGCCTGCTGCTCTCCTAAAGAGGCCACCCTGGGGGAGTCAAAGAATCCCTGCACTGAGAGGCCTTCGGCCAGGACCCCCTGCCCACCCCCTGCCCAACCCCTCTCTCCTTGGTGCCCCAGGAGCCCAGTTACCTTCAATGGCTACCCAGTTCAAGTTCAAGACAGTGTGCTACTCGTTTTGCATTTTTAAAGAAAGTGTTACCCTTTAAAATGACTTGCTTTAGATGTCAGGGGAAAAAAATGCATACTTTCCAGGATCAAGAAAATTGGCTACAGTAAAAATAATGCCTAAAGTTCTGAGCATGCCAGGAGCTTGCAGGACCCCGTGGAGCCCTTTTGGGGGACGGGCCCTGCACACGCAGACATGGAGGCGAGGGCTGCCCATGAGCAGCCCGTCCACACTGGAAGTGGATGCTGTGCCCCAGAGAGGGTCATAAAGAGAGGAGGAGAGACGCCATTGGGGCCGCAGTGCATCTTGGGCATATCTCTGGCATAATGTGCTCACCAGCAAACTTCAGGGCAGCTCTGTGTCTGTAGTCCTGGAACTGAGCTGTTTCTTTTTGTTTTGGGGTTAATTACTACTTAGAGTCATGTGCCAGATTTATGAAGAAGAAAAACAACAACAAAAAAATGACAGTTGACTAAAAAAAGTGATAATACCTAGAAGTATACATTAGAAAAGGTATTTTCAGTGCCAGCTGGTGGCTAAAATCTACAGATACCCAAAGGCTGGGTGGGAAGTTTTACTGGGGCCTGGAGCCCTGGGGGAGAGGTCCCCATAGAATCCACCTTTGGGGCCGACATGTTTCCCGCCAAGATGGGAATTGTTTTTTAGACTTTGCTTTATTGTGTTCAGCCCTTCAGGACAATGAAACACTGAAACCTGGTTGTTTATCATGGTTTGTGCCATCTCTTTTTTGTCTCCTAGCTGTCTCCGGTTCTACCTGGACGCTGAATGAGCTGGCCTGCTGAAGGACATGATTCAGACTGTCCCGGACCCAGCAGCTCATATCAAGGTAGGTTCCCTGTTGGCTGGGAAGCTGCGAGCTTCCTCCCTGGCTGGGTTTGTGTGGGTGCCTGCTTGTGCGTCAGTCACTCCGGGGCCCACCCACCAGGCCTGTGGGCCCCACCCACTGCACTGCCTGTCTCCTACAGCCTGTGAGCCGAGCACATAGTTTTTCCATTTTGAAATGTGATTGGGAAAAATCAAGAGAAGAATGTTTCATAACACATGTAAATTACACGAAGTGTAGATTTCATTCAGAGTCACAGCATTTTCCCTGGGACTCGGGCACCGTCACTCATGTACATTCTGTCCGGGGTGGCTCTTGTGCCCTAGAGGTGGCATTGAATAGCTACAAGACCATGCAGCCCACACCCTGCAAGTCTTCACTCTCTGGCCCTTTGCAGAAGAAGGTTGCGGAGTTCTGAGTAAATGTAGGAAACCACATCCGAATCCCCCTGACTTCTGTTTAATTCCACCTCCTTTACACTGCCCGGGGTCACCTAGGAAGAGACTAGAGGGCCACCACTTGGGTCTCCAGTGCTCAGACATCGTTTTCCCTGGGCATGCCACCACTTTGGTGGCCCGTCAGGCCACACCCGCCCCTGCTGCTCACAGACAGCCTTTCCCCGCCACTCTGGAGGTGAGAGAGCAAGGCAAGTCCCTGAGAGGAAGCCGGCCCATTCATCTCCATACCACACGTACACGCAGGGAGAGCCACAGGGAGGAAATGAAGCAATGGTTTTAATATACTTGACCCAATAACTGCTACAGAAAAAACTAGGGCCAGAGCTACATTAGCCAGATAGGCTGTCTACACCTGTGCTGTTTAGCTCAGCTGTCTGCGCTGGGCCGATCATTCGCCGCATTGCCAGTTCTTCGTGTTCCCCATACTCTTCATTTCCCCTGAGTGGCCTAGTATGCTTGACTAATTTATGTCCTTTGCCTGAAATGTTAATTGAAAATGGAAAGTGGATTATCATTGAAAGGAAAGTTTATGGCATTGAAAAATTTACCTCTTTTGGCCTAACATATAAAGTGGCCTCCAAAATATCACACACACACACATTTCAAAAGTAATATATTTGGGGGGGGGTTATGGACCTGGACCATGGGCAGCTTACATCCGTGTCTTGGAAAATGGGGTTGGAAGTAGTAAGCGCTCCAGTGCATTCTTTGAGCTTTGTGGGTGCTCGTGAAATTTCAGAAATAAGGGATATCCCGGGCGTGTTGAGGATTCTGAATTTTATGCAGGGGTAGAGAGGAGTGGATCCCTACTGGGGACACTATAATTGGTTTCTGTGTGGTATTTTATGGGGGCATGGTAGTTACATCTACAGAGGTGCAAGTGGAAAACCTCTTGTGGACATAAGTTTTCTTCAGAAATACCTGGAACATACCTGGTAAGTGTGTTCATGCTACACGTGGATGGGGGGGGAGGGGGGCTTTTTTCTTTTGGACTCTGTTGGCTGTGAAGCCGCACGGTGCAAATTAAAGGTCCTAGGGAGGATGATACAAGAAATACCTTTTACAGTTCAGAGTAGGCGGGCTAACAACTGAAACCCATTTTGATTGGCATTTTGTTCCCCACCAATTAGAAGGAAAGGATAAAGTCAGCAAGAAATTATTGCAGAGTTTAAAAAGGGGGTTCATGAAGTGCACAGTTTTAGAGAAATCTGAGGGTCATGGTCTCTGGAAATGTGTTTATGGGAACTGTCCTGGATTTGGTCTCAGAACTGTGTTTTCAGTTCTGATTTATCACATTGTCATCATATTCGTTAGCATAAATACACACCAAAGATAATTTTGAAGAATGGTAACCCTGAGAATTTTTTTTAAACGCATTTCAACTCAGATTGCTCCTGTGTGTTTTGAAGATGAAGTGGCCAGTGAGCACCGCAGTTACTAATAGCTGATATTGGCTCCGAGGTAGTGAGAATTATATTAAAGATGTTTGTTTCCATGGTAAATCTATCAAATTCTACCTATTGGAGTTTAAATACTTATTTCTGGACTTCCTTCTTTCGGTATATGAAGTCAGTGTCCTTGACAACAAAGTTAGGAAGATCAATTGCCTTTCTGTATTTCCTTAAAATACCTGACTTGGGGAGCCGGCTCAGCAGGCTGTTCTGTGCGGAGCAGTTCCCGGCTCCGGGGTGAGCAAGGCAGCCTGTACTTCTGGGAGGGGAGCTCTGGTAAAGGGCACAGGAATGGCTCCCTGTGATGCGTTAATGTAAATAGTGGATGATTTTGTCTTTGGCTCATTGCTACTGAGAAGGACTTCAGTTCTCCTTAGAGGGGACCTGACGTTGCAGGTGTGCAGGGGCCCAGCCACAGAGACTGGGTGTCCTTCACACTCCAGTCCACGGGCTGATCTGGGGAAGGAAACATTTTATGTTAAAGGAATTTATTCTACATAATTTACCGCAGTTCTTTTCTGCTAGAACAAATATTAATGTAGCAAATGTATAATATATGGTTATATTATTAATATAGGTCATTAGCGTACTCTTATGTATTATCAGTAGAAGGGGAGAAGGAAGAAGAGGGAATATTCTGGAAGGAACTGGACAGTACAGGGTCAGTACTTAGCAAGAAGTCAACTGCTGAACTTCTTTCCCACGTGATTCTGTAGTGGCTGCTCTGGAAGTAACGCTTCATGTTGCTGATTCTAAAAGATGTTGAACTTAAATGCTGTTTGCGTTCCATAGAAGGAAGGGGTTGAAAGGGTTTTAAGAAGCAGCCAGCATTAACTGCAAGGCCACTGGGAGGCCTGAGGACCCAGCCAATGAGTTGGACTCTAAAAGTAACACGAGTGGATGCCCTGACCAGCATCCCTGCATCCCTTTATCCCTTTATCCCTGCATCCCTGCATCCGAGAAAGGGGTCGGACCACTTCTCTGGGCCCATCTTGATTTGTTGGAGAAGGGTGGGTCTCACTCCCCAGCTCCTACCTGGCTGACAACAGACACATTGAGTCGTAAGCACTTCACACATATTTGCAAACCTGATTTATAGTCACTTTGCTTCACAGGAAATTAGAAAGTTTATCCTTTGAGGATACACTCAACAGAGACCAGAGGGTGGAGTTCTTCCCCCAAAGTCCATGTGCTGTGGAGATGATGTAAGCCTTTGATGCACTGCCTCATTTTTCCTTCATAAATCAGGCGCTGAGCAGAGTCCAGCAGGGTTTGCACATCGCGACCAGCCGGGCAAATCTGTGGCTGTCGAGAGCTGCACGTCCGTTCCCCTGCAGGACAGTGGCGCTTAGGGAAACAGAGAAGAGCGAATTTGCTAACATTCCTGCAATGAGCACGTATTATTTTTATAATCAGAAAAGTAACATTGTCTAAAAATAGCAAGATATTTGATAACAGCACAAAGGGGGAGACTTCTAACATTGGGTGGCCCTGCCTACAGATATGAGGGGGCCCCCAAAACTCAGAATTTATAAAAAATTGTATACTTATTCCCCTAATAAGAAGCGAGGGACACTTCTCCCCTGGACTCTGTTACACTCAATTGCCAGCCCAAGAAACATGTTGACGTTTTGAAACCCAAATCCAAACAGCATTCCCTAACCCTCACGGGTGTGACTGGGATACTCGGAGCTGCCACACAGCACAGTGCAGCCTCCAGGGCAGACAGGAAGAAAAACACCAGTTGCTCTGATAAACATAGAATTTATAAAAAATTGTATACTTATTTGTACATGTTTAAGCTTCAGTCACCTTCGAAGTGCTCCCCATTTGATGCAATACACCTATCGAGACACTTTTTCCACTGCTCAAAATGGTTTTGAACTTGTTGATTTTGATGCATTTCAATGCTCCTGCCGTTTTTTGTTTCACCTCTTCCACATTGGCGAAACGTTTCCCTTTGAGGCCTTTTTTTTTCACCCAGGGAAACAAAAAAATGTGACTTGAGTTGAGATTGGGTGAACAGGGAGGGTGGGGCACAGGGGTCATGCTGTTTTGGATGTGGGCAGGTGCACTCCTAGATCACCCATCATGAAATGGGCAAATGTGGTGAAAGAGTCTTCAAAAAAAAAAAAAAAATTCACTGCAGCCAAACGCAGCCTCTCACAACAACGCCAGCTGGTGCACTGGTCCAGATGGGTTCCTAGAACACTCACCTAGGAGAGGAAGCCTGTACTACCAGGCACCTGCCCTTCAGGTAATAATTCCATTTTGTGGGCCCCCCTTGTATGTTACATGGAGTTTGCTGGAGCTGGGCTGTACCTTCTGTCCCTTGAGGCTGCTCTCGGTGCCTGCAGTGGGGTTCAATGGCATGCTCCCCCAGGCATACCCACAGTCCCCCAAACTGGTGACTCCTCATCAAGACTCGGTGGTGCTGACATGTTCAGGGAGGATGCTGGTGTAACCAGGAGGTGTGGGCTGGGGTCAGAGGAGAGTCAGACCCCACTGCCCAGCAGGGTGGTGGTAAATTGCACGTGGCTGACCCAGAACACTCGGGGGAAGCTTTCCTCTCTGACAGCATCCCAGAGAGCTGCTCAAAATGCAGATTCCTGGGCTCCCCCCAAAGCTGCTTCTTCAGGAAGTGTCGGCTGGACCCAAGGGACTGCATTTTAATGAGTGCCGAGGTGTTTCTATGGCCCTTACTTAGATAATGAATAAAATTATTAATTATTAAGCTAGCCTGAGATAATCAATTGGTAGATGTTTATCAGAGCAACTGGTGTTTTTCTTCCTGTCTGCCCTGGAGTCTCCGAGTATCCCAGTCACACCCGTGAGGGTTTAGGGAATGCTGTTTGGATTTGGATTTCAAAACGTCAGCATGTTTCTTGGGCTGGCAATTGAGTGTAACAGAGTCCAGGGGAGAAGTGTCCCTGGCTTCTTATTAGGGGAATCGACTTAGGAATTTGAATCAGGAATTTCTCAGGTCAGCCCCGCAGCGAGTGTGTTGGAGGCGTCCGCATGCCTGACCCGCTGTGGCAAGCACAGTGCCCTTTGTGTGACTGGAGTTCAAGCACCGATATCCTGTGGCAAGACTCAGCATTGGGACCACTGGTGTGGGGGAGGCACGAGCTGGAGGCCAGCTCAGGGTATGATGAGCTCAGGACGCTGCGCGTGTGTTTTCTGATGAGAATACCCAACTTTCTCCCTGTTCTTACTCATGTGTGGTGCATGTCTTATTCACGGGGTCTCTGTGGGTTCGTTCCCACCTTCTCCTTGTCCTTTTGCACGTTCTTGACCTCTGATCCCAAACTCCCATGTCTTCTTACCTGGCTCTGATCTCCAGCCTCATAGCACTAGGTGCCTGTTCGACACCCCACCTGGATGTGGGTGCAGGTGCCTTCGACTCAGCAACCGATCAGAGGAAACACACATCCGTTTGCGCGATGCTCTGAGTCTTCAGAGCATCTTCAAATTCTCTGGTGCCTTTAACCCTGGGCGTGCATCACTTGTCCAGCTCACAGAGAGTCTCGGGTCATGCGTTCCACAATGCTGCCTCATTGTTAGCACCTCCTCCCTCCGGGACACAGCGGCTATAGCGTGAAGGTGAGCAGGCAGGCTGTGAAGCCAGACTTCCTGCAACTTCTGCCCGAGACTCAGGCTTAACACTTAAGGCTTATCTTTAACTGTTCTCTGTCTTTCACCTCCTGTCTTATTCATAGTGCCCTTTCTTCATGGCACAAATGTGGGTCTACATTATCTCCCTCTTGACCTGGGACAGGAGTCTCTTCTTCTGGCTGCTTTCTCCACCCCTGTCCTTATGTTCTCACACGCCGCCAGGCCAGGCTAGTCCTCCCAAGAGGCAGCTTCCTTCAGTGCTCCTCTGATCAGAAATCTTGATTCATTCATGGAGCACGGACACTTTAAAGAGTCTTTTGACACCAGCGTCATCCCGCCCAATTGTGCTCTTCTGCGCTTCTCCAAGGAGTGTACGAAACCATCCTTTTATCATGTCTTATTGCAAGTTTTAACCTTTGCTGATTTGAAGGGTGGAAAGTGGAGTATTATAGGTGTCATTTCATTTGGAAACTTGAGCAAGTGATCATCTGCTCATACACTGACCAGCAAGTTCTATTTCTTTTATAACTCCCTTTTCTGCTCATTTCAATGAAATCGTTTAATATTGCTGGGGGTGGGGGCATAGCAGGAACCAAACAGAAAAGATCCCTGCTTACATGAAGCTTACATTCTAGGGGCTGAAATAGGATATGTTTAAATATATAAAGTCAGCATTGCAACAGATATGTGTGTATATATCCATATATTAATGCTGGTTGGTATTCTCTAGAACAAAATGTAAGGCAAGCAAGAGGTAGTCAGGAGCAAAAGGAGGGGGGAAGTTAGGGAAGGTCATTGGGAAGATCTGAAAATCAGACAGACAGGAAGGAAGTGAGAGCGTGGGCCATGTGATCTTATGGCGGAAGAGTGCCCGGAGAGAGGGAACAGCATAAGCAAAGGCTGTGAGGCAGGAGCTCGCTTGGCATGTTCAGGGAAAGGCAGAGGGTGAGGGTGGAGCTGCAGGATGTAGGGTTGGAGAGGAAATCCTGAGGTTACTGGGGAGATTCCGATGAGCAAGGATAAGGGCTTAAATTTCATTGTGCCTATCGGGAAGCCATTGGGTTTTAAGCAGAATGGGTGACCTGACCTGATTGAAACTTTCTAACGATGCTGCTGACGTGTAATTTACATTGATTGTGCCATTTTCCTCTGTGAGTCCTGGGCGTATGATTTGAGGCTGAGTGTTGAGTCCTTGCAACACATGGAAGATGGGAAGAGGAGGAGGAGCCCACAGAGGGCTGAGAGGAGGAGCCAGTAGGTATGGAAGGAACTGGAGAGTGCCGGGTGGGCAGAGGCGAGGGCCATCAGCTTTGCAGCGTGGAGGCTGTGGAGGCCTCGGTAAGAGCGCTGTGGATGGACTGGACACCTGGCTGTGGCAGTGGCTTCAAACGTGAGGGGAGGAGAAGTGCAGACCGCTCGTGCCGGCGACCCTGGTCACAGTCGGGATTTGGAAGGTTCACTGCCTTTCTCGGCCCCGGTACAAGTTGTGCTTTAATGATATTAAGCCCAAACTGTGTCAGATTTGCCATACGGATTTTTTTTTAATCCTCACCCGAGGATATGTTTGTTGGTTTTTAGAGAGAGAGGAACAGGGAGAGGGGAAAGAGAGAGAAACCTCGATTGGTTGCCTCCAGTGTGTGCCCTGACGGGGGACTGAACCTGCAACTTTCGGTCTACGGGATGATGCTCCAGTCATTTGAGCCACCCAGCCAGGGCAGTCATACTGATTGCTTTTGATGTTGGTTCTGCTTTTTAATTTTTATTATTACACCACAAGATAAGTGTTTTTATTTGTTTCCACCTATACTTTCCTTTGTGATCTTTCTTAGCTGTTAAGCTTAGAAGGTTCTTATCTATTTTTCTGGGTTTTATTTTTTACTCTATAACTTTGTTAACAGAAACAAAAGAAAATGTGTTCTATTTTGGAAACCACCAATACCGTCATCAGTGTGCACAGCAGACATGCAGAATTGCGTAGAGCACCTGGCCTGGGTTTTTCCCCCTGGGGTTCTGCCGTCTGTGCAAAATGAACCCAGCGTAGCGTGGCAGGGTTTTTTCTGTGAGTGCACCCCCACGGAAAGGTCGGACAGCCAGAGTAGATGACAATGAGCACAGCGCACCAGTCCGAATGGGGCACAGACCAGCCAGAGGAGGTCACGCTTGGACACGGCTGCTCTCCCTGACTAAGTGCTCATATGTTTCCTCCCATTGCTCCCTTGCTGGGGAACTGGAATTCTTGCTTCCTGCCCTCTGGCCTCTTGCTTGGGTCTGCTGTCCTCCACATCTTGATGCTTGGATCCTTGCCGTTTGGACAGAGGAAGGGTATTTACCGAAGAATGATTCTCTCTGTGCATGTTTTCTCGGCTTGTTGGATGATACATTACTCAACGTGGCCATACGATCATTTGTTTCTCTTATTGTATCTTGTGCCTAGTAGACGTTCAACATAGTGGTATTGATAGAATTAAATAGGCAGTGGTCACAATGAAGCGACAGGGACCCAGGGACTTCGCTGTATTCTGGGACAGATGACCCTGTTCCCTCTTCACGGGCTCTTCACACATTTGTCCCTTCCTTTGTAGATGTGGCGGTGATCACAGAGCCGATTGGCAACAGAGAATGTGTTCTTAGGGGCACTATGTCCTAATTTATATATGTGTATATATATATATATATATATATATGTGTATATATATGTGTATATATAGTTTTATTTTTTTGGAGCAGTTTTCAGTTCACAGCACAGCGGAACAGAAAAGCACAGAGCTCCCATGCACCTGCTGTCCCCACACCCACAGCCTCCCCCACTGCTCACGTCCCCTCCGGGTGTGTATTTGCTCACCACTGGTGAGCCGGCACAGGCACGTGGTCATCGCCCAGAGCCCACAGCTTGCAGCAGGGCTCACTCTCTGCACTGTGCACTCTGTGGGTTTAGGTTAATGAACAGCCGCCTGCATCTCTCACTAGAGCATCGAAAGGAGCAGCTGCACCTCCCTGAGCACCCTCTGTGCTCCCACTATGCGTTCCTCCCTCCCCCTCCCCAGCCCCTGGCAACCGCTGATCTCTTTCCTGCCTCCCTGGTTCTGCCTTCTCCAGAAGGTCCTGTAGTCAGAATCGTGCGGCGGGTAGCCTTTTCGGATTGGCCTCTTCCACCTAGTCCTATGCACGTAAGCTTCCTCTGTGTCTTCTCGTAGCCTGATAGCTCATCTTGACTTTTTCAAATCCTGGAGCTTTTAAAAAATTGTATGAGTGTCATATATTTTCTCCCCAGAATAAGCAATACACACTCTCTTATATGCTCACAGATCTACTGCAGCCAACTCAGTGCCCCCCACTGACTCCCCTACTCCGCCCGCCAAGGCCCAGGGGTCCCTGGTTGGAACCCCATGCTGGTGACGGAACCCGGTTGGACGCGGTTGGTGAAACCGAAAAGAAATTTCCATTTGCACCTAGCTCTCCTGCCAGAAAATGTGTGGCCTCTTGCAGTCAGGGACAGGGCTCCTTTGACCAGAGGTCGTTTCGAGGCACATTCTTGACCTCCATTCAGTTCAGACCACAGACAGACACGCGTTGGCAGGTTTGTCGTCTGGAGCACTTCCCCTCCGACGGCAGTGTGCACACGCGTCACCCGGGGCTGGGGGGCCTTCAGAGTCTGCACTTCAGTCGAGGCCCTGGCACTGCTGGCCTGAAGGCCAGTCTTTTCACAGCAAGACTTTAAAGCCATGGTTTTCAAACTGTAGGCCACGACCCACCTGAGGAAGGGAGGCAAGGCCAGTGTTAGCCAAAGGAAGTGGAATGGGGTGGGGGCCTCTACACAGGAAGGAGAAGTCCTATTTTGGAATTTTGGAAACTTGTTTTAGTGTTGTGTGTGTGTGTGTGTGTGCGTGCATACCAGGTTGGATACACCGTGTACGATTTCTTACTCTGGATACACTGAGCAAACCCTGCTTGTGATTTCTGTGGAGGCAGAAATGGGGGGCGGGGGGCACCACGGTGGTTTCACCCTCAGGAACAGTGGGTTCACAGCATGAAATCGCACATGTGTCTCCGTGGATTTGCTTTGCTGACTCTGGTATCCAGATGTTGGGATTTATCCAAAGCAGGAACTGTAAATAGCAGAGAAAGTTCTCTCTTTCTTTTGCTAATTTTAAAGATCAAATTCCAGGGTTAAATGAAAATCCCAGTTGTGTTTTGCCTAATTGAGAGTACATGTTACTTCTGAGAATATACTTTTCAAAAAAGTCAACAAATTTAACCGAAGCATGGCTATTAATTTTTGAGGGATTCTTTGTGGATTTTCTGGAAAGTGCTGCTCATTTGCATTACACATTTACTGCTAATATGCTGCTATTATCGATACCCCAAAATAAACAATAACACCAATTTATATGGACCTCCAAATTAGTCCCATAAAATTTTACAGTAGTGGCGGTGCTGAGCCAATCGAGCTTGAGGCTGGCACAGCACGCAGCTGTGACCACGTGATTCGCGTGTCCTTTGTTTTAAAGCCCACGTTTAAACCGGGTTGTGTTTAAAATCTTTGTGGTTAAGATTAATCGTCACCAATCAAAAGTTTGTGCCTGATGTAAAAGTAAAGAGCAAGTCAGATTTTTCACGACTTATGCTGTTTGAAAAAGCCCCCAGTTCCAACTTCTCATTCTTGTTTGAAGAAAAGGTTATGTAAACTTACCCATTTCATTGCCCACGGCAGGAGGAAGCCAGAGCCTGCAGGTGGGACTAGAGGTCGTGGGCAGGTTTCCTATTTGGCTGCCAGGGGAGGTTGTCCTGGAAGAATTATTCATAAAATAGACAGTCCTAGCAATGAACAAAGACATCAGGAAAGAAAGCAGACCCAACAAGAGAAGATATTTTCACCTTATGAATCATTTAAACAGTATACTCCTGTTCCTATTTCTTAGTCTTTAGGACTGGAAAATTCACCTATATCCAATAAAAAGAGTTAAAAAGACCCATCACTTGATTCCCCAAGACTGGAATTAAAAACAAACAAAGAAACAAAACCCAATCTTACGTGACATAAGATTCATCTGGTAAGGAAGTGTGGCTATGAATTGGAAAAAATCACACGATGGGTTTTTGTTTGGTCCCTCCTCCAGGTTTATTGAGATAGAATTCATACTGAACACTGTGCGAGTGTAAGGTGTGCATGATTTGACACACATATGTTTTGGGAAATGATTGCCACAGTAGGGTTAGTTAACACCTCCATCACTTCATATTAACTATCAGTTAATTTTTTGGTGGTGAAAACATTTACTCTTTTAGCAATGCAACTATAACAATATGGTACTGTTAACTATAGTCACCATGCTGTACATTACATCCCAGAACTTACCTTACTTTCATATTTTTTAATTGATTTTAGAGAGAAGGGGAGGGGAGAGAGAGATGTGAGAGAGAAACATTGATTGGTTGCCTCCTGTAACATGCCCCAGCTGGGGATTGAACCCACAACCTAGGTATGTGCCCTGACGGGGAATCGAACCTGCAGCCTTTTGGTGTGTGGGACGATGCTCCAATCGAGCCATCCTGCCAGGGCTCATCTCATCGCTGAAGTTTGTACCCTTTGACCAGACTCTCCCAGTTTCCGGCACCTCCATTCCACTCCCTGTTTCTGTGAGTTTGTTTTTTTAGAGTCCACATATGTGAGATTATACAGTATTTGTCTTTCATGTGATTTATTCCACTCAGCTTTATGTGTCACAGGGTTTTTTTCCTTTTTAAATCCATTTTACAGTATTAAACATGTTTTAGAAAATCGATTGATATTGATTTATGATATAAATCAGTTGAAGGATTTATTAAGTGTCTCCTATTATTTTTACATCAAGTATGTTTTAGACTAACCCAAAAATGTAAGTGACATGTCACGCACAACCCTGCCTTGTGCATCGGGACAAAAACATCATTTTCATCGCCAACTCACTCACACAAGAGTAAGACTTATGCTGCTCACTCGTCTCCTTTGAAATGGCCAGTAACATGGTGGGTGAGTGGACTTCTGTGAAACTTTATTTCCCAGGAAGTCAGTCCTCACATCGGGCATGGAGAGTCCCTTTTCTCCAGCATCAGATTTAGGAGCATTGTGTTAGCTGGGTTCCCTGGGAAGCTGATGTTCAGACAGAACTCAGGACACATGAACTTTATTGGAGGGGGTGAGGGTGCGCCTGTGACCGAGGATCAGATGGGGGTGAAGCAGGAGTGGGCAGAGAGAGCCCCAGTGGGTACAGTTGGACCAGCCCCCCAGGGGGCTCTGAAGCGGAGCCAGCCTTCTGAGGGTCCCGCACTGGGGGAGATGCCCAGCCTCCGCCCAGGGTCCCCCACCTTCCCCGCTGTGCTCAGTTGTTGGCTCCTGGTGTCTGGGAGGACGGGCAGAGTCTGAGCCCCGAGCAGCTGGAGGCTGTTCAGGTGAGTCCTGGATTCCTTCTTGAAGGCAGATCAGAGGGGCGCACCTCCTGGCTGCCACGAGCACCTGCAGAAGCAAGGACGGGATGTCGCTGGCGCCTTTGAAAAGTCTGGCAGGGTCATTATTTACTTGACATTGTCATCATCCTTTTGCGGGGCAGCTTAGCCATTTGAAGGACGGTCCTTCTCCTTGGCAGTTAATGCTGTTTGTGAAATCCATGCGCCCTTCCCAACGTGGAATGCAGCCTCTTGTCAGTAGTGCGTGGACCGGGGTGTGTCACCGTCCCAGGTCCTCCGTTACCAAGTGCCACCATGGAAAACTGGAATCCTCAGAGAAAAAACCAATGACTATTTCAAAAATCCTACTCATTCCATTGTTGGGATGTTTCTTTTGGTTAGACCTGTGGATAAATAATTTTCTTACTCTATTTGTTACATTATCTAACTCTTGAGATATTGAAGGTTGACATTAAATTTCTCGTAGGCCTTTGGGTTAAGTCTGTTATTGATTAGTGAGATCCCAAGTCCAAACACTCAGTCACGGTCATCATCCATCCGCCCTTGCCCTCCCAGCACTTGAGTCCCTATCTGGGCTCTCCTCCCACGCCACTCAGGCCTGGTGATCTTCAGCGCTTGACGGGAATGGGATCCAGGCGAGAGAATCTATTTCCCACCGAGCACTGTGCCAGGAAGCAGAAAGGTCCCCTCCTGTTTGGGCCACCAGGAGCCTGCCCTGTCCATGTCTGGCCACACTCCTGCTCTGGCCTTCTGCTTCTACTGGGTTTTGGAATTTGGTGACCGGAAGAAATTGGGGGAGGACACACACATGAGTTCCTTGTGCTGCTCCTGAAGTTTCCACCAGAGGCTGCCTCAGGGCCTCCTGGAGCAGGGTGTGTGGCCCCAGTGCTGGGCGGGGCGCTCGCCCGGATGTCCCCCGTGCCGTGGCCCTTGCTCTGACTGCCAGGGAAACCCAAAGGAGGCTGGACCTCGCACACTGTCCCCTCTCTTAGCTCTTCAACGTTTTCTTTGTGTTCCGACTGTGCAGTCAATTGTTGTAACATTATTTTCCCTGTTTCCCTTCATCCCGATGACAGGCCGCTCACATTTCACACCCCTCTCCGTGTCGATGGTTGCGTGGTTTACAAACATCGCCATTGTGACTCCATTTCTCTTCCATGTGCCTTCGTGCTTTGGGTGGAGTGGTTGGGACCGTTTACCTTCCCCACCTTGCGTGGTGCAATTTTTGTTGCCTCTTTGTGTGGTAAAGGTAATCCGGGAGCTTTCTTCTCTTCTTCCTTCTGGCTCATGTAAAGCCACTTCCTTTACAGACATGTGATGGGGAATAAAGCACACCCCAGGGCAGACCTGTGTCAGACTGGTGCCAGCATTAGACACTGCCTATCTCCACACGTTTGCCTTTACTGTGGGAGGACTGAGCGAGGGGTGGAAAACCGGTTCTTAAATTGGGGCACACTCACCATGACCTTGGCCTTTGGACTGGCAGTTTTTGAATGCCTTTGGGAAAACAGAATGCCTAACAGGGCCTAGCTAGAAGGCATTACGATTCACTCCTTCCCGAAGAATGAAATTTAAAACTGCTACCAGTGTGATTTTTACAAATGATCCACTTGGCACACATGTGTGTGTAACCATTTTATGGACTGAGCAGGACTCAGTCACGCTCACGTGAAACCTTAGTTACTTTCTCACCACTGCTCCTTCCCAGCTGCTCCAAGGAAAACAGTCTTTTACTCAAGTGTTATCTCAGGTCTGTGGTCACTTTTAATTGTTCATGTGGTCACTTGGGCGTGGCTGTATTTTAGATTCTGATGTGCTGCCTAGGGTTTGCACGCCACTGTTCTGAACAACAATTTAAAAAATGGAAGCAACCTATGAAGGAGTAAGGAAGATGTGGTGCAGATATGTGAGGTCTGGCCAGAAGGCATCCAGCCATGTACTGTGAAAAATAGAGACATTTATTGAAGAAGATACAAGATACAAGAAACATTGTACATAGGACAACGAAGCCTCAGTCCCCTTCAAAGTAGGCACCTCGGGACCTCACACAATCAGTTCTCCCAATCACCATCAGCTGCCCTGTCCTATTTTCCTGAATTTCATTGGCTGCCTGAAATCTCTTCCCTTTCAAAGGTGATTTTAGTTTGGGGAAAAGTCAGAAGTTGTAGGGCACCAACTGGGCTGTAGGGGGGGCTGAGTCACCTGGGTGGTTTGATGTTTCACCAAAAAGCTCTGCATGAGACGTGATGCATGAGTGGGTGTGTTGTGGTGATGAAGCTGCCAATCACCAGTTGCGCACAGCTGCAGACTTCTGAATCATCTGAATAGTTTCCCTGGAGGAACGTTCAAGCTTAACGCAGATTTTGATGCAGATTTGTTGCTCTACTCAGTCATTTTGAATGTGACGGCCACACAGTGCACATACTCCTTCAATAGTGTCTACCACCCCACTGACTAGTACAGTGAAGTCGTCATTGTTCACACACACGCATTCCAGTCCACTCTCCTTGGCTGCCAGATTACATCGATGTTGCACAAACCATTCTTGTTATATCAACAATGGCTGGACCTTTTCTGGACAGACTTCAAACAATGGAATATTATGCAGCAATAAAAACAAAATCTTGCCATTTGTGACAACATCAATGGATTGAGAGGGTCGTGTGCTAAGTGAAGTAAGTCAGAGACAGACAAATTCCATATGGTTTCACTCACTGGTGGAATGTAAAACAAAAGCAGACTCATAGAACCAGAGGCCAAACGATGGTTACAGAGGGGAGGAACTGTGCGGATGGGTGAAAAGGGGACAAGGGATGTAGTCAGTGACACTGTGATGAGTTTACATGATGACCGATGATGACTAGAACTAGTGGGGTGATCACATAGTAACGTAGAAGAACGTCAAATCAGTGTATCGCACACCTGAAACTGATATAACCCATGGGAGGTTGTCTATCAACTATAAAAAAAAAAACACAAATAAAGGACAAAAAAAAATTGCTCCAAAGTCATGCATTGTCAAGCTTCCAAAAAGTACTGTTTGGTTCTCTAAAAAAAATCACGAGAATGGCCTCTGTTGGAGGGAAGCAAAGTTGAAGAATCTTGGGATGGTTGCCTCTGTTAGTGTAAAGGGCTTTATATCTGGAATATAGTTGACAAAATTAAATTAATAATGAATAACTATTTACCTATATACGGTGTGACAATTAAAACAGGAAAAGCTGTCGTGGGTCTCTTGGCGGCGTGGGGCGCAAAGCCGGTTCCCTGGGGTGGGGCCTCCTGCAGGTTCTTACTGTCACCGGCCTGCCCAGGGCTGCGTGTGCATCGCTGCGGAGACTCCCTTTCCTAGACCGAGGCCTGGGAGCAGGACCGAGAGAGGGACGTGGGGAAAAATAGTATCGTACAATACATCTCACCAAAGCGGTTCTGATGCGGAACAACTACGCTTCCGTAATTTCAGCCATGGTCCTGCTCAGCATCTATGTATTTTGATTTAACTAGACAGGAAGTAAAGGATTATGTAATGTTTTGCTCATTTCGTGCCTTTTGTTACACGTATTAATACCTTATATATCAAAAGTTGCCTCAAATTAGCAACGGTGCCATCTTACAGCTTCTGGCTATAGGAACAAATGTTCTGGTGCTGGAACATTCTCGGCCTGTCAGATTCAGGAAAGTATTTCGGTGGCCAGGGGCGTAGCTGAATGGACCAAGGGCATCGTTTTATCTTTCTTTTACCTATAGAAGGCAAATGAGTGTCCACAAGGTAAATAGCAAAACGAACACAATGCAACAAAGAACATCCTCGAGGCGGCAACATCTGGAATGGAATTTTGGCGCTCGTGGTAGGCACAGCGAGGCTCCAGCTGCCGTCTGGGTCGGTGAAAAGCTCACCTTTGCTTTTCTTTTGGTTTGTGTGCGGGAGTCTCCTCCAGGTGCCCTAGGTATGGCGTCCTTCCCACGTGGAGGCAGCATTCCCTGTTGTCTCGTGGGAATTGGTTTGCTACCCTCTTCAATCTAGTGAATTGATGGGTGGTTGGAGATACCACACACAGTCAACCATGTACTAATGACCAAATCAGGACGTTTGCAGCCCAGAGACGGCAGAAAATCCATGTCCCTCATTTCACCTGTGAGCCGACTCAGAAGTTAGCCGGGGCAGCCTAGGCCGAAGTCAGTGGGGAAGTCCCTATGCACCATTTCTTAGACTCTTTCTTCCTCCAGTACCCTAGGAACTAAAAGGAAATTACGAGAAGCAATTCTACAGGCAGGCAGAATGCCTGCAGATGGGCAAAATCACCTCTGGACCTAAAAGAGGAATATTATTCTTAATGGTTATCAGCTGGGTTGAGAATCCCTTCCCAGGGCCACCCACAAACAAGAAATAAGTCATTACTGATTCCTTCTGCCAGGCACTGGGGGTGTTTGGACTAGGACACCATTCCTGTTCGTGGTGGGACCGAAGGAAGCCTAGGACAACCCTTCCTGCATAGTATGTATGGCTTTGCGGTGGGTGGAGAAAGGGACAGAACGGGGCCCTGTGACCAGAGCCCTTCTGTGCGAGGAGGGGAAGGTCAGACAGAGCTCAGGAAGCTCTGCTGTGAGTAAATGTGCCAGCAGAAGAGAAAATCAACACGTCTACGGGATTTTAAGGAAGGGGTGGCCACCCATATGTGGGGTAAAAGAAAGGCCTTACAAAGAGACAAGGAGCGGGCATGGAAGGTGGAGCCAGGTGGTGGCAATAAGGAGCTCCCTGTGGAGAAGACGCTGTTAAATCTGCCTGGGTCTAGGGGGCCAGGGTAGGGAGGGATCTGGAGGCCTGGAAGCCCAGGGAGCCATTTCTAGGATTAAGAAGGATCTTGAAGAGAAGGATGCAGTGGGACAGAAAGAGAAGGGAGAGCAGGTTGGAGAACCTGGCTGTGAAGGGTTGAGTGGAGATGTCTGGCAGGAAGTGGACTGGAGCTAAGGAGACCGTGTGCATCCGGGGTGTTTTGAAGATCAGCCATCAAAGGGAGAGTCTCACTCTCGTGTGACTGTGGCCACATTGTGAAAGCTCTCCCAGTGGGCTTTGCTGGAAGCCAGCTTGCAAGTCACTAAAGAGAAAGTAGGCAGATGATAAGATGTGTTGACTGTTCTTTGGAGAAATACGGTGGTGGAGGTCAGGACTGTACTGTATTTGTCTTTGTGTCTGAGAGTTGTAGTGCTGTCCTGGCTCAGCTGGCTTTTGTTGGCACAAGGGAAAGTGAGAAATTGAATGTTGGCTTAAGTAGAGTTAAGAGATGTTTTGGGTTATTTGTTTTAGGACAAAAGAAATTTCTCTTGCACAGAGGAAACACGCATTGCGGAAAGAACCACGCAAGGTGCTGAAGGGAGAGGGCAGTGGGTGGGGCAGTGGGCTGGGAAACTCTGGCGGGGTCTGGTTCAAGGGTACCGGTGGAGGGGTCAGATTTGGAAAGGCACATCTCTGAGTCAAGAGAAAAGGGGAGGCTGTGGTGAAACTGTTGAGAATTCTTGGGAGTGAAAAATTCACATTGAAAGAACTTAAGTTTTGTGGCTTTACTCTTCTGGTCAAAATAAAAAATCATCCATCTATCTTCTGAGAGTAGGTTTGGGTTGAGAGGCAGGAAACTCGAAGATTTCCAATAGCTGTGTTGGACATTACATACATATTTTAGAAAACACATACATAGAACATAAATTATAAATAAATAAAGGAGTAGAAGTATATTCCAAATGAGTTTTATTTTATTTTATTTTTATTGTTGACACTATTGCAGATGTCCCCATTCCCCCCTCCAAACTTTTCCCCCTTCCTCCCAGCCCCCACTCCCCCTTCCCTCTGGCCTTCACCACCTGCCCGTGTCCACAGGTTATACATACATGTTCTTTAGCTTAATCCCTTCCGAATGAGTTTTAAAAATGACGGGGTTTGTGGTAGACCCAACTAATATACTTGTACAATTTTCCCAGCAATGCTTAGTCTCTGGGGTTGGGGCAAGGAAAGAAGACAGGCAGCAGGTGGGGGTGGGGGTGGGGGTTGCCCAGCCTTCTGGTTAGTAAGGAGAGGGGAGATTTCAGGGTAGAGTAAGTGGGTGATGAGTTGACCATGGGAGGTAAGGGAAACCATGAGGTGACAAAGGATCTGGGAAAGTAGAGACTAGTCGAGGAAGAGGGGCCTTAACTCGGGTAGAGGGCACTGCAGAAGGAGCGAGGGCCAAGGAGGGCTGGAAGGAGAGAAGGCTGTGGTCTGTGGGAGGAATTTCAGTTAGAGGTTTTTTACCCTCATCAGGTTGAATCCCGCGTTGGCCGTGTACCTTCTTTAATCATTTTCATCGTGTTTGGTTGGCTCGTCTGGAGGTTTCTGTGTCTGTTAGAATAGGATACCCTGGGAAAGGAAATGTAAAAGAAAATGTATCGCTCTTCGGCCTTGGTTAAGACCACATTTGGAGCGCTGTGTTTAGTTCCAGACATTTCTGTTAACTATGCTTTCTCCGTAAACCCTGTTGGCCAGGCCCTGGAAACCCAGAACGTGGCCCTCCTCTGCAGCTGACTCTCTGGCCCAGGCCACCGTTATCTTGTGCACGGACTGTGCCTCGGTTCCTACCAGTCTGCTGTCACCAGCTCTGACCTTTCATGGGTCTGCTCTCCACAGGCTACTAAAGTGACCGATTCAAACATCGTTAGACCATGCCCCTCGGCTTCTGCTTGCCTTGCAGTGCCTCCCACCTCACCAAGAGTAAAGGCTCAAGTCTCCCTGGTGGCCCCTGGGCCCTGCACCATCTGACCCTGTTGCTTCTTTGACCTCATCTTCTGCTTCACCCTTGGTCCGCCCCACTCCACCCCCACACAGGCTTTCTTTGCGTTTCTCAAGCAGCCCAGGCGTGTTCCTGCTGCAGGGCCTTTGCAGCTGCTATTCCTTCGTGTCTGGAATGCTCTGCTTAATAGTGACGTGGCTGTTAGCTCGCTTCCTTTAGGTCTTTACCTCATTCATAGTAAGGCCTTCTCGTCCCTTCTAATGAGCATTGTTGCCCAGCACTGCACCCCTATTCACCCTCCGCCCCTCAATTTTATGCCCCCTTCTAACATGCCACTGAGTTGACCCTTTTCCCCCCAATGTCTCCTCCACCGAGAAGGGAGGTTCACGAGGGCGGGGTTTTCCTCTCGCTGGCTTGTGGCTGCAGCCTCCCCTGCTTCACCCCGCGGGTCCTAGCACAGAGCAGGTGCTGCACACACGATCAATGAGTGAACATTGAGTCACCTAGCTACAAATATTGGGCACGGGTAGATAGGAGGTGATTGCAGGGGTATGACTGGGGGTGAGGGTCTGAAGGCACGCCATCCAAAGGGCATTTGGAGGGGTGTTTGCTCTGGGGGTTAGGAGGCTTTGGGTAGCATGGGAAACATCTTAGCTACTGTAGTGTCGGGGACACACTATACTTGTTCTACGTAACTCTAGCCTGGCGCAGAACCTGCAGCAATGGGGGGCGGGCTGAAGAAAGGGCGATTTCAGCTGCACAGAAAGATCTCCTCTCTCTGGCTGGCCACCCGCCAGGGCGACCAAGTTTTTAAGACAGTTTGCACCACTGAGCATTCCAGTGGGAACGCTCTAGCCACCAGTTGGGTGGGTTCTCCTTGAGGACTTTCAGGGGAAGAATCTCAGGTAGCAAAAACACATGTAAAACACTTTCACCAGTTTTAAAGGGATAACAGTAAATTTGCTAAAATAGGAAATTTCTTCTACTGCTGTGGCTCTTCTTTCTTTTCTATAAAATATTCGTTTATTTCTTATGTAGTAATGACTCGTGTGGACTACCTACGTAGTGTTTTCTTTTTTCCTGTTTTTATCACCCCGCTGGTACTCCCAGTTCAAGTGTCGGACTGTCACGGAAGAATGCGAATGCAGTAGATCAGACCAGTAGTTCATTTTCCTCTGACAAAGTGGTTTCTCTATTTTTAGAAATGTGTTCCTCCAGAAACATCAGGAACACATTAAGCTATATAATAACTAAGATTTTAAAGCCATGTTTTGAAGACCCTCTAAACCCGATTGGTATAAACACAGTCCGCCTGTCACGGTGATGATGTCATTTGTCCCATAAACATCGTTTAGCCTTTGGAGACTCACAGCAGACCCAGCAGTAGAATTCATAAACAGGCCGTTAGAAAATACCTACACAGAAAAGCCAGTAATTTGAGTACCGTAGGCTGAAGGGTCACAGGGCATCTCGATGGCTTGTAAAGGAAAAGAGAGAGCCAGGAGGGTGCAGTGTTTGCGCTTTGAGGCTCTTGCTATGTTCGGGTTATGCATTTTTAAGAAGCGTGACATGAATTCTACTTGAATTGCTCAAGTTTTTGTTTCTAAGTATGCCACAAATTACATATTTTCTTCAGCGTAGACTTTAAATCAGTTTGAAGTAAAACTTTTCTTTGGGAATAATTTTGATGGTGTTTTCATCTCAGTGATTCACCAAAAAATTTTTAAATTGTTCAAGATTCTATTTAAGCCTGACTCAGTGCCTTGAAACTCGTGTCACGGCTGCTTCCTCAGATGACATCCGGGATACATGAGCCATTCCGGGTGCGCTTTAGAGCACAGCCAGAGGCAACCTGTGGCCTGCCCCAGGCCTTCCCGTGGTCACCCACAGGGCGGTGGCATGCACAACCATGATGTGAGGGGGCACGGGGGTACAGGCACCATTTCTGCAGGGCCAGCCAGGCAGCCCCCCGCCTTGTGCCCTGAGTTTATTCATTTGGATCCCCGAAATGATGGAGGGGACTTTCACGCAGGTCATTGTGGTTGGGAAATGGACTTTTCTCCAAATTTGATTTGAATGGAGCTCCTTAAACAGAAACAGATGGGCGTGTAAAAGCCAGCATCAGAACTCTTACAAAGCAATAAAAAAGAGTAATAAGGCTTTATAATTGGATGGCATCTTTCATCCAGATGGGCTCCGCGGCCTTCTGAAGCCTCGCCCAGTAGACCGGTGAGGCAGACCTGCAGTGCGCTTTCCATGCACAGTTGCGTCCGGGTAAGTGAAATGTGAAGTGTGCGAAGCCCCCGCCATCCCCGGAGCTGCTGGAGGGGGAGCTCAGGGAAGGCACTGGAGTATGGAGCCTGTGTGGCCTGCTGCTTCTGTGGGAAGCCCACTGCGTTGGTGACGTGAGCCCACGATGTGGCCTCCTGGCCTGGCCCTCTTCAGCTGCCTCCTTCCTCTTTGTCAGGGAGCCACCCACTATTGTCATCACCAAAATGTCTTCGCACTTACAGCTTAGAGGTCGGTTAGTCAGCTGACGTGTGGCACATACTTTGTGGAGGCAGACTGAGGAGTCTCACACCCAGAAGAAGCACCTGGTTCCTAGAAGGATCAGATTGAGGTGACGGGGGCTGTTAGAAAGCTCTGGAAGGCAGGGTCTGCTTGTGTGTCGATGTATCAGGGCCATGGGGCCTAAGTGACAATCGTGGGACCTGAGTCCTGGCCAGGCCTTGCCCTGAAAGTGGGGAGGGGTCGGCGGAGATCTCGCCGATGTCTGCCCCTGCGTTCTCGGTGAGCCAGCCTGTGTCTGGGCATTGAGAGAGACTCAATAATCCACTCACCTTGGGCTCATAGTTTACTGGTAATTTTATTTAAAGTTTAACTTACAGCTACGGGCAGCTCAGTTATGCACAAAACACAGGGCTGGGGGGAAGGAAAGGGGTTCAGGCTTCCTCTTGGGGTGACGAGAAAGTTTTGGAACTAGACTGAGGTGTGGTCACACAGTGCTGTGAACGTGCTGTGGGCCTCTGGGTGGTTCACTTTAAAACGGTTAATGTCGTGTGACGCGAGTGTCAGAACTAAGTATTTCTGAATGATGTTTAAAAGTCAGGTGATGCAGATGTTCTTTTCATGCACTAGGCTCAGAGCTGAAAGAGCGCTGGGGATGTCCCGCTCCCCCGGACGCCCACCTGGGGTCAGGGCAGGTGCCCATGCTCCCAGGTGTCCAGTCACGCTCATTGTGTGGACAGCCTGCCGGGCCACCCCAGCCCGATGGCGGCAGAAAGGAAACGGGAGGGGCAGGGGGCCAGGCAGGGAGTGCCCACTGCAGTCAGGAATAGGTTCTCTGGGTGTCTCACCAGAAAACTTGGTAACAATTTCTAGCTGTCTCTAATGGTTAACTTTTTGTCTTCATTCATTGATTTCTTTCTATTCTCCCGTGCTTAAAAATAACTCAGAAGTTATTTCTGAAGCAGCACTGCCCAGGAGAAATAGAGTGTGAGCCACGTAAGCAAGTTTACATTTTCTAATAGCCACATGAAAAAAAGTGAAAGTAAAAAAAAAAAAAGATGAAATTAATTTTAATCACATCTTTTCTCTAAATATATTGTTTGGGTACCACCTCAGTTTCTGCCTGGAAGGTCCATTCCATCCAAAGTGGAATCTTTTCAGTACGTAATCAATATGAAAATGATTAATGAGATATTTTACTTTCTCTTTTTGTGCTGTCTTCAAATCCAGTGTGCGTTTTACACGTATAGCGCTTGGACCAGCCACCTCTCCTGGGGTCAGCAGCCACATGTGGCTCGTGGCTGCCGCAGGGAAAGCGCCGATCGGGATGTTCCGATTTCTGTTGAGTTCTCTGTGGACCCAGGAGATGTTCAGGGAGCCGAGGAGTGGGTGTAGACTGAGAATGGCACTGTCACTTTAGGAAAGAGCTTCAGTCTCATTGCCATTAAATTGTCTGCGCAAATGACAGACAGGGCCACTGCCGGCCTCGCAGCCTTGGGAGTGGGGTGGGAGGAGCGCATCCCTTCCCGTGTCCTGAGTGGGAAACTGAGGTTCCCAGAGCGTAGGTGAGCTCTCTTCCTCCTGCCACCTGGCTTCCCCACTGTCCCGGGTGGACTGGCCAGTCTCTGTTCTCAGGGGAAAAGGTTCGTGCAGCTGAAAGGAGCCCAGTCCCATCTTCCAGAATAGAAAATGAATCTCAGAGAACTACAGCAGCCATCCCGGCAGCCACCTGGCAGCTTGGACAAGAGACACCCAAGAGCGCCTTCGACTTCCTGGGCTCAACCTCACACCCAGGACATCTCCCATCCCGTCTCCCAGCCAGTACCTGGCCATGTGGCACATGGTGAATGTGTGTGACAACATGGAAACCATGGAAGTAGACAGACTGGGTCACGTCCTTAGCCAGTTAGTCCTGGGATAAGCCCTGGCCTGACACCAACTCCAGAAGCCTGGAATTGCCCCAGCAGTACCCCTTCCGCTGCAGCTCAGACATAAAGCAGGTAGCAACAGGGTGGGGGTCCATTTCTTGTTTGATCACTAGTCACAGAAATTCCATCTCCATAGTCCAAGGGCTTGGAAGGAAGAGGACCAACTAGTCCCAGGAATACTTGAGTATACTTTTAATTCTTCAATCCTATTTTCTTCCAGTAGGTAGCACTAAATAGATTTTATTGACCACAAAAAAGTCCACAAGTTAAATTTATCAATGCATTTTGTTCTTGTTAAGTGAAGATTTAACTTGCAAAAGGAAATTTCAGGGTTGAAATGACTTCAACCAAATCAATCTGACTTTGTAAGTATAGATAGGTGACAGCTAATTGCACAATTTTTATCAAGCATTTTGAAGGGAGACCCCCGTTGTCTGGTCTGCCCATGGGTTCTTCCACCCACGGCACACAGTGCCTCAGGCTCTGTGTTTGGTTCTGAATATTCAAAACTGTGGCCAGTTGCCTCCAAGTGTGATGGTGGACACAACTGTGCAAACATGTTGCCTAACAGAGAATGCGCAGAATGCTAGGGGACACAGAAGAGGGGTGACAGTCCAGGGGAAGGCTTCACTGAGGAGGTGAGGGGCGATCTGGACTGAAAGCGTGGAGAGGAGTTCTCGAGGAAGGTAAGAAGAAAGAAGTGTTAGGCCTGGGAGAAAAGGACTGTTCTGGAAGCCACAATCATTTTCACATGGGCTCCTTCTCCAAAGGGCTCACCCTTGGTGTTATGGACCAGCTTTCCAGTTTGGGCCCTGGACGGCACTACTGCGGGGAAGCTCGGGTGGCCCCTAGAGCCCCTGTGTGTAGGTCAGGTTTGGTTGGAGACAACCTCACTCTCTCCCTGGAGAGTCCATTTTCAGAGCTAATGTAGCAGCCAGGTATTCAGTCCCAGGCTGATGGAGGTCCCCCTGTGAGCTCCATCCATTACAGCTTGTGTAATGCTTGTCATCAGGTGTAATAACCTAGGGCAGGGTCCAGAGACAGCATGCTTGGGCAGGGCGGAGAAGCAGAGAGGATGAAAGGTGAAAATGCACGAAGAAGATAATGTTGATTTAAAAAATTGTATTCTTATTGGTTAAAGATGTGGGTTTAACAGGATGTTTCTTCTAGCCCCGAAATTCCATAGCCATTTATCTGTGTGTCTCTCTCATATGAAAACTGAGGCAGTCCCCAAAATCAAGCACTTTAACTTGTAAACGCAAATGATTTTATGCGGCCAACACAGCAGAAGATCCGAAATTGCGGTTGATTTGAAAAGTTTAGGAAACATAGCGGCTTTCGGCAGGGAACACATCCTACTCTTATTCCCCGTAGTTATGTTGCTGCACGGTCTTTACGTGGTTCACCTTCGTTTCGATCTTCCATGTTGCCCGGCTCACAGGTTTACCCATTGCGGGTTATCTATGAATGAGTGATCGAATGAATGAGGGAATGAGGAAAAGGTGCTTTGGAAATCATGAAGTAGTCACCAGTGTAAGATATCCAGTGTTGTTTGTCTGTAAGAGGTGCTAAAGGACTTTCATTTAATCTTCGCTTTTAATTGTGGTAAAATACACATCACATAGCGTTGCTCACCTTCACCCTTCGTCAGTGCACAAGTCAGTAACGTCAGAAGCGCAGCGCATTGTTGCGCCATCACCCGCCAGTGCTCGTCCGTCTCAGAAAAGTGAGACTCAACGCCCGTCAGTCAGTGACATTATATTCCCTCCTCCCCCAGCCCCCGGCAGCCACCTTTCTACTTTCTGCCTCTGCGACCTTGGCTATGCCAGGTGCCTCATCTAAGTGAGGTCACAGCAGTGTTCGTCTTTTTGTGCCTGGCTTATTCCACTCAGCCTGATGTCCTCAAGGTTTGTCCATGCTGTAGCAGACTTCCCTTCCTTTTTAAGGCTGAGTGATACTCCGTTGTACATGCAGGCCACATTTTGTGTATCCATTCACCAGCTGATGGACTCTTGGGTAGCTCCTACCTTTTGGCTGTTGTGAGCAATGGGTGTGCAAAAATCTCTTCAAGAACCTGCTTTCAGTTTCGGGCATTATATGCCCAGAAGTAGAACTGCTGGGTTATAGGCTGATTCTAGTTTTAATTTTTTGCGGAGCTGTTTTGCACAGCAACCGCACCGTTTTACTTTCTCATCAACAGCGCACAAGGGCTCGCTTCTCCACATCCTCATCCACAACCTCACCTTGTCCCTCTCTGTCTTTGTTTGGTTTTTATGGCAGCCATCCTTAGGCTGGGAGGTGCCAAACTGTCTTGAAGATTAATGAACACAGCTCTTGCGTGCCACTAGCCTGTCCTCAGCCCGTCGGTGACTTTCAAGAAATCGTTCTTGGAAACAGATTATATTTTGAAGTCAGAGGCTTCCTAGGTGTGACTTTGGAGAACTCTCTGAATCAGTCTCGACAATAGCAGCTTGGATAAGACACCCCCAAACTACCTCCTTTCCCAAACCTGAAAAGAAAAATAGTCAAAATTATTTATTTTTTTAAAAAATTACAAACTGGCCTTCTGCATGGGCCTGTCAAGAGTGACTGACAGGCCCATGCAGAGGAAGATCAGCAGGTGAGTCATCCAAAGATCGTGTGCAGAGAGTGAGGAGCAGAGGCACGCCGGCGACCGGTGTGTCCTGGGGGATGTTGCACTTGCGTGGAGCTGTCCAGCAGGAGAGAGGCAAGTTACCAAGGGTTTATTTGCACATAATGCACTAGGACTCTCTGTTGCGGTACAAATAGAAGCGACATGTTTGGTGTGAGCGCCCGCGTGTGTGGCAGGGCAGTGCGTCTCATGGAGGGAAAAATGGCTGTTTCCTGGTGAGAGAAAGTGCCCTCGTGTACTTGCCGAAGGCAGGCGAGTTTCAGAGCTGGGATGCTGTGACATCACCCAGCAGAGTTAAGTCTCATTGAGCGGCTGGCGTGAGAGCGATTTGCAGTGAGTTATGAGGCTCTGAAACCCTCTAAGTGAGTTTACGCCCTTTGTGGCTGGATGTGAGGACTTTTCGTTTAGCCTGTTTGTTTTAACGAGCTGGTGCAGGGCAGCGCACGCAAATGAGAAACACATGATGGACCCCAGGCGAGAGAGAAGCAATAACTCCGCAGATTTTTGAAGAAGACTAGTCATACCACAGGCTACCATTACAACAGAAAAAATAACAAGAATTTTAATGCAGTTGTCTGGCCAAATATATTCATTTAAACTGAATGCCTTTAAAAAAAAAGTTATAGCTGTGAGGCAGGACATTCCATTGGCAAGCATCTTCAAAACCTTCGTCTGAGGAGATTCATTGAAAAGTATTGAAGTGTGGCAGCCCTTGCCGGTATGTGCATTTGGAACAACCACTGAGAAGTCTTTGATCATTTATGTGAGGCTTCTTTGAGTTTGCACAAAGAAGTGAAAATAGGAAGAGGTGCATTTTTAAACAGGTTGACTCCTTTGTGTTTACATAACAGCAGGGCGGGTCGATTGCGGGATGGCAGAGATGCATGCGGGATTTCTAGGCTGAGAACACCCGGGCCCCCAAGATCCCCCCAGCCAGCCCTTCCCTCGCCTTAGCCGCCTTAGCCGCATGACGACTCGAATTCAAATCACCGAGTCAGATTCCTGATTGTCTTGTCTGGAAACGCTTTTAGGAAAAGGTGTTCTACACCCTCACTTGGGAATTTGCCCTGGGTTCCAATAGCTTTGGTTCAAAAAAGAACACCTTTCTGTGTGTGTGTGCGCACGCATGGGCTTTAATTTAGAAATGTGAGACCTCAAAGCACTTCATCTTAGTTCAACAAGCATTTTGCTGACTTCCAGGTTCTGGGAAGCCAGAGATAAAAAAGAGATCGCGCCCTCAGGAAACTCTGCAGTTCACTCAGTAGTTCATTTTTACCAAAAACTCGCTCTGAAGTTGACAGCTGATGCAGCACTGAGAGGCTTATTGGGTCAGCTGGTTTAATTTTATTATTTGATATCATTATATTTCTTGTGAGTCTGCCTCATGTGTCAACCTCCAGTGAGAACATCAGGTGATGGTTCTTTCTAGAGGTGCTTTTGTGCTTGGGGTCCACAGAGGTGCTTGGGGGCCAGGTATGTGGGCTGGGAGGGAGCTGAGGGTGTGTGTTGGTGGGGTGGTGTGTCCCCAGCTTGAACACACTGGGCCTGGGACCGACACCAGGAATCTTTGCTGTTGGCTGCTCTCCTCACTCTCTCTGCAGACTCCGCCTTCCACGTGACGGTCCCCTTTAGAATCCTCCACACAGAGGCGCCTGTTTCTGATAAAGGAATAACGCAAGGTGTGGAGGCTTCTTTTGGTTTTATAAAATTACCTTTAGTAGTGACTTTGGAAATTGTTTTCCATCAGTTGAAATGGAAGCCTACAAACACTTTCTGCCTAAATGCACTCTTCATCTCTAGCTATTGTGTCTTTATTATGGGGGAAAAAAAATCTGTATTTCTTTTCCTGCAGCTCAAACAAAGCCAGAAATGAGCGCTATTAACGGCTTATCTTGTCAATACTTCCATGTGTCCAATTATCATGGGTTTTCCGTCTGTATCTGTGAATAATGGGGAGACGGTCTTCCCTTTGTCATTTCAGATTATCGGAGCTTTCTTTCTCTCTCGCTTCCCTTTGTGACCCATTATTGTTCTGAAAGCAACCAAGAAAATACAAAATCTTACTTCTCACATGGACACAACTTGGCTTTCTACTGGGAGGCAGAAAAGAAATCCTATCATACTCTTTCTTGTATGAGATTTTCCTCCTTGAAAGGAGCCAAATTGTCCGCACAGTTGTTTCAATTGATAGAAAGGCCCTGAAGCGCTCTCTGGGCCGGTTCCGTTGGACACCGTGCGCTTGGCTTCCACGGGACGACGTCTCCCGGAGCTCACGGAGACGGTGCATGATTGGAACCAGGCCCCCTCACGGCAGCACTGTGCTCTCAAGAATGTGGTGGCCATTCCCCCAGCTCTGTTGCCTCTTATTTTGTCCGTATGTCATGATTTTCCTAATTGGGTTCAAATTTGCAGCTTTTAGGAACATGATTTCTAATCTCTTGAGATTTGTTTGCTCCTGTTCTACATATAAACCAGTGACTCACTTAATATATCCAAGTCAGATTTAGAAAACAATTAAATTGCATTTCTTGATTCAGTTAGGTTGTCTGAGAGGCCTTTGCCAGGTGGGGATGGGCACGTTGTACTGAAGCCAAGCAAGTCTGAGGGGAGAGGGCGGCTGTTCACACACGGACCCTCTTCAAAGTATCCAGGAAGGGGTCGATCCTTGTTTTAAGTAGTAATCTTAGCCTTCAGCCATATTCTAGTTTTTGGAAAAAAAAAAAAAAACAAAAACCCTGGAAAAATTGTGTTGCCACATGTCAGGTGATGTCACCAGGCGTGGGAGGCTACCTAGCGAAGACGAAGAATCTTAATTTATCTGCGAGCTGTTTCTGATTAGTGCAGCCGAGGGAGGGTCACTTTGAGTAATGAGGCCTTGACATCTCTTTCACGGGGAATCCACACCACTGGTCACCAGATGTGCGAAGGCAGGCGCTGCGGGCTGCCTGCCGGTCCCGTGAGCTGCACGTGTTCAGATGCCGCCACCCGCGTTTGTCGTGGAGGAAGAGGGGCCAAGCCAGAAGTCCACTCTCCCTGCTCCCTGCCCGGTGATGCAGAGTTTTGGTTTACGGCAATTTATTGTTAATATTCATGTCCGCGGACCAGCTGTTTGGCGAGGGCTGCTCCCCTGGTTGACCTCTGTTGATCTATTTAATATCATGAGACTTTTCTGAGATGGGGATTTTCATATAACTACAAAATTCTAGAGTAGGGACCTTGAGGAGACTTTGAAGGTCATTTGCTATTGCAAGTCTTTCCATGTTCAACTTTCCTTTTAGACTCTTGTAACCTATAAAATGGAGCCTATGGAAGTCAAGATCACCGCTGGGAAAAAGCTTACTTTCCAGCCTCCCGTCCCTGTTCCCAGCCACATACCAGCCGAGCACATGACTGTCCACATGTTAGAGCTTCAGGGACGGGCAGCCGTCTCCTGCTCCCCCGAAACTCGACAGTGTAGAGCACAGGCTGAGAGGCATGCAGAGCTCTACCTGCCAGTCCCTCCCAGTTAGTTAACGAGCCTCATCCCCATTCCTGGCAGGTGGCTGCACGACCTTCCCTTGCCGCCCGCGTCCCCTTTGGGAGCCTTTTGGCCTTTCTGGTCTTAGACCCTCTGGAACTATGCAAATCGTAAAGAATAAGGAAGTGCCTTTTCCAAATGGGACCTTTCAGATATTTGAGGACAACACCCTCATGCCTCCCTCTCCCTCGTTCTTTTCTTTCCAAGTCTGTCCCCCAGTCTCCTCTGCTGGTCTTTCCAGGGATTTTGTTTCTGATGTCGATGCCATGCCGGCTGACTTCCCATGGATGTATTCCCAAGGCTCCCGTCACTTTTTAAAATGCTGTCATTTCGTCCTGGCCAGTGTGCCTCTGTGGGCTGGGGTGTTATCCTGTAACCGAAATGTCACAGGTTTGATTCCCGTTCAGGGCACATCCTTAAGTGGTGGGTTTGGCCCCCGGTCTGAGCGCTTGTAGAGTCAACCAATAGATGCTTCTCTTTCACATCGATGTGTCTCTCTCTGTCTTCCTGCCTCTCTCAAAGCAACGGGGAAAAAAAGTCCTAGAGTGAAGATAAATAGAAAATTTAAAAAAAATGCTGTCATTTCATTCTGTGCTGGTCAGATTACAACTAGAAGTACATGCGGTATTTCAGATTGGAGCCAAGTGACAGAGTGTAGGGTTTCTCAGACCGGGGGGCAGGGGGGGGGTTGTTCCCTGAGGTGCAAAGTCTTGCAAGAGCCCAGTACTCCCTGGTCTGACTTTACTCGTTTCTCTTTTTTATCCCCCATGAGAAGAGCTTTACCAGAGAACCTCTCTCTTTTGTCTATATGTGGTAATCTAGATAATGATTTGCTCATTTAAAAAGTGTCAATAATTCACAAAAATGCAGGCAATCAAATTAAAAACCAGTCTGGGACCCTACCCTCCAGAAATAAGACTGATAGAATACGCCACCTAAAATGAAAGCAGCATGTGTCATACAGGATCCATAGCTGCGAAATGACGTGCGCCTACATTTTTATGTGTAGAGAGTGTTACGAAAGGACAGGTGCCGGAATGTTGACGACGACCTGACTCTTACAAAGAGAATGCGCCACACGTACATGTCACGACTCCGCCCGTCTGTGTCTGTATCAAGACTGTCACAAGGACCCCGTACCTAACGTGGCGATGTGTGTCTCAACAGAGGGAATAACGAGACACATCAGTGCATTAGCTGTTGATTCCAATTTGATATTCTGTTGAAATTCATGTGGTTAACCCTTCTTCCCTGCTGTTGCCCAGCTCAGGAATGGGATAACCATTCACCCGGGGGGTTTGGGCCCCAGACGTCTTACCCACTCCATCAACAAGTTCTGCAGGCTCTGCCTTCAAAATATATCCCAGGGCGCCCGCTCCCCACCTCCTGCACCACTGGCACCCGAATCCCAGCCACCAGGTTGTTCTCTTGGGTAATGAAATAAGGCCCCTCCACTCACGGCCCCTCTAGGCTCCTCTCCATGCAGAAGGCAAAGTGTTTTCCTCAAAGTGCAAGTCAGTTGATGTCGCTTCCCTGCTAAACTTCATTGCATACGTCTAGACAATTCGTATAAAATCCCGACTCGTCCTCATGTTCCCATGGCCCTACCCGATGAGGCCTGCCTCCCACTGCCACCAGCTCACTCGGCTGCAGACACACTGGCTCTGGCTGGTTCCAGAATATTCCAAGCTCATTTCCCCCTCGGGGCCCTGCGCTCCCTGCTCCCCCTGCCCAGAACACTTCCCCTAAATTGTCATGGCTTTCTACTGCACTGTAGTCAGCTCTCTGCCCAGGAGTCGCCCCAGAGAGCCCAGCCTCGACCACTTGGTCCAAAAGGAGCTGCTTCTCACCCCTAGGGAGTATTTCCTTTTTTCAGAATGTCTTCATCTGTGACATTACTATTGTATGTAGTGGTCCTTTCTCCCTTGAATCCTCTCCAAGGGCAGCGTTACAGGCTTGGTGTCCGAGTGTGTCCCCCGCGCAGCTGGTGAATGACAAAGAGAAGGGGAAGGAGCCACTCGGGTTCCATCGGCAGCTTTCAGTGGTTTGGGAACTTTCCTTTTTGCTCTTGCCCCCCGATGTGCACACCTGCACCCACAGATGGTCGTCCCACAGGAGACGCGTCCTGCTCTGGTCCCGCGGAGTGAGAAGAAGGCGGACGGGTTCCTGGTTTGGTCCATCCTACCAGGAACACGAGAAAACCTGGTAAAACCAGCAGCCCCATTAATGGAGCTCTGAGGAACGGTGTCATCGAAGTCATGCTGGGGTGACAAACTAACTCCAAATCCCAGTGGCTTACCTTAACAGGGATTGGCTTCATGCACTACCACGCAGCCTCTCGGGCTGACAGAAGTGCCCGTGTCTTAGACCCCCTTGTTTGTATCAACACATGGCTCCTGGGGCCACCTCAGCAAGGGAGAGAAGAGCGTGGGGAGCTCCCCTGTTGTGTAGGCTACCTGGGACCTCAGGGGCATCTTTTACTTTTTTTCCCCCCACTGGCCTATCATGTGGTTTCCCATAACTGCAAGGGCTGGGAATCTTCCAGAGTGTCCAGGAGGTTACTAAGAAATTCATTAAGCTTAAAAACTTTTTAAAAAGATAGTAATAACAGCCCTGGCCAGGTGGCTTATTGGGTTGGAGTGTTGGCCCGTACACTAAAAAGTTGTGACCAAGATTCCAGGTCAGTGCACATGCCTAGGTTGCGGGTTCGATCCCTGGTCTGGGTGCGTGCAGGAAGCAACCAATTGATGTCTCTCTCTGTCTCTCTGTCTCCCCACCCCCTTCCTCTCTCTCTAAAATCAATAAACATATGCTTGGTGAGCATTAAAAAACAAAGTAGTAACAAAGAGTGAAAAAAATTATTAAGAAACTGAGCTTAAAATGCTTTTAAAATACACAAATAAATAGATAAAAGCTTACTTAGACATTCATTAAAAATTTTAAGCATATCAAATTTCTCAGTAACTTCTTCAAGTGGCCTATTTCCTAATCAGACATGCACACACATGAGCGACTGAAGATTTTACTGTGACTCCCCACACTGAGATTGGTGAAGGCCAGTGCCCTATACCGGTCTGCCTACAGCAGCCAATGAACAAAGTGTCCCTAACTGCGGGATTCTGTGACCCAGGCACTCCTCCGTGTGATGCGGGATTAATTGTATTGAGCCAGGAAAGAGCCCTGGAAAGATGTTTTCAATTCAGAATTTTTAAGCCATATTTTAGTTGGTTGGCCTCAAATCTTGTAAGAGTGCCTAACTCCATGGCAACCATCTCCTCTGTTCCCGTGACCACATCACACTGAAGAAGACGGGTCTTCTGAGCCTTCTAAGGTTGTCTCAACCTTTTCTTGGATAATCTGAAATAAATTTCCTTTTCAGTTTTTAAAATTAATTTTCTCACCTCTGTCTGTAGTTGCAAGTGCTGTTAATTCCACATCAGCCTCCAGTCCTTCCACAGTGGTGAATGTCGGGAGCAGAGTGCCTGCTTTCCATGGTGGGTTCTGAATTTGTGAGTGAGGGGCTCCTTGCATGGAACGATCGTGGGCCCTTGTGTTTAACCAGCTCTGTACTTCCTTTCTCTCTTTTTTGTCCAGTGCAGTTTTTTTGTTTGTTTTTTGGGTTTTGTTTTGTTTTGTTTTTTGGCTCTGTACTTTCTTGAGGAAGAATTTCAAACAGAGGCTGGAGAATTCTCTCGCAGGAGCATTCCAGAATTTATTTTCAGAAGTGCTCAGGTTGAACTGGGACATCTCTGCTTACAGACTTTTTTTTTTTTTAATGTTTCCAGAATAAAGGACACTGCATTCTTTGCTTTGGGGGACTTCCACAGTCAGGCGGTTTCTGTCTTCTCCACCTCACTAAAGACGCCCTAATCTGTTCCCGCCTCTCCTGTCTTTCGGAGTTTCTGATGATCATCAAGGACCCTCTTGCCTGCATGTTTTGAACATGCCATCATGCTTCTAAAGTACTCAGAAACGGAGCGGGAAGGTCAGCTCCAGCTTCGTTCGGCTCTGTGGTGTGAACGGGGCAAAGGCTCAGGGACTATAGGGCAGGGAGGGCATTAGCTCGGGCTGGTGCCGTAGATCCGTCATCTGCATCCGTCATCTGCATCCGTCATCTGCAGTGATCCCCAGGGTTCTGCACATGAAGACGCTGACTTTCGTCCCAGCGAGATGTGGCACAACTCCTAGTCCGGCGGTCAGCATGTTGCTGCCACTTGGTGACATGTTTGAATTCATTCTGTGTTTATAGAAATTCAAGCCAGAAAGACTCATAGTTTTGGCCGTTGATTAAAGCCATTTAAGTTCGATGTTTGACACTGTAATTAAATGTGAGCACATTCCATATTCCTTCCAGGGGAGAGGGCTCACCCTGGCAGGGTGTCACGGTCTAGCTTGGGTTAGGTCCCCAAGATTCCAAAGAAAGCTTTGATTTGTAAATGGTTGGGTTGAACGGTGCCTTCCAAAATATATCTTTTAGAGGTATGAGCTAACAAAATAAATGAAAGAAAATTGGATTAATTTTAATAATTCTGTTGCTTTGATTCCAAATCCTTGAACACCTACAAAAACAAAGTGCCTCTTAAAAGCACAGCCTTGCCGTCGGACACTGGGTCTCTCTGTGTCTGTTTATGAGTGGGAGCAGCCAGACGTGTGTTTTCAGATGGAAGGAGGCACCCGGAGGAGCGTGGAGGTTGCTGGGAAGCCCTTCCAGGGGACTGGTCGGAGATCACTGGGCTGCGTGCAGCTCCCAGAGAGAATTCCTTTCAAATTATGTTTTTCGAAACCAGATCCAGGCCCTTTCTGTTATTGATTGTTTTCATATGAAATAACACCGAAACCCGGTAGCAAATCGGGCTAGACGCAGATGAGTATTCCACATGGGTAGCTGGGATTTCAGCGAGAATTACAATAACGAATGGAGTGAGAGTCGGACACAAAACATTGACCGGGGCGGAAGCTCCGAGAAGGCATTCTGGACGACCACCTGCTTCATGGCCAGGGAGGGCTTCGTGGCCGCCCTGGTCCTGCCTCTTCCTTCCTGACCTTGGGTGAAGGACTGAGAGCCTGTCTGAGCCTCAGTCTCTTCACCTGGAAAATGGGAAGAATTGCACATAATTCACAGGGCTGTGGTAAGAATGAGCTCAGATGATTCATGTACATAAAGCGTTTTCTGTGACTCGCGGCGGCATGTGATAAATGAGCGCTGGCTGTCCTCATCGCCTGAATCAGTCCCACTCCCGAGATGAAGTAGGACAGAGAAGCTGTTCCCCTGGGAATTTTTTTTTTCAGAGTGTTTTTGGAGGTGGTATCAGGGACAGCTGCTCCCTGGAGTGTTCACTGTAAAGACATACTTGGTGTATTATAAGCTATGGCAACCGTAACACTACTCTCTGCATCCTATGAAAAGGCACTAATACTAATAATGGGCTCATAATGGCTTGTTGATCTGCGATAGACAATCGACTCTCTGATAGTGTGTAAAAAAAATGTTGAATACTCAGGTCGGAGCTAGCACAGACAGGATATAAACATGAAGCCACGTTATTTTTAGCATGCCCTCCCTGCCACCCCTGACAGCTTAGTGAGAACTGCAGGCCATACTTCAGGGAGGGGACCTGGAAGCGTGCGATCCAGCGGAATTCAGTGGGAGGGTCTGTGTGGAAAACTGGCCTCACCCAGACACAAAGCCTCCTTTGAGAAGCCGCGCTGCAGACCAGAGTCACCCCCACCCAAGAAATAACTGCCCTAGCTCATATGGAACAACTCAGTTCTTCCCCGAACATGTATTTTATGTCCAAGGAGGAATAGTTTAATAGAGCTTATACTTTGCTTTGTTTGTTCTGTTGCCATCCTGTCATATCCCAACAGACTGTCAGAGCGAGATCGCTCAGATTTCTACCGAAAATTCACCTGCGAAAAACAGCTTCGTCCTGGGGATCGGCTTGGAAAGTACTGAACTAAACGAGAACTTGCTCACTCCTTCTGTCTGGTCTAAGACTGATTTATGAGACAGAACCTGTATTGGACTTTGATAAATACCTTGGGAATATTTGGTCGAACTTTCACATTGTAATACGAAGCCACATATAGATAATTGCTTGATTAAAATTAAATATTCTGACCTGCCGGGTCTGCGCTATGAATTGATCATTAAAAACGGGTGGAGGGTATTCACACGGCTAGTCGGGCCATCGTGGCCAAATCCGTGTTATCACTTTCAAATCACTTTTATGGATTGAGACTTTACACCATCATTTGTCATATTGCAAATAAGAGAATACAGTTTACGTATGGATTTTTAATTTATAATATCCCTTTCTTGCAATACCAATGTAATCCATCATTTCAAATGTTAGTAAATCAAGACAGAGCCTTTTATTAGCAAATTTATGGATACCATAAGAAAAAGGAAACTGAAAATGTGTGTTTTGTAAAGACCATTACCTCACAAGTAAATCTCTCCTTACATTGGGGAAAAAAGTACAGAGCATATTTTATACATTTTAATTTAATTGTATCTTGCCAACATTTACCTATGAAAACAGGCCATGCTTATACTACTTCTTAAAAAGGGAACCTTGCTTTCGTCGCAGGTTATTTATAGAGAGGGGACCACATATGATGACAAATTGTTACCGCTCCTTCAGGTTTAGATGTAAGCAACTCCACGATAGAAAACTCTTCATTTTCCTCTGGCACCGTTAGTAGTTGCTGTGACCCGGATTTCAGCCCTGTGTACTGAGAACTTTGCCTGCCGACGGGACTGACGATCACATTCCCCAGAGGTAGCTGAATTTCTTTCACGTCATAGTTTCAGCATTCAGACCACAAACGGCAGGGACGATCAAGAATTTTACACGTAAGGGCGTCTGGATCTGCATGTGTACCCCGGGGCCCCTTCAATGCCCATCTGGTCAAACTTACCGTGATCCTACTGGCGAAGTGAAGTCCAGGCACTTGGACTTTCGAGATTCTGACTCTTGCCTGCTCAGAGGAGTTTTGTCATTGTTGTGTCTAATTTCGACTGCAAATTCCTAAGACATTTCTTAAGTTGTTTACAACTTTATTTTAGTGTCCAAATTTCAAAACCGGAATCACGGTTTCTTGCAAACATACTCCGTGACCTTGATTTCTATCCTTTTTGTCTCTTTGCATTCGTCACTCTGGGATGAACCATATCGTATTTATACGCAGGATACCCTTCCCCATAACCCTGGTATTGTTCTTCATTTGAGATCCACTGTCTATTTTTGTAAGGTCCCTTTTTGTGAGTTTCTTTTGTCCCAGGGCACCTTTGTTTCCCCACCCGGGGGTGGCATCACAGTAGTGTTTAAGGATGCGAAGTGAGGAGGCAGAAAGGCTTTGCTTCCAAGTCAGTAGTTGCCATTCTTAGCTCCCTGGTTATGACTGTCTCCTGATCGATACCACAACTTGCTGTGACTGTGGGCAAGTTCCTTAACTTCTCTGTGCCCCTGTCCTTCAGCTGTAAAGTTTGGCTAATAATAAGCACACTGACTAAGGATTTGTGATGATTGGCCCAGGGCTTCACTCCATATATAGTAGCTGCACTTTGAGGTGCTTAATGTTGCCTGAAAAAACACGCAGGACTCGGCTGGCCAGTCTCCCTCCAAGTTTGTGACCACAAATCTCTGATGGGCACTCAGCGCGGTATGGAAACCCTTCTGCACTTCCCGAATCATCGGCTGGCTCTTCTTTCTCTGCTCAGCTCCTAAGTGCTGGACAGTCTCAAGGCTCAGCTTTAATCACCTTTTCTTTGTTAATCTGCACTCCAGTCCCCACCCCCCACCCCAAATGGCATGGCTTAAAATCCACGCAAATTTCAGTGATTCTCAATCTTACTTCCCTGTTTTTAACCGTCTCTGAATCGATACCTATAAGCACCTTCTATTTTGAGTACAAATCCTGATCTGTTTCTTCAAACTTGTATTCTCCCAGTCTCCCCCATCTCCGCAAAGTGGAAACGCTATCTAAGGCCAGACAATAAAACTGAATGACAGCCAGAAACCACAAAACCACAAACCACCTCTGAGTCTCTTTTCTCTACTTTGCAGCACATCAGCCAGTCTTGTCAACTCTTCCCCCCATAGCTCCTGGTCCCTCATCCCTCACCTGGAGTGATGCAGTAGCATCTTAGCCGGGTTCTCCCAGCTTCCCTTTGTGCATGCTGACAAGCCTTTCCTTAACTCAGCAGCTGGAGAGCCCTCGGAGCCTGTCGGTCAGATCCCACAGTCTCCACGTGATCTCTAGCCCAGAAACTCTCTGCCCTGGCAATAAGTCCGAGCTCCTCAATGCAGTGTGGGCCTTGCCCACCTTGCAGATGCCGGATGAAATTATACAGCCCTGGCACGTGGCACTCCAGAATATGTGGTTCTCTGCTGTGCCTGGCTCATGCCTGGCTCACACCTGGCTCAGGAATACTGAACTAGCTGGTCCGTCACCTGGAGGACTGCTTCTCTGCATCTGTAAATGGATTCTATTTGTTGTGTAATGCTGCCTCCTTGGTGAGGGTGGGTGACTTGTCCCTGAGGGTCCCTCCATCCAGTTCTTGCATCCTCACCGAGGAGGTGACCCTCATTGAGGAGTATTGAGGGTCATGATGAGTATTTTTGATGCTTCTCTACTTCCTCCCAGCTGGAGAAAGTGGACTTGATACATTACATTACATTACATGAGGCAAAATTACCCCTTCTGCACTGCTGTATTTCCATTGGGTCATGTGTCCCACTGATTTATAAGGGCTCATTACCTATTCTGGATATGAGTAGTAGGCTAGACGTGTTAAGAATATCACCCTCCATTCCATGGCTTGTATTTTTATTCTCTTAATAGTGTCTTTGGATGAAAAGAAGTTCTTAAACTTTTTTTTAAGTTATAACGTGGTTCTATTTATCGGTCTTTTTGTTTATAGTGTTTTGTCTTACTCACAAACTCGTCTTCACCCCAAAGTCATGAAGTTATTCTTCTGTGTTACATTCCAGAAATGTTATTGTTTTGCGTCTCACATTTATATCTGTAGTTTCCTGGACCCGATTTTTGGGGAGGATTCAATTCATTGTCAAGTTTCTGTTTTCCACATGGATATCCCATTTCCCCAGCATCGTTTTTCTAAGATTCGCTCTCTTTCTTCATCGCTTTATGTGTGACCTTGGCCAGAAATCACGGGTGCCCACGTGTGGGGGACTCTCTTTTCCTTCCCATTGTTTTGTTTGCACACACGAGTCCACTGTGACCTACTCACAGTGCCTTTGTGACAACACTTGGCAGAGCGGGCTGTCCTCCCATGCTCTTCTGTAAGGGCATCCTGACCCTGTCTGCTTTTGACCTTGTGCATTCCTGTATGAACTTGAGAATCCATCTGTACAAAAATCTTGTTGTAATTTTGACAGAATCTGCATTGGATTTGTTGATCAGTTTGAAGAGAATTGACATCATGATAGTATTAAGTCTTCCAGTGCGTGAACGGCTGTGCATTTATTTGGGTCTGCCTTCAATAATATTCTGTAACTTTCTGTGTGTGGGTCCTGCACATCTGGTATTATACTTGTTCCCATATTTTAAGATATTTTTGATGCTAATGAAAATAGTATCATTTAAAAATTTCATTTTCTATGGATGCTGATATGTAGAAATAACATGAAATTTTCTCTATTGACCCACAGCTAGCAGACTTCTTAAACTCATTGACCTAATGATTCATTTCTAAGTTTTCTTGAATTTTTATCTAAAAAAACCTATATCATCTGCTAGCAAGGTTTTATCTATTTCCCCCCAAATCCTTCGCATTTTATTCATTTTCTTGCCTTACGTACTGACGAGGGCCTCCAGAGCAACTTGTGACGGGTGTGGGGACAGCGAGCCTCTTCCTCTTTTCTCCCAGCTGGCAAGGGCTGGACTTCAGCGTTTCGCCGTCACAGCGCATGGCTGGCCGCAGGGTCTGCTGGATGCCCTTGATGAGAGCGAGCCAGTTCCCCTTTGTTTCTAAGTTACTAAGAACTTTCATCGTGAATTGTCACTGAATTTTATCAAATGCTTTTTCCTCACTTCTGCAAAATTATCACATGATTTTTTTGTTTTTACAGCATAAATTTAATAATTTTCATTGGTTGAGATAACTTTGCTCCTTTGAACAACCCCAGCCCGATGATGGCATATATCACTCTGTCGTGTATGCTGTTGTGGTTGGTTTTCCGGGGTTTTGTTTGGGTTTTTGCATCTGCACTTACGTGAGAGATCAGCCCATACGTGATCTTCGCTTCTCACGCCGTACGCGTGTCACTCCGATATCAAGCTCTCCTTTTTTACGTCATCTGGAAAAACATGTGTAAGGCTGGCATGATTCTTGTCTAATCATGTTAGAATTTGCCGGTGAATCATTCAGGGTCTGGAGTTTTTCTTCTTCACTTTTCTGGAGCTCTTTTTTTTAGAGGATTTCGATGAATTACTCAATGTCCTTAATAGTTATAGAATATTTTTAGAAGAGAGATTGCTGGTGAGGCATTGATCTGTGTTCCTAACAGGCATGAGTGAGAGTTCTTTGCTCCACGTTCTTGCTCATGCTACAAAAATTAAACTTTTCACCGTTGTTCTATGACTAGGCCCGAAACATGGTGTTCTAGCTTCCTTTGATTGTCTTTAGTATCAGTCATGTTTACCGGGATAGTTTATAAACTGCGAAATCTCGTGATAGTGACTCGCTCTCATCCAGCCTCTTTTATTTGTTTACTTTTATGAGGTGTAACGGACATACAATGCTGTGTGGGTTTCAGGTATACAACCTGATGCTTTGGTGCACGTCCATAGTATGGAATGGTGGCCACAAGCATTTTTAGTTAAAATCCCATCACCACACATAGTCACGATTTTATTTCTTGTGATGAGAACTTTCATAATTTACGCTCTTAGGAACTTTCAGATATGCAATGCAGTGCTGTCCCCTGCAGCCACCCTGCCGTACATCATGTCCCCAGACGTACTTACTTATAACTGGATGTTTGTACCTCTGAACACCCCTACCCATTTTGTCCCCCACTCTCCTCCTGCCTCTGGCAACCCCCAGTCTGTTCTCTGTATCTATGAGGGTTTTTTTTTTTTATCCTCACTCAAGGACATTGTTTTCATTGCTTTTTAGAGAGGAAGGAAGAGAGAGAAACATAGATGCAAGAGAAGCATCGGTTGTTTGCCTCCCGTACGTGGCCAGACCGGGTACCATACACGCCTGGACTCGGGACTGAATGCACCTGGGGTTGGGACCAAACCTGAGACCTAGGTATGTGCCCTGACAGGGAATCGAACCTGCAGCCCTCTGGTTACAGGATGATGCTCCAACCAACTGAGCCACACTGGCCAGAGCTGTTTGTCTTTGGATTCCACATCTAAGTGAGATCATACCGTGTTTATCTTTCTCTGTCTGACTTATTTCACTTATTACAATGCCCTCAAAATACACCCACGTTGCCTCAAATGGCAGGATTTCCTTCTTTTCATGGCTAATGAATATGCCAGTGGACGCACATACCGCATTTCCTCTCTCTACTCATCTGTCGACGGACACCTAGCTTGTTTCCATGACTTGGCTGCTGGGAATAAGGCTGCAGCGAACACGGGAGTGCAGATGCCTTTTCAAGATAGTCAGTGTGTTTCCTTATAGTAGTGAACACCCGAGTGGAGTAGCTGGATCCTATGGTGGTTCTAAGGTTGGTTGAGGAACCTCCACACTGTTTTCCACAGCGGCTGCACTGATTCACATTCCCACTGACAGTACACAAGGGTTCCCTTTGTCCACATCCTCACCAACACTTGTCTCTTTCTTCCTGAAAAGAGCCATTCTGACAGGTGTGAGTGATAGCTCGGTGTGGCTTTGATTTGCATGCCTTGGTGATTGGAGATGGCGTGCACCAGCTCTGTGCCGATGCGATGTCCTGAGGTCAGCATGTCACACCCAGGAATGCAGTCTCCAGCTGGCTGGCAGTCTGTCGTTTCCTCAAAGACTGAATTACACTGCGGCGTTGAATTGCTCTGTTGCCGTGTGTCTCAGCCGGGCTGATTTTCCTTCTGCACTCAGGAACATTTGGCAGCGTCTAAAGACAGTTTTGATTGTCATAACTGGGAGTGAGGGCGGTGCCACTGGCATGCAGAAGCCAGGGATGCTAGCAAAGGACCTGCAGGGCACAGGACAGTGCCCGCCCCCCACCCCAACAAAGAATTACTCAGCCCACCGTGTCGGTAGTGCCAAGGTTGAGAAACCCTGCAGCCTATTCCCAATGACGTGTCAGCACTGTCTGCATCTGCTCTTCCCTAAGGACACCCCCCTGCTTGTTTTCAGAAATTCGGTGTGCCTCGTGGTTGGTGAATGGGCATGTGCTATGGCTCATTTCGTTCGTCAGAATTATTGTTTCTTCCCTAGCGACACATGAACTCATGGTGGGCGCCACCCCTTACCGAGCACAGTCTCACAGTGATGAAGTACAGCGATACGACTGCCCTTATCCCTCGCTGTACCTATGCACACACGTCAGTCTAACTTCAGTGCGGGACCAGGAAATCCTGTGTAGCGTGACGGTGTAATTGCCATGTTTATAACTGCTAAGAATCGGTCAATGTCTAGCTTTGCCTCTGAAGTCATTCCACCATATGCCTGCTTTAAGATAAAAAACAATATTTAATGCCTGAAACGACTTTATATTTGATTTTATGTTAAACCAGTTCTTCTCAGATCTAATAAATAGACGTACTATTGATGGAATGTTCAAATTTAGTGCAGAATGATGGATTTCTTCATTTGGGAGGTTATGAATCATCCCCGTATCTATCGATTTTTCTCCTTCACTTATATTCATTACTTTAAATTCAGGAAAACGAAAAGGGTTTCCACGTTAGGGAAATGTTTCGGGATGCTCGATTCTTCACCCTAAACCTCTAGGTTTTCTTACCTGTACAAGTATCTTGGGGCAAGGTAGCAGCAGGAATACCTACTTTCCTGGATAACCGCTCCCCCCCAGATCCTGCGTCATTAAAGCCAACGATCACCTAAACAAAACGTAGATGACAGCTGCACAGCTCAGTGGAGAAAGCTTCCACTCCCGAGTCTCACCGGCGAACGTCTGTGTTCAGAGGAAAATGGGTTTTAACGCGTTCTGTCGAGTCTCTTTTGCATTTGCAAGTGAAAAAAACATTGGACAGTTACATGGTGGCAGTTCTGAGTTATTAGGACTGATCTGGATTAGCCGCAGCTTCCACGGGTCAGTCCGAGATAGCCGCTGATACTTCACATCTGTTTCTGGTTTGCAGTCGCTAACAAAGAGGCACAAGGTATGTGTAGCCTCATTGTTGGCGGTCTCCCTGCCCCGTTAAAGACAAAGGGCTCCTGCTCCAAAGGTACTGGAAAACTTTTAACTCCAATTTACAGATTAGGCAAAACCTGTTAAGGTAAGGGTCACTTCAGGCAGCTGAAAAATGTCTTTGTGAACTTCCCCGTTTTCTGGCTGTTAAAGAAAATAATAAAATAAAAAGAGTTCCCTGGTGCAAGAATTCCATAAAGCAGAGAGTGGCCCATGAGACACAGGGATGGTTTCTACGCCCGGAGGAAAGCCTGCAGCCCCTGTAAGGGGAGCGGAATCACACAGTGCCGATCCCAGCTCGGCCAGGGAGGCGCGTCGGGGCGTTCCAGCCCTCTGGGGTCAGAACAGCAGGGCTGCTTCTGCAGGAATTCAGCACGTGAGATGCAAAGCGAGATACCTCACCCTCTTCACAGAAGCCTCGCAGCAGACGTTCGGGAAGAATGCCCCTGGGAACGGCTGTTTGGAACACGTTCTTTTGGGGGGAGGCTGCACAGGACAGTGGTTCCTGAAAACAGAGACCCACTGTGTGTCCCTGTGCCCATGGGACCACACGTGTCCAGTGGCTGGCCAGGTCGGCCAGTTCAGCCTTCCAGATGGCTCTCATTATCAGCAGGATTGACCGATGGAAGTCCCCACCCCCTGCCCCACCGGCATCCTGGAACCCTTGGAGACCACTCTGGGGATGGAGCCCCTGATTTCTGGGAGCTAGTATTTCAGGGAAAATAAAAATACCACTTTCTAAACACTAGGGCTTTCTTTTTAGTAACTCAGGGTAAAGAAGCCTTTTGGCCGGCTTCGCATCCACCTCCCCTGTTTCAGTGGGAGTCCCAGAGGGGGAAAGTGAAGTTTTCCCACACCTCCTTGGGAAAGGAATCTGGGGTTGAGGGGCAGAGATGTTTCTAGAAAATAGGTATGGGGCACCAGCAACATGAATGCAGGGAGAAATTGGGGGGAAGGGCTGCTGGCCACTGGGTGGGGGCTGAGGAGAGAGTCAGGAGCGGGAGTGGGGAGTTGTTTGCCCTTGGATGGGGTCAAGTGACCCCTGAGGCATACACACACTCAGTGAGCGGAGAGGGAAGAGCTGGGGATGTTCGTGACTTTTGCTCTTTTTCCTGAGTCAAAATGCTGTGGTGATTTGGGCATATTTTTGTTTCTCCAGCTAATACGTGAGGTTTCTGTTTGTTCGGCTCAGGGTTGCTTCCTTCTCTCCTGCCTCTTCTGTGCCCGACACAAAGCTGCGCATACATCTGCGGCCAGCACAGATCCGATGGGCGGGTGGGTCATCACACGAGGAGACTATTTTCTGCTGTAACCACACTGCAAAAATCTGCTTTTGAATAAGGAAAACTCCGATGGCGTTCCAGGCACCTTTCACTGCATAACACATCACTCCCATAGAAAGTCACAGTGACAGCTTTTTTTCCCTCATTCCTCACGGTTCTGGGGCTCACTGGGCTTCCTTGGCGTGTTTCACGCGGGGTCTCTTAGACAGTTGCCGCCAAGGGGCGGTCGGGGCCGGAGGCACGGGGAGAAGGCTTCTGCACTTCCCCCTCTGGCGGTGGGTGCCGGCCGCTGCCTTGGACAGACAGCTGGGACACCAGGGCACCTGCCCACGTCTTGCATTTCCTCCCAGTGTGGTGGGCGGAGTGGAAGCATGCTGTTTGCAAGAACACCAGGTAGAAGCTGTGTCCCCTTTACAGGTAGCCTTGGAAGTCACGTAGCTGAACTTCTGCTAGAGTCACAGGCCCATCAGCCCCGAGGAGTGGGGACACAGACCTCACCTTTTGGTGGAAGCAGGGTCCACGTTACCTCATGAGATGGGGATGTGTGACGGGAAGTCAGACCGGGCCCCGCTGGCAACCGCGTTCACCACGGGCGCTGTGGCAAGTGTCTAGAAGTGCAGGGACTCTGCCATCCTGGCAGGTTCTGGTAAGTGCGTGTGGAATCAACCCGCGTGCTGAAACGGTTTAGCTGGAAATCATTTTCGTTGATGTTGCTTTGGAACATTGTGAAGGGCTAGATAACACACAAATGGGAGCTATTTTATTTTGAAATTCTGATAAGTTTGCTATAAATGCATCATGATGCGGGCAAAATAAAGGGCATGTACTCATTCATTCATTCATGCACGTGTTCGTTCATTCAGCTTCCTGCCCCCAGCATGTCTGTGTCCTTCACTTGCTGACACAGGCGTTAGCTCTGCATCCCCACCCTCAGTTCCACCTAGGCCAGCTGATCGCTGTGGGTGCCGGGTGTGCTGAGCTTGGCGTGGCCCTTCTCTTCTGCCAACATCCCTGACCGGGAGCTGCTGGGTGCGGGGCAAGCCGGGCGGGACCCGCAGCGCCTCATCCCATCTACTCTGTGCTGTACACATGGAAAGGTAAAGTTTGTTTCTCTTTAAAAATCGCAGACCCGCAGGTGGAACAGCACCTTAAGGACCCTTCTGCAGGGCACACTGAGGGGAGCCTTTGGCTGCTCTGCTCGCAGCCTCAGAGGAAAATGTTAGGTCACCCACCGCAGGGGCTGGAGCCTCCTAGCAGGCTGGAGGGAGCCTCGCCCCCGACAGCCAGGAACACAAACAAACAGCTGTCACCTACCGACCCCACTCTCCTTGGTGTATGATCCAGGGTGCAAGGGGGAGCAAAGGAAATACTGCAGATATTTGTAAGTACAAGTGAGGGCGCATAGAGGACAGTTGCAATATCAAGTACCTTTTCTGTTTTGCAAATATTTCCAAGGCACTGCATTTTGCTCTAACATGTTGATAATGTAAAGTCAGTGTGATTGCAAAATTATTTCCAAGAAAGCCCTCCTATTTAGTCTGAAAGCTTATTTTATTGCATATATATGTAAGTGATCCACCATAGGCATATCCCGAAATACTGCCCTTTTTTTGAAGCACGGAAGGTACCACAGAGGCTCTGCCACATTCCGGGTGTCGTGCAGCCCGGGCCTCCCCCAGGCTCGCTGCGGGGAAGGACCCACTGATGGCCTACGTTGAGGCAACAGGGGCTGGCATGGAGACCCATGTCGTCTGCAGAGGACGCAGACTCACTGAAAACGCACCCGTCTGTTTGAGGGAACCGGTACGGAGGACAGATCGAACCATCTAGGGTTGTCGTGAAGTAGAATGATTTGTCGGGCTTTGGCATTGTTCATAGTGGAGTGGACACCCACACAATGTCCATGGTCAAACGTCACCCAGAACGACGGCGCCCTCAGTGCCCTGTGCGACCGGCTGAGCTGGCGGTGTCTCCTCGCCCGTGTGTGTCCCCTCACGCTCCCTGACAGCGGGCAGCTGGCATTGTCCAGAATCACCTGCTGCATCAAGATTGCTGCGCGTGCATTTCGGGGGATCTAAGTGAGACGGCTTTGCCGGGTAAAACTGCAGCACTGCAGTCAGAGACTGGGCGCCCCAGCAGTCCCTCCCAGGGCCTTTAGAGGGACGTTGAGCACCCTCTAGTGACAGCAGTTCTCACAGACCAAAGGGGACGGCCGCCCCTGACTTCGGGTTTCTCCCTGGCAGAGGCACCGGCAGCTGCTTCTGTGGCCAAGAGGTGGTTGTTTCCTCAAACTCTAGAGGCAGGGTGGTCTTTGTAGCAGTAAGAAAAGGGTAAAGTCGTACGCACTAGGCAAACTGTGGCTTGTCCCTGGGCCTCTTGTCCCCGGTGGACACAGGTGTGCATGGTGTGTGCTGAGATGGGTACTGGGATTAGAGAAACACCACGGATTAATCTGCATCAGAGCTTCAGTTCCATTCCGTGCCTTTACAAGGGATGAAACACATTTTTGAAAGGGTGAACAGAAAGAGAATAGGTTGGCCTTGATTTGAACTGCACTTCACACCCCAAGAGGGAAAGATCCTCGGCCTCACTGTGCAGAGGGAGAAGGTACAATAGAGAGAGAGTGCAGGCCACAGAAGCCCAGGGCAGAGAGGGACAGGGCAGAGAGGGGGCAGGGCAGAGAGGGCAGGGCAGAGAGGGACAGGGCAGAGAGGGGGCAGGGCAGAGAGGGGGCAGGGCAGAGAGGGGACAGAGCAGAGAGGGGGCAGAGCAGAGAGGGGGCAGGGCAGAGAGGGGGCAGAGCAGAGAGGGACAGGGCAGAGAGGGGCAGGGCAGAGAGGGGCAGAGTAGAGAGGGACAGGGCAGAGAGGGACAGGGCAGAGAGGGGCAGAGCAGAGAGGGGGCAGGGCAGAGAGGGACAGGGCAGAGAGGGGGCAGGGCAGAGAGGGGGCAGGGCAGAGAGGGACAGGGCAGAGAGGGGCAGAGCAGAGAAGGACAGGGCAGAGAGGGGCAGGGCAGAGAGGGGCAGAGCAGAGAGGGGGCAGAGCAGAGAGGGGCAGAGCAGAGAGGGGGCAGGGCAGAGAGGGGCAGATCAGGGCGGTCATGGTGGCAGCTCCCCCAGTGGGACTGTCTCCAGGGCTGACCCTGTTAGTCTGCAGGTGCCTGGTGATGCTCTTGCAGATGTGAATGTATTTACGACATTTGTTCCTGGTCCTCCTCTCTGATTTCCTTTGTGATACAAACAAGCTGGCATGTAGATGAACCGCCTCCTGGTGTATCAGGAGGGGCACGCCCATCTCAGATGCGAGCAGCCTGTGTAAAGCTGGAGCAACTCTTCCCTCCAGGCTTCTCTGCCAGTTTCTCTCCATTGCTGACAGTGTGGTGCAGTTTATTATCTTCCTTTAAGAAGTTGTATATATGTTCTTAAAAACTAATTTATAAAATATCTACAGAACAAGACAATGCATATTAATATCTAATATCTTTTCAGTTAAATCAGTACACTTAAAAAAAATTAGAAGTCTGACTAGTGGTCAAAATGTGAGTTAACTTCAACACCCACAGATACTGTTTCAGGGTGGCAGGGGTGGTGGCTGAGGACCACACCTGGACACAGCACTCCAGATCTGAGCAGGGGACAGAGGCACAGGGCCACCTCCCGGCAGGACGGCGGCCGGCCCTCGTGCCCCCTCAAATGGTGTGGCGTGGGAGTGGAGCAAGCCTGCTGGTGACCTGTGGCCCTCCGATGGCAGCCTCTGCGTGTCTGTGTGCCCAGCTCCATGGGGAAGCCCTGCCCACGCATTCAAAGGTTTACTTGGAGTATGGGGTGGGCAAAGCGATTGTGTGCATGGAAACTCATTCAACAGTTAATTAATAATTCAAGAATAAACTGTATTTTGCATACTCACAACTGTAACTCAACTTTTGCCCACCATGTACATAAAAACATGATACTTGAAACAGGAAATTTTTAAGTTCCTTTAAACTAATTTATTGTGTCAAAGTAATTACTCTGCTCTTAGGGTTTTGTGTCTTTTTTTTTTTTTTTTTGAAGCCTTGAGTAACAATGGACACATTTGGAATCCCTGATACTGGTTTCAATATGCCCGCATGTTTGCAGGCACATGGAATTGGGTAAGAGCGGGGAGCGGGCAGAATTTGAGAATATGCACGAGGCTTGTGAAACTGTACTCATTGAAATCATTGCTCCATGGGAGCCTCTGGAACCAAACTGACACGTGCTTCACAATTAAGGAAATTGCAGCTGGGTGTTGAGAAGTGGAGGATTTACTATGTGATAATTTCCTTGGTTTAGATGAATTCAAATCAGCCAAGACGCTGAAGGATATGAACCACCTAGAGAAAGTGTTGAAACAATAGTTATTTAAATTGTAATTGGATTATTTCTTAATGTGGTGCTGGAGGATACGCCACATGCACGCGTGCACACATGCACATACATGCACACACACGTGCGTGCACACACACGTGTGTGCAAACACACGGACGGTCTCACCCAACGGGGGGAAACTGCACTCCTGAGGTCTGCTGGAACAGAGAAGTGTCTGTGACCAGTGTGAAGTGGGGGTCTCGGGGGCTGGGGGCGCCTCAGCTGGCCGTGTATGTGCTCAGGCAAACCCTCCAGGACAGGGATGGAAAAGTTCCAGGAGCCGCGGAGTTTTCCACTGTGGGGGCCAGTCCAGATGCGCGATCCTTATCTGCAGCCTCAGGCGTGTCCCTGGCAGAAATCCTTGCGACGTCCTCCTTGCGGGAATCTCATGAATAATCCGCACAGTATACATTTTTAAGATTCATGTGTCATCTTAAGAACAATATACAGCACTTTTTTTCTGTTGTTTTGCCCTTAAAAAGTCTGGGTTTGCCGGGTCAGTCCCAGGCTGTGCGGTTTACGTGTGTGGAATTGAAGCTGACTAACAGACTTCCTGAGTGCTAAGGCGCCCAGTGGCTGGACCAAGCCCTGTCACCCTGGCTTCCTAGTGGCCGGCCAGAGCACCCGGCGTGGAAAAAGGCCCTCATCCCCATTGACTGGCCGGGTGGGTACTGGGTGGACAGCCGCCACGGGGTGCTCGTGTCTGCTGGGTGTCCTCACACAATCAGTAAGAGTGAGCCGCTCTGTTCTGGTTCTGGGCAGTTAAAAAGGAATGTGCATTTTGACGTGCACATGTACCGAGGTTGAACAACTACAGGGATCATGTGCGACCTGTGATACAGGCATTTACAGAAAACATAGAAGACTGCGTGTCACTTGCATAACGCTTACATGCAACCGTGATGCATGTCGATGGTGAATGATTTCAGGGGTGGCCAGCCTTTCGGCGTCTCTGGGCCTCACTGGAAGAAGAAGAGTTGTCTCGGACCACACGTTAAATACATTGTGACACATAATCACACACAAAAAATCTCATCATGTTTTCAGTAAATTTACAAACTATAGAAATGATCCCTGAAAGTATAGTCTTGTTTTCAGTAAATTTACAATTTTGTGTCGGGCCGCATTCAGAGCCATCCCGGGCCGCACCCCTGAGGTAGAGGAACCAAAGGAGATGGGATGGGGGGGACAGAAATGAAAAGACAGGTTCTTCCCCCATTGGTATTATAGGGCATAGCCTACAATATTTTTTTAAAGTTATTTTTCACATATGGGTCTGTGCTGTAAGTCTCCTCTCCGACCTGATTTTTAGTGTACGAGGCATTGTACCGGAGCACTTTTCCATAGCACTAAGCATTCGTCTGCCCCCTCATTCTGCTGCCACGTTCTCACTGATGAGAGCAGTCCATTGCACGCATGATGCGTGCAGGCACCGATAGGTCGTGCCTGCGTCTCCTGGTGTGTCCCACGTAAGCCTACAGCCCTTATCTCTTGGCTGTGCTCACGCATCATCTCTAAACTCCATCCCCTGATCCAGTGCCCCCACCTCTTGACCTCCCGCTGGAGGTCCCGAGTGGAGCAGGAGGAGAGAGAGCCGGGGTCAGAGTGTGTTGAGTCTTTAGAAAGGGGGAAGACACGGTTTTAGGACAAATCAATGATGGTCTCCTCTTACAGTGACAGTGAATGTATGGGGTCTTTTCCACAATTCCCTTCTTTTTATTTGGAGTAAGACATGAACAGGCTTACAAAGGGCTTTGGTAAATAAATCCACGGTAATGGGTCCACGATGGTTAAGTACCAGGTGGGAATGTGCGGTTTATTCCCACGGATTCTGGGGAGGGCCGTCCTGGCCAGCGTGGTGTTTGCGTGTCCCGAGGAGGGTGGAAGAGGGCCCTGTCCTGACAGATTACTCAGGGACTCAGGGCAGGATGCACCGGGTCTGCTGGTGGCCTGAAGGGTGGCCTCCAAGGACGGCGGTGTCGGGTTAGAAGGGAAGCTGGGTCCTTCCTTGGCTGAGTGGGCCGGCACTGAGGCCACCTGACAGCAGGGGCCTGGGGTGGGGGCGGGAAGGGTGACGGGGTGTCTGTATCTTCAGGGGGCTTTCTCCCAGAATAATGCACACGACTATTTTTGAATTAACAGATAGGACTTTTATCAATAACCAACGAAGTTTCGTTTGTTCTAGAGAACTTTGCAGTAAACGTTCGGAGAGCTCTGGGTTTGGATGCCCTAGGCCAGCAGGAATTGTAGTCTCTGCGGATGGTAGCACCACTCAGACGTCCTGTCATTAGAAGTGCAGGTTGGCTTGTTTTACAATTTATTATCTCAGAATTAGCCTTTTATTAGATCACTTGTTAAATTTATATTCATTTTTAAAACCAGACACAGTGAACTTTCTTGGTGGACTTCAGGAAATAGATCAACTACAGCATCTAGTTTTATGTTTTTTCTTTATTCTTATTAAAGAATAAAACACATATGTATGTGTATGAGTACATGCATTTTACATAAATAAGGGAGAAGAAAAGCGGAGCAAGTGATGCAAATCACCAACGTTGGAGTAGCTGGGAGAAGGATGTTAGCTCTTCGTATTATTGCATCACTTTTCTGCAAGTTTGAAATTGTGTCCAAACAGAGAGTCAAATGTGAGCGTTCACCGACTTGAATTCAGCAAGAAGCGCGGAGTGAAGGGCAGACGCTCAAAGAAGAATTAATTCTTCCCAAGAACTCCGACGCCTCTGCAGCTGCAGGAGGAGGGCTTGGAAACCAGGCAGTGGTGGGACTGGACCCTGCAGAATTTTCTCCCATGGCAACTTCATTAGCATCGGGGTCGCCAGGGGTCATCCCACTTAAGGAGGGCTGCCTTTTGGGAAATCCCTAACAGGGCCCTGCTTATTCGGGTACCACAGTGACCATTTTAAACTGATGCTTCTTAGGGGAGCAAAAAACAAGGACTCTTGGGGGAGAGGACAGCATTTTTCTCAGCACTCCTGAATCCCAGTGGAAGCTGCCCAGATAAAACAACTCAGTACTTTGAAATTTTAGGGGAAACAAAATTTTAATCAGCCCGCCACCATCTCATTCATTGTTTGGAGATGAAAAGAGCGGAAATCAACATCCCTTCAAACTGTGGGTGCTGAGAATTTGTCAGGTTCTTACACAGAACAAGATTTCCTTTATTTCTCTTTATTTTTTTTTTCTTTGTGTCTTTCTGCCTTTCAGTCTTTCTTCTTTTTGCTTGTTTCTTTGTTTCTCTCTCCCTCTCTCGTTTCCTTTCTTTCCCTCTCTTTCTTTCCTCCTCTCCATCTTCTTCCTCCCCTTTCTCCTCTTCCTCCCCTCCTCCTTCCATCCGTAACTCAAGTGAGCAAATCAGGGGACAATGAAAGGCGTACAGACTTGGGCCACATTATAGCCCTCTGACACACACAGCCTGAAGTGGGAGTGAGATCTACCCGCCGGCACGCGGCTCTGAGACCAGAGTGGCCGATGACTCAGGACTTGGTCCATTGTGTTCTGCGGGTCCCCTGTTGAGACCACACCTCTTTTCTGGTCCAACTTTCATGTAGCTAGATTCAAAGCAAAATGTTGTTTCTTCCAGAGAACAAGTAATTTCCTGAAAATGAGTAATTAAAGGCCTGAAACCCTCTAAGGAATGTTCAGGCCTACGAGCTGTACTTCCTTTGAGTGAAAAACAGACGTGTGGCCATGAACTTACAGTTCAGATCTAAGGCCCTTGATTAGGCCTTCTTTGCATGGCATGCCCCTGTGCCCGAGAGTCCCGTCGGGTCTGCCGCCCGACGTCTGTCACAGGGGACCAGCTCGCTGACCTTTGAAAGCATTCCTAGTAATTTTAGTTATGTGGATTTTAAATAAGTATCTGAGAGCACGGATTTGACATGTTTATTTTCCTTTTTATTTTTCTTGCTTACTCTAATTCTCGAGACGTCGTGTTCGATACGGGTTTAATATGGAGCAAATAAAAATGGCGTGTTTGGAGGGAAGACCATGAAATTCTTCTGGTGGAGATGTTGAATAAATGAAGGTTGTTCAAAACCAGCGAGGCAATGACTGTCACTAAACAGTTCTCCCTGCGAAGTTCTCTTTCAGGAGAAAGGAGCAGAGTGTGGGCTCCGGCCCCCGGCCCCAGGGGTGCGTGTGGCAGGTCCAGGGGTGGGGGCTGAGCAGGCCAGGCCCCGGCAGCAGGGCGCCCTCGGCGCCTGGGTCCCGAGCTGCAGGCAGCCCGTGTGAAGCCGGGAGAGTCTCGCCACATCTGCATCCTGCCTCAGCGCAGCGTGTCCGCGGCGCACACCGGGTCACACCTGCTCTGGCAGGCCTAGTCTCGGGCGATACTTGCCCTTTTTTTTTTTTAATTAAAAAAAAATCTCCTGGCTGCATATCATCAAGAAAAACAACATTGTTTTCAGGGTCTCTTATCTCTCCACTCCCAAATATCCTGTTTCTTCGGGCTGGGCAGCCAGGACCAATAGAAACCTCTTCCTGCCATTGGCTGACTTCATTTCCCAGACTTAGCACAATCTCATCCGCTCTAAACAACCTCATCAAAACTACTTTCTGGTCAGAGAGAAGCAATAATTATTATTAACATTTATTAACGATCAATACACTTGATTGCATTATGGCCAGCACTATTAAGGTAAGGAGAGGGGTTTTTTTCGTTTGACAAAATCTTGTGCTTGTTACTCTTTTCTCTGGTTTCCTTTATCAAGGCAGATAAGTCGGGATTGGGCAACACCCCCACTGCCACAATAGAGGACAACAAGATTTCCTCTGCGCTGCCTAGTAAATTTCCTTTTTCCTACTCCAACCATCCGCAAGGCTTAAAAACTTCAAACTCAGGGAAAAATTGGGGTTTCTAAATTCACTGTTGAGTGCGGTGGACGACTTTTGCAAGGGCTTTTCGGAGCGGGTCTGCATTTTCATGTTCTTTAACTATCCCTGCCGGTCTGGACGTGTCTCTGCCCGACGGCAGTGCACTTGGAGAGGTTGGAGGGCAGGGTCCAAGACAAGGATGGGCTTGTAAATGTCGCTCTCTCGGATGCTCCGGAATGACCCTTAGCGTCAGGGATGCCTGTCGGTCCCCGTGGAAGTGAAGAGGTACCTGGCGAGTGGCCGTGGGCCGTGGGACACGCAAACGTGGACTTGATTTTTGGATCCTTCGTGCTGAGAACGGAGCGTTTTCATAACTCGAATGGTGGTAATTCTGTTTGTGGGGTTATGTATTTGTCTTTAATAAAACGCTTACTTTTCTGTGCGCTGTGAGTGAGCGTTCTTCTCAGTGATGTGTGGGTTGTGGGCGTTGGGCAGGAACGGCCTCTCGGTTCTCTGTGCCCGGGCGGGCGTGAGGTCTGGTGTGTTTTTCTTGCCAATATGTCTTGTGTGTGGTATGTAGAGATGAACGTGGATGCAAATCTGTAAAGGTGGAAACCTAAATGAGGCCTCCCTTCTGGAAGGGAAACCGATGTAATGGTTTGTGCGGGCCGGCGGCATGGCGTCTGTGAAGTGCCGGCCTGTTAAAATCTTTCCAAGGCCACTGTGCCTCGGTGACATTTGTAGAAATGGAAAAAGTCAGCAGCAAACACTAAAAGGAGAAAAAAGATGGTTTTAGTAGCTGCATGCCCTTTGTGTGGCGGCAGGGAGGTGAGAAGCATTTGGTTGTGTTTTCATCGATGGTTTCAGTTAATTTGAAATCTCAGGAAAAATGGAAGTTTGCCCGGAATTGGGCCCAAGGCATTTTCAAAAATCCTTGGTTTGGTCTGTTTGTTAATCGGAAATGTTTGTATTAGAGGATTTGATGAACATCCACCACATAAACTGTTTCAGAAGCTCTATTCAGTTTTACTTTTCAAGGTATGTTCAAGAATACATGAAAAATTCATGTATCAAAGACTTTCACCTTATATAGATTTTTCCCTTCTTTGGCTTCAGGGAGGGAGTCTGCTCAAATGTCAGCTCTCATAGAAAGGAGTTGTGGAATAGGGGGTCTGATGTGCTTCATTCCAGTTATATGAGCAGGATTATTTGATTTTATAACCCAAATACTATCCTTTTTAGTCTTATTTTCACCCTTAAGTAAGTTCATATTTCATAGCAATTAAATCATATATTCTTTGTCAGTCTTGAATAGCTCGAGTACAGTCTTGTGTTTCAAATAAGCAGTTTATTAAAGGACATTAAAATAAAAGACCATCCTTTAGAATGTGGGGTATGTTTTGCAAAACATACACGTTTTCCATTGCTGAAGATCTGAAGACATTCTTTCTTGAAGCTGGAATGTTTTGTGACTTTCAGAATAAATTTTGGGAAATAGTTTACACTTGCCTAGGATACTGTGCTTGCTTTCACGTTTTATTACATGTATTATCTGTGAGTTGCCTATATCTCAAGTGAACTTTTAAAATGACGTCAAGTGAATTGTTTTTAATCCTCTGTGAAAACAAAGTAGCCCCTCTTTGTAGGTAACTTGCTTTAAGACATGTTTCTGTTAGCCTTCCTGGGTAAAGTCATGAGATGATTTTAGGGACTTGTTTATAGAAACAGCTGTGGGCTACAGTTTTAATTATGTGAGTGCAAAGCTCAAATTAGCATAGGGAAAGCTAAGGCTATTCATTGGAACTGGGAAACAGTCAGTCTTTCCTTTGGGCAATTTCCAGTCTCAAACACACTCTGTTTTGTTCTTGCCGTAAAGAAACCAATTAGTCTATTAAGTATCAAATGGGCAAAATTGTTAAGTTGGTATTCCACATCTGAGTGGGGATTTTTTTTTTTTTTTGCGTTAATATAAGACCCTCTGAGGAACTAGGAAAAGCTAAATGTTTTTTTTGTTGTTGGTTTTGCGTGTGTGTGTGTGTGTGTGTGTGTGTGTGTGTGATTCGCACCATTATATTCCCTTGGTAGTCTGGAATTGGGAACAAAATGTTACCATTGGGAGAAGTAAAGGAATTTTAGGAGCTTCTGAGATAGTGCCCATGTATCATCTCTAAGAGCCCCTGGATTTGAAGATCAGATTACGAGTTTTCATAGAACACATAAGCATTGAGGGTGAGGTCTCCATATGCAGTTCATGGCTCAGTTTTGGTTCTGTGCCAAGGCACAGCACCGAGGGGTGCCCCACACCCCTCCCCCGCTGCCCCAGAACACAGTTTCCCTACAGACTCCGGCAGCCATGGACTTGATTGTGCGTCTGTGAGGATTTTTAATGCAAACCCCCAAGACTTCCTTGATCCTTTTGTTAAGCAACGGGACACTTGGGAAGTCTGAGGAAGCCTGCAGTCCCATCTCAGAATGATGCTTTTCGGTGCCAATGCAATACGCCAGTGCATTGCATTGCCACCTGGAGTGACGAGAGAAGCTAATTCTAGGAAAGCCAGTGCCCCACCGGGGCTCTGCGGGTGGTCCAGGAACCCCTGGGTAACAGCAGCTCCTGATGCTTGAGTGCAGTGGTCTTGAGTCTTTAAAAAATGGGCATGTGGGCATTTTCCTTTATCCCAGAGGTCTGATGTTGAAGGAGGGGGAGTGCAGGCCAGGCACACTTGGCCTTGAAGGTCCCCACAGGATATGGAAAGTTACTAACAAACAAGGCTCCATGAGGAGGCAGCTGTTACTGTTTCAATTAGTTATTTAAACAAGTTACTTTCTTTGATTTAACAGAGGTTGGAGGGTAGTTGAAACATGAAATGTTCATTTAAAAACGTAGAGCCGTTTTACATACTTGATGCCTTGCACCTAGCAGACGCTCCCTGGGTCTTTGCTACTATATGTAAACGTAGAAACATACTAAAACACTAAAGGTCATATGAAGAAAGTGCATCTCGTTGGATTTCGATGGACGTGATGAATGAGTTTAATAGATGGTTTCCGTCAGCCCATCAGCTTACATGAAATAAGAATTGTTGCATCCCTTGTCACTTTGGGCGGGGAGGGGCTCAGCGGCAATGGCAGGGGGTATAAAATGTAAAGTGCTGCTGTTCGGATCTGCAACTATCGTACCCCCAGAGGAAGCTCTGGTCTTCTGTCCTGGCCTAAAAGTGGAATATCAGGCCATTATTTGAAAATGGCTTGGTGCTCACACTGCCGGGTGGCTCTGGGGTGCAGTTTGGTCTCTGTGGAAGCAGCTCCCCCCACCCCAGCTCTCTGCGCCTGTGTGTGCCTCACTCCTGGGCACCTGACTCAGTGGCCCTGGCAAGCAGCCTTGGGAACGGCCGAAGGTGTGGGTATTCTTTCCCACTGAATGCCCATTAAATACTTGCATAAAACTGCCCAGCTCTCAGAGAATGTTCCGAAAGTCTGAACCTTTCTTTAATTATATTTTCTCTAAAGTGGTTATTTTGTTTTGTTTTTTGTGTTTTTTGCAAACAGACCTCTATTAAAAAAAACCCCACAAACACACTCACGCATACGTCTCTTGAAAAAGCACACGTCAAAATAAAGTAAATAAGGGCAGCAACCACCCCTGATGCCTTCAGGGAGACGTCGCTCCTGGGTGTACAACTTCAGGATAAGCGTCCCTGGGTGGGCGTGCAGACCCACAGCAGAAAGCTTCCCTGGTGTCCCCCAGGAACTGGGCGGATGTGCTGATTGGATGTTGGGGACACAGGGACACATGCGCCCCGGGGCCGTGGGAATCCAGGACTAGAGAAGTCCTCTGCCGTGTGAGATCTCAGAGAAGGGATGCAGGGCTGGTGGCACCCTCTGCTGGGGCAGGATCTTTGCTCTAGGGTCAGGGGACACCCCAAATGCTCCAGAGGACCCATCCCCTCCTTTCATTTGGACAGGATGGAAAACCTTTTCTTTTTCGGCCCCTGAGATTTCTTTTCTTAGGTGGCCACGGACACACTTGCATTTGAATTCCTAGAAGTCACATGACCCTGGGTCAGGGGCCTAACCTGCCTGACCTCTGCTGCCTCACCTGTGAAATGGGAGACAATGGCTCTCCTGTCTTGTGCTAGTGGGGGTTGGGAGAGCCTCTGGTAGGTGTTCCGTACCCAGCAGCTGCCATCAGAAACTGCAGCAGCCCCTGGCCCGGCTCTGGATTCTCTCTCTGCTTTCCATGCCCGGCTCAAGTTGGGAGGCCCAGGGCCACCTGGGTTTCGTTCCAACACTTCTGAAGAGGCAGAATAACAGGCCCCCTGTACATGTCAGGACTTCGGCCTCCCGCACCCGGCAAAGCAGGCCTGGGAGGCCGTGCCAGGACAGGTCCGGAGAGGGGAGCCTGCAGTGACCTTGAACCAGGGGTAAGAAGTCAGGCACCTGCCCCGTGGGCAGGCGGTGGACTTCGTGGGGTCCCAGGGTGGGGCCTGTGATGCTCGGCGGGGCCCTGGAATACCTCCACTCTTCCCGTGTATATTCTTATTAGTTCTGAAAAATGCATTTCGTTGTATTGTACAGATTACACTAATAAAACATTCTTACTATAGAGAAAATGGAAAAAAAAATTACAAAATCAATACAAATTGCTCCTAATCCCAGCCAGCCAGAGAAAATTACTGACACTTGGTGGGTTTGCCTATCTACCTGTCCGTCTGTCTGGCTACCTGACTGTCTTGCTTTTCTCAGTTAACATTGTTTTGCAAACATTTCCACATGTCACTCAAAATATTTGATAAGCAGAATTTTTAGGCATAATTATATCCCACCTAAAATGATATTATAATGTATGTAACCAAATCCTGTGGTAGGAAATAATATTGCTTTCAGTTCATTTTTTAAGAAATATTTTATTTACCTATTTTTAGAGATGAGGAAGGGAGAGAGAAAGAAAGGGAGAGAAATAGCAATGTAAGGGAGAGAAATATTGATCGGCTGCCTCTTGTGTGTGCCCCTGCCAGGGACCAAACCCAAAACTCAGGCATGTGTCCTGACCGGGAATCAAACCCGGCAACCTGTCACTTTGCAGGACGATGCCCAACCTACGGGGCCAGGCTGGCCAGGGTCCCTTCAGTTTTTCACTAACTACATTGCAGTACACCCTCTGTCTAATTTTTAAAACTCTCTTTCTTAGTGCTGGTGCTGAGGAAAGGAATAATTGGACCAAAGGGTAGATATATTTTTAAAGTCTGTACCAAATTTAAATATTTGCCAATTAAAGAAAAATTGGCCCATTCACTCTCTAGAAGGGTTATACCTGTTTCCACTTCTTTTAGCTGTTGATGAGGCTAGTTTCTCTGCACTCCTAGCAACTCTGAATATTGTACTCTTTGAATTTTTGCCATTCTGACAGGAAAGAAAGGGAATCCCATTTTAATTACAGTATTTCATTACATTTTTGGTCTATTTCAGCCCAGTGGCCAGTGTGACCTCTGGATCTTTTTCTTATTCACACTTTCATTCCTTGTTCCATCAAACTGACTTCCCACACATTTCCCCTATTGAACTTGGCTGAGGAGTGCTTTACAGTGTTTGGGATCACTCCTCACTCTGCCCACTCTCTCCCCTCAGCCTCCCCTCTTGTCAGCACACTCTCCTGGCCCCCCTGTGTCTGCGAGCGCCTCCCGAACTTTGTGTTCACCTGCGTGGGCCGCAGAACCTGTTGTCAGTGATAGCTTGTCCGTCTCTCTTGTGTCGTCAACAGTGGCCAGCAAACTGCAGGGCTTCAATAAAAATTTGTTGAAAAATTGAATTTTAATGAAGATCCTTTGAAATCCTAAATAGAAAAATGAAGAGACTCTCCCAAAGAGGGAGCCTTATTCTGAAGTTCTGAACCCAGAGTAATATAATCATGCTTATAGATATTAAGTAGAAGTTGCATTTCTTTAGAGATATTCCTCCTAGTTAAGTAAAAATGAATTATATAGCATTATGTTGATGTTTAAAAGAGCATAGAAAAATGTTTTTAAGACGTAGCGGCTGTTGTATCTTGAATTCATAATCCCAATTGTCAACACCCTCAGAACTGCCGGTCGCGTGTCAGGCTCTGCTGGGCGCTCACCTCGCCTCAGGCGCCTCTCTCGCAACCTGGGTGCTGCTGCTGTTTGTACCAATAAAGACAGAGGTTAAGGAGGCTGAGAATGTGGCTGAAGTCACACAAATCTCTTGGTTTCCCCTCAGCTTATCGTCCCATGATCTTTTTCCCTGCTCTTTGCCCTAGTGCCGAATATGAAATTATTGTGCAGAGAAAATGATGAATTCAATGATAGCGTGATACATTTCATTGCATAAGGAAACTTATGACAATAACCGGCTTATGTATGACACTGCTTTTGTGTGAAAAACCCCACGGGCAACCATTATTACACTCTAGGTGGCTAATCAAGAAAAGGTGCCAAAGGGGTGACAGTGGAGGGCACCTGCAATTGTGTCAACAGTAAACTGTCAATAAATAAAAGAATGGAGAAACACTGAAGGAAAAAGTGCCAGAAAATTCAAGAGCGAACGCTCTAGCACCAGATGCTCTATTTGCCTGGTGACCAGAATTCTTTCCATATTTGGCAATTTCCAAGGGGCAGTGGTTCTAGATTCCAGATCAGCTGCTGAGTTAAGTTTCCTCATTCCAAGTGTCAACTTCCTTGCTCTCGTCTCGGCAACGCATGTGAAAATGTGGTTCGGAGTTTTCCATCAGGTCTTCCCAAGCCTTTGAGGGGCGTCCGTGGAATTTAGTCTGGGAAGAATGGTCATCTGCCGTCGCGTGCAGATAAGTGCCGAGACGTGGAGGGAAAAAAGAAAAAGCCAAGGCCAAGGAAAATTATTTATTTTTAAAGCCACATCATAGTCCAATCATAACATTAACCTCAGGGCTCCTACTTCAAAGGCATTTGCCCAGGACGGCACATGTAAAATTCTGGAAAATACGATAAAGAACATTGAGGACATATGCAAAGGTCCTGTGCTCCCGAATTCAACACAGGCAGTCACCTTTCACTCCCTCCACATGGATGATTTACCGTCTCCGTCCCCACCCCCACTTATATTCCCCGCGGCCGTGAGTGAGTTCCAACCATCAGCCAATAGCGCGTTTATCACCCATTCCCTCTGGGTCCCATGGAGTCTCGCCGAGTTTTATTTTTTAAAGTTAACTGGACGCATGTGATGCTCACCTTTGAGGAAGAGGAAACTGTTGAAACCACACTGCAGAATTTGTCAACACAATTAGTGTGTGTCTCAATTTGAGGTAGATTTCCCAAGATGTTGCTCCAAGTTAAAAAAAAAAAACACAACACTATGTGGTTTTATATTGCGAAGTCCTCTCGGGATCTGTCCTCTGTGTGTGTTACCTGACGTGTGGAGAGTGTCAGAAATGTGAAAGTTAAACCCAGCAAGCTCAGTGGAGTTTATCTCAGGCCCAGGGAGGCCCTTGATACCCTCTTTCTTCAGGGCATCCTTAAAATAGCCTCTGCGGGGAAGGGCTTGGTCTTATCTTACCCACAAGGAAAGGGAGGCGTGGGTACAGAGGCGGGGAGTCAGGGGGAGCGGGAGGGGGTAGAAAGAGGCCTCTGGCCTGGGAGCTGGGGGCTGAAGCTTCATCTTGATGCGATGGGACCCGAGCAGGTGAATTCGCCTGGTCCAGCCTCCGTTCCTTTTTGGGGAAAGGGAAATGGTCTTCCTGGCATTTCACCATTGACAAGTCACTTAGCTCACAGTATCTGGGTCCTTCCATCTGTAACAACAATTTCTACTTTGTGGGGTGAATGTGGAGATTAATCGAGTTGGCTCTCATGGAAAGTCCTGAGTCCGTGTTAGCTGATGTTGTTATTCATTCAAGTCAAATACATGTTCCTTCTAGGACAAAAATCAGGAAATCTAAAAAAGCTTTATTTTTCTCTCTATTTCTCTAGTAGTTTGTGGATTAAATTTTTTTTTTAAGGCAGCCAATTTTTTCCTCTGACTAACACGTTCTTTTCCCTTTATTACAAAATAGAAAGTCTCCCAAAACAGTGAGTGCTCGCTGTTGTGCGCATTTCCAGTGCACAGAGAGAGACCTTCTGTGCCCTGGACTTGACGTAAACCTGCACTGGGAAACACTTGCTGCTGAGTCCCCCTGGGCCCCTTTTACGTCTGTCTCCCTCTGCTTCTCTCTGCACCCCTCACTCTCACGCTCCCTCCCTCCTCTCCTGCTTTGCAATGGTTAACCAGCCAATGGGAGGTTTTTGTAATGTCAGGGCCAGCGATGATGAGGAGGAGGACCTTCTTCAACATCTTGCGTGCTCAGGGGTCCCTTTTGGACCTGCTTGGGTCCACTCTACGCTGCCTGTCACAGGTACTGAGTCACTTCTCTCACCCCAGGAAATCTGGGGCAGTTAGGTGGCCGGCCTTTACGCTGGAGAACAGAAATGGGGATTGACCAGGTAGCTCTACCTGTGTGCGGTCCCCATCACCAACAGCAGCAGCCACACCCCTGCGTTTGCGTTCTATCTCTGCACTTCATCTTGCGTGAAGTCCTAGAATTAGAAGCCTATTTCTCTTCACATATAACATAAGAATGTCCTCCACGATCAACTACAAGTGACATTGTAAACTGTTGACATCTGAATTGCCCTTCCCCACAAGTGAGTTAACGTGGATAATCTCATTAACTTTATCTATTAAGCCACAGACTGGGAACAGGGTGAGCCGTGTTAAGCAAAGAAGAGAAATACCATTTACTTTGCTAGAGTAACATCCCGGTGAAGAAAGCCGCGCTTGGTTTCTTGGGCGTCCGAGAGAGGACCCTCCATCCAGCCCAGAAGCAGACTGCGGTGACTCATTCACTACTGGAAGAGCCATCAGGTTGCAAACCATTCTGATAAGAAGCTGGTTATGAACTAAGCGCTCGTGCCTGTTTTTACGCCTTGTTCTCAGGAGATGGAAAACATCTTTTTTTAGATCACATGTTTACTGCTTTGGTAAACAGTAAAATGCTGCTGTAGCAATTACCTTGAGGATAAAGGGTTTGTAGACAGATACTTCCTGCGTTCACTTCCTACACAGATAGCCAGCCCAACTAGAGACAGGGGGATGCAGGGAGGGCCCCCCCCCCATGGAAACTTCCTCTGCCAGCGCAGGCTGGTTCCTCATTAACTCCTCTCCAAGGGGAACAGCCTGTTGCTAGAGATATGTGGGCAGAATTCCCTGTCTTGAAGCAGGTAAAAAATGTGAGGTTGCTAATAAGTGTAGCTAGTCTAGATGTACCTGTGAGTAAGATAGGGTGCTCCAGAGATACCTCGGTCTCTGTTTTCTCCCAGAGAATGATACATGAGTCTGCTTTGTATTTGTTGGGACATAAGCCACTTTGAGATTCAGGTGAAGGGTTGATTTTTTTTTTTTTTTCATGTTTATTTAGAGTAACGGTCATTTTTGATTTTGCTCTCGCTAGTCAAGCAGAGATCACCAGATCTGGGTACAGAAATCTCAGTGCGCAGACTGTCCTCTGTGCTGATTTTACATTAGCTGTTAAATTCCAGCGGATGTATTGTTTAGGTCCTTTGAACCAAAGCACATAAAACCACAACACACACAAACACTGAACAATAGGGAATCATCAATTATCCATCCACAGGATGTGTCCTTACTGACTGGCCCCTTTGTAGGGGGAAAAAAAATAGAGCAAGTCAACAAACAGCAACATGGAACAATAAACTAAATGAAATAAATAGCACCTGAAAGCCACACAAGTGACTGACTGGCAAAGCGCCGGAGAGTGCTGTTTACCTTCTCTAAGCAAGGAAACCCAGGGCTCCGCCCAGATTGCCTGAGGTCCTTGAACTCATCAGAAAACTGAGCAGCATTGATCCTCGGCTCAGGTCTTGGTGAAACACTTCCTTCGATGATGGGAGAGCGCCTGTGAGCTTCGCAGAGTGATGGACAGGAGGACTGTCCAGTAGAAATTCTTCATCCGGCACGAATTCCGTAGGTGTGATGACGGACAGGTGGGGAGGCACAGAGACTGGGCCTGACCCCAAGAAGCTGCCAGACGTGGTGTGATGTAGTCATGTCGCAGGAGGGTGCTGGTTCATGAAGGCACCCCGCCGATTCTATCTATGGTCGAACAGACATGAACTTACCCAAAGCAATATTTCCTTTGGGGGACGCATCTGTTGATAGGCCTTTGCTCACTGTAAAACCTCAGGCTCCTCCTGCTTGAGCGAAGACGGCTGCCTTCTTCTGCCTTTGTTCCCCTGGTGCCTCAGGTGTGCGGCTTCCTTAGCTTTCTGGGCAGCTCTGGGCGGCGTCCCCCAAGTCTCCACACGTGCTTCCAGATGCTGCCTCGCCCCTGCTGCTCTGCAGGGCAGCTGCTGCGCCTCCTGAGCTGGAGCCCCTGTTGTCACCACCATGCGATGCAGGACCGTCCCATTGAGGCTCACCTTTGATGCCAGAGGGAGTGGCCGCCTGCGGGCCTTGTCCCTGAAACTCGCTGCTGTCCGCCTGGGGGTTGAGCTTATTTCGTTTCCCTGAGTCTGAAGTGAATACAGGTCCAATACGTCCATTGAAAAGCATGTTGGTCAAACAACTACAATCAAACTATGTTCTTTTCCCCCACTTCAAAAACAGTTTTTGTAAGAGATTAGAAAATAAAAATTTAGTAATGGAAATTAAAATAATTGATATTACACCATCAAGAGTCTTTTGAGACTTTATTCCTTTGGATTGGGGGCGGGGCTTTGTTTTCTCAGGCACACAGACATGTTCTTTAAAGTGAATAATAAAAGATGAGAGATTAAACTCATTTTTGACAGTCCTTTTCTACTCACTCGCCTTTTTCTAGGAGAGAAGAAAAGAGTCAGGGCTGAACTGGATGGGACCCCCTTTAGCGATGAAGGCCCATGTGTCTTCCAGCAAACACAGGTTCTCATCACGGAGCAGAGCAGGCCTGGCTGGGGCAGGTCCGTGTCCCGCTGCCCTGGCAGGGCAACGCCCCTCGTCTGGGCCTCGGTTTTCTCGTCTGTAGGACAGATTCCATGATGATAGTGACACTACTTGCTGGGGGCGGGGCCAGGATAAAAGGTTGGTACGTGGGTGGGCTTTGAACACCATTGTGCTTTAGGGTGCATAAGGCGTTCCCTGTTACGGGCTTTGGTTCCCGATCCTGGTTTCATCCCTGTTGTTTAATTCACTCTCTTACTTGCTTTTCCTGAAGTAACCCATTGGTGACTGGTTTCCCATGTCTGTCTTTTAGAAGGACTCCTCCAGTACACTTTGGGCATGTATAGCTGCTTCTAGAGAGATGGAACACTTCCCTCTACGTTATTTGTCTCCGTCTCATGCCATTCCTTCAAGGGTGGCAGAGAGAACAGAGTAGAGTCATCACCGGGAGACCGTTTACTGGCCAAAGCAGTGTGTCAGCCAAACTCCCAGCAGCTGAGCTCAGCTGCATTTTCATGAGCTCAAGAAACCAAGAGTTTGGAGGCTCCAAGGAAAAGCCAGGATGCAGGGCTGTGAGGCGTCCCTTGTCTCTGCCTCAGCGTTTTCCCTGTCCTGTGCCAGCAAGCGGCGCACTCTGTAGAGACGGGGAGCAGGCAGGTACTGAACTGTCACAGTGCTGGTTCCTGTCCGTCATTTAGAATCTGTGGAACCTCACAGAACACCGGGAACTCCCAAAACACTGGGCGTCACAGTTTCGTTCTCTATGCCTTAAGGTACACGCCGCTGTTGTGTAATCTTGCGTCTTACCATGCCTGGTAAGAATGTCTAGTCGATACATGTTTTAGAAGGGAATGACTGTCTGTTTGCCTGGATGATGAATGCATGAGTGAGTGCATTGGTTAGTGAGGTGGTACCCGATAACCTGCCCTAGAGAATTAGTTCATTTAATCCAGTGAGAAGTTGCTGACTTCCATTGTGTCAGTGCCCCCGCCCCCCAAATTGTGAGAGAAGTCGTGCTTCTTGATCAGGACAGAAGCATCGCCACATTGGGGACCAGTGTGTGGCTCCTGCTGTCACGTTCCAATGCCTAACGTGGGGCGTGAGTGAGTGTGGGACCTACAGAGCCTGCCTGTGTTTGGGGAGGTGGGAGGGGAGATGGGGCCGCTGCCCGGAATCGAACTGGGTTTCGAACAGGTGTGAGCACATGGCCGAGGAGTGCACGCTGTCTCCGCTGGGCCGTGGGGTCAAGCTGGAGATGCTCTCCACTCGATGCTGGGAAGCCAGGACGCAGTTCTGGGAACCCACGTGTCATCACGTGACAGTGGTTGGGATGAGCCAGACCACCAAGCAGGCTTTGTGCTTTTCCTGATTGGCCACACCCCGTGACCCTTACACATCCAGGGCCTGCAGTGGGTCAGCTAAACGTTCGACTGCTCCAAAGCCCTTCAGGGATGAAAGGTTGTGCTTAATGGGCTCAGACGGGCACTGTTTGTTCTTCTTCTTCTGTTACTGTAGCCCCCCTTTGAAATCTCAGCGGGGCTGTAACTTCATCTCCTCAACATGGGCATCCAGTATGGCAGCCACGGGGTTTTGCACAGTCATGGGCAAACTCGGCAGCTCCTACGGCACTGTCATTGTTACACCAATGACATCTGCACTGGGTACGATGTGCTAGACCATTTTCATAAACAGCTAAGTTCTCTGTATTTCACTGCAAGGTGATCTGCTTTGTACTAACAATCAGCTTTAATAGCTGTTAACAGTCCATTTAGCTAAGCCAGATAAAACGGAATTCCCTCCTGAAACTTTAAGTTTAGCCAACCTATTATTTAACTCAATGGGCCTTAACTGGTCAAAGTATCTCATATATAAGCCAAAGAAAATGTGATCTTTCATAAAACCATAAAACCTCTTATCTCGGTGAGATTTTTTTTTTTAATGAACTGATTTTCAGTCTAATAATTTCAGAATCTGCCTCATCGCTCTTTCTCCAGTGCGCAGCGCAGTACTCGGCATGTAAAGTGCTTCTCCATAGATACTCGCCGAATGAGTGAACACATGAATAAACGACCAAATGTGTAGAGAACCCTTCCCTGAGTGAAGCGTGTCTTAGGCGGGGTAGGGGACTAAACGAAATCTGAGTTGGTCCCTCTCCTAGCAAAACTATAGTCTAGTTGGTAAAGAGTTGAAGAAAAGGAAGCAACTTTTATTTGGGAGTCAAAAAGTTGGAAGAAACTTGATTGGTTATCTAGGATTCCAGTGTTTCCCAACCCAATTATTCTTTGGATCACCACACTCTTAATTGTTTTTAGGATAAATAAAAGGAACTAAGAGAACTAGGACTTTGTTGGGGAGTATACATGAAGCAATCTAAATTTGCCTGGTTTTTTTTTTGAAGTTTGTTTATTTATTTAGTTAGTTATTTAGTTAGTTATTTATTTTTAGAGATTGGGGAAGGGAGGGAGAAAGAGAGGGAGAGAAACATCAATGTGTGGTTGCCTCTCACGTGACCCCATGCTGGGGACCTGGCCTGCAACCCAGGCATGTGCCCTGACTGGGAATCTAACCGGCGACCCTTTGGTTCGCAGGCCTGCGTTCAGTCCACTGAGCTACACCAGCCAGGGCTAAATTTGACTAATTTGCCCACAAATGTTGGTTGGAGAAAACATACTAAAGAAATTATATTTTAATTTCCATTTTCAGAAACTTCTAATGTTATTTTCAAACAAAACTTTGAGAGATTTAAAGGTACTTGTCAAACCATGTCCCCACAGGACTTTCATTCAAACTTGAACTAGACATTTTCCACCCAGTGGTACCAAAGCCAGATTTCCCTAAGCAGAGAAATCGGGGCCTGGTCAGATAGAGGAGTTTACCTGAAACGGTCTTACAAAACTAGTGTTATTCTGAAAAATTAAGGCTATCTGGTGGCTGTAACCAGGAAGTTACCTAATTCTTGGCATAGTCTGAAGCCCTTTTGAAAGCTGTACTAACTCTATAAATCAAATAGTGGGCCATGAAATGCCCTAAAATGGCAAGATTTTTGTTAAAAACTCCACCCACAGTAGTGTATTAGTTTCCTAGGGTCGCCATAACAAATTGCCACAACTGGGTGGCTTAACACCACCGAAGTTTATTCTCTTGCTGCCCCAGAGGTCAGCAGTCCAAATCCAGGCATCAGCAGGTTGGCGCCGTCTGGAGCTCTGAGGGAGACCATCCCGGGCTGTGTCCCAGGCTGTCTCCCCGCTTCTGGCGGCTCCCACAACCCTTGTGCTCCTTGGAGTGTGGGTGCATCGCTCCAGTCCACCTTTACAATGCCGTCTTCTCTGAGTCTTTGTCCTTTGGGGTCTCTTATAAGGGTGCTCTCATTGGATTTAGGGACCACCCTAATCTAGTATGATCGCTTCTCCATCCTTACCCTAATTACATCTGCAAAGACCTTACTTTCAAACAAAGTCACATTCTGAGGGTCCAGGTGGGCGTGGTGGAGGCGACACTACTTAACCCGGTCCAGGTGGCTCTCAGGGGTGGCAGCCTCTCTCCTGAACAGGGCTGTCCTGTTAGGAGAGCAGGACACCGCTCACTGCTGGTGCCTCACAACAGAAGTGCCGATGCCGGGATTCCTACCTCTGCACTTACGCCTGAACCGCTTCTGTAGCTGCCCCTTTGGAATGGGAAAGCGCAGTGCGTTCCGTTGAAAAGAGCACCCAACTTCATAGCACGAACATCGGCCATTTCGTCGTTGAATCCAGTACGGTGACCAAACTAAAAATCACTGTCTGGCATCGTGTTTACTCTGCAACTGTTTCAGTTTCACAAGATACCGAGTTGGACCCTGCGGTCTCCCTTATCTCGTCCTGTCGCTCGGTCAAAGGCAAGGCGTGCGCCCAGCAAGGTTAGGGCAGCCCCCAGCAGCTCATGGGCTCACGGGGCAACGTGCTTCTCAGGCAGCCGGCCGCCCTCGGCTCCCTGCCCAGGTCAGTGTGCTGTTTCCATCTTATAAAAATTATTCATGAGTCTTTCTTCACTAAAGCCTGCAAGTTGAACATAGGCTTCTAAGACGGAACTCGTAAAACGGCATCGGACACGGTGCTGCTGCCCGGGCACTGTGATTTCGTTTTTGTCTCCTGCCTCTGGTAGCTGCCGAAGGTAGAGACACGGGGGACTTGAATATGAAGCACCACCAGACATGCGGTGGTTGTGAAATGCACCTGACTCCAAGCCAATGACGGCTCTGAGCATTTTCCTCGGGGAAGAAATGCACATTTAAATGTAAGAGCCAAGCCCTGGCTGGTGGGGCTCGGTGGATCGAGCATCAGCCTGTGAAGGAAATTAGTGAGAGCCGGATCGGGGCTCTTGCTGTGTTGTGTGTGTGGCCCTTGTCTACTGTGAGAACACCTGACGGTCCTTCGGGGATGCAGGTCGGCCAGCTCAGGTGCCTGTACAACATCCCCAGCGCACCTGGGTGAAGGCACCAGGACGTTCCGGTGTGACTGGGACGGCGGGGCAGGAGCATCCTCTGCTTGTGTGTCACTTGGCTGCCAGTGTGGAGATGTGGAAACTGCGATGCGGGACACGGTCCCGCTTGCTCTCTTGTCACTGCTCCTGTTCTGGAGGGTGGGCACTCTCTTACCCGCTGAAGGCAGGAGGAGGCACAGTGAGGCACACCAAGGCAGCCGAGATCCTGTGGCCCGGACTTCTTGTCCCAGGTTGCAGGACAATCTCTAAGTTGTCAGTCTGGTACTGTTATTAGAGGCCAGTCTGGAGACCAGCGTGAGGGAGAGAGATAGGCCATGGAAACTTAGCCTTTTGTGGGCCGACACCCCGGAGGCCGTGACCTTCATGGCCTGGCCCCTGGGAAAGCGAAACGGGGCTCCAGGGAGGCGGAGGAGCTGATGTTCAGATGGGCCATTTTAAGAGCTGTCTTGAGCCATCCTGAGGCCGGATTAACCCCTGGGAGAGAGAAATTTGTTTAGAATACGTTAAATGAAGTTTCCATGTTCTCCTTTTTACCATTTTATTGGTTTCTAAAAATCTGGGGGTAGTCACACTACAGATTGGCCGGTCACGCTGAGCATCTGCCCCTTGTGGTACTTTGTCTGTAAACTCTCCTGTGGTTTCCACGCTCCGGGAGCCTTGTGCCCGCCTCTAAGGCCCAAAAGGCCGTCCAGTGGCTCAGGGTCAACTGATGCCAAAGCCAGCGGCTGCCCGAGTGCTAAGTGAGATGACCTTAGAGATTTCTCTTCAGTGTTGGAAAGGCTATTTTTAACCCTGGGGTTCCTAGTAGACTCACCAGCCTCTCCGTCGTTCCCATGGGCCAACTCGTTCAGCCCCATCGGGTGCAGCACCCACAGATAAGGTGAGATCACAGGTTTGCTCCCCATGAAAGCGAGTAACTTCTTAGAGATAAAAAAAAATCTCCCTTCTGTGACCACAAGCTGCACTGTGCCTGCAAATGCCCGCCGTGCTTGGAAGAGGAATTGAGTCAAGTGAGGAGCTGGCTCCGTGCAAACATTCCCACTGTTGGGCAAACAGAGGAAGAAGAGGAAAACACACACCCCCTCCGGTGGGTTCCCTTCAGCAGACACAGGTTGCCCCGCAACACCAACTCCGTGCAACACCCCCAAAGCTGTTGATTTTATTTCAGAACGCCCTGAGCCATTTTTCACACGATCACCCCAGTCTGCTCACATGGGGGCCCGGGCCACCTGAGTTACTGCAGAGCCCTGTCCCACCTTTCCCCCTGGACTTTGTCATCTCCGCACATCTGCAGAGAGAGGCCGTTGACGTGGAATTCAAATCTGGTTGTTTAGTCTGCAAGGAGTGGGGAAGGATTCTGTCTCTTTAATGTTTATAACGGTTGGACAGAGCTTGTCGGGTGAAGGTTAATTGCTCTCCAGTTTAAGCAGTTGTGCGCCCAGATGGGTTATCAGGGCTGAACACTCGTTACAAGATTAATCTCATTTCCGACAAGACTTCCCTTTCCTTCAACTGATTTTCGCCCAGCTCTTGGAGCTGTCATCAGCCGTTAAAAGAAGGGTGGATCACTCTGGGATATGAACGCTGGTGTGCAGGGAAACAAGGCCGAGCCACGTCCTATCTCGGGGAATATCTTCAGGAGAATACAGCCCCGGGGGGTCGCGGAGGCTGGGGCTCATGAGCAATGGGGACCCTTGGGCCACCCAGGCCAGTGCTCACTGAAACCGTGCAAGGCACATGCAGCCGTCTGCTCTGTGTGGAACCTGCTCACACAGAATGGCCCGTGCTCACTTCTGAAGATTTCAAAACAACTATCCTCTGATCAGCTCTTCCCTCCTAAGGACAGCCCCCCACGACCCCCCGCTCTCACCCCCCCAAGTGAGGAGCTTTGGGCAGCGGCCACACTGAATTCTGTGGCAGGGGACCCCTCTCCCGAGACCCCTCCCTTGAATTGCTGTGCACACGTCAGGCCTCCACTTTCACGCCAGGGGTTTCTGGGACACCATCATCGCGTGTCTGCCTCAACACCGTGGGCACACGTTTCTCTCTTTGATAACTGATAGCTTCATTTCTTTGGTCTGTCTCAAGACACTCTTCCACGATCATGGCCAAGGGACTTTTTTATCCCTTTGGGATTTGGCGTGCAGGAATCAGCTCATTTGTTTATTCGCTTACGATCTCTTGGGCACGCAATGTGGCTGTGGGCCTGGGGCTCATGGGGCATTTTCACTTCTGTGGGGACGGGGAGGGCATGACAAGCAGGACCCAGTGGAGCAGTGACAGTAGACTGTGGTGGGAGGTGGGCAGCAAGCATGACAGCGTGGTGGCAGCGAACAGGGACCCCGGGATAGATCAGGTGGTCAGGGAAGGAGACCCCTAAGGAAATGTGAGAACGAGGCTTGTCTATCCTGGGGAACAGTGTCGTGGGCCGGGGCAGGGGTGGGCTGGGCTGTCTCAGAACAGCGGCTGCACTTGGGCAGTGGGAGGGTGGGGTGCTGTGTCCAGGCAGTGGGCACCATGGCCCCTGGGAGCCTGAGCTCTCAGAGGAAGCTGTGAGAACAGTCCTAATCTAATAAAGGGGTCCGTCTGCTTCTGCTGTAGTCAGGGGCAGACCTGGACCAGGTGCGAAGAGACTGGAAAAGAACCTGGCCGTGGGGGGCCAGTCGAATGAGGTGCTCTTTTCAGGAGCCCAGAGTGAAAGACATGGAGGGAAACGAAGAATTTAGGTCACCTTCCCTCCTCCTTTCCTTGTGTCTCCTCAATTTCCTCCTTTCCTGGGCCGGGCTGGTTCTCAGTATTCTCTAGTTTCCTCTGTGTCAACGTGCCTTGTGGTCACTTCAGTCCTAGCCATTCAGAGCAGTGTGTTCTGTGGAATTAGGTGTCTGGGGTGGGGTTCTGACGATTGCTAGCATTATGCCCCAGGCAGCTTATTTAACTTGCTGAGCCTCAGTTTCTGCATCTTTAGAATGGGCGTAATGGCGGCTCCCACTTTACATGGCTAGATGTATAAATTCACCCAGGCAGTTAGCACAGAGCCTGCCACGTTGTCACTGTGTCATTAATCACGCTGTGCTTGTCATTAAGGCTAGCTGTCAGGAGGAGCCTGGATTGTCTGTGTTTCCCTTGTTTCCAGCCATTGATTTCCCCAAGAAAAGGACAGATAAACTATCATAGAGCTCAGAGGCATTTTTGTTGGTTAGGGATGTATCACAGTGTTTTCTCAAAAAGAGAAAAAAGAAGATGGAGAAGATTCATTTTGCCCCGTTTCTGTATTCTCAAGACCTCCTCCCGGCCAGGCAGGACCTGCAGGGTTTCTCTGCGGCTTCATAGGACCCAGCACTTTCTCTGGCTCCTCTGCCATCACGCAGCGAGAAGAGCTTCTTAAACTCACAGGAAGAGTGTAGTTCTCAGGGCAAAGAGCTGAGGAAGAGAAGGGAGACAGGATGGAGCGTGTTGCTGGGGGAGGGTCTCTTAGGGGCCTCTGACAGACTGTGACACTGAGGGCAGGTGACCCATCAGGGCTCTGCCGCCTGAGGTCGCCTGTGACGCAGACGATGCCCAGCCACCATGCAGACTCTGCCTTGTCCCCGAACACCTGTGAAGGCCGCGCCGAGTGGGAGCCCATCTGCACAAGCTTTCTCACTTCCCCACGTTCCTACTGAGAAATCCGCCACCTGCTTCCCAGGTCCCAGAGGTCTTCTAAGGAAGGCACCGAGGGACAGCAGGGGATGCTGGGGTGACAGCAGGGTAGGGCGGGGCGGGGAGAGCGGTGACAGGAAATTCTCAGGCGTGACCATTTTTGCCAGTGGGTTCCAGGACCAAGGACGGGCCTTACCTCTTACAGTTACTCCGGGGATGACTCAGACGTGGCCGAGAACCGCCCCTCCCAGCCTCGCTGCTGCCTGTGGGGAGGAAGTGCTCCTTAAAAGAGGGACCGGCTCTCCAGTCGGCTCTTAGCCAGTCCTCCTTATCTCATGCCATTGGAGGGGAAAATCTTCAGCTTAGTTTTTCAACTTCCTCTTTTGGGGTTATATATACGTGTTTATGTATTACACAGTTATTTACATATCTATCATATGTTCTTATGTGTGATTAATTACATATAAAACATTTAAAAATATATTTATACCTGTTTAAGTATACTCCAACCTCACCCATTTTACCCAGGTAGTACTCCAGTGGGCTTTAAGATAGTTTCTGTGCTGTGCATTTAAATGCGACTCCATTTCACAGAATAACAGTATCGCCAGGCTGTCTTCCTTCCTTTCCCCCACCTCAACTGTTTCTTCTTGGCCACAAAGTGAAGGCGATTTCCTTCTAGGCATTAGTAAATGCTTGTTAATTTTTCACACTCCCAGACTTGAGTCAATTTCCCATTTGTCAAGATAGGATTAAGTTTGAATCATGACTATTTCATCACTTTCTGGTAGCTAAAGTAATTGTTGTCTTATTTAAAAAGGATTTGTCACACACACACACACACACATATAGAGAACAGTTTCATAGATGGAATTAAATGTAGGATCATGTGAATATTTAAAAAATAGACTCAGTGTCCCACAGAAAAGCAAAAAGCTGAGCAAGCTAGAGGAAGGGGTTCGCCGAGGCCAAATGACTTCCTCGAACCCCCCTCCCAGACTGAGTGTGTGTGACCTCAAGATGGGGCTGAGATGATTGGAAATCTAATTCAGGAAATGGCACGATGTGGCTCAGTCAGTACAGAGTGTACTTGGCTATGCCTCCGCCTTATGAAATGAGTCATAAATTTACATTCCAGAGGTAATTAGCACCCCCTTCACTCAACCTGAGCAGTGGGGGGGGTGCACACCCAGAAAAAAACGCAGCTTCTCGGAGGTGTCAGGCTTGGGGTGCAGAGCTCCGCCGCAGGACCTTGGTCTTTCCCACTAAGAAGGTTCAAGACCTGCACTGTCCCCCTTGGCTGAGAAAGAAAGAGCTGCATTCTCCCAGCCAGACTTCTGGAGTCTCGGGCTTGGGCTGTGGAGCCCACAGGGCCCAGCCAGCTGGCCTGTTCGTTCTCAGGCGTGTAAGCCTCCTTCCAGTGGCCCACCGCCACTTTTGGTGTCATCGTTCCAAACCACAAACCTGGCCGGGCCACTCACCTGCACAAAACCCTTTGCCAGTTCCCGTGGGGTAGACCAAGCTGCTCAGAGCAGCAGGCAGGTCCATTTGGGACCAAAGACCCTCTGCGTCCCACCACCTGCAACCCTGGGGCCACAGTCAGGGTTCCCAACATGGCGGGGACTTTTGGGCTCTGTTCAGATGATGGGAAAGCCCTGCCTATCCTCCAAGGCCCAACCCCAGTGTCCCTTCTCCGTGAGGCTGCTTGCTTCATCCATTGAACTCCTGCCTAGGACTGCACCTGGAGGAAGGGTTCTGTGATGGTGGATGGTTTTAATGCCATTGTTATCAAAGGGTGAGCACCCTGAGGTGTGGGTTCTAGTTCTGGTCGCTCTAGGTCTTCGCTGTGGGAGAGCAGTCCTTGACACTATTAGGAGGGGTTCGCAGAAGACAGAGAGCACTTTCCACTTTGCTGTCGTGGGTTTTTGCAAATGGCGCCTTGAGCTGGGTTTCGCTGGGATCTGCGCAGCCATTTTCATGAGCAGAGGTGCAGTGGGGGCTACCACTGTTCCAAGTCACCCCTTTTGGGGATCCATTCTGAGGGCTGAGACCCCCTCATTCTCAGGAAGTGTGCCTGCTGTTGCTTTCAGCACTCACGGGGTGCAGTGAGCCTGTACCCTCCCAGTCTGAGCAGAACAGACACGGAAGACAGTGCACAGAATTGGCCGCGTTGGCAGGATGTGTTCCAATATGGGGAAAGAGGGCTCAGTCTGGGGGGTGGCCAAGACCCTCCAAAAATGGCCTGCGATCCCCAAATGACTTCTACTTCATTTAACAACTTTTTTCGAAATGATTTTCGATTCACGAAAGAGTTGTAGAGGTAGCACAGAGAGTTCCCTGTCCCCGGTACCTCGCTTCCCCTTTGTTACCATCTTACATAACCAGGTACAAGGATCAAAACGAAGAGATTAACGTCGGTTCCCTACTATTGTCCAGCAGTCAGGAAACCTGGCTCCTAGGCCAAAGCCAGCCCGCTGCCTGTTTTTGTGTATAAGGTTTTATTGGAATGCATCCACTCCCATTCATTTACATGTTGTCTTTGCTTTCAAGTTGCAATGACAGGCTTAAGTCATTTCGAAGGAGACCACGTGGCTTACAAAGCCAACAATTTTACAATGAAATAATTGGCTCGTGATAGAGAAAAAATCGCTACCTCCTCCATTGAAGGAAACTACACACTTCATTCAGATTCCGCCATTGTCCCTTTTCTGGTCCAGGAGACCGCCTTGCATTAGTCCCCTCCACCTGTGACGGTGTTGTGTTCTTCCCTGTCTCATGCCATGACATCTTTGAAGAGCTCAGTATCTGGTGGGATGCCCCCCATGTGGATGTTGTCATATCTAAGTAGAGGTCACAGGTGCTTAGAAGAGGACCCCAGGACGCAGTGTGTCCATCACTCTGTCCTCTTGCTGGAGGTGTTGACCTGGGTGGCTTGGCTAAGGTGGTGCCCACCCATTTTGTCCGCTCCAAAGTGACTGCCTCTCCCTTTCCATACTTTATGCCTTAGAAGCAAGGCACTAAGTGTGGCCCCTGCTCAAGGGGAGGGGCACTAAACGCCATCTCCTGGAGGGGCCGTTACCTGAGACATTGTGGACATATGTTAACTTCACAGCAGTAATTGATCCATACTTTAGGGGAGATAGTTTGAGGGTGTTCAAATAGCCTGTTTTCTCCCTCAAACTATCTCCCTTAGTATCACCCACTAATTTGAGCACCTTGATGACGGCACTTAGGACCCTGGAGTTCCTTCTGTGCTTACAATTTGGGACTCTTCTGTAAAGAAGAGTGCTCTCCCCGTGTGCCCCTCCCCCGTTTATTGCTTCAATTCCATACTTCATCTGTATCAGTATAGGCATTTGGATATTTATCTTATTCTTTGGGGTGTCCCCCAGTACTCTCGTTATTTACTCTGCTGCTCAGCTTGTTCCCCTTTGGGCTGTTGGGGTCTCTCTCTCTCTTTCAGGTTGGTTCCTGTGTCCTTTTGACACGTCTCTGCCTCCTTTTCCTTTTTGAGCACTTCCTCCATTTCCTTTGGAAGCACATTTATGCAGACTGTTCTGTATTCTGAAAACATGCTATACCTCGAAATCCCAGCTCAGAAGGAAGCAGGCAGGTCTCCGGGTCATCGGCAGCCCCGCCCTGCTGCCGCCTGCCTCACGCTGGGTGTGCAGGCGGGAGCCGAGGTCAGCTCCAGGAGCTCAGTTCAAGGGTTGCTGCAAAACTCTTTCTCTGGGCCCTGTGGGGGGTCCCCGAAATGGAGAACCCGGAACACCAAGACGTGGCAGACAGACCTTGACAGTGCTGTCACCGACCTCAGGCAGCACTTTTCAGCCACTTTCATCTCACGGCACACACCAACTAATTACTAGACTTCTGTCGCACACCAAAAAATGTATTTTTTGCTAATTTGACGGAAAAAAAATACGCATCGTTTTGATTCATTCACACCAGCAGCTATTGCTGTGTTGGCTGTCGCCGTGTTTGAATTTGACAGTCTGAGGGGAAAGAGGTCAGTGCCCCTGCCTACACAGTCAGGTACTGCGTGTCTTAAAAATCTGAGGCACACTGGTTGAAAAATCATCGTTCTAAGGTCATGCAAAAGAGAAATAACTTAGTAGCTGCGACTTCTTTCTTCCCCCAAACACTGTGATCTAGGAATGCCTTTTTCAAAACGTTCATCTTCTTTCTTTCCCTTCTGACTCTCAGAGCTCCGTCTCCCACTTCTCAGGACGCAGGGTCTCCGAGGAGCCCTGCACAGTCTGCTTAGCTCGGGGTGGAGGGTGGGGGACAGACGTGGCACTTTTTGAGGGCGACCCACCAGCCGCGCCACTCATGCCACATGTGTCTACGGGAGTCAGCGTGAGAAATCAAAAAAACAGACTCACAGGAAAACTTTTCAAACACAATCCACATCTTTATAAACCGGGGCTTGTAAAATTTATCCTGGGTCTACATGGAGTAGTTAGAAGGATCACGTGAGATGATGGTGAAAGGTATTTATTAAACTGTAAAATGCTCAACATATAGTAAGTGACTTTGCATTGGGGCCAGTCTGACATCCATTTCTTAAAGCCCTAGCTCAAAACATATGAGCACTTCAGGTAGCGTGTAATAGGGCATCCTTTCATTCATTCTTCATTTTACAAAGAATACCTTTCCCAGTGTGTGCCAAGCGGTGTTCATGTCCTGGAGAAATAGTCTCTGCCCTCATGGGTTCTACATTTGGGTCTGTCTAGTGCTTCAGATAATAAACAAATGTGCATACACATCCACCATGCATGCTATCACTAACACGTATGTGCATTCATGAGACTAGACTACGAGCTGGAGAAGGTCAAGGTGACTCCGTGCTGTTGGCAGCCTGCAGACACTGTTGCTGCGTTTGCCTGTATCCCAGTAGTCTCTGCTGCATCCGCTTTCTTTTATATACTCACGGTAGCTTCTGTATTCCGCATAGTGGATGCCAGCGGACGACACATAAACGTTAGATTTTTAAACAAAAATGTTAAGTTGTGTGAAGACTAAAATTAGATTATGGAGTTCAGTGATGAGAGTGGGTAAATAGTTCTGCTGCTTGATTTGAATATTAAAATAAGGAAAGACAAGGAAAGCTCTAAGCAGAAAGGACTACATCTTGGTTCTCACCTGGGTATACATGGCTTGCGTCTCCCACGCGGGAGGGTGTTTGGGAACAGGTGAGCGTTTTGGGTTGGCAGGATCACAGAGGGAGCACTCTGGCCATCACCGGGCACAGCCAAGGATGCCTTCAAAATGTGGTGTAGTTGCCCATAATTAAGGAGGAGGATCCGCCCAAAATTCCAACAGTGCCTCCTGTTGGGAAGGGCGACACCTACAGGGAATGTCAGATTGCTGGAACAGTTAGAGACCACAGTCTCATTCTTTCTGGACACACCCAGCTACATTGAACATGGATGTTTTACCCCATCTCTACGTGTCCAGGTAAATCTGCCACACGGCCCTTAGTGAGTGTCAGACCTAATTTAATTAAAGACCCTCATCAGATATCAGATGATAAAATTGCTCCAAGATCAAACTCTAATTAGCTTTCTAAAAGTAAAAAAAAATAGTTTAGCATCGTTTCAATTTCTTTGTTAATTTCCTTCTTTCCTGAACTTGAACATTAAGATTACAAGGCTGAGAATTCATTGGCCAAAAACAGGAAACATGATTTAAAACCTCATCTAATTGGTTAGTAATGAAAAGAATTCTAATTGCGCATGGAAATATTAGTATTCAATAAACACGTGAAAATGAGAGATTGGGTGAGGAAGATGAAATACTTCAGATTTTTCGTTGTTGAGAAGTACCTCAAGCTAATGGGCTCATAATCGATCACTTAATCCTCCCTCCAAATCCAGCCCCATCCTGTCTTCCATGCTGGCCTTTCTTTCTTTTTATTTAAATTTTTTTAATTTAATATTTTTTGTATTTAATTTTTTTTAATCAAAAACTTTTAAAGATTTTATTTTTAATTACAGCTGACCTACAACATTATATCGGTTTTGGGTGTGTAACATAGTGGTCAGACATTTATATGAGTTATAAAGTGCTCCCCTTGTTAAGTCTAGCGCCCCTCTGACACCACACATGGTTATTACAGAATTAGTGACTACACCCCCTGTGCTGTACCTTACATCCCTGTGACTGTTCTGTAACTGCCAGTCTGTACTTCTCAGTCCCTTCCCCCTCTCACCCATCCTCCACCCGCTCTCCTTCTGGCAGCCGTCACATCAGTTATCTCTGCCTATGCGTCTGTTTCTGTTTGTTCGTTCATTTTGTTTCTTAGATGCCACATATGAGTGAAATTATTTTTGTCTTTCTCTGGCCTTTCTTGTTAGTACTTGCTGTGGGCTCAACAAGCACATTACTTTAAATCTTCTCTTACTGCACACGATTGTAATAGGCTCTCAGAAAACGCAGTAAGTAGACCGTAATGCTGCCAAAGTTTTCCTCCTTGTATCTGAAAGCTGGGCAGTTTCATTTGGTTCCCAGTACAGGGCTTTGCTTACGGAACAGTCTGACCAATGGAATCCTGCTGTGGAAACGGAGCCGAGAAGAGACCTCACCACGCAATGAGGGCAGGCTCGCTGTTCCCGCAGGCCCTGCTACCCAGGGCATACATGCCCTGTATGCTTTTGGTAAGGTACATGGACTTGGGACAGGAGAAGAAGCACACCTAATTCTTCCAAGTCCATGACTTTTTGTTATTTATTACCCCCACTATGTTGATGGAAATAATTTTGCAAAAACAGCCCTACAACTCTGGTTGATTACACAAAGCCACGGGCCAGGATAGCGAGTCCTTGGTGGTCCTTGCTCTCTGCCAGTTTTTTGTCCCATTCACTGGTACCTGTGAGGTCCCCTTCAGAACCTTGCAGTGAGTTGAGCAACACAACAGCAATGGCAGTATAACGGAGCACGTGTACAGAGTGCGTATCATGTGCCAGACGTCGTCCTGTGTGGTCCAGGTCGGAGCAGGTAAGACAGACGTACGGGGATTACCCCCATTTCACAGGTAAGGACACAGAGCTGCAGCGGAGGAAGTCACAGAGAGAGGCTGCGAGCATTTTCCCGATGGTGCGCTCTCGGCCCTGCAGACCCAGGAATCCATGCGCCCCCGCCCTCCAGGAGCTGACAGGGTGATAATGGTCCACAGCAGACAGATAAACCATGAGGGCGCAATAGCACTTACAGAAGTTGTAAACATCTATGTGCAATGCAAATGATTAAAAAGCCAAATTACTGGGGAAATCATTGTAGCAAAATGACAAGTGTTCCTTCCAGGGCTCTATAAAGACTACATTGTATCCAAATGAGGTGGTTAAGTATATGGGAGGGAACAAGAGGGGCTATAACTCCTACTCCAGCATCACGCCATCAGCAGATATTAAGCCTGTACTCTTACTTCCTTACCAGGTATTAGCAAGACTTGCTTACAAGCTGCCTTGAAGTTCTGTTGTTAACTTCTTGATTTATTTGCAAATAAAAATGGAAACTAATTTACTTTGTCATAAAATGTGTTTCTTACAAATTAATTTTGCATAACAGGAAATGTTTCATAATATTTCCTAAAAGAAAAGAAAGAGAATAGCCCAAAGCCATAAATAAAATGATTCCAGGGACAAACATAATGCAGCTAATTATACCCATAGGTATAATTATTCATTCATTTTTCTAAGAAAGCAGGATCTTCTGAAGCACTGGCGCCTACCTCGTGGGGATGATGCTTATGAGCATTTGTGGCTGAGTTTCTATGAAATGCCCATCCAGAGGGATGAGAACTCTTCCGATTATGGCGTACAGATGGCAGGTGGCTGGGACCCGGGTCTTCTTGTAAGAAGTGTTGAAATTGTATTGCAGTGCACAGCGCAGAGTAATGAATGAACAAATATTTGACACATGAATTAAGGAGTTCAGGATTCATAGCTATACTTTGAAAAACAAGAATGTCCCGAGTCTGGAGAAGACATTGAACTTTATAAAGCCCAAGTTGCCTGGATTCTCTGGCCAGAGCTGGTTTTCTTAGAAATGCTGCTGCTCTGGACACTGATCGCATGGCCCCAAAGGCGTCTTCAGTTCCATCAGGGGGCTCGTGCCGGACGAGGGCTTGGAAGCTGGTCTTCCGGTCTCATCGTCCTGGTGAGTGCACGCTGGGGTGGGTCAAGGGGTTGTGGGGTGAACTGACAGCCCTCCACGTCTCCCTTTGGGTAGCAGCTGCCAAAGGGGAATTTCGAGTGTCCCATTCTTGCCTCCGCTGTGATGTGTGGTCACTGGGATGGCCAGGCCCTCCAGGTCGTCCCATTATTCTTGTCAAGAGGGAAAATCTTCAGGAACTGAGGCCAGTGCTGTGGACATTTGGAGAATCTTTGTTTCTCTCGAGTTTAATTTGTGCCTTTAGGAAACAATTGAGTTCACCATATCTAGTCCATGCTAACCCCCAACCCTGCCCCCCACCCCCTGCCTGCCCCCACGGGCAGAGAAGGATGCATCCCTTCTGTTGCACAGTTTCAGGCCAGCGGGAGAAGACAAGCAGCCAGGCAGGCATGCCAGTTAGGTCGGGAGATCGGCTCGGCCAACAGGTGAGCCGGTGGCCTGTGGGGCGGGGGGTGAGGAAGGTGCCGTTCGCCATCAACCGAATACTTGGTTCCCCTGGCTCTCCACCAGGAGAACCTTTCCCCTGAAGGGCTGACGAGTCACTGTGTGCACTCGGAGGAGTGTCCCCTTTCCTCCCTTTCTGTACCAGCTCTGGATCACAGGCTGATGGCCTGTGAGATGTTTTAAGAAGGCAGGAAGCTGGAGGGAGAAAGACCAGGGCTGAGAAACTCCCGGAGTGGAAACAGGCCACGCAGGAACAGTCACGGCTTGGGCGTGCCCAGAGCCCCCATAGGTGGATGTCGTGTGTGTACACACACTGCATGTATGCATGTGTATGTCGTGAATTAGGCCGATACCCAGGTCACACGCCAGAAAAGTGTATTCGTCTTTTCGGTATGTGGACTTGACTTAGAATTACAGTTGATTGTAATTCTTGACTTACAATTGATTGCGTGACTTGAATATGTATTGTTTTTCTGTGGCTTGGGCCCCAAGGTATAACAACTGACTCATTCTCAGGAGCCCCAAAGTCAAGGTGTAAATCAGCAGACTTCTCTCTGGCTGCAGATCCAAGTGCTTTGAAACTGGCGATTGGAGGAGAGCACTTCTCCTGTTACAGAACCTTCTCAGTCTGTCTGTTGAGGTTATTTCTTAGTTTCCTGTCTCAGAGCCTGACACGTCCTCCTGACCAGCTCTCTCCTTCCCTCCAACCCCACAGACACGCCGGCCCCGCCCCACCGAACTGGGTAGATAACGCATTTTATTGGTTCTGTGACGGTGTGTGTTTCTGATTTCACACTTTGGTGTCTGGCCGTGGTTTGGGAACTCTAGTGTGCAGAAGATGCGGGGCCAGCTAGGAGGGGAGAGGTGTGTTTGGGCAACAGTGCACACTTCGGAGTTGGCGTGTTTGCTTGGGAGCCTTTGCCGCACAAGAAATTTACACTGGTGCGCCTCTCGCTTGTGGTCTCTGTGGCGTGTGGTTTCTGCTTTCATTTGTGGCTTTCTCTGAACGACAAGGTGGGGCCTCATCCAGGTAAAGAACAAACTCCTTAACTCAGTGACCAGGTTCCCACGTTTGGACCCTGATTCTCAGCCACACATCCAGGTGTGTCTTGAATTAGTCAAACAGGAAGGTCTTCCAGCAGTGCCCATGCCGTGCAGGCCACTGCCAAGTGCGCCTGCCTCTTCTGGTTGACTGGAAGCTGTCTTCGTTGTTCAGGTCCCTAGTGAGTCACCACAAGAGGAGATGACAAGAGCCACAAGCTCAAGACCCCTCTTGGCAGGACCTGAGTGTCTCTAGGGGCCAGGACACATTGGGAGGTTGGATTTTATTTGGGGGCAGAAGGGCGGCATGGTGGGGTTACATTCCTGGAGAAAAGCCCTACTTTTCGGTTACATATGACCTCACCTGTTATTACAGTTTGCTGTGATTTGTCCACATCTGAAAGGTGCCCCAGCCCCAACCCCATGGGATCAATTACCTGGGAAGTTGGTTAGTACAGACCGTGACCCGGACCCATGAGACTTGCTTCTCCACAGACGCTGTGCCTGTTTGGGCTGTCCACGCCGTTTTACCAGCTGGACTTGACCATGCATAGGCAGACTTCCTCAAATTTGACTTCTTGTACATTGTTGACTTTTATATTTCCTTCCAAAACACAGCCCCTCCCACTGGCCAGGGCACCTTCCAGGAGGAGTTCGAGGCCCAGAGAGACCTCCTTAGGTACACTGTGTGGGAGATTAAACCACTCCTGCTGATGTAAAACAAATTCCTTTTTAAGTTAATCTAAGTCGTATTCAGGTGTGTGCCTCCCTTAACTAGGAGTGATGTGACCCTAAACCAAACGAGACACTTCCATCACAGATGGGGAGGGCGAGACAATGGACACCAGGAACGAGAGGGAATAGAAAAATGGAAATGACAAGCCCACATTTTGTGCAGAATGAAGGACAGACTCTGGATAGGCCTCAGAAACCAGGGCCAGCTACTCCTCCAGTCTGAGCTTCCACAGCCTGCCCACCCCTGCCCTGGGCCTCCTGCCCGTCACCGAGGGTGGCCTCCCTCTGGGGCTCTTCCTTGTAGGTTCTCCTTGGGAAAACGCTCCTTACCATGTCTACTTGCCCAGTTTGTCTTGTTCTCCAAGGTCAATGTACACCAAGGTCTTTCTCCCTCCTCCCTCCCTCCCTCCACTCTCTAATCAGTTGGCAAACTCAGCACCACAATAAGCACCTACATAGTAGGAATTCATGCAGCAAATGTTCACCACGTGTGCGTCATGTGTGGCAACTTCTCCAGGCCCCAGTAAAACCTCCCCGAACTGACTGTCCCCGCCCTCACGCACCTGCATCCCCCGCCCCGAGGCATCTCCTTTACTCCCAGTGTGTCTCCGTCCCCTTACTGAAATGATGACAATCTGTCTAGAATGACAGACCCTGAGAACAATCTAGCTTCAAATCCCTACCGCCAGTGCCCCTTGTTGCTGCTTTGCACAGGCCAGGTGCCCGATTACTTGTTATTTGAATCAAATACCTTTGAGACTTGTCTTAAAATGAGACACCCTTGTGCAATCCCTAGCAAGGATAAAAATGGGGAGGCTCTTCCATGTCCCAGTCTAGGAGACAAGTTTAAAAGTGAAAACAACCTGGTCATTAAAAAAGAAAAAGAGTGGACCCTGCCATTCGTTGGAGAGTGCCACCTGCCAATGCAGAGATGCAGTGAATGTAGCAAGGTGGGCATGCTGGGAGATGGGCAGGGAGTCTGCGGCTGGGCTCCCCAGCCCTTGGCCCTGGGGCCCGTTCCCCAGGCTCGGCAGCAGGCGGGTCATCTGCAGCCTCCCCTCTTTCTCTGCTGGTCTGGGGTCCCTCACAGACCTCCTCCTCTGTTGCCATAGACACAGCGCTTTCAAGAAGGCTCAGCTGGAAACAGAGGCTTGTGGGTAGTTTGTAGTGAGGAGGGCGTGGGCAGCCTGTCCTTTAGGGGATTTGGCCTAGTGATGCAGTGTGGGGGCCGGCCCTCCACAGTTGGGACATAGAAAAATTCTAGTGCCCTGATCCTTGGTTGCTTATGTAAGTCCTGAAGTTAACACAACACTAAGTGCTATCTTGAGAGAGCTGAGATTGGCTTTTTTTTTTTTTTTAATGAGAACTCTGTGCTGTCTTACGGGGTTGGCCAACAAGCTTCCTTTTTCGTGACACTTCGCTACTAAAAATATGTTCTTTATAAAACCTCTTATCACTGTAAGGCCGTTGGTTACATCAGAGAAGCCAGACTGCCTTAGGCACTTCTTCACAGCAGTGGACCTTGAACTTGTGGTCTCACGACCCTTCACACTCTGAGAAATTAGTGAGGATGCTAAAGAGCCTTTGCTTAGATGGGTCTTATTGATTGATATTCACTGAGTTAGAAATAAAAACTGAGACATTATCGAAACATTGATTTATGAGTTCATTTAAGCGTAACAATAATAAACTCATTATGTGTTCATTTAAATGACATACATGTTTGGAAAAATAACTACATTTTCCACAAAGACACTGAGTAAGAAAAGTCCCGGTCTTTCCTATTTAGTACATATGTTTGCTGGTCTGGCTGAACAGGGTCCGGCTGTATTCTCAGACCTGCTGCTGCGCGGTCCGCTGTGCTCTCAGGTGGCACGTGGCGTCTGGGAAACCTCACTGCACACCTGTGAGAGGATGAGAGTGGAAAAGGCAGACAGTCTATTACAGAATCAGGTCTGAGCAGCAGACTCCCAGGAAGGGTCTTGGGAACCCCGGGGTTCCCAGAACCCACTTTGAGAACTGCTGACCTACTGTGCTTGGCCTGGTGGCCGGCACAGTGCTGGGAACGGGGGTCCAGCGGTGAACACAGTGGGCTTATCCTCTGCTCTCCTGGGGCATACAGACCATGGCCGGCTGAGTGGTACCCCCACATTCTTGTGTTGGAGTCCTCACCCCAAAACTGGAGAATGGGACCTTCTTTGCAAAGGGTTTTTACAGAGGTAGTTAGGACGAGATCGTTAGGGCGGTCCCCAACCCCACATGACTGGTGTCCTGATGCAGAGGGGGAAGGAGGACACAGACAGGCCTGGGGAAATGGTGGGCAGACAGTGGGAGAAGACGGCCGTCTACCATCCAGGGAGAGCGGCCTGCGGCCCGTCCTCCCTCACGGCCCTGCCCACACCTGGGCCTCAGACCTCCGGCCTCCAGAGCCGTGAGACAGAACATTCCGTGGCTCGAGTGCCGAGTTGATGGCACTTTGTTTCAAAGCCCTAGGACACTCATGCACAGACCACGGACTGACAGTGGACATTGGATTCCAAGCAACTACGAGGCCCACGATGGTGGCTTCAGGAAAATTCAGTAGAAAAAGGGAGTCACCCTTTCTTCACAGGGAGGCGTGCTCTATGAGGTGGAGCTCTGAGCACTGGCATGCTCCATGGGCAAGCAGAGCAGTAAACAGTCCTTCTCAGCAAAGGCAGGCTCCCAGAAACAGAGACCGAGCTGATGGGTGCAGAGGGGCGGGGGCGGGGGACGGGTGACAGGCGGTTCCTAGACCGAACGGGGTGATCGTGTGGTAAGGCCTGTACATATCCAGTCACTCTGTCTATGTCCGAAACTGATATGCTATTGTTTGCCGATGACACTTAAGTAGAAAACGTACCACCAATGGCACCTTCCTGAAGAAAGTTGACCATCTTGTTGAAAGAGGACGGGGCTGGTTGTCGGCCTCTCAGCTCAAGCCGTGAAACTTGCGCTCCAGCAAGGAGAGCAGAAAGAAAGAAATGCCCCTGGCTGCCATTTGTCCCCAAGCTCCTTAAAATGCACTCACTCACGCAGGGACTTGGGGGTGCAGGGACACTCCGGTGCTACACCTCCTCCTGAGATCAGTTTCTTGAGGGCCGTCCTGTGTCAGGCTGGGGGGGAGGCCTCCACGAGGTATTTCTTCTCTGTGTAAAACCTTTAAAACTGGTCACGACCATTTACAGCCTCTCTGAATGCAAAGCCCACTTTCCTGAAGTTTCTGTGTGTGATCAGTGGCTGGAAGTTCCCATTGCAAGGGGGTGTGGGGCAGAGAATGGTGCTGACGTGCCTGGAGGCGTGGTTTTGGGGGCCTGCCTGGCATGAAGCATACATGCATTCTGATCCCTTTTAGTTTTGCAAATCATACAATTTAAAAGAGATGTCTTCTGCAGAGCCCTTACAAGGTGGAGAATATTAATACATCTCAGGAAAGAAGATATTCTTGGGCTTTTCGCCATAATACCTACCTAGCAGGGTTCCCATTTCACTCCCAGTGCAACCCAGGCCCTGCCAGTGGCACACCCAGCTCTGCCCACCCTGCCCACCCCAACCTTACCTGGCTCCTCTCCTCGTCCACACCACACACTTGCTCTCCCTCCTTTCTAGTGGCCACACCTCCTCCCTGGTGATCCCCAAACCCAGTGTCCCATGCTCAAACCCCAGTGTGCACGTCTGGCCTTGTGGCTGCTGCTGGTGCGTGGAAGGCCCCCTCCCCAGGAATCCACGGGGCTCCTTCCCTTCAAGTCTGTGCAGGTCTCGCCTCCTTCACGAGGACCTCCCTGACCACTCTCCAGTGGGAGCCTCCACCTGCCCCTCCTTGTTCAGCTCTGCCTTTTCTTCCTTTTCAGAGCGGTCCCCACCTCCTGACCCAGTTCTCATACCTTAAGGTGCATGTGGTTCCCCTTGTCTGTCTGTTGTGCCCAGATTCTGGCTCCGGTAGGGCCTGGGCTTCTGCACATCCAACAAGGTCCCAGGCACTGCTGGCGACACAGGTCTGAGCATCAGACTCTGAAAAGCAAGGTCCTAATTCACTCTAGAAATTACGTATTTATTTTGAATTTAAAAATTTTCCCATCACCTGCATTTGAGTGGATAAGAAGGGGAAAGCTGGATGTGTGGGTTTGGTGGAGTCACAAAGAGCTCCCTGCTGATCTTGCCCGGGCGACGACAGACCACACTGCCAGGCTTGGGGTGTGGACGTGATTAGTCCCCCTTCATCACCAGTGGCCACCCCCACCCGCCGATGGCGAGGTGAACACACACACCCCCTGTTGCTTGAAAGCAAAGTACAGAGGGTAGAGACATGGCTCTGAGTGAAAGTAAAGTGATCGTTAGCGATCCACGTGGGTGGGTGCATGGGCGGAAGCGCCTTGTGATTGCGGGGAGCCTGCACCGGCATTCAGTGCACTAATAAAAGTCTCCCTCAGCTGTCGGGGCCCCTGGGGACCTGTCTGACCCCCACTGGCCAGGACTCTGGGGGGCTCCCACCTGCTTGTTTCCAGACGCGCTGACAGCTGAAGACTGGATGGTGGCAGTGTGGCTTCCTGACCTCCAGTTGCACAGTTCTCTGCACTGTGTTCATTGTTAATTTAAAGTGCACCTGAGCTTACCGTGGTGGTCAGTGCCCGTCCCCTAGGCTGGACAACGGGGAGGACAAGTCATCTTTTGTTCCAAATAAGTTGCCCTTTTAAAGCATAGCCTCATGGGACATCCTCACAAAGGCCATCATTTAAATTAGGTGGGCAGGCAACTCAGAAAGTCCCAACCCTCTGAAAAGACATGGCTCTGCCCAGGCCACAGGGCCTGGCGGGCAGGTGTCCACCCTCACCTGTCCCATGGGTGTCTTTGTGCAGCACAGGGCTGTTCACAGCCTGTCGCCCTGAGAACTGCCTCTTTTTCACGGAAAAGATGTGCAGACGTGGACGCCCCTGGCCCTGCTTCTCTGGGGGATTCAGTGTGACAAGCACAGAGGTCCCGAGTAAGGAGGCAATCCAAAAACCGAGGGGCAGACCCCTGTGGAGGCAGCATTAGCACCTGCAGGGCACCAAGCCCATCTACAGGTTGGACTGGTGGTGATATGAATGGATCTATGAATGGATCAGCTCAGGGGAACTGACTTCCCAAGTGGGCCGATTTGCAGACGGGCTCCAGCCCTGGGCTGGGGGAGTGCTGCTGGTAGGCTGTATGGATATGTCGTCTGAAATTGCTGGACACGTTGAATGGACAATGGACACGTTGAATAATGGACAATTATTCACTGCTGGACAATGAATAATTCAGATCAACGCCCCCACCTTTGTAAAAACAACCGAGTCTCGCCAGTACCCAGCTCGTTGGTGCAGCAGTGTTCTGGTGAAGGGGAGTTCCCAGAGCCCCACGCTGCATCATGGGAGAGAAATGAACTCAGCGCAGAGCGCGAACAAAGGTCTGATACCCTGGCTCCTTGTTCTCCATCCCGTGCTGCAACTGGGGCAGATTTATGCGCTGGAAAGTCTGCCACACACAGGCTTAGCCTCCCGGCCCGGGGGAGGGGGTCGTCATCACTCACGGAGCCGAGACCAGAGCTTGGCAGGGATGCGACCCTCACGGCGGGTGAGCACTTGGCTCCTTCCACAGTGGGAGTTGGCATCCAAGAAAAAGAAAATGCCCCGGTCCTCTCTGCTTTATGTAGTGTGTGGCCTGCGCCAACAAATACTCGGGGACAGCGGGGATGGGAAAGAAAAGAAGGGGTCCCTGGAGCACCTTGAGGACTTTAGGGGTTCCATACAGGGCTCCTGTCCTGGCCTGAGAGCCCCAGTTTCTGTAAGGCCTTCTGTCACTCGAACCCCATTTCATTGTTACCGTGGGCTTTCTGTGCAGAACAGCCCCAGTGTTCCCGCGCAGATGAGTCCCAACCACACTTGAAGACGTGGAATGAGCTCTCGGGCACCTGGCCACCTCTCATCCCTAGCAGGAAGAAGATACCCAGGAGACATGGGAAGTTAACTTTTCTGGCCACTCCACAGGTAATAGCTTTCCACCTCAGCCACAGACCTGCTTCAAGACAAGGTCGAGCTTGTAGTGTGGCCATGGCAGGAGGGGATTGTCACAGCTAAGTAAACTGTATTTCATTTTGGTACAAGAAGGGACTTTAGACAGCACCAGTAGACCAGACCCTCCCTCCACAGGTGGGAGGCCATTAGAGTTTAGGGGAAATTTAAAACAAAAAGCAGCACAGGTCCCACATCCTGGAAAAGACTTGCCCCAGGGTGTGAGCAGCCGAGCTGAGCGAACAGGTGGGTCTCGAATTGGCTGTGTCCCTGCAGTCCTTGGACACTCAGGTGTGCCGATCCCAACTCTCGCACGTTGAATCTGGTGTGACGTGCCCGTCTGGTTTGGAGGGAACTGCATCCAGCATTTTTTTTAAACGAAGGCTGTTACAGTGCCCCACTCTTAGGGGCAATTCTGGATTGAAAGTAGGAAGGCATGACGTACACACCTGATGAAACCGAGTGGAACCTGCCGTAGGGTGTGGGCGGCGTGAGGACACCTGCCCCTGCTCCACATTGCCAGGGGTCTCCATGGGGCCAGGATTCCCTCATGAATAAAATTCTTGGAATTATACTGAGAACAATGGATCCATGTGTCAGAGATTCACGGAGGAGACGCGTTCCAGATGCACAGTGCCCTGTGTTTTCAGCAGATGGCTGTGTGTTTTGAAAAGGCCACGCAGAGAGCTGAAGATGAGAGGGGTAATATGCCACCCCTCCCCTGGTCTTCACAGAAGGACTGTTTCATTAAAGAGAGAATACCAATGACATTGTCACCTGGGGGCACTGTCTGGGGGATCCTCTGTGCCACTTGAATCCAAAGTCACCTGCTCCCCAACCTGGGCAAGTAAGCTTCAAAAATCAAGAAGGCAGACTAGTCCTGTGAGCTTCTTAGCAAGGCTGCCATAGAAAGACTTCCTTGTACAAGTTTATTAAAAACTCATTAGAGTTTAGGGGAAATTTAAAATAAAAAGCAGCACAGGTCCCACATCCTGGAAAAGACTTTTTGGGGGTAGTTTGAGGACCAGCAGTTGTGTGCCACGCACTATTGGGGATAGCAATGGGGATTTTGTTCTAAGAACTTCTCCTTCCCCCTTCATCCCCTCCCTCCTTCCCTCCTCACTCCATCCATTCGCCTGTCAGGAGAACACCTGTAAGAGCATAAGGGAATGTAGCAGCTGCTGGGGGTACAATTTTGAGCTGGGGATCCAGATTCCTTCCCCCATAAAACTCCTATTTAATTGGCATCAAACAAACTAATACAGAATTACAACCAAAACACTTTGATAGAACTGGACCAGGGACCAGAAAGGCTGTATCACATGAGGCTCAAGTGTCAGATGTGCTCATAACAATAAAAGATGCTCATTCGCCCTCTTCCCCGTGTTAGATACAGACTGTGATTTTTAAACCCGGTGCTTACAAAGAGTAAGTGACTCACTGCCTGTGAGAGACTGTACTTTTTCCTGGTAGCTGGCTTGTTAGAATAATATGAGTCGAAATGGTTGGTCCAAACTGCTGCCTTGAACCACATGGAGAACTGGGGGTGGTCGCATCAACTTCCTATAATGTGACCCTAATTAAAATACTGATAAGAGCCTTTTCTATACGCTAGCTCATTTGCTCCATTTAACGACCTTGATTGGGGTCTGAGCAGCTGTCATCAATATCACCTTTATCACTAAAGAAATTGAGACTCAAACGAGAATAAGGCAGCTCTACTTCAGCTTGAACATGCAGGTGTGCACTATCCTGCCCCTTCCCCAGGGGTGTAGTTACGAGGTGGATTTAGAGGTACCAGGAGGTCCCCAGGGAACACAGAGAGCAAGGACAGACTCGAGCTTCGATCAGGTTTGCTGATCCCAAATCCAGGGCCACTCTGTTCAACCACGCGGTCACCTGCAATTGGGTGCATCTTCACGTTTATCCTACCTTTGCCTATAAAAAGGGAATTGGAAATGATCTTTGCATAGCAAATGATTACAGTCCCACCTCGGCACTCGACTGCTTCAGAACTCGTCAAACTCCGTCCTCATCGCCTTTTGATGGGAAAACAATGTTTCGGCACCCGGCGCTCGCTTGGGACTGCTCGCTTGGGACTGCTCGCACTTGCTAGAACTTGTGTGAGTCACAGTGGTCAGCCCCACACAAACCCAGGAGGGCGCAGAGGGACCCACAGGCACAGCGGCTCACCCTTTGCACTCAGTCAGCTCCAAACCTACAAACTGGGTATTTCCGCATGTGTCCACGTGTTCCTTTCATCTCTAAAGGAGGAAAGAAGCCCGTGGGAAAGAAGACAGTGTGTTCCTTTGCAGGGGAACAGAGATGCTATTAACATCACTTATATGATGTTCTCTTGTTGCTTCGAAGCCTCTGTACATGTTGGATGTATACAGCTCAAGGAGTTTGGAGATAAGTCTTCACCCGCGACACCATCACCACAATCGATGCCACAAACACATCCCCTGAGAGTTCACTTCCGCTCTCTTTATTTACTTTATTTTTGTGATAAGGACACTTTGCATACGATTTAACCTCTTAGCCAGTTTTTGGGTACACAATACAGTACTGTCCCCTGCAGCACTGTGCTGAGCTGTGGGGCTCTGGACGTTTTCCTCTCGCGTATCTGAAACCTTGGACCCTTGAGTGCCAGGCTCCCTAGTCCCCTCTCATTCTCCTTTCCAATGTTCAAAAGAGCATCCTGCATGGTACTGAGAAAGTAAACCAGGGTTGTTTGAAAAGTAGGTTTGTTGGGCTTCTAATTCCTCAGGGCTCACTTAAACCTGGTTTGCACTGTGTGGAGCATAAGCCTTATTCTTTTCCTGTATGTTCCCTAGCTATGTAGCATCCCTAGTCCTGGCCTCTGCAGATCTCAGGCACAGCCTGCAGGACCGTGCTCCGTGGCGCTGTGACTGCAGACATCACGCCAGCGGCAATGAGCTGCTGATCCCGGTCACGGGCTGTACACCCCACGCATCTCCCAAGCACATCCCCCCTTGACTTAGTTGATGATTAATGTGAGTATCAACACCCGTGTGATGTTAATACTCTATTTGGATGCTAGGAACAGGTACGCAAAGGATCCCGCCCGGAAATGCTTCTACATGAACAAAGGCGAGGGTGGGGGAGAAGTACGTGTGCAAGAGAACTCCAGGGTTGGCCACACCTGCCCAGAGCCCAGCAGAGATGTGGGAAGTCAGAGCAGGACACCTCGGCTCAGGGTCACCGGGGGACCTTCTCCAGCTCCTTCTCTTCTGGAGGGATGTGCTGAGGGGAGGGAAGGCACCTTCTAGGACGGACAGGAAGGGAAGGAACAAGTAAGGGTGAAAAGGGAAGAATTCGGGTTCTCTAGGGGAGATGCTGAAAGACAAGCCTATGCGGAGATCCTCTAAGGTTCTGGATTAACAAAGACAATAAGGATGGATAGGTAGGTAGGCAGGTATGTGTACATGTATATATGTGTGTGCATAGCTGCATGCATGTCTGTATGTGTGTATATGTGTGTGAGCATGCGTATGCATGTGCATTCATGCTATGCATGTATGTACCTTCCCACCAGTCCTGGGTCTCGTTCTTCTAGCGCCCGGCTGCTGTTGCGCGTTGTAAACTCGTTTGATGCTGAAGTGATACCACATTGGAGAAATACGCTCTTTAGACAGACTTCATTTGCCTATGTACATTTTTCCTTTGAGGTTAATCCAAGATTTTTTATATTTTTGAAGGACTACAATAGCAGCGTGTTAAATGAGAAAAACATGAGCACAAAGCTAGATGCTGCATTTCATGTATGGTTTTAATGTCTCCTCCACCAAAGAAAAGAAAATGCCAATAAGGGGCGAAATGATTCACATCCAGTTCGACAAGACATCTGTAACGTATAGTGTTTGGCTTTTTGGGATTACAATGAAAAGACACACCAGTCAGATGAAGTTTCTCATCACGTGAGATGTTGGCCATGCCTGAACATTTAGAATAAAAACTCCCGAGAGGTTGGTTGGCCTGTGGGTATTGGGTGAACGGTGACAGGGGAGGGCTTCCCTGGGTGTGTCGTCTGTTGTGTTTGCAGCTGTTTCTCTCTCCTCCAAATGTGATTAGGAGTAGACCTTCCGGAAGCATCTCTTGCAAGCGCGCTGCCTTGAAGAGGAGCTCTACACACCTGGGCTTGAGACAGCCTCATAAATAGCTTTCCCGTGTCATTCGGTCTGCAGACATCCACTTAAGGCCACCAAGTGGCCGTGTCTGCAGCCTGCTTATAAACGGCAGGCCTACCTGTCCTGCCTTTCCTGTGTGTTATTTGCTAAGGGAAGTCAGGCATCTGCCACAATGAACACCTTCCTGTACGGGGCTATCGATTTGGGTCTGAATAATCTCATTAACCAGAGAAAAGAATGGGTTTGCTGACTTCACTAAGTGAGAAATAATGAGATATAGCTGGGACCCATTGTCATGGTGCTTTTAGGCTCCTAGGTGAGGGGGTCATACTCAGAAGGTCACCTGCTTGTTCCCAAAGGACTTTCCCTTTCCTCTCCTGTTCCTTCGATCCCATCTGACACCCTTGGAATCTGGGCCTTTATCCCCTTACCTTCTACCACCTCTTCCAGCTGCCAGCCGTTCTACATTTCTAGGTGGTTCCATTTCTCATCTGCGATAACAGCTCTCCTCTTCCCGCAGCCATCTCGAGACAGGGTGGAGACTCACTCTGCCTGAGACCTCCATTAGCCTAGCCTCTTCTTTCTTCTCGTAACACCCAGGCGGTGCGGGCACAGAGCCTGGGGAGTGATCCACTCAGAGACACAGGCCCTGCTTCTGCCTCCTCCTCCTCGCCGCTGATCCACCTCCCAGTCCTGCTTCCTCGTCCACGGGCAGGAATGACCACTGACCTCACAGGGCTGTTGTCAGGACTGAATGGCCGTAGTAGTTCATACAATGTGAGATGCCATTGGTTATAAAACGGACGATCATTTTATCTGCCAGGGAGGAGGAAGAAGAGCTGCTGCTAAACTGCGACATGCCCCTGACTGTAACAAGCACCCAGGTTCCAGAGCTTTGCAAACGTGAGAAGTGGGGTCAGTGAAGGAAGGAGACATTAGAAAGGTATTGCGTGCCAAGCGCTTACCTAGGTAGCCTGGTTTACTCCGCGACGGGTCAGCTGTTTATGAGTCAATAGAAAGTGACTAACAGATCTGCTGTGTACAGTGCAGGGAGCCGTGTGACATTCCGAGGTCTTCCTGGTTGTGCGTGAGAGGAAGTGCAGGAAGAGTTTCGCATTGGGTTGCAAGGAGGCGAGGGCTGTAAGGAGGGGTGGGCTGTTGGTGCGAGAGGACGCAGGCGTCCCGAAGTGGACACAGCGTTGTGATAGCAAGGACCCTGAAAGGCATTGTTTCGGGAAGCGTGACTGTGAACTTGGTGTGCTTGTCGCGCTTCGTCTTCCCATTTGCCTTTGGTAATCATCCGAGGCACGTAGGCTTGAGGAGGCCAGGCAGCGACTGGGAAGTCCAGTGCCCTGCACAGCTGGGCCTGGCCATTTTCTGAATTTCTGAGAAGCATGCAGGGGTCGCTTCCCTCTGTGTGCTTCACACGCTCCAGCTGTGGAAGAGGGCTCGTCCTTCTTTCAGATGGTCTCACTCTCAATGCTCGGCCACCCCCGGCTTGTCATGAAAATGTACGCACGCTGCACTCTGTCGGTTAACGTTACAGTGTTTTTATGAGCCGTCGGGCACATGTTAGAAGCAAATGTGAGCCCAGACCCTTATTTTCGAATTCTTTTACTTGAATTGAAGGAGCCTCTCAAAACACCCATCTGTTATGGAAAGGCATCGGGGCCTTTGGCTGGAAATGGTAGTTTGCGCATAAAGTGCATTTGACGTTCTACTTTTTTTTTTTTTTGGTTTTTAGTCTACGTGTTTTGCATCCTTTGTCAGACCCAAATCTAGTTATTTAAAGTTAAAAGCATGTCTTAGGCCTACAGTACTAAGTGCAGTGTGGTTGAGTCCTCTCCATTCTCTGGAACTGCCCGTCAACTGTTACCCCGTGACGGAAACCCAGAGGAACAGTTCTCACATGTTACTGGTGCATTCAGTATTCAAATGAAGTTGTAAACACTGTGCACTAACACAGCGGGCCCTTTTGTCTGGGGGCAATTTGCTTAGAATTTATGTGTTTCTCCTCAGTTCATAAAAAATGGCGTTGGTCGTCTGCCACTTGCCACATCAGAATATCCCAGCTTTCCTGGAGCCGCCGAGAAAACACCCCCACGCACTTGCACACTCCAATCTAAAGTTCAGGTCTTTTTTTAGTAACACAGCGGCAGGCATGTTAAGTTATTATGCCGCGTTTGTGCCAGGTTGTGACTTTTCCGATTCCTCTGTTATAAAGCAACCAGCGCAGTCCCCACACCCCGCGGCTGGCCGAATGTTCCAGGAGAATACCCTATACACGTTCACTAAGGCGAGCCCTTTGGCGGGTGGGCAGGCAGGTAGGTGAGATGGCGCTGGAGAGGAGGGAAGCCAGGCGGCAGGCAGGGAGACAGGGGCAGCGTGGCCATCGAGGCCCGGGACAGTCCCTCACAGAGCTGGGGTCGAGGGACTCATGTGTTCCTGGTTACCAGCCTGTGTTCAGAGCACCGTTCATTCTGGTTTTAATCCGACGGGGTGAGAGCCTCTCCCAGCTTTGAAGTCCCAGGGCTGCTGAGCAGGAGAATCCTCTGCATCAGCGTTTGTCACTCAGACTCAACGCAAAGGGGCGGCGAAGCCCGCGTGTAACAGAGCGAAGCCAAGTGGGTGGACAGAGAGATGCCGTTGGCGTGCGGCCCGCGTTGGCTGCGGTGGCCGCCCTTGTCGGAGGGGGTCTCTGAAAACGCCCCTGCAGCTTCTGTCTGCTCCCCACTGTTAAACGTGCTGCACTGGCATGTGGACACGTGTGTGCATGTATGTGTGATTTTGTTTGTTTGTTTCCTTTCCCGACCTGGATTGACATCCAAGTCTTTGGCTGTATTGGTTTTGTTAGAATCACTCTGGGACAGCTCTCTGATTAGTCTGTCTTCCCAGGATGTGGCCTGGGTTTCACTCCTTTTGAAATGTTTATTCTGAAGCTACATTTTTTTTAAAGACTGTTTCTCCTCCAGTGAACAAAGGCAACTTTTGATATTCTGAATCTTATCGCCATTCTCATTTTTATGCAATATTGACTTTGAGGAGAACTTTAAGATGCAAAGAAAAAATGTGCACCTCCCTTATCTCTAGCTTTCATAAATATTTTTTTCTAAATCGATCTCAATTAACTTTGATTCCTTTCTTTCAAAAACCATGTGCTGCAACTACGCTTTGCCAGATGTGAGAGTAGGCTCCTCTCCCCCTCTGAGCACACACTGTATGTAGCCTCGTCTGCGTTCTAATGTTTTGGTCCATTTTCAAAATCTCACTCTGCGTTTGTTTGGTCATTAGATGTGTTTGCAAGAACTTCCTAATTTCTCTCGGGGAGGGGGGTCATACTAATATTGTAACATTGTTACTCTTCGTTGTGAAAGCTGCTTTTTTGTAATTGTGAAGTGAACCTGTTTTTTATGTCTAAACTGTGTCTGCTAATTTCTGATATAAATCACGCACCTGTCCATGTTTCTCTTTGCCAGTGAGCGCACACCAACGTTACCTGGTATGTTTCTCCGAGCCGAGCCCTGGTGGAGTCCGCAGGGTCGGGTGGGAGGAAGAGCAGCTCTGGCCTCGTTCCTGTTCTGCATGTGCAAACCGTTCTCTTAGTGCTGCTAGGGGAAGGGAGTCTATTGTGCAAAAATTATTTAAGAAGCTCTCATTTTTGTCTTGATTACTTAGCACAACTACCCAACCCCATGGTGCCAATTTGACTTTGAAACCCACATCTGTGAGTTCAGATTCCTTCACTTCATTCACTCCATCCGTGGCCAGAAGAGAGGAACCTGCCACCCACGGTCCCCGACATCGACCTGCGCGTTTCTGCGCCCTGAGCTGGGTCGCTGCTCGTTCTGTTGCTGTCTGTCTGTTGGTGTCTTTGCTGCTGCAGTGCATCTGACATGCCTTCCTTTTTGTTTTTTCTTCCTTCTTGGGCCTGATCCTGGCTCTTTGGCTGGCACAACCTACCCTTCTGTATGTTTTGTGTTACTGTCTAAACCCTTAGCTTACTCTCTCCCAAAGCATCACAGGGCTGTGATTCTAGGGGATTTAAAGGAGTCAGGGGTGGTGGGTGGTAACGACGCTCAGGCACCTGGCCATTGTCTGAGAGTCAAAGCATTGAACTTGCTTTTTGTCATTTTCCCTACTCACTGATCCACAGCATGAAGTCCATGCACGTGGGAAGCTATGAGCGAGGTTGGTCCTTGCGTAGCTGGGGTATAGAGTGGCAAAGGACACGCTGGTTGGGTTTGTTAAATTGCAGGTGTTCCATAAACATTCTGAGACTTCTGGGTGGAGAGGGAGGTTTCTATCTTAGCAAGGCTGCTTCATAAGGCTCTGTTACTAACACGGAGCATCCTTATTCACTTCAACACCAACTCAGAGAAGAAGAGTGGAGTGCGATGTAAACACACATCCCAAACCGGGAAACGTAAGAAGGGTACTGTGGGCGGTGGGGCAGGAGATGCAGGTGACCCAACACAATGCAACTTCATCACTGGTGCCCTGTTGACCTTGGGCAGCTCACATCAAGGGCTGGATCTTTCTAGGACTCAGATTTCCTCATTTGGGGATGAGAAAATCGGACAAGACAGTCCCCACAGTCCCCCTCCCACCCCCTACCCCGGCTCCAAAGTTTCCCCTTTTAAAGAAGGTGGGACACAACCAGCATTCGCATCTCCCTAGCTGAGAGCGGTACTGAGTTTGCCAACAGGCTGAATTAAAAATGAGCTCCACATGGATTTGTGTGTGTGTGATGGAACCCGACATTGGATTATCTCCCAGTTATTCTGCGTAGTTGCTGCACAGTGTCTCATTGGCGTAGGTGAACTTGCCGAGTCAGATTTCCCTTTGCTGCATTGGCGGCAGGGAGACTGTCAGCCCAGCCACAGGCTAGCCACCTGTTTGAATTAGAACCGTGAAAGAATGATCCACCACCACCAAATTTCTATTTCTTCTCACCAAATCATGCAAAAGGGCAAAAATGTCAGTAGGGAGGAAGGAAATAAAAAAGAGTTCATCGGGGATCCAGATATTTTGAACATCCTGGTATTTGAAGGCATCTGGATAATTCACAGCTTTTTTTTTTTGGTTCATTTATCACCCAGATGTTCGCCATCATGGAAGCACCACTTGCAAGCCTATTGCAGCTAATAACCTCGAAGTGGAAAAACTCGTATCTTTGTGCGCTCGTCCCTCGGTGCTCTGTTCTTCTTCATTCCCCTTCTAAGTGCCTCTTCCTTAAACTCTCCTGGGAATGTGGCAGTTTCGCCAGATGCTTAGGTGTGAGCCGTCACTTTTCTTTTTTTAATCTTCACGGCCATCCTGTATCCTGTCTGCTTGAATTATACATTGAATTTGTCAAATAATGACACATGCAATTGGATGTCTTCTAAGATCTTTGAAATTCAACTTCCTTGAGTTGAGATTAAAGTGGGTATTCTCTGCTCTGCTGCACTCAATCCCGGGCCGTGTGGAGGCGGGCATACAAGTTTTCCCAGGCCAGACAGTTCCCACTCCTCTGGTCTGGAAGGAAGAAAACCGGCTACTTTTTTTCTCGGGAAAGGTAGACCATAACACTAGCGCAGAGGGGGCCCCAGTTAGAAATGACTGCAAAGTCAGCCTCCCTCTGAGCCAATCCCGTCCTCCAGCGCGTCCTGACTCTGTGTTTCTCCGGGCATCCAGGAGGCACTATCAGTCGTGAGCGAGGACCAGTCGTTGTTTGAGTGCGCCTACGGAACGCCGCACCTGGCAAAGACGGACATGACCGCGTCCTCCTCCGGTGACTATGGACAGACATCCAAGATGAGCCCACGCGTCCCCCAGCAGGACTGGCTGTCCCAACCCCCAGCCAGGGTCACCATCAAGATGGAATGTAACCCTAACCAGGTGAACGGCTCAAGGTAAGGAGACTGCTGACTCTTGTCCTCCTGGTTTCCCTGCCCCCTCGTCAAGGCCAAGTGGAAGTCAGGGGGTGCTTCTCCAAACATCCTTTCAGAAGCAAGGCCACTGAGCGGTCGCATTGGCCAATGCTGAGAAAGTGCGTCCTCCCACAGTTTCACACTGAGGACAGAGGTGGTAAAACCAGTAGCTTATGTACCAAGAACTCGCTTTGGAGATGTGGTGTTCAGTTCAGTTTTCCAGTCATGAGGTCTCCGTGGGGGTGGGGGGCGTGGACACACGTGGCAGAGTTCGTCTCTGAGGTTTTATTGTCTGGAAAATACTGCCGTGTTACATTTTCATGGAGGGAGAGTGTCAGCTAGTGGCCGGGCAGCATTGCATACCCACGCCATGTGCCGTGGCCAGTGGATCTTCTTAGTCATATGTCCTCCCCCCAACACCCTCCCCTCTCCGTCCCCATCTCTCAATGCTTGCTGCTTCTGCTCGTCTTTGTTACACTTAAAACCGAGCTCTCCTATCGCCCATGATCACGAACTTCTCTGTGCTGTCCGGTAGGAGGTCTTACCAAGTGCAGAACGATCTTTGGCCCTCAAGAGCGTTCCATTGGATGTAGTCTTGAAAAGTAAAGTTGGTTTCAATTATGGTATCATACCCTAAATTATATTCAGGAAGAGGAAAAAAAAACCTCAGGACAAAGAAAGGGTGATTTTTAAAAATGTTGCAGGACTTAGAGTCATAAGAACAGCCTGCACTTTCTAGAGCTTCCTGCACACAAAGCTCTTTTACCCCCAAAGTCGTGTCCCTCCTCCAGGCAGCCCGGTGAGGGGTGCTTGTCCCCATTGGACGGATGAAGCAACTGAGGCTCAGGCGTTCTCTGGATAACTCGAGATCACCACTTAAAGGGACTCCAAATTTGGATTCAAACCCAGGGCCTTTTCCCCTATGTTACAGCTGTAGTAGGCCCTTTTTGGTATGTATTTTAATGCTAAGTACAGTTTTATACATGTTGGAAGCCACTGTATCAACTTCCAGTGCGTCATCAATGAAGGTACCAAGTCACAGTGCCTTAGAGGGAACATCCATAGGGACGCTGGACAGGGCAAAGAGGGAGGCGGGGGATGCCAGGACTCTCCCGGGCTCTGAGAAGTCAGCTCACGCTCTGCCTCTGGTTTCCCCTTGAAGCCGGGGACGTCACCCTGATGTTGAACGTTCGCATGGCGTGAGTACTCCACGTGGAACTCAAGCCAAGGCAGGCCCACCTTGGACCCCATCAAGAGAGTAATTCCCAGACTTCTGAAAGGTCCCTGGTAGAAAATGCCATCCTATGGACCAGGGTACCAGAGTCCCAGGTACCTACCTGTCGTGTGTAGATATCGTACAGGTCACTCCTGTCCATCTGGTAGCGTGTCTCCGCCAGCCATTGACCAGACATACCGTGTGGGCAGAGTAGGTTACAGCTGTGCGTATGGAAGCAGAGTTTATTCTGGCATCCTTATTTGTTAGTTTTTGTGTTGTTTTTCCATCCAAACAACTGCGAGCCTGCTTTTGCCCGCCCTGCGTGTCTGCGACTGAGAATGGGGCGGGACCATTTTGTGAAGGATGCTGCTGAGCGTGTGGAGACGAGGCGCAGTGGAGCTGGCCCTGCGATCGGGCACGTGATCTGCTTCTGTTTTTGTTTGTTTGTTTTTTGCGGGGAGGGGATCTGTTTTTGATGGCGCCCCTGATCCCATGCACACCAGGAGAATCATGGCGGGACCCTGACAGCAAGCTGCATTTCTAGAGCTTTCTCCTTCCAATGCTAGTTTCTACCTGCAGAAAATAGACTGGTGTGTGTGTGTGTGTGTGTGTGCGTGTGCATGCACGCACGTGTGTGTAGCGGGGGCAGAGGAGCACACCTCGGCCGACTGTGCTTGCCCCTCTCCCTCTGGCTAGCAGAGTGGGCGCACCCTGCCCTCACTTCCAGAGTCTGGCTTAGGACCAGCCCCAGGGATGCTGGCCTGGACTTAGCAAGCCGCAGAGAGGGGATGCAGCGAGGAGGAGAGGACAGTGCTGCAGAAACAAAACCTTCTCTCGTTCCCACTGTGCTGTTCCTGAGTTAAAAGGAGGAAGAGGAGGAGGGGTAAGAGCCTGTTGTCTTGCAAGACAAGTGCAAATACCATTGCCTTTGCCTGTGCTTGCCTGTGCTTGCCTTCAGTGGTCCATGCCTGCTGCCCACCTGCCCTGTGGGGCCACCGTCCCAGCCTGAGGGGTCAGCACAGGGATTAAGACGGGTTCAGGCAGCCCTGTACCAGGCCAAAGGGCTTCAGTTCCCCTGAGGTCTGCAAGGCGTGGCGGCAGGCTGGAAACCCCAGCACTTGAAGCAGAATTCCTCCGGGACATCTCAGATTGGCTCCTTAGACCTTCCCCTGACGAGATGTGGCTCACCCATGGTGAGGCCAGTCCCCTTTACTGAAAACATGGTTGCGGTTAACAGCAACACCTTGATTAGCATTGGATGAACTCTCTGGGCACAATGGACTAGCCAAGTGGACACAGGAACTGGACTGTGCCTGGTGCTCTTGGCCTCTACGCTAGTCAGCCGTGGGTATGGCCATTCCTTCATACCTCAGAGCAACGTTCCCTGGGGTGGCCGGGTTCTTGTGACAGGAGGGGCTCTGCCTGGCGGGATGGGAATAGGAGAGGGGGTCGTACATGAGGTCAATGGCTCAGTGGGATGGTTCAGGCTGTGACCTTGCAGAGTATTGAAAGCTGGGTGCTGAGGCCGAGTCTGCTCTCCAAACCCCCAATGGTCGGCCTGAAGGGACAAGGAGGTAGGGAGCACTCAAAATTCATTGGCAGCGAGATCATGGGGCCACCAAGGGGGTGTGACCTTCAGTCTGATTGAGCTAGGAGAACCCTGGGGGGACGTGATGTTACTCAGATCTAGCAGGGTCTCCTGGGCTCCTGCACATAAGCGGAGACTGCTGGAGGCCTCTGCAGGTGAGGGATGGTGAGAACTGCAGGAAGGTGGAGGGGTGGGGAGAGGGGGAGAGAAGAAGAGGGAGAGAGGGAGGAGCAGACACTGATTTGTTATCCACTTAATGATGCATTCATTGATTCTTCATGGGACCTGACCAGGAATCGAACCTGCAGCCTTGGCACATCAGGACGATGCTCTAACCAGCTGAGCTACCCAGCCGGGGCCATTGTGGATGTTTTAAAGGCAGAATTGTGTGGCTTGCTGATGGGTTGGATCTGTGGAGTGAGGAAGAGGGAAGTGAGGACGAGCCCCAGGTTTGGGGGACATGCTGCCATTGAGGAATGGACGAGCCACAACTGGGGATCTTTCTGAGACTGGAGCCCAGGCCCCTCCGAGTATGGCTCGGACTCCGAGGATGGGCACTTTGCTCCAATAAGCACCAAGCAAATGGGAGGGGCTCTTTCCTCCTTGCCTGAGTTCAGAGGGTCTTAATTCATTACATCAGTGGTTCTCAGCCACAGTGATTGTGCCTCCAGGGGACATTGGGCAATGTCTGCAGACATTGCTATTATCATAACTCGGGGGAGGGGACGTTCCTGGCATCTAGTGGGTGGAGGCCAGGGATGATGCCCAACATCCTAAACACCAGACAGCTTCCCCCCTCCCCGGAAATGACCTGGCCCCAAATGTGAGTGGTATCCAAGGTAAGAAACTGGCTGTGCCGAACCGGCTTGTGTCTGGTGTTTCCTCTGCGTTGTGCACGGGGCTGGCTGCTGTGAGGACAGGCTAAGAGAAGCTCATGGTCCAGCAAAGGTGAAAAAGACTCTGTGAGATGGCTTGACAAGTACAAGGACAGAGGGCCCAGTTATAGCTGGAAGGAGGTATGACTCCCACCTGGGCAGGAAAGAGAATCGTGAGGAGTAATCTTAAATGTTATTTGTACAGCACCTCGTGATTTATTAGATACAATGTATCATCCCATTTCCTTCTTAAATCTACGAGATAGCATTGTGACTATCCCTATTTTCCATATGAAGACCATTGAGTTTTCAAAAGTTTGATACCTTGCTCAGGTGCACCTGTCGTAGGCAATTTGACCGCAGGCCTGTGCCCCTCCTCGCTCCCTCGGGCTCCTCCTAAGGCTGGGCCCCTTTTCTGTGTTGTCCGGGACAGCAGCAGGTGTCTCCAGGTGACGAGCCAGCACTATGTCCTGTCTTCCGAGAGGCGTGGAATGCAAACACTGAATTTACACTAAATGTGTGTAGTGTGTGTATATTACACATAGAAAGATTTAGCTCTGGAAGTAAGTGTTACTTTATTACAACAGGCCAACTTACCTGCTCTCACCTTGCATTATCTTCATGAGGTATCTGCAAACCAAACCACCTCTTGAAAAGGGCAAGTGTGAAGAAGAGACCCGCAATGTGGGTGCACCAGGGGCTCATGAAATACTTGGGCTGAAATTAGAGAGAGAAATTTTCAACTTCAGGATGATGGCCGTCCACGTACCCTCTCCGGCGTTGTGTGGGAAGAGGCTCTGCCCAGCCATCGCCTGCAGAAGGGGATCTTGGCTGAAGGTCTTTTCCTATCAGGTTCTCTCATTTTATGTGCAACCCTGGGACCAGTCTCCCTCCACACCGTCCTACTTTGACTCACTGAGACTTGATTTCACGTGTGTTTTTGTTACATTTTCTGTAAGACTCTACTTATTACTTTAGGACGGTGAAATGCACAGCTCTGATCATATTTGCTCCTCTCTGCCTCAAGGTTCTGAAGCGGATTGGCACGAACAGTTTCCTAGCTAAGCCCGGCCACCGTCCAAGCTGTGGGGGGCGCGAGGCTGGAGACTGGCACACTAGTGGTTTTTCCAAACTGTGATAGTGAGGTCAGTGAGTTAGCATGTCCCATTTGTAAGGGGCCTTGTGTCTTTATAGATGTCAGCTCACTGGGCTGCAGAGCTGGGACGTGGGTGGAGAGAGCCTCTGTCAGGGAAAAGGGAGGAAGGGAGGCAGAGGCTCCCCGTCCGTCCATCTTTGCTGTCTCTTCGGAAGTGAAACGACAGGCCTCATTTGGTCAGAGAAGAGAGCCTAGGGGCTGAGTGCTTCGCTTGGGTGCCAGTGAACTCCACAGGGTCGCCGTGGGCATTGAGGGTGGCTGGTGGGGGGCTGCTTTGGCATTTTTTTGTCTCGAAAGGGAAATCATTTTGGTTAACCAGAAGTTACGTAGCCTGTTATGAAAATAAAAACCCGAAGCACCTTAAATGGCTATTGGGCTTAAGTCTTTTCTCCCTGAGAAATAAAAGTGTTTCAAGCAAAAATAAATAAATAAATAAAATAAAGAACCCCGCCCCCCCCAAAAAAAAACAAAAAAAGAACAAAAAACCACACAGGGTAGAAAAGATGTCATATAACTATTTGCAAAGACCTCAATCTATAGAACATTGTATTTCCAGATGATGAAACCCAAGAGGATGCATTCAAGGCGTGCACGTCAGATGCGCTTGCTAATACCCATTTTCTGCTGCGAGGGGAACTTTATAAATATGTACTTAAATAATGAGACTTTCCCAGGGAAACTTCCAGTCCCTCTTAGGGACAAAGAGCTCACTGTGGGTATGTTGGTGGTGACTTTTTAATTAATTTAGTCTTCAGCTGCTTTGGAGGACGGGGGAGGGGCAGGGCGGGTGGGAAGAGACTGTGCGTCCAGGTGTAAGGGAGAGTATTTAGTAAGGGCAAAAGTCACGCTCAGCTGCGAGGACAGACGTCTACAGTTTCGGTCTCAGCCCGGAGTTCTCCATGAATCACTACCCAGCTCCACCCACTGCTCGGGCCACGGGGCCTGAAGCAGCTTTTCCATCACCTCTGATTCAGAAATAAAACAGACCCACCAATTACCCCAGAGCCCTGCAGACAATCCCCTCCTTGTCTCGGGCCCTAAAAATACCTTTTGTGGTGACTTACTCAATTCACGCTATAAAACTTGATTAGGAGTTTGTTCGGTAGATTAGGACTAAGCATGTGCTTTCAGGATTCTCAGGAAGAAAACCACGTGCAAAGGGAATGTTTGGTGTTGGGTTCTGCCGGCCGGCCTCCTGGGAAGCCCGCCCACTGGTGGAACTGACCCCCTGGGGCTCTTCGGGTAGAGGGGCCAAAGAAAACCTTTGTATTGCTCCCCTGTAGCTTCATCCCTTGGAATCACCTAATAGACTAATGAACGTTCGAGAAGACAGCAACATTCTAATAAACGGTGAGGAGCTGGAGACTGCGTGGGAGTCAGCAGGAGCTTATCTGCCCATGAGAGAGTCGGGGGAGGGGGAAGGTATGGAATATGGATTGGGGCATTCAGGGAGGGGCAGAGTATGGGGAGTCAGGGGGAGGGGCTTTAGCCACACAACCACAGGTGCCAGGACAATAGGGACACTTGTGTATCCCCAGCACCTGGGACAGTGCCCGGCATAGAGACTTGCTCTGTAAATATGTGTTAAATGAGAAATGAATTGAGACGGTCCAGGGCCAGATGGCCAAGGAGCATCCTAGGGAATGAGGATTTACCCAAAGGCACTTCGGGTGCAGGAAGGGCTAGGTTGCGCGTGGCTGGCGGGGGTTTGTGTTTGGGGAAGATTGCTGTGGACCTAAAGCCCAGAACTCCCCCACCGTGTGATGGAGACCAAGGCAGCAGAGGCCCATCTCCAAGTGTAAGAGGACTTCAGAAATAGGAAGGAGGATGGGTCTTAGAGGAAGGGTAGCTTTTCTAGAGTATTCACAGGTGTGCCTCTGTTCACCAGAACAAGTTACATCAATTTCCTAAATTTGATGTCAACTCACCTTGGACTTTCTGGAAAGCCAGAGAGCCTGTGCTAACTTCTTAACTGGGGGGAGTATCACAGATTTAATGTGGCTAGTGAGCTTGGGGCTGTCGCTTGGGGCTGCCTTCCATGCCATTCTTGGATAAATGAGGGCCATTCACACTCAGCCCAGACAACAGCACAGGGCCAAGGCTCCATCCGTGTCAAGCTGTGGCCACGTCTGCACCTTGTCCCTGTGGGTCTTTTCCATGGTGGAATCTGCCCTGCTGCTCTAAGTAGACTCTGATGTGGGAAAAACCAATGTTAGATGGCAAGTTTATTTTCTTTTTCAAAAATCAAAGCTTTAATTTCTCAGTACATTTTTATAGGCGCATTACTCTTTTTCAAGAAAATAAAAAGGTGCCCTGACTGGTGTGGCTCAGTGGACTGAGCACCAGCCTGCGAACCAAAGGGTTGCTGGTTCAGTTCCCAATCAGGGCACATGCCTGGGTTGCAGGCCAGGTCCCCAGTAGGGGGCACGCAAGAGGCAACCACACATTGATGATTCTCTCCCTCTCTCCCTCCCTGTCCCTCTCTCTAAAAATAAATAAATAAAATCTTTTTTTAAAAAAAGAGAAAAGATATTATGTATGGATATAACTAAAGGAAGCTTTTGTGTTGGGCTGGGGCCCACTCAATCTTACAGAATTAGGTTGGCTACTTCCCCCCAATGGGCCAGCTCCTGTCCCGGTCCTCGATTCTCTCTCTTCTAAGGCTCACGATCTGAATCAGATTCATTCCTGCTCCGCCTTCTTAGCACAGGCACTTCTCGGATTTACTCTTACACTCACAATCGTTGGCCCATCCTGTGTGCAGAGCGTGCGCCACGCTGAGCCCCTCGAAGTTTTGGGGGGGAGCCTATGACATCCAACCGTACGAGGTGACCAGACATCAAAATTCCTCTGTACATCCAGATAACATTGCGTCTCCCAGGAGGCTGTGCCTTTGCTTGCACGTGGATGCCCGATTGAGTTCACACCCGCACCTTCCCCGTGACTCCTCAGGGCCCCTCCCAGGTCATTCATTGAAAACACCCCATCGTGACGACTGCACCCAGTCTACTGAGGGTCAGTTTTGTGTCAGCTTTACGGTTTGCATCTGTGGAAGAGACCCCCCCCACACGGGGTCCTAGAGTGTGGTGGTCAAGAATTTGGACTCAAGACCCAGTGACCTTGGGCCTGACCTGTATTGGCTTCTCTGTACTTCCTGTCACATCCTTGCTACAGGTATTGACCTCATGGAGTTGGGTTGATGAAAAGCATAGTAGCAGCTAACCCATTTATCATGTGCAGAACAGCATTTTAAATGCTTCACCCACACATAGATTGCAGTGTTAACCCATGAAAAGAGTTTGGAGCCACCCCCAGCACGAGTCCGATCCCAGACAGCAGAGCAACCCAGTAAGGTCTGTGGCTCCGTGTTTGCCCCCAGTACTCGGGTGCTCTCAGAGGCAAATTTGACATTAAAAGACAGAAATCAGAAGATTGTGGACACTGGACTATATAGCGTTCCACTTCTTAAGATCTTTTCATTTTTTTAATTATTTACTTATTTATTTTTTTCTGTTCCTGCCTGCCTCTTTCTGGTTGGCCAGTTCTTTTCAAAAGCAAGCAACAGCCCGTATGGAGGGCTGGCTGGGGACACACTGTCTCTCGAGGTCCATTGCTGACGCAGCCGAGAGCTGTGCTCCAGGAGCACCTTGCGTTGCACCCGGCCTCCCTCCTTTGTCTCTCCCCATCCCCCCACACAGCCGCCATTTCACAGTTTGATTCTCTGAACTTGACTTAGGTAGCTCTTATAAATGGAATCACATAATACTTGTCTTTCTGCGACTGGCTTATTTCACTCAGCATACTATCCTCAAGGTTAACCCGTGTTGTCTTATGTTGGAGAACCTCCTTCTTTTGAGCTAGAACAGCATTCTTTGTACGTCTACACCCCATTTTCCTGACCCATCCATCCGTCAGCGGACTGCAGGCTGCTCTCACACCTTGAGCCTTGCGAATAGTACTGTAATGCACAAAGAAGTACTGATTGCTCTTAGAGATCCCGATTTCAGCTCTTTGAGATAAATGCGCGTCAGTGTGACTGCTGGCTCGTGTGGTTATTCATTTTTTAAAGCTTTTCGTGGGCCGCTCAGACTGTTTTTGTTGCAGCTGGACCGTTTCGCACTGCCGACAGTACCGCGAGGGCTTCGGTTTCTCTGCCTCCTCGCCGGTGCTTGTTGTCCTCTGTTCAGTGTTTTGTTTCCTTAAAGCGGTGCCTAATAGACAGCCCTGAGAGATTTTCTTCTCCAGGAATTGCTGCTCTCTGTTTCTTCGGTCTTTTGATACATGGCCTGGTCTCGTCTCCCACCTGCTGCACCAGTCTCTCTGGTGGGCACTGGTGACTGACAAACTCCCGGAACAGGGCCCGCACACAGATGCCCTCTTCTGCTGTTGAGATTTCCAGGAGTGAAAACAAGGGGAAATGACTGAGAAGTGAGAATGGAACGCTTCGGGCCCCTTTATCCAGTATTCGTTGACTACCTACTTCGAGCCCAGCATGCGGACCAATGAGCAGCCCTCTCCCTGCCCCTGGGCTGGAGTTCCCTTAGATTTATTACAAAAACCATTGGAAATGATCGATAGCACAGTTCTATTCTGTCTTCCTCAGAAGCTAAAACAAAGTACAATGGAAAAAAGATTATTTTTTTCATCGTCCTGGAGGTGCAACGTGTGGAGTCCCAGTCTGGTGGTCTGATGTGACAAAGGAAGCGGGGGTGGGGAAGTTTGGTGAGCCGAAGTGGGTCCTGTGGTTGTAACATGAAAACAAAGGAGCGTCCCCCAAACTGCTCCTCTCTAGACACTTACTGGCACGCAGCTTTGGAAAGCTCTTGGCAGTGCAGGTTAACAGCCTGTCCTGTCCCTGGGTTCAATGGGGGCTCAGCTCTAACACCGCAGGAAAACTGTGGGACCTGTGTCTACAGCACGTGGCCACAGGTGCGGAAATTAAGCTGTTGCAAATGAAGAAAATGCAAGAATTGGTCTGAAGGGTCTGCAGTTCCCAGATTCCCCTATTTCTGTAACTCTCTACACCTCTTTGACTTTTCACGTTTTCGATAGTTAACTGTTGTGTTGGAGAAGAAAGAACTGGGGCTGCCTGGCATACAGCAGGCACTCGGTAAAAATGGCCTAAATGGACATGTGAGTGAGCGACTGTGAGCAGGGCTCACCCTGGACTTGAGAGCCCTTACTTGAGTTACGCTCTCACCGGCCACGTCTAGTCTTTTTCCTAAAGAACCAAATCCCTTTAACTCTCTGCCCTGGTAACTTCTCTCCTTAAGACAAATAGACCAAAATACACACTCCACTCAACTGATGGAATTTTCCAAAGGGCCAGGAAACTAAGGCTCAAGCGAAGACACTCGGTGTTTTGATAGTAGGATGGGGCTTTGAGAGATAAATGTTTGCAGCCAGGAAAAATCGCATCAAGAGGAAATACCGCCTGTGTAGGCAGCGCTGGAAACGTGGAGGACCTGCACCATGGGAACTCAGACAGTTATTATTTTTAAATTTCCGTCATGTTAGTACAGCTGTGAGCATGCCGCGGAGCAGGGTGGTGTGTTTCCAGGCCCATGGTTGGGCCTTCGTCCTGGGCGGCCCCGCTGTAACCTCCGTCCACAGACGTTGACTGCTTCTCACCCGTGGTCAGTCCGTGGCCCTGGACACACGAGCGAGCGATGCTGAGGACAGAGCTGTACGTTTAAATTCCCAGGGGCCAAACGAATTCCCTGTGGAGCTGTGCAGCCCGATTGGCCCTTCCCGCCCACCTCCCCGCCGTGGCCTTCGGGTCTGGAGTGGCCTTCATTGTGCCTCAGCCCCATGGTACCCACAGAGCACCCTCCTGTCTTGGATGTCTGTGACCTTCTCAGGCTTGAAGGTCAAGTCCATGCCAGGACTATTGTTCCATGATTCTGCAAGGGGGCTGCAGAGCTCCCACTAACAAAGTGTGGAGGAGACCCCCCACCCTCAGGCCTTCAGCTTTGGGAGGGAAATCTAAAATCCAGTGGAGACTCATGGTTCCCCAGAAAATGAAAAATCACGTGTAGGGTAGAGTTTGAGAGGCAATATCTAGAAATCCACCTTAGAGGATGTAACCCAGATCGAGGCCTCCCTGCTACAGTAACCCTGGGCTAACCATCCAAGAAGGTTTTGACATATTTTTCTGTTTCCTGGGTAAGCTGGACTTTCTATTAGGAGTTTTCTTATTAGACAGGACTTTACCATGTCCTATAACTTTCCAATCTCAAAAAAATTTTTTCAAAAAAACAATTCCCTTTTTCCTTTTTGCAGAAAGGCAGGTTTGTCTTTCTTCTAATGGCTGTGGCTGCCTTATTAATAGCAGCCCTGCGAACTGTTCCCCAGGGACCCAGTGGCTGAGCCCTTCAGGCACGCACACCATGCGCTAAACACCCCAGCCCAGGGCGCTGGAGTGAGCTCTGGGCTGCCTCGCAGAGTGGCCCCTGCCCCCTCCTCTGCCTCCCGGCTGGCACCCGAGCTTGGGCCATCGTGAGTCTCCAAGTCCCCCAACAAAAGATGGGCTTGAAATTGGGATGTGAGGTTCCATACAAGGATTTTGCTCTGAGGCTTTGAAACAGAGGAACCTCATGGCAGGATAAGCCTTGCTGAGTGCGCCCCGGGTCGCCTCCCAGCATCTGTGTGCGTGGCCTGTGGACTGTCACGCAGCGAGAACAAACGGCAGTTCACTGTTTTCTGCACGTGTTTCCAATCAGTTGTCACAGATGGAGTTTTGACATGACAGTTTCAGGAGGAGCTGGCTGAGGAAATAGAAGCCAGGTGGCAGCTTTGCTCCCCACGTGCCTGCTCTGTGCTGGGACCGAGCCTGGCCACTGTCACAGTCAGCTCAGGCAGCCAATAACGAAGTGCCATAGACCGAGGGCCTCAAACAGCAGGCATTTATTTCTCACAGTTCTGGAAGCTGGGAGTCCAAGGTCAAGGTGCCGGTTGGGGTGGTGTCTGGAGAGAGCCCTCTCCTCGGGTTGCAGAGGGCCGGTTCTCACTGTGTCCTTGCAGGGCGGCTAGAGAGAGCTCTCTGGTCTTTTCCCCTTCTTATAAGGGCACATGAATCAAGTATGTTGGCCTCACCCTCCCAACTTCATCTAAACTTATGTCTGAGGAGCCCCATCTCCAAATGCCATGACATCAGGAATTCCACATATGGACTTTGGGGGGACACATTCAGTCCCTAACAGGCACTGCGTTTGCCTCCTTTTGCTTCCCTCTCCTTCTTCCTCGCTCCGTCTCCTCCAGCTTGCCTTCCTTTTGCCTTCCTTGCCTGTCTCTGAATCACAGCAAGGCCAGGGAGGCATGTTTTTCAGTTGCCACAGTAATAGGGGAATTTATCTTTTCCTCCACCAGAAACTCCCCCGATGAATGCAGCGTGGCCAAAGGCGGGAAGATGGTGGGCAGCCCGGACACGGTCGGGATGAACTACGGCAGCTACATGGAGGAGAAGCACATGCCACCCCCCAACATGACCACGAATGAGCGCAGAGTCATCGTCCCAGCAGGTCAGATGCTTGTCTGAGGTGTCACAGAACTGTGTCTTCCTGCCTGTGGCTTCCGTCACCCTCCGTGGTCTAGAGCAGTGATTGTACGTGGGAGCCAGCAGGAGTGGGTCCGTGTGTGGTGAGGTGTTTGCTGGTGTGTGCACGTGTGTGCACATGTGTGCGTGTGTGTGTGTGTGTGAGAGAGAGAGAGAAAGAGAGGATGTCCATAAAAAGTGACCTAGAGTCAGGAATTACCCTTTGTCTGAGATTATTTGGTGTTAAATATCTTTTCTTTTATGAAATGCTATTCATAATAGATGATAGCCTTGTTGGTTTTTAAAAAAACTTTTTTTTCTTATCTGGGAAAATAACAAGTTGGGAACCGTCCACTGCTTGGTCTTGGAATCCAACATTCCAGCCGTCACTGGCCTGTAATACCGATTACAAGAACCAGAGTTGCTGTTCACCACAGAATTAATTCTACACCCAGCCCAGAGCAGTGACTCGGGGGGAAATAGCAGGCACGTGTCTATTTAGCGAAACTCGAGGTAATCGGAAGATGGACTTAAAGCTCCTGAGAGGACACGTGTGGCATGAAACTAGAACACCACCATGCCGACCTCAGCAGTCACTGCTCGGTGAGCCTGGCTCTGTTTGGGCGTTTCAGGAAGCGACTCACAGACATTGTCTCATGTGGTCCTGGGACATAGGTGGGCCCGTCACGGTGTTCCCAGGAGGGAAAGGGAGATCTGAGAGGGCAACTAACTTTTCCAGGGGCAAACAGCTAACTAGAGGCCACTTTAGAATTTGAAAAGATCTGCCCGAGTCCTTCATTCCCTCTCTTGAGGTGGCAGATTAAGTCTCATCTCCTGACAGTAGCCCCTGTGGGTCCCTCCCATTACTCACTCCGGCCATCTGGTCACTCTGCCGTTCTACCCAGGGGCCTGAACTTGCTGGCAGCTCAGCCTGAAAGCCTTGATCCCAGGTGGTCCCGTCCTTCATCGGGCTCTGTGCAAACACCTCTTTGGAGCGGCCCTTCCTGACCACCCCCTTCTAGAGCCACTCCCCACTGTACTCAGTGACTCCCCCGCCCGCCCTGTCTTTCTTTATTGCCTTCCTCCCATCTGTCAATACTGTGTGCATTTATGTGAACGTTCGCGCATCATCTCCCTCCCTCTGTGGAGGGCGAGCCGCACAAAGGCCTTACCCGAGTGGCTAAGAGCAGTGCCTGGCAGGCAGCGGGTGCGCAGTGACTCACTGAGGGAGGAGCGATGAGATGAAGCCTAGCCACTGGGCGGCGTGCACAACTCATTCCTCGTGGCCGTGGTCATAAAAGGCACACACGGGTGACGTGTGTGTGAACTTGACGACCTCTTCCCCCAGGAGAGTGATGGCAGGCAGCTTCAAATCCTCTCGGTGGTATGACCCCTGACCCCTACCTCTTATTCTGCCATAAGCTCCCATCCGGTGGAATTCTATCACCTTCCAAACAGGAGAGCTGAGAGGGCAGAGCGCTGGGCAAAGCTCCTGACTTGGATTCTTGGGCTGGGTTCTCTGCAGGGCTGTCACTGTGTGGCCTTCAGCAAACTGTATGAAGCTGGTGTGGTACAGCTGGGGATGGGAAGGATCAGCCTGGGCGGCCAGCACTGATCTTGAAGCACCTTGTAGGGCTTTCACAGAACACCGCCGAGATAAAGTCTCATGTGTGCCTTCTGCAAGTGACCAAACCGGTTTTGGTGTTCAACATTCATACAGGAGCCGTGTATTTCTTCGGTCTGATTGTGGCAACTGGGATGCATCCCCAGGCTGCATCACTTGTCACTGCGCTGAGAGCCGGAGGCGTTTAGTTTCGAATGGGGGAAGTCACAGAAATGAAAGGTCCCAGGTGCCTGTCCTGGGTGTGTGAGATCAGGGCTTGAGATCAGGGCTGTGCCTGGGGACACATGGGAGGGAGACTAGACAGATATAAACAGGATGAGGTAGAAACCCAGACAACTCCCACCCAAGCCCACTCACCCTTTGCCGTCCCCCTTAAGAATTATGTAATTTCTTCAATTTAGGCAAAGCAAAATTTTTAGTTCTCTAAGATGAGAGCATCAGTCTGCTGAAAGACCTGCATTGGAAATTCTTGTCTTGGTTCCTCAGGGAATCACAGAGCCACGAGGTCATGCCTGGTGCCACTTACACCCTTTAGCTGGCGAGATCATCATCCCGTCATGCCGTCGGTATGTTTCCATGTCATCAGTGCCCTGTCCAGTAGGGCCAGGCGTGAGGCTTTCTGTGTTAAGTAAAGTGTTCAGAAAACAGGAGAGATATTCACATGGGGAAGTGGCAAAGAGCCAATTCAACCAAGTCCGAGCCTCCACCATTTCTGATCCACGGTGGGCGCCCGTGCAGTGCCTACTGGGTGGTGGGGGTGGGGGGGTGGGGAAGGGCTGGCCGCGCAGATTGGCTCACAGTCCGTGTTTGTGTAAAGGCTGGTTTCAGCTCCTGAAGAAAGTCCTCTTTCAGCGGCTCCCGCCTTGGGTTGCTTCACACAAATGCAGGCAGTTATTCAGTTGGTAGCGTTTGTAAGAGTTAATTGTGGCTGATTTTGCAAGTTGTGTCTTTCAGTTATTGGTCAAGCTTAGTGTGCGTGTGCCCATACACAGACACACAGGCGAACACGTATGCGCGCATGCATGCGGCTGCATTGCACAATCCAGATCGCCCCCCCAGCATGGCGGCGAGGCTGCGGCACCTGGGGCAGCTGCCTCAGCTGCTGCACCCGCACCCTCGCTCCAGGACCCAGGCCTCCCTCAGGCACATTTTGGGCATAGAGTGCTCTGCATGCAGAGAGAGAATCCTGCAGACCTGGTTCCGAATGGTTCATATGGTTTCTACTAGTTAGAGGCCTTGATTAATGCTCAGGAGGGCACATCATAAAGATAGCTGGAAAAGGTAGTATTTCTAAGTATTTGTACCATCAATCAACTACCTACCGATGTTCAGATTTTAGACCGAAAAGTGGTTCCAATGCACACTGGCCAGAGAATTGGTAGGTATAGTGAGAGGCGAGAAGGCAGGGCCCGGGGCGTTGTCTGTGCTCAGATGGGGCTCCTGAACTCCTCACTTCTCAAAGTCTCCAGTGTTGATACTATCTTTAACTCCAGAGCTACAAAGACACTCATAAAATATCTCTCGTGAATAAATATATATTCCTGAATTTAATATATTTACTCTGCCTCCTCCTTATTACAGAATGGATTTTAGAAAGTTCACCCAAATATACTCAAAAGAGCAAGCTAGAGCCAATTTAAATCAGAAATGGATGGGGACGTGGACTAAAGTAAGAACAGAGACAGTGGAACCAGGAGGGAGGTTTTATATATGTGTATAAATGCAAACTTCTAAGTCTTGCACAATTGCAAAAGGTGGGTGTTATTTGGCTCCAGGGCGTCAGCAGGCAGTGCAAAGGGGACCCATGACTCGGTGTCCCACAGGACAGAAGAAGACTAACGTGGGGAAGGTAGCCCAGCTGTGGATTCTGAGTCGAGAGAAATGCGTATTGCTTGACTTGCTATAGTAAGATTTCAGGGAGGTCATGAGAACCGTGTGTATTGGTGGGGCTACCAGGCATTCCAGGAAGCCCCGCCTTACACCTGTTGTCTTGGCAAAACTGTTGGATGGTGCCTCTCCCTCTCAAAGCGTAATGGGTAGACAATAAATCGTGTCTGTACTTTTAATCTGTCGTATCTATCTATCTCTCTATCTGTCCCATCTATCATCTATCTACCTATCTGTCCATCCATCCCATCTGTCCATCATCTGTCCGGTGTGCTCATCCATATGTCTAGGTCTGCATCTCATGGGGTGGGCTCTTGCTTACACAGTCGTATATCAGTGTCATTCAGTGACATCAGTCTTAATCATAGGGACCCTCGACCTATGACTTAGTTAAGTGGCTCTTTGTTGGCTCAGCTTAATGTGGAGCCTGACTAGGAAATGTTTCTCCAGTGCGATCAGATCTGTTGCTGTCAGAAATACCTGGGAAACTTACGATTCAAACATGCACATTCCCAGATTGTCTGCACCCAGGCGTGAGGAGGAGCACTCTGCATTGCTGACACCCTCCTTGGTGGTTTTCATGTGCCATAAGGTATGAGAAGCTCTCAGCTAACGAGAAGATGCTGCATAAATTCTAGTTGATACACGTTAATTATTCTGAATAAACAGGATGTGTCACTTTTAGAAGAAGGAATGGTAAAAGGAAGAATAGAAAACAACAGCTTCCCACTGATGTTCCAAGAAGAAGAAGAAGAAGAAGAATCATCATCATCATCATCATCATCACCATCGGCCATTTGGTAGGGAGGAACTTTGTCTTCTTAAAGTTTCTCCCTGAAGATGTATTTTGGGGCTTGTCATTGGTTGGCACGCTAAATGTGGCGAAGGCCATGTGTCCAGGCATTCACAGGGACGTCCGAGACCATGATGACACCAAACGCAGTATGAGAGCCGAGGAGGCACCTCCACCACACTCGCTGGCATTGGCGCTGAGCTCCATTTGGACCCTTCGGATGGAGCACATGACCAGGCTCCAAATGCACTTTACTGTGTTCTTACCACCAGCCAAGATGACTTGGGTACCAGGCTGGAATCTGACTCCCAGATGTCCCCAGTTCTGCCTCACCAAAGGCTGTGAAATAGGTCAGTGTTTAGAAACAGTGGGTCCCCGTATTGTACAACAGAACCAGTATGTTCTAAGGGACGTCAGTCTCGTGTCTCATGAAGCGTCTGCCGTCAGGGATGCTGCCCGTCCTGTGGCGGGTGTGCCTCGGGCAGTCGCCGTTACTTTGCAGGCATTGACAGTGTACTTGGCGATGTGCTAGCCAACAGCGCTCGCAAGCAGGAAAGCACGGTCTTCTCCAAAGTTGCAAAATGCTGACCCAAATGCAACAGGGCCTCTGGTTTTAGCAGCTGACATTATTCTGAAAGATTTTTCTTTTTCTCTGTTTTTATTCCCTAAGATAGGTGATAAAACATTGAGCTTCTCAAAGATTCTACTTATTTTCTAACTACCCACCTTGAGCACAAGCCCCCGCGTAATCCGAAGTCTCGGAGATAGAGTTGCCGCGTTCGTGTCCTCGCTGGTTTACTCCCATCCATTCATTCATTCACTCACTCATTCACCAAGCACTTTCTTTCTGTGTTCCAGTCACCGTGAATACAAGCTTTTATGCAACTGAAAACCCCCTCTTCTTGGCCCCCAAACACACGTGGGTGAAACTACGCATATTGTGTCTTCCTCAGACCCTCCATGCTGGGCAACTTCTACTCAGTTCCAAAAGTATTCACTGAGTACTTGTCACTCACATTCATCACAGAGGAAGTGACCCAAAGCTGGCAGAAGCAGATAAGACCCATCCACACAAAGCAGTTCATGACAGGGGAGTGTGCGATTGAGTTCCAGCGAGTGGTTCGGGCCAGTGACTCAAGACATCCGGGGAACGAGATGAATAGAAACATGGCTAGTCCAGAATGGCCTCCTTTCTACCCCTCAGGCTCTGATCCCTGAATCGCTCTGTGGCCCCTCCACTTTCCGGTGCCACACCCTGCCCTCCAGGCACATCGCTCTGTTCCTGCACCGCTGCGTGGTGGCAACCCAGTGTCTTCCTGCGCGCTGTCCCCGCTGAGTGAATGCCCTTCCTCCTTTCTGTGCCCACAAATCCTTCTCATTCTACAAGGCATCTCTGAAGTCCACCCTGTCTAGGAAGCCATCCTTGATCCCTTGGCAACTTAATCACTTCATTTACACATTACCAAGTCTTTTATTACAACACTTTATTTTGTTTCCAATTATATTCTATATTGCATCTATCTCCTTACTTAAATCCAGGTATCCCATCTAATACCATGAGAGTTGAGAGGCCTTGTGAACTAGACTAGTGGTAAACACGTGAACCAGTCTACTGTTCAAGTAGAAATTAGGGGTCAGCATTAAGGCAATTCAAGATTAGTGGAAAGCCAAGGTCACGTGAAGGGAGCAAGCAGCCGCTCTGACCACAGCTTGACCACGATGCTCTCGCGAAGCTTCCAGTGTGGCTTTCAGCTTCCTGGCAGCTACGCTAAAGAGAGTCATTGGGGGAGTCATTCCTGTTTTCAAATAGAAGTGCCACAGAGAAGGCCATGGTTTTCTCAGAGAAGATTCCCTGGACTTGACACTCGGGTCCCACTGAGGCTAGAGATGTGACCATCTTCCCGCCACAGTTGGGACACCACATTTCACCAGCTTGCTGCCTGTCACGTGCTCTAGGAAGAGAGTGGGTTATAGCAGAGATGCTGACAGACACCTGGCACCCAGTGTGCGCCTTTGCTGCTGGTGAGTGTGTGGTCAGGGTCTTGAGTCCCCACCCAGGCAGAGAGCCCGAGTCACCTTCCCAGGACCCTGCTGGGGCATCTCCAGGCTGGGCTTCCAGCTCAGTGACCAACGAGTCATAGAAGAACATCCCCCTGACCGCTCCCAGGCAGCCAACACCTCGTGTTTGCATCCTAGAAGAGTTGGTGATTTATCAGCCTGTCCATTCCCTTGCATCATTATAAGCTTCCTGGGTTAGTGATTGTGTCCTTTGCATTCTTAGTCACCAGACAAAGTAGCAAGCAGAGGTCGGCGAATGGGCATTTACTGAGCTAATGGTGATCCAGATTTAGTGAGTGGGAATCCCAGAATCACAGGAGCTGGAGCTGCAAGATTCTTGATGTTCTCTGCTCAACTTTGTGTATTAGGGTTCTTCACAGAAACAGAGGCAGTCTCTCTCCCTCTCTCTCTCTCTTTGTGTGTGTGTGTGTGTGTATATAATATTTATCCTTTATCTATCTGTGTACTATGGGGAATCGCCTCATGTGGTTAGGAGGCTGAGGAGTCTGCAAACCCACAGTCTGCCGTCTGCACACCAGAGGGTCGGGAGAGCCGACAGTGCAGGTCTCAGCCCGAGTCTTAAGGCACGAAAGCCAGCAGAGGACGGAGGGCAGACAGCTCCAGTCCTCTCTTCCTCCACTTTTTTGTTCTATTTGGGAATCCCAGGGAACCCCAGGACTCCCACCCATAGAGGGGAGGGCCCTCTGCTTTCTAGAGTTACCAATTTAAATGCTAATCTCTTCTGGAAACGCCCTCACAGAAACACCCAAAGATAATGTTTACTAAATACCTGGCTTCCTGACCCAGTCAAGTTGGCAGATACTTCAGAAGCCTCTGTCTTTAAACTTGAGGAAATTGAGCCCTCCAGAGGTGACACAGGTTTCCCAGGGACACAAGCACAGGTGGGTAAGAGCAGAGCCACTTCCCAGCCTTGCGTGTTTATATTGAAAGATTCCCATGGTCAAAAACTGCACATTTCTTTAATCAGCTGAATAGCAGTGGAGGAGACTGTCTGTGGGGGCTGACGTGTGACTGAAGTCAGGCAAACTGGAACGGTCGCAGCCCCTGCCTGCTGAGCACACGCCACCTGGCCGTCTGCGCTTGTGAAGCAGGCGTTACCTCACTGAACCCCCACAACCACCCCGTCTTTTAGGTACTACTTGTTCACTCTACAGGTCGAGAAACTAAAATAGGGACGCTGAGCCCAAGATGTCCCAGGCATTGGAGAGCCAGGGTTCTGCCCCAGGTCTGGGCAACCCCAGAGTCTGAGTTCGAATCCCTGTTCTGCACTCTCAGAAGCACCTAGGGAAGAACCAGGGTGGTGGGGCGGTGGAATGAGACTGTGACGTTGTTGCAGAGATGCCCAAGTGGCCTTTTCAAAGGAGGCTGACAGAAATAAGGAAGGGGTTCGATGAGATGTTCAAAACAGTCTCTCTGTTGCTCAGCCCTTACCCTTTACGTCTCTGCGATGGCAATGATTTATCTGTTTTGCTGAAAAACCAGAGAAGAGTGGAACTGAAAAGAGCTTAGATTGAGCATGACTGGCTGGGTGGGTGTTGACGAATGTAGAAAAAACCTTTAAGATAGATGATTTTGGTTTGGCTCATTGTGTGTTTAAGAAACCTGCGAGACCCACAGCCCGGTGGGCCCACCGAGAGCTCAGGGTGAGAGTCCTCTATCAGGAATCACACCCTGGAGCTCCAAGCTCAGCCGTTTCCTAGCTGTGGGATCTGGGGAGTCACTTAATCTCACTGTTCTGTATTTCCTTGCCACCAAAATAAGTATGGCAGTGACACCTACTGTGTACGGCGCGGAATAGATTCAATAACAGTGCCTGGGATGTGAGAATTCCTCAAAGAATCGCTGCTCTTCCTTCCTGTTTGCTTGGGCGTTGGGGACAGAGCCCTGGACGCCAGAGCTGGATTGGCAGACACAAGCACGCGTCACGCGTTGAACGGTGCCCCACGAAAAGATATGTGAAGTCCTACCCCCAGTGCCTCTGAACATGACCTTATTTGGAACTAGGGTATATTCAGAATTAATCAAGTCAACACGAGGTCATTAGGGTGGGTTTCATAAGATGATGAGTGTCCATGTCCAAAGGGAAATTTGGACACGGACACACATAGGTGAAATGATGCGAACACGCAGGGAGACGGCCGTGGGACAACAGAGGCAGAGACTGGAGGAACGCAGCTGCGGAACAAGGGGCACCGAGGACAGGCTTCACCGCCGGAGGCTAGAACAGGCGGGACGGGCTCTGCCCAGGGTCTCGGAGAGCGCGGCCCTGCCAGCACCTTGATCGCAGCTGCCTAGCCCCCCGAACTGCGAGACAGTAAATGTCTGTGGCTTGAAGCCACTGAGCTCAGTTACGGCAGCCCTCAGAAACTATCAACAGAACATGCACACCGAGTTACCTCCGGAGTGAGGGGAGGGGCGGACCGAGGACCGAACTCTGGGGATGCCACGTTTCAGGGTCAGAGAAGGAAGACTCTGCAGGGAGAGGCTTTGAAGTGGAACAAGTCACTCGGTGTCAAAAACGGGATGAGCACAAGGAGGGCTGTCGATGAACAACTGAGGGGGGGCTGCAGGGGAAAAACAAACGAAGAAAAGCAAAATCCGAAACCTGGATAATCACTCAGCAGGAGTGGAGAACGGCCCCCTCCAGGAAAACATTTCGGCGCATGAGAATGTGAAAATCTGCTTGGAGCCCACCAGATGTAACTTAGTTGTGTCCTTTTTGAATAAAATGCATACGGAATGGTTGTTTCTCAAGCCCGTTGAGGACAGGCAACTTCCTCACAGGTGTTGGCTCTTTCGTAGGGTCTTGCACAGTTCACATGGGCAGTTCCTTACTGGTAATTGATTAATTAATAAATGAACAAAATAGAATATAACTTACCTAGGTTGGTGACTGCTTTGCAAATGGAAAAGTTCTAAAGTAATAGGTAAAAAAATATGCAAAAAAGGCTCTTGGTTCTAGTGAAATATTGAACTTAAAAGGAACCAGAGATGCTCTCTGTGCAGAGCACCTGGAAATGCTGCGTAGAATCGGACATCCTGTTCGTGCAAAGCTGACTGGGAAGAAACTAATTCCTTAGGGACTGCAAACAAGGAGGGTGCTGAGAAAGAGCAGCCCGTTCTCACGCGGGCACCTGGGCATCTTTGGTGGCATGGATGGGGGTGGGGTGCCAGAGCCTATATCATAATGAGATTGGGGTTTTAAAGGTCAGTTAAGGGCAGGAGATGGGGTCTTGGCCTTGCACACAGCAAGGAGGTGAGCCCGAGTCCCTCCCCAGCCCTTAGACACACGTGTGCTGTGAGTTCCAGCAAGCCCCGGGCTGCGCAATGAACCAGAGCAAAGTGGCCGTGGCTCACGACAACCTCGCATACCTGACAGAAGGACACACAGACTCTGTCTGGAGAGATGTGTCTTCTCTCCAGGCCTTACGCGTTTCTTGCATATACAGACCGGAAGATGCCTCTGTAACCCCAAACAAAAATAGGAAGAAGCTGTCTACCTAGACCAAGATTCAGCAAAAACAACTTGGCATGATTAAATTCTCAAGAACATTGGGTAGTGGAAGTATAGGATAGAGAATATTACGTGAATAGATTTTAAAATGATGAGATACATAGAAGAAGGAACCAAAAGAGAGAAACAAGACAATATGGAAACGAGCAAATAGTTTTGAAGGAGAAGCAGGACTCCTAGAAACACAAAAAGACTCCCAAATTATCAGAAACTCAGATGAGTTAACAGTTGATTTGAAAAAGCTAGAGAGTGAATTAAAGAGTTGATACTGTTCTCAGAGAGCAGCGCAGTGACAAAAGAGATGGAAAATACGAGAAAATGTCAAGAGTAGGAAGGACTACGGTAATGTCCTACGCTGATCTGATAGAAATTCCAGAAAGGAGGCAATCGATAATGAGGGAGGTGAAATGTTTGAAGAGAGGAAAGCCGACTTCCAGAACTGATGAACAAGACCATTTTCCACACAGGGGAAGCACCAGTCAGGGAAGGAAAAATAAGAATCCGTCCACCGCAGCCACACTCTGGTAAGACCGCAGAAGAGCAGAGACCAAGGACGCTGAAGCCAACTAAAGAGAAAAGACGGACCTGCTGAAAACAATGGCTCGTCTCAGGGCAGCGCACTTTTCGACAGCCAAGCAGAGCACAGAGGGCGGTAGAAGGAAACCCCAGTGGCCTGGGAGAAGTGGGCGCAACCCTACCTCTCCTCCGGGCTCCCAGACTTGTTATTGCCCACTAGAGACCCGTTTAGTAGCTACGTGAAGCCAACGGGTTCTTTAGAATAAAGCCTGTAGATGAGTAAAATAAACTTCACAGAAATACAAAGGAAGCAAGTTTACTACAGTGTAGTCTAATCCATTGCATACATTGAAGGTGAAATGAAGATTCTTTCAAAGACAGAGAGTTTGTTGCTAACTTACTCCCAGTTCAGGAAATAACAAAAGATTTAATGAACAGGGAAAGAGAATGGGTCCTAGAGGAAAGGAGTGAGGTAGAAGGAGGAAGTGAGAGCAATGAAATTGGCTCATATAAGGGCAGATTCAGGAGAAAAGGCTGTAAAAGGGCCACCACGCACCACCCCCCCCCCCCCCCCCCCCCCCCCCCCCGCCTCCTAACTGGAGAGCACAATACGAAGGCAGAATAAAAACACCGGACGCCATTCTCCTGGATGATCAGGGATGGCTGACAGGAGTTCAAGATTTCTACATTCCTTGCATTTTTGGGGAAAAGGGTGTATTTAATGATTACATTTATTTTGTTTCAAGATTAACAAATAAAGGAAGTAGAGCCAGAATGTTAAACAGCCAAGCCAGTGGAGGAAAAAAAAAAAAAGGAATGAAGAAAAGTAGATCAATCTATTTAGACATTTGGAAAGGAGAACTAAAGAACAGACAAAGCAAGGTAAATAGAAAGCACAAGATAAAGTTGTAGAAACCAGAGAAATCAGTAACAATAAATGTAAGGAGAGCAAACTTGCTACTAAAGACAGAGAGTGAAAGATTTCTTAAAAACACTCTAAAGTCTGTTGTGTGCTATTTACAAAAATGTGTAACAGCAAACAGGTGGAATAAGACATACTAGTCAAGTTCTAATCAAAACAAAGCTGACAAACATGGAAATAGAAAGCAGGAAGCATTGCTGGAGATAATTGAGGATAATTACGTGATGAAAAAGATTACATTCATGAAAATGTGTAACAGTGAGGGACTTCCATGTGCCTTATCATATACCCTCAAAATACCTAAAGAACCGGAAGGAGAAGCAGACAAATCCACTTCAGTGAGAGATTTTAATTTGCCTTTCTCAGTAACTGATAAATCAATCACATAAAAATTATATATACGTTACCAATTTTGATTCAATGGTTGTTTACAGAAACCTGCGCCCAACAGTTAGAGATACTGCGTTTTTTTTAAACACTCAGGATGCACTTGCAGAAACTGACCATGCAGTAGGACGCCAAAAAAGAAGCAATCAATGCAAAAGATAACCAGTGTCGTGTGACCTCATTCACCGGCCGAAGTGCAATAAAACCCGACATCAGTAGTGATCGGAATGGCAACACTCCCACCCGTAAGTGTGGAAACCAAGCCTTTCAGAAGCGGCCTTGAGCATGGGCTGTAAAGAGGCCACGTTTCAGGTCTGGTGGGCTGACGCTCAAACCCAAGCCGGCTCTCTCTGCGGGGCCTGCCTTACACCTGCGCAGTCTGTCCCTGGGCCGAGGTGAAATGTGAAATTTTTGCAGACTTCTGAGTGTCCGGGACAGCAGACTGGCAGACGTGTCCCGCGCCTGGTTTTATGAACAAAGACCTCACATGGCTGTGTCGTGTCTTAGAGGCACATTTTATTTTAAGGTGTTTGGTTTTTTCATTATTAAGGGTGATTTTTCTGTCTGGAAGCCAGTACTTTGCAGTGATACTGTTCAAGGAAAATGACACCCAGGGCCTGTGTTATCACCAGCCCGGCTGTTGTTCGAGCTCACTGTTGTCCCTTCCCCTCGAGGGCTCTCTGAAACCAGGTGTTGGCCTCTATAAGGGCTTTTGTTTCGTGAAGGTTTACACCGTGCCTTCAGCCATGCAATGTCCTTCAGCTAATTTAAATATGTTCTTCATATCTTCCTGGCAACAGCAGAACTCTACTAGGTCAGAATCCAGTGGCCGAGAACCCCCTACCCTCCGCAGCCCCGGGTACACTAAATAGTGCAACTTCAGAAACTCTATGCTGTGCTCTTATTCATTTTTTAAATTCCCACTTACTGACATAGTGTTCGTAAAACTCTTGGCTATTAACCATGTAATCGAAGATACAGATCAGAGGCTTAGGAGAGAGATGGCTTCTTTCCCCTTCCCCTGTATCTGGGGGTTTCCCACGTGGACGGACGTCCGCGGAGCGTGGAATGATGACGCAGAGGTTTTCAGAACAATTGGACCGCAGGGCTGAAAACAGAACAACTTACCTGCAGGGGCTCATGATTCATCTGACAGAAGCACCTCCAAATGCTTCTTAAAATAAAGTGATAAATCAGACTTTTGCGTTTAAAAGGAAGAGGCTGCCCTGTGATAATAGATTGTTTATTTCATTTTAGCGGAGTTTGCACTGCCGAGCCCAGCGTGTGGCTGCACTATTTCTCTGCAATACGTTATGTTGGCAAAGTGCTTTCACATACAGTATCTCATTTACGTTTCTATTTCCCTAACAGTTCACCCCTTAATTACCCGCCGGCAAAGAAAACACATTCCAGAGAGGTGAACATTGACATCTAATAAATGGTTCAATCAGACCCAAATCTGGGTATTCTGGCTCCCAATAAAGCCTTTTATTTTATCACCAAGTTTGTGGTGCCTGATGTCGTTTAAAACATTCTTTGAGTCCTCATATATTTTCAATGACTCTGAAATTCCTAGATCATAAAGTCCAGCCTTCTTAGCAAGATGTTGAAGGCTCCCCTTGATCTGACCCCAACTTCTGTCTCCATCCCCACGTGTCTGCGGGCGGGAGCCTTCGGAAATCCCCCACCCCGGCCAGGCCCACTGTCTCACGTCTCCCTCGGCGCATCAGGTACCCCACACCTGTGGGCGTGAAGCCGGGCTCCAGCTTTTCCCCTAAACTGAAGGGCTTCTCTCCTGCTTCTGGCAACAGACTTTTTTGTTGGTACGGCCTCATGCCACACACCCCTGGTGAAACCTTCTCCTTTTTCCCTGGCTGGGTTCTGGGGGGCCCTCTCTGCACACACACATCCTGCTTGGAGATACAGTTTTCATTCTGTTCCATGGGTGGTGCTCGCAGCTGCCTCCCTGGGCCGGTTCCCCGCATCTCTTCTCCTTGGCCACCTCTGAATCCCTGTAGTACTTGTGCACATAGGAGATGCTCAGTAACTCCCTCCTGAATTAAATTCATCTCAGTTCTTTTCCTATCAGAGTCTTGAGTTCTCCATGTGGAGGGAAGCCAGGCTCAGCCATAAGTCGTGAGGTTAGGTGACATGTTCCCCGTCGCTCCGCTACTAGGAGGCAGGTGGTGTGATTGCCATATCTGAGCCTGGGCACAGGTGATGCTTTGCTGGGGCTCCTACTGTTGCCTCCTCCCCTTTCTCGTTCACCTGCAGAGTGTGGGTCAGGGAAGGACATGAGGCCCGTGGAATCTTGGGGGGCCTCAGGAACTCCCCTCTGTGATGGCAGGGAGACAAAAGCAAGCCGAAGGGTGAGCTGGGTCCCAACACATTGACCTGGGCCCTAAAACCCTCTGTCTGTAGCCGCGGCACCCGTGCCTGGCCCAGGGAGCTGGGGTGGAGCTCAGCGTGGGCTGTCATGGGGCAAGGCCTGGGCCTCCAGTCTTGTTACTGCTTCCCTGCCCAGAGATTCACTGTGGGTACTTCCAGCTCAAGAGCAAAGGGAGACAGACACCCAAAGGGGAGGGTGAGTCTAGGTGAAGGTAGAAGGAGGAAGAAGTAGGGGGTGCCGTGTGGGCACAGGCGTAGGGTGTTGGTTCAGGGGATGGCAGCTGATGGTGTGTGGCTGTGGACAAAGGGGTGGGGGAGGGACTGGGAGGACATTGGGGCCACGGAACTCAGGGCCAGGTGCTCCATGCTGAGGAGTGAGGGCCTGTCCCTTGCAAATTGTTCTCTGTTACGGCGCCTACAGAGCAGTTCTGGGACAAGGGGGCCCGTGGCAGGTCGGAAAGGAGCATCCTCATTCACCTTGTCGAGGGCCCTGTTTCCTCTCTGTAGTCGTGGTTCATGAACTTATAGGGCAGGGGCGTGGGGACCAAAGCCCAGGCGGCCCCAGAAACAGCCCGGCTTTGTGTGACCTTCTCCTTCCCAAATGAAGCCGTTCCCATTACCAAACTGTGTAAGAAAGTGTGATTACAGTTTTATACCAGGAAAGAAATTTCATAAAAACACTGTAACTACTAAGTATATATATAAATGTGTATTTAATCCTCTATGAGACCTTATTTTGATTTAGAAACAAAGAACACACTTTTTATAAATAAATTTTAACCTAAGTTTTATCTGCTTTTTGTTTGAAAAAAAAATGAAAGAGAAGATACAGTTTAGTGAAAAAGAAAAAATAGCCCCGAAAATCTCTATCGCCTTTCCTGCAGAGACGACCACCGCCACACGGCCGCACGCCGCCCCCCATCGCACCCCCCCAGGCTTTCCCTGCTTGTCTTTGCACTTCTTTGCAAGACATAATGATTCTGCCGTGGGGTTCTCAGACTTTTTAAATTTACGCTACTTCGGACATTCTTTCGTGTCAGTGAATACACTCAGCCGTGTGTGTTTTAGTTTCTAAATATCACCGGCACATCCTGAATGGGCCGCAGCTTCACCAGTTCCGGGTTTGCTGGACTTTTGGGGTGTTTCCCATGTTGTTCTGTTAGAAATAACATCCTTGAAAGTAAGTCATTTCCCACATCCTTTATTGTTTCCTTAGATTAGGATGACTGTCTAGAAGTGGGGTTTTTAGTTCAGACACTGTGCACCTACTTTTTTTAAGAAGCCATTTGAGATGTGTTGCCCAATGCTTCTCTCGCCGGCGAGCCCACCAGCTGTTCCACGTGAGTTTTAGAGACACGAACAAAACTGATTGAGGAATCGGTCTCCGGGGTCCTGCACAAGATTTTCTTAAAGGAGAATGGAATGAGCCATGACAACCTGGCTTGGGGAGGGAAGCCGAAGAACAGGCACATCCATAGAGAGGGGCGAGTGAGAGACTGGACTTTTTGTGGGCTGTCTCCCTGCGGTGTCCATTCACCATTTTAACGTGAACCCAGTGACCTTTGGGGAGCTGTTTGTGTATCGTCCGTACAGTACCCGGTCCTGCCAGTAAGAGGAGGAAATGTACTCCCGGGAAGAACGGGTTTCTAGGCTCAGCCCCACCAGGACACGGTCCTCCCGGGTGTTCAAGACGAAGTGAAACAGCAGAGAGAAGCAGAGCTGGGCTAGCGCCTCGTGGTGGAGTCCAGAGGGGACGCCTTGGGAACAGCTGTCAGGAGGCTCTGTCTGAGCAGTTGCAGCTGTCCCCTCTGCCCAGAGCCGAGGGCGGGGACGACCTGAAGGGAGGGCGTCTGAGGCTACCATGCAACGTGTTTCTGTTTGAGGAATCATGAGTTGTTGTGAGAAAAAAAGTAGAAAAAAAGACCAGTGAGAAGAGTCTGGAGTTTTGAACATTTTGTCCCAAAAAGCAGAGCCCCTATCCAGTGCCTGGGCACCGTCGGGATTCCACTGAGCGGGAGAGAGCCAATCTTCCACGTCCATTTCAGTTTTCAGACTAACAAAGTGCCCCCATGTGGGGGCGTCACAGAAGGGCAGGCACGCCTTCCCATCCGTGCTGCTGTTGGAGTTTCTGCTGGTGCTCTTGTCTATGCAGGGGAGCCAGGCTCCCCTCGGTTTCCAGGTGCTGCGCACTGGTTGCTGGTCAGTGTGCAGGTGTTAGAATGGAGGTTGAAATCCAGTGCAACTGGTAAAGCTGACGGTATGTGTGCCCTGGGACCCGGCAGTTGCACACACAGGCACGTGCCCTGGGCCAGAGCTTCCCTGAGCTTGGTGTGCACACGGGTCATCTGAGTAGTGTGAAAGTGTGGGCCCTGGCTCCGCAGGTCTGGGGTGGTGCCCGAGACTCTGCATTTCCAGTTAGCTCTCAGGTTATGATGATGCCACTGGGCCTCTGAGTAGTGAGGCCCTGGAGTAGGGGGTCTGAACCTGGGCTGTGTGTCAGAATTCCCGGGGAGCATTTCACAGCCCTCTTGTCTGGGCTGCTCACCTCCATAGGTGAGCTTGGAAGCAGCATCTCCCTGTGAGTCCAGCGTGGACCCCAGGCTGCGGACCCATGTGGATTCCTCCACGTGTGCAGCGGGGGTGGACCTGGGGATGTCCGCCAATCAGTAACTCGGACATGTTCCTATGGGGCGGTGCCCAAGAGCTGCTTAAATGGTTGGCTGTACCTCCGTGCATGAACTGGGACACATCTTGAAAACACAGTGCCGAGTGGCACAGCACATCAGACACCGCTCGCGTTAACTTTGAGAACACAGAACAGTGTATCCAGCTGATAAGGTTAAAATACGCAAAGCTGTGTGGGCGCGACGCCAGCCCCCGCTGCAGCGGCCGCTCTGCAGTGTGCAGGAGGGCGTGCGATGCGGGCAGGTTGTACTGGATTTGAAGTGGTTTGGTTCTATTAAAAAAGATAAGGAACAAGAACCATATGATTTCCCTCATGTGGAATATAAAACAGAAGCAGCAGACAAAACAGACAGACTCACAGACACAGACGAGAGTGTGGTGGTTACCAGAGGGGGTGGGTGCTGGAGGGGAGGATGAGGAGGGCCCAGGGGGTCTGACACACGGTGACAGAAGGAGACGGGACGTCGGTGGGTCGGGTGGTGGGGCTCAGGAGGATGTGCAGGTGATGTAACATACAACTGTGCATCTGAGACTTAAATGAGTTCTTAGCCACCGTCACCCCGTACATTTAACTTAAAAAAAGGTATGAAAGAGAAGGGACTGAGTGACAGCAGGGAGGGAAGGAAGAGAACTGTGGTACTGTGACTGCTGTTCGGGTCTGTAAACTTAATCCATTTCGACAGCACACGACCCGTCCCACTCGGGAGTAGCCTGAGACGTGAGCAACACCGAGCGGGCTCGATGAGCTAGAAAGTGATTCAAAGGGATGATTGATTCCCACACCAGGATTTTTCACTCCCTGTGGTCAGAACATCCTGGCCCGCCTGACCCCTGCGGGCCTGTCCGCAGAGCGAGGTCAGGGCTCTCGCTTTACATGTAAAGCAGACAGAAAAGAGAAGCAGCCTCGGGCGGCCGCAGCCAGCTGGCAGACGCTGACTCCTGCTCCTGCCCAGGTGTCTGTGGGAGGAGCCCGTCTGCCAGGGAGCGCCCTGCGTGCCCAGCCCCCAGGCCGTTGGTGATTCTGTTGGGCACAGCCTGCTCCTTCTCCCCAGGGCCCTGCCCTCCTAGCCCTCCCAGGGTCCCCTCCCTGCCACAGCAGTGGAGCGTGATGACATCGCCTGCATCCTGTGGGCGCCTGGGCACCACAGCTGTGGAATGAGTCCCCGGGCAGCCCTGTCCCTGCAGGTGCGAGTTAGTGGCAGAACCAAGTTCTCTGCGGGAAAGGCGGGTAACTGACAGCTCCCTCTCGGAAACACAGCTCCCAGCCGGTGCTGGGGTTGGGGTTTACTCACCCGGTACTTTCTTCCCAGTCCTGTGGTCAGAGTTTTTCAGTATTCTGTATAAATACTGGTTTGGATCTTTTGGAATCTGTCATTAGCATCTTCCTGATACATGCTGCTAACTCATGATTCTATATAAAGATACCAGTGGTTTTCTAAGGAAATTTTCCATTTGTATGTATTGATTTTAAGTGAATAAATTAAAATGAAAATAAATGGGGGAAAAAACCGAATACCCCACCCCCATCTCTACAGGAAACTTGAGAGTATTTGAGCAACAGAGGGGCAGGCGGGGTGAATAAGCCTACACCTCCAGAGCAGTTCACTTCAAGGACAGACAGGCTCTGGCTTGAGGTGCAGCAGCAGGGGTCGCGGCTGGCGGGAAACCCGACTGAGACCTGCCTCCGCCCTGGACGTTGGTCTCCCAGAGCTGACCTAGTCTGTGCCCCTCCCCTTGCAGATCCCACGCTGTGGAGCACAGACCACGTGCGGCAGTGGCTGGAGTGGGCGGTGAAAGAATACGGCCTCCCAGACGTCGACGTCTTGCTTTTCCAGAACATCGACGGCAAGGAGCTGTGCAAGATGACCAAAGACGACTTCCAGAGGCTCACCCCCAGCTACAACGCCGACATCCTTCTCTCCCACCTCCACTACCTCAGAGAGAGTAAGGTGGTCCCCACTCAGGACCGAGGTCACTGCCACTGTGGTCCTCATCGGCCTGAGTGGCACAGGGTTCTGTCCGACAGTGCCTTTCCGCCCTACCCTGACCCCCGCTCTGGGTCTGAGAGAGCCGGTTGCTTAGCAGGCGATGACTTAGTGAACACGCGCTGCGAAGTAGTCGGCACCGCCACCAGAAGCCAGAAAGTCACCTGAGCCTTCAGCTGCCTCCCTCAGGGCCCCTGGTTAGCAGGTCAAAGGGAAAGGAAGCTTTCCCTGGTCACAGGTTATTTTGTGTCCCTGGTGCCCCAAAGGCACTAGAGACATAAGGAAAGGCTCCCCCCGGGATGGGGAGCAGGGGTTCACCTTCCCTAAAGCTAAACCAAGGCCCCCCGTGAACACGTCATGAGGGGCGTCTTCACCTGGTCTCTGCGAGGTGGCCGAGCCTCACCCAACGGGCATGAATGGCACAGTGGCACTTAGAGGCGTGAACCCACCAAGTCTGCTGCATGCTCTCGTCTTCCAGACACCAGGCACGGTCCGGGGGAGGCGGACGCGGTGCGACCGTGGGGTGGTGGAGGCTCTGGTGTCAGTGCTTTGCCTGGCGTCCCCACCACGCACTCCCAGAGTCACATGTGGGCGCCCCTCTAGGTTTTAACACGCTAACAAGTGGCAGGGCCATGGAGAGATTTCCAAGCAGCCGGTGATATTAGGGCGGGGCTGGGGGGTGTTTTTCTTTCTTCTTTCTTTTTTTTTAAGGAAGGTAATTCTCTCTCTCTTTTTTTTTTTTTTCATTTTGATTTGCTGTTTTGTTTTGTAGCTCCTCTTCCACATTTGACTTCAGATGATGTTGATAAAGCCTTACAAAACTCTCCACGGCTAATGCATGCTAGAAACACAGGTAATGCTGGCCCTGCCCCTCCCCCCAGGACCAGCGTAGGGCCCGGCCCGCAAGTGGCACGCTGTAAAGGTGGAGCGTGGGACGGTCAGTGCATCAGGAAGGCAGAAGGCACAGGTGGATGCTTGAGGGGTTTTGACAGGTAGGAGGCTCTGTGCTAGAGGTACCACGGCCGAGAGGCAAGGGGCGCCCTTTGGTTTCTGTGCACTCCCCACTTTCCTTGACAACCAAGAACTTTTAACCAGGAGATGTGCAGAATTGGCCTTCCCCGCAGCCTTAGCTCTCATTGCTGGATTCCAGCCTGCTACTATTAGTCCCCAAGTGCGCACTGTGCTGACTGTAGACACTGAGAGCATGTTCGATGTAAAGGGGCCCTTAGCATTCTTCTTCTTCTTCTTCTTCTTCTTCTTCTTCTTCTTCTCTTCCTCTACCTCCTCCTCCTCATTCTTCTTCATTTTTACTCTTCAAGGAGTGTTGACTAGGACAAGCAGGACTTTTATTTTTTCCTTGTGGGTAGAGTTTTAGGCCACTTGTCTTGACTTAGGTCTTCCGGCACAGGCTCTGCACATGGGTGAAAGGCAGGCGGCGGGACTGTCGGTACTTTCTGCGAGCGTGTGTTGAAAGGGAAAGTTACCATTTTGGGGGATGTAAAATGAGTTACTAACCGGATACTTGCTCTTCTCTCTCTAACCACGGAGTCTACATTTTGTTTGTTTATTTTTTGCCTGAGCCTAGTAGCGTGTAACATAGTGCTTCATCCAGGCTAACCTCCCTCCCTCCCCTCCTAGCAGAGGCTCAGAGTAGAGGCTGAGCTTCCCACGGCCAAATGTGTCCGTGGCCGGCCTCCGTCTCCTCCCTCCTGTGGCAGACAGCTGCACACTCATGGCCACAGGCTGCTCCCCCACTTCTCAGCCCACACAGACCCTCTGCCCCCACGCAGGCTGGGGATGCAGCCAGCAAGGGCCAGCAAGGCTTAGGTTACCCAATGTGAGCAAACGAGCCAACTCATGGTCAGCCCTCCCATAGCAACACAGCGATGTGCCAGGTATTTGCCATTTTATTTTAAAATGCATCACGTGAGTCCAGGTTTGAGTATTGCAATGAAATTGCTACTTGGTCTTCATTCTTAGTATTCAGAACATTGTGCTTTTAATCTAAAGTAAAAAAGAAAAAAGTGCTTTGGGTGGGTAGAATACTTTTTCAGTGTAGGTTATACTCATTAGCCTAGTAATAGCCTTGTGGCCAGAAATAACAAATAACTTAGACAAAGTAATTTCCCCCTCTTAGGAAACACCTTTGAGCTATACATATTGTCTGATAATTTCATGGTCATTAAAAAAAAACAGTGAGTGAAAGTTTCTAGAAATCCCTGATTTCATTATTTTTGTTATTGTTAAACACAGAAGCAGTCAAAGACCAGGAAAACCACCCCCAAAAGGACTGAGCTGAAAAAGGGAACATTTTCTGCTAATGCATGCATGTTGATTGAGAGACAGAAAGGAAAAACATCCATTTGAATGGAGATGTGGATTAATTTCTAATCAAATCCATATATCCTCCGACAAAATACCTATAATTCTTTGGTACTACTTTCCAAGGGCTCTGTAAAATGTTTTACAGGGTTTTTATTTTGGGGGGGCAGGCGGGCAATTTCAAAATTAAAACACACACCATATAATTTTTTAATAAACCAAGACTGCTGGGCGTGCGGTGGGGACATCGGAATGAGCTTCAGCAAGAAGCTGTGAAATCCAAACCCAGGACACCTGCTAAGCAAAGGGACTCAGTAGAGTCTCGTGTCTGCTTCCATCTTCGGAATCTGCTGCTGACACGGTATTGCCCTCTCCCCCTGGAACCTGGGTTCCAGCAGGCCCTTCCCTTCTCGTCACAGGGCAGAGCAGGCGGGCACTGTTGCTGAGAGGGACCACCGACGACCACCGCGGAGGACCTTCACTTGTTCTGTCTTTCCTTTTGTCCGCAGGGGGTGCAGCTTTTATTTTCCCCAATACTTCAGTCTATCCTGAAGCTACGCAAAGAATTACAACTAGGCCAGGTAGGAAACCATCCCTGTGCGCTCTGTGCATTGAGAGACATCCCAGGAGGGCCCGTGAGATCCGGGACCTAAGTCACGTGGTACCAAGAGAGCCCCTCCGCCAGTCGCTGCAGTTCGGAGCCCAGTCAGAGAGGCCGGTTCCTTCAAAGCCCACGCTTGCTGCCCCGTGTAGTCCCTGTGGCGTTCACAGCAGATCAGCCCCTTAACTAGCTGGGGGGCAGTCGGACAGGCAGAGACAGCATCCTGGGTGCCTGGCAGTCAGGACCCCGCCTGTTTTTGAGTTAACTGAAGGACAGAAGTGTGAATATTGCTTCTCAGGGGAACAGCGCAGAGCAAGAGGAATTCCCATAAAACCAGCGACATTTAACCAATAGTGCTAATTGACTGCAGAGCCGTCAGAGCAGGAGGGGAAGGAGTTCTCCCCTCCATCAGAGGAAGAAGGGGGCTCTCCAGACAAGGAACGGCCTGCCTGAGACGTCTGTCCCCTTGCCAGGCTTACAATAGTGCCATGACCTAGCTACTGTCATGCCAGCCTCACAGCTGAGCAAACCGTGATTCAGGGTGGCGGGCTGGTTTCGCACGTTCTCACACGGACCTAGAACCCATGTCTTCTCAGACTCAGGCTGCTGCCCTTGGCCCTCGGTCTCATGTCCAGCTCCACACATCTCAGTTGGAGTTCATGGAGGCACTAAGTTTGCAGCTACTGTTTCCTTCCAGTGGGAAAGACTGGGGGTGAGCGAGCTAAGGAGAATGAGTGAGTCGGGAAGCTCCTCAGTGCTGTTCTCGCGGGGCACTGGCCTGGGACTGCCCCAGGGGGTTCAGGCTGGTGATTTTCGCCTTAACCTCAGAGAAGACGCTTGCTCCCCTGTCCCCAAGAAGCATGGTGGGAAGGCTCGGCCAAGGGCTCCCTTAGCTCCGTCCCGTGAGGGGTTGTGCAGGCCACTTAACCCAGGGTCCAGAGTAAAGCAGGCTGGCCCTCTGGAAACCACCCTGTGTGCCAAGCATGGAAAATACTGAGGCCCGTGTTCCTTCAGCTCTGGAGAGTTCTGAGTTTACTGCTGGATAGTGCATCCTTGGGAACACTTAGGGAGAGTGAGAAAACCACACGATTTGGTGAGCATTTAAAAACACTTCCATCCTTACTTAAAAATAATGAATATGTCAACACGATCTACAAAACCGTTAGCCAGAGTTGGTTGGTTTGTTTGAAGCTATCTCACAGAGGCCTCGGACAGGGTTACAAAAGCCAGGGACTGTGAGCTGGCGTTGAGTTGTATTAAAAGACTACATCACTGGCCAGATGAGCTGGTACAGCCCGGAGGTCGGAGTAGCCTGGTGGCTGCTTGTTGCTACACAGATACAACAGTGGATCCTGGAACTACTGTTTTTCATATTTGAGGAACTGGTGAATTTGGAAGATATGGCCTGGCCAGGTCTAAGGAGTGGCCAGGAGGGTGGCGGCTGGGTCAGCATCCCTGTGCTTCAGCCGAGGGTGGTGACCCAGGTGGCAGATTCAAATGCCCCTCCTGCGGCCCTAAGGGTGCTCTTCCTTGTGTCCCTCATTTGCAATCACACTTCCTTATTTCCATTACCAGCAACATATGTTTCTGAGACTCTCTCAGTTTGTGTCAGAAAACACCTATTTTGATGACAGCTCCTGCAGTTATGAAAGGAGGTCCAAATCATGGCGTCTGAGCCAAAAAGAATTGCAACCAGACCGAACAAGCAGAGAACGCTTTGCCGTGTGCCAGATTCAGGGACTGGACCTCAGAGAAGAGAACTACTTGTAGGCATCGCGTTGCAGGAAGGGTCTTGGGAGTGCAGCAGCTGGTAATAGTGTCCGTGGAGAGCGGTGTGAAGGCTCAGGGGGGGGTTGGGCGTGGCCAAGCTGACGCCCAAGGCCTAATGAGTCACTGGGGGAGGGGGAGTCACCAGGAGTCCGACTGCGTCCCTGTGCTCAGTGGGCATCTTTCTGCTTTCAGAGAAGCTGACTCTTGACTCTTTGGGAGAGGTCCTGGAACCCTTGGGGGTAGAGACTCGAGTTTCTGTTCGCTTGCACTCTCCATTGGCGGTGTTGTGATCTCCAAGTCCACTCCTGCTCCCTACTCCCACCTCCACACACACAGAGCACTCCTCCACCCACCTGTGTCATCCTGCAGAGTCCTGCTCCCCAGCCCCTTCCTTCCCTCCCTGCCCCAAGCCACCCATCCCTGGGCCGCTACCCCCATCCACCTTGCTGGGGTCGGACTTCCCAGATGGATCCCTTATTCCAGAGTGCCCTTGCTGCTTACCCTGTCAAGTCACTGTGTCATCTCAGTTTCACCCCGCAGTTGGCCAAGACTGCTGTGGAGACCTTACAGATAACCACATATGGACATTCTACCCTTTGCTCATGCTCATCCCTTCCTTTCCTGTGCTTGTTCTGTGAACTTTTCCCAAATGGTCCTGAGTCGGAGTGTACCCGGATGCCTTTGCCATAAATTAGCATTCGTAGCGGTCTCTCCTCCCCTCTCACAAAGTGCTAGCGCACAGGCACATCACTTTACATTCTGTTTCTGTGATCTTTTTTTAGGGTGTTTCGCGTGTTTCTCAAGTCATCAGTTACTGCTGTCAGAAACCTTTCCCCATCTCCTTTGTAAGCACCCTCCTCTGCTGAACACATGCCTTGGGAGTCGTGGCCCCTGGAGATCTTAGGTGGCGTAAATAGGGACAGTTCTGACTCGCAGGAACTTGCAAGCTGGTTTCTGATCTCGGGATGTGCCACCCCACCTGGCATCTTAGGAGCAGTGTATGGGAAAGCTCTGGTGTGTGCCTAGGAGGATGTTCTGTAACTTCAGCCTCCCCTCCTCAATCACCATGGCAACCCAGGCATCGTGATACCCATCTGGGTAGTTACCAGAAGAGAATAGAGAGGTGAGCCTGCAAGTGCAGCCTTGACTTCCACTTCCAGCTGCTGCTCTTCAAGGGTTCCTTGGATTCCGAATGGCTCCTCCACTGCAGTTCGCAGCTGAGCGTGTTCGGCATCGCCAGCCAGAGCCAGGCAGCGTGGTGACGCACCTTCCCCTCTGCCAGATGGCCTGTGAAGCTGTATCTTAGCAAAGGCTAAGCAGGAGTTCCTTGCTTTTTCCGTACCTATAATGTAACCAGAGGTCTGCAAACCTCGACAAGAAGGGAATGTGAAATGCCCCCGGATCTCCGTTCTTTGAGGGAGGATTTTGGCAGATATGGAGGAAAACAAGAGAACAACTTACTTGTCTCAGGGTTGACTCTTTTTTTTTAAAGTCACATCTGACTTTTTTATTTTTAAAGATTTTATTTATTTATTTTTAGAGAGAGGGAAAGGCAAGGAGAAAGAGAGGGAGAGAATCATCAGTGTGTGGTTGCCTCTCATGCACCCCCTACTTAGGACCTGGCCCAAAACCCAGGCATGTGCCCTGACTGGGAATCGAACCAGTGACCTTTTGGTTCACAGGCCAGCACTCAATCCAATAGCTACACCATTAGGGTTGACTCTTAATCTTCCTCCTGTTAAACTGGTGTTTATAGATTGGTCCTGGGCAACAGCACTTGGTCCTTCTGTCTTTGCTGTTGGCATCGAAGTTCATTGAGAGCCAGCAAGTCTCATTCTTTACAGTCCAGCCCAGCTTGGGACCTCAGAGGAACTTTGTAACATGGGACGGGTCCTGCGGAATGAGCACGACTCCCACGAGCCAGGTTCCGGCCCTTTTGAAAATAAAGCGGGCCGGTGGCCGTCCAGAGGACTAGAAGGCTGTTCTTCAGTAAGCTTGAGAATGGAGAGTGTAAAACTTGGTGAATGAACTCTGCAGGAAGGGCCGGGAAGGCGTTGTATTGATTACTTGATATCCAGGGAGAGGTAGGTGGGGGGAGGAGACCCCTTCAGAACCTGGAACTGATCCAGCTCCCAGTAAATGAACAGAGGGGCGGATATGGAAGAACCAACACTAATCAACCCCGCCTACATGTGGCTTCATGTTTATTGGTCCAGATCATGGCATGTGCTTGCTTCTATGTGACCCTAAGCTGCCTATGAAATGGCTTTTATCAAGTTCAGTTCTTACACACAGTCTTTTACAGGAAAAAAAAGAAAACCCAGCTGGATCAATGCCAGAAATATACCTTCCCCAAAGCAGGACCTTCTGCCAAGGGTTTGAATTAATTACCTTGAAGATCAAGGTTGAAGAGAAGTGGGAAGTGTATTGAAATGGCCACTAAGAATTAAGTGTAAAATACATCCTTTTTAGAAGTCCTCTGATCTGCTATCAGTAAGGGACAAATAGCAAATGTACCTGTAGTAGCAATGTTTCCAGCAGAATCCACTTCTGCTTTGAGGGGTGAAGCTGCTGATGAGGCCCGTGCTAGTCGCGTCTCATCTCCGCGAGGCCGAGTTCAGGGCTTCGCATGTCCCATCCTGCGGGAGGGGGCTCGGTGCCCACGGCATGGGATCGGCAGCTGAGAAGGAAGCACTGGCCCAGACTTTCATGAAGGCAAACAAGAGCCCGCTTATCTTCCACGGCAGTATGTTTCTGAACATGTTAGTCATTGTTCGTATAAACATCTCAGATTCTTGGCTAACTGTCAGACTTGGTGGTGTTTGGGTCCTGACTTATTTTCAAGGGAGGATGGGCTTGGTTGTACACCCTACAAAGGATTTTATGAAAAAAAAATAGTTTCAAAATATTTTTCTATTAGTAGTTTGGAGTTTAATTTTTTCCAGTCACGTTTCATGAGCAACACTGTTTCTTATGTTTAAAATAGTAGCCAACTGACCTGCTGACACTTGCTGTTAATTCCACTAGTGCTCTTGTATCTCAGGTAAAACCGTTCAGTCTAGAACCCTTTCCACATATTTCTTTATTGGTATCGACATACTCAGGTAGTGTTTCTGAACATTTTCTGTAGGAACACAGCGTTCTAGAAAAGAGAGGTGGAAATGTCTAGAACAGGCATTCTCGAATGTCAGTGTGCAGCCAGGTCACCTGGGATCTTGCTAAAATGCTAGACTCTGAATCTCCAACAAGCTCCCAGATGTTGTTGGCATTGCTGGTCTGCGGACCACGCTTTGAGAAGCAAGGGGCTCGGACGTGTTTCTGTGTGATCTTGCTTTCTCACGTGGTAAGCAGAAGCCCCTGGTTGGTGTGCGTGTCGGCTCCAGGACTGGGCTAGATGCTGTTGTGATCACCTCGCGGGTAGATTTTTTTGGTTCTGAGACAGTCCTCAAACTGAGACTCTGGCTAACCACGCTTTAGACAAAGTGCAGCTGGGTGGGAATCTGTATGCAAAGTGCTCCCGGAGACTTAAGTTGAAATTGCTTTGTAAATCGATAGCAGCCGCCGATTTAATGCCCATGTGCAGCCCCACCACCAAAAAAGTGAGACTTTGAGGAGTTGGGTGGGAACAGCTGGCGGTCCAAAAATGCGAAAGTGCCAGCCCACTGGCTGTGGTGAGCCACAGCAGAGTCCAAAAAGAAAAAACATGTAGCTCAACCAAAGCTCCAGAGGGTAGGGTTTCGCCAGCCACACACACCAGTGGAGACACGTGTAGCCAAGCAGACCGAATACATTACAGCCACTCTGTGTTGAATTTCACGTTGCATTTCACCGCTTTTCTCTTTGGGATGTGAAAATAGGAAGAGACACATCTTCTGCAACATAGTCCAGCTTTTTGAAGGTTGACCCACCAAATTTACAATTTTAAATAAGGTTTAAATGATCTGTTTAAAGACAGGCTCAAAACAAATTACACTGAGCTGCCCTCCCAGGGAGACTTCGTAGCCATCTGCAGGCGTCTGGCAGCAGATACGTGCGGAAATATCTGGCTGCGGCTCTCTCAGTTGGTCCAAAATGACACACGGCATGGAAATGAGACCCATCGATCCAAGATGTAGTTTTGAAATGGTTCGGCAGGTAGAAACAGCCTTATGCCCACACGGTTCGAGCATGTGTAATAACGTTCCTGGAATACATTATATTTTTGAAAGAAACCTAAAATGACTTAGAGCCTTCACAACCATTAACAGAACTTGCACGAAGGATGCAGAAGTAGTTATGAAACTTGCATATGCAAAGTGCATAAAGATTTATGGGACACGAGATAACGCATGATAAATACAAAGAAATTAGTGGCCTCTACTTAAGCTCTCACACTCATTGCTACTATGTTGTGAGCACGCTACTACCTCAGGCTTGCAATTTATTTCATGTAATGTATTTTAGAAAAATTCTAAATTCATTTAGAGAAGAAGAAAGTAGACATGGGCACAGAAAAAGAAGAAGACAGTTAAGATGGATTTAACATAAATGGGTGAGGTGATGAAGAGAGAGTGAGGGGTGGCTGGGGCGGCGGCTGGAAAATACGGATCAGAAGACGGTGCGTGTTTGTGAGGAAGGAGGGGGAACAGGAACGTTGTTTGGTGGATTGAGGTGCAGCCCTCAGACAAGAATGGTGGTTGGTCAGCGGGCGGGCTCTGTGTCAGATGGGTCCTGAAAACCAGAACGGGGTGCAGATAGGTTGGTCCCATCTGGGTGCAGGACACATTAGGCCGGAAGACACTTCCATTACGGCCCTGCCCTGCGGTTGCCACAGGCCACCCTCGAAGAGTCAGCAAGCTCTGAGAGAGCCTGTCCGTGGGCGTTCTCGGGCGAACCAGCGAAAGTGTCAGATCAACAAAATACACAAAATTATAATTCGGAAACCAGACCCAGATCTCGTGGAATCCAGGTTGAAAATTTCTTTGGGTTCCTGGATTTTCTTGACCACTATTCAAATAAACACAAAACAAAAAATGCTATAAAAATACATTATGGATCTTTTAGTCAATTTACTTGTCTTTACAGATTTACCTTATGAACCACCCAGGAGGTCAGCCTGGACCGGTCATGGCCACCCCGCCCCCCAGTCGAAAGGTACGGTGTCGGCTCCTGTGGCCTTCAGCCTGCATGTCACAAGAGCATGGGTGACTCTTGGAGTAAACAACATTTTCTGTAGCTCATCTGTGCCCTTTCAACACGGCAAGTGACTGTCCCATTGGCCACAGAAGCGCAACTAGTCTTTAAATGCAACAATTCTTTCTCCTTTGGGGACATACCCATTTCCATAAGAAAAGAAATGACTAATGCCATGCATCGGGTTGGCCAAAAAACCCTTTTAGTCCTTTCTGTAAAAGAAAAGACACATTTTTCATTTTCACCAATAACTTCACTTATTTGTTATTTTGAGTGTGTTGGTTATCTCCCATGTGGTATAACGTTGATTGTTCTCAGTATCTTGATTTGATTGCTATTATTTTCAACTGGTCTTCCAGCGAGAAATCTCTAGCACAAACTTCACAAACCACTTTTGACACGTTCAGTCATTCCCAGCAGCTTCTCCATACACTGCCCAAGTCTCTTTTTGCATTTCAGACGCATTTTTACCTTTCTTGAAATAAAGCGTAATAGGCCGAAAATGTCACATACTTCCTTCCAGCTTCAATATTAAAATGGCTACACAAAAATTCACCAATTTTGATGTTTTTCTTAAATGCACGTTGATATGACAGCTGTCACAATACAATCTGACCAAATAGTTTCGAATGAAGTTAAAGACAGCTATGCACCACTACAGTCATCGTACAGAAAAAAAACAGACTTTTTGGCCCACCCAGATTCCAACGCACACGCTCACACACACACGTGGGTCTTGGCATGTTTGAGCACAGATTCAACACTGAGCCATTTCCTAATCTTGGCCATGTTTAAACTATCTCTTGCTTTATTTCATTTTCCTGGTAGTTTCCCTTTTATTTATTTTAAACTGTGATCCATTTTCATCTGTTTTGTAAACCATTTCAAATTCTGTTTCTTTAGTGGGGTACAAATAAATTGTTTAAATAATTTAAAAGTACACTTTTTTTTCTGTTTTTGGCCACAAGGTTTACATTTGGCTTCATGAGAAAGGGGAAATTCCCCTTGCCAGAAGGTGCTCCTTATTGTAAAAGGAAGCCTGTATTATGTTACTAAGGTGGTCGCTGGAGTGATGATATGATGACATCAAAGACCGGTGGCCAAACCTAACTTACAGCTAATTGTCCTTCATCTGTGTGCTTTCAGCTGCTCAGCTGTCCCCTTCCACAGTGCCCAAAACCGAAGACCCGCGACCCCAGCTGGGTATGTTTTGGGGAACATCTCGGGCCTTCAGAAGAAACAGGTTTCCTAGCACACTTCTAAAATGTGTCCTTTTCTAAACGAAACTCATTACTTTGTCTCCTTTACAACTGCTTCATATGTAAAACGGGGACCCAATTATCAGCCTACTCAACTGGGGGCCTGGAGACTTTGATAAAACACCTCCAGAACCTACAGAGTGAATGAGGAAGGATGCATTCCGAGTGTGCACGGGCTGCTGCTCGGTAGCCCCCAGTCCTTTTAATTTCACCTTACAGGTGGGGCGCAGCAGCGCCAACAGCGGCAAAACCCACGCGGAGGCGCAGTGGGAGGTTGACTGTGGTGACGCCAGCATGGCCCACGCGGTGCCGGGCTGACTGGGGACTTACCACCTGTGTGCCCTATTTATGGCCTGGGGTGGAGAGCATGTGGGGTTGAGGATTGGGAATCCGAGGCCACATCTGAGCTCAGCCAAACCAGGAGGCCCTGAGCAAGAAACTTCTCCCAGATCCCATGCGACATCTGAGACGGGAAGTGGAACTAGGTGACCTCGGTGTGGGGGGCGTTCTCAGCTCTGAAATCTGGAAACACTCGGGGTGGTGCAAGGCCAGCAGGCACATCTCGCCGAGTCACGACCGCCTCCTTGGGATTTGACTTCTTCTCTGTTTGCTGCAGATCCTTACCAGATCCTGGGGCCGACGAGTAGCCGCCTTGCGAATCCAGGTGAGGTGCTGCTGGTGCTCTGCTCCGGCAGAGATGCCTGGGTGGCAGCGAACAGATTCTAGGGTTAGCTGTCACTGGGTCATTGGCCCAAGTGGGGAAAAAAATGGGTCAGATGATACATTAAGATTTGAGGCTCAGCAAAGAGCATCCTTACCCTATCCAAACGACCTGGGTTTCCTAGGGTTGCTAGAACAAAGTACCACAGGTGGGTGGGGAGGCTCAGCCAACAGACAAGTCTCGTGTCACAGTTTGGAGCATGAAGTCCAAAATCAAGGTGTTAGTGGGGTGGCTGCTTCTGAGGGCCATGAAGGGAGGGTCTGTTCCAGACCTTAGTCCTTGGCTTGCAGGTGGCCACCGTCTGCTGTGTCTCCTTCCTTGTCTTCCCTCGCTCTGCGTCTCTTTGTCTGAAGTCACCTTGTCCTAACAACACCAGTCCTGTTGGATTCGGGTCTCCACCTCGCTTTACCTCAATCACCTCTGTAAAACCTCGCGTCCACATAAGGTCACAGTCTGAGGCTTTCGGGGGCTGAGGACTCCCTCATATGAACCTGGGGAGGGGCACAATTCAACCTATTACACAAGCAGTTACATTGTATTTTAAGAAAGGAGAATGCTAATTACAACCATACATTTTCCAGTTTAGGATTATCTTCCATGGATGGTCTGTTTCTCCACTTAGATGTTAGAAGAAAGTACAGATTCATAATTGGCCCGTTGGTAACCTGTGCCTTGCCAAGGACTGTCACCTGTCACCACGTCTCAGTGCCGACCACATTGTTTTGTTGCTTACATTCAGATCAGGGCCAGCTGTGCTGCGGACATCCACAGCAAGTTCAAGTGCCAGGAGGTCACAGGCGTCTTGCACGTACAAGCGGGAATGTGTGTCTCCTAAACGTGGAGGCCAGAAGGGGGCTGGAGATGGGCAAATCCAGGCGCACTCAGCAAATGCCCTCTCTCAAGGGGACGCGCACTTTGAGAACATGAAACACGACTACGGAGAGTCCGCCCTGTTTGGCGTGACGTTTTAGTTCAGGTTAACTCATCCAGCAAAGACTCTAAGCAGCTGAGCAGTTAGAAGGGACTGCTCTGTTTACTACTCTCCCCCACTCAGGGCCGAGAGCAGGTGCTCAGTAATTATTCGTGGAATAAACAAATGCCAGAGCAATAAGGTATCATCCTGACCCTCAAAGAGTGTACAGTCTAATTCAGAAGTGGACACGGGTAATTCCAACACTGTCCACGCCAGGGGGCCGCGGGCTCTTTCCTCTCATGTGAGCATCCACGTGGGGGCCACACCTCCTGGGTCTCTGGTCCCTCCTCATGCCTGTGGTCCGCTTTCCATTTGCGACGGCCTCTGCAGCCCCTCAGGGAAGAAGGATGGCCGTGTCTTGAGATGATTATGATCAGCCATGCTTTGGGAGGGCCGATCTGGCAGCAGCGTTTGGGCGAGGGCAGGATGAGGAAGAGAGGGAAGCCGGGGCACTCTGGGAACGAGCCTGCGATACTGTGAGAGAAGTTCCAATAGCCCCACCCCCTGTGTGCTCGGGCCAGCGCTAATGGCTGTGGCCCCGTCTCCTCGCAGCCCTGGGAGGTCGTTATCTGCACCCTACATAAGAGGGTCCCGAGGTCCAGAGCAGTTAGGTGACCTCTCCCGGGTCACACAGCTGATGAGAAGGGAGGCCACACTTGAACCCGGACTCTGCAAGTCTGTTCTCCTGTTCTTTCCCTAAACTGCACTGCGCAAGCACGGGGCAGAGGAGAGGGCTTGGCGAGTGGGGAGCAAGAGAAGGCAAAGGAAGGGTTGCCACGCGGTTTGACAGCTGTTGAGGTGCACAGGCTGGGTCCGAGGTCAGGGGTGGAAGGGAGGGGCAGGTCAGGGGTGCCAAACAAGACTACCCTGGCTTCTCCGCTCACACAAGCTGGCCAAATGAAATTGATGTCCGCGCCCATGCCGTCACAGCTCCAAGGTGTGGCTGGGGGAACTGTGAGGCCACAGAGGCTGGCCCCTCAGTGGAGCATCAGCTTTCACAGAGGCACACTGTGCTGGGGTACCCACTGTAGGTGGAGGGACCCAGGGCAGAGCCAGGAGGAGACTACAGACCATCGCAGGCTTGGGCACCTAGTAGGTCAGTGGCCTCTGGTGTTCAGAGTGAGGGGCTGCCCTTCTATCCTGAAGACCTTCCTCCGTGGGCTTGGGGCTGGTGGTGGCATCCGACTTCTGATCTGAATAGAAAGGTTTATTCCACTCAGCTTGTCCTGAACCGGCCCCTCCCCATCGGTCCTCACCCTGTCTCTGTTGTACTCCTGTGGCCTTTCCCCCCCACCCCATACCGGGTGTCTTTTGTTTTTCTGTTAATGATTCTTCCTGTTCGAGTCTGTCATTCCATTCCCTGCAGATAAATCCCTCCTCGCTTCCACAGCCGCCTGGGCTCTCCACACGGTGCACATTCTTTCAGCATTTTCAGTAGAAAGATGACATCACCCAGCGCGAATGCATAGGTCGCAGCGGCATCTCTGCAGCTCCATCCCAGATGCGCACTTGGTGTGCGCTTTGGCTGTACCTCTCCTGCTGAGAGGCGCGTGTCCCTGTGTGGCTGTGTCGTGGGTCACACAGCTCCTCGATGTCCCTTCAGGTGGCTCCTTGAGTGAACTGAGACCACCTTTCCACCTTTGTCGTGTTAGGCTCAGCGGCCTTGATGACAGCCAGGTAGTTTTTTCATGGTGGGCAGGAACGTACATCTGGCTACATGCAAAACCAGAGACCTGTTCCAGGAGAGTTCCGATGTCTGTTAGGAGGTAGGAGTGTCCAGTCCACCACTGGGAACTTACAACTCCAGGCCCAGGGAGGGGACAGCCTGGGAAGGACTCAAGGGGACTGTGGGCAGAAACCAGGCCCAAGGGCAAGTCATGATTCAGGGTCACAGCCTGGGGCTTGCTGACCTTAGCCAGCCTTCGTTCCCCTACCTCTCTGGGCTCTAGTTTCATCTCTGCCCTGGGCGATCACGTGATTCTTGAGGGGATTGTTACATAAACTCATGCGGAGTGTTCAGAACAGTGCCTGGCATGCTGTGAGCTTTCTGTGGGCATCTCCCGGCCCCAGGCAAGGGGCACATCTGTCTTTAAACGGGGGTTACCAGCCCGAAGCAGTCATGACAAGAACGTTTGCCTACCGAGTCCATCACAGTGACCCTGGGGGGTAATACCGTTACTGTCACCCCATTTTGCAGGCACAGAGAACTGGGTCCCCAAGTGGCAGAGCCAGGATTCAGCCAGGCACTGCCGACACCAAAGTGGCCCCTCCAAGAAGTCCTTTCTGAGCCCCCCTGAACCCAGGCCATACCTTCCCTGGGATGCGCCTGCTGCCTCGATGTTCACATGGTTCTTCTGCGGTGCCCCAGCTACTGTAGAAAGTGGCCCCAAACGACTGCCACCCTGGCGCCTGCTGGGCCCCTCTGTCAGCTGTCCCCACAGTGTCCTGCTCAGGGAAAGTCCTGCTTGCCCACAACTGCTGAGTCACCCCCTGCTCTGCTGTTGTCTGTGGTTTCTACACTGCTTCAGACGTTTTGCCCTTCTGTGCTCTGTCTGCACCTCTCCCCTACCGTGTTTCTCTTCTTTCCATCACGTTAGGAGACTGCTTTCCTCCGAAAGATGCCAGGACCGCCTTTCGTCCTCTTCCGAGCCCAGTGCCCCTCACCCCGCCGGGCTCTCCTATGGGTGGGCCGCCTGGTCCTGCCCTGGACAGAAGCAGGACTCAGGTACCTGCTCCTCCCCGTTGTTAAGGATGTTGCCGTGGGAGAGGGAGAAAACAGGTGCAACAGGGGTTTGATTCACAAGGTGCAGGTGGGGTGCTGGTGGGCGTGGAGGGTTGTGTCTTACTAGAGCTTCTCCTTTTACTGGTGGGTTTGGCCAGTAAGCCCCAAGTCACTCTTTGGCTTCCAAAACCGTAGGTGTTCCTGTCTTGGAAACCCTGTCCAGCACCGTAAAATGTATTTTTATTGCACAGGAAACGTTATTGCTTTGACCGTAAAAGACTAGAATAGATTGCTTTTGAAATTGTGGCCATGAGCAATTTTTAATTCACCATGGACTGTGACTTCTCAGCAACCACGGCGCGTCCTTGAGAATCCCTGCCCGGGGATAAAGTCGGGTGCACACTTCAAGTGTGGCGCACTTTGCGGTGAACGTTAGATTTAACTACTCGTGAACTGGACACGATGTTCCGTGTTACCAACATCCGTCGCTTTGGCACTAACAGTTGTGTCTCAGGGTTGGAAGCTGGTGGATTTTGTTTACATTGCTCTCACTCCCAAGGACCCTGGAAATGCTCCGAGGCCCTGGCCCCGTGGCTGAAAGGCTAATTTAGGGTAAAACGGGGAGAAATGCTCCTCCGTCCCGTGAGCTTTGAGTTTCCAGCCAGAGATTTAGGTCCCCGGCTTCCTGGGGCTTTAGAGGCAGCGGAGGGGGAAGCCGCTTTGGCCCACTGGTTGTCTGTCCCACGCGTTGATAAAGGACAGATTCCTAAGGGGCAGTGCCAAAGCTTGAACAGATACCAAGTATTTTGGCTGCTTAGGAAAATCTGTGCATTTGTACAAAATGTGTGGAATTGCTCTCTTCGTGGGAGGAGGCTGACAGTGAATATTTATTTTCAGACAATTCCCTGCTTATATGGAAGCATATGTCAGACCCATAAATCAAAAATCCATGTTTTCTCCTATTCCCAGGTCATAGATGGAATTTTTTTCAAGTATTAATCCTTTGGTTACAATGTATATACTAAAACCATATGGCTTTCTCATACCATTCTTTGTATTTTTAATGCATATTAATGCAACGTTGGGGGCAAGAACACTTGATTGAGAACAGTTTGAACATGTTGTCCCCAAGAGGCAAAGGCTCCCATTGTGATGAACTACAAGCTGCTAATACCTTTCAAATGTGTTGCTCGGCTGAAAATGATAACCTTCCAGAATGTAGTCAGAAAAGGCTGACCTTTCTCACGACGCTGTTGCATGGACGGACTCACTCACACACATGTCCGTTTCCATGGAGCCAGCGTGGAGATGGGGACTTACGAGGCGGGCAATGTATATTCCGGGCTGAGTGAAGACAGATGATGATCGATTCTTGCAGCGCATCTATTCCCGGAACGGTTGCCAGTTAAAGTGACTTTAATCACCTGATCACGTCTATTGATTCTTACTGATAGTGGAATAAAAGGTCACGTTTTGGTCATGAGGCCGAGGCAGTGCTGGAGCTGGAGGTTAGGAGGGAGGAACGGCTTCTTACCCACTGTGAAAGCACCCTGCCTCTCCTGGGACTCAGTGTGACCATCAGTATTCATGTGCTTCCCTCCTTTGGGGGCCATACGTCACCCTGCAGTTCTGTGACACAGTGGCTAGAAGGATGTGTCCAGATCTGTCTCTGAATCTAATAGGACATAAAAGCCACATCTGTATGCCTCCAGTGGGACCGGGGACACCCTGGCGGTGCCCACAGAGTCAAACCAGGTCTCCTGGACTCGCGGTCCTTCCCTGGTGCACCCTTTCTGTCGGAAACGCTTCTGAACACAGCGGGCATTGCAGCGCGGGGGCCCCGCACGTGGATTCCCGTTAGGGCGCATTTGCCCAAATGCTGGAAACGGGCGCTCTGGTTTGACAAAGAGCCAACTTTTTTCTAGACTTCCTCATTTCGAGTGGGTTAGTTCTGTTCTAGGAAAAGTTTTGACAGAATGGCTTTCCGAGTGCCAGCAAAATGTTACGTTAGAAATAACGGTGTTTACTTCCATGCTCTCTTTTTTTCCATAAACGTTTTAGAAGTTCATTTCCTAAACCTGACTTTTATTATTTCACTTGACCTAGCCGATGTAAATGGTGTGAAGTCATTATTGCCATCGACATAATGACACAGTCTGCCTCACAAAAAGAGGAAAAACAAGCCCTCCCACCCCCCAAAACACGTGGACCTGGCCACTCTCTAGGGCAGTCAGAAAGGGGACCGAACCCACCAGGCTTGGCCCCGTGGGAGGTCTCTGCTTTTGATAAAGGGCTTGGGTCTGTCGACCAGCCTGATGTCACTCACCATGGGTCAAGCTGGAATGTGTGTTTCCACACATTCTAGGTCAGGTCCCCTGGCCACAGAGTTCGGGATAAGGATATCGGGCCATGATTAATGAAGGGTGTGTTCTCGGGAGAGAGGGAGTGAGGAGGCAGGACAGGGCAGGGAAAAGCTGAGGACGCTGGGGCCTTAGCTAGGCCCCTGCTTCAGTCTGATCACAGGGCCCCCTGGGGCATGAACAGCATCACACACTTGGCCCCTCCTAGGCAAGGCAGCCCCGTCTCCGGTACCCTTTGTCTGTGCCTCTGGCCATGGGCTGCTGGGGTGGGGGAGGCAGGCCCTGTCCAGCCATGTGCAGTGATCTGGAGAACAGGGGAGGCCCCAGCATTTGAGGGACAGGGGCACAGGCCTGGCAAAGGGGCCGGGGTGCACCAGCAGCACCCACCTCTGTGACTGAAGAAAGAACGCCTTTCTGTGGAACCTGTCCTCACTGGTCTTGTGTTTCCTGTCCGTCCTCTTTAGGGAGCGGACAGATCCAGCTTTGGCAGTTCCTCCTGGAGCTCCTGTCTGACAGCTCGAACTCCAACTGCATCACCTGGGAGGGCACCAACGGGGAATTCAAGATGACGGACCCCGACGAGGTGGCCCGGCGCTGGGGGGAGCGGAAAAGCAAACCCAACATGAACTACGATAAACTCAGCCGCGCCCTCCGCTACTACTATGACAAAAACATCATGACCAAAGTCCATGGGAAGCGCTACGCCTACAAGTTCGACTTCCACGGGATCGCCCAGGCCCTGCAGCCCCACCCGCCGGAGTCGTCTCTCTACAAGTACCCCTCGGACCTGCCGTACATGGGCTCCTACCACGCCCACCCACAGAAGATGAACTTCGTGGCTCCCCACCCTCCGGCCCTCCCTGTGACGTCGTCCAGTTTTTTTGCTGCCCCAAACCCATACTGGAATTCACCCACTGGAGGTCTATACCCTAACACTAGGCTTCCAGCCAGCCACATGCCTTCTCATCTGGGCACTTACTACTAAAGACCTGAGAGAGGCCCTTCCCAACAACACACAATCACCAGTAAATTGCCACAAACTCGATTGGAGAAGAGGAATCGACAAGTGCCTCAAGAGGAATGAGAAAGCTTGATGGGGGGCTGGGGAAGGAAGCCGGGGACGAGATCCAAAGACTCTTAGCAGGAGGGAATTACCAAAGTATTACTACAGAAGTAGAGAGGATGCTAAAAATGTAACGTATATGGACATATAGTCTGTGGACCAACCTTGTAAAAGACATTGTAAGTAGAAGCATGAAGCCCGAGGACAAAGTGCCAAAGAGAGTGGTCTTAGGGAGTGTATACACTTTAGCGTAGAGTTTGGGGTCCTGCTAACCATGCCGACGGGGATTGAACTAGAGCAATACAGATAACGCAGTCTTGACCTAACATATCGTTCATACGCCATTTTAAGGAAAACTACCTGTATTTAAAAGTAGAAACATATCAAAAAAAGAAAATGGAAGAAAAGAAAAAGAGACGGACTGTGCAACAGACGTTGATACGGAACTCATCGGCGTTTGCTGTTTCTGGTGAAATCAGATCCATTCCATGCGATGAAGGGCGGTCAGCTCTCTCAAACTGTGAAGACAACCCAGAGTTCCCAACTCCTTTCCAGTATTCCAGGAATGAGGGGCCGAGCGGCAGACAGAACGTGCAGGGAGAGCATGTGGCTGGAGGCAGAGGGCTGGGGGATGTGCAAGAGGAGGAGGCAGCGCAGGAGGAAGCTGAGCAGGAGGAGGCAGGCCAGGGGCAGAAGCTTCTTGAGCAGTGAGGGCTGGACTTAGGGCCGTGCCGGGACTGCGGAGAAGGTGTCATGGAGACTCGAGGTTGGATGCAGTCAGTCCCTCAGCAAACCCAGTGTTGCAGGGAGGGCACAGCGGAACGGAGGGAGGCGAAGTGGTGGAATTCAGACACAGAAACGTGCATCTCTTTTTTGTTTGTTTGTTTGTCAAAAGAAAATTGTAACTGGAATTGACTGCTATTTAAAATGATCATTCAGGACAGCATGCTTTCGTGGGGGCTCTGTTCTCCACAGGGTCAGGTGAGAAAAGCCCTCTCGGCTGCCGCACGCCGACACCCCCCCGGCACCCGGGTGAGGCGGGCTCCAGTGTTCCTTTCGAGTCGCGAACGCTGTGCGTTTGTCAGAGTGAAGTATACAAGTCAATGTGTTTTTTTTTCCCTTTTTATATAATAATTATATAACTTATGCATTTATACACTACGAGTTGATCTCGGCCAGCCAAAGATACATGACAAAAGAGACAATCGATGCTATAATGTGGCCTTGAAATTTAACTCTGTATGCTTAATGTTTACAATATGAAGTTACTAGTTCTTAGAGTGCAGAATGTATGTAATAAAATAAGCTTGGCCTAGCATGGCGAATCAGATTTACACAGGAGTCTGCATCTGCACTTTTTTCAGCGGCTAAAGTTGCGTAAGAGAGACCTGTGCTGAAAGTTGTGGGTTTCGTTATAATGTTATTACGTCCAGAAGCTTGTGGAAGCGAGAGGCAAGCAAATAGGGTGTCTGGCACCCAGACAGCATCGTCAGTCTCTCCAGGTCCCTCTTGTCCCACCTCTTTTATTCCTAGTCCTTCTGGAGCAGAGGGACCAAAGGTCTCCCCCTGAGGCCTCCTTTTTTGTGCCCAGAAGGGAAAGAGACCTCTAATGCCAAAGTTGTCATGGAGACATCCCAGATTAGCACTGGGACACAGAGCGCCCTCCATTCTGTGATCACAAACATCCGTGGAATGAACAGGACATGGCTCTTCCTGCAAACTGTATGATCGTCACTAAACAAAGCGTCATGGTAGCTGTGACTCCTCGCTTTAAAGAAACCGGGGGCAGCCTCTAACTCTTCCACCTGCCTTCTCTCTCCGAGGATCTCGCCAGGTAGCTTGGGGCCTTGATCTGCCCACCCCAGGCTCATCTGGGTACCGTGGTGTGGGAGTCACCGGCCTTGGGCCTGTCATATTACCAGACACCGGGTATTGCTCTGATCTCAAGTCACTCTCTCTTGACACCTTCTCTCTCGTGCGTGTCACAAGTGCTGCCAACCTCGGCCGAGGGGACGGCAGTTTGAGAGGTGGAACACAGACCCTTGTGAGAGGGGCAAACTGCACCAGCCCGAGTGGTTTCTGAGTGGGCCCGGTTCCCAGCTGGTGTGGGGCTCGTTTTGCGTTTCATCATCCCTTGCCTTGATTCAGTGAAGTTGCCAGACCTCGGTGCTATGGCCCTTGTGGCAGTGGGCTTTCACGCTGGGGGGATCCAGTGCCCAGAGCTTCAGACACTGTGTTACTTGGGCTAAGAGGAGCCCTCCCATCAATCATTTCCCAGCAGCTGGGGAAAGGCCCCCAAAGTGCTTCCACTTCTTGGGGGAAAGATAAGTAAATAAAAGCATCAAAGCTGGCAGCTGGGGTGAGCCGCACTGCTCTAATGGAAAAGATCAGTCATTTTTATTTGGGGATGCGCAGTCCAGGCACGCCTCCACGCTGCGCAGAAATACAAATGTGCTCAGCCCATTGCTCCGTTCCTCTCTTTCAAGGTTGTATCATGAGTGAAATAATAGAAACAAGACATGATGATCGCGTTCAGCTGCACCAGATGTTTTCCGTTAGGTTCCCCAGTGCCCCCACCCCCACCCCCAGATGATTAGCAAGCTTTCTGACACACGTGGTAATTTTGGAGATGATAATGCTGAGTCCTCCCAAATAAGTCACTCTTAAATTGTGTCGTAAAAGAACAGTGTCCCTCTGCTCCTGTCTTCATCTAATTTCAAAGCACCCTCCAATTCATGCACCTCATCCCACCAAGAGCCTTTTTCTCTCTCCGCTCCTTCCGCACCTCTGCTCGCCCTGTGCATGCTCCCAAACCCCGCATGGTCTCACTTCCGCCAGCAGGACATGCGTCCCCTCTTCTTGGCTCCAGTAGTCTTCTGGGCACTTCGTGGAACCTTGCATATTCCCAAGGCTCAGCCGAAAGTTCATTCTGGCTCCCAGCCTGGTGCCCTGGCCACATCTCCACGGGGTTCAGGGTGAGATTATAGGTCAGGACCAATGCAGTTAGAGAGCTCACTGCTTCCCCGAAGCACCTCCCTGCACTGCCACCTGGGAACAGGGGCCAGGAGGGACGCGTTCAGGGGACAGGTACAGGACAGACAGCTGACGCTCCGGAGCTGGGAAGGTGATGGTAAAGAGGGATAGCACGGATGCCCTTTAATGGCAGACACAGAACAACGTAGTTTAAAAACCTGGCTGAACTACCCTCTCATCACTCCATCCAAACAGACGTTCTCGGATGACTGAGACTACTCAAAGGCCGGTCAGGTTCCGTTCCTTCTCTTTATCTTGTTTTAAACACTTCTTCAAAATGTTTCCATGTGAAATGAGGAAAAGGCTGGATGCAGAAATCAAATGTTATGGGAAACTAAGACCTCTTTCTCTGTCACAGAGCAGTGGTTCTCAAAGTGTGCCCCAGACCAGCAGCAGCAGCCTTGCCTGGGGACGTGTTAGACCTGTGTATTCTCGGACCCTGCCCCAGACCCGAGGCAGGGACTCAGCCACCAGTCCTAACCCAGCTATCGGTTCCAACAGCCTTCAGGTGATTCTGATGCCCAGTGAAGTTTGACAACCACTGCCATGGAAGGAGAGATGGTCTGTGTCCAGCTGTGGAATGTCCAGTGTGAAATCTCAACCCCACCAAGCTTGTGTCTGTGGCTGCATGGCATCTGCCCATGAGGTCAAGCCAGTTTGCTCTGGACATGTCATCCTGGGTTGCACTTCCTCTGGGCAGCTCTCCTCCTGACTGTTAACGGGTCCCATGTGCATTAATTATCTACTGCTGAGTGACAAATGACCACGAACAGCACACATCTGCTCTCTCACAGCGTCTGCGGGTCAGGAGTCCAGGCACCACGTCACAGTGTCCTCTGCGCAGGGTCTTACCAGGCTGAAATCCAAGGATCAGCCAGGACTGTGGTCTCATCTGAAGCAGGGACCCTGTCCTAAGCTCACTGGTTGTTGGCAGAAGTAGGTTCCTTGCAATTGCAGGACTGAGGTCTCATTTCCTTCCTGGCTGACAGCCAGGGCCACTGCCAACTCACAGAGGCCACCTGGGGTCCTTGCCTCCTGGCTCTCTCCTCAGCAAGGCAGTGGCTCCTTCAAGGCCAGCAGGAGACAACTCTCTCACTGTGACTCTGACCTCTTGTAGGGGTTCCCCTGATTCAACCAGGTCCATCCATGATAATCTCTTTTTTAAAACTAATTCAAAGTCAACTCATTAGGGCCTTAATTACATCTGAAAACTTACTCTTACCACAGACAACAACCTATCACAGGAGTCAGGATTCCTCATGTTTGCAGGTCCCACTCACGATCTGATAGGAAAGATTTTGTAGGGCGTGTCCACCAGGAAATAGAAATCTTGGGGCTGTATTAGAATTCTGCTCACACATCATGGATACGTGTATCTTCTAGCGTTTTCTAAGCTCTGCACACCTGAAGCCCTGTGCTCCAAGGCCCCCTCTCTCACGAGCAGTGTGGACTTCCTTGGACAACTATGATGCTCTTGCTCTGACGAATTTGCAAAGCTTTATGTTGAAAATGTAAAGCTAATGCCAGCTTTTCAGTAGTATTTAATTTCCTTTTGACTTTATTTAAAAGCCAGCCCAAGTTAGTTCTATGTGCAAGTAAGTATGCAGACTCTTCTAACTTATACTTTTTATTTTAAACTAATTTTATAAAGCAAAAAAGCTTCATTCATTTTCTCATAAACATTTTTTTACAAAATATTATTTTGGTGAGGCAAGGCATCATATGACTTGGTTATGATTTGTTCTGAAACAAGGTGAATTACAGACTTCAGCAGGAAGCATGTTGAATGTAAGAACTTGATTTTTTTAAAGTTAATTTTTCATGTTTCACATTCCCTAAAGAAAATAATACAAAATGGTAGCCATAATTTCATTTTGAGAAGACTTCATAAAACAGTTTTGAGATGCTACAAGGTCATGACTGGTTGGGTGGACAGAGCCAAGAGCACAAACTAAAGATCAACACCCATCTGGGAGGAAGGTCCTGGGGAGAGATTCCAGGTCACTGCCCTTGACCTTACTTACTCATACCTTCCTAGGGTGAGGGCCTGGGTGGCGCATTAGGACCACTCCAGCTGCTGTGGGCGGAGAAGACAACAGGTTACGCAACAAGTTCAGGATCCCAAAGAGCAGGTGAAGGGATGGGCCAAGTTTAACAAACTCACTGGAGCTTACTGCTGCTGGGATCTCCGTCATGTTCAAAACACCTGGCAGCAGGGCTGAGCGCAGCACCTGTGATGAGCAGGTCGGGGTTGGGACATGAGACACGGAATATCCAGCAGTTGGCGAGCAAAGAGGCCGACACTGCTGAACACTTCAAACGTATCGTCTCATTACTCCTAGTCTTCCTCCTGAAACAAATTAAAAAGTGAAAACCCTGCCACTCAGATTAAACAAGTCGCTCAGCTCACCCCAGGTGTAAGAGGGTGAGCCGATGCTTGCCCCAGGACTGACTCTCAAATTTCTATTCTGAAACCATTTTGCCTCACGCCCACAGGACATGGGGTGAGGGGGCGGGACCACTCCCACGTGGGTTGCATTTTGTGAAACAGATCATGAAAGAGCATGTATCTCTTCTGTGTGGAGCTGCTTCCAACATCGATTCCGCACATACACATGCAGAGGGATATAAGCCAGCTGGAGACGAGGGGCGAGAGGGAACCCACTAGGCCATGGAGGAGCAGCGGGAGGACTGCCTGCTGTTCCCACTGGAAGCAAGATCACGTTTCTGGTCCCTCAGTCCAGCACCCGGCATGGCCCATGGCAACAGTAAGCTCTCAGTAAATGTCTTGCCCTGTGTGGGTGGATGAACACCCGGAAAGGTAACTGTCTGGACTCAGCAGGGATGCCCTTGGGCCAAACTCAAAAAAGAACCTGAAATCAGAGAAGCACCACATGGAATGGCCAACCTCTGCCCTGCCCGCGGGTGTGCTCACATGGACCATGTGACCACCCACCAGCTATTTAGCAGCACCTGGTAGGGGGGCTACTTGGCTATTTAGGTCGTTTTCAGTTCTGTGCCATCTGGGTTCTGCAAAATGATGAAATGTCATATACACATGCATGGAAGGTCAGGGAAAAGCATCTGAAATGATGACGGCTTGGAAGCTCCCTCTTGAGCCTCACTTCGTCCTCGGGGCAGGAGCACATTAGGGAGTCAAACATTACGCAGGCACTAGAACCCCTTACGTTCCCGTCTCCTGCGACTTTGGGTCTCCAGAGACACTGGAGCCTACGCTGCTGGGAGGTTGAAACGCCTCCCGTGTGTTGGCCCCGCATTTTCTCGCTCAGGAGGAAGGCCCCCTACACACCCCACACTGCAGCACGCCTCCTTAAAAGCACGTATCTTGGGGTTGTTGGTCACAGTCTGCTCAGCATTAGACATGGCTCAGCTGGAAGAGTCGGGCGGCCCCCCGGAGCCTCGATCCAGGTCCAGACTCACTCCTTCCACCCCCTCCGCGGGCACCGGAGGCGGGAGCCAAGGCTGGCGTTCCACTTAGGAAGCTAAGGAGGGGTTGAGGGTGGAGGTTAAATATGTAAGAAATAATTTGGCTACAGGGTAGAGAGCGATTTGGTTCAGTCTCTTGAATAGAAAGCCAGGATATTCCAAGAAGCCAGCAGGACGGGTGCGGCACTAAGGCTGACCACCTCAGAGTGGCTGACCACAAAGCGGAGAAGGGGACGGTTTCTGGCAGGGTAAGCCCTGCCTCTTCCGGTGGAGAAGAGCGGAAGGGGTGGGGAGAGCGAGAGTCCCTGCTGAAAGGCCCTCCCCGTGGAAACATGCCATAGCCCGGAAAAATGGTTCCAACCTTGCCATAGGACCTGTGACAGGTTGGTTAGTTAATTCGACAGTTCTCCTTTGAGGAAATCACTGCTCTCATCCTATGTTCTAAACCTGAGATTCTGCAGCTATCTGTACCTCCCTGCATTTGCCTTCGTGTGGCACAGAGTTTTTCAAAGTGGCATTATGCAATCAATGGTCACTGGATTTTAAGCCCACACTGTCTGGCCCATGCTCACAGTAAAACTGCCTTAGTGCATTGAAGAAGAAAACATTAACAGAGGTTCTGTATTATTCACTTCAAAAAGACTGAGCATTGGTTAAAATCATTTTACCCAAGTCCACGTGGCTGTTAAGCAGCAGGGACAGGATTTGAACCAGAGTCTAATCCAAGGCTTCTGTAATTAGTCACTGAGCCGTTCTAGCTCTTAGAGGAAGGTGCATTAACAGTAAGACCCATAGGCTGGGCAACCATCCCAGGATAGGCAAACACACAATTATTCATGTGGTGCTGGAAGCTGGGCAAGACACCCTCTTTTTGTGGATGAGGGAGCTGGGGCTCAGAGAGGTTAAGTGGCCTGCCCATGGTCACACAGCTCAGGATGAGAGTCACACCTAGGCCTGAAAGCTGGGGTTTCCTGCGGGATGGGTGCCCCTTTCTCCCCACAGCTGTCAGGGCTTGCAGACAGCTGTCGCTTCAGGTTTGTGGTTTGTATAGTGTCCCTTCATCTTCTCCGAATCCTCTCTCCCTGGTCTGTTGTCACTTCACATGAGCTCCCTGCAGGGTCACCCTCAAGTGTCGTGAAGGGCAGAGTGTCATTCCTCACTTTTGTGTGCCCTGTCTGGGGAAGAGACACAGAGCCTCCAAGTCGCCATCAGCCCAGTGAGTCACTAGCCCTCACCAGGAATGTCTTGGCAGCCTGGTGGGCCAGCAGCCCCCCAGGAGGGCAGGTGGGGTGGGGTGGGAGTGGGAGTGGTCGACCCAGGGCCTTCCACCCTCACCCTGATAAAGGCAGAGAATGTGAGCGTAGACTGTCAACCACACTGCCTCCCACCGGAAGATCCTGGCTTGTCCCATTGTTCCCTCTCCTGGGACGGCCAGACCTGCATCCTTATTGGAGGTTGTAGAGAAGGACAGTTTGGTTTTTATTTTTTTTTTAAACCAGAGGCAGGACCTTGATAAGGCAGCTTCGGACATCAGGAATCATCATTTTGAATGCTTCCCTCCCACTCTGGAAGGGGGCGGGATTCAGAGAAGCCAGTGTGCAGTGAGCAGGCTGCCCCCTGGAGCCTGGGCAGGGCTGCAAAGAGAACTGGGGGTAGAACTGGGCACATGCTTGTCCTTTTGTACGTTCTGGTGTGTGTGTGGGGTCCCTGCATGTGTGTGCTTGTGTTTCTGAGTGTGCATGTTTGTGTGTATCTGTGTATGTCCCTGTGTGTGTGATTCCTGCATGTGTGTGTCTACATGTGTGAGAGTCACATGTCTGTCATCTGTGTGTCTGTGTCTACCTGTGTTTGTGTCCCTGTGAGTGTATGTTTTGTGGCCTGCAATGGCAGAGCTCTGATCCCTTTGAAACATATTTTCAACTCATATTGACTGAGTTGCCCTCCTCCTCCTTCCTGGAGAAAGCCCCCCAAAGAAGGTGCAATGTTGAAAGTATTTCTAGAACACAACCGGTGGCCACCAAGTCTTAAGAAGGGCTGGTTGGGAAGAATTCTGGGCCAGGCGGGCGGTGAGGGGCTGTCAAGCACTGGGACAACCCCATCTTTCCACCAGGTGGCGCCAGAGCTGCACACACTGACTGCAGCTTCTGCTGGGAACCCAGACCCAATTCCTAGCTCATCGCCTCCCTTCTCAGCTTGGAAAATTTTGTGTAAAGAAATCACTCATCTCTCTAAAAAAAGCTAGAGGCCAGTTGCTCAGTCATCTCCCATGTGTTGTGAGCCTGTGGACACACACTTTGTGAATGTGTGTGTGTGTGTGTGTGTGTGTGTGTGTGTGTCTAAGCCTTGTGAGCTTCAATCTCGAAGCTCTAATGTCCTTTCAGTTCATACTGATGGGGAAAAGTTTGGAGGCAGTCCCCCTGAGAAGAGCCAGGGCTGGAACCTTTAGGTCAGCTGATCTACTGGTGGCGCTGGGGGGCCGGGTAGGGGTACATTACAGTCCATGGAACCTGAGCCCCCAGAGTCTCTGCCCAGGCCAGCCCCTCTTCATGCACGTGGGCTGTGTGTTCTCCTGGGTCACAGGATGGAGGAGTCAGGTACCATGGGAAGAGCCAGTCAGCCAGGGTTATTCGCCGAGGGCTGCAGGCACATTTCCAAATAGAAACAGAGAAGTGTTTCCCTTTCAGATCCTTGGAAAGAGCTCACAAATGTGCCCCCATTGTAACTGCATCCAAGTCCTTCACAAAAGGTGGTGGGTTTGTGACTTAACAGCATTACATGCTGCAAAGGGTGTTTGGCTTTCCCTCCTCTCAGTCAGCTGTCCCTAAAGAACAGTAAGCTGTTCTTTAAGTCAGCTTAGAGAACAAGTTTCCATGTTCATGGCAGATGCCACAGGGAGAGTCATTCCTTTGTAATAAAGTGTCATCAAATTCAGAGCCAGAATCCCCATCACGCTCACCTGTAACCGGTTTCCATATACGAGGGGGAACCCTCCCCAGAATGGAATCATCTTCCAGGAGGGCAGGCCTCTTGTAGTACAGGCTTCCCCCACTAGGGGTGTTCTAGGAACCCACCTGTGCCAGTGTACCAGCTGGTGGTGTTGTGAGAGGCTGCGTTTAGCTGCAGTGAATTTTTTTAAAAAACTCTTTCAAGCATTTGTCCATTTCATGATGGGTGACTTACGAGCACACCTGTCCACACCGCGCTGAGTGTTCAGCAGTTTTTGACTAAAAAGCAGCATGACCTCTGTGCCCACCTCCCTGTTCACCTATCTCACCCCCAGTGGTTTTTTCTTTTGTTTCCCCGGATGAGAAAAGTTTTCAGAGGGAAACATTTTGCTGATATGGAAGAAGTGAAACAAACAAACAAAAACGGCAGAAGCACTAAAAGGCCTCAAAATTGATGAGTCCAAACACCGATTTTGAAAAGTGGAAAAAAGTCTCGATAGGTGTACTGCATCAAATGGAGAGCACTTTGAAGGTGACTGAACTTTAAACATGTAAAACTAAACAATTTTTTATAAATAAATTCTGTTTGGGGGTCTTCCCTCGTATTTGTGTTATGAGAAACCCATGTTTAATTTCATCTCCTTTTCAGATTGATTTTATAAAAACAGGGAAAATGCACACACTTATAAAGGGCTGAAGTGAGGGAGGAGGAAAGAAGCCTCAGATGGTCAGTGGTCTTGAAATTGTCCTGTTATTTTAACATAATGTCCAGTCAGTCTGTTGTTTGTTCGTTCAAAACCCATATATTGAAAGAGCTGAGGAAGAAAACCATGAGCCATAAGCACTTCCAAGGGGCCAGGTGCCGGCTCGACACAGGTGGGAGTGCGCGTAGTCACCGCCCCTGGGCGTTCCCGGTTGGGTCAGTGGATCCGAAAATGGGGCCCGGAGGAGCACCTGCATCCCAACCGCCGCGTCTGTGTGTGGGTGGCGTGCACTTCCCAGTGTGGCCCAGACCCACCCGCTTCCACTGCACACACCGCAGAGACGCTGGCCTGGCGGCGGACCCGGAGAGCCAAGTGCAGTCCCGGGCCACTGTGGTAAGTGCTGCGGGAGAGAACAGCCACGGAAAACCTACAGTGGCAAACACGTGCCTCTTAATACGCCACAGACCTGTTCTCAGTGCTCTGGGTATTAACTCATTTAATGGAACAACAGCGCCTAGATGGCTTCTGCAATCAGCCTGGTTTTACAGTTGGGGAAACCAAGGCACGGAGAAGTTACGTAAATGGCCCAAGGTCACATGCCTGGAGGGCTAGGTTGGGGGGGGGACCCGGCCTGGAGCTGTCTGGCAGCGGGGTCCGGGCTGTGAAGGGCTGTGTCCCTGCCCAGGCTCAGGGAGGCAGGAGAAGGTGCTTGTGATCCATGATCATCATAATCCTTTTACAGAACTAGTTCTTTGAAAGTTTGGACCAAGTTGCATTTTTGGAAACCAGGACAGAAACGTGGAGATAGCAGTCACAGACCCAGTGGACCCAGAGGGAAAGGAAGGTTTGGGTGGCAGGGAGGGGGAAAGAGATACGCAAGAACTGTATAGAGAAGTAATTCAGCGCGTTTTCTGGGCAGAAGCCTGGGGTTCTAACGTGAAGGGCCTGTTGAGGGGAGGAAGGAGAGGACCAGCCAAACCTCCTAGGGACCTGAGTCAATACCACTCTCGTCCAAGAGATGGCGCTAGCGTTTCCTAGCAGAACCGGCTAATGGGCCGCTTCTCTCATTCAAGGCTCTGCTCCAGTCTTTAGGCTCCTATTTGGTTTGTATTGTTGCTTCAGAACAGGGAAAACCTTTCCGAGGATCCCCCACGGTGGGGAACACAGCCCGCCCTGCTGGTGTTAGGGCGCCAGGTCTCTGGCCGGCATCAAAGCTTTGTTCCCCAGGGCCCCTTCTGCCTGGGCAGGCGCAGCTCTAGGCAGGAATTCAGAAAGGAAACTGGTTTCTGTGGACTAGCTACCAGGTGAACTCTCCCACGAGCTCCTAATCCCCTCCACTGCTGAGCGGGTATGATGGTTCTTCGCCTCCTGGGCACAGGCCAGGCTCCGGGCCCTGGCACAGCTTCCCCGGGTGTGGAGCTGGGGACGGAGAGCCTGGTGCGCTGCCCGCCACGCCCGCTGCCCAGGGCCGTGGAGGTGCCTGGGCCTGCCCGAGCCACCAGCGTGGCACGGTACAGAAACAGGATGAGAAGAGGATCAAGGCCAGGTGCTCAGTTGTTTTGTTAGTGTTTGCTTCGCTCTTCAAGGTGGAAGCCGATCCGATTAAAGGGGGTTTCAGTTGGCCGCTGCTGGCCAGCTCCGGGATTAGTGTGCTTCCTGCTCAGAGTGGCCGTGACGTGTCCCTGTAATCCACACAGCTTAGCGTCTCTTATAGAAACAGGGAAGGAGCCTCCCTTCTAGGGAAGTGCAAGGCAAACAGAAGAGAGCTTTTATTTCAAGTTCTTAAATCCGCCACCTCCGGTCCTACTTCACATCACTGAAGCTTTCGCGTGCCAACAGGGAAGTGAGAAGGAAGCTGGGTGGTGTGGCCCGACTGAAGCTAGCAGGCCAGCGCTAGTGGTTCTTCCTCCCTCCCCACCCTTCCTTCTTTCTTTTATTTGTTTTCTTTTCTTTTCCTCCTCACCCGAGGACATGATCACTGATTTAAGAGAGAGGAAGAGAGAGTGAGAGCAAAATACCCATGTGAGAGACATGTTGATCGCTGCCTCCCATATGCGCCCCTACCGGGGATCAAACTCATTCGTTTTGGTGCACTCACAACACTCCTACCAGCTTAGCCTCCCGGCTGGGACTCCCTTCTTTTCTTTACCCTGGGTGTGAGGACTGTGTACAGATGGCTGAGGAGGCAGGGACCAGAGCGCCTCAAATGTAAGTGTGCACACACATGTAAAGTCCTTTGGACTCTTGCTGCTGTACAGACTCTAAGGGAGAGTCTGGGGTGAGCCTGAGGTTCTGCACTTCCCGCAAGCCACCAGATGCCAGTGCTGGGGTGGAGGCTGTGGACAACAAGGCATGAGCGAGTGTCAAAGGATAAAGGGGGGTGGGCTGGCCGATCCCGCCTTGCTCTCCAGAGGGCCCAACGGGAGCTGCTGACTGCAGTGAGTCCTGGCCAACACAGCTGCTGCTGGCACGGGGCAGCCGGCCCCTGCGCCACATCAGACCAGCTCCTCTGAAATCTGCAGCTTCACATCTGGCTCTTGGGGACCCTTTGAGCTCAGCAGGTTCTCAGCAAGTCCTGGGGCTGGGCCAAGGCAAAGACCAAGTGGGAAGGAGAGACATTGAGGTGGCGGCCGCCTTGCTGGGGGTCTGCACATGAGATGGTGGGGCAGGTGGGAGGCGGCCCTTTTAGGCTGGGCTTCAAATTCCTCCAGTCTAAGAGGTTTGGATGACACTCCAGACATGGGGTTAGGGTTCCCAAAGTCTGCAGTGCCAAAGGCAGCCCCAGATGGTGTCTGAATTACCAGGGGCGGGGGCCCTGGGCTCTTGACCCACCTCTTGACAAATCGCCCAGGTCATTCTGAAGTACACTAACGTTTGAGAACCACCATCCCTAGGGTCACCTCTGGCTCTCAGGTTCTCTTTTCCAAACTGGTCCAGCTGTCTTCCCTCTGATGGCGGTGCCTAGGACGTTTGATTCCCCCCAGCCTCTTCCCCGCACTCTCGAGGAACTGGCAGCCAGAGGGATCAAATCTTGATCACACAGCTGTCCAGCGTAGGACCAGGACTAAGCCCAGAAGCTTGGATTCCTAGTCTAAAGCACCTTCCTCAGAGCCCCCTCTTCTCTGCGCCCCCCGACGGGCCCCTACTCTAGCCCCAGCTACCGCTCTGTCGGACTTCTACGCTGGTCTGCTTCTCCTGTCTCTTACCCCTGCCCGTCTAACCCACCTTGTTAGTCCAGTCTTTGTGCCGATACCGACCCCAGACTGAACTTTCTCCCAGGCCCCTTATTTTTTCTGCCCCAACCACACATTCTCTGCTTCCAGCTGCTATATTTTAAAAAAGCCCAAACTGCTGTCTCCTGAAGATTCTCCCTGTTCTACATTGGACACTAATGACCACTCCACTCTGTGTCTTGCAGACAACTGCTGTTTCAGCCACTCGGTTGTCCAGATTTCTGGCATCCCCAGTTTGCTCGTACTGGGACAATCATCTGCCCAGAGCTCCTTAGCCCTTTATTTCTTCCTGCCAAAGTCTCCCCCATCTTTCCAGGCCCAACATCAATTCTCTCCCTCTCTGGGGGCATTCATTCGTGGGAACTATCCACCCCCTCCTCTGGCTTCCCGTGGTGTTGCAGATGTTACTGCGTAGCCAGAGAGCTCTTTGTTTGGGGGGCTGGGGTCCGGCTCACCCCCCCATGCCCAAGCCTGGCCCAGCACCAGGCATCCCCCAGCTACGGAGTGAGTGCCGACGGGCTCAGGGAGTGCAGGGAGTGTGGAATGAGTGACAGCGTGTGGAGGGCCCATCCTTGCTGTCTGAGCTTCATAATCTCCGCTGATTAGTGAAAGTAGTTAGGTGGATTTTCGAGTCTAACCCAAAATATAAAAGCAAATGTAACATGATCTCCCAAAACAATAGAGCATGATGGGCGCATGATCCCACAGAGGGTTGATGCAAAGATACATCAGAGAGAAAAAAATGAACTCTGATGGCCAAACAACTACGATTATCTGCATTTTAGAATCATTATATTATGTATTTGGTTGATTCAGAGCTATGGAGACCATTTATGCTTTTATACCATGGACTTGAACTGCCTGAAACCATCAAGGTCAAGTTGAACAGTTTAGACTTTGGTTGACATGTCCTTAAAAAAAGAGCATGAAAATAAGCCCTTTGAGGTTTGCTCTGGGTAGACGTCATTGATGTGAATGGCGTTCTTCTCTGGGGAGTGTGGATGACAGATCAGATAAAGCGGGTTCTCCTATTTCATCTGGAAGCCCAGCCAGGCTCCCGAAACCAGAGCCTTCCCACCTTCCCCTGAAGCACCTACACGCAAGCCCCGGTGGTGGAGCTGCCCTGGGAACCCACACGGAGTGATGTGATGTTCTCCACGGCCGTCCACCCTGCCCGCGGTCCCCAGGTAATTTGCAAACACTGCTCCACGTCGCTGCCTGTAACCACAGCCAGAGACGCGGGGCAGTGAAAAGAGTCATTATTTCCATAACTGTCCACGAGCGATTTTCTTACTTAAACCACATCTCTCTGACCCTCCTCTCAGAAAACAACCCAAACTGAGACTATGTTTTCTTAACAAACCTCAGTCAAATATCTTGGCTGGTTTGCCATTTTCTTTTAGCAGATTCCAGGAAATGGGGACGTCGGGGTGCCTGACGAAGCCCCAGCTTGGGAGGTTCCAGACATGTGAGATTCCTCCCATCTGGAGAAAGGGTAGCAAGGGGTCAGGTGCACGGTTTGTCTTTTTCTCTTTCCTTTCTCCCAGTACACAAAAAGTGTAAGTTTAGTTTTTTTTCTTTTCTTTTTAAAATACTATTATTTTTTTAAAAGAACTGTGCTCATGAATGTTTCCTCCCACTTATGTTCAGATAGTAACAACCCTGTTCAACTTAGCTGCTGCTTTTTTCTCTTCTTTCCTTCTTTCTTTCTTTCTTTCTGAGGTATGAGCCCAGTCTTTATTTATTTTTTTAGATAGCTGATACCCAATATTAAAGCACCCTTCATATTGTTACCCTGTTAGAGCAGTTATCCGACACTGAAATTTTTATCCCAAGGGAGCATCTTTAAGAAATGGAAAGGACTTCCACTTCTGTGGCCCAGTGAACACTGCAGGCAGGGAGGAAGTGGTTTGGGTACACGGACTCCTGGAAGGTCTCGACCAGTTTACTAAATATCATTCATGCACTGCTCCTTTATCAGTTTGAGGCTTGTGTAAAGGGAGATTGGAAGGGAGATAAGTTCAAGGTCAAGAGGTGTAGGCTGCTGCTAGAATTGCCTGGGCTTTCACATGGAGCAGCCCCCAGCAGGAGTGTGAGGCTTGGAACAAATTAACACACATAGGAGCCTGTGCTTCACGCACGCTTTTTATAGGCACACATACAGCTATAGCTACTTGTTTCAAGTGCAAACAGTGATAGAATCTTGTGGCATCTCAGCAAGGACACGGTGCTCTTCCTTGAGGGTTGCTGGTGGCTGTGACAGCCCAGGTTGGAGAGCCCTGTCTACAGGGGTCTACCTCCCCCACAAAATCTTGTCCTCAAACCTTGTGCCTCCCAAGGTTTCATAAGTAGACACTTTTCCCTCCCAGGGTCTGGGGTCTCTAGGAATCCCTCTTTCCTTCAAGCCATCAGACCATGGAATCGGGGTCTCAGCTGCCCCATTTCCTGTCCTACTTTTAAGTCTCTAGCATTCTGGGCAGGGATAAAATGCGTGACCCAGTCACCTGTCTCATCACCCCATGAAGGGCCACCACACGTGGGCCCACCACCTCTGAGACTGAGGCAAAACCCCACAGAGGGACTCCTTCTCCAGGAAGACTCAGGGGTCACAGACAGGCTGACCCTTCCCCCAGGAACCAGCGGTAAGGAAGGAGAGGGCTTCACAGCCCAGGGAATCACTTCATCCATCAGTTCCATGAAAAATGGCCTTTCAGTGTCTGAGACTCTCTTCACATAAACTCCTTTTCCTGCACCCTAACCTCCTGCTCTCACCAAGCAAACTCCAGATGTAGGGCTCCCTTTGAAGGAAGCAAACGGCAAACATGGCTGCGGAGGAGCAGGGATAAAATATCTGTGGGACGCTGAGCATTCCTCCCTGGGCCAGCAGCTCAGGGTGTCCTCGGGGCACATGGCCACTGTTCTTGCAAGAGAGGCCACGGGGTCAGGAGAGTAAGGCCAGGAGGAAATGGGAGGGGGGCCTGGTGGTCCCAGGGATCTGAGTGTGCAGAGAGATGATGAGCTCTGATGGCCGCTAAAGAGAGTGATTGCTACCATCAGTTGGCGACTGCCTGTCCAGCTCTGGGCCTGTTAGATCTCCTGGATATGACCTCATTGCACCCGCTCCGTAACCATACTTTACACGGCATCGTGATAGGAACTTCCAGCCTCCATAATCATGTAAAAATGAATTTCTGTTGTTGTAGCAGCCTGAGAAAACAAATACAGACTCTGCCTCAAAATCTAGCTCTTACCCGCTACCCCCCATCATACACTTCTGCATTTTCACCGCAGAGTAGACACTCTCATGCTCGATGGATGGTTTGTTGATGATTTCCAGCCGAGGAGGGGTGGGGGACTCACTTGCCTCCAGAAATGACTTTAAGGTAGGTAGTGGCCCCTTCCCCTGTGTGCACACTAGCTAGCTTATGTTAAATAAATGAATATGACAGGTGGGCCAGAACCAAGCAGTGAGAGCTGCTGTCTGGAGGGAGGTGAGAACCATGTCTTTCTACGAGAATCCAATACTACCAAATATGTCACTAAGGCACCTCAGTGCTCTGCAGGTCTGTGTGGACTCATGCTGTTGCCTGCCTCCTGTCTCAGCCCCAAAACCCCACAACCATGGCTCTCTTCCAGTGCCCCACATTTCCATGAGTGGCACCCCTGACTTCCACCCCAGCACTGTCCATGAGGCCATCTCCCCCGCATCCCTACAACCAATCTATAACTGAATTCTGTCTTGTCATTGGACCTCTTACATATCTTCAAAATGCATCCACTTCTCAGCTCCATTGCTAACACCCAATTAAAATGACTGAAATCTCCATCCATCTGGTCTACCCATTATTTCATTTCGTGTAGTTAACTGTGGAGCTTCACAGCCAGATAACTTGGTTGGAATCCTAGTTACTTGTTCTCTCTGCGTTTTAATTTCTTCATAGTTAAAATGAGGATCCTACTGGTTCCTGTTTCATTAGGTGCCTGCTTCATTTAAATACTGATTTACTACGTGCCAGGCACGTAGTAAATCAACCAGTGCTAGCTGTCACTGATATAACCCACTCTGTCCTCCCTCCCACCTGTCCTTCCCTGTGCAGCCAGGATAATCATCTGAATGCCCTACGTGAAGCCTGTCTGTGGCTTCCTGCTGCACTTAGGGTAAAGAGAACAGTCTTTAACTCGCCTGCCAGGAATTGCCCCATCTGGTCCTCACCCACCTCTCTAGCCAGGTGCCACAACCCACTCCCAGCTTCTCCAGCTTCCCCTCCCAGGCTCTGTGCCCACTGCTCCCCTCCACACAGGGAGGGGAGGTCTCCTCTGCACTTGCATTTTCTTAGCTTTAGGGATCACCCTCCCTCCCTTCCTCATCGACATAACTCCTGCCCATCATTCATCTCTTGGTTCAAGAGTCACTTCCTCAGGGATGCCATCTGTGGCTCCTCTCACATGGCTCATTTCCTGTGGGAAGTTTTTATCTGTTTGTGGGCTTCTGTAGTTCATGTCCATGACCCCCACTGAGCACCATGAGGGACTGGCACAGTCCCTGGCCTATAGCAAGTACTCAATGGACCTCTGGCATGAGAGTTTAATGAGACTGTGTGTTCCCATCTCCTGTCCATCCCAGCCCCTAATGTTCCCTGCCATCTCCCTACCATCCTGCAGATGGAAGGGCAGAGTGAAAACGCTTCCTTTCAGGCTATGGCCTTCAAGCTGCTTTCCAAGCTCTGGTTGGAGGGGAGAGAAATGGTCACTAGCAGATGGAGTTTACAGTTTTTTAGGGGCATATTCATGCCCATTGTCATAATAGACCCTGACAATGACTCAACTCCCAGATAAGATCATCCCTCTCCCCATTTGCTAGTGGGTAAACAGAGGTTCTGAGAGGTCGATCAGTCCAAGGTCACACGGTAGTGAGTGACAGCGAGGAAGGAAACCCAGTTCCTGCATCTTTTCTGTGCTCCAGGGTCTGGCCACAGCAGAAACCCAGGCGAGAACAGCAATGATGGCTCAAAAGAAGGCAGGTCTGTCCCTTGCCCTTCTAATTTTCTGTCTTGGAGAATTCCACCTATTCTATTTCCTCATTGGTACAGGGTCAGAGCAGATTCAGAGGTGGAGTTTAGAGTATAGGATGTTTATTAAGAGGCCGAAGCCAGTGGGAGGAGGAGAAGGAAAACGTGAGTGGGGAGAGGGAGAAGTTCAATGTGGTGCAGGCGTGACGGCTTTATCTGACACGAGGTGCAGCTCAGGAAGAAAAATGGCCAAAGGCTGGGCTTTTATACTCCCTCCTGATCTGGCACTGCTCGTGGGCCACCCTGGGCAAGCACCTTCTGTACAGAAAGGTGCTTGCAGCTCCACCTGATGCTGGGGCCGTGTGTCCTTCCTCCAGTGGGGTCTGGGCCGGGCTTCCTCGTGTCTACTATGCAAGTTCCAGCGTCCTGCCCCACTGTCTAACTTATGGCTCCACCTTGCCTCTTATGGCTGCCCTGTTGAGTTGGTCACTGGTCAGTCTGGAAAGAATTTTTCTGATGAGTCTCCAGTGACATGTGTCCCGACGATGCAGGGATGGCTGTGTGTCCCAGCATAAGGGGTTCTCGATCTGTGAAACTGACACTAGGGTGACTGGGGGGACCTCTGTAATGAAAATCACAGAATAAAGGAAAAGCAACTTTCCTGTCCTTTTCCACTTGACCTTTTACTTCCCACCCCCCAACTCTAGTTCCTATTCCTCTAAGGATCTATGTCTATAACTCTGAATGATGACAATGTGTTTTCTTGAGAAAGACAGAGCAACAGCATCCCACAGAGCGTGCTTCTGGGGGGCACTTGTCCTTCTCAGAGGGTGTGAGCGTGGCCTTCGTGTCTGCTGTCGAGGTGGGCACAGCAGACAGCAACCCCTTCCTGGACCCAAGAGGACACGGGAAGGTCAGGACCACGCTCAAGGCCATGGTGACAACTCATGGCCCAGCCAGGAGGAAAGCACGGGTTTCTCGACACTCAGCTTCTCACTCCTTTAGGTTTCAGGGAGAAGGTCCATCAAAGAAAAACTGTCCTGTTGTGTGATGGTTGAAGTTTTGTGCAAATGTCTATATTCCCATTATTGTCCTAGTGGACTGTTCAGGCTATAAACTTGAGATAATTTGCTTTCTTTTTGGTGTCAGAGGGGCATAAATCTAGCATTTGCCACATGGCTCCAGCAAACCCAAGGGAGGCAGAAAGGGCTGATACCTGCCGAAGCGAGCAAACAGCTTAGTGGAGGTTTATTTAATGCCCTATCACTATGCTAACAATACTTGCAGTAGTAGTTACTGTTGTTGTTATTATTATTATTAATCTTGCATCTCTGAGAAGATGCGCTCTGGTCCCTATAGAGTTGGCTCTTGCTTTACCTCCTCACCGTCTGTCCTGCACTCGCGATCTGAGAAAAGTGTCTATGTTTCCACGCTGTGGTCCATGGGTTGCAGACAGTCTGAAGATTATTTCGACTGGACTAGAGACTGATTTTAATTTTCCACAAGTAGACAAGGCTCCTATCAGCTCAGCAACCTGGCAACATCTGTGGCTTGCGGCTGCTCTTGCTAAATTATTTTTTCTTTTTGTTCCTTCCTTTTCTTTCCTGTGGGCAGCTCCTAATCTGTCTTGGCAATGGGACTCTGGCTGTGGGACCCACACCAATGGGATGCCACTCAACCCAAGTGACCCTGAGCAGGGCTCTGTATAAACACAGGCCCTGAGAGCCAGGCTTCTGGGATGAGGGAGCAAATGCCGGGCAGAAAACCCGGAACCGGGTATTGTTTAAGGGCTGTCACCTGCTCCTCGCTTCTCGCTGTCGCCGGGCCCAGACCCACACCAAGGCCAACATTTTATCAACACTCAGCTGCCAAGTAAACACTCGATTCACTGACTTTCTGCTAGCTTTGCTCTATTTGATAACAGAGGAAGTGCTCTGGGCAGAGGGTGCTGGCAGCGTCTGCAGAAATGGTGGTCTGGTCTCAGTTGTGGCAACTCCCTGCTCACTGGAGTTTACACTCCCTGCGGGCCATTGTCATGGAGGGAACCGTGTATTTCTCATCCACATCAAAGGTGGCCTTTTCCTGTGTGAGGCTGTTGCCTTTGACTTCACCGAGGTCGAGGTCGAGGATGCGATTGTTGACTGTTACGAAGTGGGAGTCTGACCAGGACTCTCTCCCAGTGAGATGAAAGGGGTTGACTCTCCAATGCTCACACACTCCCCGCCGCGCTGGGGACCAGACCCGAGCCTGTAATGTCTTGGGGGTGTTTATGAAGTCAGCATCTCACAGGCGAGAGCCAGGCCAAAAAGCTGTAGTTGGAAATAGGATGATAAACGTGGCAGTGACAACGTATTATAGTGCACAGCCTGGGTGCTGCGCAGGGACTTTCTAACCCTAAACTGTGCGGCTATTATATGGTCGTTTTGGGGAAGTGAGGAGTTCAATGTGGGGGAAATGAAAAGGAATTTGAGAAGGTGGCTGTGGATGGGATGTGGATCTCCTGACAGCTCATATATTCGTAGTCCCACTTGGAGAGTCACCAGGGATGTACAATGATAATAGAAGAGGTCCAGCCCCTGCTGGAGGGGCAGGGAGGACTGAGGTGGGCAGTGACTGGCATCTTTGTCATAAGGAGCTGAAGTTTTCTCGAGGGCAAAAGTCCTGACACATCTGCTCTTGCAGGTCTTCTGAGGCTGGCCTATCAGAAGGGGAGGGCTGAGTCCGAGGGAGAAACTGAGGATGAATTGACTTTGCCCTTCCGTGAATCTAGCGGACACAGGTTCACTTAGCAGAGTGGAACTTTTCCAGTCCTCCTGGTCGAACTGACCATGATAAAAGCGTGTCTTCTGTTAGAAGCATCAGAGAACATGAGTGTGTGGGATCAGAGGTAGTCCAGGGGAGTTTATCAGGGTGATCTTCATTTCTTCTTGGGGTGGTAATGAAGCCTGGCAAAGAAACCTTTGCAAACTCTGAAAAGTTAGAGCAAAAGGGGTAACAATCCATCGTTTCTGTGTTTGCTGGAGTGAAGAGCTCTATAAATGTCCTTTCAAATCAGAGGGATTATTCATTTTATCAACACTTGTTTGGTACTTATTAGGGGTCAAACCTAGGCATTACAGATAAAATATTGAATGAATGAGGGATATCCCCGCCTCACTGAGCTAAATAAAGTGTTGTTGGATGACTAGCTAATTAGACATGGCTACCACGGACAATAGCATGCATTTTCCTGGAGCCCTACCAGGCTTCAAATCTTGTCGTGGAAAACATATGAGATCTGAGTATGAGACTTTGCCAACTCAGTTGCCTGCATAGCCTCAAGGGCCAAGATACCAGGGTAAAGGCTCCACTCTGGAAAATGTCCATTTAAGCCTCCTGACCTCTCCAAGGCTGATGTTGCTATAATAAGGAAGGGGGACCTCAGTCACTGCAGAGGCACCTCTGGCTGTCCCAGGGCTGCATTCGCAGCAGCAGTGGCTATTGATGACTTCATGTCTCTGCCCTCATGTGGGGCTTGCTGCCTTTGGCCCTCGGAGGCTCTGCCCACACGTGTCCTCTGGCTGGAGTTCTGATGACCACAAAGGCAAAAACAAGGTTGTTAGGTTAGCTAGCAGAGGGGGCTGTTGGCCCACGGCAAGGATGCTGGCTGTGACTCAGACTTACCAGGAGTGCGCAGAGGAAACCCTCCTTTAGGAGAACAGATAAAGGTCCTTGAGGAGAAAGAACAGTGACTCGTGGTGGGGAATCTGCAACTCTAGACAAAAATAGACCTGGGAGGAAAGCAAACGCATAACTACCAGGAAGCAGGTCTGCTGGGAACTGCTGGGGAAAGGGCCAGTGGGGGACACCTGCTCAGGAAGCCAGGACCCCACAGCCTCCGTGCACTAAGGAGTTGGCAAGAAGGTGCGTGCGAAGTTACAGACACTCTGTGTGCCCACTCCCTCCCCCAGAGGGGACAAGTCATCTGCCAGCCCTACATGCCCTTCTAAGGGTAACAGAGCAACATATTGGGAGTTGGGATCTACTCAGAAAATCTAGAATGTGTGGTTGTTCCATGGGAGTGAGGCGAGGCTCCTGCCTCATCCCACACAGAGAGACGTTACGTACTTTGGTCTCCTATTTGCCTTACTCTTTTTTCCTATTTATTAATTTCTTGGAAACTTGGGTAGGCACGAGTGGTATCATTTCTCCCCATTGATATTTACACGTCATATGGTTCACACACACCTTAAAAGAATGATGGAAACTCTATCTACTGCCGTGTGTATTTGTAAGTCAACGTCTAAACGTTTTCATCATGAGACAGGAACAGGCGATTGCTGGGTAGTCGGGAAGATGAACTACAGTGGTCTGCAAGATGAGATAAGATGGTGATTTATGACAGGTAGAGCGAGTGTCATTTGACTCTGTAAAGTAGGTTTTAAGTATTTTATTGACTAAAACTCTAAAAGGAATCTCATAAAAATTTTACCTTCACACCTCACACGATGCATCTGGAAGAACTCGACCGTCTTGCAAAGCCCGTGTGCACAACAGTAATGGTAGTGACCTGCGCTGCTCGGGCTACTTGGTGCGCAGACTGTCACAGCGCGTCCGAAGGCACTGCTGCTGACACCGGGCTCCACTGTTCCCAGAAGCGTCCACCAGGTGGGGACAGTCCGGGGGCCTGCTGAATCAGAGCAGCGTGTGTTTGTGCGGTGCCGCAGGTGTGTTTCAGCCGAGGGCACTGAGACACAGTATGTCTGAAGTGGGGAAGGGACGCTAGTTTTTACAATGGCACAAGGACTCCTCTGAAAGCAGGCTCACTCTCAGACAGATTGGCTTCCGGAAGGGGTCCCATCCCGGTGTGGGCCCTTTGAAAACAGACTCAGAGAGCTGTGGCGTCGGCCCCCCGGTCTGTGGAGTCTGGCTTTGGGGGCCTGAGCAGACTCACACACAGCCTCCTCCACAGTGTGTGCTCCCTGGAGGGAGCATGCTAATATGCCACATATACATCCTCGCACATGTACCCTCATGTCAGTCCACACGCCTCATCTCCAGGCCTCCTCATCTCCTTGCTATTTTTATTTTCCTCCTTGACCAGCAGCGAGGCCATTCCTCGCTGCTCAGGGCTCTGTGTACATTCCAACCACTTCTTCTGCAGTAACGGGATGACCAGCTACACCACCAGAGCCCCCCTCTCAGAAGGGCTCTCCCTCTGCCCTGTTTCTCGGGGCTGCCCCTGTGTGGGGGTGCTGGGGCCCAGGGGCCAGGCAGCTTCTGTGATAGAGGAAGGTGGAATGGACGAGCAAGCCCCGGCCACAGATGACAGCCAACCTTCACCTCCATGGAGTCGCAGACGCCCCAAGCCCAGCCAGAGCTTTCTAATCTCCAGACATGAACGTGAACTTGCTCACTTTTTAAATGTTGGCTCAAAGCCTTTTAAGAAAACACATGCCTGCCTAGTCAGAGTAGGACAAAGGGTCTCCCCAGGGTCCCTGTTTTCTTAGGGACTCACACATGGCTGCGGGTTTCTAGACATCTCCAAAGGACACAGGGACCTGAGGAAGTGTGTGTTTCCAGGTGCTGGGGGTCTCCATAGGCTACATCAGTGTGTAGACAACCCCCAAACACTGGGAGTCACTGCCTAACAGTGAGGTGTTGGGGTTTTGTTCTTTTTCCCCCTAGAAGGCCTCTTGGACCTACGTGCAAATATCTCCTTTTTTGCCCTTTGGTTGGCTTCGCTTGTGTGTATGCTGCTTCAGTTCAGACCTCTGACTGCCTGTGGTTTTCCTAAGTGTGAGCCAGAGAAGGTTCTGGAAAAGTCAGTGAGGTTAATGCCTTATGTCTGTGCTCTCAAACTGGGGCATTTTTACCCCCAGGGCACATAGCCTGCACCCACATGAAGCCACGGGAGAATTGTGGGCACAAATTCCTGGGGCATCCATTTTTCAAGGGTTTGGACAATTGTTAATTCTGTATTTACTAGAAAATAGACATGAGTATGTTATGGAGCAGACTGTAAAGTTCTCATGAATTATGGACATACATACAGGACTTCAAAGACACTCCGTGCTAGTTTTGAGGCTCCTCCAGGCTCTGCCTCCTGCTCCTGGTGCCTGTCCATCCTCCTTTGCAGCCAAAGGTCCTCAGTAGAAAATTCTGAAAAATGCCGCCCTATATACACCAAGAGTCCTAAAACTTTGCCTACTCTCAGGGGCCCATGGTGTACCTGAGTCACAGGAAGCTGGACTTAGGGCAAGATAGGCATTTGGGGCTCTGTGGGGAACTATTTCAAAGTGGGGGAACAGAGGCTCACAGATACCAGGATTCCTGAAACCACCTGGGGCTTCTTGGAAGGACCTTGGTCTCCAGACGGGTCTGTCATGTGGAAGACACACCAAGTGTAGCCTTGGTGTCGACTTGTCCCAGAGGCTGGGGTGGGGCCTGGGCTGGTTTCCCAGTCTGCCCGGCCTCAGTTCAGGGGCCTTCGGCACAGGGCGGGCACATGAGTTGGGCCCTCACCTTTGGCAGGTGTGGTTATTGTATCGGAGTCCTGAGCTAAAAAGCATGTTCTGTGCTAAACACATCATCTAAAAGAAATTCCCAATTATGTCCAGAAAATGCAGCCTGAGAACACATGGCCTAAGGTTCACATAGGTAGGTATCTCTAGGTGTGGCCACTGTCTGACTGAGTATGGTCTGCCCAGTGTGTTTAAGGCCCCAGGACTGTGGAAGGCTGGCGTCGACTCCAGGATCTTGCAGAACAAACCCACAGCCTGGTTGAGGGAGACTGAGCTCAGAGACTTCAGTAAGCCTCTGCCTTTGAACTGGGAATCTCCCCTTTCACACCAACCTGCCACCAGGGAAAAGGAGGAGGCAGCAGAGAACCAGGTTTGGGCTGGTTTTTCCTTTACTTCTTTCTGGAAGTGAAGAGAGGCTGGCTTCTGGCTCCACTGCTTCTGACCGTGCAGTCTGGAGCAGTATTGCCATCAGTCACACGCAGCCCTCACTCCTGCTTCTGCACAGTGGGGGGCATACGAATATAAGTAGCAACAAGAGCTGTCATGAGAATCAATTAAATGGGTGGATGTAAATCCTTACCAGGGTGCCCAGCCCATTGGAAGTGATCAATAATCTGAGATTTTTAAAAACTTGAGCACATCACAGTTGCTGGCTACCTCGATTAGAAGGTTGATGAAGGCAAAAGAATGAGTCAGGACAAGCGCACCACGCCGGTGAATCCCGAGAGGCCACGGTGCAGCCTCTGGGTCACGCAAATGTCCAGTGAGGCTGTGAGATCAGGCTCGGACCAGGGAGAGGGCTGAGTGAGGGGGGTGATTCAAATGTGCATGGCCACTCCTGCCTTCAAGGAGCTCAGTTCCTTGGGGGGAAAGCAACAGGTTTAAACACAGAGTGGCAGCAGCATGCACCATTTCTAAACCAGAGGCTTGTAGCAGCACTCACAGGGACCGGGAGAGCAAGTGGACAAACTGGGAGGAGAGGTGAACTTGAGAGCCTGCAGAGCAAACATGCAGGTTGGGGGGCGGGACTGTGGGTGGGGCGGGGGGTGAGGGGAGCAGCTGGAGGGAAGGAAGGACAGGAAGGGAGCAGAGCTCTGGTTAGAGGGATTGGAATAGGATGTTGGCCCAGGCAGGTGACAGAGGTGTGGCAGGCTGGTGACCTGCATCAGAGCAGGCTTTAAGCAGTGGCAGGGCTAGGGCACAGTGCTAGAACAAAGGGACTGATTGATTCTAGTCCCAAGGACTGACATAACTTAGATCAGAGTCCCCAGTCCCCAGACTGAGACCCAGTACCGGTCAGTGGCGGGTTAGGAAACAGGCCACACAGCAGGAGGTGAGCTGTGGGCGTTGCCGCCTGAGCTCTGCCTTCTTTCATCCCTGCATTCTCTTCCCCCACACCCCACTCTCTCAAGTCCACGGAAAAATTGTCCTCCATGAAACCCGTCCCTGGTGCCAAAAAGGTTGGGGACCACTGACTTAGATCATGCTGAGGCCAAGGTCCTGTTGGGAGGCCCCAGGACACCCCAGGAAGCCGCGGGTGCCTGAACCCCTGCACCTGACTTTGAACTTAATCTCCATAAAACCCCACATTGCCCCTAAACACCTGTCTTATTGTAAATCAAGCTCTCTGAGACTCGGCTCACCCGTGGACAGTTGAGGGTGGCATTGTGATCAGCAGTGGCAGTCCCTAGGCCGGGGGAAGCCTGGTACTCGGCATGGGCTTGGTGCCGGGATTGAGGCTTGACGGTGATGCTCCTGGGGTGTCAGGACAGACCGACCCCAGAAATGACATCTCGCGAGCACAGCAAGGAGGTCTGGGCCATGGCCTCAGGGCAGGTGCACCCACTGGGAGCTGACCAAGCGGGGACCAGGCCCAGGGGTCTTCCAGCCTCACTCTTCAAAATGCGGTTCACACCTTGTGAGACCCATGGGAGCTTTCAGAAATGCAGATTCTCGGGCCAATTGTTGTGTCAGCCTCTCCGTGATTCCCATCTGGTCGAAAGACACTTTCTCTGGTTTCCAGCATCATTTCCTCCTTGGACGGGAGGGGATCCAGGAAGCAGGGCAGGTGTATTTGTGTCCCAGGCCTGCCGTGACCCAGTCCCACTGACTGGGCAGCTTCAACGACAGAACCTCATTGTCTCATAGTCTGGGGGCCAGAAGCCCGAGATCAAGTGTCGGCAAGGTGGGTTCATCAGAGGCCTCTCTCCTTGGTTTGTGGGTGGCTGTCTTTCCCTGTGTCCTCATGAGGCCGTCCCTCTGTGTGTGTCTGTGTCCTGACCTCTTATAAGGACACCAGTCATAATAGACTAGGACCCGTTTCCACTCACCTCTTCAAGGCCGTCTCCAAATACAGTCACATCATAAGCTACTGGGGGATGAGGACTTCAACATATGAATTTGGAGGGACACAATTCAGCCCATGACAGGTGGCGAGGGAAGTGACAGAGCTCTCTTTTTGCATGCCTGTTTCCTTCTGTCCAGGAGGACAGCTCTCTCCCAGATCTCCTCCAGGAGATGTCCTCATGGCTCAACATTGGGAACTGGGTCCTATGGTCACCCTGGCTGCAAAGGAGGTCAAAGAAAAAGTAACTGCCTTCTCTGGCCTTTGTGGTGGTGGTGGGGGTGTGCATGGGAGGAGGGAGATGGTAAAGGGCTTAAGAAAGGGACCCAACCAGCTTCTGCCCTAACTAGCTTAGGGGCCTTGGGAAACACTCCTTAACCTTAGCTTCTTTAACTCTGCAAAGAGAGGGTTGGATTGGATGGGATCTAAGGTCTCTTTCAGTGAAAAGGAATTTATTCTAGAAATCCAAACCCTAGTGTGCATGGCAGAAAGGTCACTAATCTGGGGCACCTGGCTTGGGATTTTGAAGCACCTGGGAGCTGGTTGGTCAGCTTGGGTGGGTTCTCTGCCTCTGGGCTGTGCAATCAGAAGCGTGTCTGGAGCAGCTGAGCTTGTAGGCGGTTCAGGGGCCACTGGTTGAAGGACAACGTTGGACATCTGAGGCAGAGCCCGGCTGCTAGCGGTCAGTGGGGCTGTGTTATTAACCTGCTGCCTTGGGGAAGGTTGTGTAGGACTCTAAAAGGCAAACATAGAACAGAGAAAGAGATGGTGTTGGTTAGCATTGAGATTCCTGATTATGGGGGGAGGGGAGGTCTATTTGCGAATCCCTTTTTATTCTTTCTCTTCTCTTCTGGTCCATTTCTAGGATGGACTACCTCCTGTGCCTTGGAAGCAATGGCTTATGGGGTCAAGCTCTGGGATGAACAAACCCAGATTTGAAGGCCAGCTTGGACACCTACCAGCAGGCCAACACTAGACAATTTGCTAGCCTAAATCTCAGATCCACCCTCTGTAAAATGGTGCCATATTTCCTGGGAGTTTTTGATGATGAAATAACTTGATATGTGTATGGGGTAAGGCCTAAAATGAGGGTTCGACATCATGTGCCCTGCCCTCTGACATCTGTTCAAATCAGGAGGGGCTCAACTGGCCTAAACTGTAGCTCCCGCCCCACTCTGCTCCTGCAGATAGGGTCCTCTGACCCAGCAATCCTCCCTCTGCCCCAAACCCAGCTTCCAGCTTCTCCCAGAGTGGCATGTATCATTCAGTTTCCTGCCAGAATCACTCAAGCAAGCCAAGCACAGCCTGGTGTCTGTGGGAACCAGGGGTCACCCTACCCCCTGCTCCTATTTTTTTCTTTTTACTATAAGCCTGCCCCTGTTAGCCTCGGTTTTTTCACTCTGATCCCGAGACCAACCCCTGTGTGGCCCTGCGTGGTGTGCATGTCTTCCTCGCCTGGGATGTGAGGACATGTGGCAGATGAACTGCCGTTGTCATCTGTCAAGAGTCAGATGTTGTGTGTTTGGTCATAACCTTAGGGTGGAAATCCCTCCCTCACCATCTGCGTGAATGAGAGGCAATCAAAACAGTGTGTGACAGGCTCAGACACCGTGAGACACAGCTGTCTGCTCTTGCTACTGTCACCATCAGTGCGGAGGAAGATGGCAGTCTGGAGTTCTTTCAGTGAAGTTTGGTCAGTGTGTTTGCTCTCCCAGGGAACTTTTCTGGAACTTTCTTTCCTCCTTAGCTAGGACACATATTATTTGTGCTTGTATTTCATTGGCCAGAACTAATCCCATGTTCCCAACCTAGCTACAGAGGTGACTGGGAAATGCAGGGGGGTTCAGGGAATATTGACAATGGCCATTGTCACTGCCAGGTGACCCTGCGTGGGTCTTCTCATTTCAAATCCAGAATAAATGTGGTTTTAAAGAGATATGTAATCTGTTTGCTCTTGGTATACCAGCCTGAAGATGAAAATGGGGGTGGGGGGCGGGAATTAACCATAATGACCCTTATTCTCTGGATTCTTTCCATAACTTTAATTGCTCCCTGTATTAAGTCTCCACCACAAACTGTTTTCCCAGGAGCCCCCAGGGGACATTCCCCGGACACCTGAGACAAACCTCATCCGATGCCCAGGCAGCCCTACACTTCCTCCTGCTGGGCCTGTCCCACTCTGAACAGAAGTGGGCCCATTAGGGTTCCGTAAATCCTGTGGTCTGCGGTCTAGGCTGTGTCCCTGAGACAGAGATGGTGACTGCTGTCCCCTGCCCCACTCCCACCCACCTCCTGATGCATTTCTTCCACTATCTCTGCCCATCCATCCACTCCTAAGTATTCCATAAGCAACTCCCTCGCCACGCGTCTTGTAAGAAGAAGGGTGCCAGGAGAAGGGTGGAGACCATGTGCGGGGGTAATGTTAGGATGCTGGAGTCTGCTCCATTCTTGAGACACCTACTCGGGATGCCCTCTCTGACAAGTCAGAGATGAGAAACCCTGTGCTGCGTAACCCTGTGTTGCCCTTCCCACGCCTCCCCAGGCCTATCTCCATTCAACAGACCACCTTCCCCTTTACTTTTCCAAGAGATTTTCAAATACCCTCCTTTCCCATATTATGCCTGCACTCCTACCTGATATGAGGGTGATTCTGGGCCCAACACCTGCCTAAAAGTGTGAATTTTCATCCAGACAAATGTCTGGCATACATATTTTCCAACTTTCCCGTTTCTTTTCCTAGACAAAAATAGTTTGACAAAAAAGTTATAGAATATTTCTCAGACCTCCAGAAAACTTTACTAAACATTTTGATAAGTGAGGTGTAAAGGAGTTGAAATATGCAGGTCAAAGTCCCCTGGAAACATGGGAAGCCTCCTACCAACGAGGGGAGACGTGCTTTGCAAAACCATAGTTTCATTTTTTCTGAACCAGAAGCACTTGAAAAAAGTCGTTGGAGACATTCAGCAATCCCACACTGGCTGGGCTCCCCCATCACTGATTTCAAGGGAAATTAAATCCATGTGTTTCTCATTCATTTACACTCGGCTCACCGAAATACTATTCAGTGAGAGCGCTGGGACAACCAGGAAGCTGTCCAGGCTGTGTTTTATTTTTATTTGTTTTTGTTTTTCAATTGTAGCTGACATTCAATATTACATTAGCATCCAGGCTGTTTTTAAGTCATGTTGTCCTCAACTGGGAAGTGGGCTTGGCCCACGTTCCCTCTGGTCAGCTTCTCTGGTGGTTGATTTTCCATGTGGAACCCACAAAGTCCTAACAGACTCGGAACTCCTGAGGTCGACTCAGACATGTGAGGGCTCTGGGAGGTCAACCAGCCCAGCCCCCTGCTTGGGGCAGATCGGCATTCGGAGCTCTTGTTCCACCAGTTTAGTTCTGTCTTCGTTGCTAATCTCTTCCTGCCATCAGCAACCTTTCCCTTCAGGAAATCCGTCCCGATAGCTGCCCTGAAAGGCTCGCCCACTGCTGTGGACACTGCTCATGCGTCACTCGGATGTCCTTGGACAGTTGTTGCCGGCCCTCTGTTCCCAGCTTCCCACTTCTGCAAGCTCTGCTGCTAGGGCTTGCCCTGGGGCCCCGGAGCCATCTCATCCTCAGCCCGAGAGAGGAGTCCTGGGTTAAGAGGAGTAACTGTGTTACTCTAAGTGTTTTTGTTGTTGTTATTGTTGTTGCTGTTTTTGATGTGGACACGGAATACCACCACGGAGGGGCATGTGGAAGTGAAAGAGACTTTTGATACTCACCAGCTCTGGATGGGGGGCATGCGTGCCTCGGAGAGGGCCGTATGGGAGGAGCCGAGAGAGAGTAAGGACCCATGGGCAGGTGTCTTAACCGGGGTCAGGTGAATACACAAGCCAAAGGCATGACGGGATTTCATCGTTGCATTTGAATGCAATTAGGTCACAGGCAGGGGAGGGCAGGGAGGCCAACTCCTGGCAGGGCCAGCCTTGTCACTCTGGTGTACCTGGTCACCTAGGTGGGGTACACGCAGACTGTGGTTGTTGAGGCAACAGGAAACTGGGAAGTTTAAAAATTGTACAGTACCGATCAGGGGTCTTCTTGGAGGACGGATGCTGAGTCCAGAGTGTCAGCTTTCTCCCTGGAGCGTGGCTGGGTAGAAACGTTTGACGGGCCTGTGAGAGGGAGCTCCATAGTCATACCTGCCTTATGTCTCACTTAGGGCCATCATGCCGTTAGTCTAAATGAACTTCCTCCAGTTGCAGGAATGTCTGAAAAACACTCCATTCCCCTGATATTCAGAAATCGAAACAGCTGCTCAAGTCCTCAGAAGATCCTAGCGTGGCTCTCACATCACGTGGCTCTCTCACTGCGTGGCTCTCTGGTAGGAGGAGACACCGGGGAAAGGTGTGGGGGTGGCTGTGCTCACAACGTCAGTACTGGGAGGAGGGGGGAGAGTGGTAAGGAACGCCAGTGGGCACTCCTGGCAAACAGCTCAAAAGCAGACACTGCTCGTGGATGCTGGGCCAGGGAACTGTACAAGAGTGACTGTCTGTGGATAAAGCCTGGCACATGACAAGCACTTAAGAATATTTGATGTTAAAACAACAAAGCCCTCCATCTTTAAAAATGGCAATGTGGGAAGATTCTGGGATGTGATCAGTAACTCTGGCTTCTGGGACAGAACCTGCCACACCTGGGGGATGAGAATTTCTCTGAGGAAGTGAGCGGTATGGTTAGGTATGAGATCTTAAGGGTTGAATCTGCCTCTTCTGGATGTCAGCTGGGTGACATTGGGCAAGTCCCTTAAATGTTCTGTGCTTTGGTTTTGACATTTGCTGTTATGGGATAATAATAGTGCTTGCTTTTCCCTGAGGATTAAATGAGTAAATTCACGTGCAGCTGTGAGCACAGCAGCCAACACTTAGTATGCGCTTGATGAAGGCTGGTGGTTAGTGTTACTGGGCTATCATCTCGCAGACTGATAGCGCTGTGCGGGAGGAAGTTGTGGGACAGGACTCAGCTCTGTGAGAGTGAGAGAGATGATGCTAATCACACGCGAGATGAGATTTACAAAATGCTCGTGAGTTACATCTTATCTAGCTGGAAGAGTCTTAGTCTCAGTCTCCTTTAAAGGGGGGGCTTACGTGTGGACCAGCAGCTGGGGCCGTTTGCCACAAATACGGGGTCTCAGGATCCATCCCAGACCTAATGAATCAGAACTTCCGTTTTAACTGGCTCCCTAGTGATTACCATGCATATCAATTCTTTAATCTCACTTATTACAGTAATATTCAGAGAATAAAACTGCATTCATTTAAACTGTCCTGGTGTGTGTGTGCGTGTGTTAAGTTTATTGGGGCATAACTGACGTACAAGTTGTACGTATATATCTTGTTGAGTTCAGACATTTGAATACGCCCATGAAACTATTACCACAAAGTGCGAAATGTATCCATCATTTCCAAAAATGTGTTTGTTTTATTTTGTTTTTTTACATGAGGCCTATCATCTTACACTTTAAAGTGCACAAAACTGTAATGTCAACTCTAAGAACTCTGTCGTATAGCCAACCTCTGGAACTTAGTTTCGAGTGATGTGCAGACCTATTACGTCACCACGCCCTCGGGTTTCCTCACACCCTTCTGTACTCGTCCCACCCCGGACCCCAGGCAATCTCTGCTCGGCATTACCACAGATTATTTGGAGTACTTCAGAATCTCGTGTAGGTGGCGTCACTCGGTACGTCCTCTTCTGGTCTGGCTTGTTCGCCTGTGTTGTTGGCCCCATCAGTAGATCACTGACGTCTGTTGTAGCCCCTTGTATGGGCAGCTCACATTTCCTCTGTCCTCCTGTCGGTGAACATTCAGGCTGTGTACAGACTTTCCTGGCTGTTAGAGACAAAGCATCACGAACAATGACACATACACGTTTTCATTCCACTTGGGTAATATCGGAGAACGGAACGACTGGGTCTCTGGTCGCCGAGATATGGGATGTCTGGCATGATCTCGTGGGCTTTGTTAATTCTTTTCCTTTTTTTCTCTCTTCTTTGGTTTGGATACTCCTATGGAGTTGTATTCAAATCTACCCATCCTTCCCTCCTTCACTTCCATTCTGCTATACAACCTACCTAGTACATTTTTTATTCCTGATACACATTTTCTCAGTTCCAACATTGCAACTTGGTTCTTATTTACATATTCTATATCTCTGTTGAGGTTTAAGCATTTTTTCCTTTGTTGCCATTATACTTTCCCTGCCTTACTGAGCGTAGTTTTGAAAACTATCATCTCAGGGTTGACCCCTGTTAATTGTCTTTTCTCTTGAGACTAGGTCACATATTCCTGGTTCTTCATATGTCACAGTCAAGAGCCAGATCAGGAGGAGCCATTCAGCCCATGTTAGGGCAAATGTGAAGAATCAGCTTTTGAGAAAGGGAGTAGTGTGATCCAACTTTAATGTGACCCGTTTTAGAATGACCACTCTGTGTACCGCAGGGCAGATAGGTGTGAAGGGAGAAAGACTAGAGGTGGTGTCACCCGTGGAAAGCTCAGAAAAGCAAGATGAGAGATGGCAGTGGCCTGTACGTACCAGGAGTGAAGCAGCTGGAAGGGAAGAGAAGAAACTGGCATGAGAGCCGTTCCAGGGGTGCTGTGGGCAGAGTGATGGATCAGACACTTGTGATCAGGAAGCGGGACAGACAAGGGGGCTTCTCAGGTTTGCAGCACTGGAGAGGGAGATAGTTTGGGGAGGAAGACAGTGTATGAGAGTATTGTTCTTGGAACGATGTGGTGCTACCTGATTCGACAAAGTGGAGTAAGTGCGAGGACCCGCCAGGCGACGCAGCTGGTGGACTGCGGACAGCAGCAGAGGCACCTCGGCGAGCCTGCCTTCGTTGAAGGGAGGGGTCCTCCCAACCCTTGCAGTAGGAGACACACATGCCGATAAATGACAGACACAGAGATGTGAAGTGCATCTACATGTCAAGTGGTTTCAAGTCTTGGGAAATCCGCAAGCTCTAGCTCTTGGTGAGAGAAGCTGGGAGCTCCTGATTACCTTGCAGAGGCTCAACCTAGTGTCCAGCCACTGGAAAACCGGGGTTCAAAAGTCTTCCTGTGTACGAAACAGTGGAGATGATTTCCAGGGGGGGAAACTCCTCGTTCTGTACCCGGAGAGCCCGGCACCCTGTGAGGAGAGTGTCTAAGTGCATCCCCGGCACAGCTTCTGTGCAGCCGTGGCCAAGCCAGGATGGGGCACCTGCTAGAGGGTGGCTTTGCGTGTTTGTCCTGCAGGACTGGGAAGTCTGTGGCAGTGACCCTAACTGGGCCAGGTGGAGCCCTTATCTCTTCCAAGGAGAAGAATAGGAGGAGGGTTGGGTGTTAACAGTCTCCGATGACATGGAGAGAGAAGAAAAGTATTGTCGCTTGAATTGTGTTCCCTCAAGGAGGTGTGTGGAACTCCTAAATCCCAGGACCTCAGAATGCGGCCTGACTCGGAAATAAGGTTTGACAAAGGCGACCAAATTAAAGTGAACCCATGAAGTGGCCCCTAACCCAGTATGACTGGTGACATTATAACAATGAGGAATTTGGACAGGGAGACAGACATGGAGGGAAGATGGCGTGAAGAGACAGAGAGAAAGCTATGAGGAGACAGAGGCAGAGATCAGAGATGCTGCCACAAGCCAAGGAATGTCTGGGGCCACCAGATGCTGGAAGAGGCAGGAAGGACCTTCCCCCACAGGTTTCAGGGGGCCCATGGCCCTGTCGACACCTGATTTGAGACTTCACACCTCCAGAACTGTGAGACAATGAATTTCTGTTCTTCTAAACCACCAGCTTGTGCTAATTTGTCACGGCAGTGCTAGAAAAAGACACAAACCTCTCGGCTCCTTCAGGAATCTGCTTTTATCTTCATAGTACAGGGAAGGTTGACAAATCAATATTAATGTGGAAACCACAACACTCTGAGGACCTGGTGCGGTGATCAGGTGATCGTGACAGGGTCTGTTTCTGCTGAGTAAATAGTACGTGAGGCAAGGAGTCACTTTACCCGACAATGAACTACACACCTATGGCTGTCCGGGGGTGTGTGCCTCCCGGCCTCCCCACTTTGCCTTCGGGAGCTCAGACTGACCCACGCACAGTGGCTTCCACTCTGAGTCTCACCCAGGGGACATGAAGACGCTGTCCCCTCACTGAATCTACCTCGTTCTTGTCCTGCTCTATTCAAACCTCTCTTTCCAGTGAGGAAGCCCCAATATCTTACCCAGTTCCATTCCTGTATTGGCTGGTGACCTTGTGCTTGAGTTGCAGCCTTAGATTTTGTCCCAGAAACAAGGCTTGCAGGGCTTTCCCTCTTCACGGACCCCTCCCAGGAAGAGGTCCTGCCTTGAGGCAGGGCCCTAGGGCTGGGTCCCGCTACTGAAACTTCACTCGTCCTTTGTGTGCATCCTCCCAGGGACCGCTCCTTTGACGTACCTGCCCCTGACCCGGAGAGATTTGCAGACCAGTCTTTCCCAGTATGAGACCCATTATCAGAACGTCCCTACACAGTCAGCTTCCAAGGCCTCCCTCTGCCCCTGCCTGGCATTTTGAGCTTTGCTTAGTGTCTGGGCCCTGTCCATTCCCACCCTGGCCCTGGTCATCCTCACAGCAGGGACTGAGTGTGTGGGGGCCACTCCCATGTCCCTGCAGGCCCCTGATGCTCAATGTAGGATCCCAGCAAGCTCTGCTGATTCCGGAGTGTTCGCTTCTCTCTATAAAGCTCTCTTGGTCTCTGGGCTCAATCAGCCAAGACCTTAAAATGGTTACCTATCTTAGAGTTTCACTGAAGAGCCAAGTAGCAATCGTTATGAATCAGGTGTCCAGAGCTCAGCCAAACATTCCCATGGAAACTCCCCGCTCCGTCCTCTGTAGCAAAGCCCCACTACACGCATTGTCGGTCTATAGCGTTAAGTCAGCATCCACAAGTCCCGTCTGTGGCCACATAGCAACTCAACCGCGGCTTGGTTTTCTGTTGATAAAAAACACTCAAGGGCCAAGCAAATGCTTATTTACCTCAAGAACATAAACTACTAGCCCCCTAGTCTCCTATGGGGGCCTTGTGTGATGGCCCACCCGGGGGCACGATGGAGCTTGGGGGAAAGGATGGGCTTTTACTTTGTTCAGTCCCGGGTTTTATACCTGACTCTAATTTATTAGCTATGTGACTGAAGTTCTCTGGGCCTCAGTTTTCCCATCCGTAAAATGGGGGTCCTAACAGTTTCTACACATGTTAAGGAGATATGATCCGCTGTGGATGAGAAAAGGTTTGATGGAAAGTAGCTCCCCGGAGGGATCCGATCAGAAATTCCTAACCGGGCAGGTGATGGTGGGTAGGCCGCCGAGGCCTGCATGTGTATAATAAAAGGTTTTCCTTTGCCTTAAGCAAGCCCTGAGCACTGTGCATCTAGGTTAACACACCCTTGAAATCAGCTATAACCACCCTCCAGAGAGCACATAAAGTTGACTGCCCTGTAATTCCATCCCCACCTCGCTTTTTCCCACACTCATGTCATCTTTCTTATGTTCCCTCCTCACTTTCAAATGCATAAAAGAAGCTGAAAACTGTTATTTTCTGGAACATTTGAGAACTTGCTCCCCAGCATGTTGTTGGTTTGGCTCCAATAAACTCTCATAAAAGGTTCTCCACAGGTTTGGACGTTTCTCACGTTGACACAATCATAGTGAACGTAAAGAACTTTGAACCAAACTAGGCACATTTGCTTGGTCTCCCCGGCTTTTTTCTGAGATTTTTTAATCCCGGCCACTGCCGTGTCTACTCTTTGGCCAACTGGTTTTCCCCACAAGCCTAGGTGGGCTCTTGTTTCCATCTTGGTGAGTCGCATTCACATCCCTCTGACCTTTCCTTCTAGACTGGTTGTTTCCTGTTATTTTTACCTTCTGGATACTGATTCCATATGCTCAGCTCCTGAATAACAGACCTCTGGCAGCATGCTAAGCCTTCATATAATTCTTCCAGCCTCCCAGCCTCATGCTTTTCCTGGGCGATCCATTCTGCATCACTTTAGCCCTGACCTTGGGCCATCACACACAGAAATCAGCTCCACAGTGACAGTCCCATGTTGTAAATTCAGGGATTACGACGATCAGCCAGGCGGGAAAGACCTAGCTCACTGCATTGACTCGCGGGGTCACACTGGGCGAGACATGGGACCTCGGTGAGCTCTCAGGTCTTCTGTAAAGTGTGTATTGGAGTTACAGCTCATGAAGTGGGAGGAAGCCAGAGCTGTGTGTCCTACTTCCTTCACTGGGTCTAAATGGGCTGTTACGTGTTGGAAGTTGTTTGAAGCATTCAGAAACCTGTAGGTGTGAGTGTCCTTTGCGCTCTGTAAATCCAAGATGTGATCAGAAGTCATGAGATGTGTGTGTATGTGTGTGTGTGTGTGTGTGTGTGTGGCTTATATGATCAGAGAGGCAACAGGCCTCACTGGCAGCAGGTCAGCTGGAGGGGGGCGGGGCAAGGAAAAGCACACACTGTTCTGTGTTGGCTGAGACAGCGAGCCTTGTTTGTGGCAGACTGTGGCAGACCTTGACCCCACATGTAAACAGAGTACACCGACAGCGGACTGTCGAGAGCAGTAGCGTCTGGCAGATTCAACACAGGCAAACCAAGAAAAATAGAAAAAGTGGTCCATGGGCCCGGAGAAAACACGTCTGGGGCTCTCAAATGTACTCCATGCTAAACATTGTTACGGCAGTCTTACATGCAAATAAAGGGGTAGGAAACCTAGGGGAAAACTCAAAGTTTTGAGGAAGGAGATGGACTTCTGCATAAAAAATTTAACCATTAAAATTGTTAGTGTGATGTTTCTGAAGACAAGTGCACAAAGTCCAGGATTTCTGACAAGAGGCCTGTGGTCTGCTAGGCTGCTGTGTTCCCAGCCCAGGCCCAAACGCTGCTGCGACGAATTCCCGTATTCACGGCCCCAAGGCCACGGCGTGGTGAACGCAAAGCTGACTCATGTCGTGGATGTGGATAGCCCAGTTCTCAGCCAAGGTCACCCCTTACAGGCAAGCAGATGCTTGAGGTAATAGAATAGAAAATAATACGTGTCAGAGAAGTTTCGTGCAAATTACAATTAATAAAACATGTCCTACATCTGATGAGCCTCATCGCTGTGCACTTTCTGGAAAACATTTTGGAAAACATTTTTTTTTTCCCAAACAGCATCCTCAAATGTGACTTCCTACTATATGACCAGGCTTTTTTATTTCCAACTGTCACATTCTTACTCAAACAGTCTTGCCACCACTTCGAATGGTGCAATCAATGATACAAGGTTCCAAAGAGCAGGTTCCCAAAGGGATGCTGGAAGGAAGTTTGGGGCTATGGCAGCCATATGTGCATATGTGGCTTCCCCAGAAAAGTGTGTCAAGGACAACGGCTGTCCTTGGATGCATATCTGCTGTGCTATCTTACGGCCACACTCGTACAGGTGTCTTTAAGGCTTATATAATTATGGGTCTTCTTGCTTTCAATCCATCCAAGTAAAAGAGCAATGGCATGTAAGGGACTTTGGTAGGCAATGAGGCACTGAGAGATTGCTGTTAAATAATTACTGGGTCTCTAATCACTGACTAAAATGAAACGATCAGTACAGTGTCAAAGCAAAAAGGAGAACAAGATGAGGCAGGGGTTTTATTTCTTTTTTTTTGATTGGAAAGGAAGCAAAATGCAGTCCTTTGGGCATTGACAGAAAGGAACCTCTTAAGTTCTTAGGGCTCAGCTGTCCCCAGGGAGGGCATCGCTGGGAACAGCTCTTTGGAATGAGTTTATCCCTGAGCTCTCGAAGGAAATGTCAGCTTCCTCTCCACAGGGCTCCCCCCCAGCACCTTCGCCACTCCAGTGAAGGAAACAGACTCAGGACTGTGGAATTGGCTTTATTGTGTTTGTATTTTCTATTGTTTCACAGATTAGAGTGATTCCATATGTAAAAACAGAAAGGTGATGCAGTTGCATATGCAAAACGAGATGGTCTGACGTGCAGAGGTATGAATTTGTAGAACACACAAAAAAGGACATCATTAAAGCCGGTCCCATGTAAACCGGGCTCCCCGGCCACAGAGCGCACATGCCAGTGAGTGTGAGGTTTCCAACACGCAGCAAACAGTAGCTCGGCCTTGAGAAACACGAGTCACTGCTCCGCCGAGGCACAGTCAGGTACGGGACGCACATCAGTGTCCCAGCATAGTGATCAGACGCAGAGGGACACAGGGCAGGAGACTGAGGCACGATCCAGACGCTGGCAAGGGCACACCGCTAGGATTTACAGGGAGTGGGGCTGTTTGCTTGTAAAATCTGCCTGCGATTTGGGATTTTAGTCTTCGTAACCTTCCCTTGAATTTCATTAAGTGGTATTTTGGAGTGGGTCCTTTTGGATTCGAGAAGTCTGTTTACCAAAGCAGCCGCTTTGTAACTTGCAATTCCATGACACCGCACAGAAATAATTCTTCCAAAATAGATCCAAGTTGGCTGGTATCCTGCCTTCCTCTCCCGCCTGCTATTTAATACCCCGTCAGCACACAAACCAGCTTCCTCTTGTGATCTGGAAGTTTGTTTTTGTAAAAAGCCCCTGACACAGTCATACTTCCTGCAATGATTTGGTTTAATACAACATCCTTACTCTTAAGATTTGATTGCCGATGAAAAAAATGTAGTTAAATTACAGAGATGAAAAAAAACAACACGGCATTTCTTTGAACTTTCCCTTCACTCGCCTTCTTGGAAACTCTTTTTAAATAATATCAAGGACATCTGCACTAGTAACAATAGCAATCAAAGCTGAGAGGCCACATTTCTTAGCTCAGTCAACAACTTCTGGCTCCTTTCTTTCTTTCTTTCTTTCTTTCTTTCTTTCTTTCTTTCTTTCTTTTCTTTTCTTTTCTTTTCTTTTCTTTTGTTTTTTGTTTTTTATTTTAGGAAATAGCTACTCTACAATCAATTGGAGTGGCTAACTTAGAGCCTAATTTTGAGCAAGTTCTACCACTGACTTGAATACTTCAGGCTATCTTAAGGGGGTGAGAAGGTTTGGATACTAGACAGGATTTGGTCTCAAATAAAGACCATAGCTCAGTACTACGTCATGAAGCGGGAGCTGCTACACAAGAAGTTTGCTGATGGGATTTTTAGGCTGACTCCTTCCTCGTCGGCTTTGCCCATCCCGTGCCAGCCAGGAACACAAGACCCTTGGCCTGATTCTCCAGCCGGGGGCTGGGAACGAGGGCTCCAGTGCACCGTGCACCTGGGCTCTGAGGCTGGTGCTCCAGGCCTCTCCTGGATGGACAGGCCTGGAGTGGGACAGGGTCCCACTGGTGGCACCCTGCTCCACGCTGCATAGAACGTGTCAAAGGCCCCCCTGTGTTTGCCTGCAATTTACTTGTACTCATGGAGCAAGTCAAGAAAATATCCTTTTGGATTACCCCCTTTCTCTACTACCAGTGACATGAAAACCGTCACTTCCAAAGAAAGGGGTGTTAATGTTTGGCTCTTATGTGAATATTTTCTGTAAGGGTAGCAGAGCTAGCAAATTAATATTCAAGACCAGTGAAATTGGAAAGACTTTTTTTTTCTAATTGCCTATGCAATTTTGTAATTTGTTGATAAAAATGACATTTAGAGCATCATCATAAAGTCCATACAGAATGCAGGACACAATCATTAAGCACAGGACATGTCCTACATGCCCAGCATGGCTCGCATTCCTCATTCTAGGATCCTATTCAGGGTAATGGGGCCTCCACACACACACACATGACATCTCTGGCTTTTGTACACATGTATCAGTGACGTTCTGAACTTACACAGTCAACTCCTGTAGTTTTATTAGGAATTAACTATCAACTCTAATCAAGAGCTTTTCCCTGCCTTCTATTTTTACACACCAGCAGCATACTAATGGAAAAATAAAAACTCCTGTCCCAATTTGGGATTGACTGTCTAAACATCTACACATTACTAATTTGAACTGAGGATTTTCAACCCACAGAATTACCTGACCTGACGGAGTGGGCAGCCAGGGTGAAGACTGGCCAGCCAAGCGCATGCCAAGCTGCGAGGAAGCCGAGTCCCACGGGAGAACCGAGAGAGGATGAGAATGGAGGGAAAGGGCTGAAGCTTTAGCATTGCCTTGGGTTTCTTTTTCCTGGAGCATTTCGCAGAAATAATTTTGGGGGGTGGGGAATTGCACCGAAATCATCAGTGTTTCTGAAAGACTGGGAGAATGGGCTCTCCTGGGACACCAGAGGGCTAGAACGATGCTGTCCGTTGTCATGTAGGACCAAGTGGCCAGTTTCCCCTGCAAAGAACACTTCACTGGGGGAAGTGAATTGATGTACAAGCTGGTTGATCGAGCATTTTTACCTTCCTTATTCTGAAGACAAAGATTTTGTTTTAGATTCTTTTAAAAAAAAATCAAACCCACGTAACAATAATAAAAACAGTTTACTGACAAACACTAATGTCTCAAGAAGTTAACTCTTTCATTCTTTAAAATCCCAGTTTGGTTCTAATCGCATCATTTCACTGCAGATTCTAACTCTGGAAACTCTTAACTCTGCTCTGGGACACCTGCGTCCGACAGCACACACACGGGCTCGCTGTGGTCCGGGGACCCCAGGTCACTCTGCTTAAAGATCAACTGAGATTCACAAAGGGCAAAATGTATGCAGGTAATCCATTGGAAGTGAAATGTTACGCTTTGGACCTTCAAGTGTAGATCTTCCCCTCAAGGGAAGAAAATTCAGAGCACCGTGGACCCATCCAGGGTCAAAAGCTGGATTTCGGGTGCACAGTTGGAAATCAAGGCTTGAAATGCTAACACCTTTTACAAAAAATCCCACTCCACAAAGCTACTATAAGATAACCCGGAGTCAAAGCTAGGTATTTCAAATGTTTAACGGCCAAAGGAAAGTCTGGCAAGAACAAAGCCAAGACTGAGAGACTGGAAGTCTTCCTGGCACCACGTGGGCAAATGTCGGACCCATAGGCCATAGTGACAACACACAGACCAAGCCCAAGGACGAGGGTGACCCTTTACTGGGCTACTGATGCAAAGGCCTTGTGCCTTCTTCACTTCGTTTTCCTATTTTCTTCTTTCTCCAGACGATATATGAGTACTAAGGATCTAGGCAAGGAGGAAAGAATAGTATTGTAATAGAAGTGTTTATACAGGTTTATACACCTTAATTTACATTTCAATGATATTGAAATTCACAGTCAATTAAAATGGAAAATTAAATCCAAAGAGATATTTAAATTCATTTAAATCTCCAGTCCACTCATTCCTGGCATTTTCCCCTTTTAAGCAGTTAATTTTAATTTCTGGAGTCTCTTCTGTGTGTTGTAATAGTCCCATGAACAGGAAAGGGGGCCCATGTGTGCTCCCCCCAAAAGGTGGCTAACTGTGAGGATCAATGAGTGAATCTTTGCTATGCTTTCAGGGCCATTGGCTGCTACGGACCATGTGAGTACAATACGTTTTATTACTGAAATAAGAAAGACATGGCTTTGTGGTTCCTCAAATGGAACACAGCATTTTTGAATGGTCTCTCTGCGGAGGCCTGGTGCATGGGAAATACTTCAAAATGCACAAGCTTTTTTGGGTCAAAAGCGCTCCATGAGAATGACTTCTTCTCAGTTGAGGGTGGAGCATGAATCTGTTTTCGCCAGAAACTGTGTCCAGGTAGAACCACTTTGCCACCTGAGTCCTGCATTAGCACATCAGCGTGAGAGTATTTCGTACAAAGTGACACTAAACGAGTGTGCCTGGGAAAGGCCACGTTTCAAACCAGCCACACTTCAGAGTCATGTATTGAAAATTACGCTGTATGATTTATTGACTATTCGGGTCCTGGCTTTGAAGATGCCGTGTATTTATTTTGTGTGTAGTGCAAAAGATCAGGTGCTCGAGCCTTCCAAATTTGGCTGAAATAGGTATGCTAAGTGAACAGAAAAAGGATTCCTCCATCTTGTGCTACCCCAGGGCACTATATACAATGTAAGTATGGAAAGTTCCTAACCTTGGCCAATTCAATGAACATTGACAAAAATACTGTGAGAAGAATTCGACAGTGTGACTGGGAACCTGTAAGCATGCCCGTGGCGCTAGTCTTCTGTTAATTATACCACAATATGCAATCAAAAATCACATGGAACAACTAGAAGGGATAGTATCGAACTACATGTAATTTTTTAAGATCTAAGACAGCCTGCCAGGAAATGATCAACAGAAGAAGAAAAGAACTTCCTGAGTAATGAGACAAAAGCCTCTTGTGCATTGAGAATGTCTGCTAAGCCTTTACAGCCTCAGACCCTCCGTTAGATGGGCAGTTCCATCCCAGAGGTGTTGGCCATGTGTTCTGTGTATCATATCAGTTTAATGAAGGACCTTTGAAAATGAGGCAGCGTCAAGAGATGGCCAGACTTGCCAGAGTCCACATCATGGATCACCGACAGTCTGAATCCAGACTGCTTTCCCCGTGTCCCCTGAGTCCCAGTGTCCCCAATCCTAGAGGAATCCCACCGTTTCCACAATTGAGCTTCAAGAGCCAGTGTGTGAGTCCCTGTGTGTGTGCATGTGCATGCCCGTGTGTACACATGTGGGCTCACATGTATGTCCATGCAGCACCTACACACTTACAGTCACATGCTTCTTGAGTGAATACACAAATCCATCCCGTTTTGAATGAAATGAGCATTCACCTTTTGCACATTTAGCCAATCCTAGCCCATGTGTCCTCTGCCCCAAAGAACTGCAGGGTGCCTGGTCCCTAAATTCTGCCGCAGGCAAAGTGTTACTCTGTAACACTGAGCTGCACAATATTTGTTTAAATTCTGAGGACATCCTTGACATGTTATCCAATGATCAGATTTTGTTCATGCTTCCCGGACGCACCCGTGTATGAATTATCCTCGCAACTCCTGTTCTTGCAGGACCATTCAACTTTCTAGATTTCAACATCGGAGCAAATTTCTGATCCTTACACAGCTTAATTTTTCTTTTGTTCTGACTATTCTCCACACCCGTGAACAATACTTAGCATTAATGAGGCAACCGTTACTTGCAAGAGTTTTATTTTGCTCTCAGAATGTCAGTGGCACTTCCTCTGGGGACAAGGCATTTAAACAGATAAGGAAAGAAGTGGCTGAAAGGAAGTGTGGTCCGTAAGAATGAACAGAAGGGAGGACAGGTCTGGAGGCCACGTGGACCTGGGACCCACAGAATCCCATGGATTCAGAAGGTTCCTTGAACACACTGCCCAGAGAGGAGCTTTTCAAACCCATTTGTACACAAGTCACTTGGGGTCTTATTAAGATACAAACTCTGATCCTCTAAGCTGGGTGGGGCCTGGGCGTCTATGTTACTAATAAGCCCCTAGATGGGGCTTGATGCTGCTGGTCTGTGATCCACATGTTGAATAGAAGGGGCATATTCCAACCGAAAATGAGTGTGAACAATAGCCTCAGCTCCATTTGTATATGTCTCCACAACCCTTAATTCCTGATGGATCGATTTCACTCTACACAATTAAATCCACTGGAAAAAAGGTAAAATGGAATTATTATATTTCATGAGTACAGAATCCTCCTGCTCCATTTTCTGTATTATTAGATAGCCTCCAGTATATATAATACTTTCTCTGCCTGAGCAAAAAAAAAAAAAAAAAAAAAAAAAAGAGTGTTTTAAAGCAATGATATAAGTGAACAGTGAACCACATTTCAAGTCTCAGCCGTAATGTCTTTGATAGTTGGGTTGAATAAATACCTTACATTACAGCTGCTATCCTTATGCAGAAAGGCATTGCCACTCACTGTCAGCATTGCTGAATGTCTCTGTCCATCTAGCAGGACATTTTTGCAATTGCCATACACCAAGTTCTTTGAAATGTAGCCCCATTTTAGAAAATTTGAAATTTGAGAGTTTGTTTCAGACAAAGCATTTAAACAAGAAACCTTCTTAAAGGTGGAGACTCTTGTTTAGCCACCAGATCAAAGGAAAAGGTAGATTTTGCACGTCTGCACAGTTGGGGGTTGTTTTAGAGTGCATCACCACATTTTCATTGGAAGGGAGCTCAGGTATGGAGACCGCAGTAGAGTGAAACCGAGGCCATGGTTCTACCATTAGACATTGCTCTGTTGCAACAAAAGACTTCTCAGTTCTCTTTCCCGCTGATCCTCCTGCCTGTACTTCTCCTCAAGTTTCTGCTTCTCGGAGTCTGCACAGTAAAATGTGCAATCAGAGCTCTTCCGGATCTGCTCAAACTGACTAAAGTCGGCCACATACTTCCCATTTTTGGAGAGAGAGACCACAGGCACAAACTCAAAGCCCCAGTAGATCTCCTCGGGCACATAGGATGTGCGGCTCTGGCAGACGGCGCTGGTAGACTCCACAGTGGCGTTGAGGAGGACCACGAGTTCAAAGTCCTTCTCCTTCAGGTTCTGGGGTGTGAGATCCTTCAGGGGGCTGGTCTCATCCAGCACATGGTAGAATGTCAAGGGCAAAATGAGGAAGGGGCTCTCCGAAGAGGAGTCCACGTGGAATTTGACGGTGGCCTGGTTGAGGAGGATCCGCTCCCCCTCCTTGGTCACGTGGGTCTGGAGGAGCTTGCCAGAGAGCTGGCATTGAATGAGGAGGCTCTTCCGCATGTTGGCCACCTGGATCACCAAGCACAGCTTCCCGTTCTGCTTGGTGATGACAGCACAGTGGCTGAACTTGATGGTCTCTGCCCGCTTCTTGGGTCTGGCGATTTTGGCCAGGAAGGTGCCTGTGATGAAGATTTCGATCAAGGTCGTGATGACCAGCTGAGCCACCAACAGGAAAATGGCATGAGGGCACTCCTCCGTGATAGAGCGGACGCCATAGCCTATGGTTGTCTGGGACTCCAGGGAGAAGAGAAACGCCCCCGTGAGAGAGTCCACTTTCATGATGCAGGGGGTGTGATTGGAAAGGGGCTCACTCGTCTCTAGGTCCCCATGAATGAACGCGATGGCATAGTAGATCACTCCAAAAAGGAACCAGGTCATCACAAATGTGGCAGCAAACAGGGTGAGCTTGTACCTCCACTTCATGTCGATCACGGTCGTCCACAAGTCTTGAAGGTAGAGTAAGTATATGCCGTCCACTTTGTCAATTCTCACATTGCTGTGTCCACTCTTGGACATGACCCGAGGTCTGTGGGACTTGAGTCCAGCTCCAGCTGTGTGCTTTACCAGGGGAGCAGTGGACGTGCTGAGGTGCATTGGGTCCATCGGCAGGCTCTTGGGACCACCTAAGGAAATGACAAAGAAGGACATGTTATTACTGTCACAGGTGGTAGAACATCCAGAAAATACAACTAGGATATCTCTGTGACATAAGTATGAATGCATGTGGACATACACAGGAAAGGAGGCTTCTAAAGGCAAGACTGATCGAGTTGAACTTGAGGAAGTAAGAAGCATAGACCCTGGAGACAAGCAAACCTGGCTTACATGCTGACTCTTCAATGTATTTGCTGTGTGAGCCAGGATAAGCTATTCAACCTCTCTGGTCTCTAATCTGTAAAATGAGAAGAAAGCCTCTGTCTCAGGGGTTCTGCAATGGTTAAAGGAAATAAGGGCCAGAAAGTGCCAAACCAGAGCCTCGCAGTTAAACAAGGATGCTCATCTTCCCTTTGCGATATCATGCTTGCATGCGTCTACCCCACAGAGTATTGTGAATATTTATGTACATTCAGGTACCATAGATTTCCAGTTTTAGAAAATTTAAAAATACGTTGATTGAGCATACAGTCAGTATGGATATAACTAAAATTTACCATCCATAAGATAGCTCTTTTTTTTTTAAAGAAAGAGAGTGAAATGGAGGGAGAAAGAGAGGGAGAGAAACGTTGATGTGAGAGAGGAACATTGATCGGTTGCCTCTTGTACACACAATGGCTGGGGACTGAACCCACAACCTAAGCTTGTGCCCTGACTGGGAGTCAAACTGGTAACCTTTTACTTTCTGAGATGACGCCCACCCAACTGAGCCACACGGGCCACAGCCACAAGATAGTTGTTAACAAGCGATGGAGACTGCTAGTACAAGTTTTGTAAACTTAGACAGTGTTAATAAAATTTTTTAAAACTTACCCATTCGCATGACATTTCCCTTAACAGCAATTTATTTTGCCTCTAACCCAATGAATAATTTGGAATCCATGATGTCTCCTGGTCTTGATTACATTGGAAAAGACTTAGTTATCAAAAACCTCCAACAAACACATAGTGAATGATTAAGCTTGATTAATGGCTTAATGCATATGCTGGTTATTCTTAGAAGTACTCTTCCCATACCGTGCCAGGCATGACATTGAGGTATGACATTTAGGCATGGCACACAAACCCAGCCTTACTTCTTCAGAACTACGTCGGACCAGCAGAGGAATGCATTTGAAAGAGTTAACGAACAAGCAAACACACACAGGCTTCGGGGAGGGCAGACCTACCAGGAACAAGGGCCGGGCTCTCACGCTGCTTCCCAGACAGAGGCAAGCTGGGAGTGAGGCCACCCAGCCTCTTATAGTACCTGCCTGGTGACTGAGATAAATGGCCCCTACATTCCTTGAAAAGATAATGGGAGTGATTAGAGGGAACTCTACCTGGTTGGCATGGATTGCTTTTTGTTGTTCCCACCTCACTGGCATTTAAAAAATTTTTTTAATTTCCCCTATAAAAAGGAGCCAGTGTGCAGTGGTCTATGATTCATGCAATAAGCTTCGCTGCCCGAGCAGCGGTACCTCAATTAGGAGCTTGGAAAACAATCCTCTGGGCAAACCCCTTCAAGGAAAGTGAAACCGTGTCCTTCACGGACCAACACTTGAGGATGCAGGGGGTCTGTTGGGCTCCTTAGTTTTCCTGTTACAGTATCAGGAGTGTGCCCTTTACTGACTGTCCCCTGGAATGATCTTTTTTTTTTTTTCTTGGAAAGGCAAGTCACTTTTTTATTTTCATTGCAAAGAAGGGCCATACGTTACTCAGAATTTATTTTTCTCATTAAAGCCTATTCCGCTTATTCTGGGATCATTTAAAAGAAAAGCCCAGGGCCCTGGCTGGGTGGCTCAGCTGGTTGGAGTGTCATCCTGTGCACCAAAAGGTGAGTTTGATTCCCAGTCAGAGCGCACACCCAGGTTGCAGGTTTGATCCCTGGTCAGGGAGCGTACGGGAGGCAACTGATCGATGTTTCTCTCACATTGATGTCTCCCTCTCTCTCTTACAAAAAATCAATAAACATATCCTTGGGTGAGGATTAAAAAAATAAAAGAGGAGTACAGGGTATAATTGATGAGCATGGGTCTCATCGGACACTCAGCAGCGCTTGTCAGTGACCGAGAGGAGAGGGACCAAGGTGACAGTTTGGAGACCATGCCATGCTGGCACGCCCCATGCAGAGTCAAGCTCAGGACTCTAGCTGCCAAAGACCAGTAACTACGTGCACTTAAAAAAAAAAAAAAACTGCCAGGGAAAGTGCATGCCATGCAATCCACCAAAATGACAGCAGAGGCTTAAGTGTTCGCGTGTGAGCACTGCACAGACATCCTGCAGGTGCAAGCACCGCCCCAGGCTCCCCGGGCCACCAGCTCCTGCACAGTTGGCCCTGTTCAAAAGAAGGCAGTGCCATGAAGCTCCTGTTCTACCCTCTCTGGGAGGGGCAGAGAGCCAGCAGGGGGTGCGCTGCTCTCAGGCCTCCCCCTGTGTTTCTGTGTGGCTGGTGTTGGAGCTGACAACACCGATAGTGCCTCCCATCAGAGTCTGGCAAGCAGGGTGTAGGAAGAAGCCCCCGAGCCTCTGGGTGGGTCTTGGGCTTAGCATCTCTCCCTGGAAGAGAGCAGCTGGTAGACAGCCCTCCCCAGGTAACACCTTCTCCCTCCCTCTCGACACCCTGTGCCTGCAGTTTACTGCCTGGTCACTTACTCAGCAGGTCAGAAGCCATCTTCTTCAAGGCAGGTAGACCGTCCCGGCTCCCCTTCACCCACCTGGCTACCATGGGATTCTGTTGTCGCCTGAAAGAGAGAGGGACACGTGGGGTTCACAGGTGTTTACAAAGCAACTGGCCCAGTGAAACTGACCCTTAACAATTCCCCCCCAGGGCCCGGGGCCCTAGCATTTATTTCCAATCCCTGGTAATCTGGCATGGTGCCAGAATAAAGGCTCAAAGAGTGTTTTAAGGACTAAATTGAAGCCCTCACTGTGGAATCCCCACCCTCTGGAGGGAGTTCAATCGCAAACCACCCTGGCAAGAGGGTTAACTCACCCCCATTGAGGCCCACTGTCAACTGGCCGGCAAACAGGAGGCAGGAAGGGGAAGTGCGGCGGAAGTAAACAGTGAGAATTGGAAGGGAAGAGTCTAGAATATTTTTACTGCCTGTGGAAGTGCATTATTATTCTTGAGTCACAGAACATTAGAGTTGAAAGGATTGTCAAAACCAAGGCATCTGACAGACATTTTTCAAACATGGTGACTGAGACCTGGGAGGTTGGAACGACTTCCATTCATCACAGAGATGGTTTGTGGCGGAAAGAATGAGGCCCAGAGTCTGCAGAAGCCAGGCCAGAGCGCTCCCACCCTGACCCCCAAAGTCTAACACCATCTGTGTGGAGCCAGCAGGGTCTTTGACAGCCCACCTTCCTGAACTGCTTCTTCCTAAGCTACACACACCCCCCAACACACATTTTTATCTGTCCGACCCAGAGAGGCATACGTACACCTCATACTTCTTTTCTAATCCAGCAACAATTGTAAATAATTACAATAGTTATGTTTACCAGTTAAGGAGTTCCAGTTATCAACCTATGTCGCCTCTTCTACACTCGATTCTCCCAGGGTGTTCGTATGTTTGGCCAACAGCCTCTTTCTTTCTTCCATCAGGAGGCAGCATCGACCTCATTCGGTGCCTGCTGTATCACGGACACTTCGTCCCCCATGTAGTTGACAGTACTTTCTTCCTCAGCAGACTTCTTCAATGACATTTATTTCATTGTTGATAGACATTCTTATTCCACATAATCTTATGTTACTGCCTTTTTTTCCCCTTGGTGATTCTGCACTCTACCTTGGCTCCAATTCCAAAATGTTAAGGAAATATCAGAGTCTACCAAAAGCTAAGGATGGGGGAGTGATAAAAGATATTCTCTGCTATTTTCCCCTCTCCTGATCCCTAAAACAAGCAAAATCACATACAAACCATTAGGAGTTTTCTTTAGGCTTTGTACTAATTTCTCCCATTTGCATTATACTGTTCCAACATGTGGGTTAGGGTTGCAGTGCTTAGAAATGCATTATCTTTCCTGAAGTCCTTGAAATTATTAAATGGAGAGATCACTATGACTCCCTGGTTCTGCAAGCCAACAAAATGTACGTGGCATGAATCATTTAAGGCTTATGCGGTATAGCATTTGTTCTCCGGAGATAAAGGAAAGAAGAAGATATTTTGGAAACAACTAAAAAGTAGGCATGCTGAAAAAGGTAATTAGCTGTATGGAGAACGACACTCCCAGTGCTGGGGACAAAATAACGGGAATCGAAAAAAATGGAAAGGAAGTTACCATCTCCAACCTCAGGAAGGAACAAAATTCTGCCCAAGAAGGGGGCCCTTTTAAGAATGGGTGATCGAGGAAATCAGCCAGAGTGAGCTGCAACACGCTGTCCCGTCAGGGAGAAATCAGCCTGTACATGGCCCGAAAGCCACTGAACAATTAGAAGAAATACAGATGCAAATAAGAAGTGAGTATCGTCGGAACGGGGCCTGAAGTGGTCCAAAGTGGGAAAGGTGACAATGAATAATAACAATGTCACTAACTAAATAATAAAATAAAGACCCAAGTAAGTAATCCTAAAGCTCCAGATCAATAATAACCATCCTCATCCTACAAAAGGACACAGCAGGCCACGTGCCAGCTACTGTTCTAAGTGCTTTCTATGTGTGAACTTAACCTTCACACCAACCTTGTGAGGCAAGCACCATCGCTACCCCCAGGAGGGGAGAACTGAGGCACAGACAGGTTCAGAAACACCCAAATTCTCAACAGCTGGCATGTGACAGCAGAGCCCCTGGCAAGCTCCTGAGCCCACGTTCATCAGCACCCTGACTCAGGCGCTCAAGCTTGAGCAGCCTCAGAACCACCTGGAAAGCTCTGAGTTTCTGGTTCAGTAAGTCTGGGGTGGAGCTCAAGAATTTGCATGTGTGACAAGTTTCCAGGTGATGCTGCAGCTTCAGGAACACACGGTGAGAACCACCAGGCTGTGATATACAGGTGGTTAGATGGTATCGACAGAGTCCCCCCAACCCCCAGTTCCCCTCAGCATTCTAAAATAACACTGTCGCACACGTGTTGAAAACAGGCGTTGAAAACATCTGCTTGTTAGTTTTCGGAATGTCCAATCTACACCATCTTTGTAGATGAATGCCCACTACCTGGTGGACCAATGCTAAGTATTAACTTTTTAAGTATTAAAGATTTTTTTTCCTAGTTAGTATAAAACCGATACATTCTAAAAACTGAAAGGGCTGTTGAGGCAAATTTTGGAAGTTTTCAATTTTCCTGTTCTGGGAAAAACTTCGTTCTGTGTGCCATGGTGGTTGAACAAAGCATTAGCATCTCCAGAAAAAATAAGTAATAGAAACTTGTGGAGGCAGTTTCCCAAACCTGGAGGTTCTCAGGCTTCAAGCGAAGTCATTCTATGTGCCTTCAAACCGGGTGGAGAGGGTGAGGAGGAATGAAATTGGGATCAAACCGTAACTTTGGATTTCTAGGCTAAAATTAGAATATGTGGGGATCTGACTTTAAAGCTCTAGCAAAACATCTTCCTGTTTGTAAGAAAATCTGCTTGAAAAGCTTTCTTGGATGCCACATATTCCTGACAAAACAATTTTTTGGTGATTTAAAAAATTTTTTGCTATGAATCTAAAATACGTGGATTAAACTTCCCTTTATGGATATACAGGTTTAAATATTAAGTCGAAAAAGAAATGGTTGACAAGAGGTACTTGAGGTTCACTGAACTCAGAAGGCCTGAGAGTAATTGGAAATAAACTCAGTGAGGCTTAACTGGCCTCCCTGCAGACCCTGTGACTACGGCCACTGGAGCACGAGGGGCCTTAGCTGCTGGCCCGCCGCCCCTCCTCCCTGCTCTGCAGACCAGTCCAGGACTCGCTTCGATGGCTGCTCCGCCTGTTCTGCAGCCACTTCTTGACTTCATCCATGTCAGCTGAGGACGTGGATGGTTCACCCAGGTGGCCTCCGGAACGAACACACTCACTGAAGCAGAACGAGGTGGCCGAAGCTGACTCTCAGAAGATTCCAAAGGGTGGCCCTTTGCTGCTTACCTGCTGGGGAAATTACTCTTGCCTTGTGCAAGCCCCTCTCTCCCCTCGGGCTGTGGAGGGCTGAGGGTGGCTGGAAGGGGACAGCTTCTGGAGGCCATGGAACCAGTCGTCGTTCTCCTCCCCGTGGAAGAGGAAGCACCATCTGAGATGATGGCACATTCCCGACCTGGTTCCTTCTGTCCTGATGACCCGTGCTTACAAGACGTGAACTGGGACCTGTGGGTAGGGCTGTCATCATTGTGTCTTCGTGGCTGACTGCTTGTCACTGCCAGCTACCGGCTGCCAGGCTCTGTGGGGTCTGTCCACAAAGTCCCTCCCTGGGCTTGCTCTTGTGGGAGAGTGTGTCTTCACCCTTTTGAGTCCAATGTGGTCATGTGACTGCTTGGCCAATGGAGTGTGAGCTTCGGTGACTCACACCACGCCTGAAACAGAGGCGTCAGGGCACTGTCTTAGGTGAGCTTCGGTTGGGCTGTTCCTGCTTCTGGGGGATGGGAGGAGGGGACACATGGAGCTGAGCTGCGGCTGAACCAAAGTGGACATGTAACATGGGTAAGAAAAAACTTTTGTTGCCAGTGTAAGTCATTGAATTCTTAGAATTGTTTATCACTGAGACAAAGCCTCATAAAAGTCTGTCCACAGACACACCCTTTCTGCATATTTGTATCTTAGGATGATGGCCTGACCTACAAGCTACTGGATTTAAAGGAAACATGTAAAGCCTTCACATATCCTTAATGTAAACTCTGAATATTGGTCTTTGACTAAATGGAATAGGAAAAGAAACCCAAAGTAGCGAGATTCCAATAGGAAGAGGGAGAACATAGAAGTGACGAGTGGAATAATTTTTCTCATTCAATCCTTCTAAATCAGTATTTAACTTTATCTTGAGAAGACAACTTTTCAGGGGAAGGTATAGGGCCTTAGATACCACTACTCGACTATTCTACGGAGCAAGAAGCCCTCGGTTAAGGACACAGTGGCCTCATGCTCTGCAATGACAGGCATGCTGGGCGTGCTGGCGGTCATTGTCATCAGGTCGCCACATCATTGCCAGCTTTCAATGGAGAAGGGGGGGTGCTTAGAAGGTACCAGACACTTTCCAAGGCAGTTACAGATGGCGTTCCACTTAACCCTTCACTTTGCCTTGTGAAGAGTCTTTTCTCGATGTTCCCAATGAAAACACTAAATTCGGAGAGATTAGGCGATTCACACAAGTTCGTAAAGGTAATCCATGGAAGACCATGTCGGCAAACGGATCTGTCTGTCCCCATAGCTGTGCTCCTGTCTGAGCACTGTCCTCACATTTACTCACGGAGGGCACCTCTTCACGCGTGCTCTGCAGTACAGCGTAAGTTCCTGCTCATTACGTGTTGGTATCCACTAGAGGGAAGTAGCTGTGATTGAGTCCTTGCTTATCCTGTGCCAGGCCTTGCAGAGGTGCCACACAGTAACTGAGTTCCCACGTGGACATACTGCTGTCATTCCTGTACCCCAGGTTTGGAAGCCGTGACATAGCCCAGGGTCTGCATCCGGAGTCCTTGTTTTTCACCTTGATACCACTTGTTCTCTGAAGTTCAGGGAGCATTGGAGTTGTCTTGAAACGCGCGTAGCTGGGAGCCACTGGGAGTTTCTGGTTCAGTCTGTCTAGAGTGGAGCCTGGGGATCTGCATTTCTACTAAGTCCCCGGGGGATGCTGATGCTGCCAGTCTGGAGACCACACTTGCGGACTATGCACCACACTATTCGCCTCTTAATGAGTGAGATAGACTGTGTGGGAAATTCACAAGCACATAAGCTGGGTTGTCTAAAAGTTTAGGCTTGTTACCTGGCAACAAAGGAGGAGGAACAGAAGCCCATGGGGTTAAATGGACAACAACAGTGGCCGCAGGGTAGAGTTTCCAGGTAGCCAGAAGTGTCCCAGGGGACAGAAGATCAGGCATGCTGGCTTGGGGGGATAAATGAGGATTTCTGGGAAAAGGAAAGCAATCGGCTGAAGACAGCTCTGAAGTTTCTACCGCGATGGTGGGTACCACCATCCTAGAAAACACGGGAGGCCTGAGCAGGAAGCCTGGGTTTTGGGACAGGGAGAGCTGAAGCCAGAAGGACCTCAGCCGTCCTCTTGCTTGGCCTTCCCTGGTGTGTGGCATTTACAGGTGTCGCCCAGGTAAAGAGACTTGTGCTCAGATGACTGTGGGAAGCTTTCCCTACCAAACCTCTAAACGCCGCCCCGCCTGCGCCCATTGGAGAGTCACACACCACGTTTGCAGGCTCTGAGAAGTCCTATAGCACAGACACTTGCGTCACCATACCTGGCATTCATCTGACCTTTGGGAGGACTTTGAAGAGCACCCATCTGGTCTAAACTGAACTTTATATTTGGGGGAAAAGAGGATCAAAGAGTGATTTGGTCAAGGTCACTGAGCCCATGGCTAGGCTAACCCGTTTCAAAGGCAGGTACCGCTCTTGGTTGTCACGACATACCCTGAGATGAGCTACCCCCCTCACTGGACACGGAACACAGGGCAGCACAGATGAGGAGGAGCCCACCCCCCAAGTACAGCATCAGCATCACTTGGAGTTCATTAGAAATGCCAGTTCTCGCCCCCCCCCCACCCTTGAGCTGCTGAATAAAATCTCTTAGGGCTGCCCAAGAACCTGTGTCTTACAAAGAACCCAACTTCCCAAAGGCTGCTGTGGCTAGTCGGCCCGTGACCACTTGGTGAATCGGCGAGGTCTTTCTTTTGCCCTGTTATCCACTGGAAAAGCAACAAGTCCTCCTTTTAAAACAAACTCCACATTTTTGCATCGCCTGGGAGCGTCTAATGATCCAATTTGCCTCTGTGGTCAAATATTTAGCCTTTTTGCCTATGTTTCCATTCTGTTATTATTGTTTTGAATTCCATAAGTACTAAAAAAATCCCTTTCCATTGCTAAATGTGGTCTGCATAGTTATACCCTTTACTCCTTAGTGCAGTCTTTTTTAATTTTTTTCATTCCATAGAACATCAACCTTTCTTCACTCGGCAAAGACAAGTTTAAACAGATCCTGGGTTCAATGGGAGACTCATTTTCCATTTTCCATGGCAAAGAATCTGAGCACAGGAATAAGTCAGAGGTATCATTTGCTGAATATTTTTGTAAAGACAGTTTAATTTCAGGCCCTTTATTTGCGAGCAAGTTGGCTAACCCAAATAAAACATCATACATCTGTCTGCTGTTACGAGTGGCCAGCTTCAGCTGAACATTATTACTTAATAACAGCTAACGTTCCTATAGAGCAGGAATGTGTAGCAGCTGAGGAGCACATGGAAATTTCCTTTGGTTTACCGCCCTTGGCCTCTCCGTGCTCCGACATGTGAAGAACTTGGTAATAAGCATATTCCCCCTCTAATCACAGCGTGGCTTGGACGTGCATTGCTGTGAGGTGACTGGTAAAACAGGAAAATTTATGTCTGAGGGGGGAAAAAAAACACAAGACGAACTGGATTGCGTTAGCCTCCCGAACGCCCTTCCCCCAACTTTCTCTTCAGCAAAGAGAGTTCTTTAACTAGCTCCTGAGATCTTGTCTGGATTAGTTCCCCTGCCGCCCAGAGAGGATCGCTCACCGCAGTCCCGTTTAGAGAAGGGGGAGGAAGCGCAGAGTGTGCGAGCTCGTCCTTTGCAACCTGGAGGAAGTCAGAGTGGGAGGCGTCTGTTTGTGCAGACCATCCTCCCGGAGACACAAGGATTTTACTTAGCATATTCTACTTCAAGAAACTTCCAACCGGTCTTAGCTGGAGCACTCAAAAAGGAAGGCAAAAACAGGAAGCAAGCAAGCTTGTCGTTTTTTCTCTCGCTGTTATCGTTGCCCTGGAAAGTTGCTTGAGACAGATCTCTGACTTTTCACAAGGCATCGTTATAGGATTTGCAGCATCTCAACCTGATTTTCCCCTAAATAAACCTCTCACTCACTAAGACAGCGAAGGCACCAGCTCTAACCACTCACGTTTTCTCTGTCTCGCATTTACAATATTGTTTACGAGAAGGAAGACACAGACGTATAGAAAGAGCACCACATTGTGGATATACATACCGACTTCAGGCTGGCTTGTTTTTCTGGCTCCGTTCTGACTACTCTTCTTCTGTTTAAAATGAATTTGGAACTGTTGGTCTCTACTGACCGATGATTAATGGACCTTGGTGTGATTCACCTGGATATGAGGGTGGAATTCTCCGTAGTGATTTCTATGCTCATTATTATCATAATTGGACTCTCATCCCAGGAAAAGGAACTTATGACTTTCGCTTGATTTAGAACCAAGTTATTTCACGACGGGACGAGTGTCAACAAGTTTTGAAACTCAGCTTCACTGTCAGTCTCAACTTGGACCACGTGGCTCTGATACAGAAACTGGATATCGCGGGGTCTCAGGAGAGCACAGTGCATACCGGAATTCTTGGATTGCGGTCAATTTGCTTTGAGGACTGGCGGTATTTCTGAGTCGTCTGCTTGTCCCAAAGTTGAAAACATAGACGCTTATGACCGTTGAGTGATAATAAGAAATTTTCAAACTTCAAAATACTTTCCTTCACATCCAATCAAAGTCTGAGGGCTTTGGGAGCACTAACATCCATCAGTAAACAGTGTAAGAAAACATGTTCTAACCATCTGTGGTTAATTAGCGAGAGGACTATTTCCCAATTTTGGTGTTTTTAGGGTTGCTAGGTAAAATACAAGATGCCCAGTTAAGACTAACTTTCAGATGGACAACAACTAATTATCTAGTACCAGTATGTCCCTTGCCCTAGTTGATATAAACTTACACTAGAAATTAAATTCATCTATAGATGTAAAGAAGTGCTAGATTTTTTATTTACTAAATCTGGCATCCCTAGAGAAGAGCACATTTATGCTCAAGAGTAGCTCAGAAAATCAAAAAACTCAAGGACCAAGTTTCATGTGCAGACAATACTCTTAGAAGAACACAACCCAGATTTTCTCAGTGTTAGGAACCCCAACAATAAATGCAGCCACTGTGGGATGAGAGGGCAGCCTTTTCACGCACCCCAGGTGTTGGAAAGCCCAGTAAGCCAGTCTCATTTTAACATTTTAGCCGGGGGCATCTTAACCATTCTTGGGCTATGGTCCTTTTTGGCAGACTGCTAAGGTGTCTGCCTTTTCAGAAACTGTTTAACTAGATAAAAATAAAACAACTATGATTACAAAAGACACCAATCATTTAAAAACATGCTCTTTAAAATATTTTTAAAAACCAAAATTGTGCTTTTTTCCAAGCATTCATTGGTAGGAGCTAGCAGTTTGAAGGTGTGGCGAGCAGAAGTGTTAAAGATCTCTGAAGCAGCTGCGGTGTGGAAATCCTGTGATTTCTACAATGACGAAGTCACAGCTGGGGCCGCTGTGATGGCGGTGTGTCACCTCTCATAGGCACACAAGTAGTAAGTTTACTCAGAGATGGTTGAAGGAAACTGTCTCTATTGTTTGCCGTCCAAGGTCACAGATCCTTCCGAATGCCAGCCCTGACCTCTCCAGGCCCCTCGGACCTGGGTTTGAACCCCGCTGTGAAGGAGGCCTCCCCGCCTTCCTGATACGCATCACAGAAATCAGCTAACCTAGGGAACCCTTCGTGACCAGTTTCCCCACAGACACCCTCTTGACTTTTTTAATGATCAGCCTTCCAGCTACCGTTTCTTCTGTAAGAGCAGTGGGGAGCATGCGTCCCAGTGAAGAGCACAGTTAATTCCCTGTCTGTCCCCCAGGACATCGCCTTGTGCACTGGAGCGATCAGGGACTGTCACACTGGGGCTCGTGGAGCTTCCCCGGGGGAGATGTCACAACAGCCCTGCTCTGGAAATCATTGCAGTTTCTCCCGACATGGAAACGAAGGAGGAAACGACAGCTCAGATACACACGGAACCCTCTATCTTTATAGCCTTACACGTATGTGCCTCAGAATTGGGAAGCCAGAATGTCACTGTTAACTTACTGCTCAGTCACCTGCAACTTTCAGTCACCACGGCTTCATTACAGCCGTGACCAGGAGACAGAACACGCGCCCACCTAGAGGGTGTCACCACACAACACTCCCTTCCACCCATCATCCGGAGGCCCCCCCGCGGCCGACAGGGTAGATCCCGAACACCTTTGGGAAGCAAAAGGCCCTTGCAAGCCCTGGCTCCCTCTCCTCTCCAGCCTGATGGCTTCAGGACTTAGCCTGCGTGCGGACTTGCCTTTTCCCGAACCGCTCCTGCTTTCCCAAAGCTTCTCGCTCCCCTTCTCCATTAACCCCACCTGTCCTGCCAAAGTCAGGGGGGAATGTGACCTCCTCTGTCCTTCACCAAGATTCAGCACTTCTTCAGAGACAGCGTAGGATAAAGGTCAAGAGTACAAGGTCCTGCTTCTATTCATAGTGATGAGACTTTGAACAACTTAACCCCTCAGAGACTTTGTTTCCTCATATGCAGAATAGCGATAATAATAATTCCTGTGCATGATAGGATCACGTGAGGTTAAAATATATAAAACTCTGCCTGCTCACACTCATTATATGAGCTAGCTCTTATCATTATGTGTTTACAATAAACAAAACACACAACATAGAACTTACAAAAGGAAATTACATTCACCACAGACGAGAGCAGAGGGGTCGTAATATGATTACAGAAAGTTCTTGTAAAACAAGAACCTTTGTTCCCCCAAATGGTAGTCTTTATAAATATACAATTCAAGAAAATGTGTTACTGAAAAACTACTTGAAGACATTTTAACAACACTTATCCATACCTTTGTACGTGGAGAGTTTGTTGAGCACCTGCTATGTGCTCAGCACTAGCAGGGTGCTGGAGCCCCGCGGAGAACGAGGCTGATGTGGCCCTTGCTTTTAGGTAGCTCACAACAGGGCAGTGGAGGGTCTGATAAAGTAAACCATTAGATGAGTCACTTAAAGACGGTTGTGGGGAGAATTGGGGAGGAGGTCAAGGATGGATGAGAGAACAGAGTGTGGGGAGTATACCATGCCCTAGTCTGCAGTTCAAGGTGGCTTCCCTGGGGAGGTGGCATTAGGGTGGACATGTACAGAATTACGTGGCTGGTTAGGAGGCCAGCTAGGAGAGAGAAAGATGAGCGTTCTGGGCAGAGGGACCTCTAGCATTTGCCAAGGCACGGAGCTCACAGGAGTACTGGATATTGAGGAGGGGAGATTGGTGAAGAGTCAGGCGGGAGTGCAGGGCACGGGCACGCCCTGCAGGACTCCGTGGGCTCCGTGAAGACTGTGTCCCTTCATCCTAGGAAAAGAAGCACCTCGGGTTTCGAATCACAGAAGAGACAGGGTCAGACTTGCTTTTCGAGGTCATCGTGTTTGACCCGGTAGGAGAACGGGTTGGAAAGCAGCAAGCACAGCCACGCTGAAAGCCTGGCTGACAGGTGCTCCAGGCGTCCGAGCCTCAAGTGCTGTGGCCAGGACAAGGGCCATGTGGGCAGACTGAGGGGAGCGAGGCGTGCTGCGCCCCCCATCCCAGCCAGAGTCAAAGGGCACCTCTAGCAGGTGGGTGCTGTGGTGAGGGTGGACAGTCAGACAAGGTCTCAGAGATGACTCCTGACATCGCTGCCTGGAAATGAGGTGGCGGGGGTGGGTGGTCGTTTACCGATTCAGAGGACACTGGACCTCCCTCTGTAATCCAAAAGTCATTCGTGTGTTATCAGATAGCCCGTTGTTTGGGTGTCTTGATAGTCTATCGGTTTGGACCTCGCTCAGTACTTGACGCTGATGCGGGAGGGCCCAGCCTGGGGTGGGGGGGGTGAGGTTTGAGGGGGTGTGCGGGGTGGCCCGGGACACCTGAGCAGAGACGAGCCCTGGGTCTGATGTGTCTAATGTTTGCTAGAGGACTGGCCAGGAGGACTGCCTGTCCTGTCGGTCTGCAAGTGGGACTTGAGGCATGTAAGCAGACATAGAATCAGGGCAGTCCCTGGGCCAGCAGAGAGGGGGCACTGGCAAATGAGACCAGGAAGGAGCCACAGGCCCAAGAAATAGAGCTCGTCCCCAATCAGAGCTTCTGGAAACCATGCCAGCAGTGCATGCGGACAAGCACACAGAGATGAACGGCTTCCCGCGTGGTGTCTGATAGAGTCATCTGGTGTAGGTAGCTCTTTCTGGTGGCAATTTGACAAGGTCTACCCAAAGTTGAAAATGATTTATACTCTTTGACCCCATAAATGTAGGTCTAAGAATGAATAAGAAACATGTGTCAGATTATGTGGAAGCCTGTTCTCTATATTAGTTATAACATTAAAACAGTCAAACTAACCCGATCACCAAAAATATAGAAAGGATTTTAAATTCACAAAATATTTATAATCTGAAATATTACATAGTCTTTAAAAATCATGGAAAAGCTGAACATGTTAAGTTAAATACAAAAGGCATCCGATAAAGCTGAATATTCAGTAGCATCACCTTGATTTTCTCTCCAGGCAGGATTAAAATGAAATACATGCCTCTAGAATGTGAACAGCAGTTATCTCTTCAGAGAAAAACGAAATTAGGAAGGTTTTTCAATCAGATTTTCCATTTTTATGCAGTTAATCTGAAAATTCAATTTCCCTAGCCCGGACTAGTCCCAAACATTCTAGATTTTACTGTAAACGAGAAGTACTCACTCTGCTCCAGGAGCAACTTTCCACACGCTGCGGTGGCCAAACCGTGGGAAAGAAGTTCCCCTCGGAGACCTTTCAACTGCGCAAACCCGAGAGCCGGGGGTCAGTGAGTGCGCAGTTATTCTGTGTCAGCACGGGGCTTCATTTAACTGCCCGAGCTGGGTGAGCCTGCGCTTCACCCAGGAGAACGCTGAGAAAGCAGGTTTCCTGCGCAGCACTGTGCTCAGATACGCCCCTGTACCCTACTCCCGACCCCGTGCCCTGTGCCCGGTGCCTGACACTCTCCCGCTCACCCCTGAAGGCCCCGTTCTAGTGTCGCCCCCTCCGGCCTCGAGGAGGACTGCCTCTCACTCCTCCCTTCTACCCTTCACACGTTGTCCACACCTCACAATAAAACTCAAGTGCAGCTATACGGATCTGCTTCGAAACTTCTCTTGCTCTTGAAACAAAGCTCTGTGATTGGGTGCCCAGTCCCTCTTTGCACACTGATGCTGGCTTGGGCCTGACACTGATGTCTCAGGGAGAAACACGGTAGGCAGACACCGCTCCAACGAATGTGGAGCCCTCCCAGCTTAATAACTGGCAGAGCTCATTTGAAGATAATGGGCTGGGATGGGCCAGAGAGGAAGCCAGTTCCAAACTAGGCCCATGGGGGTGGGAGGATGGGGAGGGGTCCCTATATGTCACTGACTTCACTGACTTGGATGACTGAGTGAGAAATAAAGATTTAGACTTCCTGTTTGGATTCACAGCATGAAGGATATCCTCCAATATTCTACCTTGAAGAGAAAATGGGCTTTACATTTCTTAAACTGAGCAAACTGATCAGCACTTGAGCTATCATATACTCTGTTTAGCCCAACAAGCTACTTTCTAAGTGCATTTCATGTTCCACGAGGCCTTCAGCTCTCTGTTTGCTTCTTAGAACGGGCACCTCTGCTGTGCTGGACCACAGGAATCCTAGAGGGTACAGCAAGAAAGTAATAGTAATAGAACCCTGCAAGTGTGGCTTCAACTGCAGCCTTTTAAATGTTTATATGCTGTGCATATTTAAAAATGTACATAATATTAGCGCAGCACAACAAATGTGTTGTGCATGTGTACTCAATGTGTGTGTGTGCGAGCATGCGTGTGCACGAGAGTGTTTGTGTAGGGGGACTGCAGAAGTCTGAATCCATTCCTTTAGGTCCATGCTTAGTAATAGGATCCGTGGGGATCCTATTAAAATGCAAATTCTGATTCAGAGGGTCTGGGCTGAGTTCTGAGAATCTGAACTTCTAACAGGCTCCCAGGCCATGTGAGGCTGAGGTGGGAGGGGGCCACACTGTGAGTCACAGTCAGCCTTTTGCCACCACTGTTCCCTGCCTGAACTGCAGCACAGAACACGGACAGCCTTGGGGGCTGGCCTCATCTCTCCCACAGAACCGCCATAACCAGCTCCACTTGAGATGCTGGGAGAGGAGGTGACCCATTCCCAGGAAAGGAACACGTGGTGGTCGTGAAGGCTGCTTTCTCTACCAGAACTCTGTTGAGAAGGGGCCTCTGAGAAGATTGCAGGGCATACGGCTTTAATGATGGGAGGAAGTTCAAGGTCACTAGCTGACTTTATTACTATTTTTTAAAGCACTGTTTATAAATCACCTCCTGGTATTACACACAGCCCTGTAGCTGGCAGTTCTTTTCCAGTGTTTGGCTTGTATCTGAAAACTTCCTTTATGAGAAGCATAGCTGGAAACCGAGGTCTTTGCCACTCCCGATTGTCAGAGACCTAGTGATGCTAATGTTCAGTGGAAGGAGGCAAGTTGGGAGTTTCTCGCTAATACGAGCTACCTCCATGCACCCTCACCCGATGGGACACTGGTGTTGGGCGTCAGTGGGTCACAAATGCTCCTTGACCAAAGGAAGAGGAGAAAATGAAACACACACACACAGCACTCCATGAGTATCTGTGAGAGAGCACACAACATATGCACATTACTGGTGCATTATTGATGAATAAAATGATTCTCCTAATCTGCAAGCTCACCCAGCAAGTCATGTGTGTACATCCCAGGACAAAGGCGACTTTGGTCTAATTTGAACCATATGCTTTAGCCTAATGTCTGAGCCAGTTTGTGCTACACAATAGTGGCTGCAAATACGTTTTCAAATATCTGTATCTTCTAGACTGTGTAACTGGCGTCAATGAATAGTGATGTATGATTGAATCAGAAAGATTCTTCCTCTGAATCTAGGACCACGGTCCACGCAAACATAGTGCAGCCCAGCGGGACTCCGCCTCTAACGCTTCGACATCTAAGCAAGATCACAAGTTCATGTTTAACAAACAATGGAGAGGATGGGAGAGAAAATTCCAAGGGGCTGTTAATTGGCCACTTGAGGTGGGCTGGCCCCTGAATGAAACCTAGTTGGCCTATTCTTAATGTTCTATCTTGGATTTATCTTAATCTCTATTTTCAGCCAAGAGACCTGGTTTTCAGGGGAGATGTTGGAAATGAGACCCTGGTTGAGAGACCTCAGTAGTGTCCTCTTGTTTGTTCTGCATGTCATTTCCTGTTTCCTCTTGATCTTTACTAATGAAACTCATGAAAGACAAAGCCGACATACCTGTTTGGGTTGTGGGAAGAGACAAGGAGTTCAGCTGAGAAGAGAATGCCTTTCACCATAAGCCGAGCTTTGGGGAAGAGAATCAACGGGTATAGAGAAGAATTTTGAGGAGGAAAGAAATGCTACTACGCCTCCATTTCCGCAGTGGTTGTGTGGTGACTCTTCAGCCCACGGGAGTAAGTCCTCACCCACTGCATTCCATCAGAGTCACTAACAGCTCAGCTGGCGGGCACGGTGTAGTGCTCCTCTTATCGGACACTTCGTAATATTGCAGACTGTCGCTAGGGTCTTCTCCAAAGTCTCCCCACTCTTCTGGCTCCTCATCGCCATTTTAGACACCTCCTCTTCTTCCAGTCCTTTCAGTGGTATTTTTTCCAAGTCCCCATACCCCAAACTGTTTCGTTTCCACTGAACACACACTCCTGTACCCACCCACAGAGCATCGGAAAGCTACCTTCAGAAAGCCTAGACCTTGGGTCTCCAACCCAGGTCTCTCTCATCACTGCCGGACCAACAGTCAAGGAATGGTTTAGGGTCTCCCCTGGGACGGCCCACAGCCTCGCTTCATTATCCACTGCCCAGGCCACCTCCCCTCCTCTGTAGGCCTTCAGGCACTTAAAGATACTGAACACCCCTAGTTTACCTCAATGTCCTTTGACACTATCCCCTCTCCCTTCACAGTACCCCCGCCTTGGTTTAGATGTACGTCCTTTCTTCAGTGACCACAAGAGCCTCATCAGCAGGTCCATCTCTCAAGTCACCCTCCCTCTGAAGCATTCCCCACCACACAGCCTCAGAGGTCTCCCCAAAGCACTCCTTAGCTGCCTGGTTCAGTGGCCCCATTTTCTACAGGCCAAAGCCTCAGTTTCCAACCTTACAAACGTGGCATGTGAGACCCTTCAGGAGCTCGTCCCACCTGCCTTTTAACCTTGGCACCCACCACCCCGCACACAGCCTACTGCCTGCCAAGACACTCACACTGACCCAAATGGACTGGTGCTCCAGTGACTGACTCGATGCCTTTACATGCGCCTGGCCATCTGCTGGAACGTCCTGCCCCTCTCTTCACCTGCCTCCTGATGTCTATCTCTTGAGACACCGCCCATCCCAGGTGAGTGCTTCTCTCCCTGTTCCTGTGAGTTAGGTGTCTCCCCCCTGTATGCCCCCCTGGGCTTCTGTGTCCCAGAGCACTGATCTCTGTGTAGTGGGGTTGCTTGTTTACTTGTCTAGCTCTAATTTCAATAGTAACTGTTAGATTCACAGCTACCATTCGCTGGGAATGGACACCTAATCAATGCTGTGTCGGTAGTTCATATACTCAACTCTGCATTTCAGAATGACTGGTAAACCCTGGAGTAAATAAATAAATAAATGGAGACTCAGATCAGTTGGCCTAAGGCTATACAACTAGTCAGTAGTGGTGACAATATTTAAATCCTGGTCTATCTGACTCAAAAGCCAGCTCTATATCCATCATGCCCCATTTCCTCTCATTGGAATGGGAGCTAGCATATCTTATCTGGTATATGCCAATGCCTAGGTTCTAGCAGGGGCTTCATGTTTGTGAATGAATGAATGAATGAATGGAAGCAAAGGGAGCTTGGAATCTTCCAGTTCTGGAAAGCAGCACTGGGTCTCAAAAAGAATGCACCTGCATATGAGGTGTGTTGACGAGCTATCAGTGTCCTACAACAACAGGACTCTTTACTGATGCAGACACAGGCCTGCAAGTCAGGGTTCCTGACAGTGAGTCAGGACTGTGTCACCCTGGTTGCAGCCCTCCCCCCGAACCTGCCCATGGTCCTGTATTATTTATTTCTACGCACGGTTCTGTGGTTGCCTGAGCCAGGTGCTGAAGTCGGCCTCTTTCCCCCTTCCATTTTGACCACACGCACATGGTCTTCGGGATTATCTCCTAGGTCATTCTTGCTTCCATTCCCTGCTCCTCCACCCTTCCGTGGCTACCTATCACTGCCTCCCTGGTTTGTTCTTGACCCCCCTCCAATCTGACTTCCTTTAAAAGCCAATCTCTCTAAATGCAAATATAACCTTTCAAAAATGAGAACTTGTCTATGTCCATTCCTTGCATCCTCCCTCAAACTATTCTTTATTTTTTGCATGATGCCATCTAAACCACTTGCCCTGTGTCCCCGTCTTCCAAGCTCTGGCCCCTGGATACCACTCTGGTCCCATCTCTGGAGGTTCCCCTCTCTGCCATCCTTGCTTCAGTGATGAGGGGCTGCTTCCACCTCTGCACACACTGCATGCTGCCCCCCACCATTCTACTCACCTTTCCTCCCAACGTTTCCCCTCCCTGGAAAGCCCACCCTAGTACTGGAGCCCTCGGTGCCCCTGTGGTTCTTCCCATGGCTAACGCCTCCCACAGCAGGTTCTTTTAAAACCCCAACTCTCCCTTATCACTAACGTGTAACATCCCTACACTTAACCCACCCTCACGATTTTCGTTGAGTGTACCTGTTTCCCTTCCACATGGCAAGTTCTTTGAGGGCAGGGATTGGGCCACGTTCATCTTTGTACCCACAATAACATAATCCCTGGCATATATTCAATAGCGTGTGCTCAGAAAAAGGCTTAATGACTCATACTCATTACTCTATAAATGAGTCAACAAATGAATCAAAAATGGATTGAGAACCCATCCATTAATTAAAACCTGTGAGCGGTTTTAACACATCATTACAGGTGACACTTTCTAAATTGCTTCTTTGAGGCGATTTGTATTTGCGCATCGTTCCCCCTCTGTGGGAAATGAGTCTCCATGGTGTGGAAACCCTCCGGGCTAAGGAGCACTCCCTCTCACCTGCCCTGATGCAGACGCTCCGGGAGCTGGACCAGCCCTCTCCGCTCACTTGGTCACTGACTCTTCTGCTACGGTTCACTCCTGTCCTCAAAGAGCATGTGGATGTTCAGATATGGCTTTTCTTCCTAAGGATGGCTTCCCTCTTATGGAATGATTACTCATACCTGTAGTTACTGGAGGGATTAAAGGCCCACTGGAGAAGCACAGTTATTTTCACATGGACACTGGCTCATTGGTCCTATTTGTCTTCATTCATTTGGTCGCCATTTCAGCAGCTGTCTTGGCAACATCTGTAAGACGCTCAAGGGCTTAACTTGAAGATCACAGCCCAGTCCGGAGGGATAGAGGGAAGCCCGTGGCTCTGCTGGGTGGGCAGATGTTTCCCCTAATCCTCCCGCCCCCAGTTGTTCTTCCTGTCAGACATCACACCATCCCACTTGATCTCTAGGATTTGTTCGTTAAAACCAAAGGAGCTAAGTGTATTTTGAACAGACCTGTTACCATCTTTCAATCATGAGACATTGTGCTTACTTTCTCATATGCTATTCTTATTACAATTTTAAAAACATGTGGAACGATGATGGGGAAGATTATAAAACTCACACAGAGCTTGGAACTGCAAAGGATGACATGGGTCTTGGACCTCTGTTGAGACACCCTCTGCGCTGGCCAGACACTGACCTATGGCTCTATTTCCCTGGAGGGCCACTCTCCCCCAGTGACTACAAATCTCCAACACACCACCCATTCACTCACTCAGCCACTTGTTCAGCAAACATTTAATACAATTATAAGACATGGCCTTTGAAGTACACAAAGGTGAATGGTGCATGGTTCTGGACCTCAAAAATATGCCTTTCAGTAGAAGAGATTTCATATACCTATATGGTTATTTACTAAACAGAATAGAGTCCCTCGTATTGCTTGCAAGAGGAATTGCCCACACAAAAGTATGGGGTGGTGGTAAAGTACCTCCCTGAGTACTCTCATTTGACGGGGTCATAGGGTACATCTATGATTCTGAACCATGGCTGCATGTTAGAAACCTGGAGGAACGGTAAATGCCCAAATGCTATGGCCAATTGAATCAGAATCACCCGTGGGGGTGAGGAGAGGGATATATGAGTAGGAGCCTGAGTTTTGGTACATTTTTAAAGCTCCCATTTGCTTCTCAGGTGTATCTATGGTAGAGAGTCGCTGTGGTACCTCAAGAAAGTTAGTGTGAGGCCAGATTGGAAGCTAGACTGGCAATCAATTTTAAATGGCCCTGAAAATAAAACTGAAAAGTTTGATCTTTCAACAGGAAGAAGAAGCCAGGCTCTGCTAGCCAGACAGACTGAGACAAAGAGAGGAGCTGTAGAAAGATAACTTAGGAGGCTTCTGAATCCGTCCAAGCAACACATGAACTCAGGAACATCTCCACCTTGGTTTACCACCAGGTGGGATCCGTGCCCCTATTAGATGTGAAGTGGTGCCGGGGGCACTGGAGCTGAGAGAACTCTGGGGTTTGGGGCCTCGATGAAGAGGAAGCCTGGAATGAAAAGCAGAGCGTACTGAAGTCATCGTGATGACATTGACTCTGAGCCTGCTCACTTTGAGGTGCCCATCTCTAGGAAGTAAGATTGGGGATGGCAATGGAGATTTGGGAGTCTCTGCACAAGAAGTAGAAGTTGACCAAATGTGAGTCAATGAGATTTACAAAAAAGAAAAATAGGAAGAGAAGAAAGCAGCTGAGAGCATATATTTGGAGACTGCCTGGTTTGAAGACAAGGAGAAAAGACTTCCTAGCAAAGAAGCTGGAGAGAGAGCAGCCAGATGGCTGAAAGGCATGTAAATTCATCAGAGTGGACAGCTAGGGAAGCAAGATTTCAAGAAAGGGCACAGGACATAGAGTTCAAAGGTCTGAGGATGGACAGGGAGGCACTGAGTCTCCCAGGGAGGTAAGTCTTTGAAAGGAAAACAAAACTGTTTGCATAAGACAGGAGGGAAGGAGAAGAGATATGTTTATTGCACGTGTATTTATCGAGCACCTACTATTGCCCAGACTGTTCCAATCACCAGGGACTCAACCGTGCAAGCAAAGCACTTGCTGTCATGAAGCTTGTGTTCCCGTGGTGGGGAAGGAGAAGAAAGAGAAAAAGAGTTGTGGGAAAACTTTGAGTAGTAGAAGATGAAAATTGAGAAACTGTGCTTAGTCCAGTGAATGACGGTCCTCTGGTGTAAGAGGAACAGGGTGAAGGATGTGAAACAAACCTGAGTTAGTGCTGGAGAAGCACGTTGGGGAGGCAATAGGAAGTGAAGACAGGAGTTCAACCAGCTGCGAGGGCCCCTCCCCGGCTCCCAGGCATGAACTGATACCTCTGGGTACACCTATTGTGACTTTGCCAAGGCTGGGCAGGCTGGCACTCTGCTGGAGCAAGGAAGAGGTGGGCTGCCCAGAGCTGGGGATGGGCAAGGCCTCCAGAGTAATAGGTTACCGGGACTGGGGATCACAAATACCACATTAGAAACATCAACACTTGAAAACCACAGAACATAAATGCTCAAGGTCTCAGCACACTCATCAGCTCATGGAGTCGATATAGTCATTGAGCACATTAAGAAGCCTACTAACTCTGCTATCTAGTTTTAGAAGAGCTGTAATTTAGCATCACTGGGTATCAATTAGTCCTATTTTCCTCATCTGTAAAATAAGAGGGTTGCACAAAATGACCTCAAAGTTCTGTTCTAGCACGGTCCATGGTGAATGTTAGAGAGCATGTAAAATTCTGAAAGTTAATTTATTCTTTAACATTTACATCAAGTGTTTAACTGTCAGTGTTCAAAATTCAGCTGAGAGATAATGCAACTCGGTTAGGTTGGTGTGCACAAAGTCCTTAGTTTTATGAACCATCCTGGTTTTAAATACATTGTCCTGCGAAAATGCACAACCTAAATTTTGGTGGCAGCAATCTCGAGTGTCATGGGTAATTGAATAGGGTAATTGATAGGTCATTGATAGAACATTGAAACAGATCAGCTAGAATGATTAGAGATGAATAGGTTCTCATATTTACAAGCTGGGGAAATTGCTTTGTGAATTTTGGGAGAAAATGGAGAGATATTGGTTAAAGAATATAAAAAAAGAAGAAGAAAAGAAAGGAAGGAAGGGAGGGAGGGAGGAAGGAAGAAGAGCTTTTCAACTATTAGATGACCGTAGACAGGAATATTAAATACTTATGCAAATATGCCTCCCCTCACAGAGCTAAGATTAATTTAGAACAATATCAGTGGAATCTCTTTAATCACTCTCAAAAATTGTAAGAGTTAACCAGGCCTTGGGTAGGTCCTGAAACCCTAAGATAAAATGTGGTTGACAGCCGGTCGGGAAAGATTGCCAGCTAGCTGATGCCGTTTAGTAACTTAAGGATCGTATCACTTCTCACATGCGCTGAGACTTGTGAATGACACTGTACACAGTCTCGAAGGAAATACACCGACGTATCTGTGCTTTGTCAGAGAGTGAACTTGTTATGCAGCTTGCCGTTGAGATCAAGGTCAGTAAGACTCAAAACTCGGCACTAATTCAACAAGTTGTGTATTTGTAAATTTAATCTGAATGAACAGATAATGGCTATTTTTAGAAGTATGTTTGAGGCATTGTTATTAGTTGTATACCCAAAGCTTTGCTTATGCCAATAAACCGAGGTTTCAGTCCATACAGTTAGAATACAGTGCTAAGCACTTGTTTTCCTTACGAAGTTAGTACCATATTTTATTTGCAGCCTCACTGAGTACTGCTTGATGACTTCTAAGCAGTTTCACAAGTAGGAGTTTTCTTCAAACCAATACAATATATACTCATTGAAACTAAAAAGAGTGAAGAGCAGGGAAGAAGTTATGTCTGAGATCAAAATGAATCTCTTTGGCTGAACCTTCTAGAAAGTCCCAGGCCCTTTGGGGTTTGGGTGTTTTGTGCTCCCTTTCCTAGTTGATAAGTGGCCGGCACTCTGGGGGTCTTACCTTAAATCCAGGTGTTGCGATCTAGCCCAGCTGAAGAGCCCAGAGATCTGGGGAAATGAGGAAGGGGCCTGGCTCTAAAGGAGGAAGCCTGGGCTGCTGGGAGAGCGTGTGTGTGGCCCACACCTATAGGCCAGAGCTTCTGTGCCTGACAGCTGACAGAGTGGGCAAGAACATGTTCTCCACCCCGGGAGGCAGAGCTGGGCATTCCAGCATCCCTCACCCACCTCCAAGGACAGAGCTCCCCAAGCCTCCAGGGCCTGCAGCACAGAACTTGGGTTTTCATGGGTGAAGGGCAGCCCCTTTGGTCAAAAGGTATTCATATCTGATATAACTCCAGGTTTTTTAACAGCTATTTGGCAGCAAATGCTGCTTCTCAGTGTGAAGGCAGCACAGCATGTTGCCATTCTTCCGAGGTGCCTGGGGACCCTAGGAGTTCTTTCCAGCTCTCACATTCTCTCCAGGGGGGGACAATCTGACGGACCCCACGCTGCAGTAGTTCTCAGAGCTGTTGTGGCCCTCACACCGTCTGTCTCGGCTCGGCTGGGCACTGGGCCACAGGCTTCGTGGTTTGTTTCTAAAACACCAGGCTACTAAGCAGCCCTTTGTGGTGGGTAATCATCATAAACAACTGGTTAGTGCAGCTTCGGAGTAGTATCACGCTAAATGAAAGAAGTCAGACAGAGAAGGACGAGAACCATATGATTTCACTCATGCGGGATATAAAGCAGAAAGCAACAAACAAACAAACAAACAAATAAAAAAGACTCATAGACACAGACAACAGTATGGTGGTCACCAGAAGGGAAGGGGGGTGAAGGGGATGATCAAGAGAATAAAGGGGGTCAAATATATGGTGAAGGAAGGAGACTAGACTTTAGGTGGCAAGCACCCAGTGTAACATACAGGTGATGTATTATAGAATTGTATACCTGAAACTTACATAATGTCATTAAACATGGTACCCCAGTAAATTTCATTTTAAAAAACCATAGACCCCAAACCCTAATCCTAAAACCTAAACCCAAACCTATCTGTAACCCTAAACCTAACTCAATCCTAAATCTAAAAGTAACACTAACCCTATCACTCACCCTAATCCAAACCCCAAGTACTAACCCTGACCCTAACTCTAACACTAAACTAGACCCCAAAATTTAACCCTTGCTCTAATCCCTAACCCTGAAGCTGTAACCCTTAACCTTAACCCTAACCCTCTGACTCTAACCTTGGAAAATAAAAACAAACAGACAAACAAACGGGAACAACCTGGAAACCTCTTGTGACATTGGGTGGGTCTCATGCTCCTGCTTTCAATGACCTGCTCTCGCACTTCTACAGACACTTCTTCCTGCGACCTCTGCCCAGGATGCGGACCACCTACAGGGAACCACGCTGACCCTGCCAGGCAGGCAGGGTTTGGTGGATCACATGGCACAAGTAGTACAGCACGCAGGCTCACCACTTTCGATTAGAAAATTACTAAAATGCCGCTCAGCTCAGTTCCCCAAGGGTTTCCCTCGCAGGATTGCCCCTCAGATGGGAGAGTTCAGGTAAGAAGTGTCAACAATTTGGGGAAAGTATGCACCTACACCTTTCCTACACTTGCACATGTTTAACTGATTGTCTGTTTCTTTCCACTCATGCCTCTTCTCTCTGTTTCCCAACTGTGGGACACTTCGGTTGCACTGCTTCCCCCTGAGTTTCGGTTCATCTTGTCCTCATTCGATTCCACCTGGGCCTGGGGAGGAGCCCCAAGGGTGGCTGAAGGACAAGCTCCCATACGTGCTACGAAACCTCGAGGGAGTCTTGTGCTCTCTCTGGGTGGTTTTGCCACTAAGAGGACTGGGAAAGAAAATGTCCCTTCAGCTAAGACCCCTGCTGCTTTCTGGTGCCCATGGGCCTGGCTCTGTGGTGGGAGCAGGCCTGCCGCCCAGAGATGTCTTTGGCTATTGGAGAAATCAAGCCGTAAACATACCCCCCACATTTAAAAAGTTCATGATGTGCGTGGCATGTGTGGAATTGTGTGTGACCCAGGTGAAACACCTGGTTCCACACTTGAACGTGAACACGCATTAAACTTTTATAGCCCATTCCCATAAAACAGAGAAGGTATTGGGGCTGTCTCAGTCATAAATACACAGGAAGAATGAGCCACCAGGTCATGGAGAGGCATAGAGGAAACATCAACGGCCATCACCAGGCAGAAGCAGCCAAACTGAAAGGGCTACTTACTGTACCATTTGAGCTATATCACATTCTGGAAAAGACAAAACTAGGGAGACAGAAAAAGGTTAGTGGTTGCCCAGATGGAGGGAGGGGTGAATAAGGAAAGCACAGGGGAGCTTTAGGGCAATGGAACTACTTTGTACAATACCGTATTGGTGGATACATATCACTGTACGCTTGTCCAAACCTACAAAATGCGCAACACCAGGAGGGAACCCTTAATGTACACTATGGGCTCTGGCTGATGATAACGTGTCAATGCAGGTTCATTCCTGGTAAAAAAAAAAAAAAGTCCCACTCTGGTGAGTGATGTCGATAATGGAGGAGGCTGTACCTGTGCGGCCGGGCAGGGCTTCTATGGAGATTCCTATACCTTCCTATCAACTTCGGTACAATCCTAAAATTGCTCTAAAAATCAAAATAAAATATTGAGAAATAATACCTATGCATATATTGTGATTTTTAAACATATTAAGACTTTAGGTAGAGACAGGGGGAAAGAAGATATCGCTGCTCTGGTTAGATTTTTCAGCTTGTTGTCATATTCTCTTGGTTTTGACAAAATGGGATGAATACTGCATATTCATGTAATATTATCCCATGCTCAACTTTGTCTTCAGCACTTTGGTGATTGGGAAGCGATGTGATATAGTAGAAAGTAAAGGTTGGGGCCAGACACGCAGATCTGGGTTCGAATCTCAGGTCTTCCGGTTACCGCTGTAGGGGGCAAGTTACTGAAGCGTCCGAAAGCTGGTATCAAGATCCACCTAAGGGAACCGGGCCGGGGACTTGGGACAAGTGCTTTCACCTCCCTGGTTCTCAGTGTCCTCCTTTTGGAGAAGGGAGATAAAAAAGCTCGCCTTGCGTTAGACGGGGAATCTAAACAGTGAGCTGGAAGCACCCAACTCAAAGTGCAAAGCAGGACTCAGCAAAGGGTGGCCGGCTCTCACTCAGCCACATGCCACATGCCCTCAGCTGCCCAGGGGCTTGTCATCTGATCAGGGAGGGAGGTGGCACTCGCACTGAACACATGTTCACTTGGGGACACGATAGATAAGTTCTTCGTGGCTCAGACGTGCGATGGGTTTGGTTCGGCTTGGAGAAATGGAATTCAGGAAGTGAGGACGTGGTCAGGCTGGGGAGGTGGGGCGGGGGGGAAGGGAAAGCTGAGCCTCACAGGCCTCCAGGGGGCTCGAGGGCGGATAATGAGACTCTGAAAGGGAAAGGAAAGAAAGGAAGGCTTCCAGGAAAGAGACCACACAGGCAAAGGCAGCGAGGTGGGGACGAACCCAGAACAACGGAAAGGGGGCCTTGGCAGGGAGGAGGGAAAGGAGTGTGGGTAATTGAGGTCAAGTGATGGAGAACCTTGGCTGTCAGCAGGTCTTCTATCACACAGCTCCAGGAAACCCAGAGAGATGCTTATGCTAATGAGGTTCCTTAGATCCAGTTAAGCCTGCTACTAATTGTCAACATCCCCAAGTCCCAGGACACCTGGTGCCAAATTTACCCTCTGTCCCTCTTCTCTGATTTCAGAGAGCGTTGCGGTTTCTTTCCATACCAGCCTGCGCAGTATGTACTCGGTTTATAGTTTACGGGGATTTCTCCCACACCCTTATATGTTTTCCAGTGGAGTCTGTACTTTTTCCTAGACCCACCCGAATTCCAGAGCATGGTTCACTTGTATGCCAAGTTCATAGTCTTTCTCTTTGTCACTCTCCTTGCCTTAGAAAACCGAGGAGAAAGTTACCATTGCAATGCTCCTACATGTTTTTAACGGAAAGGAACGGAGGACCCCCAAAATAATTAAGGCTAATGCCTGATTCAGTTTACATGGAGGACAGCAGACATGTCTAGAGGCAAACCCAGGAAATGAGGGCTCCCAGTCCAAACTGTTGTTCGTCAAAGTTTGAGCCGCTAGCTACAGGGGTATAATCCCTTTTATAAGTTAAAAAAAATTAAAAAGTTACTTTAACATTTTTGTAAGGGTGGTGAGTTAGATTGTGGAATTCTGTGTTTCTTTATAAAGTTTTTTTTAAAATGAAACTTTATAAAAAGGGAAAGTCGAATCATTTTTGGTCATTTTGAGAATTCTTGTTCCCTATTGATTAGTAGAAGACAGAAGCAGCTTCCCCAACCTGTTCACAGAAATCAGCTCATTTAACTCTCCTGGTGTCCCTGCCAGTGGAATTTCTCTAAGTTTACGGATGAGAAACTAAGAAGTTAGGTGACTCACAGGAGTAGCACACAGCCCGTGAGTGAGCCTGATCCGCAACTTTCACTTCTGAGTCTACCCTTTTTTCACCCTCCTCACCGCTGCCGTAAGGAAAAGCCTGTGTTCGCCTTGGGCTGGGGGAGATGGTGAGAAGGGTGCAGGCCTGCAGCGGAGAAAGAGAGGACCTACCGCTGCTGAATTTTTTTCCACACATCCCGCCATGTGCTAAAACCCTGAGGCTCAGCACATCAGTGTAGCTCACCTAAGGGTGCTATATGCAAGGTGCTCTTCCAGGAGTTTGCACACCTGGAAATCACATCCAGGAACGTCAGATTCCAAAATTACCAGCTAGGGGCTTTTTCTCACTGCCCCTCCATCTTCTCCCCTCCCCTCCCCCCCCCCCCCCCCCCCCCGCCATAGGGCTTCAAGAATTCTTATCAGATATTTATATTCTCTTATCCAGAAATTTCCAAAATATTACTTATTTTATTTTGCTAAGAAAATGAAGGCTGCAATTCTTATAACCCACCTCCGTATTTTTCAAAAAGACTATACTGCAGCACTTCTGTTTTGCTGAGGTTTAACTGAATCACTGTATAGCACCGAGAAACCACAAGATAGTCTCAGCAAAACAAACTTTAATCTGTAAGCACAAAGCCAGCAGCAATTAATTGTTCCGAGGGAGCTGGCGTCACCCGCTCATTCGCCCCCCACCATATGACTGTCTTTGTCAGATGCTGTGATTGTGTTCAAAAGGTTGCTGAGCTTATGAAAGAATGAAAAGTCTTGCTTTAATCATTGCTGTAATTAGCAACTTTGGACACTGTGCTATCTCCCCCCTTTGTATGGAAACACATTCAAGAATGGGCTTGTAGTTAATCCAGAGCTACTCAGAACACTGGAGCACGAAGCTTGTAAAATCCAGGTATGCACCCCGTTCCCAAGAAGTCTGAGTTGCCAGAATCTTCCTTCAGAAACACGTATACCCGCCCCTCCCTGCTGAGCACATACTTTTAAAATCATGATAAATGTTAATTTATTGAAAAACTTGATTGCCTTTAAGTGGGGAAAGAGTCAATTAGCCGCACTTAGAACAGGAAATAGAGGGAAAGGGACATTGGTGACAAACAGGCTTAGAAGGAGCCTTTCTCCAGACCTCTGGGACTCTGACTTGTAGGTCAAACACTAATCTCTTTGTCCTTCTGACTTTCCATTGGAAGAATGAGTTGGGAGGGGGCTCCCAGGCCCTCCTGCACCATCTTTTCTTGTTGCCCCCTTCAGACTCCTCGCAGCTTCTTTCCTCCAGCTCCCAAACACCCTTCTTCCCTCCTCTGACCCATGAGTCAAGGGTGGTCCCCTTGGTAACCACGTTTTGTTCAGAGAACTCCCACTGTGGGCTGCTGCTGGGTGAGAAGACTCTTCGGCCTTCTATCTGCTTCTCTGGGGATTCATTTTCTTTCTGTTCGGTGGGCGTTGTCTCTTCCCCCTCCCTTGTCTCCACAACTATGTCCCCCAAGGTCTTCACTCATCCTTTTATTTCTCTTCACACTCCCACTTGGTACCCTCCATCCGACCCTCACGACAAATCCTGGATAAGACACGAGGGTCATCCCATCCCATCACGGTTCATCTGTGTTTCCGGCACCCCCAGGACATCTCCCCTGGAGGACCACCCGGAACTGACTTGTCCGAAACACAGCTCGGATTATTCTCCTAAATCCAGTCACTTCTCCGGAGCTTGGGCTCCAAAGGCTGGCATCCCAGATCTCCCACCTATCCATCTATCTTTAATTCCTTCTCTCCCCACTAACCCAGCACCAACCCAGAGGTTTTACCTTCTTGATGCTTTTCGCACAGTGTGTCCCTTTCTCTTCCTACTGCCTCTGCTTTGCTCCACCTCTTTGTCCCTTTGGCCCAGCCTCCGAAAATGCAAACCCCACAGGTGCCTTGGCGCACACTGTCCGACTGAGGTCTAAAGAGCAGCTCAGAACCCAAAGTGAACCCCAAACAGTCCTTCCCAGGCAGCCTATCCTTGCGTCTCACCTCCCAAGACACAACACGGAAGGGTGTAGCCTTTAGAGACCAAGAACCTCTCTTCAAAGCCCAGCCTCACCCCTTCAGAAGCCTGAGACTGCAATCAAGTTAATTGCCTCCGTACCTGGCTTTCCTCACCTCTAAACCAGGGCTGATGAGAAAGCCTAAGGGATAAGGGGATTATCGTGTGGATTGAGGAGGAGCTAGAACAACCGCCTGCAGCGGGCGCTCAGCAGAGTGGGCCGCATGCCTTCTCACAGCCATCACCCTCCCTCCCGCTCTGTTCCTGCAGCACTCAGCCCCTCTGTGCACCCTAGCTCCTGCGGTTGTCCCCCTGGTGCACCCTCGTGCCTGCGTTCTCCTGACCGCGGACGGCTTCTCCTTCCAGGGACGACTTGTGAAGTCCTGCCTGTTTTCCAAGGTACTCTCAGATGCCCCCGTGCCTCTCCTGACTGTCCTGAATGGATCTGGTCTTTCCTTCTTGGCTGTCCCCAGCCCTCTGTGAAGACCTCACATCACCCTCCACACGCGCTCCTGGCACCAGAGTCATTCTTGCGCTGGAGTATTTGTTTTTCACTGTTGCTCCTGTTCCCTTTCCATCCATGCCTGGTCTTCTCTACTCGTTATCTTTTGGAAATTACTGAGGGTTAGAAGGGAACTTTCCAAACCCTCATGAGCGTTGATTAAAAAACTCATTAAATATACATTTCTACTAACCATGGGGCTGGTAAGTCGTAGACTGCTTTTTTTTCAGATCTTGAAAACTAAACAAAGTGCTGTGCAAAAGCATAGTTTAGAGAATGTTTGCAGGATATTGGACCCGACAAGTTAATATCCATAATTATAAATTTTGTGTTTGGATATGCATACCCCGGGCCGCCTTTGACTCGGAAATACCCGAGAGCTGGGCTAGGCCGCTCCCAGGCGGAATGAATCGCATGTGATTGTAATCACAGGAAAGTGGCCTCTGTGAGCTTCAGTCCTATAATATTTCATCTTTAAAATGGGCAAATCTTAGAAAATTCTCTTCAACTTAAAATTTAAAACACATTGAGAGCCAGACACCTTTACTGCCATTGAGGCATGCTAATGCAGACTGTGTCTGAGCAGAGCATCCGAAGGGGACGGAAGCGATGGGCCTCCCCGCCCCCTGGATGGGCCACACCGTGGGCCCCATCGCCCCCTCCACCCCAGGGCTGCAGCAATTCCTCCTCTCTCCTTCCCCTTGCCTTCTTCCCCAGGATCGAACTTTGAGTGCACACGCTCACGCCGAACCCTGCCGGCTCAGCATTTACTTCTCTGTTTTACTTCAATCTCCTCCTTTCCAGAATCCTCTGAGTGTTTCCTATTTTCCCTCTATGGGGTTTACACAACCACCGTACTGGAGCTACGTAGTGCTCTGTTTCTTCTCACTCATGAAAATGTGTCTCCCTCCTCGATCACCTCACGTAAGCAATTCTAGCAGCCAATCTATCACTCCGAAATGTTCACCGAGGGAGAAAACGCGCCCGGCAGGGGTTTGCAGACATATGTAATTTTCAAAACACTTCAGATGGGAAGTTCTTGCAGGATAGGATGGAATTAGGTCATGATTCAATTGAAGATGTAGCTATAAAAAATTGTGCCTTCTTGATAATGCATGTTGATTCAACAGGCATTGCCTGCAGGGTTGCTGGGGCCCAGCTTGGGGAACAAAGAGGCAGAATCAGGTAGAATCTCTATTATCATTGAACTTGAACCCAGTAGCGCACAGAGAGAAATAGGCCATTATGAAGCAGGGCCAGGTGGGATGAACCAGCTGCGTCCAGGATGGCTAGGGACTTCTACAGAAGGCTCCTAGCCCAGGCCTGGCAGGTCAGGATGGGGAGGGCGTCTGGGGAAGGCTCCTAGCCCAGGCCTGGCAGGGCATTGATGTTTCCCTGGTGCTGGTGCTAGAACCGAGGCTAAGCTGGTGGAGAAGTTTATCATCTCACTTATAGACAATTGAATTATACACATAGTGATGGAAAGAGAACAAACCAATCCTGAGAGGCAGAAAGGGCGCTGTCTTTCATAATATATAGTGCATGTAAAAGGAGATTCAAGGAGTGCCTAAAACTCCCAGGTTCAAACAGGAAGCGTATTTAAAACCTACATTCAATTGTGAAGTCAGAAATAAGATTCTGCCGCTGTGGGTGTGTGTGCATTTCGTTTGTGATTCTTTGAGGCCTAACCGTATTTTTCTTTTAATTCACGTTATATTTGTGTGACTTTTAATTCACATTCTATTTGTGTGACAGTATCTGGATAGGTCTTTGTAAACTCACCTAATCCTTTCTTGGATAAGATAGACTTAAAGGAAAAACAAACAAAAAGTAGATAAATTTGGGGAGCTAACTGTCTGTGGCCACTTCGCAATTCCAGAGGCTGACCAGTCGCCTGCAGGGGTAGCTGGGGCGCCAAAGTCCAGCTCACAGCCGTGTGGAGCATGGACGTCATAACATGTCCTTCCTCGGAGCATGTGACATCTTGTCACCCACATCAGTCATCGTCTACAGAAGTGTCCCCCACGGGGTTGCATGAAATGCTAGTCAGAGGAGGGAGTGGCAGTTGTAAGGAGGTAGGTGGAGCAGGGAGACAGTTCTGTGGTACAACATGGTTGCACGACTGAGAATCCAAAGTTAAAGAACGTCTTTTAATATGGTAACAATGACCGTGAAGTTCCAAGGGGGAACCACAGACGATAACGATAACAGATTTCCCGAACCTATCTGAACACAGACCTTCCTGCTTCTTGCAGGGCAAGAATGGCACAAAATCCTCTTCAGTACTCTCGGCATGCCAACAGAACCTCCCAGAAGAGAGGAGGCTTTACTGTCAGACTTGGTTGTGTTTTAGAACTCCCCTCCTGCCCTCTGGCTGGGGGAACTGCTCCTGCCCCCGGGCCCCCGAGACAGGAAGCATAGGGGGCTCCTCTAAGGGATTGACATGGAGTCACGAAGGCCCTGGAACTGTCCGCTCCCCTCCCCTTCCCAAGGCAGCTTTGACCTGCCTGGGGAAGCCAGTCCTGTGTTTGCCCATAGGGACCTTGTGGGAAGTGGGGCCCGAAGCTGGAACTCTGGGAGTTTCTTAGTCAGATTATCATGGCCTGCCTGTTGCCAGGACCCCAGTCCTGTGACCTAACGCCGAGAGGTCCCTGTTCAAGAGCGATGGTAACATCAGTGTCACTGTGACAGCATTTTTTGAAAACACTGTCTGGAGGGCAATTTGGGGGACCCTTAATCTTCAATAGGACCCTGAGATTAAAATCGTAGATTTCAAATTTCTTCAACAGAACAAAATATTAAAAATAAAGCAGCATTGTGTTGTGCCACTGTTGACAATGAAATATTCTCTCTGTACCTGCACAGTCGGTTTCATCGTGAATGTTCTGGCTAAATGCACACCCACGCGGCTATTGTCATGCGTGTGTATGTGTCTGTATGTGATGAAGCTTACGATCTGTTTATACACATTTTTTCCCTGGATTTTTGAAAATGTAAGGAAGTCAGGGCGGGCCCTCATGCCTTAGTATTTAGACAATTCTAAACAAAGGAGTCCGGTGCTCCAGGGCTCTTGTATTTTCTGTGACTCCTAGCAGGTATGTGGGGGTGTGGGTGTTAGGAAGAGTGCAGATGATGCCAAACTGCACGATGTTTCAAAGCAAAAGGCAAACTTCCACTGGACTCTCAAGGGGTAGAAGCAGACACTCAGGGTAACTCAGGGAGTCAGAAAGCCAGATTCAGGGAGCCGACCTTGTGTTCTTTGGCAAGCAGGACCGCAATGGAGCAAGATAGCAATCTGCAAATATTTGAACACGTAAACATGACTGAGTCAATATGAGGCCCGGTAGGCATGAAGTTAGCAAGCATTCTTACTGAGAAAGGACATTCTTAACTGCTCTCAGAAATGGAAGGAACATTAGTGGAAACCAAGGAAGAAGAGACTGTTTCTTGTCATTCACACAGATATTTCCCTGGGGCAAATCTCCGAGTTACGGGAGAAGCATATTCCTCGTGCATTTAATATCCTTTTAAGTTCTAGGTTCACAACTAACATGGTGTTCTTCAGGTTTTAACTTGGTGCTTTTCAAATGCTAAAAGTGTACCATTCATTTTAGTACCCACCTCCCCCACCCCAGCTGCAGGAAAAACAGATTTCATAGTATCTTACCCTGGGGCATTGTTAGGACCGAAAAGTTCAGATTCGCACAGGAAAAAATCTACCTTTCGTGGCAACGTGCCAATGAAATGAGAAACATTTTTGATATTGCCCAGATCAATTTCCCATATATATCCCTTATATATCACTCACTGGTCATTCAATATGGATAAGCATGATTATTTGGTATGTTCACTTATCATTTCTCAGAATCATTGAGAGAGCAATAAGCAGCTAAAATGTATATAAATTAATTCAATCATTCCTTCAAGAAACAAGTGTGGGCCTTTACGGTGTACAGCACAGAGTGGACTTACCGTGAAGGTAATGAACTCACACTGCATGGGTCCCTGTGTACACCAGCCCCCTCCAAAGCTTTGTACTTAATTTTACAGTCAGAATTTTCCACTCATTTCCCTTTGAAGAGAGACCCCAAACTGCACAATCTTCGAGCTCCATACACCCTCCATCAGCCCCTGGTGCCGGTAACACACGAGAATTTCAGCCTGAACCCAGGGCAACTTCCACTGAAACCCAAACCCAGCTCCCTGGATCCTCGACACCCTCTGGGCATCGGATCCCCACCTGCTGTCTTCCTCCTCTGACCTACCCTTTTGTCCTTGGATGACCCCGCTTAACTGGGAGGACTAATGGGATCCGTCATCGCAGGGACGTGGTCAGGCCCAGGATGTCATTTCCCTGAACTCAGAACCCTGGGTGGGGGTGTAAGAGGCCACCTCAGCTCTGTGGCTGACGCCCATCCCCCGATGGGAAGCTTGTTTGCTGTGGATCCTACAGGTCTGCATTGCTCTGAATTTGAGTTGCGGGGACATGGGGAAGAACAACACAGAACTTATGCTGTTGTTGATTCATTCCGACGTTTCCTCTAAGCACTCTGTCCTGAGGTAGCACAGACATGCCCTTCCGTGTCACTGCTTCCTACGACGTGTGCTTCTGCCCCCAAATCAGCACCTTGTTTGTTGCCTTGTGCGTTTCCTCATGCCGTGAGAGTGGTCATCAGGCTGCCCTGGTCCATCTCGGCTGGTGACTAAAATACCTGGAATTCCGGGTTATAGACTTTCAGGTCTAGAAGCACAGACTGCACTCCGGAGCTGGGGGGGCCTGTGAACTCCGAGGCCCATCGGGTTTCTTGGTCTCTTCACTCGTGAAGCCGTGATCCCTCAGGGAGGCGAACACAGGCCCGCAGACCCCTCGAGGGCCCGGATATTATGGAATCAGCAGCGCCGTTTTTGGCTGAACCGCCCTGGGGATATGGTAAGAATGCCTGTGTGGACTCCAGCTGCGTTACCTTGAGTGGAGATGAACCCAGAGACCATTTTGCAGAGCGGCTACCATTTCTCAGATAACTACTTTCTTGCCTTGTCTTTTATTGGGAATGTCTGTCTGCTCATATTTTTTTTTGTTCCATTTCAACCATGTAACACTTATCAAATAAAACTTCTTTTCCAGAACTTTATTGTTAACATTGTGTGTGATTTTTCTCTACCCCCGTGCCCTCTGTTCTCCCTTTCGAGGGTGGGGGGCAGGCCCCCTCTGTGCCCGTCCTGTGGGAGGGTATGCTCACGTCTGTCCACAAGTCCTCTCCCTGTCTGTACGCTGGCCCCCGGGAAAGCTACCTGAGCAGCAGCAAAGAGCCAGGTGTGTTGGGTCGGATCTGTCCCCTTCAATGGCACGACATCCTTGAGGGACACAGGGCAAGTGAACCTGCCTTGGTTCCTATTGCTCCTCTGCCGTTAGGTACCCAGCTCTGCCGCCCAGCCCAGCGCCCTCCCACCCCTGGCCCAAGGCACCAGAAGCTGTCTGAGATGAAGGCAAAAGGCAGGCGAGGGGGACAGATGGCTAATGACCTCTGCCTGACCTACCCCTGCACTCACGGCTTACGAAGCACCACACTCCCCTTTGCAAGCACAGAAGCTAACACTAATCTTGCCATAGCTCTCTGACTGTTTTGGGGGTAGAGAGTTCTTTTTACCTCAAAGAAGAATTAAAACAACACATTTGAAGATAACAGTTGACTCCAGTGGGAAGTGCTTGAACCGTCATGGGGAAAAGACAGTAGCTGAATTACTTATAAGTGAAAGACTGAAGGAAATGATTAGGGAGGGTTATACACCTTAAACAATCATTCCCAGGGGCCGTCCTCTGCAGCTGTACGGAGCTTACAGCTCCTTCTGTGGACAGTTGCATTGGCTCTGAGGCTCTGATGGGTCCACCAGGCAATCTACAGACACCTCTGGCCTCTGACGCCATGTGTACAAGGAAGTCAGCCACTCGTGTCTCTAGCCGGTGAGAGGGTGTGCGGCAGGAAAGAATATTTCAAGTACTTGACATTTACTCATTAGGTCCCAAAACGTTTGCCTCTGTTCACTGCCTAAAGCCACATATTGGTGGTTTTCTTTGCACCAAGCGCGTCATTGTCATTCAGGTGTATAATTACACACACACACCCCAGGACAAGAGAGAGCAGCCTTTCCAGGTTCCTCTTTGCAGGCGTGTGCTGAGCTCTGTGTGGAGCAGCCAGCAGACCTGCTGTTGTTGGCTGCCTAGGACTGCTGGTGCGGGGCGGCCGGGGGCTCGCTCTCCCTCTGTCCCCCCACGCAGGGCTGTCTGCTTATAAGTGTGAAGGGAGGAAATTGGGGAAACAGCACGTTCTATGAAATGACCACAACTGTTGAGGAAGGAAGGATTGGTAAGAGGGAGGGAGGACTTTTTAAAAATGTGTTTTCCTTAAGCAACCAGAATCACAAAATTCAATGAGGTCTATTTCTATAAAACCCCCAAACGACTTCTGTGTGTGCTGAACTCAGAGAAGAGACGGCAGCTCCGTTGTTTCCTGAACGTTTCCAAGACAGGACTCCTGGCAATTGGGTTTAAACTCTTCCACTTCCGACCTTTTGTGAGGACTTGCCACATGACCTCCGGGTTGCTGCTCCCTGCGTGGTCGCTTCTTATATTCACAACTAGGGAAGGAAGAAACCTGATAAAAAATCAAGCCCAGGAAAGAGCAGCCCCGGGGAGCTGTGTGTGAGGTGAGTGTGTTTTGCTGTTCAAATGGAAGTCTTCCGATTCCTAGTTGTCATGAAAGGATGGCATTTAAAAAAGACATTGTAGTTGCATTTGACTCTTTTCTTTTGATACTTAAGACAATTTTACATTGAGAGACGTTTTCACCCAAGGCTGTTGTTGATCATTACATATTTGTTTGATCATTTACCAGAGTAGACAAATTGGGATAGGATCTGGGGTAAGAGCTAATTGTGTGAATGTGGTTTCCAGTTTTCAAAAAGAGAACTTTAAGAATCACTTGTAATGTTCTTTTCAAAGTCCTTCCATTAGGTCAATTAAGAAAAAAAAGATTAAGGAATTTCCGATAAGAAGAAATAAGTCTTAGCGTTTGGATAGAGTCTGACACACTTTGGTCTCTAATTTTCCCAAGTTAAATATTGCATTTGTTCTAAGTTTCTGAACCTGTGACTTAAAGTAATTGTGAGGTCAAGAAACATCCACTGAACAACGAATTCTTATTTCCTACAGGCAGCTAGATGCGGAAGTGCAGAGAGGAGATAAAAACAACAACAACAAAAACCTCATTTCACAGGAGCGATGTAGAAATTCCACCTGGTGTGACATTTATTAGCTGAGACTAGTCTGCACGCCATGAAATTATACGCAGATTATAAAGCGCATTGTGGGAGGGTCGTGAACAAGGCTCCTAGTGTCCTCAATGTCAAAACTGTTTACATTCCTTATACCTAGCGCAGAAAACTTACATAACTTTTTCTCATAAGGCTAGGTAACAGATTTTTAAATATCCCAGTGAGGTTTCACCCTACGGCAACCTAAACTGCTTTCTCTACCGACCAAGGGGAAAGCAGCACGGGGAAAGACCCGAAGAACTAGACCATCGCTGACAATCAGTAACAAACTCCCCCCGCCAGCACGAGAGAGCCACACTCGGACAGGGAAGTCGGAGCAGCAATTCCCCCTTTATCTAGATCACTTACCCGCCCCCCCAACACACACATACACACACACACACACAATGAGACAACATCTGGATAGTGTTTCACAGGCAAGAATAAAGCACTTCTTTTTTTCCTGCCCCATCATTAAGGAAAAACCCGTTTTCCACATGCAAACAGCACTTGTAAATTCCCCCAGATAAGCTGGGACGTCCTGAATGATTTCAGTGAGTTTGAAAAGAATCACACTTTTGCCTTTTACCTTGAGAAGGAAGCGTTTCAGAAATATCTCCCACACGCCCCGCTGTCTCCAGCTCTGCTCTTACCTGCGGAGGCAAGGAGGCTGGCTCCTGGCTGGGGGTGCGCTTCTGTCCGGGCAAAGGAAGGAGCCGTCCCTGCAGATCGCCTTGGGAAAGATAGGTGTTTGGGTTCCCTCAGAATGAAGAAAACGCTCTCACTGTTCCCTGTCAGTCAAAAACGAGTTGGTGCAAGTTTGAGTAGGATTTACCTGAAGGAACTGGAGAGAGAGAGAAAGAGGTTGGAAGAGACTGGGCGGAGGGAGGGAGGGCCAGGGAAGGAGGGAGGGAGGGAAGGAGAGAAAGTGAGAGGGAGGGAGAGAAAGAAAGAGAGAGAGAGAGAGAGAGAGAGAAAAGAGTCCCTGATGTCAGCAGTGTGTCTTAAGGAAATCTACAGCCCAGCAGAGAATTCTAATGGACGCCCGGTTTGGAGTTTTTCAGACACCTGTATAAAAGAACACTAAAGCCTCTTTAAGGAATGTCAGTTAATCTTTGAAGAAACTTCAGCCACTCTTCTCAAAGTCTTTTTAAGGTCTCTTTGCCTAAATAAACTACAAACGAACAACCAGATTTTTCTTTCTAACAAATTCTCCTTCACCCTAAGTTCTCTCTCCCCGCCTGCTCTCCCCACTCCAAATGAATAGTAACAAAAACCCCTGCCTCCAGGGAAAATCTGTATCTCAGAATTCCCTTCTACTTTGAATGCCACTGAGCACGGCCTAAATCGTCCCAGCCCTTTCTCATGTCCCGTGTGTTCTACTTCAGAGCTCCGCTGCACCTGTCTCGGTCACCACGTGTCCCTTGAGGGACACTTGACATGTCTTAGCCCCTCAAAAAAGTGCTGGTCAAGTAGGTTGATAAAAGATTATAAGCGGAGGGTCTAATTTGTTCTTGTGGTTGAACTGTAATTCTTATCTTCTTAGCTTTAATTCACAGATGACACACACAGCAGAACAGAAGAGCGCAAGGCCACGGGGGGATTGTGTTTTTAGCTCAGTGCAGTTAAGGCCATGTTGGTTTTTCCTGTAGGCTGTTTCCTTGATCAGAAAGTGTGAAGAGGTTGGACAGTGGTGGGCAGAGCTGGGTTCTGCTGGATCTTTGGAACTGGGATGCGGCACGTGCATGGGAATCTGGTCCCCAGGGCTCACGCACAGGGCCTGGCACTTTTACGAGAAACAGTCAGAATTCCGGCCTGAAAGCAGGAGTCTAAGGGGGCGTCTCTCTGGCTCTGGAAACAGAGGTGGCGAGCTTCTCCCTTAAACACAGTTTCATGTCCTCTCCACGGAGGCCCATCCGAGCCCATGCGGGTCTCAGGCCTGCCTTGGCCAGAGTGCATGGAGACCTCAGTAAGTTCTAGAAGAGAGGATAACTTCCCTCGGGCGCTTTCTCCAGTGAGATCCCCCGCCCTGGTCCAAGGTCAACACCGAGGGGAGCCAAGGAGCCAGCCGATGAGACACTCACCTGTCCCTGGCACAGGCACCGTCACCAGGTTGGATGCAGCTGCTCCACGCTGGAGGAAAAAGTGGGTGACATGATTTAGGGGAAGCAGAGGGTGTATCCCCTCCCCTGAGTTCTGGGGCCTGAGGAAGAAGGCGAGAGGCTGTCGCATTTCTCCTCCCCTCTCCCTTGACTCAAAGCCCCGACACAAGGCATTCCTTTGCCCTGTGCCCCTGCGGGAATGGTGTACCAGTGTCCTTCCTTTTTGTTCCTGAGAGAAGATGGTGACCTCTGAGAGACACTGGCCCCACAAAGGCTGAGGGCTTGAGAGTCTGAAGGGGCCACACAAGGGTCAGGCTTTCAAAGCTGGCGGTCTTACTCCCGAGCCGTAGCACCAGACAGAACTTGACAGAGGACATCCTAACGGTCCCATGTGAGACCGGTAAACAAAGGGGAGAAAAATGACAAGGGAAAACCCAGAATTCAAAATCGGATCCTATGCTCCCTCGGACGGTGTGCACCCGCTGTTCCCTCCGCCTGGAGTATTCTCGGGTCTTCAGTCATCTGCCTGGTTCGTCATCACTGCTCAGGCCTCAGCCCAAAAGGCACATCCTCTGGGATGTCGTTGTGAAGGTCCTTATTGCATATGGTCCCAATCCAACTCTGCATCTCAGTATTCCCTTCTACTTGGAATGCCACTGAGCACGGCTTCACTCATCCCAACTCTTTCTCATGTCCCGTGTGTTCTATTTCAGAGCTCCGCTGCACCTGTCTCAGTCACCTTGTGTCTCTCAAAGGACACTTGACATGTCATAGCCCCCCCCCAAAAAATGCTGGTTAAGTAGATTGATAAAAGATTATAAATGGAGGGTATAATTTGTTGTTACAGTTAAATTTCAATTCTTATCTTCTTAGGTTTAATTAATATTTGCAGTCTCCCCTTTAATTAGTAAACTGATCATCGAGTGCTCTCTCTCCATTTATAAAGCTCTTTCAATAATGTATTCATTTGACACTCCAGCCCCAAAGCCGTGATTAGTTGCATTTTAAGGGCGAGAAAGTGAGAACCAGAGAGGGCAAGTGATGGACTGAGAGTTACAGGGCTGGAAAGAGGGGGGTCGAGGCCCAGAACTGTTCTCACTCTCAGGCCATGCAGTTTTCATTAGGCTACATTTTTCTCAAACTAGTCTGTTGTGTGAGCATACATATGCATGTGTAGATTCCTCTGAGTATCAAGTAATACACGACATGAGTTATAACCACAGCCTAATACTCTGGCAAGCTTTATTTCTTGCAGGACCATGCACAGTGGAGCTCACATTCATTCATAGTAGCCTTAAAAGTGACGAGAGAAGAAAATGAGTCCAAAGGAGTACGAATCCATGAAATAATTTAAGTGTTGCGCCAATATTCTTCACGTTGGTGATGTTTACCTGTTTTCCTTCTTTTCCATCGGGAGATATTCAACAATTAGATACTGAGGTTGTTGATCTGACAGAATTCACCAAAGGAGGTGAGGCATTATACATGTGTGGTTAAAGCGTGAGGAGGCGAGTGGGGAAGTTCTAGAATAAGCATCTGTATAGACATCTATGTGATTTCTGTCACTGAAGACAGACTTTATTCTACATGTTTTTAATAACTGAATGATCTAAGTATCTCTGGAAATTTCTGAGGCTAATGACAATGCATATAAGACAAACAATTAAGCTTAATGAAAATAGTGTATGTCATTCATCTCTAAGTCACCCCATGAGTAAAATTCACTTCCCAACCTGTTTCTAAGGAGTAGGGCCTGGCACCCACCGTGTAGATTACTTCAAATAACCGTTAATCATTTTTTAACTGAAGATGTTCAATGTTATTAATCTTATAGCCTAAAAAACAAGCATGAATGACTATTTAGCAAGTCACCTTTCTCTCTTTCTTTCTTTCCTTCTTTTCCTTCCTTCCTTCTTTTCCTTCTTTCTTTCTTTCTTCTTCTCCCCAATTAATTAAAAGCAAAATCCTTGCACGTGTCACATTTAAATAGATGTAAATCTAAAGTCTAGACTTTTACCCAAAGTTCTCAAAAGATGTCTGGAACCTGGGCAGAGAAGATTACAAGAACTAACTTTTTCAGGAGAGCCATTTCCCAAGAATAATTTCCAAAAACAAAACAAAAAAAATACTGTAGTGCATCCAATTCTCATCTTGGCTTGAATTAAGACAAAAAAACTTTGAAGTGTGATGAGAGGGAATAAAAATATATTTTTATCTTTGACTAGATCTACTTAAGTTGAGTTAGATGTAGAACTATTTGGGGGGGGGGTATGTCAGTTTGTAAAACATCATCAAAACCTCCTATGACCCCCACCAGCTTGAAGAGCTCTCCACAGGCCAAGCAGGATTTGGTCATTTGCCTCCAGTTTGCTCCACCATCTCTGCCCCAGAGGCATGTACAGCGTCTCCTTGGCATGTCCGTGAGCCATGGAGAATGAAGGATGCCCACTTGGATCCTTGTAAGACTCTGCAGGCCCCAGGTGGGGACTTTCTTGCCTTTGGCCTGTCCAGAGAGAACCTTATCTTAGAAAGACACGAAGTTGAAATCTTCTCTTGGAGTAGGGGTTATAGAAGCAGACCTTGAGACAAAAATTCACACATAATTAATTAAAGAAGTGCTCCTGGGAGGAATTCAAAGGAAAGTAAGGGAAGCTCCTCAGGGGAAGGAGGGAGTCAAGCAAGGGTGTGATTTCAGGCAAAGGCCATGCCCTGCCTGATTGTGGAATGAAAACTGCATCGCAGGTCAGGGAGCTGGGCATTCATGCTCCTGGCCCAGTCAGCCTCAGCTAAGAGTAGCAGGGGTGATGGGTGTGCTGATCTCCCAAGCACTCTGGCTTTCTGCATCTGCAAAGCAGTGCAGTCTCAGGCAGTCTTGGGGGCTGCTAGTAGGGGCTTCAGGTAATCAGAAGTAATACACATGGGAGCCTAGAAATGGGCACCCAGAAGCAGTGAAGGAGATCCAAGGGAATCTGAACAGATCACCAACAGCTTTGGATGCAGTTTCTGTGAGGGCTGGAATGATTCCTTTCCACTGGCCTGAGGATGCCCCCTCACTGTGGCCCTTCACTCCCTCGATGTCCCCCGCCCTCCTCCTCCATGCCATCAGGTTCCCAATCAAAATACAACTGGGAATCTCAGCACCAATATTTGGAATTCGATTTAGGGTGCACATGCACGGTCTGGTGGAGCACGTGGTCAGTCACCCGTAGTGCCAGGGGGTGCCTCCTAGCACTCACAGAAGAGCCCTTTGCTATTGACATCATGGGGGGTGAATGCAGTGAGTAACTAAATTGGGTCGCTTTCCCTTGCTGGTTAGAAAGACCGCACAGTCCCAGCACTGGAGTGAGTTACAATTCAGCAGAAAGATGGGTGATTAGCTGACCATAGTTCAGTATAGTGGTATGTTATCAAAACATTCTAGAATTTAACAGGAAGGTCAATGAACTTGACCTTGAACTTGAAGGTGGGCTTCTAGAGGAGGGATCAAGGCCTCCACAGATGAAGACAAAGAAGGGTTGTAGACATTCCAGGAAAAAGCCGCCTAACAAATGCTAGCAAAGATTAAAAGAGCCAAGTGATCTGACCTCTGGGACAGTTAAACTCTAGCTCCAACCTCAGCCTCACAGGGTTTACATAGCAAAAATCACAAGAAAAAAATGGACTCAGTGTAGACTCCTTAAGAGTATTTCATTAAGTATGAAAGGGCATACATCCAATTTGCCTTCATACGGCCTCATGAGACAGAAAGTCACCCTTCTCTTCATAACATCAGAAGGATAAAGGCCACATTTATTAGCATCAACACTTTGTTAATATTATTAATATTTAAACTAAGAAATCCGAGCTCATACTTGTTCTCTACCACTTTTACCCTCCAGTCAGATGTGTGAGTCACCAATCAGAAATGAGTGCTCCCAGAACAAACCCCACCAATCCCCTGTTGTAAAGGAAACTCCCCACCCTCCACGCCAACCCCACCCATTGTCATGGCTCCTTCCTCCCCTGTGCTCTCACTGCTCCCACCCAGCATCTTAGAGCGGGAAGGAACCGCTGGAGATCCTCCTGTCCAGTCTTTTACTGTTTCTCTTTGAGGCACTAAAGACTGGAGAGTGACTGTCCAGGTGTCCAAGAGCCAGGAACTCAGGGCCTCCATCAATACCTCCTCGAAGTTCTTACGCACCAGGCTGTGCTATGCTAATCCCCACATTTGCCCGTTTGTACACATCTAAGTTAGTCAAGTGGCTGAAGCCTTCATTAAAGTTGTTACTGGTGTAGGAGGACTGTGAGTATCAGCTTGGGGCTGTCAGAATTGCTCTCTTCCCTGGACTTGGCTCATGGGCTTGGCTGATGGACTTGGAGACTTAAGTCGATGAAGGGTTAGTAGAACAATAAGAATAATTACTCCAAAGTTCAAGCATGAGTAGCTCTCCTGGTAGGTACTACACCAGATTAGGCAGGAAACAGAAGAGTGTCTTCAGGAATTGAACAGACGCTGCCATCTCAGTCCCCAAAGCTGCTGGTGCTTCAGAGGCTGATCACTGGACTCTCTTGGGACAGCTCTGAAGAATATAAGGTCTCACTCCCAAACAGTTTCATTAGGAGGTGACCGGTTCTAGCATTCTCTCCCTCTTTGTTCCTTCCCATAATGGCCAAACAACCACATTAACTTTTCTCTGCTCTCAATTTGCCTCGATCCAGAACTCATAAGCCACTTGATATTTCTTCCTTACTAAAGATTCAGACAGGTAGTGAAAAAGATCAGTAAGTGCGTGGGGAGTGTGGGCCCCCTCTGTTGCACAGGGTCATGGCCACAGCCCACATTTTAGGGCATGATTTAGAGTGAGGAATGTGGCTGTTCTGTGTTCTGCAAAAGACCTGAGACATTTTGAAATTATCAATAAAAATTTTCGAAAAAGAGCTTCAGAAGCCAACTACACAAGCCATAGGGATAAGGCCAAGTAAAGGTCTTCTCAGAAACCTGACAGAAGAGCTGGCCCTGTGGGTGAGCTGGCTTTTAAAAGTGTCCTAGACCTTGTAACAGGCCATTGACTTCTATCTGGCTCACAGAAGACCTCTCATAAAGGAAAGGTGAATAGCTCCAGCTGAATTCTTTACAAGTTTCTATGTTCTTCAATGCTTTTTTCATGTCTTGGTTTTTAAACCAGGTCCCATTGGACAAGCTGTCCTCACTGCTAATCAGCTGGCTGTGATCTCCTCTAGCAAATCTCCAGATACCCAGCCCCTCTTGCCCCACGTGGCTCTCGAGGGAGAAGCACAGGGGAGTGAGAACCACCTCCAAGGTCCCACCGGAGGCTTCTCCATCTTCCCACCACGATTCCCAACAAAAAGAACTCATCCTCAGGAAAACACTGGAGCCGTGGTGGGGCTTTCTCACATTCTCTAATGGGATGCCACAGAAATTGTCCTGAAATGCAAATGTTACCTCCAAGATGTTCCTCTTTAGGGTGACCCACTGTCCTCCTTCTCCTGTGACTGTCCCAGGTTGAGTTTGGAAAACCTGACGTCCCCCAGCCCCACACAAACCACGACAGCTGGCCACCTCTTCCGTAGTGTGTCCTCAGCTGTCTCACAGTCAGGCGTCAAATTCTAACACATAAAAAGTGTCAGTGTCAGTACTGACAACCTAACTTGTTAGTACCAACTGGACGCTTGCTAGGGCCAATGTCAAATCCACTTTTCTCAAACAAGAAAATGTCCACGTAAAAATCAGCTGCAGGAAATGCCCAACACTCCATGCAGCAGCTGGCCACCTTCCTTTAAACCTCCACTGCGGTTTGGCGGTGATTCTGGGTCCCCACCCAGAGTGTGGCGTGGGCGTTGGTGACCACTGACCACCCGATAGTGAGGTGATTTCCTCTTGCCTTATTGCAGTGGGACTCGGTGGCCAGTCACAACCACACACTGTGTGTTAAATACACGCGGTGCGTCCCGGTTCACTTCAGACTCGCTCTCACTAAGTGAGCCACTCTGCGGTGATCCCTGGCCATGAAAGGTGGACGACAATGGTGGTTAGCAGCAACGCAACCCTGAATGGGGAGCCTTACCATCTCAGGCCCCTGCCACCAGAACGAGCCCACCTTCCTTCCCGGGCCCAGTGCATGAACCCTCTGGCAATAGTTCTGTCTCACCGCTGTGACCTCTGAATCGACGGTGTAGGGACCCTCCAGGCCAGACAGTGAGGCACCTGCGGCCACAGACCCTGCTGCCTCCAGCTGGCAGACACGCCACTGTACACACAGTGCACTGGATTGGAGTCCAAACTCCAAAAATGACGTTTATTTTTTTATTTTGAAGCACCTCTGTAAATATTGGAGTTATGTCCTTATTTTTGTGTTTTGTATTATTTATGTATCACTTTATTTTTTCCAGTGTTACTGAGAAATAACTGACATTCACCACTGGGTAAGTTTAAGGCGCACACCAGGATAGTCTGATTGACGTGTACCGTGAGGTGATCACCGCAGTATCAGCCCTCTCCCCATAGGGGGACGCCAGAAAAAGGGAAAAGGAAAAGAATCTGTTCGTCACGGGAACTCTCGGAATTTACTCTCGCAACAATCTCCCTGCACGTCCGACAAGAGCCACGTTTAGAATGCGGAAAACAAAACAGCGCAGTCAATGCTACTGTCAGCCGGAGAGACCCGGCAGCCAGCAGGGCAGACAGCGGAGCGAAGGGTTCTACAGTTTCCCGTCCTCATCCTTCGGCAATTGGTTCTCGGCTAGTGGCAACGCACACGTTTCAGCTTTGAAAAGCCAGTCAATAGGGCACCTGTCTTCTGGGGTTGGTGTCATCCGTGGACAGGCCATATGTCCGATTCTAGCTGCTGGGGGCAGGCTCGGTCCTTTGTCACCAGGTCCCGTCAACCTGTCACCTCCCTGCAGGCCTCTCTTGTTCTGACCCGTCTTGCATGACATTTTGGTCTCGGAGCACAGAGAGGGCCTCCTTCCCACATTTCCCAAGTTCGGAACCTGGCCTCTGGGGTGGCCCATTGGAGGCACGTTGTGTGTGTCCGGGGCTTTTGCTTCGTTCTGCATGTGGTGATGTTACTGCGCTGGGACTCCCTCATTCGTAATGTTCTGAATCACTTCCCTGTGGGTCCATGCAATTCCTACCTCTGATTACGAGGAAAAGTCATTAAAACCCTGATTCTTTATTAGCACCCCTATTTCTACATGGAGGGGACTCTTGGAGAATTCTTGGGACTCCTCTTAAGTACTGGTTACTAGCAGAGCAGGGTAAACAATGAGGTTTTCTTTTTACGCTTTGGAATCTTTTCCATTACAAAGTTATACCTTTTTGCCAATGTTCTAGTTAGTGTGGAAAAACTGAGCAATTCAAATTGGCTGAACTGTGGAAAGTGAACAATCTCAGCCGAGTTGTGATACACTCGAAAGGGCTTCACACTGAAGTAGTGTAGCCATCGGAATAAGCGGCAGGGAAATCGCACTCTGCGCCCATCTATGCCTTATCGCCTTAGCCAAGGGTGGGAGCTAACTAGGCCGCCCTGCCTGGAGAAGTTGCAGAAATGGTCATCTGTGGACCCACTAACTTATCAGACAACCGGGGGACTCAAAGGGGAAGCTGCCCACGGTCACTTTTGCTCTATCGTCACATGTCACCTACCTTATCAAGTACATGTGTCCATACTGCTGAGTCACCAGCAGAACACAGACCTGACAAAGAAGGATATTTCTTCTTGTTGTTCTCCCCTTTGATGGAACAACCTAAAGAACAGAAGCTGGAGAATTACGAGCCACATTTGGCCTCCTGAAAGCAAAGTCATACAAGCCTGGATGTCCTTGACGTTCATTAGATGACACCCAGACTGGAGAGGGAAGGACTGGATTATTCTTTTTATTCCCCCTTGAGAAGTCTCCCTGGGGGTCCCCCCTTCATGTATTTATTCTCCACCACAGGCTAGAGAACATTTTCAGTCTCTCGTGTGCTCTGTCTCGGTGGCTTTGGTTTGCCACGGTGGTCACCCTAACTCAGAGCGAGTGTGGACTTAGGACTTGCTCTTTCTTCGTCATCTACTGATCGCTGACAACTTGCCTCAACGCACTTCCCTCCCGAAGTCCGTGTGTACTTCACAGGCAGCCCTGGTTCCAAAGAGGCACCGCTGGGGCTTAGCAGCCCGTAGTGAACAATTCTCACGCAGGGGAGCGTGCACACCAGCCAGAGTGTTGGTATTCTTACTGTGACCTTTGGTTTTTCAAATTGCCTAATGGTACATCTTATCTCAGTGAGTGAACTCTCATTGCACGGTGTGGAAACCCACAGGAAACTTGAGCCTAAAATGTAACCCTTGCCTCAGAACCCCGAATCACTTTATCATTTCTTTCTGGTAAGAAGGACAGTATAGTTGGGGGAAGAAGCACGTGTTCGGTCCCCGACAGATGCGGATTCCATTCTAGAATGCCTATGTACCAACTGCAGGCCCAGGACAAATCGTTGTCTTCTGCTAGCGGGCTTTGCCCTAGTGAACTGGGAGGTGAAGACAGGTACCTCCCAGGGCTCCCATGCAGTTCAGATGAGGAAGGGCCTGGGATGTGTCCAGTATCACGAGGGTTAAGAGGGCAGCAGGAAGTGGAGTTCCACAGCGAAGGTGGCCGGTGTCGGGACACGATTCCTGCCCACTGCGCTCAGCCACTGGGGCAAAATCCTTCCTTGTTTGGCCTAAACTCACAACCAGGAGTGCTGTGCCGATCTCCGTCCTAACACCCAGGTTCTTCTTCCTCCCCGTATTTGCACTGTGGGACAGGTAAGCTGGCCACGCAGTTCCTCCCAGCTGTGCTCTGTTTGCACTGGTTCTCGTACGGAGGCCCTGAGCTGGCTGAAAATGCTGTGAATCGCTAGAAGTTCCGCCGCTCCTTCCAAGGACAGCAGCGTGGGTGCTGGGCTTCTCTGAGTCTCCCTCTATTTCTTTTATTGTGGGTTGCTTGAGTAGTCAAATAGTTTAGATTACGTGAACACATAGAACTTAATTGAAGTGCCAGGCGCTGCAGTGATCAGCTGCAAGGTTAATGCCACTTAGTTAAGCATTGTTTATTTCTTGAGTTTTACAGGATGTTCATATTCCCAGCAATTGGGCAGGAGAATCTAGCTCCTCTCTTGGTTGAAGAACCTAAAAAATCTTTGCTCCGACACCCCTTCTGTTCATTTGCTGTTCAAGGGCTGACCCCGCCCCACGCTGACTCAGAGACTGACATCACTGATTGCTGGTGTGTGCAAGTGTGCAAAGACAGGGGTGGGGAGGGTGTGCTATTTGCTGTTCCTTGTGATGGGGTGTGCTCTGGCGAGCAGTGACAACTCCCACCTGAGTCATAGAAAGCATTTGGGCCATGTCACCACCGGCTCAGTTTAGAAGCAGTGACATTTGTCAGTTCGCTGAGCCCTAGAGATAAAATTTTAGTTAAGAGGGAAGCCTGCGTCAGCAAGTTTCTTTCTAGTGTTTCACAGGTGGTGGGTTTCTTCCTCTGAAGGCGGTGAGGGGGCGGCCAGTAGTGGAAAGTGTCTTTCCACAGCTGTACATGGTGAAGCACATGTGTGTTTATGAGGAACATGGGAAATCACGGACCATGACCTTGCTGACACCAACCTCCCACCCGAAGGCCAACTTTCCAAGTGACCACGAAGAACACGTGATTATACAGAGGAACAGCATTTTCTTTGACCTCCAGTGTTTTCTGAAATCAATCAATCTCTCCACCCACCCACCCATTCATCCTCCATCTTCTGGTTTTATTCTGTAACTTGGCCTTTCTTCTTAAATTTGAGGCTCCGGATAACTTCCAACTGGAAAAGCCTCCCGTCAGAAGTTCAAGTTTGGTTCTCAGACATGCAGTTTGCGAGCAGCAACCCCCAGATGTTAAATCTGCGGAGTAGGACTGGGACTGCCAGTCTGAAGGATAACGAGGTAAACACATGTCCCTCCACACAGACACGGACACGCCGCACTGGCCAGAGAGCAAGCCCCGTGGTCATAACGCACGGCAACATAAAACACAATTCCCCTCCTGAAGGTTATGTTGGAGTTCTGCTTGTTCGGTAATATGTTTCCTCTTTATTTTTTTTAATGGAAATAGAGCACTGGAGAGATTCATCCTCTGCCTAAATGCTTAACCCTGATTCTGACCAAGATTCCAAAGACACTCCCTCGGGGGTCAGCGTAGCTCCTCTCTTGACCCCCGGCAGATAGCGAGGACTTTGGAACCACCCTCGCCCCTCCCATGAGCTGCTGGGAATCCGAAGGGAATCAAAGGCAGCCCCGGAATTTTTATTTTTGGCCTGCGTTGTGCAGAAAGAGTCCTCCAAGTGTTTGTCTTCATTGTTCACCGACAGTAACCAATACTCCTGGGTCTGATTGAACTTGGCAACACAAGAAAACTCTAGTGAGCTCACTGCTTCAAGAAAAATCAGGACTTTATTAGTGGGCTCGGTCCTTACTCTTGAACCATACAACGAGGAAACGGCACTCTGGCCCGGACACACGGTTTATTTTAGTTCTACTAATAAAAACGGCTGTTTGTTGAAGGCTTACTGTGGGTCAGGAATTTGATTTAGGTGTTTTCTTCCCACTGCCTTGTTTACTTATTACTCATTATTATATTTATTATCATATTAACAAATCAGCATCTGTGAGATAGGGATGATTTTCCCTGCTTTATAAGTGAGAAAACTAAGTTTCAGATTAAGTCCAAGTTCAAATGGCTAGTGATTTGAAATGCAGAGGTTCAGATCTTGGCCTCACCCTCAAGTCCCCACACTGAATCACAGTACTTTACAGCCACCCCTGAATTCATAGCCCACGCGGGCCACCTCAGGCCTAACGGAGGTGCCTTAAAGGACCACACCACCAAGAAGGCTGAAAGGGCCCAAACTGAACACATGCATCAGAACCAAGTCCTGGTTGATTCCTGGCTGTAGACACCTGTCATCATCTTTAAAAATATGAATGAAATTAGAAGGTGATTCCCAGCCTGGTGTCAGACGAAGCCTCCTGTGAAGGTTCCCAGGTAAAGGTTCCCAGGCAGCTGGTAGCCTTCCTTATTTCTTTTCTGGAGTATTTTTTAGCCTCACAACGATAATAAAGTAGAGCCGTGTGGACGCCAACCCTGACTACAGAATCTCCCAGAGAGAATTCTAAATGGTCAAGTGGTTCTGATGTATTTGGTCTGAGTGAGGCTTGGGCCTCCACATTGTGTTTAAGTCCTGAGATGAATTGTTTTTTGTTTGTTTATTTGGTTTTCGTTAAATGTATTGGGGTTAGTTAGTTCATACAATTACGTAGGTTTCACGTGTACCTTTCCAGGATACATCACCTGCAGATTGCATTGCATGCCCACCACCCCGAGTCAAGTCTCCTTCTTGCACCATACACTCGACCTCCTCCTCTACCCTTTACTCTCCCCCTCACCCCCCATTCCTCTGGTAGCCACCGTACTGCTGTCTTTGTCTCTGAGTTTCTGTCTGTCTTCTTTGTCTACCCAACCAATCTGAAAACACTTATTTGCGAGACATACACACCCCTATGTTCACCGCAGCATTATTCACGGTAGCCAAGACACAGGCACAACCGCAGTGTCCTCCAGTGTACAGTTAGATAACGACGCTGGCACATGTACACAGCGGAACCCTACTCAGCCACGAGAAAGGGTGGAATACTGCCATTTGCGACCACGTGGATGGGTCGATCTTGAGAATATCATGCCAAGGGAAATGAGTCAGACAGAAACAGTCCTGAGATGGTCGGACTAAAGGCAGGGTGGACAACCACAGAGGCGGACGTGGAGAAAGGACTCTAGGAACATAGTAAGGACGAGGGAAGCTTGCACTTCAAACCAGGTCTCCGGTCCCTCGCCTCTTCCCGCCGAGCCTTCCTTCCGACCTCCTGTTTTCAGACCCCGTGATGACAGTGCCTGTAGGAACCTTCTGTGGTCCCAGGAGGACGTGCCTTTCTCTGCACATCACAGATGAGTCACCAACCCCAAAGAGAGCATCTTAGACCCACAACACCCATGTGGTCATCTACCCCAGGATGTGTCCAACCCTCTTGGCTGGCCCTTTGGTCTGCTCCCCATGCATAACTCTGGCTGCTTTGATGGCCTCTTATTAAGAAGAAAAGAGGCTGTTCTTAGTCCCGAGTACCCACTGCTGCCCATTAGTTCTGCAGAATAAATAACTTAAAAGTTACAACAGGACGAACCCCTGCTGCCTCATTAGCTACAGTGCTTTGCCCCAGGGCCTGGGAAGAGACAGAGTTTTCCAGGGGGTCAAAGAAAAATGTCCTGCTTCCCCCCACTTCATATTGAACTTCCGAGTGGGTAGAGACTGGGATGGAATCAGAGATAAAGATCTTTCTGGTTGGAGCTTAGTTCTGCCTAGAGGAGGTGGTTGGAGACCAGAGTGTGCTGGGCGGAGCTCCAGCCAGGGGAGTCAGCTGTTCCCGTAGAGATGACCTCCAACCCTCTCCACGTCAGACACAGGCAGTGTTTGGGGAAGATGGAAGGCACACCTATGCGGAAGTTGGTTTGGTAACCGCCAGATGAGGAAAGGCGATAGCTCTATTCAGGTCCTAAGGCCCTGTTCAGGTTGGGTTTCTGTACTAAGCCTGAAACGTGGGCTCCTCTCTGTCCCCGGTCCCCTAGGTGTGTTCAGCGTCTCAACTAAAGGAGCAAAGTCCACCCTTTGTCTTCACTTGTGTACAACTGTATACTTGGGAGAATGAAAGAGGTACAATCTGGTTTATATTACATATTGACACCCCCCCCAAAAAACACATCTAATCTGGTACGGTCCTTTCTTTCTTTCTTTCTTCCAGTCTAGTAGGCAGGAAACTAGTTTAACCACAAAGAACGTAGCTAATGTGAGCAGCTTTGTCTCAGGTTCGGTTTACATAAACAAGATGGTCACATAATGGGATATCATTTTTTGAAAAGGAAGAAAACAGAAAAGGCAGTGTCTCGGGACATGTCTTACGTGGGTTAAGCTTTATATATACAATCTAAAAATGAAACAAACAAGGACTCAAGCTTGGGCGTCACTTAGCAAGTCTTTATTTAAGTAACGAATGGCTAACAATAGAATTGAAACCAAAACTAGTTTAACGCCAAACGTAGTTTATGCCAAACGTAGTTTACTGCTAAACGTAGTCTAATTCTGAAGTGCAACAGAGTAAACAATTTGTTTTTAGGAATGGTTACTTTATGTCAATAACCGCCTAGCACAGGGACCAGCAAACCACAGCCCAGGGGAAAATTCGGCTCACCACCTGTTTTTGTAAATAAAGCTTTATTGTAACACAGCCATGCCCATTTGCTTACAAATTGCTTATTGCTGTTTTCGTGTTAAAATGATAGAGTTGTATAGTTGTGATGAAGAAGGATGGCCTACGAAGATGAAAATATTTACCATCTGGTCTTTGTCAGGGAAAACCCTTGATCCAGGAGATCAAATGGTATAAAATGGACCATTTGAAACAAAATTCCTAGTCTCTGTGAGTAGAGGAGATCCCCTAGGGGAAGGGGAAAAAAAAGAGTTCTTTCCAGCAAGCAATAATTGAGCGCCAAGGGCAAGACTTGTCCTGTGGCTATGAGAGAATGAAAAGATGCATATTTTGTAATCCTGCCCGTCAGAGAATTTCAGTCTAGTAGGAAAAGTCAGAAAGAAGATAAATAATTCTAAAAATGTATACTTTGGAAAACCATCCAGAATGTTAACTTTCTAAGACGTTAGCCCAAATCTAAATAATGGTACAGACCCGAAAGTTCAGGGACATGGCTGAGGTTCCCGAGCCAGGGGATGAGGCACAGGATTGAATCCCTGCCCTTTGTTCCCTCCCGGGCACCACACCCTTTGGCTTTATCGTCTTTAGCATATTCAGTGCTCTGCCGGGTTTCATCAAGCATCTCCTGTGGGCCACTCTTCTAGAGCCCATGGAGGCAGCAGTGGGCAAAAGAGACTCTCCTGCCCCGCCCCCCGACCCAGTCCAGCTTCTTGCTTCCTCTCTCTTTGCCTTGAGCTTCTAAGTCAGCACAGAGACGTCTGATTTGTCAGTGGGAACGGATGCTGGAGAAGAGAAAGCGGGTGCGCATGAGGGGACTTAATGAGGTGGACTGGGGTCCAGGAAGGGGTCACCAAGGAGATGACTTTTGGACAGAGCCCTGTAGGACGAGGGAGTCAGCCAAGGCGATAGGAAGAGTATAGGAGGAGAAGGGCTGGAGAAGAGAGGTGCTGGGCATGTGGTAGGAACGGTGTGGTGGGGATGAGGGCCTCAAGGAGAACTCTCGTAGGGCTTCGCACACTGTCGTAAGAACTTGAATGAAGCTACTCAGGGCACTTAAAATGGTTCAAATGTTGGATGCGACACTCTTGAAACGTCTTGTTCTGGGTTTTTGTCTGGCTTGACCTGTAAAGATGTTTAAGTGTGGGTGTGGGGAGAGTGGCAAAGGGGATCTCCATAAACACCCCCTGTGACACCCCGGTGCTCACTTTCAGTGTGGCAGAAACAAAGGCCAGAGAAGCAGTAGCGGGAGTAACAGGTATCTGGGAAGCACACAATTACCGTATCACTGCCTGCCTGACTCCTTTTCTGTTTGAGTAAATGACCGAGACAGTGTGAAGAACATGCCATTGCAGTCTTGCCTGCATAAAACAAGTGACAGTGGGGCAGCGGTGACAAGCCCCGAAGGACAGATGTGGCTCAAGGTGTCCCTGCTCTTCTTCAGGACAACCCCCCTCTGGCAGAAGAAAGTGGCTTATCCCACACCAGCCCTGAGTCCATGTGAACATAAGGACATGGGAGAGCAAAGTCACTCTTAAAAAGTTTAGACTGCAGAACAAGGTAATTCTGGAAGGGTGGAAATCCCATATTGCACCAATAGAATGTTTTCCCAAAATTTGCTTAAGGAGTTGCCTCAGCTCTGCACACTCCCGCCAGTTTGCTGCTTGTGGCAGAGAACCTGCATCTGGAAGCTCGAGCATGTTTGTCCAGGACGAAAATTCCCCTGAGTGGCCCAGCCCCCCGGCACTCGCCAGGTGACAGGGAGGCCTCCGGCCACTTCACCGCGGAGGCTGTGGGTTCACGCACACTGCCCACTGGTGTTTTGAACTCTAGTACCCCAACCTTCGGCGAGACATCTGGAACAAAAGCTGCGCCCCACTGTATAGCAAGGTGACCTGGCCTCCTCGCACTTGGGGAAACGGCAAACCTGAAAATTCTCAGCAAGAAAAACATGTCTCACCAAAGCGCAAACCAGACACTTGGCACCCACGCTCTGTGACGCAGGGCTCCCCAACTGGCAGGAAACCACAGTAAAGAATTGATTATGCTGCTAGAACACATTCCACGGGCTGTCCAAGGCTATTTTTATTTTACAATAAGGTACAATATGTTCCATGATGCCTGGACTTTCTAAAAATCCTATTTGCATATTCACTAATCCCAGTAAATCACAGAGAATCTGGCAATAATGTGAGCAAATGAACTGCATGGGGGTGTGTTCATTAAATTCAATAGCAACAACACACACACACACACACACGTCATTTTCCTTACGCCACTGATGGCTGGTACCACCTGGTGACTCTGGAAATCTTTCAGGGGAGACGAGCATTTTGAGAAACTGAGCCCCAGGAAAACAGTTTCACACACCAAACGCCTGCATTTTTTTAGTCTCTCTTTTCTCTTTTAAGAGAAGTCAGTTGTGAAAGCCATGTTTGGTCACATGCTATTTGGTCAAGAAATGTCCTACATCCTTGTAATCGGGCATTCCAAGAACTTTACCCATAAGAAAATAAATGTCCCTGTTTTAACTTAGACACCATACAAATTAAACTTGTTTTGTTAGAAGGGATGGCTTCCCTGAAACATAACGGCTAGTCGTCCACTCAGATGCACCCTGAGAACGACTTTCCATTCACCTCTGGGAGGAAAACAGACAACCGGTGTGTAAGACGACTCACAAAGCCCAGAGGGCTCACTGAGACTCGCCCGCAAGAAAAACCTCCTTGCTAATGCTTAACTTGTTATCACAACCACTTTTGCTTTTTCAGAACTTCCTAGCTACTTTTTAACCAGTTTCAGCCAGGAAAAATGGCCAGAGTGCACCAAGTGCAGCCTTTGGCCCTCGAAGGAAGGTCGAGACTTGATGAACTCTGAGAATTCCCCATTGTTTTTATTGTTTATGGACTTTGAAAAATCTAGAGGTCAAGACAGGGTTAGCCATCTGCAGTGCCATGGTGGGAGTCGACATTTCTCGCTGGCCATAAAAAAAAGGTGCACTTTATTACTACGGTCCTTGGAGAAGTAAGGGTGTGGGAGGAAACCGGACCCTCCCCCAGTAAATGCAGGTAATAAATCTGACTATTCATAACAGAGAGAAGGAGTGGGGAGTACCTCCCAGAACCAGAGCTCTGTCAGGGACCGCAGTAAAAATCACGCGCACATATGCAAATTTACACCTCATAAGAAAACAAATAAACCAAGGTTCTTGTTCTAATTTTTTACCGTCAGTTTTGCTGACAAGATTGGGAGACTTGAGCCAAACATCTGCATCAGATGATAAAGTCACGGCAAAAATGTCCTTTTTCCACTGCAGGGCAGTCACACCGGAGCAGACGCAGAGCGAAGCTGTCTGCTTTCACTCAGGGCGGAGACGAGAGTCCCAGCCGAGCTCCCCGAGCGGTAGTGGCTGTATTTCCCTGGTAACCCCAGGGTGCACTTTGGACAAGGCTGCAGAAGCTGACCTTTTCCGCATCTTTGGTTTGCTCATCGGCCTGAAAAGATCTGTGCACCTTTGCTGGACCTTGTGCGTTGTTTAACTATTATTTTTATTTAGCTTTTATAGGGTACCAAAAATGTGGTTGGCATTAACTATGTTTTCTGCCTTTCCAGCTCAAATGGAAATTATTTTTTTAAGCTCTTCAAAAGAAAAAAGGGGGGATAGGGAAAAAATAAAAATAAATCAGGACCCCAGAAGAGGTTTTTCCGAACTCACGTGTTCAGATTCCTTGCCAACAAAGTCTGGGGGGCTGCCTGGGGTTCTCTGGGGGAGCGGGGTGCTTTGCTGAGCGCCCTTGGTGGCTAGGAGATTTGAGGTACTTTCCGACTTGGTGTCTCTGTGGCTTCGGGCTGACTGAGCCACGGTACAAAAAACCAGCCTTGTAAATTGAATGCCCAACTGAAAAGATCTCCGTTTGCACTCTCAGAAGCGAGTGTGGACGTGCCTTCAGAAACCTCTGGTTCTCTGAAAAACTGAGAACAAACCCTGAAACACTAGCTCTTGATCCTCCTCCCTCAGCTCCAGGTACACGGGCCTTCTCCTGCTCCTGTGCCGGCCATCCGGGAAGCTCAGCTTGGCCGGCCCGCGGACAGCGGCCTGTCTCTGCAAGTCGACTTTCCCCCAGAAACACCACAGATGTTCACGGTCCCATTCGCCAACCTCCTGGTAAAGCTTCTACGTACACGCCTTCCTAAGTGGCTTGCCTCTCCCAACTGCAGGGTTATTTTTAAGCAGGGAGCAACCTCTGAGTACAACAAGGCTTCGTGAGGGAAGGACAGGCAGAAGGAATGGAGATGATTAAAAGGGAGAAGCATTTCCTCCTAGAGTCTTCTTGCCCACCAAGCCCTGGGCCATCATATTGGACCCCGCTTTTGTCTAATCGTTCTGCCTCTCCCCATTTTCCTTCCACTGGGTAAGGGCTTTTCCGCTTATGGAGAATCTTTCCAAGGACTTTCCTCCTAGGGTTTTGAACTACTCCAGCCCCCAACCAGGAAGTTAGAATTAGGCTAGTTTGGTTTTTTTTTTTTAATGCGTGTGTTATCTCATTTTTGCAATTAACACCAGGGTGTGCATATTACTGTGGCCAAACTTCGGGAGGCCTGTCTTCACGGGCTCGTGTTCATCAGTGAATGCGCACTCTGGGTCCTGTGATGGCCCCAAGCAGAGCTCTTAGCTCTCCTCTCGCCATCCTCCTGTTGCTCCTCTGAGCCTTGGAAAAGGCCACGGGATGGCAGTGCACTGGCCCCGGTTGTCGGCAGCCGTGAGCAAAGCGCCTGAGCACCAGGGATCCTGACGGACAGCTGAGCTCCCCTCTCCTGTCCAGATGAAACAGCCGAGGGAAGAGCCTGCTGCTGGCCCAGCTCACTACTGCCCTCCACGCCTTCTGCACTGACTGTCCCCAGAGCAGCTAAAGTGCCACGTGTCTCAGGTCTCTAGGACGTGTAAGCTGATTGCTGAGATCATAGAGTCTAACTCTATTTTTGATGTCTGAATGCTTTAAGCCCCACCCCCAACCTTTCCCTTCCGTCCTACACCCTGGAAGCTGGTGGGAAAGCTGGGTGGCATGGGTGGGAAGGGCAAACCCCACAAGCCCCTGCCCACATGCAGGAACCCTCACCCCGACCTCATCCCCTCCCCAGAATAAAGGCCAAGGCCATCTTCCTTCTCGGCTGTCTTGAGCTATTTGGGATCACCTGAGGAGTCTGCCCTGCTCCCACCATAAAACCTCAGTAGGGGAGTAATGCGCTTTTCCGCGCCCTCGTGGGCGGTGCGTGTGGAGTACCACCAGTCTCAGCATCTGAGCCCGATTTTATGTGAGTGGGTGCACCCTGCATCCGAAATGTCTTGGCAAATAGAAAAGGGAGGAAACTCTTACCCAACTTCACAAAAGTCCCCATAAAAGAGCTTCTGTATCCAAAAAGCTAGTAAAGCTACTGAGACTGTTCATCGACTGCACTGACTTCCTGATCTCACCGGAACTCCCGGCACGTCTTGATTTTTGCAGGAAGCGCCCTCCGGTGGGTGAGGAGACCCCACGATGTGTCTGAGCAAGGAGGCGGGATGGCAGCACCGGTCAATGACCTACGGCTGCTGTCTCGGCCTGGGTGGCTTGTTTGTGAGTCAGCAGACACCTGTGGCCAGCTTCACGTTTCATTTCATTCTTAGACTCGTCTGACTCAGGATGCTGAATAAATTTTAAAAATTCAGGAACGTAAAACATTGCCAAGAGCATTTTGCTCATTATGTAGCTTCCCCAAATAGCAGATGTCTTTATGCAATCAATTCGTATTTATTGAAGTGTTTCTACCGGCAAACAGGAGCGCTACAATGATGCGAAGGAGAGCGCCCACGCTGGGCCTCTGTGACCCCAGGAACATCAGACATTGGAGCAGTTGCAATAGTCTCTGAGCATCACTGGCCTGCTCAGAAAAGACTCCCAGCTGCGAAGCTCTCTTTCACGAGGCAGAGAGGATCTTTAGACCCAGGGTGGTCTAATGCTTCAGACCCAAGGTCAGGAGGTCCGTTAATCATCATTGTTATATCTTGCTAGAAAGAAATTGTTTCATTTTGGGCGTTTCTCTTTGGTCTATGAGAAACCCAGGGCTGCGGTAACTTTATTCTATTGTGTGGGACTTTTATTCAAAATATGATTCTGGGCTTGTAACATATACAAATTTAATATATCTGACAATAAGAGCATAAAGGAAGCGGGAGGGAACAAAGCTGTGTTGGAGTGAGAAAATGATACCAGATGGTAACATGAATCCACAGGAACAAATAAAGAGAAAAAAAGAAAAATAACATTGATATACAGTTTTCAGTTATATACTATTTCTCCTTTCTTCTCTCAGCTTCCCTAAGATTTATAAAATGATACGTAGTATTAATTACAGCAATGTATTGTTGGGTTTGTAACATAGATAGAGGTCACACATATAACACTATCACACAAAAAAGGAGGGGGGTCTAGAGCTAGTTTCTTCCGTACGTCACTGGAGGTGTTAGCATAAATCTGAAGTCAACTCTCATCAATCAAGAGGTACACTAAATGCCCCAGAAAATAGCTTACGATATGCCACTAAGAATATAACTCAAAAATATAGTCAAAATCATTGGAGGAATTAGAATATTACACTATACATATTCACTTAATATACAAGAAAGTAGTAAAGGAGGGACAGAGGAACAAAATGTGCCCTGAGATGTATCGAAAGGAAAATGGAAAATGCAAATCCAATAACATCAATAACAATTTTTAATGTGATGGATTAAGCAGTCCAATCAAAAGGCAGAAACTGTTAGATTGGATAAGAAAACATTATCAACTGTATCATGTCCACCAGACACAGACTAAAGTTCTAAAGATACAAATAGGTTGAAGATAAAAGGATGGAAAAGATGGGCCATGCAGCGCCGGCCAGGTGGCGCAGTTGGTTGGAGCATCGTCCTGTACACCAACAAGTTGAGGGTTCAATCCCAGGTCAGGGCACATTCCTAGGTTAAGGGTTTGGTACCCAGTTGGGGCGCATGTGGGAGGGACCTGATCGATGTTTCTCTCTCACGTGGGTGTTTCTCTCTCTCAAGTCAATACATATACATCCTCGGTGAGGAAACAGAAGTACGCCACGCAAACCACCACCACTGAGCTACTAATATCAGGCAAAATAGACTTTCAGACCAAAAAACATGTTACTGATGATAAGCAGGACACTTTTAATGATAAAAGGGTCAATCTATTAGAAAAACATAATAATCAAAAAATTGTAAGCACCTAACAAGCAGAAACTGACACAAAGGAAGAAATTGACAATTTCACAATAGTGGCTGAAGACATCTATATCCCGGTTTTCATGATGTACAGAACAGCTAGGAAGAAGGTCAAAAGGACATGGGGCTTGAAAAACACTATAAATAAACAAGAACAAACACGGCTTTTATGGACTGCTCCACCCAACAGGAGCAGAATATATATTCTTCTCAAATGCAAATGGAGCATTTTCCTGGCTAGACCCTATGCTAGGCCATAAAACCAGCCTCAATAAATTTAAAAAGTTTGAAGTCATGCAAAGTATGTTCTCTGAACCACAATGAAATAAAATTAGAAATTCGTAATAGAAGGAAATGTGGGAAATTAACAAATATATAGAAATTAAACAACACACTCCTAAATAATCAGTGAGTCAGAATAGGAATCACAAGAGAACTTAGAAAATACTTCAAGACAAATAAAAATCAAACACGACATACCCAAACGTACAGAATACGTGTTCTGCAAATCGGTGCACATGGGGAAATATGTGTTTGTAAACACCAGCGTCAAAAAAGAAGAAAGATCTCAATCAATAACCCCGACTTCTACCTTAAGATATGGGAGAAATAGGAGAAAGCTAAAGCTGAATAAGCATAGGGAATAAATATTAAAAAGGAGATCAGAAACTAATGAATAGATATTTTAAAAATCATGTAGAAAATTAATTAAATCTAAAGTTGGTTCCTTGAAAAGATCAACAAAACTGACAAAATTTGGGGCAGACTAAGAAAAAAGAGAGAAGACTCAAATTATTAAAGTGAAGAAAGCAAGAGTGGTCCTTATAATCAGCTTTATGGAGATAAGAAGGGCTGCTAGGGAACAGTGTGAACCGCCAAACGCCACGGGCGAGTTCTCAGGTCCCTAGCAAGACAGGACCACTGCAGCTGACGCAAAGAGAAACAAAATCTGAACGATAACAAGTAAAAAGATTGAGTTGCTAATTTAACTGCTAATTTCCCCCAAAGAAAAGCCCAGGTGACGTCATTTGTACATTTTACCAAACATTTCAACAAAATTAATAGCAACTATTCAAAAATTATTTGGAAAAGTAGGAGAGCAGGCAACAACTTCCAACTCATTCTACGAGGCCAACATTACCCAAACGCAAAAACCAAACAAATACATTACAAGACAATTCTCCAAACCACAAACCAATGTATTTTGTGAATACAGACACAAAAAAAATTCTTGGCAAAACCCTGGCAAACTGAATTCAGTAACATATAAAAAGGGTTATCCATTATGACCAAGTGGAGTATATCCCAAGAATATAAGGCTGGTTTAACATCCAACAATCAATCAATGTCATACAACATAATGATAGAATAAAGGCCAAAAACCACACGATCATCTCAGTAGAACAGAAAAAACATTTGACAAAATCCAATACCCACTCGTGATTTTTAAAAAAACAACACAAAACGCAAAAACTAGGAATAGAAGGAAATTTCTTCACATTGATAAATGACAGCCATAAAAATCCCCCAGACGACGTCGTATTTAATAGTGAGAGACTGAGCACTCCTTCCTCAAAACCAGGAACAATGCAAACATGTCCACTCTCATCACTTCTATTTAACAGTGTACTAGCGGGTCTAGCCTGGGAAGTTAAGCAAACAAAAAATAAAATAAAATAAAATAAAAGCCTTCCAGATTGTAAAGAAAGAAGGAAAATTATTTCTATTTACATATGGCAGGGTCTCTTATATAGAACACTCTAAGAAATCCACTGAAAGTGTTAGAATAAAGAAGTTGAAGGTTACAGGATACTAGATACAATATCAATTCACAAACATCCATTGTATTGGTATATGCTGGAAATGAACTATCTGGAAATGACATTAAGAAAACAATTCCATGCATAATAGTATCTAAGAAGAATAAAATATTTAAGAACAAATTTAACAAAGTAATTTAAGATTTGTACACTGAAAACTACAAAACATGAAAAGAATTGAAAAGAATTAAAAAGACCAAAATAAATTAGAAGACATTCCATGTTTATTTTATGCATCAAAAGACTTGGTATTGTTAAAATAGAGACACTTCTCAAATCGATCTACAGATTCAGTGCAATCCCTGTGAAAGTCCCACCAGGTATTTTTCAGAAGTTGACCAGGTGACTCTAAAGTGTACATGGAAATTCAAAGGACCCAGCATAGCCAAAACAGCCTTGAAAAAGAGAAAATTTGAAGAACTCAGTCTTCTTGACTCAAAACTTATAAACCATAGCAAACAGACAGTGTGGTGCTGGCATAGGGACAGACGTAGAGCAGGGGTCAGAGTCACTGTCACCCCAGGCCGCATCAGCCTGGCGGCGGCCTTCAAAGGGCCAAATGTCATTTTAGGACAGTGTAAATGGAACTACCCTTAACAGTTAAGCGAGAGCTCGGTGCCGCCGGGTAGAAACAGGTGCTGGGCCGCCTAAAACCAGGTGGAGGGCGGGATTCGGCCCGCGGGCCGTGTTTTCCACCTGCGACATAGAGCAATAGAACAGAACTGAAGGGTCCAAAAATAAACCCTCATGTTTATGATCGATTCGTTTCAGCAAGGGTGCCGAGACAGTTCAGCGGGGACAGAAACGTCTTTTTAACAAATGGAGCTGGAACAATTGGAAACCCATGTGCAAAGGGGTGACGGATGCCTTCCTTATAGTCGAGAAAAGAATTAACTCAAAATAGATCATAGATCTGAAGCGAGAGCTAAAACTATCAAACTCTTCGGAGGAAGCACGGAAGTCAACCTTTGTGATCTAAGGTGAGGCAGAGCCTTTGATACGACGTGAAAAACACAAGTGACAAAAGAAAAAAATTGATGACGTGGAACTTATCAAAATTAAAAACGTTTATGATGCAAGTGATACCACCAAGAAAGTGAGAAGACAACCCACAGAATGAGAGGAAATATTTGCAAATCACTTATCTAACCACTCAATAATAAAAGTTTTTTTAAATGTAAAAATAGGTGATGGATCTGAAGAGAAATTGTTTCAAGGACAACAAACAAGACTGATCAGTAAAAATGTGAAAAGATGCTCAGCATCACTGGCCACGAGGGAAACACAAATCCAAACCCAGGAAGATACCATGCCCGCCCACTAAGGTAACTACAATAAAGAAGACAGGTGATAAGGATATGGGAAAATTGCAACATTCACACATTATTGGTGGTCATTTAAAGTGGTTGAGCAACTTTGGAAAACAGGTTGCCAGTTCCTCAAACTGTGAAACGTGAAATTGTATAGCATGGTAACCCTATTCCTGGATGGGTAGGTACCCAAGAGGAAAGAAAATATACATTCACACAGACTTGTACTTGGATGGTCATAGCAGTGCTATTCGAAATAACCGAAAAGTGAAAGCAACTCAAACGCTCATTAACTGACAGGTGCGTAAATACGAGAGCTTATTTATATACCCTATCATTCATCAATAAAAGGGAATGAAGTACTTGTAACAGGGTATATCCAAGGGGGGTCCCCAAATAGGGGTTTGTAATGGGGTCCAGAACTCGGTGTCCAGGAAATATTTTAAACATATATATTTATATATAAATATATTTTTATTTATATATAATTTATATAAATCATATATAAATATATATTTATCTTTTTATATGACATCATATATATATGATGTCCTCACCCCCACAAGTCTGAGCTGAGGGATGGGACCTGTGGAGCAGGGCCATTGAGAGTTGTTTTGAATAGCAACAGTTTTGCAGCTAACCTCTAGAATGGTCATTTAACATATCTATAACCTTTAACTGGTTTCATAGATATGTTAAACAGCTGTGGCCCTGCTTTGAGCCAGGGGGATGGGAGTGACTTCAACCTCAGATGTAACTGGGAGGCAACTCCCCCTGGTTACAGAGCCTGCATAAGAGCTTGGAGATGATTGGCTCCACACCACAAGGCCACACCTGCCCGGACTTACTATGGCAGCCCGGTAAAGCTGGAAAAATACGGGAATGCTGGCAGCTGTGGCCAATTGTGGGAGGAGTCCAAAATGGTGTGGCAGAAGAAGATTGGCGCTGGGATTTAAACCCAGGCCCAGCAGCCATGCGGCGTCTTTGGGGACCATGCGGCTTGGGCAGAGAAGAACCACGGACTTCTGTTTCTTTTTCCGAGATACGGTACCCTGGACTGGGCAGAGGGGGAAGGAAGGACTATGCATTTGTGGGTATTCTAAAGGACTTTGGGGTCTCAATGAAGACATTAAGTTATTACTCTTAAGTTTGTATAACTCTTTAAATAAATAATCCCTTTCCTTTTCAGCAATCTCTGGCATTGAGAGACATCTTTCCCTGGCAGCAGACAAGGCAAACCTAGTACGGGGTGGGGGACCCCCAAAGCACAAGGGTGGGTCTATTCTGCATTAGTATATCATTTGCACCCACCCCCAGGTCTGTTCTGTAACACACTGATGTATGCCATAGATGAATGAACCCCGAAAACACCACACTAAGTCAAAGAAGACAGACACAAAAGGCCACATATTTTATAATTCCATTTATGTGAAATATGCAGAATAGGCGAATCTATGGAGATAGACAGTAGATTAGTGGTTGCCTGGGGCTTGCGGGAGGCAGGGGAGGGTGGAGAAATGATGACTAAGCAGATGGGTTTTTTCAGAGTGATAAAAACACCAAATCGATTGTGATGGTTGCACAATTCCGAACAAACTCAAAACTGTTGAATTGCACACTCCAAATGTGTGAATTGTTTTGTATGTGCCTTGCATTTCCATAAAGGTGGTAAACCTCGAATCCACATAAGTCAGTGATACAGTATAAGTTTTGGTCTCTTTAGGAAAATACTTCTTATAGTAGCATTTATCAACATGACCACAATTAATATTTTGGCCAAATCATTATTTGGGGGCGATGGGGGTCCCTGTGTCCTGAGCACTGTAGGATGTCTAGCTGCATCCTTGGCTATCCTTACCCACTAGATGCCAGCAGCATCCCTTCCCCCAGTCATGGCAACAAAACTATCTCTAGATGTTGACAAATGTCCTTTGGGGGAAAAGCAGCTCCTGATTCAGATCCACAGTATACAGTGCTTAATAGCAGTAATTAGGCAAAATCTGAAGGCTTCAGCTTTTATTAACACATTGTATTTCTAGAAGCTTAAACCCTTGTCCTTCACTTCTCACAACAAAACTAAAGAATGGGTTGTTTTTCTTGCTTTCAGCCTATAACCCGGAGCTCAAGGGGAACCCAGGTAGGAAAGTGGTCCAGGTGTAGTCACAGCTTTCCAAAGATTAGGGCCTGACTAGGTCTCTATTTGACTACCATACCGGGTATCGTAACGTTAGTGAGTGTCCAGTAAAATATTGAATGTGTTTGCCACGCATTTCATAGAACCCCCTTTAAGCAAAAAAATATTTATAGAAGTAAAAGTGCATTCATCTTTTACCAGTGTTGGATTAGTAATAGAATGAGTATTATGAATACCTACACAAAGTAAGAAAAAAAAAGCAAGATTCCATGAACATTTAAATGAAAATGTTTCACTTGAATTCAATTGTTTTTGATAACTTAGCCACCGAACTTCTCAATCTGTATGCAAGGAGTTAGACAAAAACTCCAGTGACTGGAAAACTCAGGGGTTGATTTTCTAAGCAAATCAAGAAGGTGTGTAATTTATTCTACCATTATTTGTCACAAAAGCTAAAAAGGAACAAATGACAAAAATTAACCAGGAGTAACCAGAATCAGGACTGTGCGTACTGGGGAAAAGAATGAGAAAAATGTGGCAAATGTGACAAGAGACATGATTAAGTTACTGATAAAGGGAAGCTATCCCTTTCTCTCACGAAGACTTGCAGCAGGAAAGCCGCAGCCCGCTGTAATGGCACAACGTCTGGGCTTTACACGCACACACTCACCAACACGTTACTCACCACTGAGGGGAATGCTCATCATCACACACTGACCTCCTCTGATGAAACTAGGTGTCTCACACCGACTCACTTTCCCTCCAAAACCGCATAATGCAGTCTTTCCGTGAGTGAGCTCCCATGCTGATGCACCACCCCACTGTGTCTTCTAGAACATCTGCAAAGGACAGCAGGACAATGGGGGTGGGCGGGTGCCAGGCGGTCTCAGGATTTGCCTTTGGTCTCCACATTGTGCCCCATCAGCCCAGACCACACCCAGTATCTTTCAGCCCCTTTGTGTCCAAAGCATTTTCTGGTCTCACCCAATGCTGATTTCTCTTTTCCAGTCCATCAAGGTCACCTTCCTATCCACCCCCCGACACTCACATCCTGATCAAAATGTGTTGCATCCCTTTTTTTTTTTCATCTTCTTGTGACTAATTCCTGCCCTGGAATTTTTCGTTTTAAAGTTCTGCTCTATCTGCCACGTTGAGCCCGGGTTTGGAACCCCAGGGGGCCCTGGCCCTGTGTGAAGAGCAGGAGGCCTGTAGCCACAGAGATGGGAGAAAGCATTCTGTGCCCTTGTGCCCTTCTGTGCTCGCACTTACCACTCCGACTGGCCTGTGGTTTCTCCTCCGGGAACCCCGATCCCAGTGTTGATGGAAAGAGAGATGAGGAGGCCCCCCCTGGAGGGGGCGGGTAGGCGCTGCTCTGCGAGCTCGCTCACCTGCGTGTGTCTCCCTTGCTACACGTGGAGTGCAAGGTGGAGTTGGCACTTGGATTCATCTAAATGAAGGCACCAGTACTGAGGACTTAAAGACTGCCCTTCTCCGCAGCATTTCTGGCCTCACCAGGAATTCCTTCCACGTCCTTGGAGTCAACAGGATTGGACAACCCTTTGTCTTACCACAACCCAGCAGGCTGGGCAATGCAGGGCGGGACTCTCTCTCCCCCCCACGTCGGGTTGCCCCCTCAGGAGGGCCTGCGGCTCCCTTTCGGAAGAGGAAGGTCCATATGCAGCAAAACTCACCAAGGGTTACTTATTTATGTTTGGGAGGGGGGTCTGGGGGGGTGGCCATTCTTAATCAGGCTGGGTAAGCAAAAGGAATGGTGTTTTACCATCAAAGACAGAACCACCTGGTGAAATGTTCCATAAGATGCAGACTTTTTCCCCTGACTTTGGAAATTTTTCCCCCTTCTGTCCTGCTCTGCTGTGGGGAAAACACTTTTTTTTTCTTTTGAGGAAGTTGAACAAACTAGAGTTGTGTTGGCAGAATATATTTATTTTTCCTGTGTTATCTGGGACATATTAAGGTACATCAGATGCCCTAACTGCTTCAACCCTCACACAACTTCAGCCCTTCATCAAAACTCTCCTTTAAATGATACATGATTCTCCTTTGTCTCTTACCCCTGATTGACAGCACTCAGGCCCTTCACTGGAGGCTGGTAGTACTTATGCCATCTGCTGGGCGACAGTGGAACTGCACTTTCTGGTGCAAGTCCCAGTATCCTTGTTCCACACCCAAAGCTTCCAAGAAAATAGAGACCTCAGCATTGATGGATTTAAGAAACACAAATGTATATCCATCATGTAAAACATCGACATGGACAATGGAGATGTTAATTTTATTTTAAAAGTATTTTTTTAGAACAGAATCTGTCCCATATTTTAACTCTCCAGCTCCTCTTTTATGTTGAATGTAAGGAAACCTCCTTAGATCCTAAGATCAGCTGGTGTAATAGCCTAAGTCCAGTTATACACACTGGTCTTCAAAGTCGGGGTGTGTGGCCAGCACTGTGGCAGCTTGGATAACTTGAAAAGCCTCCTGTTGCAAATGTTTGAAAATATTGCGTAGCATTTTTTTAGAAAGGCATTGCTGAACTTTTCATGGAGATGCCAGAAACATGTGATCTGGTGCTAAAGCGGATGGAAGTGGAGTGGCTTTGGTTTTGGAAATGCAGGAGCCTCAATTTCTGGTGCCCGTACAGGGGCAGGAGTTCCTGGCAAGGAGAGAGTGGAAAGTGAGCTTCCCCCCTAAGGTCAGACTGTGAAGCTGGACCAGAAAATGCCCACCTGTTGGTGCAAGGAAACAAGGAAACATCTCTTTTTGTCTAAATGTGTGTGCAGAGGTAGGGATCCCCTTAAGAATCCATTAGCATAGCTCTTGCCAGTCACAGAGTTGGGGTTCAAATTTGCATTCCCCACTTTGTCCAGGAACTTCCTAGTTAAGAAATTAGCATAAAATTTGTTTCAGACCAATGTGTCCCTTGGGTTCTTAGCAGAAGCAAAGATAAAAACCTTCATGGGGACACTCTGATAACCTCATTGGAAAAAAGCAAACCCCCCAAAAGATTAGTGCACATTTGAAAAGACTAAAATATACAAGGACTCAATAAACTCCACAAAGGAATAAGCAGGCATACAAAGGCAGAATTAAAACTCCAGCCCCTGGGATATAAGAACAAATGAAAGAGAATATAAAATAAGTTTGTTTAAAATGATTAAAGATACAGGTTTGAAAAAGATTCTAGTCAAAAGGATACATTGAAAAAGAATATCTTGAGGAATAAAATACAACCATTGAAATTAAAATCTCATTTGTCAGGCTAAATAACAGAAGTGATACGGTTGAAGAGGATATTAGTGGACTGGAAGACAGATATGAGAAAATTACTAGTAATGCTTCATAGAGAGTTAAAGTAATGGAAAATATGAGAGGACAAATAACTTTAACATATGTTTTAAAAGTGTTCCAGAAAAAAATTCAAAAACTAGGGAAGAAGCAAAATTTAAGGAGTAATTACTGAGAAGTTTCCAGACTCTCAGATTCTGAAAGTATACTGAGTCCTGAGCAGGACGACATGCATTTAAATCCACACCTGGACATGTTGTAACAGATCTATAAAGATGAAATATTAAAATCTACCAGAGAGAAAAAGAAGCAAAAAATCATGCTATGTATAAAACTCAAATGACAAGTTAGAAATTCATTTTTAAATAACTAATTACAGTGGGCTGAGTTCATTGATTAAAAGATAAGAGTTTTAGGATTGCATTTTTAAAAATCCAGCTATATGCTCTCTAAACATACCAAAAAAAGTAAAGCTATAACAAAACCAGAAGAAAACTGATGTGGCTATTATTAATGTCAGACCCAAAAGGCCACTTGCTCTGGGGGAGACTCCCGCCGTGTAATGAGGACGTTTAACAAACCCTTTGGGGACATCCAGCACCTCCAGCTAACAGCCCCTAGAGCGGCCCGCCTTGGGACCAGTCAAGCTCTCAGATGGCTGCAGCCCCCGCCCCGTCCCGTCTGCAGCTCTCGGCCAGCACCACACAGCTAAGCTGCTCTGCAATTTCTGATGCACAGAACTTGTGAAGTGATCCATGTTTGCTGTTCAAGCACCTCTGTTTCAGGGTAATTTGTCATGAAGCAATAGAAAACTAATATGATAGACACATTTTTAAATGAACCAAAGAAAATATTTATACTAGATTGACAATCGCTGTTGATAATATCATCACTAAGAGCGTTATACAAACACTCAGAAACGCACTAAAACTTGAATAGAAAAATAAAAGAGCGCATGACTAACTCAGAAAAACAAGTGCCAATTACCAAGATACACATACAGTCAACTTTCTTAAAACTCAAGGAAATGTAAATTTAAAAACTATGTCACAGTTTTTAAATGTCAAATTAGCAAAGATGAAAAGATAATAACAATGGAACTCTCCCTGGCTGACAGCAGGCTGACAAATTGGCACAATATTTCTAAAGAGAATGTGGAGCTACAACCCAAAGACTGAAATCCATGCTTGAAAATAATAACCTCTCCGGGAAACTCCCCTTAGGAAATGAATGAATGAGTGAATGATTAATTATCAATTAAAAGGAAATACATCTCAACATACATGGTGATTTTCATGGTGCAGAAGATTGGGGCGATGTTTCTTTAGCAGGTTCTGCATCTTCCCAGTTTTCCTATAATATTAGTTTTATAAACAGAATTTATTTTCTGTAAAAGAAAAAACTGTCCACACACAGTGTAAAAGGCAGAATTGTCGGGCGTTGCAAAGTCAGGAAATGTTTGCGACACTTGCAGGGGCACGAAGCCCACCCTCTGGCTTACGGGACGTCTTTCTAAGGCGCTTCAAAGCTCAACACAAAAAAGCTAAACTCACTTAAGGGAAAATGAACCAAGTGCTTAATAAGTACAAGGCATTGTCCCTTGCCTATGGGGGTGATTTGATTACCCCCAGGTTTCATATTTTATAAGGGGAAATCAGCACAGTCGTGCAATTATCTTAGAATTACACAGACCGAGAGCAGCGGAGCTGAGTTGACCTCGGGTCCTTTTCAAGACCCATAGACCCTCTGAGGCCCTGGTGCTGCAGGAAGGACTTGGGTTCATCAGTGAGGGTGGCCAAGGGCTGGACAGAGGCAAAGCTTGGGCCCACCAGGCAGGAGGCTCGTTCACAGTATCTGCAGGTCCTCTCCCTTCACCAGCCCTCCAGTGTCCAGCTCCAACATCAGGGCTTCTCCTGTTGCTCCAGGCAGAGTCCCTGTTCCTGCCCCCAAAGTTACTGCCTGGATTTGGACACATATTTTCCACACTGTCTTTACTTCCTAGAGAAGTACCAGCACACACAGCCATTCTTACAGCCTGGGCCCTTTGGGCTACCGCCCAACTCAGGTGCCTTCTCCCCTAGCTGTGGCATAAGAGGGCTTTGGCTTAGTTATTGTTTAATTATCACCAAGGTTGTGATTGTTTCCAAGACTTGGGTGGTCTGGACAAACAACAGTTAAACCTTGTCTCTGGATAAATTCAGGCCGTACCCAGGGCTGCCTCCTTCCATGTGCACGAGTGTGCGTGTGCTCATGAGCACACACACACAGACACACACTACTGGGATAGGAAGCCTCACACCACATGGCAGGTGGAATAAATGGGCATGCCTTCCTGGGAATGAGTCCTTCCAGTAACCCGAAGAGTCTGTCACGTGGACAGAGCTCACCCAGAGTGGAGAGAATCAAATCGTGGCCCTGGGGTGGGGTGGTGTCCCCGAATGTTGAGACACCAGTAAGTACGTCGTCATCGTCGCATATCACACTCCTAAGCCTAATCTCTGTTGCTCAGTCTTGCAGCCAAGTCTGCCCCAGCAATGCCCTGGAGCAGTGAGAACACACGCCTGCCTCCCAGGCTCCAGGAGTTGAGTTGTGGCCCTGCAGTGCCAAAGGACGGCCATCCTGGCACCAGGAAAACACGTGACTGGAGGAGCCAACAGCTCAACTCACTGGTCTCGCTGGGAGAGAACTGGAATGAAGAGTGTCCGGTAATCCTGGACATGGAGAGCCCTGACCGTGAGAAGTATAACACTCCAGTTACTTTATGACAGGTGAGGAGCTCCGCCTCCAAGGGAGGGCCAATAGTCGCGTTCCTTTCAATGTCCTCTGGGGTGACAAGTAGATAACTCATTTTCTTGGTATAGATTTTGTTTAAGTTTGAATCATGGCATCCTAAGAATGCTTGTTGTCATCACTATTATCCTCTTAGAAGAAGACAGTTGTACAGGAAAAGCATACTCTTCAGTCATTCAGCGTTTGAACACTAACCTTTTGGGGGCAAGACCTGGAGTCGAGCTCTGGATGGCCCTCCAGAGACATGGGTACAATTTATTTCAAAGTTCAGACACAATAATGCAACTTTTTAGGAAACATAACAAAAACAAGCCACACTAAGGGGAAATCGGGTGAAATTTGATTCTGAAAACCCATTGGGGCCCACCTGTCAGTCCCTTACCTTGGTGCAGACATCAGGTTGAGCTTTGATTTTGCTATGCCCTGCTGTGCCCTGCTGCCTTTCCTGAACTCCCATAAGTCTGTGAGTGGGTGCCTGGACCTGTTGTATGTTGGCTTCTCAGAGCAAAGTACAGAACCAGGTACAGGGGCAGACATGCTGTCCCCGGCCACTGCAGAGCAGCGTGAGCGTGACAAATCCAGGGAGGAATGAGAAGGTGTTATGGACTGAACTGGGTCCTCCCAAAGACGCTGAAGTCCCCAGACCTGTGAATGTGACCTTATTTGGGCCATAAAGTTCTTCCAGGTGATCAAGCCGAGATGCAGTCATTAGGGTGGGCCCTAATTCAACAGGACAGGTGTCCTTACAAAAGGGGAAGTTTGGACCCAGAGACAGACATACACAGAGGGAAAAGGATATGGAGACACAGGGGGAAGATGGCCATCTACAGCCAAGGAACGCCTGAAGCCACCAAAAGCGCGGAGAGAAGCCTGATACCTGGGCCTCTGCTGGGGCTCGTGCCTGAATGAAGGACAGGACTTCAAGGTGGGTGGAAGAACTAATTTGTGCCATGTAAACCTCATGTTGGTGACCAGAAGGGGACATGAAGGCCATATTTCCATACCCAGTATAAATGGTGTCTTCATAAGAAATACACAATTATCACACCCTCTCGGAGAAAGCACCTCCTTGGTGACGACTCCGGGAAAACAGGGCGTTTCCAGTGCCCTGTCCAGACAACCTTTGCCTCCTTCAGAGCTGATCCCCAGCTTACGCCCAGAGATAATTACATTCTCTGCGTTCAAGGGAGATTCATAAATGCATTCCCTTGAGGCTGTAAGTTATTGGTCCTCAAACCCTAATTTTCACAGGGATCTCCTGGAGGGTTCACTAAAATTCACATTCCCAGAGCCCTTCATGGATCTACAGAATCAGATTCTCTTGGGGCAAGACTTAGAAATTTCCAGTTAATCACGCTCCCTCCCCGCCCCACCGTAGGAAACCGATACAGGCAACCTGAGGACCCGTGTCTGAGAAACACTGCTGCGAACGATCGATCGAGTGATTCAAGTGCACGGCTTTCCCTGGGCGACTGGCACGTTTGGGGGACGCACACAGCCTCTGCCGACCAAAGCCAACAGGATGCAGATCTAACTGCAGGCTGGTAGGCTTCGCTGAGCTGCGTGGCGGACAGACTTCCTCACATGGCTTCTCAGCTATGCTGGGCTCCTTCCTCCAGTACGTGGTGAGTTACCAGGTAGAGAAGTTTCGTCTCCATATTTCAGTCCAGGTGCCTTTCTGATGCCTCAGTGTAGACGCGGGTCCCCTACAATGGTGACGGTCAGTCCAGGCCCTGTGGCACGAAGGGAGCGTGACATGCAGTGAAGGGCGTCATGAAATGTTGATGTAACTCCGTTTACAAATGCCATGCCTGTGCCCGGGGGAATGTGACTCAATCACATGCAATATGAAGTCCCGCCGAGGAGAGTATGTGAAAAACCCGAGGGACTGTTTCTGAACAATTCCGTGGCTCACCTTTGGCCACATGGTGATTTATTTTCTCACAGGCCAGCAAGTAGTAACAAACTATGTGTAAAATACAGAGGAGAAAATATTCAAGTGAACCATGGTGACCCCTTGAATTCTATTTTTTTCTGCAAACTGATAGACAGACATCGAGTTGAAGGTGCACCTCAGACCAACTCAGAGGTGGACTGGAGATTCATTTTTCTTGAGGAAATTCACTTCTTCCAAGCCTTAAAGTTGTGTTCAAGGAATCCCTAAAAGAATATCAGTTCTTCTGTGTGTGTTGGGGGGTGTTGCATATCACTACTGAGTTTTTTCTGGTGACATGGAGTATTTTAAAGATGCTATCTAAAACTGAGCAAAAAAAGTCTTAAGCATGTGGTAAGTAAAAGTGTTTAAATGGCATAAAACTAAAATTTCAAAAAGTATAGGGGAATAGCAGCTTTCATTCATGTAGTGCTGAGAAATTTTATTCATTTTATTTTCATATTCCTTATATATTTCATAACTTTATATTTTGCCTTTGTCTATGCATATTTATTTACATATAATAAAAATTGCATTTTATAGTTATATATACATATTTTATATTAAAACAAGTCTGGATATGTTTTAGAGTACACTGCAAAATTCAATTAAGTGTTTTAGAAAAAAATGTATTTCAAATGGATATTATGTTTGTATTGGGTATCCTAGGGAATCAGCCACTCAGAATCTACAATATAAAAGTATTATTAAATTAAATGAAGAACATAGGACAAGTATGAATAGAACATAAGTACAATTTGTAGAAAAGGAAAACAGTATACCTTTATAGTATACTATTTCTATCAGAACACGGTTACCTTTGATGGCAGAAGTTGGTGGGTTTTATTTTCTCCTACATGCCATATGTTTATTTTTCATGTTTTCTGCAAAGAACATGTGTATTACTTACATAATCAGAAAAATACATATAACTAACTCCTTGCCAAGTTTTCCATGCAGTCTCCTATTCACTTAACGACATTTGTGAATCTGTTTTCTGCACGATGTCACCCGTTCCCGGGAAGACCGTCCACAGAACTTTTCAGGATTCAGCAGCAGCTGCTATTGGCCACAGCACAGCATCCCCACCCCAGATCTGCTGTTGTGTGATAACCCTACTCGTGGCCTGGCCCTCAGATCCTGTTTGCGTTATTCCCGGTGGACCCTCCTGTAGCTGTGAGCACATTCGTGGCTGCTTGGCTGTTTCATCTGACAGTGAGTGATCGGTGTGAATTCCAAGGAGACTTTGAGACCGGCCTGGAAATATTTGCTCTCGTGTTTCAAAATCGCCGAGTGTTTGGTCCCTTTTAAGCTTTCTCCTTTGTGGGGCAGGACTGCAGAGTTCCAGAGCGCGTCTCTCTTGGCGAGGTGTAAAATGGGCACAGCCCCTGAGAGCAAAGAGCACTTAGTAACTTGGAACCCAGCAAGTTCTGGCACCCGTGCCCCAGGCCGGTGCCAGGCCCTGATTCTCTGCACCAGGGAACTCGCTAGAAGTAGTGGCGGTGGCCACATTCGACTGAGGTGTCACAAACAAGGTGCCACTCAGGACAGCCCCCGAATTAGGAAAGATGGTTAGAAGCAACTGGAAAAACAAATTCCTTATTACCTCCACTTGAGACTTTCACTAAGAGTGTTTATTCTCGGATGACGAGGCCTAAGTGAAGAGGCACTTCAGATGTGGGCCGGGGCCAGAGGCTGAGAGGCTGGCTTCCGGCCCGCGAGAGACACGGTGTGCTTGTGTAAGCGCTGTCTAATCCCTCCTCCTCAGGGCTCTTGCTAAGTAAAAGCAGGCTTCCTTAGTGCTGCCTGTGAGTGATGCTTTGGTGGCCTTTGCTTACCATCGTCTCGCTCAGAAGTCTTTTAGGACCACTGCTTTCGACCATTCTTTGCAGTGCTGGATGAGAGCACAGAGAGACGCTGTACGCATTTGGAGGGAGTGCGTCCACGCCCCAGAGGGGAGGGGAGTTTCCAGGAGGCAAACTGTGCTCGAACTTGACGTCTGAGAGGACACACCGCCCTCTCTCTCTCTCCAGATACTGATTGGTGCCACTGCCCACCCGCCCCTCCTGGCATGGCCAGATCAGGGGCCGGCATGCTGGCCTGAGGTTTCCTGTAATGTCACCGCAGCCATAGTAGTCTGTCCCCAAATCCAAGTCCCTCAAGAGGGGAGGGGAAGCCGGTCTCCCCTGAATGTGTGTTCTGGGAAATGCTCCACGCATGGTCATTGCTTTAATGCTCTCACCTCGACTGCAGCAGGCTGGTGTCACCGGTGAGCACACTGAGGCTCCGAGAGCGTGAGGGAAAAACCCGACGTCACATGTGTAGGTGGCGGAAGTGAATTCAACCTGGGGCTGTCCCGAAGCCTGAGGTGTTCTCTACGCTCCATGCTACCTTGTTTGTTAACTCGCCTCTCACACAGAAGTAAAAGGCATCCAAGAGAAGGGTAAACAGAAAACAGAGAAGCTAATAGTCAAGACAGTTGGTTTTCTTTCATGTAAAGATTAAACTCTGAAGGTTGCTCTTTGCCTTTTCAAAGTCATGAATGGTAAATGAGGGTATGACGGGATGGGTCATACCTGTGCCCAAGCCGTGGGCTGGCAGGACCGGTGCCAGAATGGGAACAGTAGGACCGTTTTCTCATCTGGACAGAGGATGGCCCCATCCATACCTCACGTTGCAACGCTGTCCTGGGACAAGCCTGAAAGAGATTCGCTGATTACCAAGTACCAGCGTCGTTATCATCGTCACTATTCAAAACCTGGCCTTTGCGTGGGCACAAGGAGAAAGGCAGCCAGAAATTTCTTCTACACAACCCAAAAGTGAAGGAAATCATTAATTTGGTTCCTCCAGGCACATAGTCCTCACTGATCAAGTCTCAAAATACATAGTCAGGGCTTTTTCAGTGAACCAAACATGCAAGTGATTAACTTTTCTTTATCTTGGAGCCAAAATAACCAGAATGAGGTTGAACAGAAAAGCTCTGAGTTACTCGACACACCATAATGCTTCATGAGGAGCAGAGAATGTGGGAGCAGGCACCCTCTGCCCCTCTGCGGCCGTGCCACAGCCCGGATGCACAGAGCCACGAGAACAGGTTTAACATGCATGGGTCTGGGAGCCCAGGTTTGGTACGGGAGGGGCTTGCCTGGCTCTGTGGGCTACAGAATTAAAAAGGGGAGTTGAAAGGGGAGTGCTCTGAGAGGTGGGTGGAGGAGGAGAGCCCCATGCAAAGGTAAAATCTAGAATCAAGAAGAGAAGACTAAGCCCGGGGATTTCAAATCACCCAAAGGCTCCATGGGAACTGAGGCAGCACTACCCTGTGTAATGGGTTGAATAGTTTCTCCTCCAAAGGACATGCCCATCTGGAACCCAATAAACACGTGACCTCATTGGAAAGCAGGGCACCTACAGAGGTATTTCATTAAGGATTGTTAAGGATTGAGATACTGCAGAGATGAGCACTGATGAGCATTGGCCCTCAATCCAGTCACAGGCCTCCTTGAAGAGGACACAGGAGAGACACAGAGGAGAAGGCCCTGTGAGGGCGGAGGCAGAGACGGAGTAATGCGGCCACAAGCCAAGGAACCCCAGGACAGCTGGTGACGATGCTTGCTGTTCAAAGGTTCCTGAAACTTCCTGTCAAAGTAAAAGTTTTCCCTTGATGGAAAGCACACACACACACACAAAAGTGTGGCGGGGGGGAGGGGAGAGGCCACAGGTGTCACCCCAGCAGGCTCTGCACGGGAAGGGCACCCTGGAGCTGGGTTAGCCCAGAGCACCTGGAGGAAGAACAGCCTGTGCCTGGAGAGCCGGGAGCAGGAGGCGGAGGCTGTCAGGGCCGCGCTGCCTGTGTGGAGGAGCAGGGGCAGCACGGAGGAGCAGTTCACACCCAGGGGACCGTGGGGGACAGGCCTCAGGGGGCCCTGTATGATTTGGGTGAATGAGCCCCATGTAGATGCTCGTAAAATGTTAAGAGTTTCAAATTATATATGCTCTGTGAACAATATCATATTTAAAAATATATATTTACTTTAAAGGAAAACACACACACAAAAAGAAAAAGGCCACAAAAACAGAGGGGAGGGGTGGGGGAGAGGAAGGGGGTGATCAGCAGCCTGGTGACCCTTCCAGGAGCAACTTTGGGGGTGTGGGCTGATGAGAGCAGGGGCTCACTAGGGGAGGAGCCCAGGTCATGGAGTCACCCAGGGGCACAGTCACCCCCTTCAAGGAAACTTGAGCAGGACACGCGGGCTTCACAGACGCTGCGACTGTAAGACTCTCCCAGTGCTACTGACTTCTCCTGAGATGACAGGCTTGCAGTCCAGTCCCTTAGTTAACACTGTGGGGACGCCCTTCAGTCCTGGTCCCCTGCCAGCCAACAGTGACCACAGGCAGGAAAGAAGGCACCTGGGAGGAGGGACAGCACTGGCACCTTTGTAGACGGCTGCAGGCGTCCCTGCAGCAGAAGGAAACGAAACCGGAAGAATGGCTCTCACTGGGGACAGTCCCACCATATGCCCCCCGACAGGCTACCACTCTCTATTTATTTATTATTTATTATTTATTTATTTTTGAGACGTGGGGGGAGAAGGGAGAAGAAGAGAGACAAACATCAGTGTGAGAAACATTGATCAGTTGCCTTCTGGATGCATTCTGAATATGGACCAAGCCCACAACCCAGGTGTGTGCCCTAACTAGGAATCAAACCAGGGACATTTGCTTCATGAGATGACGCCCAAACAACTGAGCCACACCACCAGGGCCTTGACTGGCTCCTGTACACAGGAAGGGACATGGCCTGGCTCTGCTCTGACCTGCTAGGTGTGATGTGGAGCCAGGTGGGCCTGGAGGACGGATCTCCAGGCTGCAATCAGCACTCCCCTTGGCCCCAGGGCCTGTAGAATGCCACCACTTCCTGTTCAGACCAAAGTGAGGGACTATTTCCTAGACCTACTGGCCACCCCTCCCCCCACCCACTGACCAGCCCTGGTTGCTAGGCACCTGTTCACCATAGAAACAGAACACTCCGCAGGGTTCTGAGAGGTTATTTGTGCCCACAGGACACTGGCAGTCAGTGGCACAGCTGTGAGCCCAGCCAGCCATGGAGGGCCTGGTGCCCACCACAGCCACAGCCCCCATGTCCACCTTCCAGCTGATCCTGGAGCACCTGTGTGCAATTCTGCTGCTGACTTCTGAGAGCTTGGGACACATCCCAGCTTTCCCTGAGTTCTTCTCTGTGATTCTGGTGGGCGCTCTAGTGGTGGTGTCTTTGATGGTGAAGAGACAACACATGTCAGGAAGTGTGAAGGTGCCGGACAAAAGGTGTCCTGCCAGCGACGAAGTCTGTGCAGGACGCAGTGAGAATACTGGACCAATGACAGGAGCCCATGACACGTCACCTGGGGTGGAGGCCCGTCCTCTCTGGTTACAGACCTTGTGCTTGAAGGCCCTGAATAAGCACCTGAGCAGGATGTTGTCACTTCAGGACCTGGCTGACTTAGTGAGAATGGTGCACAGGATCCAGCCTCCTAAACGTTCCCACGTGACCAATGAGAAGCCTGTTAACAAAGCACCAGGGATTAATGGAGAACAACTTCAGGAGAACATGCCCTGTGACTTGAACAAAAACACTCATCATCCCCAAAGTCCAGAGCTGCGCCAAGACGAAATTGTGGGAAGGAAGCAGAACGTCCAAGAGAAGGAGGAGGAGAAACAAGGGCTGGAGCCGTTGACAGCACCAGTGGAGCAGGACCTGCAAGGTACAGCCAGCCAGTCCCTGTCCCTGGGGGGAGCCCCGCTGCAGACCAGCCCCAGGCCCGAGGTCCTTAGAGGTCACTTGGCTCACGTCAAGTCTCAGGTCGAGCAACAGAGGGAAGCAGAAATTGGGGATCCGTTCGTCCATGGGTTGGAAGGCGATCTCAAGGGTGTCCCTCGTGATGCTGACCTCAACATGTCCCGCCCAGGTGCTGACGAGGACAATCAGGCCACAGCCAGACACCTGTGGGAGCAAAAGCAAATAAGTGAAGAGCTGGCAGCAGAAATAAGGAGCCTGCGAACCGAGAAAGCGTCTCTGCGGTGTGAAAACATAAACCTAAAAGCCGAGATCCAACAGCTGAAGCTGAAGCTTCAAGTTCGGCCTAACACACAGGAAGACCGTCTAGCACGGCTCCACCAGCAGGTGTTGGAGGCGGAAATGCGCTGCTTAGAGATGGAGAAGAAACATCTCAACAACTGGAGAAGCATGAACTCCACCTATCAGATGCTGGACGCGTATAAGAAGATGACCCAGGACATGAGCCAGGATCTGCGGAGAAGCACTTCCTACTACGGAAAGGAGATTCAACTCCAACAGGAAAGAGCTCAGGGAGCCCGGACGGCAGCCGAGCACATGGACAGAAAGGTCCAGGAGCTTCGCAGAGAGAACAATCGCAGCAGGCAGAGGCTGGCCAAGGCCAAGTCCACCCTCCAGTCTTTCCCAGGTGGCCCTTCTGCTCCTGCTGCTCCACCTGCAGCCCACAGAGGCCCAGAAGTGCCAGCCCGTCGCCTGGGTCATGTCATCAGGTCCCAGGAAGGTGCCAGGTCACAAGTAAGAGCTCAGGACTCCAGGGGCACCTACAGATTTGACTTGGCTCCCACAGCAGTGGGGCCCGGAGCCCCCACACCCAGGACACAACACCCGCCTGTGTTTCTGTTCCAGTGATTCTGATCCATGTCTCCTTAGTGAGGCTATTCTCACTAAAGTGATGCCACCGTTGCTCTCAGCAGTGCGAGCTTTGTACCCCGGTAGTGATACCACTTCCATACAGATCCATTAGTGTAATTCTCCTGAGTGCAGAATCCCCCAGGAGACCCTTTAGAATTATCTGCTTATTCTAAGTGTTGCATTTTGAGTTAAGTGACCCCTCACTGTGGCCTAAACTGTCACCTCAGTTTGATGTGGTTGTTTCAACAAAGACCATGATGGTGCTGTGGCTGTTGTCCCAGACCCTTAGAGGTAACTTCGTATGTACCTGAAAAAATGCTAGTTGGTTTTTAAAACAATGCAAAAAAAAAAAAAAAAAGCAGAACTTGAAAAGACAACACCACATCAAACTACATAGTATGTTTATTACTTTAGTCCTAAATGCCTAGTTTATTCCTAATCATAAGATAGTTTAAGCCCTAAACTTATAGGTTAGAAACCCTTAGATTTCTTTCCTGCTTTATAGTTTTTCTTTTTCTCTATTCGAGATACCCTTTATCATCCAGCATCTCCACACACTGTGCACTCAAGACAGAAAGCCTCCTCTGGACGGCGTCACACGCACACGCACGCACTCACACAACGTGAAGATCCCAGTTCCTCTTGGCTGTTTTCACTCTGAGTGAAATTTCAGATACTGTAGCAAACTTGAATAAGGATCGTCAATATATAGTCTGTTCACGGACACAGTGGCCTGCCTGTCATTTGTGCAGAGACGACCCCGAATCACACACTAAGCAGCAGAGCTGCCCATGCACCCGACAAGGTCCCACTGGAAACAGCTCACGATCGTGGCCGGAGAAGACACTGGGATGAAGGCCATGCCCCAGAGTGACGGGGTGAGGGAGGGAGCGGGGTGGGGACAGGTGTCAGCAAGAGGGAAACATCCCCCAGCCCTGGGCCTGGGGAGTGCAGGCGGGGGTCATCCTCGGGCACAGGGCAGGCCCAGAAAGGGCCTGAAGCCCTTGGACAATGCCCACTGGACTCTGCTTGATCCAAGTGTGTGTGGGCTCTGTGGCCTCGCTCAGACCCATTTGTTCATCCAGTAACTATGTCTGAAGCTTCTCCACTGACCCCAGGACTCCCCTGGGTGATCGGGACCCAGGGATGGAGAGAACCACCCAGGGAGCCCGGGACCCATCCCTTATGTTCCAGTCTCCTCTGGAGGATGGGAGAGGGCATTTCCTCTGGTGTCACTGGGAGTCCCATGCATGTGATTTTGGGGAACCTCATGGTTGGGCAGGATGGAGGCACGAGCATGGGGTTCCCCTGGGCTCCCTTCCCAGCCAGTCTGAGGAGGCCCATGGGGTACAGGCGCTAAAGCTGGGAGGGAGAAACTTGATGCTGAGTGTGACCCCAACAAAGAGAACTAAGATGCAGGGGGCAGGTGTCAGAAGGCCAGGGGTAGGTCACAGGGCTTCAGGGGTTCACAGAGCTGAGTCCCTTCTGCACCCTGAGCTCTCTGGGCCAGGAGGGGAGGGAGAACAGACCAGGGATGAAGCACTCCTCCTAGAAGGAGCAGGGACAGGCTCAGGGCTGGGCTGCCAAAGAGCCTTCCCAGGGCATCCACATGGGGCCCCTGAGCTATGTCCTGGGTATGTCTTCCTCTGATTCTCCCTCAGCCTGTCTGAAAGCCACCTGGGCATCCAGGGCCTTCCCAGGACAGCTCTCCCAGGGGGAATCAGGCTGCTATCACCCCACACTCGGGTCCCACCTCCGAAGGCACTGGGTCCCCTCTGTCCCACACCATGGGGTCTGGTGTCTGGGACAGGACCTGGTCCCCTGTCCTGTGCAGCCTGACCAGGACACAAAGCCAGCAGGCAGCCGGCCTGCGTTAACCCTGCAGGGAGCAATTCCACTTCCCTTTGGGCAGGAGGGATGGAGATGCCCCAGTGCAGCTCAGGCCTCTCTGTCCACCTGGGGGAAGGGGGAGGGTCCATGGGGAAGCTGCCTGGTGATTAGGTCAGATTCTCCCTGGGAGGATGATCTATCTCTGCCTCTCCAGCTCCCCCTTCTGGGCTGATTGGAGTCATGAAGTGTCCAAATATCAGGCCAAGTCCCTGTGCTGCAGCCACAGGTTTACAGGTGGCCTCTGCAGAGCCTCCTGGACCAGGTCCCTGTTGAGGCTCCATCAGAGCATCAACTCTGAGCAGTGCCCGAGTGAAGCCTCCCTGCTGGACCCTCCCCAGCCTCTTCTTAGCTTGTGAGGAGCCATGGGTGTCGGGCCGTATCACCCAGGAAAAATCCTCTCCCAGGCCCTGGTCTGGGGGACCACGTGCCTTCCCTCCCGACCCTGTGGCAATGGATTTCCCTTCACACAGACCCTCACACGCATGTGCACACTCACACATACTTACCCTCACACACAGACACAGAACCTGGGACTGTGGGGGAGTGTTTGACTACAGCAGTTTTGTTTTACACTCTTGGGTATCAAATCAAAGGCCTTCTACTCTGCAAGACTGGGGAAGAGGTAGGAGTGGGGGAGGAGAGGAAGAGGGAGGAAAGCTTGGGGGTTGAGAAGTGTGTGTGTTTTCCACTCTGAGGATAGAGGCTCTCCTGCTGGTTCAGGCTGTCCTGCCACACACCACGCATGCCCCTGCCCACACCCTCACTGCCAGCATGCTCTCTCCCAGCCCAGTCTCATCACCTCTCGAAGCCACATTTTCTTCACCTGGATGGATGAGTGTGGATCCTGGAACCTTTATGGGATTGGGGTCTGAGCCAGGAGCAGGTCAGCCTTGGGCCCGCCTCAGCCCCAAAGCAGTGTGTGGGTTCTGGGCGTTGTGTAGGAAGATTTCCCAACAAATGTCCAGGTGACTATGAGGATGCATTTATTAAAGTTGCGGACAGTGAAACAAAGGAGGGGCTAAGCATAGAAGAGGCAACAGGAGAGAACACAAATGCCACTGCTTTGGCTCTATAAGAAATAGAAGTCACAGTATAAGAAGTAATTTCACTGCAAAGTCAGAGAAAAAGGTTCAAGGGGTTAGCCTGGGACGAGCTGCCGCTGCCTATTCCTACCCTGGTTACGAGTCTCGTGGGGTCCCTTGGAGTTGAGGAGATGTGGGCCTGCGGGGAAGAGGTGGGCGAAGGAAAGGTGTGGGTGCACTCCCAAGAAGCGAGCTTATGGTGCATCCTTTGTCTTGAGGCTTTTTATCTTTCTTTGGCCACAGGCCAGAACCCTAGGAGAGGTCTCAGGGGTGGGTCCTGACAGAATATTCACTAACTTTTCAGGTGTGTCCTTCAATATGTTCATTCATCATAACATATGTAGAAAGGAATCAGGGTTCTTTTTCTGGGTAGTTTTATTTTTAAAGAACATTATAGAGGAGGGGCTGGGACCAAGGCAGGTGGCCCCAGCACGGTCCACAATGTGTAAATCATTTGCTGTTAGGAGTCCTTGGTTAGGAAAGAGAGAACCTGTGACTCTTTAGCTGGCTATAATTGCTCAGGTTGTTTGGCCTTGTTTAATTATTTTGTCTCCGTTTCCCTTATTCCCCTTGACGAGGGATTTCCCTAGCTTCTCTAACCCTGCCTCAGAACGTAGCATAAGCTCTCATACACAGCCCTGCTATTCTTCTTCCTCTTATCTCATGGTGAGAAGCCAAGGCTGAGCTTCATTACTGAACACGTGATGTTCATTACGAGCACATTCTTATGGAACATGCAGCAAGGAAAGCAGGAGGTTACTGGATGTACAGGCATGGCCAATGTCTTGGGACAGTGGCAGCAACAGGAACCACAAGAGCGCCCGAGGAGGGTCCCCTGCAGACCCGCAGCAGTGAGGGCTGAGGTGATTCCCTCCCGGAAAGCTATTGCTTGATCATGGTCACACCCCATGATCTCCTCATGCCCACACTCAGGGGATGGCGTGGTTGCTGCTGCCCCTGCGATCAGAGGATGTGAGTCTCCATCGCTGTCATTAGGGGTGACAAAGGGAGCTGCCAATCTGAGGGTGGGCACCAGGCAAATCTCTCCATGGTCAGGCCCTCAGTAAGCTCTGAGAACAAGAAACAGGACACTGGAAAGGCCAATAATGGCCTCCGTTTTCCCTTCACCACCCTGTGTCAGCCTATCAAAGGCAGGTCCTGGCTGGAAGGGTGATTCTTATCATCACTTCTCAAATTCTAATCTATCTCATGGACATTTTTCTTTCAATTACCTTGAGGAGTTTCATTGGAAGAAATTTTTAAAAACTTAACCTATGCTGGAGTGTGAGAAATAACGCAACATACTCTTCATACAATAAAAAGAAAATCACTGCCCACGTTTTCCTTTTGTTTTTAAATATATTTTATTGATTATACTATTACAGTTGTCCCATTTTCCCACCCACATTCCCCACCACTTAGTTCATGTCCATGGGTCATACTTATAAGTTCTTTGGCTTCTACATTTCCTACACTATTCTTACCCTCCCCCTGTCTATTTTCAACCTACCATTTATGCTACTTATTCCCTGTACCTTTTCCCCCTCTCTCCCCCTCCCACTCCTCTGTTGATAACCCTCCATGTGATCTCCATTTCTGCAATTCTATTTCTGTTCTAGTTGTTTGTTTAGTTTGTTTTTGTTTTTAGGTTCGGTTGTTGATAGTCGTGAGTTTGTTGTCATTTTACTGTGCATATTTTTTATCTTCTTATTTTTCTTAGATAAGTCCCTTTAACATTTCATATAATAAGAGCTGGGTGATGATGAACTCCTTTAACTTGACCTTATCTGAGAAGTACTTTATCTGCCCTTTTATTCTAAATGATAGCTTTGCTGGATAGAGTCATCTTGGATGTAGGTTCTTGCCTTTCATGTCTTCGAATACTTCTTTCCAGCCCCTTCTTGCCTGCAGGGTTTCTTTTGAGAAATCAGCTCACAGTTATATGGGAACTCTTTTGTAGGTAACTCCTTCTCTCTTGCTGCTTTTAAGATTCTCTCCTTCTCTTTAATCTTGGCTAATGTAATTATGATCTGCCTTGATGTGTGCTTCCTTGAGTCCAACTTCTTTGGGACTCTCTGGGCTTCCTGGACTTTCTGGAAGTCTGTTTCCTTTCCCAAATTAGGGAAGTTCTCCTTCATTATGTTTTCAAATAAGTTTCCAATTTCTTGCGTCGGCCAGCCACCGCCTTGCCCACCCTGGTCCTCCAGCCACCACCTTGCTGTGAGTCCTCTCCATCCCAGCTGCCTGTCTCCACCCCTCCTACTGGTCTGGATGAATGTTTCTTCTTTAACTTCTTGGTTGTCGGACTTCCATACAGTTCAATTTTCTGTCAGTTCTAGTTGGTTTTTTGTTTTTAAATTTGTTGTTGTCCTTCTTTTGGTTGTGTGAGGAGGCACAGTGTGTCTACCTACACCTCCATCTTGGCCGGAAGTCCACTCACATTTTCCTTTTTCAATGGTGATTTGCTTGATTGTTTTATTGTTGTTTGGCTTCCGGAAAATTGTCCATACTTAAAATCTAAGGCAATTTCTCTGTCTATTCAGAAATACAAGAATGTATTCAAAACAATTTAACTATAATTTTCTAATAATTTTCTCATGGTTTGTTTCATTCAGTCATCCAATAGTCAAAGAGGTTATAGTTTTTAATTAAAGGGGCCATGTCGTCCTCATGTCAAAGTTTAACTGTGGTCTATTAACTAAATACCTTTACACACTGATTACTGCTTTCTGTTTTGTTTATTAATATAATCATAAATGGTAACTTTTATAAAAGAAAATATTATTTGAATGGGTTTCCACTAATAATATAAAAGTTGTAACTGAATGAAAACAAAGAGGTTCATGCCTGATCATGTCATGTGAGGGGAGTAATTACAATATTAGTAGTTATTATTTAATGAGCATGGATCATATCTCTGCACAGTGCTCTACACTTTGCATTTATTTTTTTGTTAAATTTATTACTCGCAGCTACCCCATCACATGGGTAGTATGTGAAATTGTTAAGGATTTATAGATAACAGACGTGAAGCCTACAATGTTTAAGAAACTTGCCAAAAACCAGCGGTAAAAAGAAATCAAAGTGTATGGAATGCCTGTATAACGTGCTAGTCGTTGTGTCAAGACATTTCCCTTTCTTCCTGTCTCCCTGCACTCATCCCTCCCGCATCCCTCCCTCCTTCCTCCCTGCCTCCCACTCCCTCCTCTCTCCTTCCTCCCCTGTAACAATAGTCACTGCGAGACTGCTCTGGGCCCTGCGTGTTTTCACACCCTGGACACTAGTGTGGTAAACAAGAGAGAAAAGTTCTTGCTCTCATGGCATCTGTTCTTTCACAGAATGGAATCCATTTAATTAAATGACTGTGGACGAAGCACATCGTAGCAAGTGCTGAGAGCCCAGCTCCGCAGCAGTTTTGGGTGGCTACCTAATGCTGACGAGTCTGGGCTAGACTTTCTAGAGCAGGCGCATGCACAGGGAGGGAAGGCTGAGCTGGAGGCTGCGTGGACCCTGGGGCACAAAACGCCTACTAAGAAGAGCTTGCGGTGGCTAGCCCATTTTAACTCTAACTCAAAGTAGAGCAAAAACAAAAACAAAGCCTAGCAACCATTTGTACGAAGGTGACTCTCATGCACACTGCACTTCAGGGAGAGGCCAGCACAAGTGACCTGCTACCCACTCACTACTGCCTGCGGGCGCTGGGTTTCTGCCGGCAGTGGCAGCCCTACAGGGGGGAGTTCCTGGGTCCTATTTCAACCAATAGGACTGAGGCTTTCCCCATCCAATCAGAGCTGGGCACCTATACCCCCCCCCCCCACCCGCAGCAACATCTTTACCAACCAATCACAGTAGCTCCATTCTGACCAATCAGGACAGTGGCTTTAGGACCAATCAAACTGTCATGACAGGGATTCTCATTTGCATGAGGGTGGACCAATCAGGGACCACAGGTTGGGACCTCTGTATATATAAGTCAGCTTCTTTCTAGTCCTGGGAGCTTCCTTTTCTTTTCCACCAGAAGCTGCAGTGTCCATTATCCTGGCTGGAGCTGAAACACCAAGCTCTCTACCCTGAGCAGCGCAGAGCATGGAGGAGTGGAGCAGAGCTGTCGGGACAGAGGGGCTTCGACCCAGTGCCACCTCAACGCGGGGCCTGACAGCTGTGCCGTTTTCACAGCTGTGCCGTGTAAGGTTTCCCTCCTCACCGCAGCCCAGATTGGGGGTTCCTGGTGGTGTTGAGTTGATGCCAGTGATCATTGATTAACAAAAGCCAGGGAAAAAGAATTTTAGGCAGGAAAAGCCACATTTAATCCTCTTAATAACTCACTAAAGTAGCAATTAGTATTCTCTTCGAAAAGTGGGTGCTGAAATAAATTATCCAAAATCACAATCATGAAACCAGCGTGCTGCAGTGTGGGCGTCAGTCACAGGCGTGCCTAATTCTAAGGTGTTCTTGTTGCCATAACACAAAACTCCTGCCCACTATATTGATTTGAGGGTCACCCAGGGGCACACACACGCACACTCCACACGTGCAGGAAGGGGCGAGGCCTGGGGACGCAGGGTGTGTCCATGCAGGGGAGAGCGTGTTTCTCGTGTCTATAGCAGTACCGATAGATGCTTCGTTCTGTACTCCACTACTTGTAAAACAAAGTATTTTTTACCTCACGTAGATCCTAATGCTTGAGAGCTTTTAAAATCTGTCTCTTAGAGAAAATAACGGGCACAGATAAAGTTCAACAATGTCTGTGTGGCTGGAACTATTAAGGAAAATAGGACTTGTAAAGGGTTTGCAAGTCAGCAGTAAAAGAATTTATTTATAAATATCTACCTCAACTTTCTTTGTAAATAATAGCTCTTTTAAATTACAAGTGAAAACTAGTGTAGCGCAAGATCACTAGCTTAAATACAGAAGTGAGGAAAATGCTTAAATCATTTAAAACGAAGACGGAGTTTGCTGTCGTTGGAGAAAAGCAACGCAAAAGACGGGTGATAAGCTTCTGCAGCTCAGAAGAGGGAGAAGGCTGGACGACCTTTCTAGGCCAGGTCTCCTAGTGAAACAATGCTGAACTGGGAAGGTCCAAACCTAATTTTTATATCCAAACCTAATTTTTGCATTTGTTGTTCAGAAGTGCTTTAGTGAAAACGAAAGGGAGCAGGGCAGAGGGACGGGAAGGTCGCTTTTGCACTTCAGTTGTGTGCTCTGCCAGGGACCCCCGCAGGCCTGAGAAGGCAGGGCAGCCCCGCAGACTCAGCAGGCGCCGTTCCCTCTTTCTGGGCAACTGCTTTTAGGGGTTACGGGTAAAATCAGAGTAAGTGGAACAACAAATCAATGTATCTCTCTCAAATCAATTTAAATAATTTAAGATCTGCGTAATAGAAAAAAATAGTGACAATTGAGCAAAACAAACAAATCCGTATTACAGAGAACAGAAGGGTGGTTACCAGACAGGAAGGGTGTGGTGGGCAGTACAGAAGGGTAAGGCGGTCACATGTGTATTGATGGAAGGAGGCTAGTCTTTGGGTGGTGATCACACAATGGAGAATAGAGAAGTCGTAGCATAAAGTTGTCCACATGAAACTTACATGATGTTATTAATTAATGTACTCCAGTAAATTTGATTTAAAAAGAACTACCCCTGGAAGAGGTAATCTATCCCCAATCTATAAAATCCCAGATGCCAGAGCATCAAGAATACAGACAATGTAGCATCCAGTAGAATGAAGTTGTATTAGTTTTCTGTTGCTGTGCAACAAATTACCAGAGACTTAGTGACTTAACACTAAGCTTTATTTTTTCCTGTGGCCAAGGACCAGGACCCGGGCAGAGGGGCTGGGTCCTCGCTCACGGCCTCACCAGTTAAAGCTACCCGGCAGCAGCCCTGGGCCTCTGCCCCACTCACTGTTGTTGGCAGAATTCAGCTCCTACAGCGTAGACTCAGCTCCCATTTTCTGGCTGACAGTTGGCCTGGGTTTCTCTCAGCAGCTGCAGACCACTCTTGGGTCCTGGCTATGTGGACCCCTCAACAGGCAACTGAAACTCGGCCGCTGGCTTCTTCCAGGCCAGCAGACGCACGTCTGTCTCTGATTTCTGCCTCAGACCTCAGTATCCTATATCTCAGCTGATTAATTCACATCCACCCAACACAATAGCCTTTTCAATAACTCAAGGGATTAGGGACCTTAATTGCATCTGCAAAAATTCCTTTGTCATCTTCTGGAACACAGTCACAAAAATGACATCTTTTCCTGTGCACATGCTTATTTACTCCCACTCCAAGGAGGGAATTAGCAAAGATGGGGGTCATGGAGGGTCATCTTAGTATACTGCCCACCACAGAAGAAAATGGCTCCTTTAGAGACAAAATCAAGAACAAGCTGTCAGGAAGATGTTCTGCTTTGCATTTGGGAGGTATTCTGTATTTGACCTGGACGGTCTATGGAAAACTAGCATCAAATAGTAAAGGGTCACCCAGCAGACAGAAGGGTCTCCCTTTGGAAGCTTGACTGCGCTTACGACTCATCCAGGGTCAGGTGTTAGGACCACCAACAATGCCCATACCCCAGGGGGTTGCTGGAAGCCCCCTGGAAAGTTTGCCCAATGGCTTTGGTGCATGTGAGCATCGGCTGAAGTGTTCTCCCATTAGGGATTTGGGTGCTGCTAAGAACTGAATGTTTTCCCCCACCCAAATTTATATGCTGAAGCCTAAATCTCTAATACGGTGGTGTTGGATGTGGGGCCTGTGGGAGGTGATTAGGTCAGGAAGGGGGGCCCTCATGAATGGAATTAGCAGACCCCAAGAAGAGACATGAGAGATCTCTCTCAGCTTTTTGACGACACAATGGTAAGACGGCAGTCTGCAGACCGGGAAACGAGACCTCAGCAAACCCTGGGTCTGCTGGCCTCTTGATAGGGGACGTCCCAGCCTCCAGAACTGTGAGAAGTCAGTGCTTGCTGTTCAAGCCAGCAGTGCTCTGTTTCAGCAGCCCAAGGGAAGACAGGAAGGAGCTAAGGGTGTACTTAATGGAACGGACATTAGAGGGGACGTGAAGGAGGGGGTCTGAGCTGGGTGGCCCTTCCCCCTTCCTCTGGGGCTCCCAGACACGCATTTCAGACTCCATAAATCACCTAAATGATGACAGTGGTCGGTCATCATGAGATTTCGAGCTGGCTTCTGCTGAGAAAGCCTGGACGGTGGTAGAGAAGGAACGATGAGAGGAATGGGGAGTGTTCGGTCCCGGCCCACATTTACTAGGCAGAAGATTTGGAATTTTAATCTTTCTCAGCTTTGCTTCCACAACGCGAGGGACTCACTGTAAGTGTTGCATTTAATGTGTGGAATGTTATTTTAGGCTGTGTCTGAAATCTCCTGTAAAGAACGTTAACGAGCTAGAGAAAAATGGCGTTCATTTATCAGACATGTCTGAATGGTCCTTCCCAAGTGGCCCTGTCTCCCTCCAGTCTTGAGCCAATCTGAGATGCCTTTTTTTTTTGACTCATCTCAAATAATTTGTGGAAATTAGGACAATGCCAAGCCAATTCCAGCAGTCCAGGGTGGGGTGGTGGGGGGAGAATTAATTTCGAAAGTTCTTATTGATTTGGAGTTATCGGCCAAGCCAGTGGTTCTCGATGGGGACTGATTCTGCCCCTGAGGGGACACTGGACAATGTCTGGTGACATTTTTGGGTGTCACAACTAGGGAGGTGCTCCTGGCGTTGATGGTGGAGGCCAGGAGTGCTGCTGATGTTGTACTGTGCACAGGACAGCCCCCAAGACAAAGAGTTTTCTAGTCAAAAATATAAAAAGGGCCAAGGCTGGGAAACCTGGGAGTGAACCTGACCCTTGGACCTGCCCAGCACTGTGTCATGTCCATCATGGCAGAGCTTGTCCTGTGAGGACAAACCTGGGGGTGGCTGACTTTCAGGAGTATGGATGCTTCTGCTCCTCCTGATGTCTCTTCCCCAGGTAGGTGCAGATGCCCCCGCTCCCTAGTGTCGGCGGCCTGAGGGCTTGCCCTCTAGAAAGCTCAGGACACCTGACCCAGAACGCAGCCCTCCCTAGGTGCCTCTGCCAGGACAGGGACTGACAAGGCAGAGCTGGGAACCAGGGGCGCCCTTGCTTCCTTTGTCCCCTGGGTCTGCTGTCCTCTAGGGGCCGCGGGAGGAAGCACTAGCCCAGGGGCTCTGCTGATACCATCCTTCTGAGGACTGTGATCCCGTCACGCAGGAAATCCTGGGAAAACGTGGTGTGTGTTCCTAATTTTCATTTTTGGGAGAACTGAGGTCCCAATCAGTCAAATGAATTGATATCAGGTGTTCTGCAACAGAAAAGAAAACACCCTCACGGGTCAGAAGTCAACACAGATGGCCTGAGCTTGAGTCTAACGGCCTTACTCAGCAACCACCCTGTCCTGTGTGCCTGTGTTAGGTGAGCTCCAGAAGGACGAAAAGGAAGAGAGAAGCTTTTGTTTAGAGAGAGGGTGGGGAGGTTGCGGGAGGTGAAACCACAAACCCTGAACATTTCTGGTCACTCGGGTCTCGGGGTGAGGGCGATGCACCCGAACTCCTTGCACTGTGATCTTGCCCGTGGGCAGTGGCTTTGGGCCAGAGCTACTGGGTGTGATGCCCTTCTCGGCGGTGTTTCCTGGGCAAGTTCCTGACATCTCTGTCCACTGAGATAACCGTAGTGTGTGTGCACAGGGCAGTGAGCGAGGAGGAGTACGTTTCTATAAGGTGTTTAGAACAGTTCCTGAGCTCGAGCCACAGCTCTGTAAATGCCTGGTGACCAACACTCAGGTCTTTTTTCAGCTGTAACATCCTTTCCTGTCCCTACCTCCAATGTTATGTCCTACAGGGTGAGGCCCCAGATGCTGTCCTGGGAGGCAGGGCCTCTCTGAGAGCCAGCAGGTCTGCTTTGCGTGGCTTTCTACGCAGCTCGCACCTTCAGGGACTGTGGGCCAGAGTGAAACACCGAAGTCTGCCGTTAGCTGAGCTTCACCAGAAACGCCATGCACTGCACTCTGGGCTGGGCGTTGTTCTGGTCGTTTTCCCTTTAAGGTTTCCCTGTTCCCACTTGGTGGCACGTCACTTTTGTCACTTGTGTTTTTACTTTCTCCTGCTTCTCTTGGTTACTAACTAATGCTGTTATTTTGCTGTAGGTAGGGGGGACAGGTAGTGCTGGAGAAGTTTCCCATTTGGCCCTGAGGGGACAGAAGCTTGGGGCAGAGAAGGACAGGGCCCTTGCAATGGCACAAACAGTCCCCTTCACTCCCAGGCCACTTAAACTCTGGACCACACTGAAATGACAGGCCGGTGCTGACCAGCCATCGGTCCTGATCCCTTGACTGTGGGAAGAACAGTGGCCCTGGTCACCCCGGGAGCACTATGGATAGCAGGAAGAAAGTACAGACTCTTCTGTTCCCTCATCGCGCTCCGATTGGGAGGTGCTGCCACGTCGCACTCTCCCCACCACACCACACCAGGCCCACTGACTCCCGAGAAATATTGGTGCCCCACCCTTCCTTCTGTGTCCTCTGACCTCCTTGCCTCCCCTGCTGGTGGGAGACAACAGCATTCGGCGCACAGAGGGATGCTGTCTGTCCTCTCTGCCTGGCGCCCTGGTGAGTGTTCTCCTGTGGAGGGTGAGTTTTACAATTCATTCTACACTCAGCGTCTCCTGAAAGTTCTGCTGGGAGGTGTGTTTTTGTGTCTCCGAGTGTGGACATTAGGGGCCTCAGGTGGGCATGGCCTCTATCCTTCCCACCCAGTGAGGGCTCCCCAGGGCAGCCAGAGTTGGGCACAGTGGCAGGGACAGAGTCCTCCTAGGGCTGGCATCACAGCGGATGAGGGATGGCAGGTAGGGCTAGGAATTACCTGTGGCTCAGGATATGCTGGCCAAAATCCCATACAAGGCAGAGACAGATGTGGGCTCTGCACCAGACAGATGTGGGGGAGGATCCTGGAAGATCTTCCACTGTTGGAGGAAGCCATCGGGCAGGTGGATGCCTGCGGGTTCCGTTGCTCAGCACCGTAGCAGCATTCCTGGGGGACAGCCTGTGTTAATGTCACACACCATTGGTGCCTTTGGACCCGGCATGTGGTTGCATCGGGGTCCCCTGGCTGTACTGGGGCTCTAAAGCTCCAGAGATTGGTGGGACTCTAGGCGGCCCCTCCTTGGGGAGCAGCATAAACCAGTTCCTGTAGCAGTCTTCCATCCAGCATGAGGGGAGCCAAAGTGGGTGTGTTGGGTGGTCTTTATCCAGATGGAGCGTCCAACTGGACATGCAGGGAGCGAGTACCTACAAACATTGACTGTTCCCATGGGACTGATGGGGCTCCATGTGAATAGCTTTAAGCACGTGAATGCAGAACATTTCTGAAGTTTTATGCGTTATACTGTCCTGCATCATGCTATTTCCCTCAACAATTTTATGAGGCAATGGCGTTAACTCTATTTCACTCTTTCTAGAGCTGGCTTGTTATTTAGGAGATTTATCATTTCTTTGACACTGTTTTATCCTTTTTTAAACACCAACCATGTGTAATTGCAGAGTTGGCTCTTGCTATCCCAGAAGGGTCTGACTTCCCCTAAGAGGGAGCCCTGTCCGCATTCTGTCCCCTGCAGCCAAAACCCTGGCACCCATCAGGACCCCAGACGGGCCTTGGCAGATGGCTGTCACCTTTCCCTCTCAGGTGAGAAGATGGAGCAGCCCGTCAAGGCAGAGTCCCAGGGGACAGACTGGAAGGCTGTGACCTGGGTCTGCCACAGAGATGCAAGGAGAACGAGATGTGGTTTAATGACATAAAGGAGGCAAACTGAGCCACAGGAAGGCCACGCCCTCCCAGCAGCCACATGTGACGATGCCTTGGTAGACTGGAGACCCTTCCCAGGGACACTTGCGGGTATGGGCTGATGAGAATAGGGGCTCACTAGGGGAGCAGCCCAGGTCACTGTGTCACCCGGGAGCACAGTCACATCATTCAGGAAAACTATGGGCAGGACATGTGGGCTCCACAGATGCTGCGACTGTAAGACTCTCTCAGTCCTGCTGACTTCTCCAGAGTTGGTCGGTAGGATGGCACTCCAGGTCCCTTAGTTAATGACTGTGGGGACGTCCTTAGAGAGAGGGGAACGGAGGGAGAAAGAGAAACACTGATGTGAGAAACATTGATCGGTTGCCTTCCACATGAACTCTGACAGAGACCGGCCCACAACCCAGGCATGTGCCCTAACCCAGAACCGAACTGACAGCATTGGGTTTGCAGGATGACGCCCAACAACTGAGCCACACCGCCAGGGCCTTGACTGACTCCTGTACACAGGAAGGGACATGGCCTGGCTCTGCTCTGACCTGCTAGGTGTGATGTGGAGCCAGGTGGGCCTGGAGGACGGATCTCCAGGCTGCAATCAGCACTCCCCTTGGCCCCAGGGCCTGTAGAATGCCACCACTTCCTGTTTCAGACGAAAGTGAGGGACTATTTCCTAGACCTGCTGGCCACCCCTCCCCCCACCCACTGACCAGCCCTGGTTGCTAGGCACCTGTTCACCATAGAGACAGAACACTCCGCAGGGTTCTGAGTGGTTATTTGCGCCCACAGGACACTGGCAGTCGGTGGCACAGCTGTGAGCCCAGACAGCCATGGAGGGCCTGGTGCCCGCCACAGCCACAGCCCCCATGTCCACCTTCCAGCTGATCCTGGAGCACCTGTGTGCGATTCTGCTACTGATTTCTGAGAGCTTGGGACACATCCCAGCTTTCCCTGAGTTCTTCTCTGTGATCCTGGTGGGCGCTCTGGTGGTGGTGTCTTTGATGGTGAAGAGACAACACATGTCAAGAAGTGTGAAGGCGCCAGACAAAAGGTGTCCTACCCGCAATGAAGTCTGTGCAGGACGCAGTGAGAATACTGGACCAATGACAGGAGCCCACGACACGTCACCTGGGGTGGAGGCCCGTCCTCTCTGCTTACAGACCTTGTGCTTGAAGGCCCTGAATAAGCACCTGAGCAGGAGGTTGTCACTTCAGGACCTGGCTGACTTAGTGAGAATGGTGCGCAGGATCCAGCCTCCTAAACGTTCCCACGTGACCAATGAGAAGCCTGTTAACAAAGCACCAGGGACTGATGGAGAACAACTTCAGGAGAACATGCCGTGTGACTTGAACATAAACACTCATCACCCCCAAAGTCCAGAGCTGCGCCAAGACGAAATTGTGGGAAGGAAGCAGAACGTCCAAGAGAAGGAGGAGAAACAAGGGCTGGAGCCGTTGACAGCACCAGTGGAGCAGGACCTGCAAGGTACAGCCAGCCAGTCCCTGTCCCTGGGGGGAGCCCCGCTGCAGACCAGCCCCAGGCCCGAGGTCCTTAGAGGTCACTTGGCTCACGTCAAGTCGCAGGTCGAGCAACAGAGGGAAGCAGAAATTGGGGATCCGTTCGTCCATGGGTTGGAAGGCAATCTCAAGGGTGTCCCTCGTGATGCTGACCTCAACATGTCCCTCCCAGGTGCTGACGAGGACAATCAGGCCACAGCCAGACACCTGTGGGAGCAAAAGCAAATAAGTGAAGAGCTGGCGGCAGAAATAAGGAGCCTGCGAACCGAGAAAGCGTCTCTGCAGTGTGAAAATATAAACCTAAAAGCTGAGATCCAGCAGCTGAAGCTGAAGCTTCAAGTTCGGCCTGACACACAGGAAGACCGTCTAGCACGGCTCCACCAGCAGGTGTTGGAGGCAGAAATGCGCTGCTTAGAGATGGAGAAGAAACATCTCAACAACTGGAGAAGCATGAACTCCACCTATCAGATACTGGACGCGTATAAGAAGATGACCCAGGACATGAGCCAGGATCTGCGGAGAAGCACTTCCTACTGCGGAAAGGAGATTCAACGCCAACAGGAAAGAGCTCAGGGAGCCTGGACGGCAGCCAAGCACATGGAGAGAAAGGTCCAGGAGCTGCGCAGAGAGAACGATCACAGCAGGCAGATGCTGGCCAAGGCCAAGTCCACCCTCCAGTCTTTCCCAGGTGGCCCTTCTGCTCCCGCTGCTCCACCTGCAGCCCACAGAGGCCCAGAAGTGCCAGCCCGTCGCCTGGGTCATGTCATCAGGTCCCAGGAAGGTGCCAGGTCATGAAGTAAGAGCTCAGGACTCCAGGGGCACCTACAGATTTGACTTGGCTCCCACAGCAGTGGGGCCCGGAGCCCCCACACCCAGGACACAACACCCGCCTGTGTTTCTGTTCCAGTGATTCTGATCCATGTCTCCTTAGTGAGGCTATTCTCACTAAAGTGATGCCACCGTTGCTCTTAGCAGTGCGAGCTTTGTACCCCGGTAGTGATACCACTTCCATACAGATCCATTAGTGCAATTCTCCTGAGTGCGGAATCCCCCGGGAGACCCTTTAGAATTATCTGCTTATTCTAAGTGTTGCATTTTGAGTTAAGTGACCCCTCACTGTGGCCTAAACTGTCACCTCAGTTTGATGTGGTTGTTTCGACAAAGACCATGATGGTGCTGTGACTATTGTCCCAGACCCTTAGAGGTAACTTCATATGTACCTGAAAAAATGCTGGTTGGTTTTTAAAACAATGCAAAAAAAAAAAAAAAAAAGCAGAACTTGAAAAGACAACACCACATCAAACTACATAGTATGTTTATTGCTTTAGTCCTAAATGCCTAGTGTATTCCTAATTGTAAGATAGTTTAAGCCCTAAACTTATAGGTTAGAAACCCTTAGATTTCTTTCCTGCTTTATAGTTTTTCTTATTCTGTATTTAAGATAATATTTATCATCCAGCACCTCCACACACTGTGCACTCAAGACAGAAAGCTTCCTCTGGACGGCGTCACACGCACACGCACGCACTCACACAATGTGAAGATCCCTGTTCCTCTTGGCTGTTTTCGCTCTGAGTGAAATTTCAGATACTGTAGCAAACTTGAATAAGGATCGTCAATAAACAATCTGTTCATGGACACAGTGGCCTGCCTGTCAGTTGTGCAGAGACGACCCGGAACCACACACACACAGCAGAGCTGCCTGTGCACCTGACAAGGTCCCACTGGAAACAGCTCACAATGGTGGCCAGATAAGACACTGGGACGAAGGCCATGCCCCAGAGTGACGGGGTGAGGGAGGGAGCAGGGTGGGGACAGGTGCCAGCAAGAGGGAAACATCCCCCAGCCCTGGGCCTGGGGAGTGCAGGCAGGGGTCATCCTCGGGCACAGGGCAGGCCCAGAAAGGGCCTGAAGCCCTTGGACAATGCCCACTGGACTCTGCTTGATCCAAGTGTGTGTGGGCTCTGTGGCCTCGCTCAGACCCATTTATTCATCCAGTAACTATGTCTGGAGCTTCTCCACTGACCCCAGGACTCCCCTGAGTGATCGGGACCCAGGGATGGAGAGAACCACCCAGGGAGCCCAGGACCCAGCCCTTATGTTCCAGTCTCCTCTGGAGGATGGGAGAGGGCATTTCCTCTGGGGACACTGGGAGTCCCATGCATGTGATTATGGGGAACCCCATGGCTGAGCGGGATGGAGGCACGAGCGTGGGGTTCCCCTGGGCTCCCTTCCCAACCAGTCCGAGGAGGCCCACGGGGTACAGGCGCTAAAGCTGGGAGGGAGAAACTTGATGCTGAGTGTGACCCCAACAAAGAGAACTAAGATGCAGGGGGCAGGTGTCAGAAGGCCAGGGGTAGGTCACAGGGCTTCAGGGGTTCACAGAGCTGAGTCCCTTCTGCACCCTGAGCTCTCTGGGCCAGGAGGGGAGGGAGAACAGACCAGGGATGAAGCACTCCTCCTAGAAGGAGCAGGGACAGGCTCAGGGCTGGGCTGCCAAAGAGCCTTCCCAGGGCGTCCACATGGGGCCCCTGAGCTATGTCCTGGGTATGTCTTCCTCTGATTCTCCCTCAGCCTGTCTGAAAGCCACCTGGGCATCCAGGGCCTTCCCAGGACAGCTCTCCCAGGGGGAATCAGGCTGCTATCACCCCACATTCGGGTCCCACCTCCGAGGGCACTGGGTCACCTCTGTCCCACACCATGGGGTCTGGTGTCTGGGACAGGCCCTGGTCCCCTGCCCTGTGCAGCCAGACCAGGACACAAAGCCAGCAGGCAGCCAGCCTGTGTTAACCCTGCACGGAGTAATTCCACTTCCCCTTAGGTGGAAGGGGTCAGATGCCCTAGTGCAGCTCATGCTTCTCTGTCCACCTGGGAGGAGGGGGAGGGTCCATGGGGAAGCTGCCTGGTGATTGGGTCAGATTCTCCCTGGGAGGATGATCTATCTCTGCCTCTCCAGCTCCCCCTTCTGGGCTGATTGGAGTCATGAAGTGTCCAAATATCAGGCCAAGTCCCTGTGCTGCAGCCACAGGTTTACAGGTGGCCTCTGCAGAGTGTCCTGGACCAGGTTCCCGCTGAGGCTCCATCAGAGCATCGACTCTGAGCAGTGCCTGAGTGAAGCCTCCCTGCTGGACCCTCCCCACTCTCTTCTTAGCTTGTGAGGAGACATTGGTGTTGGGCCGAATCACCCAGGAAAAATCCTCTCCCAGGCCCTGGTCTGGGGGACCAGGTGCCTTCCCTCCCGACCCTGTGGCAATGGATTTCCCTTCACACAGACACTCACACGCATGTGCACACTCACACATGCTTACCCTCACACACAGACACAGAACCTGGGACTGTGGGGGAGTGTTTGGCTAGAGCAGTTTTGTTTTACACTCTTGGGTATCGAATCGAAGTCCTTCTACTCTGCAAAACTGGGGAAGAGACAGGAGTGGGGGAGGAGGAGAGGTAGAGGGAGGAAAGCTTGGGGGTTGAGAGGCTCCCCACCCCCATGGCAGGGAGGCTCCACCGGAGGCTGTGTGGACCCTGGGGACCAAGACACCTACTGATAGGACTTACGGTGGCTAATGGCCACACCATCCTCCATTGTAAGTCTTTTTGTTGAAGTCTTACCTCTCCCCACCTCCGCATCTCAACCCAAGCCCCATGAGGCCTGGGACCCTGTCTTCATTGCGCAATCTCCCTCTGCTGGCGCCGTGGCTGGTGCCTCATAGGTTGTGATGCACTGGATGGGCCCTGCGTGTGAGCGAGAACTGGTACCCTTCACCAGCCTCCTTTGCCAGGTGTGTAGGCTCCAGGGCTGCTGTGAGTTCCAAGGACCAAGTTCCCACTGGGTGGGCACAAAGGGCATGCCTGGGGAGTGTCAGCGTGCTGTGGTGAGAGGCAGTGATTCCCTAGACAGCCTAGGGCCCCTGCGTGGGCCAGGTAGGAGCTGTCCATTGGGAACTGTCAGCCCCTTGTGCAAACAGACTCATCTAGTCCAGCTGCAGGTGACAGTGAGGACGGGAAATGACCAGGATCAGGAGCACGTGGAGTTGGAAAAAGATGTGGTTTCTCTAGCCAGGCATCAAGATGTCTGTATCAATGTAACTGTAGTAACATAGTATGTGATGTGTTAACCATGTAATGGGGAGGGTTATAAATACCATGTAACAAACAGGTGCTGTGTTATAAGTGTAATGCATAATGTATAATGTAATATGTAATGTGAGTAAATGCAGTGTAGTATTAATCATGTATATAGAAGGTGTTCATTGTATAACATGCGATGTGCATCACAGAGACAGGCAATGTGTGTTAGAATGATGTGGGATGTGCTATTCACGCAGGTGTAACACAGGGGCACATCCGTGTAATGCGTTAACAGTGAGGTGTGCAACATGCACTAATGCACTTGTGAGGTGTGACGACATCACGCATGCCATGCACTGCTGGAGAGGGATGTGCCGCGAATGGCGAATGAGATGTGTCACGGAAGCTGGACGTCCTTAGCACTAGAAGTAGATGACTGTGAGGACTTGCCCACATGGCCCGACCTGACCCAGGGCCCTTCTCAGGCCAAGTGGGAACAGTCACAGGTACAAGGGCTCAGGGATAAACCGGACTTTCCACAGCTGAAGGGGAAGTCCACAGGAACTAGAACAGGAACCAGCCACACACACACACACACACACACACACACACACACACACACCCCGCTGCTGTTTCAAGGAACAGTGACCTGTAACTCACTTTGCTCCCCAACTCGTTAACAAAAATTTTTTAAAGCTTTCAAAATGATGACTTCTTTATAGGACTGTTTGAAAGTCTGGACCTTTCAGCTGTGTTCTCGGAGCAGAGGGAGGTCATGTAGACGGAAGGATGACAGATGACAGGTTTACTCCCCACGAGTCTGTCACACTGTGTGTGGCCTGTACTTTCTCCACGTTGGGTCTCAACCTCAGCTCCACGGATGCTTGCAGCGGACCAGTCTGGGCTGTGGGAGCTGTTCTGTGCATCTCTGGTCTCTACCCAGTAGACGCCAGTAGTGCCAAAAGCATCTCTAGACAGAGCCACACGTCCACCGTCAAATGCACAGTCACACACAGCCAGCTGAGAAGCCCCTCTCTGGAGTGTTTAGGGGCAGACCCCACAGCCAGGTGGTGTTGGTTCTCGAATCTTGACTGGGGGCAGATTCACCTCTCTGGGCCTCAATGTCCCCATCTGCACAGCGGGGACGATGCTATCAGCCCCAACACCATGCCTTTGTTCTGGGGACTTGCTGAGTTAAAACATCTACAGCATTTGCTACAGGCCCTGGCACAAAGCAAGAGCTTAGCTCGTTATTCTAATTCCCCAAAGAAGCAGAATGGAGCAGAAAGCAAAGAGTTCTGCATCCATAAACAGCCAAGAATGAAGAACATGAGAAAGATAATCCAGGCTTGCACTTTGCTTCTTCTCCAGACACCCCCTGTGCCCGTAATCGGAAGGTGTCCACAGGGCATGACATCTTCCTCTGACTCGAATCGGATTTGTGAAAACCCCAGGTACTGCCGTAACCTGTGGCTGCATACCAGACAGAGGTGTGTAGTGCTGGGGAGTAGCTGCTTGGGTTTCTATTACATCTCTTGGTCATTCTTTGTAGTTACTGGCATGAGGTTTATCCCAGGGTCCCTCTGCACCCAGACCCTCTGGTCCCCTGCACTGATGACTCCTGCTGAGCCAAACAGTGGGGAAGAACCCCACTCAGCCGCAGGATGGCTGCGGCATTCCATTTTCACTGGAAAATTGGCAAATTCTGAGAACGTAAGAGTGTGGGTTTGGGTTCAGGGTCAGGGCCACAGCTTTCTTCTTCTAAATGTCTCACTCTCGGGACTTTGCAAGGGGCCAGCACAGCATTTGCTGGACCCCAAGTGACAAGGAAAGTATGCACAAGTCTGAGAGGGTGGCTGGAGAGTCTCGGGGTCCTCTGTGACATGCTCACATTCCCCTCAGTGCAGCTGTGATTTAACCAGTCCCACCCCAGTGACAGCCTGAAGAGGACAGAACTGCGCAGGGGCTGCCCGTAGGGCAGATGAGGGGACAAGGTAAAGGGTGGCTTTTCCTATATGGAGCCTTACTATTCAGCAGGTACAAAATTACAACCCTCTCAAATGATAAGAGGAGGCAGGATGTTGCAGGCTGTGTGTGTGTGATTTTTTAAAAATCCAAGTTGCCTAATTAGTGGTAAGAGGTTTGACTTTTCCTCGAATATGCAATTCCTGGGAAGAATGAAGAGCTCATCGAAGGTCAAAGTCACCACCATCTGGACGCCAACTGACTTGGCAAGTGAAACCTACAAAGAATGCCGGTCTCTTGTGCAACCGATGGCTTTTGGCGTGCAGATGAAAATGAATTAAAAGGAGCCAAATTTTATAATTGCTGGTAGATCTGTTGATGATCAACTTTGAAACCTTTGTGACTCCTTTCTTTCCATTTATCACCATTTGTCATATTCTGCTCTCCGTGTTTTTGGTAAGACGACCAGATGGAAAGCAGGCGGCAACCGTGAGGCAGGTGAGGACCAGATGGCCCAGGAGGGAAGGGAACCAGAGAGCGGGCCAGCGAGGAGCCCTGGCCTGCAGAGCAGCCCACCCGCTCCAGCGCCAGGACCCAGCCAGGCTTGGAGGACAATCCCAACACTTTGTCCCTGTCACTGTTACCAAGAATGAAGCACATGTCACTGCTAGGTGAGGAGAAGTGTGGTGCAAGCACGGGGAAGGGAGGTCTGTGAGGCAGAGCAGCCTTCTGGCTCCCAGCACAGGCTCCAGGTGAGTCAGGTGACTGTACCTGCCCTTCTAACACCTTTGAACCTGTAAGACAGTAAGTCCTTGGTATTCCCTTTCCATCTGCATTCATTGTCTTTGTCCGTTTAAAAAAAAAGAAATGGGGTCCTCTGTATCCCCACCTCTTTCCCACGCGCAGATCCAGGGGCCACGCGTCTGGCAGCATGTGCATTCAAGGCAGAGCCTGACTGTGCGCCGACCAGGCTCCAGTGTCGTGAGCTAACCCTGACGGCACCCGGGAAGGAGAAGCCACCGCCCGGACACCATGCAGTGTGAGCCCGTGGGTCCTCAGCAACAGGTAGTGATGTGATACCATTGTCTATCAGTGTCCCTCAGGAAGGACTGGCTCTGGTGAAACCACCGTCTTCCGGGAGAAATATTCGTGAAATGCAAGACAGAGCCTCACCTCCTCCTGCCCTGCCAGGTCCTCTCCCTTCTTGACCAAGTAAGGGCCAGGGACTTGGTGACGGTGAGCAAAGCAGCTGAGAGCCAGTGTCGTCGCACCCAACCCATTAAATGCTCCCTTTGTGTCTTTTCCTTCCTCCCTTGGTAGCTGAGAGATGCTTTTAGGTGTTTGACCACCAAGCACTTTCAGCTCGGAGGGCTCTTGATGGCAGATAGAGCAGGAGACGGAAGTCAGAAGGAGACAGGAGAGGAGAAACAGGCGCAGAGCAAAGACCACAAGGAAGGGGGGAGCAGACAGTGGGGACTGTCTGGGGATGACTGTGGGCCCCCAGACAGAGGGGTTGTTCCTAATGCCTCCTACGTGAGGGGAGCAGCCTGGGGTTCTGGAACCTCTGAGCAAACACCAGCTCTGTCACTTCTCACCTGTGGTCTCTGGTAGCTGACTTAGTCTCTGAGCCTCGGTGTCTGCCGCACAGCGCGTTGGGGTGTGACAGGCAGGAAGGTCGTAGAGTCCCGCTGAGCTCACAGCTGACGCAGCTGCAGCAGTCTTGTGTCACTCAGCCCCTCATAGGTTGTCACTATTACCTGTTGTGACGTGCCCCCGAAACCCAGGGGAAGAGTTGAAATTGAATAACATATCCTCTGGCACTTAAAGACACTTTAAAAAGAACTTTCCAAGGGCGATACTTTCAGCTTTGGGGTTTGTAGTTGCCATTGGAGGACTGCAGACGATGTGAGACAAGGAAGCTGCCCTACAAGGACAGGTGCTCAGAGTGTTGGGTACGAGGGGCAGAAGGAGAGGAAGGAGGGGAGGAAGAGGAAAGAACAAGAGGAAGAAAGACAACTGCACCCATCAGTCTTGGGTCAGTTCTATTGCCTTCGAGCTGAAGAGCACCGGCAGAGAAGGCCCAGGAAGGAAGGCATTTGACAAAGAACCGGGTGAGAGGCAGGAGGTCCATTGCTCAGAAGCCCTCCTTGTCACTCACCCGGAGAGTATGGTCTGCAGGGGCAGGGGGGAGAGGTGGGCGACACAGACACGGTCTGCCCGCTAAGCCAGCCCAGACCCAGCCTGAACATGCCCCGCACTGCCAGTGTGCCCCAGGAACACGTCGGCCCTTCAAGGTGCCCTGCGGGAACTGAGTCTGGACAACCGTGTTTGGACGACGCTCCCCCCAGGTCCCTCCATTCAGAGTTAGCGTCCGTATCAGCGCATAAGGGCTCCGATGAGTCCTGGGGTTAAAAGCGTAGCTGACTCACTTGTCTCCCCTGAGGACTGCATTTCCCTGGTCGTGATGCAGGAATCACTAAAAACACAGTAAAGATAGACCACACCTCACATTTGCAGTGCAATTTATAGTATACAAAAAGTTTTCACTGCTACAAGTTGATTTAATCTTTCTCCCTAGCCTATGAAGAATGGTTTCTGAGCCCCACACCTCCTATTTTATAGATGAAGGGCCTGAAGTTTCAATGTTTTTTTGCCATTTACTTATTTATTTGTTTATTATTGAATTTATTGGGGCTGATATAGGTTAATACAATTATCCAGGTTTCAAGGGTACAATTCTATAACGTGTCATCTGTATACTGCATTGTGTGTTCACCATCCCAAGTTCAATGTCTAAGTGACTTGTCAAGATCACCAGTGAGTAGGAGAGCCAGCGCTAAGTCTCCTACTTACCACTTTTTCCTGTTAGATACAGGTTAATGCAAAGTGCTGGAAGTGCCTCTGCCCCCGGGGGGCCCATTGCTCTCTCCCTCACTTGTTTAAAGGCGTGTTTGCTTTTGGATGTTGGGAGACTGGGTAGATGCAGTCAAAGAAGTTTTCCAAGCCACAGCTTTAGGGAAAGGCCTGCAGCGTGCCGATTCACCAAGGCGCTCTTTTTGGATGGTTTTCTTTTCTGTTTTTGCTGACACATTGGGGACTTACCCAGGAAAGTTCTCTCTCTGGTTGCTTTACTGATCGGAAATCAGGACTGTGGCTAAAGGGAAGCTGAGCTGAGTCAAAGGTTCAAGTAGAAGTGGTTTCGAAAAGCAAAAACAGTCACAGGATGTTTGAAAACCGACTTCCAATGTAGCGCTCCATTTCCATGGCCATATAAGATAATCAGAAGATCATTGCTTAATCTGTCAGAGCTCACCCTGTGTTTCCACGGGGCTTTCCTGGAGAGCTCATTCAATGTGGACACGGTGTCAGAGGCCCCAAGCCTTTGTGCCCGCGCTCACTTCATGCTGCAGGAGAGTCTCGAGGCCCTGCCCACCGCCTCCCTGAACCCCCTCTGGCTCCTCAGAACTGTCGCCTCTTGTCATTGAATCACTGAGAATCGCCTGTCACAACCACAGCCCTGCAGAGCCAGCCGGCAGCTCTGAGCCCTCCAGCACTCAAACGGGAGGTGACAGGTCAAAGGGATGCACTGGGGCAGAGTGTCCTGGACACCACGCGAGATTCTGGGGCAGGTGGGGCTTTCCTGTTGAGTTCACTTGTCATGGCAATAAGACCTTTCAAATGTTCTTCCAGAAGGTGGCCACTTGCTAAGACTGAGGTCACAGGAAGACACCATTAAAAACATTCCCAGTGTCAGTGGAGGTACGATTATTATCTTCTAGAGCAGAGATCCTTACATTTTCAGAGTGTGAAGTCACCTATACACTGGTTGCATGCTCCTGGGCTGCACACCAAGGCAGTTTAGCGTGTTAGCTCTGAGCTCCAGCCCAGAACCTGGAGTCTAGCCAAAGACCTGGGAATTCCGGACCCGGGAACGCCTGGCCATATTGGAAGAGGTTTGATCCAAGCCTAGCAAACCCTACAGACTCCTTCACCCACCACTGTGGCCCTCCCCCTACTCCCCCCACCCTGGAAACCACTTCCATCTGTTGGCCATATTCTGTGTCCTGGGCTGAGCAGGTAAACTGGCCACACCTCCCCTCACGTTCTCACTTGCTGGGGATTCCAGAAGCCCATTCATTACATCTCATGGTTGCTGGGATTCAGGTACTTTCAAATGGAATGAGGGGTTAGTTCTGATAGGAGACACCCGTGGTTTCCCAGCTATCTCAGGAATATGGCATTGACTTTGTCCACTTCCGAGCCAGGTTTAAAGGGCTGAAAAGCTCACGGCTTCAGGATGAAAGGCCTGACCTAAGCGGGATTGGCTCAAGAAATCCGAAACTTTGTACAGTAAAGCCTCTTGTTTCACCCCCATATCCCTTCCTCACATTGAGGATGGCGTCCGTTTTGGTTGGACAGTAAATAGAGAAGCAAATGGACGAAGGTGAAAGGGGCTGAAGTTTTTCTTAAAAGGGGGGGTGTGCATCCACTTAGGAGGGTCTAAGGAAACTTCCTTCAAAGGGCAGGAAAGTGTAACCACCCTCCCCAGCAGAAATGGCAGGCACGGTTCTGCATCATCCATCCCCAAACTGCAATCGAAGAAATTAATTAGTTAAGAAATATGCATTGAAGGGCAATGGAGGGAGCCTTCTAAATTCAACCCTTTCTTTTCCGTGGAATTGGTGCCCCCTAGTGGCTGAGAGGACTGTCCCTCAAGCAGAAGGTAAACAGTCTTGGCAGCAGGTCCAGTCAACTCACTCACTGTCCCTTGGATTCAGGTTTTTCAAGCTGCACCCTTGATTGCTTGTGAGACCACCAGGGACTGAGGACTGAGACTGGGAGTGGAAGAAACTTCACTGCCTCTGGGGCCATACTTACTATGTGCCAAGCATCTCCCATGGATTGTCCTATTAAGTCCTTAAGAATCCAGAGGGGTACTCTGAGTACTCTGTTCTACTTTTGGGTACTTGAAGCCCAGTGAGGCCACTGGTCTGAGGCCACCCTACTGATAGCAGGCCAAGCTAGGAGGTGACACAAGCTTGGCCTGGCTCAAAAGATCGTATTCCCCCAGGGCCCTGTAAAAGCAACCAGAGCGGGTGGCAGGAGTGAGAAATGGCTCCTTGCTCTCCGTGCATCACCGAAGGAGGGGAAGCTCCCCTAACTGGGCCTCTTCTCCAAGTCAGCCCAGGATGCGGGGTGTCCACTTTCCGGAAGGTTCCCGGTGCTTTTGCCACCCCTTCCTGAAATGCACTGCAGATGGTGCTGGAGAGCCTGTGATTCGAGAACCCGCAGGTCTCAGTTTCCCTCGGTGAAGATACTCTGGCAGCGTTTTGTTCTTAACACCTGCTGACTTGACCGTCAGCGTTGTTTTTCCCTCCATCTAGAAAAAAATCCGCCCACGGAGATCTTCTTCTCTCTTGGTTTCTTCCCACACTGCAAACCCCTTTGACATCTGTATCTCTGTGGAAATTGACTCGCGCCCTGGTGGAGGTCTTAAGTGGACTTGAATGTTGGACTTGAAGCATTGGTTTATAATTAGAGCACACTGGGAATCTCATAAGACATGTCGCTTCACCCATCCTGATAGGAGGGGTGAGGGGTAAGACGTCTCATTCAGTAGTGTAGAGACTGGAGACAATTAGCTGGAGAGGCTTACACAGTGGGAACCAAGTTGAAATGCCAAATGGCCCACGTGAAACTCTGGGGTTTGTTCTAGAGTCACCCTAAATCTACTTGCATGAGTAAGTTTAGTTTCAGAGCGAAAATGCCTCAGAGGGAGCCGGCATCACTGGAGTTGATGAGACTGGCACATTGAAGTTTGAGGGCATCCGGCTCCTGCGCCAAGATCGGCCTGGAGGGTGCCGAGGGAAGCCGGCTGACTTTATCCACTCCAGGATGGGCGGAGGCCACACAGGCTGAGAGCAGGTTCCCAGAGTCCCCCGGTGAAAGCACAGGTTATAGGACCCTGCTGTAGCAGTGGGGATTGTAACTCACCCCACCATTATTTGACATTGTTTCTATAAGTGCGGACTCTGACTAATATGTTGCTGGTAGATGAACAGCATGTTTGTATAAGAATCCCAGGAACTAACTTCCAAAGATACAGACCCTGGCCTTCAGGCATCCCAACTCTGGGAGGTTTGCTGACTTTCAACCTTAAAACCAGGATGATGTACACCGGACCATCAGTTGAGCAATTTCAAGGTCCTTATTGGAATGGACTGTGCTGGCCTGCAAACAGAGAACTTTTCAACCTCCTCCCCTTGGTCTCTTTGTTCTGCTTTCCTTCTCCTTCCCTGTAAAACCCTCTGCCTGCACTGTGATGTGAAGAAGGATTTGGGGGCAGAAGTCCCCCATCTCCTCACATGGCCAGCGCTCGAATAAACCACTTTCCTTACACCTGCCCCTGTCTCGCGAGCTTCAGCTGTTAAAGTGGCAGCAGCCGGGCCTGCGTCCGGTATCTCTGCCTTGGGGAGCTGCAGGGAAATCAGGCCCACTGTGCAGCTGCTGCTCCCTCCAGCAGCACAAGGCACAACTAACTCTACAGCAGGTAGAACTGTCTAGAAAGATGACGGCATCTGAGCACAGACTGACTCACTGGCAAAGCCAGGCTTTGGCTCAAAGGGGGCCAGAGCCAACCAAGTGTTGAATTGTAAGGAGACAAGGAGAGGTGTGTTGAACTGTGTACTTCAGAGCTGGGAAACCTGAACGTGAAAGATTGGCCTTTCGTTCCGTCCTCTTTGCTGAGAGCCCAGTGGCTGTTTAACAATGGGAGGAGGCAAAACTCACCCCACACACAGGAGGAGGCTGCACAAGGCTAAGAACCCAAACTGGAGGGGACTCGCTGATTGGCCAGAAGCCACACCAAACACTAGACATGTTCCTAACCCACAGATTGAAGTGGCATTCAAAACCAGACAAATGATCAACAACGATAAATTAACAAAATCCACCACAACCACCAGTGGATCTGTTACAGAGAACCAGAACCCAGAATTCTGTATTTTCGAAATCACCGGACATGGAATAAAATTACAACATTAAAACAGTCCGAAAACTGAGTGGGCAGCAGTGGGAACTCACGTGGCATAAATGCCAAACATACAGAAGCTCAGCATAGTTTGCCCAGAAAGTCCCACCCCCTGAGAAGCCTAAGGAATTAGGATCGTTTTGCAAAACATTGCCCGTGGGGGAAAGAGTCATCCTCTACTACTTCACAGAAAACAAGAAAAGACATGAATCGGCAGTATGACCAATGTAGTGTTTGTTTAAACAGGAGGATGCAAATCAGGTGCAGACTTGTTAAGCCTTTGAAAATGTCCAGCACACATGAAAGACACCCCTACAATGAGGCACCATGAGGATTTGGTCGGATGGCAACTTCGCAATGAAGCACGCAGTCCGTGCGAAGAGAAACAGACGCAACAATTCCGAGGGGGTTATCACAGCGTGAGCGGAACAGACTCCTCTCGGCTGGTGCTGTAGGGCTCAGCGTGGGCAGCTTCCTTATTCCAGAACTTCCTTCACTTATAAAATTTGCTTGAAAAACAAAACAACACTGCTTTAGAGCAGGTGATTCGTGGATTCACCGATATGGGCAGCATAAGTCGCATCACCCCGTTCAAGAAACCGGCGTCTATTATGGTGGAAGCACCTGTTGTCCACGAGGTGGAAGCCAAGGCCCCCCCGTAGGGCCCCCAACGGGAGCCCCTCTGCCCCAGCCACTCCAGGTCTTTTGACGTCTGGTGGGCCTTTGTTCTGCATCCTCATTCAGTCCCGCTTCCCTCTCTGTGAAGGGTGCTCACCTGCCCCTTGTCTGCAAATCACATCCTTAACTGTGTGTAAGATCTGGTTTTTTAAGTTTCAAAAAGTGTTCCGCTACCGTCTCCATTATAATTTTACTGCCTCAAGCACTTAGAGAAATAATTTATGTTGATCTTGTTTGTGTTTTAGTGGAAATCTCCCCTCAATTTTCACATGTGTACATTTTAACTATCTAGTCATTGCTTCGAGAGCAAATTCTATGTCCTCCTTTCAAAAAACCAACAATCACCGTGCCAAGTGCAGCCTACCCAGAATAGAGGCCCCTGTTTCGTTGGCCCTGACCTGCCAGGCAGCTTAAGTCTTGCCCACTCCATCCCCAGGCTGACCTCCATGCCTGCGCCTCATTCTCGTCCCTACCCAGACCTGCTATGATATTGCCCTTCTTAAAAAACTCCTTCCCTGGACTCTATGTCACCTCCAGGTGCTCCTCTACTTCCCTGCTCTTTTTATATTGCATCAAATTACTTCAAAGACTTGTACAAATTCGCTCTTTACTTTCCCACTGCACACTCTCCCTCCAGCCTATTCCATTCAGGAGTTTGGAAACTATTCCAGTTAAGGTCACCTACAACTTCTGTCTGACCAAACCCAGTGTCGAGCCCTCATACTCCGCCTGAGCAAATCTGTAGCGGTATTTGGCACAGGTCTTCTTTCACTCGGCTTCCCGAGGACCAGCTGTCTGGATTCTCCCCACCTCCTTGGTGTCACTGGCTGGTATCTTCTCTTCCTGACCTCGGAGGACTCTTGTAGTCTTGAGGGGAATACTCCAACCATTCCGTTACGCTCACCTCAGGTTCCAGTTCAACCCTCTTAATCCTGGGAACATTTCTCAATGTCCCAGAGAGCCCGGTTCTGCCAGAACCAGGAGGCTCTGTACTTGGGCCTCTTCTCCTCTCAGTCCACACCCATTCCCTGGGTCATGGTGTCCATCTTCACCTTTCGTTACATTCTACACTTGTACATCCAGCTGCCTACTGACACTTCCAGCTTGGGTGTGTTTGTGCCCACACGCAAACTTACAGCATGGGGATGCAACTCTTTTATTATCATCTCCCCTTCATGTATGAGGCCTCATTCCTCCCCCTCTTTTCTGGGTTATAGGCTTCTTTTTGGCAATGAGCTGAAAGGCTGCCAGTTCTATCTGCCAGGCTCATCTGCCTCTTGGTTTCTGGCTACAGCAGCTGTGTTCCGCTAAGCAAGTGTGAGATGTTGAAGGAGGAAAGGCAACAACACCCTTCTCCCCGTGCATGGACGTTGGACGGTAGAGCTTCAGCAGATGTGAGTCTCTGCAGTGGCCTCATGGTGGCGCTCCATTGTCGTTACTCCCCGCAGTGCTGCAGGGCAGCTGAGACCCTCACCACCCGCTTCCTGCTGTCACCGAATCTCCAATCTCGGGTCAGTGACAACTCCTACATTCCCTGGACCAAGCCAGGCAGGCAGACCTAAATGCTATGGGCTCCCACCCTAGCTTGTGTTCCCTCAGCTCTTCCAGCATCTCTGCAAGCCCTCAGTTTCCTCCTTAAACCTCTTTCTGCTTCAAACTTCAAGAGTGGTTTGTTTTTCATTTCTGGTGTGAACCTTCACTGATATAGTTTCCAACCTTCTCAGTCAGTAACACCAAATTTACCCAGTTGCAAAGAATAAAAATTTAGGCATCCTCCTGACTCTTCATTGTTCTTTTTACATCCCCCCATTCAATCCAGCAAAACATCAGGCTGATCTTCCTCCACTACATGCAGAATCCCATCCTTCACTCCCCTCTGCCCTCCCTGGTCCAGCCAGTGGTCCGTCTTCTCTCCCATCCCCGCCTCATCCTCCACAGCAGCTCCTGACTCAGCTTCCCCTCTTGTCTCCTGAGTCTATCACCCAAATGCTAGTCACAGTCACCTCTCTAATATGCAAATCAGATACTTTATTCTCCCACTCCAAATCTCTCAAAGGAATCTCACCTCAATTGACAAGACCCAAACCCTTTACCCTGGCTGCCAAGGCCCTACATCTCCTCAAACCCTCACACACCTGGACAAACTCCATCCTTCAGCCATCTTCCTGCTCCAGCCACGTGGGTCTCTCTGCTTTGTAACACAAATGTCATGTTAGGTCCCGCCCACTGTGTATTTCATGTTTCCTGTGCCTAGATCCCTCTTTTCTTTATCTTCCTAGGACTTGTTTCTCCAGTTCGTTCAGGTCTCTGCTCAGCAATCTCCTCCCCGGATAAGCCTTTCCAGACCATTCCAGACTAAACACCTCTTCTCACCACTCCTGCCCTGCCCCTCTACCCAGTTTTTTCCCTTGTAATATAGGGCACTATCTGAAATTTTATTTTCTATTTATCTAGTTTCTTTGGGCTCACCTGTGCCCCTCAGTAGAATGTCCACTCCAAGAGGGCCTGGCCAGCTAGTTCCCTGCTCCACCCAGGGCTTAGATAGTCTCTTGCACGAAGCAGGTGCTCTATAAAAAGTTATTGAACCTGCCCTGGCTGGTGCAGCTCAGTGGATTGAGCACAGGCCTATGAACTAAAGGGTTGCTGGTTCAATTCCCAGTGAGGGCACGTGCCTGGGTTGCAGGTCAGGTCCCCATTTGGGGAGGCACATGAGGGGCAACCACACATTGATGTTTCTCTCCCTTTCTTTCTCCTTCCCTTCCCCTCTAACAATAAATGCAATCTTTTTTTAAAAAAGTGATTGAATCCATAATGGCATTTCCTTGCTCTTCTCTTTAGAAACATTGAGCTTCTTAAAAAGCATAGTCAGCTTATTTTTTTCAAGATATTCTTCCCCTTTGCTGGCCACACTCACAAGACTCTGGGAAAGTGAAAAAAAAAATAATAAAATCTCAAATTGCAAATTTATTGAGGACACAGACCAATTACCTAAATAAATACACCTAAACTTTTAATAGGGATTCAGCTGAAAATAGAGAAAATCCATTTTAAGTGTTTCTGAGAAGCATTTTTGTCTATGCATAGGGTTTTGAAGTTATTTATAATACCCATAGTGTGTCCATACAGAACATCCTTAAACTGGTAGACACCGCCTGCATTTCACTGGGAGGGGTCCACCTAATGGACCAACCCTTGACAGCCAAATGAATACCATGTGTCAAGATCAACGCTGTGCACTGCACGTGGAACACAATGGGGAACGGAAAGTCCACGGAGAACAGAAGGCAATGGAAAATTACAAGTGAAGAAATAAAATAACATAAAGGCCAACGAAACTCATTTGACTGCCAATTTCCTGCCTTAGTGGAATTATTTCTGAGGAGCCAAAACTCAGCAGAGCTGTTCTGAGAGGCACGGAGCAAGAAGTGCAGAATGAAATACAAGAGGCATGACCTCCAAGAGCTAGTAAGTAACAGTATATTTCCATTTCCCCTGATCCCCACCACCTCGAAGGGTGTAATCGCTTCCACATGAAAGCGTCTTGCTTTTGGCCCAAGATGCTCCGCTGTGCCTATCTGCTCCGCTGCCCCTGACCCCACAGCTCGGGGCTCTGACTGGCGGAGGCGTGGTGTCATGCTGTCGCCGCTGAGCCGGACAAAGAGGAGCTTCCTGCAGAAACTCGATGTTGAGAGAGGTCCTTTGCTCTGAGCAAGGAGGCAGAGTAAAGTTGACTATATGACACATAATATTAACTAAATGTGTATATACATGAACGCACATAAATACATAATATTTATAATAGTAACCATGGAAGGTATTTATTCTGTTCTCCGAGTACTTGATCCCGGAGGCCAACGAGTCCAAAACCGCTGCGTGGAGACGCAGGAGGCCCAGTGGTGCAGGTGGAATTGAAAAGCCACCTGCATGAGAACTCTCCCAGGCCGATCTTTTTGTTCTGTTCATAGCCCTTCCACTGATGGAATGAGGCTTACACGCATTCTAGAGGGCATTATATTGGCTTTATCCAAAAATTACCCATTTAATTGTTAATCTCATTCAAAACTGCCCTCCAGGTTGACACAGGAACCGTGACAGGATTCTAGGTCCTGCAGAAGTTGACTCAATAGTCCGGGTATGTGGCAAAGCCAACTCCGGAGCTCTGGCTCCCCATCACCTTGAACACAGCCAACCCCTTCCTGTGCAGCCAGGAGAAGTACCTGCCAACCCAAAGGGGAGGGGTAAGGAGAGAGCTACAGCGCCCTGTCCTTCTAGGACTGCCGCCCCTGCAAGGACGTGAAGAAACTTCCCCTCCTGTTTGCCAATCCTTCTGTAGGTTGATGCTTCAAATAAAAGTTTTTATGCATAGCAGTGTTCTGTGATTTGTTGTTTAGAAGGATGCTAACACAGGAAGCACTCAAAGGGGCTTAAAATTAGGCAAGGCACGTGATTTTCCTCAGCCACGGAGCTTGTGTTTCTGCAAACTGCAGTTCGAAGCCTTGGCGAAGCCCGTGGTGAGGAGAGGGAGACAGACTGCATGTGAGCTCATCTGAAAGCCACATTTCAGTTGCTTCTTTCGTCTTAGCACCTGGCTTCTAGCCCTGGATCCAGGCCCTGGACCCCACATCACCTAGACCAGGGGTTAGCAAATGTTTTCTTTAAAGGGCCAGGTAGTAAATAGTTTAGGCTTTGCAGACAATGCATTCTGTGTTGCAAAGTAGCCGTAAAAAGTATAGAAATGAATGAGCATGCTTGGGTGCCCATAAAACTTCTGTAGACACGGCCCACCAGCACCTGGCGGGAGTTAACCCAGGGGCTCTGGACTGCCGGTCTCTACCCACGGCGATGCTCGCAGGCTCCGGCTGAGAGAGAGTTACACAATGAATCTAAGAATGAGGAGTGAAGCATATTATTTCTACTAGCCTGTCATAAAGCTGTAGTCATCCGCCCTGACAGGCGTGGCTCAGGGGGTTGGGCGCTGTCCCACAAAGTGAAGAGTCGCCAGTTCCATTCCCGGCCAGGGCATATGCCTGCGCTGCAGGTTCAGTCCCCAGGCACGGCACGTGTGAGAGGCAACCGATCGATGTTTCTCTCTTACTGAGATGTTCCTCTCCCTCTCTTTCTCCGTCCCTCCCTTCCCATCTCTCTGCAAATAAATAAATAAAGTCCTTTAAAAAATAAATAAAGCTGTAGTCAGCAAGTCAACACTGGAAAGAAAGGCCTTATCTCCCAGTATAACTGGGTTTAAGCATCAGCAAATCGGCGGCTGAGACGTTGGGACGTGTATGTGAAGAAAATAGTTGTGACCCTAAAGTTCCTTTCTAAGGAGGTTTGTGCTGGAAGTGGAAAGCGGAGGGGTGAGAACAGTGATAGCACCTTCCAGAATGCAAGGGCAGAATGCTGCCCAGGGGGAGGAGTAAATGTTCTCTGTGGTTTTTTCTTCCTTTCTCTGTTCTAGCAAAACTGATCCTGGATTGTCACCTCGCCTCTTCCATGAGAGCAACTCTGAGATGCTGAAAGAGATTAAGAGGAGTGTAACTGTCTGGGGCTGAGCAGGGGGCAGCTCCACCTTCTGGGGAAGGGGTCTAAGCAGACTGTCAGAGCGTAGGGTCTGAGCACCCCAGCAGCAGGAGGAATTACAGCCTTAGAAAGAGGGGCTTGGGGGAGACTTATGATCCCAGTGAGCTGAGCACCAAAGGCTGAGGCCCCTAGAGTCAAACCATGCATGGCATCCACTCTGCTGGTCTGAGCTCTGAGTGAGTTCTCCATCCTCCCTTGAAGGAACGCAATGACCCGGGTGGGGCGCGAGGACAGCAGCTGCTGGGCAGTCCTGCAGGGGGATGGGACTGGAGCTCCGCCTGAGCCACATGGCTGTGAGCACCAATCCAAGCGCAGCTCTGTGCGGCGAGTTTGATTAAAGCCGGCCCATCTGGACTCCATGCACCCTGTAGGCTCCTGGACGGTCTGAGGAGCAGAGGACCATGAGGGGGTCGGTATGGGACTTGCAGAGAAGGTGGCCCTTGAAGCCTGGCTCCATTGCCAGTTGGGAAATAAAATGAGAGAGAAGGGATTGGTCCACACCCAAGGTTTTGGAAGGTTTCCCCGGGGTTACACAGAAACGAGGTAAGATCCTGGGTGTGGAGACCTCTTCACGCGGCCTTCCATGCTCCAGGGGCTGACGCCTGTTCGCCTCCACACCTGCCACTTGGACACGCCCCTGCCCGTGAGGAAGACAGGGCCTCCTCACCAAGCCACAGCAGACATGCTCCTGGAGGGTCCTTGGGGTGACGATGGCCGGCCATCGCTTTTCTGGCCTCCTGCTGCTGTAGACTGAGCTGGCCGGCTAACGAGCCCATCTAGCACCCTGTCTCTCCCTGCCAGCCCTCAGCACCCCTTCTCAGAGCACGGCTCTCCTTCCCTTGGAGCCAGGAGTGCCCCCCACCCACCAGGACTCTGGTTTCCCAGCAGGGAGAAGAGGGCACTCGGCAGTGCAGCTCTGACTGGCAGCCCATGAGCCCTGGAGACCTGGAGGGGATCCAGTGGAGGGAGGCCCCCAAGGCGGGGCCAGGAACCCAAGCCTGGGAAGTCTCCTGTGCGCTAATTCTGCTTATCAACATTAGGACACTAACAAAGTGAAAAGAGAAAATCAAAAGAATGTGCATTTGGAATTTTTACAGTTGCTTCTCATCTCTGCCTAATTACCAAGGAGCATAATCACAATTGCTTGCAATCGCCAAGCGTCCCATGTGCTTTCTGTTCCCAGGGGCATCTACTCACACGTCTACATGTTTGAGACGCGTGCTTGCAGCTCTGATGAATGCGTTCCTGCCCAGGGTTCCCTCCCTCTCTCTCTGCCACCTGCCCCCGCCCCAACCCCGGTGCTGCCCGGTGTGGCCCTGTGTGGTGTGACTGTGTAGCAGACTGCCTTTCCAATAGCAGTCACCTGATCTTCTGAATACTAATAATCATAAAGCCTGCATTTTAAAACAGTCACATCCCCATAAATTCTGCAGATTCTCGTCTCCTGCGAAAGCTTGCACAAACCTTCACATGTTAAAGATTTTCTAGCACGAGTGTGCGGGAAATGGTGTGGAGGGGGAGGCACCGGCTTTCCAATCAGAATCTGAGGGGTTGGATTTGACCTCTGCTGCTTCTGCTGGGGACCTGGGTGGTGAGGAACCTCACTCTGTGCTTCGTTTCCGTCACCTGCCATCCAGATGCTCAGCCAGGACCCACCTCCAAGAGCCAGGAAAACACATCACAAGGCTGCGTCACACAAGGAACTCTCAGAACGATTGTCAAGGAAGAACAGTATTCTTCTTCAATATCTGTTTACCTTGATTTTTTTATGTGAATGAAAAGTGCCCTTTTCCCTTTCCTTAAACTATTCTTTTAAACATTTCATCTGAATGAGCTCATCAGGAAGGGCACAGACCTCTCATGAATCATTAAGGCTTCAAAAGCTTTGGGCAGAACCTGCCTGGGCTATAGCGCAGTATTTCCCAAACTTGGAATCCCGGATGCCCAAGAACACATCTCCGCAGCACGCGGCTGGAGAAACCCTGTGTGCAAAATGAGATGCTGTCGGTAGAGCTGATTGCTCTGTGCCGGCAGGATCATAAACCCAACACCAACAAAGGCTCCGAATAGCATGGAAATGCACGGGGCTGTGACCCAAAGAAACTATAATACGAATATCAATACATAAAGCTAGATAGAATCTAATCTAAATGAAATGGAAACAGAAAAATCTTCTCAAAGAGAGATCCCGTGGATCCCCAAGGAATGCTCTTAGAAAGAAATTTGGATTTTGTTGTAAATCCTGAGAAATCCAAGGCCAAGCTGTGTTTACAAACAGACACTTTCTCCTGTACACACAACTGTTATTGAAGTCAGCTTTCCGGCCTCCAGCTTGTAAACCTCAAGTCTCTGGCACAACAAATTACTAAATCGAGAGTGAGGACGGATTTGCTTGTCTCCCCACCCGGAGACCGCAGTGTCAGCTTCTGGGGCATGTGAGCCACACAGTCGCCCAGGGTCCTGGGCCCGGGAAGGCCACCCACTTGGCTTAATTCTCTGCTGTCGCTGCCTTAAAAGCCTCACAACTTTTTGAACAAAGTGCCCACATTTACGTTTTGCAATGGGCCCCTCAGATTATAGAGCCAGTCCTGGAGGGCCCCAGGCGCTACCCCCCAAGTAAAGGGTGAACCCCAGGCCCACAGCAGGCCTGGGAGGGAGGCGGCCCTGAGAACCGGGCAGCACCCACCGTTTTGCCATCAGGACAGGAGGCTGGCTGGTCAGACAACCAGCCTCTGCTAGAACTATCACAAGCACATTGAAATTACTACAATTTCAGCCCACATCAGCTTAGACAAAATGAACCATCCTAATTCAATGGAAACGAGGAAAATGAAAGGCTTGCTTCTTTTTTTTTCCCCCCAAACCCTCCCATCTGGCACTTTCTCCCTTGTTTATCTTGGCATCTGATTCTTTTTTTTTTCCCTTTGGAACTCTAGTTTTTTGTTTTTTTTTTAATTTTTATTGTTATTCAATTACAGTTATATGCCTTTTCTCCCCATCCCTCCACCCCACCCCAGCTGAACCCACCTCCCTCCCCCACCTCCACCCTCCCCCTTGATTTTCTCCATGTGTCCTTTATAGTAGTTCCTGTAATCCCCTCTTCCCACTGTCCCCACCCCACTCCCCCCTGGCTATTGTTAGATTGTTCTTAACTTCAATGTCTCTGGTTATATTTTGTTTGCTTTTTTTCTTCTATTGCTTATGTTCCAGTTAAAGGTGAGATCATATGGTATTTGTCCCTCACCACCTGGCTTATTTCACTTAGCATAATGCTCTCCAGTTCCATCCATGCTGTTGCAAAGGGTATAAGCTCCTTCTTTCTCTCTGCTGTGTAGAATTCCATTGTGTAAATATACCATAGTTTTTGGATCCACTCGTTTGCTGATGGGCACTTAGGTTGCTTCCAGTACTTGGCTATTGTAAATTGTGCAACTATGAACATTGGGGTGCACAGGTTCTTTTGGATTGGTGTTTCAGGGTTCTTAGGGTATAATCCCAGCAGTGGAATTGCTGGGTCAAAGGGCAGTTCCATTTTTAGTTTTCTGAGGAAAGTCCATACTGTTTTCCACAGTGGCCTCACCAGTCTGCATTCCCACCAACAGTGCACTAGGGTTCCCTTTTCTCCGCATCCTCTCCAACATTTGTTTGTGGATTTGTTTATGTTGGCCACTCTGACTGCTGATTCTTTATTTGGTAGCAAATTCATGTGGGTAGTGATCCTTATTGTTAGCCTTTGGAGCGGTTCGAAGAGCTGATTTTATTACAGGAGGCTACCCATCATTCTCTGATGCCTGCAGCCTGTTGGAGAGAGCCACAGCTGGCAGGCATCAAGGCCGCCTGCTCTATTCAAGGTCAATGGTCTGGAGAGCTACCATCTTATAGCTAAACAGACAGAGGTGAGTCCAACCCCAGACCTTTCCTCTTCGCCTTTGACATTGGAAATACCGAACTGGGTCCGTCTGGCAATCATTCGTCAACAGACACAGAGATGAGGTTTGTCCTTAGCACCCTCCCCTCTCTTTTCAAGGTCCCCGTTTTCTGGTTGTGCGCTATCTCCAACCTCAGGTCCCCATGTCCTCAGGTAGTGCTGGTGGCTCTCTGAGGCTCCTGTCCCAGGTGACACACCCGACTGCCTCTCCAATCTCCTGCTTGTAAAGTCCTGAATCCCACACCCTCAGAGATCTGACCTCAGCCACTTGTCCCTGGAAAAGGGACAACTAGGCAACTAGCACAGCTGATGACAAGGCAGTGACAATCAAGTTCAGTTTGCCTTTCCTAAAGAAGGAGACCCCTGCCTATGTAACTGGGACCCCCAGAGAATGCCCCACTCTGCATATTGGAGGCGTGTGTGTTTCCACAGTGACAAGGACACCGTTTGGGAGTAAGATGGGCTGGGAGAAAGGCCGTAGAGATTCATGTGGGAAAAGTGTTACACGTTGTGTATATGTTGCTTTGAAAGCTTATGTTGTCAGAAAAGATGTTTTCTGTAGTTATGCGGCTGTCTCTATACATCTCACAAGCCTATTGCTAGAGATTGAGATCAGCTGGTGGCGGGTGACTGGGCGGGGTCTGGCATCCACAGGCTGACCTCACCTCAGCATGCTTGCTCTACTGATTTCTTATTGAAAATAAAAATACAGAGTGGACACTCCTTATTGAGGGAGGCAATCAGAACGTCAAAGAATAAAGAAAGTCATTATTTCAAGGTAGTCAGCCTCAAAATACAGCTTAGACAGCCAAGAAAAGTTGTGAAAGGCTTTGAAATGGGCAGCGGGATGGCTGAGCGTCTAGTACTCCCGGCTGGGCTGGCTCTGCCTTTTGTTTGAGCCATTTTATAAGTCCGCAACCTAGAGAAAACTGACTGTCATGTAATTAATTCCTGTTCATTGAAACTCAGGAATTGCACCTGGGGGAGACGCCGTGGACTCTTGCTCTGGGAATAATTAACTAATTTTGCTCTTATTTGGTTTATGCAGATCCTCTGTTTCTTCTTGAGTCGATTTTGTTAAATTATAATTGCCAGAAATTTTTCTACTCTGAGATTCAAATGTATTGGTACTGTGTCTCCTTGTGACATTAAAAATATTTACTATATCCTGCAGTTATATACCCTTTTTCACTCTTAATGTTGCTTTTTATGGCCTATTTCTTTTCCTGGGATAATCTCACTCAGGATTTGTCCATTTGGTTTATCTTTTTTAAAAATCTAGCTTTCAGTTTTCTTGACCCTTTGTCTTCCTTATTTTTATTTGCCATCTTATTTATCCTGAGGTTGTCTTCTTTATCTTGTCCATGGAATAGAGTATAAGAGAACAGATCTGTGCTCCTTAAAATGTTTTCTACCTGAAAAACTTTATTGTGTAAACAGAATGAAAGCTTAAGGTCAACAAGTATTTATAAAAGGATTCTTTCCACTTTGAATAATAATAGAGTACAGTTTGGTAGAAAGTATACATTGAGCAATTGATGGTTTCAGTAGGGCACGGATTACATCAGAAATGTTACACGCAACAAGACAAATAGCAAAAGCAGGTGGCTTGTATGAAACCAAGAACACATATACACTCTGACAATACAAGTACCCATTTTCAACACTCACTTATGCAACATCCATACCACAAGTATTTATGGAGTATTGTCAACATACTGAGGTTTACTGGTAAATGAGACCAAATCAGCCCTGCTCTCCCTCACTTTGCATTTTAGTAAGGGAGACAGATAATAAATAAGAAAATAAAAACATTTAGTGTAATTTCAGATGGCCACATGTGCTTTGAAGGCAATGAATCAGGATGAAAGAATAAGAAGTTGGTTTAAACTCTCTTCTGAGGTTGATGGACACCTAGAAATGATTATACTTTTATGTATTTTATAAGCCTTTTAAAGCTGCTGAGGCGGGAAAAACAGTTGAAACAATAATAAAAGTATATAAATGTTTTAGAGACTAAATTAATCCTATAAGACCATGAGACTTCTCCACTTGATTTTAAGACAAAATAGACATCTTTATTGAAGAGCAGCCCACTGTAGCTACTTGGCAAATATGTTGAGAGTTTCAGCTAAATACAGAAAGCTATTATGAGTTAACAAGAAAAGCCATGGAAATATAACTGTCATCGACTAGATGGCAATTTCAGTGGCCCTCCCCTCGCACACGTCTCTCGCTCCCCCACGTGAGCAACAGCTGCGTTTCTTCGGGTTGACTTTGTGCTGAGCATGTCTTCAGCAGAGTCTCATCGAGTCTCCCCAACCGCCCTGCTGAATAAGGGTTGTTATTACCCCATTTCACAAGGAGGGATGTGGAGGTTCAGAGCCATAGCCAAGGTCAACTGCTGCCAGCTAGGGGCCAGGGCGACCTTTGCACTCTGGCCCTTGAAGGCAGAACCTGAGTTCCCACTACAATCCTGCGTTACCTCCTTCCTCATCCTCTCAATTTCAAGAGAAAAAAAATTATGTGCGTGAATTTTCTTCCTCACACGCTACTCCAAGTGTGCAGAGCAGGAGGAGATTATCTGAAGGCAGACGAAGAATTCTGAAACAGCGCTTTTTCGAGAAGCACAGTAAATTAAGGCCTGCTGACCTGCTCCATCTCCACCTTGCTCGGAGGCTCCAGAGAGGGTGTGGCTTTAGCCTGCAGAGCTTTCTGCTAAAATTCATCCCGGAGCCCCTGCCCTCTTTCCCTAAGCACAGCCCAGAGGTGCCCACCTGACCCCTCTCCTCTCCACCCCCTTTTCTTCTTTACTCTCTTCTGCTTTTGTTGGGAAGATACTTTCTGAAGGCAGTGGTAGGGGCGGTGCCCATGCTAATTAAACAGACACTATGCAAAATATGCCCTTTCACTGAAACTTTGTCTTCTTTAATATGAACACAATCACAGTTTCAAAATACACTTTGCCTAAATTCTCCACTTTTTCTTGGGGGATATTAAGCCAGATCTCAACGGACAAAACAACGTTGGAAACATAAGGTATTAGTGATGAGTTTAGTTAAATAATTGAAACCAGCCTTTCTAAAATGATGTGGATAACTTAAGGAAAGCCTCCTATTGTGACCAAATTATTCAATTAGTTGTCCTAATTATCTCACAAGCTTTGTTTGTAAATGTCAGTCCCTGAGCTATTAGCACTTCTTGGTGATTTCAACTCAAACTCAGTGGCAGGAAAACCAAGCTGATGTCTATAATGGCAGTAAGGAAAATGAGGCACATTTTCAGGCACTATGTATTCCTCCTGAGTTACAAATTATAGCCACTAGGCTGAGCTCAAAATATAACAGGAATTCCTCCACTATAGCACCTAAATGCAAAGAAGAAAAGGACTTAAAATTGAGAGAGAAGCCTAATCTTGCCAAAAAAACCATTGTCTCATCTTCTGTAAGTCATTTAACTTCCACATCTCTCAATTTAGGTCACACGTCTCTCAAAAGAATAAGTGGATGGATGGATGATGGGTGGACTAAACATAGATGGGTGGATGAGTTAATCATTTAGAATGATTCATTTTGAATCGATGACAGAGAAGTAATTTTTGCCAGTTTCTTCATCCTGTACACCTCTAAAGTTCTGAATGTATTTTCTGAGTGTGTACCTGAACCCTGACTGTGAGCCAGACATACAAGAAAAGGTGTGATTCTCTTCCTTACGGAAAGCTGTCGTCCAACTGGGGAGGCAAGTTAAACCACATAAACCAAACCGTAACCATGGGGATCAAGTTAAGAATTACAGGACATAAACCTTGGGTGCTGTGGGCATTCAAGGGATGGTGAAGTCTGTCTGTCCTCCAAGCCGACATCCGTGCCACTTTACCCCTGATCCAGAAGGATGATGAGCAGGTAAATGAGGGGAATGGAGAGCAAAGAAGAGCGAGAGCAAGAGGGCCAGGCCATCAAACCAGGAGCGCTGAGATCAGAATGGGGTTGGGAGGGGAGTTCAGGACGGTGAGCCCTCCTGGGTTCCTTCAGTTGAGTGTGCACGAATCCGCTGTTCCCTGTCCTAACAAGTCCTCACGCTTGGTGCCTGTGAGGGGTGTTTTTATGTGTGGGCTTGGCAGAACCACAGTACACAGCTATTTAATCAAATACTAATCAAAATGGTACCATGAGGGTATTTTTCAGATGTAGTTTACATCTACAATGAACTGGAAGTAAAGAAGGTTATCGTTAAATTACAGTTAGATCTTCGATCAGGTGGGTAAGAGTTGGCCGTCAGTTGCAGACCCTGAGAACAAAACCTGGGCTTTCCTGAAGGAGAAGCTCTTGTCTCTCTGTCTCACGACCGCAGCATTCACTCCCGCCTGAGTTTGCAGCCCACCAGCTGGACCTCCAGTCTTTGGACTCACTAGCCCCCACATTGCATGAACAAATTCCTTAAAATAAAACACTTGAAAATTGTTTAAAATGGAAATTTGAAAACATCTACCTGCCTATATACCTGTCATGCATGTTATCTCCTATTGCTTCTGATTCTCTGGAGAACCCTGACCGAGATGCTGTGCTGGGCTTGTTTGTAAAACAAGGTTCCCAATGTTGTAGGGTACAGGTGCCAGCCTGCAGGGCTGGGAGGGCTTCACTTTTATGACAGTGTCTGTGTTCGGGACAACATGGGAAGCGTGGTCATGATGTGACAGGTGTGCTTTCTGGCGCCCAGTGGCCATCAGGCCTGGCACCTCGACACAGCCACTGGACCTGCCTGAGTTCTCCATGGGATCGTGTTCATGGGCAATAAAAAGGCATAGCCCCCCGTCAGCTCTTCCCATGCTGCAGTTACAGCTTGCTGATGTTAGGCCTTAACTTGGAAGATTTTCTTAAGGGAAGACCAGAAATGTAAAGCATCTCAATTTTAATTTTTTAAAAAAGGACCTCATTATAAAAGTGAATAAGCTACAGGCTGATAATTATTCATTCAAAAGAGCAAACATGGTAATTTCTAGTTAGCAGTGCCAGTTCACCCTCGTATTTAACCCATCATATTTTAATTTCCTTCTTATTTATGTAATTGAGGAAGAGCTGCCAGATTTGGGACTGGAGAGCTGTGTGCTTCTATGCTGGAAGGAGGGGTTTCGCTGCCACGTGAGCAATGGGAGCCTTCGGACTGGGCTCTCGCAGGTAGATCTTTCCACTTTCCACTTCCCATCCTGCCAACACCTGGGAGGTTCATTAACCCCTTGGTGTCAGGAAGTGGAGTTGACGACTCAGTCTGGAAGGTGTGCCTTCGGGGTACTGGATGAGGGACTGTTTCTCCAAGGCGAGCCTTAGTCCAGGAGCCCATGGGCCTCAGATGTTGCCAGATTTCTTCCTTATCTTTTTCACCCTGGAGCTCTGTTTCCCCCACCCAGTATGAGAGAGGCTTCATGAAGCAACAGAGAGAGTCTCTAATCATTTCCAAAGGCACAGCAACCAAACGTTGCTGGAGAATAAGCACGATGTTTGGATTTATTTCACTGCAGTGTGGCATTAGAGACTTGAGGGACTCGGCCTAGAGGAGCGAGGGCTGCAGGGGGAGCAGGGGAGATGCACTGACATCCCTCCAGGTTATCACACAGAAGAGAATTATCCTGGAGAATCATATCAGGCAGCCAGCTGCTAGGGTTCCCGGATGCCATACATTTGATAGCTCTATTCCAGACATTTGCATTGTCTTTTCAGCTATGAGATAATTAATGGTACCCTATTTGAGCACCATCAAGCTTGGGAAATGTTGAAAAGGAAAGCCTAACTCCCCCTCCCCCCTTTCTTTGTCCTTTCTCCTCTTCCTGGCTTCCTGGTGGTAGCATCCTTGGGAGTAACACCTGGCCACCGGGCCAGCAGTTCTAGTCAAAGATGATCAGAGTCCCTACAAAGTGGCCCAAAGGCAAGTCCAACGGTAACACAGAACATCCCCCCAGGCACAGTTTCCCCGCCCTGCCTCACAGCAATGTGCAATCCTTCTGAAACGCACTTTCAGGTCACGATGTCCTGAACAGATGGGCCTCAAGGTCAACGCTGGGTCATCGTCAAGGAGAAATAGAAGTTCTTTTTCCTTCGAGCAGGGTTTCTCAACTGCAGCCCATCCGGCTTGTGGGGCCAGATTATTTTTGGTGTGGGGGACGGTCCTGCGTGTTGCAGGGTGTTGAGCAGCACTCCTGACCTTTGCTCCCCCTAGACGTCAGTAGGACCTTCCCCAGCTGTGATCATCAGAAACGTCCCCAGACACTGCCAACTGTCCCCAGGAGGGGGGTTTGGTCAAAATCAGCCCTGAGTTAGAAGCACTGCCCCAGAATAATGTAGCCTGAAGCTGAATGTCTGTAAAAAGCATAGATCAGATAATCACCCTTGGGTTGAAAATATAACATGCAATTAAAGTTAGAAATATACTATTCAAATCTCCAAATATTCCTTTGTTGCCCCTTTTAAATGCATTTGCTAGTAAATGATTATACCTGCAACTGCTACACTGGAAAAGTCCTTCCGAGTGGTCCTATGGATGGCATTTGCCTCTGAACCAGAGACGCACAGTTTGCCTTCTGGTGCTGAGAGAGCACGTGGTGGGTGTGTTTGCATTCACTTCTGAGGACAAGAAGAAGGAATTCACGTCAGTAAGATGGGCATAAAACAAAATCAACCCCCTAGAAATAAATGGACTGCCTCATGTGCCTGTTTTCCATAGAACTGTACCCAGGCCTGTGCAAGACTGCCAACGCGCTGGTCCCTCTCTAGGGACAAAACCTCTCTTCTCTTCTCCCCAACACCTCGGGATGTCCTACCAGATGGGTCCTGCCACGTGTTGCTAAACTACAGCCCAAACTGAGAACCCTTTTCTCTCCCCGTCCAGACGGGTCTCTCACGAGTACATGGTTGATCGTGGGGCTTGAATGCAGTTCTGTAAAGGAACAGTTCACACTTCCTAAACCAACCCCCCCACCATCATCCACATATATATAACTGGGCTTTAAACTTTAAAAAGTTTCCCTGCTGCTCCATAAAAATGCAGCTGCCCCTACATCCCCTGGGCAGAGCTTGCAGTTTTCTGTGCCTGCTCTGGGGAAGGTTTATGCAAGATAACACTCGGGGAGGTGGGTCTCATTTCAACCAGAAAAGGTGCAACAGAGCTTCAGATCCTCCTCGAAGTTTCTGTTTCAGCACCCCCAACACACACACACGCGCACACACACACACACACCAGTGTGGCCCCTGCCACAGTGAGCAAGGACAGGTATGCTATTACCGTCACCATTCAGAATCACCTCCTCTGGAGCTCCTGTGTGAACCCATTGCCAGAGCCTTTCTGGGCACATGTGGGAAGCAGATCTTTCCGACTGAGATCTGGCATCTCTCAACCTGCAACCCAGACAGAACATCAGGCCGACCCCTGAGCCACACAGACAGGCTGCCAGCATCACACCTGGGCTTCCTTTCCTCCCAACACCAAGGTCAGGACCACAGCCCAACTCATTGGTAAGGCTGATGCAGGCGAAGCTGGCCAAGGTGCCATGTGTGGGGAATGGGGCCAGAGGAGCTCATGTCCTGTCTTCTTGGCATGGCCCTAGGGCACAGGAGCGGTGTCCTAGCCTAATAGGACTGTAGGAACTTGAAACTTGTGAGGTCAAACCTGTCATTTCAAAGAGAAAAGAACTGAGACTGGGGACATTTAGGGATTTGTCCAATGTTCCAGAGCGAACACATCCAGAGTAGGTTACTGGACTGAGAACCAAGACATCTGAATTCACTGAGCATCTTCTTTGTACAAAGCACTGTTCTGGGACCTGCTAGACATACAAAGAAATATAAATTATGGACTTTGCCCAAGTTGCTTACAGTAATTCTGAAAAAAAAAACCCTCCAAAAAAAGCAAGTAGACCAAACCAATAATTGAAGAGATAATTCAGGAAGTGCTCAATTGTAACAAATATAATTACACAAATATCACTATATTTTATTTGGTGGAGCCAGTTCATGTCTATTTTGGCTAAGTGCTTGGGAAAAATTATGACACAAAATTAGATTTAAACTGGATTTTGAAGGATGAGCAGGTTTTGACCAAGTGCAGAGGGAATTGAGAGAGAAAACAGACCAGTAAACAGCCAGGTAGGTCCAGGAAAATTAAATCACTCATTGTGCTGATATAGAGTAATAGGCATGGTAAGGAAGGTGACCTGCCATAGAGAAGAATGTCTTGGGTTCAAATTCAGTGGCTGAACTTGACCTCAATGACTTGACCCCACAGAGTCTCAGCTTCCTCCCTTGTAAGTTCAGGTAGTGGCCCTCAGCAGAGAGGATTCAATGTCACCCTGACAGCAGCAGTGACCTCTTTGTGCCTTGAACCCCCACTCCATGTCTGGGGGAAGTTACGTGACCATCCCAAGGTTTCTGCAAATATCCAGTGATTTAAATGATCATTATCGCTTTCCAGTCTCAGAATCTCCCTCTCCAAATCCGTGTCTCCCCTCCCATGCCTGAGTTCTCTTTGCTCGTCTTTGACCCACCCCTGAAGTGAGGTGCACGATGCACAGTGATCAGTGAGGGGAGGAGAGGAGGTATTTGGAGGCAAAGGAGAAGTACTTGCAGGTTTTCGCCCTGACTGGGTGCATTGGTGTCCTAGGGTTGCCTTAACAAATTACCACAGACCAGGTGACCTGAAATGACAGAAATGCATCCTCTCATAGTTCTGGAGGCTAGAAGTCCTAAACGAAGGTGTCTGCTGTGTTGTTCCTTCTGGAAGCTCTGAGGGAGAAGTGTTATGTGTCTCTCTCCTCGCTATGGTGCTTGCAGGCGATCATGGGCATTTCTTGGCTTGTAGACACATCATTCCAGTCTCTACTGTCATTGTCACATGGCCTCCTCCCTGTACGTCTCTGGTCTAAGTTTCCCTGTTCTTCTAAAGATACCAGTCATTGGATGAGGGCCCACCCGAATCCAATACGACTTCATGTAACTTCATTACATCTACGAAAGACTCTATTTCCAAATAAGGTCCCATTCACAGGTACAGAGGATTAGGGCTTGGACATATCTTTTTGGTGGACATAAGTCAGCTCACAGCTCTGGGTGGGACACAGTGAGAGTCTGGAGGAAAGGCTGACACCGAGAAGGGGAAGATGCGGGGATGGGGGATGGGAAGGTGGTCTGAGAACAGGATTGACTATTCTCTTGCTGTGGCTTGAATTGATGGAAAGGAGAAAATGATGTCGACTTTGAGCATTGTGTTCTTGAATGAGAAAAAACCCCTACCTATCACTTGGCAAGGGCTCGATCATTTCTACAGCAGCCAGTGCAGTAGTATGTAGGTTCCATGCAGAGAGGTGTCCACCCCTCAGCATGAGGCTCTCAATCAAAAGTGAGCAGAAGAGAGTGGGAGGGAGGGAGGAAAGGGAAGACCCAGGGAGATTAGAGCAGGGAGAGAGAAAGAATGGAAGAACGGGGGAAATTGGGGGAAAACCAGTTCTGGAAATAGTAAGTCTCCAGTGTCAATAATAGCTAACATAGACTCTTGATTTCCAAGAGTCGACTAGAAATATGGTCCTAGGTCTCAGGCAGATATTGTGTATTCATTTGGCATTTTGGAATATGAGTAAGTAAAATGGACAATAATAGAGCTCAGAAGTGGAGATAGATAACAAGTTGGGGAGTCACTTGCCTCAAACACTAGCCCCTCTCCTCCCCTGGAGAAGGATAGACCAAGGACCCTGGGGAGACTCCTTGCTGGACACTTGCCCTGACTCATGTTTACAGAGAGTGTGACAGACCAGGTGAAATGAACTTGAGCTAAGCAGACGTTCAACCCCCTGCAAATCCTACCTGTCATAGGGAAGCTGTGAAGAGACCAGCTTCATTATTCTGCCTCCCCAAATCTGAGGAACATAAGTAATAAAGTCCCTGTGAGTTATTTATTTTTTATTGCCTCAGATGAAATTGGACAGGAAATACGCTTAGAGATTTCAAATTTTAATTGTGACTCATTACATCCAGACTCATAAAATAGCAAAACAACACCCAAGGCCAAATGGGAGGAAGGTAGAGCTGCATTTCAATTTACTCACTGCTTTCATAAGCACTGTCTACGAACCACATCTCTCTATTATCTGGCAAAGGCATGTGCTGGAGGGCGCTGGGGGAGCGTGTGTGGGCTTCCCTTGTACTTCCTGAAGCGTTCCAAGACAGAGTTCAGCTTGCTCATTTTTTTTTCTACAAAAATACAAACTAAAGCAATGAGACCAGGTCTACGACATAGCACTCTCACCTAGAGGAGGCCAGAGTGCACACCAACAACCCCACCCACAGGGGGCGCCACCCAAACCAGGAGCAGGCAGGAAGGGGACATGCATTAACTGTTTAACCCACATCCTGGAGGTCTGGAATCGCCACTCACCCTGGCATGGGAGCTGCAACTTTTCAGAAATGACCAAGAAATCACGGAGTGTCAGGCCAGTTGATTAATATCCAGCCAATGAAAAATAAGCACGTTCTGAAGGCATATATGCAAAATGTTATGGATAATTGTGGAGAAGCAAATATACATAACATGTCCCCTCAAGAAGCTCAAAGTCTGGCAAGAAAATCACACGAATGCGCTTAACAAATGGTTCGTACCGTAGATGGGCACAGATGACGCTGTAGGGGGCCCACCTGTAGGTGCCTGTGTCACTCTTGTCTTTTCTGAGAAAACGACTCGTGGGTGAGACATAGCAGTGAGCTCAGGAGGGAGCCGACTTCCTAGCTACCACATGGGGGAAAACGCCTCCTCTAAAGAAACCTCTGGAACACTGGGTTCCAAATGACTTGTAATTTTTAAAGGTTTTGTTCACCGCTGTGCCCATTTGCCTAGTAGACAGTGGACCTGGTACAGAGTGTCCCTCGATAAATATTGTCCTTTCAAATGTTCAGTGGAAAAGGAATTTGTCAGCTGGAAACATAAGAAGCAGATGTGAAATCCACTTGTCACCCCCTAAGAGATGAAGATACTGAGCAGTGTTATTTGAATTTGATATTTTACAATTGTCTCTGTTCCAGAAAGAATGAGTGATGTGAACATTTTTCTAATTTGATGAAGACTGCCATAATGGAGTTGTAACCATGTATAAGAATGCTCCACATTGAAAAAACAAAACAAACAAACAAACAAAATCATGCGAAGACATGAAGAAATTGGAAACCTTGTGTACAGTTGGTAGGAAGGTAACGTGGCTCAGCTTCTACAGAAACCAGTGAGGTGGTTCTTCAAAAACAAAACATACAATTATCATATGACCCAGGATTCCACCTTGGGATATATACCCAGAAGTATTGAAAACAGGGTCTGGAAAAGATATTTGTACACCCGTGTTCATGACAGCATTATTCACAACAGCCAAAAGGTGGAAACACTCCGAATGCCCATCAATGGATAAATGGAGAAACCATGTACAACGTAATATTGTTCATCCTTACAAAGGAAGGAAGTTCTAACACATGCTACAACATGGGTGAACCTTGAAGACATGGTGCTAAGTGAGATTGTTATCAGTGGAAGATGCACTCTCATGGTGTCATAAGGAAAAGCATTTCCTGAGACCCACACGGAAGGATAGGGCTCCATGGTGAACTTTACTGATGTAAAAGTAAGGGGTTTCCCCTCCTAACTTCCCAGCATCCCATCTCTGTCCCTCTCATTATGGAAAAAGTCCACTCTGTCCTCAGTAGGGCCAGGTGAAAGGCCACTGCCCAGAGTTTCTGCTCCACATCACAGTCCAGTCCAGTCCAGTCCAGTCCAGCACCCAGTGAGCTCAGCGTGTGTTTCTAGCTGCAGCCCATTGCTGTGCTGTGGAATCAGGCTCCCTCCTGGAGCCTTCACATGGAGTCCTCATGGCCATGGGCCACGCAGCTGCCAGGGCCACATGGCTGTGAAAAGAGGACATGCCAGTGCATGGTACAAGTGCAGGTCACGAACAAGAGAGAGAGAGAGAACTAGGTCTTTTTGGAGCACACAGGTGGCTGCTTAGGGGTCTCAGTCCCCATCCAGATAGCTTACCTTGTTCCTGGCTGTTCCAGTGGCACAGTGCACGTGGTTTCCAGTCACATAGCTACGGAGAGAGAATGTGCAAACAAATGGGGCAAGTGGGGGAAATGCTTGTCTTCCGTGATGAGTTTCCAAGGAAGCAAGAGAGTGTGAATCACGCAGAACCAAAGACTGCAAATGAAGCAACGTTCTAAGGATGTGTTAACTATGGTCAATGAGGTAGGAAAGGGCATACTCACAGCAGCCAGCATATCAAAGTGGCCTGCCCTCATGCCATGTCTCTGTCCCAGAGGGACTGCTGTGACGGGGACCATCAGACTCTCTCTCACTGGGGTCAGAACAGAGAAAGGCAGAGAACAGGCTGGTTGGTCACTATTGGAGAAACAGCATGAAAAGATATGATAAAAGTTAAACAGAAAGGGAAGAAGAAGAAGAAGAGAGAACAACGACCCAAGAGCAACGGCAACACCCAGCCACTCAGAGTGGCTGAGTTCGGAAGCCGTGGAGCGAGAGGGAGTGGACTTGAAGGATGCGGCTCTGAGGCACAGCCGACACTGCGTCGCTACAGCACGTCCGACCACTCAGTAGGACAGCAGCACAAGAGGGCCTGCTAGCCCGTCTGCCCAAGGTCATACTGGTTAGGTGGCAGCGACGTCATTTGCTCTTAACAGGTCTGACCAGTCAGCTGTGCCTTTTCTGCTCTGCCCCTCACCTTTCCGTAATCATCTCAGTTATCCTGGGATGGGGGTATGAGTAGGGGGCTCTATGTTGCTTTAACTTCACAAATGGCAAGAAACGAGAGCTAAGTGGACCATCAGAAAATCAGGGATTTTTTGTTGTAATTATCGTTTAGGAAAAACATTTCAACGGAAACCATGACAGAATTACCTGTCTTTACTTTAACTTTTAGACATAAAGCACACATATCCTTACTGAAATAGGGATTGATTTCAATTGAGCATACCCGAACTATTTCGTTTATAATAACACAATCTTGGAAATGTGGGGAAGCGTGTGCCCAGCAAATCTCTGATTCCCGTGAATAAGAAGCAAAACCTCATGCAGAGGAAGCAATGTTGGTTCATAGAGAATGCAGTATCTCCCCTCTGCAACACGGGGATAGGAATTGTGGCTGTTACCATTCACTGAACCCGCCCACTCCCATCCCCAGTGGGGACTGGGGCTTCCCTGGATTCCAGGGGCAACGTACCAGAGACACAGGTACCTGTCAGGATCGAAGCCTTGGGAAGCGTTGTCGATGACTTAGGGCATCAGTGTGCCATGGAAGCGGGACTACATAATCCCCTAAATCTGATTCCTAGAGGAAGTCATCCTACATAGAGGCTGCCCACCTACCTGCTAACCCATCTGCAGTGTAACACACCTTCTAACCCTGGTAGAAATACAAACCCCGTAGTGAGCAGTGGAGGAGGTCATTAGGAAAAGCTGATGGAGGCTGACTTTTAACATACAAAATTTTATTTCCATGGAGCCATACCGCTTTTCTGTTCTGACTGTTTTCCATTGTTTTATGCATATGAAGCCCTTTCCTTTCTGAGATGCACAAAGCTTCTGCTATACAGTCTTCCAGGATTTTTATGATGGCTAACTTTCAACATTTAAATCTTCCCTCTACCTGGTATTGGGGGGGTAATGTACCCGAATACGTATCTGTCTATTTTATCATATTCAGGTACATATTCTGTTTCTGGAATCTCTATTTTATTCCATTGTTACAAGAATCTATGCTGTACCACCATTTGATTACATCGGCATTAAATTGTCTCTATACTGAGTAAGACAAACATCACAAGTTAATCTTTTTATACTTTTTTCTGTTTTAAACTATTCTCATGAATATATTCTTCTAGATGAATCTTAGTTTTACTTGAACAGGTTTTAGAATAAATCTCACTGCAAATTTAAGTGCAATGGTGTCAACCCTTTAAATGAATTTGAGAAAAACTGGCATCCTTATAATGTTCAAAAATGGAGCAATTTTTATTTAATATATCCTTTTTATGTAGCTTTCAGTTTTGTTTTGTTTTTTTAAAAGAGACCACTGTACTTAAAAAAACAATTTAAAAAATGTGGAAAGAAAAGATTTCGGTTTGTTAGCTGTCCTTCACGTTGTTTGCAGTTTTTATGCTGCTTACACACTTAATACTCTGAGTACCATTATAAGTGGGAAATTATTCCCATTAAATATTATGCTTAGATTTTTTCCTGGATTTTAGAAAAGCCATTTATTTTTATAAGTTTATTATCTGTTTGCCACTTAATTTTTAAATTTGGGAGTCAGACAGTTTTTTATACAGAGAACTGTCACCCAAAAGTAGCAAAAAGGTCATTTGTTCTCTTTCCCGATGTTGCGTGTCTTACTGTGCTGGCTAAAGTTTCTAGAACATGAAATAATGGTGGCCGTAGAAAGCACCCTTCCCTGGTGTTTTATTTTAGTGGGAATACATTAATATTTCATTGCCAGATAGGGCTTCAGCTATTGGTTTCATGGAGAGATTCTGCCTTCTGTTGAGAAATGATGTTTGTGTGTCTGGTTATGCGGCATGCTTCTCTCCCTTTAACAACGACTAAAATGATAGTAGCAGTAGGCGCTAGCGTGTATTAAGCTGTCATCAATACTTTATAAACTGTTCATATAACCACCTCAATATCCGTAATGTAGGCTGTTACTGTCCTCAGTTGCACACACAGAAACACGGAGGCTGGCTAACCCGGTCTCGGTCACACGACTGCCCAGCACTGGGGCTTCACTTCGAACCTCACCCTGCAACAGTCTGGAGTTGACCGTCTAACTTTTGTTACGCAAGGAGCTTATGGTCGCCATTCTTCACGTGCCCTGTCCCACATGAATTTCCCACCCATCTCACTCTCTGTCCCCAGGAGGATAACCTCTGCAGACGACACACACACCCTCCCTTGCCAACTGTCTTCTCTTGGGTTTGGCCAATGAGGGTCGCCGCAGGACGCTGGAAGGTAAGGAGAAGAGGCTGGGTATTTGTGCCTCTGCCTCTCCCTGCCTGGGCATGACATCTGTAGTAGTAGTGGAGTTCACAGTAATAGCTCCTTTATCAGTGTTTCCGGCATTAGGTTCCGGCACTATCTCTTCCTCTTTCCTGCCAGCCCTGGGGTAGTAATAGCTCTGGGGCCCTCTGGGGGCCTCACCTCCCCTGGACTTGCCAAGCCTGTTTTAAGTTGTCCCTTGATTAAGCTCTTTGTTTGAAAAAGCTGGTGGGGACCCTGACTAATTCAGAGCTTCTAGGTTTTTTTTTTTAATTTAAAAAAGTTATCTCATAAAACTCTGTGAATATGACATAAGAGAAAGTCTAGGTGATGTTGGGTTTAGCAATGACTTTTTAGATCTAAAGCAAAATCAGTAAAAGACAACATTGATATTTTGGACTTCATTAAAATTTAAAACTCCTGGTCTGCAAATGACACTATTAAGTGAATGAAAAACAAGCCACATACTAGGCTAAAATTCCTTCCAAAACACATATTGAATAAAGGACTTGTACCCAAAATATGCAAAGAACTCATAAAACTCAACAACAAAAAAGAAATCAATTTAAAAATATGCAAAAGATCTGAATTGACACCTTACCAAATAGGATATAGAGGTGACAAATAAGCATATGAGAGGATGCTCAACCTCACTTGTCAACTGCAGGTTAAAAAAAGGAGATACCACTACACACCTATTAGAATGGTCAAGTCCACAATGCTGACGGCACCAGATGCTGAGGAGGATGCCGAGCAGCGGAAACTCTTACTCTTTGTTGGTGGGAATGCAAACTTGTAAACTGACTTTGCAAGTCAGTTTGACAGTTTTTACAAAACTAAACATACTCTTACCATATGGTCCAATAATCATGCTCCTTGGTATTTATCCAAGTGAGTTAAAAAAGTGCATTCAGACCAAAACCTACACATGAATGCTTATAGCAGCTTTAATTATGTTGCCAAAACTTGGAAGCACTCTAGATGCTCTTCAATAGAAGATTGTATAAACAAACTGTGGTACATCCAGACAAAGCAACATGAATCAGCAATAAAAAGGAAATGAGCTATAAGCCATGAGGAGTCATGGAGGAACCTTAAACAGATTGCTGATTGAAAGAAGCCAATCTGCAAAAGCTACATCCTGTCTGATTCCTATTGTAGGGGAAGAAAAATAAGTTCCGTCTACCTCTCTGAGTTTGTAGCTGAGAACCCTATAATAAAAGACAGAGTAACCAGAGAAGAACAAACAGAGACTCATTACCATGTATGCATGCGGATACCCAGGGAGGAACGAGTAACTGTCTTAGGAGGCAGAGAATCAGAATCAAACCCCATGTTAACAGGGGAAGGCGTGGAGGGGTATAGGCCTCCTGGTGGTGAGTCAGTGATTTTCAGGAAAGATGAAGGGGCCCTTAGCAGGATAGACAGGAGGTATGACAGTCTGTGACCAAGTCTGTCTGGCTTTGGTGTTGATTTATATTGTAGTCTCCTGTCCTGTGATAAGAGTCTGTCTTCCCTAGTTGAGGAGGGGGGTTCATGATAGGTGAGTTTCTTCAAGTCTGAGGACCTGGCTTTCAGCAGACAAGGGGAGCTCAGAGATGGCTTCTCCCTGCACCTGCTGTTTTTCAAGTGCCTTCAACTCAAAATAATCAAGGTACCAAACCAGCATAGTTTGGGGTGGCAACATCCTAATGTCTTAGTCATACTTTGGGTTGACATACTCTGCTACCCCTCACTAATTACCATATGACATATGGAAAATTTGAAACTATGGAAATAGCAAAAAGGTCAGAGTCTTGGGAAGAGGGAGAGATGAGCGCGTGAAGCACAGCGGACGTTTAGGACGGTGAAATTGTGACTCTTTGTGACTCTAATTGTGGATACCTGTCCTTTTACATATGTCAAAGGCCATAGAAGGTGCAACCCTTGTGTTAACTGTAGACTTTACTTAATAATAATGTATCGACAGTGGCTCATCAGTTGTAAGAAATGTACCAAACAATACAACACATTAATAACAGAGGAAACTGTTGCAGGGGAGGGAATACATGGAATCTTCCAGTACTTTTTATTCAGTTTTTTTGTATACCTAAAAATACTCTTAAAGTCTATTAATATTTTTAATGCATCCTAATTTTTAATGCATCTTTAGCATGTGTGGAAATGGTTGCATAGCTTTTAGTTTGAGCTATATATGACAACTTAAACTGACAGATTTCCCAATGCAGAGTGATCTTGTATTCTTGGAATAATTCTATCTTATCCTGGTATGTTCTCATTTTTATTTAGCACTGAAATTGATTTGTTAGAATCTCATTTAGAATTTTTGCACCTATATTCATATGTTAGAGTGTCTCACGTGCTATTTTTTTTAGTTGCCTGGTTTTTGGTGCTATTTTTCTCAAGCATTGGTATCAAGTTAGTCTAACTTTATAAAAATAAAGTGAGATTTAAAAATAACTATATATTATGCACACATGCTATGTTATATATGACGTCAAGCATTTTATATGAAACCATTGAACTTGAACATTTTGGGAATAAATTTTCAAATCTCTGAATAATCTTTCCAGTAAGAATAATTGGCCTATTCAGCTTTTCTGCTTCTTTTTAAGTTTTATTCCTTATACTTGGCCAGGGAATTATCCTTTTCATAAAAATATCAAATTTATTTATAGAATGTGTATTTTTAAATATATCCTTATTGTTGCAGTTTCCCCTGAATTTGCAGCCACATCCGCTTTTCACACCCACATTTGTGTATTTTTGTGAGAATCAAGTTTATGTAATTAAAATAAGAAAAATTAATTGTAATGTCTCTGGTTGTATTTGAAATTAAGCACACTCTGGCAGTAACCAGAGGTGGGAGGGGGTAATGGGGGGAACCTTAGAGGAACCTCACACCTCAGACACCTGTCCCTATAGCAAACCCTAAACACAGCCACACTCCTAGCCAGCTGGCTGTAAATCTCCGCACTAAAATTCTAATTATCCTAACTTCTATTTCCTAATATACCATGTCTGGTATTCAATGAAAATTATAAGGTATTCCAAAAGACAAGAAAAAATCACAGTCTGAAGAGAAAAAAACAAGCACCACAATCAGATTCACATAGGATACATATATGTTTGAATTAGAGAATTTGAAATGACTGTTTCTCATGTTAAGTGATCTAATAGACCAAATAGACAACATGAATATAAGCAGAGCGATGGAAACTCTAAGACAGAATTAAAAGGAAATACTAGAAACCAAAAACACTAACAGAAATGAAGGATGCCTTTCATGGGCTCATTAGTAGACCAACAAAGCCAAAGAAATAATCACTGAGCTTGCAGACAGATCAATAAAAACTTCCCAAACTGAAATGCAAAGACAAAAAGTGAGTGATAAAAACAGAACACGCACAGACTGTAGGGCAATTTGAGAGGTATAATACACATGTAATTTGAATACTGGAAGGAGAAGAGGGAAAGAGAATGGAGCAAAAGGAATATTTGAAGTAACAATAGCCAGCAACTTTCCAAAAGTAATGAAAAAATACCAAACCACAGACCCAGGAAGCTCAGAGAACACAAAGCAAAATAGGTAACAAACATACAAATATATCGTATTTAAACTGCAGAAAACCAAACACAGAAAAGAAAATCTCAAAAGCAAGAGAGTTGGGTTTCAACAGAAATGGGTGTGGTCTTAGCTGTCCTGCTTACTAGCCAAGAAATACTGAACTTTTACCTCTTTTAACACTGGTGGTTTCCTCCTTTACATTGATATAAGAGGTGAGATGATATATGTAAGAATATCTCCTACGTATTACTTTCTTCTTTATATAAGTAAAGATTAAATGAAGTCAATGAGGAAGCACATCTTAGCTGCAACTTTCTCTAACTATGAAGAGTCACAATTATTAACCACTTGAATCCTTATCGCTCTTCCAGGACCTTGAAATAAGCTTTCTCAGCAGAGGCGTATTGTGAATCACAGGGCATTACCCTAATGTATGTAAAATTAGGTAGTGTTTTTGGTTTAGATGGGAATGGAACTGATGTTTCCAAGGCAAAGGTAATTCAAGAGGTGAGAAAATAGTAAACTGTACACTCGTTAGATAAATGGTTAAAGTAGACGCAAATCAGTTTAGGTGTTTTAGAATCAGGCAGGAAATACATATATGTACTCACACATGTATGTATTGTATACATATACGTATTCAGATATATATTTATATGTTATGTATATTACAATGCACATTTATAATCCTGGGAATAATTAATTTTAATTAACTAGAATGGAAATATTTTAGCAGCAAAAAGATTATAAAAATAGGCTCTATATTTTTAAAAAAGGAAAACTTAAATACAATACATTTGCATTGAGCATTAGAGTTTAAAAAACATACATTTAGTGTATCATTTGGGTTTCATAACCAAGGGCATTTAGACTCCAATAAATAGATTTTCTGACTTTTCCTAACCTCAATGATAATTGAATAATTACTCTCCCTGCCTTTATCTTTTAAGCTATGAATCAAACAGCCTATGAAAATATTTTTTGCAACAGCATGGATGAAACTGGAAAGTATTATGCTAAGTGAAATAAGCCAGGCAGTGAAAGGAAAATGCCACATGATCTCACCTTTAAGTGGAACCTAACCCACAAAACAAACAAGCAAGCAAAATATAACCAGAGACATTGAAATTAAGGCAGAAATTAAGGGGGATAAGGGGGATGGGTTTTCAGGAATAACTATAAAGGACACATGGACAAAACCAAGGGGGCGTGGAATCAGGGGAGGGATGGCTGCGGTGGGGCATGGAGTGGGGGAGGGGCAGGGAAGGCAGAGAACTGTACTTGAACAACAACAAAATTAAAAATATTTTTAAAAGGAAATACTTTTCTGTAAAGATAGGAAATAGTGATGATAAGCAGAGAACATTTTTATGGAGACATTTTTGAAATTTCCAGATAATACCTAAATAAATTATTTCTCTAACTTTTTTAAAAAAAGTTGTTGTATTTTTTCCATTACCATTTAGTATCCTTATACCCCCTGCCCCCCACCCCACAATCACCACACTGTTGTCCAAGTCCATGAGTCCTTTTTCCTTTTTGATCAATCCATCCACCCCTAACTTCTCCACCTCACCTGGCTATCAGCTTGCTCTCTGTGAGTCTGTGTCTAATCTGCTTGTTAGTTCAGTGTGCTCATTAGATTCCACATATGAGTGAAATAACTTTTAGTTTATAAACTGCTTTTGTGCAATGATCTCTTCTTACCTCCGTTCTCCAACGGAGGTAAGGTAGGTGGTGGCTTGTACTCATTCTCTTTCAGGAGAAGTCCTGAGAGCACCATGCCTGCCACCCACAGCAACTGGATGCCAAGGCTGAGATTCAGAGCTTCTGAGAGTCGTGTCTCTCAGCCTGCCCTAGTTTGAGCTGCGATCACAAATAACCATACACTGGTGCTTATCAACAACAGACACTTTTTTCTCCCTGTTCCAGAGCTCAGAGTCCAAGATCGGGGGCTAGCAGGGAGAGGTTTCGGTCAGAGCCTTCTTCTGGATTGCAGACTGCTGGGGGTTTTTTTGTTGTTGTTTTGGTTTGGTTTTTTGGTTGTGTTGGGTCTTCACCCTACATAAAAAGAGTGAAGGTGCTCTCTGGGCTCCCTCTTATGAGGGCACCAATCCCACCAGTGAGGGCCCCATCTTCATGACCTAATCACCTCCCAGGGGCTCCACCTGCATCACATAGGGTTGGCGTTTCACCATAGGTTTTGTAGGGACACGGTCATTCAGTTCTTTGCACAGCACTATATTAGGGTCGATTTTGCTGTACTTGTCTTTTCCTTTGTCATTAGACCAGTCCTCACGGGGCCATCACAACAGAAAAGTGAGAGTTTTACTTTCAGTCATTCTGTCTAACATTTTAATTTCATCTGTTTACGTGAGATCACTAATCAAATCCAATTTTTCCATAACTAAGTTAAGGGAGCAATTCTTTTAATTTTCCTGTCCAGCATGTTTCTAAAAGTTACCTTTTAAAAAATGTGTTCAGGAACCTCTGATGGGTCATTTGCTTAAAGGTAAGTCACATCCCCGGCGATTTTAGACAGCTGCACCTGAGGGCTCTTTCTTATTCCTCACCTTGGAAATCTAAGTACAGGAAATATGCGCTTCCATCTCTTCACGGGTGACCCCACCATTTCTGTCATCGGTCCTCTGGCTCACAACCCAACGCTTGCAATCTTTTTGCGTCTTACTTCAAACGGGAATCCAGGCTATAAATTATGTGCCAGAACTTCTCAAATCAGCTTCAAAAGTGATCGCAGATTTTTTAATTTATAAAATTTGTTGGCACTTTCAGTTCCAAAACGAATTTGGCAAATCCCATTAGACTTTTTGTTCCTATTGCGCTCTGCGCACAGGACTGCCCTCTGGGTTCGATTTGTCACAGCAATGTTGAGACATAATCGTGCTGCCACATTGCAGCTTATTTCACATCATTCAAGCTGCACTGAAACGTTGGCTGCTATTTCTAACTGACTGCATCACTTTATAGTGCCGCTGGATTACATTCCATATTCCACCTCTGAGTCATTCATCCGTCCGTCAGTATCGACAGGGGTACCTACCCAGCCCGGAATTAGGAAGAAGTGTTGATGTGTATTGATTGCAGATCTTAGTGTCCGAGGCATGTTAACTTTATAAGATAGCTTATTAGCAAAAGGATTAGTGAACATCAGCATCAACAGGCATTTTGGATATCACAGATATGCTCCATGGTGGTGGGCAGATAAACACTTGTATGGCATTGAACTGTTGCCAAGTCTCATCTTTAAACGATAACTCAACATTTGTAGAGCATTTTAGAGTTTACAAACTCTCTATTTGTGTTCTTTCCTTTGATGCTCACAATAATACATTGAGGTAGACACTGGGCAAAGTTTAAAGAGGGGCATTCAGATGGAGTTGGGAAATGCTATTCTGGATACGCAGCTTAAAGGACAAGGAGCTCCACATGGCCTGGACCTGCATCTCCTCCTCCATTTCTCCACCTCAATACCCTGCAGACAGACCCTCCTTTCAGATACTGCTTTTTGGGTGGCATTCTGTGGTCTTCTTACTTGCTTTACAAAGTCTTGGGTTGTGCTACTCATTAATCTCGGGAGAGCCAAAGACCAATTTAAGAAACTGATGAAAGCTATTGATCCATTCCCTAGGAGTCGCACATACCTATCCTTCATTCATACACAATTTCAGGAAGCTGGGCATCGGGGAGCACCACAGCCACTTCAGTGTCTGATGTTGGGCTCTTTCCGTTCACACCAGCCCCTACATCCACACAAGAGATAGAGATAAAATAGAAAAGGTACTTAAGTCGAGTTAAAGATGCTCAAAAAAAGTGAGATATAATACCAGTAAACCATCTGCAATTAGCATGCAAAATCTGATTTTATAATCTCACCTGCTGGGAGTAATTTAAAACTGTTAGTGCACGTGAGCAAGGATTTAATTTAAAGTCTCCTTCTCCCTCCAAAATCCAAATATGGGCGGGGTACCTCTTGCTGTCTCTTGAATACATTTGGAAGCAAGAACATGATGTGACTCAAATAAATATGAGTTTGGAAGCTCCTACACACACACACACTCACACTCAGAGTCAGCTGTTCTGCATGGGTTATGCAGCATGACAAAAATCAGTGATTGATCCCCTCGGCACACTGAATTTCAGTCCATGCTTTGAAAACTGCCTTAATTGTTCATATCACATTTAGCAGGCAATCATCTATCACCCAGTCTAATAACACTGGGTGTATTTTATAATTAGCCATAAAAGAGATGCTTTTTGCCAAGCCCGAAAATCAAGTTTGTGCTTCAACATTGTACAGACTGTAAGCAGCCAGAAATGGCCTTCCCTTGGTGGTTCACAGTGTGCATTTTCTGTTGCCTTGGCAACTGGCTGGCTGGGGCTTCCTCGCTTGGGGAAAGGAGGGCACATTGCCTGACACAACCCCTCAGAAATGAAAATGAACACTGAGCAAAATGATGCCGATGGTGGCAAGCTCGGATACATAAATATCAGAATTCTGCCTAAGTTACATGCACAAGGAGGATGGGAGGCAGCGAGAGAGAGGAGGCAGATAGGGAAAGGGTTGCAATTCTGACCAGTTCTAATTTAAAAAAACACAGGATGAAGGTCGGCACTCAGCTAGGAAGCAAGGGCTGAATGTGTGAGGTGTAAGAGGTACCAGTTTGTGAGATGCATTAAGGCCTCTAATAGTTTTGTCAAAATACAATCAGTACACACAACCCTGCGAGGTAAAGCCCAGAGGGGCATGTACGGAAATGAAAACCTCTTTTCTTTGGTTGCACGCATCCCTGGCTCAGCCTGTCCTTTTGTGTAGGTTTGTTCCCACGTTCATCCTTTGAGACAGCTGAGTCTCTGTCGTTTGAGGCTGGGGCACCCTGCCCCTGTGTACCCTCAGCAGCTGGTCGCTGCTCCTAACAGGGAGGTGTAGTAGCAACTTCAGCTTCCAACAGGAAGCACGCACAGTGTCATTTTCTCTGAGGAGTCCCTGCCAGCAACTGAAATCCTCAAGAGGCTCTGAGGTTTCTTGCCATCTCACTTAGAAATTATTCATTTTAAGTAGCAAGTGTAAAATCTAGATATCAAAGTTTACCAACTTCCCTGGAATCCAAACTGCACCATGCCAACCTCACAGATGCATATCATTTACCAGTCCCTTTTCACTGCTTCTGGTTAACATCATATGAGATCATTCGTGCAATAAAAAGTGCACAGATAGGAAAGGAAGACATAAACCTGTCTTGATTCACAGACATTACTGTCTACATAGAAAATTCCCAAAGAATCTACAAAAAAATTCTCCTAGATCTAGTAAGTGAATTTACAGGATGGCAAGTCAACATATAAAAGTTCATTTCCATATACTAGACATACATCATTGGAATTTTAGAACAGTAAAAGAACCTACAAGATCTGTATACTGGGAATCACACAGCTGGGATGAAAAATATCCAAAAAAATCTAAATAAATGGAGAAATACACTGTATTCAAAAATTAGAAGACTTAATCTTGTTAGCATGTCAATTCTCCTTAATTTGATCTATAGGCTTAATGAAACTCCAATCAAAATTCAAGAAAACTGTTTTGGTAACTATGAAAAGCTGATTGTAAAATGTATATGGAAAAACAAAGGAACTAGAATACTCCAAACAATTTTGGAAAAGTAGAACAAAGTTGGAGGACTCATACCACTGATTTCAAGACCAACCATAAATCTACAATGACTAAGACGGTGAAATGTCGACAAAAGTCCAGACTCCTGGATCGATTGGAAGGAATTAAGAGTCCAAATATAGCCCAGAAAATTGAACAGCCAACTGCCTTTGAACAAAGATGAAAAAGCATGCAATGTAGGAAAGACAGTTTCCCGACAAATGGTGAGGGAATTAATGCGATATCCATATGCAAAAAATAATGTGTTGAACTAACATACTTTACACAAAAAACCTCTAACTGGATAATACACTTATTAAATTAGAAAGTTGTAAAGCTTCTGAAAGAAAACAGGAGCTCCATGAAGTGTTCCCCCTGACAATATTATATTATCAACTATATTCTGCATTCTGTACTTTTCATCTCTGTGACTACTTTGTAACTACCAATCTGTACTTTTAGTGCAGTTAAAAAAGAGGCAAAGAGCATTCTGGGAAGAGAGAAAACAGCCATCAGAGAGTTGGACTTGATGTGGCTGCCTCACAGGGCTGAAGGAACAGTGAGGAATGCAGCCCAGAGGATGCTTGGGATTGCTGCGAAAATGCTTAGTTCGCCTCTCCAAAGCTCCAGTCTTGCTCGTCTGGTATTTCATATGCTGCTAAGATTCTCCAAAGACTTTTTTAAAAGCCGATTGTTTCGTTAATAATAATGGCAATTCAGCACATTTGTTCCTTGCTATTTTCAGGAGCTCTGGAATTTGTGTGGCAGCTTGCGTCCCCTCCCACAGTGACGGCCTGCCGAGGAGAGAAATGTGAAAGGTGGTGACTGTCACCCATCACCTTTATAAATTATGGGAAGTGGTGCTGACCACAGGGGCACTTCCCTCCAACAGTCGGAATGAAATGTTCTTGGGGTGATTCCATTTACTCCAGATGCAAATATTTTCATGTCTCATGCTATTAAAGAAGAAACAGTGGCCCCTGACTTAAGTATCCCACTGACACCAGCCTCATATTCTCCACAGATACAAGTTAAATGCCATTAGGTTCCAAATAGACGTGGGAAGCTCAGACGTGTTGCTTTGATCAGCATTTGGCTGGCTTACTCAGTTTGAAAGGCTGAACCAAAGCAATCACACGTCCAGATGACAAGCTCGTCCTGCAAATGGCGTTCCATTCCTGAAGAAGCAAACCAGGCTGTGCTTCTGTCCCGTGGGATAAGGGGGCGGGGTCTGAAACGGCACACCGGGGGAGCCAACAACCCAACATTTCACAGGAACAGAATGATGAAGGCCAGCAATGTTACTGAGTGATTCCCATTTTTGAGATAAGAAAAGCCAATAGACTCAAGCAGAGTGTTATTTTTGTCTCTTTTTCCCATGACAGGTAGAGTTCTTGTCAAGCATAAGTGAGCCAGGGATACCCGTGACTTGTCAACATTGAACCCTTGGGAATATTTCCACAAGAACAGAGTTGTGATGCGTCTTGACGTTGAACTCTTGACAGCTCCGATTCACCCTCTCTCTCCCTGACTCGGCACTCAGGGCCCAGACCTTTCCTTTTCCCTTCTGTTTCATTTCAGTGACTGTAACTTGATCATCATTTTGGCTTCTTGTTTTCAACTGGTTTTCCATCCTCACCTCCCTGAGATAAGCACACATCACTGAAGTTAACTGGCATGCATTAGTCAGTCTGAGTTCAAATGAATACATGTCATTGAGATGAACATGTTTAACAGCTTAAACGAACTGAGCCACATATTCACCTGAAAACATGGCACAGTTTGAATATTTGGCTTGAAAAAGAAAAAATTTGGAAATGGATAGGACCAAAATCAGGGTATCGTGGCTCATGGTGAGGAGTCAGTGAGAGACAGTTCCACCTTAGGATGGCCGGTGTCTGACGCAGAAGCTACCTGGGCCTCTTGGTCTTCTCCACCAGGACATCCCACTGCTGCCTCTTGATCTAGGACCCCATTTCTTCCCACAGAGGTGATTGCCACACCCCCTCCTCAGCTTCCCCTGTTCCCTCCCCAATTCCGTTAGTCCAACATATGCCTGCTAGGAAAACCAAGTGAAAACACAACTCCCACAGAGTGAATCTGCCTTTACGTAACCTTCAGTGGCTCTCTGTTGCCTGCTGGTGTAGGCACAGGTCATCGAATGTGACACTGTCTGTAGAAGTCGCTAGCCTTCCCCTCAGCTTAATCTTCCACTTTTCCTACATCTGCTTTCCCTCAACGAAACAAATGCAGTATTTTCTATGCATCAGGGCTTTGTTTTTTTAGAGTGTAATTTTCAAGTAGGCCTAATTAGACTCTCAGGGAAATAGAAAGTGAACACGTGGTGAAGATTGTATTTAACACATTAGCCGAGGAGGCAACCAGTAAGGTGCTGTGACCCGTTCAGAGAACATCTGAGAGGCTGAGATATTGACAGGCAACCCAATAAATACCGTTAGACTGAGGTGGCTGAGTTGGATCTAAAACTGCAAAATGCCAGAAAGGCCACGAACCTTGGGAGTCATCTGTTCCGCTGGACATGCACGATTCGTATCTCTATCAGACCCTGACAGTTAAGCCACTTTATGTCATTACTTTGATCAGCAATAAACCATGAGGTGGAATAAGTACATTCTCCTAGTCAGTCTTCCAGTGGCCTCTGCCCGTGCGATATTGAAAGACATGCCACCCACCTTTTTGGCTGTGTTTCAAAATTGAGGATAATTTTTTCTAAAGGTTTATGAATTTCAAACTGTTGGTCCCCCTCACTTCAAGGAGGATAAGCAGCCCTGCTGCCCTCTCCTATGCATCCCAGTGGCAAAGACCTGGGGGGGGGGGTTGCCTCCATGGCAGCTGTATCGGTGGGAAGGCAGATTGCAGTGCAGACAGGGAGACGGATGAATGAGGGCAGGAGAGCAGACGCTCAGTCCTGATGCCAGAAGCTCCACAGGTCATGGTAAAAGAATGTCCTAGCATTGATCTCTGGGGAAGGGGGCTTCCACCACCAAGAACGAGAACAAGAAGAGATTCCAAGGTGTGGAAGCAGCATTAGGGTGTTAAATTGGGGTAAGGGGTAAGTGGGAGTCTAGAAATTGGACCGAGGCAACCTGCTAAGTTGGAAATAGACATAAGGATGGCACAGGGGTAGGGAGAGAAAGGAACTATAAAGACTGAAGGTAACAACCAAAAGAATGCCTGGGAGATGTTGCCCAAAGCACATCACCCATGCAGCTCTTGTGCTGATTAAATGGATCTCAGAAGTCATTCTAAGCAAATGCCCACATTTTGCAGAGAACAAAAGGAAAAAGCCAAGGAAATAATGTTTTGCTCTGGGTCCTGGGATGCGTGAATGTCCCAACCTAGGGCTCCAGGGATTCTGGTGCAGGGACTTTCATAATCATTTCCCAGGTCAAAAGGTAAAATCGGGAAATAACTGTGTGATTTAGTAGTGACTTTTCTAGGAAAGAAAGTATTATGACGTTTGAGTGGTGGTCAGCTCAGATGAGCCTGTGCCATTTCTTCCCTGTTGTGCCGTAGTAACAATGATGGGAGCTGTTGGAGCACTGGATTGGAGCATCGCTCTTCCCCCCTGGAAGAGCCCGCTCATATTTCCTAAAGGGAGAACAGAGTGAACCCCACACCAGTTGTTTTCCACACGCACTCAGGACTTTTGTTGTGCTTTGCTTTGACTTTTCCCTTTAGAAAGTCAAAGCCACTCTCTGGGTACCACCAAGCTAAGCAGGGTAGTGAAGAAAAATATGCAGGGAAATTTCATATCTATCTATATGTAGATAGATAGGTATGAAATTAGACAATAAATAGAGAATAGAGAGATCATGAAATAGAGAATCAATAGATACGTATCTATTTATATATATATAAACTGGACATGTAATTGCAACCGCAGGATTGGGTTGCGATGAAGGAAGCGCAAGGAAGCTGTTTTGGGGACGATGGAACACTTTGGCATCTCGGCTGTGACGGTGGTTGGCACAACTCCATACATTCGTCAAGCCTATGGAACTGCACGTGGAAATGGGTGGATTTTACTCTATGGAATTTTTTAAAATATCTGTTATAATTACATGTGGTCAACTGGAGTTAGTATTTCATTGTTGAAATCCTATTACCATAATCATTTTCCCATTTCTTAGAGTTCTACCTCTCATGTGGGTGTTACTAGGAGAACATTTTGAAATCTAGCATGATCAGGATTCTGCTCTGCAATCTGGTCACTATCCCTGCAGTGTGCTTTGGATTTTACCTGCCTCCACGCCTGGACTCATGTGTTTCTCCTGGCCCTCACATTGTGGCAGGTGCCCCTGACCCTACCCTTACTTACCCCGATCCATTACATCTTCTCCATCCTGGGAGTCTCAACCCATCCACGAAGCTCCCTCTGCAGTCCATAATTTTCTGGGCCCTCTGGACTCACAGAACTTACTGTCCTCATTTTTTTAATGGCATTGGTTCTCCTGCACTGCCTTTTGATAAATTTTGACCATCATTTACTTATATTCTTACTATGTCACTCTGTGAATTTATCTTCCCTTCCCCAGTTAAATAGTCTCCTTAAGGATGGATCCAGTGCTGGGTGTATTGCAGGAATTGCGTAAATCTTGTAAAGGCAGAGCCAGATTGCCTAACTGGTTTGAAGGCTTTAGTTAGACATGCCACTCACTCAGCTACGCCACTGCCCACCAGTGTGACAGTGGGCAGGTTATTGTCTCCAGGCCTCTTTCAACTTATCTGGCAAATGGGAATAATAACAGCATAGGATTGTCATGATGTTGCATGTACCAGCGTCTGTAAAATCCCAACAGAGTGAATAGCTCATAATAAGCAATACATTCACAGCCGTATATTTATTCAACCAAGAGCACTTAAGCATTTGCCGGGTGCTTCAGGCATGGCAAAGACACAGCCTGATAGAATCCTTGTTGTGGGAAAGCGTACCTTCTGGTGGGGAAGAAGTCAGAAGGATACGTGATTTCTCTTGTACTGTGTCATAGAAACAAGGTATCTCCAAGTCCTCTGGTCTTCTACTATTATCCAAATATATGTCGCTCACCCTCATCTTACACATTGGGGGACACCCAGAGCTCTCACAAATACTCCTGAACATCCCTCAGGTGTCTTGGGGTCTTCTGGCCACCTGCATCCCAATCTCTACTGTCATCCATTCCTGACCCCCTCTGAGGCCCAGCCTCCTCTCCACACCACTGCAGCCCAGGCCAGAACACAGCTTCTCCTCCTTCTTCTGCTTACTTCGACCAAGTGTTGGGGAAGAGAGAGATGGACTAGAGCAAAGTACTGAACAAAACCCAGGTTCAAAGAGAATGGGAGAGTTGGACGATTAACGATGGCCACAAAGTTTTAGCATTCTTCCCATGGAACGTGGGGTCTCTGTCACCTCCTGTTGAACCTGAGCAGGCCAGTGGTTGCTTGGTTACTGAAATATGGGGAGAAGAGGTATTGTGCGTGATTCCAACCCAGAGCTGGCAGCTTCCACTTCCTGTCTCTTGGGGCACTTGCACTTGGAGCCTGAGCTGCCATGAAGAAAGACCACGTGGAGAAGCCACAAACCCCTACAAGAGACAGACCTGAGCCCAGCCTCCCAGCAGGTGAGTGAAACCCTTTTGGTCCCTTCAGACCAGACCAGCTGCTGGCTGAATCCTGGCAAGTGACCCCAATCAATGCCTCATGGAACAAGAGACTCACTGGACCCGCAGACTGTGAACATCGCACAGTGACTGCTGCTGTTTTCAGCTACAAAGTTGGGGTGCTTTGTTACCAACACACAACCAGAGCAGAGTGGCAAACAGCTTCGGTCCATCCTTCCTCATGGCCACTTTCCACCCTTGGAGTCCAGACCCAAACCCTCAATTTGCTTCCTCTCAGAGCCCAAACTCTCTGGCCAGAGAGATTTTCACTGGAGAAAACAGGTAAAAACAAAAACTGAATCTCCTGTTCCAGACTGGTTAGGTGCCCGGTGCCTATCTTTCCGTAAGTGCAAAGCTCCCCCAGGGAATCTTCTAGACCCATGTTGTCCACCTTGGCCTTTGAAATGATAACTTTTCTGGAACTGTCTCACAGCAAATTCTTCTAGAAGAACCCTCTTACCTCCATCAAGACCTACCCTCGGGGGTATCTCAGGTGGGTATTTCCCCAAGCCACCCACAGAACATACAATCTACATAAAAACATGTTTGCAGGCATAGGTAGATATACTGTGCCTCCTCCCACAACCAAAACAAGGACAACAACAAATTTAAAAACAAAAAACAATCATAACAGCCAGAAAATTGAACTGTATGGAAGTCCAACAACCAAGGAGTTAGAGAAGAAACATTCATTCAGACCAGAGGGAAGGGTGGATATGGGCAGCAAGGGCAGAGAGGACTTTAGGCAAGGTAGCTGCTGGAGGACCAGGGTGGGAAAGGTGGGGTCTGGAGGACTGGGCGAGGTGGTGGCTGGCAGAGCAGGTGGTCCCACATTTGTGTGCAGATAAACCGGGAAGAATGACTGGGGAGTGAGACAGACCATGCAACCCAGTGTTCCAGAGCAGGGAAATAAAGCCTCAAAACCTCTGCTTGGAAAAACCTGTGGGGGTTTCAGCAGCAGGAGAAACTCCCAGCCTCACAGGAGATTTCGTTGGCAAGACCCACAGGATCTTAGAATGTACACAAACCACCCACCTAGGATTCAGCAACAAAAGGGTCCAATTTGCTTGTGGGAAGCAGAGGAAGGGACTGAAAGCTGACAGAGAGCCTAGCAAGGACCATTGTTCCCTTTTGGACCCCTCCCCCAGGGACAGCACTGCAACACAGTGACATGGGTTGCCCTGCCCTGGTGAATATCTAAGGCTCCTCCCCTTACTGCGTAATAGGTGTGCCAAGAAAAAAAAAAATGGCCCAAATGAAAGAACAGATCAAAGCTCCAGAAAAAACACAACTAAGCAATGAAGAGATAACCAACCTATCAGATGCACAGTTCAAAACACTGGTAATCAGGATGCTCACAGAAATAGTTAAGTATGGTAGCAAAATAGAGGAAAAAATGAAGGCTATGAAAAGTGAAATAATGGGAAAATGTACAGGGATCCAACAGTAAATGGAAGCAAACCAGCACTCAAATCAATAGATTTGGAGCAGAAGGAAGAAAAAACATTCAACTGGAACAGAATGAAGAAACAGAATTCAAAAATATGAGGAGAGGCTTAGGAACCTCCGGGACAACTTTAAATGTTCCAACATCCAAATCATAGGGGTGCCAGAAAGAGAAGAAGAAGAGCAAGAAATTTAAAATGTATTTGAAAACATAAAGAAGGAGAACTTCCCCAATCTGGCAAAGGAAATAGACTTCCAGGAAGTCCAGGAAGCTCAGAGAGTCCCAAAGAAGCTGGACCCAAGGAGGAAGGAACACACCAAGGCACATCATAATTACATTACAACAGATTGAAGAGGAAGAGAGAATCTTAAGAGTAGCAAGAGAAAAGGAGACAGTTACCTACAAAGGAGTTCCCAGAAGACTATCAGCTGACTTCTCAAAAGAAACCTTGCAGGCAAGAAGGGGCTGGAAAGTTGTTTTCAAAGTCATGAAAGGCAAGAACCTATATCCAAGATTACTCTATCTAGCCAAGCTCTCATTTAGAATGGAAGGACAGATAAAGTGCTTCCCAGATAAGGTCAAGTTAAAGGAGTTCATCATCACCAAGTCTTTATTATATGACATGTTAAAGGGAATTATCTAAGGGAAGGAAGAAGATCAAAAACTATACACAGTAAAATGACAACAAACTCACAACTATCAACAACCAAACCTAAAAAACAAAACAAACAAAGCAAACAACTAGAACAGGAGCAGAATCACAGAAATGGAGATCACATGGAGGGTTATCAGTGGGGAGGGGGAGGGGGGAGAGGGGGGAAAGGTACAGGGGATAAGAAGCATAAGTAGTAGGTACAAAATAGACAGGGGGGTGGGTTAAGGATAGTATATGAAATGGAGAAGCCAAAGAACTCGTACGTATGACCCATGGACATGAACTAAGATGTGTCAGGGAGGGGAAGATGTGGGTGGCAGGAGGCGTGCAAAGCAGAGGGGAATAAAGGCGGGGAAAATGGGACAACTGTAATAGCATAGTCAATAAAATTAAAAAAAAAACACTCTTGCTATACAAACACAGACTCGAGGCAACTGTCCTATTACCTCTATCCATGCAACCAGGTACCTGCTCATAAGCACCTTTAAAGAGCAATGTGGAACTGATCATCTCCCCAGCCGAGTATAAGCTGAAGAGGGCAATGGGATATTTATATGCATCGTCTACAGAACAAATACCAGGAGCCCTATTTTTAATTCTTCAGATTACGTTCTGGTTATTATGTTTTGATGAATTATATATCCCTGAAGAGTGTATGCTACATGCTGGTCACCTGCCCGAGGTGTGCACACAGGTGTGCAAACCACTGTCTAAATGGAAAAAACCACAGTAGGTAAAGGGAGGAGGCCTTGACCCAGTCCTCTGGTCTTGGCGGGCAGATTTTTAGCTGCCCTCTTCATTGGTAAGCCCGTGTTAGGTCCTCCACAGCCTCGAGACACGACCCACAGAGAAGGCCTGAGGCTTTCTCCCCCCACAGCCTGCTGGGGGCTCCCATCAGGGCCCTGCCTCCACTGGTGTCTTCTGTAAAAGTGGAAGGAATACAGAATAAGGGAAGGAAGGGGCGGGGGGAGGGGAGGAATGTGTGACATGTCACATGACTGACCAGAGCAGGATCAAGCCAGGCCAAACAGAGGCTGTGAAACTCCGAGGCCACAGATCAGAAGGAAGATACCATGGACATGAGTCAGATGTGGCCTCGGGCACAGGCCGGCCTGATTCACTGCGGGAAACCCACACTGTATTTCATCCTTGTCACGAAAGGACATCTATGAAGCACTTACAAGCAAGCGGGTTGGGAAGCTTGTGTCCCCAGCCGGCTCCAGTCCCAGCGGTCCCAGCCAGGGCCTATGTAAGCTTCGAGAACTCAGCGAGCCTTCCTTTCCACTGGAAGCCTGGCTTAGTACTATCACAACTGAATAAAAAGACAGGAAAAACTCAGCGTGGCAACCAACACAGGCAATTTCATCAAATAAATATACTTGAATCGGTTGCAAATAAAGTAAGGCAAATGAGAAGTAAAACATGTATCTTAATTTAAAATTTTTTTTAAAAGTTCCAAATATCTTGTTTGGCTTCGAGCAGCTACACGCAAACACTTCCCCAGAAAGCAACCCTAACGCAGGTACACCACGCGAGGACACTCACTTGCGGACTTCCTTCCTTTGGTCACTCAAGCAAAAGCAAAGCCACAGGCACTTTTGTTTATAATCCAGGCAACAGGCTACTGTAGCTGCAGAAGCCACCCGGGAGCATGCGCACACTCATGGTGAAACAGCAAGGTGAGGCCACAATCTCAGCAGTAACACGGGTAGGACGGTTCTTCCCAGACACGGGTGTCCCATAAGGTGTCAGGTCAGTGTGGCCGCCTGAACCCACTGGCTCCGTAGCTCCAGGCCACTGCGTGTGCAGCCGCCTGGGGCACGTGAGGCAAGAGCACAGTGCACTGGGATGGTCCAGGGGAAATCAAACCCAAGCTGGCCCCTCACTGCCTGGGAGCACCAATAACCACCCAGGCCTCCACGCCCTCACCTTCCAAACATGTTTACAAAGCCAACACCCGTCACAGGGTTGTTCTGAGTGTGACTGCCACACAGGCCTGGCACAGAGTAAGTACACAATGGCTACCAGCTGTCACCATTAAGCCCCTTGGGTTCGGGTTGGGGGCATGTTGAAACCTCACTCCCCAAATGGCCTTCATGAGGACTAGAGAGTGCAGTGCACTGGGAAGAGGCATGGAGTCATCCATGCGCCATGGCCACCAGCTCACCGGCTTGGGCAGCAGCCTCGCAGAAGCCACCTCTGGGCTAATGGCTTAGTACAGAAAGGGGCACTGTGGGTACGTGTGACATTTATGTGCATAATACATAGTGTTCGTACTGCAGGGTCATCCTTGCAGCTCAGACGCTCTGCAGGCGTGCAAACGTTCTTCCTTCTCTTGGCTCTTACACCCACCCTTACGAGCAGGGAGAAGCCCAAGACAACAAGCTTCAACCTTGCCAAAAAAGCTCTCGGTGTTTTCTGTTGCCAGTGGCTGAGGTGGCCCCCCTGCTGCTAGTAAGGACTCAGCTTCTCAGGCATGCACCCCTGCGCTATCGCTACCATGGGGGCTGGGGGTGCCTGCAATGGAGCCCACAAAGTCCACTGGTCCCACCTTTTCCCTGGACCTGCGCTGGGACTGACTGATCAGGTCAGGGGTCCTTCTCATTCGTGCTGTCAGCCAAGTCTGCATCTTTTACAGCCTCATGTCTTGTCCCAAGTCTCTGCTGGTCCCCAGCCTTCAGCTCCCACTCTCTGGACAATTCAGGGCACTGGGACTGAAGGTGCCAGCCCCCTGTCCCATCCAACCACCAGCCTTCCCGGTGCTGAGTGGAGAGACCCCCTGGAGAGCAACTCAAATATCTTCCACCTCTCTCTCTCCACTGCCCCCTCCTTATGGGGACTCCAGCTTGGAAGAGGAGTGTCCTGTCCCTCTGTATCCATCCTCTTCCCCACTGCCCTCCGGAAGGGGAGGACTGGGGACGACATCTCCTCTCTGGCACGGATTCCCCAACCCTTTCCTCCTTCCTTCAAGAGCCAGCCCCTTATGGCCCAGCTCAGAAGGGGGGCAGAATGTTCTCCACTCTCCGTGGAAGGTTTTTTACTACCCCAGCCCATCAGGTGGTACTGTTGGGAGGAAGTCACCAGCAAGGGGGATAAATAGGAAAATTCCCTGCTTCATTATTTCAGAACCCCATGCATAGGTGCATGTGTGTTTTTAGGATTGTTAAATAGTCACATTTCAACATAAAATTAGCCATGATTTCTGAATCTTAAAAGATCTGAAAGCTCTCATGCAAAAAAAATAATAATTTTGTAATGATGTACGGTGACAAATGTTAACTAGACTTGTTGTGGTGATAAGTTTGCAATATACACAAATGTCAAACCACTACATTGTGCACCTTAAACTGCTGTTATGTGTCAATTATACTAACGTTACGTGTCATTGAAAACAAAAGAAAGAAACACAGTGAATATCTGCAGGAATCACTCCCTGAGCCATGGTGCTGAGAAGCTACCAGGCAAAGGGACTAACAAAGGCCTCTTCACATACAAGGTTTTGAAGCAAGTCTAGGAAGGAAGGCAGAGATGGGATGGGGTCAGCAGAAAGGAAGAGCCCGTGGAAAATCCCCACAAAATCCTAAGGGGGATGGTGGGTTGTAGGACAGGCAGCTCGTCCCACACTGAGAACAGAGACCAGAGGAGCGAGGAGGGGGACAGTGTGTGCCTGTGTGTGCCCAGGTCAGGGGCATGAGAAATAGGCAAAACTACTCAAGCAAGCCCACCACATCCTGCTATGGAAACCAGAGGTCACCTGTGCTCTTGAAAACAAAAGTAAATAGTGCAAAAATATCTTAACTGGCTTAGCTAGAGCAGTGGTCCACAAACGACTGCTTGGAACACGTTCCTTCCTTGGAGAAAAGATTTGGACCACATTCACTACTCTGTGAGTTTTATTTAACCATAAATTCCATGCATGTATTATTGTATTCATATTTTGTAGATACTGCGATACAAAAAAAAAGTGTTAAGAGAACGAGGTAAAAATTGCCACCGTAAAACATCTAGTTATAAAATAAGAAAGGCATGGGGGTGTAGCGTACGGCCGAGGGGAAGCAGTCAATAACAGCCTAATAACCGTGTACAGTGACCAGGCTGGCCCTGTGATTAGACCCGTGGGGCGGTGTAGGATAATCTCCCCATCTCGAGGTCTGTACACTTAGTCATACTTGCGAAGTCCCTTCTGCCACACAGGGTAACATGTCCGCAGGTTCTGGGAACTAGGCTTTGGCATCTTCAGGGGTCGTTATTCTGCTTACCACATCCCACGCGTCCTGCACCAGAAGCACACCTGGAGCCAGGTCCCACGTCTCTGTCCGCTGGTGCCACCTCCAGCCATTCCCCCATCACCCGTCACTGGGCTGATCAGTGGCCTCCCCCCTGGTCTTCCTGCTTCCACTCTTCATCCTCCCATGTGCTTTCCACAAAATAGGCAAAATGCTTTTCTAAAAACTTAGATCACACCATCTATTCTCATCTCTGCTTAACCTGCTGTCTTTATGGTTGAGACCAAAATGCAAATGCAAACCATCCATCAGGATCTGGCACCTGCCTCCCTGACTAGTGCTCTCCCCCACCCCGGCCCCTGGCCCACCAGACTGTTGTCCCTGCTATTCTGGGGGGACTCTTTACCTTTCTCCAGTCCCTCAGACGCTTGGCTGGATCTTCGCCCTGCAGGCCTCAGAGCCACGCTGTCTCCTCAGAGCTGCCCTGGCATCTAAATCAGACCTCTGAGCCCACCCCTCCCAGTCGCAATCCCATCCCCCTGCTTATTGCCTACATAGCAGTGATCCCAGCTTATAATTATTTTGTCTTTTAAATTTATATTTAACTTGGTCATCATCTCTCTCCCCCCAAACTGAATAAAAGGGAGGGCAACCACTGCATCTATAACGTCGTCCCGTCTCTCCAGTGAGCCGCCCCATGCCTCACACACAGCAGATCCGTGATAATTATTTGTTGATGGACTGAATGAGCCAATGAATTATGACCACTCCCCACAACCCGAGTTTGAGTCACAGCTGTGCACTCAGCAGGAGAGGAAAATCCTCACTAGTGGGTTCAGGCATGGCATCGTTTTATTAAAGTAAGCAAGAGAAAATACGTCTGCTCATAACCATCAATATCCCCCAGATTCTGGAAAGCAGACAAGCAAACCAAGTGACAGGAGGAAAATATTGCTTCTGCCTTAAGAACTAAAGGCACCTGAATGTTCGCTTTGAGGAAAGCAGAGGTGAGCTGGAGAACACATTACAGGACTCTGAGCTGGTGTTGTGATCAACTGAGAAGACCTGGAAGGACTATTACCAGAGAGATAGATGGGTCTCGTTCAGCACCGGCCCCAAGTGATTGGTTATTGCCATAAGCTCTTGCTTCCTCGTGTGTTTAAGAGCCTATGGATGTGACTACAGACCATCTTTTTTTATTATTGACTTGTACTGTTTTGTACTGTTCTTCTATTCATTGCTTCAGGAAAAAAATGTCTTTTACTCAAACAGGGAAGGTTATTTGGCTTCCATCCACACACACACACACACACACACACACACACACACACACACACGTTTTCTGAGACAATGTTAGGGCCGTGCCAGCTTTTACCCAGAACCTATTTCGAAAGTCCATGCTCCGAGCCCGGTGAAGGGTGCAGCCTGAGCTCCCTTGCTGCAGATCTAGAGCAATGGCTCTCAGCTGGGACAATTTTACCACCCAGGGGACATTTAGCATTGCCCAGAGTAAATGTTGGTTGTCACAATTTGGGGAGGGGGAGTGGCACTGGCATCTGGTAAGTAAAGCCAGGGATGCTACTGAGCCTCCTATAATTGAAACCGAGTGTCCTTATGACTTTTACTAAATTTAGTTTTAAATCCTGGCTCTAGAAATCCTCTCTCTAGGTCTCTCTCTATACACCCCTTGGAGACCTAGCCTTTTGCCAATAATCAGCAATTCCTGAGGCAGCAGACAGTAGCCCAGACCTGACTAATGGTCACATGGTAAGGGCCTCCAGCAGGTTAAAGATCACTCCTGACCTAAGTTATGTGTCAGCTCCTGGGCCCTAAGGTGGAACGACCCCCTGCCTACTTTCCCAGGAGACCAGACAGAAGGACACAAGAACAGACCTCAGAGCTGCCGTCAAGGCCTGAAAAAAGTATTTGTTACCCTGACCTCACCTCTGACCAGTCAGACCCCGAACCCCGAACCCAGGGTGTCCTGTGATTTTTCCCTGTATAATCTGTAACCTATACCCCATGGGGAATTGGTTTGTTCAGAGCAAAAGCTCCCCATCTTCGTACTGGCCAACTCAATATCCAACTACTGTCTCTTTCTACTCTGCAAACTCCGGCTCACGCATTTCTTTGCCAGTGTGTGCAAGCAGGCTAGCCAAAGGAAGAACGATGGCGTTCCGGTAACACAATAAACAGGGCACCCCTTCACAGCAAAGAAGGGTCTGGTCTAGCATGTCAAGGGTGCTGAGGTGGAGAAATTCGTGCTCCGTTCTACCCGTGAGCAGAAAATTGAGTTGGGAGGGGATAGGAGGTACTCCCCCAGTGAAGAGACACTTGGCCACTCAGAGGTGGAACCCCAAATTTTACTCCTCCTTACAGTAACTGACCTAAAGATTAGCACCTGCTGACTACATAACTCAAGATAGCTTACTCAATTCTCCTTATTCCAAAGCCAAAAATGGACCGATTGAATCCCTCCTGACCCTGTCTGTGGCATTTGACACTTCCAATGGCATCTTCCTCCTGGAAGCCCCTCTCCCCTTAGTCTCCATGACAGTACTTCCTCCTGGTGTTTCCCTAGGCCACTTCCTCCCCATCTCCTTTGTGACCTAGTCTCTTCCTGCCCACCCACAGATGGTGGCATCTCTCATTCTACTTTCTCTCCCTAAGCAATCACGTCACTTCATATTTTTAACTCCACCTTTATGCTGTCAACACCCAGAAGTATGTACCTAAGCCCAATCTCCTGCGGGGCTCTTGACTTCATGTCCAGTTCGTTCCTGCTCATTTACATGAAAGTCCCTTGAGCACCTCAGATTTAATGCATCTAACTTTGCGTTTTTATCCTTCTTTCCACCCACAGTCTTGCTTTTTCTCATTTTTATTAATGAAGGCATCACCCCTGTGGTCAGTCTTGCCTCTTCATTTTCTTGCACAACCTCAATTCAAATCAGCAAGCAAGTCTGTTCAATTTTCTCTTTAACGTCTCTCCTACCCTTCTCCTCTCTCGTTCCCACTGCCATTGTCTTCACTCGAGGTAGTGCCATTTTTAAAGCAATCACTGGGGCTGTCGATCAGTGGGTCTTTAGGATTCCTCTCACCCATCAGCGTGACTTTTCTAAAACAAAAATCTAATCATTCCTATCTGCCACTTAAGTGTTTGAATGGTTCCCGCCTGCCAAATGCTTTGCTGTGGGCTGCAGGGCCTCCCAAGGGCTGGGCCCACCCACTCCAGCCCTGGCTCTCTGTGCATCTCTCCTCAAGCTGAGCTTCTTATATTTATCAGTCTTCCCTACCTATGTCTCACTTCATATCCTTTCTTTGCATTGTGGTCTCTACCCAAAACTATCACACACACACACACACACACACACACACACACACACACACACCCCTCTCTAAAACCCTTCCCGGACACTTCCCCTTCTTCCCTCCATTTGTAGAACTGGGCTTCGCTGCTCTGGTAGATAACTTTGTCTTGGTGCCAATGATTTATTGTTCTTTTGTTCCTTTATGTCTTTTTTTTTGAATTTTTTATAAAAATTTATTTGAGTTAAACAGAGAATACACCTGGAAGCAAGATCTCAACAGGCTGGGATAAAAGCTTCTTTTTTCTGTCTTCTTTCAGACTATCTCCTTTTGAAGGCAAAGAGTGAGGTTGTACACTGTACCCCTTGCAAACAGCACAGCAGCAGAAACAGAGCTGGGACAATAATTATCTGTTGAGTTAGTTAACTGAATAAACATCTACTTTGCTCCAAACACATTTACAATTCTTGGCTCAGCTGATTTTGGGGACTGAACCATCAACCACTCTGGCTTAAAATCCAATTCGCCACCATCCTTTCTTGTATCATGTGAAAGTTTAATGTTCACTAAGGCCTGTGGAAATTAAAACGTAAGCAATGCATTAATATCCCTTGTCCATAGAAATAAAGCCCATGATAAACAGTTATGTAAATCAATTTTCATCTCAAACCACCTCACTTTTTCCAATTACAGTCTCAGCGTAAGTCAATACCATAGACCTTTCAGAATTTCTTAACCATGAAGGAATTTGTAGTTTCCTATTAATTTATGCAAATCATTATTAGTTTTGTAATTTATAGCAAAGCGGAGAACACCCAATGTTAACAGTAACTTACGCACGAGCTTCCTCCATGTCATTTCTCCATCCTACCATTCCTCAGACCCCTCCCCTCCAACTATAATGAGCAATTTAACACAGAAAAGGGATGACTGATGATTTATTCAAATATTCCTTTATGAATAAAATTTTAGTTAATAATGTCTTTGGGTTACTCCATCAAAAGAGAATCAATGACTCAGATATGTCAAAAGTCATTAAATTAACTTTATCTCAGAAGTCTCTAAAATGATGATAATAAGTGTGAAAACATAACTATAATATCTTCTAAAGAAGAACTGATAAAGCACGTAGCCTTTCCCCATTAAGTGGCACTGCAAGTAGATATATTAATCAGGATTCTTGGGTCATGAGCAACAGACTAATTCTGTCTAAGGGAAACTGGGTAAGAGAGGGTTTATTGGAAGACTATTGAGAGCTCACAGTATCAGTGAGGAAGACTGGAGACTTGGACTTGGAAATAGGCAGCAGACTGGGCAGCTCCAAGAGACAAGAACGTGGAATAGTAGGGATGTCCCACAGCAGGAGGGGTCTGGTCAGCGTCCTTCCATCACACATGAATGGGGTCCGACTTTCCTTTTCTTTCTATTACTCAAATTCACTTCCACAGGTAATTTATCTATTTAGCTTGGGGTGCATTACACCTGACATTTATCCAGGGGACAGCAGGACACTGTCACAATCTCCCTGAGTCAGCTCAGCCTGCTGTAACAAAGTGCCACAGTATCAGTGAGGAAAACTGGGGGGGTGGGTTGCCATAGGCATTCAGTATACGTCACAGTCCCTCCAGATCATAACCCATGAGGAAGAAGTAACCGGCCACCAAAAGCACGGGTCTTCCTGGGCACCCAACCAGCAACCATTAAGTTAGTGAATAAACTGACTGAGTGTCTGAGGTCACGATACAATAGTGGAAGAGTGTAAAACATTGACTTATTTCATTAAATTAAATAGAGGGATTAATTACATTAGGAATAATTTTGAAGAAAACAAAACCATATTTATACACACCTATGAAAAATACAAGTTGTTGAAACAAACATATTATTTCCCTTTCCCTGAGTCTTCTGTTTCTGCTCCCTTTATAAATAGTTTTCTTGACAGAGAAGCCACAACAGTGGAAAGAATCCTCAAACTGGTAGGATTCTGGTAGTGGCCCGAATGCTCTGATCTAGCTATTCTGCAGGCGAATGTGACTCAGACTTGTCACTGAACAGAGAGAGAGCTTGGCGAGATGACTGACTGGAGACCTTATAAAACAGCCTCCTAGGGTAAAAGGGGGAGTGGATGGTGATGGAAGACTTCACTTGGGGTGGTGAACACGCAATACAATATTCAGAACATGTATTGTAGAATTGTACACCTGAAACCCACATGATTTTATTAACCAATCTCACCCCGATAAATTCAACAAAAACTTTAAAAAGACATTACGCTTACACACTAGGGCCCTGGCAGCTCCGGGCATTGAGTAGGTGGATTCCGGTTTCTTAGAGCCCAGGTTCTCGAGGCCTGACCCAAACATTTAAGAAAAATACAGGCTCCACTGCAAATCTCCCATCAAAAATCATGTCCCATTCAAATGACAAGGACTGGGTGTTAAGGGCCCAGATGCATTCCACCTGTTATGGGCAGGTATTTGCTGTGTGATTGCATCTTCAGGAAAATCCCCTTGGCTGACAGGATAAATACTTTAGACACGATTTTTTCCTAGGTGGTGTGAGATAGTAAAAGTGATTTCAGCAGAATATTGTACTTTATCAACCTTTCCTTTTCTAACCTCACAGGAGCCTTTAGAACGATGTGCTCACAAACAGATCCCAAATCATGGGACAAAGCTGCAGCCCCCTGATGCCACGTACCAACCTGGCTGGATCTCTGTGTCGCTTGTCCCTGGCTCTTCAGGACTTGCTGTGCCCCACGTGTTGTCTAGAAACAAGACAGTGATTTGTTACCCATTCGGGGGAAGCAGGGCTTGGAGTCAGACCCTTGGCCCGGGTGCAGGAGGCTTGGGCTCCAGATAGGAAGAAGGAGGAGTCGGGGTGGCATTAGAAGGTGCTTCGGGGGGTAAAGCAGACAGTTCCACCCTAGTGCCAGCATCAGGGTCTAGGCAGTGAGTTGGGGAAGGGGAGGTAGTCGAGGAGATACAGAGATAGGAGACGGGCATCTCCTAAGGTTCCTAAGTGTCGCCGTGGGTGGTGTGATGGATTGAATTATGCCGCGCTCCAGAATTTATTTGTTGAAGTCCTTACTCTCAGGATCTCAGAATGTGGTCTTATTTGGAAAAACGGTCGCGGCAGAGGTAATTAGTTAAGATGAGGTCATGCTAGAGCAGGGTGGGCCCTAATCCAGGATGACTGAGGTCCATATAAAAGGGGAAATTTGAACATAGACACACACACACACAGAACACCACATGAAGCTGGAGTGTGCAGCCACAGCCAAGGAACCATCCGCAGCTGAGAGAGAGGAATGAAATAGCTTCTCTGTCACACTGTCAGCAGAGACCCACCCTGCCTGCTCCTCAGTGTCCAACTTCTGGCCTCCAGACGGTGGGACAACAAATTTCCGTTGTTCAAGCTGCCCATTTGCGAGGATTTGTTGGAGCAGCCCCAGGAAGCAGATGGGGTGGCTTGTCTTAGGGAGGGGTTTGCTGCTACAAACCCCAGTTTGTGTATGAACAGAGTTCCATTGCATTTGTTACCTGTTCGGGAACAGCAGCAGAAAATATTATTCATCTGACACCCCAAAGATTCCTCACTTACAGCCAAATGTTTCATACCTGCGAATTTTTTCTTTTTCAGACTGAGAGTTTTGTTCCCTTCACACCCAATTGTTTAGACCATGGGAATGTATCCGTGTGCCAATTTATTACAGGTTTGGGAAAAGAACAATATTTTACGGTCAGAAACCAATTTTGTTCTGTTTTCAGCTTTGAAATCTGCTTTAAAAAATCACATTCTGGCTACTATTCATTCTACCAGTTTTTCCAATAGCTTTTAGGCCAAAACCAATAAAATTTTGACCCGAAGCAACCCAGCCATCTCTACAAGATAGGAGTCTGTGTCTCCTCAGGCTCCGCTGTTTGGCAGAGTAACAGTGTGTCCGAACCGTATGCAAACGAGGTAATCTCTGGGTGAGAGGCTGGAGAAATCAAGACAGAATCCACAACGTAAAGCGTTTTTTTCCTTCAGAGAAACCCTTTCACCCTGACAGGTGTGTGCTTTTGAAATGCTTGTACCTCATAGAGAACTAAATTTGTATTTCAAATAATGGCACAAAAGCAAGGCTCATATGTATACACATTTTCAACTCATAATATGAAGCCAATAATAAGCGTACTTTTGGGCTTTCTTTTTCCCCATTTAGCAGCGAAATATGTACATTTTGGTGACAAAACATCACTTTTTCAGAGATGCTATCATCTGGAAACCCCGAGGGTAAGTGCATCATAGCTGTTTGGTAAGTGAAATCACAGCCTAACGTTGTCATGTAAAGCAGCCCAGGCCTCGGACTAAGAGAGAGGCGGACACATTCTCCTCAGTCCGTTTGTGCCGTTATGTCTGCATACTTCCCAGTTTTCCTCCAGCCAGAGTTCATATTATCTTTTGGTATCAAATTAGCTTCATTGGTCCCATATTTATTGGCAATCTTTCTGATGACAATTCAGAGATGAGTCACCTCTGCAGTGACAACATAATTATATTCATGTGTCGAAGTGGGGACACCGTATCTGTCCTACCATTTGTACAGCGGTGGCATGATGAGGAACCGAAAAGACTGAAGGCCGGTGAAACTCTTCAAAGACTGAATTTGGTTTCTAAAAAGCATGGCGTGACAAAGATGCACACGGTCGGTGAGAGCTGACAGTTCATGCGGGATCAGAAGGCTCTTGGAGACCAGTGTCATCTCATCAATGCCAAGGACACAAAATGGCCATGAAATCCAGCAACACAAGGAACATCATGCCATCTTGTAATCATTCCCCAAGGTTGAAACCTGGACTCTCCAGTTTCTCCCTCAAAACTGAATGTCTTTCCAATATCCCTACTTCCATCGACAAAGGTGGTTGGTGCAAGTCCCCTCCAGGTGGGCTCCACGACACCCAGATCTGAGCCATTGGCTTTCGGATGGCTCCCTGCCACAGCTTCCCAATATGGTTAGCACGAAGCCCTCGCTCATTAACATCTAAACCTGCTTTCTTCCAAGCATCAGCTTTCCCCTCTCACCTGCCCTTCACTCTAAACTGTGAGCTGTGGGAGCCACATGGAAGACATGGGCATTTCCTAACCTTACCATGTGGTCTCCTATTCCCTGTCCCCTGTGTTTTCAGCACCGTGGCCTTCCATGAATCAGAAGAGGGAGAGCAAAGGCCTGCAGTCCCCAATCCGTGCTCCCTTCCAACACTGCAAGGAGCGGACACGGAGAGGGGGCTTTGGAGGACAGGTCATCCTGGATATTGCCCATCAGCCTTCTCATCACCTCGGGTCCAGCATTTCTAGCAAGAGTCTCAGAATCAATACACTTGCTTCCAGTTTCCAGATCACTGCCTGAACCAAGCTGATCCACCTTCTCATTATTCTTCTCGTATGTATACATTCATTGCTTGTTTACAAAAGTTCGGTTTACTTTTTTCATTCACACACTCTAGTCTGCCAGTTGCCATTCTCTGGATTTAATGATATGTTTTGCAGTAAATTAGAGGAAACAACACCTCCTTCTGCTCTGTCTGCTCCCCTCCCCCAGTGAGTGAGCTTCTTAAGAGGAGCCCCTCCCAGCCTGCGCCCCAGCATCAGTCGCTCTCGGCGCTTCCTTCCCTACTGGAGTGTGTGTGGGCCCGCCAGGACTTTGTCTCGTGGTGCAGTAGACCTCTTGGGAAACAGTGCATCCCCGTATCAGAACAGGTGTGATGATACGCAGCAGTTGATTAGGTACCGACACCTCATTGTCTGAGCATTTGCCCAGAAGTCCTGCACCAGAAATAACTGGAAGACTTAAGATTACACAATTTTTCCCCACTGCCGGAAGAAATGAGGACTTGCGAGCATGTCGAGATCAGCTATGGTGAAATACATGTGGCACCTCTGCACACGCGAATATTTTGCTTCAGGACAAGTTCTGAGCCAAGGTCCAAACTGTTGCTTCTTGGAAAGCAAGTTGGGTTTACCCGAAGCACTCTTCATGAGCTATAGCAACTTCTGCAAGGAGAGTCTGTGCGATGGATCAGCAGCCCATCTAGCGGTGCCTCGTGGAGGAAAGCTCGTCTGCATCTGGCTCCTCCTTCTGGGGGCTGATTGACATTTACCACCAGGAATCTCCAGGTCGGGGTAACCTACAGTTAGAGCCGCTCCTGTTAATTGGTACTACAGGAAATTGTGCATACTTTATGCAAAAATGGTCAGCATTTTAATGTATAATTGAACAGAAGCTAAGATTTATGTCTTCCTGCACTTCAGATTGGACTTAGCACTTTACACACGCTCTCTAAACATGCAAGGAGATGATGATGATGAAAAAGACCCAAAGCCTCATCAGGCAGTGGTAGCCTATATCGGATATAGTGGCGAACACAAGGCCCGCAGCTACTGCAGGCGCCTGTCTAGAGAAGAATGTTGGGCTAAACATTCCTACACAATGGTTTACTAATGTTATGACCTTGGACAAGTCATTCAATGGACCTGAAACTGAAGATGCTTCATTTACATTGTGGGTGATAAAACCTGTCTCCACAGGATTGTTGTAAGAGTCAGCGTGAGTCTGCAGTGAAATGCAAAGGCCCGTGAAAACATGAGCTAACACCACCACTCCATTATCAAGGAGGTTCTGGTCTGGCTTTGGGTCCCTTCATTTTGAAATGATCTTACTGTATGGTTCACACACGGCTTACATTTATTACTTAGAAGTGTCTCCTGCCTTTCTGTGCCTGCTGAAAGCACACACATCTACTGCCCTTCTTGTTACACCTTGCTGTGGTTGTCACCAAGGACTGGTAGACCAGCTACTTGCCTTCTGGGGTTCACCTGGCACCCAACTATTTACAGTCTTCCTCCCTTCAAGATATCCCTCTACTCTGCTCACCTGGAGTATTAGAGGCTCTTCCAATGAGCAGGTGGGGTGGAGAGGGGTCTGCAGATTTCAAGGTTAGGGGAGAGGTTAGATGCAGCCATCAGGATGCATCCATGCACAGTCACGCCAGCTGCTGCAGACACAAACCCTCTGTGCTGAAAATAAATGCCACTGGGTACAGAATGCCACATTTTTGTGATGCATTATTATTGATCTTGTGTTTGTATCAAATCACAATGGCTGAAGAGACATGATGATTGCTTCTCAATACTCAGGGAAATACATTTGCTTAGTCTTTGGGATTCGTTATTGTAAACTAATTGACACATTGAACAGGGAAGTGCAAGTAAGAGACAACCCCCAGCAGGTATGAAGCTACCCATTGGAGTGAGCAAAGTGAATCTGTCTTTATTCAACATCTCCTTTTACAAAACAGTAGTGGTTCCCCCACACAGAGGCCTTGGAGCTGTGCTCTAGATGACAAAAATCAGTCAAGACAATTGGCTGCTAGATTTCTCCAAAATAGTAGTGCCAGCCATGTGACTCTTCCCCAACAGAAGGAAGGGCTGGTCTCAGGGGAAATGGGAAGGGGAGGGTATGAAATTTCAAGTGAATGTCAGCTTGCCTGCGGCTGCCCACGGCAACCATTTTGCAACATATAAAAACTACCCATTTTGCATACGCACTGTGGTTGAGAAGTCAGTGGAGCTGGCAACAATGTTCAGGGAGTATTTACAGAGTTAATGGACTGAATGAAGTTAGGGTCAGAAAGGAGACAATGGAGCAGGAGTAGGGGAAGCTTTGTTTTCAGATATCAGTGTGTGCCCCTGGTCATGCTCCCTCGTTCCGTCTGCACAAAGATCACAAGAGCTTGATCTCCCACAAAAAAATTAAAATTAAAATTAAATAAATCTAGGGTGATTTGAGGTCCTGGATGAGGTCCTCCGGCCCAGAAATCAAGGCCCCAGGGCGTCTCAGACTGATTTGTATGGCCTCAATTGTTAGCTGCAGCCAAACGCTGCATGACTTTTTATTTATGTTTGCTCCTTTTTATTTTATTTTATTTTATTTTATTTTATTTTATGTTTTAAATATATTTTATTGATTATGCTATTATAACTGTCCCTTTTTTTCCCTCCTCTTTATGTCCCTTTGCCCTGCACTCCACCTCCCACCAGCACTCCCCACCCCCTTAGTTCATGGTTCGTACACATAAGGTCTTTGGCTTCTCTATTTCCTATACTATTCTTAACTTCTCCCTGTCTATTTTCTACCTACCATTTATGCTTCCTATTCCCTGTACCTATTCTCCCCCCATCCCCTCCCTGCTGATAACCCTCCATGTGATCTCCATGTCTGTGATTCTGTTCCTGTTCTAGTTGTTTGTTTAGTTTGTTTTCATTTTTGTTTTTTTAGGTTCAGTTGTTGATAGTTGTGAGTTTGTTGTCATTTTACTGTGCATATTTTTTATCTTCTTATTTTTTTTAGATAAGTCCCTTTAGCATTTCATATAATAAGAGCTGGGTGATGATGAACTCCTTTAACTTGACCTTATCTGAGAAGCACTTTATTTGCCCCTCCATTCTAAAGGATAGCTTTGCTGGATACAGTAATCTTGGATGTAGGTCCTTGCCTTTCATGACTTTGAATACTTCTTTCCAGCCCCTACGTGCCTGTAAGGTTTCTTTTGAGAATCAGTTGATAGTCTTCTGGGAACTCCTTTGTAGGTAACCATATCCTTTTCCCTTGCTTCTTTTAAAATTCTCTCCTTATCTTTAATCTTGGCTAATGTAATTATGATGTGCCTTGGTGTGTTCCTCCTTGGGCCCAACTTCTTTGGGACTCTCTGAGCTTCTTGGACTTCCTGGAAGTCTGTTTCCTTTGCCAGATTGGGGAAGTTCTCCTTCATTATGTTTTCAAATAAGTTTTCAATTTCTTGCTCTTCCTCTTCTCCTTCTGGCACCCCTATGATTCAGATGTTGGAACATTTAAAGTTGTCCTGGAGGTTCATAAGACTCTCATTTTTTTGAATTCTTATTTCTTCATTCTGTTCTGGTTGAATGTTTATTTCTTCCTTCTCCTCTAAATTGTTGATTTGAGTCCGGGTTTCCTGCCCATCACTGTTGGTTCCCTGTGCATTTTCCTTTATTTCACTTTTCATAGCCTTCACTTTTTCCTCAGTTTTGCAACCATACTCAACCATTTCTGTGAGCATCCTGGTTACCAGTGTTTTGAACTGTGAATCTGTGCACGAGATAGTTGGCTATCTCGTTGTTGCTTAGTTGTATTTTTTCTGGAGCTTTGATCTGTTCTTTCATTTGGGCCTTTTTTTTTTTTTTTTTTTGTATAGGCACACCTGTTATGTAGTAAGAGGCAGAGCCTTAGGAATTCAACAGGGTGGGATAACCCACGTCACTGCGTTGTGGTACTGTATGCGGGGAAGGGGTCCAAAAGGGAACAATGCTGCTTGCTGGGGTCTTAGCCAGCTTTCAGTCACTTCTGCCACTACCCACAAGCAAATTGGGCCCTTCTGCTGCTGATTCCTGGGTAGGTGGTTTTGTGTAAGTTCTAGGATCCTGTGGGTCTCTCCAATGAATTCTCCTGTGAGGCTGGGAGTTTCTCCTGCTGCTGCAACCCCCACAGGTTTTTTCAGTCAGCAGTTTTGAGGCTTTATTTCCCCACACTGGAATCCTGGGCTGCATGGTCTGTCTCACTCCCCAGTTGTTCCTCCAGGTTTATCTGCACGCAAATGTGGGGCTACCAGCTCTGCCAGCTGCCACCTTGCCCAATCTGTGAGCCACTGCCTTGCCCGCCCTGGTCCTCCAGCCGCCACCTTGCCATGAGTCCTCTCTGCCCTGGCTGCCCATCTCCACCCCTCCTACTGGTTCGGGTAAATGTTTCTTCTTTAACTCCTTGGTCGTCAGACTTCCATATAGTTCGATTTTCTGGCAGTTTTTGTTGTTTTTTGTTTTTAAATTTGTTGTTGTCCTTCTTTTGGTTGTGCGAGGAGGCACAGTGTGTCTACCTACGCCTCCATCTTCTGCATGACTTTGATTTAGTAAAGAAATTCCTGATTTAGGAAAGATACTTCGTATCCAGAAGATAGACCTCGTTTGTTTTTTTTTAAATCATTTATTAATTACTCAGTAATCAAATGTATATTCTTGTCAAGACAGTGGGCCAGATCCCATGAGCAATGGAGGAAGGTGACAGCTTATTTTTTTGACTCAGTAAGTTTTGGATTTGCCTGCTGACTCTGGGCTGCCATTGGCCCACATCCCGGAGAACCCCCGCCCCAGTCCCCAGCCACATGACACAGCCATACCGTTACCTAAGCAGTTCTTTGATTCCAGAGGATGAATTTAAGAACAACAAGGAAAAGTGTTGAGTCCAATGGAGACTCCACCACTTGTCCCTTTGCAGTTTATATGTGTTTTCTAATATTTTATAATGTTTCAGTTGTTTTTATTATGAAATATAGCACAGTACCAAAAACGCACAAAATAGAAATGGGCACCACAGGGAGGCATCGTGAAGTGACTCAGACCCCCCATGGCCAAGGCCACAGAAGCCACCTGTCACCCTGTCACCCAGAGAGCACCGCCGTTCCCGCTGTAATCTCGTCCCTGATTTAATTTATTCTTTTACCTTGTAAACATTCCAAACACAGTAATTCGGTTTTGACTGTTTTATGTAAATAATTATACACAATACACAGTCTTTTGTATCTGGTTTCTTTCACTGATTCATTTTCTGAGATGCTATGCTGTGATATGTGGCTATAGTACATTTTTATTACTGCTTAATAATTATGATTTTCCCACATTTATTAGGTTATAATACACTGCAATTTGGTTATCATTATTATTGTTTATGGATACATAGGTGGTTTCTCGTTTTCTACTGTAAGAATGATGCTGCTAAAAACGCCCTCTCTTGGTGCAAATGAACCACATCTACATGCGGTGTACACCTGGGAGTGGAATACCTCGGTCACAGGCATCGATGTCTACCATTAGCACACGGTGCCAAGCAGCTTCCTAAAGTGGTGGTACCCGCATCACTCCTGCCGGTGCAGCGCGTGTTTCCATTGCCTCGTGTCCTCGTCACCCCCTCCTGTTGGCCGTCTTTTTCATTTCTGCCCTTCTGCTGGAGTGCGGAACTTCCACATCGCGATTTTATCCTGTATCTTCCTGCCAAATTTCATGTATTTATTGGGTACACCCTGTCCAAATCTTTTGCCTACACTTTTGGTTTGCTGTGTTTTTATTCTTAAAGATTTGTGTGCACCCTTTACATATTCTAAATACAAGCCCATCGTTGGTTTTATATATTGAAAACTCCTTGTCACCTCTAGGACAATAAAAAGATCATTATTTTCCAGTTTTTAAATGTTCTTTTTTCTCCATTCTGAACTCAGAAGTTGTATTAGTTTCCTGGTGCTGCTATAACAAATTAACACAAACTTTGTGGTTTGACATAATAGAAGTTTATTCTCTTACATTCTTCAGGGCAAAAGTATGGGAAGTGTCTTTGGGGCCGTGCTCCCTCCAGAGGCTCCCATGGGGAATCCTTCCTGCCTCTTCAGCTTCTAGTGGTTGCTCACAGTCCTTGGCTTGTGGCTGAATCACCCCCATCTTGGCCTCTTTCTTCATGTGTCTTTTCCTCTATGTGCCTGGGTCTCCTCCTCTTCTGTCTGTTATAAGCACACTTGCCATTGGATTTAAGGTCTACCTGGGTAATCCAGGATGATCTCATCTCAAAATCTTTAATTTAATTATACCTGCAAAATCCTTTGTCCAAATACAGTCACAGTCACAGATTCCAGGAGTTAAAATGTAGACACATCAGTTTGGGGAACACCACTGAACCCAACAGAGAAGTTATACATGCATTTACTATTCTTCTAGTGATTGCAGCCAAAGGTAAAATGTGCACCCCTGACTTACTGAAGACAAATATTAGTGTCTCTAATATTTTCCCAGAAAATGCAAGGACACTGGAATACTTTAAATTTATTTATTACCCTCACTAACTCCACATCATCGGGGAAGCACATTTTATTATATTTATTGTAACTCTAAAGAGGCACTATTATTTTCACTTCATGCATTCAGTACGTGGACATCACAATAGATCAGGCGTAAACATTAAATGTTTTGAAGCTTCTCACCAATGAAGTAAGAACTTTTGTTTTCTTCTATGAATTTCATTTGTTTACTCCACAAATACTTATTCAGTGCCTTCTATGTACCAGGGATTGGAGTGGAGGAGGAAGCATAGCAGACAAAGCATGGGTTATAAAACTGTAAATTGGAGCTTCGGTCTGAAGAGGGTCTCTGAGATGATCTGGTGCCTCAAACCTTCTTGTGTGACTAAGGAAACTGAGGGTTGAATAACTTCCTATGCCTGGAGGTCACATAGTCAGAACCCTCAGGTGCTTAAACACCCAGTCCAGCACCTGTGATTCCCAGAGTGGACATACACTCCTAATGCAGGAAATGCGTTTACAGAAGACATGGGCATCGAAGAAAAACAGGCAGAATAATGTTGTTTTACAGACACAGTGGAAACTTCCTCATAAATGCTGATCTGTGGTCAAATATAATAGCCATGACTAACTCTGGAAAAAGATAAGACCTGTAGAATGTTCTAGTAGTGGGAAAATTTAATATATTTTTAGTAATGATAATGCAATTTAATACCACTCGAGCATTCACAATATGCCAGGCATTGTGTAAAGAGTTTTATGGGGGGGGAGGTATTTAAGTTGCATGTCCCCGTTTACATAAGAGGCTACTGAGGCACAGAAGGGCAGGAACTTGCCTGCTGAGGTGGTGACATGGCGCCTGGGGGAGCCAGGTTCTCCGATTCTCCAGGCAGCCCTCGACCTGGGCGCGGAGCCACAGAGAGAGGCAGCTGTCCTTCCAGGGGTTCCCTGTGGTGTTCGCACAAACTCCCCCCATCGCACCGTGTATCCCACGGAGAGAAGGGAAGAGAAGAGTGGCTTGATCCTTTTCCTCCTCGCCTGAATCTCTTTCTAGAACCTTCTATTGATGCTATTTCTTTCTGTGTTGAAGAAATAATTCCAATTTGCCACCTAACACACGGCCGTTGTGTCAGAGAGGGCGAACTTGTTGCTGTGTTTTGTGGCTGGTCCATACGCTGCTGTCACGGTGACAGAGTGAGCAGGGACAGATTGGCAGGAAGAGTGATGGAAAGGTCTCATTTTAACAAAGTGTCCTCTCTTCAGAAATCATCACCCCAGAGTGGTTGCTTGGCAATCAAGCCCTCACTTGTTAAAAATGCCCACACTTCTCAGAGGCAGTAGGCACGGACAGAAACGTCCCCCTGCCATCACATGTCAGTTCTCACCGCCCGTGATGAGTAGGGATGACAAGGAGCAGGAATCCTAAATGGCTCCGTGCAGACTCATCACTGAGCTGTTGACAACACCGTCCACCCCTTGGGACCAGAATTTCTGCCTTAGTATTCTCTGCAGGGAGGCTGCCAGCTCCAGTGTCTAATCACACGAGCCACATTCATGCATCTCAAATAGCATGTAGGTAAAAGTCCTTCTGATTGAAGGGGCTCCAGTCTTGCTTTCAGATCTGGAGTTGCTTGCTCCGGCTGTCACGGCATCGAAGTGAGGTAATGGTGTTGTGAGAGAGGAGGACGAGCTGGCTTAGTCACTGTCCTATAATTTGCCCCCCTACGTTAGCACCGTAAATAACACGGTATATACTCTGGGAGGGACCAATACTGACAGTATGGGCACTGATCTTTTTTTACTCTTCACATTGTCTAAATTAAACTTTGTAAGATAAGCCCTAAAATGTTAAAAAGTAAAGTTTCAAGAAGTCGCAGGGACCACTTTTTTCCTTTGTTCACGAGGGAGGCTGGCTGGCGGCAGTATCTGAAGTCTCCTCATGCCCATTCCCGCGGCCCTGAGGTGGTCACAGCAGGGGAAAGGCTCGGGCCCCTGCGCCTTCCCACAGCACAGAAGGAAGGAAGGAAGGAAGAGTGCTTTCCCTGCCACCCCCTCCTCTGAAAACAGTGGTAGCAATGAAATGTAACACACGTGGTATCTAAAACTTAAAAGGCCTTAATTTTTAAAAAGTGCAGAATAGTACATAAAAGGATCGTAACAGTCGTTCCTTAGTGTCCCTGTGAAACAATAGGGGTCTCAGGAAGGCTAGTGAGGCCTGGGCAGGGGCAGGAACCCAACCAAACCAACACTACCAGAAAAGGAATCTTCAAGAATGTATCAGAGGCCTGAGGGTGAGGGTGGCCTTAGGGATTCCAAGGAGGAGGGATTCCTGGAGCGCCAGGAGCATGCTACTCCCTCCTCTCTCTTTGCCTCTTACTTCTGGTTCTAATGCATTCTCCTTCCTCCTCACCACCTCTTCCTCCCTCCTGTCTCCTCCTGTCTCCTCCTTCCCTCCGCCTTCTCCACCTTCCCCTCCCCACACTCTTCCTCCTTCTCCTTCCCCTCCCCTTCCTCTCACTTATGCTTGGCTCTCTTCAGTTGTTCTCACCTACTACAGACAGGATGTCCCCTGTGGGACAGGAAACGTGGGTTCCCACAGCAAACGAGATGACCCGTTTCAGCAACCTGCTCACATTGCCCATCTGGTAGAGGAAGAGCCAGGTTTCCCCAAACTGTGTGACACACGCTGTTCAGACACACGGGGGAGCGCCTGGGAAACCCCACCTCTTACGTAGCTTGTGCTCACAATGGCAGAGTCAGCCGGTAAATTGGGGGCGTTTGACTTTGGCCATTGTTGGAAGAATGTTCTTCTCACCTGAGATCAAGAGACCATTTCAGTCACACCACGTATTTCATTGGACAAGCTTATCTTAGCCTCCTGCGATTGGTGATGAGAACAGAAAATGTTTCTCCTAACACAGGATCCCCAGTGGAGAGAGGACCTGGCGTGGGCGCTGTCTGCGTAATCCCCGTTAGAAAGAGGAAGAGGAACCCCCAGACAGGACAGAGATGCAGGGACACGAGCAGCAGGGTGTCCAGCCAGTGCAATAAAGAAGACTTAGAGCTGGACTTGGGGATCTCAAGGCTACTTACCCAGAAAAAGAGGGAAGAAATGAAGGGGGGAGGAGAGAGAGAAGGGGCTTTCTTACAATACGAAGACTGCAGCATGCTAAGTTTGAAAGAGCATCTGAAACGTGGAAGGTATATATGAGATTATTGCTCTTTCGAGTGAAGTGCTTTCGCCCAAGGCATCTCCCAACCATTCCTAAGACACCAGCTCAAAGCCCCCTTTCTTTCTGGGAACCTTCTTGACCCTCCAAAGGGGACCAGCCCCACTCCTCATTTCCACCTCTTCTCAGCCCCTGCGTGTCTCTTTCATACGATTATTGCAGTTTGTAACAACATATTTTATAATCCTTCGTGAACGACTGTCTCCGTCACTAAACTACGAGTCACAAGAGAGCAGTTTTGCTCCTCACCACATCCCCAGAGTCTCACACACCTGGTATGAAATAGATGCTCAGCTAATAAATCTGGAATTATTATTGATTTTAAAAGGACTGTTCTAGGAGGTTTTTATCAGCAAACTAAACAGATATGATACCCTTTTAACTAATTATATAGCAATATAAACCAAATTCTCTATAATGCTTATGGCACAGTGGTGGTATTGAGGCAATTTTTTATATTTCAACATTTTCTCATTTTTCTACAGGGAAAACTTTGTTATATAATGTCTAGTATAATAAAAATGACAGAAAAATAGTTGTGTTCTCAGCGATTGTATTTTAAAATGATCAGAAGCTTCTGGACCTTTAGCCAACCAAGTTCCCAACCCCTGCCATCCCAACGGGACCCACATCGAACCCAGGTTCGTGCACCTCCTGGGGTGACACAGATGGGCAGGGGCTCCTGTATTCCAGCGCTTGCGTGGGCGGGCGTCGTTTGCATTCATGTGTGTCGTGTTCTCAAGTGTTGCTATAATTTCAACAAAATCTAAATTGGTCCGTGAATCACTTCACCAAGCAGCGACAGTCAGACCAAATGCTTCCCAGTTTCACACGTCCTGAAAGGCCGGCCCCCCACTGGGACATGTCATTACAAAGAGGTCCCTCTGTCTTCAGAGGTGTCTGCATACCTTGAACCTTAATTAAGTTCGCAGGACAAAACAACTGAGGGTGTGAGAGTGAAGGTGAACATGTGTGCAGAGGAAAAGGGGACTAACGTGGCAGGGGAGGGCGTTTTTCACCAGCTCGGGCAGGTAGGGGCTGGGGACGACCAGGTGGGTCACTCCCCAAGAACTCAACAGCTCAGCCCTGATCATTGTGTGAGGCTCTGACCTATTTACCGTCTTCAGAAAAACTTCTGCTGGGACAAACAGCACAGGCCATCACGGTTGGAGGCCCTTTGTACATTGATTTTTTTTTTTTTGCTATATTAATATCTATTTCTATGTTTCTCACCTTCTGGAAAAAACCGAATTGATTTATTAGGGTAGCATGTAAACACAAAGCTTAAACTGATTAACAAGAGATGGAGGAAAGCTGAGAAGCCCTGAATGGGGAGACCCGTTGCAGATTTGGGTGATCTACGCATTAAATATATTTTTAATCCACAGCCTGGCTTCCCTGCCCACTTCCCCACCTTAGAATAGGGCCTCGAGGCCTGAGACCTGGACAATTCTGGAAGGTAACCCGTTCATCTTCAGAGTCCAGCATTCCCCCATGTGGATTTCAGTAAACTCTTAATAAGCAAAACACTTTGTTTTTTTTTTAATTACTTTATTGTTGTTCAATTACAGTTGTCTGCATTTCCCCTCCCCCACCCCAGCCAAACCCACCTCCCTCCCTTACTTCCACCCTCCCCCTTGGTTTTGTCCACAGTGCCCTTTATAGTAGTTCCTGAAAACCCTTCCCCCCTCCCCTCTGGCTATTGTTAGATTGTTCTTAGAACACTTTCTTTTAAAAAGCAAATGGGCAATTCACCGCTCTAGAGTGGGAAGCTTATTTGCAGGGCCTCTGTCAGGGCTCTGCCCTGCAGGCTAAGTCAACTCTGAGGAAGAATTACGGATCAGTGAGGTTCCTGGGGACATACGGCCTCACTGTCAGCTGGTGCCACACTCTGCCCTTGACTCTGACTTCGCGTGGAGCCTGTGTCTCTCTGATGTCCTGCTCACCCAGTCCATAAATCCTGGATGAGTGAATAAGCGCATCGTCCACTCTGTGCAAGACACAGTCTGGGAGGTTCCACTTTGTTTGTGGAATTCCAGATTTAAAGGCGAACAAGCAAGGGAGATTGGGCCTGCGGATGAGATTCCTTAGATGAGACCCAGTTTGCAGAGGGCTGGGTTTTACCAGGACAGAGTCCCCTGTGCAGCTTCTATTGTGCAACATAAGCACCCCAACATGTTAGAGATACTCCGGATACGCTAAAATGGAATGCCGGGCATGGATCCTGGCATATAGGTTTAAAAACAAAACAAAGCAAAACAAACAAACAAAAAAAAACCCATTGAAGACTCTGGCATATACCTGATTAAAAATCATTGATCTTAAATAATGCTTTAAGAATCATGTTCTATACACGTACTTTCCACTCGCTTGAGCACCTGTTAGTGTCTGAGAAATCATGAGGAACAACAAAGCCATTCCACGTGCGGAGGCGGAGAGTTTTGGGAGATTAAGTCCAAAGCAATAAGGTCTCAGACTGTTTCTGAAACTGACCAACAGAACAGGAAGTTCTACCGTCAATCACATCAAATCCCTCTGAGAAGTAATTGAAGGATATAAGCGTAGCAGGATGTTTAAACATACCCTCCAGGTACAATAGATGTGAAGTCCCAAACTGAAGTGCCGGAGACAGATCTCAATAGAATTATCCCCAAACTACAAGCAGATGCAATGCTCACGAACCTCTGACACCAGGTGTGGAAAGGTGGGAGTGAGTGTGAACAGAGGTGAGACTCTGAAGAGAATTTGTTCCGCATGAGCTACCCTGAAAGGTTCTGGGTGCGGGGTTGGGGCCTGCCCCTCACCCAGAGCCTAGTGAGAGAGTCCAGAGGATCATGAGTAAATCTCGCGGTGGACCCCTGTACCTGAGGGGCAGTGGGGGACAGACACGTGTCCGATTGCTCTCGAGACTGCTGAGGTTCTAGAGACTGGCTGGCTGGCTGCTTACAGAGGATTCTAAAGACAGATGTCACTTGTGTTGGGATTGGCTTCCTCCCAGATCAAGTTCAAGAGAGAAAGGATGTGTGTGTGCAGGAAGCTCATGGACTTGGATTTGGGCCAGCAGGTGTTGGCATGCAATGAGGAAACTGGCTCCGTGTCTGGGGTCTTACTGCTGAGTGCTCTCCAGCCTCACCCCCTCCCCCTTGTGCCCCACACCTGCCCAGGCTGCTGAGAAAGCCAGGGCACTTTCTCCGTGGGGGCTGGAGTGAGGGTCAAATCGTGCACACCCGCACCCTTCACATTAAAAGCCCCGGCCGTCTCCTTCCAGTGCCTCTCATAACATTTGGGACCTGCTCAAGAGGCCTCCCTGCCCTCCCAGAGACCTCTGGTATGTGCATTACAACCTCCTCCAACGCGCTCCAGTTTCTCTGCGTATGCTCGAGAGCCACACTCCAGCCACGGGGTGGGGGCTCCCACGAAGAGCAGGGAGAACCTCTCCCAAGACCCTCTCCTCCTACGAGTCTCCGCATCTGGCAGCACAGCAGGTGTGCGTACATGCGATACTGTGCGGCGCTGTGTGGTTTACAAAGCGCTTTCCTGTGTGCTGTCTCCAGCTTTCACAGCAGAATCAACACATACAACGCAGCACGTATGTACACGCGACGTTGTATAGGGCTTTGTGGTTTACAGAACACTCGCCCACATGCCGTTCTGCCTTGATGGCCGCCAACTCAACACAGTAGACTCGCTTCAAAACTGCTAATAATTAGAACTGCTGGTCTTTTTGGTAGATGTTGATACTGAAAAGACTTTGTCCCCTTTCAGGATTTGAACAGGGACTTCTAGATCATGAGTGCAGCTTCACTAAGAAGTTAACCATGTGACATTTCATTTCGGAAGGTTCTGATCGTCTGAGCTTGTTAAGATTCCTATAGATCTCCCCTCCTCCAATCCTGCATGAATCTGAACCGCTGGGAGACAGCAGGGTCCTGTGGTTAAGACTCTGGGCAACGGAGTCAGAAAAACTGGCTCCTACAGATTTTGGCTCCTACCCTTTGTGATGGTGGGTATATTTCAGTTCTTTGCGCCTGTTTGCTTAGGTGATAACGGGTTCATTGTAAGACCTGTCTGCTGTGGGTGTCAGCTGTGATTAGTGTGTATGATGCTTAGCACAGGGACTGGCAGATGCTTACCCTTTACTCACTGTTACATGTGTTTCTTATTTTTGCCCATGATGATAATTTGAATGTCATTGATTTCCATTCACAGACTATGGGCTGACAATGCTGAAGGCAAGCACTATACTCACTGAGAGAAAACACCCCTCATGAAACATCGATTCATTTATCAGTCATTTAACATAAAAACAAGCTTCCTGAATTTATCTTGAATTTGACCCATATTTTTATATTTCTCTAATCTACAAACCTAGTCATGTCTTCTATTTCAACCTTTTGAAATGTTTCAAATTACATCAGAAGTCCATAACCTACTGATAAAATTCTAAAATAAAGCTGTTCTACAAATTGGTTTTTTATTATGACAGTCGAAATGGAGTTTCTGCCAGTTATCAATTATTGCATCCACAATGTCTTTGTCAAAGCATGGAAGTGTGAGAGAAGGAGGGAGGAACTCGTTCTCGGCTCTGGGCTGTCGTCAGTCCGGACATGCACTTAAGTCGATTCTTCCTGGGTGAGGTGAGGACTTTAATATCTATGTCCACCAGCCACTGAAAAAACAACAACAAAAACAAGGAAATCCTACCATTCGTGACAACATGGACGGACCTTGAAGGCATTATGCTGAGTGAAATAAGTGGGACAGAAAAAGACAAATACCGTTAAGATCTCACTTATATGTGGAATCTTAAAAAAAAAAAAAACCTCCCAGGAAAAGAGATCAGACCTGTAGTTACCAGAGACGGATTGGAGAAAAGGGCCAAAAGGCACCAACTTTCGGTTCTAAGATAAATAAGTACGAGGGACGCGATGCCCGAGATGACTGTAGTGAGCACTGCTGTGAGGTATATAGAGGAGTTAAGAGAGTCAACGGTAAATCCTCAGAGCGCTCATCACAAGGAGAATTCTCTCCCTTTTCTCTGTTCTTCTTTCTCTTCTTTTTCTTGTACCTAGATGAGAGGATGTGTGGTGCTCATCTCCCAACACGTGTGAACGAAGCCATGATGCCCTGAGCCTTAAACTTATGCAGGAGGTGTGTCGGGGGGGGGGGCCCTAGCGCAGGAGAGCGGGGCGCGGGGAAGCTGCCACGATGACACACAGCACAGCCCCTCCAGCAGCGAAGATGCTGACCCCCCTCATTCCAGCAAACTGGTCGATCTCTCCGGCTGCCAGGAAGCACACCGTGTACCCGGAGCAGTGCAGGAATTGTGATGCGCAGACTGAGCTAGACGTGTCATCCCTTTGTTCTACCAGGAGTCTGGTTTTCCTCTCTGTTCAGCTCTGCACCGCTGATGTGGACAACAGCGTCTGGACTGAACGACATGAACAATTCTAGTTAAATTACTCTTTGTAACTAAATTCCTGGGGGTGACGTGTTAAAGAGTCATGAGTGATGAGATCATACAGGTTAGGAGTGCACACTTCTATGGTACATGATCTGTACATTGCATTGTGTGCCCATCAGCCAAGGTCAAATCATCTTCCATCACCATATATTTGACCCCCTTCCCCTTTACTGTGCAACCCCACCCACTCCCCTCGGGTCACCACCGTGCCCTCGTCCGTGTCTCTGAGTTCTGGTTTGTTTGTTTTCCTTGTTCGTTCACTTGTTGCCTTCATTTTGATATTCCACGTATGAGTGAAATCACATGGTTTAACATCTGTCTACGGGCTTCACTGTTGACTTCTTGGTCCACTTATGTCACCGCCACTTCTTACAACTGCTCCCTCCAGCCCATCCAGCCTGGAGGTGACATGGGCTCTCCACTGTTGCTGCTCAGAGTATCCCTCTGTCCCCAAGGGTCTCCTTCGCCCACAGCTTTGTAAATAGCTGTCTTCTTAAAGTGTCCCCAATTCTTCCATCTGGGCGTGTCAGCTGTCTCTTAGAGGACTCTGACTGACACAGCTTCCCTTTCTTTTTCCTTTCATAACACAGCATTGAAAAAAGGGGAGATAACAAAATAATTTTAACGCATCTAAGGACACGGTTTTATTAGGAACCTCCCACGTGGTTTATTCACTGAAGATGCCAATAGTCTTTATGAGGAAGGCCTATTGGGTCATGGCTGAGTTATTATGCATGAACTCCTACATAGAACAGGGCCTATTGTATCATAGGAAGCAGTCTTTCACAGTGAGAGTTCCAAGAATGTGAGGCCGATGACTTAAATCAGGTGATTCTATTGTACCCAGGAACGAGAGGTAGAAACCCAAGATCTTTAACCACTACACTCGAAAATGGATGCAGTGGGAGGTGACGCAGTTTCATGAAAGGAGCCCTATGTCCAAATGAAGACTGCTTCGTTCCATCAATGGCAATGGCCTCGTGCTGGTGTCCAAGTGTGACAAATAGACCGTGGGACGTGCCGCTGACACTGGGTGAGGGCCGCCCAGAGGGACACTCTACACTGGCTGCAACCAGCCTTTAGAAGTTCATTTATTTTTTAAAAGGATCCTCTTGATTACAAATCATTTAACCTGTACTCACACATTGATGTGTAAGAAATCAAAGTTTTCTGAACAAAATTTAAAGTTTAGAAAAGTCGTTCTTAAAAGCATGCTTCTTATAAACATCCACCAATCTTTTTGGCTTTTCCTGCTTTATTGTTAGGCTATTTTTTAAAGATTTTATACAGTAAAGTCTCGTAAAAAAATAATTGTGTTACATTTTACTATAAAATCTGTTTCAGCCCCGGCTGCTGTGGCTCCGTGGATTGAGCGCGGGCCTGTGAAGCAAAGGGTCGTGGGTTAGATTCCCAGTCAGGGCATGTGCCTGGGTTGCAGGCTGGGTTCCCCAGTGAGGGGTATGCAAGAGGCAACCACACATTGATGTTTCTCTCCCTCTCTTTCTCCCTCCCTTCCTGTCTGTCTAAAAATAAATAAATAAAACCTTTTAAAAAGTAATAAAATCTGTTTCAGTTTCAGTTTACAAAAGAAAGAGCTTTGGATAAGTGGGTGTCTACCCCACCTGCTCTGTCGTGCAATGGAGGACCCCTTCTCAGGTTCAAAGCTCAGTTCCCACTTCTGAGGCCGTAGTGCTCAAGAAGCAGACCACTCAAGGCTGAAGAGCATCAAGTCCCCTTCCCATCCCCCACCCCCATCCCACCAGGTCTTTTCTGTAGTCCTCTGCATGCATGTGGACTCTCCTCTGACGAGGCCATCGGCACAGGGCCCCAAGCCAGGCCATGGCAGCTGGCACTTCTCTTGTTCCCACCAACCTCTGCCCCCACAACACATGGCTTTTCTCACAGCTCTGCCTTTTGTGTCAGAGTAGAAAGCATGCTTAGGGCAGAGCTCCCCAACAGGGTGCAGCCCCCCAACAGGGGTGCGCATGTGCTGCCGTGTGAGCCCTTGGCCCACAGGAGTGTCTGGTGCCTCCAGGCTGCGCCCAGCCTTGGTAATCTTTTTGTTCTGCAGGTCAAACAGCCTCAGGCCAGAAGGGTCGTGAGCGGAAGAGGGCCCAGAACAGGACGGGGGCAAGTGGAGCATAGACTGGACCGCCCTGAATGCTGGCGCCTCAGCCACGCTCCTCCTGCTGAATCAGGGAGCCCTGCTCCCAAAGCCACACCGGCGGCAAGGAGAGACGGCTCTTCTCAGGAACCTTTTTCAGGCTCCCTCTTCTTCCCCCCACAGTCAAAGCCCAGAGGCTCCAAAGTCAGCCTGTGGTCAAGGTTGGCGCCCTCACCGTACTTCATATTCCACCTGGAGTCCTTTGATGGCCCCCAAATGCTTAGGCATGTTTCCTTTAGGCCACCCAGTACAGCTGAGTGTTTCTACCTACAACGGATGGTGATGAAGACGAGGAGGAGGGTGATGGTGTTGGTGATGGTGATGAAGACCCTGAAACAGTGTCAGACTATGACTATGCTCAGCATATGCAAGAATCTAATAAATCTTATTGCACAAATTGCAAAAAGTACTTTGATCAAGGATTTGAGATGGGGGTACAATGAAATGGTCCCCCCACCCCACAACATGGGCCCATTAATGAAGCCTGCTAACATTGGGGGTTTTAGCTAAAAAGTAGTAAATGATATAACTATTTATATCTATTAATCAACTGAGGTAGGAAACCCAAAGTATTGGCTGCTGGACATGAGAAGGAGCCCCTCACCACAGAGACACTGGGGACCTGCAGCCGGAGGCACAAGAAAGTTGGTGACAAAGAGTGCACACACCGCGGAGCCGCAGAAAGTGAGGGGAGGGTAGAAAGCAGACTGTCGGCTCACAGCTAACACTGTGGAGTGAGGACGAACCACCGTGTGATTGGTCACCGTCAATCCTGCAGCCGCGACAAGCGGGTACCGCTCCTGCCATCATCCCCCTTCACAAGTGAGGAAACTGAGGCAGAGAGACATTAAACAGTGGTAAAGCGAGGGGACTTCAGCAGACAACCTCCCTCTGAAACTCCACAAGCTCCTCACTCTGGACTATAAAAAGGATTATTTCCAAAACTGGAAGGTGGCGTATATAGCTTTCCCAAGGGAAAAAAGTCTACATCAAGGCAACATTTGTCAGGTCCTAAAAGTATCATCTTCTTTATCTGCTCTGCAAGAAGAGCAGGCAGTTAATTCTCACCGTAGCGGCTGGAATGGATTTAACAGGTTTAATGTGTTTCTTTGACAGTCTCATGATGGACTGAATTCAAACATCTGCGAGAAAGGCCCCCAGCCACTTTGTAATGGGCTTTCTCCTCGTAGTTAAGAGTGGTTTCCCCTCCTCCCAATCCTCCTTCCCGCGGATTTGACGACAGTGTTTGACCCTCGTTATTACAACCCATTGCCTGGCAAGCTGTCATAAGCATTGTTTATTGTCACACCATGGTGGAAAGCCAGTAGGTCTTTCTCGTAGTTAGTCTTGCCCAACAGGACAACTGGTTTATTTCTGCAATAAAATCGTTTAGCTCATTTTTATGATCGACTGATGACGAAGCATTTTCCCTCTGCATCTTAAAAGGGAATTGTTTTCTGCTTCCTCCAGCCTTCTCTCCCTCCACATCTCCAGTGAAACTGACCTCAGCCACAGAGGGCTACTGGGCGACTCCCAAATCATAGGGTTTCTGTGGCTCTGTCCCGTCTGCTGAGTCCCATTTGCCTCCTTCAGCCCTGCCTGACAGTGGGAGCGGGTGGGGGATGTACTTCATCCCTGAGTCATCTATTTGAATTCCTAGGGTGATTACTCGTTCCTGCAATCTCTCTTTCTGCTGTTGACTGGGGGACTTAATTAAAGTCTTGTAGTCATTTACTTTTGTCTGTGTTCCTGTGCTGAGGTCTGTATTCATACTATGACCTTTCTGGGGCTCTCGTCTCCTTGCGTGTCCCCAAATACGTAGTCACTGCCTTCCCTGCAGTGGTGGCCAGGGGCTGCCTCGTTGATGGATGTGCTCCCCATCCTCAGCTCCCCTCTGTCCAGGTGCCCCCCAGTCTTTACACTGGAGCAGCAGCTCAGCCCCATCCAGCCCAGCCAAGCCCACCACTCTGCTGTGAAACGGACCTTCCTACTGTCCTCGTCGCCTCCACAACCACCCAGGTCACTGCAATGATCTCCTCGCTGGGATCTTTGCTCTCTTGGCTTGCTTCCCTCTGGGAGGTTCCCCCCCCCCCCCCCCCGAGGAGTCAGAGTGGACTTCTTCATGTGTTTTTTAACAGCCTGGTCAGATGTAGCTCACACACCATACGACTCAGTCACTCAAAGTGCACAAGTCGATGGTTTTCAATGCATTACCGGAGCTGGGCAACCACCGCCACAATTGGTTCTAGAACATTTGTATTAACCCAATAAGAAATCCCGCACCCTTAGTCATCAACCCCTTTCTCCTTTTGCCCAGGGCCCTGGCATCCACTAGCCTGCTTTGTATCCCTGGCTTTGCTTGTGCTGGACATTTCCCATAAGTGGGGTCATATGGTAAGTATTCTTTTATGTCTCTCCGCATAATGTCTTCAAGGGTCATTCATGCTGTAGCATTTATCAGATCCCCACTACTTTTTGTTGCCAATTAATATTCTACTGTATGGATATAATGCATTTTATTTGGATTTTTCCTATTCTTGACTATTGTGAACAGTGCTTCCATCCACATTTGTGTACAAGTTTCTGTGGGCATGTTCTCATCTCCCTCAAACACAGACCTGGGGCACAGTGGTTGGATCCTCTGGTAGTTGTATGTTTTACCTTTTGAAGAACCTCCAGACTGTTTTTTAAAGCAGCTGCACCAAGTTACATTCTCACCGGCGATCCGTGACAGTCCCAATGTCTCCACATCGTTGTGAACTCTTGTTATCTTTTTCGTTGTAGTCATCCTGGCGGGCGCGAAGTGGCATCTCACCATGGTTTTGATCTGTATTCCCTTTGTATGGTTAACGATGTTGAACATCTTCTCATGCTCGGCATCATCAGCAATTCGGGAAATACAATTAGACAATTTGCATTAGCCATTTGTCCGTCTTCTTTGGAGAAATGTCTATTCAAATCCTTTGCTCATTCATCTTTTTTGTTATCGAGAGTAAGGGTTCCTTGTATATGCAAGGTATATGTCTCTTGTTAGATACATGATTTGCAAATATGTTTGCACCTGCTGTCTTTTCACAGTCCTTCCATGCATGTCTCGTCACCCTTCTGGCCTGCGTTTTCTAGAGAAGGCCCTTACCAGAACTTAGATTTGATAGGCACCTAGCTGATCCGCCCCATCCCGCCATGGGTCTGACCTCATCTCTGACTACTCAGCTTGCTCACTCTGCTGCAACCATACAGGCTTCTGGACAGCCCTCCTGCCTTTGCATCTGCTATTCCCTCTTCCCCCAAAATGTCTACGAGGCTCCATCCTCTCCTCCAAGTCTTTATTCAAACAGCGGTGTCTCAGAGCAGCCTTCCCTGCCCACCCTACTTCATCGGCAACCCCCCTCTGCCCTGGAGCTCCTCCTCTGCCTCTCCGCTTTGCTTGTCTCTGCAGAGGTCACAACCAGGACACAGTACGTATTATACTTAACTTATCAGTCCACTTCCTATCTCCCCAGCCAGGCTACAGCTCCATAACCCAGGGGTCTTATCTGTTTTATCTGCTGTATCCTCGTCACCCACAAATCCTTGTAGGAGTTGAGGCAATGATTGCATACCTGGAAACCTGCAAGGAAATTAAAGTTCCAACATTCAAAACGTATTTTAAATTCAACTAACGAGCACATTCCTTAAAGTAAACATGTCCTTTGATTATATGTCCTTAGTACAAAAGAGGTTCTTTCAGACCTGCCCGTTTTATATGTTCTCAAAGGTATTTTTATGTTTTATTTTTCACAGAGTGCGATTGAACCACCCCAAAGAGGCAAATATAACAAATCCAAAAAAAAAAAAAAAAACCCCACGCAGGAGGGAGGAAATGAACCCGCGGCACCAAACAGGAATCTCCGTTTTCCCTCACGCTACGGAAGGGAATGATGCTGTTGTATTCTTGGTCCGTCCAGAAAACCAATTACGGGAGGAAACAGAAATGGGTTTCTGCCTGTGGTTCACAAGCACCTCTGTGTTTGTTCACTGAACTGATGTGTTTTCCGTCCCATAATTGGAAAACCAAACCAATAAAGCAATTTTATCCTCTCAATTTACTTATGTTGCTCTCTGCCATCATTTACAATGAACCAGCAGTGGGACTGATTCTGTTGTTTTACGGAGATGGGCGGCAGCCACCCTTTGACCGGAACACCGGCCATCTCCCTCTGCTGTGTGCACAGACATGCCCAGCAAGCGACCCAGAAGCCCGAATCTGCTCTCACCGCTCCTTGAGCTGTCTTGATTTTCTTCACCTGGATTCTCTCACTAACTCGAGAGCAAAGTCTTGCATCGCTTCATCCACCTCCTCTCCTCCAAGGGCAGTGGGGGAACTCGTTCAAGTCCCCACCCCCATCCCTGCAATTCCCTGGTCCAAGGTGTCACCATTTCTTGCTGGATTATTGCATCGGCCTCTTAACTGGTCTTCCTGCTTCCACACCAGTGAGCAAGTAACTCTGCTCCCATGGGGACCCTTTTGAAGCCCAAGTCCCGTCATGTCAGTCCCCTGCCCCAAACTCTCCGTGGCTCCCCTTTCTTTCAGAGAAAGCCATCTGCACTCCCTTACCCGACCCCTCACATCTAACCCCTCTGGTCTCCTTGTCCCTGGGGTGTGCCAGGAGCACTCCCACCTCAGGGCCGTTGACCACCCTTGCTGTCCCTTCGTCTGGAACATTCTTCTCCCAAATATCTATCTGACTCTCTCCTGTTCCTCCTTCGGGTCTTTATTCATAGGACACCTTTTCCAGCAAGGCCGCCCCTGACCATCTGATTTAAAATTGCAATACCTCCCCCGACCCCAGCATCCTTACCTAACTCACCACACACTCTGCCCAGGTAGTTAATCGTCTGTGTCTCCTCACTGGCTTGTAAGGTAACAAGGGCAGGGTTCTTTGTCCATTTTGTTCACTCCCGTTTCCCTAGACACGCATTTGTGGGGTGAATGAGTGACGTGAATGGATGCATGCTGGCTGCCCTTCCGGCCCAGCAGAAGAGGACAGGTTTCCGTTTCTCTTGGGTGTGTCCCTGGCAGTGGCGTTGTTGGTTGTTGGGCCCATATGGCCATTCCATGTTGAACCTTTTGAAGAACCCAGACTGTTTTCTAAAGTGGCTGCACCATCTTACATTCTCACCAGGGGTCCCGAGTCACCCTCGTCCTTGCCAATATCTGTTACCATCTGTCTTTTGGATTACAACCTGGTGGGTCAGATCTCAGTGTGGTTTTGATTTGTGTGTTCCTGCAGATGGAAGCTGCCAGGCTGGCATCCAAGGGACCCAGGGACAACTTCTAGGAACCTGGGATCGCCTCCGCCAGACCAGTGGCCCGAGGGAAGCGTGAGGTAAAGCTGACCGTGGGTCGTGAGAAAACACCATAGGAAATAGAGGAGACCCAACAGGAGTGGCAGGCTGGCACCCCAACTCTGTAAGGCTTCATCTTTGGGGGTGAAGTGGGTTTATTTAAGGGTCTTCCAGGAAATGACTCTTATTTGAAGGGTGAGAATGGCGGGAGTTTTATTGAAGACACCAGTCTTACAAATAATTGGAAAATCGCAATGTCTATAAAAGTCTAGTGTGTCCCTTGTACTGTGGGCTTGCCACACTTGTCATCTTTCAGATTTACCTTCTGTGGGCACCAGGAGCCCCAGCTGGTCTTCCGAGCTAAGAGCATGTGGGATCTAAGTGAAAACTCCCCTGGTTAACATCCCCATTGTCCCCGGTGCTGGAGGGCATGGCAGTCCTCCCCCTCCCCACCCCGTGCCCGCAGCCGCTTAGCTGTTGAAAAGAACCGCCAGGATCCCCCACAGCCCTTGCCAACTGAAGGAAATTTGGCCATCCCCTTCCTGGTGGATAGGCGGCCCTTTGTCCTTCTGTTCCACTGCTGTTGGATCTTGGGGAAGGACCCTCCAGCCAAGGTGGTGGACTGTTCCAAACAGTCAGGACAGGCCCTCCCACATCTCCTTCAGCCTCCTGCCCACCTTCTGTGGGACAGGGACAGGGACACAGAGAATGGGGAGTCAGCTGTAGGAAAGAAAATGAGCGTTGTGGGTCTTCCTCGATGCTTGTCCTGAGCATCAGTCCAACCTGCTATGGCTCTGGGAGCCAGACCAGTGGGAGTCTCACTGCAGGTCCCTTCATTTTTCCAATCATCACACCCGCTGCGCTTTTATTTCGCAGTGCCTGGGCCGCCACCTCCTCTCCACAAGGAGCTTGGAAACTTTCCAGGGCTTTTGTATCCTTCAGACACCTTGTCACTGTCTGTTTTTTCCCTCAGAGTGCTCACGAGACCCGTGCCAGCTTCCCAGTGGGTGGCCGGCAGACCTTTGCCGCAGGCCACCCACCAGTGCCGTCCATGCCTTCAGAGTCTCTGTGACAGGGTGGAGAAATGTGTGGGGACACACATAGCCTCAGGAGCAGCATCTTTTCCAGTGAAGCCTATGAAACCAATGGGAGCGGGGCAAGGGTCATTCCATTACAGATAGGCCCCTGCCCAATGTCCGCTGGGCTTGGGCCCTCGCATCACCTCCATGTGGCTGTTTCCCAGACACCTCTGAGCATCTCTCCACTCCCAGACAGCAACACAAGGTGTGCCCCCAGCTTCTTGCCTTTAAAGAGTCTGAGATTCATGGAAACCACACTACTAGCTTCATCTCAAAAGAAAAATGTATTTTTGAGGCTGGCGCAGGTTTTATCCTCTCTTTTCAGGCTTAACTCCCTGAGCCACATAAAGTTTTAAAGATTTTTTTTAAAAAGTCTAAACTCACTGCTCAACAACAAAAACCCAAGTCAAAAATTGACAAAGGGCTTGAATAGACATTTTTCCAAAGTTGGTATGTGAATGACTAATAAGCACATGGAAGATGCTCAACATCACAAATCATTAGAGAATGCAAATCAAAACCACGATGAGATACCACCTCACCCAGCGGATGGCTACTATTTCTAAATGATCAGAAAATAACAGGTGTGGGAGAGAATGGAAAAAATTGGAACATCTGTGCATTGTTGGTGGGAATGTTAAATGGTGCATCCATTATAGAAAACAGTATGGAGGTTTCTCAAAAAATTAAAAATTGAGACTCCGGTACCCCAAATAACTGAAAGCAGGGTCTGGAAGAGATATTTGTACACTGATGTTTACAGCAGCATATTCACAACAGCTTAAGGGTGGGAGCAACCCAAGTGTCTGTCAGAACAGATAAGCAAAATGTGGTCTGTCCATACAATGGAACACGATCCTGCCCTAGAAAAGAAAGAAATTCTGCAATGTACTACAACATGGATGGACCTTGAACACATGCTAAGTGAAGTAAGCCAGTCACAAAAAAGACATAGTGTATAATTCCACTAATATGGGGTACTTAGAATAGTCAGAATTATAAAGACAGAAAGCCCCCTGGCTGGTGTGGCTCAGTGGACTGTGCTCCAGCCTTGAACCAAAGGGTGGACAGTTCAACCCCCAGTCAGGGCACATGCCTTAGTTGCAGACCAGGTCATGCCCCCAGCAGGGGGCGTGCGAGAGGCAACCACACATTGATGTTTCTTTCCCTCTTTCTCCTTCCTTTCCTCACTCTCTAAAAATAAATTTACAATTCTTTTCTTTTTCTTAAAATATATTTTATTGATTATGCTATTACAGTTGTCCCATTTCCCCCCCTTTATTCTCCTCCACCCTGCACACCCCCCCCACCCACATTCCCCCTCTTTAGTTCATGTCCATGTGTTGTACATATAAGTTCTTTGGCTTCTACATTTCCTATACTATTCTTAACCTCCCCCTGTCTATTTTGTGCCTATCATTTATGCTTCTTATTCCCTGTACCTTTTCCCTCTCTCTCCCCCTACCAACACCATCCCCCATAACCCTCCACATGATCTCCATTTCTGTGATTCTGGTCCTCTTCTAGCTGTTTGCTCAGTTTTTGTTTTTGTTTTTTGGGTTTACTTGTTGATAGCTGTGAGTTTGTTGTCATTTTACTGTTCATAGTTTTGATCTTCTTTTTCTTAAATAAGTTCCTTTAACATTTCATATAATAAGGGCTTGGTGATGATGAACTCCTTTAATTTGACCTTATCTGGGAAGCACTCTGTCTGCCCTTCCATTCTAAATGATAGCTTTGCTGGATAGAGTAATCTTGGATGTAGGTCCTTGCCTTTCATGATTTCTAATACTTCTTTCCAGACCCTTCTTGCCTGTAAGGTTGCTTTTGAGAAATCAGCTGATAGTCTAATGGGAACTCCTTTGTAGGTTACTTGTCTCCTTTTCTCTTGCTGCTTTAAGATCCTCTCCTTATCTTTCATCTTGGGTGATGTAATTATGATGTGCCTTGGTGTGTGCTTCCTTGGGTCCAACTTCTTTGGGACTCTCTGAGCTTCCCAGACCTCCTAGAATTCTATTTCCTTTGCCAGATTGGGAAAGTTCTCCTTCATTATGTTTTCAAATAAGTTTTCAATTTCTTGTTCTTCCTTTTCTCCTTCTGACACCCCTATCATTTGGACATTGGAACATTTAAAGTTGTCCCGAAGGTTCCTAAGCCTCTCCTCTTTCTTTTGAATTTTTGCTTCTTCATTCTGTTCTGGTTGAATGTTTCTTTCTTCCTTCTGCTCCAAACCATTGATTTGAGTCCTAGTTTCCTTCCCATCACTGTTCATTCCCTGTACATTTTCCTTTATTTCACTTTTCATAGCCTTAACTTTTTCCTCTATTTTGTGACCATACTCAACCAATTCTGTGAGCATCTGGATTACCAGTGTTTTGAACTGTGCATCTGAAAGGTTGGCTATCTCCTCATTGCTTAGTTGTATTTTCTCTAGAGCTTTGATCTGTTCTTTCATTTGGACCATTTTTTTTTGTCTGGGCGTGCCTGTTACATAGTAAGGGGTGGAGCCTTAGGTGTTCACCAGGACAGGGCAACCCAGGTCCCTGTGTAGTGACAATGTCAATGGGGGAAGGATCTGAGAGGTAACAGTGCTGCTTGGTCCACACTCTGCCAGTTTTCAGTCACTTCCAGGGCTACCCACAAGCAAATTGGGCCCTTCTAGTGCTGATTCCCAGGTGTGTGGATTTGTGTACATTCTAGGACCCTGTGGGTCTCTCCAATGGACTCTCCTGTGAGGCTGGGAGTCTCTCATCACCTCAACCCCCACAGATTTTTTCAGTCAGAGGTTTTGAGGCTTTATTTCCCCTGTGCTAGAACCCTGGGTTGCGTGGTCTGTCTGGCTCCCCAGTTGTTCCTCCCGGTTTATCCACATGCATCTATGGGACCTCCCACTCCACCAGCCGCCACCTTGCCCCATGTCCTCTCCACCCAGGCTGTCCCTCTCCACCCCTCCTACCAGTCTGGATGTATGTTTCTTTAACTCCTTGGTTGTCAGACTCCCATACAGTTCAATTTTCTGTGACTTCTGGTTGTTTTTTGTTTTTAATTTGTTGTCGTCCTTTTGGTTGTGCGAGGAGGCAAAGTATGTCTACCTACACCTCCAGATTGGCCAAAAAGACAGACAGAGTGGTGGTTCAGGGGCTGGAGGGAGGAGGGGTGATGGGGAGTTGGTGTTTAATGGGAATAAGTTCCTACAAATAGAGTCTTTCAAGATAAGAAGGGCTTTATGGTGATCGTTGCACAACAATGACAAGGCGGATGTATTTAAAATCACTTAACTGCACACTTAGAAATGACTAAGATGGTAAACTTTACACATGTATTTTACCACAATAAAAAAAAGCCTGACTTGGTCTTCAAAGACTGCCTCTTTGCTGCTCACACTAATATTCCTTTGCCTTATGGTCTGCAGCCTGTTCATCGGACCCATGGAGCGAACTCAATAAATACAGTGAGCACATTAAAGCTGCTAGGGATATGTTGGAGCAGGAGTCCTGCATGAGTTCACAAATTATTTGTGACAGGTATGCCCAGCACCCCATGCACCTGTGACAGTGAGCTGGGGGCCCTCAGCAGATCAGGCCAAGCAGCTGTCCTTATGATTTGCTTTTCTCCTTCAATGTCCTTCAAATGTACCCTCTCTGGTGGACATGCCTCCTCTTACTTCCTAGGTTTCGTTTCGTGGGAAATTAAATCACACTGGAGTTCTTGAATTGACCACCTGACAGGTCATAAACATTTTAAATTTAAGGCCAGGTTTTAAACAGATGTTCACTCCGGGGCTGGGCAACACACTGCTTGGTGGTTGCCATGGAGCTGGCTGGGCTGAAGGACCCCAGAGGCCAGCAGGTCACAATTTGGTTTTACAGTCAGACAAATCCTTCAGCAGAAAGTCTGCAGACACTCCCCCTACCCACCCCAACCAGAGCTTCCCTGCCCCTCGTCAGTGGCCCCAGGCTTGCAAAAGAGCAGAAGGCAGCTAGAGGGGAGAGCAGCCTCAGCTTTGCATGCAGGAGTGATTTCCCAAGTGGAAGTTCATGTGACAGAGTCCACAGCTCACCCCACAGAAGATCCAGGGTCCCGGGACTCAAGTGAATGGACTGTACCCTGCTTTATGAGCTTGGCATCAGCTCACACATTGTGCATGGTAGAATGGAGTTGCCTGTTTTTGTCACTTCTCTGGGAGATCTTAAGGCAAGGGACATTCCAAGTCACATTTCCATCTTTGTGAGACAGCTGTGGAAGCTCTGTTGTTGGGCGAGAAGGCTCAGTGGGTTTAAGTGGCACGAGGAGGACTTGGTACAGAGATGCGCCAGCATCTCTGCATCATCTTCTGCTGAGCCTACCGAGCATGCCCACACAGGCTGTGTGAATGCCTCTGAGGCCACTTGCATGTCACCTATCATATCTTGGCAAGAATGCTTTCTCTGGTCTACAGACTGTAACTCTCTGTTTACCTCTGTCTGCTCAGCAGGCCAGTAAACTGCCTAATGTCCTCTTCCTCCTTTGACGGTGGTTTGTTCCTGATGTTGGTCTCTCCGTGACCCCATGAGCGTGACACCATGCAAGGCGCACGTGGCTTCTCACTGGATGCGATGTTTGAGACCCAGGACCAATGGTGGCACTGCACCTGAACTGGGGCTGTGTGCTCTCGAAAAAGCAAAATTCAAAACTCTCGATAAAGGTGCAAAATGAATTCAATGAAGGAAAGAAGGTCTTTTCAACAAACAGTGCAGGAGAACTGGACACCCGCGGTCAAACGAAAATGACCCTGCCTCCAACTCACAGTTTTTACAAAAATTAACGCAGCATGGGCCATAGATTTAAAGGAAAGGTGTAAAGTATAAAACTTTTAGAGGCTAAGACTAGAAGACTTTCATGACTTAAAGACAGGAAAAGAGTTCAACATAATGCAGAATATGGTAATCAATAAATTGAACCTCCTTAAAATTCAAAATTTGACTCTGTGAAAGATCCCATGAAAAGGGTGAAAGGAAAGCTGCATCCTGGGAGAAAAACACGTTCAAGCTACATATCGGACAAAAGATCTATATTTAGAATATGTAAAGAATCCTCAAAACTCAATAGTGAAAAAACACATAAACAATCCAATGAGAAATAATCCAATAGACACGAGACACTTCACCAAAGAGACTATATTGGCAACAAAGAAACATGTGACCAAATGTTCCCTATCGTTAGCCCTCAGAGAAATTAAAATGCAGACCATGATGAGGTAACACTTCACACCTACCGGAAGAGCCAAAAGAAAAAATAGAGACACTACCAAATGCTGGCGAGGATGTGGAGAAACTGGACCTTTCAAACGTTGACAGTGGAATGTAAAATGGCACAGCCATTCTGGAGGGTAATTTGAACATTCGTCAAGAAACTGGATGCTCCTGGGCATTTATCCCGGAGAAACGGAGAGCGATGTCCACACCGAGGCCTGTACTTGAATTTTCATAGCAGTTTTACTTGGATTTGCCCCAAACTGGACCAGATAAATGAAACCAAAATGTCCCTCAGTAGGTGAGCGGTTAAAATACATCTGCAGCAAGGATACTACTCAGCCAGAAAAGGAGTGAAATACAGGTACGTATAACAATGTGGATGGGTCTCAAGGAAGAGATGCTGAGTTTAAAAGCCATCTCAAAGGCTTATTTACTACATGATTTTATTTGAGCAATATTCTTCAAGTGACAAAATTAAGGAGCTAGAGAACTGTGTATTTGTTTGCAGAGGTCAGGGATGGGGGGGTGGCTATACAAGGTTAGGATGAGGGACATCTTCATGTGGATGGAACAATTTTGTATGTTGATTATGGTGCTGGTTACAGGAATCTACACATATGATAACATGACATAGAACTGCACCCAACCGTGTACCAATGCCAGTATCCTGGATTTGATATTGGACTACAGCTATGTAAAATGTAACCACTGGGGGAACCGGAGGCAGGGGGATATGGACTCTCTCTGTACTAGCTTTGCAACTTCCTGTGGATCTATAATTATTTGAAAACAAAAACTTGGAAAGAAGCCCAGCTTTACTATTTAGTTCACCTGAAAGCACGAGGGACCTGTGAAAATAGGCAGGAATGTACGAGGAATGTGTTACTACTTATATTGCCTTAGAAGAGATTGGGGAAGTCAAAATGCAGGGACTCCTCTGCTTGGAGTCACACGGATTCTGGAAACCCAGTCTGCCCCATTAAAGACCGACAGAGAGCACAGAGCTTTGATTTGTGGTGTTCATAAATCCAGCTCCTATTTTAATGGCTGTGAACTGCAGGTGTCCCTGACACCACCTGAGCTTACAGCACCTGTACACTTCTGATGGGATGTGACCTGGCCAGGGACAGCTGCATCCTCAGCAGGGCCAGGTGAAGTGTGCAGCTGAGGAGCCCCGTGGAACTTGGGTCCAGGAGGGGCACTAGCCCTCAATGGAGGCATGAGTCTCTTGAATTTATCAGAATTGTTCTCAAAATGAGGAACATGTGTGGCTGAAAGGAGTTCTGTTGAAGGGCAGGAAGGTGGATGTGATACCTCAGGTGCAGGTAAATTAAACTCCATGAAGTGACCTGGGTCCCTTCATCCAAGGTTTCCTTGCATAGATTCAGGTTTGGAACAAGGACTTCCTTCTTTTCCCAACATGGCATTAAGGTCCCCAGACATAAGCCCACTAATTAGAGGTCACTAACGAACCCCCACAGTGGCCCTAAGGAGCCCAAGGCAGAATCCAGAGGGGCCAGGTGTGTCCAGGTTGCTCTCTGCTGTCTACGGAGTGGGAACAAGTTTGTGACGATGGCCAAGAGGAGAATGGGAGGCCATTAACACCCAGAGCCAGGCTTCCAAGTCAGCGTTATTCTCAAAACATGCAGTTGTCATCTGCTATCTGTCCCTTAAATACTTGTATTTTTGTATTGTTTTTTGAACTTCAGCCACGTAAGCAACTTACAGTATGGATTGTGTCTTCTGGTCCCTTATACTTCGGCAGTGAGCTCCTGTGGCTGCAGTAACTACTGTCCACTTGGTGACCAAAACACAGATTTATTGCCTTACAGTTCTAGAGGTCAGATACCCTCAGTGAAGTGGTCAGTGGAGCTGAGTTCCTTTTGGAGGCTCTTGGACAGAATCCACTTCCTCTCTTTTTTCAGCTTCTAGAAACTTCTGCATTCATTGGCTTGTGGCTTCTTCCTCCACCTTCAAAGCCAGCAGGGTAGCATCTTTCAATCTCTGCCTGCTTGTTTCCACCCTCTCACCTCCATCCCTGACTCTGACCCTCAAGCCTCCCTCTTGTAAGAATCCCTGTGATTATGCTGAGTCCACCTAATAATCCTGAGTACAGTCTCCATCTTGAGATCTTAAGTTTAATCACACCTGCAATGTCTGTCGTGCCATGTCGGGTAACATACGCACAGGTTCTATAGGGACAAGGATGTAGACATTTTTGGGGCGCTTATTGAGCCCAATACGGGGTCTTAAAGAAAATTGGTTGTGGTATTTTAATAAATACATGGGTAAATGAATGAATAAATGGCTTAAATGAAACAACTAAACACTATTTATGAAGATAGTTCCACCTAAAACAGACACACACCCTATAGTAGAGAATCTATAAGGTTATGGCTTCATTCATGTTTGGCAGAAGAGCAGGAATTCTTTTTACTTGGTTAGCAAAGATATGTAAAAGGTAAGCACACGGTGCAAAAGGAATTCTTAAATCAATTGCTTTCCTGTGTAGCATTAGTAATCAAAACATGATCGAGAAAAGATTTCAATTACAGTAGCTGAGAACTTAAAATACCAGTTAATAAATAATCTATTAACATCAATTAATAAGGAAGATATGAAACTTATATGAGAAATATTTTGAAACTGTATGGAAGGACATAAAAATACTTAAGTAACTACATAGATTCTCTATATTTCTAGATGGAAAGACTCAGTAAAAATGTTGTTTCTCGTTCCAAATTAATTTATATGTTCAATACAATAAAATTTTAAAAATGAAAGTTGAAAACTGATTCTCAAGTTCATCTGTAAAATAACAGTAGTTTTTAAAAAATTAAAATAGTGAAGAATAATTCAAATATTCTATCAGATATTTGGGAATATTTATAAAGTTATGGCTTAGCAAATAATGCTTCAGGCTGAAGAATCATTAGATAGATCAATGAAACGAAACAGACATTCTTAGCAGCCTTGAATGTGTAAAAGAGAATTTAATGTATTATATAAGATGACAAAAAAATGTCATTGTAGAAAAAAAATTATTGGATAAAGTAGTTTACAATAACTAGTTTAGTATTTACAGAAAAATATGTACAGTCCCACCTCCTACTCTACTCCAAAGGAAATAATTCCTAGTGGATTAAAAAAAGTCAACAATAAAAGTCCTGGAAAAAAATTATCTGATGGGGATGAAAAAGCAAACTTCAGAGCACACAAAAAAAAATGATGGGAGAAGTCACAAAGAAAAAAATTCATCTCGTAAAATTTTTAAATGACTATATGTTTAAAAACTAAGCAAAATGTTACGGAAATAAATGAGACAGGATGTATATCACAAATAGCATAGACAAAGTGTCAATACTCTAAATATATGAAGTGGTTACAACCCAATGAAAAATGGACAAGAATAAATCCGAAGAGGAACATAAATGACTAATTAGCATAAAATGTTCTACACCACTCTTTTGGAGACACCTTTTTTCACCTATCAAATTAACAAAGTTTCTTGCATTAATAATTTTTTCTGTTGGCGAAGTGGTCAAATGGGCACCCTTCTACGTAGAAGCTCTTCCCTTTCTGGGAGTCCAAACAACACATCTAATCAAGAGGACTATTTCGAAGGCAAGTTTATAGTCTCACATTTGAAGAAGCACAGCTTTGTAACCAATGGTGAGCATTTTTCTGCGGTATGTGTCATGTGCCGATGCCATCTCCTGCTGGGGATGTGGAGATGGCCTGACTCGTGATAAAGGCAGCATGGCCCGAACCCTAACACACAGTGTTTCCTCGGCTGCTGAGAGGATTTGCTGGGTAATAGCATCAGTAAGTGGATGATTTGGGGTTCAGTTACCAAATGTCATTCACCTGGAATGGACCAGATCCCGGACATCCTGGGAAGATGGTCTTCCACCTCATGTATGGACTTTCAACCTCATGGACCTTCAAATTGAAATAGAAAAAGTTTACACCTCAGAGCAAAAGTTCATCCATTTAACCTTGGGAGACTCTGAAGAGAGAATCCAGCCTCAGCGCGCTGAACTATGGCCTACAGAGCTGCAAGCTAATACAAAAGTGCTGTTGCAAGCTGATAAGTTTGCGATCAGTTGTTAGGCATCAGTGGAAAACTAATAACCGATAATTGATATCAAGGAGACATAGAAACAGATTTACAGTGAGTTCTAGAAGCTTTCTTGTTGCTAGGTAGAGGAGATCCTTTTTTTAAAAGTATGTCTTATTAATTATGCTATTACAGTTTTCCCAATTTTCCCCCTTTATCCCCTCTCTGCCCTGTACCCCCCAACCCTCCAGCATTCCCCCACTTAGTTCATGTCTATGTGTTGTACATATAAGTTCTTTAAATTCTCTATTTCCTATACCATTTTTGACCTCTCCCTATTTTATGCCTACCAATTATGCTTCTTATTCCCTGTACCTTTTCCCTTCTATTCCTCCCCTCCCCCTCCCCACTGAAAACCCTCCATGTGATGTCTATTTCTCTGATTCTGTCCCTGGTCTAGTTGTTTGCTTAGTTTTTGTTTTCATCAGTTTTTTTCTTAGGTTCATTTGTTGATACTTGTGAGTTTGTTATCATTTTACTGTTCCTATTTCTGATCTTATTTATCTTAGATAAATCCCTTTAACATTTCATATAATAATGGCTTGGTGATGATGAACTCCTTTAATTTGACCTTATCTGGGAAGCACTCTATCTGCCCTTTTATTCTAAATGATAGCTTTGCTGGATACAGTAATCTTGGATGTAGGTCCTTGCCTTTCAGGACTTCTAATACTTCTTTCCAGCCCCTTCTTGCCTGCAAGGCTTCTTTTGAGAAATTAAATGATAGTCTTATGGGAACTCCTTTGTAGGTAACTCTCTCCTTTCCTCTTGCTACTTTTAAGATCCTCTCCTTATCTTTCATCTTGGGTAATGAAATTATGATGTGCCTTGGTGTGTGCTTCCTTGGGTCCAACTCCTTCAGGACTCTCTGAGCTTCCTGGACCTCCAGGAAGTCTATTTCTTTCACCAAATTGGGGAATTTTTCCTTCATTATTTGTTCAAATAAGTTTTCAATTTCTTGCTGCTGATCTCCTCCTGGCATCCCTATATTTTGGATATTGGAATGTTTCAAGTTGTCCCAGAGGTTCCTAAGCCTCTCTTCATTTTTTTGGAATTCTTATTTCTTCATTCTGTTCTGGTTGGATGTTTATTTCTTCCATTTGTTCCAAATCATTGAGTTGAGTCTTGGTTTCCGTCCTGTCACTGTTGGGTCCCTGAATATTTTACTTTATTTCACTCGTTCTTTAATTTTTTGATGAAGTTCAATCAGTTATGTGAGCATTTTGATTACCAGGGCTTTAAACTCTCCATCAGATAGGTTGGCTATCTCATCACTTCTCTCTTTCTGGAGTTTTGCTCTGTTCTTTCATTTGGGCCCTATTTCTTTGTTCTTGAGGCACCTGTAAAGTTGTAAGGGGGTGGGGCCTTAGGTATTCTCCAGGGCGGGGTAACCCTCCTTGCTGTGCTGTGGTGCTGCCTGTAGGGGAGGGGCCAGAGAGGGAAAAATGCAGCTCACCTGCTCCACTCTAGCCTCACCTTCCAACAAACTCTCGTGTGAGACTAGGAGTTTCTCCCATCACGGCAACCCCCACTGTAGTCCAGAGTCAGCTCTGAGTCTCAGTTTCCCATTCAGTCAGCCCCGCCCACACAGTACTCTGCCTTGTCATGGATTCTCTCCATTTGCCCGTCTTACCCGTCTGGTTGGTATGGTTGACTGTTTCTTTAATTCCTTGGTTGTTGGAGTTCCATGCAGTTTGATTTTTTGGCACTTCTGGTTGTTCATTGATTTCGGTTTGATTATTATCCTTCTTTTGGTTGTGCGAGGAAGCGAAGGGTTTCTACCTACCCCTCCATCTTGGCCTGAACTCCAGAGGAGCTCTTACTATTGTTTGTGGGACTATGATGGACAGACACATCCTGCATCAGTAGCAATTCACAGTAAGTTTTAAGAGTCTTTGACCTACCAAGTCCATATCCAGGAAATGAGGAAAAGATTTAAATACAAGGCTCATCAGGGAGTTGTTTAAAGAATCAAAAAAATTTAATTGATAAATAAGTACGTTATGTCTATAGCCTTGCTTCTCAAAGTGTGGTCCGTGGTCCAGCATTAGGATCAGAGGGGCACTGGATGCAGAATCGCAGGCCCCAGACCAGACCTCGTGAAGCTGCACACCTGTGTTAATGAGGTCCAGAGGACTTGCAGACGCATGGACGTTTGAGAAGCGCTAATCTACGCAGTGGAACAGTGCGCAACGGTGGAAATCTTGCTTATTTTTTTAATACACCATGAACAAATTGATTTATTTGAGGAATGACAATTTGGTTTAACAATTGAATGTCAACTAATGTAATTGATCACATTAATAGATTGAAAAGAAAAATATGATCATCTCAGCAGATACAGAAGTAAACATTTGATGAATTCAATACCAATTCATTTTTTAAAAAATGCATGGCAAATTAGCAAAAGAAGACAGCACCTTTTCTCTGATAAAGTGCACCTGCAAAACACTCGGTGATAAAGTACTGGAAACCTCGCTTGGGGATCCAGGACACCAGGTCACCCACCATCACAGCTTCTATTCAGCGACTTACTGGGCGTCTCAACCACTGCATCAAGGCAAGTGAAAGAAATGAAAGCTTAAAGAATGGTTAGTAAGAAACAGATCTCTCATGAGTCACAGGTAATAAGATAAACAAAAAATCCAAATAAGTCTACAGATAAAATAATAGAATTAACAATGCTTTTTAAAATGCTGGAGACATTTTAAATATATATATATATACACACACACACATATATAATTGTATTTTTATTACAGAGACAAAGAGTTTCAAAATGAAATTTGAGTGTTCTTAACATTTTTTAAAAAATCAAATGTCTGGAAATGGGCTGGAGGACATGCAAACGCTCGATAGGATAGATCCATGGAAAAGTCTAAAAAGCTCAGGAAGATACACACCACCTGTGACTACTGACTCACATCAGCAGAGGCAGAAAGAGGGAGAGTATGGAGTCTCACACACAGGACCCCAGCCACGAAAATAACAAACACCACAGGGCCGGTCTCAAAATTCTCTCTCGCATCAGGGTTCTCCAAACCTCGGGCAATTCTTGGTTTTGTTTGTTTGCTTGATTGTTTGTTATTATGTTTTATGGTTTGATCTTCTAGTTATGAAGGTGTCTTCATTGTCTGGAAGACAGAAGATAAAGAATGTGCTAACTTAATCTTTACCTTCTTGGTTGGGTTGTGCTGGGAAGTGTGTCACAGGTAACAGCCAAAGTCACTGACGTATATGATTAATGTGATGCCCTGTCCATTCAGCCCTTAACAAGCCCCATCATGATGAAGTTCAAGTGTTCTTGTGATGTTCTATCATCCTGGAATGAAAACAGCACTGGAGGCTACAAGTACAAGATCAAGGTGTTGGCAGGACTGGTTCTCTCCGAGGCCGTGAGGGAGCGTCTGTTCCAGGTCTCTCTTAGCATCTGGCGGTTGCTGGCAATCTCGGGAGTTCCTTGGCTTATGGAAGCATCAGCCCGATGTCTGCCTTCATCAACACATGGCTTCCTCCCTGTGTGTTTCAAATCATGCTTCAAAAAGGCTACTTGAGTGACCTAGAAAATGTTTCAGAACTTCATAGTGAATTTTAAAACAGGCATGCAAAACCGTCGCATGGTCCCAATTTTATAAAAATCGTAATGGGTATGCATTTTTTAAAGGTTAAAATAAACCAGAATAAGAGGCCAGAGATTATGCATGGTTTATTTTAGCACTTGTGTCTTCTAAATTTTTCACTGAGAGCAAATGTTACTTTTACAATATGAACAGTAAACAAATGGAAGAAGTGTGGGTAGAAATCTTTTACGTAAGAGCATCGGGTGTGTGGGAGGAATATAAAGAGATGGTCCACTTCACGACAACCCCCGCAAAGATCAGCTCTCACTGTGTGTCAGCGATGCTCTCAGAGCCCCAAGTATTCGTATACAGCCCATGTCACCTGCACAAAAGTCCCGTGAAGCTGACACCTCTTTTATGCCCATTTCACAGATGAAGAAAGAGCCGTAGGGTCTGCAAGTCTAGGGCAATTCAAGGGTCAAGGTAACACCTCCTGGTTCTGTCCAGTTGGTAGCTAACTGCTCTGGTTGAATTTAGTGTTTGAAAATAGGTTGATTTCAGCACAATTAAATGTATTTGGGATGTGTGTGTGTGTGTGTGTGTGTGTGTGTGTGTGTGTGTGAGATAGGACCAGGGAGGGAACTGGTGGGTTAACTAATTTGTTTTTCACTTGTTTAAGTTGGGTTAGTTATATTTTTGTTCCCATAATATCCAATAAATACTTTAACTGCATTTTTCATTTCAACCTTAAGTGTTGTGTTTATACTGTCTTGCTATTGTTTCCCTGCAATTCACTGTGGCTGTGATCAAACAGGAGTTTTAGCTTCTTGGCCTCTCCAGCTCTTCCTGGAAGCGGGCAGGGAGAAGGAAGAAGTTGCTCTTGTCCCAACTCAGGGGGTCCCAGTCCCCTGCAACCCAGCGGTGAGACCTCCCTCTCCAAGTTCTCCATCTACACAGGGGTGTTTGGGTGGATCACCAGCCACTGCTTTCCAAAAGCCTTCCCCGGGAAACAGCACAGCTGAGCTGTCACTAGCTTCTAGATCCCCACGTCAACTTCACCTAGAACTTACAGCTCCTCTTTCTTCTGCAAAGGATGAGGCTATAGAGATACCCCTCATGGTGTCCCATCATAGGCATTGCTTGGGGGGCTGACATTCGCCCTACTGGTTAGGACTTGTTGTCAGCCATCCTTGTGCCCCCAAAAGCCCCACATAAAATGTTGACTGATGGCTTGGTGTCTGTGCATCTGCCACACCATTTGGAGCACCACAGTTCTGGGGACACTTGGCAGATGCTCACTGTGGCCACCTCCCCTCTCAGTATATTTTATGTCCTTTCAGACTCCACGTGCAGAAGCCAAACTCACCCTCCCACAGGAGTCTTGGTGCTAGACTCTCTGCCACCCCCACAGCTTCCTGTTTTAATTGCAGTGGACCCTTGGGCAGCATCAGTTTGAGCTGTACAGGTCCACTTATACAGGGATTTTTTCCAATTCACACCTGTAGTGTTTTCCATCGCAGTTGGGAGTTCGTAAATTTGGGTATCCGATTCTATGCTTTGTTCTATGCCATTTTATATAGGAGACTTAAGCATCCATGGATTTTGGTATCCACAGGGGTCCTGGAACCAATCCCCCAGCAATACCCTTAAGTTTGGGGAGATTCGAAAGTTATGCATGGGTTTTTGACTGTGGGCGGTTGGCAACCCTGACCACTGAATTATTCAACAGTCCTCTGTATTGCAAAATATAGGCACTATCCATGGGGTAAAAGTTGCGGTCATTTTGCAAAGTCTTTAGAATTTCAAACCATCCTTTGTGTCTCCTGCTCTCTCTAAAGGCAAGAGGACAATCTAAAGACATCAGCTGATGGTGGCTGGTGGCTCTGACCAGACCCTGAACCCAACCCTGTGTGGGAAAGAAGTGAGGGAACAGAGAGTATCACAGGGAGGAGGAGAGAGGGACTTTCCAGACTTTGCTGGTACCAAAGGCACAAACATTCACAGTACGTGATGTGTGAGGGGTTTCTACAAGGAGCAGAGGAGAAATCGCCTGGCTCAGCAGCCCATACCTCCCTGAAGACGCTGTGCTAAGTGTAGTGTGTAGAATTGTGTTCCCCAGAAAAGACTTCTTCAAGTCCTACCCCCGATACATGTGAATGTGACCCTATTTGGAAATAGGGTCTTTGCCAGCCTAATCAAGTTAAGATGTGGTCATACAGGATTAGGGTGGGCCTGATTGACTGGTTTGTGTCCTCATAGAAGAGGAAAATTTGGACACAGGCACAAACAGAGAGAACTCCACTGGAAGACAAAAGTCAACACTGAGGATGCATCTACAAGCCAAGGAATTCCAAGGATTGCTGGCCACCACCTGAAGCTGCAAGAGAGTCATGGAAACAGGTCCCTCAGAACCTCCAAACAGAACCAACCTGCCGACACCTTCATCTTGGACTTCTAGTCTCCAGGACTGTGAGAGAATAAATTTCTGTTATTTTAAGCCACTTAGTTTATGGTAATGTGTTACAGCAGTTCTGGGAGCTTAAGACACTTACGAGTGAAGTCTACTCCACAGTCACCTTCCAGCACGGGAACCATGCCTTTCCCGCTAAGGATGACACCTTCTGGCTCAAAGATCAATACATCTGGACTGCACAGCCCATTGTCAAAGGCTTAGCCCAGAGTCCCCAAACTGAAAGAAGCTACACACTCCGTCCCTGCTCTGATCATAAGAAAATCTATAGTGAAAACCTTCTGAGGCCGACGGCTATAATCCTACTTTGCAAGAACCTTGAAAATGAGTTTCCCAATCAACTATCCTTTCCAGTCCTTTCCAGAGAAACATTGTCCCTTCAGGCAAGTTCTTCCTTAAGCTCTTCCCCTCCATGCCCACATTCCCAGGGTTTTCAGACAGCAGAGCCAGAACTAAGGCCTTTCCCTCCAGCTCGAACAAGTTCCGGCATCCTGAGTCCTACAGAATGTCCTTTCTATCAAGGTGACTGAAGTCTCTGGAACTCCTAGTTTTCCTGACCCCCTTTTAAACTCACATATTTTGTAGTATCCAGTGTAACACAATGAGACAATTTATAAATGACTTTAAGAGAAGAATATAATTTTGTTTTAAATTTTGCCATCAGACACATTTTTTAAAGCAGTAGGAAAAAATTACTACTCTTTTTTTAATAGAGCAAAAAGAAAACCAAGATGTAATAGAGTATGGATGTGGGAATCAGGCCACTGTCACCAGGCTCAGGCTGTATGGGGGCTGAGTGGGGTGCTAGAGGCTGCTTGGCATTGCTCACTGCTTTCCAGCAAAGGCAGCGGAAGGGCTGCCTGCCGACTCAGCAAGGTGCACAGTCTAGTTCCAAGAATGTGCATCAAAACCCCTAAACTATTTTAAACCTGATGTATTTACTACCTCCTAACAGATTTTGTTGTAAGTCTTGAGAATTCCCAGAATATTCATCACATGGGTCCTTAGACATTTATCCCTTAACTTGAAATAAGGTTGAATGCATTGGAGACAACACTCTCCAAGGCAAGAAGCGTTATTTGTTTTAATGGAGACTTACAGACACTGAAGGTAATGGGGGGGTGTCTTTTGTCATCTCATAAAAACTAGGAAATAGAGTGACTCTGGTAATATTCATTTTCATTCTAGACCCCATGAATTTTATCAAAAGCACGGGTTAGCAAGCATTTTCTGTAAGGGCTCAATAGTAACTATGTTAACATTTGCCTCCCTTATGATCTCTCTGCAGCAACAACTCAACTCTGCTCTTATAGCAGGAAACCACCACAGACCACGCAGAAAACGGGGTGTCGTGTGAGAAAGCGTTGGAGCCAGAATCACTGGTGCAGAGAGAGATGAGCTGGCTGCAGAGCCAAATGATGTGAGTGCATACAGGAAGTGTAATTAAATACTCAATAAGTGTTTGTTTTCCTTCCTTTAACCAAGAAGGTCATTAATGTATTTAATACAACAAAATGGAAAGATACTAGCTGCCTTACAAAGTTTAATCTTCCAAAACACTATTCCTCACCAATATTCAGCCATAATGCAATAGCACAATGAAGATACTCAAAGACAATCGATAAAAGTCATGGTTAATTATTCTTACATTTCATCTATCCAATCAATTCAGCAAATTCAGTTCTATCATCTGTGATACACTGGGTAGACACAAGAGAACTTTTTGTAGAGAGCCCACAAATAAATATGATGATGAAAGTTTAGATGATAAGTCAAGTATTGAGTTTACTTTCTTTTCTTTCTAGTTTTCCCTCAGGCTACAGAGGTAAAAGGATATGACACAGTGATGTGAGAACCCTGGGAGTTTTCACCATGTGATGCAATCATAGGCGATAAAAACCTGATACAGTCTTTTATGTGATGGTAATTAATCCAGAAATTATTACTCTATAGCATTTTTATCGATGAATCATAACAGCAACTGAAAGGGGCTAACACTTAAGCTCTTGTAATGCATGACTCTATAAAGACAGCTAAAACTGTTAGGTAGAATTCTAACAATAATGGAGGAAATCCAAAAACAAGTCAAAGAAATCATAAATTTATCCAACTCTTATACCAGAAATATTTCCTAAATTGAGAAGAAAATGTCTTTTGGCATTAATTAAATATCAACATTAATTTAAAATAATCTACTATGAATACATCACACTGTATAACTATTAAGAGACTAGATAGGTATAGGATAGTGATGCGGATCCCGGCCAGCAGGATCCTGTGTTGTGGCGGCAATAGACAATTACACATGGACTACAGAAGTCCTGTGGAGAAAAAGGGACGGCATGGCCACTCTAAAGTGAGAGAGGGTGAGAGGGCTAGAGAGAGCCCAAGAGAGAGCGGAGCCCTGCCTGGACAGGCTTTTATTGCTTTTCTGGGCACATTACATTAAGGATGGTCCTCATTGATTATGCACAGGTTCACTGCAGGTGATTACCTTTTACAGACAACAGAGGACAGAATGATGCTAATTACTTCAAAGAGAAGGATATTGCAGATCAAGGGGAAAAATGGTTGAACTGCTTACCCTCCATATTTGGGTGGTTCGGCACAGACTTTAGGAAGCTACTTTAAAGATACTCAGTAAACATTTGCTGCCTCAATTCAAGGTAAGGGAATTTTAGCAAAAGCAAGTCTCATAGCACCCTAGGGACAGTGCAGGCCTGATTCCCCACGGGAGAACCTGTCCGTGGGCATGGGTCCTGCCTGCCGAACCTCGCACCCACTGGCTTTTCCAAGCGGGAGCTGGGCTACATTTCCCCCGCATGGAACAGTTCCCTATAGGATGGTTAGGGTTAGGGTTATATATAGCACTGTAGTGTACTGTACTATAGATGCAAGCAAAACTACTCAAGTGATTAAAAATTTAATGACATAACCAGTACTCAAACCCGTACCTTCTGGAAGACAAGGCATCCATGGTCTCTTTGGTAGGGAAAGCAGGAGGGTCAGACATCAGCTCCTAGAAACTTTGGCCTAAAACCCACCTCCCTGACTTTCTCCTTCAGCATGTTGGTCAGGGGATCTGTCTAAATGAGCATGTGGACAGCAGGTGGTGAGTAATAATTACAGAAGGTAATGTAAATACCAATTAGAAATACAAAAGGAGTTGTTAGCTGTTGGTTTAGTAGGGGAAATTTTATCTGGAGCATAAGAGAGAGGTCAAGGAGAAATCAGCTAAAGAGGGGAAGAAGAAGGAGGAGGGGGAGAGGGAGAGGGAAGAGGAGGAGAATGAAAAGGAGAGGAAGGAGAAGAAGAGAGAGTGAGAGAGAGAAGTCCAAAACCCAACTGCCTACCTGAATTTCATTTGAGAAACATAGCTTAATGATAGCAATGAGGATTGAAAAAAACCTGAAGTTCTCAGGAGATTACAGATACAGTACAAAGCATCCAAGCATAAATTTTAAATTAAGTTATATGAATAGAGTTATGTTTTTAAGAAAAGGGAGATGATATTCTGTTCTTTTCTAATCTGTCCAAATTACAGTTGGTATACTATATTCAGATCTGAATAATGAGGGAAGAATCTCGAAAAATTTGGAATAAGTTCAAACTGCATACATCAGGCCACAGCACTGCCCTTCTCTTTGGTGGCTTGGACTATAGTGAGAGGGAAAGAGAGCGAGTGTGTCTTTGTAAGTGTGTAAGGGTGTGTGCATGTGAGAGTACAGGTGTGTGTGAGAGAGAATGTGTGTTTCCTAGGTTACCAGTGCCTTTGATCCTCCGAGATGATGTGAAACCTTCTCTAGTCTTCCCTTGCGATAAATACAGACATCGCCAAGGACCATATATAGTCAGAAATTTGTATCCACTTCTGATCACAATCAAGGAATGGGGCAACTCTCAGAGATCCTTAACTTAGAGCACCATTCTGAGATCCCTTTGACATCATTAATACATTAGATTAATTGTTTTTATTTTGCTAGAGAGACATGTGACATGTGTCTCACTTCACACTGTAATGATGTCCTAGTTGCTAGAAGTTAATGTTGGGTTAGAGAACTGACCTTGACCATGAGCAGGACTCCATTGCCAGTGGGAAAGGGCATCGCTGGCTGGTCTGCGAGCCTGGGCCCCAGAAGGACCACAACCAGCCTGGCTTTGCTGCAGAAGAACCAAAAGGCTCCTAGTAGGGTTCCTACTAGGGCCGTAGCCATTTCAACCTTTGGGGGACAAAAACGAGTTTTAATATTCTTTGGGGTTTTTTGTTTTTGTTTTTCACCAAATGTGTCACCTATACTTACAAGAACAATCCTAGCACAACTTACAGCGGCCAAAAGCTGGAAACAGCCTAAATATCCACCAACAGTAGACTGTGTAACAGTGGGTATTTTTATACAATGGGACCATATACGGCCCTGAGAACGCAGGAACCACGCCACAGTGTGGGTGATCTCACATATATAATGTGGAAAAACATTGTGTTGAAGACAGATGCAAAAGAGTATAGTCTTGGTAATTCTGCACATATGAAGGCCAAATTAGGAAGAAGCATTAATTAATGGTTTCAGGACAGTGGGAAAGTATTAACTAAGAGAGGGCAGGAACTTAGGAATGTTAGGAATATTATATTTCTTTTTTCTTCTTTTTTTAACTTTGGGAAGAGCACTTAGTATGAGACCCACCCTCTTAACACAGTTTAGGTGTGCGACACAGCAGTTAACTGTAGCACTAGGCTGTACAGAAGATTTCTAGAGCTTACTCATTTTGCATAACCAAAATTCTTTACCTTTGAATAACAGCTCCCCACTTCCTCTTCCTGAGCTCCTGGCACCCACCACTCCACTCTGTTTCTATGAGTTTTGCCACTTTAGACACCTCACGTACATGGAATCACGCAGTGTTTGTTCTTTGGGACTGGCTTATTCCCCTCAGCATCACGTCCTGAGGGGCGTCCATACTGTAGCATATGGCGCGATTTCCTTCTTGTAAGGCTGAATAATACTCCACTGTGGATACATACCGCATTGTCCTTATCCCTCTACCTACCCATGGCCATTAGCCAGACAGCTGTAGATCTGATTCTCCCGGCTTCTGAAGACACTCTGATTTTCACTTCCAACCTCTACAACTGTGATAAAATTAAACCTCTGCTGTTTAGCCACTGGATTCGCAATATTGTCTTATGGCAGCCCTAGCAGATATGCCTTTGTGACAAGGTAGGCTTTGGCATACTCATCATTTTATTGCACATGTATTCAGCCATAGCTTCTCCAGAATGATCCTCTTGAACGAGAGTGGGGATGTGCTTTGTGGAGTTGTGACTCAGAAAAGAGAGCTCTAAAGCTAGGTGTTCGTGTAGCAGCCATCACAACAGGCTGGGCAGGTTGGGGCTGCTGCCCTTGCAAACTATGAAAACATTTGAAAGAGGATGAGCTTACTATTTTCCCAAGCAGGTAGAGAGAGTCTTACAAAAAAGAGAAACTGTGAGCTATGACTTATTCCGGGATACATAATCACTGTCTTAGGCAACCCGGAAGACAGCCATGGGCAAATCACTCACCCCACAAACCAGTAAATAAGTGAGTCGCTGTCCCAAGCCCGTGCCTGAGGGGCCATGCCAGAGAGCAGATAAAAGACTACCTCTGAATCAAATGCTAATTATGGGGAGAAATGAACGATAAGCTGCCTAAACCCGCAAAACTGGTAGTAACGAGTTGTGCAAATATCAGCCAACAAATATCCAGCTACAGGGTGCAGAGCTGTTCGCCAAGTTAATTTAGGTTATGTTTTATGGCGCCATATACCTGGAAACGGTGCGTAGGGGTTGTGTTCTGTTGCAGATAATTTGGAAAGTCATAAGACTGGAATGGAGCCAACAGTCAGTGTGTGTTTAGAGAGTCTTCCCGTTACAGGAAGGTAATATTTGTGACATCTGTGAACTGAGCCAGGAGGCCAAACGTGCCGGCTGCCTGCCACCTCGCAGACCCCGTAATGAGGACTTGGACAGCCAGGGAAAGTCTGGTCAGGAGGGACAGTATTCGCAGAAAGTGAAGTGCACAGGGTTCTGAACAGCAGCTTGATGCTGTTGTGGGTAATAAGGCCACTCTTTCAAACACACTGAGCACACTAACTGTCCTTATTCTTAGGGCCACACTACGATTACTGACTACATATTGGCTTTGGCATCAAAATAGAAAAAAATAGCCGGGAGGTTATCCTTGGGTCTACTAGTCTACCCCTACCGCTAACCAAACTGATGAACTCTAGGCAAATCACCATACTCCTGGAGTTTCAGTGTTCTCCACAGGAAAATGAGAAGGACCGAACAAGGAAAACTTCAAGAGCTTTTCCAATTCCATGACACGACGAAAGGTGAAAAGAAGTGTGAACCCAACTGACATTAACCTAGTGGTTATTCACAGGGCCTTTCACACAGACCCCTCCTGGTGAGTTAGGTGTAATGGCCATGAACTCCGTAACAACTGGAGGCCTGTGATAAGAGTGTTTCTGGGAGTATGTAACTGTCTTCTTTGCAAAATTTAGTTAAGGGAAACATAAGGGTAGGTGGAGGTTGTTTTAAAAGCCAGAAAGAAAGTGATTTAAAATTGTCAGAAATGTAGAACAAAAACCAGAAAGAGCAATGTGAATGAAGCAGAAGGGAGGAAAGAGAGAGGGAGAGGGAAGAATGGGGTGGGGAGAGAAGATGAGTACGTAGATGGAGGGGCTCCCTCACAGGCTGGCCGTGGTGGTTTTGGGGCTCTGGAGAACAGCATGGCCAAGGCAACGAGAACAGTAGGTCCTGTGGCCACCAGGTCCAGCCCCTTCTGCTTTGGCAATGAGAGAACATAGAGCAACCAAGAGAAAATAGGAGAGAGAGAATCCTTACGAAGCATCCAGCACAAGATCCATCAAAAACCATTTGGGCTGAGCTTCTCCCATCATTTCCATGGTCTCTGTTTCCTGGCAGGTTTCCCTAGACCACAGCCCCTCCCAGCCGCACTCTGGGTATGGCCTTAGAATGCATTCCTCCCAACACCGTGCTTGAAGGAGTTTGAACTCATCAATCAGAGATGGTTTTGGAGCTGAGGTATGCTTGCCAGCCTGACTTTGGTACAAAACCCTCATGCCATCAGTGAGGTTCCTGATAAAATGAGGTTCCTGGTGTGTCTATGAGCATGCTTCTGAATCACCTACACGTGAATCAGTAAACTGGGGAAAGTGGGTTGCCCTTCCCAATGTGGATGGGATGCGTATAATCCAGTGTGGGCCTGAATTCAACAGAAGGGCAGAGAGGGGATGAACTCTCTCTCTGCATGACCACATGAGCTGGGACACCTGCCTTGTGCCACCGGACTCAGACTGGCACTTACACCACTGGCTCCCCTGATCCTCAGGCCTGTGGTCTGGGACTGGAGTTACAGCACTGGCCTTCCTGGGCCTCCAGCTTGCAGACAGCAAGTCGCGGGGCCTCTCAGCCTTCATAATTGTGGGAGCCAATCCCTCATCATAGATGATAGATAGATAGATAGATAGATAGATAGATAGATAGATAGACAGACAGACAGATGTATACATGCCCATTGTTTCTGCTTCTCTGGAGAACCCTGACTAATACGTGGACCAGTGGTCATTTCTCGTATGAAGGAGTCATCCAGATGTGACTTATTTTGCTCTGTGAGCAGAGAAAGAGCTGTCCACCCTGACAGGCTGACCTCCACCTGAGGGTGGTGGCCTCAGGCAGCCCAGGGTCACCTCAGTGAACACTGATCACCATGAAGAGGAGGTGAGGACAGACGGAATGGAGACAATTTCTTTGTTCCCACCTAAGACCCGCCTTCTCTTCGGATGAACAGGTTTGGGAGGATCATGTGCCGAGTCCTCGCAAGGAGGCAGGAGCAGCTCACCTCTGCCGCCCCATTGGGCCAGCAAGAGTCTTGTGGAGGGTGAGAGGGTTTTCAAACCCAAAGCCTTTGCCAGATAATTATCATTTGAACCATAATTAAATGCCAAAATTTAATGACTTTTGACTTAGAAAATGGCAGCTCTAAATAGTTCAATCTAATAATAGCTGACATTTATTGACCACTATGCTAAGAGCAGGCTTATCTTATCACATTCAAACCTCGAAACAGCCATAAAAGTGAAAAGCAGGCGATATTATCCCAGTCCAGAAGTAGGGGCAAAGCCACAGAGAGCTTGGGCTGGCACATGGGACAACCAAAGTAACAGAAGCAGTTCAAGCCTGTACCTGTACCTCTAGGCCCCGTGCTCTAACACCTGGGGGCACAAAGTGATGTGTCTCTCGGTCCACGGGCAGCAGGTGCAGAGGAAGCTCAGAGGCAGGTGGGCAAGCTGTCTCCATCCCCACACACATGCGACATTGCCTCTCCAGAAGCAGGAGACCCTCACTGAGCAGAGAAGAATCCGAAGGGCCCCGGAAACACTATTGCACAAAACTGAGATGGCAGGTAGGACCTTACTTTCACTAAATGCGGATGTGAGCGTCTTTTCCCTCCTATGGCAAACTTGGCAGAAGAACATGAGAGAAAATGCCTGACTTTTTCCCAAGAGAGGATGAGAACAGCACTCTGGAGAGGGGACGACGAGGACACAAGCCATCCTTGAGGGAGGGGAGCTGCAGGGAGCCAGAGCTTGGCCATGGCCTGTGATCTTGCCCTAGCAGTGGCACAGAGAACATGAATAGCCTGGTGGGCTTGGGGGTCTGGGGCTCTGGGCTCTGGCTCTGCCGCTCATTCCCCCGCAAGCCTGTCAAATGCTGGTCCGAGGGAGGCTGGCTGGGGAGCCCTCTGTGCTGCTGGCCCACAGCACCCTGCGCCTGAACCCTACACTCACTAGTAAGCATGCACAGGCATCAGAGTGTATAGTCCAGAGACAGAGGCACAGGCTTTAACTGTTTCCTTCCCTTTGATTGTCACCTGTGCTGCCACGTTCCGAAGGCCTGCTGCAAAGCCAGTTCCAGGAGAAATGCTTCAAAGCACACTTTGCTTGAGCTAATACAAAAATGCCGCCAGCAAAGCGCAAAACAACACGAGCTGCAACAGCAGTGACAGTCATGAGACGTCTGGTTTCCTCTCTTCGCTTTAAAGAGACACCACTGTCCCCCAATTATGAAATATGTTGCGGTCTTGGTTCCTCACCCCAGCCCATCCTTGTTCTCACAATACAACTCTGTGTCGCTGATGTACTGTCTCTTCATCAAGTCGGAGGAGAAAACACCAGGGTCCCGAGGAGAATTTATGAGTTGGTTTTGCAGAAGGAATAAATGCCTTTAAGAGAGCTGTGTGCCCGTGTTGACACCCTGGCGTCTGGCTGCACACAATGTTATCTGTGACTAAAGAAACGCAGAACTGCCCTCGGTTCCCTGGAACTCTCCCTCCCTGCCTACCTGGCTGCAGGCAACCCCCCTACTTTTGCTTTCTGGGGAGGGTGGATTTGAGAAATCTTGGTCCTGTGTCCTATCACTTTGGCCAAATCGAATAAAACTTTCTCTCCCAGCACAGGAGTCTCCATGACCTGGCTTACTAGCACATCAGACACACGAACCTGAGTTGGGGAGGTGATCCTGCACCACTCTGTGTCCCTCAGGTGACCTGTGTGATGCCAGGACCTGGAATGAATAGGTGTCACACAAAGGAAATCCCTGTGTTTTAAGTTAAGGAGACAGACTATCAGCGAAGTAAACTGCGGCAGCCCCTGGAAGGTGCCTCGCAGATCCAGGCCTGGAGATGTTGCCTTGGAAACCCGTCATCACCTTGTTTGCAGGAGGCCACGTCCCAGCCTGCCAGGATGCTGGCAGCCAATGGCTGGCAGGCTTGTACCTAGGAGACACAGGTGTGCCTCACAGCCCTGCAGACCTTCCAGAGACCACAGAATGGCCGGCCAGGATGCTTCCTCCCAGCCTTGCCTGCTTCCGTTTCCACACTCTCTCCCACCGTGGTTTCCTATAAAACCACACGCATTTAATCTCATCCTGACATGTGCTGCTCAGAGGACCCAGACAACATACGATTCGGTGTGCCAGGAGATCCTCACTCAATTCCCCCTCCTCTTTGCTGCACAATTCATGACTGTTTCCCTCTCTCTCTTTCGGGCAGCTGCTGCAACCAGCATGCTGTCAGAGTTATAGTTAAGTGCTGCTGAGCTATGCGAGTTCTTTCTTCAGAAGACAGGTGACTTGCTCTGCTGCAGAAGCACATACTGCTCCGATGCTGCTTATCAGCAAGGTGCTGACTTGCCCCTTCTTCTCGCAGCGCGTCCACAGCCCTGAGGAGCCTGTGCAGTGGAGCCAGCTCGCAGAAGGACATGGAGCTGCAGGATTAGCTTCAACACCTCAGCCCAAAGGTACGTCAGAGACAGAATCGGGGCATCTCCCCACGAAGCAGCCACCCACGTGTGGGCAAAACCTTCTATGTCCTCCGCCTCAGAGCTGTAGAAGTGCCACCAAGTTCCAGGCAAACACTCGCACATGTGCCCTCTCAAACAGCCACATCTAAAGGTTGTGTAATAAGAGTAGGGAACACAAGTGACATAGAACCATTCTCCTGGTGGCCAAGACTCCTGGTGTCCTTGGAATCCTACAAAGGTGTTTAAAATCTTAGGCTTAAAAATAATCAGGTGTAGCCCAGAAGAAACGTGTCACCCCTAATCTAGTGCGCTAGTCTGAGGTCACCAGGCGGCACACGAGCACACATTCTGACTGGAGAGGACGAACAGGCTCCCAGCCAGCTCACATTGAAGGGCTTTTCCAAGCTCAAGGACCCCAGCAAGATTACAATGGCTTAAAATTGCTTCTCCCTGACCAGCCCCTCTGCCACCAGGCTGCAAAAATGCCCTAAGGTCAGGTGTTGGTCACTATCAAATGAGAAATACGGCAGAAGCCCCAAGACCCCTATCGGGCCATCAATAGGTCCTGAGTAAACTAAAGAATGTGCCTCGTAGTCTCGGCAATGAGGTTTTCAGTAAAAGTATTCGTTTCCAGCCCCAGCTTATCATGTGGATCATTCATAGGAATTGTGTCTGAAGCCCATGGCATTCGGACCAACAGCCAGGACACAGTCTCATTATTATTCATCTTCTTGGCCAAAGCAGTGACCACAGAGTACTTGGGATTGTTTATAGGCCGCGTTCCGCTGGAGCCCTGTTTCTAAAGCTGAATTTACAACCGAGGAGAGTGGCGTTCACTCCTGTTATAATAGCGATGGCAGAGGAGGTGCGGCCTCGTGACTTCTGAGGGTGTTAGACTGATGTTAATAAGAGACAAGGGAGCCTGGGCCATTAGAGCCTCGCAGACATTAGCCTTTATTACAAATGTCATCACTGGTAACTTTACATTGATTTTTTTAAACATTTGCTCACACACTACAACAACACGATATTTTGAGCAGGGAGGAGAGAATGACTTCCTAAGTTCAGGCTAAATGAACCTCTTGAATTCTTAATCTCTTTATAAGCCTCAGTTCTTTCCACTTAAAATAAACCAAAACAGGCCCCTTTGCCCTGAAACAGAGCAAAGGAAGAATGTCACGAGTGAAGCAGCAGCCAGGGGTCTCCAAGGCCACGTTTCTGCTCCTCCCCCACCTCTGCTCCACCAGGTCACGTGTTAGATCCACCTCTTGTTCTGGTTAGGCCCCTCTGCACCGGTTCTAACCCAGCCAATGGGACCATCGCCGGGACACCTTGCTCGTGGACAGACTGGAGGTGGACATGCTACCCTAGCACACTGCTGACATGGATGATGGCGTTACCCAGTCACCTCCCTTAGCACGAGGGATGAGCTTTTTCAAACAAGCTGGATTTACACTCACAGAGCAAATCGTGGATGTGGGAGTCAGGCCTGGGTTCTGATCCTCCCTGTGCCACTGATGGTGTGACTCTAGGTGACTTATTTAACCCCTTGAAACCTCCGTTTCCCCATCTCTTCAATGAAGATAATAGCACTACCAACCTTGCAAGGTTGCCGTGAAGAATAAACGGGAAAATGGACTTGAAGCACTTAGCCAATCGGCTAGCACAGAGCACTGTTATTATCATTGGTTCTGAATCCTATCTCCTCGGGGGTGAGAACAAAGACACTGGAGGTAAGAGAACCCACTGGATCTCATAGCACAACACCAGAAAAGGCATGAGGGTGGAGTGGGCCACATGGGCAAAGGCAAAGTGACGGTCCCCTGGCCTGCACTGTACACACACAGCCAGCTCCATGACCTTCCATACGTGAGAAATGAGAACTGCTGTGGACACGAAGGATGTTCTGAAAAGAAAAGTACAGTCAGCAGGAACCGTGGGTCCGACAAACTATGCCCACATCAAAGATACCGTATCTACTCACAGTCAATGGTTCAAGAAGCCATCTCAAGCCAACATCATTAAAACGTCAAATCCTGCCAACTTAAATCTTGCCATCACATTCTCCAGACCAGGAGGTGGCAGGTGGCTTCTACAAGATTCAGCAGGATGTGGCCTCCCAGAGTTTTCTGTGGAGAAAGATTCCAAGGCTGAGTCGGGGTGATGTCACCATTTAGTCATGCCTCCCAGTTGACCATAAGAGCAGGGAGTGTCATGCTACAGATGTGTCGACCCTTCCTAGACAACGAGAAATGAAAACCAGCTACACAAACCCAGAGTACTTAGAAATGAAGTATCTTGATCATCGAGGAGTTAGGTCATCGTTGTAAACAGTATCGATAGCAATGAATTGTTCCTACAAATCTTCAGCTGACTTTTAACGCCAAAGGAAATGTGGAGGACATTAGCTCCTGGCTTTGTGGCGGCTCACAGAGAAGGTGAGTGGTGCAGAAACTGGGGTCCGCCCACTCACTGGCTCCTCGGAATAGCGTCCTGTGGCCGGACAGATGAGTCAGCCCCTGGTTTCATGCTGCGATAATGAAAATTGTGCACACACAAGTTATTGTTTTGAACTGTTACAGTCAGACAACGCAACCGAAGTTCTTTAGCCGTGAGTATAAATAGGTAGAAACAGAATGAATGGAATGAATAAGATAGTTAAATTTTCATTTTCTGTGTTATCGTAAAATCCATCAAAGTTACCTCATTGTCATCAAGGTTTGAAAAGAATAGAAGAAAGGAATTAAAATCAGTTGCCTTTTATGTACAAAATATGAGTTACTGGAATTCAAAGTATCACTTCCCCTTTCTTCCTACTTTCCATCTTTATAAATTTGCTTTTTTTATAATTAGCAAGTGGAGTGTTTCCTCCAAATAAATCCACTGATTTCTTAATTACATCTCATGTCAAACTTGTTCTGAAGAGGAGAAGCAAAAGCCCGTATGGCCCCGTCACTCCATGGCCTTGCAGAGCTCATAAAACAGTGACGTGAGATTTTGCCAAGATTTTCTGCAAAGCAACAAAGTCTCCATTTTCAGTCACCTCAGCTTATAATAAGCTTCATTCTTACCCTATGTGATAAAATTCTCTATAAATTTACCATGGATGGAAACGTCAGTGCTCAGAATTCTCCAGCTCACCAAGCAGGTCAGATCAAATGCAGGCGCTTGCTGAGGGGGAACCAAGTGGAAGGAGGACATGCTAGCTCCGGGCCAGGGTGAGGGGTCAGAGCCCTGTCCCCTGGGCCCTGAGAGAGGCTGTGGCTATAGGACAGGCCAGAAGGTTTCTGGGATGGAGGGCGGCAGCCCTGTGCCTCCCTGCTGAGACTCGCTTCAGCCTTCGGCAGCTTGTTGATGGGAGGGGCCTCCAGGGCCCCAGCAGCCAGTCCAGTAGAACTATGCTTGTCCAGGCCCAGCTGGGTCCACATGAGCCAGGCCGCACAAGTATTTTTGAACAAGGTCGACATTTCTAAAGAAGAACGTTTAGGTTACAAGCTAGCTTTCTTCTCACCTTTGTTTAGACTCTCAAATGAATAAACGTAGATGCCCAGATGGTAAGAGGTAAACACAAGAAAAGGAGGAAGCAGAGAAAGGGAGATATGAGAGAAACACAAAGAACAGAAGGAGAAAAGAAAGGAGGGAAGCAGAGACACCCAAGGAGAGGAGCCCTTAGTGAGAAGCAGGCCCCAGTCCCACAACATGGCCCAGGATCCCGTGTGCCTGTGTGTGCACATGCCTGTGTGTGCATGTGCCTGTGTGTGCGTGCACGTGCCTGTGTGTGCATGCATGTGCCCATGTGCATGTGTGTGCATGTGTGTGTGCACATGTGCACGCAATGCCAGCAACTTCGGTTGTGACAACGTTCCATTTCTGACTTCCTGACATGAGGGAACATAGCCTGGAGGAGTGAGGGGAGGAGATAAAGAAGGGACCCCAGGGGCGGGGCAGAGCTGGCTAAGGGTCTTTGTCCCCATGGTTTTACAGTTCTGGAAAACAATTTGCCAGAACTCTAGTTTTACTCTAGACATTTCCACCTACCCGATGAAATGCTTTCCAACCTCCCAGCAGCCCCTCGCCCTGTTCAGTGTTTGTCAGAAGCAGTGACTACTGCCATCGATAATTTGTAGGCTTTAATGTTTAAGCTCTACTATTCCCAGGACACAGGCTTACCTGGGTATGGTGGACTTTTAACAGAAACCCGTAGACTTAGGTTAATGAAGGAGGACTCATGGTTCCACTCTCCAATTAATGCCATTGAATCCCCCAGCAATAGCCTGCAATTTAATCATCGTTGCCGCCCAAGCTGTAATTACAGATTTATAAAACAGAACATTGAGCCCCATATTAAGACATTTCGAAGGAGTAAATAAATATACTTCTGGTTAAATGTATCTGTCGGCTTGTTTTGCTGGTGGTTTCTTTTTTTTTCTTTCTTTGTCTCCCAGAACAAAGCAGCCAGTTTCTTCGCTTTTGTTTTTCAGCAGGACTAGGGCAAAGTGTAGTTACTTTTAATAGCTTCCTTAACTGCCCTGTTCTCTTCAATCTCTCTCTTTCTGTTGTATCATAACATGTGGCTGAGTATCATGAAAGGGGAGCAAAGTGAGAGGTTCTGGCCACACTGCCTCTTCCTAAGCAACATAAACACCAGCTGAACCCCCACCCTGAAGGCAGACAGGACTAGATCTGGGGCCAGCGTCCCTCCTCCACCTCCTGGAGCCAGTTCCTCCGACGAAACAGTCACTGTTGTCCAGGTAGTAGAGTCGCCAGGTTCACCAAGCGTAATCACAGGCCATCCGGCTACATTTGATGTTCAGATAGCCACAAAAAAATTAGCATAACTATGTCCCAAATAGTACATGAGATACTGAAACCGATGATTTGTTCATCTAAAATTTAAACTTAACTGGGCATCCTGCACTTTATCTGGCAACCCTACCAGGCAGAGAGGTCCAAACCCACACCCAGAATCCCATGGAAGGTCTGCAATCTGTGCTAACTTCTCAAAGGGTCTGAATGGACTTAAATAATAATGATCAGAAATATAATTTCATTGACTCTTTGTTTTTATGGACTAGATCCTATGCTAAGTACTTTCCCTGACTGGATCACCCTTCCCTACAGCCCCTTTATGAGGAAGGTATTACTGTTACTACCATTTCACGGGGAAGAAAAAAGAAGGCGTACAGAGGTGGCGTCAGCTGCCCCAGGCTCTGAGCACATCCACTTCACCCGTATGCAGTACTGCCTTCTCCGTATGTTGCCGCTTCCCCATTGCCGTTGAGTATGACTGAGAGAGAGAGCCAGGGATATGACACGGAGTGTGTTTCTCAGTCCAGCTTTGAAGCCACAGCAGCCTCCTGCCAGCAGACACAAGGACTCGCTGCTCTGAGACTTCGGCTGCATGGGAATTTCCCGGAGGGAAATACTTGGCATTTCTAACCATCTCCTAGGTGCTGCTGATCAGATTGTGTCTCTGATCTGGACCCATGGGCTAACAGAGAAGGGAATGAGCAGAAACCTGCATCGATACAAGCCATGAGCCTTGACCTTTGCAGGCTGTGGGCCAGATTTCTTCCCACGGCCGGCAGAAAGATGGAGCCAAACATTCTCACCTCCAAATCAACAGCCACATGTGTTCTAACATCACTCTCAAGTCACCAAAGCTCGCCAGGCTTTCCAAGCTAGAGTCACACCCAGGGGCTCCTCCCTGGGCCAAAAGCACACACAGTGGAGCCTCATTCTCTGCAGATTCAGCATTTGCAAATTCACCTACTGAATAAAATTATTGGCAGGCCCCAAACCGATACTTGTGGTGCATTAATAGTAATTTGTGGCATGTGCAGAGCCGGGAACAATTGAGTCACCTGACAGGTATGTCCCCAGATGAGGAAGAACAAGGTGATGGCCAGCCCTCTTGTTTCAATTCTCAATACCGTAAACAAGTGTCCTCTTCTTGGTCTATTCGGTGCCACTCTTTTGCTTCACATGTTTGTGCATTTTGCTGGTGGTGTTGCCGTTTGAAATGGCCCCGACTGAGGCGCCAAAGTGCTGGTGAGTGTCTGTCAGTGCGAGAAGGCTGTGTGGAGCCTTAGGAAGAAGATGAGCTTCATTCAGGCTTCCTGGGTGAAGGTGTCGTTGGCCACAAGGTTCATGTTAACAAATCAACGATACACATTCAATGAGGTGTCTTTAACCTGATACATACGTAAAGCATGGTTATGTATTGATCAGTTGATGAGACTGTTGTGGCCAGAGGCCCAAGGGAACCTGGCCTTCTATTGCCCCAGGAGCAACAATCCATTGTCCCCTATTTCAGCATCTGCAGCATCGTTAGAGGCATATACCCTCTGCCCGGCACCGACAAAGTCTCCCCAGCTATCGACACCCCTGTCAGAGTGGTGGTTTGTTGCCATCAGCAAATTGGCTTCAACCCATCGGCACCACCCAGCACCCCCCGTGGACACGAGGGCTCGCTCCTGGTGTTGCACGTTCTATGGGTTGGGACAAACATGTAGTGACATCCAGCATTGCAGTATCATACAGAGTATCACCGCTGCCCTAAACATCCTCTGTGCCCCACCTGTCCCCCTCCTCCTCCCTCCACCCCTGGCAGCCTCTGGCTGCTTTACGGCCTCCATAGTCTTGCCTTTTCCAAAGTAACATCCAGTAGAATCATACAGTACCCCACCTTTTCAGATTGGCTTCTTTCACTGAATAATACGCACTCCTGCATACAGGTTGGAAATATCAGTGCTTAAATGACACACTTTGTGGTCATAAGCAGAGTGAACCAGGGGCAATTACTCATCTGACCCCTGGAGGCCTTGGGTGCCCAACCAAGGCCTGCTTGGCTCAGAGGTGATGGCAGCCACAGGAAAGCCCATCCCAGACCCTTACTTTGATGGGCCAAGTACAGGATGAGCTATTTTTTAACAGCCTGAGGAGGTAACTTCTAAAAAAGAACTTAAGGTTAAAGATAGAGTCTTCAAGAGTTATTTTTTTAATAGCTTTAGAGAAGAGGTGAATATTATTTAAAACATACTATTTTCCTGCTGTTTGAAGTGAAGCCTTCCCTGGAAATGTTCAACAAAGCTGTGTGGTTCTCTAGAAAACATTTGCCTCCCCCACTTCCCTGTCAGGGTTCCATGCCCCAGTTAACCAACTCCGCCTCTCTGAGTAGAACATACCAAAAGATCAAACCTGGAAATTTTAAGAATCAGGATCCTATTTGCTTGGAAGGCCATATCGGTGTTCCACTTTCTTTCGATGTTAATACTTCGTGCTGCTGCCTTATTCTGAGTAGTGCTTGCGGTGAGATGGCATCGCTGGTGTTCTGCCTGGGTCCTGCTTTCCATCAGTCACTTGGGTCAGGGCTGCTGTTCATTTAGGCTTTATTTGTTTCATATTATGTTCTTAGGCTCTTAGGGCTGACATGATGATTATTAATTATTTGCCCCATTTTTTTAAAGCTTCAAGACTCAGAAACACATTCTTGGGGATGTTTGTGGTGGGGTGTGGGGTTGACCAAGAGGCTGTCCTTGACCAAACTTCAGTCCAGCTCCCCTGAGTGCTCTCCTCAAAACTCTTCTTAACCTTGGCCTTCACAGCTCGTCCTTGCTGAGCTCAGTTTTCACAAGGATTCCTACTGTCCTGAGCCCATGTCTTAATTTATAAAGGCGACTAAGTGACAACATGGGTAGGCCAATGCCATTGAAAGACAAGTTTAATGCCACTCACAGTCACCCCAGGACCAGGAAGCACAGCTCACCAGGCGAGGCCACGGCAGACATGGCACATTTTGCTCAGGAAGCAGAAGCAGGAGTGAGGGGAAGGCCTGGACCACAGCCTTTATTGGGGTCCCTGTGGGAAAGACACGCGGAGCGAACAGTTTAGGAGCAGTTAGTACGAATAATTTGGGCGAGCTTTGGCCTATAGGGCTGTCCCCAGTTGACTGATACCTGGCCCTGGCTTGATTCGGGGCCGGGGAAGCATTGGCTGGGTGTGCGAGAGTCAGACAAGAACGTGGGGCTGGGGGTGGGGGGAATGGACTGGATTGGCCCATCTGCTCATGAGAGCCAGGCTCCAAGTCAGCTATTCACCCCCCACCCCCAACGAATGAGCTCAGCTGGGGGAGGCAGTCTCTCCCTGGGGTCTATAAGGTCCCTGACAGATGTCAAAACATCATAAGATTTTAAAAAACACAAGCATAACTAATATGCCTGCTGTCAGTTTAGCAAGAGTCATCCTACTCTTGATATCAAAGTCCTCAGCCTGCCTTCAGTAAGAAGCCCCATCCTCGGGGCTCCTCTCTATAAGTCTCCACCCCCCGACGCCCTCTCACTCTGCACATTGGTTTGAAACACCAGCTGTCTGTGCTGCACTTGGGATTGCATTCGGTCTCTCTCCCCCGCTACAGTAGTCTTAAAGCCTTCCTGACCAAGTGTCGGAATAATTTCTTAAACTTAAGTTTAACGAGTGACTGCCCTTCCCTCCCCCTCCCATTCACCCTCCTAAATCAGGGACAGGAGATCCACGCTTCTGAGCACAGCCCCCGAATCAGGTGGAAAAGCCCCCGTCAGCATACTGTTGGCTGCTTGGGTCAAGGATTTATTCATTCAAATTCATCTCGTTCAATTTGAAAATGTTTTTAAGGCTTTGGCAAAAAGAACATCTGTTTTCTAACTGGAATGGTACAGAAGTGATTTTTTCATAAAATAAATGTCAAAAATCAGTAATCTAAGAATTTAGTAATCCAATGTGAAGCTGAAAAGTATTCTGAAAAAAATGAGGAATAATTATCCAGGGTATTAGTTACCAGAGAATGCTAAAGAAGAAAGTTTCTGCAATTAAAACAATTACCATCAAATTCAAGCGGCTCCAAATTCTAGAACTTCTCAGGGAATTCATGGAAATACTATGTATTGTCGTGGGCGCTGATGGTGTGCGGCCCAGATGCCTGTTGCCAGCCAGTACACCCTTGGGTGCCAACCAGGAAGTGCCCACAGCTGCCCCTTCTCTGGAGAACTGGCCTTGGCTATGAATGCACCTTCCCACCATCCCTGCCCCCAGCCTGTAGCCAGTTACCAACTGATAGCAGAACCAAAAGGCCACTGTCCCCTTTCCAGGAGGTGGGACCGGCTCTGCGGTGCAGTCTCAGCCCCCAGAGGCAGGCAGAGGCAGGCAGGACTTCAGCTGAGCCCATGGCCCTGCTCCGCGTCTTCCCGCCCTTGCAGAATCCCTCCTGAGGGCATGGCGTCTACTAGTCAGGGCCTCTGCCTCCTGGCCTCAGGCTTGGCCTCTGGGAAACCCAACCCGTTCCAAAGGCATAGGAAGCTACCTGTCCTCACCTGTTCCCACCACGTATCTCACACCCTGAATATCACCAAGAGAGCCCCTAAAAGGAAAGCCCAAAGCCAGTCTCCCCAGTGTATTGTTCAAGGCCCTCTGTGACCCGGTTCCATCCTCATCTTCCTGCCATGCCTTGCACTTGACCTTTCAGAAATGTAGAATTACTTGTGTTTGCCCAGCCTTCCCTTGCTAATACCACCACACAACCATGCAGGAGCTCACACACAGGCAAGCACACATGTGAGTGTGCATGTCTGCACATGTGCACACACATGTGTGGACGCACATAAAGATGCTCTCACACGTGCACACATCCACACATGCAGAACCAACTTACACACACATGTGCATGCACATACACACATGCTCACGTGTGCATGCCACCCACACTGCTCTTTCTTGCATCTATGGCTTTGTTCGTGCTTTTCCTCTTCCTGGAACATCTTGCCCCTCTTGTGGACTGGGTAGTTTTATCCACACTTTCAGGCTCATCTCAGGAGCCACCTTCTTCAAGAAGCCTTCCTGTTTGGGTTAATTTTCCTCTGTGCTCCCAGGGCACCCTGAACTTACTGCTACCAGAGTCCCCGCGTGTTACAGTAGCATGACCTGCCCATGCCCAGTCCTCTGGCTAGACCTGGAGCTTCCTGAGCTGCCTGAAGTCATGGAATTTTTTATTGATATCTCCAGACATTGTTCAATATCCAAAAGATACCAATTCAGTGCTTCCTGGATGAGCTGGGAAAGAACTTGAAGATGGAAAGAACTCGAAGATGAAAATAACTCGAGGGAATCTGAAACAATGGCCAGGGTTGACTTTCATTGTCAGAGTAAAAGGGACTTTTATTTAAGTATATATAGAATAAGTTCTTTCTAGAACAAAAGATCTAGTAGCTCCGTTGAGAGATTTTCAACATCTCACAAAGAGAAAGAGAAATGGGAGACGGGCAGCCAGTTCATAAAGCAGGACCAGGTGGGGTCCGTGCTGGAAAGGGAGCGAGCCAAGCACAGCGTCAGGGCCCAGGTGGCACATTTGGGGACCTGTGTGTGGTCTGCCTGAGGTGGCAGCTGCCTGACAGAAGGATGCTGAGCTGTGGCCCTTGCACCTGCCTCCTACCCAGGCAAGGCATTCTGGGAGCTCCTCTGCCTGCCTATCCAAACCCTTGGGGGTGGCTCCACCCTCTCTGTGCCAGCAAGGGCCAGAGATGACAAGAGAAACGGCAACTGGAACAACGGCTAACAACCCCAGCCAGCACTCTGCAGTCCCCGTGCTGGAAGAAGAGGTCCAGATGTCTCCCAGTGCTGGGGAGTCCTCCCTTGCCATCAGGAGCTCAGATGAGGCAGAGTGCATAGATGAACCAGCCACCCCCTGGGCAGCCAATCAAGGGGCCTGCAGTAACAAGGGAGCACTGAACCCCCAAGCTCAGCTCATCTTTAACTTCCAGTCTCAAGACACATCCTGCATCCTCTGCTGACTCTCCCTCAACCCCTGCCCAGGCTCCACCCCTGTTCACTTCTCGCTCCTTAAGCTTGAGGCTCTTTCTCATTGTGTTCTCAGGAAAGGGGCACTGGCAGCCCATGGTAACCATGGTTACCAAGCACAAAACCAGCCCAGGCTCACCTATTAGAGATACTGTTCCACAGATGGTCCTAGCTTGTGTCAGTCTGTGGCCTCAGGGATGTGGCAGATCTGAGGCTTCTCTTCCTTCCCCTGCAAGGCCCCACCCTCAATAAATCAAAAACTCCGGGAGTGACCTCAGCCATCCGTGTCCTAACAAGCCTTTCAGGCGATTCCAACGGCTGTGAAAGGTGAAAACTGGTCATCACATCCCTATGGCTTGAGGACCATCAGAGGCTTTCCATGTGGATCAGTGGAAGGCCTTGAAAAAGAAGCACCACCAGGGACAATAACGAGGATGCAGGAAGAGCTCATTTGGTCTCCATCTCTCCAAGGCCAGCCACACTTCTGCATGTGGAGCAGACCGGACAAAAACATCAGCTACTATTTCCTTCTTGCCTTTTCGGATTAATCAAGATTTGTGATCTTTGAGGATAGTAGACTCCAACCTAAGAGAGCTTATATGCAAAGGGTATAATCATCACAATAAGGTGGGATTTATCCCCAGACTGCAGATGAGTTGAATATTCAAAAAAGCAAACTAAAAAAAAAAAAGGAAAAAGCATATGGTCAACTCAACAATTGCAGAAAATACATTTGACAAATTATGATGTTCATTCCTGATTTTTAAAAATATCTTAGCAAACTAAGAGCAAAAAAGAGCTTCCTCAACTTGACAAAAACATGCATGAAAATCCCACATTTCCCAGTCTGCCTAATGGTGAAAGTCAGGAGGCTTTATCCCTAAGAGCAGGGACAAGTCAAAGAGGCCAGTCTCACCGCTGGTAGTCAGCGTTGTACTAGAGGTTCCAGACAGCGTAATCGGGCGGAAACAAGAGGCATCTAGACCTGAGAGGAAGCGGCATGACCGTCGCTATTCACAGATGACAGGATCATTTGTGCAGGAAATCCTCTGCAACATACCAAAAAGTTATGAGAGTGAGTAAGTGAATTCCGTAAGGTTTCAGGATGCAAGAATAATGTACAAAAGGTGATCACATTTCTATATACTAGTAACAAACAGTAAATACTTAGGAATATACATGACAAAAATATGAGTAACCTATACACTAAAAGTTAAAAACAGTTCTGACTGAAAATAAAGACATAAATTAATGGAGAGATAAGCCTCTTCTGTTCGATTATTATTAAAATGTAACTTTTCCCCAAGTTGATGGATAAAGTCAATGAAATCCCAATCAAAATCCCAGGAAGCTTTTTTGCTGTAATTGATAAACAGATCCTGAAATTCACATGGAAACGCAAAGAACCGAGAATAGTTGAAGCAATGTGGAAAAAGAAGAACAAAGTTGAAGGGTGACCACTACCTGGTTTCAAGAACTAGTATAAAACTTCAATGTCTCTGGGGGTAATGGGGAGGGGACAGTGAGGAGAGGGGATTACAGGAACTACTATAAAAGACACATGGACAAAATCAAGGGGGACGGTGGAGGTGGGTGAGGGAGGTGGGTTCAACTGGGGTGGGGTGGAGGGATGGGGAGAAAAGGCATACAACTGTAATTGAATAACAATTAAAAAAATTTTAAAAGAATTAGTATAAAACTACAGTAACAGAAACCAGTGTGGCTTCTGTCTGGTGTACAGACAGACGAAGCATTAGAACAGAACAGAGAATCCGGTATCAGACCCACATGTACACAGAGAATATAACAGCACAATAATCCTCTAGAACTTTACGATTAAATAATGCCTGTCATGCAGTGAAATACAAATCTCCCGCCACGTATCATGTGCTCATTCTGTGCCACACATAGAGCTAAGTGCTTGAACATACTAGAAAATGGTCCTTTTTAATCTGTGAGCTGCATTTTACAAATGCCTGGGCTGGAATCAGAGATTTGAATGCACTTGCCTGAGTCACCCAACCAAAACATTAGAGCTTGGATCTGATTGTAAGACCTACGTTTTTTCCCACGTGTGGAAGGAAGTGGCCCACATTTGGTGGCCAGCTAAATGAGCATGGCGTGTACCCTGTCTGATGGGGCCCCTGCCTCACTCTTCAGTGCTATGATGTTGGGATCACTGATGCTTGTGCACGTAGGTGTTGCCTGCTCTCTAAGACTGGAGAGGATCAGCCAGGTGACCACTCACTCTCCACTGGGCCCACACATAGCCCGGTTGTGGAATTGGATCTAGAAATCCACCCACCTTGTCTCAGGTCCTGGATGTTTATCCTGCCGGCCTCCTACACATGGCAGTAATGTCGCTCCCAGCAGACAAGCAACCAGCCTCCGCCAGGAGCTTCTCTGCCCTCTCCTGCCTTCACAGGGGTGTCTGGCCCAATGCCAGGGTTCTGATCTCTCAGAGTGCCACTGCAGTTGATGTTCCGGAACAGGACAGGCGTGGTTGGCTGCCTTTCTCAATAAGCCAGCAAGCCAGCCTACAGTAACACTGAGCAACGAGGGCTAATGACAAGCTGTCTCTCCCACATGGCCTTGGTGGATAGGGTGTGTAATCACGTCTAGGCTGATGATTCCCATCGGCATTCGGGGGTCCCCTTCTGTTATCCGAACCAGTGCCCTTCTCTGGTTGGAGTTTTCTAAGGCGGAGCAATGAGTGATGTTCTATGAACGTTTGAATGTCAAAATCCATATACTGTCTGAGGAAGTTCTCTGCGGAAGACCCGAAGACACCTGTTCTTGTAAAAAATACTTCGCAGAGTCTTGGCTGTAAAGGTGGATATATGTTATGCAAAGGTATTGAACAGCGTGAATAAAATGTTTACAGAGGAGAAGATTAAAAAGAGGAACATGGCCTGTGTTAATATCCTGGTCGTTGGCATTATCAGCTGCTGTTACATGATTTATCTCTATATAATCAAAACTTCCTCAGCTGGCCTCAGAATTAATTTAAATAATTGAGCTATTTTAATGGAAATTGTTCTAAAGTGCACAGCATGGTTTCCTTCTTTCTGAAAAAGAGAACAATGAACACAATTTCAAATTTTCTTGATGAATCATGGTTATTTAATACAGTACACTAAATAAATACAATATCATTTCTTTTATCAGCAGCATTTCTGCTGTTTGTTAGCGGGCATTCTCCCAAGACCTCACTTCTTCTCACTTGCTGTGGGCTAGAAGTCTAAATAGTCACATTTGTTAGGATTGGATGTAAAGTAAAGGTCAATAAGGAATACACAGTAAAGTGCATATTAAAGGCCTTTATTTGCACATTGAAGGTTACATTTTATAAAGCTGATGTACATGAAGGGAAAATTTCCACAAAATAAATGGAATGTAAGGGATATAACAACAACAAGTATCTACAAATTTATAATAAAAAAGCTTTTTAGTCAGTGTTTTTTTTCATTCTCAAAACTGAGTCCTGGGGTAAGTAAGTGATGCTTTAAAGCCACCCCGTCACTGTCACTATGTAGTAACAGAACTCTGACGCGAAGCCCGTGTACTCGTGAGGAAGAAGCCAAAGCCTTGTGAACAGTGGGACTTCAGGTACACGTTAAATAGAACAAGTTTGCAGAGGCTGTCCTGGGTTTGGTGTTGCTTCGGGCCGAGCTCTACACCTTCACATCTGTCGCATCTATGGTCACTGTATTTGCAATGACAACACTTATGCAAGGAGGAGGCAAAGCTCAAGTCACTTCCCAACCCTCAGATAAATGATGTCCATCACGCTCAGTGTAGTGAAGATAGTTTATTTCCTTATACTCCGATAACGTGGGCTGTAGCAATTTACATGCTGACCAGATGATTCATTAACACAACACCCCTCGACTACTCTAAATAAACATAATTTTATGCAGGGCGGGCAAAATATATATCATGGGCTGGTCACCTGCTTTTACAAACACAGTTGCATTAGAACACAGACGTACTCACTGGTTTACCTGTTAGCTGTGGTTATTTTGGCTGTATAATGTCATAGTTGAGTAACGAAGTAGAATATAGGGCCCACAATACCCAAAATGCTTACCACCTGGCCCTTTAAGAAAAATTTTTCCAGCTCCTGGCTTATGGTATAAGTCATGATAATATTTCCCAAGCCGACATTTGAAACACGGCCTGACAAATATCAATGTATTCCCAGGATAACGCTCCATTTATTCAGCAAATATATCCATGGAGCATGTCCTGTGGGTCAGGCACAGATAGGGAGCAGTGATGGATGAAGAAAACCACCTCCCGCCCTTCGAGACAGACAGCAGGCACATAATCAAACATCAAAGTACAATGACAACTTTGGTCAGTTGCACAGAACAAAACCACAGTGTGTTTGGAATCGACTGCAAGGGCTGGGATTCTGGCATGGCAGAGGGCAGGCAGGGCATGCGCGCTGGCTGCAGCTGAGTTCACGGGACTCTCCTCCTCCAGGGAAGGCTCAGCTCCGCACCTGAAGTCTTTCAGCGGATGGAGTCAGGCCCACCCAGACCCCACCTAGGAGAGTCGCCCTTCCTTAAAGTCACTGCTTAGGAACCTTAATCCCATGCACTAAATATCTTCCCAGCAATGCCTAGATTAGTGCTTGATTGAATAAATGGGACTTTGCCTCATCAGGGTGACACATCAGAAGACTATCACAGTGCTAAACTGTTATATTGACTTTTATTTTATTAGATTTTATTTTCTTATTTTTACAGAAAGCAGGGAGAGAGAAGGGAAGGGAGAGAAACATCGATCAGTTGACTCTCACACACCCCCAGCTGGGGACCTGGCCCACAACCCAGGCATGTGCCCTGACCTGGAATCTAACCAGAGACCTTTTGGTTGGCAGGCTGGCACTCAGTCCACTGAGCCACACCAGCCAGGGCTACTTTATTAGAGATGTTTATGTTTTTAACAGTTCTATTACTGTATAGTTTACGTACAATAAAACCCACCCATTGTATTTTTCCAGTTTTATTGAGATGTAATTGAAATATAACATTGTATTAGTTTAAGGTGTAGAACATAATGTTTTGATATTTGTATATATTGCAAAATGATTACCACAACAAGTTTAGTTAGCATTCATCACCTCATGTAATTACAATTTTTTCCTTGCAATGAGAACTTTTAAGATATTTTTAAGGCACCCATTTTAAGTGTACAGCTCGATCAGTCTTGATGAATATATATATATACATATATATATATACTTGTGTGTGTGTGCAAATATCACCAGTCAATACACAAAACATTTTTATGTCCCTGGGTGGTGTGGTGCAGCTGGTTGGAGCATCCTCCCATAACCCGAGGGTTGTGGGTTTTGATTCCCAGTCAGGGCACATTTGTGGGCTGTGGTCCAATCCTCAGTCCAGGTGCATCCAGGTTTCTCTCTCTCCCTTCCTCTCTCTCTAAAAGCAATGGAAATAAATGTCCTTGGGTGAGGAAATACATACATACACACATACATACATACATTTTTATGCCCCCGAAAGTTCCCCTGTACCTCTTTGGAGTCAATTGCTATCCCCTCCTCCAGCCCAAAGAAACCAGGATAACATCTCCATTTCAAGATGTTTATCCTAGATCACATTTGCAATACCCCTTTTGCCATGTAAGGTCTGGGGGATTTAGACCATGGACATCCTGGGGTGGGGGTGGGGATGGTGGTCATTATTCTGCCTACCACACATGGTGTATGACATTCATGGATTTGGGGAATTCTTTTTATTTTTTATTTTTAATACATTTTATTGATTATACTATTACAGTTGTCCCATTTTCCCTTTATTCCCCTGTGCCTGCACCCCCCTCCCACCAGCATTCACCCCCCTTAGTTCATGTCCGTGGGTCATACATATAAGTTCTTTGGCTTCTCCATTTCATATACTATCCTTAACCTCCCCCTCTCTATTTCATACCTACAATTTATGCTGCTTATTCCCTGTACCTTTTCCCACATTCTCCCTCCTCCCCCTCCCCACTGATAACCCTCCATGTGATCTCCATTTCTGTGAATCTGTTCCTGCTCTAGTTGTTTGCTTAGTTTGTTTTCGTTTTTGGTTTTTTAGGTTCGGTTGTTGATATTTGTGAGTTTGTTGTCATTTTACTGTCATAGTTTTGATCATCTTCTTTTCCTTAGATAAACCCCTTTAACATTTCATATAATAAGGGCTTGGTAGTGATGAACTCCTTTAACTTGACCTTATCTGAGAAGCATTTTATCAGCCCTTCCATTCTAAATGATACCTTTGCTGAGTAATCTTGGATGTAGTGTAATCTTGGATGTAGGTCCTTGCCTTTCATGACTTTGAATACTTCTTTCCAGCCCCTTCTTGTCTGTAAGGTCTCTTGTGAGAAGTCAGCTGACAGTCTTATGGGAACTCCTTTGTAGGTAACTGTCTCCTTTTCTCCTGCTGCTTTTAAGATCTTCTCCTTATCTTTCATCTTGAGTAATGTAATTATGATGTGCTTTGATGTGTGTTTCCTTGGGTCCAACTTTTTGGGAACTGTCTGAGCTTCCTGGACACCCTGGAAGTCTATTTCCTTTGCCAGATTGGGGAAGTTCTCCTTCATATGTTTTCAAATGAGTTTTCAATTTTTTGGTCTTCCTCTTCTCCTTCTGGAGCCCCTATGTTTCAGATGTTGGAACGTTTAAAGTTGTCCTGGAGGTTCCTAAGCCTCTCCCCATTTTTTTGAATTCTGTTTCTTCATACTGTTCTGGTTAAATGTTTCTTTCTTCCTTCTAGACCAGACCATTGATTTGAGACCTGGTTTCCTGCCCATCACTGTTGCCCATCACTTTTCATAGCCTTCACTTTTTCCTCTATTTTGTGACCATACTCAACTATTTCTGTGAGCATCCTGATTACCAGTGTTTTGAACTGTGTATCTGATAGGTTGGCTATTTCCTCAATGCCTAGTTGTATTTTTTCTGGAGCTTTGATCTGTTCTTTCATTTGGGTCATTTTTTTTTTGTCTTGGCATACCTATTACATAGTAAGGGGTGGAGCCTTAGGTATTCGCCAGTGTGGGGCAACCCATATGGCTGCTTGTGGTGCTGTTTGTGGGGGAGGGGTCAGAGTGGGAACAATGCCACTCGCTCAGCTCCTCTCTGGTTTTCAGTCCCTTCCTCTGCTTCCCACAAGCAAATTGGGCCCTTCTGGTGCTGAATCCCAGGTGAGTTGGTTTGTGTACATACTGGGACCCCACGGGTCTCTCCAGCAATCTCTCCCGTGAGGATGGGAGCTTCTCCCACTGCCACAACCCCCACAGGTTTTTTCAGTCAGAGGTTTTGAGGCTTTATTTACCCACGCTGGAACCCTGGGTTGCTTGATCTGTCTTGCTCCCCAGTTGTTCTTCCCGGTTTATCCATATGCAAATGTGGGACTGCCCGCTCCACTAGCCGCCACACACCCCAGTCCTGAAGCTGCCACCTTGCCACACATCCTCTCTGCTCAACTGCCCATCTCTGCCCCTCCTACTGGTCTGGATGAATGTTTCTTCTTTAATTCCTTGGTTGTCAGGCTTCCATACAGTTCGATTTTCTGGCAGTTCTGGTTGTTTTTTGTTTTTAAATTTGTTATTGTCCTTCTTTTGGTTGTGTGAGGAGGCACGGTATATCTACCTACACCCCCATCTTGGCCGGAAGTCTTGGATATGGGGAATTTAAACCCACCTTGTGTTCCTAAGATGAAACCCAGTTGGTCTTGGTGAATCATCATTTTCACACACTGTTGGATTCAACTGGATAATTTTGCTTAAAACTTTTACATGTATATTCCTGAAGGATATTAATCTCTAGTTTGGTATCAGAACAATGCTGGCCTCATAAAATGAATTGAGAACTAACTCTCCCTCCTCTCTTTGCTGAAAGAGAGCTGGTGTCATTTCTTCCCTTAATGTTCAATAAAACTCACCACCAAACTCACCGTGATTTTTTTGAAAGAATATTTAAAATTACTAATTCAATTATTTTATTTCATATAGAAGTAGTTCAATGTGCTATTTTTTCCCTTGCGTCATCAAGATACTGTGTGTTTTTCAAGGAATTTATCTATTTCATATAAGTGGTCAAATTTGTTGAGATAAAATTGTTCATGGTATTCTATCGTCATTCTTTTAAAGTCTGTAGGGACTGTATTACCCAGGTTCTGATAACAAGTGTCTTCTCTCTTTTTTTCTTCATCAGTGAGCTAAAGGTTGTTCTCTCTGATTAATCTTTTAAAAACTAGCCTTGACATTAATTGCTTTTCTCTGTTTATTCATTCTTTATGTCATTGATCCATTCTGATTTTTTTCTTTTTTCTATTCAGATTTAATTTGATCTTCCTTTGCCAGCTTCTTAAAGTGAAAACTTCAAGCACTCACTTTGGATCATCTTTTCTAAAGCTACAGTTTCTAAGATCTACCTTAGCTGCATCCCACAAATTTTGTTATGTTTACATATTCACTTAAATTATTATTTTCACATTCTTGGGGTTTTCCTAGATCTCTCTTTTTTGTTTGATTTCCAACTTACATGGTGAGCACAGAATATTCCCTGTATATTTGAAATCATTTTAAGTTGTGGGGGACTTGTATTATGAATGAGCACATGGTCTATCCTGATGAATGTTCTATATGCTTAAAAGAATGTATATTCTGCTCTTGTTTGGTGAAGTGTTCTATAGTTGTCACTTAGATTAACTTGGTTTATAATGCTGTCCACGTGGCCGATACCCTTACTGATTTTCAGTCTGCATGACCCATCAGTCACTGACAGAGAAAAAGGAGAATTCTCAACAATAATTGTCATTTGTCTACTTCTCTTTTTAATCCTGTTAGTATTTGCTTCTTGTATCTTGTAGCTCATTGTCAGATCCCTATGCATGTATGGTTGTTTCAGCTTCCTACTGTATTGAACCTTTTATCATAATAAATGCCCCTCTGTGTCTCTAGAAATATTTCTTACTTTAAAGTCTATTCTCTCTGATACAGATGCTAATCCCTCTTATATTTCTGTTTGTATGGTATACTTTTTCTATTTTTTTACTTTCAGTTCATACCTTTGAATTTAAAGTACATAATTTATAGTCAGCATATAATTGGACCTTGACTTTTTACTGAAAATATCTACCTTTTGATCACAATGTTTTGTGCATTCATATTTAATCATTATTGTGTGATTAAATTTAGTTTTGCCAATATGTTGATAGTTTTGGTGGGTTTTTTTTTTTGCCCTGTTCTTTTTGTACTACTTTCATTTGTGTTAAAGACATATTTCTTAGTATACAATTTTTCCAATGACATTAGTTACATTTCTTTGCCTTTTTTCTTCTTGCTCAGTATTGTTTTGAATGTGTTCTATTCCCCTTGACTAATCAGCTAGTCAGTTTCTACAAAAATTTCTGCTGCAATTTTGCTTGGGCTTGCATTGAATCTATGGATTATTTTCAGGAGAATTGACATGTTAAAAATATTTGAATATTTAAATTTGTGAGCATGAATATCTATGCACATATCTAGGTCAGGAGTCAACAAACTCTTTCTGCAAAGGACTAGATAGAAACATCGTGGGCCTTGAGTGCTAACAGGCACAATCAAAGATACGATGTTGCTACTTATATAAAAGAACGGAAAACAAATTTCCACAAAAGTTTTATTGACAAATTTCAAAATATAATGCTAATACTCGGCATACTTCTGCTGTCATATGGATATACTAATGAGAAGAATGGAGTTGCTTTTTGAAGGAGTAACATTTCACTTAATTGAGTGCGTAGCCTGGGGATTTGATGCGTGTGGTATTCTTTGGGCACAACTCTATGCCTTTCATTAAAAAACATCCAACAATGCTTTCCCATCTAAGTCAGTAACAGATCCACACTTGAACTTCACTTTTCTCTCCATTTTTTATTTTGACATGATGATTATGCACTGGTAATAAGAACATACACAGACAGTGTTGAAGCCCACCTCATATTTTCACAGGTCTGTACATGTGCCCAAGTCTCTCTGATCCACACCTACATTTGTCACCGGCACGCAGACTCTTGTGCAATGGCCGCTGACTGACTGAGTTCGCCTAAATTTAACCCAAACATTGGCCGACCTGCTTTCCATCCTCAGGCCCTGGCAGAGATCCTTTCTTTCATCTGTTTTCACATGTCCTGGCTGTAGAGCGGAAGGGTACATCCTGAATCCTCTTGAACTGCCCACTTGGACACTGACCCTCAGCCCTGCAAGTTCACTCTCAAAGCTACCGCGCCAGGGTCACCATCACCATGAACAACAGCATTCTGGAACCCTGAGAAGGGTCCATGGTTGGAAACTGCTCCTTCCTCCCAAAGCTGTCAACAGAGGAGAGAGTAAATGGCCATTGTCATGATGAGACACCTATGCCAGCATGTAGGACTCTCTACTGAGAGGCTAGGACAATTCACAAAAGAAACTTCTACACATGAGAGAAAAGAGGAAGGGAGGTGCTAAACAGGTATTTCCCAGAATTCATAGGGAAAGCACCTACAGCTTGCTCACAACAATGACCTCATGGGTGGGTCTCAATGGGTTTATTTGCCATAGAAAAAGTGCCTCCCTCCAAAAATACTTGTCAGATTTTCCTCTCCCGAGTCTCTTCCCATTTCTTGGGGACCATGACCCTTACTTACCCAGAGGGACTCGCCTACACACAGAGCTTCACAGCCCATCTAGTCTTCTTCTTCCATTAGTGTATTTCCTGAACGTGAGGCATTCAGCCTGGATGTCGCTATTGGTCCTTAGCCCTCCAGGTTCCATAGACAGGCAGATAGAAGGGGCTTGGGCCCCCAAGGATAGACCTCAGGGTGGGGTCTGATAGGGTGACCTTGGAGTGCTGTCAGCTCAAGTTGCAGGCATACCTGCTTCTATCATTGGCCTCTATTCATTCTGGCAACACCACACACACTCACAGATGTACATACACCTACATGCACTCTTTCCTCTGAGGCACACACTCATTCCCAGGGGTAACACTAACTGCACAGTAAGGGAGAAAACCCTCTAACAATTTGAACAGTTCCCTTATCTGAAGTCACTCAGCTGATTTCCATATGGGTTTTGCAAAGTAAAAATGGCTCCCCATCCATGGTAAACAGCTTTTCCTTTGAAAGAACCCTCTTAGTAATGGCTTGATCAAGTTCTTTTCTAAGAGCCTTGGTTCTCCATAGTCATAACTGGAGGGAAAGAAAATATGTAATGTATTATTCCATTTAAAAATAAAACACCTAGGACTGCTTGATGGATTGCAGCCAATTTCTTGGGGTAAGAATTGTCTTATACATTCGTGTCTGCATGTGTGTGTGTGTGTGTGTGTGTTTTAACTGTGTTGTTTTTTATAATTACCTGGAAAACAGAGCTGCTTAAAAACCCATCTGTCAAGTCCATTTTTTCATCCAAAAACACCATGAATATTTCAATAGACCAATTAATAATTCTAACACCTTTGCTGTTCGGACAAAATTTATTATTAAAGGGAAAGGAACAGTGTATGATGTGTTTCATTTCAGGGAACTGCAAATGAGAATTCCCCATTTCTGTAAACCCAGTGATTTATGGTTAACCCTGTCTCAGATCATAACATACAGCCTGGCTGTGAAGGAAAAAGACATAAATCATTAGAGAAATAAAAATGTAGAAAGATAATTTTATGCTCCCTGCAGGCATTAGACAGTCAGGATGGGTCACCGTAACAGTGGCATTCTGGAGTCTGTGGTGCCACTACAGTAGGTCACACATGTGACTTAGTCCTGGCTGCTAGGACCTCGCAAGTCAGTGATGAGCCAAGTCACTAAATGATGTGAGCCAGAGTCCACCGGGCACTTCACTTTCTAGCAATTTACTTCACATTTTATTTGGCTTATAAACAGTCACCTAACAGAGTAGAGTTCTTTTTTCCTTCTCACTCTCCTTCAGTTAAATATGTTCCAAGATTATTTTCTCTATTATGAGGAATCCCCATTTGTCTGAATTCATTGGTTAATATTTATAGTTTGAATACCCATTGGGGTCCATCCCACTCCAAGTTAAGAACTGTGGTCGCATAAAAGAACCAGGAGATACGCTCTATTACTCTCTGTTGTCAGCTGTAAGGGCTAACAGAGCAAAAGTAAATATACAAATAAATAAACAAGCAAATAGCAATTCACACTTGTGAAGACTGCTGTTATGAGAAAAGATCTAGCTACTTCTGAGACTGCTTGAATTCAACATCCCCAAACATCCAACATTTCCAATATTGCTGTAATAGAATTCATTACCTGGTGTCTTCTGATATTTGTAACTCTCTTTGTCTACTGAGTTAGTCATTTCACAATTAAGAATTGATTTGTCCAAGACTCCTCTGTTCCTACTGAGATAATCAGGTTATCTAGAATTCCCAGAATCCACTAATAATAAAGAATCCAAAATAAAACAAATAAATCATACATGTCTACACAGAAATAACAGTGCTTTGGAAGCCATAACCTGAACTTCCATCCATTATAAGCCTCAGGACTGGAGAGATGACCGATGTTTTCATCTGTAGGGGTCTGATTGGTAATGGCATCCTTAGGAATGAAATAGATGCTTCCTCTTAATGCTATTGTTCCGCCTATAAAATCAGAAAAACTTAGATCTGGAGGATGAGTCTAACTGTAACTCGAGTTCCATTCATGGGTTTCATAGCCTCCCACCAGTTCTCAGACCTGAGTCAGCCCTAGGCCCAGAGCCCCAGGATGGAGGAGGTGGAAGTTGGGTCTTTAGAGAAGAACCCTGCTGTGTGGTCACAGATGTCAGCCAGGGAAGGGTATGGAGCCTTCAGAAAGTTCCTGTAGGAGGATCGCAGAACCAGCTCTTGAGCTTTAGAAGCAAAACCATGCTCTCTTCTGCTAACAGCAGGTTTCCATTTGAAAAGCAACCCCCTGCTTGATTTGGGGCTCTGGTAAAGACACAATGCCCGCCATGCATCACCAAGAGATCATGCAACTCAAACCCCTTCTCATTAACTGGGCGTTACCGGATGCAGTGAACCATCCACACTGATGGATTCTGCTAGTTTTGCCTGGGCTCACAAGGGCAGGCTGTGATTCCCCGGGACTGACTGCTGCATGTGTATATGTAAGATGGCTTCAATCAGGTCTGGAAAGCATGAGAAGTCTGCCCAAGAAGATGGCCAAGACTACTAGATACTTGTTACTACGCTTCTCCTCTTTGTCAACACGCACCTATCTTAGATGTCTTAAAAAGGTAAGTAATTTGCCCAAGATTGCTTAAATTTCTAAAGGCTGAATTATTGTCTTGTTACTCCATAAAATCCCTGGGCAAAAATCCATCCAGTATTGTTATTTTGTATCATGTTTCTCTCCTGAATTATATTTGTTTGAAAAGGATCACATAACTCTGTGGGAAATAAGTTTGTGCCTTCCATATTTGTAGGACTATAAATAATCTGTCTGATGCATGAGACAGAATTGAGGAACTAAGAACTAGGACAAGGAGTGAGCCAACAGAGGCCAAAGTTGGGAACCTACAGTTTGAAGGAGAGGAAAATTATTCTGGGGGAGGGGGCAACAGTAAGAAATAAGCTAAACATGTAAGAGTTGGTGTCAAAGGCTTTGACCTTGTCAAAAAGTGCTACCAGCCAGAGTTGGAAAGTGGAAATGAATCAGCATGTTCAGGCAATACAAGCAGCCTGGGGCGGGGTGGGGGCAGGGGCAGTCTTCACGGAGCCCAGAGAAAGCCTCGTGGAAATCGAAAAGGAACTAGCTAATCTCTAAGACAATTTTGCAGTTCTAGTCTGTGGTTCTACCATCTCTACACCATCTTGTTTTTTTTAACCAGTGTTCTCTTTCCTGCCGCTTGGTGGATCTTGAGTCAACAGTAGTGACAACAGCATGGGGACTGTGACTACAAATGTGATCTGTTCTTTGTTTGCCTCAAGCTGTGGGTTTCAGGGATGCTGGTGGGGGGCCACAGCATCACTACACTTTCCAGGCCAGATGCTTGCTTTCTGTGTGGACCCTTTGGAATTTTTACTGGCTCTATATTTCATTTCTTCCACTTTAGTTCTAAATAAAGAGAAAATCAAAGGAAAGAGCTACCTAAATAAGTCAGAGTGTTAAGAGTTACTATAGCAAGGCAGCATGAACCAATTATCAATGGTTCCTAAAGTCTCCTATGGGCAGATGAACAGATAATTCTTACCACTATTTTCAACAAAGAGAGGGAACCAACCTCCTTGTGTTGCAGTGAGAGGGTTATATGACACTCACGAACATTTACTCTCCTCTGGTCCCCTTTCCTTTCAGCCCGAAGGGGAAACAGGTGGTACCAGAGACTTGGGTTCCTCTTACTCTGAACAGTGTTACTGTAGGGGTGTCCCAACTTCAGCGCTGCTGTTAAGTCCCTTTCTGAGCATTAATTGATATGCCCTGTTCCTGAGTCGGAGCACCAGAACTGGGTAGAAATAGACTCCAGGTACCAACAGACCATGTCTGGCATGGCATCCTCTCAGCTACAGTAACTGACTCGGGGATGGGGCTCAATGACTCATCAGAAACAATAAGAAACGTTTTCAGCATTTGACTAGTCCTAGAGAGGGGCTTGAAACTGAGTTGATAAAAAATATGGAGTTGCTTGGAAAGACACGATCCTGAGTTTGCTTAATCATAAGAATCACAAGTTCATCCATGAGTAAGTAGCTGACATTTATTAAGCATTTACTATATATCAGACCCTGTGCTCCACTTTCATATGAAAATTAGGTCATAGATGTAGCAACAGGAACCCTACACAGTAGGTAATGCTTTCATTCCCATTTGCAGTAGACATGGAGGCGTGTTACCATAATCCCTCTTCGAAAAAGGGCTTGGCCTAGCTGCTAGAAGGCTAAGTACGCAGCTTTTCGCCCTCCAGTGCAAGCTCTTTGACTCAGTACAGAATAATTTAATGGTCCATTTTATCTTCAGAGCTCCCAGAGGGATTGGCCCCGGGGCCTCCTCTGCCCACTCACATTTCCCTTCCCTTCCCTGCCTTCCTCAGAGGTTGGTCCCGTGGACATAACGTCCCTCAGCAATGTCCCTAAAGAACCTCCAGCACGGTACCTGCATATCAGCATCTGCTTTCCCACAAACCCTGCAACGCCACTTTACCAATAAATAATAAAGCAGGAGACCCCTGGTTAAACTCACCACTTGGCACGGACCCTGGGGCTGAGACAGCTAACATACATCAACCTTGCTAAGAGCACCAAGGCCGATCTGGGGTTTGGGGCTAGACTCTGGACTTTGTCTCTCCAGGGGGAGCCAAGGAAGCTTATCAATGCCCAGCGGGAGCTCCATCTCTACTGAAAGCCAGCAAGGGCTAGTGCATTAGCGACCGTGTGGTGTGCAGAGTGACGGGAGGGGGTGACGCACAGACACTGCAGTAGCATACAAAGGGAGACACTCCATCGCCTCCTCGCCCTCTCAAAACCTCTGCCAAGAATGTCAGCAGAAAAATCAATAAATAAACAAAGCATCTGGGCATCTTAGCAAATGGTTAACTGTAGAAAAAGCATCTTTCAAGTTCAATTCCTTTTTTTTTTTTGCTTTTGGCTTTCTATGTTTCTGTTGCACAGATTTCCTGTTAGTTAAGATTATTTCCAGTAAGAAGTGCAGGAAGACTGATTTACACAATTGCTTGTCATCATCGCCTCCTGGGTGGTCTTTTGAACCCATTGTTATGTATTCAAAGCAACTCTGATTTTCTAATTGCATTTTAAAGAATTCTTTGTGGGTCACTGTGATTCAACAGGGTGATACCTACTAAACAATGAACAAATAAAACATTCTATGAGAAAAATGTATCAAATGAGTCCTCAGAGTCCACTCATTTATCAAGTCATGGGCCACAAATAAGAACGTATCATTTCAAAATGTTTATAACCATATAACTTAAGATAGTAGGAACAGTGAATGGAATTCCAAAGGAAGGAGAATGTGTAGGAGATAAAACTGTATCAAAAAAAGGAAGTAATAACTGAGTGACTGAGGAATAAAATGCTAGTGATCAGCACTAAAATGCCCAGCATGCCAAACTCCATCGGAAACGCACTTCTTAGCAAAACGTATTTTAATTGTTGACACCTGGAGATATTTATTAAGAATGTATCTCCAAATTTATAATCAAAATACAAAAAGGAAATATAATAGCTGGTTATAGATATTCCCTAATCATAAAGCATGGATGAAATCCATCCAGTCCATGGGAAGCAGAGCTGTGGCATAACTTTTAAATTTCTCTTTCTTGATTCTCTTAAAGATGTCCTTTTTTCATTAAAGTAAATTACTTAAAAAGTGTATACCCATCTCAGCATTTTAAAGATATTGTTTTCTGTGTTGGTTATTGGGGGTTTTGTGTTTTGGTGGAGAGAGGTTTGGGGGAGGGAGCAACATGGAAGAGGTTCTGGGTCTCCAGAGTAGCCTACGGTCCTAAATATTAAAAATTAGACAGAACTAAAGACAAGACAAAGAGCAGAAACAGCCACCCACCTTAGTTCTAGTCCGGGCCTGCCCAAAGCAGGGCCAGGGCTACCAGTGGGCGAAGGAGATAGATTGGGGTGCGAACTGCCACAATCTACGACTACCCACAACAGGGAAAAATGAGACTACCCACAACAAATGATACCCAGAGATCATTCAGTTGGTCGATGTTGCTACTAGTAAGCCTCCACTACAGTTTGATAGGTGAGGGAAAATCCTGCCTCATCTATACGAGGATCACTCAACCAGAGTAGCCACCGTCTTTATCAGCTTGGGAGCACTGACCCACCCAGAGACAGAAAGAGCTAAAGGCTTGGGAGGCCCCCACTCCCAGGCCTTGTATTCATCCAAAACCATGAAATAGATACATAAGTGAGATGCCAGGCATGCTGAACACAGTGTCACCTGAGAGACAGGGCTCTTAGAAGCTCAGAGCCCACCCCATCTGGCTTCAGGGTGTCACGGAGACTCCGGGTTCCACCTGTGCCAGTCACCTTCTGAGCTCTGACTGGAATCAATGGATTCAGTCAGGCCAATTGCTCTTGTACCTGCCGTGCTTATGTGATCTGTCTCATTTAACATGAGCTCCTGCATCCCCAGGAAGAGCTGCAGCCCACAGCCCCTGGCAACTGTTTCCAGTTAAGAGATTTTCAAAGTGTTCCAAGGAGACGCACGGGTTATTCCACTCTCTTCACTTATTTAGTCTGATGACTTGCAAGAAAGAAACTTTGTGAAATCCGTCTACCAGTGGAAACTTATATAATAATCAGAATTAGTGGGAATATCTTTACCAGCTTCACGGATCAAACAGAATGCTCTTTAGACAAGCAGCCAATGTGAGTCCTTCTGTTAATGCCAAAGGGCTGGTTGCACTAACATCCTGCCTCTTGCATCCTCACTCTGTGATCCCTCAGGCAGGTTGAGTCCAGTTGCTCCTGGTTTATCTTTATCTCCGACACAATCACTAGCTCAAGCAAGCACTATGGAGCATAAAAGTCACATATGACCCTTACTAATATCTTCTGTACATGAGACATGTGACTCGGAAGTAGAAGAAGGTGAGATTACAGCCGCTGAGGGAAAATCAACAACATGAGCTCAAGGCAGTAGGTGTGGTTGATTTGAACACAACTGATGATGCAAACTGAGGGAAACGCCTCTCCACACCAAAGACATCTTTACAGAGACAGGGGCCGGCTGCTGTGCAATTAGAATGCACAAATATAGGATAAAATAATCTTGGAAATAAGAGGTCTCCATCAGCCCTTTTTATGGAATACAGCCACCTTCTTAGAAAGGGAGATATTGTGTCTTATGGAGGGAAAGTCACTTTACAATGTGGTACCAGCATAGCCAGTTATTAAAAGAGCCATTACAAAAACTACCAACCAATAGTAGTCATTGCTCTTACAATGTGGTTGTCAGCCTCCTTATCCCTAGGGAAAAGATGGGAGAAGTAAGTTGTGGAAAGGCTTTCAAAATGTGGAAGTATTGTCTGCGGTGATCATAAGAAAAAGAGGGGGTGCAGAAGGGCGCACGGTGAGGTGCCTCCCGGATAACAAGGCAAAGCAAGTTAAAAGTCAAGGGAGCAGGTGTTTGTCCAAGGCAGGACAAAGTCAGCTTTGAAGGCAACCTGAATTACACGTGAAAAAGGCCACAGTGCCTTCTCTGGCTCCGGCGCCACCAGAGGCAGCAGGGCGGGATGGGTGTCGCAGCACTGGGCACCCGGTTCCGGATGGACAGGACAGACTGAACTGAGCGGCGGGTTGGGCCCCGGTGGGCGCATGCGAAGCCGTGGGGCAGGAGCCTTCCCCACCTCTCGCATCCCGCCCGCCCACTGCTCCCCCTCCCGGCCACGCGCACGGTACTGCACTCCAGCTCCGGCGCCCTGGCTGATTCTCCATTTCATCCCAGAGGGAGACAGTTAACGAGACCCCCCATTTTGCCTGGGTCACGAAGCCTTAAAGAAGGACCCCTCCCATTCAGCTGAGAAAAGCTGATTCCAGAGCTACGGCTCTTACTTGCTTTCCAGGGTTTTTTTCTGGAAATTACTTACTTGGTGACCTGGGGGTAAAGGTGGGAACAGGACGGCTAAAATCCGAAGGTTCCCCCACGTTTCCAGTTAATTTCAGAGGGTGGGGGAGAATTGGTGGCTTGCGGGCCTGCGCGAGTTTGGGAGAGGTCGGTGGACTGCCACCCCCTCCCAACCTGGTCCCCTAAGAGCGACAGTAAAGGTGAGGATGGGCGGCGGGTGGGCATCTTCAGGTCTCGGGCTCCGTCCGTCCCTGCCCCCGCCCCCACCGCCGCCTCTCCGGAAGGTACCCTGCGTGGCGGCTGCTCTCCAGCAGGCGGCGCCGCGCTCGCTTTTATCTTCAGAACCGCGTTGGTTCTGGCGCTGACAGCGGGGCTCAGCCAGTCAGTCGGCTGGAATTGAGTAGCGTTCCCTGAATCTGCGGCTTTCATGACGTCTCCCTGCGTGGTCCATCACTTTTCCCCCAGCCGGAGATTTTTTTTTTTCCCCCACCACTCTTGCCTTTTCCCTCTTCCCTCCACCCGGTCTCGCTCCCCCGCCCCTGCCCTAGTGCACACCGCCCCCTGCCCCTCCTCTGGCCTGGGCGCGCAGCCCTCCTCCCTGCGCTCGGCCGGAGGGAGCCGGTGGAGAGGACCGCACCTGCCGGCGAGGGCGGGCGGGCGGGCGGCGGGGTGGGATCCGCGGGAACCGGGAAGCCAGACCCAGAGCCGGATGCATCGCGAGGAGGACGGAGTCTCTTGGCAGCCTCCGGGGGCTGCTGTGAAATCTGACCATCGGATATCAGTCTTTTTTCTTTTTTTTTAATTTCCTCCTCTTGCCATCCAACGTGTAGTCAATTATTAAATCTTACTCCGTTGCAAGAGAGGAGATCATGATTGAGTGAAGCCACCCGTCCGCAGCAAGGTAAGCGGTGCGCCGACTTGTTCGAAGGCGAGACGCGGGCATCCATCCGGGCGAGACGTTCCGTGCCCTCGGGTCCCCACCTCCCCCTCCCCGGTCGCCGCCGCCGCGTGCGTCTCTGCTCCTCCGAGGAGGAACAGGATGCCCAAGTCAGGGGAAGGGAGCAGCTGGTTACATAACAGAAGGGAAATCTGTTTCACACGGCTTTGGGTAGCAACTGCAAACTCGCCAGGGGGTGGGGAAGAGAGGAGGGGTCTGCAAGCCCCGGCGCGGAGGCACCCAGTCCGTTACTGCGGGCGGCGTTTCGGCGGCGTGGGCAAAGACCTCAGGCTCCGGCGAACTGGCAGGGGCGGCTTGCGCCTAGTCGTTTACAGTTGGGAAAAGCCCATTGTCTTAGTGGAAAGCTGCATCCTTGTTCTTTGCTTAGAGGAAGGAGAGAGAGAGAGTGTGTGTGAGAGAGAGAGAGAGAGAACCTGGGGAGGAAAAGGGAAAGTGCAGGGGGGGCGGGGGCGGGGGGTGACTGGCAGAGAACGGAAAACAGTAACTCCTGTTTTCTATCGGTATAACCAGAAATGTGATATGACTGTAAACAGTGAATGAGAAGCTCTCCCTGTAAGTCAACCGAATTATTTTGCAATGGGAAGGGGGGAAGCCTTCAGGTAAAATGAGATTTTATGGCATTTAGGGGGTTGGATGAATCCGCTGACTTGCTTCTTCCCGGGTATTTCTCGTTTGCATCGAGACGTTCAGCGAGGATTAGTTGTAACGGAAATAACATTAGTATTCCCAAAACCCAATAATACCTTGGCTCGATCCACAGGTATATCTCTCGTACCTGACTCAATATGGAGAGACTCTTGGGCAGGAAACATATTTTAATAGAAACAGCCACAGAAATAGGGTGAGGTTAGTGGAGAAACAGAATACCAGAATTTTCCAAAGGATCCCGCCTCCACTCCTAAAAATGGAAGGGGGTGGGGGGGCCCGTGTTTGGGAGTTGGAGATTTATTATATGTTTAGAGTGTCTCCTGCCTGCCATTACCCAAATTCTGATGGTCCGAGGGAGCCCACACGGAGCAGGGTGCGATGCCACACTCCTGGTAGCGCCCTGACCTGCCCACCTTTCTTCTGCTGAAAAACGGAGGAATGGGTGCCCAGAGCTGCTGGGAAAGAGAAAGGGGCTTGTTATCCTCGCGGCTGAGCTAACGCAGCTTCGCCCATTTTGCCTTGAGAAAGAGAAAAAAAAGCTCGAGTCTCCATGGCGACTCAGGTGGGAGGGGAGAAGGCAGCTCCAGTTACCAAAATAATGTATATTAAAAAAACTGTTGGACAAAACTTTCCCAGCTCCAGGGAAGAAATAAGCCAGCCGCGTGCCCCGTGGAGGGTCCCAGGCCACCGGCTCTTCCCAACTTCCTGCCTGCGACCTTGGGGGGGAGGCTAGAACCAGCCGTTGTCCCGCGAACCTCCCCAAGTTGTCCTGGGGCCACTGAGACAGTGAGGGCCTGGGGTCCGGATTCAGCACCAAGGCCAGAGCACGGGCGTCGGACTTGCCCCCCCCCCCCCCCCCCCCCCCCCGCAACCCCCGCGGTGCAGCCCCAGCGAACTGTAGTCGCTCTTAGGTCGCGGGAAGTCAGTCACTTTCTACAAAACACTGATTTCTTTCCCGTGCAGAGTCTGGATATGTGATCCTCCGCGGGATTGCGTGGGACAGAGAAGCTTGCAAATCATCCATTTCACGCGTGGCGGTGCATCAGAGTAGCTATTCAAAATCAAGGACACGGAAACAGCCAAAGATCTGAGGGGAACTGAGAATGGAACAGATCCGGTCCTTGGGGGAGAAAAGGGACAGAGAGAGCGAGACATCACAGATCAGTCCCTGAGGACAGTTGTTTGGCTTTTAGAAGCCAAAGGCTTCTAAAGCATCCATTCATTCTTCACCCTCCGGCTGGCCTCTCTCCAACTTTTTGTCAGAGGTAGATGGCAGAAAGGCGCTTGGGTCGCAGAGACACCAGCCAACCACGTCCCGTGCAGGGGTCCTGAGACCCCGCCTGGGAGGGTGGAGAAATAGTGTACTCTGCCTGGGACCTGGCAGGCTCCTCAGCGCTCTGTGAGCTCCAGGAAACGGAAGAGGGTGTATTAGTGAGAGAGACCAACTGACTTTCAAGCCAGTGTGTGTGTGAGCAGAGGGGCTCCGTGTGTAAGGTTGCTGTCGCAGGAAACTGAGAGCAGGACTCACTTTTCTTAATAGAAACAAGGAAGAAACTGCAAGAGCGGGCAGTTGATTCTCACTGAGTGCCGTTGGAGGGACACAGGTGAGTTGCTCTGGCAGTCTGCCTTCAGCTCAGGCAAGGCCCGTCTCTGCCTTGCTCTCCTGGACTCTGGTAGTAGGTCTGGGCTCTCCCACCCCCCAAACTGGGACTGCTAAGGAGAATAGCAGGGACGGAGTAGGAAGTTTTTTAAAGTGGCATTCAGGTGTTGCAGGCACAGTTGGAATTGCAGAGCCCAGTCAAGGTTTGGCAACCGGTTGAAAATACTAATAAAGTTTCTAGAATATCCCTGGAGATTTTTCTCTTTTGAGGATACCATTATGCGTATGTGATCTGGAGCTGGTTCTGGTTTGTTATTTTTGAGGGCAAACAAGATACATCTTGGCTTTTCTTGCTGGGCATGTCGATGCTTTCCAAAGATGATGTGTGCAGAGCACTCAGGACTTGGTCGAAATGGTGTGTTTATGCCTTCTGGTCTTTTTTTTTTTCCCCCCATGATCGCTAGTGAAGGCCGAAGCAATCTAGCAATGTATTGCAAAGCTGGGCAAAGGGGAAGGTAGTACATTGTTTCTTATATTTCAGTTTCTGATGGATATGAACAAGTTTATCTCTGGTGTAATGTATAAAATTGTTGCTACGGAGAAGTGATGCATAATGTTATGACTTCAGGCAGCTGTACCCTAGCTTTGCTCCATCTGATGTTACCAGCAGAAGGGACAGAGAGATCACTCACGAAGATAAAACCAAACAAGCATATGGGTTATTAGATAAACAAGGTAATGCATGTGTGAGTGTTGAAGTTCAGTTTCTCTCATGAATTGAACAATAAAGATGAGGACGTCAATAACCTAGGTATAGGACATCGCCCAATCAATAATCTTCAGTTCTGGGAGATTCCATGCTCATGTGTTCGGCGCTACTTTACCCAACTGAGACTTGCTTTCCTCCTCTGCGGTTCATTGCTGAGCACAGTGCCATTATGTCCTATGAAAGTCAATAGCACACTCCAAAATTATTGGTTTGCCCGTTTCCAGTCAGGTTTGTAGAAGGGAGCAACTTAGAATTTATCCCTGTGCACTTGGAACCATTTTGTAATTTGTTTAAAAATGGAATATCTCACCCTGGTATTTCCTAAATATCAGTAAACAATGTAATCACTTGTGTGCCCCAGGTCTTTGTTGGCTATGTAGGGCTTACATAGGCTGTTTCCTTTGAATATACAAGAATGTTTGAATTTGCTTTCATTTTCCTCCCTGTCTTCTCACAAACTATCTCTCCTTTACAGGATAAAAAGAAAATAAGAGATGAGAGTAGCTGTTTAATTAACGATAGGAAAAACCATTGGAGATTAAAAATAAGTCAATATAGCCTCATGGAGGCTGAATTCCCTGATTTTCACCAGTAGAAAGTGCTACTTCCCTCAGGGGCTGAATGCTGATCATGTGAATCTTCATGAAAACAAGATAAACCTTCTTAATTAAAGTGAGCAGGTGGACAACAGGAAGCTGCTCTCTTTTCAACTAATTTTTTCTTAATCACACATGTTGTGAGTAATATGTAGATTAATAAAGGAAATGGACCAGAGAGAGTCAGAATAAAGGGAAGGAAGGAAGCTAGGGGGAAGGCAGTTATTCAGTTTCACCAGGTTTAAAGTGATGATACTTTTAAAAGATGGGCTTTAAAAAAAAAATTCATTGTATCAAAACTTTATGGTTGGTGAAATTAAGATGTTTAAATTGAGCAAATATGGATGCATAGCTTATTAAGATGGCATTTGTTGTTTCTTTCTTTTATTTTTAGTAATGTTATTTAAGTACCAAAAGGGAATTGATTCATCTGGATACTTACAAAATTATTAAATTTATAATGTCAGTAAAAGGGAAATTGGTAGTTAAATTGAAAAATCATCGAGACACCTTTGTGGAATTAAGGCTTTCTTTTTACTTGTAGTTAAAGTGTTCAGAGAGACAGAAAAATGAAATGAAGTCATTGGGGATAAAAATACATTTTTAAGTATATTCTAAATAATTGATCCTAGAAATCATTAGGATCCTGTAGAAAAAAAGGAGAGCATTATAACTGCAGTCAGAGCTCTACTGGTATTCTGACCCTCGTCTGACAAAACAATATAATAAAATAACTGCAAGGTATACATATTTGATATCATTTTCCTAGCTCTCGCTAGTCATACAAAGTTATTTTCCTCAATTGAAGAAGGACAATGTCATCTGGGAAAGAAGGTTCGGTGTTCCCTAAACTGTAGCCTGAATCGGTCTCATGTTCAGATTTCCTCTCTGTGGCTGTGCTCAGGACCAGGGACCCACAGTCTGCATCTGTGTAGTAAGGCAGTTCTTTCCGTGATGAGATTCTGGCTAATATTCACCACCACTGATGCTCCCAGTCAAAAGGATGTGGTTTCCTGTATGAAAATGTGACAAAATGAGCCAGCAAGTGAATCTGTGGATGAAAAGATCCACGTCGTTGCCAACAACTGTTTTGTGGGACTAAATCTGAACACGTTATATGCAGTGTGAAAGGCAGATCTAGGTATCCAGTTTGAATCCTGATGCTGTAGCAGTTTCCTCTTTCAGCTCACAGGCTTCCAGGCATCCACTTTTTCTTACCCAGAATGAGAACTGGTTTTTTAAGTGATGCTTTATAGTTTTCCCATATCCTCTAACAGAAATGTGTGCGGGTAGAACATGTGCTTGGGGGGTGCGGCTTGGTGCGCAGGCTCTGGTGTCCATGTAAATGCATCAGCATCGAGCTCTAAGTATGTTCATCGGCACTCGTGAGGTTTGGGGTGATCACAGCCATCCCTACCTCTCGGAGGCTCACAAAACAAAGGGCAGTTTCTCCTTCATGCTACATGCCTTTGCTGGTCAGCTGTGGCTCTGCCCCCTTGTGTCCAGTCTGATCAGGGACATGCCGTTCCAGTGTCGCAGGGAAAGGAGAATGCCAGCTTAAGCGATGGCTCTCGGAAGTCCTACTCAGATCTGGTGCAAGTTATCCACTCGGATTCCGTCAGCCAAAGACGTGTCACACCAGTACCAACGGTCACTGAAGTGGAGGTGAGCACTTCTGCCACAGTGAGGCACTGCACGTCACATAGCAACAGGTGGAGACACAGAATCTTCTCTCAGAGAGGGAAGGGAGTAATTGGGGACAATTATATAATCCATTACACTGACTGTGACCTCGATCAACCTCAAGCTCTTGGTTTGCCTAGCTATGCAATGAAAGATAATAGTAATAACGTCTACTCCGGAGATGTTCTGAGAATGAATGTGACCATGTTAGAGTCCTAGCACAATGTCCAGCACAAAGCAGGCACTTTGTAAGTAGTAGATGCCATTCTTCGTTTGTTATGATGTGTCATTTAAGTTTCCTCCTCAATAAGGCTATGTGGACTGTATTAATTAGACGGCTGCTGCAACTGAAAAATCCCTAAATCTCATCAGCTTAGCAAATAGAGGATTATTTCTCATGCCTGTAAATCTAATTGGCTGATGTCACATAAGGACTCAGGCTTATCATCTTAAACAGTTGGCTTCCACCATCTCCTGAGTATTGATATCCAGATGGCAGATATGAAAAGAGAGGGAGGCATGATTATGCAGGAGATCTGTGATGATTCAGGCCTGAAAGTAATTCTGCCACTTCTGCCCATATTCTGTGGTCCCACCAAACTACAACCTAACTGCCAGGGTCGCGGGAAACTGTAGTTTAGCTCTGCGTCCAGGAGGAAGGGAAACTGGTGGGGTGAATGCACTTGAGTCTTTGGCATATATACCCAATGTTAAATGTGCCCACTTGACTTCTTCCATCTACATGTCTGGCATCAGAGAACTACAGCTGATGGGGATCAGGAACAGAGCGAGGTGGAACAGACGACTTTTCCCAATGTTGAAAAGATAGCAGTGGAGAATTGTAACCCACCCTACCACTCTCTTGACATTGTTTCTGTAAATGCTGACTCTGACTCTAATATGTAGCTTGTAGATGAACAGCATGTTTGCATGAGAACTCTAGGAACTAACTTCAGAAGATACAGACTCCGACCTTTAGTCACCCAGCTCTGGGAGATTTGCTGACCTTCAACCATAAAACCAGGATGCTGTAAAACCAAAATGCTGAACAACAGACCATTGTTTGACCAGTTTCGAGATCCTGATAGGAATGGACTATGCTGGTCTGCAAATAGAGAACTCCTCAACCCCTCCCCTTGATCTCTTTGTTCTGCTTTCCTTCTCCCTCCCTACAAAAAAACCTCTGCCTGCGCTAATATGTAAAGATAAGCTTTGGAACAAGAGTCCCCCATCTTCCCAGGTGGCCGGCACTTGAATCTCTTTCCTTTTTCCCAGCACCTATCTCGTGAGTATGGCGTTTGTTGCAGCAGGTAGCTGGACCTGCCTTCAGTAACAGAAATAGCATATTGTTGAGCCTTAGAATCATTCTTCAATGATTTTTTAAAAATAAATTAGTGGTGTATTTTTAAAAATAAATTAGTTGGGATCTTTTGACTTTTATAGTGGGTGTATTTGATTCTAACAAAAGAGATGCAAATTCATATTGTTTGACTTCTGGTAGCTGAACCATTAGACACAAAGAAGAGCTGACTTCACAACCCCTGCTCAGGAGCAAGTTTCTAATCTTGACAGTTACACCCACATGTGTCTAAGAATGCTGAAGAATTAGATGCTGTCTTCCAGTACCTAGTACTTGCTGTTGACTAGCAATTTGCATTTTGTTTTGCATTACATAAACATCTATAGGTTGACACATGCTCTCAGTTTAGGCTAAATTAATCCAACAATAATCTTTGACTCTTGATAATAGTCCGTGCAATTTGCGAATAGTCTTGGAGAATTCCTGCTTGTCTCAAGAAGAGCAAATACTTTTGGAAACTGAAATCTATACCTTTTCATTAGAAAGGAGAGACCAGCTTTAACGACAAACTTACAATCTAGAAAAGAGAAATGTCAGGGGGAAACATGAGAAAGCTATGATAGAAAGAACCAGAATAAAGATGACAGTGACTCCTAATGCCTCCAGCTATCAGTGTCTTTTCCACTCCTCAAACTTGGGTGCCAAAACCACGGTCCCTTGATACAGGGCCAGAGGTTACCAACCTGAAGTAGCAAACACCTACCACTAATATATGCTAATCCTTCCATACTGGATTAGAGAATTCCTGGAACATTCTAAATGCCTTTCCATTCCAAAGCAACTAATGTTCTCTAGTGGAACTTCTGTTTAATGAAGAGGGTCTTACCAGTGAATTCCTTCAATATATCTTCACCTTCTTATACATTCCCTGGCCCTTCTGGAATGGCCAGGCATAAGAAGGGAGAGGAAATAAGGAAGGAGGCAAATAAAGAACCTATTATAGATGTGCTGTTATAAAAGGGACTCCTTCACAAAGAGGCTGAGTTAGGTGGCCTCCTTTCTTTTCAGCAGCTGAGGACTGTTAAGCCTCAAGCCAGCACCTCTTGTGTCATTTTTCTGGCCACAGGTGGGTCTCTGTTGGGCAGAAGGAAACATCAGAGCTGACAGAAGTCAACTTAGGTCAGTGGTTCTCCAAGTGTGTCCCCAAACCAGCAGCATCAGCATCACCAGGGAAACAGATTTTACAAATGCAAACCCTCTAGGGGTTCCGGTACACACTAATGTTCAAGAACCACTGGCTCAGGTTTGCCTCAAACTGCTTTGGGCGAGGGAGAGGAGGAGGCAGCTGCTCCTCTTGCAGGCTTCTTCTCATGGTGAGCCCCTCCGGTGTGCTCTCTTGAGAGCCATGCAGAGCCACACTGGAGGTGGACCACCCGTCCTTATCTCCCCATGCAAAACGTGATCTAACCCAGACTCATTGCCTGTGGGAGAAGACGAAAACAAAAAGGCTTTCGTTCCAACAGATAAAGTACACACAATCACACTAAGTAGCAAAGATCATGGGTATGAAGTAAGGGCTTCTCTCTTGCCCTCATTGTATAAAAAAAACTTCTTGGTCTTTTAGAATTCTGGTTAATCCACCCAGAAGTGTTAAATTCTTATTTTAATTTAATAGTCTCATCTATTATCCTTTAAATAAAAGTCACTGTCAGTGAAATAAGAATGGTGTACTCTCGAGAAAAGCCACTTTAGGAAAATTAAATAGAGGGCTTATCATGGCAAACCCTCATGCAGTCCAGTGAAGATTAATTAGAGTTATATAATTATTCGCTGTTACTTAAAACATCCCTTGACCATCTGCATCTCTCCAGAACGTGACTTTTAAAATCTACACCCTGTAGTATCATGGCTCCTTGGGCCAGTCAGTCAACAAATCTCTAAGGGGGTCTACTACGTGAAGAAGACGGGGGGATACAGAGCAAATGTCCTGATTCCAGCCCTCACAGGCACTAGACTTGAAAGACATAAGAGTATTAATGAAATAAGAATGTACAACACAAAGAAGCGTGGCATCAAACAAGAGAGTGCTAGACTTCGAGTGAGGGAGAGGAACACTAACAAGGGCTGGTATCGGTAGGAAGCATCTGAGGGTATGCTGGAAGGTTAAGGAGTCTTGGAGGAAAAGTAGGGTTCTGGTGGGGAAAGGGTGAAGGGGAGGACTTTCCAAATGAGCGATTCATCTACATCCAGGGTGCATTGCAATGTGGGTGGATCAGCAGAGAGATGGGGAAAACCAAGAGCCAGGCACTGGCATGAAACCTGAGGCCATAGATCATCAGAAAGTAACTGCTTTGATTAGGAGCAAGAGCAGAGATACACAGAGATGTTAATTTGGCAGCCATGGCAGGGCAGGCTGGGGAGGAAACGCTGGGACCATGAGACAGCTGCGTGCTGACAGCAGGGGAGAAGACCAAAGGATGCTCAGCACACTGAACTGGCAACAGTAAAACATCCCACGTTAGTGCCCTGGTGATGCCGAAATCGCTCACAAGCTGATGATGGATTCAGCCCAAAGAAAGCCCTGACATCGCACTCCATGAACAAGAGGGATTGCACATGGCCATAGTCCAGGTGTGGAGCTGAGGCCGTTCCAGTGAATGACTAGCATGGGAGGAAGACTGCTGAGGGAGCGCTGCAGCAGAGAGCTGGGGCTGCGCTCAGAGCAGCGGCCTGTCACGGTCACGCGCAAGCCATTGGCCACAGCCTTTCAGAGCATGTCTTGGGGGATTTGTTCTGCATGAGGCCCTGTAGGGACAGGTATGCCCAGGCTTGCAAACGGGATATTTGCTAATTCTGAAGATGATGGGACCATTTCATTCTGTGATACGGGGCAGAGAGGAGATAGGACTGCTTTCATGTTTGCAAAAACGGTGTTGCTTAATGTTCATCTCACAGTCATTCAGAGTTATGGATGTCAAGCAACAGCATTTCCTCGCCCCTGGAGCAGCAACTGCTTAAGGTTGATGGAAGTCCCTGGGATTTCACCTGGCTCCAAACAGCAGGAACAAAGGCCACGAGGAACCTGGAGTCCTAGTCTCAGAGTCCACAGTGGGCCGCCACCAATGAAAAAAATATACAATTACATGGACCTACGTTGGTCCTCAAATAACCTCGTGGCCATTCAGCTCAATGTGAGGTGGGGGCCAGATCTAGAACTACCAAGTAAGCGAAGATCACTTTTACAAGACCTCAAAATCATAAACATTATGAGCTAAAATACCTTGCTCTGAGTTTTGTTTTTCAGGGAAATCGTTTGTTGGGCACGTGTCACTGAGATGAGAGTCTTGATTCTCTGTTCCTGTTGTGCGCGTAGGTGGGGCTTCTTTTAAATTAGCATCACTGACTCTTTTGTGAGAGAGCAAAGAGGTCCTGCAGGGCACAGGGTAATAATGGCAATTATTACCTGGGGTTACCAGATCAGATTTACTTCCTAGTAAATCTTGCCTGAAAATTCCTGATTGTAAATAATCACCGAAACAACACCAGCGTCTTCCGCCATAGCCCACGCATGAAGTGTGTCAAACCTGGATTGCAGAGCAACCGATGAAGAAGACGACACTGTGGTAGAGGTACACAGAGAATTAGAGATAGAATAATTTCATTAAAACCCACCGAACATTTTCAAATACACCTCCAATGTTTGTCACTGAGTTAACAACATTTTCTTAAAATGAGCAGGTGTTAAACTATACTAGACCTTTTTGGGTTACCCCCAACCGGTCCAAAGTAGGTTGTTCTTTATCACAACAGTGGTATCAGGAGGCTGTTAGCACTGAGGAGGGACCCTGGGTGGCCTTGTGAGACATGGTAATCCTCATTCAACTGCTCGAGACCTTTCAGTGAGCAGGTATTTTTCTGGTTCATTCGTTTCCTCACGTAAGGAATCTGGACTCGAGTTACTGCTTTCCTTGCTAACTTTCCAGATAACTCTACGATAAAGCAACACTGGATCCAAGAGCAGCCCTAAACAGAGCGCTAAGTGACAAGCCCTGTATGCCCATCCTGGCTTCTTCCCATGCCTGTCCCCAGACATAGAAGCTGGCTGAGTCATTTGGGCTTCCTATTCTATCCACAAAACAGATCAAATCACTCTGTGCCCTGACAGCACCCCCAAGATTTCATAAATGACCCACACCATGAGGAAAACCAAGAGACATCCCATGGAGTTGAGGGAGGAAGGGAAACCCTTGAGGAGGCCATGGAGCCTCGGCACAGGAGAAGGGTCTCAGACACTGCAAGGGGACAGGACAGAAGCTTCCAACAAGCAGAGGGAAAATATGCTGGGGGTGTACGCAAGAGGGCCTTGCTGAAGCCAGAGCTGTGGACACCCTGAGTTTCCTGGAAAGGAAAGGAGGGCACTTCTTTGCTGTACCTCAGAGAAGTTGGGGGATGAACTAGGTGATCCCTCCGGTTAAATGCCCAGGTCACTAAATGTGAGATGCCAATTGGAGTATATTCGAAAATGTCGCCAAATTCAAGGTTGTGTTCTCACAGTTGGGCTTCCTCCCTCTCACGGAGGCTGCCGTCCTGTGGACCTCATGGTGCCGGGGGGCCGATGCATGCCTGCACGCTTCATTCCTGGCCCAGCTCAACCCCTCACCAGCACAGGGCACACTTACACCTCACTGCACCCCTTTCTGGTTTCCATGGAAGATCCTTCAACGTAGGGTGTTTGAATCATGTTTCTATAATGTCTGACATGTTCTGATTCCCATAAAACTATTGGAAACTACTCAAATTCTCTAAAAATAGCTTTGTCTGGAAAATGAATACAGACTATATATCCCATGCCATCAAGGAATAGCCATCTCAGAAAGATCAGGGAGGACCCACTGAACCAGAAATAAAACACAACATTCTGTACATGGAGGTCAGAGGGGAGACGTAAGGGGAAAAGGACTTGTTACTCTTCTTTTATTTCAACTGTCACTCAGCCACAGTCCTTGATCGAAGCGGGAGGGGAATCAGTGTGTGTTTCCAGTGCCACGGGAGCCATGGGAGTTCACTTCCCTGAGCCATGTCAAAACGGCAGCTCGGTCATTTCCAGGTCATTGCTTCCTCGCACATCTGTGTGGGTATTTTCCTCTGAGTTGCTTTAAAGACCTCCAGAACCTAAGCCTTGTGCCCCTCGCTCTCACCACAGTTCCTCTCATGAAACCTGACATGGGAATTCACTTTGAGGCACGTGGTCCTGGGGAATGAGCTTTGACAGACACTGGGCTCTATCAGATGAGTTCCTGAACTTCTTTCAACATCAGGTTTTCCAGCTATAGAATAGGGGTGATTCAGGGAAATGAACTCAGTAGCTTCGTGTGCTGTTTTCTCTATCCTCTGCTTCTCAGAGGATGTGGGAAATTATAAGAAGCAATTTCATGCTAACACTGTCTTAAAATGCCCAGTATATATGTTACTTCAGGAGGCAGGTGCTACGTATAGTTCGACTTGTAGGCCTTCAAAAGAAAAATAAGTTTACGAGTGAATAGTTGATCCAGACACATGGAGGACACCCACATCTTCAAAGACTGAACTGTGTCTGGCACGGCACACTTAACAGCACATGCCAATGAGCTCATGGTGTAGAAAGATCTTTAACAACTGAACCTGAAATCCTAGGTTATAATTTTGTTTACTCCCAAGTTGAAGAGGTGATCCAAATAATTCCATTAAAGCAGACCACCCAGACCCAGGAAAGTCTTGGTGCCGTTCAGCTCACATCTGTAGGCCTGGGAGCCGGGGGCTTGCTGATGCAAATCTCAGTCTGAGGCAGGAGAAAACAGAATGAGGTGTCCCAGCTCAAGCAGTGAGGCAGGAAAAGGAGAGGTAAATACCTCCTTCCTCCACCTTCTGCTCGACTCACACCCTCAATGGATTGAATGAAGCTCACCCACCTTGGGGAGTGAGAATCCACTTTACTGAGTTCATCGATTCAAATGCTCATTTTGTCCTAAATGTTCTCACAGACACACCCAGAAATATTTAATCTGGGCTCCCCGGGGGAGTCAACCTGACATGAAATTAACCACTGCACTGGTGTAACCCTAGCATCACAAACATTGCCCAGCACACAGTAGGTACTCAATATTGTTGAGTAAAGATAGACCATTATTGTAATGGCTGCATTGTAAGCAGTTCTCAAACACGTTTAGTGTGCATTTAGGATATTGGGATACTAGTTTGTTTTCCTTCTGCAAACCGAACCAGGTCCTTCTCAGCTCTGAGAACCTGTGTCTCCTTGAGCCACTCAGCCACACAGGCCAGGCCAGTGATAAAGAAGAAATTAACATCAGACATTGGGCAAAAACTTTCCTATGGAGGAACTCACATGATACGAGTTTTCAGAAATAAAGTGGCTGTCATTAAGCCAATTGATTCTCACAAGAACCCCATAAGGAAGGGCACGGGCTAGTGTCCCATTCAGTAAATTGTGAACCAAAAGCCATGTTCACACAGGTAGGTTGTACAAGATAACCAGGACTTGTAATCAGTCGCAAGTCTTGGCATCTGGCCTTGAACCCTTCCCACCTCTGTTCTTTCAACAATCCCCCGGACTTTAGTAAGACACATTCTTCGGGCTGTGAGGTTTGAAGAGAGTCAGAAAAACTATGGTAGTATATTAGCTTCTTAAAATACTGTTATGACTTTTAGACACGAGGGCTAGGGAGTTGGGGAAAGAGAGCAAGAGGGAGGGAAGGCGGGGGGAGAGAGAGAACAATCCAGCTCCTACTAACAGCAGCATCCTTAACAATAGCTTTGTAGTCTACTTGGCCATAGTTCAGGGCCAAAACAGTTTTCCCTCTGAGTTCACAATCTATTATTAGTTTCACATGTGCAAGAATATCATTAAAGAGATGCCATTATTTCTACGGAGATTATTCACAAAAGACAAAAACCTCTTCCTTTTGCCACGATTCCTCCATCCCACCCCCCAGGTGCATCTCAGCATAACCTGCCCCAGTAGGCGGGGTCATCTCTCCCTTTACCAGCTGATTCCCCCTCAAACATAAGAAAAGTACACCCAGAAGGAAAACATCTTAATTTTATTTTACTGTGTGATATTTTCACCTGTCTTATTTTAAAACACTGAAAAATATTTTCTTGTCAAAACAGTTTTGCTTACATCCAAACACCAATAGTAAAAAGATAGCAATCATCATTAATGTCCACAAATTTTGCATAAACTAATGGGAGAAGAAATCTCTGTCCCTGGCCATGGCTTTCATGTTTAAAAGGCATAGATATTGGAACAATTCGATTCTCCCAGCCCCTCTGACGTCCAGTGTTCTGGCGTTGCCCACGGGTGACAGATGGAAAGACCGAGTCTCCGAAGGAAAGAGCTCCATCCCCAGCAGTGCATGGAGTTGGTGGATTCCAATCTCTAGCTCCACCCACCAACTACAGCCCTTCCAGAGAGGAAAAAACAGGAGCACATTATTGGCTTTTTGTTTCGTTTAAAAGAAATGAAATCCACTGGGAACAACTCTTGAGAGGCACTCTGCAGTGGCCCATCTGGAGTGGAATTTTCCATGACCAGGACCGGCCCGGGAGCCAATCTGAGGACCACTCAGACGGAAAGCAGCGCCTTCCCCAGGCGCCAGGCAGAATCTGTACCAAAGGCACTCAGACAACGCTCCAGAGCACCCTTGGCCAGCCCAGCCGCACGGCTTTAAGGGGTCTGTGGCAACCACACACGCAGACATACACACACATACGCATGTGTGCGCACACACACACACACACCACTGCTGCTTCCTCAGAGCCTCCAGGCGGTTTGAGGGGCAGCCAGCACGGACAACCCACAACAGCATAGAAACTTCCCTCATAGTGTGTTCTCAGGGGCTGCCGCTCAGGAAGCGCCTCCCCTGTCTAATCCCATGGATCCTCACTCCCTCTGCACACAAGGATGGGCTCCTGCTGGGTCCCAGGCGCTGTGGTAGCTCAGGAACCAATGAGGAGGGATTGTCTCACTGATGGGTAGAGCAGACGACTATGGCTGTAGTGCTGAACGTGTCCCCAAGATGGTGGTCCCCAGTGGATACAGTGCAGTTGTGACATCTGCCCACACCCATAGTGGAGCCAAGGGTCACAAGCAGAGGTGCACCAGCGAACACAGGCATTCAAGGTAGGCCTGGGGAAGGACAGAGGGCAGTGTGACGATGAGGTGTGGCCCAGGTTGCGGGTGTGAGGAGGGGCCCTGGGGACCGAACTTGGGACCCAGGGCTCTGGGACCAGCACTTAGAGTTCATCTCAGTGGGGAGCCAGGGCAAGACTGTGGACAAAGCAGTGGAACAGACAACTTTGCTTCTAGAAGAACAATCATCGTGTTGATCCGATGGTGATGTCAGTCGTCAGCACTTACTTTGTCAGAAGGACAGGCAGTTGGGAGGAGAAGCAGAGCTTATTTTTAAAATCACGGTTTCCTGGTGCCCCCCACCAGGCCACCCCTGCTGAAGCCATGCCCAGGAGGCCGTTTCTATCAGATCTACATCTAAGGGCTTCTTACTGAGCGTAAGTGTGTAAGTGAAACGTGCACACTGGCCTGGGGGTCAGGAGCACCCTCTGCGTGGTGGGACGGGTCATACCTCCCACCCTGGTCAGTACTGACCTGGCGGGAGCTTCTCCCTCCCCACCCCCACTGCCTCACCTGGTGGGCTTCACTCTCATCCGGTCACTGTGCCGCAGATCCTGCCCGCCCTTCTTGCTGGGCAGCACATTGGACAGGGCTGGGCACCTCCGGGCTGTGGGATCCACACCCCAACCAGGGCCCTGCAAAGTGACTGTAGCCTGGGCCTCCTGTTAGAGCAGATTCCAAAGGTCACGAGCAGAGGTGCACCCCAGCAAACACAGGCATTCAAGGTAGCCCTCCTTTGGGAAGCCAGGGCAGCCTTCTAGGTGGAGAGAACCTGTCAGTCCCAGGGCCGATATGTTCTGTTTAAATCCTCAGCTAGAGGAAGCCCAGCGCAGGTCCCTAACTGTCCCCTTCCTGGCTCTGACCCACCCAGCCTGCTGGCCTCCTCAGGAACAAGCCGGGCAGCGGTGCCCATATTCCAAGGTGAATTCCTACCAGTCTCAGCAGCAGACACTAGTTTCTTCTCTTGCTTTTTGAAGTTCAAGCGATTTTTCCTGGGCCAACCCCATGCTCCAGGCTTTGCTCGCCTCTCTTCCTGTAGGGGCGTGTCTGCCAGCCTGCTGGCCCTGCAGCCTCTGGGGCCAGGTTCATCCTCTCTGAATTCGGTCAGCCTGTCTGCTCCCCTGACAGATGCTAGCTTCTGCCAGAGCGACATCCTGAATGTTCATTCCTACAAGGCTTCGGATGAGTCTGTTCCCCTCCAAGCCCACACAGCACGCTCGAGTCTCAGGAACACAGTGACCCCCATCACAGCCATGCTGTGTTCTCCAGGTTCGCCTTGAGGCCCAAGAAAGGCCGCCTTTGCACCTGTGGCCCACAAGAAAACAGTGTCCCACACCCAGATGACCCAGGCACCACCCAGCTGAGACACAACTGAACCCACCATCAGGCCAGTGAGAAGCCCCAAGCCCCACCCCAGCCTGGTTATTACAAATGAAAACAAGTGCATGAGATCACCGGGCATCACAAAGGGCTTCCGAACCATCGGCAGTGATTGTGGGCCAAGAGGCACTTAGCAGACTTTTGTGAGAAGCAGTCCTGATTCTCATGTGATTTCCTCCTGGGAATACCTTAGAAATGGCAAGACTCCACACTGAGGCTTCACCTGGCCTTGTCATCCTTCAGCACAGGGGCTTGGACCAGATGCCACTGTCAGGCTGGGGGTGGGGGGTGGTCTCTGAGGCCCTCTGTCTCTACCTCTGTCCCCAGGACCCTCCTTTCGGTCCCCCCACCACCACCAGCAGCCCTTACAGAAGCAATCAGAGGGTTGACATGCTCCCCACTCTATCCTGGGCAATTCTAGGCCCCTCCCACTTTGGAGAAACTGAACTTGGTGGGTCTCGATCACTAGACCTCTGAGGACAAAGCTATGTCGCCTCGTAAACACTTTAAGAAAAATCTTTTTCTTGCTCAACTCTGACCACCTGGACTATTATTGGAGTTTTAGAAAAAGCTCATCTGGCATATGAGGGGAATTATGTGTATTTCTCTTTCTTAACATAGATAATTTTACTTAGAAAATGACAAATATGATGCTGTGAGTCCAATTTAAAAATAAAGTGATAATCTCTAGGTTCTTTTGAAAAACATGAAGTTGGAATCCTTACTCCTGTGTTAACAAGAGAAATTTGGAGAAATTGTGGATATATATTGGTGCTTTTCTTTCCCTAACCACCCAAGAATGGTCCCGCAAGTCGGAAGCCACATTTTCTGGGCAGGTACACAAATGTCGCGTGTGGGAGCGGCGGGGCCCAGGGCTGACTTGGTGCTGTCAGTCAGTGTTTCCCAAGGTCTGCGCACAGGAGCCGTCGGGGGCTCTTATCAAAATACATGTTCTGACTCAGCAGGTCTGGGGTGGACCCTGGGCTCTGCATTTCCTTTGTTGATGCCGGCGGTACCAGGCTACACATAGTGTCCCTGTTTGCCAAGTGCCTTGTTCCTTTGATGAGTTTAAAGAGACGTCCAGGGAGGAGAGAGAAACAAGCTTCCAGAAGTGAACATTCCAGACCACCCCCTGGTATTTTCGTTTTGAATGGTTAAGAATGATCCGGCTTCCTGAAGTGGAAGAGTGATGGGAGGTGACAGGGGGTTGATTACATCACAATTTAACAGATCGCTTTGGGGATGCAGAGGGCATGAGGTTGGGGAGAATCCGGGAGGAGAAAGAAAAGATGAGGCCCGCGCCGAGCATGGCTTGTTCGTGTCTATTTTGGACATCGCTCTGGGTTATGTATATCGTGGCTCTCTGCCAATGTGAGTTACAGGAACTTGGAAGAGGTTATTTATTGAAGGATTTTAGAATTCAATTCTACCTTGTACAATCTTTTTAAAATAAACATCTTCAAATGGAAGGGCCAAAGAAATTTCAGCTGCTGTCCTAGGAATATAATCCAGAACCCAAAGTAGTACTTGCTGGACAGAAATGTCAAAAAGCAGCAATTCCAAGTAAGGGACAGCAGTGAGCGGAGCTCAGCACAGAAAGACCTCCCTCTGCCATCGGTGACAGACGGCACAATTTGTCACTTATGTGGGGGGTACTGGAGTTGTTCTCATTAAAGACATAAACATTTTCCTGCTAAAAGGAGGACAAAGTTAAAAGGAATACCCAGAGACTTAGTGAAAAGCTACAAAAGGAGCAAGATGCGTGACAAAGGATGCTAAAATTCTTGGGATTGCTCATTTTCCAGAATAGTGGTTTCTTCTTAAAACCTCCTTTAAAAAATTTTTTTAAACTCCTTAATAAAAATATGATGACCTCATTGCTTTGCCAGCAGTAGACAAACTGGGGGTTCACTCAGACATCCTACACCTCATACCCATTCTGTACCCCTTTTCCCAACTTGCCTCCCCACATTTGCCCAGGCTTCAGTCTTTACCATTGCCTCCACGCAGTTCCCTCACTTATACTAAAATGTAAATGACCCTAAGTGAGCAACATACCTTCTAAATACATTTGCCCAAATATACTCCAAATTTCCCAATCCATTCATATCTACCAGATATTTTTAAAAAGCACATTTCAAAACTGATACACAAGGAATATAGCAGAATCCTAATGTCTGTTAATTCTGGAAGTGAGAGTAAGAGCAGTCTCTGTTCTTTTTGACATATTTTGTAATAACTATTAAGAAATGAAGTGACAGCTTTAGTATCAACCAGATTGATGACAAGGTTCTTCCTTAGGAGGAGGTGGCACTGCCCACATCTCCCTCTCACCATTCCCTGCACTTAATTGGGATGCTCTGTTTGACCTGCATTGGCTCAACACCCTGGTGCACGTTACCATGTGCTGGGGAGATTTTAAAACACATCCACGTCTGCTCCTCACCCCCAAACTAATTAAATCAGAATCACAGCCAGGAGCAGCCTCTGCATTGGTATGTTTTAAAAGCTCCCCACATGGTTTCAGTGGGCCGCCAGGGTTGAGAACCATTGGTTTAAAAAGTAATCTTCAGGATGCTTTAAAAAGGAACCTGCAAGTTCTGAAGCACTTAACCTCCCAGCATGAAAATGTTATACTTACTGCCAAAAATTACTTGGAAGTCATGTGATAGGTATCCTTATCCCCACCCTCCTATATCCCCTCTCCATCCCATACCTACTACCCTCAACCCACACATCAGCATTTCCACCACCACCATCATCACCATCACTGTCATTACACCACTCTCACCACCATCCCCATCACCACCATCACCATCTACACCACCACCATCATCACCATCATTCTCATCACCATCACTTACCACCACCCTCACTACCTCTACCATCACCACTACCACCATCACCACCATCACCACCATCATCATCATTACCATGACTATCACCACCATCCCTATCACCACCATCACCACCACCACCTCCACCATCACCACCACCAACAACCCTATTACCATCACCATTAACACTCATACCATCCACATCACCACCATCACCACCTCTACCACCACTACCACCATCACCATCATCACCACCACTCTCATCACCATCCCCACCACCACCATCACCACCTTCACCATCATCACCTCTATCATCACCACCACCATCACCACCTCCATCCTCACCACCACTCTCATCACCATCCCCACCACCATCACCACCCCCACCATCACCACCTCCACCATCATCACCTCCATCATCACCATCACCACCTCCATCATCACCACCACCACCTCTACCATTACCACCATCATCATCACCACCCCCACCATCACCACCTCCACCATCATCACCTCCATCATCACCATCACCACCTCCATCATCACCACCACCACCTCTACCATTACCACCATCATCATCACCACCCCCACCATCACCACCTCCACCATCACCACCTCCATCATCACCACCACCATCAACATCACTATCATCACCACCACTGTATCACCACCATCACTACCTCCACCATCCCCACCACCACCTTCACCACCACCATCACTACCACCACTACCAACACCACCAACACCAACACCATCACCATCACCATCACCAACACCATCACCACCACCAATACCATCACCACCAATAACAACAATAACAAGAATTTAAAACGGTAAAATACAGAGCTATGGTACTTATCTTAAATTATCAACTTTTGCATTGGGCTCTTCAAACCTTTAAAATTTGTATGGGAAAGGGTCATTGGGGAGACTGGAAACTGGGAGCTAAAACAGCTGGAACCTGGACACCAAGGGAAATTCTAGGTTTCACTGTGAATAAAAAACCCTGGAATTAGCCTCTCTTGTCCAAACAGCCTACGAGCAGTCAGTCTATCAGCCTTCCTTTACACAAAATTAAAATATGTATTCAAGTTTATTATTTTGGAGATTTAGGGACACACTTCTAAGAAATGCTTAATAATCCTTGGTTTTCCCTCTAGTACGAACCCTTGACAGATGAGGCCAAGGTCTGACCAATGTATAAAAGGTATTTTTGCTACAACTAAAAGGATATACTAGACAGTGTGAGCAGAGGGTCAGAGAGGGACAGAGAGAGAGAGGAAGATCCCCTAACTGGCTAGCTTGCTTGGTAAAACGGTCGTTCACCTTTTAATCCACCCCACACACACCGCCGAGAGGTCCAGCCCAGGAGCAATTATTCTATGAAAACAAAAAGGCGAAAGGCCTCCTGGCCCACGCCTTTTGTTCCTCTGTTCCCTCTGCAACCCGCCTCCCTGGGGTGATTGAACATTAGTTACTGAGACTCAGGAGATCAGGGTATGCCCTCAGAATTCCTTGTGTTTCATTTCAGGGAGAAATTTCTAGAATTTAACTTTCAATACACATTATTTGACAGGAAACATTTTTATAGAGTTGCCCCCACATGCCATCTTGCTATATTCACATTTGAAAAGCTTCTGGGGGAAAACGCAGTAGGTTACAGCTTCCCGTGGGTTGGCTTTGTTTGCTGTTTTGCTTGGATGGGGGCAGGTGGGTAGAATCATCATCGGTTCTCTCCTGCACTGTGCCCACGTGGGGGCCTCCCATGACTGTGGCACGTGCAGGGGAAAACCTTTAGACACGCAGAGCTGCCACCTTCTATGTCTTTGTACGTGAGCTACATTTTCACGATTCTGTCAACCCCCAGAAGCTAGAAGTCTGGGGCTGCGTTTCAGATGTGGGAGGTCTGAATCCAGTTGTGAGTGGGTGTGCTGTCCAGGCTCACACTTCTCGCCAGACCTGAGGGCGAGGGCAGGGACGTGGAGCTGTGTCGTTCAGAGCTGCAGGCAGGGGGCCTGGGGGCAGATGGACTCTGGGTTAAACACTGTCTGTTCAATTCTCCCTGGAAGAAATGGGCCTTTCCTGGAGAGTTTATGAACAGATTTCTAGGTCTCAAGTTCTTGCCTTAGAAATGTGAATAAATTGTGAAACACTTTAGAGAAACGTGTTAAGTTCCACGATCTGATTTCCCTAAATCCGGCATCCAGACCAGGAGGCAAGCAAAACAAATGGATTCCTGCAGGCTAGCTCACCAGCATGAGTTGACTTGTATCCCCACAAAGGACACGGAGAAGTGCCAACCCCGGTTCCTAGGGATGTGGTCTTCTTTGGAAACAGAGTGCTTGCAGATGTCATCGAGTCCACATGAGGTCCTTAGGGTGGGCCCCAACCGAGATGACAGGTGTCCTTATAAGAAGAGGGAAGGCTCTGCGATATCAGGGAGGGAAGAATCCCTGTGCAGACGGAGGCGGAGGCTGGAGGGATGAGTCTCAAATCCAAGGCACGCTGAGAACTGCCGGCAACACCAGAAGCAAAGAGAGAGGCACAGACCAGATTCTCCCTACAGCCCTCAGCTGGTTCTGCTGACACCTTGATTTGGGGCTTCTGGCCTCCGGAACTTCAGAGAAAACCCTTCTATGGATACAAGCCACCCAGTTTGTGGTACTTGATCACAGAAGACCCCTGGGAAATAGACACACTACCCAAGAACCTCGCTCTCAGTCTCAGCTGGCTCTGAGCGAAACTGGGCGCACAGCGGTCAGTTCCGCAGCCCTGCCCTGCGGCCCAGCCCGGCCCTGCTCCTGGGCTCGCCCACCTTCTGCAGGGACCCCAGCACAGGCCTTCTAGCAAGCCTGTCGCACACCGAGCTCTGTCCTTATTGTGAAACGGAAGGCTCTGCTGCCTGTGGAAAAAAATTTGTAAGGAATTGCAGACAAGAATCTCATCATCACAAAACTTACAGCGTTTGGAGGCCACACTTCACTTCCCCAAACCTGAAGACCACACAAACCCCCGTGACTGGGAAGTGGCCAAAAAACTCGCCAACGGCTGGTCAACCCAGTGACTCTGGTTTGCACCTGTACTTGGCTGCCGCTCCCTCAGCCCGCCCCTCTGCGGGTGCTCCTGAGCTTGGGGAAGCCAGCACACTGATTTCTGCCTCTGCTGCTGCCAGGTCCCCTCCCTGGCTCTGTGTCCTTACCTCCCGGTCCCTGTTGGCCCTCCAATGCCACTCCCGGTCTGGGGTCAGGCCCTTGAACCAGTTTGCAAGTTCCCTGGGCCAAACACAAGCAAACCAGGTGCAAATGTTTCCCCTGCCCCCTCCGGGTTTCCAGCTTCAAGGAGACATCTGGGTGAGGCCCATACTCCTCCCCCCTCGCCGAGTCTTCTCTACCTTCCTCCCACGCCCAGGGGCAGGCTCTGCTCTCCTAGTTGGTGAGAGACTCCTGCAGTCATCCTAGCTTCTCTCCAGATCTGAAATTCATAAGCTCCGTGCTCCTCCGAGTCTCCCAGGCTGCGTGCCTGCTATCTGAAGCCAAACTCCGAAGAGCTTAAAGATTCATCTTTCCAGCTCTCGCACGCCAGAGCCCTGGCTCCCAAGCCTGTTTGGCATGCCACAGCCAAGAACGTTGCCATTTGTCTTGCAGTGTTCTTTTGTGTCCCCCTTCCCTGGGCCAAGGAGCTTCAACCTGTGGCTGTAATGGGGGCAAAGCTACGGGCATAAGGAGTGACTGGCAATTCGTGGAAGCATTAGGAGGAGGGAAGAAAGGAGGTAACTGGGGGAGTCACAACGGTTTATCAGCACCCCAAAATCACACCCTGCAGAGAGGCTGCCAGCAATACCTTCACTGCCTCTCCCCCAGTCAACACAGCTGCGCCCCCGAGAGCCAACCCTGTCTGTCACGGAGAAGACCGGAAACTGCCTATCTCAGTTTTCATGGGCCCACCCCAGCCCGTCCCCAGATTTGCTCACAGGTCCCCAGACGTGCAGCCACGGCAGCAAAAAGATGAATACTTGGTCTGGCTGGCCTGCCACCTTGTCTCAGTGCCACTCCGCTCCAGAACGCTGACTGCCCAGCAGTGGCTGCTATTAGTGGCCAAACAGGTGGACACTGTAACCTTCCTCGAACCCTGGCTCCTCTGCTTTATCCCGGCTCACCTGACTCTCCCTCCACAGTTCCAGGAGGAAAGACCAGAGAGGCTGTATCTGAGTCACCCAGGCATGTACAGAGGTGAGGTGTTGGAAGTCAAGCTACTGGTAACTTCAGGACCTTTGCACTTCCTACTCTCTCTGCCTACATCACTTTCCCCCCAGGAAAAGTGCATCCTTTTTATTCTCAGATGTCATCAGAGAGGTGAGCTCACCCTAAAGAAAACACCATCCCGACACTCTTAATGTTCTTGCCCCCTCTAATTGGTAACACATGCCATTTCCTGAAATTTACATCTATACTAAAAGCCGTCATTTCCTGCTTTTCTCTCCCACCAACATGTGACCCCCACGAGCATAAGGACTTTGTCCCATTTGTGGCCATGTTGCCAGGGCCTGGAACAGGAGCTGGAACAGACAAGGCCCTTCATAAAGATTTGTTGGGTGAATGACAACAGCAGCCACCACCAAGCTCAACGAAACTTGAACGGGGATTGGTTTTGCAAGAAGCCATCCAGTGACTGATCAATAACTGAGGACCCCGGGGTAAGGTGGGATAACAAGACAAGGCAGTCCTACCTGAGTCCCACAAAGGTGGTGCAAGTTCTTTCCTTTGGGAAGCTTCCCACACACCGACTCCACTGAGGGTCTCAGCAGTGGGGACAGAAGCTCCCTGGTGACAAGGAGCCAGCTCCTGAGTCCTGCAGCAAGCCCAGCGACATGAGGTGTTCAAGAGGGTGGGGATAGAAGAAGCTGGTTTGGGAGTGAGAGTGGTGGTCAAGCTGGACGGAGACAGAGAGTAACACTGAGAAAAGACCAGAAACCCAAAGCCAGCTCAGGCAGGGAGCACGGTGCATGAGCCTGAACTATCGAAAGCAGCAGACCCCGGCCCTTCTGCATGGCAGCCAAGTGCTGCTGCGAATGAGACAGCCGAGAGTCACACTTCCAGCCTGTGGGACACGCAAGCCAGAGGGTCTAGAATTGCTGTGACTGGGAGCTAGACTTTGTAGGGGCTGGAAGGTGGCAAAGGGAAGGAGGAGAGGAGACAGGCAGGCTCTCCTCTGCCGGGAGACCCCCTCCCTCCCAGCTCCCTCCGGCAGGCACAGGCACACCCTTAGCCAGAGGTGATACTTAAAGTAGCTTCTGTGCACGACGCCTCATTACAGGTGCCTCTCGCTGACTATTTTTAGAGGATATTAATCATGTTACGGCTGCATTTGAAATTGGGACAGGTTAGCTCTAATTACATGAGATTGCTTAAGGAGCCTGAAAAGATCCAGGTGCTGGACCCCAAACCCACATTATTGTTGCCCCTCTGCTCACACTCTCAGGGAAAAGCCACTGGTCGGCAGCAGAGGTGGACCCTAGAGACTGTATCCAAGTACTTGATGTCACCAGGCAGGACTGGGAGCCACAGGTCTTGTGGTTAGACAGGGAGCAGCCGCACAGCTGCGTACCCTAGTCCACCATAGAAAACACAACCAGTCTATGCTATAGAGGGAGGCTACCCCGGAGTTCCGATAACAAAAGCTAAAGGGTCTCTTTCATCACCCTTCCCTTCCATTTTTTGGACCGCTGTGGCCAGCACTATGAATTTTGACAGCAGATGCTGCTCAAAAGAGCCTTTGGGACCGACTGAGAATTCCTTCCTTCACCCCACTGTTTTCTAGGGGAATGGCCCTCGTGCCATTTCGTCTGCCAGGTGACAGCCCCACCAGGACACCCTAGTGCATGACACAGGCCTGGTTGGGGCGGGGCATTAATACACCACAAAGGAAACAATCTAGCGAGAGGAGAACGCAGCAGGGACCCAGCACTGTGACAATGACCGCAGACGGGGTCAAGGTTCTGACCCACTTACCGGCTCAAGGTTTCTGTGGGTCAGAACCAGGAGCTGCCCACCAGGTCCCCTGCTCCGGGCTTCACGGGGCTGCCCTCAGGTGTCGGCGGGGTGGCGTTCTGTTCTGCCAACTCACGCGGGTGCTGGCAGGACTCAGTTCCCTGCGGTGTGAAGACTGAGGTTTCTGTCCTCTGTGGGTTGCCGGCTGGACTGCGCTCAGCTCCCAGGGCTGCCCTCAGCCCCTCCCGATGTAACCTCCGCTGTGTCCTCTCACACCAAGTCCTTCTGGTGCTGTAAGTCTCTCCTGCAAGGTGCTCGCCTGCTTAGGTCAGGCCCACCCACCATCATCTCCCTCTCTTAGAGTGAACTGACTTCTGACCTTAGGTGTATCTGCTAAGTCCCTTCCCAGGAGCCTCTAGGTGAGCATTTGAGTGGATAACCAATAGGTGTGTGTGGCCCAGGGGTAGGGATTTGGGGAACCACCAGCTCTGCCAACCACCACACACAAACGCCATGTCCATGTTTCTAGGTTTTGGGGGGCTATCAGGCAACAGTGACTGCTCTGAAACTTTCCTCTGCTCCCCACCAGTCCCACCCCAAGTGAAAGAGCCAGTGAGCCCTGCTGTGTGAAGGGACTTTTTCTAGAAACTGGTTCTCATTCACATTGAATCCGAATCCCCCCTCAGCCAAGCTCTCCAGGTACCGTCCAGTTGGGAATGGTAGGGGCAGGGGCACACGAGTGCACTGGACAGACGGGACCCAACACGCGGTGTCATCTGCTGTGATCGGGAATGTGGCACAGAAAGGCAGGGCCATGGGTGCTGAGATGCAGTGGGAGAAGGTTGCCCTGATGAGAAACTGGACCACATCGAAGGCGAACAGCAAAGCAGGGGCAAGGGACTGCAGCAGAAGGCGGAGAGGCGGGCGGGCGCGGAGCCGAGTTCCGGTTATTTATAAGGAATGACCTTCACTGTTTTGTTCTGGCTGTAGAAGTGGCACATACTGTCATTTATAAATTCAAGGACTCGTGAATAGACCAGCCTGGTCTGAGCAGAGGGGTCCCACAGGCTGGGGCTCTAACCCACCCACTGGGTCCTGTCCTGACCATTTGAGCCCAGGCCCCTGGGGTGGGACCCAGACATCTTCATGGCTGATGACTTTCCGAGATAAGAATAGGGTGGTAGGCTGGGGGCAGGGCAAGCGGAAAGTCTGAGGCTCAGTGACGTTGGGCTTTACCTTTGGGCTTTGGGCACTCCTGAAACTTTTCTGAATAAAATAAAGGCCAATGTGTGACATCAGTGGGCAAATTGCCAACTTCGGAAGGTTAGTGTGGCGACACCATAGATAACGAGCTAGAGAAAGAGACGAACGACAAGGGCACAAGGGAGGGTGCGCAGCAGTGGCGGACGCAGAGCCCATGGGCCGTGGGAGACGCAGAGAGGGGCTCAGGGAGGAGGCGATGGAACACAGTCCAAGGCTCCCCCACACGTAGCTCTTTTGTCTGTCACGCTGCCTGTGAACTTGGGGGCAAAAAGAGTGACGGCCTGTGACTCTCCAGAGCCACAGGAGGCATGTCCATCACTGCCCTTCCAGCTGCTCCCTAGGAGGGATGGGTCCCAGGGGCAGGCATGTGTTCAGGCACCCCTGACAATGCCCCAGGCACATCAGGTTCTTACACGGCCAGCCCCGCTCAGCAGGGACATGCTGGGAACCACGGGTCCTGACAAGCGGCTCCCGGGCAGGAAGGTTTCCACGCCAGCCATGCGGCACCGTGGCTGCATGGCTTCAGACATTTGAAACAGATGGCAACCTTCTGGAAAACCTTTCTACCATGGATATCCCGTGATGTGCAAGGAGGAAGAACGGGGAACCGGCGGCGGGGGGGCACTCGCACCTCTGTCCATGGCAGCTTCACTTCCTGCAGGGCCAGGGGTCTGAGATCACAGGCCTGGATGGCCAGCAGGAGGTCACTCAGGTGGGCCACACAGGTGGAAAGACCGGAAGAGCTGCATGCTTACCTGCAAAGGAGCTCTAACTGCTCAGCTATCAAGCATCACCAGGGTACATTCTACAATTTCAAATCCAAAAGGGATCTGAACGGTGGTGAACACAGTCACCCAGGCAGCAAGGGAAGTGATGGGATGTGCCCAAGGACATAAAGCCAGGAGGTGGCAGCGTGAGGATTCAGACCCTTCCTCCAGCAACAGAGGCAAAGGTGGTACCAGCCTCCTCACCCCACAAGCAGGGCCATGTCCTCACGACCCCTGTACTCAGGCATATACACAGCCAGCTATAAACCATGTGGTGAGCGGGCAGAGTGTGTGTATTAGGGAGCATCATGGAGGATCCCCTTTATTGGTGGGGGGGTGAAAGAAAGAAGACAGCCCTCCAGAGGGGTCAGTGTGGGTCCTCCACACCCCTAGACCTCCCCCCAGCATGCCATGTCCACCTCCCTTTTCTTCTCTACCCCAGTATCCCCATCCTGCCCCACCTTTATTTTTTCCTTTGTGATTCAGTGGTAGGCCTGGTCTACACAATACACTAGGTTCCCTGATGGGATTTCAACTGAGCAAAACTACAAAACACACAAACAAAACCCAATTGGAACAAACAGGTTCCCTGGTTTCTGACGCTGGGCACTGCCTCTGGCAAGAACCCAGTGCGGATGCCTTCCATCATCCTCGCTAGTCCTGGCTCCTTGCTGGGGGGCTGAGCTGTGCTTGGTAAGGAGGAGGCTGGCTGACCAGCAAGCCCACAGGAGGGCACCCTGACCCACTCAGGGGCTGAACCTGCTCCATCACCCGCCTCACTCAGAGCTCTGTTCAACACATCACTGCACTCCCACAGAGCTGTTTGCCTGGAATCTCAAGTCACAGTTTAAGGAAAAGGGTAGAATATGAGCCTATTTATAAGAAACATTTCCTAGCTCGGTTTCTTTTTAAAGAAGGTAATTCTTTAGGAAAAATAAACGCAGCAATAGTCACAATGGGATGTGACATTACGACTCCATGCTAGTTTGAAGCTAGCATTTTTTTATTTAATCTTTGTTATATTTTCTCCCATTACCGTTTAGTCCCCCTGCATCCCCCTCCCCCCAGCAAAGACCAGCATTTTGCTGAGCTTTCTCCCTCGCGCCCAGGTGATTCAGAGCTGCGTGCTCACTGCTCTCACAGTGCAGGCTGACTGAGGACAGGGAGTCAGTCTCAGAAAGAGCTCAGCCCCTCAGGGAAGCCACGTAGCTGTCTGCTCCTACTGCAGATGTGTTCAGAATTAAGTCATTTTTTATGGAAATGCTTCAAGAAAGTTCAGGATTCCTTTTCTTTCTCTTTCATTGTCTCTTCTCCAACTTCTGGTTTTTTATCTTGCAAATGTCAGACTAAGCCTATGGCCTTCTGCTGTGGTCCAGAGAAAGAGCTAGACAATGTACACCCACGGGCTTTGCAACCTGGTACTCTGTTAAGTTCACACTAAACAATAAAGTGTCCAAATCCTCTGTCCTGAGAAAGAAAGCCTCTGGGGAGGGGGAGGGAGGAGACTAGTGCCTCAGAGCACTCTCCTGGGTGGGAACACAGGCAGCCCAGTGGCACTCCTGTCCCATCTCTGTGAGGAAAAGCAGCAAGCTCACCTGTAAGTCTACATCCCAGTGGCCTGTTAGCCTAGTCAGAATTTAGCATCACTCACTCCAGCTTGTATGTGATGAGCTAGCAAAATATCACAGCTCTTTCCTTTCATTTGAAAGCAACTTGTTCATCAGATTTTATGCTTTGAAGGCAGAAGCATCTCACAGACCAGCGAAGTTTTTCCCTTGCACACCCTGCGGGGAGCCATTTTGATGGCATTAGATAAAAATCACAGAATGTTCACCTGTGGTCCCCTCTCCTATCAGCCGTTGACTGATGTCAAAATTGCAGATAACGCCAGTGGCAGAAAACAAAGGTAGACCTGCTTTAGGCTTTCCTGGTTGTCCCAGGAGAGACCTGGGAAGGAAAGGTGCATGAGGGAGCTCATAGTTTAATCACCGGAATTGGATCAGTGGTGGTTAGTTTTCACACCAGGCGTGGGTCCGCTTGCCTTTCTCCGGGATCCTGCCGCTGGGGGTCCACTGTTGTAAGATACAGCGCTCTCGTTCTAAGGACCTGGACTACGCAAGATACACTGAACAGGGAAGCCGTCGGTGTTTGCGGGTAGACTGGTCAAGCTTTGCGCACCAGCATTCGATGATTCGTCGGGCGGCTGAGCTGAGGTTGCATCAAGTCTGGTATGTTTGGGCTCTTGTTCTGTTTTGGTTTTGGTGTTTTATTCTTACTCGAGGACATTTCTTTTTATAGCTTTTAGAGAGAAAGGAAAGGAGAAAAGGGAGAGAGAGAAACATCCATACAAGAGAGAAGCATTGATTGGTTGTCTCCTGCATGCTCCAGGGACCAGTTCCTGGACCAAGGATTGTACACCACGTGTCTGGGCTGGGAGTCAAACCCACAAACTAGATGTGTGCCCTGACCGGGAATCAAACCCGTAACCTTACGGTTACAGGGTGATGCTCCAGCCAACTGAGCCACACCGTTCAGGGCATGTTTGGGCTCTTGTTCATCTTGGACATGGCCAGCATGCCCGTTTGCTGCTGGGTTACCCAGGTGTGTTCACACAGCTCTGCTGGTGCACACCTCACAGTGTGTGTTTGCTCAGGGATCAACCCACGGGGATATAGAAGTGTCGCTGGGAGCTGAGCCTCCCTGCATTTACCGTAGCCATCTCTCTGGGGGTTGTTGCTTGGCAGTCACTGCCTGGATTTGAACCCTGACTCCCAATTATTAGCTGGGTAACTCTGGCAAGTGATACAGCCACTGAAAGCCCCAGCTTGCTCATCTGTAAAACAGAAACAAGGAGAGTTTCTACTCGAAGGGTTTGGTGAGAATGCCATGAGACCACATGTGTAAAGCATGAGCTTCAGAGCCTCACGCGCTGGGTCAGTGCCCAGTCACGCCCACTGCCCAGCGCTCAGGGGGACCCCACGCTTGGTTTAACACTGCTGGCATCATCTGGAGATTCTCAGCAATTTCTGAGCAAGAAGCTCTGCGTTTGGTTTTCAGTGAGCCCAGCGAATGTTAGTTCACGTCCATCATCCCCATTGGTACTTCATGATTGCCAAGCTCAACACAAAGTCGAATCTTATGGGTCATTACTCATTACCTTTCAGCTGTAGAAACCACTCAGCAAGACCATTAGGGCTCTGAATCATTTAGTAATAAAAAAATAACATAGGGACTAAGAGGCCTGCCAGAGGTGCCCCTTGCCTAGAAGCACCTGTGAGCAAACGTGGGGAGCTCCGTTTTCAGGAAGACAGGGCGCAAGCTGCTGACAGGCACTGGCCCTGAGCTGGCTGCTATGGAAAAGGTCAAGGCTATCCTTCGGCCTTTGAGCCTGGTTCAAAGAGAAAATTACTCAGCTTTAATTTTCACATGAGCCTTGAAGTGTGAGGCTGGTAAGAAGGAAAATCAAAACAATGAGCTGTTAGCTGCCTTGTATCTGGCCCAAACCTCAGGAGCACACAACCACCAGCAATTAAATCCAAGGATTAGCCAGAGCAGAAGGTGGGGCCCGGAGGGGCCTGGCCTGGGGGGTGTGATTAGAGCTTGGTCGGCCATCCATCCCCCACTCTCACAGGAGCACTGGGCCGGAGGGAGAGGAGGAAACAGGATGGGGTGGGGGGGCTTGGCATTAGGAATTCATAGAAAAGGGAAGACTCCCAGAGGAGAACTGGGCTTGGGGAGACAGAATGAATGACGCAGGCTGAAGTTCCAGCCCTTGGTGACCAGGCTTCTGCTTTTTAGGTTCTTTTTCCCTTTACAAAAATGACACCTGCTTGTTGGAGGGAGTTGTAATTCACTTGAGAGGGGCTGACCCTGTCTAGATCAGTGATGGAGACGGAACAGACCTCCTGGGCCGGTGCTGGGTGGAGGGCTATGGGAGAAACACATGTCTCCCACTAGTCAGTAGCTGTTCTCTGGGACCTTGAGGCTCATAGGAAAGGGGCTTCTGGGCCTTGGTATGACTTTGACATTGCTGGAGAAGGGCAACAGAAGGAGGGTTTGGGTCAGAGGACCACCAGGACCCAAAGTGGCTGTGGTGTTGAGAACAGATTTTCAGGGACAATGATGGAAACAGAGAGGAGGGGCAGGAGGCTGCTGCAGAGGTAGCGGCTTGGATCAGGAGGGAGGGGGTGCTGGAGGCAGGAGACATGGCTGGTCTGATATATTAGTCGGGAGTTCAAGGGAGGACCAGGCTGGAGATACAAGTTATAAATTTCACCGCCATCTGCACGTAGCTGGGTATTTAAACCAGAGTGAGAATGGAGAAGAAAACAGGTGTGAGAGCTGAGCCCTGGGGCATCACAGCTAATGAGGAACCTACAAAGGAGGGAGTGAGGGGGGAGCGAAGGGGGAGGGAGGGGAAAGAAAAAAAAAAGAAAAGAAGGGAGGAGAGAGAGAGGGAGAGAGAGAGGGAGAGAGGGAGAGCGAGAGAGAAAGGAAGGAAGGAAGGAAAGAGAAAGAAACAGCAGTGAGAAGCCAAGAGCACATGTCCAGGAAGAGGGGGTAATCACATGGGTCACCTACTGCTGACGATGGGCAAGAACAGAACACTTTTACCAGTGGTGATGACACTGGATGGGAAGGAGCTGGAAAATGCTAAGAATGCTGAGCCATGGTGCCCTTGGAAAGCAGAAAGCGCAGGATCTAAGGTGCCGTGTGGAGATGGGCTGCCTGGGATGAGGATCTGGGAGGTTCATGGCTACTAACACGACCCATAGCAGAGCAGATAAGCAAGGACACAGGTGGGTGGGCAGGCGTTATCGGGAGACCTGTAGATGTTTCCTTATCAAGATGTCAGCTTTCTTGGTGAAAGAGGAAGCTGGGTCTTCAGCTGGGAGTGAGGATGGGGAAAGGTGTTAGAGGTTTGAGGTGATAAGAATGGGAGAGTGGGAAAGTAGATAACTTACTCATATTTCTATCTCTAGTCCCTATGTTGTGGGTTCTTAATAATGGTTCTCGAATGCATAACTAAACACATATACATAGAGGTTAATTAAACAGCATCCGGTCCAGACAAGTCTGAGCACCTTAACAGGGCCGTGCCAGCTATGCAGGGCCAGCGTGTCCTGTGAGCCAGTTTGGGAGGCCAGGTGACTGTATGCCTGGACACATCCAGTCTGCACTGCCCTGGCCGGCCCCAGTCCAAACGCCCCCACTGGCTGCCAGGAACGTGATCTCTGGACAAGCCATTCTCCCGGTCTAGTCTTGGTGTTCTCATCTGTAAATGAAGACTGAGAATAGCATCCGTCCCGTAGAGTCACTGAGAGGATTTACTGGAAGGATTTGTGTAAAGTGCTTGGTAGTTGATGAGCCAGGAATGAATAGCAGGTGCCACCATCCCTCCTGGTATTTCGCGTTGACATGAAATGACTGCAGTGTGTGCACAGTGTGTGCACAGTGTGCAGATGCTGTCCCAGTGGAGGCTGGCAAGTGATGATTGGAGTCATCACCAGGTTCCAGGTGGCCCGGTCTGGCCCTCAGGTCCGAAGAGCAACAACGGGGTTGGCTAGGGCCTGTAGAGATGGTTGAGCTCAAGGGGCCAAACTCACATGAACTAAACTCACAACAGACTGATGTGCAAACCAGAACACCACCTTCGGAAGCATCACTGCCAGGAGGAGAATTTACCGAGGGAGCCAAGTTCCAATCAGAAGTCTATGCAAAGAGTCTGGTTGGGGGAGTGAAGTGAATGAAGGAAAATGTTCGGCCTTCGATAGTTAGTCACCTCTCCTGACCTTCTACAGGTTGTGTCTCTTGGGTAAACTGAAACCTTCCTGTCAGTAACCAGAGCACCCTATTTTCTAAACTAATGCCAGGGACGTGAAGGAGGGCTCGCCCTTCCAGTCTCACAGATCCTGACTCCAGGACGCCAACTTGCTTAGGTTCCTCCATGTATTCTCTTTAGAAACGTCCTCATTTAGGGCTGGCTTGACACCCAGGCAGCCTTGATTAGACCCGTGGGCCTGGGCGGCACAGCTCTGTCCTGGAAGATAGACTCTTTCTCCGTGGCCCTGCAGATGAGATTTCACACGTTAGGTGATGAATTAACCAGCTTGACTCTCAAAGGGCAGCCCCAGACCTCTGCTTCGCCCTGTACTGATTAATCAAATCAGCTCTTAGGACATTCATGCCTTACACAGATTTATTTTGGTTTGCGTGTAAACATTCGTTTGCTTCATAATTAAACTCCTCCCCCTCCCAAAAAAAAGCTAAACTATATTTTCATAGAGAATTGCCTTTTATTTAGAAATACACACACTTAATTTTTTTAAATGAACTCCATATGTTTATAACTTCCTTATTCTAAATCCATCAAAACATTTCAACAGCTACCTAATGCCCAGCAATCATTTTGCTGTTTCTTAATAGGGTTTTTAAAAGCTTTTCTTTAAAAAAAAAATAAAAGAAGAAACAGGTGATTTTACTTTACAAATGGGAAATATATACCCAAACACCAAACTTCTGTTTCTTTGGACACGCTCTCTGCTGCAGACTCACCTCTCTCCGCACTGTTTAGCTAGCAGTCCCCCTGTCCGTCTGCCAGTTTACTCATCGGTTGAAAAAGCACGGTGTTCTCTGAATGACTTCTTCCAGATCTGAGGAGGGAGCTGTGACTCATGTATGAAGAGCACCCAAGAATCAGGTCCCCCTGTTATGGAGGAAGAAGTCTCAGAGCCCAGCGAGTGGCTGTGTGCAGGCCCCTGTCCTCCTGTCAAGGATGGAGTTGGCCTCTGGCCCTCATCCTGGCTCTCCCGGTACCCTCCACCCGATCATCCTCCCAGGAAGGTGTGCAGGAGGGGCACAGGGCCCGCCTCAGCCTTGCATTTCACATCATGACTCCCACCCACCAAGAAAACTCAGCCCCTGACTTTGGTTTGAGCTCTAGCATTAGTCTGAGGTCCTTCAAGCCATGTGTTCAGGCCAGAACCCACAACTTGACTAGCTCCCTGTATCCTGTTATTCCCCATGTTAGTTCTCATCAACCCAAGGCCGTAGCTCTATTGCTATGGGATTCCTGTGTCAGTGGGTGGCCAGTGGCAGTCATTCATTCACTGTCAACAGAGTCCTGGGTGTCAGGGAAAAGTGAAAATAGGAAATGGAAGGTAAGGAACGGGAAAGAAGACTTGGCAAAATAGGAAGGGACCTGAGTATGACAAAGCAATCTGGGGAGACAGAGCCCACGGTGCACCCCTAAGACTAGGCTTGGCTTCTGAATCTGTGAGGTGGACAAGGAATTCCTGCATGTCAGCTACAAGGCTCTCATGAGTGTCCAGACCCAGGTGCGGGACCAGAAGCAGAGCCTGCGGAGGCACAGGTGCCAGCAATGTCAGAACAGAAAGACCATGATGGGCAATGGGGGACCATCAGATCCCCCTCAAAGAGTCTCTCCAAAATGTACAAACTTCTTCATCAGCATAAACAGGACAATAAAAACCCAGCACAATCAGCATGCTTGTGCCCATTCTCTCTGAAGTGATGGAAACTCTTCCAAATCCCTTCCTGACATCTGATTTTGAAAACAAAATAAAAATTCTTGAATTGCTTCAGGGTTTTTTTGTTTTGTTTTGTTTTGTTTTTAGTGTACTCTCTGAAACATCTCAGAATTCTTCTACTAATGATCTGAAACCCAGAGAGGCAATTTTCAATTCTGGCCAACTGGATTTTTTTGGATCCCAAGAGGCAAGTCCAGGCATGGGTTTGGGTCCTTGCCAGCTAGGTACTTGGGCCTGAGCCAAAGAGATAAATATTGGGCGTCAAGTAACACAGATGCTTAAAAGGTCTATTCCACTCCTGAGATCTCTGTTTAATGGTGGCTATTGCTGACATTACTGCTTTCAGATCTTTAATTTACCTAATCAGATGTATAATGCCAGGCACCCATCTGCGTTCAGCAGGCCAGAGAAACACCACCAACGGTGTGCCCTCTTAGTTGTTGCAACATGTATATGAAAAGGGACAACTCAGCATCTGGCCAAGACTCCTGCCTCCCACAGTTCCAGGATATAAGGAGTTACTATGTTAGATGCCCACTTTGGAGAACTACAGTCCCTTGTTCCTTCCCTACATCTTCCCAGGGACCTGTGCCATTCTCTGCCTTGGGGTGCCTCTGCTTGTGCTGGGGCTTTGCTTTTCAAGTCCTACTACCCAGAGCACCTCACCCCTCAAGCCTGCCCTTAGGGGAGCTCCGTCCCTCATTTACACTGCTTAGTGTAAGGGGCCAGAGCCATCTGGTCAACCAACATGCTAATGGAAGACAATGAGTAGGCTTTCCAGGCTCACCCTTTAAAGGACCCTAAATAGAACTTTGCTGCTTTATTTGGAAGTATAAATGTCACAGTAGATTTAAAGCATATGGAAAGGTAAAGATGCCGTGTTTCCTGATGGGTGAGAGGAGCTACAAAAAGGTAGATAGAACCTATTTACTTCCTTCAAATCACTACAAGTCATCAACTACCTACATCACATGGATAAATTGTTCAGACTCTGGATGGGGACTGAAATGAACAGAGTGTGCTAAACCCCAATCACACAAACCCATGAAGGTCTGAGGCAAATGTTCCTCTCTGAAACCAGCTTGACCAGACCCGAGAAGGACTGAAACTGACAACTCAGGAAAGTAGTTAGATAGTTAAAACACAAACTAGCTAATTTACCTGATGAGTTTCTCCACTCGAGTCTATAAAAACATCTCTTGGATTATTTCCATGAATTATTACATGGGGGCATGGAAGGCAGTGCCTGGCATATAGTAGGTGCTCAATAAATGTCAGCATTATTAAGAGTAGAAAAGGGGCCACTCATATGAGGAATGTGCCTTGGACATATCAATAGCAGCCTTGTGTCAATAGTAGCTTATCATGGCAGGAGCTCCTATCCCTTCTCTGTCTGTGATTCATTATTTACTCCCAAATCCTCCAGGCAATTGACTCAGGCTGGTTTGACAATCCCCAGATTCATGGTCTAGTGCTCAGCTCTGGGATCCACCAAGCCTGGTCTCCTCGTCCCCCATCCCAGGGGCTGTGAATTCTTGCACAGCCGGCAAAGTTCACTTTGTCATCATTCCCTCCTTGCATTTTTCCATCTTCTGCAATGTGAGCGACACACCAGACACACAGCTCGAGAGCCGTGTTTTAACACTGCCACTCATAAACAACTTCCAAGAATATTCTGTACTGTGATTTCAGAAAAACATTTTTGATTTATTTGAAAAGTGCCAGCTTGTTATTCTGCTCAGGACGTTGCATGGGTCTTGAGCTCTGAATTCACACAGCAATGCTTGCCTGGCTGGTTGTCCCCGGGGCTCAGATGCTTGCCTGGCTGGTTATCCCTGGGGCTCAGCAGCTGGTCCTCTGAAGTCCCTGTTTATGCCCAACTCCTTCTCCCCTTTGTGTCCCCACAGGAGCTGCTCTTGCCGCAGGACTCCCCAAGTTCCTTTGTATTCCCCACTTACCCCAGGGCGGTGTTCTTCCTCCTTTGCCTGGAGCTCAGCTTTAGATTCTAGATCTTTCTCTTAACAGCAGTCCCTGGATGGTCAGAGAATTAATATTTTATCTCAGTTTCCCGAATGCTTTTCTTGATAAACAGTATGGTTTACTTCCTGAAGGTGCACTTTTTTTTATAGAGTACATACACATTCAACTGAATTCTGTGATGTTTCCCTCACAAAGGGCTTTAAGAAAATATTTTAGTGTTACATTCTGTGCAGTATGAATCTCTGCACTCACAGAGCTCATTCAGCTCACCCTGAGGTTGGCGGTGCGCATGTCTATAGGCACAGTTATGTGTACTGAGAAAATGATAGAGTGAACATGCCTCCTTCATCTCCATCTCCTCCATTGTTTACAGAGCGACATTGCCATCCCCACCCTCACCGTGGCTTTCCTGACAGGATGTCCAGGTAGAGAGAGCACTGTGGGAGCAGGAGGCCCGGGCTTCGATCTTCCTTCTCCCGGCTGCCTACAGCATCTTAGGGAAGGGACAGTCCCCATCTCTGCCCCAGCGTTTCCATTCACACAGGAGAACCAGCCATGTCTGCTGCCCTGCCTGCCCTCTCCTGCCACCCCCCACCTCCAATAGGAGGACCAATAGGAAAGCAAAACCACTCTGGGCCCTCTGGAGCCTCTTGCCATGGAATCCAAAGTGCAAAGTAGCATCAGTATCTCAGAGCTGGAGATCTTGTTTCCTTTCTGCTCATCACTCTCATTAGTTGCCTGCTTGGGGTTGAATGTATTCACCATGTAGCCTTCTGTTACTTTTACCATATGGTTTTTCACCACCTGCTCTGTGGTCCTGCAGATGACATTGCTCTTTGCAGGGTCTGACCTGCTACACCGTCTATCATCCTCTCTCCTGTTGCCAGTCGGTCCATCGCAAATGTGGTTTCTGGAAGCAGGTAAAACATTAATCATACACACAAACAGATGTCTGTTTTAGTAGGAGAGATAGAGACCGCATGGAGCCCTTCCTCAGAAAACTTATAAAAGCAGCACTTGATATTAATCTCAAAAGTCAAGATAAAGTATCTGTATTTTACATTAATTAAAAAATAAAAATTTAAAACATTCTTCTATTCACATCCCTGCAGCAAAGCAAGGCGGCACAGGCCTTTCTGAGGCTGATAACCCTTGGCTGTCCCCACTGGGCAGACTCTTGTCCCTTGTCTCTGAAGACGATGCAGCCTGTGGCTCTCCTCTCCATGTACCCAAGGCACCTCAGTTGTCGTTAGAGGATAATTTATTTTTTAAGTACAGTCATGACTCTCATACAAATATAAAATAAACATGTACCAAAAGTTTTATTTAACTTCTTCATTAAATAAGGAAATCGTACAGATATCAAACAGGTTCAAAGAAGTCCAAGAACTGTAGATTTTATAGAATAAAATCTATACAGAATGTTGAAGTGGGGCTTTTTGGAGGGGGGTGTGGGGGAGATTGATTCAACCTCCACCTGACAGAACGCATGCGCAGTCACTACCCAAGAATGACTTTGCCTGGGCAGTTGCAATGGCATTGCCGTGGGTTCTCCACAACTCACAGGTTGTAAAATCAGCTCCACGGCAATGAACAGCTGAAGTCAGAAAACCTGCAAAGGTGTGCTCTAAAGGATGCATAATTTTCCTCTGAAAACCCACAGTCAACTCCATTGGTTGTTCTTGCATTTCCACACACGAAGCCTGACTCTGGTTCCATGGCCCCCATTGTCTCTCTGGAAGGCCCTGGCTCTCTCCAGCTCAGCCTGTGACCTCCCACCTTGGCCACAACCTTGTGGCAGGTGAACGTGCTTTCTGCACTAAGTTTCTGATCTTCGCTTCCCTGGCCCAGTGTTCCCCTTCCACCCAATGGTTGTTGGCCAGCGAATCAATGTCCAGCCAGTCATTGCATTTGACTCCAGCCCTGGCCTCAGAGCCCGGCGAGGGCAGGTCCACTCCTTCAACAAGAGCTGTGCAAAGTGTATGAAAGATCAGGCTTCTGGTTCCATGAAGCAAGATCGTGGCCTGTGTCCTTGCAGAGGCTTGATTTCTCTTCCAACCCATACATGGAGACCTCGGCGTCCACTCCATTACGTCAGACCCATGTTTTAATTGCCGTTGCTCCCTTGGTGTATCAGTCAAGGTTCAGCCAGAGAAGCAGGGCCAGCAGGAGATACACAGTGAGAGACTTCTTAGAAGGAATTGGCTTCCACCATTGAGGGGCAAGCGAGGCACCTCAGAAACCCAGAGAGCACACTTTTGAGTGGGGAAGACCAAAATTCTCTGACATGGGCTGAAGCTGCCATCCACAGGGACAATTTCTTCTCCCAGACAAACCTCAGTGCTCCCTTTAGGGACCTTCCACTGATTGAGTCAGGCCCACCAAGGTTCTTAAAGATACAGTCAGCTTTGTGGGCTTTAATCATGTCTAAAAAATACTTCCACAACAACGCTTAGATTAGTGTGTGCATGCATAATCAAGGACAGTAGCCTGGCCAAGTTGACACGCCACTTGGGAAATTAACCATTGAGCTAATGACACAAATCAGGGTGTGCTGTGGCAAAAAAGAAACACTTCATTCACGGTAGTGACAAACCCGGGGTTCTAGACTCGGGTCTCTCACTGGAGCCCTCCCGGCCCCTGTGCACCTCCATTCCTTCCTCTGCACAATGGGCACACCTGGTCCGGCAGGATCCCTGGTTCACTGAGCCAGTCAGGGGGCGATGCTTTACGTTTCTGAGAGGTTGTTAGCAATCGGCGTATTGACAACTAACTAGCAATGTGCATATTTTCAAGTTCACTTTTAATAAACTAGTTTTCTGCCAGTTCTAATGAATTGCCTAATGTAAGCTGTCTCCTGCAGAGGTGGACTCACAGAAAGGCCATCCACGGCTGAGGGGCCTGGCAGAGGAACTGGAGCAGGAGCCTGAGAGTAGATACGTTTTATTCCCTTGTCCTTTGACTTGTTCCCAGGAAGAGCGGGGCAGCCCGGGTTGGGAAGAAAACTCTAAACCCAAGTGTGTGGAAGCTTCACTCCCAAGGCACGCAAACACCAACCAGAGGGAGAAGTTTCCTCCCCATGTCCCTTGTTCTGAGGCTCCAAGACTTAAGGCCGTGCCCCCTGTGAAGGGGAAATACTAGACCCTTAATTTGGAGAACTTGCCTGTTGCCAATTTGGCTTTCCCACCATTGAGATGAAGAAGTGTTTATTTTTCTTTCCACTTCTTTAATCATGAAAAATTTCTGCTAACACTTCCACCATTTAGTCCTGCTAACCTCATCCGGGCCTCTGTGGAGAAGGACTGGAGCCCGATCAAACAGAAGGATCTCCACTCCTCAGCCTCTAAGGTCCTAAGAGAAGCCACCAATGAAATAAGTCTGATAAAATTCACTTGCCCTGAACATAAAAAGCCTCCCTCCCTTCAACACAGACTCTTGGTTTTGTACTCAGCCAGGAAGTGGTAAGACACAGCACAAACACCATATGTTATCCCATGTCAAAGGGCCCACAAGACCATTGCTCTTTGGAGCCCATCTAATGCTCTGTGAGATGATGTGTACCAGCTCTTTCTCAGCTGGCGTCTCCATTTACAGGATGATTCACTCCGTGTGCCAGGGTTGCTGGGTCCACCTCTGGCGTTCCAGCAGAGGAGCTGAGATCCACTCCCAAAGAAGGGGCAAGGCGACTTCTCAAAGGCTAGACCAGGTGCTCCTCCCTGTGCTGCCCATTTCTGCTCCCTCTTTTCTCTTCCCTGTGAAATGGCCAAGGACCCGAGGCACATGGGTGAACGAGAATACCCATGGTTATCTGAAAGTGTTCACACAAAGCCCCTACCACTCTTTTTCTGTACCATGGTCACTCCTGTTTTCCATGTCAGTGGAATTAGAAGTTGTCTCAGCTGTTTCGGCACCACACTGAGGACACAGCTCTCTCTCCCCAAACATGCACTGTGCAGCGCTTGGCATGTGTATTTCCACTCGAATATTCAAACTCTGTACAAATCGCCTGGTCAACGGTGACCCCCGCTTTTTGAACACTCCCACAGGATTTTCTGTGCACAAGTCAGGTTTGGGGTTAGGACTGTAGATCTCCCCAGGCGACACTTGGGAGCTAGCTCTAAGCAGGGAAGGCAGGGACACCAGCGTCCTTGAAGTTTTGAGGACATAGAGGGTGTCTTTGGTTCTGCTTGCCTTGTCCTTTTGCTTATTTGGGGGATACTGGAGGCCCATGGAATCCTGGGGATGCGCTGCCCTGACCCTTCACTCCAATAAACGTAAAACAAAGTATTGGCTTCTCCATCTAAGGAGGGGCCACTGGCCAGGCATATGTTTGCTGAGAGCAGGTACCTTTGTAAAGGCCACCCTGTGACAGTCCACATCAAGGCGACCCAATCACATGACCAGAGTAGACTGACCCCTCTCAGGAGCTGACTCCTCCCATCCCTGAACCCCAGTCATATTGTCAAACCTTTGTATTGTATTGTAAGATACTCACAAACCGAGCTTACAAGCACGGGTAAGTTGTTTAATTCTGTAAGCTTTCCTCTCTTCCCTGGTTTTCTTTGTGATGTGTTGAACAGTCATAAATATTTAATTTGAATGCCAGCACCTTTAAAAAGAAAAACTATTAGCCCCGGCTGGTGTGGCTCAGTGGACTGAGTTCTGGCCTGCAAACCAAAGGGTCGCCAGTTCAATGCCCAATCAGGGCACATGCCTGGGTTGCAGGCCAGGTCCCCAGTTAAGGGGTGCACAAGAGGCAACCACACATAGATATTTCTCTCCCTCCCTTTCTCCTTCTCTTCCGCTCTCTCTAAAAATAAGTAAATAAAATCTTTTAAAAAAAGAAAAATTATTAAAAATTGGACCTTCGTTTCCTGAATCTCTGTCAAACATCAGGTACCAACTGTGACATTGATGCAGGCTGCTCTCACCCCAGCCTCACCCTGCCAACACGGCTTGTGACCTTGGCCATGAAAAGCCCACATTTTCAAAGATCTCTCCCAAGCTCCAGTCAGTTCAGACGGTTTAAGCTCAACCTCCAAACTGCCAATATAGTCTAACCCCCACCCCCATTACCTTGCCAAAAAAAGAACAATAATATAGCAAGCTGCATATTTTCAAATTGCTTAAAAAGCTAATACAAGGCAATAAGACTTTTGTAGATCATAGAATAATTTATTTCTTACATAACTCACAGCGATGCATATAAGTAGCAGCTGAACGTTATTTTAGAGGTGAAACGTTTATGTATAATGGGTTTATAAACCCATTAGCTCTTCATTCCTGCTAATCATGCATTGTGTCATGTGTAGCAAAGTGCCTGTGCAAACCAATTTCAAAAATATTTTAACGTTATTTTCGTATGCACAAAAATCGATTTGACATGTCACCCACACACTGTGAACAAAGGAAAAGTGAGTCTAAAGCATTAGAAATATGACTGTCTGGCACCAGATGTACTTCCTAAAGAATGAACTCCCAAGAACACAAGTCAAAAATTACGCAGCCTTTTCAAGTCTGCGCCCACTATAAACCAGAGCTTCGCTAAATCTGCACTGGTACCTGTGGCGTGTCCATCAAAATAAAGAAGTCGAAGCTATAGCACATGGCCAGACAGCTATTCAGTGTCTCCTCCTCATCACAGCCACTGTCTTGGTAACTTTTAAAGGCACAATCCAAGCACTAGTTCATGTTCATCATGTGCAAATGCATTTAAACAAAGACACACTAACCAATCAGGCATTACCCCTCTAAAATACTAGTGAATCAAACAATACAAAGTTAGGCACATTTTTTGAAGGATAGAAAAGAATACAAAGCATGTTTGCATCACCCCTCAAGTCTACTGGATTGACCTTCAGCAATAGTTTCTTCCCAACTGTGAATGTCAGGTGTCCATGTGCCTCCTAGGTACTCACTCTGTGAGTTGTTTTGAAATCACCTTGTCAAAAATCTCTTTTGCCTTTTTAAGAGTCTCTGTTCTACTTCCTAGAAAATCTTCCAGCTTGCGTTTTTCTTATGTAAATCTGACCCTTTCATCTTTGCCTCTTTTTTTTTTTTTTTTTAGTGGCAGCAAATGATGTCACATGTCAGTCAAAATGTCTGCCCTCGCTCTATCCAATTAACCTTCAAGCTGTCTGAGGAAATGAGTCAGCAACTTACACTTTTGGGGCTTTGTACTCTCTCTCAGAACACCAAAGTCTGTTCAACTAAATCAACCTGCCGGGCAACTCAAACATAAGTGGAAGAAACCTGATTTCTTCTTATTTCTCTGAGAATCCCCACTTGGTAACCAGTCACAAAGTTGTGATTCACCACTTCATGCTCCGAGTAAAGCAGGGTTCCCTAATCTCACCGATGGTGACTCTTGGCTTTCATGATATTTTAGCTCAATCTGGAATCATATTTTCTCTGTAATTTGAGCTATTTAATACAGTGTCCCCCTTCTCTATCTGAGTTAGATACTGGGTCCTCACAGAGGTCAAAACACCTTGGATTTAAAGGATTTAAAACACAAGGATTTTAAGCCCAAGAATGAGATGATCTGATTTAGGGTCAAAGCCAACAGTGGCTCCAGCTGCCCCGTGGAGAAGGAACTACAGAAGGCTCAAGAGGGATAGGGAGGGGAGCAGGCAGGCATGGACCAGGCGAGAAGTGCTGGTGTCTTGAACTGAGGTCGGAGCTCTGCAAATGGGAAATGGTCAGACCTGGGATTTATGGAGAACATGGAGCCCCATGGTCTTCCCCCTGAAGGAGCTAAACTCGAGATGGAGAAAAATTATCTCAGATGAGTTGTTAGCTGTGAGTTTAAAAGGACTCAGGAGAGAAAGGATTCAATGTAGGAATGGATATCAGGTGGGTATGGGGATATTCCCAACTGGAAAGGCAGCAAGAGCAAAGATGGAAATAGGATCGGGCATATGGCCAGCAGCCCACTGGACGCAGTGATAGGTAGACTGGGACCACGTTACCTGGGCCTTCAGAGCCAGAGAACAGAGTGTGTTTGATGGAGCGCCTACAGGGAGCCTGGTGGAAGGGATCAGTGGGGTAAAAAGTGGGGCAGGGTGAGAATTAAAGGACAAAGAGTCCAGAGTCCAGAAGAAAGGCTAAGACACATTCTATTAATTCAGGGTAGTTGAAATGGAGACACTCTAACATTAAGACAAAATAGAAATGGTAACAGAGTCTAATGCCCCAGTGCTTTATAACATCGTAATTGAGATTTTGTTTTTTCTATTTTTTAGTCGACTCTGACGTCCTATTGAAACCAGGAAAGTTCAGATGCGAGTAAATCAATAAGACCGTCTGCCGGTCTGCCAAAACCCCACATGAAATCGAGGGACAGCAATCATCATCTTTATCCCTCCTGCTGAGAGGCAATAAAACCGTCATTACATTGTTAGGAGCCCCAAAATGGAAAACCAGGGCTGCTCAGCTCCTCATGCAGGTCGGAATTACTGTGTGGCTTTTGAAGTATTATATATACTTGAAAAAAAGTAATAAAACCCATAGTTAAAATTAAAAGTAGAAAGTCACAGACAGTGAAAATCCTCCCTAGATTCCTGTTCTCAGCCTTCTGTTCCAGAGGCATCTGCTACCAGTTACCTGTTTCCTGTGTATCCCTCCAGAAGTTTTCTTTTTTTAAAATATATTTTATTGATCACGCTATTACAATTGTCCCATTTTCCCCCCTTAGTCCCCTCTGCCCTGCACACCCCCTCCCACCCTTAGTTCATGTTCATGGGTCATACATATAAGTTCTTTGGCTTCTACATTTCCTATACTATTCTTAACCTCCCCCTATCTATTTTCTACCTACCATTTATGCTGCTTATTCCCTGTACCTTTTCCTTCATTCCCCTCCCATTCCCCACTGATAATGCTCCATGTGATGTCCATTTCTGTGAATCTGTTCCTGTTCTAGTTGTTTGCTTAGTTTGTTTTTTAGGTTTGGTTGTTGATAGTTGTGAGTTTGTTGTCATTTTACTGTTCATAGTTTTGATCTTCTTTTTCTTAGATAAGTCCCTTTATATGTACCCTCATATAATAAGGGTTTGGTGATGATGAACTCCTTTAACTTGACCTTATCTGGGAAACACTTTATCTGCCTTCTCATCCTAAATGATAGCTTTGCTGGATAGAGAATCTTGGATGTAGGTCCTTGCCTTTCATGACTTTGAATAGTTCTTTCCAGCCCCTTCTTGCCTACAAGGTTTCTTTTGAGAAATCAGCTGATAGTCTTATGGGAACTCCTTTGTAGGTAACTGTCTCCTTTCCTCTTGCTGCTTTTAACATTCTCTCCTTATCTTTAATCTTGGGTAATGTAATTATGATGTGCCTTGGTGTGTGCTTCCTTGGGTCCAACTTCTTTGGGACTCTCTGAGCTTCCTGGACTTCCTGAAAGTCTATTTCCTTTGCCAGATTGGGGAAGTTCTCCTTCATTATGTTTTCAAATAAGTTGTCAATTTCTTGCTCTTCCACTTTTCTTTCTGGCACCCCTATGATTTGGATGTTGGAATATTCAAGGTTATCCTGGAGGTTCCTAAGACTCTCCTCATTGTTTTGAATTCTTGTTTCTTCATTCTTTTCCAGTTGATGTTTATTTCTTCCTTCTGGTCCAAATCATTGATTTGAGTCCTGGTTTCCTTCCCTTCACTGTTGGTTTCCTGTACATTTTCCTTTATTTCACTTTGCATAGCCTTCACTCTTTCCTCTATTTTGCCATCATACTCAACCAATTTTGTGAGCATCCTTATTACCAGTGTTTTGAACTGTGCATCTGATAGGTTGGCTATCTCTTCAACACTTAATTTTTTTTTTCTGGAGCTTTGATCTGTTCTTTCATTTGGGCCATTTTTTTCTTGTCTTGGCACACCTGTTACATAGTAAGGGGTGGAGCCTTAGGTATTCGCCAGGGTAGGGCAACTCACATTGTTGTGTTGAGGCACTATATGTGGGGGAGGGGTCGGAGAGAGGGAACAGTGCCACTTGCTCAGCAATCTGCTGGCTTCCAGTCACTTCCCCTGCTTCCCACAAGCAACCTGGACCCTTCTGGTGCTGATTCCCAGATGGGTGGGTTTGTGTACGTTCTAGGACCCTGTGGATCTCTCCAACAAACTCTCCTGTGAGGCTGGGAGCTTCTCCCGCTGCCGCCACCCCCACAGGTTTTTTCAGTCAGAGGTTGTGAGGCTTTATTTCTTTTCTCTGGAACTCTGGGTTGCGTGGTCTGCCTGGGTCCCCAGTTGTTCCTCCCAGTTTATCTGCATGCAAATGTGGGACCACCTGCTCCACCAGCCACACCTTGCCCAGTCCGCCTGCCACAGCATTGCCAGTCCTGGTCCACCAGCCACCACCTTGCCCCGTGTCCCTCTCCACCCCTCCTACCAGTCTAGATGAATATTTCTTCTGTAACTCCTTGGTTGTCAGACTTCCATACAGTTCAATTTTCTGTCAGTTCTGGTTGTTTTTTTGTTTTTAAATTTGCTGTTGTCCTTCTTTTGGTTGTGCGAGGAGGCAGTGTATCTACCTATGCCTCCATCTTGGCTGGAAGGCCCTTTCTTGGTCAGAAGCTTTCTATTTCTCTGTTCACACATATGTGTGCATGTGTGATAACATGTGCTTGGCTATACAGCCTACAAAACTTAAGGTATGTTTATGTACCTTTTTCAGTACAAGTGGAAGCCTGCCCATACACTCCCTTTTATAAACAGCTTTTTCATTTAACCATGTACCTTGAAGATTTCCCCATAATAATTATGAAAAGCTGTATTTTGGTCTTTTATTTATTAGAGTTATTATTTACATTAAGCCTTCAAATCTTAAAAATATTTTTATTGTTCTTTATCTTTCAGTTTCTGTTCTGTATTTGCTTTGCTTACTTGTGCATGGTTTTTGCAACTTGAAATTTTGCAAATTTGGACCAATAGTGTCATTTTATTCTTCTGTAATCTATTCTATGCTAATATCTCTGGTCTTTACACAGAATCTCTTGCCTCCCCACTATGAATGTACATTCTTGGATCTTCATCCACCTCACCTCTTCTTCCTTCACTACCTGATTTTGACTGGTGATGTTATTATTGCTGGTATCTAGTATTGACACTTATTCCCTGAAGTGATATTCTTAGAGTTCTCTACTTCATATTCTAGCTTTAAACACATCTGACCCCTCTGCTCTGTAAGGTGAGGAACTTAGCGGTCTTTCACTGCCTTCATCTTCTCTTCCTCTCTACCACTTGGCTTTTGTTACTTATATTGTAACATTGTGATAGTTTTCACTTCTCTCTTCTGTTCTATAATCATAATTTCCATGACAGTTTTATCCTTGACAGCTCCATGTAAATGGATTCCTCACTCCCTGCAAAGTTTGTCCCGACTTCTCCACTCTTTTCTTAGGCAGCTGAGGTTTGATGTCTTCGTGATGTCTTTGAAAAAAGTTCATGGTGAACTAGATTTCTTAAGTGCTTGCATCTTTGAAAGATATTTCTCAAGTATCTTTCTGCTTGCACACTAAGGTGGCTGGATAGGAAACTCTTTTGTCTCATATTTTTTCCTAAAGACATGTTTCATCATCTTCTATCATTAAATGTTTCCAGAGAGAAGTCTAAAAACAATCCAGTGTTTCTCCTTTCCAGTGTGTTCGTAGTGCATACAAACCTATAGAATTCTTTCTTCTTCTTTGAAATCCAGTCACTATATCAAGATATGTATCAATGTTGGTGAACCCCCTTTCCTTTCCCAGGACATGGTGTGCCCTAACAGCATAGAGAATTGAGCTTTATCTGAAAATTCTTTTCATTGATATGTTTCAGTATATTTTCTACCAATTTATTCTGTTTTCTTCTCCAAAGGCACAAATTATGTTAAGTCATTTTTGTATGTCTTTCGTGTTCATTATGTATGGCTCAGTCTTTTTTTAACTATTTTTTTGTGTTTCTTTTCTCTTTATTTTACTCTATTTTCTCAAGTCTCTACTCTGCATCCCTGGATGCATTTTCATCAGAGTCTTTTCTCTTTGGGCTAAATCCAATGTGGCTTCTATTATTATGTGCACTTTACTTTTCTCTTCTAGGTCAGTTTTCATTTCATTCTGCTTCTTTATCGTTTTTTTCCCCTCTGGTTCTTGAGGCTCTGCTTCTAGTTCCTGAAATATTGAAGTAAAATTTTCACTACTTCTTCGAGTTTATGAAGAATCATTTTGCTGTATTTTTTCATCTATTCTGTCACACATTGTTTTCCTGTTTTTCCACAACAGCCTCTCATTTGTCTTTTTCCTTTCTTTCTTTCCTTTTTTTATTTTTTGCGATATTTTGAATAGATCTGCTGCTCACTCCTCACGAGTGAAAAGAGGTTTTCCCTGGATCGGCTCTCTATGACAGACCATCCTGAGAGGGTTGAGAGCATGCTGCTAGCAAGTGGGGCCCTCTCTGGAGCCTAGTGAAGCTCTCATACTGGCTCTGGTCAGAGGATCCAGGCATTACATGCTCACAGCCAACAAAGACTGGCAGCCACAAAAATGCCAATCATCACAGTCATCCCGCCCTCAGGGAGACTGCTCCTTACAGATCTGAGCACTTCCGCATTGCTTCCTTCCTTGTTTCCTCTGGCCCCTCTGTGGGGTCAGACACTGTCCAGAGATGTTCCCACAGCCAGTCCTATCCCTTCACCTTGGCCTCAGCACTGCTCATGCCTCAGCTGTGCCCTCAGGACAGGGAGGCCATGCTTTGCCATGGATGTCACGTGTCCAGCATCCATCCCCACTGACTACCCTCATTCTGTCCCAGTTTCTGCTGCATACAGGGATCTCCCTCTGCATATGCAGTTGGGGGTTGTAGGCAGTTCCCAGTCTCATCCAAAACGAAGATTTCTTTTCTTGATCTCTTTGTTGTTTCCTGAAGAGGCAGAGAGAGAAGCTTTTGTCCTATCCTCTTAAAATCAGGGTATCTCCATAGAAAATGGTTAAAAGAGACATCTCCTCCGTGCTCTGTCCCCAAGAGATTCCAGTTCAGTAAGTCAGCAGTGGAGCGTAGCAATTTTCTTATTCACGTCAGCACCCTAGCAGCCCTCCTCCCCCAGGGCAGAGACCGTCATTCCGACCAGGGGCTGTGGAGAGCTGGCTGATTCCCACCAAGCTGGCTTTTCTAATATTTTTTTTTAATTTTGAGATATTGCAAACCAACAGAAGAGTCACAAGAGTCATCCAGTGCACACCCTTGTACCTTCGCCTAGATTCCTCTGCTGTGAACATTGTCACATTTGCCTTATTGGTGCGGTCTCTCTCACTCTTTGAAACCACTTGAGAATCCATTGTGGGAGCCAGGATCTTCACCCCTCACTCTTTCTGAGTGTTTCTCCAAAGAACTAGGACTTTCTGCGCAGGGATTGCAAGTCCACCTGGTCCCGACGCTGACTCGCTTATCTGGGTAGACGCAGAGTCAGGAACAGAGAGGCTGGCTCGACCTAAACTGCTTCCCCCTGTGTGGCCAGAAGTGCCAAATCCCCCTGAGTTAAGGAAGGGAAAGCAAGGAGTGGAGAGAGGACATGAGAGACGACAGCAGGGTCTGCAGAGGACGGGGCCCAGGTCCCAGGAGGACATGCCAGTGTCTGAGCTGTTTGCTGTGTGGGCACAGTCATGCTGCTGCCCCCTCACAGGAGGGAATGCGGCCCAGTGACTGCCGGAACCCAGAGCATCCTATAGAACTGCCTCTGTGACATTTAGAAAGCAGAATTGTGTCATTTTGAAATGCAGGGAGCTTGAAGAGCTTCAAAAAATGATGTTTAAACACCCCCGCCACTCTGCTTCTGACCACGGCTCTCTGACTGCCATCTGCCCCGGTGTCCAGTCCCGGGGAGGGTCCAGCCATAGGAAGGAAGGTTTGCCTCCCTCCCTCCCCCTCGCCGTCTGCTCCCCTCCCAACCCCCTGGGACAGGGAACCTGAACAGCTGCTGCCTGTCAGAGACCGAGGCTTCCAGCCGTGTTTGGCCAATAGCCCATCTTGTAATTCATGGTGGCCAGAGCCATTTTTCCTTTCCTACTGATAATTATCAAACAATTGGGGACCACTTGTCAGTGAGCATCCTGTGATTGGGAATACGTGGCTCTGAGACATTCCCCATGTGGGAGGTGGACCGGGCTTAGTGGCTCAGCAGCACTGAGAGCACCTCGGGACCACAGCACTGGTTATGCAACTGCTGGTCCCCGGGGACGGAGGGTCCCCAGCAGATGCCTTGGCTCTCCACTTCTGCCTTTTGAATTGGAAGTTTACGGTTGAATTTTTTGCTCTCATAAACCATAAGGAAAGCTATTTTTTCTGCTCCATTTAATTTTTTGTCACAAAACTGCTTCAGTTACACAAATGATGCAAACCCCTTTTCAGTCTGTCAACAAGGACTCAGATCTCAGCTGTCCTCCTCTCTCTGATTTTATTCAGAAAGGTCCCGGGGAAGGTCAGGACAGGCACTGTAGGGTCATGGTAATTCACCACAGAGAGAGACAGGGTTCCACCAGAAAGGCTTACGAGCGTGAAAAGTCTATTCCTTTCTTTCCTCTAAAGCCCTGGGTCAGGAGAGCCTCATTCCACTCCAGAAACTTCCCATGAACTGTGTTCTCACTGCCGGGTGAGTACGGCAGCCCATGGCGGCGGGTTGTAGAGAGTGGCACAAAGCAGAAAAAGAGGGAAAGAAATGGGAAAAAACTAAAGAGAAAATTAAATTCTTTTTTGTTGTTGTTTCATTCCATTGTGGTTAGAGAACATAATCTGTGTGATTTCAGTCCTTTTAAGTTCACCGAGGTTGGTTTTATGGTGCACTCTCCTGCGCACACTCTGGGGACATCTGAAAAGAGTGTGTATTCCATTGTGATTGGGTACAGTGTCCTGTAATATCGATTAGATCTAATCGGTTAATGGTATTGCTGACTTCTTCTATCCTTGCTGATTTTCTCACCCGTTGTCCCAGCAATTGTGGAGAGAGGAATGCTGAAGCTTTCGACTATATTTGTGGGTTTGTGAATTTCTCCTTTCAATTCTATCAGGTTTTGCTTTATATATCTTACATCTCTGTTGTTTGGTGCATTTGCATTTAAGATTGCTATGTATTCTTGGTTGGTTGACTCTATCATTATGTAATGTTTCTCTCCACCCCTGGTAATTTTTGTTTTTGCTTTACATAATATAGCCACACCTGCTTTCTTTTTATTACTGTTTGTGTGGTATATCTTTTTCCAATTTTTTACTTTCAACCTACCTATACAATTAGAGAAAATAAAAAGCCTATGGTATTTACCTATATACTTGCTCTTTCCATCTCCTTTCTTCCTTTATGATGCTCCAAAAATCCTTCTTTTATTATTTCCTTTTTCAGGAAAAATAATTTTCTTTCACCGTGTTTTTGGTATAGGTCTGCTGCTGACAAGTTCTCTTTGTTTTCTTTCATCTGAGGATGCCTTGATTTACCCTTAAACTATGAAGGGTATTTTTTGCTGGTATAGAATTCTGGATTGATGGTTCTTTGTTTCTGTAATTGAAGTATACTGTGCTACTTCCTTCTGGCCTCTGCGGATTCTGATGAGAAGTCCACTGTCAGTTGAATTGTTTTCCCCTATTGGTAATGCATCATTTCTCTGGATGTTTTCAAAATTTTTCAGAAGTTTGATCGTGATGTGTCTTGGTATGGATTTCTTTTATTTCTGAGGATTTTATTTATTTATTTTTTAGAGATAGGGGAAAGAGGGAGAAAGAGAGGGAGAGAAACATCAATGTGTGCTTGCTTCTTGTGCACCCCCACTGTGGACTTGGCCCACAACCCAGGCATGTGCCCCGACAAGGGATTGAACTAGTGACCCTTTGGTTCACTGGCCAGCACTCAATCCCCTGAGCCACACCAGCTGGGGCTTTGTGTGGATTTCCTATATCCTATATGGGATTTATCCTATATGGGATTCACTCAGCTTCTTGAATCTATAGATTTTTTTTCATAAATCTGGGAAGTTTTCAGCCATTACTTTTTGAGTACCTTTACAATCTCACCTTCTTTCTCCTTTCCTCCTGGTACTCTATGGCACAAGTGTTAGACCTTCTGTTATAGCCCCACATGGTCCTAAGATTCTATTTTAGTCTACTTTCTGTCTATTGTTCCGATTGAATGATTTCTATTATTCTATCTTCAAGTTCACTAGTTCTGTCCTCTGCCCTGGCCACTCTACTACTGAACCTACTCATGAAGTTTTTTATCTTTGTTTTTGTTTTTTTTTTTTAATTTCAGTTACTGTAATTCTTAGTTTTAAAATCTCCAACTGGATCTTTTCTACACCTCTTCATTGTTTTTGCTGAGTCTTAATATTTCTTTGCTGGGATTTTTTAAAAATTTGTTTTCATATGTTTGTAACTGCTTGTTGAAGCATTTCTATGATGACTGCTTTCAAATCCGCAGATTATTCTAAAATCTGTGTTACATCAGTGTCGGTGTCTGTCCTTTCTCATTCTGTTTGATGTCTTTCGGATTCTTGTTGTGACAAGTGAATTTTTTACTGAGACCTTGACATTTTGGGTGTTATTTTGTAAGACTCTGGATCTTATTTAAATCTCGGATCACAGCAGGCCTCCCCCAACACCCCTCTGGTGGGTGAGTAGGGGTTCTGCCTCCTCACTGCCTAGTGTGATATCAGCCTCAATCGACACCAGGGTGGGGAAGTCCTTATCACTGCTGGGTGGGGACGAGTGTTCAGGCTTCCTGCTCGCCTCCAGGGATATGACCCTGGCTGGAACAAGAGGGGCACCTCACTCATGCTTCCACAGTGGTCTCCACTATACTTTGGGGGAGCTACTGCTGACTGGCAGCAGCAGTTCTGACTCTACACTAGGGTTCTTCTAGTACTTCCCCAGTGGAGATGGAGAGAGCCAATTACTGCTAAATCTGGAGAGAGTCCAGGCTCCCCCTGTGGTCTCAGGACAGCTCATTACCCTGCAGCAAAGATGAAAACCTGGGCTTCCCACTCTGTCTTCTCCGACATACTCTGGCAGGAGGTTGGAGGTGATTTGTTACATCCTGGCAGGGTGAGAGTCTAGACTTCCCACACCTCCTCTGCTCTTGGGGTGGGGTCACAGTTTTTTCTGTGTCATTTAGCTGGAATAGGGTGGTTATTGTCTACAAGATTTGGATCTTTTTTCCTGGTCTTTGGGCTAGAGAGGGTAGATTTTTCTTGGGGCATTTTTTAAAATATTTTATTTGTTTATTTTTAGAGAGAGAAAGGAAAAGAAGGAGAAACAGGAGAGAAACATCAATGTGCAGTTACCTCTCACATGCCCCCTACTGGGGACCTGGCCCACAACCCAGGCATGTGTCCTGACTGGGAATCAAATCAGTGACACTTTGGTTCACAGGCCGGCACTGAATCCACTGAACCACACCAGCCAGGGTTCTTGGGGCATTTTTGTCTGTACTCATTGACATTTTCAAGTTGCTGGCTTCTCCAGTATCCAGTCTGGGATAAAAGGGGGGGAAAAAACAGAAAACACATTACCATGTTTGTTCCTCAGGCCCTAAGGTCTCTGGCTGATTAGCCTTCTTGTCTCTACTTTTCATATTTGTTTTATATATAATGCCCAGGAGGAATTTAGTTGTACTCATTGGGAGGAATAGGAAAAAGTGCATCTATTCCATCTTCTCGGAAGCTGAATCAGAAAATTAATTATAAATATAGAGAAAGAAGAGACAGCAGAACAACAACAACCACAACAAAAGATTGTAGTGGTATTTTCTTGTTTCCTTTTCTTCTCAGAGATCTGAGAACCACTTGTGAGGTACCTGATGAAGGGGTGACATTCTCTTCTTTTCCTCCCCTTCCCAAACAGAAGTTCAAGCTTAAAATATGTGGCAGAAGCACAGAAAATGATACGATTTATATTGAGCCCACTAAATGTCACATTTGGTTATGAAATTGAATTTTGCAAAGTAATATTTTTGAAATATCCCTTCAGCTTAGTGTCCTTTATAGCTATTGACAGAGATGACAGGTTGAAGAATCGCATCTGGTTCCCCACGCCCTTCTCACATGTTAAGTAACAGGCCGACTTCCTGGGTGACTGCAATCAGCAGGGCTCTCACATGCCCTTGGGCTCCACTGACAACACCTCCCTGGACACTGGCAGAGCCCAACTGTGGTCTAGTTTGGGACAAAACCATGATTGTGCTCCACTGGGTTCCCCGTCTCATTGTGGAATTTCCACATGGGTTACCCAACATTGGGTAGCTTAGCCTTGAACTTTGGTATTCAATTGACCTCCTGTGAAAAAACTTGATCATAGCCTCCCAAGGCTGAACCATGAATCAACCGATCCCTTGCTCTTCACTACAATCCAGTAAGTTCTTGATGGAGAATATGACAAACTGTCTCATACAGCATGACACCACCCTAGGGGAGGAAGCCGGCTCCATAGAGAAATATAGGCACAAATTAAAAGACACAAAGCTTGGGCAGTGAACAACTGACTTCTCTGGGTAGCCAAGGGCCTGCCACAGTGCCTTTGCACAGGGCTTCCTGATACAACAATGCATCATTAGGCAAACGCCAGGCATTCTAGTGATCATCTCAATCTTGCCACCAACATGAGTGACTCTGTAAACCAAGGCCAACCTGCTAAGTCAGGTGATTTTTTTCTGAACATCCCGTATATGTCAAAGTAACTAACCAGTTTCTAGTTTCTTTGCCAGTCTGTCCCTATCATCAGTCCTACTTCATCTCTGTCACTACCCCCACCACCCGCCTCTGACTGAATAAAATAAACCACTCCATATAAACAAAACCAAAAGGAATCAGGATCTTTTCCTTTGAACTATACCACATCCCTGAAACAATTTTAGGATTGTTACAGGTCACTTGATTGCACCACTTCCTGGAGCAGAAATCCTTCTGGAACCTTCTGTACAAATGATTAGTCAACATCCCTTATCAGGAAACTCATGACTCCTCCAGAAAACCCTGTCCATTCTATTGTCTTCGGTTTTGTTTGGGGATTTTGGTTTTATTCTTTGGAAACAAAGGGATTGATCCTTTCTTTGTTTTTCCAATTATTTGTGAAGTTGTCCTAACTATTGCCTCTGGCTTGCATGTTACTTTGGCAGTCCTGGCTCCAAGAAGGACACACCCTATGACAGAAGCAGGCAGGGATACAGGGGTTCAAAGAGAATTGTCACTAGGAAAGGGGTAGCCAGGGACAATGTCATCCAAGAAGTCAAACCTGAACTGAGTCCCCAAAGACAAGTAGGAGTTAATTTTGCAGGTGAAGAATGATGGGGTGGAGCATTGCAACGTGTTTAGGTACCAAAGGGGCTTGTCTGGCTGGACCACAGTTTAGAAGCCAGGAGTGATGGAAATGACCCTGGGGTCTTGAAGGGTCCCGACTTGCTATGGAAAAGGGCAGAGCTAGGAGAACACAGCAACTATTGGAGGACTCAGTGTGTCCAGAGCTTGGATTGTGAGCAGACTGGAAAAATGAAAGGAAAAGAAAGGAAACAATATGTCACCTGCTCCCTTTCTTCTTGTGAAGAGAGAAGGTTTAGCAAAGCTTGTGCCTCACATGAAGGTAGGTGAGAGAGGCATCAACCATTGTAAAGTTTACAGTTCCTGCAAGATAGCCCTGGAGGCAAGTCAAGAGCCTCAGGGAGATGCTGGTGCAGAAGAGAAGCAATAGATTGAGTGAAGTGAGACTAAGAGGAAGAGTCCCTGCTGCCTCCAAGATTCAGCACTTTGCAGTGGAGTCCTGGGGAGCACAGGGCAAACCCAGTGCAGATGGGTCCTGGGAAAAGATCCGCTCATGGTTGATGCAGCGTAGGGATTCTGAGTGTTTCAGCTGCTCAGATATCCTCGGCACCTCTCTGTAGTCTAGCTCAGTAATTTCTTTAAAGGAATCTTCTTGATGTAACTTTGGTGATAATGCTTGTCCTATATTTTATGGTGTTTCCAGGAGTTCTAGGAAAGGAGGAATGAGTCACTCATCAATGTTCCAAGAAACTAACCACCTGGGCATTCAGGAAACATGGCCTGGGTGTTGGTGCAGGAGTCTAGAGTGGGGCACAGGGTTTCCAGCAGGGCAGGAATGCACAGGAATGGGATCCTGGGTTGGAGGGCTCCCATTTTAAGCTGGAGATGAGCTGCAACTGAGAATACCAGGTCATAAAATAGCGCTATTAGTCCCCACTGTATAGAAATGTTTCTTTAAATGGTTGTAACTTAAAAAAAAATCACAGTTTTCTGATGAACATAAGCACACATTTTAGAGAGACAAAAATATCTGAGATGCAAATATGACTGTTTTGAAATATATCAACTGTGATGACTCTCCCCTTTATCCTTAAAAGCCTGCTTGCAGAGAACAGAAAGTAAGGCACCAGCACTGCCCAACATTCAGCCTTCACCCAGGTCTGCGGACTCTGTCCTCCGTGGGTGAGGGTCCCCTCCCACAGGGGGGCACGTCCACCTCCCTCTCCAGAAGCTTTGATTTTCATGAGTCTCTCTCTCTCTCTCTCTCTCTCTCTCACACACACACACACACACACACACACTGTATTAGTCTTAGCTTTGAGCTATATAGTCAGACTCTGCTGTAATTGCCTCATTAAAAACCCCTGTATCATTTCAGACAGTCAGAGAGAAGTCTCTACCTGGCCTGGTTCCAGTAGAAAGCCACACTCTCCTCCGCTGAAACAGAAGTGTGTGTATAAATCACACACACACACACACACACACAGACAAACCGTTGAGCTTTTATTTCCATTTCCAGGTGTGGTAGAGAGAATACAGTCAGACAAAAAGAAAATTAAATAACCACTAAGGGTCAATACCCTTTCAGGATGTTAGATATGATTTTAACAAGACATTTAGGATATTTTTCAACATCTGTAGGCATGTTTTGCTCAAGCATGTCATCACGATTCCCCCAAACTTTAAATGTTTCTCTTTTTCCATTAAATGTACGACAACACGACTATAAGTGGATTGCCTTCTATGGCAAAACCAAGCTCTTCCAAGAGGCTTCTCTAGATTCTGTAAGGTTGTATTCTGATGGAGGGTGTTGGAAATGGGGTGTAGCCAGGGAGCAAGCAGCCTTTCAGTGGCAGAGACTTCTGGTCTACCACACGCTTCCTCCCAGTCATGATGTTGTGCTGGTGGGAGCCTCCAGCGAGGCTATTGAACAGCGAGACGTGGCTTGTCCAAAGGTCCTGGAATCCCTTGTCCCCACGACAAATTGTGCAATGTGACACATGGCCACATTTGAGCATGAAAATATTTAGAAATAAAATTTGGAAAGATGGCCAAGAAGAGTAGGGGGGAACAATGGAGGTTAGTGGTGTCCAGTGGAGTTCTTAAGGACGTATTTGGAGAGCACAGGAGGAAATGGAAGTTGAGGGGTCTAGGAAACAGAAGCAGTGAGTGCCAAGGTACCACTAAGTAGAGCGTGAGTGCAGAAGACAGACAACGGCCCTGCCTGAAAGACAAGGGCTGCATCCTTTTGTGCTAGAGAAGAACTGAAGACTTCGAGCAGGGGTGCCTGGGTCTCATTTGCATTTTAAACAGATCCCTGAGGCTTGTTTCGAGATAATCCCTCAGGGTTGCAGCTGAGACTGGAGGCAGGTGGAAGCAACATCCATAGTCCCTTCAAGACACAGCAGCAAAGGGAGGTCAGCTTTAATATGCGAAATATCAGAATCAAACTCAGAAAGTGAACTTTAGGATTTTTAAAGCCCCTACCCCATTGATGTCAATAGTTTCAATGTAACCACAGGGAAGAGAAAAATACAGGTGGTACTTGATTTTTCTGGGACTAGGATATCCAACACACCTGAATAAAAATAGCTGCAGGGATCACCCAGCAGAGAGACCGGAGTACAAAAGGTGGCAGGGTCCTAGGTCACAAGAGGCGAAGTAGGGATGCACAAAGGGACAGGCAAACTTGACAGGGCTTTGTAAGGCCACGATGCCTGGAATCTGGGAGCCTGCGGTTTGAGGGGTGTCACCCCTGAGGCCATCAGAGGAGGGTCAGCTGAGGAAGTCAGTGACCACATTGGGGACAGACGGGCACAGAGCCAGGAAAGAAGGAGGAGCAAGTCCCAGATGAGGATACAGGAGAGACAGACCCCACAGCCAAGCTGGCAGTTGGGGTGGAAAATCCATGGCAGAACGGACAGAGACAGGACGAATGAATCTCGGTTTTGTTAACTGGCACTTCCACACCTGAGCCATGACGCCTCACTCAAGGGCCAGCCAGGCAGCTGCAAGGTTGATCAGCACTGTGCTCTGGCTGAGGGGGAGGTGATGACGCCTGTGGCTTCTCAGAGCAGGCGTTGCTCATGGCAGAGGACCAGAGGACCTGGGGCCCTGCGACAGGAAGCCAAGAGTCCAGGGCATGTGGCTAACCTGTGACAGAGTGCCCGTTGTCCCCTCGAAAGGGTCAGAGAAAGAAAACAACAGTACGAAATAAGAAGACACCACTTTTTGTCCATTTGGGGGGCAGATTGAGGGTGGAAATGTGCCAATGCTATTGGCAGGTGACAAGAATGTGAGAGAACACTTTTATCCACTAACGGGTCTGAACTTTGTGGGGACAACTGTCAAAGTTCTTAATGCTCACATGCATACCTAGCCCTAAGATTTATGCTCAGGAGTTAAAGGGCCAAGTGCATAAAGATGTGTGGTCAAGAACGCTCATCACAGCATCGTGTAAAATGGTGAAAAACTGTGAGCAAATAAAATGGAATCTGGTTAAGGAAATGACAGTGTAACCCATGATAAATGCTTTGTAGTCACTCAAAAAATGACGATATATTCTAACTTTATTGACATAGGAAGATGGATGATGGAGTACTAAGTGAAAGAGCAACTTACAACATTGTATGTAGAGTATAGTTATTTCTGTGTATAGAACTGGGATCATACTTCCCTGTCTGGATATATTCACAGGTATAGAAATGGGAAAAAGAGGTGCTCACCAAAATATAATAGGTGTTTCCTCTGTGGCTGGTATTATGAGAGGACTATATTTTCTGATTTATAGTTTTTCACTATTTTCTGCATCCTTAAATAATGGGATGTGTTAGTTTCATGATCAGAAAAAAAATAAGGCTTCAAAAAAACCTAAAATAATGGTGGCAAATGTTTCATTTACTCTACATGTCAGGAACCCAAGGAAAATTTTTAAAATGAGGAAAATGAGGAGAACATTTCAATAGATTTGACCGTTATTCCTGATCTCTCCAAAGTAACTTTTTAATTAGGACAGATTCCAGGCCTGTCTGTATCCGTGGCTCTCAAACTCAGTGTATTATAACCTGCATCCCAGTTGAAACAAAACGTGTACAGCCCAGAATAGCTAAGGTGATACACCCATCAAAAGTGATGACTTTTAAAAGACTCCAGGAACTCACCAAAGTAAGACAAAGAAAAATGTATAAAATCTACTTAGCTTTTAGGGGGGAAAAAAAGAAATCAAATGACTACAAAAATACCAGCTCCAAAAATACCAGGAAAGCTTCACCAGCAGGAAAGGGAGTGGAGAGGACCGGCATATGGATGTCAAAACTCCAGTGTCAAGGAGGGCCTGGCAACTGGTCGTGCGTCACCGATTATACATATCCGAGATCACTGTGGCGGGCGCTTAATTCCAACAGCAGGCAGGTTTTTTAATGTCCTAAAAAATCTCTTCCTGTGACTAACTGATCGTCTGTCTATAATGTGAGATTTTTAAATTCCTTTCATCACTGTAACCAAATGTTAACATAGGAAAAATGAGGGAGAAAGATAAGAGCTGGAGCAGACCTATCGTGTTCATTTCTTATCCAAGACGTGCTTTATACATAGTTGTCTTTTCTTCTTGCCTCCAGGAAAAGCACAAAGAAGAAACTACAGCCATGGCCAAGTTGACCGAATCCATGAGTGAGTAACTTACATTTATTCTTTGTTTTTGGTTTTGAGTGGAAAGCCACAAACTCTGGCAAACCACAAACCACATCCTCTTGTGAGTACCTGATTCGTCTTCCACTGTTGCGACAGCCAAGGTCTGCTTGACACTTATCACGTTGTGTTGATGTTACATTACGCATTATTCAAAAGTCCATCTTGTGTGGGGTCGGGTTCTGTGGTGAAATTGTTACTGAATGTACAGAGCTGAACAGTCAAAATGAATTGTATTTGTGGCACTGCATTGGGGAATCAAGGTCAGTTATTTAAACCTGACCCTTAGCAGGTTTAGCCCAAGTCAGCTGAAGTCTTATGTGCAGATATGGCACAGGCTGACTAATCTCCAGGGAGGAAAGAATGGTTTATGATCTTTAATCCCTTCGGGTGCTATTCAGAAATTTCAAACAGAACTATTAAAAATGGAGTGCTTGAGGCGGAGGTAGCTTGGAATGATCTAGATTTGAAACAGAACAGTGGTATAATGCTCTAAGCTCTTAAGCAAAATAAACAGCATACATATTTTTAAGAACAAAAAATAATTAATTAAAATAACTTCTCCCTTAAAATGAGAAATGCAATCTGGTATGTTGCAGTTGAAATATTAAAGAAATGAAATAAACAGATAATGCAGACTCTTCTGTCTTCGAAAACATACATCGTCCCTGGTGATAGATTTTATAGCTAAAATTAAAAGGGAAGGTTGCCAACACTTCTCCGTTATTGTTAGGGCCATGAACACGTTGTGAAATTTGGCCTGCAGAAGTCACCGTTAATCTTGCCCACATTTAACTGGGCACCTGCTTCCTCCTTCTATTGTTCCTCAAATCATGAAACTGTTAAAATACAAGTGTCCTTTTATAGCATAGTCAATGAGCCCTTATCCCCAAAGGCCCGCCCCCTCTCTGGGAAAAGACAATGTTAGAAGGTTCTTTACATTGCATCTCTTTAATTCCTTACCCAAAGCCCCGTCTAATTTTCTGCGTCTGGGACACAAACTTCACCACGTGCACAGCGACTAGCTTCTCCCCACTCTCACTTCTGCACCAGCCCCGCCCTCTCTGCTTCATCCTTCTTTCCACCTGAAAAGTGTGCGAAGGGCTTGCCACGTGGCTTAAGGACCCTCACGCTAGTTATCTGGGGGGCGGGAGCGAGGATCTTACCATCATGGAATGCGCTGTTCTCAGACCGGAATGAAATGCGCAGTATCGTTGCAAACCTGAGGAGCCCGCATGGTCAGAATATGGTGCGGGGGCCTCGGACAGCACCAACGCACTCACAGTCCCCGTTAGGTTCACTTCTAATCTCTACATTCAGAGGCACCAACACAAGAGACCCGCAGCATCTCTGAATGCCAGAAAGACGGCTAGCCTGGAACCTCGCATCACGGTCAGTGAACGGAGTCTGGAGTGTATTAGTGAACTAAACAAGTGCAGCGCGTGGGTCGTGATGCAGTTTTCACCATGAGGCTCCTGCTAGAGATCCAGTGGACGTTACTTTTAACCCACCTAACTGAACTATGGGCCATCAAAGGCACTATAAGAGATCTACTGGTCAATATTGTCGATAAGGGTATTTTAATTTTCCTATCTCTATTGGATCTGAGTGCATTTAAATGACAGCCCCTCACTGCACTGCTGATTGGTTGGTTGTAGGTTTCAGGTTTGCCTGGGCAATAACTGTAATGACTTTGATCTATGAATCCGTTGGCTTATAGGAATTCTGTCAAAATGGAATTCCAAACCCTTGGGTGAATGAAAGGGTACGGTTGTTCTTCGCATTTGCTTTGGCTTTCGGGAAAAGAGCTCACGGATGTGTTCATTGCACACAGTGAAATTTAAAATTTCAGAACAGACCTTGGAATCATACCCAATATCCCAGTTCACTGACCCTTACAAAGACAGAGGACATTACAAAATATATAAGACAAGCTCTGACTCCTCTAGGTTCTTGCTATGAAAGTTAATCAAGCAGGCAATACTAATAAATATTTCATCAAAGTTAAACTCCCAGTAATGTTATATACAACTCCACATTTATCTGCATAGGAAATCCACAAGGAAATAAATACATGATTGTGCAGGGAGATTCTAGCAGTGAGCTAGCACAGGATTCACATGCAATTGCCACCCAATCAATTTGACGGGAACATGGAACCCACGGCCGCCGGAGGAGAGGGGCGTGAACAGAGCCCAAGTGCCCAGGACACAGGGCACTGAACGGTTTTCTCGAGCCAGTAAACACTCTGCTAGTTCCACTGCGCAGAAAAACCACCTGGTTCCTAGCAGCTCTGTGTTTCACTAGAAGGGGAAAGAGAGCGCGAGTCTTCTGTGTCCAGAGGGGCTGGTGGCGGTGCAAGCACCGGGATGGGGTGGGTGACCTGCTCATCTCCTAGAACAGGGACAAGCAATGTTTCTTTCTCTTGTGCCACTAATCAACTTCAGTCCTTTCTTAAAAAGGCGAGCAAGAGACCCAAAAATGTTAACAGGCTCTTAGATGTTTCGTTGAAATCAACTTTAATAAATGCAAGGTCATACTTCAAAATATTTTTATGTTTTATTAATAAAACATAATATTTTATGTCTTATAAAATGAGGAAGGGGCCTGATAAGGAAGAAAAAAAACACATAAAGGAAGAAAAATAGATGCGGAGGAAGAAATAGAGAGACAGCAAAAGTACACAGGAGAAAAATACACAGAAAAGAAATATATGTGTATACATTTCTTTTATATATATGTAAATATATATAAATACATCTATCTATGAAAAAGACCCAGAGAAGGGGCTGTGAAGGGGCAAAGAGGAGACTCTCGGCCAAGGAAGGGAGGAGGGAGGGGCATGACAGAGAGGCCCAGCAGAGTCTTAAAGGAGCCACTCCACATGCGCATTAACTACTGTGGACTTTCCACCTTCCAGAGGCCATTGATTTCTTACCACTGCCCTTGGACATTTTAGTGTCTGCTTGCATCTTGGATATGGATCTTTTCATACTTAGACCACCAGAAGCCCAGGGGCCAAGGGTACAGCCAGAAACCCCAGATGGGAAGAAATTGCTGGGAGCTTGTCCATCAGTAACCAGTGCTGCCTTGCCCCATCTACTAAGGGCAATCAAGCTGAAGGCCTGTGCACGCACAGACTCCCAGCCCGTCTATAAATGGGAAGGCAGCGACCCAGCCAAGGGAACCAAATCCTGCTCTGTCCTGTCCTTAGAGGGGACATGGGAGCTCTGTCCTGGGCACTGAAACCTAAGTCAGGCAGTGACAGATTGAAGGTGTCCAGAGGCACACACCCAGCCTAGGGGTTCTGGAATCCTGGTCTGTACAGAACCTCTGTAGTCTCTTCTTGCATCGATTTTGGTAATAATTCACTTGTGGCTCTTGGTGTGTCTCCTGTACATCCAAGCTCTTGGGAACATCAAAATACAGCAAAGGAAGCCTCCCCACGCAGCTCATTAGCAAGATGGATTATAATCAAATATCTGGTCTTGTGCGTGGTGACAGGGAGCGTGGGACAGATTCAGAGGCCTTATGGGGCAGCTTGCAGGTTGGGGCAGAAGGAGATGAAGCAGCCAGGAGTTGGTTGGTACAGCAGGGGCTGGGAGCCTGCGAAGGCCAGGTGAGGGTGGACCAGAGGTGTGTGAGAGAGGTGGTGACCAGGGGGATGTGGCAGGGAGGGAAATGGAAGGATGTAGAGACCCCTCCCATGCTTCAAATTCAGGGGAGGGGGCTGGCTGAAGCCCCGCTGAGCCCTATGGCTGGAAATGCAGGCGAGAGAAGGAGCAACGTGAGGACCTGATAATGATGCATTCAAATGTGAAGGTAGTGAGTGGAGGAAATGTGCAATGGTGGGGTACAGGCTTCGGTCGTTTGGAGTCACTGTTAGTACACCGTTAGAGTGGCTTAGGAAAGAGTCCCCTAATACTGAAGATGCAAATTGGGCAGGTGTGAGTGCCTCAGAAGGAGAGGCTGGGTTATGCTGCCGTAATAAGACATTTCTCTGACTTAGCACTCACATGCATGTACACATATGCACACACATGCACATGCATTTCTATTTTCCCTTCATGTCACTTGTCCACACGAGTCACCATGCACTTGGCATTTTGAGGCTCCATCTTCACTTGTGTTCACGTTCCCCACCATGGCAGGAGCAGGCCAAGCAGACATCCATCCTCGATTCTCCAGCAGTGATGGCAGGAGGTGCTGGTGGGCTGTAGCCCTGCCCCAGGTTTTGGTTGCCAGTGTCTGTCCCTACTGCAGCCACCACCTCCACGAGCTCAGGGCTGGAACGGTCAGCCTGAGCTGCTCCCAGAGGCCACTCAGAGCGTCCATCTGCCTCAGCCACCTGACCTTGGGGACAGCCAAGCCATTGGTATCTCTCTTGTTGATGATGCAATGCAAAGATGAAGCGATTTTTCCAATGTGGTAATGTCTAAGAGGACACTTGGAAATACCCGATAATTCTTGGGACAGGTGGGGGTGAAAAGTGGGTGGAGAGGGGTGGCAGAGACCCCCCGTTCTCCCGGAAGCAGGTAGGAGGGTCATTCTTTCCAAAACAGCAGCTCATAGGACCTGCCTCTCTCAATAATAATTTTTCTCACTCACTTTGCATTTTCAAGACACTGATGGTGTGAGGCCTGGGCATGGGGCAGCCACATCCTCTCAGACTTCCTTCACTGGCTTCCACTTGCCCTGATCAGGTCAAGCTCCTGGGCCCTCTTAGCCAAGCCATCAGGATGCTTGGGTGACACCCAGGACTAAGGGGGAGCCACAGCTTCTTCCTCTCAAGACCCAAGTGTAGAGCGGGCTCTCCACACTGGGGCCCAGCCCATGGGGAACGTGAAACACGCCCACCCCCACTTGCCCTTACTCCTGCCCAAAGTAAGAAAGTAAACAAATACATTTTTAAATTCTCTTGCCTCCCACTTCCTCCGCTTGCCTTCCCTTCCTCCCACCAACTGCCACCCCAGCTCACTATCCTTCCCCTCCCTCCTCCCACAAGCTGCCACCTGGCTCCGAGAGCCTGCTCCACCCTCCCACCACCTGCCACCCTTCTCGTGATGGGTCCCCTCCCTCCTCCCACCACCCAGGTCGTCCCCTCCCCATACCAACCGCCAGTCCCAACTCTCCATGCCTCTAGGAACAACAGGTTTCATGGAGGAAGACAGAGGGGTGAGAGGGTGTGTCCCTGGGCTGGGGAAGGCCCAGTGCAGGCTGTGGGGAGTGGGGGAGCTGGCATTTCAGGTCTCAAGCTTTATTCTGCGCCTTCAGGTTGCCCAGAGGCATTGCAGTGATAAAGGCCAGAGTGTAGGGGACAGATGGCCAACTGGGCAAGCAAGTGTGGCCAGCCCAGAGTGGGAGAGTGTCTATGTGCGTATTTGGGAAGCTCTGAGCCTAGAGTAACATGCTGGGGATGTGAGTGAGCAGACAGATTGTGGGAGGAAGCACAGAGAACAGTGGATTCTAAGGTCCAGGCTCCCGGAGCTCAGCCCACACCCAGTGCACAGGCCTTGGCTCAGACCTGGACAGACGCGGACCCCTGGGAGGAGGAGTCTGCATTTTACCCGGAGCATCGCTCTTTGCCTCATTGACATTCTCAGCCAAACAGGACAGATCCCTTCCAGGAATTATGGTCCGTGATCTGTCACCCACTTGCTCCCTGGCGCAGGGCTGCTGTGCCCTCCTTCTCCCAGTGCTGCTCTTCCCCAGCTGACAGGTGAGTGTGGGCTGTGACAGCAGCTCCCTGTGCCTCCCTGAACCTAAGGAGGGGAGGGACGCAAGGCGAGCACCTGGCATCTGTCACTGAGGAAGATGAAAATCAGGCAAAAGTGGATGTCACTTGCTGGGAGACTACACAAATCTCGGCTTCACCCAGAGGAATGAGCTGAAGGGGGATGTTCAGAGGTAAAAACACAGCAGCCTACATTTCTGGTGTGCTTTTCTGCTTTGATTTAATCTCCCTCACAAGATATTAAATTTCAGGCTCAAAGGCACTAAAAGGGGGAGGCATCTCAGTGTTTAAATATTGACTCAGCAACCTGCTCTGCAGCCCACAGCTGCATGCACAAAGGTTTCTACACAATTAGTGAACTTCCTGGTGTGCGTGGCGAGGGCAGCCTTACCTGCCAGTCAGGGATCATCAGAGGCACAGAGCTGGGTCTGAGGGCACTCGGCCACCTCCTAGCTGGGAGTCCCCTGCAAATGACTTAACCCCTCTTCTCTGAGTCTCTGCATCTGAGCGTACCACTGCCTGGCAGTGTTTGAATAACATACATAAAGCTAATGCATATGTATCTGCAAGCTAACAGGTGTGTTTATGTACATAAATATGTGTAAATAATTGCATTTCACTATGCATATACATGTATAAGCTGATAGGTACATTGAAAGCTAATATGAGTATACTGGATATATATTCATATATTGAAAGCTAATACATAAGTTATGCTAACCTAAAAATAAAAGGCCTTTCAAAGTTAGAGGCAAAAACACATTTATTACAGATCAATGAGAATACCTATTTGGGAATCATTTAGGCAGAAGTCCAAATATTGGTCCCGTTTGAAGACAAAGGCAAAGGTATTGATAAGGAAAGAAAGGGGAGCAATGGCATCAATAGAAGGAAGGTATTGCGATCTGCGCAGACGGCATAATGTAGCGATGCTAATTCTAAATAATGTTTTAAATTTTCAGCCCCGTCATCCTCAATCCAGGAGTCATCATAGCTGCTTTCTTTTTATCTTTGCAAACTTCTTTGGGGCACAAGGTTGCTGAGGCTCAAAGGTTGTTTTGCCCTGTTCTAACATTCCAGGGTTTGAGGCATCAGAGGCGGGAGGCAGTTTCTCTGGGAGAGTAGCTCTGGCTCTTGTTTCCTTTTTTTGTTTTTTGACATGCATATAAAGCATTTAGCATAGCAACTGCCCCATACCAGGTACTTGGAAACAAAAACAAAATTGAAGCAAAATTGAAGATTACTATTCCTGTACCTCATTTTACTTACTTTTGCCCCTGAGAAGGATATTCATATTTTCACGTTCTGTCACCTCATATATATTCAACTTCCTTACAGATCCAAGGGCCATGGCGTGGCTCTCTGATTTTCTAAGTTGGCCTCAGGTGCTCAACAGTTCTTGTTGACCTACTTCTGCTACTTGGGGAATTTGAATGTGTGGTGTTTGTTACCTGTAGCACCTTTGTTCTGAGAAGGAATACTGCACCTTACACTCGAACGTTCCTTGTTGCCAGAGTCGACTTAGGGGTTTCAAGTCAGTATCTAGATGCTTCCCTCCCGATACTGAAGGTGTTTGCTCCCTGGCCTCACACGGTCCAGCTCACAGACTTAAGAGAGATCAACCTCGCTTTGGGCTTCCTGAGGTCACACCCAAACCAAACAGCAGTCCCCTCGTGGTCACTGGGGAGTTTCTCTTTGTAGATGTTTACTTAATTCCAGTTGCGGCTCCAGCTCTCACCTGGGAGTAGAAGTCTGGGGAAGTCAAAGAAGCCAATGGTCAGTGTGCCCTTACTCCTAAATAACCCCCTTCCCCAAATTATTTTCTCCTCCACGTGTGAGTCCCCAACCCACAAACCTTAGCTCTCCTTTGGCCACACACTCTCAACAAGAATGCTCTCAGTAAAATAATGCATAGGAAAAAAGGAGTCTGGACATATTTCTAATCCAGAACACTCTCCTCCTGTGTCTGATTCACATTCTCTTTCTGTGGCTTTAATGAAAGGAAAGACGGTGCCAGGCGCTTCTCAGAGACTCTCCCACGAAAGAGACTCTCTCTTTCTTACCATTTTCTCCTGCCGGACCTGTACATATTACTCCAGGACCATCATGGACGGAAGAAATAATTTTTTCAGTAAATCAGGAGTTATGTTCCTCAAAATTATTTTATATGATTCTTCCCCGTGTCCTTCTAAAATACAATTTGGATTTTTTTTTGAAACAAATCAAGGGTGAGTTCATCACAAAAAATTAACCAAGTAGTCAATAAGTACCTAACAGAAGTCACTGTGGGTGTGTGTGGAGGGAGGGAAATTATGGAGCAAAGGCCATGCCCTTACGGACGACGTAACAGCTCAACATTTCAGACAGCAAGGCAAGGGCTCTGCTGTAGGTGATAAAATGCCAGGTGAGTGGGGTCCACCTGCAGACCGCCCTTTTTTTTTTTACCCAAGACACAAAACCACATGAAGTTCAGCTCCCAACCCATTTCCTGGAGGAAGCTCAAGATTATGTAGTGATTCACCTCCCTTTCTGTATTAGAAAAACAACAAGATCATTATAGGGATAACCTTGAATCTGCTCATTGGAAGACACGAAAGTAACAATTTGCGTATTTCTGGACTCGATTATTACCGGCCCTTGTGTATCTCAACATTGAAGCTGAGATTTGAAAAGAGAGAGACTCTTTCTTGGGGGATCCAGGAAGACTTCAGGGGATGGGCAGGGATTCAATGAGGGGAAGAAGCAGGTAGCAGAGCTGCAGGTTAAGGAGGTGGGGAGCATAGGAGGCCAAAATGGGGCAGATGGTTCTTGTCTTAGGGGAGAACTATGGCGGCAAACAGCACAGGTGTGTTTGGAGAACAATGATCAGAGCTTGTTAACTAAAGCTGGAACTTCGAAGCAGGAAAATAATAGGAGAAACCTCCAGGAATGGGGGTGGGCTCAGCGAGAAGTTCGTGAGCTGTTCTATAGGGCACAGGTGGCAACACAAGGCCCAAGGACCAAACCCGGCCCTCCACCTTGTTTTATCCTGCCCGGCACCTTGTTTCCACCCGGCGGCAGCACTGAGCTCTCGCTTAACTGTTAAGGAGCGGTTGCATTTATACAGTCCTAAAACTACCTTCAGCCTTTTGAAGGTAACCACGAGGCTGATGTGGCCCCTGGGGAAAATGAGTTTCACACCCCTGCTATAGACGAACCACCTCTGAAGTACACTCCTAGGGACATTAGTCCCCTGACATCCTCAGAACGAATGTTTAAAAAGCAGGGTTGATGAAGGGTGCTGGCGATTCAATAATTTAAGTTCTTGCCCCCCTCAAGAGTCCTGATGCCTATGAATATACTCAAGGCTTTCAGATGTCCTGCATTCAAGAAATCTGCTTAACTCCTGCAGTCGGCTAAAAAAGTAGGCCTCCAGAGGGGCTCCACATCCTAACCCCTGGAACCTCTGACTGTGGCCTTGCACGGAGAAAAAGTAGAGGGAGATCGCTGCAGATGTAATTAAGTTAAAGATCTTCACTTGGGAAGACTACCCTGCGTTATCCAGGTGGCCTTGAAATGCAGTCACCTGTGTCCTTATAAGAGGGAAGTGGAGGGAGGGCTGACCACACACAGTGGAGCAGGCCTTGGGAAGACAGAATAGGGAGACTGGAAGATGCTGGCCTTGAAAACCGGACTGATGAGCCCACAAGCCAAGGACTGCCGGCAGCTGTCCTAGGGGCTGGAAGATGCAAGGAAGGACTTTCCCTGAGAGCTTTCTGGGAGAGCGCCGCCCTGCTGACACCTTGGGCTCAGACTTCTCTCTCCAGAATGTGAGACTACATTGCTATTTTGAACCACCAGGCTTTGGAAATTTGTTATGGAAGCCCTAAGAAATGGACATGAATCGGGAGTGTTAACTGAATGACATTTTGTTTCAGAACTACATTTGTCTAACAGTTATAATAAAAATTTCCAAGGCATTAAGTGTGAGGTTAAAAAGAAGAAAGAAAGATCTGGCCTGTGGGTCCAGTGGATTTACCAGGAGGGAATTTGGAATGGTCCCGACTGTGACTGACCCTCTAATTAACCAGAATATGCACTGCTTTATGTCAACGCCACGGAAATAGTCGGTGCTGTCATACAGGGCACGGTCTAAATGTGCATGAGAAGGGTGTGGCTCTGCGGCCCCAGAAGAGCGGCCATCAGCCCTCACTGAACCGAAGACTGTTTCTTATAAATGCGAAACAAAACCATGGAGACTGAGCTCTTTGCGAAATTCCCCAGTCACGGGTCCACAGGGTCCAGCTCCTGCAGAGCCATGGACGCCAGCGTCCGAAGTGAAGAAAGGCATTTTCTCGTCTCCAACATCCTCTCGGCGAAAACGTAGCTCTCGGTGCTCAGGAGGGAGACACAGATCAGGAGCTTCTTTGGACACAGAGACCCCAGGTAAAACCACAGCCAGGGTCATGTAGAGGCTATGGCGCCGTGGGCTGTGTGGGCCTCCAGAAGCCAGAGCTCCAGGCTGTAGAGGCTGGTCCAGGGAGGCTGGCCGCTGAGTGGCATTGAGGGGACAGAATCGGGCACCCCACTTTCTCCACCACAAGGAGTGGAATGACCGCCCTATGCTGCTGACACACTCTTCGTTGTGAACGGTGTCTGAGGGCCCCTCCCCAACTTTCAGACCTTCGGTCACAAGGGACTGTCCTCCTTCATGTGTCCCAGATTATCCAGGGTGACCTCAGTGTGACGGGGGCATCCCAGTGGCAGTTCAGTTCCAAGTGTGTCCCTGGAAACGCTGTCACATACATTTTTAACAAATAATCGTTGTGACAGTCCTGGGTTCCTGCAGGTTGCTTCTCTGTCTGAAGCTTTGCATTAACTCAGGTATAAAATCACACTCCCCGTTGCTCCAGACTAATGCTCACCTAATGAAACCTTTAAAATGATTCAGCTCTCTGACAATATAGACCCTGATCCGTACCAGTAAAACTCAACCATCCAGCAATTCCTGTGCACTTGCGGTGTGTCGGCCTTTCGCTGAATAAAACGGAGGGTACAGACTCCGTATGTATATACTCATATACGTGTCTATATACGGAGCAGAGCCTCCTAGTTGACCAGCCAGAGCCAGCTGAGCAGGATATTCCTATAACCACATACAACACATTTAGGGAAATGTGAACGGCAAGGAGAAAAAGTACTCAGCATGCATCCCCAACAGTAGGCATAAAATATTTGTCAAGGGGATGACTGTAAGGGAGATTTGATTAAAAATCATTACCCTGTGGATTGCTTAGTGAGTGTGGGTTTCCTTTTGGGGTGACGAGCATGTTTTAGAATCAGACAGAGGTGGCCGAACATTTTGGGAACGTATTAAATACCACTACGTTGTTCGTTTAAAGGTGATTAATTTCATGTTATGTGAATACAACCTCAATTTTTTAAAATTATTCCTTCCCATATTACGTCCTGAGGACAGAGCTAATTTAGTCACAGCTTCCCAAAACCATGCAGCGGTGGCTGTGGTAACAAGGGGCAGGGAAGTGCATCACCCACTAAAGCACCGCGTGCCAGGCGTCTTTACTCTGCCGGGCTACTGGAGAGCACAGAAGTACTTGCAGAGAAAGTCCATTCGCCCTTTTCATTTATGAACTTCTGAGTTCAAAGGTCCACTGTGGAGGCCGGACTGTTTGAAGCCTGTCCCTTAAGTAGGGAGCCCTCAAAATGGAAAGAGTATTGCATCCTTAACTTCCCAGGCACCAGAGTTAGAAAATCTCATTTTGTGCAATAAGATACTGAGGTAAACTACTGGTTAGTTCATGGGCTCATGATAAGGGAAAAGAAATAAATTTAAAAAAAAGAAGAAGCAGCAAGTTTGAAGCAGAAGCCTCCAGATTTCTATGTTGCGGAAACAATTTTTTTACATGAAAGTCAGAGTTGGGACAGGCGTTGTGAGAGAATAAAAATGATTAAAACTGCAACTTGGAGGATGGGCTGAACTCACGTGTCATCTATGTTGATGTATTTTGGCAGAAATCAGGACAAATCACCAGATAAAGCCTTGAGCCCTTCACAACAATGCCAGAGGAAAGTGACAAATTTGACAGAGGTGTGCACAGGCACTGTGAGTGGCTTGTCTTGTCAGTTATCGAGGTTTCGTGGCATAAAAAATATCTATCCAGTCTCTCTCCCGGGTCCTGGCACAGAGCTTCAAAAGCCCGTGGAGTTTCCTGAGTGATGAGCGTGTCTGTGTTCTCTGATGAGGTGATTCTCGATGGCCTCCAGGTAGCCTCTGGATGGCAGTTGGAGAGTGAGGTCAACCATGTGGCCAATGATTTCATTAATCGTCCTGGGTAATGAAACCCCAAGAAACACTCTGGGCATGAAACTCAGTGGAGCTTCCTGGCTGATGAGCCATTGACATAGGGGGGGGGGGAGGGGCAGGGCGGGGTATGGCCGGAAGCCCCCAGGCAAAGGACAAGGAAGCTCTGTCCTCCCTCCCAGGCCCCACCTATGGGTACCTTTATAGTAAAATGAATCTCAAGCGTAGCGCTTTCTTGAATTCTGTGAGTCCTTCTAGCAAATTATTGAACCTGAGAGGGTCCTGGGAACCCCGTGTTCACAGACACAAGCTTGGCCAGAAGTACAGACCAGAAGTGTGGGTGGCCTGCAGACCCCAAGGTGCCTCTGGTGTGTGAAGTAAGGACAGGGTTGTGGCGCCCTGAGCTCTCGCCATGTGTGTCTGGTGCCGTCGCCAAGTGGTTAGCGTCGGCACTGGGTTGCGGTGCACCGAGTTTGGGTGGAAATAGATGCAACCTGTATTTCCATTCGTAACCTCCCCAAACGATGACCTTAAACAGGTAACATTCTGACAGTTTAACTGTGGGAGCCAAAACAGGAAAACCTCCTTCAGAACTTAACCATGCAATTTATTTTCACTCACAATTATGATCTCTGATATATTATTCCAAAGGCTATCTGTGACTCTTTCCTTTCCAAGCAGAAGAAATTTTATTTCTATTCATATGAAATTAGAAATGTAGGTGGGTTTTTCAATCTGTTTTTTCTCTCATATGGTTTCCAGATTTTTCTGGAAGGAAAAGTACTTAGAATGTAATCAATGACTTCTTGGCAACTTGCCTTTCTTGACAGCCAAATATCAAACATAAATAAATCAACTTTTGAAAGGCACACCTGCATTCTTTAAGGAGCCTAAACTTACATCAGAACCAGTAGTATAAAAATACAACGAAAGGCCAGATTTTAAGAAGAAGATTGAAAAATCCAAGAAAAAGAATAACCACGTAATTTCTTAAGTAGTATGCTATTTGAGAGGGAGTATGGTTTTGGAATTGTTTCTTTAAATGTATCATTTCCTTTCAGACTTGTCGAGCAGAATTTCAATTTCCAAACATTCTGAAACTGTAATCTCTTGTCATAATCACTCTAAGAATAGGAATGATGCTTTTTCAAACGCCAGGCGTTAAGGAGTCTAAGAAGCAAACAGGAGAACCTCTGAGATTTGAGGCAAGGACCCTGATTTCAGTCCCCAAACTGCAGACAACTTAGCACGGTTTCTTGCTCAAATGATCTGGCCCTGAAGTTTAGTTTCCTAGGGTTTCCAGGCAAAATGGCCAACCAGATTGAAGGGGATTTGGAATATTTCCCTATTTGCTGCCCCCCAAATCCAGAACAACGGCAGAGGAACAAAGTAAAACAATAACCACGGAAGGCAATTGTGCAGTTGGTTCGGCCTGGGTGAGACTGGATAACACGGAACCCTGTTCAAAGGCCCAGGCAACTGCAATGATGCGGAAAGAAAGGCCTTGCGCAGTCGTGGGGGACAGTAACGTATGTGTGGAAAACCCCTGGGCTTCCCTGTTTTTTAGCTCATCAAATACGTGTTTTGTCCCAGCGTTAATATGTGTAAGTTTTTAACAAACCTTCGAAGTCTAGTATCCAACAGTTTGTACCTTTTACCATAAGGATTCATCATTCCCTTGGTCCCTGTCAAACATGCAGAGATTTAGTCTGTATTGTTGAGAGCCTTGCGGCCCCTCCTCTAATGGAGAAAAGGTGGAAGAGAGTGAGGGAAACGTTATTTAAAAATCGGGCTACTCTGCCCTGGCTGGTGTGGCTCAGTAGACTGAGTGCTGGCCTGCGAATCAAAGGGTTGCAGGTTCGATTCCCAATCTAGGGCACAGGCCTGGGTTGGGGGCCTGATCCCCAGTGGGGACTGTGTGAGAGGCAACCACACACTGATGTTTCTTCCCCTCTCTCCCCCTCTCTAAAATAAATAAATCTTTAAAAATTCAGCTATTCCCCTTAAAATCACTTCCTTTCTCAGCAGATTGAGAAATACCACTGTAGCCAAAGAACAAGGGAAAACACGTGGGGAGCACACAAGAGACCCCAAAGTGCCTGGGGTGGGGGGAGGGGAGTCTTGTGATGGAGAAATGATCGTTTTAACTGGACTGGACTGCGGGGTACCACAGAGACCCACATGTATTGGATGGGGAGTGGTGACCCACCAAAAGCTGCCTCGCAATCAAGACCTGCTCTCCGTGACCATTTCACAGGGTGAAAACATGGGTTCTGTCATCACGTGGAGGCCTCCAGCCGTTAGGGGTCCCAAGGAAGGGGCATGGCACTCTAAACTGGCCTGAGCTGTATGCCCTTAAGTTGCCTCATCAGACCCCGCCCACCATGCAGGTGACACATTCTTCTCTGCAGAAGTCTGAGAGACGCAGACGCTGGTTTCCATGGAGATGGTTAGCTGCTTTGCTGGTATCCCCTGCAGAAGGGAGAGAAACTCACAGCCATGCACACGAACATGCACCCTCGTACATAAGCACACTTCTCAGCTAGACAAACTGGGCGTAACTGCTGTCTGTGGGGGGGGGTGTGCACAGCAAGGAATGTGAAATAATTGGAAGGGGCTCCGGGGGGTCACAGAACAAGGATGAGGGGAAGTTTGCAGGAATCGCCTTTCTCAAGCATCTGTAACCTGTGAATTACGTTGGCATGAAAAGAGAATGCCATTGTGTCTGCATGCTGGGCACAGGCAGATCAGCCTTGAACAAGGCTGTGGCACCCAAGTGGGCAAGACTTTCCCTGAGGGCCTGGGCTGGTGTGGAGCTAGAGCCAACCCTCCCCAGTGAGCCTGGGGGACAAGAGAACCCCGTGCCCGCATCATTGCCTGGGCACATCAGTAAAGCCATGGCAGACCGAACAACAGTAACAGCAGCGGTCTCTTGCAGAACCAGGATGGGGGTCTGCGGTGGGCTGACTGGGAGAGGGCTGTGTACAGCTGCGCAGGAATCCTGGAGCTGTGGGAGAAACTCCCTCTTCCTCTCCCACGGGAGTGTCCGCCCTTTTATCTGGGGATCTGGTTTCCCCACAGTCTCAGCACCATCTTCCGTGAGCCGTGTGACTTCTGTGAGACTTTAGAAGAGTTACCTGGCCTCTCCGCTTTTTCATCTGTAAAACAAAAATCACAAGTTACTGTTTGTACAGCACTCGGTTCGTACCAGGGGCTTTTCCAAGCACTTCATTTTCTCATTAATTTGTCACAACTGCCATCTGGGATGACTCCATTATTACCCTCGTGCTGTGGGAGAGAAGACCAAAACAGAGAGGTTAAGAAATTTGCTTGGAATCGCACGCAAGGAACCATCAGGACCCCAACCCAGGCCTCCGGACTCCAAACCCGTGCTCAGCCTCCATGTGGCAGCACCTTGCTGTTAACACCGGGAGGTACTGAATCATTTTTATCCTAAATGCTTTACATGCATTAGTGTATTTAATCTCGACAGTTCTATGACGTTGGCAGTCATAGAGTTTTAAATGAGGAAACTAAGGCACAGAGAGGTAAAATAACTTACCCAAAGCTCCACAGCTAGAATGTGAGGGGACTGGGATTTGAACTCGCGTGGGCAGGCTCCAGAGCACTCAGGACCGAGGATCTGACAGGACGTCAGAAACCAGCAGAAGGGGGCGGCCTGTGCGTACAGATGAAGCCAGTGGCCAGGGCCAGCCCAAGGGGGTCTCTCGGGTTCAGCGCAGCCATGTGGGTCAGACAGAGATGATGTGGTGGGGGCGGGGGTCTTGCTTCCCATGGGATCAGAGTAGCGGACCAGCCCACATGCCTCCCCTTTGAGTCCCCTCCCCTGTGAAGAGATCCACGCCAACCGATTTCACTGCTGGAGCCACAGCAGGAACCCTCCCCGGCCAGCACAGCCCTGCCACCAAGGTCTGGGCTGCTACCTAGCCTTGCCAGCGTCAGCAGAACCTACAGCCTCAGACAGTCCAGGAGGGGAGGGGAGGGGATACAAGAGGAGGGGAGAGGGGAGAAAACACTTCATGACAAAAAGTGAAAGCCAACCTGACCCTGACGTGTGCACTTTGTCATCACAACAGCGTATGATGTAAGGGAATAGCCCCAACACCGGCATGAACTGGAAACGCCGACTTCACCTACAGATGGTGCTTGGGGTGGGAGCATCCCGGGCCCTTGCCATAGCTCCTCCCCACTCTCCGCGATGGGCTTCTGGGTTGACTGCCGCAAATCTCAGCCTACCCTCCCGAAACACAAGGACCCTTCTCTGTCCTTGGCCCCCTTGGCACCCCGTACAGTGCCTGGCACAGAGCAAAGGGTCACTGAAGGTGCCCCGGGAACCCCAGCCCCAGGTCCTCCCCGGAGGCCATCCTGGACAGCAGTGCAGGTGAAGAAGCCAGTGGGGCTCTGGGCTTGGCTGCTGCACCTGGCTTTGTCCCCTTCAGAGGCCAGAACGGCCACCACCTGTGTCCTCTGTCAGCTTCCAGTGAGGAGACTGGATAGGGGCTGGATGTAGGCGGGCTGGGAGCAGAATCCAGTGCTCACCAAGCCCCACCCCTGCACTCTCTGCCTTTACTCCAGCTGGGGTGTCACCACCGCCTCCCACACCATGTGCAGGGGGTTCATCTGACCTCTGGGAAACACCTGAAACATCCTGGAATATCATGCATGCTCCTGTTTTCACAGGATGGGCGTGAGAGCCAGGGGCTCAAAGATCTTCCCAGAACCCCAAAGGGGAACAGTTCCAGAAAACAAAGATCCCTGCTCCCCAAAATCTGGGCTCTGAGTGCTCTTCAGAGAAGTCCCCCAACATAGTCAGGGGGGTTCTGTCCACTCCACCAGAGACGCCCACCTGTACCCCTGCCCACGGAAGCCATTTGCTCTTATGGAGCCCAAAGCCCTTGTCTTCACTCCCTCACCATCCGTCCGGGACTCAGAGTTATGAGGAGCCGGATGGACGTGTATCAGCTGTGTTTGCTGACCTGACAGGGCCACTTTAAGCACATACTTTGTCCTGGGCCCAGCACTTCATTCTGGGCCAAGCCATGGGACTAGACATTTCCCCTGAGTGCCAGCTTCCTGTGACCGCCCCAGGAGGACCTAGTCGCCAGCCCCCTGTTCTGGAGACTCCACCCAGTTACCTGCTCCCTGTGGCCCGTGGGGCTGGTGTCCATGGCCACATCATGTGGTGCTATCACTTCATCACTGCCACATCCATCTCCTTAATGGCCGAGAAGGGGACCCCTGGGTCGGGCTCCCGGCTCTGATGCAGGGTTAGCTGGTACTCTGGACTCTCAGAGGCCCACAGCGCCTGACTGCTCCCCGCTCCCAGCTCTGAGAGGAGCCCCCGGGCTGCGACTCTGCAGCAGAGCTGAAGGGGGTGGTAGGAATCCAGTGTCGTTTTAGCCAGGAGGATCCCCCAAATGCCAGAGTGACAGGCCCTGACAGGATTCCGTCAGAAAGGTTTGTGCAGCCACCGCATTTTTATTCGTAATTCAGAAGGCAGTTGCACATTCCTTCCAACCCCAAGGGCGGTGTCCCTTCAGGACCTCGGGTGTCCCCACTCGTGAGACAGCCCACCCTCCCTACCCCCCCCCCCCGGCCCCCAACACCCCCCTCCCCCGCCATAGAAATGGCCCCGCACTTCACCGTCCTGCTGAGCTGGCGGTGTGTGATCTATCCCCCTGGGACCTCTTTCTGTCTGCAGCGTGTTTCACCAACGTTGCCCCGCGGCTGGCTTCCCGTCCCTGCCCCCACCCAAGTCCGTTGCATGATTGCCGGCAGGCCTTCCCCAGGGCCTCACCGCCAGCCCCGTGAATGGGACACAGCTGCAGGCGTGTTGCTTCCCGACAAGTCTGAGGTGGGGAGGCAGCTCTCGGAAGCCCCCCTAAGATCACTTCTATTTTGGTGCTTGGTTGTTCTGTCAGTTTCAAAGCACATTTCACTGGGGGAAATACACACAAATATGAGGAACAAAGGACCAGCTCCTGCAGATGGGTGTAAACAAGACAAAGCCCCCAACAGAAAAACTGTCCACAGACACAAAACTGTCCACAGATCGTTCACAAAACAGGAAATGCAATGAGCAAGAGTCCAAGACACGTCAAAAGAAGACCGATGTTCAAAGTAAGAAAAGAAATGCAAATGGAATCACCATGATGGCCTCTTTTCGCCTGTTACCTGGGCCAAGGTTGTAACGTGTGAAATACCAGTGGGTGACGGTAAAGAACACAGGCGCCTTTCACTGCCCACTACTTGGCAAGTTTATTGCCATGACTCTTGGAGGCAGCACGGCCATGTGGCTCCCTCCTCCCTTGCTGTGCTCCTGCCGACACTTTATCCTGAAGCTGCAATTGGACAAGTGTCCAGAGAGGTGGACACATGGTTCTTCCCTCAAAGTTGCTTGTGATAGTGAAAAACTGGGGACAGACTGAGTTTCCATCAGTGAAAGATCAATTTGCAGTGCAGCCATTCAATGCAATGGCGTGAAGCCTTTAGAAGGGTTGTGTTTATTAATGAACACGGTGCCTGGAAATACCTGCGCCAGAAGGGGTTGAGTGCAACAGATACCGTGCACGGCGCGATCCTACCAGGACAGAGTTGTTTGTTTGCATACGTGTGTGCATGGGCTCACCTCCACGGACGTGACTCACAAAGACATGTCCGGAATTGCACGGGGGTGGGCAAACGTAGGTTAATAAGAATACATAATGTAATAGTTAATAAGTAAATAACAATTCAAGAATAAACTCTATGTTTCATGTGCTCACAAGTATAAACCTACTCTTTCCCAGCCCTGTATTTAAGAAAACGTTACATTGTTATTTCTGATGGTAAAATACTGTACTAGTCAGGGTAGGACAGGCTATGCTACATTAAGAAAGAAACTCGGGTGTGTAATGATCCAATATGGAGCGATTTTCTCTCTCATTTACATAAAGTCCAAGTGATAGGGGTGGCTTGTTGTGGAGGGAAGTCAGGCTCCTGGCATTTGCTGTGTTGTCATCTCCAGCACGTGGACCCCAAGGTCACTGTGGGGGGCCTCTCCATCCTAGATGGATAGGAGAAGAAAGGCTAGACAGTGTCACAGGGAAGGATGTAATGACCCAGCCCAGAAGTAGCGCATCGCCTCCTCGTGGTTGCCCCTCTGCGTGCAGCTGGGCTTCCCGTTCACCTGTGTCTCCACAGGTGGGGAGCAAACCTCCCCAAATCCCAGATGTACCAAGAGTTTCACTTTTTCTACTTTTTCTGCATTGCTTGAATTTTCCAAATGAGCTTGCTATTATCATTATAGTCAGAAAACATTACAGCAGATTTTCTTTCTTAAGCATAACAGTATCTTCATTTTAAAAAGAGAGAGAATGACAGGGGAGAGAGGTCAAGACAAAGTGGAGAAACGAAGAGCATATAGAGAGCTTACCAGACAAGTAAAAGTTAAAGGAGTGCATCACCACCAAACCAGTGTTACATGAAATATTAAAGATCTTTTTTTAAGAAGAAGATAAAGATATGAACAATAAAATGGCAATAAATACCAAGCCATCAACAATTCAATCTCAAAAAACAAAATAATCAAACAAGCAGAACAGAAACAGACCCATAGATACAGAGAACATTCTGACAGTTGCCAGCTGGGAGGTGGGTCGGGGGATGGGTGAAAGGTGAAGGGACTGAGAAGTACAGATTGGTTATTACAGAACAGTCATGGGGATGTAAAGCACAGCCTAGGGGATACAGTCAGTAATATCCTAATAACTACATGTGGTCCTAGATGCATGTGAGACTTTATTGGGATGATCATTTAGTAAGTTATAGAATGTCCAATCTCTAGGATATACACCTGAAACTAACATCATAATATA